>NW_027464602.1:2801250-5602500 GCF_043290135.1 Rhipicephalus microplus
AGCCAATCGCGCTAGCCAATTGCGCCACGGAGACAGTCATGCTCCACTCTCACCACCATCATAACATATCTTCAAAGCTATCAGCACAAAGAAAAAAAAGCGCCGCACCACCACCGGGTGGGCTGGAACCTCCAACCTTTCGGTTAACAGCCGATCGCGCTAGCCAACTGCGCCACGGAGACAGTCGTGCTCCACTCTCACCATCATCAGAACATATCTTCAAAGCTATCAGCGCAAAGAAAAAAGCAACACACCACTCCCGGGAGGGATCGAAACTCCAACCTTTCGGTTAACAGCCGATCGCGCTAGCCAATTGCGCCACCGAGACAGTCCTGCTCTACTCTCACCACCATCAGAACATTTCTTCAGAGCTATCACCCCAAAGAAAAAAAAGCGCCGCACCACCACCGGTTGGGCTCGAACCTCCAACCTTTCGATTAACAGCCGATCGCGCTAGCCAATTGCCCCACGAATACAGTCCTGCTCCACTCTCACCACCATCAGAACATATCTTCAAAGCTATCAGCCCACAGAAAAAAAAGCGCTGCACCACCACCAGGAGAGCTCAAACCTCCAACTTTTCAGTTAACAGCCGATCGCGCTAGCAAATTGCGCCACGGAGACAGTCCCTCTTCCACTCTCACTACCGTCAGAACATTTCTTCAGAGCTATCAGCCCAAAGAAAAAACAAGCGCTGCACCACCACCGGGTGGGCTCGAACCTCCAACCTCACGGTTAACAGCCGATCGCGCTAGCCAATTGCCCCACAGAGACAGTCGTGCTCCACTCTCACCATCGTCAGAACATTTCTTCAGAGCTATCACCCCAAAGAAAAAAAAAGCGCCACACCACCACCGGTTGGGCTCGAACCTCCAACCTTTCGGTTAACAGCCGATCGCGCTAGCCAATTGCGCCACGAAGACTGTCCTGCTCCACTCTCACCACCATCAGAACATATCTTCAAAGATATTACCGCAAAGAAAAAGCAACACACCACTCCTGGGAGGGCTCGAGTCTCCAACCTTTCGGTTAACAGCCGATCGCGCTATCCCATTGCGCCACGGAGGCAGTCTTGCTCCACTCTCACAATCATCAAAACATATCTTCAAAGCTATCAGCGCAAAGAAAAAAAAGCGCTGCACCACCACCGCGTGGGCTCGAACCTCCAACCTTTCGGTTAACAGCCGATCGCGCTAGCCCATCGCGCCACGGAGACAGTCTTGCTCCACTCTCACCACCATCAGAACATATCTTCAAAGCTATCAGCGCAAAGAAAAAAGCAACACACCACTCCCGGAAGGGCTCGAAACTCCAACCTTTCGGTCAACAGCCGATCGTGCTAGCCCTTTGCGCCACGGAGACAGTCTTGCTCCCTTCTCACCACCATCAGAACATAACTTCAAAGCTATCAGCCCAAAGAAAAAAAAGCACCGCACCACCACCGGGTGGGCTCGAACCTCCAACCTTTCGGTTAACAGCCGATCGCGCTAGCCAATTGCGCCACAGAGACAGTCGTGCTCCACTCTCACCACCATCAGAACATATCTTCAAAGCTATCAGCGCAAAGAAAAAAGCAAAACACCACTCCCGGGAGGGCTCGAACCTCCAACTTTTCGGTTAACAGCCGATCGCGCTGGCCAAATGCGCCACGGAGAAAGTCCTGCTCAACTCTCACCACAGTTAGAACATATCTTCAAAGCTATCAGCCCAAAGAAAAAAAAAGCGCCGCACCACCACCGGGTGGGCTCGAACCTCCAACTTTTCGGTTAACAGCCGATCGCGCTAGCCAATTGCGCCACGGGGACCGTCCTGCTCCACTCTCACCACCGTCAGACCATTTCTTAGAGCTATCACTCCAAAGAAAAAAAAGCGCCGCACCACCACCGGGTGGGCTCGAACCTCCAACCTTTCGGTTAACAGCCTATCGCGCTCGCCAATTGCCCCACGTAGACAGTCGTGCTCCACTCTCACCACCGTCAGAACATTTCTTCAGAGCTATCACCCCAAAGAAAAAAAAAGTTCCGCACCACCACCGGTTGGGCTAGAACCTCCAACCTTTCGGTTAACAGCCGATCGCGCTAGCCAATGGCGCCACGAAGACAGTCCTGCTCCACTCTCACCACCATCAGAACATATCTTCAAAGCTATTACCGCAAAGAAAAAAGCAACACACCACTACCGGGAGGGCTCAAAACTCAAACCTTTCGGTTAACAGCCGATCGCGCTAGCCCATTGCACCACGGAGACAGTCTTGCTCCACTCTCACCACCATCAGAACATATCTCCAAAGCTATCATCGCAAAGAAAAAAGCAACACACCACTCCCGGGAGGGCTCGAAACTCCAACCTTTTGGTCAACAGCCGATCGCGCTAGCCCATTGCGCCACGGAGACTGTCTTGCTCATCTCTCACCACCATCAGAACATATCATCAAAGCTATCAGCCCAAAGAAAAAAAACCACCGCACCACCACCGGTTGGGCTCGAACCTCCAACCTTTCGGTTAACAGCCAATCGCGCTAGCGAATTGCGCCACGGAGACAGTCCTGCTCCACTCTCACCACCATCATAACATATCTTCAAAGCTATCAGCACAAAGAAAAAAAAAGCGCCGCACCACCACCGGGTGGGCTCGAACCTCCAACCTTTCGGTTAACAGCCGATCGCGCTAGCCAACTGCGCCACGGAGACAGCCGTGCTCCACTCTCACCATCATCAGAACATATCTTCAAAGCTATCAGCGCAAAGAAAAAAGCAGCACACCAATCCCGGGAGGGATCGAAACTCCAACCTTTCGGTTAACAGCCGATTGCGCTAGCCAATTGCGCCACGGAGACAGTCCTGCTCTACTCTCACCACCATCAGAACATTTCTTCAGAGCTATCACCCCAAAGAAAAAAAAGCGCCGCACCACCACCGGTTGGGCTCGAACCTCCAGCCTTTCGGTTAACAGCCGATCGCGCTAGCCAATTGCCCCACGGAGACAGTCGTGCTCCACTCTCACCATCGTGAGAACATTTCTTCAGAGCTATCACCCCAAAGAAAAAAAAAAGCGCCGCACCACCACCGGTTGGGCTCGAACCTCCAACCTTTCGGTTAACAGCCGATCGCGCTAGCCAATTGCGCCACGAAGACAGTCCTGCTGCACTCTCACCACCATCAGAACATATCTTCAAAGCTATTACCGCAAAGAAAGAAGCAAAACACCACTCCCGGGAGGGCTCGAACCTCCAACTTTCCGGTTAACAGCCGATCACGCTAGCCAATTGCGCCACGGAGACAGTCCTGCTCCACTCTCACCACCATCAGAACATAACTTCAAAGCAATCAGCCCACAGAAAAAAAAGCGCCACACCACCACCAGGAGAGCTCGAACCTCCAACTTTTCGGTTAACAGCCGGTCGCGCTAGCCAATTGCGCCACAGAGACAGTCCTGCTCCACTCTCACCACCGTCAGAACATTTCTTCAGAGCTATCAGCCCAAAGAAAAAACAAGCGCTGCACCACCACCGGGTGGGCTCGAACCTCCAACCTTACGGTTAACAGCCAATCACGCTAGCCAATTGCCCCACGGAGACAGTCGTGCTCCACTCTCACCATCGTCAGATCATTTCTTCAGAGCTATCACCCCAAAGAAAAAAAAGCGCCACACTACCACCGGTTGGGCTCGAACCTCCATCCTTTCGGTTAACAGCCGATCGCGCTAGCCAATTGCGCCACGAAGACTGTCCTGCTCCACTCTCACCACCATCACAACATATCTTCAAAGATATTACCGCAAAGAAAAAAGCAACACACCACTCCTGGGAGGGCTCGAGACTCCAACCTTTCGGTTAACAGCCAATCACGCTAGCCAATTGCCCCACGGAGACAGTCGTGCTCCACTCTCACCATCGTCAGATCATTTCTTCAGAGCTATCACCCCAAAGAAAAAAAAGCGCCACACCACCACCGGTTGGGCTCGAACTTCCATCCTTTCGGTTAACAGCCGATCGCGCTAGCCAATTGCGCCACGAATACTGTCCTGCTCCACTCTCACCACCATCACAACATATCTTCAAAGCTATCAGCGCAAAGAAAAAAGCTACACACCACTCCCGGGAGGGCTCGAAACTCCAACCTTTCGGTCAACAGCCGATCGCGCTAGCCCATTGCGCCACGGAGACAGTCTTGCTCATCTCTAACCACCATCAGAACATATCATCAAAGTTATCAGCCCAAAGAAAAAAAAACCACCGCACCACCACCGGGTGGGCTCGAACCTCCAACCTTTCGGTTAACAGCCAATCGCGCTAGCCAATTGCGCCACGGAGACAGTCATGCTCCACTCTCACCACCATCATAACATATCTTCAAAGCTATCAGCACAAAGAAAAAAAAGCGCCGCACCACCACCGGGTGGGCTGGAACCTCCAACCTTTCGGTTAACAGCCGATCGCGCTAGCCAACTGCGCCACGGAGACAGTCGTGCTCCACTCTCACCATCATCAGAACATATCTTCAAAGCTATCAGCGCAAAGAAAAAAGCAACACACCACTCCCGGGAGGGATCGAAACTCCAACCTTTCGGTTAACAGCCGATCGCGCTAGCCAATTGCGCCACCGAGACAGTCCTGCTCTACTCTCACCACCATCAGAACATTTCTTCAGAGCTATCACCCCAAAGAAAAAAAAGCGCCGCACCACCACCGGTTGGGCTCGAACCTCCAACCTTTCGATTAACAGCCGATCGCGCTAGCCAATTGCCCCACGAATACAGTCCTGCTCCACTCTCACCACCATCAGAACATATCTTCAAAGCTATTACCGCAAAGAAAAAAGCAAAACACCACTCCCAGGAGGGCTCGAACCTCCAACTTTCCGGTTAACAGCCGATCACGCTAGCCAATTGCGCCACGGAGACAGTCCTGCTCCACTCTCACCACCATCAGAACATAACTTCAAAGCTATCAGCCCACAGAAAAAAAAGCGCTGCACCACCACCAGGAGAGCTCAAACCTCCAACTTTTCAGTTAACAGCCGATCGCGCTAGCCAATTGCGCCACGGAGACAGTCCTGCTCCACTCTCACTACCGTCAGAACATTTCTTCAGAGCTATCAGCCCAAAGAAAAAACAAGCGCTGCACCACCACCGGGTGGGCTCGAACCTCCAACCTCACGGTTAACAGCCGATCGCGCTAGCCAATTGCCCCACAGAGACAGTCGTGCTCCACTCTCACCATCGTCAGAACATTTCTTCAGAGCTATCACCCCAAAGAAAAAAAAAGCGCCACACCACCACCGGTTGGGCTCGAACCTCCAACCTTTCGGTTAACAGCCGATCGCGCTAGCCAATTGCGCCACGAAGACTGTCCTGCTCCACTCTCACCACCATCAGAACATATCTTCAAAGATATTACCGCAAAGAAAAAAGCAACACACCACTCCTGGGAGGGCTCGAGACTCCAACCTTTCGGTTAACAGCTGATCGCGCTATCCCATTGCGCCACGGAGGCAGTCTTGCTCCACTCTCACAATCATCAAAACATATCTTCAAAGCTATCAGCGCAAAGAAAAAAAAGCGCTGCACCACCACCGCGTGGGCTCGAACCTCCAACCTTTCGGTTAACAGCCGATCGCGCTAGCCCATCGCGCCACGGAGACAGTCTTGCTCCACTCTCACCACCATCAGAACATATCTTCAAAGCTATCAGCGCAAAGAAAAAAGCAACACACCACTCCCGGAAGGGCTCGAAACTCCAACCTTTCGGTCAACAGCCGATCGTGCTAGCCCTTTGCGCCACGGAGACAGTCTTGCTCCCTTCTCACCACCATCAGAACATAACTTCAAAGCTATCAGCCCAAAGAAAAAAAAGCACCGCACCACCACCGGGTGGGCTCGAACCTCCAACCTTTCGGTTAACAGCCGATCGCGCTAGCCAATTGCGCCACAGAGACAGTCGTGCTCCACTCTCACCACCATCAGAACATATCTTCAAAGCTATCAGCGCAAAGAAAAAAGCAAAACACCACTCCCGGGAGGGCTCGAACCTCCAACTTTTCGGTTAACAGCCGATCGCGCTGGCCAAATGCGCCACGGAGAAAGTCCTGCTCAACTCTCACCACAATTAGAACATATCTTCAAAGCTATCAGCCCACAGAAAAAAAAAGCGCCGCACCACCACCGGTTGGGCTCGAACCTCCAGCCTTTCGGTTAACAGCCGATCGCGCTAGCCAATTGCCCCACGGAGACAGTCGTGCTCCACTCTCACCATCGTGAGAACATTTCTTCAGAGCTATCACCCCAAAGAAAAAAAAAGCGCCGCACCACCACCGGTTGGGCTCGAACCTCCAACCTTTCGGTTAACAGCCGATCGCGCTAGCCAATTGCGCCACGAAGACAGTCCTGTCCACTCTCACCACCGTCAGAACATATCTTCAAAGCTATTACCGCAAAGAAAAAAGCAAAACACCACTCCCGGGAGGGCTCGAACCTCCAACTTTCCGGTTAACAGCCGATCACGCTAGCCAATTGCGCCACGGAGACAGTCCTGCTCCACTCTCACCACCATCAGAACATAACTTCAAAGCAATCAGCCCACAGAAAAAAAAGCGCCACACCACCACCAGGAGAGCTCGAACCTCCAACTTTTCGGTTAACAGCCGATCGCGCTAGCCAATTGCGCCACAGAGACAGTCCTGCTCCACTCTCACCACCGTCAGAACATTTCTTCAGAGCTATCAGCCCAAAGAAAAAACAAGCGCTGCACCACCACCGGGTGGGCTCGAACCTCCAACCTTACGGTTAACAGCCAATCACGCTAGCCAATTGCCCCACGGAGACAGTCGTGCTCCACTCTCACCATCATCAGATCATTTCTTCAGAGCTATCACCCCAAAGAAAAAAAAGCGCCACACCACCACCGGTTGGGCTCGAACCTCCATCCTTTCGGTTAACAGCCGATCGCGCTAGCCAATTGCGCCACGAAGACTGTCCTGCTCCACTCTCACCACCATCACAACATATCTTCAAAGATATTACCGCAAAGAAAAAAGCAACACACCACTCCTGGGAGGGCTCGAGACTCCAACCTTTCGGTTAACAGCCAATCACGCTAGCCAATTGCCCCACGGAGACAGTCGTGCTCCACTCTCACCATCGTCAGATCATTTCTTCAGAGCTATCACCCCAAAGAAAAAAAAGCGCCACACCACCACCGGTTGGGCTCGAACTTCCATCCTTTCGGTTAACAGCCGATCGCGCTAGCCAATTGCGCCACGAATACTGTCCTGCTCCACTCTCACCACCATCACAACATATCTTCAAAGCTATCAGCGCAAAGAAAAAAGCTACACACCACTCCCGGGAGGGCTCGAAACTCCAACCTTTCGGTCAACAGCCGATCGCGCTAGCCCATTGCGCCACGGAGACAGTCTTGCTCCCTTCTCGCCACCATCAGAACATATCTTCAAAGCTATCAGCGCAAAGAACAAAGCAAAATACCACTCCCGGGAGGGCTCGAACCTCCAACTTTTCGGTTAACAGCCGATCGCGCTGGCCAATTGCGCCACGGAGAAAGTCCTGCTCAACTCTCACCACCATCAGAACATATCTTCAAAGCTATCATCGCAAAGAAAAAAGCAACACAGCACTCCCGGGAGGGCTCGAACCTCCAACTTTTCGGTTAACAGCCGATCGCGCTGGCATTGCGCCACGGAGACAGTCCTGCTCCACTCTCACCACAATTAGAACATATCTTCAAAGCTATCAGCCCAAAGAAAAAACAAGCGCCGCACCACCACCGGGTGGGCTCGAACCTCCAACTTTTCGGTTAACAGCCGATCGCGGTAGCCAATTGCGACATGGGGACCGTCCTGCTCCACTCTCACCACCGTCAGACCATTTCTTCAGAGCTATCACCCCAAAGAAAAAAAAAGCGCCGCACCACCACCGGGTGGGCTCGAACCTCCAACCATTCGGTTAACAGCCGATCGCGCTGGCCAATTGCGCCACGGAGAAAGTCCTGCTCAACTCTCATCACCATCAGAACATATCTTCAAAGCTATCATCGCAAAGAAAAAAGCAACACAGCACTCCCGGGAGGGCTCGAACCTCCAACTTTTCGGTTAACAGCCGATCGCGCTGGCAAAGCGCCACGGAGACAGTCCTGCTCCACTCTCACCACAATTAGAACATATCTTCAAAGCTATCAGCCCAAAGAAAAAACAAGCGCCACACCACCACCGGGTGGGCTCGAACCTCCAACTTTTCGGTTAACAGCCGATCGCGGTAGCCAATTGCGACATGGGGACCGTCCTGCTCCACTCTCACCACCATCAGAACATTTCTTCAGAGATATCACCCCAAAGAAAAAAAAAGCGCCGCACCACCACCGGTTGGGCTAGAACCTCCAACCTTTCGGCTAACAGCCGATCGCGCTAGCCAATTGCGCCACGAAGACAGTCCTGCTCTACTCTCACCGCCATCAGAACATATCTACAAAGCTATTACCGCAAAGAAAAAAGCAACACACCACTCCCGGGAGGGCTCAAAACTCCAACCTTTCGGTTAACAGCCAATCGAGCTAGCCCAATGCGCCACGGAGACAGTCTTGCTCCACTCTCACCACCATCAGAACATATCTTCAAAGCTATCATCGCAAAGAAAAAAGCAACACAGCACTCCCGAGAGGGCTCGAAACTCCAACCTTTCGGTCAACAGCCGATCGCGCTAGCCCATTGCGCCACGGAGACAGTCTTGTTCATCTCTCACCACCATCAGAACATATCATCAAAGCTATCAGCCCAAAGAAAAAAAAAAGCACCGCACCATTAACGGGTGGGCTCGAACCTCCAACTTTTCGCTTAACAGCCGATCGCGCTGGCATTGCGCCACGGAGACAGTCCTGCTCCACTCTCACCACAATTAGAACATATCTTCAAAGCTATCAGCCCAAAGAAAAAAAAGCGCCGCACCACCACTTGTGGGCTCGAACCTCCAACCTTTCGGTTAACAGCAGATCGCGCTAGCCAATTGCGCCACGGAGACAATCGTGCTCCACTCTCACCACCATCAGAACATATCTTCAAAGCTATCAGCGCAAAGAAAAAAAAGCGCCACACCACCAGCGGGTGGGCTCGAACCTCCAACTTTTCGGTTAACAGCCGATCGCGCTGGCCAATTGCGCCACGGAGACAGTCCTGCTCCACTCTCACCACAATTAGAACATATCTTCAAAGCTATCAGCCCAAAGAAAAAAAAGCACCGCACCACCACTTGTGGGCTGGAACCTCCAAAATTTCGGTTAACAGCAGATCGCGCTAGCCAATTGCGCCACGGAGACAATCGTGCTCCACTCTCACCACCATCAGAACATATCTTCAAAGCTATCAGCGCAAAGAAAAAAAAGCGCCGCACCACCACCAGGTGGGCTCGAACCTCCAACCTTTCGGTTAACAGCCGATCGCGCAAGCCAATTTCGCCACGGAGACAGTCCTGCTCTACTCTCACCACCATCAGAACATATCTTCAAAGGTATCAGCCCAAAGAAAAAAAAGCGCCGCACCACCACTTGGTGGGCTCGAACCTCCGACTTTTCGGTTAACAGCCGATCGCGCTAGCCAATTGCGCCACGGAGACAGTCCTGCTCCACTCTCACCACCGTCAGAACATTTTTTCAGAGCTAGCAGCCCAAAGAAAAAAAAGCGCTGCACCACCACCGGGTGGGCTCGAACCTCCAACATTACGGTTAACAGCCGATCGCGCTAGCCAATTGCCCCACGGAGACAGTCGTGCTCCACTTTCACCATCGTCAGAACATTTCTTCAGAGCTATCACCCCAAAGAAAAAAAAAGCGCCGCACCACCACCGATTGGGCTCGAACCTCCAACCTTTCGGTTAACAGCCGATCGCGCTAGCCAATTGTGCCACGAAGACTGTCCTGCTGCACTCTCAACACCATCAGAACATATCTTCAAAGCTATTACCGCAAAGAAAAAAGCAACACACCACTCCTGGGAGGGCTCGAGACTCCAACCTTTCGGTTAACAGCCGATCGCGCTAGCCCATTGCGCCACGGGGACAGTCTTGCTCCACTCTCACCACCATCAGAACATATCTTCAAAGCTATCAGCGCAAAGAAAAAAGCAACACACCACTTCCGGGAGGGCTCGAAACTCCAACCTTTCGATCAACAGCCGATCGCGCTAGCCCATTGCGCCACGGAGACAGTCTTGCTCCCTTCTCACCACCATCAGAACATAACTTCAAAGCTATCAGCCCAAAGAAAAAAAAGCACCAAACCACCACCGGGTGGGCTCGAACCTCCAACTTTTCGGCTAACAGCCGATCGCGCTGGCCAATTGCGCCACGGAGACAGTCCTGCTCCACTCTCACCACAATTAGAACATATCTTCAAAGCTATCAGCCCAAAGAAAAAAAAAGCGCCGCACCACCACCGGGTGGGCTCGAACCTCCAACCTTTCGGTTAACAGCAGATCGCGCTAGCCAATCGCGCCACGGAGACAGTCGTGCTCCACTCTCACCACCATCAGAACATATCTTCAAAGCTATCAGCGCAAAGAAAAAAAAGCGCCGCACCACCACCGGGTGGGCTCGAACCTCCAACCTTTCGGTTAACAGCCGATCGCGCAAGCCGATTTCGCCATGGAGACACTCCTGCTCCACTCTCACCACCATCAGAACATATCTTCAAAGGTATCAGCCCAAAGAAAAAAAAGCGCCGCACCACCACTGGGTGGGCTCGAACCTCCGACTTTTCGGTTAACAGCCGATCGCGCTAGCCAATTGCGCCACGGAGGCAGTCCTGCTCCACTCTCACCACCATCAGAACATATCTTCAAAGCTATCAGCCCAAAGAAAAAAAACCACCGCACCACCACCGGGTGGGCTCGAACCTCCAACCTTTCGGTTAACAGCCAATCGCGCTAGCCAATTGCGCCACGGAGACAGTCCTGCTCCACTCTCACCACCATCAGAACATATCTTCAAAGCTATCAGCACAAAGAAAAAAAGCGCCGCACCACCACCGGGTGGGCCCGAACCTCCAACCTTTCAGTTAACAGCCGATCGCGCTAGCCAACTGCGCCATGGAGACAGTCGTGCTCCACTCTCACCACCATCAGAACATATCTTCAAAGCTATCACCCCAAAGAAAAAAAAAGCGCCGCACCACCACCGGTTGGGCTCGATCCTCCAACCTTTCGGTTAACAGCCGATCGCGCTAGCCAATTGCGCCACGAAGACAGTCCTGCTCCACTCTCACCACCATCAGAACATATCTTCAAAGCTATTACCGCAAAGAAAAAAGCAAAACACCACTCCCAGGAGGGCTCGAACCTCCAACGTTCCGGTTAACAGCCGATCACGCTAGCCAATTGCGCCACGGAGACAGTCCTGCTCCACTCTCAGCACCATCAGAACATAACTTTAAAGCTATCAGCCCACAGAAAAAAAAGCGCCGCACCACCACCAGGAGAGCTCGAACCTCCAACTTTTCAGTTTACAGCCGATCGCGCTAGCAAATTGCGCCACGGAGACAGTCCTGCTCCACTATCACCACCGTCAGAACATTTCTTCAGAGCTATAAGCCCAAAGAAAAAACAAGCGCTGCACCACCACCGGGTGGGCTCGAACCTCCAACCTTACGGTTAACAGCCGATCGCGCTAGCCAATTGCCCCACGGAGACAGTCGTACTCCACTCTCACCATCGTCAGAACATTTTTCAGAGCTATCACCCCAAAGAAAAAAAAAGCGCCACACCACCACCGGTTGGGCTCGAACCTCCAACCTTTCGGTTAACAGCCGATCGCGCTAGCCTATTGCGCCACGAAGACTGTCCTGGTCCACTCGCACCACCATCAGAACATATCTTCAAAGATATTACCGCAAAGAAAAAAGCAACACACCACTCCTGGGAGGGCTCGAGACTCCAACCTTTCGGTTAACAGCCGATCGCGCTAGCCCATTGCGCCACGGAGGCAGTCTTGCTCCACTCTCACCAACATCAAAACATATCTTCAAAGCTATGAGCGCAAAGAAAAAAAAGCGCTGCTCCACCACCGCGTGGGCTCGAACCTCCAACCTTTCGGTTAACAGCCGATCGCACTAGCCCATCGCGACACGGAGACAGGCTTGCTCCACTCTCACCACCATCAGAACATATCTTCAAAGCTATCAGCGCAAAGAAAAAGCAACACACCACTCCCGGAAAGGCTCGAAACTCCAACCTTTCGGTCAACAGCCGATTGCGCTAGCCCATTGCGCCACGGAGACATCTTGCTCCCTTCTCATCACCATCAGAACATAACTTAAAAGCTATCAGACCAAAGAAAAAAAAGCACCGCACCACCACCGGGTGGGCTCGTACCTCCAAACTTTCGGTTAACAGCCGATCGCGCTAGCCAATTGCGCCACAGAGACAGTCGTGCTCCACTCTCACCACCATCAGAACATATCTTCAAAGCTATCAGCGCAAAGAAAAAAGCAAAACACCACTCCCGGGAGGGCTCGAACCTCCAACGTTCTGGTTAACAGCCGATCACGCTAGCCAATTGCGCCACGGAGACAGTCCTGCTCCACTCGCACCACCATCAGAACATAACTTTAAAGCTATCAGCCCACAGAAAAAAAAGCGCCGCACCACCACCATGAGAGCTCGAACCTCCAACTTTTCAGTTAACAGCCGATCGCGCTAGCAAATTGCGCCACGGAGACAGTCCTGCTCCACTATCACCACCGTCAGAACATTTCTTCAGAGCTATAAGCCCAAAGAAAAAACAAGCGCTGCACCACCACCGGGTGGGCTCGAACCTCCAACCTTACGGTTAACAGCCGATCGCGCTAGCCAATTGCCCCACGGAGACAGTCGTACTCCACTCTCACCACCATCAGAACATATCTTCAAAGCTATCAGCGCAAAGAAAAAAGCAGCACACCAATCCCGGGAGGGATCGAAACTCCAACCTTTCGGTTAACAGCCGATTGCGCTAGCCAATTGCGCCACGGAGACAGTCCTGCTCTACTCTCACCACCATCAGAACATTTCTTCAGAGCTATCACCCCAAAGAAAAAAAAGCGCCGCACCACCACCGGTTGGGCTCGAACCTCCAGCCTTTCGGTTAACAGCCGATCGCGCTAGCCAATTGCCCCACGGAGACAGTCGTGCTCCACTCTCACCATCGTGAGAACATTTCTTCAGAGCTATCACCCCAAAGAAAAAAAAAAGCGCCGCACCACCACCGGTTGGGCTCGAACCTCCAACCTTTCGGTTAACAGCCGATCGCGCTAGCCAATTGCGCCACGAAGACAGTCCTGCTGCACTCTCACCACCATCAGAACATATCTTCAAAGCTATTACCGCAAAGAAAAAAGCAAAACACCACTCCCGGGAGGGCTCGAACCTCCAACTTTCCGGTTAACAGCCGATCACGCTAGCCAATTGCGCCACGGAGACAGTCCTGCTCCACTCTCACCACCATCAGAACATAACTTCAAAGCAATCAGCCCACAGAAAAAAAAGCGCCACACCACCACCAGGAGAGCTCGAACCTCCAACTTTTCGGTTAACAGCCGGTCGCGCTAGCCAATTGCGCCACAGAGACAGTCCTGCTCCACTCTCACCACCGTCAGAACATTTCTTCAGAGCTATCAGCCCAAAGAAAAAACAAGCGCTGCACCACCACCGGGTGGGCTCGAACCTCCAACCTTACGGTTAACAGCCAATCACGCTAGCCAATTGCCCCACGGAGACAGTCGTGCTCCACTCTCACCATCGTCAGATCATTTCTTCAGAGCTATCACCCCAAAGAAAAAAAAGCGCCACACTACCACCGGTTGGGCTCGAACCTCCATCCTTTCGGTTAACAGCCGATCGCGCTAGCCAATTGCGCCACGAAGACTGTCCTGCTCCACTCTCACCACCATCACAACATATCTTCAAAGATATTACCGCAAAGAAAAAAGCAACACACCACTCCTGGGAGGGCTCGAGACTCCAACCTTTCGGTTAACAGCCAATCACGCTAGCCAATTGCCCCACGGAGACAGTCGTGCTCCACTCTCACCATCGTCAGATCATTTCTTCAGAGCTATCACCCCAAAGAAAAAAAAGCGCCACACCACCACCGGTTGGGCTCGAACTTCCATCCTTTCGGTTAACAGCCGATCGCGCTAGCCAATTGCGCCACGAATACTGTCCTGCTCCACTCTCACCACCATCACAACATATCTTCAAAGCTATCAGCGCAAAGAAAAAAGCTACACACCACTCCCGGGAGGGCTCGAAACTCCAACCTTTCGGTCAACAGCCGATCGCGCTAGCCCATTGCGCCACGGAGACAGTCTTGCTCATCTCTAACCACCATCAGAACATATCATCAAAGCTATCAGCCCAAAGAAAAAAAAACCACCGCACCACCACCGGGTGGGCTCGAACCTCCAACCTTTCGGTTAACAGCCAATCGCGCTAGCCAATTGCGCCACGGAGACAGTCATGCTCCACTCTCACCACCATCATAACATATCTTCAAAGCTATCAGCACAAAGAAAAAAAAGCGCCGCACCACCACCGGGTGGGCTGGAACCTCCAACCTTTCGGTTAACAGCCGATCGCGCTAGCCAACTGCGCCACGGAGACAGTCGTGCTCCACTCTCACCATCATCAGAACATATCTTCAAAGCTATCAGCGCAAAGAAAAAAGCAACACACCACTCCCGGGAGGGATCGAAACTCCAACCTTTCGGTTAACAGCCGATCGCGCTAGCCAATTGCGCCACCGAGACAGTCCTGCTCTACTCTCACCACCATCAGAACATTTCTTCAGAGCTATCACCCCAAAGAAAAAAAAGCGCCGCACCACCACCGGTTGGGCTCGAACCTCCAACCTTTCGATTAACAGCCGATCGCGCTAGCCAATTGCCCCACGAATACAGTCCTGCTCCACTCTCACCACCATCAGAACATATCTTCAAAGCTATTACCGCAAAGAAAAAAGCAAAACACCACTCCCAGGAGGGCTCGAACCTCCAACTTTCCGGTTAACAGCCGATCACGCTAGCCAATTGCGCCACGGAGACAGTCCTGCTCCACTCTCACCACCATCAGAACATAACTTCAAAGCTATCAGCCCACAGAAAAAAAAGCGCTGCACCACCACCAGGAGAGCTCAAACCTCCAACTTTTCAGTTAACAGCCGATCGCGCTAGCCAATTGCGCCACGGAGACAGTCCTGCTCCACTCTCACTACCGTCAGAACATTTCTTCAGAGCTATCAGCCCAAAGAAAAAACAAGCGCTGCACCACCACCGGGTGGGCTCGAACCTCCAACCTCACGGTTAACAGCCGATCGCGCTAGCCAATTGCCCCACAGAGACAGTCGTGCTCCACTCTCACCATCGTCAGAACATTTCTTCAGAGCTATCACCCCAAAGAAAAAAAAAGCGCCACACCACCACCGGTTGGGCTCGAACCTCCAACCTTTCGGTTAACAGCCGATCGCGCTAGCCAATTGCGCCACGAAGACTGTCCTGCTCCACTCTCACCACCATCAGAACATATCTTCAAAGATATTACCGCAAAGAAAAAAGCAACACACCACTCCTGGGAGGGCTCGAGACTCCAACCTTTCGGTTAACAGCTGATCGCGCTATCCCATTGCGCCACGGAGGCAGTCTTGCTCCACTCTCACAATCATCAAAACATATCTTCAAAGCTATCAGCGCAAAGAAAAAAAAGCGCTGCACCACCACCGCGTGGGCTCGAACCTCCAACCTTTCGGTTAACAGCCGATCGCGCTAGCCCATCGCGCCACGGAGACAGTCTTGCTCCACTCTCACCACCATCAGAACATATCTTCAAAGCTATCAGCGCAAAGAAAAAAGCAACACACCACTCCCGGAAGGGCTCGAAACTCCAACCTTTCGGTCAACAGCCGATCGTGCTAGCCCTTTGCGCCACGGAGACAGTCTTGCTCCCTTCTCACCACCATCAGAACATAACTTCAAAGCTATCAGCCCAAAGAAAAAAAAGCACCGCACCACCACCGGGTGGGCTCGAACCTCCAACCTTTCGGTTAACAGCCGATCGCGCTAGCCAATTGCGCCACAGAGACAGTCGTGCTCCACTCTCACCACCATCAGAACATATCTTCAAAGCTATCAGCGCAAAGAAAAAAGCAAAACACCACTCCCGGGAGGGCTCGAACCTCCAACTTTTCGGTTAACAGCCGATCGCGCTGGCCAAATGCGCCACGGAGAAAGTCCTGCTCAACTCTCACCACAATTAGAACATATCTTCAAAGCTATCAGCCCAAAGAAAAAAAAAAGCGCCGCACCACCACCGGTTGGGCTCGAACCTCCAGCCTTTCGGTTAACAGCCGATCGCGCTAGCCAATTGCCCCACGGAGACAGTCGTGCTCCACTCTCACCATCGTGAGAACATTTCTTCAGAGCTATCACCCCAAAGAAAAAAAAAGCGCCGCACCACCACCGGTTGGGCTCGAACCTCCAACCTTTCGGTTAACAGCCGATCGCGCTAGCCAATTGCGCCACGAAGACAGTCCTGCTCCACTCTCACCACCGTCAGAACATATCTTCAAAGCTATTACCGCAAAGAAAAAAGCAAAACACCACTCCCGGGAGGGCTCGAACCTCCAACTTTCCGGTTAACAGCCGATCACGCTAGCCAATTGCGCCACGGAGACAGTCCTGCTCCACTCTCACCACCATCAGAACATAACTTCAAAGCAATCAGCCCACAGAAAAAAAAGCGCCACACCACCACCAGGAGAGCTCGAACCTCCAACTTTTCGGTTAACAGCCGATCGCGCTAGCCAATTGCGCCACAGAGACAGTCCTGCTCCACTCTCACCACCGTCAGAACATTTCTTCAGAGCTATCAGCCCAAAGAAAAAACAAGCGCTGCACCACCACCGGGTGGGCTCGAACCTCCAACCTTACGGTTAACAGCCAATCACGCTAGCCAATTGCCCCACGGAGACAGTCGTGCTCCACTCTCACCATCGTCAGATCATTTCTTCAGAGCTATCACCCCAAAGAAAAAAAAGCGCCACACCACCACCGGTTGGGCTCGAACCTCCATCCTTTCGGTTAACAGCCGATCGCGCTAGCCAATTGCGCCACGAAGACTGTCCTGCTCCACTCTCACCACCATCACAACATATCTTCAAAGATATTACCGCAAAGAAAAAAGCAACACACCACTCCTGGGAGGGCTCGAGACTCCAACCTTTCGGTTAACAGCCAATCACGCTAGCCAATTGCCCCACGGAGACAGTCGTGCTCCACTCTCACCATCGTCAGATCATTTCTTCAGAGCTATCACCCCAAAGAAAAAAAAGCGCCACACCACCACCGGTTGGGCTCGAACTTCCATCCTTTCGGTTAACAGCCGATCGCGCTAGCCAATTGCGCCACGAATACTGTCCTGCTCCACTCTCACCACCATCACAACATATCTTCAAAGCTATCAGCGCAAAGAAAAAAGCTACACACCACTCCCGGGAGGGCTCGAAACTCCAACCTTTCGGTCAACAGCCGATCGCGCTAGCCCATTGCGCCACGGAGACAGTCTTGCTCCCTTCTCGCCACCATCAGAACATATCTTCAAAGCTATCAGCGCAAAGAACAAAGCAAAATACCACTCCCGGGAGGGCTCGAACCTCCAACTTTTCGGTTAACAGCCGATCGCGCTGGCCAATTGCGCCACGGAGAAAGTCCTGCTCAACTCTCACCACCATCAGAACATATCTTCAAAGCTATCATCGCAAAGAAAAAAGCAACACAGCACTCCCGGGAGGGCTCGAACCTCCAACTTTTCGGTTAACAGCCGATCGCGCTGGCATTGCGCCACGGAGACAGTCCTGCTCCACTCTCACCACAATTAGAACATATCTTCAAAGCTATCAGCCCAAAGAAAAAACAAGCGCCGCACCACCACCGGGTGGGCTCGAACCTCCAACTTTTCGGTTAACAGCCGATCGCGGTAGCCAATTGCGACATGGGGACCGTCCCTACTGAAAAGTTCCGTATGAAATCTTACGGAAAATATATGGACTCCGTAACATTTCCTTATGCTACATACGGAAAACTAATGGAGTTTTATGGAAATATACGGAAGTTGTATGGCATTTACGGAAAGCTTCTTATGGAATATATGGAAGGATAAGGAAATTGTATGGCGTCTACGGAAAGCTTTTTATGGAGTATACAGAAAGATAAGGAAAATGTATGGCATATATGGAAAGCTTTATATGGAGTATAAAGGATAAGGAAGTTTTATGGCGTGGATGGAGTGAGTTTTATGGAAAATATGGAAAGATAAGGAAACTTATGGAGCATACGGAGAGTTCATTATGGAAGATTTGGGAGGATAAGGAAAGTGTATTGAGTGTACAGAAGCTTTCATAAGAAAAATACAGAATGTTAGGTCTTACGGAAATATACAAATTTTGTAAGGTGCTTACGAAAATGTGCAATAGTGTATGAAAGGAATGTGGATTGTTGCAAAAATGTGGAAACTGTACAGTTGTCACATTTTCAGCAGGAAATACGAGCTCTTTAAAGTTATAAATGAATGCACAGTGACATATATAGTACAAAAGAATAACGCAGGCTAGTCTGTGTTGTTAGTCACCGCTGTTCGCCCTTTTTCAGAATGAATAGAACTTCTGCAGATGACCAGGTGCTAAAGTCTGTCACACGGAAAATGTGTCATTCACAAGGAATGACAATAACTGTCATTTTACTTGCATGCTGTCACACGAAAACAAATCAAGCAAGCAAAGCATAACTTCAAGGGCTCGTTTTTTAATAGAAACAATAATAATGAGAACTAAATTCAATGTGAATGAACTTGTCAATATTAATGAAACTGTTCTCATTAACATTGGCAAAGAGAAATGTCATTTTAAAATATCGACCATGAGCTTAGCTCTTCTGAGCACCGACAAAAGAAATGAAAATCTATGAAAACTAATTGCATGTAGCCTAAAAATAATTTTTTATTGATAGTATATGTGCTCCTACAATATAGATACAGCTATACACAACTTGCCACAGCTTCACGACAGAAACGAGGTAGGGGCAGAGGGAGTGGTCAGAAAAATAATTAAGTATGAGAGCACAACTGATATGTACGGACACATAATGGTGCTTATTATTGATGCACGGATGGTCGTGTATAGAGCTGGGTCGTTTTGAGATCTTCAAAAGCATTGTTTCAGACCACCATGCAGATTACGCTTCCATTGTAGTGCTACATAAGACACAACTTATGGGCCAGCTTTAATGAATAAAAAGATTATAGGTTAAACAAATGCTTTAAAATATATCATATCATGGCTGCATGGACGCATACAAGCTATGTAAAGCGCAATAAAGTGAGGACGCATGAGTTCTCTTGATGCTTCAGTTCTACATCGATGCTTCAACTGTGCTGCAAAGAAATTTAACCAATGTCTGTGTGTGCAACATTGTCCATTTTAAACTATTTATATGTATTATAATATAGAACGGAGACAGTCAAAACTGTTATCCGAGACCAGGTAGGAGCGTAGGCCTAGCTATCAAAATCAGCGACAGTCCGGGCCGAGCGTCTCGTGCTTAGCACTGACAATGTGTGTGCCGAGATTTGCATGACCCACTACAATCATCATTACATATTTCCCCCTCGCTGAAGATAATGCCAAGTAAGTGTTCTAAGGTGTCGTGAGGACAAGTGGTTCGTGATATGGTTTGAGGCGATTCACATGTACGATTTCGCGGCCTCGGCGACGCATGTCGACAGTGGCCGTGAGGGGTTCGATGAGGTAGTTAACAGCGGAAGTTTGTTCTATGACGCGATAAGGTCCATGGTACCTGCTGACAAACTTTGTAGAGGTACCAGGAGCAGCACTGGGGGGCACCCACAGCCAAACAAGAGAGTTGGGCGAAAATTGGTAGTTGGACCGTCCATCGTCGTGACGAAATTTCTGTAGCCCTTGTTCTTGTGTTGTAAGGGTGCGAGCTAATTGCCGACATTCTTCCGCATACCGCGCGGCTTCGGAAAGTGGTGTGCCTTCGGATGAGTCGGGTCGGTAGGGGAGAATGGTGTCAATTGGAGACGATGGTTCTCGACCATAAAGTAAAAAGAATGGAGAAAAGCCTGTCGTCGCTTGAGGTGCCGTGTTGTAAGCGTACGTTACGTAAGGAAGGATGAGATCCCAGTTGGTGTGGTCGGAGGCGACATACATAGAAAGCATGTCGCCAAGAGTACGGTTGAAACGCTCGGTCAAGCCATTTGTTTGTGGGCGATATGCGGTAGTACAGCGGTGAATTACATGGCATTCTGCAAGAAGTTCTCGAATAACATCCGCGAGAAAGACGCGGCCTCGGTCGCTCAAAAGTTCACGTGGAGCGCCATGACGCAGAACAAAACGTTGCAGCAGGAAAGACGCAACGTCACGTGCCGTCGCGGCTGGTAGAGCGGCCGTTTCTGCATATCTCGTGAGATGGTCGATCGCTACAATAATCCAGCGATTCCCAGCTTATGTATATGGTAGAGGACCATAAAGGTCTATTCCAACCCGGTCGAATGGTCGCACTGGGCACGGTAACGGCTGCATTGGTGCAGTAGGACGGCTAGGATCGTGCTTGCGGCGTTGGCACTCTGTGCAAGATCGAATGTACTTTTGAACGAATGTGTACATGCCGCGCCAATAAAACCGAAAACGTAGCCTGGCGTAGGTTTTAAACAAACCGGCGTGCGCACACTGCGGATCGGCATGGAAAGCAGCACATATGCTGGCGCGGAGATGCCTGGGTATGACGAGTAGCCATTTGCGACCGTCAGGGTGGTAGTTGCGGCGATAAAGTATTCCATCACGGATGGCGAAGTGAGAGGCTTGTCGGTGTAGCGCTCGAGATGGCGGGTGGGCGAGTGCTTCAGATAGGTAATCCATCAGAGACGCAATCCACGAATCTTTGCGCTGCTCCGCAGCCATGTTGATGGGTCCTGATAGTGGAAGGAAGTTGTCTTGGATGGAGACACTCGCAATATCAGTAGAAACAGGCGAACGCGAAAGAGCGTCGGCATCGGCGTGCTTCTGGCCTGAGCGATAAATGACGCGGATGTCGTACTCTTGGAGCCGTAAAGCCCATCGTGCCAAGCGTCCTGAGGGATCTTTGAGGGAGGATAACCAGCAGAGCGCGTGGTGGTCGGTAACAACATCGAAAGGGCGGCCGTACAGATAAGGCCGAAATTTTGTAATGGCCCAGATAATCGCTAGGCATTCTTTCTCAGTTACCGAATAATTTGCTTCTGTTCTTGTAAGAGTGCGGCTCGCGTACGCAACAACATATTCTTGGTAACCAGGCTTTCGTTGGGCGAGTACAGCGCCAAGACCGACACCGCTAGCATCTGTGTGGATTTCTGTGGGAGCGCTTGAATCGAAATGACGCAGTATGGGTGGTGTTGTAAGCAGTTCACGGAGCTTCGCAAAGGCACTGTCGCAAGCTGGAGACCACGCAGATAGATTGCGGTCTCCCTGAAGTAGGTCTGTCAGAGGCGCCATGATCGAGGCGAAATCTCGGACGAAGCGGCGGAAGTATGAGCAAAGGCCAATGAAACTACGCAGCTGCTTGAGAGACGCGGGCCTCGGGAACTCGCGAACAGCACGTAGCTTAGCGGGGTCAGGAAGAACGCCATCCTTCGACACGACGTGTCCGAGAATGGTCAGCTTGCGCGCTCCAAAGTGACACTTCTTTAAGTTGAGTTGGAGGCCGGCTGCAGAGAGGCAGCGTAGAACCTGTTCCAAGCGACGAAGGTGCGTGGGAAAATCGGGTGAGAATACCACTACATCGTCTAAGTAGCACAAACACGTGTTCCATTTGAGGCCTCGTAGGATAGTGTCCATCATGCGCTCAAATGTTGCCGGCGCATTGCATAGCCCGAATGGCATCACGTTAAATTCGTATAAGCCGTCTGGTGTAACAAATGCAGTTTTTGGCCTATCATCCGGATTCATGGGCACTTGCCAGTACCCAGAGCGTAGATCAAGGGAGGAAAAGAACTCTGCGCCTTGTAAAGAGTCGAGGGCGTCATCAATTCGAGGCAAAGGATAAACATCCTTTCGTGTTATTTTGTTTAGGCGACGATAATCTACGCAAAAGCGTATCTTGCCATCCTTCTTTTTAACTAAAACAACCGGCGACGCCCAAGGACTGTTTGACAGTTGAACGACGCCTCGCTTTAGCATGTCACCTACTTGTTCATCGATGATACGGCGTTCAGTTGGCGAAACACGGTATGGTCGCTGCCGTAGTGGTGGGTGATTACCTGTGTCGATCTGGTGGCATACGGTAGATGTGCGACCTAAAGTAGCGCTGTGACTGTCAAAAGATTGTCGAAACTCGTCAAGGAGGCTCAAAAGCTCACACCTCTGTTGTGGGTTTAGGCCTTCGTCGATGACACGGTTGAAAATGTCGGTAGTGGGAGGGTCATTCACGGAACTACAGGAGAGGGCACTGACTTCCGATGATTCATCAGGAACGTCAAGTGTAGCGATGGTTTCGAATGATTCTATCGAACCAATACATTCGCCTCGGAATAGCGTAATCGTGAATGGGAACGGATTCTTCACAGGCACGTTGGTCGCACCACCTTGAAGTGTAACGAGAGCGGTTGGGAGCGGTGATAGGTGGCGATGAACGAAAGCAGCGGAAGGCGTGAAGAATGCGGTAGCGTCGACGACGGTGGAACACGACACAGGTGCGAAGACAGTAGCGCGTGGAGGGATTTGGGTGTCGTCACTAATGACCAACTTCGCGTCGGAAGGGCGATCGTGCACTGGTAGCGCATCACCAAGGGGACAAAAGGCGACTTCGGCACGGGCGCAATCAATGACGGCTTGGTGATGGGAGAGAAAATCCCAACCTAAAATGATGTCATGAGAACAGTGCGGGAGTACTACGAACTGGACTGTGTAGGGCACTCCTTGAATTACAAGTCTGGCAGTACACGCGGCCACAGGCTGCACAGGCTGTGCAGTGGCAGTATGAAGACATGAACCCAAGTAAGGCGTTGTCACTTTTCGAATTGAACGGCAAACTTTTTCGGCGATGACAGAAATTGCGGCACCAGTATCAATAAGGGCAAGTATGGGTACACCTTCAAGAACGGCATTAATTACATTCGGCGGCGAACGAAGAGGGCTTGTGCTTTGCGACGAGGACGCAGTTCTTGCCTCGGGAACTGCGTCATTTAGTTTTCCGCGTCGATTGTAGGGGGGCGTCGGCGCATCGGGGAGGGCGAGCGTCGACGTGGAGAAGGAGATCGGCGATCAGGA
Source organism: Rhipicephalus microplus (assembly GCF_043290135.1). NCBI lineage: Eukaryota > Metazoa > Arthropoda > Arachnida > Ixodida > Ixodidae > Rhipicephalus > Rhipicephalus microplus. Next base: position 2,824,594 of record NW_027464602.1, read on the forward strand.
GCTGGTCGGTGGCTTGGACGAGGAGCGTACAATTCGGGGTCTGGGGTGTATTGAGTGTACGTGTAATCGTTTTCGTATGGACGTAGGTTTTCACGTGAGTGGAGTGGACGGCGGCGGCACAGACGTGCGACGTGCCCAGGTGGACCACACGAAAAGCAGATCGGTCGGTTGTCGGCAGTGCGCCATGGATTAGGGACTCGGCGAAGGGGAGGTCGTGGCGGCAGGGCAGCATAAACAGGAGCAGGCTGTGGAGGCGGCGCTTGGAACGTTTGTGGTCGTGGTCGTGCTGCTGCTTCGGCGTACGTCAATGGTGCATTGACTGGTGGCACCAGCTGTGGAGGAAGGACCTCAGACACTTGATCTCGTATAATAGTCCGTAGAGTAGGGCTAAGCGGTGCACTGCGCTCCGGTAGGCCAGAGATGAGCGAGAGTTGGCGGGCAACTTCTTCGCGCACGAAATCTTTGATCTGCGAGAGGAGGACGGGGTCTTGCGAGGGAGTTAAGCCGGACATCGATTCCTGATGTGGGACAGCACGGCGGGTGACGAGACGTTGCCGGCGGAGCTCATCATAGCTTTGGCAGAGCTCGGTAACTTGGGCGACAGTAGCAGGGCTTTTCGAAATGAGCATCTGGAAAGCGTCCTCGTCAATACCCTTAAAAATATGCTTGATGCGGTCCACCTCTGTCATGTTCACATCGACGCGCTTGCACAAGTCAATGACGTCTTCTATATAACTTGTAAAGTTCTCACCAGGCAGTTGAGATCTCGACTGAAGGCGCTGCTCCGCACGAAGTTTGCGGACAGAAGGACGACCAAAGACTTCGCTGAACTTTGCTTTGAATGCTGTCCAGGTGGGAACGTCGGTCTCATGGTTCCGAAGCCATAAGTGGGCAATGCCACTGAGGTAAATGCCGACAGTGGCCCGTCTCGTGGCTTCGTCCCATTTGTTCAAGACACTCACGAGTTCATAAGTAGCCAGCCAGTCGTCGACGTCGTGGTCGTCAGTGCCGCTGAATATGGGAGGATCCCGCTGACGGACCGCGCCGGAGCACACGATGGCCTGGGAAGCCATAGGAGGAGGGCTTGTGGCAGATGCAGTGGTCATGACAGCAGGTAGAGTCCGGCTTCGCAACTCCAGGATTGCAAGGAGACCCAGCAAACTCCACCAATTATAATATAGAACGGAGACAGTCAAAACTGTTATCCGAGACCAGGTAGGAGCGTAGGCCTAGCTATCAAAATCAGCGACAGTCCGGGCCGAGCGTCTCGTGCTTAGCACTGACAATGTGTGTGCCGAGATTTGCATGACCCACTACAATCATCATTACAGTATATATAAAATTCCTACTGCAGGTTAAGCTACGTAGCACTCCATAACTCTTCCTTTTATTAAGGGCAATTTTTCAAACAATCAACATTATTCATTTTCTGTCTCATGACTTCGTGCCCGCAATTCTTGGTTTGGCTCGATCACAATTGTGCAGCCCTTATTTTGGAGGAATCAAAAAACATCAACCAAAATATATTTTGGAACTGCTCCTCGGTGATATTGCCTTCCCTCAACTGCCACAGCTTGAGATGAGTCATATAGCAAGTCTCGCGCATACCTAGGGCCTACCCTTGAGGAAACTGGTCCGGCTGTGAAATGCTCAGTTTTTTCTCAAATAAACTTTTTGGTTTGAGTTTTCTCAGTTCTCGAGTCCCTTCACAATAAAGCAGACCCAATGTTCCCCTTAGTCCTTAATTTTGTTATATTATGAAATAAATAAAAAAAATAATACTGAAAATAAAAATACTAATAACTGTTGCGCAAAAAACACAGTCCCACATACGTACTTGAACGCAATATTGCTTTTATTTTGTTTTATAACCTAAGGCATTAGAAAAAATAGTAGTACAATAAAAACTTTGAAAAAAAAAAACAAAAAAATCTAATTTTGGCGGGACTCGAACCTGCGCCACTCAGTTGTGCTCGTGCACGTGAACCGAGTGCGTTAACTAGCTGAGCTATTCGCGCAGAACAGTAAAGTGGCGTTTAAGTTATGCATATAAATTTGCTTTTCACACGCTATGTGTTGGCATATTTATGTACGATATGCGATCGTATCTATTGTTGTGTGCATACGTTTTGTGATTGTATATACGTCACATGCTTTTCGCATGTCTTTCAACTATAGATTGCTGCCCCGCCGCGGATGAAAACAAGTATTTTTACATCCACACACAAGCTTGAGCAGTTGAAGGTTGTTTCCCGGGGCTCTCTTGCGATTGAGTCGGCCACCACAGGGAATTAGAGTGATACGCCATTAATCCCTGCATCTAGCTGTATTCCACTTAGTAGCTCTATCGCTTGATGACAAATCGAGCGCGGGGCGCGACGTTATTGCGCACGACCATGCCTCGCGTAGTGACGACATCAGCTGATTGCGCCGGCCCGCTTGCTTCGATTTGCTTCAGAGCAAAGAAATGTCATACCTTGAAAGATTGCGTACTGCACTATATCAAAATGTTACTGCTTTGTAGCCATCCTATTATTCATTGAGAATTGATAACTCTGATATCACTACTGTAGAGCTTTGTGTCGGCGACACGCACCGAACGTGAAACCGCACTACGTCTGTCGTAGAAGCAGTAGGAGGCTGTCGTCTGCTAGAACAAAAACAAAACAAAAACCTGCGAAAATATTCATAAGTTGTAACTTGTTTTTTGAATAACCGTTTATTACTTTTAAAGTTATTTTGCCAGATAACATACATTTTTTTAGTTTATAGCAGCGACAGATGTTTTTTTTTTCCCTCACACAGATATCCAAGCCAAATCCATTCACAGCTAAAGCCACATGTTGTTTGTCTTTGTCTCCGTGGGTAGCTCTCTCCTGTGTTCGCGCTGCTACACACGAGAGCACGAAATGTTAAATTTACGCAAGGAAGCGCCGTTCCTCGTTCGTGTGATGTGCTAAGATTGCGCCCTATTCCCGCGGTTGTTCGAGTGCGGATTAAGTGCGAGTCGTCCAAGCAATCGGCGGGTTGGGCGGGCGCTCGAAGGACTCCGAGGTGACGGCTGACGCCTGTGGTTGCTTCCCTCGGGACAGTGTGAAAGAAACTAAAGGTAAGGTGGACACTTTTTTATGTAGACCAAGTATGCCACTCAGTGCAAGTGTGTGTTGCTGAACTCGAACGAGGCGTCGTGAAACGGCAACCTTACGCGCCTTTGCGAGTGCGGTTGCCGATTCGCTTTGACAAGGCTAACGCTAGCAGAGCCATGGCGCATCGGCGCGGCCTTACTGGAGCTAATTCGAGACAACTGCGGCAACATGCATGTGTATGGTGATCGATTTTTTCATATGTGCAGTGTAGTGAGGAAGACGCACACGGCGCTTGCTACGTTGTTGATTAAACGAAGCCTGCAGTGCCATTTGATGGAAAGCAGCATTTTGTTTACGTTCGCGGGCGATACAACTCGTAACTTGGCTCGATTCACCTAGCCAACCGCCTAAGTGGGTTGATTAGCATACGTTCACGGTAGAGCGTTATTATGCCCCTAAACAGGGGCGTGTGCTTGTTAAAAGATATAATGTGTGTGCCTAGTGTAGAGAGAGAGGTGTTCGTGCAATCTGCATGTGTACCTGCAAGACGCTTCTGCTTGTAACTAATAATGTACCGGCCAGCACCTACATTGTACGCCTGACTTTGAAGAAAACTTGCATGCACAATGTGAGATTTTGTAATCTGCCAGAGTTGCTTTTTATAAAATAATACACTGCCAGCATGTTCAAAATATGTTTCGCTGCTGTGTGGCAGGGGTGCGGTTATCATGCTGTTGTGTAGTTGCTGATGGAAGCACTTATAGTTTTGATGCGTTAATATTTCTCATCTAACTCATCAGGTGTTTGGCTGTTTCAGCACAAACAAGGCAAAGAGAGAAGGAAGACGGGTAATGACAGGAGGAGTGCCGACTTTTGTTTGCAGGAGAATACCCATGTTGGTGTATTTATTGTGACAGCCTTTCTGTGTTGCTTTCTTGCCCAATTTATGCAACAACACAGTTGTCAGCAATATGAGAGAGAACACTGAAATTAGCTTTTAAAGATCATGGTGACTAAATGCCTAGTAATTCACAGCACAAAGTAACAACAAAAGACATCAGTATGATTATTGTGGACGAGTACAGTCTTGCATCTAAAAAATATATTCTGCAAAATGTTGCCTAAGTAAGAAACCTCTCTATGTTTGCAAATAGTGTGACGTCACTTCGAGCGCCGTGCCAGCCATTCCCTCCCTCTGTGCAAGGGCTGGTTGGCAAGGAAGTTGTTTGTGACATTCCTGATAGACCACTGAGATGTATGCGATTCTAAACCTGTAGCCTAATATATACATAATCTTTTGCGCAGTTACATCGCTGCATCTGACACCTACAACTTATTTGCATATTTACATTGCTCCCTTAGGACCTAACACACAAACTTGTTTGCATTGTCACTTCATGAATATCGAGCGGTAAAGGTACTGAGTATATGTGAAACAAGAATCTCTGCTTATTACATGAAGACATATGAGGCCTTCGATAAAACGAGTTATACCTTTATTGGGCTTGCGTACTCGTCGGGGCGATTCATACATGCAGCTTCAGCAAATGGTATCTTCCAGCCCGGTGACCATGCAATTTTTTTTTGCACATAGCGCAAACACTGAGATGTACCCACTCGCAGATGGTCGCGTCAAGTGCATATTTACCTTGACTAAAATGTCGAATCAAGTTTTTTCATCGACCGGTCCCTGCCATGAGTGCTAACGTCTTCGCAAACAAGACACATTGTTATTGACACTGCACACACCACACACAATATTCTCTGTTGAACCAATATTCTCAATACCTTTCAATGCACACTACATGCCGCAATCAACAGTGCACATTTTTGAAGACTATGCCACTGTTCCTCGCACAGGCCACCACGTGTGTTCACTTCTTCAAGATAAACAGACAGCGTGGCAAATATTTTACCACACAGCTAGATGTTTGCTGACACATACTACAGCTAATGTCGACATTGTAACGTGAAGTGTAAGCTTTGAAAAATTAAAGCTTGCCCCAAACACCGCACGACTGTACCGGGCTGAGCCACCAGCGGGAGTGTTTTTCCAGCCACACCTTTTACATGTGCCAGTGACATCATGCTGTGACGTACCTCGGTAGGGGCCTATCGCTGCATACTTTATGTGAATGAGGGTCCTGTTAGTGAAAGCAGGCATTGTTGATTTCGTAACTTGTTCATTCCCAACTGGACCTTCATTTGCACGAGTTGTCTGACTGATATTCAGGCGAACTTTTGTGCAGTAAGTTATACAGTTGGCAGTCTGTGCTTGCTCCATACTGTTGTTACTGGTGTTTCTTGTTGTTACTTTGCACTGCTCATTACTGCTCACCCACAGAAGCTAGCCTATCTTGCTGCTGTTTTGGACAAGATGCAGCTGGCAAGTGCGATAGTGTTCATAACTCTAAATTCTCAAGCAAAAATTATCGTTTCATATTCAGTTAGTTGCATTCATATCAGTACATTATAAGAAATCATTGATTAAAGATTAATCCGTGTTCCTTCACATAATGCTCACAACTTTTATATCAATTTGAATGGTGTTTATAAAAAACTTGGGTTTTAGCTAAACTTCATGCTGTTTTCTTGAACAGCTGACAAAACGCTATTGGATGCTTACTTGCCATGAATTGGACTGTGTTTGAAATACATTGCAATTCTTCACCGGACTGCCAGTACACTTCACATTGGGGTAACATTTATTAACCATGGATTGATTAATTAAGAACGGGAAGAAAGAAGCGGCAGGCCGGGATACTTGATATTGGCATCCGTTTTGCTACCCAGCGCATTATCATGCAAACTTCCTATAGAGTGGTTATGCGTCTTGCATGTGTGTCTGTAAACCAAGAACTTTGGGTAGAACTATATTTTTCTTACAAATGGTTGCAGGACTGTGGAGGCTGTAGGGCTGCTTAGGAATGGTGGAATCCCTGGACATGTGTTCAACCTTGCTGCATCAGCTCCTTGGTGTTTTCACGGCATCTTTACAGATGTGTTGGGTGAGTAAAGCAAGCAGGTTTCAACACAAGAAAAAGTATAATATGGCAGCACCTCTTGTGCATGCCTTACATCCCAAGTATATCAAATATTTATCTTGCACCTTGTGGCCTGTAATTTTTAAAGAGACACTTCTTTTTGCTTTATATTTGAGTCTTGATGCTTCGACAGCAATGTATTTGTGTTTGACAGCAAGTGTTCTTGAACAAATAACTGATCTCAATAATGACAACACACCCTTCAAACTTGGTCCTTAGCATAAGCTAGCACATACCTGTAGCAGATTCAATTATTCATTTTTTGCTGGGATGATAATGGGAAAGTAGCAAAGGCAAGTTCAGATTGGAGTGGTCGGTGACGTCTGTTTAGGCTCTGCCATATTGCTTTGCAACCAGAGTTACTTGTGGCCACATATACAATGAAGCCACATGACGTGCATTCTAAATGAGATTACCATATCACATTTCGCTGCATCTCAATGTGTGCCAAACAAATGCAGATATCATTAGCTTGCCACTATAAAGGGATACTAAACCAACACAAGGTTGAAATTTAGTCGTGGTGTTGCAGCTGTGTATGACTCTACAATGGATGCATAGCCGTGATAATTTGTCTATATGTTGTCGCAATAGTAATGTTACACACATTGTACGATACAAAAGAGGTCCTCGCTTATTTCGCTTTTTTTCGCAATGCTTCTTGTCTCTTCTTGCCATGTGCTCCTCCTCACTGTACAAGGAGCAAGAGTAGTGGGCACACAAACACGTATTTAAAAAAAAATGTTGTAAGGTGAGCACTGAGAAGCTGAACACTTCCGAAAGGCTCAAAGAGGTAAAGGTATTGTTTCTAGCTACTTTTTGGGCACCCACAGCTAGTTGTGCTGCTGCAGTTAAAAAATGAGTTAAATGTTAAAAATTAATTGGAGGTGGTTTGGCACCCATAATTGCAGTTACATACAGAACTAGGTTTCAATGCGTAAGCAAAATCTGTTCACTCTAAATCAATCCTAATGATATCTGAAATTCAGGAAATATTCACAGAAAAGCTCAGGAAAAGGCTAAGTGGTTGCCCCTTGAACGTGAAGGAGATACCCTTCTTCTAAAAGGTCAATAGACCGTCTAGTAGTCTCGATATTACATGCACTGTAAAATATTCTGGTGTGGTGCTTTTCATGCATGTTATAATGAGAGGGGTTTTTAACAGAACTGTTGTAACTTTGCCTTGCGTTGCTAAAATTTGTTCACATAGTTATAATACATGAATCACTTTATGCCTTTTGATTTTATGCAAATGGTTTGCTTACCCAGTCGGTTTAACTTGATTTGGATAAAAACATAAATGCTCGAAACTTTTTTTTATTATACAGCAGGTTTATTTTTAAAATACGCGACCATTGATGTGAACACAGTTGGTGGCGTGCTTGATTAATCCTTCACTATCACCACTCTAACTACACCTGCTACAGTGCATAGTGTGACAAAAGTAATGGTACTTAACATTACTGGCAGCATACTTTTATGTCTCAAAATGTGTTAAAAAGCCTGGTAAAAGTGTGTGTACGTTTTTTTTTTTCGCTCCAACTAAATATTCTGGTCTACTCAAAATAGCTTCCGCTCTTTTAAGGTCCTCAATCTATTAGGTGTTCAAAAGAAGTATCAATGCCATATGCTTTTTTTGTCAGCCTACTCACAACTCTAATAATGAGAATTACCCGACAACATTACCCAGTAAAATATAGGGATGTTATAAAAAGTAATGTCAATTCAATTGTCAAGAAACTTTGCCAAGTTACATTTTTGTTCACTTTTCTTTTCATAATTTTGTTAAAGTTACTTTTGATAACATCCCCTACAATTTGTTTGGCATCATTTTCTACTAGTTCTCATTATAATGTGTTCAACAAAGACAACAAACCCTTAAATTTATAGTTCTTTCCTTTACTCATGAATCTGAAACAGTGAATCTCAGTAATCTTAGCGGTGTGTGACTTGTTTTTTTTTTTTTTTTGATCAGTTGTGCATGTGTTCAAGTACATGCATTTAGGTGGGAGGGTGAACCATTGCCACCTCCTGTGACTAGCAGATTTTCCGAGAACTGACAGATGCATAATGCTGCCAAAGAAGTATAGGGATATTGGAAGTAATCGTAACGTAATTGCAATCGTAATGTTATTGCCAGTAGGCAAAAAAAAGGTGTGCCACACTTGCCATAATGGTAACAAGCAGCGCTGACTGACTCTTCCATGTATAAATGCACATATATACCGTACAAAATGGAAGAGGGATAGCCGCCATGGTAGCTCAGTTGATAGAGCATCGGACATGTTATTCGAAGTTCGCAGGCTCGGTCCCTGTACAGGGCAGGTTATCTTTTTTCCTTCTACTTTTCTTTCTTCACAATTACAACACTTCTATTCTTCTTGAAGACTTTCTGGTGTAAAAAAGGTACCTTATAATCTGAAGAGGCAAACAGAATGTGCCAGTGCACGAGTTAGCTGTTGTAGTGGTTACAAGTAAGATATGTTTTGAAGAATAAATCATTCTGCCACTTGCCTAAAAAATGGCTACAGGACATGGCACTGGATGCACTTTGTTATTTTTGAATCAAGCTATCTTGTATTCTATTTTTATAAATTACATGGGATACACATGACGGTATCACACACTTTAATGCCACAAAGATTATGCAGCGAACAATGTTATAAATGCGAAATTGCATAAGGATAAGGTGAAAACTGCACCCTCAACGAGAATGTACAGGGAGCACAGGGTGCAGGCGTCATTCCTTCTGCACGTGCTTTTCAAGTGCGAGCTGTTTTCTCCTCGTTCTGACCAACTAACTAAATTGAGATGTGTTGTTATAGTGCAAGAAGATGCTCCACGGGAAACTAGGTTTGTCTCAAACTCTGTGTGTGTCTTTCAATCTATATGGTGCCCGGTTCAAGAGTTCATGCAGACCAGATCGTGTAAAATAGGACCGTGTAAAATGGGCCGTGTAAATAAAATAAAATGGACCATGTAAATAAACAGGATCGTGTAAAATGTCGTTTTCGTGTGCAACTGTAGTTGTGGTTGTGCTGAATGACCTTTCTTTATATACACTACATAACAAACTTGCTCCTTTAGAGTCGAGTGCATCTTTGGATCGATTGTAAATGTTTGCATATGCGAGGCCTTAAGTTTTATAAGAAATTGCTCAGTGTGCCACGAGGAAATGTGGGTTCAGCGAAAATTTGCATATCATTATATACAACTCTTAAAGCCTTGTCTACAACTTTGGGCAGGTTGACTTTGAGCAGAAAACGAGGAGCACCAGCAGCCCCCAAAAAAGAGCAAGCACCCTCCAAGCTCCCGAAGCTCTCTTCGACAGGAACATCATGGTCACTGTGTGGCATTGAAAGCCATTGCAAGGAGTGCCTTATCAGTACACTGTGCTGCTCTTTCATCGCAGAAGACGAAGTTGACCACTCTAGAGGAACTTCATGCTGTGTATTGTGAGTGCTTCAGTGGTTTTGTTTTTGTCCAGCCAGCAGTTAAGAAATCATGTGTCAGATTCAGCCGGGATGGCTAGAGGGAGTCGGGCAGGCATGTTTGGACATTTGTCTAGCCAATTTTCGCACTGGTCCTGTTGGAGTTACTGCCACAATCACAGAAGCTACGTAACCTCTCTAAATGTACAGATGTGTCGGGGAAGATTAGCTGCATTAGGTTTTTCTATAACTGATAGCTGCCAGCATTCTTCATTATATAGGAGTTTTGTTCCTTACTTATGGGTGTAAAGTCCTCCACAGAAAAAATGCAACACGTCTACTTCCAGAAGGCTCCAAGGCCCTACTTGTAGGTTTTTTCGGCTTGTATCGTAAGCACCTTGTTTGGGTGTACATGAACATTTTATAAACATGTACAGCGAAAAATTTGGGTGGCCGGTCGTTTTGTTGTTATCATGTTCCTCGCAGTATTCTTAAGCATGTTGTGCATTACGTTGTCAATCTGGTTCATGTGCATAGAAGATATTACGAAGTTTTAGGCTACAGTATAAAAAGCCTGGAAGCAAGCTATCAATAATTTTTTAACAGAGTTGCTTAATCTCATACATGATACATCACTAAACTTTCGTGGGTATTCATCAATGTAAGCTCGTCTTAGTGTTATCCAAAATGAAGATGTGAGTCGACAGATGGAAACATCTAGTAATCAGGGTGAACAGTGGAAGTGCCTCAGACAGGCTGGCCGATGTTGCGATAGGAGGACCTAATTTTTAGAAGTCACATTGTCATCCTTGGCGTGTTAGTTTAAATAAGGTCAGTAATGACATCATCTTTTGCTGTAGGCGTGTGTGCCTGTTGGAAATGTTTGTCTGAGAAAAAAAATACCTATAACGCAGAAGAGTGCAGCCCTTGCTTCTTTTCAAGTTAGGTTGCGCTGATACAAAGTGGTCTCTCCTCCAAAGGGAAGCAAAAAAAAGATAAATGATAGAAAAGAAGAAAAAAGAAGAAAGAAAAGGGGGATGCAAAGTAAAAGTAGTGCTACACTGCTCCTACTTTGCATCCCCCTTTTCTTCTTTTTTTTTCTCTTGTTTTCTTTTTTCACCTTTTTTGTTACATTTGCATTGTCCCATCTAGTGCATGAATCAATGACACATGGCTTTGCTATAGCAAAGATGCTTATGAAGTGTTGGATTGAACAGTGCATTGTACTTCATTCAGTTAATTACAGACTGATCAGTCTTGCAATAAGTGCTTCCTGTCTATCACCACACATGTTCAAATGAAAAGTTTGTGCTTGGCTCTTAGTATGCTGGTATATAGCTTGTGTCTTGGACTACTCAAAATGAATGTTGTTTTGCTGCTGTTTATGGTAATGAATTTATCCAACATGAAAATATCTTGCCTTGCGAACTTTGTCGGACCTGCCTTTCTTTTTCTTTCCTATGCAGGCATTGTATGTGAGGGAGGCAGTAACAGAGAAGGGATAGCTTGAGCTTCGGAAGAATAAATGCTGGCAGTGAAGCAATTACACATCAAACATCCCAGCCATTTTGCCAACCGTACTAAATGTGTTTTGAAAAAAAAATGTGCTCGGTTACTGTATTAAAAACAGCAAAATGCTAAAATATATCGCAGAGAACAAAATATTAGGCCACGTTGGTGCCTTCTGGACTTCCCAGGTTGTCGTCTGGGTGTTGTTTGTAAAAAGTAAAAAGTGTTTCAAAAATACTGCCTTTTTACACCAAATTCGGTCTAGGTATTAAGTAAAGGTGATTGTGTGTAGTGCATGAAGCTCAGTAATATTAGTGCAATTTTTTTGCCACATCAAAAGCAAGGAAGCAGTTCTTTTTATATGGCAAGTTATATGATTACACTTTGTCTTAAAGTAGAAATGAATTTTTGAAGTTTTCTTATGAAGGCTGTTCTCTGCATTTGATATACGACAGCTTCCGTTCCGAAGTTCTCCATGGCCCTCAATAGGAGACTTCAAAAATCATTTTCCTTATTTAAACAAAAATTGTAATGATAACACTTGCCATGTAACAAGAACTGTTTATTTGCTTTCAACTTACACATAAAAGTAATTTTCAATTAGACAAACACACAGCTCAAGTTGCATCTCAATGTGGACAAAAACGATTATATAGTGATATTTGTAATCTGGACCTAACATTATTTTTTTTCGTGAAATATAACTTCTGTGCAGTGAGTATTTGTGGCTCAAATATTCATACAAAGTGCAGTATTGCCATACAAGAAATGCAAACGATAAACAGTTTGGCTGAATTCTTCAAAGCCTATGTAGCGGAAAAATTGCACTAATGTTACTCGACTTCAAATACTTTAAGAAGCACCTTTACTTAATATGTAGATCAAATTTGATATGGCAAGAAAAAGCGGTACTTCGAAATTTTTCTCACAAATAACACCCGCACGACATTCTGCGAAATTCTGATGGTACCCACGTGACCACTACTTTTTTCTCTTCAAAACATTTCTGCAAATAGCTATTTTCAGGAGAGTAAATTACCATCATTTTTTAAACTATACATCTGTGATGGTCGCCAGGCAGTATGGTTTGTATGTTTGGTGTAGAATAGCCCAGTGCGAAAAACAACAAATGTCTGAGCATCCTTTGACGCTCGGGCAATTTCGAAAGCATTTGTTTGTTAGCAGCAATTCAGTTAAGCCCTTGTCTTTATGCTTAGGCCCAGAAACAAAACACAAGTAACCAAAGTAGTCCTAAGAGTCATGCAGTCTCGCTGTTCCAAGGCTTGTGGAGCCTAATTTAGTGCAAGCTTCACCATGTTTTAAAAATTCAGATTCAACCAACAGGTTTTGGAGGCACAGTGCATTTTCAGCTAACTTGTTTCACACCAGTTACTTTGATAAAAAGCGGGAAGTAGAGGTAAAAATACCATTTTAAAGGCATTGTAGATAATAACAAAACGGACTGCTTTCTTTTTTTGTGTGGTGCTTTGCCTGAACGCTGTGCTTTTTGTGGTATAGTTCATTGTCTAGTGAACAGAGGCCTTAAAAACTAACATTAGCCATGTTGAGGTCGATTTCCTGGTTATAGTCATAGTAGCCATATTAAAAATATATGACTTCAAACTTGATTGTTCTTTTGAAGATGTTTTCTTGCATAATGATATTTCAGAGTCTTAGTCAATTTTGTTATAAGAAAACGTGATGTCATAATAGGGTCACTTTTTGTAGGGTCGTTCAGTTCTACCTTACCTTTTATATTCCTAATAGAGCAGTTATTTTCAATATTGGTATTTAAAATGGAATGAGCATGCTGTATGTAGTAAGGTGTAAGCACTTACAGATAGCACATGCACACAACTTTTCTGTTGGCAGTTTATTTCTGTTATTCTTGATTTATATGTGGGGTTTCACGTCCGAAAACTACGATATGATTATGAGAGACGCCGTAGTGGAGGGCACTGGAAACTTCGACCACTTGGGGTTCTTTAACGTACACCCAAATCAGCACACGTGCCCACAGCATTTCTGCCTCCATCGGAAATGGAGCCGGGGTTTGATACCGCGACATGCGGGTCAGCAGCTGAATTTCTTTTACTCTTGCTCCCCTATATGTGTGCAGTTCGGTTATAGTTATCTGGCTTCCACAGATGTTTGATTTCACCTGCCTGGTCCTGCTTGCTTTCATGGTGATTTTAACCTTCATAACTTGCATAGGTTTAACTCTCAAAATTGTTCAAGATGCCAATTTTGTGCACAAACTCTATAGTGTAAAGGCAGCAGATGTACATGCACACACTATTAAATGTACATTGAGAGATTTCACTTGCAGTTCATAAAGTTTTACTGTGCAGGAAGCATTTAAATCGTAAATTTATACGGACATATTAATCGATTATCTCTACCATTGAAAAGCGTGACAACCTAGTTGTTTTCACTGTGGTAAGCATGCTTTTTTCTTTGATGTGGCAGAACTAATTTATACACTCATTCCTTCTATTATTCACATATGCATAACTTGAAGGATTGTGTGCCTTACATTTTCAGTTTCATTCTGTGTGTTATATTTCTTGTGCATGTGAACTAATGTGCTAACATGTGTCTCTGACATTATTTGTGCCAATTATTTTCATTTCCAGGTGCCTATGAAGGACACATAAGTTCTATGGCAGTGACCTTCCAAATTTACAGTGGTGCCGGAGCCTCAAGCAGCATTTCGCCGATCTCCACAAGGCGTTCATGATACAAACACAGCGCCACACTTTCACAGTGCTATGATTATTATTTATGTTTAAACATTTCGTTCTAAAATTGCTGTTACATTGTGTTTTGTGCCACCATACTGTGGCTTAGGTGGAGCACGTGAAATTACGGTGTAGTCACCTCATTTGTGTACCATCAACACTGCAATGTCACCATTCACAGCTGGAGCATACAGACAAATAAAAAAATATATTGATTGTAGCAGGGCTGGTGTGTATAATAATGCTTCTCTATTGATAATAATAACTTTATAAGTTCTTTAGGTCTTGCATAGAACACTGCATTAATGTGTTGCAATGTAACCACCATTTGTGATCGCTAGCATGTTAATTTAGTAGTTTTGTAATGTATTTTATTTGAAAGGTAATTTTGCTTCCGCATCACGACAATTAGAAAGATGCCGATAATTCAATTCCTCATTAGGTAGCTTCTTAACACATTTGTTTCTTTCAAGCCTTTGTTTACTCATCAAGGCTGTTTCAGATAGCAAACATATTTCACCTTCATGCAACAGATTAAGAATGAAATATTCATATATATTTATACACAGTACTTGCTTTTGCAAACAATGTGAATGGCCAATTGCTTTTACTCGAGATCTAGGATGTCCATTTGATCTTTGCAAGATGAAGCAGATAGCTGCATAGTTTCTGCATTATGCTAATTTCCGTAAGCTGCTTATCGGGTAATTTAGCATGATATGGCACCTTCCGTAAGCTGCGGATGTCCGCAACTTTCTGCACGATGTGGCGCTTTCCGTAAGCTGCGGATGTCCGCATCTTTTCGCATGATATGGCGCTTTCCGTAGGCTGCGCATGTTCGTATCTTTCCGCATGATGCGGCTTTCCGTAGTCCAATAATTGCGTATGTACGGATTCGTATATGCGGAACGTTTCAGTAGACTCTCACCACCGTCAGACCATTTCTTCAGAGCTATCACCCCAAAGAAAAAAAAAGCGCCGCACCACCACCGGGTGGGCTCGAACCTCCAACCATTCGGTTAACAGCCGATCGCGCTGGCCAATTGCGCCACGGAGAAAGTCCTGCTCAACTCTCATCACCATCAGAACATATCTTCAAAGCTATCATCGCAAAGAAAAAAGCAACACAGCACTCCCGGGAGGGCTCGAACCTCCAACTTTTCGGTTAACAGCCGATCGCGCTGGCAAAGCGCCACGGAGACAGTCCTGCTCCACTCTCACCACAATTAGAACATATCTTCAAAGCTATCAGCCCAAAGAAAAAACAAGCGCCACACCACCACCGGGTGGGCTCGAACCTCCAACTTTTCGGTTAACAGCCGATCGCGGTAGCCAATTGCGACATGGGGACCGTCCTGCTCCACTCTCACCACCATCAGAACATTTCTTCAGAGATATCACCCCAAAGAAAAAAAAAGCGCCGCACCACCACCGGTTGGGCTAGAACCTCCAACCTTTCGGCTAACAGCCGATCGCGCTAGCCAATTGCGCCACGAAGACAGTCCTGCTCTACTCTCACCGCCATCAGAACATATCTTCAAAGCTATTACCGCAAAGAAAAAAGCAACACACCACTCCCGGGAGGGCTCAAAACTCCAACCTTTCGGTTAACAGCCAATCGAGCTAGCCCAATGCGCCACGGAGACAGTCTTGCTCCACTCTCACCACCATCAGAACATATCTTCAAAGCTATCATCGCAAAGAAAAAAGCAACACAGCACTCCCGAGAGGGCTCGAAACTCCAACCTTTCGGTCAACAGCCGATCGCGCTAGCCCATTGCGCCACGGAGACAGTCTTGTTCATCTCTCACCACCATCAGAACATATCATCAAAGCTATCAGCCCAAAGAAAAAAAAAAGCACCGCACCATTAACGGGTGGGCTCGAACCTCCAACTTTTCGCTTAACAGCCGATCGCGCTGGCATTGCGCCACGGAGACAGTCCTGCTCCACTCTCACCACAATTAGAACATATCTTCAAAGCTATCAGCCCAAAGAAAAAAAAGCGCCGCACCACCACTTGTGGGCTCGAACCTCCAACCTTTCGGTTAACAGCAGATCGCGCTAGCCAATTGCGCCACGGAGACAATCGTGCTCCACTCTCACCACCATCAGAACATATCTTCAAAGCTATCAGCGCAAAGAAAAAAAAGCGCCACACCACCAACGGGTGGGCTCGAACCTCCAACTTTTCGGTTAACAGCCGATCGCGCTGGCCAATTGCGCCACGGAGACAGTCCTGCTCCACTCTCACCACAATTAGAACATATCTTCAAAGCTATCAGCCCAAAGAAAAAAAAGCACCGCACCACCACTTGTGGGCTGGAACCTCCAAAATTTCGGTTAACAGCAGATCGCGCTAGCCAATTGCGCCACGGAGACAATCGTGCTCCACTCTCACCACCATCAGAACATATCTTTAAAGCTATCAGCGCAAAGAAAAAAAAGCGCCGCACCACCACCAGGTGGGCTCGAACCTCCAACCTTTCGGTTAACAGCCGATCGCGCAAGCCAATTTCGCCACGGAGACAGTCCTGCTCTACTCTCACCACCATCAGAACATATCTTCAAAGGTATCAGCCCAAAGAAAAAAAAGCGCCGCACCACCACTTGGTGGGCTCGAACCTCCGACTTTTCGGTTAACAGCCGATCGCGCTAGCCAATTGCGCCACGGAGACAGTCCTGCTCCACTCTCACCACCGTCAGAACATTTTTTCAGAGCTAGCAGCCCAAAGAAAAAAAAGCGCTGCACCACCACCGGGTGGGCTCGAACCTCCAACATTACGGTTAACAGCCGATCGCGCTAGCCAATTGCCCCACGGAGACAGTCGTGCTCCACTTTCACCATCGTCAGAACATTTCTTCAGAGCTATCACCCCAAAGAAAAAAAAAGCGCCGCACCACCACCGATTGGGCTCGAACCTCCAACCTTTCGGTTAACAGCCGATCGCGCTAGCCAATTGTGCCACGAAGACTGTCCTGCTGCACTCTCAACACCATCAGAACATATCTTCAAAGCTATTACCGCAAAGAAAAAAGCAACACACCACTCCTGGGAGGGCTCGAGACTCCAACCTTTCGGTTAACAGCCGATCGCGCTAGCCCATTGCGCCACGGGGACAGTCTTGCTCCACTCTCACCACCATCAGAACATATCTTCAAAGCTATCAGCGCAAAGAAAAAAGCAACACACCACTCCCGGGAGGGCTCGAAACTCCAACCTTTCGATCAACAGCCGATCGCGCTAGCCCATTGCGCCACGGAGACAGTCTTGCTCCCTTCTCACCACCATCAGAACATAACTTCAAAGCTATCAGCCCAAAGAAAAAAAAGCACCAAACCACCACCGGGTGGGCTCGAACCTCCAACTTTTCGGCTAACAGCCGATCGCGCTGGCCAATTGCGCCACGGAGACAGTCCTGCTCCACTCTCACCACAATTAGAACATATTGTTACACGCAAGAAGTACACGAAAAGGTTGAAAAACAGGCGAGCCTGGATGGTTCGCGTTTACTTCCACAAGGGGTCTCGAGACAGCACACCCAACGTCGTCTTCCTTCTTTACCTTTTGTCTGAATGTTCATTCGCGCTGTATGCGCCGTGCATTGCAACCGCTCGTGACATTTCCCCGTTGGCAGACGAAGCCCGCCGGGCGAGTCACTCAGTGGTTCGTGCATTGCATAGCTTCATGCGAGCGACGTGCGCCACTTCTGTTTTAGCCGAGCGCCGTCCAGTGCTTGTGAGCCGTGCTATGCGGTAGTTGACCTCACTGAGGCGTTCGAGGATAACGTAGGGCCCGACATAGTGAGCGAGAAATTTCTGGTACAGGCCACGTTTCCGTAAAGGCGTCCAGAGCCACACCTGATCTCCAGGATTGAAGTGAACATGTCGGTGACGGTCGTCATAGCGGATCTTTGACCGGTCTTGCGAGGTGACGGTGCGTAGCCGAGCGAGGCGTCGCGCTTCTTCTGCTCTACAGAGAATCTCGTTGATCGGCTCACTGTGATGAGCAGAGTAGGGAAGCATAGTGTCAAGATTATAGCGTGGTGGACGAGCATAAAGGAGAAAGAAAGGTGAGTAACCAGTGGTCTCATGTCTTGCGGTGTTGAAAGCATAGGTGATGAAAGGCAAAATTGTGTCCCAGTTTTTGTGCGCGGAGTCGATGTACATGGACAGCATGTTGACAAGCGTTCGGTTCGTGCGTTCCAC
Source organism: Rhipicephalus microplus (assembly GCF_043290135.1). Classification (NCBI taxonomy): domain Eukaryota; kingdom Metazoa; phylum Arthropoda; class Arachnida; order Ixodida; family Ixodidae; genus Rhipicephalus; species Rhipicephalus microplus. The sequence goes on from NW_027464602.1 coordinate 2,842,614, forward strand.
TAGACCATTAGTCTGTGGATGGTATGGAGTGGAATGGCGGAAGCTTGATGAGCACAGACGAAGGGTCTCTTCGACAACATCCGCGGTAAATTGCCGCCCACGGTCGCTGATTACGATGCGAGGAGGTCCGTGTCTGAGGATAACTTGAAACAGCAAGAAGATGGAAACGTCTTTTGCTGTGGCCGACGGCAGTGCTGCCGTCTCACAATAACGGGTTAAGTGGTCTACGCAAACGATGACCCAACGATTGCCGTCTGTGGATCGCGGAAAAGGGCCCAGAAGATCTATACCAACTCGCTCAAAGGGGGTGCTAGGAGGCGAAACAGGCTGAAGGCGACCAGACGGCGCGTCAGTTGGTCGCTTGTAACGCTGACATTGGGTGCAGCTGGCGACGTACCGTTCGGTATCATTGCGCATCCGGGGCCAATAAAAGCGTTCCTGAGCACGGTAGAGTGTTCTTGTGCATCCAAGATGTCCGGAAGTTGGTTCGTCGTGCATGGCAGATAATACGTGACTGCGAAGGCTCTTGGGGACAACCAAAAGGTAGCGCGCACCGGTAGCCGAGAAGTTCGTCTTATATAGGGCGCCGTCACGTAAGCGAAAACGATTGTCTGCAGCGGACTCCCGCGCGGCCGCGAATAGCGGCTGTAAGCTGTCGTCTTTCCTCTGCTCTGATATGAAGGTATCCATATCCGGAAATCCCGTGGACACAAAAGCGATGTATTCATCAAAGTTGTCCGCGTCACATTCAGTCGTTGGGAGTGGCAGGCGAGAGAGACAATCAGCATCAGCGTGTCGCCGGCCGCTCTTGTAGGAAACAACGAAATCATACTCCTGCAGACGGAGCGCCCAGCGTGCTAGTCGACCAGAGGGATCCCGAAGATTCACAAGCCAGCATAGAGAGTGATGATCCGTGACGACAGTAAAGGGGCGCCCGTAGAGATACGATCGAAACCGTTGCACAGCGAAGACGACCGCCAGACACTCTTGTTCGGTGACAGTGTAGTTGCGCTCGGGGCGACTCAATGAGCGGCTAGCGTACGATATCACATGCTCGCTGTCGCCGACACGCTGAACTAGTACGGCGCCAATGCCAACACCACTAGCATCGGTATGAACTTCTGTCGGTGATGACGGATTGAAGTGGCGAAGAATAGGCTGGGACGTCAACAGTAGCTTTAGCTGCCGAAACGATGAGTCGCATTCCGAGCTCCACTCGAAAGGAACACCTTTTTGGAGAAGGCATGTGAGCGGATGAGCTATGTCAGCAAATTTGGGAATGAAACGGCGAAAGTAGGAGCATAACCCTAAAAAACTTCGTAGCTGCTTCACAGAGCGAGGTGCCTCGAATGCCTCCACAGCTGTTGTCTTTTGTGGATCTGGTCGTATACCTTCTTTGTCGATCAGGTGTCCCAGCACAAGTGTCTGTCGTTCACCAAAATGGCACTTTTTAGAATTAAGCACAAGGCCGGCCTTCCTCAAGCAGTTCAGTACCAAGTCCAGGCGCTCGTTATGCTCACGAAATGTTCGGCCGAAGATCACAACGTCGTCTAGGTAGCACATACAAACTTCCCACTTCAAACCGCGAAGTATAGTGTCCATGAACCTTTCAAACGTTGCGGGGGCGTTACAAAGCCCGAAAGGCATCACGTTGAATTCAAATAGTCCATCGGGCGTTACAAAAGCGGTCTTCTCTCTGTCATCCGGGTGCATAGGGATTTGCCAGTAACCTGATCGTAAATCCACAGAAGAGAAGTAAGAAGCCGCAAAGAGGCAATCGATGGCGTCGTCAATTCGTGGGAGTGGGTATACGTCTTTCCTAGTAACGGCATTTAGGCGACGGTAATCGACACAGAATCGCCACGTGCCGTCTTTCTTCTTCACCAGTATCACTGGAGCTGCCCAAGGGCTAGACGATTCCCGAATTACTCCTTTACCTATCATTTCTTCGACTTGAGCGCTGATGATCTTTCGCTCCGCAGAGGACACACGATATGGTTTTTGACGAATCGGTTCAGCGGATCCTGTGTTGATGCGATGGCGAGTACGGGATGCAGGAATCGATGTGGGGCCGTCGTGCTGTGCAAAGTCGAATATTGAAGAGTGTTTCGAGAGCAGGGCCATCAAAACACGACGTTCATGGTCACTGAGCGATGTAGCTACCATTCCGAGCATGTGTTCGTTTGCGGTGTGCGAGACACTGGTTTGTGCTGTATCCGGTAGTTCTGTAAGCACTGCCATAGGTATAAATGACTCTCCCTGAAACGTAGCAAGTTTTAGGCCTTGAGACAGCACTACGGCTTCAGTGGAGCAATTTAGCGTCCATAGCCCTGCGCATCCATCGGTAACTGAAACCATACAATACGGAACCAACACATTTTTCTTAAGACAGTTTCTATGGACCGGTTCCACCGCAACATCGAACGAAGTACTAACAGAAGACGAACAAACAACAGGAACGCGCATCGCGGATAAAGCGGGCACAACAGTGTCTTCAGAAACACAAAACACACTCTCTTGCTGGGATGATTCTTCTAAGAGCGCAGAGGACACACTTCCGCAAATACTGAGTTCTCCTGTTCGGCAGTCAACATTGGCGCCACACAATTTCAAAAAGTCAATGCCGAGAATTACATCGTGTGTGGAACGCGGAAGCACGGTAAACTCAGTGTTAAAGGTTTGACCACCCAAGGAGACATCCACGTTACACACACCAACCGGGTATAATGAGTCCCCACTCACTCCACGAAAGCTTGTGCTGTGGTCCCAATGAAACATAACCTTGCGTCCCAGCAGATTTTTGAACACCACACTCATGACAGAAACAGTTGCTCCCGTGTCGACTAAAGCCATGGTAGAAACGCCATCAATAAGTACATTAACCTTATTCTTCAGCATGAAGATAGGTGGAGGTATCCGAGTCGGCAGCAAAGATTTTCCAGCGACCTCACCTCCATCGGCCGCGCTGGCTAGTTTCCCGGCGGTGGTGACGCGAAGCGGCGTCGAGGAGATGATGACGTCACACGCCGTCTGGGAGATGGAGATCGAGACGCTCGGAAAGCTGGTGGTGGTGTCAGAGTACGTTCGGAGGCAGGAGAGCGGTAACGGTTTCGATACCTTTCTTGTTCTCCAGAATAGCTGTCCAGAGGGAAGTGACGGCTTCTTTCTTCTCGGAAGTAGCCTTCAAAAGTGGTGTTTCCTGGCCTATTAGTGTCCATTGCACGACCACCGTGTTGCATAAACGATCCCGACTGTCCATTGCTGAATGCCCGACGTCGGTTACAATACCTAGCTATGTGGCCAGGCGTGCCACAGTTGTAACACACGGGCAGAGGGCGAACTTCCGGACGCTGATTGAAATATTCCACAGCGGCCACAGGCTGAGAGTAACTCATCCCCTCCCCTTGGATGTCGTAGGCAGTGCTGGGTCTTCGTGGGCGAACGTCGCGTGGATGCTGATCAAAACGCCGATCAATCGAGTCGTAATGGCGTTGTTCGGTCTGGCCATAATGCGGGTCGTGTCGGTAGCTGTTACAATCCGCAGCATTCACCGAATGCTGCCAAGTAGCCGGAGGAGATGCGCAGACGGCGTCTCGGAAAGCGACGGAGGCGCAACGCGGCACCGCATAACGCGTTTGTTCTTCGTGCCGCAGGAGCTCCTCACGGACAATCTGCCGAATGGTAGCTGAGAGGTCTGTCTGCGGACTCGCGTCAACGCTGGCCACAGTCGTGACATTGGCTAGCCGTCCAAACTTCGGCGTGATTCGGCGAGTTTTCAGCGCCTCGAATGTGCGGCAGTGCCGAATCACGTCTGATACGGTGTTCAGGTTGTCTTTTCCAATGAGGAAGTTATAGACGTCTTCCGCAATACCTTTTAAAAGGTGTCCCACTTTATCTTCCTCGGGCATTCGAGAGTCGATGGTCTTACACAGCTTGAGAACTTCTTCAATATATGTCGTGCAAGTCTCGCCGATCACCTGAGCTCTCTGAGCTAAAGCTGTTTCCGCTCGTTTCTTCTTAGTGTCCGAGTCGCTAAAGCACTTCTTCATTTCTTCAATAAGACTGCTCCATGTAGTAAGCGTGTCGGCGTGGTTTTCATACCAAACCAGGGCCGTGTCCGTCAAATAAAAAACGACATGCCTGAGCTGGCTGGCCGGGTTCCAGTTGTTGCATTGGCTTACCCTTTCGTAATGGGTCAGCCATTCATCGAAGTCTTCCCCTGGCTTTGCTGAGAACGGCCGTGGCTCTCGGTAATGCTGATACAGCGGTGGTCTTGCCGAGGCATTGCTGAGGGGGTCATTTTGCTCCAGAGACATGTCGGGGCGCGATGGCGAAAGTCCGGCAAGGCGACGGCTTCTACGAAGTTCTGGTGCTGACGGCTCCGTCGTAGGTCGTGGGAGGTACCCAGCACAGCTCCACCAAATGTTACACGCAAGAAGTACACGAAAAGGTTGAAAAACAGGCGAGCCTGGATGGTTCGCGTTTACTTCCACAAGGGGTCTCGAGACAGCACACCCAACGTCGTCTTCCTTCTTTACCTTTTGTCTGAATGTTCATTCGCGCTGTATGCGCCGTGCATTGCAACCGCTCGTGACAATATCTTCAAAGCTATCAGCCCAAAGAAAAAAAAAGCGCCGCACCACAACCGGGTGGGCTCGAACCTCCAACCTTTCGGTTAACAGCAGATCGCGCTAGCCAATCGCGCCACGGAGACAGTCGTGCTCCACTCTCACCACCATCAGAACATATCTTCAATGCTATCAGCGCAAAGAAAAAAAAGCGCCGCACCACCACCGGGTGGGCTCGAACCTCCAACCTTTCGGTTAACAGCCGATCGCGCAAGCCGATTTCGCCATGGAGACACTCCTGCTCCACTCTCACCACCATCAGAACATATCTTCAAAGGTATCAGCCCAAAGAAAAAAAAGCGCCGCACCACCACTGGGTGGGCTCGAACCTCCGACTTTTCGGTTAACAGCCGATCGCGCTAGCCAATTGCGCCACGGAGGCAGTCCTGCTCCACTCTCACCACCATCAGAACATATCTTCAAAGCTATCAGCCCAAAGAAAAAAAACCACCGCACCACCACCGGGTGGGCTCGAACCTCCAACCTTTCGGTTAACAGCCAATCGCGCTAGCCAATTGCGCCACGGAGACAGTCCTGCTCCACTCTCACCACCATCAGAACATATCTTCAAAGCTATCAGCACAAAGAAAAAAAGCGCCGCACCACCACCGGGTGGGCCCGAACCTCCAACCTTTCAGTTAACAGCCGATCGCGCTAGCCAACTGCGCCATGGAGACAGTCGTGCTCCACTCTCACCACCATCAGAACATATCTTCAAAGCTATCACCCCAAAGAAAAAAAAAGCGCCGCACCACCACCGGTTGGGCTCGATCCTCCAACCTTTCGGTTAACAGCCGATCGCGCTAGCCAATTGCGCCACGAAGACAGTCCTGCTCCACTCTCACCACCATCAGAACATATCTTCAAAGCTATTACCGCAAAGAAAAAAGCAAAACACCACTCCCAGGAGGGCTCGAACCTCCAACGTTCCGGTTAACAGCCGATCACGCTAGCCAATTGCGCCACGGAGACAGTCCTGCTCCACTCTTAGCACCATCAGAACATAACTTTAAAGCTATCAGCCCACAGAAAAAAAAGCGCCGCACCACCACCAGGAGAGCTCGAACCTCCAACTTTTCAGTTTACAGCCGATCGCGCTAGCAAATTGCGCCACGGAGACAGTCCTGCTCCACTATCACCACCGTCAGAACATTTCTTCAGAGCTATAAGCCCAAAGAAAAAACAAGCGCTGCACCACCACCGGGTGGGCTCGAACCTCCAACCTTACGGTTAACAGCCGATCGCGCTAGCCAAATGCCCCACGGAGACAGTCGTACTCCACTCTCACCATCGTCAGAACATTTTTCAGAGCTATCACCCCAAAGAAAAAAAAAGCGCCACACCACCACTGGTTGGGCTCGAACCTCCAACCTTTCGGTTAACAGCCGATCGCGCTAGCCTATTGCGCCACGAAGACTGTCCTGGTCCACTCGCACCACCATCAGAACATATCTTCAAAGATATTACCGCAAAGAAAAAAGCAACACACCACTCCTGGGAGGGCTCGAGACTCCAACCTTTCGGTTAACAGCCGATCGCGCTAGCCCATTGCGCCACGGAGGCAGTCTTGCTCCACTCTCACCAACATCAAAACTTATCTTCAAAGCTATGAGCGCAAAGAAAAAAAAGCGCTGCTCCACCACCGCGTGGGCTCGAACCTCCAACCTTTCGGTTAACAGCCGATCGCGCTAGCCCATCGCGACACGGAGACAGGCTTGCTCCACTCTCACCACCATCAGAACATATCTTCAAAGCTATCAGCGCAAAGAAAAAGCAACACACCACTCCCGGAAAGGCTCGAAACTCCAACCTTTCGGTCAACAGCCGATTGCGCTAGCCCATTGCGCCACGGAGACATCTTGCTCCCTTCTCATCACCATCAGAACATAACTTAAAAGCTATCAGACCAAAGAAAAAAAAGCACCGCACCACCACCGGGTGGGCTCGTACCTCCAAACTTTCGGTTAACAGCCGATCGCGCTAGCCAATTGCGCCACAGAGACAGTCGTGCTCCACTCTCACCACCATCAGAACATATCTTCAAAGCTATCAGCGCAAAGAAAAAAGCAAAACACCACTCCCGGGAGGGCTCGAACCTCCAACGTTCTGGTTAACAGCCGATCACGCTAGCCAATTGCGCCACGGAGACAGTCCTGCTCCACTCGCACCACCATCAGAACATAACTTTAAAGCTATCAGCCCACAGAAAAAAAAGCGCCGCACCACCACCATGAGAGCTCGAACCTCCAACTTTTCAGTTAACAGCCGATCGCGCTAGCAAATTGCGCCACGGAGACAGTCCTGCTCCACTATCACCACCGTCAGAACATTTCTTCAGAGCTATAAGCCCAAAGAAAAAACAAGCGCTGCACCACCACCGGGTGGGCTCGAACCTCCAACCTTACGGTTAACAGCCGATCGCGCTAGCCAATTGCCCCACGGAGACAGTCGTACTCCACTCTCACCACCATCAGAACATATCTTCAAAGCTATTACCGCAAAGAAAAAAGCAAAACACCACTCCCAGGAGGGCTCGAACCTCCAACGTTCCGGTTAACAGCCGATCACGCTAGCCAATTGCGCCACGGAGACAGTCCTGCTCCACTCTCACCACCATCAGAACATAACTTTAAAGCTATCAGCCCACAGAAAAAAAAGCGCCGCACCACCACCAGGAGAGCTCGAACCTCCAACTTTTCAGTTAACAGCCGATCGCGCTAGCAAATTGCGCCACGGAGACAGTCCTGCTCCACTATCACCACCGTCAGAACATTTCTTCAGAGCTATAAGCCCAAAGAAAAAACAAGCGCTGCACCACCACCGGGTGGGCTCGAACCTCCAACCTTACGGTTAACAGCCGATCGCGCTAGCCAATTGCCCCACGGAGACAGTCGTACTCCACTCTCACCATCGTCAGAACATTTTTCAGACCTATCACCCCAAAGAAAAAAAAAGCGCCACACCACCACTGGTTGGGCTCGAACCTCCAACCTTTCGGTTAACAGCCGATCGCGCTAGCCTATTGCGCCACGAAGACTGTCCTGCTCCACTCTCACCACCATCAGAACATATCTTCAAAGATATTACCGCAAAGAAAAAAGCAACATACCACTCCTGGGAGGGCTCGAGACTCCAACCTTTCGGTTAACAGCCGATCGCGCTAGCCCATTGCGCCACGGAGGCAGTCTTGCTCCACTCTCACCAACATCAAAACATATCTTCAAAGCTATGAGCGCAAAGAAAAAAAAGCGCTGCACCACCACCGCGTGGGCTCGAACCTCCAACCTTTCGGTTAACAGCCGATCGCGCTAGCCCATCGCGACACGGAGACAGGCTTGCTCCACTCTCACCACCATCAGAACATATCTTCAAAGCTATCAGCGCAAAGAAAAAGCAACACACCACTCCCGGAAAGGCTCGAAACTCCAACCTTTCGGTCAACAGCCGATTGCGCGAGCCCATTGCGCCACGGAGACATCTTGCTCCCTTCTCACCACCATCAGAACATAACATAAAAGCTATCAGACCAAAGAAAAAAAAGCACCGCACCACCACCGGGTGGGCTCGTACCTCCAAACTTTCGGTTAACAGCCGATCGCGCTAGCCAATTGCGCCACAGAGACAGTCGTGCTCCACTCTCACCACCATCTGAACATATCTTCAAAGCTATCAGCGCAAAGAAAAAAGCAAAACACCACTCCCGGGAGGGCTCGAACCTCCAACTTCTCGGTTAACAGCCGATCGCGCTGGCCAAATGCGCCACGGAGAAAGTCCTGCTCAACTCTCACCACAATTAGAACATATCTTCAAAGCTATCAGCCCAAAGAAAAAAAAAGCGCCGCACCACCACCGGGTGGGCTCGAACCTCCAACATTTCGGTTAACAGCCAATCGCGCTAGCCAATTGCGCCACGGGGACCGTCCTGCTCCACTCTCACCACCGTCAGACCATTTCTTTAGAGCTATCACTCCAAAGAAGAAAAAGCGCCGCACCACCACCGGGTGGGCTCGAACCTCCAACCTTTCGGTTAACAGCCGATCGCGCTAGCCAATTGCCCCACGGAGACAGTCGTGCTCCACTCTCACCACCGTCAGAACATTTCTTCAGAGCTATCACCCCAAAGAAAAAAAAGTTCCGCACCACCACCGGTTGGGCTAGAACCTCCAACCTTTCGGTTAACAGCCGATCGCGCTAGCCAATGGCGCCACGAAGACAGTCCTGCTCCACTCTCACCACCATCAGAACATATCTTCAAAGCTATTACCGCAAAGAAAAAAGCAACACACCACTCCCGGGAGGGCTCAAAACTCCAACCTTTCGGTTAACAGCCGATCGCGCTAGCCCATTGCACCACGGAGACAGTCTTGCTCCACTCTCACCACCATCAGAACATATCTCCAAAGCTATCATCGCAAAGAAAAAAGCAACACACCACTCCCGGGAGGGCTCGAAACTCCAACCTTTTGGTCAACAGCCGATCGCGCTAGCCAACTGCGCCACGGAGACAGCCATGCTTCACTCTCACCATCATCAGAACATATCTTCAAAGCTATAAGCGCAAAGAAAAAAGCAACACACCACTCCCGGGAGGGATCGAACCTCCATCCTTTCGGTTAACAGCCGATCGCGCTAGCCAATTGCGCCACGAAGACAGTCCTGCTCCACTCTCACCACCATCAGAACATATCTTCAAAGCTATTACCGCAAAGAAAAAAGCAACACACCAATCCCGGGAGGGCTCAAAACTCCAACCTTTCGGTTAACAGCCAATCGAGCTAGCCCAATGCGCCACGGAGACAGTCTTGCTCCACTCTCACCACCATCAGAACATATCTTCAAAGCTATCATCGCAAAGAAAAAAGCAACACAGCACTCCCGGGAGGGCTCGAAACTCCAACCTTTCGGTCAACAGCCGATCGCGCTAGCCCATTGCGCCACGGAGACAGTCTTGTTCATCTCTAACCACCATCAGAACATATCATCAAAGCTATCAGCCCAAAGAAAAAAAAAGCACCGCACCACCAACAGGTGGGCTCGAACCTCCAACTTTTCGGTTAACAGCCGATCGCGCTGGCCAATTTCGCCACGGAGACAGTCCTGCTCCACTCTCACCACAATTAGAACATATCTTCAAAGCTATCAGCCCAAAGAAAAAAAAGCGCCGCACCACCACTTGTGGGCTCGAACCTCCAACCTTTCGGTTAACAGCAGATCGCGCTAGCCAAATGCGCCACGGAGACAATCGTGCTCCACTCTCACCACCATCAGAACATATCTTCAAAGCTATCAGCGCAAAGAAAAAAAAGCGCCGCACCACCACCGGGTGGGCTCGAACCTCCAACCTTTCGGTTAACAGCCGATCGCGCTAGCCAACTGCGCCACGGAGACAGCCGTGCTCCACTCTCACCATCATCAGAACATATCTTCAAAGCAATCAGCGCAAAGAAAAAAGCAGCACACCACTCCCGGGAGGGATCGAAACTCCAACCTTTCGGTTAACAGCCGATAGCGCTAGCCAATTGCGCAACGGAGACAGTCCTGCTCTACTCTCACCACCATCAGAACATTTCTTCAGAGCTATCACCCCAAAGAAAAAAAAGCGCCGCACCACCACCGGTTGGGCTCGAACCTCCAACCTTTCGGTTAACAGCCGATCGCGCTAGCCAATTGCCCCACAGAGACAGTCGTGCTCCACTCTCACCATCGTGAGAACATTTCTTCAGAGCTATCACCCCAAAGAAAAAAAAAGCGCCGCACCACCACCGGTTGGGCTCGAACCTCCAACCTTTCGGCTAACAGCCGATCGCGCTAGCCAATTGCGCCACGAAGACAGTCCTGCTCCACTCTCACCACCATCAGAACATATCTTCAAAGCTATTACCGCAAAGAAAAAAGCAAAACACCACTCCCAGGAGGGCTCGAACCTCCAACTTTCCGGATAACAGCCGATCACGCTAGCCAATTGTGCCACGGAGACAGTCCTGCTCCACTCTCACCACCATCAGATCATAACTTCAAAGCTATCAGCCCACAGAAAAAAAAGCGCCACACCACCACCAGGAGAGCTCGAACCTCCAACTTTTCGGTTAACAGCCGATCGCGCTAGCCAATTGCGCCACAGAGACAGTCCTGCTCCACTCTCACCACCATCAGAACATTTCTTCAGAGCTATCAGCCCAAAGAAAAAACAAGCGCTGCACCACCACCGGGTGGGCTCGAACCTCCAACCTTACGGTTAACAGCCAATCACGCTAGCCAATTGCCCCACGGAGACAGTCGTGCTCCACTCTCACCATCGTCAGATCATTTCTTCAGAGCTATCACCCCAAAGAAAAAAAAGCGCCACACCACCACCGGTCGGGCTCGAACCTCCATCCTTTTGGTTAACAGCCGATCGCGCTAGCCAATAGCGCCACGAAGACTGTCCTGTTCCACTCTCACCACCATCAGAACATATCTTCAAAGATATTACCGCAAAGAAAAAAGCAACACACCACTCCTGGGAGGGCGCGAGACTCCAACCTTTCGGTTAACAGCCGATCGCGCTAGCCCATTGCGCCACGGAGGCAGTCTTGCTCCACTCTCACCATCATCAAAACATATCTTCAAAGCTATCAGCGCAAAAAAAAAAGCAACACACCACTCCCGGGAGGGCTCGAAACTCCAACCTTTCGGTCAACAGCCGATCGCGCTAGCCCATTGCGCCACGGAGACAGTCTTGCTCCCTTCTCACCACCATCAGAACATATCTTCAAAGATCTTACCACAAAGAAAAAAGCAGCACACCACTCCTGGGAGGGCTCGAGACTCCAACCTTTCGGTTTACAGCTGATCGTGCTAGCCCATTGCGCCACGGAGGCAGTCTTGCTCCACTCTCACCATCATCAAAACATATCTTCAAAGCTATCAGCGCAAAGAAAAAAGCAACACACCACTCCCGGGAGGGCTCGAAACTCCAACCTTTCGGTCAACAGCCGATCGCACTAGCCCATTGCGCCACGGAGACAGTCTTGCTCCCTTCTCACCACCATCAGAACATATCTTCAAAGCTATCAGCGCAAAGAAAAAAGCAAAATACCACTCCCGGGAGGGCTCGAACCTCCAACTTTTCGGTTAACAGCCGATCTCGCTGGCCAATTGCGCCACGGAGAAAGTCCTGCTCAACTTTCACCACAATTAGAACATATCTTGAAAGCTATCAGCCCAAAGAAAAAAAAAGCGCCGCACCACCACCGGGTGGGCTCGAACCTCCAACTTTTCGGTTAACAGCCGATCGCGCTAGCCAATTGCGCCATGGGGACCGTCCTGCTCCACTCTCACCACCGTCAGACAATTTCTTCAGAGCTATCACCCCAAAGAAAAAAAAAGCGCCGCACCACCACCGGGTGGGCTCGAACCTCCAACCTTTCGGTCAACAGCCGATCACGCTAGCCAATTGCCCCACGGAGAAAGTCGTGCTCCACTCTCGCCACCGTCAGAACATTTCTTCAGAGCTATCACCCCAATGAAAAAAAAGCGCCGCACCACCACCGGTTGGGCTAGAACCTCCAACCTTTCGGTTGACAGCCGATCGCGCTAGCCAATTGCGCCACGAAGACAGTCCTGCTCCACTCTCACCACCATCAGAACATATCTTCAAAGCTATTACCGCAAAGAAAAAAGCAACACACCAATCCCGGGAGGGCTCAAAACTCCAACCTTTCGGTTAACAGCCAATCGAGCTAGCCCAATGCGCCACGGAGACAGTCTTGCTCCACTCTCACCACCGTCAGACCATTTCTTCAGAGCTATCACCCCAAAGAAAAAAAAAGCGCCGCACCACCACCGGGTGGGCTCGAACCTCCAACCTTTCGGTTAACAGCCGATCACGCTAGCCAATTGCCCCACGGAGACAGTCGTGCTCCACTCTCACCACCGTCAGAACATTTCTTCAGAGCTATCACCCCAATGAAAAAAAAGCGCCGCACCACCACCGGTTGGGCTAGAACCTCCAACCTTTCGGTTGACAGCCGATCGCGCTAGCCAATTGCGCCACGAAGACAGTCCTGCTCCACTCTCACCACCATCAGAACATATCTTCAAAGCTATTACCGCAAAGAAAAAAGCAACACACAAATCCCGGGAGGGCTCAAAACTCCAACCTTTCGGTTAACAGCCAATCGAGCTAGCCCAATGCGCCACGGAGACAGTCTTGCTCCACTCTAACCACCATCAGAACATATCTTCAAAGCTATCAGCGCAAAGAAAAAAAAGCGCCGCACCACCACCGGGTGGGCTCGAACCTCCAACCTTTCGGTTAACAGCCGATCGCGCTAGCCAACTGCGCCACGGAGACAGCCGTGCTCCACTCTCACCATCATCAGAACATATCTTCAAAGCTATCAGCGCAAAGAAAAAAGCAGCACACCACTCCCGGGAGGGATCGAAACTCCAACCTTTCGGTTAACAGCCGATCGCGCTAGCCAATTGCGCAACGGAGACAGTCCTGCTCTACTCTGACCACCATCAGAACATTTCTTCAGAGCTATCACCCCAAAGAAAAAAAAGCGCCGCACCACCACCGGTTGGGCTCGAACCTCCAACCTTTCGGTTAACAGCCGATCGCGCTAGCCAATTGCCCCACGGAGACAGTCGTGCTCCACTCTCACCATCGTGAGAACATTTCTTCAGAGCTATCACCCCCAAAAAAAAAGCGCCGCACCACCACCGGTTGGGCTCGAACCTCCAACCTTTCGGTTAACAGCCGATCGCGCTAGCCAATTGCGCCACGAAGACAGTCCTGCTCCACTCTCACCACCATCAGAACATATCTTCAAAGCTATTACCGCAAAGAAAAAAGCAAAACACCACTCCCGGGAGGGCTCGAACCTCCAACTTTCCGGATAACAGCCGATCACGCTAGCCAACTGTGCCACGGAGACAGTCCTGCTCCACTCTCACCACAATCAGAACATAACTTCAAAGCTATCAGCCCACAGAAAAAAAAGCGCCAAACCACCACCAGGAGAGCTCGAACCTCCAACTTTTCGGTTAACAGCCGATCGCGCTAGCCAATTGCGCCACAGAGACAGTCGTGCTCCACTCTCACCACCGTCAGAACATTTCTTCAGAGCTATCAGCCCAAAGAAAAAACAAGCGCTGCACCACCACCGGGTGGGCTCGAACCTCCAACCTTACGGTTAACAGCCAATCACGCTAGCCTATTGCCCCACGGAGACAGTCGTGCTCCACTCTCACCATCGTCAGATCATTTCTTCAGAGCTATCACCCCAAAGAAAAAAAAGCGCCACACCACCACCGGTTGGGCTCGAACCTCCATCCTTTTGGTTAACAGCCGATCGCGCTAGCCAATTGCGCCACGAAGACTGTCCTGCTCCACTCTCACCACCATCAGAACATATCTTCAAAGATATTACCGCAAAGAAAAAAGCAACACACCACTCCTGGGAGGGCTCGAGACTCCAACCTTTCGGTTAACAGCCCATCACGCTAGCCAATTGCCCCACGGAGACAGTCGTGCTCCACTCTCACCATCGTCAGATCATTTCTTCAGAGCTATCACCCCAAAGAAAAAAAAAGCGCCACACCACCACCGGTTGGGCTCGAACCTCCATCCTTTCGGTTAACAGCCGATCGCGCTAGCCAATTGCGCCACGAAGACTGTCCTGCTCCACTCTCACCACCATCAGAACATATCTTCAAAGATCTTACCGCAAAGAAAAAAGCAACACACCACTCCCGGGAGGGCTCGGAACTCCAACCTTTCGGTCAACAGCCGATCGCGCTAGCCCATTGCGCCACGGAGACAGTCCTGCTCCACTCTCACCACAATTAGAACATATCTTCAAAGCTATCAGCCCAAAGAAAAAAAAGCGCCGCACCACCACCGGGTGGGCTCGAACCTCCAACTTTTCGGTAAACAGCCGATCGCGCTAGCCAATTGCGACATGGGGACCGTCCTGCTCCGCTCTCACCACCGTCAAACCATTTCTTCAGAGCTATCACCCCAAAGAAAAAAAAGCGCCGCACCACCTCCGGGTGGGCTCGAACCTCCAACCATTCGGTTAACAGCCGATCGCGCTAGCCAATTGCCCCACGGAGACAGTCGTGCTCCACTCTCACCACCGTCAGAACATTTCTTCAGAGCTATCACCCCAAAGAAAAAAAAGCGCCGCACCACCACCGGTTGGGCCAGAACCTCCAACCTTTCGGCTAACAGCCGATCGCGCTAGCCAATTGCGCCACGAAGACAGTCCTGCTCTACTCTCACCACCATCAGAACATATCTTCAAAGCTATTACCGCAAAGAAAAAAGCAACACACCACTCCCGGGAGGGCTCAAAACTTCAACCTTTCGGTTAACAGCCAATCGAGCTAGCCCAATGCGCCACGGAGACAGTCTTGCTCCACTGTCACCACCATCAGAACATATCTTCAAAGCTATCATCGCAAAGAAAAAAGCAACACAGCACTCCCGGGAGGGCTCGAAACTCCAACGTTTCGGTCAACAGCCGATCGCGCTAGCCCATTGCGCCACGGAGACAGTCTTGTTCATCTCTCACCACCATCAGAACATATCAACAAAGCTATCAGCCCAAAGAAAAAAAAAGCACCGCACCATTAACGGGTGGGCTCGAACCTCCAACTTTTCGGTTAACAGCCGATCGCGCTGGCATTGCGCCACGGAGACAGTCCTGCTCCACTCTCACCACAATTAGAACATATCTTCAAAGCTATCAGCCCAAAGAAAAAAAAGCGCCGCACCACCACTTGTGGGCTCGAACCTCCAACCTTTCGGTTAACAGCAGATCGCGCTAGCCAATTGCGCCACGGAGACAATCGTGCTCCTCTCTCACCACCATCAGAACATATCTTCAAAGCTATCAGCGCAAAGAAAAAAAAGCGCCACACCACCAACGGGTGGGCTCGAACCTCCAACTTTTCGGTTAACAGCCGATCGCGCTGGCCAATTGCGCCACGGAGACAGTCCTGCTCCACTCTCACCACAATTAGAACATATCTTCAAAGCTATCAGCCCAAAGAAAAAAAAGCGCCGCACCACCACTTGTGCGCTCGAACCTCCCAACTTTCGGTTAACAGCAGATCGCGCTAGCCAATTGCGCCACGGAGACAATCGTGCTCCTCTCTCACCACCATCAGAACATATCTTCAAAGCTATCAGCGCAAAGAAAAAAAAGCGCCACACCACCAACGGGTGGGCTCGAACCTCCAACTTTTCGGTTAACAGCCGATCGCGCTGGCCAATTGCGCCACGGAGACAGTCCTGCTCCACTCTCACCACAATTAGAACATATCTTCAAAGCTATCAGCCCAAAGAAAAAAAAGCGCCGCACCACCACTTGTGGGCTCGAACCTCCCAACTTTCGGTTAACAGCAGATCGCGCTAGCCAATTGCGCCACGGAGACAATCGTGCTCCACTCTCACCACCATCAGAACATATCTTCAAAGCTATCAGCGCAAAGAAAAAAAAGCGCCGCACCACCACCGGGTGGGCTCGAACCTCCAACCTTTCGGTTAACAGCCGATCGCGCAAGCCAATTTCGCCACGGAGACAGTCCTGCTCTACTCTCACCACCATCAGAACATATCTTCAAAGGTATCAGCCCAAAGAAAAAAAAGCGCCGCACCACCACTTGGTGCGCTCGAACCTCCGACTTTTCGGTTAACAGCCAATCGCGCTAGCCAATTGCGCCCCGGAGACAGTCCTGCTCCGCTCGCCAACTGTGATCACGCTAGCCAACTGTGCTAGCGTGATCACAGTTGAGTAGGAAGACAGCAAGGCATTTCTGCCAAGTGTTACGTTCTGACACGATTACTCTGAGGGGGCAACCCTCCTTATGAGTCTTTGCACTGAAGAAGACCTCGAGAGTGCCTGATTTGCTGTTTGCGACGTCCCTAACCAACTTTGAAAGGTTCATACTCTCACATAGTTTTTTAGCTTCACTTTTTAGTTTGTTGATCTGGACGTTCTCGCGGCATTGAAATACAGAACTCAACGCTTCAAGCGCTTTCACCTTGTAAAGGTCCCGTGGGAAGACGGCGAATCCACCTTCCTTGTCCGAAGGGAGAACGCAGTATGAGTTCGTTTTCAGGTAGGACGCCAAACGACGAACAATAGGACGCCTTGGTTCCCGTTGGTCACGTAGAAGTACATCTACACCACTAGAAACACATCTATCCATTTCACTCGCGGGAGCTAGGCCAGACACCTTGTGCACCAAGGAGAGCAGCTCCGGACCGGAGGTCCGCGGCTGCACGGCGAACTTTGGCCCTAAGGCGAGACCCTTGCAGATATCCTCTGGTAACGTGACGTTTCCTTCGGTGTAGATTCTGTTCACTTGTACCGTTTTCACTTTTGGACGATGCTGTGCTCGCAGTTGGCTAAGACAGCATAATAACAACGTCAGAAATGGCAGAGAGGGCCACCTCGCAATTCACTGCCGGGATTGTCATTGCGTTCCTAACTTTAGCGCCTGCGCGGTAGTCGCCCGAAGCCCTGATAAATCAGTAAGACTAATCATTGAGGCCAAGAGGATAATCGAATTAGGTGATCTGTGCGTCAGCGTAGCCTCCATTTCTTTATCGCCAAAGGAGTTACGCTACTTAAATGCGGCTGCGCATTAAGGCACGGTGACGGCGCGCGCGGTGTCTATATATGTTCTGTGCTCTTTCGAAATAAATCTTTGTTGGAAGTGGCGCTCCGTGTGTGTGTACTGTCTCTCTTCGTCCGTGTCGTTTTCGCGCCTTAAGCTGCAAATATGTTAAACCAACAAGCCCAGTCTGCTATTCTTATATCTTCAAAGGTATCAGCCCAAAGAAAAAAAAAAGCGCCGCACCACCACTTGGTGGGCTCGAACCTCCGACTTTTCGGTTAACAGCCGATCGCGCTAGCCAATTGCGCCCCGGAGACAGTCCTGCTCCACTCTCACCACCGTCAGAACATTTCTTCAGAGCTAGCAGCCCAAAGAAAAAAAAGCGCCACACCACCACCGATTGGGCTCGAACCTCCAACCTTTCGGTTAACAGCCGATCGCGCTAGCCAATTGTGCCACGAAGACTGTCCTGCTCCACTCTCAACACCATCAGAACATATCTTCAAAGCTATTACCGCAAAGAAAAAAGCAACACACCACTCCTGGGAGGGCTCGAGACTCCAACCTTTCGGTTAACAGCCGATCGCGCTAGCCCATTGCGCCACGGGGACAGTCTTGCTCCACTCTCACCACCATCAGAACATATCTTCAAAGCTATCAGCGCAAAGAAAAAAGCAACACACCACTCCCGGGAGGGCTCGAAACTCCAACCTTTCGGTCAACAGCCGATCGCGCTAGCCCATTGCGCCACGGAGACAGTCTTGCTCCCTTCTCGCCACCATCAGAACATAACTTCAAAGCTATCAGCCCAAAGAAAAAAAGCGCCGCACCACCACCGCGGGGGCTCGAACCTCCAACCTTTCGGTTAACAGCCGATCGCGCTAGCCAACTGCGCCACGGAGACAGTCCTGCTCCACTCTCACCACCATCAGAACATAACTTCAAAGCTATCAGCCCACAGAAAAAAAGCGCCACACCACCACCAGGAGAGCTCGAACCTCCAACTTTTCGGTTAACAGCCGATCGCGCTAGCCAATTGCACCATGGAGACAGTCATGCTCTACTCTCACCACCATCAGAACATTTCTTCAGAGCTATCACCCCAAAGAAAAAAAAAGCGCCGCACCACCACCGGTTGGGCTCGAACCTCCAAACTTTCGGTTAACAGCCGATCGCGCTAGCCAATTGCCCCACGGAGACAGTCGTGCTCCCCTCTCACCACCATCAGAACATATCTTCAAAGCTATTGCCGCAAAGAAAAAAGCAAAACACCACTCCCGAGAGGGCTCGAACCTCCATCCTTTCGGTTAACAGCCGATCGCGCTAGCCAATTGCGCCACGAAGACTGTCCTGCTCCACTCTCACCACCATCAGAACATATCTTCAAAGATATTACCGCAAAGAAAAAAGCAACACACCACTCCTGGGAGGGCTCGAGACTCCAACCTTTCGGTTAACAGCCGATCGCGCTAGCCCATTGCGCCACGGAGGCAGTCTTGCTCCACTCTCACCATCATCAAAACATATCTTCAAAGCTATCAGCGCAAAGAAAAAAGCAACACACCACTCCCGGGAGGGCTCGAAACTCCAACCTTTCGGTCAACAGCCGATCGCGCTAGCCCATTGCGCCACGGAGACAGTCTTGCTCCCTTCTCACCACCATCAGAACATATCTTCAAAGCTATCAGCGCAAAGAAAAAAGCAAAATACCACTCCCGGGAGGGCTCGAACCTCCAACTTTTCGGTTAACAGCCGATCGCGCTGGCCAATTGCGCCACGGAGAAAGTCCTGCTCAACTTTCACCACAATTAGAACATATCTTGAACGCTATCAGCCCAAAGAAAAAAAAAAGCGCCGCACCACCACCGGGTGGGCTCGAACCTCCAACTTTTCGGTTAACAGCCGATCGCGCTAGCCAATTGCGCCATGGGGACCGTCCTGCTCCACTCTCAACACCGTCAGACCATTTCTTCAGAGCTATCACCCCAAAGAAAAAAAAGCGCCGCACCACCACCGGGTGGGCTCGAACCTCCAACCTTTCGGTTAACAGCCGATCGCGCTAGCCAATTGCCCCACGGAGACAGTCGTGCTCCACTCTCACCACCGTCAGAACATTTCTTCAAAGATATTACCGCAAAGAAAAAAGCAACACACCACTCCCGGGAGGGCTCAAAACTCCAACCTTTCGGTTAACAGCCAATCGAGCTAGCCCAATGCGCCACGGAGACAGTCTTGCTCCACTCTCACCACCATCAGAACATATCTTCAAAGCTATCTTCGCAAAGAAAAAAGCAACACAGCACTCCCGGGAGGGCTCGAAACTCCAACCTTTCGGTCAACAGCCGATCGCGCTAGCCCATTGCGCCACGGAGACAGTCTTGTTCATCTCTAACCACCATCAGAACATATCATCAAAGCTATCAGCCCAAAGAAAAAAAAGCACCGCACCACCAACGGGTGGGCTCGAACCTCCAACTTTTCGGTTAACAGCCGATCGCGCTGGCCAATTTCGCCACGGAGACAGTCCTGCTCCACTCTCACCACAATTAGAACATATCTTCAAAGCTATCAGCCCAAAGAAAAAAAAGCGCCGCACCACCACTTGTGGGCTCGAACCTACAACCTTTCGGTTAACAGCAGATCGCGCTAGCCAATTGCGCCACGGAGACAATCGTGCTCCACTCTCACCACCATCAGAACATATCTTCAAAGCTATCAGCGCAAAGAAAAAAAACCGCCGCACCACCAATGGGTGGGCTCGAACCTCCAACTTTTCGGTTAACAGCCGATCGCGCAGGCCAATTGCGCCATGGAGACAGTCGTGCTCCACTCTCACCACCATCAGAACATATCTTCAATGCTATCAGCGCAAAGAAAAAAGCAAAACACCACTCCCGGAAGGGCTCGAACCTCCAACTTTTCGGTTAACAGCCGATCGCGCTGGCCAATTGCGCCACGGACAAAGTCCTGCTCCACTCTCACCACCGTCAGACCATTTCTTCAGAGCTATCACCCCAAAGAAAAAAAAAGCGCCGCACCACCACCGGTTGGGCTAGAACCTCCAACCTTTCGGTTAACAGCCGATCGCGCTAGCCAATTGCGCCACGAAGACAGTCCTGCTCCACACTCACCACCATCAGAACATATCTTCAAAGCTATTACCGCAAAGAAAAAAGCAACACACCACTCCCGGGAGGGCTCAAAACTCCAACCTTTCGGTTAACAGCCGATCGCGCTAGCCCATTGCGCCACGGAGACAGTCTTGCTCCACTCTCACCACCATCAGAACATATCTTCAAAGCTATCATCGCAAAGAAAAAAGCAACACACCACCACCGGGTGGGCTCGAACCTCCAACTTTTCAAATAACAGCCGATCGCGCTGGCCAATTGCGGCACGGAGACAGTCCTGCTCCACTCTCACCACAATTAGAGCATAACTTCAAAGGTATCAGCCCAAAGAAAAAAAAGCGCCGCACCACAACTGGGTGGGCTCGAACATCCGACTTTTCGGTTAACAGCCGATCGCGCTAGCCAATCGCGCCACGGAGGCAGTCCTGCTCCACTCTCACCACCATCAGAACATATCTTCAAAGCTATCAGCCCAAAGAAAAAAAACCACCCCACCACCACCGGGTGGGCTCGAACCTCCAACCTTTCGGTTAACAGCCAATCGCGCTAGCCAATTGCGCCACGGAGACAGTCCTGCTCCACTCTCACCACCATCAGAACATATCTTCAAAGCTATCAGCACAAAGAAAAAAAGCGCCGCACCACCACCGGGTGGGCTCGAACCTCCAACCTTTCGGTTAACAGCCGATCGCGCTAGCCAACTGCGCCATGGAGACAGTCGTGCTCCACTCTCACCACCATCAGAACATATCTTCAATGCTATCAGCGCAAAGAAAAAAGCAACACACCACTCCCGGGAGTGATCGCAACTCCAACCTTTCGGTTAACTGCCGATCGCGCTAGCCAATTGCGCCACGGAGACAGTCCTGCTCTACTCTCACCACCATCAGAACATATCTTCAAAGCTATTAGCCCGAAGAAAAAAAAGCGCCGCACCACCGCCGGGTGGGCTCGAAACTCCAACCTTTCGGTTAACAGCCGATCGCGCTAGCCAATTGCGCCACGAAGACAGTCCTGCTCCACACTCACCACCATCAGAACATATCTTCAAAGCTATTACCGCAAAGAAAAAAGCAACACACCACTCCCGGGAGGGCTCAAAACTCCAACCTTTCGGTTAACAGCCGATCGCGCTAGCCCATTGCGCCACGGAGACAGTCTTGCTCCACTCTCACCACCATCAGAACATATCTTCAAAGCTATCATCGCAAAGAAAAAAGCAACACACCACCACCGGGTGGGCTCGAACCTCCAACTTTTCAAATAACAGCCGATCGCGCTGGCCAATTGCGGCACGGAGACAGTCCTGCTCCACTCTCACCACAATTAGAGCATAACTTCAAAGGTATCAGCCCAAAGAAAAAAAAGCGCCGCACCACAACTGGGTGGGCTCGAACATCCGACTTTTCGGTTAACAGCCGATCGCGCTAGCCAATCGCGCCACGGAGGCAGTCCTGCTCCACTCTCACCACCATCAGAACATATCTTCAAAGCTATCAGCCCAAAGAAAAAAAACCACCCCACCACCACCGGGTGGGCTCGAACCTCCAACCTTTCGGTTAACAGCCAATCGCGCTAGCCAATTGCGCCACGGAGACAGTCCTGCTCCACTCTCACCACCATCAGAACATATCTTCAAAGCTATCAGCACAAAGAAAAAAAGCGCCGCACCACCACCGGGTGGGCTCGAACCTCCAACCTTTCGGTTAACAGCCGATCGCGCTAGCCAACTGCGCCATGGAGACAGTCGTGCTCCACTCTCACCACCATCAAAACATATCTTCAATGCTATCAGCGCAAAGAAAAAAGCAACACACCACTCCCGGGAGTGATCGCAACTCCAACCTTTCGGTTAACTGCCGATCGCGCTAGCCAATTGCGCCACGGAGACAGTCCTGCTCCACTCTCACCACCATCAGAACATATCTTCAAAGCTATCAGCCCACAGAAAAAAAAGCGCCGCACAACCACCGGGTAGGCTCGAACCTCCGACGTTTTGGTTAACACCGATTGCGCTCGCCAATTGCGCCTTGGAGACAGTCCTGCTCCACTCTCACCACCATCAGAACATATCTTCAAAGCTATCAGCCCAAAGAAAAAAAAGCACTTCACCACCATCGGGTGGGCTCGAACCTCCAACTTTTCGGTTAACAGCCGATCACGCTAGCCAATTGCGCCACGGAGACAGTCCTGCTCCACTCTCACCACCATCAGAACATATCTTCAAAGCTATCAGCCCACAGAAAAAAAAGCGCCGCACAACCACCGGGTAGGCTCGAACCTCCGCCTTTTCGGTTAACAGCCGATCGCGCTAGCCAATTGCGCCACGGAGACAATCCTGCTCCACTCTCACCACCATCAGAACATATCTTCAAAGCTATCAGCCCAAAGAAAAAAAAGCGCCGCACCACCACCGGGTGGGCTCGAACCTCCAACTCTCCGGTTAACAGCCGATCATGCTAGCCAATTGCGCCACGGAGACAGTCGTGCTCCACTCTCACCACCATCAGAACATATCTTCAAAGCTATCAGCGCAAAGAAAAAAGCAAAACACCACTCCCGGAAGGGCTCGAACCTCCAACTTTTCGGTTAACAGCCGATCGCGCTGGCCAATATCGCCACGGACAAAGTCCTGCTCCACTCTCACCACCGTCAGACCATTTCTTCAGAGCTATCACCCCAAAGAAAAAAAAAAGCGCCGCACCACCACCGGGTGGGCTCCAACCTCCAACCTTTCGGTTAACAGCCGATCGCGCTAGCCAATTGCCCCACGGAGACAGTCGTGCTCCACTCTCACCACCATCAGAACATTTCTTCAGAGCAATCACCCCAAAGAAAAAAAAAGCGCCGCACCACCACCGGTTGGGCTAGAACCTCCAACCTTTCGGTTAACAGCCGATCGCGCTAGCCAATTGCGCCACGAAGACAGCCCTGCTCCACACTCACCACCATCAGAACATATCTTCAAAGCTATTACCGCAAAGAAAAAAGCAACACACCACTCCCGGGAGGGCTCAAAACTCCAACCTTTCGGTTAACAGCCGATCGCGCTAGCCCATTGCGCCACGGAGACAGTCTTGCTCCTATAATATAGAACGGAGACAGTCAAAACAGTTATCCGAGACCAGGTAGGAGCGTAGGCCTAGCTATCAAAATCAGCGACAGTCCGGGCCGAGCGTCTCGTGCTTAGCACTGACAATGTGTGTGCCGAGATTTGCATGACCCACTACAATCATCATTACATATTCCCCCCTCGCTGAAGATGGTGCCAAGTAAGTGTTCTAAGGTGTCGTGAGGACAAGTGGTTCGTGATATGGTTTGAGGCGATTCACATGTACGATTTCGCGGCCTCGGCGACGCAGGTCCACTGTGGCCGTGAGGGGTTCGATGAGGTAGTTAACAGCGGAAGTTTGTTCTATGACGCGATAAGGTCCATGGTACCTGCTGACAAACTTTGTAGAGGTACCAGGAGCAGCACTGGGGGGCACCCACAGCCAAACAAGAGAGTTGGGCGAAAATTTGTAGTTGGACCGTCCATCGTCGTGACGAAATTTCTGTAGCCCTTGTTCTTGTGTTGTAAGGGTGCGAGCTGATTGCCGACATTCTTCCGCATACCGCGCGGCTTCGGAAAGTGGTGTGCCTTCGGATGAGTCGGGTCGGTAGGGGAGAATGGTGTCAATTGGAGATGATGGTTCTCGACCATAAAGTAAAAAGAATGGAGAAAAGCCTGTCGTCGCTTGAGGTGCCGTGTTGTAAGCGTACGTTACGTAAGGAAGGATAAGATCCCAGTTTGTGTGGTCGGAGGCGACATACATAGAAAGCATGTCGCCAAGAGTACGGTTGAAACGCTCGGTCAAACCATTTGTTTGTGGGCGATATGCGGTAGTACAGCGGTGAATTACATGGCATTCTGCAAGAAGTTCTCGAATAACATCCGTGAGAAAGACGCGGCCTCGGTCGCTCAAAAGTTCACGTGGAGCGCCATGACGCAGAACAAAACGTTGCAGCAGGAAAGACGCAACGTCACGTGCCGTCGCGGCTGGTAGAGCGGCAGTTTCTGCATATCTCGTGAGATGGTCGATCGCTACAATAATCCAGCGATTCCCAGCTGATGTATATGGTAGAGGACCATAAAGGTCTATTCCAACCCGGTCGAATGGTCGCACTGGGCACGGTAACGGCTGCATTGGTGCAGTAGGACGGCTAGGATCGTGCTTGCGGCGTTGGCACTCTGTGCGAGATCGAACTTAATCTATAAAGGCAAGGGAGAAAAGGACAAGATTCGCTCGTATAGACCACTAACCATTACATCGGTACTATACAGGTTGGCGATGCAAGCAGTAAAAATGAATATAGAAACATGGGCCGAACATAACGGTATTTTGGGAGAACTTCAGAACGGATTTCGAGTCGACAGGCGGTTAGACGATAACCTGTTTGTTCTCACTCAGTGTATAGAAATATCTAAAATAGAGAATAGGCCCTTGTATGTGGCTTTTCTAGACATCACTGGGGCATACGACAACGTTAATCAGGAAATTTTGTGGGATATATTGAAAGGAATGGGCATAGGCGACGACTGTATACAGCTTTTGAGGAAGATATACCGAGAAAATACAGTTTGCATAGAGTGGGAAGGAATGCGTAGCAAAGAGAACGTTGAGGTTAGCAGGGGTCTGAGACAGGGATGTCCTTTGTCCCCACTGTTATTCATGCTGTACATGGTGAGTATGGAAAAAGCGCTAGAAGGTAGCAACATTGGTTTTAATCTGTCACACAAACAGGGCGGCATGATGATTGAGCAGAAGCTTCCAGGTTTATTTTATGCGGACGATATCGTCTTATTTGCGGACAGTCGAGATGATATACAGCAGCTGGCGAATATATGCGGAAGGGAAGGTGAAGCTCTTGGACTAGGATTCAGTGTAACGAAGTGTGGTTTGATGGTATTCAATGATCCCTGTGATCAGACGGTGTCCATACAAGGCCAAGAAATACCGAGGGTACGTGAATACAAGTACCTTGGAGTATGGGTAAATGAGAGTGATAGATACATGGAGGTACAGGAAAAAGCCTCGGCAGCAAAAGGAAAGAGGAATGCGGCAATAATGAAGCACAGAGCGTTGTGGGGATACAATAGGTATGAGGTGCTTCGAGGTCTGTGGAAGGGTGTAATGGTTCCAGGGCTTACTTTTGGGAACTCAGTGGTGTGCATGAGGGCAGAGGTGCAATCGGGAAAGGATGTAAATCAAAGGACTGTGGGACGCCTCGCGTTGGGTGCTCACGGGAAGACGACAAACGAGGCTGTAAAGGGCGATATGGGGTGGGCAGGTTTTGAGGCGAGGGAAGCGCAGAGCAAAATAAGGTTCGAAGAAAGGCTAAGAAATATGAAGGAGAGTAGATGGGCAGAGAAGGTGTTCCGTTATTTGTATAGGAAGAGCGTGGACACACAGTGGAGAAAAAGAACTAGAAGACTCACTAGTAAATATACGGCTGGTATTGTGAGCCATATGTCAACAAAGAGCGTTAAGGGAAAAGTCAGGGAGGCGGAGAGGATTTACTGGATGGCAGCTATGGAGAAAAAACCGGCTTTGAGTAACTACCGAAAGGGCAAAAATGAAATAAGGAGGGAGGCATTTTACGATAATTCAAGGGGAAGCGCTTTACTGTTTGAAGCGAGATCGGGTTGCCTTAGAACGCGTAGTTATAAAGCAAGATTCAGTAAAGAAGAAGAACAATGCACATGCTGCGGGAAAGATAAGGAAACGGCGGAGCATGTTCTGATTGAATGTGGAGATATCCACCCAGGTGTACGTTTGGGCACGAGCCTACAGGAAGCCTTGGGTTTTAGGGACACCAATGGAAAGCTGAACACACCCGCGATTGAAATAAGTAAGAGACGGTTAGAGTACTGGTGGCAGAAAATTAGAGAGAAAGGACAAAAATAAATATTGGAAAAATAAAATATGGACAGTGTGCCGTAAATGGCAGAGACCTTAAGCTGAAAATTTACCTTTTTTCCATTAAGATAGAATTTATCGAAGTAGAGGCATTAGGCCAACATAAAAAAAAGAAAAATTTTTTTTTTGTCGAGCCTGGTGGCATACCTGTCACCACCCCGTTATAAAGGGGACGCTCATAGCATCCATCCATCCATCCATCCAATGTACTTTTGAACGAATGTGTACATGCCGCGCCAATAAAACCGAAAACGTAGCCTGGCGTAGGTTTTAAACAATCCGGCGTGCGCACACTGCGGATCGGCATGGAAAGCAGCACATATGCTGGCGCGGAGATGCCTGGGTATGACGAGTAGCCATTTGCGACCGTCAGGGTGGTAGTTGCGGCGATAAAGTATTCCATCACGGATGGCGAAGTGAGAGGCTTGTCGGTGTAGCGCTCGAGATGGCGGGTGGGCGAGTGTTTCAGATAGGTAATCCATCAGAGACGCAATCCACAAATCTTTGCGCTGCTCCGCAGCCATGTTGATGGGTCCTGATAGTGGAAGGAAGTTGTCTTGGATGGAGACACTCGCAATATCAGTAGAAACAGGCGAATGCGAAAGAGCGTCGGCATCGGCGTGCTTTTCGCCTGAGCGATAAATGACGCGGATGTCGTACTCTTGGAGCCGTAAAGCCCATCGTGCCAAGCGTCCTGAGGGATCTTTGAGGGAGGATAACCAGCAGAGCGCGTGGTGGTCGGTAACAACATCGAAAGGGCGGCCGTACAGATAAGGCCGAAATTTTGTAATGGCCCAGATAATCGCTAGGCATTCTTTCTCAGTTACCGAATAATTTGCTTCTGTTCTTGTAAGAGTGCGGCTCGCGTACGCAACAACATATTCTTGGTAACCAGGCTTTCGTTGGGCGAGTACAGCGCCAAGACCGACACCGCTAGCATCTGTGTGGATTTCTGTGGGAGCGCTTGAATCGAAATGACGCAGTATGGGTGGTGTTGTAAGCAGTTCACGGAGCTTCGCAAAGGCACTGTCGCAAGCTGGAGACCACGCAGATAGATTGTGGTCTCCCTGAAGTAGGTCTGTCAGAGGCGCCATGATCGAGGCGAAATCTCGGACGAAGCGGCGGAAGTATGAGCAAAGCCCAATGAAACTACGCAGCTGCTTGAGAGACGCGGGCCTCGGGAACTCGCGAACAGCACGTAGCTTAGCGGGGTCTGGAAGAACGCCATCCTTTGACACGACGTGTCCGAGAATGGTCAGCTTGCGCGCTCCAAAGTGACACTTCTTCAAGTTGAGTTGGAGGCCTGCTGCAGAGAGGCAGCGTAGAACCTGTTCCAAGCGACGAAGGTGCGTGGGAAAATCGGGCGAGAATACTACTACATCGTCTAAGTAGCACAAACACGTGTTCCATTTGAGGCCTCGTAGGATAGTGTCCATCATGCGCTCAAATGTTGCCGGCGCATTGCATAGCCCGAATGGCATCACGTTAAATTCGTATAAGCCGTCTGCTGTAACAAATGCAGTTTTTGGCCTATCATCCGGATTCATGGGCACTTGCCAGTACCCAGAGCGTAGATCAAGGGAGGAAAAGAACTCGGCGCCTTGTAAAGAGTCGAGGGCGTCATCAATTCGAGGCAAAGGATAAACATCCTTTCGTGTTATTTTGTTTAGGCGACGATAATCTACGCAAAAGCGTATCTTGCCATCCTTCTTTTTAACTAAAACAACCGGCGACGCCCAAGGACTGTTTGACAGTTGAACGACGCCTCGCTTTAGCATGTCACCTACTTGTTCATCGATGATACGGCGTTCAGTTGGCGAAACACGGTATGGTCGCTGCCGTAGTGGTGGGTGATTACCTGTGTCGATCTGGTGGCACACGGTAGATGTGCGACCTAAAGTAGCGCTGTGACTGTCAAAAGATGGTCGAAACTTGTCAAGGAGGCTCAAAAGCTCACACCTCTGTTGTGGGTTCAGGCCTTCGTCGATGACACGGTTGAAAATGTCGGTAGTGGAAGGGTCATTCACTGAACTACAGGAGAGGGCGCTGACTTCTGATGATTCATCAGGAACGTCAAGTGTAGCGATGGTTTCGAATGATTCTATCGAACCAATACATTCGCCTCGAAGTAGCGTAATCGTGAATGGGATCGGATTCTTCACAGGCACGTTGGTCGCACCAGCTTGAAGAGTAACGAGAGCGGTTGGGAGCGGTGATAGGTGGCCATGAACGAAAGCAGCGGAAGGCGTGAAGAATGCGGTAGCGTCGACGACGGTGGAACACGACACAGGTGCGAAGACAGTAGCGCGTGGAGGGATTCGGGTGTCGTCACTAATGACCAACTTCGCGTCGGAAGGGCGATCGTGCACTGGTAGCGCATCACCAAGGGGACAAAAGGCGACTTCGGCACGGGCGCAATCAATGACGGCTTGGTGATGGGAGAGAAAATCCCAACCTAAAATGATGTCATGAGAACAGTGCGGGAGTACTACGAACTGGACTGTGTAGGGCACTCCTTGAATTACAAGTCTGGCAGTACACGCGGCCACAGGCGGCACAGGCTGTGCAGTGGCAGTATGAAGACATGAACCGAAGTAAGGCGTTGTCACTTTTCGAATTGAACGGCAAACTTTTTCGGCGATGACAGAAATTGCGGCACCAGTATCAATAAGGGCAAGTACGGGTACACCTTCAAAAACGGCATTAATTACATTCGGCGGCGAACGAAGAGGGCTTGTGCTTTGCGACGAGGACGCAGTTCTTGCCTCGGGAACTGCGTCATTTAGTTTTCCGCGTCGATTGTAGGGGGGCGTCAGCGCATCGGGGAGGGCGAGCGTCGACGTGGAGAAGGAGATCGGCGATCAGGAGCTGGTCGGTGGCTTAGACGAGGAGCGTACAATTCGGGGTCTGGGGTGTATTGAGTGTACGTGTAATCGTTTTCGTATGGACGTAGGTTTTCACGTGAGTGGAGTGGGCGGCGGCGGCACAGACGTGCGACGTGCCCAGGTAGACCACACGAAAAGCAGATCGGTCGGTTGTCGGCAGTGCGCCATGGATTAGGGACTCGGCGAAGTGGAGGTCATGGCGGCTGGGCGGCATAAACAGGAGCAGGCTGTGGAGGCAGCGCTTGGAACGTCTGTGGTCGTGGTCGTGCTGCTGCTTCGGCGTACGTCAATGGTGCATTGACTGGTGGCACCAGCTGTGAAGGAAGGACCTCAGACACTTGATCTCGTATAATAGTCCGTAGAGTAGGGCTAAGCGGTGCACTGCACTCCGGTAGGCCAGAGATGAGCGAGAGTTGGCGGGCAACTTCTTCGCGCACGAAATCTTTGATCTGCGAGAGGAGGACGGGGTCTTGCGAGGGAGTTAAGCCGGACATCGATTCCTGATGTGGGACAGCACGGCGGGTGACGAGACGTTGCCGGCGGAGCTCATCATAGCTTTGGCAGAGCTCGGTAACTTGGGCGACAGTAGCAGGGCATTTTGAAATGGGCATCTGGAAAGCGTCCTCGTCAATACCTTTAAAAATATGCTTGATGCGGTCCACCTCTGTCATGTTCACATCGACGCGCTTGCACAAGTCAATGACGTCTTCTATGTAACTTGTAAAGTTCTCACCAGGCAGTTGACATCTCGACTGAAGGCGCTGCTCCGCACGAAGTTTGCGGACAGAAGGACGACCAAAGACTTCGCTGAACTTTGCTTTGAATGCTGTCCAGGTGGGAACGTCGGTGTCATGGTTCCGAAGCCATAGGTGGGCAATGCCACTGAGGTAAATGCCGACTGTGGCCCGTCTCGTGGCTTCGTCCCATTTGTTCAAGACACTAACGAGTTCGTAAGTAGCCAGCCAGTCGTCGACGTCGTGGTCGTCAGTGCCGCTGAATATGGGAGGATCCCGCTGACGGACCGCGCCGGAGCACACGATGGGCTGGGAAGCCATAGGAGGAGGGCTTGTGGCAGATGCAGTGGTCATGACAGCAGGTAGAGTCCGGCTTCACAACTCCAGGATTGCAAGGAGACCCAGCAAACTCCACCAATTATAATATAGAACGGAGACAGTCAAAACTGTTATCCGAGACCAGGTAGGAGCGTAGGCCTAGCTATCAAAATCAGCGACAGTCCGGGCCGAGCGTCTCGTGCTTAGCACTGACAATGTGTGTGCCGAGATTTGCATGACCCACTACAATCATCATTACACTCCACTCTCACCACCATCAGAACATATCTTCAAAGCTATCAGCCCAAAGAAAAAAAACCACCGCACCACCACCGGGGGGCTCGAACCTCCAACCTTTCGGTTAACAGCCAATCGCGCTAGCCAATTGCGCCACGGAGACAGTCCTGCTCCACTCTCACCACCATCAGAACATATCTTCAACGCTATCAGCACAAAGAAAAAAAGCGCCGCACCACCACCGGGTGGGCTCGAACCTCCAACCTTTCGGTTAACAGCCGATCGCGCTAGCCAACTGCGCCATGGAGACAGTCGTGCTCCACTCACACCACCATCAGAACTTATCTTCAAAGCTATCAGCGCAAAGAAAAAAGCAACACACCACTCCCGGGAGGGATCGCAACTCCAACCTTTCGGTTAACAGCCGATCGCGCTAGACAATTGCGCCACGGAGACAGTCCTGCTCTACTCTCACCAACGTCAGAACATATCTTCAAAGCTATTAGCCCGAAGAAAAAAAAGCGTCGCACCACCGCCGGGTGGGCTCGAAACTCCAACCTTTCGGTTAACAGCCGATCACGCTAGCCAATTGCGCCACGGAGACAGTCCTGCTCCACTCTCAACACCATCAGAACATATCTTCAAAGCTATCAGCCCACAGAAAAAAAAGCGCCGCACAACCACCGGGTAGGCTCGAACCTCCGACGTTTTGGTTAACACCGATTGCGCTCGCCAATTGCGCCTTGGAGACAGTCCTGCTCCACTCTCACCACCATCAGAACATATCTTCAAAGCTATCAGCACGAAGAAAAAAAAGCACTTCACCACCACCGGGTGGGCTCGAACCTCCAGCTTTTCGGTTAACAGCCGATCACGCTAGCCAATTGCGCCACGGAGACAGTCCTGCTCCACTCTCACCACCATCAGAACATATCTTCAAAGCTATCAGCCCACAGAAAAAAAAGCGCCGCACAACCACCGGGTAGGCTCGAACCTCCGACTTTTCGGTTAACAGCCGATCGCGCTAGCCAATTGCGCCACGGAGACAGTCCTGCTCCACTCTAACCACCATAAGAACATATCTTCAAAGCTATCAGCCCAAAGAAAAAAAAAGCGCCGCACCACCACTGGGTGGGTTCGAACCTCCGACCTTTTGGTTAACAGCCGAACGCGCTAGCCAATTGCGCCACGGAGACAATCCTGCTCCACTCTCACCACCATCAGAACATATCTTCAAAGCTATCAGCCCAAACAAAAAAAAAAGCGCCGGACCACCACCGGGTGGGCTCGAACCTCCAACTTTCCGGTTAACAGCCGATCACGCTAGCCAATTGCGCCACGGAGACAGTCCTGCTCCATTCTCACCACCATCAGAACATATCTTCAAAGCTATCAGCCCACAGAAAAAAAAGCGCCGCACAACCACCGGGTAGGCTCGAACCTCCGACTTTTCGGTTAACAGCCGATCGCGCTAGCCAGTTGCGCCACGGAGACAGTCCTGCTCCACTCTCACCACCATAAGAACATATCTTCAAAGCTATCAGCCCAAAGAAAAAAAAGCGCCGCACCACCCTGGGTGGGCTCGAACCTCCGACCTTTTGGTTAACAGCCGATCGCGCTAGCCAATTGCGCCACGGAGACAATCCTGCTCCACTTTCACCACCATAAGAACATATCTTCAAAGCTATCAGCCCGGAGAAAAAAGCAACACACCACTTCCGGGAGGGCTCGAAACTCCAACCTTTCGGTACACAGCCGATCGCGCTAGCCCATTGCGCCACGGAGACAATCTTGCTCCGTTCTCACCACCATCAGAACATAACTTCAAAGCTATCATCCCAAAGAAAAAAAAGCACCGCACCACCACCGGGTGGGCTCGAACCTCCAACCTTTCGGTTAACAGCCGATCGCGCAAGCCAATTGCACCACGGAGACAGTCCTGCTCTACTCTCACCACCATCAGAACATATCTTCAAAGCTATCAGCCCAAAGAAAAAAAAGCGCCGCACCACCGCCGGGTGGGCTCGAAACTCCAACCTTTCGGTTAACAGCCGATCGCGCTAGCCAATTGCGCCACAGAGACAGTCCTGCTTCACTCTCACCACCATCAGAACATATCTTCAAAGCTATCAGCCCAAAGAAAAAAAAGCGCCATACCACAACCGGGTGGGCTCGAACCTCCGACCTTTTGGTTAACACTGATCGCGCTCACCAATTGCGCCTTGGAGACAGTCCTGGTCCACTCTCACCACCATCAGAAAATATCTTCAAAGCTATCAGCCCAAGAAAAAAAAGCGCCGCACAACCACCGGGTAGGCTCGAACCTCCGACTTTTCGGTTAACAGCCGATCGCGCTAGCCAATTGCGCCATGGAGACAGTCCTGCTCCGCTCTCACCACCATAAGAACATATCTTCGAAGCTATCAGCCCAAAAAAAACAACCGCACCACCACTGGGTGGGCTCGAACCTCCGACCTTTTGGTTAACAGCCGATCGCGCTAGCCAATTGCGCCCGGGAGACAATCCTGCTCCACTCTCACCACCATCAGAACATATCTTCAAAGCTATCAGCCCAAAGAAAAAAAAGCGCCGCACCACCACCGGGTGGGCTCGAACCTCCAACTTTCCGGTTAACAGCCGATCACGCTAGTAAATTGCGCCACGAAGACAGTCCTGCTCTACTCTCACCACCATCAGAACATATCTTCAAAGCTATCAGCCCACAGAAAAAAAGCGCCGCAAAACCACCGGGTAGGCTCGAACCTCCGACTTTTCGGTTAACAGCCGATCGCGCGTGCCAATTGCGCCACGGAGACAGTCCTGCTCCACTCTCACCACCATAAGAACATATCTTCAAAGCTATCAGCTCAAAGAAAAAAAAGCGCCGCACCACCACTGGGTGGGCTCGAACCTCCGACCTTTTGGTTAACAGCCGATCGCGATACCCAATTGCGCCACGGAGACAATCCTGCTCCACTATCACCACAATTAGAACATATCTTCAAAGCTATCAGCCCAAAAAAAAAGCGCCGCACCATCACCGGGTGGGCTCGAACCTCCAACTTTTCGGTTAGCAGCAGATCGCGCTAGCCAATTGCGCCACGGAGACAGTGCTGCTCTACTCTCACCAACATCAGAACATATCTTCAAAGCTATTAGCCCGAAGAAAAAAAAGCGCCGCACCACCGCCGGGTGGGCTCGAAACTCCAACCTTTCGGTTAACAGCCGATCACGCTAGCCAATTGCGCCACGGAGACAGTCCTGCTCCACTCTCACCACCATCAGAACATATCTTCAAAGCTATCAGCCCAAAGAAAAAAAAGCGCCGCACCACCACTGGGTGGGCTCGAACCTCCGACCTTTTGGTTAACAGCCGATCGCGCTAGCCAATTGCGCCCGGGAGACAATCCTGCTCCACTCTCACCACCATCAGAACATATCTTCAAAGCTATCAGCCCAAAGAAAAAAAAGCGCCGCACCACCACCGGGTGGGCTCGAACCTCCAACTTTCCGGTTAACAGCCGATCACGCTAGCCAATTGCGCCACGGAGACAGTCCTGCTCCACTCTCACCACCATCAGAACATATCTTCAAAGCTATCAGCCCACAGAAAAAAAAGCGCTGCACAACCACCGGGTAGGCTCGAACCTCCGACTTTTCGGTTAACAGCAGATCGCGCGTGCCAATTGCGCCACGGAGACAGTCCTGCTCCACTCTCACCACCATAAGAACATATCTTCAAAGCTATCAGCCCAAAGAAAAAAAAGCGCCGCACCACCACTGGGTGGGCTCGAACCTCCGACCTTTTGGTTAACAGCCGATCTCGCTATCCAATATCGCCACGGAGACAATCCTGCTCCACTCTCACCACAATTAGAACATACCTTCATAGCTATCAGCCCAAAAAAAGCGCCGCACCACCACCGGGTGGGCTCGAACCTCCAACCTTTCGGTTAACAGCAGATCGCGCTAGCCAATCGCGCCACGGAGACAATCGTGCTCCACTCTCACCACCATCAGAACATATCTTCAAAGCTATCAGCGCAAAGAAAAAAAAGCGCCGCACCACCACCGGGTGGGCTCGAACCTCCAACCTTTCGGTTAACAGCCGATCGCGCAAGCCGATTTCGCCATGGAGACACTCCTGCTCCACTCTCACCACCATCAGAACATATCTTCAAAGGTATCAGCCCAAAGAAAAAAAAGCGCCGCACCACCACTGCGTGGGCTCGAACCTCCGACTTTTCGGTTAACAGCCGATCGCGCTAGCCAATTGCGCCACGGAGGCAGTCCTGCTCCACTCTCACCACCATCAGAACATATCTTCAAAGCTATCAGCCCAAAGAAAAAAAACAACCGCACCACCACCGGGTGGGCTCGAACCTCCAACCTTTCGGTTAACAGCCAATCGCGCTAGCCAATTGTGCCACGGAGACAGTCCTGCTCCACTCTCACCACCATCAGAACATATCTTCAAAGCTATCAGCACAAAGAAAAAAAGCGCCGCACCACCACCGGGTGGGCTCGAACCTCCAACCTTTCGGTTAACAGCCGATCGCGCTAGCCAACTGCGCCATAGAGACAGTCGTGCTCCACTCACACCACCATCAGAACATATCTTCAAAGCTATCAGCGCAAAGAAAAAAGCAACACACCACTCCCGGGAGGGATCGCAACTCAAACCTTTCGGTTAACAGCCGATCGCGCTAGACAATTGCGCCACGGAGACAGTCCTGCTCTACTCTCACCAACATCAGAACATATCTTCAAAGCTATTAGCCCGAAGAAAAAAAAGCGCCGCACCACCGCCGGGTGGGCTCGAAACTCCAACCTTTCGGTTAACAGCCGATCACGCTAGCCAATTGCGCCACGGAGACAGTCCTGCTCCACTCTCACCACCATCAGAACATACCTTCAAAGCTATCAGCCCACAGAAAAAAAAGCGCCGCACAACCACCGGGTAGGCTCGAACCTCCGACGTT
This sequence comes from Rhipicephalus microplus, assembly GCF_043290135.1. Classification (NCBI taxonomy): domain Eukaryota; kingdom Metazoa; phylum Arthropoda; class Arachnida; order Ixodida; family Ixodidae; genus Rhipicephalus; species Rhipicephalus microplus. The sequence goes on from NW_027464602.1 coordinate 2,878,104, forward strand.
TTGGTTAACACCGATTGCGCTCGCCAATTGCGCCTTGGAGACAGTCCTGCTCCACTCTCACCACCTTCAGAACATATCTTCAAAGCTATCAGCACAAAGAAAAAAAAGCACTTCACCACCACCGGGTAGGCTCGAACCTCCGACTTTTCGGTTAACAGCCGATCGCGCTAGCCAATTGCGCCACGGAGACAGTCCTGCTCCACTCTCACCACCATAAGAACATATCTTCAAAGCTATAAGCCCAAAGAAAAAAAAGCGCCGCACCACCACTGGGTGGGCTCGAACCTCCGACCTTTTGGTTAACAGCCGATCGGGCTAGCCAATTGCGCCACGGAGACAATCCTGCTCCACTCTCACCACCATAAGAACATATCTTCAAAGCTATCAGCCCGAAGAAAAAAGCAACACACCACTTCCGGGAGGGCTCGAAACTCCAACCTTTCGATACACAGCCGATCGCGCTAGCCCATTGCGCCACGGAGACAATCTTGCTCCCTTCTCACCACCATCAGAACATAACTTCAAAGCTATCATCCCAAAGAAAAAAAAGCACTTACCACCACCGGGTGGGCTCGAACCTCCAACCTTTCGGTTAACAGCCGATCGCGCTAGCCAATTGCACCACGGAGACAGTCCTGCTCTACTCTCACCACCATCAGAACATATCTTCAAAGCTATCAGCCCAAAGAAAAAAAAGCGCCGCACCACCGCCGGGTGGGCTCGAAACTCCAACCTTTCGGTTAACAGCCGATCGCGCTAGCCAATTGCGCCACAGAGACAGTCCTGCTTCACTCTCACCACCATCAGAACATATCTTCGAAGCTATCAGCCCAAAACAAAAAGCGCCGCACCACCACTGGGTGGGCTCGAACCTCCGACCTTTTGGTTAACAGCCGATCGCGCTAGCCAATTGCGCCCGGGAGACAATCCTGCTCCACTCTCACCACCATCAGAACATATCTTCAAAGCTATCAGCCCAAAGAAAAAAAAGCGCCGCACCACCACCGGGTGGGCTCGAACCTCCAACTTTCCGGTTAACAGCCGATCACGCTAGCCAATTGCGCCACGGAGACAGTCCTGCTCCACTCTCACCACCATCAGAACATATCTTCAAAGCTATCAGCCCACAGAAAAAAAAGCGCCGCACAACCACCGGGTAGGCTCGAACCTCCGACTTTTCGGTTAACAGCCGATCGCGCGTGCCAATTGCGCCACGGAGACAGTCCTGCTCCACTCTCACCACCATAAGAACATATCTTCAAAGCTATCAGCCCAAAGAAAAAAAAGCGCCGCACCACCACTGGGTGGGCTCGAACCTCCGACCTTTTGGTTAACAGCCGATCTCGCTATCCGATATCGCCACGGAGACAATCCTGCTCCACTCTCACCACAATTAGAACATATCTTCATAGCTATCAGCCCAAAAAAAGCGCCGCACCACCACCGGGTGGGCTCGAACCTCCAACCTTTCGGTTAACAGCAGATCGCGCTAGCCAATCGCGCCACGGAGACAATCGTGCTCCACTCTCACCACCATCAGAACATATCTTCAAAGCTATCAGCGCAAAGAAAAAAAAGCGCCGCACCACCACCGGGTGGGCTCGAACCTCCAACCTTTCGGTTAACAGCCGATCGCGCAAGCCGATTTCGCCATGGAGACACTCCTGCTCCACTCTCACCACCATCAGAACATATCTTCAAAGGTATCAGCCCAAAGAAAAAAAAGCGCCGCACCACCACAGCGTGGGCTCGAACCTCCGACTTTTCGGTTAACAGCCGATCGCGCTAGCCAATTGCGCCACGGAGGCAGTCCTGCTCCACTCTCACCACCATCAGAACATATCTTCAAAGCTATCAGCCCACAGAAAAAAAAAGCGCCGCACAACCACCGGGTAGGCTCGAACCTCCGACTTTTCGGTTAACAGCCGATCGCGCGTGCCAATTGCGCCACGGAGACAGTCCTGCTCCACTCTCACCACTATAAGAACATATCTTCAAAGCTATCAGCCCAAAGAAAAAAAAGCGCCGCACCACCACTGGGTGGGCTCTAACCTCCGTCCTTTTGGTTAACAGCCGATCGCGCTATCCAATTGCGCCACGGAGACAACCCTGCTCCACTATCACCACAATTAGAACATATCTTCAAAGCTATCAGCCAAAAAAAAAAGCGCCGCACCACCACCGGGTGGGCTCGAACCTCCAACCTTAACGGTTAACAGCAGATCGCGCTAGCCAATCGCGCCACGGAGACAATCGTGCTCCACTCTCACCACCATCAGAACATATCTTCAAAGCTATCAGCGCAAAGAAAAAAAAGCGCCGCACCACCACCGGGTGGGCTCTAACCTCCAACCTTTCGGTTAACAGCCGATCGCGCAAGCCGATTTCGCCATGGAGACACTCCTGCTCCACTCTCACCACCATCAGAACATATCTTCAAAGGTATCAGCCCAAAGAAAAAAAGCGCCGCACCACCACTGGGTGGGCTCGAACCTCCGACTTTTCGGTTAACAGCCGAACGCGCTAGCCAATTGCGCCACGGAGGCAGTCCTGCTCCACTATCACCACCACCAGAACATATCTTCAAAGCTATCAGCTTAAAGAAAAAAAACCACCGCACCACCACCGGGTGGGCTCGAACCTCCAACCTTTCGGTTAACAGCCAATCGCGCTAGCCAATTGCGCCACGGAGACAGTCCTGCTCCACTCTCACCACCATCAGAACATATCTTCAAAGCTATCAGCACAAAGAAAAAAAGCGCCGCACCACCACCGGGTGGGCTCGAACCTCCAACCTTTCGGTTAACAGCCGATCGCGCTAGCCAACTGCGCCATGGAGACAGTCGTGCTCCACTCACACCACCATCAGAACATATCTTCAAAGCTATCAGCGCAAAGAAAAAAGCAACACACCAATCCCGGGAGGGATCGCAACTCCAACCTTTCGGTTAACAGCCGATCGCGCTAGACAATTGCGCCACGGAGACAGTCCTGCTCTACTCTCACCAACATCAGAACATATCTTCAAAGCTATTAGCCCGAAGAAAAAAAAGCGCCGCACCACCGCCGGGTGGGCTCGAAACTCCAACCTTTCGGTTAACAGCCGATCACGCTAGCCAATTGCGTCACGGAGACAGTCCTGCTCCACTCTCACCACCATCAGAACATATCTTCAAAGCTATCAGCCCAAAGAAAAAAAAGCGCCGCACCACCACTGGGTGGGCTCGAACCTCCGACCTTTTGGTTAACAGCCGATCTCGCTATCCCATTGCGCCACGGAGACAATCCTGCTCCACTCTCACCACAATTAGAACATATCTTCAAAGGTATCAGCCCAAAGAAAAAAAAGCGCCGCACCACCACTGGGTGGGCTCGAACCTCCGACTTTTCGGTTAACAGCCGATGGTGCTAGCCAATTGCGCCACGGAGGCAGTTCTGCTCCACTCTCACCACCATCAGAACATATCTTCAAAGCTATCAGCCCAAAGAAAAAAACCACCGCACCACCACCGGGTGGGCTCGAACCTCCAACCTTTCGGTTAACAGCCAATCGCGCTAGCCAATTGCGCCACGGAGACAGTCCTGCTCCACTCTCACCACCATCAGAACATATCTTCAAAGCTATCAGCACAAAGAAAAAAAGCGCCGCACCACCACCGGGTGGGCTCGAACCTCCAACCTTTCGGTTAACAGCCGAACGCGCAAGCCGATTTCGCCATGGAGACACTCCTGCTCCACTCTCACCACCATCACAACATATCTTCAAAGGTATCAGCCCTAAGAAAAAAAAGCGCCGCACCACCACTGGGTGGGCTCGAACCTCCGACTTTTCGGTTAACAGCCGATCGCGCTAGCCAATTGCGCCACGGAGGCAGTCCTGCTCCACTCTCACCACCATCAGAACATATCTTCAAAGCTATCAGCTCAAATAAAAAAACCACCGCACCACCACCGGGTGGGCTCGAACCTCCAACCTTTCGGTTAACAGCCAATCGCGCTAGCCAATTGCGCCACGGAGACAGTCCTGCTCCACTCTCACCACCATCAGAACATATCTTCGAAGCTATCAGCACAAAGAAAAAAAGCGCCGCACCACCACCGGGTGGGCTCGAACCTCCAACCTTTCGGTTAACAGCCGATCGCGCAAGCCGATTTCGCCATGGAGACACTCCTGCTCCACTCTCACCACCATCAGAACATATCTTCAAAGGTATCAGCCCAAAGAAAAAAAAGCGCCGCACCACCACTGGGTGGGCTCGAACCTCCGACTTTTCGGTTAACAGCCGATCGCGCTAGCCAATTGCGCCACGGAGGCAGTCCTGCTCCACTCTCACCACCATCAGAACATATCTTCAAAGCTATCAGCCCAAAGAAAAAAAACCACCGCACCACCACCGTGGGGGCTCGAATCTCCAACCTTTCGGTTAACAGCCAATCGCGCTAGCCAATTGCGCCACGGAGACAGTCCTGCTCCACTCTCACAACCATCAGAACATATCATCAAAGCTATCAGCACAAAGAAAAAAAGCGCCGCACCACCACCGGGTGGGCTGGAACCTCCAACCTTTCGGTTAACAGCCGATCGCGCTAGCCAACTGCGCCATGGAGACAGTCGTGCTCCACTCACACCACCATCAGAACATATCTTCAAAGCTATCAGCCCAAAGAAAAAAAAGCGCCGCACCACCACCGGGTGGGCTCGAACCTCCAACTTTCCGGTTAACAGCCGATCACGCTAGCCAATTGCGCCACGGAGACAGTCCTGCTCCACTCTCACCACCATCAGAACATATCTTCAAAGCTATCAGCCCACAGAAAAAAAAGCGCCGCACAACCACCGGGTAGGCTCGAACCTCCGACTTTTCGGTTAACAGCCGATCGCGCGTGCCAATTGCGCCACGGAGACAGTCCTGCTCCACTCTCACCACCATAAGAACATATCTTCAAAGCTATCAGCCCAAAGAAAAAAAAGCGCCGCACCACCACTGGGTGGGCTCGAACCTCCGACCTTTTGGTTAACAGCCGATCTCGCTATCCAATTGCGCCACGGAGACAATCCTGCTCCACTCTCACCACCATCAGAACATATCTTCAAAGCTATCAGCACAAAGAAAAAAAGCGCCGCACCACCACCGGGTGGGCTCGAACCTCCAACCTTTCGGTTAACAGCCGATCGCGCTAGCCAACTGCGCCATGGAGACAGTCGTGCTCCACTCACACCACCATCAGAACATATCTTCAAAGCTATCAGCGCAAAGAAAAAAGCAACACACCACTCCCGGGAGGGATCGCAACTCCAACCTTTCGGTTAACAGCCGATCGCGCTAGACAATTGCGCCACGGAGACAGTCCTGCTCTACTCTCACCAACATCAGAACATATCTTCAAAGCTATTAGCCCGAAGAAAAAAAAGCGTCGCACCACCGCCGGGTGGGCTCGAAACTCCAACCTTTCGGTTAACAGCCGATCACGCTAGCCAATTGCGCCACGGAGACAGTCCTGCTCCACTCTCAACACCATCAGAACATATCTTCAAAGCTATCAGCCCACAGAAAAAAAAGCGCCGCACAACCACCGGGTAGGCTCGAACCTCCGATGTTTTGGTTAACACCGATTGCGCTCGCCAATTGCGCCTTGGAGACAGTCCTGCTCCACTCTCACCACCATCAGAACATATCTTCAAAGCTATCAGCACGAAGAAAAAAAAGCACTTCACCACCACCGGGTGGGCTCGAACCTCCAACTTTTCGGTTAACAGCCGATCACGCTAGCCAATTGCGCCACGGAGACAGTCCTGCTCCACTCTCACCACCATCAGAACATATCTTCAAAGCTATCAGCCCACAGAAAAAAAAGCGCCGCACAACCACCGGGTAGGCTCGAACCTCCGACTTTTCGGTTAACAGCCGATCGCGCTAGCCAATTGCGCCACGGAGACAGTCCTGCTCCACTCTAACCACCATAAGAACATATCTTCAAAGCTATCAGCCCAAAGAAAAAAAAAGCGCCGCACCACCACTGGGTGGGTTCGAACCTCCGACCTTTTGGTTAACAGCCGAACGCGCTAGCCAATTGCGCCACGGAGACAATCCTGCTCCACTCTCACCACCATCAGAACATATCTTCAAAGCTATCAGCCCAAACAAAAAAAAAGCGCCGGACCACCACCGGGTGGGCTCGAACCTCCAACTTTCTGGTTAACAGCCGATCACGCTAGCCAATTGCGCCACGGAGACAGTCCTGCTCCATTCTCACCACCATCAGAACATATCTTCAAAGCTATCAGCCCACAGAAAAAAAAGCGCCGCACAACCACCGGGAAGGCTCGAACCTCCGACTTTTCGGTTAACAGCCGATCGCGCTAGCCAGATGCGCCACGGAGACAGTCCTGCTCCACTCTCACCACCATAAGAACATATCTTCAAAGCTATCAGCCCAAAGAAAAAAAAGCGCCGCACCACCACTGGGTGGGCTCGAACCTCCGACCTTTTGGTTAACAGCCGATCTCGCTATCCGATATCGCCACGGAGACAATCCTGCTCCACTCTCACCACAATTAGAACATATCTTCATAGCTATCAGCCCAAAAAAAGCGCCGCACCACCACCGGGTGGGCTCGAACCTCCAACCTTTCGGTTAACAGCAGATCGCGCTAGCCAATCGCGCCACGGAGACAATCGTGCTCCACTCTCACCACCATCAGAACATATCTTCAAAGCTATCAGCGCAAAGAAAAAAAAGCGCCGCACCACCACCGGGTGGGCTCGAACCTCCAACCTTTCGGTTAACAGCCGATCGCGCAAGCCGATTTCGCCATGGAGACACTCCTGCTCCACTCTCACCACCATCAGAACATATCTTCAAAGGTATCAGCCCAAAGAAAAAAAAGCGCCGCACCACCACAGCGTGGGCTCGAACCTCCGACTTTTCGGTTAACAGCCGATCGCGCTAGCCAATTGCGCCACGGAGGCAGTCCTGCTCCACTCTCACCACCATCAGAACATATCTTCAAAGCTATCAGCCCACAGAAAAAAAAAGCGCCGCACAACCACCGGGTAGGCTCGAACCTCCGACTTTTCGGTTAACAGCCGATCGCGCGTGCCAATTGCGCCACGGAGACAGTCCTGCTCCACTCTCACCACTATAAGAACATATCTTCAAAGCTATCAGCCCAAAGAAAAAAAAGCGCCGCACCACCACTGGGTGGGCTCTAACCTCCGTCCTTTTGGTTAACAGCCGATCGCGCTATCCAATTGCGCCACGGAGACAACCCTGCTCCACTATCACCACAATTAGAACATATCTTCAAAGCTATCAGCCAAAAAAAAAAGCGCCGCACCACCACCGGGTGGGCTCGAACCTCCAACCTTAACGGTTAACAGCAGATCGCGCTAGCCAATCGCGCCACGGAGACAATCGTGCTCCACTCTCACCACCATCAGAACATATCTTCAAAGCTATCAGCGCAAAGAAAAAAAAGCGCCGCACCACCACCGGGTGGGCTCTAACCTCCAACCTTTCGGTTAACAGCCGATCGCGCAAGCCGATTTCGCCATGGAGACACTCCTGCTCCACTCTCACCACCATCAGAACATATCTTCAAAGGTATCAGCCCAAAGAAAAAAAGCGCCGCACCACCACTGGGTGGGCTCGAACCTCCGACTTTTCGGTTAACAGCCGAACGCGCTAGCCAATTGCGCCACGGAGGCAGTCCTGCTCCACTATCACCACCACCAGAACATATCTTCAAAGCTATCAGCTTAAAGAAAAAAAACCACCGCACCACCACCGGGTGGGCTCGAACCTCCAACCTTTCGGTTAACAGCCAATCGCGCTAGCCAATTGCGCCACGGAGACAGTCCTGCTCCACTCTCACCACCATCAGAACATATCTTCAAAGCTATCAGCACAAAGAAAAAAAGCGCCGCACCACCACCGGGTGGGCTCGAACCTCCAACCTTTCGGTTAACAGCCGATCGCGCTAGCCAACTGCGCCATGGAGACAGTCGTGCTCCACTCACACCACCATCAGAACATATCTTCAAAGCTATCAGCGCAAAGAAAAAAGCAACACACCAATCCCGGGAGGGATCGCAACTCCAACCTTTCGGTTAACAGCCGATCGCGCTAGACAATTGCGCCACGGAGACAGTCCTGCTCTACTCTCACCAACATCAGAACATATCTTCAAAGCTATTAGCCCGAAGAAAAAAAAGCGCCGCACCACCGCCGGGTGGGCTCGAAACTCCAACCTTTCGGTTAACAGCCGATCACGCTAGCCAATTGCGTCACGGAGACAGTCCTGCTCCACTCTCACCACCATCAGAACATATCTTCAAAGCTATCAGCCCAAAGAAAAAAAAGCGCCGCACCACCACTGGGTGGGCTCGAACCTCCGACCTTTTGGTTAACAGCCGATCTCGCTATCCCATTGCGCCACGGAGACAATCCTGCTCCACTCTCACCACAATTAGAACATATCTTCAAAGGTATCAGCCCAAAGAAAAAAAAGCGCCGCACCACCACTGGGTGGGCTCGAACCTCCGACTTTTCGGTTAACAGCCGATGGTGCTAGCCAATTGCGCCACGGAGGCAGTTCTGCTCCACTCTCACCACCATCAGAACATATCTTCAAAGCTATCAGCCCAAAGAAAAAAACCACCGCACCACCACCGGGTGGGCTCGAACCTCCAACCTTTCGGTTAACAGCCAATCGCGCTAGCCAATTGCGCCACGGAGACAGTCCTGCTCCACTCTCACCACCATCAGAACATATCTTCAAAGCTATCAGCACAAAGAAAAAAAGCGCCGCACCACCACCGGGTGGGCTCGAACCTCCAACCTTTCGGTTAACAGCCGAACGCGCAAGCCGATTTCGCCATGGAGACACTCCTGCTCCACTCTCACCACCATCACAACATATCTTCAAAGGTATCAGCCCTAAGAAAAAAAAGCGCCGCACCACCACTGGGTGGGCTCGAACCTCCGACTTTTCGGTTAACAGCCGATCGCGCTAGCCAATTGCGCCACGGAGGCAGTCCTGCTCCACTCTCACCACCATCAGAACATATCTTCAAAGCTATCAGCTCAAATAAAAAAACCACCGCACCACCACCGGGTGGGCTCGAACCTCCAACCTTTCGGTTAACAGCCAATCGCGCTAGCCAATTGCGCCACGGAGACAGTCCTGCTCCACTCTCACCACCATCAGAACATATCTTCAAAGCTATCAGCACAAAGAAAAAAAGCGCCGCACCACCACCGGGTGGGCTCGAACCTCCAACCTTTCGGTTAACAGCCGATCGCGCAAGCCGATTTCGCCATGGAGACACTCCTGCTCCACTCTCACCACCATCAGAACATATCTTCAAAGGTATCAGCCCAAAGAAAAAAAAGCGCCGCACCACCACTGGGTGGGCTCGAACCTCCGACTTTTCGGTTAACAGCCGATCGCGCTAGCCAATTGCGCCACGGAGGCAGTCCTGCTCCACTCTCACCACCATCAGAACATATCTTCAAAGCTATCAGCCCAAAGAAAAAAAACCACCGCACCACCACCGTGGGGGCTCGAATCTCCAACCTTTCGGTTAACAGCCAATCGCGCTAGCCAATTGCGCCACGGAGACAGTCCTGCTCCACTCTCACAACCATCAGAACATATCATCAAAGCTATCAGCACAAAGAAAAAAAGCGCCGCACCACCACCGGGTGGGCTGGAACCTCCAACCTTTCGGTTAACAGCCGATCGCGCTAGCCAACTGCGCCATGGAGACAGTCGTGCTCCACTCACACCACCATCAGAACATATCTTCAAAGCTATCAGCCCAAAGAAAAAAAAGCGCCGCACCACCACCGGGTGGGCTCGAACCTCCAACTTTCCGGTTAACAGCCGATCACGCTAGCCAATTGCGCCACGGAGACAGTCCTGCTCCACTCTCACCACCATCAGAACATATCTTCAAAGCTATCAGCCCACAGAAAAAAAAGCGCCGCACAACCACCGGGTAGGCTCGAACCTCCGACTTTTCGGTTAACAGCCGATCGCGCGTGCCAATTGCGCCACGGAGACAGTCCTGCTCCACTCTCACCACCATAAGAACATATCTTCAAAGCTATCAGCCCAAAGAAAAAAAAGCGCCGCACCACCACTGGGTGGGCTCGAACCTCCGACCTTTTGGTTAACAGCCGATCTCGCTATCCAATTGCGCCACGGAGACAATCCTGCTCCACTCTCACCACCATCAGAACATATCTTCAAAGCTATCAGCACAAAGAAAAAAAGCGCCGCACCACCACCGGGTGGGCTCGAACCTCCAACCTTTCGGTTAACAGCCGATCGCGCTAGCCAACTGCGCCATGGAGACAGTCGTGCTCCACTCACACCACCATCAGAACATATCTTCAAAGCTATCAGCGCAAAGAAAAAAGCAACACACCACTCCCGGGAGGGATCGCAACTCCAACCTTTCGGTTAACAGCCGATCGCGCTAGACAATTGCGCCACGGAGACAGTCCTGCTCCATTCTCACCACCATCAGAACATATCTTCAAAGCTATCAGCCCACAGAAAAAAAAGCGCCGCACAACCACCGGGAAGGCTCGAACCTCCGACTTTTCGGTTAACAGCCGATCGCGCTAGCCAGATGCGCCACGGAGACAGTCCTGCTCCACTCTCACCACCATAAGAACATATCTTCAAAGCTATCAGCCCAAAGAAAAAAAAGCGCCGCACCACCACTGGGTGGGCTCGAACCTCCGACCTTTTGGTTAACAGCCGATCGCGCTAGCCAATTGCGCCACGGAGACAATCCTGCTCCACTTTCACCACCATAAGAACATATCTTCAAAGCTATCAGCCCGGAGAAAAAAGCAACACACCACTTCCGGGAGGGCTCAAAACTCCAACCTTTCGGTACACAGCCGATCGCGCTAGCCCATTGCGCCACGGAGACAATCTTGCTCCCTTCTCACCACCATCAGAACATAACTTCAAAGCTATCATCCCAAAGAAAAAAAAGCACCGCACCACCACCGGGTGGGCTCGAACCTCCAACCTTTCGGTTAACAGCCGATCGCGCAAGCCAATTGCACCACGGAGACAGTCCTGCTCTACTCTCACCACCATCAGAACATATCTTCAAAGCTATCAGCCCAAAGAAAAAAAAGCGCCGCACCACCGCCGGGTGGGCTCGAAACTCCAACCTTTCGGTTAACAGCCGATCGCGCTAGCCAATTGCGCCACAGAGACAGTCCTGCTTCACTCTCACCACCATCAGAACATATCTTCAAAGCTATCAGCCCAAAGAAAAAAAAGCGCCAACCACAACCGGGTGGGCTCGAACCTCCGACCTTTTGGTTAACACTGATCGCGCTCACCAATTGCGCCTTGGAGACAGTCCTGGTCCACTCTCACCACCATCAGAAAATATCTTCAAAGCTATCAGCCCAAGAAAAAAAAGCGCCGCACAACCACCGGGTAGGCTCGAACCTCCGACTTTTCGGTTAACAGCCGATCGCGCTAGCCAATTGCGCCATGGAGACAGTCCTGCTCCACTCTAACCACCATAAGAACATATCTTCAAAGCTATCAGCCCAAAGAAAAAAAAGCGCCGCACCACCACTGGGTGAGCTCGAACCTCCGACCTTTTGGTTAACAGCCGATCGCGCGTGCCAATTGCGCCACGGAGACAGTCCTGCTCCGCTCTCACCACCATAAGAACATATCTTCGAAGCTATCAGCCCAAAAAAAAACAACCGCACCACCACTGGGTGGGCTCGAACCTCCGACCTTTTGGTTAACAGCCGATCGCGCTAGCCAATTGCGCCCGGGAGACAATCCTGCTCCACTCTCACCACCATCAGAACATATCTTCAAAGCTATCAGCCCAAAGAAAAAAAAGCACCGCACCACCACCGGGTGGGCTCGAACCTCCAACTTTCCGGTTAACAGCCGATCACGCTAGTCAATTGCGCCACGAAGACAGTCCTGCTCTACTCTCACCACCATCAGAACATATCTTCAAAGCTATCAGCCCACAGAAAAAAAGCGCCGCACAACCACCGGGTAGGCTCGAACCTCCGACTTTTCGGTTAACAGCCGATCGCGCGTGCCAATTGCGCCACGGAGACAGTCCTGCTCCACTCTCACCACCATAAGAACATATCTTCAAAGCTATCAGCTCAAAGAAAAAAAAGCGCCGCACCACCACTGGGTGGGCTCGAACCTCCGACCTTTTGGTTAACAGCCGATCGCGCTATCCAATTGCGCCACGGAGACAATCCTGCTCCACTATCACCACAATTAGAACATATCTTCAAAGCTATCAGCCCAAAAAAAAAGCGCCGCACCACCACCGGGTGGGCTCGAACCTCCAACTTTTCGGTTAACAGCAGATCGCGCTAGCCAATTGCGCCACGGAGACAGTCCTGCTCTACTCTCACCAACATCAGAACATATCTTCAAAGCTATTAGCCCGAAGAAAAAAAAGCGCCGCACCACCGCCGGGTGGGCTCGAAACTCCAACCTTTCGGTTAACAGCCGATCACGCTAGCCAATTGCGCCACGGAGACAGTCCTGCTCCACTCTCACCACCATCAGAACATATCTTCAAAGCTATCAGCCCAAAGAAAAAAAAGCGCCGCACCACCACTGGGTGGGCTCGAACCTCCGACCTTTTGGTTAACAGCCGATCGCGCTAGCCGATTGCGCCCGGGAGACAATCCTGCTCCACTCTCACCACCATCAGAACATATCTTCAAAGCTATCAGCCCAAAGAAAAAAAAGCGCCGCACCACCACCGGGTGGGCTCGAACCTCCAACTTTCCGGTTAACAGCCGATCACGCTAGCCAATTGCGCCACGGAGGCAGTCCTGCTCCACTCTCACCACCATCAGAACATATCTTCAAAGCTATCAGCCCACAGAAAAAAAAGCGCCGCACAACCACCGGGTAGGCTCGAACCTCCGACTTTTCGGTTAACAGCCGATCGCGCGTGCCAATTGCGCCACGGAGACAGTCCTGCTCCACTCTCACCACCATAAGAACATATCTTCAAAGCTATCAGCCCAAAGAAAAAAAGCGCCGCACCACCACTGGGTGGGCTCGAACCTCCGACCTTTGGTTAACAGCCGATCTCGCTATCCAATATCGCCACGGAGACAATCCTGCTCCACTCTCACCACAATTAGAACACATCTTTATAGCTATCAGCCCAAAAAAAGCGCCGCACCACCACCGGGTGGGCTCGAACCTCCAACCTTTCGGTTAACAGCAGATCGCGCTAGCCAATCGCGCCACGGAGACAATCGTGCTCCACTCTCACCACCATCAGAACATATCTTCAAAGCTATCAGCGCAAAGAAAAAAAAGCGCCGCACCACCACCGGGTGGGCTCGAACCTCCAACCTTTCGGTTAACAGCCGATCGCGCAAGCCGATTTCGCCATGGAGACACTCCTGCTCCACTCTCACCACCATCAGAACATATCTTCAAAGGTATCAGCCCAAAGAAAAAAAAGCGCCGCACCACCACTGCGTGGGCTCGAACCTCCGACTTTTCGGTTAACAGCCGATCGCGCTAGCCAATTGCGCCACGGAGGCAGTCCTGCTCCACTCTCACCACCATCAGAACATATCTTCAAAGCTATCAGCCCAAAGAAAAAAAACAACCACACCACCACCGGGTGGGCTCGAACCTCCAACCTTTCGGTTAACAGCCAATCGCGCTAGCCGATTGCGCCACGGAGACAGTCCTGCTCCACTCTCACCACCATCAGAACATATCTTCAAAGCTATCAGCACAAAGAAAAAAAGCGCCGCACCACCACCGGGTGGGCTCGAACCTCCAACCTTTCGGTTAACAGCCGATCGCGCTAGCCAACTGCGCCATAGAGACAGTCGTGCTCCACTCACACCACCATCAGAACATATCTTCAAAGCTATCAGCGCAAAGAAAAAAGCAACACACCACTCCCGGGAGGGATCGCAACTCAAACCTTTCGGTTAACAGCCGATCGCGCTAGACAATTGCGCCACGGAGACAGTCCTGCTCCACTCTCACCAACATCAGAACATATCTTCAAAGCTATTAGCCCGAAGAAAAAAAAAGCGCCGCACCACCGCCGGGTGGGCTCGAAACTCCAACCTTTCGGTTAACAGCCGATCACGCTAGCCAATTGCGCCACGGAGACAGTCCTGCTCCACTCTCACCACCATCAGAACATATCTTCAAAGCTATCAGCCCACAGAAAAAAAAGCGCCGCACAACCACCGGGTAGGCTCGAACCTCCGACGTTTTGGTTAACACCGATTGCGCTCGCCAATTGCGCCTTGGAGACAGTCCTGCTCCACTCTCACCACCATCAGAACATATCTTCAAAGCTATCAGCACAAAGAAAAAAAAGCACTTCACCACCACCGGGTAGGATCGAACCTCCGACTTTCCGGTTAACAGCCGATCGCGCTAGCCAATTGCGCCACGGAGACAGTCCTGCTCCACTCTCACCACCATAAGAACATATCTTCAAAGCTATCAGCCCAAAGAAAAAAAAGCGCCGCACCACCACTGGGTGGGCTCGAACCTCCGACGTTTTGGTTAACAGCCGATCGGGCTAGCCAATTGCGCCACGGAGACAATCCTGCTCCACTCTCACCACCATAAGAACATATCTTCAAAGCTATCAGCCCGAAGAAAAAAGCAACACACCACTTCCGGGAGGGCTCGAAACTCCAACCTTTCGGTACACAGCCGATCGCGCTAGCCCATTGCGCCACGGAGACAATCTTGCTCCCTTCTCACCACCATCAGAACATAACTTCAAAGCTATCATCCCAAAGAAAAAAAAGCACCGCACCACCACCGGGTGGGCTCGAACCTCCAACCTTTCGGTTAACAGCCGATCGCGCTAGCCAATTGCACCACGGAGACAGTCCTGCTCTACTCTCACCACCATCAGAACATATCTTCAAAGCTATCAGCCCAAAGAAAAAAAAGCGCCGCACCACCGCCGGGTGGGCTCGAAACTCCAACCTTTCGGTTAACAGCCGATCGCGCTAGCCAATTGCGCCACAGAGACAGTCCTGCTTCACTATCACCACCATCAGAACATATCTTCAAAGCTATCAGCCCAAAGAAAAAAAAAGCGCCATACCACAACCGGGTGGGCTCGAACCTCCGACCTTTTGGTTAACACTGATCGCGCTCACCAATTGCGCCTTGGAGACAGTCCTGGTCCACTCTCACCACCATCAGAAAATATCTTCAAAGCTATCAGCCCAAGAAAAAAAAGCGCCGCACAACCACCGGGTAGGCTCGAACCTCCGACTTTTCGGTTAACAGCCGATCGCGCTAGCCAATTGCGCCACGGAGACAGTCTTGCTCCACTCTAACCACCATAAGAACATATCTTCAAAGATATCAGCCCAAAGAAAAAAAAGCGCCGCACCACCACTGGGTGGGCTCGAACCTCCGACCTTTTGGTTAACAGCCGATCGCGCGTGCTAATTGCGCCACGGAGACAGTCCTGCTCCACTCTCACCACCATAAGAACATATCTTCGAAGCTATCAGCCCAAAACAAAAAGCGCCGCACCACCACTGGGTGGGCTCGAACCTCCGACCTTTTGGTTAACAGCCGATCGCGCTAGCCAATTGCGCCCGGGAGACAATCCTGCTCCACTCTCACCACCATCAGAACATATCTTCAAAGCTATCAGCCCAAAGAAAAAAAAGCGCCGCACCACCACCGGGTGGGCTCGAACCTCCAACTTTCCGGTTAACAGCCGATCACGCTAGCCAATTGCGCCACGGAGACAGTCCTGCCCCACTCTCACCACCATCAGAACATATCTTCAAAGCTATCAGCCCACAGAAAAAAAAGCGCCGCACAACCACCGGGTAGGCTCGAACCTCCGACTTTTCGGTTAACAGCCGATCGCGCGTGCCAATTGCGCCACGGAGACAGTCCTGCTCCACTCTCACCACCATAAGAACATATCTTCAAAGCTATCAGCCCAAAGAAAAAAAAGCGCCGCACCACCACTGGGTGGGCTCTAACCTCCGTCCTTTTGGTTAACAGCCGATCGCGCTATCCAATTGCGCCACGGAGACAATCCTGCTCCACTATCACCACAATTAGAACATAT
The DNA here is from genome assembly GCF_043290135.1 of Rhipicephalus microplus. Taxonomy (NCBI): domain Eukaryota; kingdom Metazoa; phylum Arthropoda; class Arachnida; order Ixodida; family Ixodidae; genus Rhipicephalus; species Rhipicephalus microplus. Next base: position 2,894,246 of record NW_027464602.1, read on the forward strand.
CTTCAAAGCTATCAGCCCAAAAAAAAAAGCGCCGCACCACCACCGGGTGGGCTCGAACCTCCAACCTTTCGGTTAACAGCAGATCGCGCTAGCCAATCGCGCCACGGAGACAATCGTGCTCCACTCTCACCACCATCAGAACATATCTTCAAAGCTATCAGCGCAAAGAAAAAAAAGCGCCGCACCACCACCGGGTGGGCTCTAACCTCCAACCTTTCGGTTAACAGCCGATCGCGCAAGCCGATTTCGCCATGGAGACACTCCTGCTCCACTCTCACCACCATCAGAACATATCTTCAAAGGTATCAGCCCAAAGAAAAAAAGCGCCGCACCACCACTGGGTGGGCTCGAACCTCCGACTTTTCGGTTAACAGCCGAACGCGCTAGCCAATTGCGCCACGGAGGCAGTCCTGCTCCACTATCACCACCACCAGAACATATCTTCAAAGCTATCAGCTCAAAGAAAAAAAACCACCGCACCACCACCGGGTGGGCTCGAACCTCCAACCCTTCGGTTAACAGCCAATCGCGCTAGCCAATTGCGCCACGGAGACAGTCCTGCTCCACTCTCACCACCATCAGAACATATCTTCAAAGCTATCAGCACAAAGAAAAAAAGCGCCGCACCACCACCGGGTGGGCTCGAACCTCCAACCTTTCGGTTAACAGCCGATCGCGCTAGCCAACTGCGCCATGGAGACAGTCGTGCTCCACTCACACCACCATCAGAACATATTTTCAAAGCTATCAGCGCAAAGAAAAAAGCAACACACCACTCCCGGGAGGGATCGCAACTCCAACGTTTCGGTTAACAGCCGATCGCGCTAGACAATTGCGCCACGGAGACAGTCCTGCTCTACTCTCACCAACATCAGAACATATCTTCAAAGCTATTAGCCCGAAGAAAAAAAAGCGCTGCACCACCGCCGGGTGGGCTCGAAACTTCAACCTTTCGGTTAACAGCCGATCACGCTAGCCAATTGCGCCACGGAGACAGTCCTGCTCCACTCTCACCACCATCAGAACATATCTTCAAAGCTATCAGCCCAAAGAAAAAAAAGCGCCGCACCACCACTGGGTGGGCTCGAACCTCCGACCTTTTGGTTAACAGCCGATCTCGCTATCCAATTGCGCCACGGAGACAATCCTGCTCCACTCTCACCACAATTAGAACATATCTTCAAAGGTATCAGCCCAAAGAAAAAAAAGCGCCGCACCACCACTGGGTGGGCTCGAACCTCCAACCTTTCGGTTAACAGCCGATCGCGCTAGCCAACTGCGCCATGGAGACAGTCGTGCTCCACTCACACCACCATCAGAACATATTTTCAAAGCTATCAGCGCAAAGAAAAAAGCAACACACCACTCCCGGGAGGGATCGCAACTCCGACCTTTTGGTTAACACTGATCGCGCTCACCAATTGCGCCTTGGAGACAGTCCTGGTCCACTCTCACCACCATCAGAAAATATCTTCAAAGCTATCAGCCCAAGAAAAAAAAGCGCCGCACCACCACTGGGTGGGCTCGAACCTCCGACCTTTTGGTTAACAGCCGATCGCGCTAGCCGATTGCGCCCGGGAGACAATCCTGCTCCACTCTCACCACCATCAGAACATATCTTCAAAGCTATCAGCCCAAAGAAAAAAAAGCGCCGCACCACCACCGGGTGGGCTCGAACCTCCAACTTTCCGGTTAACAGCCGATCACGCTAGCCAATTGCGCCACGGAGGCAGTCCTGCTCCACTCTCACCACCATCAGAACATATCTTCAAAGCTATCAGCCCACAGAAAAAAAAGCGCCGCACAACCACCGGGTAGGCTCGAACCTCCGACTTTTCGGTTAACAGCCGATCGCGCGTGCCAATTGCGCCACGGAGACAGTCCTGCTCCACTCTCACCACCATAAGAACATATCTTCAAAGCTATCAGCCCAAAGAAAAAAAGCGCCGCACCACCACTGGGTGGGCTCGAACCTCCGACCTTTGGTTAACAGCCGATCTCGCTGTCCAATATCGCCACGGAGACAATCCTGCTCCACTCTCACCACAATTAGAACACATCTTCATAGCTATCAGCCCAAAAAAAGCGCCGCACCACCACCAGGTGGGCTCGAACCTCCAACCTTTCGGTTAACAGCAGATCGCGCTAGCCAATCGCGCCACGGAGACAATCGTGCTCCACTCTCACCACCATCAGAACATATCTTCAAAGCTATCAGCGCAAAGAAAAAAAAGCGCCGCACCACCACCGGGTGGGCTCGAACCTCCAACCTTTCGGTTAACAGCCGATCGCGCAAGCCGATTTCGCCATGGAGACACTCCTGCTCCACTCTCACCACCATCAGAACATATCTTCAAAGGTATCAGCCCAAAGAAAAAAAAGCGCCGCACCACCACTGCGTGGGCTCGAACCTCCGACTTTTCGGTTAACAGCCGATCGCGCTAGCCAATTGCGCCACGGAGCCAGTCCTGCTCCACTCTCACCACCATCAGAACATATCTTCAAAGCTATCAGCCCAAAGAAAAAAAACAACCACACCACCACCGGGTGGGCTCGAACCTCCAACCTTTCGGTTAACAGCCAATCGCGCTAGCCAATTGCGCCACGGAGACAGTCCTGCTCCACTCTCACCACCATCAGAACATATCTTCAAAGCTATCAGCACAAAGAAAAAAAGCGCCGCACCACCACCGGGTGGGCTCGAACCTCCAACCTTTCGGTTAACAGCCGATCGCGCTAGCCAACTGCGCCATGGAGACAGTCGTGCTCCACTCACACCACCATCAGAACATATTTTCAAAGCTATCAGCGCAAAGAAAAAAGCAACACACCACTCCCGGGAGGGATCGCAACTCCAACCTTTCGGTTAACAGCCGATCGCGCTAGACAATTGCGCCACGGAGACAGTCCTGCTCTACTCTCACCAACATCAGAACATATCTTCAAAGCTATTAGCCCGAAGAAAAAAAAGCGCTGCACCACCGCCGGGTGGGCTCGAAACTCCAACCTTTCGGTTAACAGCCGATCACGCTAGCCAATTGCGCCACGGAGACAGTCCTGCTCCACTCTCACCACCATCAGAACATATCTTCAAAGCTATCAGCCCAAAGAAAAAAAAGCGCCGCACCACCACTGGGTGGGCTCGAACCTCCGACCTTTTGGTTAACAGCCGATCTCGCTATCCAATTGCGCCACGGAGACAATCCTGCTCCACTCTCACCACAATTAGAACATATCTTCAAAGGTATCAGCCCAAAGAAAAAAAAGCGCCGCACCACCACTGGGTGGGCTCGAACCTCCGACTTTTCGGTTAACAGCCGATCGCGCTAGCCAATTGCGCCACGGAGGCAGTCCTGCTCCACTCTCACCACCATCAGAACATATCTTCAAAGCTATCAGCCCAAAGAAAAAAACCACCGCACCACCACCGGGTGGGCTCGAACCTCCAACCTTTCGGTTAACAGCCAATCGCGCTAGCCAATTGCGCCACGGAGACACTCCTGCTCCACTCTCACCACCATCACAACATATCTTCAAAGGTATCAGCCCAAAGAAAAAAAAGCGCCGCACCACCACTGGGTGGGCTCGAACCTCCGACTTTTCGGTTAACAGCCGATCGCGCTAGCCAATTGCGCCACGGAGGCAGTCCTGCTCCACTCTCACCACCATCAGAACATATCTTCAAAGCTATCAGCTCAAATAAAAAAACCACCGCACCACCACCGGGTGGGCTCGAACCTCCAACCTTTCGGTTAACAGCCAATCGCGCTAGCCAATTGCGCCACGGAGACAGTCCTGCTCCACTCTCACCACCATCAGAACATATCTTCAAAGCTATCAGCACAAAGAAAAAAAGCGCCGCACCACCACCGGGTGGGCTCGAACCTCCAACCTTTCGGTTAACAGCCGATCGCGCAAGCCGATTTCGCCATGGAGACACTCCTGCTCCACTCTCACCACCATCAGAACATATCTTCAAAGGTATCAGCCCAAAGAAAAAAAAGCGCCGCACCACCACTGGGTGGGCTCGAACCTCCGACTTTTCGGTTAACAGCCGATCGCGCTAGCCAATTGCGCCACGGAGGCAGTCCTGCTCCACTCTCACCACCATCAGAACATATCTTCAAAGCTATCAGCCCAAAGAAAAAACCACCGCACCAACACCGGGTGGGCTCGAACCTGCAACCTTTCGGTTAACAGCCAATCGCGCTAGCCAATTGCGCCACGGAGACACTCCTGCTCCACTCTCACCACCATCACAACATATCTTCAAAGGTATCAGCCCAAAGAAAAAAAAGCGCCGCACCACCACTGGGTGGGCTCGAACCTCCGACTTTTCGGTTAACAGCCGATCGCGCTAGCCAATTGCGCCACGGAGGCAGTCCTGCTCCACTCTCACCACCATCAGAACATATCTTCAAAGCTATCAGCTCAAATAAAAAAACCACCGCACCACCACCGGGTGGGCTCGAACCTCCAACCTTTCGGTTAACAGCCGATCGCGCTAGCCAATTGCGCCACGGAGGCAGTCCTGCTCCACTCTCACCACCATCAGAACATATCTTCAAAGCTATCAGCCCAAAGAAAAAAAACCACCGCACCACCACCGTGGGGGCTCGAATCTCCAACCTTTCGGTTAACAGCCAATCGCGCTAGCCAATTGCGCCACGGAGACAGTCCTGCTCCACTCTCACAACCATCAGAACATATCTTCAAAGCTATCAGCACAAAGAAAAAAAGCGCCGCACCACCACCGGGTGGGCTCGAACCTCCAACCTTTCGGTTAACAGCCGATCGCGCTAGCCAACTGCGCCATGGAGACAGTCGTGCTCCACTCACACCACCATCAGAACATATCTTCAAAGCTATCAGCCCAAAGAAAAAAAAGCGCCGCACCACCACCGGGTGGGCTCGAACCTCCAACTTTCCGGTTAACAGCCGATCACGCTAGCCAATTGCGCCACGGAGACAGTCCTGCTCCACTCTCACCACCATCAGAACATATCTTCAAAGCTATCAGCCCACAGAAAAAAAAGCGCCGCACAACCACCGGGTAGGCTCGAACCTCCGACTTTTCGGTTAACAGCCGATCGCGCGTGCCAATTGCGCCACGGAGACAGTCCTGCTCCACTCTCACCACCATAAGAACATATCTTCAAAGCTATCAGCCCAAAGAAAAAAAAGCGCCGCACCACCACTGGGTGGGCTCGAACCTCCGACCTTTTGGTTAACAGCCGATCTCGCTATCCAATTGCGCCACGGAGACAATCCTGCTCCACTCTCACCACCATCAGAACATATCTTCAAAGCTATCAGCCCAAAGAAAAAAAAAGCGCCGCACAACCACCGGGTAGGCTCGAACCTCCGACGTTTTGGTTAACACCGATTGCGCTCGCCAATTGCGCCACGGAGACAGTCCTGCTCCACTCTCACCACCATCAGAACATATCTTCAAAGCTATCAGCACAAAGAGAAAAAAGCACTTTACCACCACCGGGTGGGCTCGAACCTCCAACTTTTCGGTTAACAGCCGATCACGCTGACCAATTGCGCCACGGAGACAGTCCTGCTCCACTCTCACCACCATCAGAACATATCTTCAAAGCTATCAGCCCACAGAAAAAAAAGCGCCGCACAACCACCGGGTAGGCTCGAACCTCCGACTTTTCGGTTAACAGCCGATCGCGCTAGCCAATTGCGCCACGGAGACAGTCCTGCTCCACTCTAACCACCATAAGAACATATCTTCAAAGCTATCAGCCCAAAGAAAAAAAAGCGCCGCACCACCACTGGGTGGGTTCGAACCTCCGACCTTTTGGTTAACAGCCGATCGCGCTAGCCAATTGCGCCACGGAGACAATCCTGCTCCACTCTCACCACCATCAGAACATATCTTCAAAGCTATCAGCCCAAAGAAAAAAAAGCGCCGCACCACCACCGGGTGGGCTTGAACCTCCAACTTTCCGGTTAACAGCCGATCACGCTAGCCAATTGCGCCACGGAGACAGTCCTGCTCCATTCTCACCACCATCAGAACATATCTTCAAAGCTATCAGCCCACAGAAAAAAAGCGCCGCACAACAACCGGGTAGGCTCGAACCTCCGACTTTTCGGTTAACAGCCGATCGCGCTAGCCAATTGCGCCACGGACACAGTCCTGCTCCACTCTCACCACCATAAGAACATATCTTCAAAGCTATCAGCCCAAAGAAAAAAAAGCGCCGCACCACCACTGGGTGGGCTCGAACCTCCGACCATTTGGTTAACAGCCGATCGCGCTAGCCAATTGCGCCACGGAGACAATCCTGCTCCACTCTCACCACCATAAGAACATATCTTCAAAGCTATCAGCCCGAAGAAAAAAGCAACACACCACTTCCGGGAGGGCTCGAAACTCCAACCTTTCGGTACACAGCCGATCGCGCTAGCCAATTGCGCCACGGAGACAATCTTGCTCCCTTCTCACCACCATCACAACATATCTTCAAAGGTATCAGCCCAAAGAAAAAAAAGCGCCGCACCACCACTGGGTGGGCTCGAACCTCCGACTTTTCGGTTAACAGCCGATCGCGCTAGCCAATTGCGCCACGGAGGCAGTCCTGCTCCACTCTCACCACCATCAGAACATATCTTCAAAGCTATCAGCTCAAATAAAAAAACCACCGCACCACCACCGGGTGGGCTCGAACCTCCAACCTTTCGGTTAACAGCCGATCGCGCTAGCCAATTGCGCCACGGAGACAGTCCTGCTCCACTCTCACCACCATCAGAACATATCTTCAAAGCTATCAGCCCACAGAAAAAAAAGCGCCGCACAACCACCGGGTAGGCTCGAACCTCCGACTTTTCGGTTAACAGCCGATCGCGCGTGCCAATTGCGCCACGGAGACAGTCCTGCTCCACTCTCACCACCATAAGAACATATCTTCAAAGCTATCAGCCCAAAGAAAAAAAAGCGCCGCACCACCACTGGGTGGGCTCGAACCTCCGACCATTTGGTTAACAGCCGATCGCGCTAGCCAATTGTGCCACGGAGGCAGTCCTGCTCCACTCTCACCACCATCAGAACATATCTTCAAAGCTATCAGCCCAAAGAAAAAAAACCACCGCACCACCACCGTGGGGGCTCGAATCTCCAACCTTTCGGTTAACAGCCAATCGCGCTAGCCAATTGCGCCACGGAGACAGTCCTGCTCCACTCTCACAACCATCAGAACATATCTTCAAAGCTATCAGCACAAAGAAAAAAAGCGCCGCACCACCACCGGGTGGGCTCGAACCTCCAACCTTTCGGTTAACAGCCGATCGCGCTAGCCAACTGCGCCATGGAGACAGTCGTGCTCCACTCACACCACCATCAGAACATATCTTCAAAGCTATCAGCCCAAAGAAAAAAAAGCGCCGCACCACCACCGGGTGGGCTCGAACCTCCAACTTTCCGGTTAACAGCCGATCACGCTAGCCAATTGCGCCACGGAGACAGTCCTGCTCCACTCTCACCACCATCAGAACATATCTTCAAAGCTATCAGCCCACAGAAAAAAAAGCGCCGCACAACCACCGGGTAGGCTCGAACCTCCGACTTTTCGGTTAACAGCCGATCGCGCGTGCCAATTGCGCCACGGAGACAGTCCTGCTCCACTCTCACCACCATAAGAACATATCTTCAAAGCTATCAGCCCAAAGAAAAAAAAGCGCCGCACCACCACTGGGTGGGCTCGAACCTCCGACCTTTTGGTTAACAGCCGATCTCGCTATCCAATTGCGCCACGGAGACAATCCTGCTCCACTCTCACCACCATCAGAACATATCTTCAAAGCTATCAGCCCAAAGAAAAAAAAGCGCCGCACAACCACCGGGTAGGCTCGAACCTCCGACGTTTTGGTTAACACCGATTGCGCTCGCCAATTGCGCCACGGAGACAGTCCTGCTCCACTCTCACCACCATCAGAACATATCTTCAAAGCTATCAGCACAAAGAGAAAAAAGCACTTTACCACCACCGGGTGGGCTCGAACCTCCAACTTTTCGGTTAACAGCCGATCACGCTGACCAATTGCGCCACGGAGACAGTCCTGCTCCACTCTCACCACCATCAGAACATATCTTCAAAGCTATCAGCCCACAGAAAAAAAAGCGCCGCACAACCACCGGGTAGGCTCGAACCTCCGACTTTTCGGTTAACAGCCGATCGCGCTAGCCAATTGCGCCACGGAGACAGTCCTGCTCCACTCTAACCACCATAAGAACATATCTTCAAAGCTATCAGCCCAAAGAAAAAAAAGCGCCGCACCACCACTGGGTGGGTTCGAACCTCCGACCTTTTGGTTAACAGCCGATCGCGCTAGCCAATTGCGCCACGGAGACAATCCTGCTCCACTCTCACCACCATCAGAACATATCTTCAAAGCTATCAGCCCAAAGAAAAAAAAGCGCCGCACCACCACCGGGTGGGCTTGAACCTCCAACTTTCCGGTTAACAGCCGATCACGCTAGCCAATTGCGCCACGGAGACAGTCCTGCTCCATTCTCACCACCATCAGAACATATCTTCAAAGCTATCAGCCCACAGAAAAAAAGCGCCGCACAACAACCGGGTAGGCTCGAACCTCCGACTTTTCGGTTAACAGCCGATCGCGCTAGCCAATTGCGCCACGGACACAGTCCTGCTCCACTCTCACCACCATAAGAACATATCTTCAAAGCTATCAGCCCAAAGAAAAAAAAGCGCCGCACCACCACTGGGTGGGCTCGAACCTCCGACCATTTGGTTAACAGCCGATCGCGCTAGCCAATTGCGCCACGGAGACAATCCTGCTCCACTCTCACCACCATAAGAACATATCTTCAAAGCTATCAGCCCGAAGAAAAAAGCAACACACCACTTCCGGGAGGGCTCGAAACTCCAACCTTTCGGTACACAGCCGATCGCGCTAGCCAATTGCGCCACGGAGACAATCTTGCTCCCTTCTCACCACCATCAGAACATAACTTCAAAGCTATCATCCCAAAGAAAAAAAAGCACCGCGCCACCACCGGGTGGGCTCGAACCTCCAACCTTTCGGTTAACAGCCGATCTCGCTAGCCAATTGCACCACGGAGACAGTCCTGCTCTACTCTCACCACCATCAGAACATATCTTCAAAGCTATCAGCCCAAAGAAAAAAAAGCGCCGCACCACCGCCGGGTGGGCTCGAAACTCCAACCTTTCGGTTAACAGCCGATCGCGCTAGCCAATTGCGCCACAGAGACAGTCCTGCTTCACTCTCACCACCATCAGAACATGTCTTCAAAGCTATCATCCAAAGAAAAAAAGCGCCATACCACAACCGGGTGGGCTCGAACCTCCGACCTTTTGGTTAACAGCCGATCGCGCTAGCCAATTGCGCCACGGAGACAATCCTGCTCCACTCTCACCACCATAAGAACATATCTTCAAAGCTATCAGCCCGAAGAAAAAAGCAACACACCACTTCCGGGAGGGCTCGAAACTCCAACTTTTCGGTCAACAGCCGATCGCGCTAGCCAATTGCCCCACGGAGACAGTCGTGCTCAACTCTCACCACCGTAAGAACATTTCTTCAGAGCTATCACCCCAAAGAAAAAAAAAGCGCCGCACCACCACCGGTTGGGCTAGAACCTCCAACCTTTCGGTTAACAGCCGATCGCGCTAGCCAATTGCGCAACGAAGACAGTCCTGCTCCACTCTCACCACCATCAGAACATATCTTCAAAGCTATTACAGCAAAGAAAAAAGCAACACACCACTCCCAGGAGGGCTCGAACCTCCAACTTTACGGTTAACAGCCGATCGCGCTAGCCAATTGCGCCACGGACACAGTCCTGCTCCACTCTCACCACCATAAGAACATATCTTCAAAGCTATCAGCCCAAAGAAAAAAAAGCGCCGCACCACCACTGGGTGGGCTCGAACCTCCGACCATTTGGTTAACAGCCGATCGCGCTAGCCAATTGCGCCACGGAGACAATCCTGCTCCACTCTCACCACCATAAGAACATATCTTCAAAGCTATCAGCCCGAAGAAAAAAGCAACACACCACTTCCGGGAGGGCTCGAAACTCCAACCTTTCGGTACACAGCCGATCGCGCTAGCCAATTGCGCCACGGAGACAATCTTGCTCCCTTCTCACCACCATCACAACATATCTTCAAAGGTATCAGCCCAAAGAAAAAAAAGCGCCGCACCACCACTGGGTGGGCTCGAACCTCCGACTTTTCGGTTAACAGCCGATCGCGCTAGCCAATTGCGCCACGGAGGCAGTCCTGCTCCACTCTCACCACCATCAGAACATATCTTCAAAGCTATCAGCTCAAATAAAAAAACCACCGCACCACCACCGGGTGGGCTCGAATCTCCAACCTTTCGGTTAACAGCCGATCGCGCTAGCCAATTGCGCCACGGAGGCAGTCCTGCTCCACTCTCACCACCATCAGAACATATCTTCAAAGCTATCAGCCCAAAGAAAAAAAACCACCGCACCACCACCGTGGGGGCTCGAATCTCCAACCTTTCGGTTAACAGCCAATCGCGCTAGCCAATTGCGCCACGGAGACAGTCCTGCTCCACTCTCACAACCATCAGAACATATCTTCAAAGCTATCAGCACAAAGAAAAAAAGCGCCGCACCACCACCGGGTGGGCTCGAACCTCCAACCTTTCGGTTAACAGCCGATCGCGCTAGCCAACTGCGCCATGGAGACAGTCGTGCTCCACTCACACCACCATCAGAACATATCTTCAAAGCTATCAGCCCAAAGAAAAAAAAGCGCCGCACCACCACCGGGTGGGCTCGAACCTCCAACTTTCCGGTTAACAGCCGATCACGCTAGCCAATTGCGCCACGAAGACAGTCCTGCTCCACTCTCACCACCATCAGAACATATCTTCAAAGCTATCAGCCCACAGAAAAAAAAGCGCCGCACAACCACCGGGTAGGCTCGAACCTCGGACTTTTCGGTTAACAGCCGATCGCGCGTGCCAATTGCGCCACGGAGACAGTCCTGCTCCACTCTCACCACCATAAGAACATATCTTCAAAGCTATCAGCCCAAAGAAAAAAAAGCGCCGCACCACCACTGGGTGGGCTCGAACCTCCGACCTTTTGGTTAACAGCCGATCTCGCTATCCAATTGCGCCACGGAGACAATCCTGCTCCACTCTCACCACCATCAGAACATATCTTCAAAGCTATCAGCCCAAAGAAAAAAAAAGCGCCGCACAACCACCGGGTAGGCTCGAACCTCCGACGTTTTGGTTAACACCGATTGCGCTCGCCAATTGCGCCACGGAGACAGTCCTGCTCCACTCTCACCACCATCAGAACATATCTTCAAAGCTATCAGCACAAAGAGAAAAAAGCACTTTACCACCACCGGGTGGGCTCGAACCTCCAACTTTTCGGTTAACAGCCGATCACGCTGACCAATTGCGCCACGGAGACAGTCCTGCTCCACTCTCACCACCATCAGAACATATCTTCAAAGCTATCAGCCCACAGAAAAAAAAGCGCCGCACAACCACCGGGTAGGCTCGAACCTCCGACTTTTCGGTTAACAGCCGATCGCGCTAGCCAATTGCGCCACGGAGACAGTCCTGCTCCACTCTAACCACCATAAGAACATATCTTCAAAGCTATCAGCCCAAAGAAAAAAAAGCGCCGCACCACCACTGGGTGGGTTCGAACCTCCGACCTTTTGGTTAACAGCCGATCGCGCTAGCCAATTGCGCCACGGAGACAATCCTGCTCCACTCTCACCACCATCAGAACATATCTTCAAAGCTATCAGCCCAAAGAAAAAAAAGCGCCGCACCACCACCGGGTGGGCTTGAACCTCCAACTTTCCGGTTAACAGCCGATCACGCTAGCCAATTGCGCCACGGAGACAGTCCTGCTCCATTCTCACCACCATCAGAACATATCTTCAAAGCTATCAGCCCACAGAAAAAAAGCGCCGCACAACAACCGGGTAGGCTCGAACCTCCGACTTTTCGGTTAACAGCCGATCGCGCTAGCCAATTGCGCCACGGACACAGTCCTGCTCCACTCTCACCACCATAAGAACATATCTTCAAAGCTATCAGCCCAAAGAAAAAAAAGCGCCGCACCACCACTGGGTGGGCTCGAACCTCCGACCATTTGGTTAACAGCCGATCGCGCTAGCCAATTGCGCCACGGAGACAATCCTGCTCCACTCTCACCACCATAAGAACATATCTTCAAAGCTATCAGCCCGAAGAAAAAAGCAACACACCACTTCCGGGAGGGCTCGAAACTCCAACCTTTCGGTACACAGCCGATCGCGCTAGCCAATTGCGCCACGGAGACAATCTTGCTCCCTTCTCACCACCATCAGAACATAACTTCAAAGCTATCATCCCAAAGAAAAAAAAGCACCGCGCCACCACCGGGTGGGCTCGAACCTCCAACCTTTCGGTTAACAGCCGATCTCGCTAGCCAATTGCACCACGGAGACAGTCCTGCTCTACTCTCACCACCATCAGAACATATCTTCAAAGCTATCAGCCCAAAGAAAAAAAGCGCCGCACCACCGCCGGGTGGGCTCGAAACTCCAACCTTTCGGTTAACAGCCGATCGCGCTAGCCAATTGCGCCACAGAGACAGTCCTGCTTCACTCTCACCACCATCAGAACATATCTTCAAAGCTATCATCCAAAGAAAAAAAGCGCCATACCACAACCGGGTGGGTTCGAACCTCCGACCTTTTGGTTAACAGCCGATCGCGCTAGCCAATTGCGCCACGGAGACAATCCTGCTCCACTCTCACCACCATAAGGACATATCTTCAAAGCTATCAGCCCGAAGAAAAAGCAACACACCACTTCCGGGAGGGCTCGAAACTCCAACTTTTCGGTCAACAGCCGATCGCGCTAGCCAATTGCCCCACGGAGACAGTCGTGCTCAACTCTCACCACCGTAAGAACATTTCTTCAGAGCTATCACCCCAAAGAAAAAAAAAGCGCCGCACCACCACCGGTTGGGCTAGAACCTCCAACCTTTCGGTTAACAGCCGATCGCGCTAGCCAATTGCGCAACGAAGACAGTCCTGCTCCACTCTCACCACCATCAGAACATATCTTCAAAGCTATTACAGCAAAGAAAAAAGCAACACACCACTCCCAGGAGGGCTCGAACCTCCAACTTTACGGTTAACAGCCGATCGCGCTGGCCAATTGCGCCACGGAGAAAGTCCTGCTCAACTCTCACCACAATTAGAATATATCTTCAAAGCTATCACCCCATAGAAAAAAAAGCGCCGCACCACCACTGGGTGGGCTCGAACCTCCGACCTTTTGGTTAACAGCCGATCGCGCTAGCCAATTGCGCCACGGAGACAGTCTTGCTTCACTCTCACCACCATCAGAACATATCTTCAAAGCTATCATCGCAAAGAAAAAAGCAACACACCACTCCCGGGAGGGCTCGAAACTCCAACCTTTCGGTCAACAGCCGATCGCGCTAGCCCATTGCGCCACGGAGACAGTCTTGCTCATCTCTCACCACCATCAGATGATATCATCAAGCCTATCAGCTCAAATAAAAAAAAGCACCGCACCACCACCGGGTGGGCTCGAACCTCCAACTTTTCGGTTAACAGCCGATCGCGCTGGCCAATTGCGCCAAGGAGACAGTCCTGCTCCACTCTCCCCACAATTAGAACATATCTTCAAAGCTATCAGCCCAAAGAAAAAAAAGCGCCGCACCACCACCGGGTGGGCTCGAACATCCAACCTTTCGGTTAACAGCAGATCGCGCTAGCCAATTGCGCCACGGAGACAATCGTGCTCCACTCTCACCACCACCAGAACATATCTTCAAAGCTATCAGCGCAAAGAAAAAAAAGTGCCGCACCACCACCGGGTGGGCTCGAACCTCCAACTTTCCGGTTAACAGCCGATCACGCTAGCCAATTGCGCCACGGAGACAGTCCTGCTCCACTCTCACCACCATCAGAACATAACTTCAAAGCTATCAGCCCACAGAAAAAAAAGCGCCACACCACCACCAGGAGAGCTCGAACCTCCAACTTTTCGGTTAACAGCCGATCGCGCTAGCCAATTGCGCCACGGAGACAGTCCTGCTCCACTCTCACCACCGTCAGAACATTTCTTCAGAGCTAACAGCCCAAAGAAAAAACAAGCGGTGCACCACCACCTGGTGGGCTCGAACCTCCAACCTTACGGTTAACAGCCGATCACGCTAGCCAATTGCCCCACGGAGACAGTCGTGCTCCACTCTCACCACCGTCAGAACATTTCTTCAGAGCTATCACCCCAAAGAAAAAAAAGTTCCGCACCACCACCGGTTGGGCTAGAACCTCCAACCTTTCGGTTAACAGCCTATCGCGCTAGAAAATGGCGCCACGAAGACAGTCCTGCTCCACTCTCACCACCATCAGAACATATCTTCAAAGCTATTACCGCAAAGAAAAAAGCAACACACCACTCCCGGGAGGGCTCAAAACTCCAACCTTTCGGTTAACAGCCGATCGCGCTAGCCCATTGCACCACGGAGACAGTCTTGCTCCACTCTCACCACCATCAGAACATATCTCCAAAGCTATCATCGCAAAGAAAAAAGCAACACACCACTCCCGGGAGGGCTCGAAACTCCAACCTTTTGGTCAACAGCCGATCGCGCTAGCCCATTGCGCCACGGAGACAGTCTTGCTCATCTCTCACCACCATCAGAACATATCATCAAAGCTATCAGCCCAAAGAAAAAAAACCACCGCACCGCCACCGGGTAGGCTCGAACCTCCAACCTTTCGGTTAACAGCCAATCGCGCTAGCGAATCGCGCCACGGAGACAGTCCTGCTCCACTCTCACCATTATCATAACATATCTTCAAAGCTATCAGCACAAAGAAAAAAAAGCGCCGCACCACCATCGCGGGGGATCGAACCTCCAACCTTTCGGTTAACAGCCGATCGCGCTAGCCAACTGCGCCACGGAGACAGCCGTGCTCCACTCTCATTATCAACAGAACATATCTTCAAAGCTATCAGCGCAAAGAAAAAAGCAACATACCACTCCCGGGAGGGATCGAAACTCCAACCTTTTGGTTAACAGCCGATCGCGCTAGCCAATTGCGCCACGGAGACAGTCCTGCTCTACTCTCACCACCATCAGAACATTTCTTCAGAGCTATCACCCCAAAGAAAAAAAAGCGCCGCACCACCACCGGTTGGGCTCGAACCTCCAACCTTTCGGTTAACAGCCGATCGCGCTAGCCAATTGCCCCACGGAGACAGTCGTGCTCCACTCTCACCATCGTCAGAACATTTCTTCAGAGCTATCACCCCAAAGAAAAAAAGCGCCGCACCACTCCCGGGAGGGCTCGAACCTCCAACCTTTCGGTTAACAGCCGATCACGCTAGCCAATTGCGCCACGAAGACAGTCCTGCTCCACTCTCACCACCATCAGAACATATCTTCAAAGCTATTACCGCAAAGAAAAAAAAGCGCCACACCACCACCAGGAGAGCTCGAACCTCCAACGTTTCGGTTAACAGCCGATCGCGCTAGCCAATTGCGCGACGGAGACAGTCCTGCTCCACTCTCACCACCGTCAGAACATTTCTTCAGAGCTATCAGCCCAAAGAAAAAACAAGCGCTGCACCACCACCGGGTGGGATCGAACCTCCAACCTTTCGGTTAACAGCCGATCGCGCTAGCCAACTGCGCCACGGAGACAGCCGTGCTCCACTCTCATTATCATCAGAACATATCTTCAAAGCTATCAGCGCAAAGAAAAAAGCAACATACCACTCCCGGAAGGGATCGAAACTCCAACCTTTTGGTTAACAGCCGATCGCGCTAGCCAATTGCGCCACGGAGACAGTCCTGCTCTACTCTTACCACCATCAGAACATTTCTCCAGAGCTATCACCCCAAAGAAAAAAAAGCGCCGCACCACCACCGGTTGGGCTCGAACCTCCAACCTTTCGGTTAACAGCCGATCGCGCTAGCGAATTGCGCCACGAAGACTGTCCTGCTCCACTCTCACCACCATCAGAACATATCTTCAAAGATACTACCGCAAAGAAAAAAGCAACACACCACTCCTGGGAGGGCTCGAGACTCCAACCTTTCGGTTAACAGCCGACCGCGCTAGCCCATTGTGCCACAGAGGCAGTCTTGCTCCACTCTCACCATCATCAAAACATATCTTCAAAGCTATCAGCGCAAAGAAAAAAGCAACACACCACTCCCGGGAGGGCTCGAAACTCCAAACTTTCGGTCAACAGCCGATCGCGCTAGCCCATTGCGCCACGGAGACAGTCCTGCTCCCTTCTCACCATCATCAGAACATATCTTCAAAGCTCTCAGCGCAAAGAAAAAAGCAAAGTACCACTCCCGGGAGGGCTCGAACCTCCAACTTTTCGGTTAACAGCCGATCGCGCTGGCCAATTGCGCCACGGAGAAAGTCCTGCTCAACTTTCACCACAATTAGAACATATCTTTAAAGCTATCAGCCCAAAGAAAAAAAAGCGCCGCACCACCACCGGGTGGGCTCGAACCTCCAACTTTTCGGTTAACAGCCAATCGCGCTAGCCAATTGCGCCATGGGGACCGTCCTGCTCCACTCTCACCACCGTCAGACCATTTCTTCAGAGCTATCACCCCAAAGAAAAAAAAAGCGCCGCACCACCACCGGGTGGGCTCGAACCTCCAACCTTTCGGTTAACAGCCGATCGCGCTAGCCAATTGCCCCACGGAGACAATCGTGCTCCACTCTCACCACCGTCAGAACATTTCTTCAGAGCTATCACCCCAAAGAAAAAAAAGCGCCGCACCACCACCGGTTGGGCTAGAACCTCCAACCTTTCGGTTAACAGCCGATCGCGCTAGCCAATTGTGCCACGAAGACAGTCCTGCTCCACTCTCACCACCATCAGAACATATCTTCAAAGCTATTACCGCAAAGAAAAAAGCAACACACCACTCCCGGGAGGGCTCAAAACTCCAACCTTTCGGTTAACAGCCAATCGAGCTAGCCCAATGCGCCACGGAGACAGTCTTGCTCCACTCTCACCACCATCAGAACATATCTTCAAAGCTATCATCGCAAAGAAAAAAGCAACACAGCACTCCCGGGAGGGCTCGAAACTCCAACCTTTCGGTCAACAGCCGATCGCGCTAGCCCATTTCGCCACGGAGACAGTCTTGTTCATCTCTAACCACCATCAGAACATATCATCAAAGCTATCAGCCCAAAGAAAAAAAAAGCACCGCACCACCAACGGGTGGGCTCGAACCTCCAACTTTTCGGTTAACAGCCGATCGCGCTGGCCAATTTCGCCACGGAGACAGTCCTGCTCCACTCTCACCACAATTAGAACATATCTTCAAAGCTATCAGCCCAAAGAAAAAAAAGCGCCGCACCACCACTTGTGGGCTCGAACCTCCAACCTTTCGGTTAACAGCAGATCGCGCTAGCCAATTGCGCCACGGAGACAATCGTGCTCCACTCTCACCACCATCAGAACATATCTTCAAAGCTATCATCGCAAAGAAAAAAGCAACACACCACTCCCGGGAGGGCTCGAAACTCCAACCTTTTGGTCAACAGCCGATCGCGCTAGCCCATTGCGCCACGGAGACAGTCTTGCTCATCTCTCACCACCATCAGAACATATCATCAAAGCTATCAGCCCAAAGAAAAAAAACCACCGCACCGCCACCGGGTAGGCTCGAACCTCCAACCTTTCGGTTAACAGCCAATCGCGCTAGCGAATCGCGCCACGGAGACAGTCCTGCTCCACTCTCACCATTATCATAACATATCTTCAAAGCTATCAGCACAAAGAAAAAAAAGCGCCGCACCACCATCGCGGGGGATCGAACCTCCAACCTTTCGGTTAACAGCCGATCGCGCTAGCCAACTGCGCCACGGAGACAGCCGTGCTCCACTCTCATTATCATCAGAACATATCTTCAAAGCTATCAGCGCAAAGAAAAAAGCAACATACCACTCCCGGGAGGGATCGAAACTCCAACCTTTTGGTTAACAGCCGATCGCGCTAGCCAATTGCGCCACGGAGACAGTCCTGCTCTACTCTCACCACCATCAGAACATTTCTTCAGAGCTATCACCCCAAAGAAAAAAAAGCGCCGCACCACCACCGGTTGGGCTCGAACCTCCAACCTTTTGGTTAACAGCCGATCGCGCTAGCCAATTGCCCCACGGAGACAGTCGTGCTCCACTCTCACCACCATCAGAACATATCTTCAAAGCTATTACAGCAAAGAAAAAAGCAACACACCACTCCCAGGAGGGCTCGAACCTCCAACTTTACGGTTAACAGCCGATCGCGCTGGCCAATTGCGCCACGGAGAAAGTCCTGCTCAACTCTCACCACAATTAGAATATATCTTCAAAGCTATCACCCCATAGAAAAAAAAGCGCCGCACCACCACTGGGTGGGCTCGAACCTCCGACCTTTTGGTTAACAGCCGATCGCGCTAGCCAATTGCGCCACGGAGACAGTCTTGCTCCACTCTCCCCACAATTAGAACATATCATCAAGCCTATCAGCTCAAATAAAAAAAAGCACCGCACCACCACCGGGTGGGCTCGAACCTCCAACTTTTCGGTTAACAGCCGATCGCGCTGGCCAATTGCGCCAAGGAGACAGTCCTGCTCCACTCTCCCCACAATTAGAACATATCTTCAAAGCTATCAGCCCAAAGAAAAAAAAGCGCCGCACCACCACCGGGTGGGCTCGAACATCCAACCTTTCGGTTAACAGCAGATCGCGCTAGCCAATTGCGCCACGGAGACAATCGTGCTCCACTCTCACCACCACCAGAACATATCTTCAAAGCTATCAGCGCAAAGAAAAAAAAGTGCCGCACCACCACCGGGTGGGCTCGAACCTCCAACCTTTCGGTTAATAGCCGATCGCGCAAGCCAATTTCGCCATGGAGACAGTCCTGCTCCACTCTCACCACCAACAGAACATATCTTCAAAGGTATCAGCCCAAAGAAAAAAAAGCGCCGCACCACCACTGGGTGGGCTCGAACCTCCGACTTTTCGGTTAACAACCGATCGCGCTAGCCAATTACGCCACGGAGACAGTCCTGCTCCACTCTCACCACCATCAGAACATATCTTCAAAGCTATCAGCCCAAAGAAAAAAACCACCGCACCACCACCGGGTGGGCTCGAACCTCTAACCTTTCGGTTAACAGGCAATCGCGCTAGCCAATTGCGCCACGGAGACAGTCCTGCTCCACTCTCACCACCATCAGAACATATCTTCAAAGCTATCAGCACAAAGACAAAAAGCGCCGCACCACCACCGGGTGGGCTCGAACCTCCAACCTTTCGGTTAACAGCCGATCGCGCTAGCCAATTGCGCCACGGAGACAGTCCTGCTTCACTCTCACCACCATCAGAACATATCTTCAAAGCTATCAGCCCAAAGAAAAAAACCACCGCACCACCACCGGGTGGGCTCGAACCTCCAACCTTTCGGTTAACAGCCGATCGCGCTAGCGAATTGCGCCACGGAGACAGTCCTGCTCCACTCTCACCATTATCATAACATATCTTCAAAGCTATCAGCACAAAGAAAAAAAAGCGCCGCACCACCACCGCGGGGGATCGAACCTCCAACCTTTCGGTTAACAGCCGATCGCGCTAGCCAACTGCGCCACGGAGACAGCCGTGCTCCACTCTCATTATCATCAGAACATATCTTCAAAGCTATCAGCGCAAAGAAAAAAGCAACATACCACTCCCGGGAGGGATCGAAACTCCAACCTTTTGGTTAACAGCCGATCGCGCTAGCCAATTGCGCCACGGAGACAGTCCTGCTCTACTCTCACCACCATCAGAACATTTCTTCAGAGCTATCACCCCAAAGAAAAAAAAGCGCCGCACCACCACCGGTTGGGCTCGAACCTCCAACCTTTCGGTTAACAGCCGATCGCGCTAGCCAATTGCCCCACGGAGACAGTCGTGCCTCACTCTCACCATCGTCAGAACATTTCTTCAGAGTTATCACCCCAAAGAAAAAAAAAGCGCCGCACCACCACCGGTTGGGCTCGAACCTCCAACCTTTCGGTTAACAGCCGATCGCGCTAGCCAACTGCGCCACGAAGACAGTCCTGCTCCACTCTCACCACCATCAGAACATATCTTCAAAGCTATTACCGCAAAGAAAAAAGCAAACCACCACTCCCGGGAGGGCTCGAACCTCCAACTTTCCGGTTAACAGCCGATCACGCTAGCCAATTGCGCCACGGAGACAGTCCTGCTCCACTCTCACCACCATCAGAACATAACTTCAAAGCTATCAGCCCACAGAAAAAAAAGCGCCACACCACCACCAGGAGAGCTCGAACCTCCAACTTTTCGGTTAACAGCCGATCGCGCTAGCCAATTGCGCCACGGAGACAGTCCTGCTCCACTCTCACCACCGTCAGAACATTTCTTCAGAGCTAACAGCCCAAAGAAAAAACAAGCGCTGCACCACCACCTGGTGGGCTCGAACCTCCAACCTTACGGTTAACAGCCGATCACGCTAGCCAATTGCCCCACGGAGACAGTCGTGCTCCACTCTCACCACCGTCAGAACATTTCTTCAGAGCTATCACCCCAAAGAAAAAAAAGTTCCGCACCACCACCGGTTGGGCTAGAACCTCCAACCTTTCGGTTAACAGCCTATCGCGCTAGAAAATGGCGCCACGAAGACAGTCCTGCTCCACTCTCACCACCATCAGAACATATCTTCAAAGCTATTACCGCAAAGAAAAAAGCAACACACCACTCCCGGGAGGGCTCAAAACTCCAACCTTTCGGTTAACAGCCGATCGCGCTAGCCCATTGCACCACGGAGACAGTCTTGCTCCACTCTCACCACCATCAGAACATATCTCCAAAGCTATCATCGCAAAGAAAAAAGCAACACACCACTCCCGGGAGGGCTCGAAACTCCAACCTTTTGGTCAACAGCCGATCGCGCTAGCCCATTGCGCCACGGAGACAGTCTTGCTCATCTCTCACCACCATCAGAACATATCATCAAAGCTATCAGCCCAAAGAAAAAAAACCACCGCACCGCCACCGGGTATGCTCGAACCTCCAACCTTTCGGTTAACAGCCAATCGCGCTAGCGAATCGCGCCACGGAGACAGTCCTGCTCCACTCTCACCATTATCATAACATATCTTCAAAGCTATCAGCACAAAGAAAAAAAAGCGCCGCACCACCATCGCGGGGGATCGAACCTCCAACCTTTCGGTTAACAGCCGATCGCGCTAGCCAACTGCGCCACGGAGACAGCCGTGCTCCACTCTCATTATCATCAGAACATATCTTCAAAGCTATCAGCGCAAAGAAAAAAGCAACATACCACTCCCGGGAGGGATCGAAACTCCAACCTTTTGGTTAACAGCCGATCGCGCTAGCCAATTGCGCCACGGAGACAGTCCTGCTCTACTCTCACCACCATCAGAACATTTCTTCAGAGCTATCACCCCAAAGAAAAAAAAGCGCCGCACCACCACCGGTTGGGCTCGAACCTCCAACCTTTCGGTTAACAGCCGATCGCGCTAGCCAATTGCCCCACGGAGACAGTCGTGCTCCACTCTCACCATCGTCAGAACATTTCTTCAGAGCTATCACCCCAAAGAAAAAAAGCGCCGCACCACTCCCGGGAGGGCTCGAACCTCCAACCTTTCGGTTAACAGCCGATCACGCTAGCCAATTGCGCCACGAAGACAGTCCTGCTCCACTCTCACCACCATCAGAACATATCTTCAAAGCTATTACCGCAAAGAAAAAAAAGCGCCACACCACCACCAGGAGAGCTCGAACCTCCAACTTTTCGGTTAACAGCCGATCGCGCTAGCCAATTGCGCGACGGAGACAGTCCTGCTCCACTCTCACCACCGTCAGAACATTTCTTCAGAGCTATCAGCCCAAAGAAAAAACAAGCGCTGCACCACCACCGGGTGGGATCGAACCTCCAACCTTTCGGTTAACAGCCGATCGCGCTAGCCAACTGCGCCACGGAGACAGCCGTGCTCCACTCTCATTATCATCAGAACATATCTTCAAAGCTATCAGCGCAAAGAAAAAAGCAACATACCACTCCCGGGAGGGATCGAAACTCCAACCTTTTGGTTAACAGCCGATCGCGCTAGCCAATTGCGCCACGGAGACAGTCCTGCTCTACTCTTACCACCATCAGAACATTTCTTCAGAGCTATCACCCCAAAGAAAAAAAAAGCGCCGCACCACCACCGGTTGGGCTCGAACCTCCAACCTTTCGGTTAACAGCCGATCGCGCTAGCGAATTGCGCCACGAAGACTGTCCTGCTCCACTCTCACCACCATCAGAACATATCTTCAAAGATATTACCGCAAAGAAAAAAGCAACACACCACTCCTGGGAGGGCTCGAGACTCCAACCTTTCGGTTAACAGCCGACCGCGCTAGCCCATTGTGCCACAGAGGCAGTCTTGCTCCACTCTCACCATCATCAAAACATATCTTCAAAGCTATCAGCGCAAAGAAAAAAGCAACACACCACTCCCGGGAGGGCTCGAAACTCCAACCTTTCGGTCAACAGCCGATCGCGCTAGCCCATTGCGCCACGGAGACAGTCCTGCTCCCTTCTCACCACCATCAGAACATATCTTCAAAGCTCTCAGCGCAAAGAAAAAAGCAAAGTACCACTCCCGGGAGGGTCGAACCTCCAACTTTTCGGTTAACAGCCGATCGCGCTGGCCAATTGCGCCACGGAGAAAGTCCTGCTCAACTTTCACCACAATTAGAACATATCTTTAAAGCTATCAGCCCAAAGAAAAAAAAGCGCCGCACCACCACCGGGTGGGCTCGAACCTCCAACTTTTCGGTTAACAGCCAATCGCGCTAGCCAATTGCGCCATGGGGACCGTCCTGCTCCACTCTCACCACCGTCAGACCATTTCTTCAGAGCTATCACCCCAAAGAAAAAAAAGCGCCGCACCACCACCGGGTGGGCTCGAACCTCCAACCTTTCGGTTAACAGCCGATCGCGCTAGCCAATTGCCCCACGGAGACAATCGTGCTCCACTCTCACCACCGTCAGAACATTTCTTCAGAGCTATCACCCCAAAGAAAAAAAAAGCGCCGCACCACCACCGGTTGGGCTAGAACCTCCAACCTTTCGGTTAACAGCCGATCGCGCTAGCCAATTGTGCCACGAAGACAGTCCTGCTCCACTCTCACCACCATCAGAACATATCTTCAAAGCTATTACCGCAAAGAAAAAAGCAACACACCACTCCCGGGAGGGCTCAAAACTCCAACCTTTCGGTTAACAGCCAATCGAGCTAGCCCAATGCGCCACGGAGACAGTCTTGCTCCACTCTCACCACCATCAGAACATATCTTCAAAGCTATCATCGCAAAGAAAAAAGCAACACAGCACTCCCGGGAGGGCTCGAAACTCCAACCTTTCGGTCAACAGCCGATCGCGCTAGCCCATTTCGCCACGGAGACAGTCTTGTTCATCTCTAACCACCATCAGAACATATCATCAAAGCTATCAGCCCAAAGAAAAAAAAAGCACCGCACCACCAACGGGTGGGCTCGAACCTCCAACTTTTCGGTTAACAGCCGATCGCGCTGGCCAATTTCGCCACGGAGACAGTCCTGCTCCACTCTCACCACAATTAGAACATATCTTCAAAGCTATCAGCCCAAAGAAAAAAAAGCGCCGCACCACCACTTGTGGGCTCGAACCTCCAACCTTTCGGTTAACAGCAGATCGCGCTAGCCAATTGCGCCACGGAGACAATCGTGCTCCACTCTCACCACCATCAGAACATATCTTCAAAGCTATCAGCGTAAAGAAAAAAAAGCGCCGCACCACCAACGGGTGGGCTCGAACCTCCAACTTTTCGGTTAACAGCCGATCGCGCTGGCCAATTGCGCCACGGAGACAGTCCTGCTCCACTCTCACCACAATTAGAACGTATCTTCAAAGCTATCAGCCCAAAAAAAAGCGCCGCACCACCACTTGTGGGCGCGAACCTCCAACCTTTCGGTTAACAGCAGATCGCGCTAGCCAATTGCGCCACGGAGACAATCGTGCTCCACTCTCACCACCATCAGAACATATCTTCAAAGCTATCAGCGCAAAGAAAAAAGCAAAACACCTCTCCCGGAAGGGCTCGAACCTCCAACTTTTCGGTTAACAGCCGATCGCGCTGGCCAATTGCGCCACGGACAAAGTCCTGCTCCACTCTCACCACCGTCAGACCATTTCTTCACAGCTATCACCCCAAAGAAAAAAAAAGCGCCGCACCACCACCGGGTGGGCTCGAACCTCCAACCTTTCGGTTAACAGCCGATCGCGCTAGCCAATTGCCCCACGGAGACAGTCGTGCTCCACTCTCACCACCGTCAGAACATTTCTTCAGAGCTATCACCCCAAAGAAAAAAAAGCGCCGCACCACCACCGGTTGGGCTAGAACCTCCAACCTTTCGGTTAACAGCCGATCGCGCTAGCCAATTGCGCCACGAAGACAGTCCTGATCCACACTCACCACCATCAGAACATATCTTCAAAGCTATTACCGCAAAGAAAAAAGCAACACACCACTCCCGGGAGGGCTCAAAACTCCAACCTTTCGGTTAACAGCCGATCGCGCTAGCCCATTGCGCCACGGAGACAGTCTTGCTCCACTCTCACCACCATCAGAACATATCTTCAAAGCTATCATCACAAAGAAAAAAAAGCACCGCACTACCACCGGGTGGGCTCGAACCTCCAACTTTTCGGCTAACAGCCGATCGCGCTGGCCAATTGCGCCACGGAGACAGTCCTGCTCCACTCTCACCACAATTAGAACATATCTTCAAAGCTATCAGCCCAAAGAAAAAAAAGCGCCGCACCACCACCGGGTGGGCTCGAACCTCCAACCTCTCGTTAAGTAACACCGAAAGTTGGGCGAGTTGGTGATTGTTCATGATTACAAATAAGCAGCGCACGACGTTTTACACAAAGAGAGACACAACGCAAAGGAGCAGCGGTGTCCCTATCGTCTCTCTTTGTGTAAAACGTCGTGCGCTGCTTATTTGTAATCCAACCTCTCGGTTAACAGCAGATCGCGCTAGCCAATGGCGCCACGGAGACAATCGTGCTCCACTCTCACCACCATCAGAACATATCTTCAAAGCTATCAGTGCAAAGAAAACAAAGCGCCGCACCACCACCGGGTGGGCTCGAACCTCCAACCTTTCGGTTAACAGCCGATCGCGCAAGCCGATTTCGCCATGGAGACACTCCTGCTCCACTCTCACCACCATCAGAACAAATCTTCAAAGGTATCAGCCCAAAGAAAAAAAAGCGCCGCACCACCACTGGGTGGGCTCGAACCTCCGACTTTTCGGTTAACAGCCGATCGCGCTAGCCAATTCCGCCACGGAGACAGTCCTGCTCCACTCTCACCACCGTCAGAACATTTCTTCAGAGCTAGCAGCCCAAAGAAAAAAAAAGCCCTGCACCACCACCGGGTGGGCTCGAACCTCCAACATTACGGTTAACAGCCGATCGCGCTAGCCAATTGCCCCACGGAGACAGTCGTGCTCCACTCTCACCATCGTCAGAACATTTCTTCAGAGCTATCACCCCAAAGAAGAAAAAAAGCGCCGCACCACCACCGGTTGGGCTAGAACCTCTAACCTTTCGGTTAACAGCCGATCGCGCTAGCCAATTGTGCCACGAAGACAGTCCTGCTCCACTCTCACCACCATCAGAACATATCTTCAAAGCTATTACCACAAAGAAAAAAGCAACACACCACTCCCGGGAGGGCTCAAAACTCCAACCTTTCGGTTAACAGCCAATCGAGCTAGCCCAATGCGCCACGGAGACAGTCTTGCTCCACTCTCACCACCATCAGAACATATCTTCAAAGCTATCATCGCAAAGAAAAAAGCAACACAGCACTCCCGGGAGGGCTCGAAACTCCAACCTTTCGGTCAACAGCCGATCGCGCTAGCCCATTTCGCCACGGAGACAGTCTTGTTCATCTCTAACCACCATCAGAACATATCATCAAAGCTATCAGCCCAAAGAAAAAAAAAGCACCGCACCACCAACGGGTGGGCTCGAACCTCCAACTTTTCGGTTAACAGCCGATCGCGCTGGCCAATTTCGCCACGGAGACAGTCCTGCTCCACTCTCACCACAATTAGAACATATCTTCAAAGCTATCAGCCCAAAGAAAAAAAAGCGCCGCACCACCACTTGTGGGCTCGAACCTCCAACCTTTCGGTTAACAGCAGATCGCGCTAGCCAATTGCGCCACGGAGACAATCGTGCTCCACTCTCACCACCATCAGAACATATCTTCAAAGCTATCAGCGCAAAGAAAAAAAAGCGCCGCACCACCAACGGGTGGGCTCGAACCTCCAACTTTTCGGTTAACAGCCGATCGCGCTGGCCAATTGCGCCACGGAGACAGTCCTGCTCCACTCTCACCACAATTAGAACGTATCTTCAAAGCTATCAGCCCAAAAAAAAGCGCCGCACCACCA
This sequence comes from Rhipicephalus microplus, assembly GCF_043290135.1. Classification (NCBI taxonomy): domain Eukaryota; kingdom Metazoa; phylum Arthropoda; class Arachnida; order Ixodida; family Ixodidae; genus Rhipicephalus; species Rhipicephalus microplus. The sequence continues at coordinate 2,920,835 of NW_027464602.1, forward strand.
CTTGTGGGCTCGAACCTCCAACCTTTCGGTTAACAGCAGATCGCGCTAGCCAATTGCGCCACGGAGACAATCGTGCTCCACTCTCACCACCATCAGAACATATCTTCAAAGCTATCAGCGCAAAGAAAAAAGCAAAACACCTCTCCCGGAAGGGCTCGAACCTCCAACTTTTCGGTTAACAGCCGATCGCGCTGGCCAATTGCGCCACGGACAAAGTCCTGCTCCACTCTCACCACCGTCAGACCATTTCTTCACAGCTATCACCCCAAAGAAAAAAAAAGCGCCGCACCACCACCGGGTGGGCTCGAACCTCCAACCTTTCGGTTAACAGCCGATCGCGCTAGCCAATTGCCCCACGGAGACAGTCGTGCTCCACTCTCACCACCGTCAGAACATTTCTTCAGAGCTATCACCCCAAAGAAAAAAAAGCGCCGCACCACCACCGGTTGGGCTAGAACCTCCAACCTTTCGGTTAACAGCCGATCGCGCTAGCCAATTGCGCCACGAAGACAGTCCTGATCCACACTCACCACCATCAGAACATATCTTCAAAGCTATTACCGCAAAGAAAAAAGCAACACACCACTCCCGGGAGGGCTCAAAACTCCAACCTTTCGGTTAACAGCCGATCGCGCTAGCCCATTGCGCCACGGAGACAGTCTTGCTCCACTCTCACCACCATCAGAACATATCTTCAAAGCTATCATCACAAAGAAAAAAGCAACACACCACTCCCGGGGGGCTCGAAACTCCAACCTTTCGGTCAACAGCCGATCGCGCAGGCCCATTGCGCCACGGAGACAGTCTTGCTCATCTCTCACCACCATCAGATCATATCATCAAAGCTATCAGCCCAAAGAAAAAAAAGCGCCGCACCACCACCGGGTGGGCTCGAACCTCCAACCTCTCGGTTAACAGCAGATCGCGCTAGCCAATCGCGCCACGGAGACAATCGTGCTCCACTCTCACCACCATCAGAACATATCTTCAAAGCTATCAGTGCAAAGAAAACAAAGCGCCGCACCACCACCGGGTGGGCTCGAACCTCCAACCTTTCGGTTAACAGCCGATCGCGCAAGCCGATTTCGCCATGGAGACACTCCTGCTCCACTCTCACCACCATCAGAACAAATCTTCAAAGGTATCAGCCCAAAGAAAAAAAAGCGCCGCACCACCACTGGGTGGGCTCGAACCTCCGACTTTTCGGTTAACAGCCGATCGCGCTAGCCAATTCCGCCACGGAGACAGTCCTGCTCCACTCTCACCACCGTCAGAACATTTCTTCAGAGCTAGCAGCCCAAAGAAAAAAAAGCCCTGCACCACCACCGGGTGGGCTCGAACCTCCAACATTACGGTTAACAGCCGATCGCGCTAGCCAATTGCCCCACGGAGACAGTCGTGCTCCACTCTCACCATCGTCAGAACATTTATTCAGAGCTATCACCCCAAAGAAAAAAAAAGCGCCGCACCACCACCGATTGGGCTCGAACCTCCAACCTTTCGGTTAACAGCTGATCGCGCTAGCCAATTGTGCCACGAAGACTGTCCTGCTCCACTCTCGCCACCATCAGAACATATCTTCAAAGCTATTACCGCAAAGAAAAAAGCAACACACCACTCCTGGGAGGGCTCGAGACTCCAACCTTTCGGTTAACAGCCGATCGCGCTAGCCCATTGCGCCACGGGGACAGTCTTGCTCCACTCTCACCACCATCAGAACATATCTTCAAAGCTATCAGCGCAAAGAAAAAAGCAACACACCACTTCCGGGAGGGCTCGAAACTCCAACCTTTCGGTCAACAGCCGATCGCGCTAGCCCATTGCGCCACGGAGACAGTCTTGCTCCCTTCTCACCACCATCAGAGCATAACTTCAAAGCTATCAGCCCAAAGAAAAAAAAGCACCGCACCACCACCGGGTGGGCTCGAACCTCCAACTTTTCAACTAACAGCCGATCGCGCTGGCCAATTGCGCCACGGAGACAGTCCTGCTCCACTCTCACCACAATTAGAACATAACTTCAAAGCTATCAGCCCAAAGAAAAAAAAAGCGCCGCACCACCACCGGGTGGGCTCGAACCTCCAACCTTTCGGTTAACAGCAGATCGCGCTAGCCAATCGCGCCACGGAGACAATCGTGCTCCACTCTCCCCACCATCAGAACATATCTTCAAAGCTATCAGCGCAAAGAAAAAAAAGCACCGCACCACCACCGGGTGGGCTCGAACCTCCAACCTATCGGTTAACAGCCGATCGCGCAAGCCGATTTCTCCATGGAGACACTCCTGCTCCACTCTCGCCACCATCAGAACATATCTTCAAAGGTATCAGCCCAAAGAAAAAAAGCGCCGCACCACCACTGGGTGGGCTCGAACCTCCGACTTTTCGGTTAACAGCCGATCGCGCTAGCCAATCGCGCCACGGAGGCAGTCCTGCTCCACTCTCACCACCATCAGAACATATCTTCAAAGCTATCAGCCCAAAGAAAAAAAACCACCCCACCACCACCGGGTGGGCTCGATCCTCCAACCTTTCGGGTAACAGCCAATCGCGCTAGCCAATTGCGCCAAGGAGACAGTCCTGCTCCACTCTCACCACCATCAGAACAAATCTTCAAAGCTATCAGCACAAAGAAAAAAAGCACCGCACCACCACCGGGTGGGCTCGAACCTCCAACCTTTCGGTTAACAGCCGATCGCGCTAGCCAACTGCGCCATGGAGACTGTCGTGCTCCACTCTCACCACCATCAGAACATATCTTCAATGCTATCAGCGCAAAGAAAAAAGCAACACACCACTCCCGGGAGGGATCGCAATTCCAACCTTTCGGTTAACAGCCGATCGCGCTAGCCAATTGCGCCACGGAGACAGTCCTGCTCTACTCTCACCACCATCAGAACATATCTTCAAAGCTATTAGCCCGAAGAAAAAAAAAGCGCCGCACCACCGCCGGGTGGGCTCGAAACTCCAACCTTTCGGTTAACAGCCGATCACGCTAGCCAATTGCGCCACGGAGACAGTCCTGCTCCACTCTTACCACCATCAGAACATATCTTCAAAGCTATCAGCCCACAGAAAAAAAAGCGCCGCACAACCACCGGGTAGGCTCGAACCTCCGACGTTTTGGTTAACACCGATTGCGCTCGCCAATTGCGCCTTGGAGACAGTCCTGCTCCACTCTCACCACCATCAGAACATATCTTCAAAGCTATCAGCCCAAAGAAAACAAAGCACTTCACCACCACCGGGTGGGCTCGAACCTCCAACTTTTCGGTTAACAGCCGATCACGCTAGCCAATTGCGCCACGGAGACAGTCCTGCTCCACTCTCACCACCATCAGAACATATCTTCAAAGCTATCAGCCCACAGAAAAAAAAGCGCCGCACAACCACCGGGTAGGCTCGAACCTCCGCCTTTTCGGTTAACAGCCGATCGCGCTAGCCAATTGCGCCACGGAGACAGTGCTGCTCCACTCTAACCACCATAAGAACATATCTTCAAAGCTATCAGCCCAAAGAAAAAAAAGCGCCGCACCACCACTGGGTGGGTTCGAACCTCCGACCTTTTGGTTAACAGCCGATCGCGCTAGCCAATTGCGCCACGGAGACAATCCTGCTCCACTCTCACCACCATCAGAACATATCTTCAAAGCTATCAGCCCAAAGAAAAAAAAGCGCCGCACAACCACCGGGTGGGCTCGAACCTCCAACTTTCCGGTTAACAGCCGATCACGCTAGCCAATTGCGCCACGGAGACAGTCCTGCTCCATTCTCACCACCATCAGAACATATCTTCAAAGCTATCAGCCCACAGAAAAAAAGCGCCGCACAACCACCGGGTGGGCTCGAACCTCCAACATTACGGTTAAAAGCCGATCGCGCTAGCCAATTGCCCCACGGAGACAGTCGTGCTCCACTCTCACCATCGTCAGAACATTTCTTCAGAGCTATCACCCCAAAGAAAAAAAAAGCGCCGCACCACCACCGATTGGGCTCGAACCTCCAACCTTTCGGTTAACAGCCGATCGCGCTAGCCAATTGTGCCACGAAGACTGTCCTGCTCCATTCTCACCACCATCAGAACATATCTTCAAAGCTATCAGCCCACAGAAAAAAAAGCGCCGCACAACCACCGGGTAGGCTCGAACCTCCGACTTTTCGGTTAACAGCCGATCGCGCGTGCCAATTGCGCCACGGAGACAGTCCTGCTCCACTCTCACCACCATAAGAACATATCTTCAAAGCTATCAGCCCAAAGAAAAAAAAGCGCCGCACCACCACTGGGTGGGCTCGAACCTCCGACCTTTTGGTTAACAGCCGATCTCGCTATCCAATTGCGCCACGGAGACAATCCTGCTCCACTCTCACCACAATTAGAACATATCTTCAAAGCTATCAGCCCAAAAAAAAGCGCCGCACCACCACCGGGTGGGCTCGAACCTCCAACCTTTCGGTTAACAGCAGATCGCGCTAGCCAATCGCGCCACGGAGACAATCGTGCTCCACTCTCACCACCATCAAAACATATCTTCAAAGCTATCAGCGCAAAGAAAAAAAAGCGCCGCACCGCCCCCGGGTGGGCTCGAACCTCCAACCTTTCGGTTAACAGCCGAACGCGCAAGCCGATTTCGCCATGGAGAAACTCCTGCTCCACTCTCACCACCATCACAACATATCTTCAAAGGTATCAGCCCAAAGAAAAAAAAGCGCCGCACCACCACTGGGTGGGCTCGAACCTCCGACTTTTCGGTTAACAGCCGATCGCGCTAGCCAATTGCGCAACGGAGGCAGTCCTGCTCCACTCTCACCACCATCAGAACATATCTTCAAAGCTATCAGCCCAAAGAAAAAAACCACCGTCAAACCACCGGGTGGGCTCGAACCTCCAACCGTTCGGTTAACAGCCAATCGCGCTAGCCAATTGCGCCACGGAGACAGTCCTGCTCCACTCTCACCACCATCAGAACATATCTTCAAAGCTATCAGCACAAAGAAAAAAAGCGCCGCACCACCACCGGGTGGGCTCAAACCTCCAACCTTTCGGTTAACAGCAGATCGCGCAAGCCGATTTCGCCATGGAGACACTCCTGCTCCACTCTCACCACCATCAGAACATATCTTCAAAGGTATCAGCCCAAAGAAAAAAAAGCGCCGCACCACCACTGGGTGGGCTCGAACCTCCGACTTTTCGGTTAACAGCCGATCGCGCTAGCCAATTGCGCCACGGAGGCAGTCCTGCTCCACTCTCACCACCATCAGAACATATCTTCAAAGCTATCAGCCCAAAGAAAAAAAACCACCGCACCACCACCGTGGGGGCTCGAATCTCCAACCTTTCGGTTAACAGCCAATCGCGCTAGCCAATTGCGCCACGGAGACAGTCCTGCTCCACTCTCACAACCATCAGAACATATCTTCAAAGCTATCAGCACAAAGAAAAAAAGCGCCGCACCACCACCGGGTGGGCTCGAACCTCCAACCTTTCGGTTAACAGCCGATCGCGCTAGCCAACTGCGCCATGGAGACAGTCGTGCTCCACTCACACCACCATCAGAACATATCTTCAAAGCTATCACCCCAAAGAAAAAAAAGCGCCGCACCACCACCGGTTGGGCTAGAACCTCCAACCTTTCGGTTAACAGCCGATCGCGCTAGCCAATTGCGCCACGAAGACAGTCCTGATCCACACTCACCACCATCAGAACATATCTTCAAAGCTATTACCGCAAAGAAAAAAGCAACACACCACTCCCGGGAGGGCTCAAAACTCCAACCTTTCGGTTAACAGCCGATCGCGCTAGCCCATTGCGCCACGGAGACAGTCTTGCTCCACTCTCACCACCATCAGAACATATCTTCAAAGCTATCATCACAAAGAAAAAAGCAACACACCACTCCCGGGGGGCTCGAAACTCCAACCTTTCGGTCAACAGCCGATCGCGCAGGCCCATTGCGCCACGGAGACAGTCTTGCTCATCTCTCACCACCATCAGATCATATCATCAAAGCTATCAGCCCAAAGAAAAAAAAGCACCGCACTACCACCGGGTGGGCTCGAACCTCCAACTTTTCGGCTAACAGCCGATCGCGCTGGCCAATTGCGCCACGGAGACAGTCCTGCTCCACTCTCACCACAATTAGAACATATCTTCAAAGCTATCAGCCCAAAGAAAAAAAAGCGCCGCACCACCACCGGGTGGGCTCGAACCTCCAACCTCTCGGTTAACAGCAGATCGCGCTAGCCAATCGCGCCACGGAGACAATCGTGCTCCACTCTCACCACCATCAGAACATATCTTCAAAGCTATCAGTGCAAAGAAAACAAAGCGCCGCACCACCACCGGGTGGGCTCGAACCTCCAACCTTTCGGTTAACAGCCGATCGCGCAAGCCGATTTCGCCATGGAGACACTCCTGCTCCACTCTCACCACCATCAGAACAAATCTTCAAAGGTATCAGCCCAAAGAAAAAAAAGCGCCGCACCACCACTGGGTGGGCTCGAACCTCCGACTTTTCGGTTAACAGCCGATCGCGCTAGCCAATTCCGCCACGGAGACAGTCCTGCTCCACTCTCACCACCGTCAGAACATTTCTTCAGAGCTAGCAGCCCAAAGAAAAAAAAGCCCTGCACCACCACCGGGTGGGCTCGAACCACCAACCTTTCGGTTATCAGCCGATCGCGCTAGCCAATTGTGCCACGAAGACTGTCCTGCTCCACTCTCGCCACCATCAGAACATATCTTCAAAGCTATTACCGCAAAGAAAAAAGCAACACACCACTCCTGGGAGGGCTCGAGACTCCAACCTTTCGGTTAACAGCCGATCGCGCTAGCCCATTGCGCCACGGGGACAGTCTTGCTCCACTCTCACCACCATCAGAACATATCTTCAAAGCTATCAGCGCAAAGAAAAAAGCAACACACCACTTCCGGGAGGGCTCGAAACTGCAACCTTTCGGTCAACAGCCGATCGCGCTAGCCCATTGCGCCACGGAGACAGTCTTGCTCCCTTCTCACCACCATCAGAGCATAACTTCAAAGCTATCAGCCCAAAGAAAAAAAAGCGCTGCACCACCAGCGGGCGGGCTCAAACCTCCAACCTTTCGGTTAACAGCCGATCGCGCTAGCCAATTGCGCCACGGAGACAGTCGTGCTCCACTCTCACCACCATCAGAACATATCTTCAAAGCTATCAGCGCAAAGAAAAAAGCAAAACACCACTCCCGGAAGGGCTCGAACCTCCAACTTTTCGGTTAACAGCCGATCGCGCTGGCCAATTGCGCCACGGACAAAGTCCTGCTCCACTCTCACCACCGTCAGACCATTTCTTCAGAGCTATCACCCCAAAGAAAAAAAAAGCGCCGCACCACCACCGGGTGGGCTTGAACCTCCAACCTTTCGGTTAACAGCCGATCGCGCTAGCCAATTGCCCCACGGAGACAGTCGTGCTCCACTCTCACCACCGTCACAACATTTCTTCAGAGCTATCACCCCAAAAAAAAAGCGCCGCACCACCACCGGTTGGGCTAGAACCTCCAACCTTTCGGTTAACAGCCGATCGCGCTAGCCAAGTGCGCCACGAAGACAGTCCTGCTCAACACTCACCACCATCAGAACATATCTTCAAAGCTATTACCGCAAAGAAACAAGCAACACACCACTCCCGGGAGGGCTCAAAACTCCAACCTTTCGGTTAACAGCCGATCGCGCTAGCCCATTGCGCCACGGAGACAGTCTTGCTCCACTCTCACCACCATCAGAACATATCTTCAAAGCTATCATCGCAAAGAAAAAAGCAACACACCACTCCCGGGAGGGCTCGAAACTCCAACCTTTCGGTCAACAGCCGATCGCGCAGGCCCATTGCGCCACGGAGACAGTCTTGCTCATCTCTCACCACCATCAGATCATATCATCAAAGCTATCAGCCTAAAGAAAAAAAAGCACCGCACCACCACCGGGTGGGCTCGAACCTCCAACTTTTCAACTAACAGCCGATCGCGCTGGCCAATTGCGCCACGGAGACAGTCCTGCTCCACTCTCACCACAATTAGAACATAACTTCAAAGCTATCAGCCCAAAGAAAAAAAAAGCGCCGCACCACCACCGGGTGGGCTCGAACCTCCAACCTTTCGGTTAACAGCAGATCGCGCTAGCCAATCGCGCCACGGAGACAATCGTGCTCCACTCTCCCCACCATCAGAACATATCTTCAAAGCTATCAGCGCAAAGAAAAAAAAGCACCGCACCACCACCTGGTGGGCTCGAACCTCCAACCTATCGGTTAACAGCCGATCGCGCAAGCCGATTTCTCCACGGAGACAGTCCTGCTCCACTCTCACCACCATCAGAACATATCTTCAAAGCTATCAGCCCACAGAAAAAAAAGCGCCGCACAACCACCGGGTAGGCTCGAACCTCCGCCTTTTCGGTTAACAGCCGATCGCGCTAGCCAATTGCGCCACGGAGACAGTGCTGCTCCACTCTAACCACCATAAGAACATATCTTCAAAGCTATCAGCCCAAAGAAAAAAAAGCGCCGCACCACCACTGGGTGGGTTCGAACCTCCGACCTTTTGGTTAACAGCCGATCGCGCTAGCCAATTGCGCCACGGAGACAATCCTGCTCCACTCTCACCACCATCAGAACATATCTTCAAAGCTATCAGCCCAAAGAAAAAAAAGCGCCGCACAACCACCGGGTGGGCTCGAACCTCCAACTTTCCGGTTAACAGCCGATCACGCTAGCCAATTGCGCCACGGAGACAGTCCTGCTCCATTCTCACCACCATCAGAACATATCTTCAAAGCTATCAGCCCACAGAAAAAAAGCGCCGCACAACCACCGGGTGGGCTCGAACCTCCAACATTACGGTTAAAAGCCGATCGCGCTAGCCAATTGCCCCACGGAGACAGTCGTGCTCCACTCTCACCATCGTCAGAACATTTCTTCAGAGCTATCACCCCAAAGAAAAAAAAAGCGCCGCACCACCACCGATTGGGCTCGAACCTCCAACCTTTCGGTTAACAGCCGATCGCGCTAGCCAATTGTGCCACGAAGACTGTCCTGCTCCATTCTCACCACCATCAGAACATATCTTCAAAGCTATCAGCCCACAGAAAAAAAAGCGCCGCACAACCACCGGGTAGGCTCGAACCTCCGACTTTTCGGTTAACAGCCGATCGCGCGTGCCAATTGCGCCACGGAGACAGTCCTGCTCCACTCTCACCACCATAAGAACATATCTTCAAAGCTATCAGCCCAAAGAAAAAAAAGCGCCGCACCACCACTGGGTGGGCTCGAACCTCCGACCTTTTGGTTAACAGCCGATCTCGCTATCCAATTGCGCCACGGAGACAATCCTGCTCCACTCTCACCACAATTAGAACATATCTTCAAAGCTATCAGCCCAAAAAAAAGCGCCGCACCACCACCGGGTGGGCTCGAACCTCCAACCTTTCGGTTAACAGCAGATCGCGCTAGCCAATCGCGCCACGGAGACAATCGTGCTCCACTCTCACCACCATCAAAACATATCTTCAAAGCTATCAGCGCAAAGAAAAAAAAGCGCCGCACCGCCCCCGGGTGGGCTCGAACCTCCAACCTTTCGGTTAACAGCCGAACGCGCAAGCCGATTTCGCCATGGAGACACTCCTGCTCCACTCTCACCACCATCACAACATATCTTCAAAGGTATCAGCCCAAAGAAAAAAAAGCGCCGCACCACCACTGGGTGGGCTCGAACCTCCGACTTTTCGGTTAACAGCCGATCGCGCTAGCCAATTGCGCAACGGAGGCAGTCCTGCTCCACTCTCACCACCATCAGAACATATCTTCAAAGCTATCAGCCCAAAGAAAAAAACCACCGTCAAACCACCGGGTGGGCTCGAACCTCCAACCGTTCGGTTAACAGCCAATCGCGCTAGCCAATTGCGCCACGGAGACAGTCCTGCTCCACTCTCACCACCATCAGAACATATCTTCAAAGCTATCAGCACAAAGAAAAAAAGCGCCGCACCACCACCGGGTGGGCTCAAACCTCCAACCTTTCGGTTAACAGCAGATCGCGCAAGCCGATTTCGCCATGGAGACACTCCTGCTCCACTCTCACCACCATCAGAACATATCTTCAAAGGTATCAGCCCAAAGAAAAAAAAGCGCCGCACCACCACTGGGTGGGCTCGAACCTCCGACTTTTCGGTTAACAGCCGATCGCGCTAGCCAATTGCGCCACGGAGGCAGTCCTGCTCCACTCTCACCACCATCAGAACATATCTTCAAAGCTATCAGCCCAAAGAAAAAAAACCACCGCACCACCACCGTGGGGGCTCGAATCTCCAACCTTTCGGTTAACAGCCAATCGCGCTAGCCAATTGCGCCACGGAGACAGTCCTGCTCCACTCTCACAACCATCAGAACATATCTTCAAAGCTATCAGCACAAAGAAAAAAAGCGCCGCACCAGCACCGGGTGGGCTCGAACCTCCAACCTTTCGGTTAACAGCCGATCGCGCTAGCCAACTGCGCCATGGAGACAGTCGTGCTCCACTCACACCACCATCAGAACATATCTTCAAAGCTATCACCCCAAAGAAAAAAAAGCGCCGCACCACCACCGGTTGGGCTAGAACCTCCAACCTTTCGGTTAACAGCCGATCGCGCTAGCCAATTGCGCCACGAAGACAGTCCTGATCCACACTCACCACCATCAGAACATATCTTCAAAGCTATTACCGCAAAGAAAAAAGCAACACACCACTCCCGGGAGGGCTCAAAACTCCAACCTTTCGGTTAACAGCCGATCGCGCTAGCCCATTGCGCCACGGAGACAGTCTTGCTCCACTCTCACCACCATCAGAACATATCTTCAAAGCTATCATCACAAAGAAAAAAGCAACACACCACTCCCGGGGGGCTCGAAACTCCAACCTTTCGGTCAACAGCCGATCGCGCAGGCCCATTGCGCCACGGAGACAGTCTTGCTCATCTCTCACCACCATCAGATCATATCATCAAAGCTATCAGCCCAAAGAAAAAAAAGCACCGCACTACCACCGGGTGGGCTCGAACCTCCAACTTTTCGGCTAACAGCCGATCGCGCTGGCCAATTGCGCCACGGAGACAGTCCTGCTCCACTCTCACCACAATTAGAACATATCTTCAAAGCTATCAGCCCAAAGAAAAAAAAGCGCCGCACCACCACCGGGTGGGCTCGAACCTCCAACCTCTCGGTTAACAGCAGATCGCGCTAGCCAATCGCGCCACGGAGACAATCGTGCTCCACTCTCACCACCATCAGAACATATCTTCAAAGCTATCAGTGCAAAGAAAACAAAGCGCCGCACCACCACCGGGTGGGCTCGAACCTCCAACCTTTCGGTTAACAGCCGATCGCGCAAGCCGATTTCGCCATGGAGACACTCCTGCTCCACTCTCACCACCATCAGAACAAATCTTCAAAGGTATCAGCCCAAAGAAAAAAAAGCGCCGCACCACCACTGGGTGGGCTCGAACCTCCGACTTTTCGGTTAACAGCCGATCGCGCTAGCCAATTCCGCCACGGAGACAGTCCTGCTCCACTCTCACCACCGTCAGAACATTTCTTCAGAGCTAGCAGCCCAAAGAAAAAAAAGCCCTGCACCACCACCGGGTGGGCTCGAACCACCAACCTTTCGGTTATCAGCCGATCGCGCTAGCCAATTGTGCCACGAAGACTGTCCTGCTCCACTCTCGCCACCATCAGAACATATCTTCAAAGCTATTACCGCAAAGAAAAAAGCAACACACCACTCCTGGGAGGGCTCGAGACTCCAACCTTTCGGTTAACAGCCGATCGCGCTAGCCCATTGCGCCACGGGGACAGTCTTGCTCCACTCTCACCACCATCAGAACATATCTTCAAAGCTATCAGCGCAAAGAAAAAAGCAACACACCACTTCCGGGAGGGCTCGAAACTGCAACCTTTCGGTCAACAGCCGATCGCGCTAGCCCATTGCGCCACGGAGACAGTCTTGCTCCCTTCTCACCACCATCAGAGCATAACTTCAAAGCTATCAGCCCAAAGAAAAAAAAGCGCTGCACCACCACCGGGCGGGCTCAAACCTCCAACCTTTCGGTTAACAGCCGATCGCGCTAGCCAATTGCGCCACGGAGACAGTCGTGCTCCACTCTCACCACCATCAGAACATATCTTCAAAGCTATCAGCGCAAAGAAAAAAGCAAAACACCACTCCCGGAAGGGCTCGAACCTCCAACTTTTCGGTTAACAGCCGATCGCGCTGGCCAATTGCGCCACGGACAAAGTCCTGCTCCACTCTCACCACCGTCAGACCATTTCTTCAGAGCTATCACCCCAAAGAAAAAAAAAGCGCCGCACCACCACCGGGTGGGCTTGAACCTCCAACCTTTCGGTTAACAGCCGATCGCGCTAGCCAATTGCCCCACGGAGACAGTCGTGCTCCACTCTCACCACCGTCACAACATATCTTCAATGCTATCAGCGCAAAGAAAAAAGCAACACACCACTCCCGGGAGGGATCGCAATTCCAACCTTTCGGTTAACAGCCGATCGCGCTAGCCAATTGCGCCACGGAGACAGTCCTGCTCTACTCTCACCACCATCAGAACATATCTTCAAAGCTATTAGCCCGAAGAAAAAAAAAGCGCCGCACCACCGCCGGGTGGGCTCGAAACTCCAACCTTTCGGTTAACAGCCGATCACGCTAGCCAATTGCGCCACGGAGACAGTCCTGCTCCACTCTTACCACCATCAGAACATATCTTCAAAGCTATCAGCCCACAGAAAAAAAAGCGCCGCACAACCACCGGGTAGGCTCGAACCTCCGACGTTTTGGTTAACACCGATTGCGCTCGCCAATTGCGCCTTGGAGACAGTCCTGCTCCACTCTCACCACCATCAGAACATATCTTCAAAGCTATCAGCCCAAAGAAAATAAAGCACTTCACCACCACCGGGTGGGCTCGAACCTCCAACTTTTCGGTTAACAGCCGATCACGCTAGCCAATTGCGCCACGGAGACAGTCCTGCTCCACTCTCACCACCATCAGAACATATCTTCAAAGCTATCAGCCCACAGAAAAAAAAGCGCCGCACAACCACCGGGTAGGCTCGAACCTCCGCCTTTTCGGTTAACAGCCGATCGCGCTAGCCAATTGCCCCACGGAGACAGTCGTGCTCCACTCTCACCATCGTCAGAACATTTCTTCAGAGCTATCACCCCAAAGAAAAAATAGCGCCGCACCACCACCGATTGGGCTCGAACCTCCAACCTTTCGGTTAACAGCCGATCGCGCTAGCCAATTGTGCCACGAAGACTGTCCTGCTCCATTCTCACCACCATCAGAACATATCTTCAAAGCTATCAGCCCACAGAAAAAAAAGCGCCGCACAACCACCGGGTAGGCTCGAACCTCCGACTTTTCGGTTAACAGCCGATCGCGCGTGCCAATTGCGCCACGGAGACAGTCCTGCTCCACTCTCACCACCATAAGAACATATCTTCAAAGCTATCAGCCCAAAGAAAAAAAAGCGCCGCACCACCACTGGGTGGGCTCGAACCTCCGACCTTTTGGTTAACAGCCGATCTCGCTATCCAATTGCGCCATGGAGACAATCCTGCTCCACTCTCACCACAATTAGAACATATCTTCAAAGCTATCAGCCCAAAAAAAGCGCCGCACCACCACCGGGTGGGCTCGAACCTCCAACCTTTCGGTTAACAGCAGATCGCGCTAGCCAATCGCGCCACGGAGACAATCGTGCTCCACTCTCACCACCATCAAAACATATCTTCAAAGCTATCAGCGCAAAGAAAAAAAAGCGCCGCACCGCCACCGGGTGGGCTCGAACCTCCAACCTTTCGGTTAACAGCCGAACGCGCAAGCCGATTTCGCCATGGAGACACTCCTGCTCCACTCTCACCACCATCACAACATATCTTCAAAGGTATCAGCCCAAAGAAAAAAAAGCGCCGCACCACAACTGGGTGGGCTCGAACCTCCGACTTTTCGGTTAACAGCCGATCGCGCTAGCCAATTGCGCAACGGAGGCAGTCCTGCTCCACTCTCACCACCATCAGAACATATCTTCAAAGCTATCAGCCCAAAGAAAAAAACCACCGCACCACCACCGGGTGGGCTCGAACCTCCAACCTTTCGGTTAACAGCCAATCGCGCTAGCCAATTGCGCCACGGAGACAGTCCTGCTCCACTCTCACCACCATCAGAACATATCTTCAAAGCTATCAGCACAAAGAAAAAAAGCGCCGCACCACCACCGGGTGGGCTCAAACCTCCAACCTTTCGGTTAACAGCCGATCGCGCAAGCCGATTTCGCCATGGAGACACTCCTGCTCCACTCTCACCACCATCAGAACATATCTTCAAAGGTATCAGCCCAAAGAAAAAAAAGCGCCGCACCACCACTGGGTGGGCTCGAACCTCCGACTTTTCGGTTAACAGCCGATCGCGCTAGCCAATTGCGCCACGGAGGCAGTCCTGCTCCACTCTCACCACCATCAGAACATATCTTCAAAGCTATCAGCCCAAAGAAAAAAAACCACCGCACCACCACCGTGGGGGCTCGAATCTCCAACCTTTCGGTTAACAGCCAATCGCGCTAGCCAATTGCGCCACGGAGACAGTCCTGCTCCACTCTCACAACCATCAGAACATATCTTCAAAGCTATCAGCACAAAGATAAAAAGCGCCGCACCCCCACCGGGTGGGCTCGAACCTCCAACCTTTCGGTTAACAGCCGATCACGCTAGCCAACTGCGCCATGGAGACAGTCGTGCTCCACTCACACCACCATCAGAACATATCTTCAAAGCTATCAGCGCAAAGAAAAAAGCGCCGCACCACCACTGGGTGGGCTCGAACCTCCGACTTTTCGGTTAACAGCCGATCGCGCTAGCCAATTGCGCCACGGAGGCAGTCCTGCTCCACTCTCACCACCATCAGAACATATCTTCAAAGCTATCAGCTCAAAGAAAAAACACCACCGCACCACCACCGGGTGGGCTCGAACCTCCAACCTTTCGGTTAACAGCCGATCGCGCAAGCCGATTTCGCCATGGAGACACTCCTGCTCCACTCTCACCACCATCAGAACATATCTTCAAAGGTATCAGCCCAAAGAAAAAAAAGCGCCGCACCACCACTGGGTGGGCTCGAACCTCCGACTTTTCGGTTAACAGCCGATCGCGCTAGCCAATTGCGCCACGGAGGCAGTCCTGCTCCACTCTCACCACCATCAGAACATATCTTCAAAGCTATCAGCCCAAAGAAAAAAAAGCGCCGCACCACCACCGGGTGGGCTCGAACCTCCAACTTTCCGGTTAACAGCCGATCACGCTAGCCAATTGCGCCACGGAGACAGTCCTGCTCCACTCTCACCACCATCAGAACATATCTTCAAAGCTTTCAGCCCACAGAAAAAAAAGCGCCGCACAACCACCGGGTAGGCTCGAACCTCCGACTTTTCGGTTAACAGCCGATCGCGCGTGCCAATTGCGCCACGGAGACAGTCCTGCTCCACTCTCACCACCATAAGAACATATCTTCAAAGCTATCAGCCCAAAGAAAAAAAAGCGCCGCACCACCACTGGGTGGGCTCAAACCTCCGACCTGTTGGTTAACAGCCGATCTCGCTATCCAATTGCGCCACGGAGACAATCCTGCTCCACTCTCACCACAATTAGAACATATCTTCAAAGCTATCAGCCCAAAAAAAAGCGCCGCACCACCACCGGGTGGGCTCGAACCTCCAACCTTTCGGTTAACAGCAGATCGCGCTAGCCAATCGCGCCACGGAGACAATCGTGCTCCACTCTCACCACCATCAGAACATATCTTCAAAGCTATCAGCGCAAAGAAATAAAAGCGCCGCACCACCACCGGGTGGGCTCGAACCTCCAACCTTTCGGTTAACAGCCGAACGCGCAAGCCGATTTCGCCATGGAGACACTCCTGCTCCACTCTCACCACCATCACAACATATCTTCAAAGGTATCAGCCCAAAGAAAAAAAAGCGCCGCACCACCACTGTGTGGGCTCGAACCTCCGACTTTTCGGTTAACAGCCGATCGCGCTAGCCAATTGCGCCACGGAGGCAGTCCTGCTCCACTCTCACCACCATCAGAACATATCTTCAAAGCTATCAGCCCAAAGAAAAAAAAACACCGCACCACCACCGGGTGGGCTCGAACCTCCAACCTTTCGGTTAACAGCCAATCGCGCAAGCCGATTTCGCCATGGAGACACTCCTGCTCCACTCTCACCACCATCAGAACATATCTTCAAAGGTATCAGCCCAAAGAAAAAAAAGCGCCGCACCACCACTGGGTGGGCTCGAACCTCCGACTTTTCGGTTAACAGCCGATCGCGCTAGCCAATTGCGCCACGGAGGCAGTCCTGCTCCACTCTCACCACCATCAGAACATATCTTCAAAGCTATCAGCCCAAAGAAAAAAAACCACCGCACCACCACCAGGGGGGCTCGAACCTCCAACCTTTCGGTTAACAGCCAATCGCGCTAGACAATTGCGCCACGGAGACAGTCCTGCTCCACTCTCACAACCATCAGAACATATCTTCAAAGCTATCAGCACAAAGAAAAAAAGCGCCGCACCACCACCGGGTGGGCTCGAACCTCCAACCTTTCGCTTAACAGCCGATCGCGCTAGCCAACTGCGCCATGGAGACAGTCGTGCTCCACTCACACCACCATCAGAACATATCTTCAAAGCTATCAGCGCAAAGAAAAAAGCAACACACCACTCCCGGGAGGGATCGCAACTCCAACCTTACGGTTAACAGCCGATCACGCTAGCCAATTGCGCCACGGAGACAGTCCTGCTCCACTCTCACCACCATCAGAACATATCTTCAAAGCTATCAGCCCACAGAAAAAAAAGCGCCGCACAACCACCGGGTAGGCTCGAACCTCCGACGTTTTGGTTAACACCGATTGCGCTCGCCAATTGCGACTTGGAGACAGTCCTGCTCCACTCTCACCACCATCAGAACATATCTTCAAAGCTATCAGCCCAAAGAAAAAAAAGCGCCGCACCACCACCGGGTGGGCTTGAACCTCCAACTTTCCGGTTAACAGCCGATCACGCTAGCCAATTGCGCCACGGAGACAGTCCTGCTCCATTCTCACCACCATCAGAACATATCTTCAAAGCTATCAGCCCACAGAAAAAAAAGCGCCGCACAACCACCGGGTAGGCTCGAACCTCCGACTTTTCGGTTAACAGCCGATCGCGCTAGCCAATTGCGCCACGGAGACAGTCCTGCTCCAATCTAACCACCATAAGAACATATCTTCAAACTATCAGCCCAAAGAAAAAAAAGCGCCGCACCACCACTGGGTGGGTTCGAACCTCCGACCTTTTGTTTAACAGCCGATCGCGCTAGCCAATTGCGCCACGGAGACAATCCTGCTCCACTCTCACCACCATCAGAACATATCTTCAAAGCTATCAGCCCAAAGAAAAAAAAGCGCCGCACCACCACCGGATGGGCTTGAACCTCCAACTTTCCGGTTAACAGCCGATCACGCTAGCCAATTGCGCCACGGAGACAGTCCTGCTCCATTCTCACCACCATCAGAACATATCTTCAAAGCTATCAGCCCACAGAAAAAAAAAGCGCCGCACCACCACCGGGTAGGCTCGAACCTCCAACCTTTCGGTTAACAGCAGATCGCGCTAGCCAATCGCGCCACGGAGACAATCGTGCTCCACTCTCACCACCATCAGAACATATCTTCAAAGCTATCAGCGCAAAGAAATAAAAGCGCCGCACCACCACCGGGTGGGCTCGAACCTCCAACCTTTCGGTTAACAGCCGAACGCGCAAGCCGATTTCGCCATGGAGACACTCCTGCTCCACTCTCACCACCATCACAACATATCTTCAAAGGTATCAGCCCAAAGAAAAAAAAGCGCCGCACCACCACTGTGTGGGCTCGAACCTCCGACTTTTCGGTTAACAGCCGATCGCGCTAGCCAATTGCGCCACGGAGGCAGTCCTGCTCCACTCTCACCACCATCAGAACATATCTTCAAAGCTATCAGCCCAAAGAAAAAAAAAAACCGCACCACCACCGGGTGGGCTCGAACCTCCAACCTTTCGGTTAACAGCCAATCGCGCAAGCCGATTTCGCCATGGAGACACTCCTGCTCCACTCTCACCACCATCAGAACATATCTTCAAAGGTATCAGCCCAAAGAAAAAAAAGCGCCGCACCACCACTGGGTGGGCTCGAACCTCCGACTTTTCGGTTAACAGCCGATCGCGCTAGCCAATTGCGCCACGGAGGCAGTCCTGCTCCACTCTCACCACCATCAGAACATATCTTCAAAGCTATCAGCCCAAAGAAAAAAAACCACCGCACCACCACCAGGGGGGCTCGAACCTCCAACCTTTCGGTTAACAGCCAATCGCGCTAGACAATTGCGCCACGGAGACAGTCCTGCTCCACTCTCACAACCATCAGAACATATCTTCAAAGCTATCAGCACAAAGAAAAAAAGCGCCGCACCACCACCGGGTGGGCTCGAACCTCCAACCTTTCGCTTAACAGCCGATCGCGCTAGCCAACTGCGCCATGGAGACAGTCGTGCTCCACTCACACCACCATCAGAACATATCTTCAAAGCTATCAGCGCAAAGAAAAAAGCAACACACCACTCCCGGGAGGGATCGCAACTCCAACCTTACGGTTAACAGCCGATCACGCTAGCCAATTGCGCCACGGAGACAGTCCTGCTCCACTCTCACCACCATCAGAACATATCTTCAAAGCTATCAGCCCACAGAAAAAAAAGCGCCGCACAACCACCGGGTAGGCTCGAACCTCCGACGTTTTGGTTAACACCGATTGCGCTCGCCAATTGCGACTTGGAGACAGTCCTGCTCCACTCTCACCACCATCAGAACATATCTTCAAAGCTATCAGCCCAAAGAAAAAAAAGCGCCGCACCACCACCGGGTGGGCTTGAACCTCCAACTTTCCGGTTAACAGCCGATCACGCTAGCCAATTGCGCCACGGAGACAGTCCTGCTCCATTCTCACCACCATCAGAACATATCTTCAAAGCTATCAGCCCACAGAAAAAAAAGCGCCGCACAACCACCGGGTAGGCTCGAACCTCCGACTTTTCGGTTAACAGCCGATCGCGCTAGCCAATTGCGCCACGGAGACAGTCCTGCTCCAATCTAACCACCATAAGAACATATCTTCAAACTATCAGCCCAAAGAAAAAAAAGCGCCGCACCACCACTGGGTGGGTTCGAACCTCCGACCTTTTGTTTAACAGCCGATCGCGCTAGCCAATTGCGCCACGGAGACAATCCTGCTCCACTCTCACCACCATCAGAACATATCTTCAAAGCTATCAGCCCAAAGAAAAAAAAGCGCCGCACCACCACCGGATGGGCTTGAACCTCCAACTTTCCGGTTAACAGCCGATCACGCTAGCCAATTGCGCCACGGAGACAGTCCTGCTCCATTCTCACCACCATCAGAACATATCTTCAAAGCTATCAGCCCACAGAAAAAAAAAGCGCCGCACAACCACCGGGTAGGCTCGAACCTCCGACTTTTCGGTTAACAGCCGATCGCGCTAGCCAATTGCGCCACGGAGACAGTCCTGCTCCACTCTCACCACCATAAGAACATATCTTCAAAGCTATCAGCCCAAAGAAAAAAAAGCGCCGCACCACCACTGGGTGGGCTCGAACCTCCGACCATTTGGTTAACAGCCGATCGCGCTAGCCAATTGCGCCACGGAGACAATCCTGCTCCACTCTCACCACCATAAGAACATATCTTCAAAGCTATCAGCCCGAAGAAAAAAGCAACACACCACTTCCGGGAGGGCTCGAAACTCCAACCTTTCGGTACACAGCCGATCGCGCTAGCCCATTGCGCCACGGAGACAATCTTGCTCCCTTCTCACCACCATCAGAACATAACTTCAAAGCTATCATCCCAAAGAAAAAAAAGCACCGCGCCACCACCGGGTGGGCTCGAACCTCCAACCTTTCGGTTAACAGCCGATCGCGCTAGCCAATTGCACCACGGAGACAGTCCTGCTCTACTCTCACCACCATCAGAACATATCTTCAAAGCTATCAGCCCAAAGAAAAAAAAGCGCCGCACCACCGCCGGGTGGGCTCGAAACTCCAACCTTTCGGTTAACAGCCGATCGCGCTAGCCAATTGCGCCACAGAGACAGTCCTGCTTCACTCTCACCACCATCAGAACATATCTTCAAAGCTATCAGCCCAAAGAAAAAAAAGCGCCATACCACAACCGGGTGGGCTCGAACCTCCGACCTTTTGGTTAACAGCCGATCGCGCTAGCCAATTGCGCCACGGAGACAATCCTGCTCCACTCTCACCACCATAAGAACATATCTTCAAAGCTATCAGCCCGAAGAAAAAACCAACACACCACTCCCGGGAGGGCTCGAAACTCCAACTTTTCGGTCAACAGCCGATCGCGCTAGCCAATTGCCCCACGGAGACAGTCGTGCTCCACTCTCACCACCGTCAGAACATTTCTTCAGAGCTATCACCCCAAAGAAAAAAAAGCGCCGCACCACCACCGGTTGGGCTAGAACCTCCAACCTTTCGGTTAACAGCCGATCGCGCTAGCCAATTGCGCAACGAAGACAGTCCTGCTCCACTCTCACCACCATCAGAACATATCTTCAAAGCTATTACAGCAAAGAAAAAAGCAACACACCACTCCCAGGAGGGCTCGAACCTCCAACTTTTCGGTTAACAGCCGATCGCGCTGGCCAATTGCGCCACGGAGAAAGTCCTGCTCAACTCTCACCACAATTAGAATATATCTTCAAAGCTATCACCCCATAGAAAAAAAAGCGCCGCACCACCACTGGGTGGGCTCGAACCTCCGACCTTTTGGTTAACAGCCGATCGCGCTAGCCAATTGCGCCACGGAGACAATCCTGCTCCACTCTCACCACCATAAGAACATATCTTCAAAGCTATCAGCCCGAAGAAAAAAGCAACACACCACTCACGGGAGGGCTCGAAACTCCAAACTTTCGGTTAACAGCCGATCGCGCGAGCCCATTGCGCCACGGAGACAGTCTTGCTCCACTCTCACCACCATCAGAACATATCTTCAAAGCTATCATCGCAAAGAAAAAAGCAACACACCACTCCCGGGAGGGCTCGAAACGCCAACCTTTCGGTCAACAGCCGATCGCGCTAGCCCATTGCGCCATGGAGACAGTCTTGCTCATCTCTCACCATCATCAGATCATATCATCAAGCCTATCAGCTCAAAGAAAAAAAAGCACCGCACCACCACCGGGTGGGCTCGAACCTCCAACTTTTCGGTTAACAGCCGATCGCGCTGGCCAATTGCGCCACGGAGACAGTCCTGCTCCACTCTCCCCACAATTAGAACATATCTTCAAAGCTATCAGCCCAAAGAAAAAAAAGCGCCGCACCACCACCGGGTGGGCTCGAACCTCCAACCTTTCGGTTAACAGCAGATCGCGCTAGCCAATTGCGCCACGGAGACAATCGTGCTCCACTCTCACCACCACCAGAACATATCTTCAAAGCTATCAGCGCAAAGAAAAAAAAGCGCCGCACCACCACCGGGTGGGCTCGAACCTCCAACCTTTCGGTTAATAGCCGATCGCGCAAGCCAATTTCGCCATGGAGACAGTCGTGCTCCACTCTCACCACCGTCAGAACATTTCTTCAGAGCTATCACCCCAAAGAAAAAAAAGCGCCGCACCACCACCGGTTGGGCTAGAACCTCCAACCTTTCGGTTAACAGCCGATCGCGCTAGCCAATTGCGCAACGAAGACAGTCCTGCTCCACTCTCACCACCATCAGAACATATCTTCAAAGCTATTACAGCAAAGAAAAAAGCAACACACCACTCCCAGGAGGGCTCGAACCTCCAACTTTTCGGTTAACAGCCGATCGCGCTGGCCAATTGCGCCACGGAGAAAGTCCTGCTCAACTCTCACCACAATTAGAATATATCTTCAAAGCTATCACCCCATAGAAAAAAAAGCGCCGCACCACCACTGGGTGGGCTCGAACCTCCGACCTTTTGGTTAACAGCCGATCGCGCTAGCCAATTGCGCCACGGAGACAATCCTGCTCCACTCTCACCACCATAAGAACATATCTTCAAAGCTATCAGCCCGAAGAAAAAAGCAACACACCACTCACGGGAGGGCTCGAAACTCCAAACTTTCGGTTAACAGCCGATCGCGCGAGCCCATTGCGCCACGGAGACAGTCTTGCTCCACTCTCACCACCATCAGAACATATCTTCAAAGCTATCATCGCAAAGAAAAAAGCAACACACCACTCCCGGGAGGGCTCGAAACGCCAACCTTTCGGTCAACAGCCGATCGCGCTAGCCCATTGCGCCATGGAGACAGTCTTGCTCATCTCTCACCATCATCAGATCATATCATCAAGCCTATCAGCTCAAAGAAAAAAAAGCACCGCACCACCACCGGGTGGGCTCGAACCTCCAACTTTTCGGTTAACAGCCGATCGCGCTGGCCAATTGCGCCACGGAGACAGTCCTGCTCCACTCTCCCCACAATTAGAACATATCTTCAAAGCTATCAGCCCAAAGAAAAAAAAGCGCCGCACCACCACCGGGTGGGCTCGAACCTCCAACCTTTCGGTTAACAGCAGATCGCGCTAGCCAATTGCGCCACGGAGACAATCGTGCTCCACTCTCACCACCACCAGAACATATCTTCAAAGCTATCAGCGCAAAGAAAAAAAAGCGCCGCACCACCACCGGGTGGGCTCGAACCTCCAACCTTTCGGTTAATAGCCGATCGCGCAAGCCAATTTCGCCATGGAGACAGTCCTGCTCCACTCTCACCACCATCAGAACATATCTTCAAAGGTATCAGCCCAAAGAAAAAAAAAGCGCCGCACCACCACTGGGTGGGCTCGAACCTCCGACTTTTCGGTTAACAGCCGATCGCGCTAGCCAATTGCGCCACGGAGACAGTCCTGCTCCACTCTCACCACCATCAGAACATATCTTCAAAGCTATCAGCCCAAAGAAAAAAACCACCGCACCACCACCGGGTGGGCTCGAACCTCCAACCTTTCGGTTAACAGGCAATCGCGCTAGCCAATTGCGCCACGGAGACAGTCCTGCTCCACTCTCACCACCATCAGAACATATCTTCAAAGCTATCAGCACAAAGAAAAAAAGCGCCGCACCACCACCGGGTGGGCTCGAACCTCCAACCTTTCGGTTAACAGCCGATCGCGCTAGCCAATTGCGCCACGGAGACAGCCCTGCTTCACTCTCACCACCATAAGAACATATCTTCAAAGCTATCAGCCCAAAGAAAAAAAAGCGCCATACCACCAAAGTGTGGGCTCGAACCTCCGACCTTTTGGTTAACAGCCGATCGCGCTAGCCAATTGCGCCATGGAGACAGTCCTGCTCCACTCTCACCACCATCAGAACATATCTTCAAAGCTATCAGCCCAAAGAAAAAAACCACCGCACCACCACCGGGTGGGCTCGAACCTCCAACCTTTCGGTTAACAGCCGATCGCGCTAGCGAATTGCGCCACGGAGACAGTCCTGCTCCACTCTCACCATTATCATAACATATCTTCAAAGCTATCAGCACAAAGAAAAAAAACGCCGCACCACCACCGCGGGGGATCGAACCTCCAACCTTTCGGTTAACAGCCGATCGCGCTAGCCAACTGCGCCACGGAGACAGCCGTGCTCCACTATCATTATCATCAGAACATATCTTCAAAGCTATCAGCGCAAAGAAAAAAGCAACATACCACTCCCGGGAGGGATCGAAACTCCAACCTTTTGGTTAACAGCCGATCGCGCTAGCCAATTGCGCCACGGAGACAGTCCTGCTCTACTCTCACCACCATCAGAACATTTCTTCAGAGCTATCACCCCAAAGGAAAAAAAAGCGCCGCACCACCACCGGTTGGGCTCGAACCTCCAACCTTTCGGTTAACAGCCGATCGCGCTAGCCAATTGCCCCACGGAGACAGTCGTGCTCCACTCTCACCATCGTCAGAACATTTCTTCAGAGCTGTCACCCCAAAGAAAAAAAAAGCGCCGCACCACCACCGGTTGGGCTCGAACCTCCAACCTTTCGGTTAACAGCCGATCGCGCTAGCCAATTGCGCCACGAAGACAGTCCTGCTCCACTCTCACCACCATCAGAACATATCTTCAAAGCTATTACCGCAAAGAAAAAAGCAAACCACCACTCCCGGGAGGGCTCGAACCTCCAACTTTCCGGTTAACAGCCGATCACGCTAGCCAATTGCGCCACGGAGACAGTCCTGCTCCACTCTCACCACCATTAGAACATAACTTCAAAGCTATCAGCCCACAGAAAAAAAAGCGCCACAACACCACCAGGAGAGCTCCAACCTCCAACTTTTCGGTTAACAGCCGATCGCGCTAGCCAATTGCGCCACGGAGACAGTCCTGCTCCACTCTCACCACCGTCAGAACATTTCTTCAGAGCTATCAGCCCAAAGAAAAAACAAGCGCTGCACCACCACCGGGTGGGCTCGAACCTCCAACCTTACGGTTAACAGCCGATCACGCTAGCCAATTGCCCCACGGAGACTGTCGTGCTCCACTCTCACCACCGTCAGAACATTTCTTCAGAGCTATCACCCCAAAGAAAAAAAGTTCCGCACCACCACCGGTTGGGCTAGAACCTCCAACCTTTCGGTTAACAGCCTATCGCGCTAGAAAATGGCGCCACGAAGACAGTCCTGCTCCACTCTCACCACCATCAGAACATATCTTCAAAGCTATTACCGCAAAGAAAAAAGCAACACACCACTCCCGGGAGGGCTCAAAACTCCAACCTTTCGGTTAACAGAAGATCGCGCTAGCCCATTGCACCACGGAGACAGTCTTGCTCCACTCTCACCACCATCAGAACATATCTCCAAAGCTATCATCGCAAAGAAAAAAGCAACACACCACTCCCGGGAGGGCTCGAAACTCCAACCTTTTGGTCAACAGCCGATCGCGCTAGCCCATTGCGCCACGGAGACAGTCTTGCTCATCTCTCACCACCATCAGAACATATCATCAAAGCTATCAGCCCAAAGAAAAAAAACCACCGCACTGCCACCGGGTAGGCTCGAACCTCCAACCTTTCGGTTAACAGCCAATCGCGCTAGCGAATTGCGCCACGGAGGCAGTCCTGCTCCACTCTCACCATTATCATAACATATCTTCAAAGCTATCAGCACAAAGAAAAAAAAGCGCCGCACCACCACCGCGGGGGGTCGAACCTCCAACCTTTCGGTTAACAGCCGATCGCGCTAGCCAACTGCGCCACGGAGACAGCCGTGCTCCACTCTCATTATCATCAGAACATATCTTCAAAGCTATCAGCGCAAAGAAAAAAGCAACATACCACTCCCGGAAGGGATCGAAACTCCAACCTTTTGGTTAACAGCCGATCGCGCTAGCCAATTGCGCCACGGAGACAGTCCTGCTCTACTCTCACCACCATCAGAACATTTCTTCAGAGCTATCACCCCAAAGAAAAAAGAAGCGCCGCACCACCACCGGTTGGGCTCGAACCTCCAACCTTTCGGTTAACAGCCGATCGCGCTAGCCAATTGCCCCACGGAGACAGTCGTGCTCCACTCTCACCATCGTCAGAACATTTCTTCAGAGCTATCACCCCAAAGAAAAAAAAAGCGCCGCACCACTCCCGGGAGGGCTCGAACCTCCAACCTTTCGGTTAACAGCCGATCGCGCTAGCCAATCGCGCCACGAAGACAGTCCTGCTCCACTCTCACCATTATCATAACATATCTTCAAAGCTATCAGCACAAAGAAAAAAAACGCCGCACCACCACCGCGGGGGATCGAACCTCCAACCTTTCGGTTAACAGCCGATCGCGCTAGCCAACTGCGCCACGGAGACAGCCGTGCTCCACTATCAATATCATCAGAACATATCTTCAAAGCTATCAGCGCAAAGAAAAAAGCAACATACCACTCCCGGGAGGGATCGAAACTCCAACCTTTTGGTTAACAGCCGATCGCGCTAGCCAATTGCGCCACGGAGACAGTCCTGCTCTACTCTCACCACCATCAGAACATTTCTTCAGAGCTATCACCCCAAAGGAAAAAAAAGCGCCGCACCACCACCGGTTGGGCTCGAACCTCCAACCTTTCGGTTAACAGCCGA
The DNA here is from genome assembly GCF_043290135.1 of Rhipicephalus microplus. Classification (NCBI taxonomy): domain Eukaryota; kingdom Metazoa; phylum Arthropoda; class Arachnida; order Ixodida; family Ixodidae; genus Rhipicephalus; species Rhipicephalus microplus. The sequence goes on from NW_027464602.1 coordinate 2,947,116, forward strand.
TCGCGCTAGCCAATTGCCCCACGGAGACAGTCGTGCTCCACTCTCACCATCGTCAGAACATTTCTTCAGAGCTGTCACCCCAAAGAAAAAAAAAGCGCCGCACCACCACCGGTTGGGCTCGAACCTCCAACCTTTCGGTTAACAGCCGATCGCGCTAGCCAATTGCGCCACGAAGACAGTCCTGCTCCACTCTCACCACCATCAGAACATATCTTCAAAGCTATTACCGCAAAGAAAAAAGCAAACCACCACTCCCGGGAGGGCTCGAACCTCCAACTTTCCGGTTAACAGCCGATCACGCTAGCCAATTGCGCCACGGAGACAGTCCTGCTCCACTCTCACCACCATTAGAACATAACTTCAAAGCTATCAGCCCACAGAAAAAAAAGCGCCACAACACCACCAGGAGAGCTCCAACCTCCAACTTTTCGGTTAACAGCCGATCGCGCTAGCCAATTGCGCCACGGAGACAGTCCTGCTCCACTCTCACCACCGTCAGAACATTTCTTCAGAGCTATCAGCCCAAAGAAAAAACAAGCGCTGCACCACCACCGGGTGGGCTCGAACCTCCAACCTTACGGTTAACAGCCGATCACGCTAGCCAATTGCCCCACGGAGACTGTCGTGCTCCACTCTCACCACCGTCAGAACATTTCTTCAGAGCTATCACCCCAAAGAAAAAAAGTTCCGCACCACCACCGGTTGGGCTAGAACCTCCAACCTTTCGGTTAACAGCCTATCGCGCTAGAAAATGGCGCCACGAAGACAGTCCTGCTCCACTCTCACCACCATCAGAACATATCTTCAAAGCTATTACCGCAAAGAAAAAAGCAACACACCACTCCCGGGAGGGCTCAAAACTCCAACCTTTCGGTTAACAGAAGATCGCGCTAGCCCATTGCACCACGGAGACAGTCTTGCTCCACTCTCACCACCATCAGAACATATCTCCAAAGCTATCATCGCAAAGAAAAAAGCAACACACCACTCCCGGGAGGGCTCGAAACTCCAACCTTTTGGTCAACAGCCGATCGCGCTAGCCCATTGCGCCACGGAGACAGTCTTGCTCATCTCTCACCACCATCAGAACATATCATCAAAGCTATCAGCCCAAAGAAAAAAAACCACCGCACTGCCACCGGGTAGGCTCGAACCTCCAACCTTTCGGTTAACAGCCAATCGCGCTAGCGAATTGCGCCACGGAGGCAGTCCTGCTCCACTCTCACCATTATCATAACATATCTTCAAAGCTATCAGCACAAAGAAAAAAAAGCGCCGCACCACCACCGCGGGGGGTCGAACCTCCAACCTTTCGGTTAACAGCCGATCGCGCTAGCCAACTGCGCCACGGAGACAGCCGTGCTCCACTCTCATTATCATCAGAACATATCTTCAAAGCTATCAGCGCAAAGAAAAAAGCAACATACCACTCCCGGAAGGGATCGAAACTCCAACCTTTTGGTTAACAGCCGATCGCGCTAGCCAATTGCGCCACGGAGACAGTCCTGCTCTACTCTCACCACCATCAGAACATTTCTTCAGAGCTATCACCCCAAAGAAAAAAGAAGCGCCGCACCACCACCGGTTGGGCTCGAACCTCCAACCTTTCGGTTAACAGCCGATCGCGCTAGCCAATTGCCCCACGGAGACAGTCGTGCTCCACTCTCACCATCGTCAGAACATTTCTTCAGAGCTATCACCCCAAAGAAAAAAAAAGCGCCGCACCACTCCCGGGAGGGCTCGAACCTCCAACCTTTCGGTTAACAGCCGATCGCGCTAGCCAATCGCGCCACGAAGACAGTCCTGCTCCACTCTCACCACCATCAGAACATATCTTCAAAGCTATTACCGCAAAGAGAAAAAAGCGCCACACCACCACCAGGAGAGCTCGAACCTCCAACTTTTCGGTTAACAGCCGATCGCGCTAGCCAGTTGCGCAACGGAGACAGTCCTGCTCCACTCTCACCACCGTCAGAACATTTCTTCAGAGCTATCAGCCCAAAGAAAATACAAGCGCTGCACCACCACCGGGTGGGATCGAACCTCCAACCTTTCGGTTAACAGCCGATCGCGCTAGCCAACTGCGCCACGGAGACAGCTGTGCTCCACTCTCATTATCATCAGAACATATCTTCAAAGCTATCAGCGCAAAGAAAAAAGCAACATACCACTCCCGGGAGGGATCGAAACTCCAACCTTTTGGTTAACAGCCGATCGCGCTAGCCAATTGCGCCACGGAGACAGTCCTGCTCTACTCTTACCACCATCAGAACATTTCTTCAGAGCTATCACCCCAAAGAAAAAAAAAGCGCCGCACCACCACCGGTTGGGCTCGAACCTCCAACCTTTCGGTTAACAGCCGATCGCGCTAGTCAATTGCGCCACGAAGACTGTCCTGCTCCACTCTCACCACCATCAGAACATATCTTCAAAGATATTACCGCAAAGAAAAAAGCAACACACCACTCCTGGGAGGGCTCGAGACTCCAACCTTTCGGTTAACAGCCGAACGCGCTAGCCCATTGCGCCACGGAGGCAGTCTTGCTCCACTCTCACCATCATCAAAACATATCTTCAAAGCTATCAGCGCAAAGAAAAAAGCAACACACCACTCCCGGGAGGGCTCGAAACTCCAACCTTTCGGTCAACAGCCGATCGCGCTAGCCCATTGCGCCACGGAGACAGTCTTGCTCCCTTCTCACCACCATCAGAACATATCTTCAAAGCTATCAGCGCAAAGAAAAAAGCAAAGTACCACTCCCGGGAGGGCTCGAACCTCCAACTTTTCGGTTAACAGCCGATCGCGCTGGCCAATTGCGCCACGGAGAAAGTCCTGCTCAAATTTCACCACAATTAGAACATATCTTGAAAGCTATCAGCCCAAAGAAAAAAAAGCGCCGCACCACCACCGGGTGGGCTCGAACCTCCAACTTTTCGGTTAACAGCCAATCGCGCTAGCCAATTGCGCCATGGGGACCGTCCTGCTCCACTCTCACCACCGTCAGACCATTTCTTCAGAGCTATCACCCAAAGAAAAAAAAAGCGCCGCACCACCACCGGGTGGGCTCGAACCTCCAACCTTTCGGTTAACAGCCGATCGCGCTAGCCAATTGCCCCACGGAGACAATCGTGCTCCACTCTCACCACCGTCAGAACATTTCTTCAGAGCTATCACCCCAAAGAAAAAAAAAGCGCCGCACCACCACCGGTTGGGCTAGAACCTCCAACCTTTCGGCTAACAGCCGATCGCGCTAGCGAATTGTGCCACGAAGACAGTCCTGCTCCACTCTCACCACCATCAGAACATATCTTCAAAGCTATTACCGCAAAGAAAAAAGCAACACACCACTCCCGGGAGGGCTCAAAACTCCAACCTTTCGGTTAACAGCCAATCGAGCTAGCCCAATGCGCCACGGAGACAGTCTTGCTCCACTCTCACCACCATCAGAACATATCTTCAAAGCTATCATCGCAAAGAAAAAAGCAACACAGCACTCCCGGGAGGGCTCGAAACTCCAACCTTTCGGTCAACAGCCGATCGCGCTAGCCCATTGCGCCACGGAGACAGTCTTGTTCATCTCTAACCACCATCAGAACATATCATCAAAGCTATCAGCCCAAAGAAAAAAAAAGCACCGCACCACCAACGGGTGGGCTCGAACCTCCAACTTTTCGGTTAACAGCCGATCGCGCTGGCCAATTTCGCCACGGAGACAGTCCTGCTCCACTCTCACCACAATTAGAACATATCTTCAAAGCTATCAGCCCAAAGAAAAAAAAGCGCCGCACCACCACTTGTGGGCTCGAACCTCCAACCTTTCGGTTAACAGCAGATCGCGCTAGCCAATTGCGCCACGGAGACAATCGTGCTCCACTCTCACCACCATCAAAACATATCTTCAAAGCTATCAGCGCAAAGAAAAAAAAAGCGCCGCACCACCAACGGGTGGGCTCGAACCTCCAACTTTTCGGTTAACAGCCGATCGCGCTGGCCAATTGCGCCACGGAGACAGTCCTGCTCCACTCTCACCACAATTAGAACGTATCTTCAAAGCTATCAGCCCAAAGAAAAAAAAGCGCCGCACCACCACTTGTGGGCTCGAACCTCCAACCTTTCGCTTAACAGCAGATCGCGCTAGCCAATTGCGCCACGGAGACAATCGTGCTCCACTCTCACCACCATCAGAACATATCTTCAAAGCTATCAGCGCAAAGAAAAAAGCAAAGCACCACTCCCGGAAGGGCTCGAACCTCCAACTTTTCGGTTAACAGCCGATCGCGCTGGCCAATTGCGCCACGGACAAAGTCCTGCTCCACTCTCACCACCGTCAGACCATTTCTTCACAGCTATCACCCCAAAGAAAAAAAAGCGCCGCACCACCACCGGGTGGGCTCGAACCTCCAACCTTTCGGTTAACAGCCGATCGCGCTAGCCAATTGCCCCACGGAGACAGTCGTGCTCCACTCTCACCACCGTCAGAACATTTCTTCAGAGCTATCACCCCAAAGAAAAAAAAAGCGCCGCACCACCACCGGTTGGGCTAGAACCTCCAACCTTTCGGTTAACAGCCGATCGCGCTAGCCAATTGCGCCACGAAGACAGTCCTGATCCACACTCACCACCATCAGAACATATCTTCAAAGCTATCATCGCAAAGAAAAAAGCAACACACCACTCCCGGGGGGCTCGAAACTCCAACCTTTCGGTCAACAGCCGATCGCGCAGGCCCATTGCGCCACGGAGACAGTCTTGCTCATCTCTCACCACCATCAGATCATATCATCAAAGCTATTAGCCCAAAGAAAAAAAAGCACCGCACTACCACCGGGTGGGCTCGAACCTCCAACTTTTCGGCTAACAGCCGATCGCGCTGGCCAATTGCGCCACGGAGACAGTCCTGCTCCACTCTCACCACAATTAGAACATATCTTCAAAGCTATCAGCCCAAAGAAAAAAAAGCGCCGCACCACCACCGGGTGGGCTCGAACCTCCAACCTCTCGGTTAACAGCAGATCGCGCTAGCCAATCGCGCCACGGAGACAATCGTGCTCCACTTTCACCACCATCAGAACATATCTTCAAAGCTATCAGTGCAAAGAAAACAAAGCGCCGCACCACCACCGGGTGGGCTCGAACCTCCAACCTTTCGGTTAACAGCCGATCGCGCAAGCCGATTTCGCCATGGAGACACTCCTGCTCCACTCTCACCACCATCAGAACAAATCTTCAAAGGTATCAGCCCAAAGAAAAAAAAGCGCCGCACCACCACTGGGTGGGCTCGAACCTCCGACTTTTCGGTTAACAGCCGATCGCGCTAGCCAATTCCGCCACGGAGACAGTCCTGCTCCACTCTCACCACCGTCAGAACATTTCTTCAGAGCTAGCAGCCCAAAGAAAAAAAAAGCCCTGCACCACCACCGGGTGGGCTCTAACCTCCAACATTACGGTTAACAGCCGATCGCGCTAGCCAATTGCCCCACGGAGACAGTCGTGCTCCACTCTCACCATCGTCAGAACATTTATTCAGAGCTATCACCCCAAAGAAAAAAAAAAGCGCCGCACCACCACCGATTGGGCTCGAACCTCCAACCTTTCGGTTAACAGCCGATCGCGCTAGCCAATTGTGCCACGAAGACTGTCCTGCTCCACTCTCGCCACCATCAGAACATATCTTCAAAGCTATTACCGCAAAGAAAAAAGCAACACACACCTCCTGGGAGGGCTCGAGACTCCAACCTTTCGGTTAACAGCCGATCGCGCTAGCCCATTGCGCCACGGGGACAGTCTTGCTCCACTCTCACCACCATCAGAACATATCTTCAAAGCTATCAGCGCAAAGCAAAAAGCAACACACCACTTCCGGGAGGGCTCGAAACTCCAACCTTTCGGTCAACAGCCGATCGCGCTAGCCCATTGCGCCACGGAGACAGTCTTGCTCCCTTCTCACCACCATCAGAACATAACTTCAAAGCTATCAGCCCAAAGAAAAAAAAAGCGCTGCACCACCACCGGGTGGGCTCAAACCTCCAACCTTTCGGTTAACAGCCGATCGCGCTAGCCAATTGCGCCACGGAGACAGTCGTGCTCCACTCTCACCACCATCAGAACATATCTTCAAAGCTATCAGCGCAAAGAAAAAAGCAAAACACCACTCCCGGAAGGGCTCGAACCTCCAACTTTTCGGTTAACAGCCGATCGCGCTGGCCAATTGCGCCACGGACAAAGTCCTGCTCCACTCTCACCACCGTCAGACCATTTCTTCAGAGCTATCACCCCAAAGAAAAAAAAAGCGCCGCACCACCACCGGTTGGGCTAGAACCTCCAACCTTTCGGTTAACAGCCGATCGCGCTAGCCAATTGCGCAACGAAGACAGTCCTGCTCCACTCTCACCACCATCAGAACATATCTTCAAAGCTATTACAGCAAAGAAAAAAGCAACACACCACTCCCAGGAGGGCTCGAACCTCCAACTTTTCGGTTAACAGCCGATCGCGCTGGCCAATTGCGCCACGGAGAAAGTCCTGCTCAACTCTCACCACAATTAGAATATATCTTCAAAGCTATCACCCCATAGAAAAAAAAGCGCCGCACCACCACTGGGTGGGCTCGAACCTCCGACCTTTTGGTTAACAGCCGATCGCGCTAGCCAATTGCGCCACGGAGACAATCCTGCTCCACTCTCACCACCATAAGAACATATCTTCAAAGCTATCAGCCCGAAGAAAAAAGCAACACACCACTTCCGGGAGGGCTCGAAACTCCAGCCTTTTGGTACACAGCCGATCGCGCTAGCCCATTGCGCCACGGAGACAATCTTGCTCCCTTCTCACCACCATCAGAACATAACTTCAAAGCTATCATCCCAAAGAAAAAAAAGCACCGCGCCACCACCGGGTGGGCTCGAACCTCCAACCTTTCGGTTAACAGCCGATCGCGCTAGCCAATTGCACCACGGAGACAGTCCTGCTCTACTCTCACCACCATCAGAACATATCTTCAAAGCTATCAGCCCAAAGAAAAAAAAGCGCCGCACCACCGCCGGGTGGGCTCGAAACTCCAACCTTTCGGTTAACAGCCGATCGCTCTAGCCAATTGCGCCACAGAGACAGTCCTGCTTCACTCTCACCACCATCAGAACATATCTTCAAAGCTATCAGCCCAAAGAAAAAAAAGCGCCATACCACAACCGGGTGGGCTCGAACCTCCGACCTTTTGGTTAACAGCCGATCGCGCTAGCCAATTGCGCCACGGAGACAATCCTGCTCCACTCTCACCACCATAAGAACATATCTTCAAAGCTATCAGCCCGAAGAAAAAAGCAACACACCACTCCCGGGAGGGCTCGAAACTCCAACTTTTCGGTCAACAGCCGATCGCGCTAGCCAATTGCCCCACGGAGACAGTCGTGCTCCACTCTCACCACCGTCAGAACATTTCTTCAGAGCTATCACCCCAAAGAAAACAAAGCGCCGCACCACCACCGGTTGGGCTAGAACCTCCAACCTTTCGGTTAACAGCCGATCGCGCTAGCCAATTGCGCAACGAAGACAGTCCTGCTCCACTCTCACCACCATCAGAACATATCTTCAAAGCTATTACAGCAAAGAAAAAAGCAACACACCACTCCCAGGAGGGCTCGAACCTCCAACTTTTCGGTTAACAGCCGATCGCGCTGGCCAATTGCGCCACGGAGAAAGTCCTGCTCAACTCTCACCACAATTAGAATATATCTTCAAAGCTATCACCCCATAGAAAAAAAAGCGCCGCACCACCACTGGGTGGGCTCGAACCTCCGACCTTTTGGTTAACAGCCGATCGCGCTAGCCAATTGCGCCACGGAGACAATCCTGCTCCACTCTCACCACCATAAGAACATATCTTCAAAGCTATCAGCCCGAAGAAAAAAGCAACACACCACTCCCGGGAGGGCTCGAAACTCCAAACTTTCGGTTAACAGCCGATCGCGCGAGCCCATTGCGCCACGGAGACAGTCTTGCTCCACTCTCACCACCATCAGAACATATCTTCAAAGCTATCATGGCAAAGAAAAAAGCAACACACCACTCCCGGGAGGGCTCGAAACGCCAACCTTTCGGTCAACAGCCGATCGCGCTAGCCCATTGCGCCATGGAGACAGTCTTGCTCATCTCTCACCACCATCAGATCATATCATCAAGCCTATCAGCTCAAAGAAAAAAAAGCACCGCACCACCACCGGGTGGGCTCGAACCTCCAACTTTTCGGTTAACAGCCGATCGCGCTGGCCAATTGCGCCACGGAGACAGTCCTGCTCCACTCTCCCCACAATTAGAACATATCTTCAAAGCTATCAGCCCAAAGAAAAAAAAGCGCCGCACCACCACCGGGTGGGCTCGAACCTCCAACCTTTCGGTTAACAGCAGATCGCGCTAGCCAATTGCGCCACGGAGACAATCGTGCTCCACTCTCACCACCACCAGAACATATCTTCAAAGCTATCAGCGCAAAGAAAAAAAAGCGCCGCACCACCACCGGGTGGGCTCGAACCTCCAACCTTTCGGTTAATAGCCGATCGCGCAAGCCAATTTCGCCATGGAGACAGTCCTGCTCCACTCTCACCACCATCAGAACATATCTTCAAAGGTATCAGCCCAAAGAAAAAAAAAGCGCCGCACCACCACTGGGTGGTCTCGAACCTCCGACTTTTCGGTTAACAGCCGATCGCGCTAGCCAATTGCGCCACGGAGACAGTCCTGCTCCACTCTCACCACCATCAGAACATATCTTCAAAGCTATCAGCCCAAAGAAAAAAACCACCGCACCACCACCGGGTGGGCTCGAACCTCCAACCTTTCGGTTAACAGGCAATCGCGCTAGCCAATTGCGCCACGGAGACAGTCCTGCTCCACTCTCACCACCATCAGAACATATCTTCAAAGCTATCAGCACAAAGAAAAAAAGCGCCGCACCACCACCGGGTGGGCTCGAACCTCCAACCTTTCGGTTAACAGCCGATCGCGCTAGCCAATTGCGCCACGGAGACAGCCCTGCTTCACTCTCACCACCATAAGAACATATCTTCAAAGCTATAAGCCCAAAGAAAAAAAAGCGCCATACCACCACAGGGTGGGCTCGAACCTCCGACCTTTTGGTTAACAGCCGATCGCGCTAGCCAATTGCGCCATGGAGACAGTCCTGCTCCACTCTCACCACCATCAGAACATATCTTCAAAGCTATCAGCCCAAAGAAAAAAACCACCGCACCACCACCGGGTGGGCTCGAACCTCCAACCTTTCGGTTAACAGCCGATCGCGCTAGCGAATTGCGCCACGGAGACAGTCCTGCTCCACTCTCACCATTATCATAACATATCTTCAAAGCTATCAGCACAAAGAAAAAAAAGCGCCGCACCACCACCGCGGGGGATCGAACCTCCAACCTTTCGGTTAACAGCCGATCGCGCTAGCCAACTGCGCCACGGAGACAGCCGTGCTCCACTATCATTATCATCAGAACATATCTTCAAAGCTATCAGCGCAAAGAAAAAAGCAACATACCACTCCCGGGAGGGATCGAAACTCCAACCTTTTGGTTAACAGCCGATCGCGCTAGCCAATTGCGCCACGGAGACAGTCCTGCTCTACTCTCACCACCATCAGAACATTTCTTCAGAGCTATCACCCCAAAGGAAAAAAAAGCGCCGCACCACCACCGGTTGGGCTCGAACCTCCAACCTTTCGGTTAACAGCCGATCGCGCTAGCCAATTGCCCCACGGAGACAGTCGTGCTCCACTCTCACCATCGTCAGAACATTTCTTCAGAGCTGTCACCCCAAAGAAAAAAAAGCGCCGCACCACCACCGGTTGGGCTCGAACCTCCAACCTTTCGGTTAACAGCCGATCGCGCTAGCCAATTGCGCCACGAAGACAGTCCTGCTCCACTCTCACCACCATCAGAACATATCTTCAAAGCTATTACCGCAAAGAAAAAAGCAAACCACCACTCCCGGGAGGGCTCGAACCTCCAACTTTCCGGTTAACAGCCGATCACGCTAGCCAATTGCGCCACGGAGACAGTCCTGCTCCACTCTCACCACCATTAGAACATAACTTCAAAGCTATCAGCCCACAGAAAAAAAAGCGCCACAACACCACCAGGAGAGCTCCAACCTCCAACTTTTCGGTTAACAGCCGATCGCGCTAGCCAATTGCGCCACGGAGACAGTCCTGCTCCACTCTCACCACCATCAGAACATATCTTCAAAGCTATTACCGCAAAGAAAAAAAAGCGCCACACCACCACCAGGAGAGCTCGAACCTCCAACTTTTCGGTTAACAGCCGATCGCGCTAGCCAGTTGCGCCACGGAGACAGTCCTGCTCCACTCTCACCACCATCAGAACATTTCTTCAGAGCTATCACCCCAAAGAAAAAAGAAGCGCCGCACCACCACCGGTTGGGCTCGAACCTCCAACCTTTCGGTTAACAGCCGATCGCGCTAGCCAATTGCCCCACGGAGACAGTCGTGCTCCACTCTCACCATCGTCAGAACATTTCTTCAGAGCTATCACCCCAAAGAAAAAAAAAGCGCCGCACCACTCCCGGGAGGGCTCGAACCTCCAACCTTTCGGTTAACAGCCGATCGCGCTAGCCAACTGCGCCACGGAGACAGCTGTGCTCCACTCTCATTATCATCAGAACATATCTTCAAAGCTATCAGCGCAAAGAAAAAAGCAACATACCACTCCCGGGAGGGATCGAAACTCCAACCTTTTGGTTAACAGCCGATCGCGCTAGCCAATTGCGCCACGGAGACAGTCCTGCTCTACTCTTACCACCATCAGAACATTTCTTCAGAGCTATCACCCCAAAGAAAAAAAAAGCGCCGCACCACCACCGGTTGGGCTCGAACCTCCAACCTTTCGGTTAACAGCCGATCGCGCTAGTCAATTGCGCCACGAAGACTGTCCTGCTCCACTCTCACCACCATCAGAACATATCTTCAAAGATATTACCGCAAAGAAAAAAGCAACACACCACTCCTGGGAGGGCTCGAGACTCCAACCTTTCGGTTAACAGCCGAACGCGCTAGCCCATTGCGCCACGGAGGCAGTCTTGCTCCACTCTCACCATCATCAAAACATATCTTCAAAGCTATCAGCGCAAAGAAAAAAGCAACACACCACTCCCGGGAGGGCTCGAAACTCCAACCTTTCGGTCAACAGCCGATCGCGCTAGCCCATTGCGCCACGGAGACAGTCTTGCTCCCTTCTCACCACCATCAGAACATATCTTCAAAGCTATCAGCGCAAAGAAAAAAGCAAAGTACCACTCCCGGGAGGGCTCGAACCTCCAACTTTTCGGTTAACAGCCGATCGCGCTGGCCAATTGCGCCACGGAGAAAGTCCTGCTCAAATTTCACCACAATTAGAACATATCTTGAAAGCTATCAACCCAAAGAAAAAAAAAGCGCCGCACCACCACCGGGTGGGCTCGAACCTCCAACTTTTCGGTTAACAGCCAATCGCGCTAGCCAATTGCGCCATGGGGACCGTCCTGCTCCACTCTCACCACCGTCAGACCATTTCTTCAGAGCTATCACCCCAAAGAAAAAAAAAAGCGCCGCACCACCACCGGGTGGGCTCGAACCTCCAACCTTTCGGTTAACAGCCGATCGCGCTAGCCAATTGCCCCACGGAGACAATCGTGCTCCACTCTCACCACCGTCAGAACATTTCTTCAGAGCTATCACCCCAAAGAAAAAAAAAGCGCCGCACCACCACCGGTTGGGCTAGAACCTCCAACCTTTCGGCTAACAGCCGATCGCGCTAGCCAATTGTGCCACGAAGACAGTCCTGCTCCACTCTCACCACCATCAGAACATATCTTCAAAGCTATTACCGCAAAGAAAAAAGCAACACACCACTCCCGGGAGGGCTCAAAACTCCAACCTTTCGGTTAACAGCCAATCGAGCTAGCCCAATGCGCCACGGAGACAGTCTTGCTCCACTCTCACCACCATCAGAACATATCTTCAAAGCTATCATCGCAAAGAAAAAAGCAACACAGCACTCCCGGGAGGGCTCGAAACTCCAACCTTTCGGTCAACAGCCGATCGCGCTAGCCCATTGCGCCACGGAGACAGTCTTGTTCATCTCTAACCACCATCAGAACATATCATCAAAGCTATCAGCCCAAAGAAAAAAAAAGCACCGCACCACCAACGGGTGGGCTCGAACCTCCAACTTTTCGGTTAACAGCCGATCGCGCTGGCCAATTTCGCCACGGAGACAGTCCTGCTCCACTCTCACCACAATTAGAACATATCTTCAAAGCTATCAGCCCAAAGAAAAAAAAGCGCCGCACCACCACTTGTGGGCTCGAACCTCCAACCTTTCGGTTAACAGCAGATCGCGCTAGCCAATTGCGCCACGGAGACAATCGTGCTCCACTCTCACCACCATCAAAACATATCTTCAAAGCTATCAGCGCAAAGAAAAAAAAAGCGCCGCACCACCAACGGGTGGGCTCGAACCTCCAACTTTTCGGTTAACAGCCGATCGCGCTGGCCAATTGCGCCACGGAGACAGTCCTGCTCCACTCTCACCACAATTAGAACGTATCTTCAAAGCTATCAGCCCAAAGAAAAAAAAGCGCCGCACCACCACTTGTGGGCTCGAACCTCCAACCTTTCGCTTAACAGCAGATCGCGCTAGCCAATTGCGCCACGGAGACAATCGTGCTCCACTCTCACCACCATCAGAACATATCTTCAAAGCTATCAGCGCAAAGAAAAAAGCAAAGCACCACTCCCGGAAGGGCTCGAACCTCCAACTTTTCGGTTAACAGCCGATCGCGCTGGCCAATTGCGCCACGGACAAAGTCCTGCTCCACTCTCACCACCGTCAGACCATTTCTTCACAGCTATCACCCCAAAGAAAAAAAAGCGCCGCACCACCACCGGGTGGGCTCGAACCTCCAACCTTTCGGTTAACAGCCGATCGCGCTAGCCAATTGCCCCACGGAGACAGTCGTGCTCCACTCTCACCACCGTCAGAACATTTCTTCAGAGCTATCACCCCAAAGAAAAAAAAAGCGCCGCACCACCACCGGTTGGGCTAGAACCTCCAACCTTTCGGTTAACAGCCGATCGCGCTAGCCAATTGCGCCACGAAGACAGTCCTGATCCACACTCACCACCATCAGAACATATCTTCAAAGCTATCATCGCAAAGAAAAAAGCAACACACCACTCCCGGGGGGCTCGAAACTCTAACCTTTCGGTCAACAGCCGATCGCGCAGGCCCATTGCGCCACGGAGACAGTCTTGCTCATCTCTCACCACCATCAGATCATATCATCAAAGCTATTAGCCCAAAGAAAAAAAAGCACCGCACTACCACCGGGTGGGCTCGAACCTCCAACTTTTCGGCTAACAGCCGATCGCGCTGGCCAATTGCGCCACGGAGACAGTCCTGCTCCACTCTCACCACAATTAGAACATATCTTCAAAGCTATCAGCCCAAAGAAAAAAAAGCGCCGCACCACCACCGGGTGGGCTCGAACCTCCAACCTCTCGGTTAACAGCAGATCGCGCTAGCCAATCGCGCCACGGAGACAATCGTGCTCCACTCTCACCACCATCAGAACATATCTTCAAAGCTATCAGTGCAAAGAAAACAAAGCGCCGCACCACCACCGGGTGGGCTCGAACCTCCAACCTTTCGGTTAACAGCCGATCGCGCAAGCCGATTTCGCCATGGAGACACTCCTGCTCCACTCTCACCACCATCAGAACAAATCTTCAAAGGTATCAGCCCAAAGAAAAAAAAGCGCCGCACCACCACTGGGTGGGCTCGAACCTCCGACTTTTCGGTTAACAGCCGATCGCGCTAGCCAATTCCGCCACGGAGACAGTCCTGCTCCACTCTCACCACCGTCAGAACATTTCTTCAGAGCTAGCAGCCCAAAGAAAAAAAAAGCCCTGCACCACCACCGGGTGGGCTCTAACCTCCAACATTACGGTTAACAGCCGATCGCGCTAGCCAATTGCCCCACGGAGACAGTCGTGCTCCACTCTCACCATCGTCAGAACATTTATTCAGAGCTATCACCCCAAAGAAAAAAAAAAGCGCCGCACCACCACCGATTGGGCTCGAACCTCCAACCTTTCGGTTAACAGCCGATCGCGCTAGCCAATTGTGCCACGAAGACTGTCCTGCTCCACTCTCGCCACCATCAGAACATATCTTCAAAGCTATTACCGCAAAGAAAAAAGCAACACACACCTCCTGGGAGGGCTCGAGACTCCAACCTTTCGGTTAACAGCCGATCGCGCTAGCCCATTGCGCCACGGGGACAGTCTTGCTCCACTCTCACCACCATCAGAACATATCTTCAAAGCTATCAGCGCAAAGCAAAAAGCAACACACCACTTCCGGGAGGGCTCGAAACTCCAACCTTTCGGTCAACAGCCGATCGCGCTAGCCCATTGCGCCACGGAGACAGTCTTGCTCCCTTCTCACCACCATCAGAACATAACTTCAAAGCTATCAGCCCAAAGAAAAAAAAAGCGCTGCACCACCACCGGGTGGGCTCAAACCTCCAACCTTTCGGTTAACAGCCGATCGCGCTAGCCAATTGCGCCACGGAGACAGTCGTGCTCCACTCTCACCACCATCAGAACATATCTTCAAAGCTATCAGCGCAAAGAAAAAAGCAAAACACCACTCCCGGAAGGGCTCGAACCTCCAACTTTTCGGTTAACAGCCGATCGCGCTGGCCAATTGCGCCACGGACAAAGTCCTGCTCCACTCTCACCACCGTCAGACCATTTCTTCAGAGCTATCACCCCAAAGAAAAAAAAAAGCGCCGCACCACCACCGGGTGGGCTTGAACCTCCAACCTTTCGGTTAACAGCCGATCGCGCTAGCCAATTGCCCCACGGAGAAAGTCGTGCTCCACTCTCACCACCGTCACAACATTTCTTCAGAGCTATCACCCCAAAAAAAAAGCGCCGCACCACCACCGGTTGGGCTAGAACCTCCAACCTTTCGGTTAACAGCCGATCGCGCTAGCCAATTGCGCCACGAAGACAGTCCTGCTCCACACTCACCACCATCAGAACATATCTTCAAAGCTATTACCGCAAAGAAACAAGCAACACACCACTCCCGGGAGGGCTCAAAACTCCAACCTTTCGGTTAACAGCCGATCGCGCTAGCCCATTGCGCCACGGAGACAGTCTTGCTCCACTCTCACCACCATCAGAACATATCTTCAAAGCTATCATCGCAAAGAAAAAAGCAACACACCACTCCCGGGAGGGCTCGAAACTCCAACCTTTCGGTCAACAGCCGATCGCGCAGGCCCATTGCGCCACGGAGACAGTCTTGCTCATCTCTCACCACTATCAGATCATATCATCAACGCTATCAGCCTAAAGAAAAAAAAGCACCGCACCACCACTGGGTGGGCTCGAACCTCCGACTTTTCGGTTAACAGCCGATCGCGCTAGCCAATCGCGCCACGGAGGCAGTCCTGCTCCACTCTCACCACCATCAGAACATATCTTCAAAGCTATCAGCCCAAAGAAAAAAAACCACCCCACCACCACCGGGTGGGCTCGAACCTCCAACCTTTCGGTTAACAGCCAATCGCGCTAGCCAATTGCGCCACGGAGACAGTCCTGATCCACTCTCACCACCATCAGAACATATCTTCAAAGCTATCAGCACAAAGAAAAAAAGCACCGCACCACCACCGGGTGGGCTCGAACCTCCAACCTTTCGGTTAACAGCCGATCGCGCTAGCCAACTGCGCCATGGAGACAGTCGTGCTCCACTCTCACCACCATCAGAACATATCTTCAATGCTATCAGCGCAAAGAAAAAAGCAACACACCACTCCCGGGAGGGATCGCAATTCCAACCTTTCGGTTAACAGCCGATCGCGCTAGCCAATTGCGCCACGGAGACAGTCCTGCTCTACTCTCACCACCATCAGAACATATCTTCAAAGCTATTAGCCCGAAGAAAAAAAAAGCGCCGCACCACCGCCGGGTGGGCTCGAAACTCTAACCTTTCGGTTAACAGCCGATCACGCTAGCCAATTGCGCCACGGAGACAGTCCTGCTCCACTCTCACCACCATCAGAACATATCTTCAAAGCTATCAGCCCACAGAAAAAAAAGCGCCGCACAACCACCGGGTAGGCTCGAACCTCCGACGTTTTGGTTAACACCGATTGCGCTCGCCAATTGCGCATTGGAGACAGTCCTGCTCCACTCTCACCACCATCAGAACATATCTTCAAAGCTATCAGCCCAAAGAAAAAAAAGCACTTCACCACCACCGGGTGGGCTCGAACCTCCAACTTTTCGGTTAACAGCCGATCACGCTAGCCAACTGCGCCACGGAGACAGTCCTGCTCCACTCTCACCACCATCAGAACATATCTTCAAAGCTATCAGCCCACAGAAAAAAAAGCGCCGCACAACCACCGGGAAGGCTCGAACCTCCGCCTTTTCGGTTAACAGCCGATCGCGCTAGCCAATTGCGCCACGGAGACAGTCCTGCTCCACTCTAACCACCATAAGAACATATCTTCAAAGCTATCAGCACAAAGAAAAAAAAGCGCCGCACCACCACTGGGTGGGTTCGAACCTCCGACCTTTTGGTTAACAGCCGATCGCGCTAGCCAATTGCGCCACGGAGACAATCCTGCTCCAATCTCACCACCATCAGAACATATCTTCAAAGCTATCAGCCCAAAGAAAAAAAAGCGCCGCACCACCACCGGGTGGGCTCGAACCTCCAACTTTCCGGTTAACAGCCGATCACGCTAGCCAATTGCGCCACGGAGACAGTCCTGCTCCATTCTCACCACCATCAGAACATATCTTCAAAGCTATCAGCCCACAGAAAAAAAGCGCCGCACAACCACTGGGTGGGCTCGAACCTCCAACATTACGGTTAACAGCCGATCGCGCTAGCCAATTGCCCCACGGAGACAGTCGTGCTCCACTCTCACCATCGTCAGAACATTTCTTCAGAGCTATCACCCCAAAGAAAAAAAAAGCACCGCACCACCACCGATTGGGCTCGAACCTCCAACCTTTCGGTTAACAGCCGATCGCGCTAGCCAATTGTGCCACGAAGACTGTCCTGCTCCATTCTCACCACCATCAGAACATATCTTCAAAGCTATTACCGCAAAGAAAACAGCAACACACCACTCCTGGGAGGGCTCGAGACTCCAACCTTTCGGTTAACAGCCGATCGCGCTAGCCCATTGCGCCACGGGGACAGTCTTGCTCCACTCTCACCACCATCAGAACATATCTTCAAAGCTATCAGCGCAAAGAAAAAAGCAACACACCACTTCCGGGAGGGCTCGAAACTCCAACCTTTCGGTCAACAGCCGATCGCGCTAGCCCATTGCGCCACGGAGACAGTCTTGCTCCCTTCTCACCACCATCAGAACATAACTTCAAAGCTATCAGCCCAAAGAAAAAAAAAGCACTGCACCACCACCGGGTGGGCTCAAACCTCCAACCTTTCGGTAAACAGCCGATCGCGCTAGCCAATTGCGCCACGGAGACAGTCGTGCTCCACTCTCACCACCATCAGAACATATCTTCAAAGCTATCAGTGCAAAGAAAAAAGCAAAACACCACTCCCGGAAGGGCTCGAACCTCCAACTTTTCGGTTAACAGCCGATCGCGCTGGCCAATTGCGCCACGGACAAAGTCCTGCTCCACTCTCACCACCGTCAGACCATTTCTTCAGAGCTATCACCCCAAAGAAAAAAAAAGCGCCGCACCACCACCGGGTGGGCTCGAACCTCCAACCTTTCGGTTAACAGCCGATCGCGCTAGCCACTTGCCCCACGGAGACAGTCGTGCTCCACTCTCACCACCATCAGAACATTTCTTCAGAGCTATCACCCCAAAGAAAAAAAAAGCGCCGCACCACCACCGGTTGGGCTAGAACCTCCAACCTTTCGGTTAACAGCCGATCGCGCTAGCCAATTGCGCCACGAAGACAGCCCTGCTCCACACTCACCACCATCAGAACATATCTTCAAAGCTATTACCGCAAAGAAAAAAGCAACACACCACTCCCGGGAGGGCTCAAAACTCCAACCTTTCGGTTAACAGCCGATCGCGCTAGCCCATTGCGCCACGGAGACAGTCTTGCTCCTATAATATAGAACGGAGACAGTCAAAACTGTTATCCGAGACCAGGTAGGAGCGTAGGCCTAGCTATCAAAATCAGCGACAGTCCGGGCCGAGCGTCTCGTGCTTAGCACTGACAATGTGTGTGCCGAGATTTGCATGACCCACTACAATCATCATTACATATTCCCCCCTCGCTGAAGATGGTGCCAAGTAAGTGTTCTAAGGTGTCGTGAGGACAAGTGGTTCGTGATATGGTTTGAGGCGATTCACATGTACGATTTCGAGCCTCGGCGACGCAGGTCCACAGTGGCCGTGAGGGGTTCGATGAGGTAGTTAACAGCGGAAGTTTGTTCTATGACGCGATAAGGTCCATGGTACCTGCTGACAAACTTTGTAGAGGTACCAGGAGCAGCACTGGGGGGCACCCACAGCCAAACAAGAGAGTTGGGCGAAAATTGGTAGTTGGACCGTCCATCGTCGTGACGAAATTTCTGTAGCCCTTGTTCTTGTGTTGTAAGGGTGCGAGCTAATTGCCGACATTCTTCCGCATACCGCGCGGCTTCGGAAAGTGGTGTGCCTTCGGATGAGTCGGGTCGGTAGGGGAGAATGGTGTCAATTGGAGATGATGGTTCTCGACCATAAAGTAAAAAGAATGGAGAAAAGCCTGTCGTCGCTTGAGGTGACGTGTTGTAAGCGTACGTTACGTAAGGAAGGATAAGATCCCAGTTTGTGTGGTCGGAGGCGACATACATAGAAAGCATGTCGCCAAGAGTACGGTTGAAACGCTCGGTCAAGCCATTTGTTTGTGGGCGATATGCGGTAGTACAGCGGTGAATTACATGGCATTCTGCAAGAAGTTCTCGAATAACATCCGCGAGAAAGACGCGGCCTCGGTCGCTCAAAAGTTCACGTGGAGCGCCATGACGCAGAACAAAACGTTGCAGCAGGAAAGACGCAACGTCACGTGCCGTCGCGGCTGGTAGAGCGGCCGTTTCTGCATATCTCGTGAGATGGTCGATCGCTACAATAATCCAGCGATTCCCAGCTGATGTATATGGCAGAGGACCATAAAGGTCTATTCCAACCCGGTCGAATGGTCGCACTGGGCACGGTAACAGCTGCATTGGTGCAGTAGGACGGCTAGGATCGTGCTTGCAGCGTTGGCACTCTGTGCAAGATCGAATGTACTTTTGAACGAATGTGTACATGCCGCGCCAATAAAACCGAAAACGTAGCCTGGCGTAGGTTTTAAACAATCCGGCGTGCGCACACTGCGGATCGGCATGGAAAGCAGCACATATGCTGGCGCGGAGATGCCTGGGTATGACGAGTAGCCATTTGCGACCGTCAGGGTGGTAGTTGCGGCGATAAAGTATTCCATCACGGATGGCGAAGTGAGAGGCTTGTCGGTGTAGCGCTCGAGATGGCTGGTGGGCGAGTGTTTCAGATAGGTAATCCATCAGAGACGCAATCCACAAATCTTTGCGCTGCTCCGCAGCCATGTTGATGGGTCCTGATAGTGGAAGGAAGTTGTCTTGGATGGAGACACTCGCAATATCAGTAGAAACAGGCGAACGCGAAAGAGCGTCGGCATCGGCGTGCTTTTTGCCTGAGCGATAAATGACGCGGATGTCGTACTCTTGGAGCCGTAAAGCCCATCGTGCCAAGCGTCCTGAGGGATCTTTGAGGGAGGATAACCAGCAGAGCGCGTGGTGGTCGGTAACAACATCGAAAGGGCGGCCGTACAGATAAGGCCGAAATTTTGTAATGGCCCAGATAATCGCTAGGCATTCTTTCTCAGTTACCGAATAATTTGCTTCTGTTCTTGTAAGAGTGCGGCTCGCGTACGCAACAACATATTCTTGGTAACCAGGCTTTCGTTGGGCGAGTACAGCGCCAAGACCGACACCGCTAGCATCTGTGTGGATTTCTGTGGGAGCGCTTGAATCGAAATGACGCAGTATGGGTGGTGTTGTAAGCAGTTCACGGAGCTTCGCAAAGGCACTGTCGCAAGCTGGAGACCACGCAGATAGATTGTGGTCTCCCTGAAGTAGGTCTGTCAGAGGCGCCATGATCGAGGCGAAATCTCGGACGAAGCGGCGGAAGTATGAGCAAAGCCCAATGAAACTACGCAGCTGCTTGAGAGACGCGGGCCTCGGGAACTCGCGAACAGAACGTAGCTTAGCGGGGTCTGGAAGAACGCCATCCTTTGACACGACGTGTCCGAGAATGGTCAGCTTGCGCGCTCCAAAGTGACACTTCTTCAAGTTGAGTTGGAGGCCTGCTGCAGAGAGGCAGCGTAGAACCTGTTCCAAGCGACGAAGGTGGGTGGGAAAATCGGGCGAGAATACTACTACATCGTCTAAGTAGCACAAACACGTGTTCCATTTGAGGCCTCGTAGGATAGTGTCCATCATGCGCTCAAATGTTGCCGGCGCATTGCATAGCCCGAATGGCATCACGTTAAATTTGTATAAGCCGTCTGCTGTAACAAATGCAGTTTTTGGCCTATCATCCGGATTCATGGGCACTTGCCAGTATCCAGAGCGTAGATCAAGGGAGGAAAAGAACTCGGCGCCTTGTAAAGAGTCGACGGCGTCATCAATTCGAGGCAAAGGATAAACATCCTTTCGTGTTATTTTGTTTAGGCGACGATAATCTACGCAAAAGCGTATCTTGCCATCCTTCTTTTTAACTAAAACAACCGGCGACGCCCAAGGACTGTTTGACAGTTGAACGACGCCTCGCTTTAGCATGTCACCAACTTGTTCATCGATGATACGGCGTTCAGTTGGCGAAACACGGTATGGTCGCTGCCGTAGTGGTGGGTGATTACCTGTGTCGATCTGGTGGCACACGGTAGATGTGCGACCTAAAGTAGCGCTGTGACTGTCAAAAGATGGTCGAAACTTGTCAAGGAGGCTCAAAAGCTCACACCTCTGTTGTGGGTTCAGGCCTTCGTCGATGACACGGTTGAAAATGTCGGTAGTGGAAGGGTCATTCACTGAACTACAGGAGAGGGCGCTGACTTCTGATGATTCATCAGGAACGTCAAGTGTAGCGATGGTTTCGAATGATTCTATCGAACCAATACATTCGCCTCGAAGTAGCGTAATCGTGAATGGGAACGGATTCTTCACAGGCACGTTGGTCGCACCAGCTTGAAGAGTAACGAGAGCGGTTGGGAGCGGTGTAGGTGGCGATGAACGAAAGCAGCGGAAGGCGTGAAGAATGCGGTAGCGTCGACGACGGTGGAACACGACACAGGTGCGAAGACAGTAGCGCGTGGAGGGATTCGGGTGTCGTCACTAATGACCAACTTCGCGTCGGAAGGGCGATCGTGCACTGGTAGCGCATCACCAAGGGGACAAAAGGCGACTTCGGCACGGGCGCAATCAATGACGGCTTGGTGATGGGAGAGAAAATCCCAACCTAAAATGATGTCATGAGAACAGTGCGGGAGTACTACGAACTGGACTGTGTAGGGCGCTCCTTGAATTACAAGTCTGGCAGTACACGCGGCCACAGGCTGCACAGGCTGTGCAGTGGCAGTATGAAGACATGAACCCAAGTAAGGCGTTGTCACTTTTCGAATTGAACGGCAAACTTTTTCGGCGATGACAGAAATTGCGGCACCAGTATCAATAAGGGCAAGTACGGGTACACCTTCAAGAACGGCATAATTTCATTCGGCGGCGAACGAAGATGGCTTGTGCTTTGCGACGAGGACGCAGTTCTTGCCTCGGGAACTGCGTCATTTAGTTTTCCGCGTCGATTGTAGGGGGGCGTTGGCGCATCGGGGAGGGCGAGCGTCGACGTGGAGAAGGAGATCGGCGATCAGGAGCTGGTCGGTGGCTTAGACGAGGAGCGTACAATTCGGGGTCTGGGGTGTATTGAGTGTACGTGTAATCGTTTTCGTATGGACGTATGTTTTCACGTGAGTGGAGTGGGCGGCGGCGGCACAGACGTGCGACGTGCCCAGGTAGACCACACGAAAAGCAGATCGGTCGGTTGTCGGCATTGCGCCATGGATTAGGGACTCGGCGAAGTGGAGGTCGTGGCGGCTGGGCGGCATAAACAGGAGCAGGCTGTGGAGGCAGCGCTTGGAACGTCTGTGGTCGTGGTCGTGCTGCTGCTTCGGCGTACGTCAATGGTGCATTGACTGGTGGCACCAGCTGTGAAGGAAGGACCTCAGACACTTGATCTCGTATAATAGTCCGTAGAGTAGGGCTAAGCGGTGCACTGCGCTCCGGTAGGCCAGAGATGAGCGAGAGTTGACGGGCAACTTTTTCGCGCACGAAATCTTTGATCTGCGAGAGGAGGACGGGGTCTTGCGAGGGAGTTAAGCCGGACATCAATTCCTGATGTGGGACAGCACGGCGGGTGACGAGACGTTGCCGGCGGAGCTCATCATAGCTTTGGCAGAGCTCGGTAACTTGGGCGACAGTAGCAGGGCTTTTTGAAATGAGCATCTGGAAAGCGTCCTCATCAATACCTTTAAAAATATGCTTGATGCGGTCCACCTCTGTCATGTTCACATCGACGCGCTTGCACAAGTCAATGACGTCTTCTATGTAACTTGTAAAGTTCTCACCAGGCAGTTGAGATCTCGACTGAAGGCGCTGCTCCGCACGAAGTTTGCGGACAGAAGGACGACCAAAGACTTCGCTGAACTTTGCTTTGAATGCTGTCCAGGTGGGAACGTCGGTGTCATGGTTCCGAAGCCATAGGTGGGAAATGCCACTGAGGTAAATGCCGACAGTGGCCCGTCTCGTGGCTTCGTCCCATTTGTTCAAGACACTAACGAGTTCGTAAGTAGCCAGCCAGTCGTCGACGTCGTGGTCATCAGTGCCGCTGAATATGGGAGGATCCCGCTGACGGACCGCGCCGGAGCACACGATGGGCTGGGAAGCCATAGGAGGAGGGCTTGTGGCAGATGCAGTGGTCATGACAGCAGGTAGAGTCCGGCTTCGCAACTCCAGGATTGCAAGGAGACCCAGCAAACTCCACCAATTATAATATAAAACGGAGACAGTCAAAACTGTTATCCGAGACCAGGTAGGAGCGTAGGCCTAGCTATCAAAATCAGCGACAGTCCGGGCCGAGCGTCTCGTGCTTAGCACTGACAATGTGTGTGCCGAGATTTGCATGACCCACTACAATCATCATTACACTCCACTCTCACCACCATCAGAACATATCTTCAAAGCTATCATCGCAAAGAAAAAAGCAACACACCACTCCCGGGAGGGCTCGAAACTCCAACCTTTCGGTCAACAGCCGATCGCGCAGGCCCATTGCGCCACGGAGACAGTCTTGCTCATCTCTCACCACCATCAGATCATATCATCAAAGCTATCAGCCCAAAGAAAAAAAAGCACCGCACCACCACCGGGTGGGCTCGAACCTCCAACTTTTCGGCTAACAGCCGATCGCGCTGGCCAATTGCACCACGGAGACAGTCCTGCTCCACTCTCACCACAATCAGAACATATCTTCAAAGCTATCAGCGCAAAGAAAAAAGCAACACACCACTCCCGGGAGGGATCGCAACTCCAACCTTTCGGTTAACAGCCGATCGCGCTAGACAATTGCGCCACGGAGACAGTCCTGCTCTACTCTCACCAACATCAGAACATATCTTCAAAGCTATTAGCCCGAAGAAAAAAAAGCGCCGCTCCACCACCGGGTGGGCTCGAACCTCCAACCTTTCGGTTAACAGCCGATCGCGCTAGCCAACTGCGCCATGGAGACAGTCGTGCTCCACTCACACCACCATCAGAACATATCTTCAAAGCTATCAGCGCAAAGAAAAAAGCAACACACCACTCCCGGGAAGGATCGCAACTCCAACCTTTCGGTTAACAGCCGATCGCACTAGACAATTGCGCCACTGAGACAGTCCGGCTCTACTCTCACCAACATCAAAACATATCTTCAAAGCTATTAGCCCGAAGAAAAAAAAGCGCCGCACCACCGCCGGGTGGGCTCGAAACTCCAACCTTTCGGTTAACAGCCGATCACGCTAGCCAATTGCGCCACGGAGACAGTCCTGCTCCACTCTCACCACCATCAGAACATATCTTCAAAGCTATAGCTATCAGCCCACAGAAAAAAAAGCGCCGCACAACCACCGGGTAGGCTCGAACCTCCGACGTTTTGGTTAACACCGATTGCGCTCGCCAATTGCGCCTTGGAGACAGTCCTGCTCCACTCTCACCACCATCAGAACATATCTTCAAAGCTATCAGCACAAAGAAAAAAAAGCGCCGCACCACCACTGGGTGGGTTCAAACCTCCGACCTTTTGGTTAACAGCAGATCGCGCTAGCCAATCGCGCCACGGAGACAATCGTGCTCCACTCTCACCACCATCAGAACATATCTTCAAAGCTATCAGCGCAAAGAAAAAAAAGCGCCGCACCACCACCGGGTGGGCTCGACCCTCCAACCTTTCGGTTAACAGCCGATCGCGCAAGCCGATTTCGCCATGGAGACACTCCTGCTCCACTATCACCACCATCAGAACATATCTTCAAAGGTATCAGCCCAAAGAAAAAAAAGCGCCGCACCACCACTGGGTGGGCTCGAACCTCCGACCTTTCGGTTAACAGCCGATCGCGCTAGCCAATTGCGCCACGGAGGCAGTCCTGCTCCACTCTCACCACCATCAGAACATATCTTCAAAGCTATCAGCCCAAAGAAAAAAAACCACCGCACCACCACCGGGTGGGCTCGAACCTCCAACCTTTCGGTTAACAGCCAATCGCGCTAGCCAATTGCGCCACGGAGACAGTCCTGCTCCACTCTCACCACCATCAGAACATATCTTCAAAGCTATCAGCACAAAGAAAAAAAGCGCCGCACCACCACCGGGTGGGCTCGAACCTCCAACCTTTCGGTTAACAGCCGATCACGCTAGCCAACTGCGCCATGGAGACAGTCGTGCTCTACTCTCACCAACATCAGAACATATCTTCAAAGCTATCAGCGCAAAGAAAAAAGCAACACACCACTCCCGGGAGGGATCGCACTCCAACCTTTCGGTTAACAGCCGATCGCGCTAGACAATTGCGCCACGGAGACAGTCCTGCTCTACTCTCACCAACATCGGAACATATCTTCAAAGCTATTAGCCCGAAGAAAAAAAAGCGCCGCACCACCGCCGGCTGGGCTCGAAACTCCAACCTTTCGGTTAACAGCCGATCACGCTAGCCGATTGCGCCACGGAGACAGTCCTGCTCCACTCTCACCACCATCAGAACATATCTTCAAAGCTATCAGCCCACAGAAAAAAAAGCGCCGCACAACCACCGGGTAGGCTCGAACCTCCGACGTTTTGGTTAACACCGATTGCGCTCGCCAATTGCGCCTTGGAGACAGTCCTGCTCCACTCTCACCACCATCAGAACATATCTTCAGAGCTATCAGCACAAAGAAAAAAAAGCACTTCACCACCACCGGGTGGGCTCGAACCTCCAACTTTTCGGTTAACAGCCGATCACGCTAGCCAACTGCGCCACGAAGACGGTCCTGCTCCACTCTCACCACCATCAGAACATATCTTCAAAGCTATCAGCCCACAGAAAAAAAAGCGCCGCACAACCACCGGGTAGGCTCGAACCTCCGACTTTTCGGTTAACAGCCGATCGCGCTAGCCAATTGCGCCACGGAGACAGTCCTGCTCCACTCTAACCACCATAAGAACATATCTTCAAAGCTATCAGCCCAAAGAAAAAAAAGCGCCGCACCACCACTGGGTGGGTTCGAACCTCCGACCTTTTGGTTAACAGCCGATCGCGCTAGCCAATTGCGCCACGGAGACAATCCTGCGCCACTCTTACCACCATCAGAACATATCTTCAAAGCTATCAGCCCAAAGAAAAAAAAGCGCCGCACCACCACCGGGTGGGCTCGAACCTCCAACTTTCCGGTTAACAGCCGATCACGCTAGCCAATTGCGCCACGGAGACAGTCCTGCTCCATTCTCATCACCATCAGAACATATCTTCAAAGCTATCAGCCCACAGAAAAAAAAGCGCCGCACAACCACCGGGTAGGCTCGAACTTCCGACTTTTCGGTACACAGCCGATCGCGCTAGCCCATTGCGCCACGGAGACAATCTTGCTCCCTTCTCACCACCATCAGAACATAACTTCAAAGCTATCATCCCAAAGAAAAAAAAAGCACCGCACCACCACCGGGTGGGCTCGAACCTCCAACCTTTCGGTTAACAGCCGATCGCGCTAGCCAATTGCACCACGGAGACAGCCCTGCTCTACTCTCACCACCATCAGAACATATCTTCAAAGCTATCAGCCCAAAGAAAAAAAAGCGCCGCACCACCGCCGGGTGGGCTCGAAACTCCAACCTTTCGGTTAACAGCCGATCACGCTAGCCAATTGCGCCACGGAGACAGTCCTGCTCCACTCTCACCACCATCAGAACATATCTTCAAAGCTATCAGCCCACAGAAAAAAAAGCGCCGCACAACCACCGGGTAGGCTCGAACCTCCGACGTTTTGGTTAACACCGATTGCGCTCGCCAATTGCGCCTTGGAGACAGTCCTGCTCCACTCTCACCACCATCAGAACATATCTTCAAAGCTATCAGCACAAAGAAAAAAAAGCACTTCACCACCACCGGGTGGGCTCGAACCTCCAACTTTTCGGTTAACAGCCAATCACGCTAGCCAATTGCGCCACGGAGACAGTCCTGCTCCACTCTCACCACCATCAGAACATATCTTCAAAGCTATCAGCCCAAACAAAAAAAAGCGCCGCACCACCACTGGGTGGGTTCGAACCTTCGACCTTTTGGTTAACAGCCGATCGCGCTAGCCAATTGCGCCACGGAGACAATCCTGCTCCACTCTCACCACCATCAGAACATATCTTCAAAGCTATCAGCCCAAAGAAAAAAAAGCGCCGCACCACCACCGGGTGGGCTCGAACCTCCAGCTTTCCGGTTAACAGCCGATCACGCTAGCCAATTGCGCCACGGAGACAGTCCTGCTCCATTCTCACCACCATCAGAACATATCTTCAAAGCTATCAGCCCACAGAAAAAAAAGCGCCGCACAACCACCGCGTAGGCTCGAACCTCCGACTTTTCGGTTAACAGCCGATCGCGCTAGCCAATTGCGCCACGGAGACAGTCCTGCTCCACTCTCACCACCATAAGAACATATCTCCAAAGCTATCAGCCCAAAGAAAAAAAAGCGCCGCACCACCACTGGGTGGGCTCGAACCTCCGACCTTTTCGTTAACAGCCGATCGCGCTAGCCAATTGCGCCACGGAGACAATCCTGCTCCACTCTCACCACCATAAGAACATATCTTCAAAGCTATCAGCCCGAAGAAAAAAGCAACACACCACTTCCGGGAGGGCTCGAAACTCCAACCTTTCGGTACACAGCCGATCGCGCTAGCCCATTGCGCCACGGAGACAATCTTGCTCCCTTCTCACCACCATCAGAACATAACTTCAAAGCTATCATCCCAAAGAAAAAAACGCACCGCACCACCACCGGGTGGGCTCGAACCACCAACCTTTCGGTTGACAGCCGATCGCGCTAGCCAATTGCACCACGGAGACAGTCCTGCTCTACTCTCACCACCATCAGAACATATCTTCAAAGCTATCAGCCCAAAGAAAAAAAAGCGCCGCACCACCGCCGGGTGGGCTCGAAACTCCAACCTTTCGGTTAACAGCCGATCGCGCTAGCCAATTGCGCCACAGAGACAGTCCTGCTTCACTCTCACCACCATCAGAACATATCTTCAAAGCTATCAGCCCAAAGAAAAAAAAGCGCCATACCACAACCGGGTGGGCTCGAACCTCCGACCTTTTGGTTAACACTGATCGCGCTCACCAATTGCGCCTTAGAGACAGTCCTGCTCCACTCTCTCCACCATCAGAACATATCTTCAAAGCTATCAGCCCAAGAAAAAAAAGCGCCGCACAACCACCGGGTAGGCTCGAACCTCCGACTTTTCTAACAGCCGATCGCGCTAGCCAATTGCGCCACGGAGACAGTCCTGCTCCACTTTAACCACCATAAGAAAATATCTTCAAAGCTATCAGCCCAAAGAAAAAAAAGCGCCGCACCACCACTGGGTGGGCTCGAACCTCCGACCTTTTGGTTAACAGCCGATCGCGCGTGCCAATTGCGCCACGGAGACAGTCCTGCTCCACTCTCACCACCATAAGAACATATCTTCAAAGCTATCAGCCCAAAGAAAAAAAAGCGCCACACCACCACTGGGTGGGCTCGAACCTCCGACCTTTTGGTTAACAGCCGATCGCGCTAGAAATTGCGCCCGGGAGACAATCCTGCTCCACTCTCACCACCATCAGAACATATCTTCAAAGCTATCAGCCCAAAGAAAAAAAAGCGCCGCACCACCACCGGGTGGGCTCGAACCTCCAACTTTCCGGTTAACAGCCGATCACGCTAGCCAATTGCGCCACGGAGACAGTCCTGCTCCACTCTCACCACATCAGAACATATCTTCAAAGCTATCAGCCCACAGAAAACAAAGCGCCGCACAACCACCGGGTAGGCTCGAACCTCCGACTTTTCGGTTAACAGCCGATCGCGCGTGCCAATTGCGCCACGGAGACAGTCCTGCTCCACTCTCACCACCATAAGAACATATCTTCAAAGCTATCAGCCCAAAGAAAAAAAAGCGCCGCACCACCACTGGGTGGGCTCGAACCTCCGACCTTTTGGTTAACAGCCGATCGCGCTATCCAATTGCGCCACGGAGACAATCCTGCTCCACTCTCACCACCATAAGAACATAACTTCAAAGCTATCAGCCTGAAGCAAAAAGCAACACACCACTCCCGGGAGGGCTCGAAACTCCAACCTTTCGGTCAACAGCCGATCGCGCTAGCCCATTGCGCCACGGAGACAGTCTTGCTCCCTTCCCACCACCATCAGAACATAACTTCAAAGCTATCAGCCCAAAGAAAAAAAAAAGCACCGCACCACCACCGGGTGGGCTCGAACCTCCGACCTTTTGGTTAACAGCCGATCGCGCTGTCCAAATGCGCCACGGAGACAACCGTGCTCCACTCTCACCACAATTAGAACATATCTTCAAAGCTATCAGCCCAAAAAAAAGCGCCGCACCACCACCGGGTGGGCTCGAACCTCCAACCTTTCGGTTAACAGCAGATCGCGCTAGCCAATCGCGCCACGGAGACAATCTTGCTCCACTCTCACCACCATCAGAACATATCTTCAAAGCTATCAGCGCAAAGAAAAAAAAGCGCCGCACCACCACCGGGTGGGCTCGAACCTCCAACCTTTCGGTTAACAGCCGATCGCGCTAGACAATTGCGCCACGGAGACAGTCCTGCTCTACTCTCACCAACATCAGAACACATCTTCAAAGCTATTAGCCCGAAGAAAAAAAAGCGCCGCACCACCGCCGGCTGGGCTCGAAACTCCAACCTTTCGGTTAACAGCCGATCACGCTAGCCAATTGCGCCACGGAGACAGTCCTGCTCCACTCTCACCACCATCAGAACATATCTTCAAAGCTATCAGCCCACAGAAAAAAAAGCGCCGCACAACCACCGGGTAGGCTCGAACCTCCGACGTTTTGGTTAACACCGATTGCGCTCGCCAATTGCGCCTTGGAGACAGTCCTGCTCCACTCTCACCACCATCAGAACATATCTTCAAAGCTATCAGCACAAAGAAAAAAAAGCACTTCACCACCACCGGGTGGGCTCGAACCTCCAACTTTTCGGTTAACAGCCGATCACGCTAGCCAATTGCGCCACGGAGACAGTCCTGCTCCACTCTCACCACCATCAGAACATATCTTCAAAGCTATCAGCCCACAGAAAAAAAGCGCCGCACAACCACCGGGTAGGCTCGAACCTCCGACTTTTCGGTTAACAGCCGATCGCGCTAGCCAATTGCGCCACGGAGACAGTCCTGCTCCACTCTAACCACCATAAGAACATATCTTCAAAGCTATCAGCCCAAAGAAAAAAAAGCGCCGCACCACCACTGGGTGGGTTCGAACCTCCGACCTTTTGGTTAACAGCCGATCGCGCTAGCCAATTGCGCCACGGAGACAATCCTGCGCCACTCTCACCACCATCAGAACATATCTTCAAAGCTATCAGCCCAAAGAAAAAAAAGCGCCGCACCACCACCGGGTGGGCTCGAACCTCCAACTTTCCGGTTAACAGCCAATCGCGCTAGCCAATTGCGCCACGGAGACAGTCCTGCTCCACTCTAACCACCATAAGAACATATCTTCAAAGCTATCAGCCCACAGAAAAAAAAGCGCCGCACAACCACCGGGTAGGCTCGAACCTCCGACTTTTCGGTTAACAGCCGATCGCGCTAGCCAATTGCGCCACGGAGACAGTTCTGCTCCACTCTAACCACCATAGGAACATATCTTCAAAGCTATCAGCCCAAAGAAAAAAAAGCGCCGCACCACCACTGGGTGGGTTCGAACCTCCGACCTTTTGGTTAACAGCCGATCGCGCTAGCCAATTGCGCCACGGAGACAATCCTGCGCCACTCTCACCACCATCAGAACATATCTTCAAAGCTATCAGCCCAAAGAAAAAAAAGCGCCGCACCACCACCGGGTGGGCTCGAACCTCCAACTTTCCGGTTAACAGCCGATCGCGCTAGCCAATTGCGCCACGGAGACAGTCCTGCTCCACTCTCACCACCATCAGAACATATCTTCAAAGCTATCAGCCCACAGAAAAAAAAAGCGCCGCACAACCACCGGGTAGGCTCGAACCTCCGACTTTTCGGTTAACAGCCGATCGCGCTAGCCAATTGCGCCACGGAGACAGTCCTGCTCCACTCTAACCACCATAAGAACATATCTTCAAAGCTATCAGCCCAAAGAAAAAAAAGCGCCGCACCACCACTGGGTGGGTTCGAACCTCCGACCTTTTGGTTAACAGCCGATCGCGCTAGCCAATTGCGCCACGGAGACAGTCCTGCTCCACTCTCACCACCATCAGAACATATCTTCAAAGCTATCAGCACAAAGAAAAAAAGCTCCGCACCACCACCGGGTGGGCTCGAACCTCCAACCTTTCGGTTAACAGCCGATCGCGCTAGCCAACTGCGCCATGGAGACAGTCGTGCTCCACTCACACCACCATCAGAACATATCTTCAAAGCTATCAGCACAAAGAAAAATGCGCCGCACCACCACCGGGTGGGCTCGAACCTCCAATTTTTCGGTCAACAGCCGATCGCGCTAGCCAACTGCGCCATGGAGACAGTCCTGCTCTACTCTCACCAACATCAGAACATATCTTCAAAGCTATTAGCCCACAGAAAAAAAAGCGCCGCACAACCACCGGGTAGGCTCGAACCTCCGACGTTTTGGTTAACACCGATTGCGCTCGCCAATTGCGCCTTGGAGACAGTCCTGCTCCACTCTCACCACCATCAGAACATATCTTCAAAGCTATCAGCACAAAGAAAAAAAAGCACTTCACCACCACCGGGTGGGCTCGAACCTCCAACTTTTCGGTTAACAGCCAATCACGCTAGCCAATTGCGCCACGGAGACAGTCCTGCTCCACTCTCACCACCATCAGAACATATCTTCAAAGCTATCAGCCCAAACAAAAAAAAGCGCCGCACCACCACTGGGTGGGTTCGAACCTCCGACCTTTTGGTTTACAGCCGATCGCGCTAGCCAATTGCGCCACGGAGACAATCCTGCTCCACTCTCACCACCATCAGAGCATATCTTCAAAGCTATCAGCCCAAAGAAAAAAAAGCGCCACACCACCACCGGGTGGGCTCGAACCTCCAACTTTCCGGTTAACAGCCGATCACGCTAGCCAATTGCGCCACGGAGACAGTCCTGCTCCACTCTCACCACCATCAGAACATATCTTCAAAGCTATCAGCCCACAGAAAAAAAAGCGCCGCACAACCACCGGGTAGGCTCGAACCTCCGACTTTTCGGTTAACAGCCGATCGCGCTAGCCAATTGCGCCACGGAGACAGTCCTGCTCCACTCTAACCACCATAAGAAAATATCTTCAAAGCTATCAGCCCAAAGAAAAAAAAGCGCCGCACCACCACTGGGTGGGCTCGAACCTCCGACCTTTTGGTTAACAGCCGATCGCGCTAGCCAACTGCGCCATGGAGACAGTCGTGCTCCACTCACACTACCATCAGAACATATCTTCAAAGCTATCAGCCCGAAGAAAAAAGCAACACACCACTCCCGGGAGGGCTCGAAACTCCAACCTTTCGGTCAACAGCCGATCGCGCTAGCCAATTGCCCCACGGAGACAGTGGTGCTCCACTCTCACCACCGTCAGAACATTTCTTCAGAGCTATCACCCCAAAGAAAAAAAAAGCGCCGCACCACCACCGGTTGGGCTAGAACCTCCAACCTTTCGGTTAACAGCCGATCGCGCTAGCCAATTGCGCAACGAAGACAGTCCTGCTCCACTCTAACCACCATCAGAACATATCTTCAAAGCTATTACCGCAAAGAAAAAAGCAACACACCACTCCCGGGAGGGCTCAAAACTCCAACCTTTCGGTTAACAGCCGATCGCGCGAGCCCATTGCGCCACGGAGACAGTCTTGCTCCACTCTCACCACCATCAGAACATATCTTCAAAGCTATCATCGCAAAGAAAAAAGCAACACACCACTCCCGGGAGGGCTCGAAACTCCAACCTTTCGGTCAACAGCCGATCGCGCTAGCCCATTGCGCCACGGAGACAGTCTTGCTCATCTCTCACCACCATAAGATCATATCATCAAGCCTATCAGCTCAAAGAAAAAAAAGCACCGCACCACCACCGGGTGGGCTCGAACCTCCAACTTCTCGGTTAACAGCCGATCGCGCTGGCCAATTGCGCCACGGAGACCGTCCTGCTCCACTCTCCCCACAATTAGAACATATCTTCAAAGCTATCAGCCCAAAGAAAAAAAAAGCGCCGCACCACCACCGGGTGGGCTCGAACCTCCAACCTTTCGGTTAACAGCAGATCGCCCTAGCCAATTGCGCCACGGAGACAGTCCTGCTCCACTCTAACCACCATAAGAACATATCTTCAAAGCTATAAGCCCAAAGAAAAAAAAGCGCCGCACCTCCACTGGGTGGGCTCGAACCTCCGACCTTTTGGTTAACAGCCGATCGCGCGTGCCAATTGCGCCACGGGGACAGTCCTGCTCCACTCTCACCACCATCAGAACATATCTTCAAAGCTATCAGCACAAAGAAAAAAAGCGCCGCACCACCACCGGGTGGGCTCGAACCTCCAACCTTTCGGTTAACAGCCGATCACGCTAGCCAACTGCGCCATGGAGACAGTCGTGCTCCACTCACACTACCATCAGAACATATCTTCAAAGCTATCAGCGCAAAGAAAAAAGCAACACACCACTCCCGGGAGGGATCGCAACTCCAACCTTTCGGTTAACAGCCGATCGCGCTAGACAATTGCGCCACGGAGACAGTCCTGCTCTACTCTCACCAACATCAGAACATATCTTCAAAGCTATTAGCCCGAAGAAAAAAAAGCGCCGCACCACCGCTGGGTGGGCTCGAAACTCCAACCTTTAGGTTAACAGCCGATCACGCAAGCCAATTGCGCCACGGAGACAGTCCTGCTCCACTCTCACCACCATCAGAACATATCTTCAAAGCTATCAGCCCAGAGAAAAAAAAGCGCCGCACAAACACCGGGTAGGCTCGAACCTCCGACTTTTCGGTTAACAGCCGATCGCGCGTGCCAATTGCGCCACGGAGACAGTCCTGCTCCACTCTCACCACCATAGGAACATATCTTCAAAGCTATCAGCCCAAAGAAAAAAAAGCGCCGCACCACCACTGGGTGGGCTCGAACCTCCGACCTTTTGGTTAACAGCCGATCGCGCTGTCCAAATGCGCCACGGAGACAACCGTGCTCCACTCTCACCACAATTAGAACATATCTTCAAAGCTATCAGCCCAAAAAAAAGCGCCGCACCACCACCGGGTGGGCTCGAACCTCCAACCTTTCGGTTAACAGCAGATCGCGCTAGCCAATCGCGCCACGGAGACAATCTTGCTCCACTCTCACCACCATCAGAACATATCTTCAAAGCTATCAGCGCAAAGAAAAAAAAGCGCCGCACCACCACCGGGTGGGCTCGAACCTCCAACCTTTCGGTTAACAGCCGATCGCGCTAGACAATTGCGCCACGGAGACAGTCCTGCTCTACTCTCACCAACATCAGAACACATCTTCAAAGCTATTAGCCCGAAGAAAAAAAAGCGCCGCACCACCGCCGGCTGGGCTCGAAACTCCAACCTTTCGGTTAACAGCCGATCACGCTAGCCAATTGCGCCACGGAGACAGTCCTGCTCCACTCTCACCACCATCAGAACATATCTTCAAAGCTATCAGCCCACAGAAAAAAAAGCGCCGCACAACCACCGGGTAGGCTCGAACCTCCGACGTTTTGGTTAACACCGATTGCGCTCGCCAATTGCGCCTTGGAGACAGTCCTGCTCCACTCTCACCACCATCAGAACATATCTTCAAAGCTATCAGCACAAAGAAAAAAAAGCACTTCACCACCACCGGGTGGGCTCGAACCTCCAACTTTTCGGTTAACAGCCGATCACGCTAGCCAATTGCGCCACGGAGACAGTCCTGCTCCACTCTCACCACCATCAGAACATATCTTCAAAGCTATCAGCCCACAGAAAAAAAAGCGCCGCACAACCACCGGGTAGGCTCGAACCTCCGACTTTTCGGTTAACAGCCGATCGCGCTAGCCAATTGCGCCACGGAGACAGTCCTGCTCCACTCTAACCACCATAAGAACATATCTTCAAAGCTATCAGCCCAAAGAAAAAAAAGCGCCGCACCACCACTGGGTGGGTTCGAACCTCCGACCTTTTGGTTAACAGCCGATCGCGCTAGCCAATTGCGCCACGGAGACAATCCTGCGCCACTCTCACCACCATCAGAACATATCTTCAAAGCTATCAGCCCAAAGAAAAAAAAGCGCCGCACCACCACCGGGTGGGCTCGAACCTCCAACTTTCCGGTTAACAGCCAATCGCGCTAGCCAATTGCGCCACGGAGACAGTCCTGCTCCACTCTAACCACCATAAGAACATATCTTCAAAGCTATCAGCCCACAGAAAAAAAAGCGCCGCACAACCACCGGGTAGGCTCGAACCTCCGACTTTTCGGTTAACAGCCGATCGCGCTAGCCAATTGCGCCACGGAGACAGTTCTGCTCCACTCTAACCACCATAGGAACATATCTTCAAAGCTATCAGCCCAAAGAAAAAAAAGCGCCGCACCACCACTGGGTGGGTTCGAACCTCCGACCTTTTGGTTAACAGCCGATCGCGCTAGCCAATTGCGCCACGGAGACAATCCTGCGCCACTCTCACCACCATCAGAACATATCTTCAAAGCTATCAGCCCAAAGAAAAAAAAGCGCCGCACCACCACCGGGTGGGCTCGAACCTCCAACTTTCCGGTTAACAGCCGATCGCGCTAGCCAATTGCGCCACGGAGACAGTCCTGCTCCACTCTCACCACCATCAGAACATATCTTCAAAGCTATCAGCCCACAGAAAAAAAAGCGCCGCACAACCACCGGGTAGGCTCGAACCTCCGACTTTTCGGTTAACAGCCGATCGCGCTAGCCAATTGCGCCACGGAGACAGTCCTGCTCCACTCTAACCACCATAAGAACATATCTTCAAAGCTATCAGCCCAAAGAAAAAAAAGCGCCGCACCACCACTGGGTGGGTTCGAACCTCCGACCTTTTGGTTAACAGCCGATCGCGCTAGCCAATTGCGCCACGGAGACAGTCCTGCTCCACTCTCACCACCATCAGAACATATCTTCAAAGCTATCAGCACAAAGAAAAAAAGCTCCGCACCACCACCGGGTGGGCTCGAACCTCCAACCTTTCGGTTAACAGCCGATCGCGCTAGCCAACTGCGCCATGGAGACAGTCGTGCTCCACTCACACCACCATCAGAACATATCTTCAAAGCTATCAGCACAAAGAAAAATGCGCCGCACCACCACCGGGTGGGCTCGAACCTCCAATTTTTCGGTCAACAGCCGATCGCGCTAGCCAACTGCGCCATGGAGACAGTCCTGCTCTACTCTCACCAACATCAGAACATATCTTCAAAGCTATTAGCCCACAGAAAAAAAAGCGCCGCACAACCACCGGGTAGGCTCGAACCTCCGACGTTTTGGTTAACACCGATTGCGCTCGCCAATTGCGCCTTGGAGACAGTCCTGCTCCACTCTCACCACCATCAGAACATATCTTCAAAGCTATCAGCACAAAGAAAAAAAAGCACTTCACCACCACCGGGTGGGCTCGAACCTCCAACTTTTCGGTTAACAGCCAATCACGCTAGCCAATTGCGCCACGGAGACAGTCCTGCTCCACTCTCACCACCATCAGAACATATCTTCAAAGCTATCAGCCCAAACAAAAAAAAGCGCCGCACCACCACTGGGTGGGTTCGAACCTCCGACCTTTTGGTTTACAGCCGATCGCGCTAGCCAATTGCGCCACGGAGACAATCCTGCTCCACTCTCACCACCATCAGAGCATATCTTCAAAGCTATCAGCCCAAAGAAAAAAAAGCGCCACACCACCACCGGGTGGGCTCGAACCTCCAACTTTCCGGTTAACAGCCGATCACGCTAGCCAATTGCGCCACGGAGACAGTCCTGCTCCACTCTCACCACCATCAGAACATATCTTCAAAGCTATCAGCCCACAGAAAAAAAAGCGCCGCACAACCACCGGGTAGGCTCGAACCTCCGACTTTTCGGTTAACAGCCGATCGCGCTAGCCAATTGCGCCACGGAGACAGTCCTGCTCCACTCTAACCACCATAAGAAAATATCTTCAAAGCTATCAGCCCAAAGAAAAAAAAGCGCCGCACCACCACTGGGTGGGCTCGAACCTCCGACCTTTTGGTTAACAGCCGATCGCGCTAGCCAACTGCGCCATGGAGACAGTCGTGCTCCACTCACACTACCATCAGAACATATCTTCAAAGCTATCAGCGCAAAGAAAAAAGCAACACACCACTCCCGGGAGGGATCGCAACTCCAACCTTTCGGTTAACAGCCGATCGCGCTAGACAATTGCGCCACGGAGACAGTCCTGCTCTACTCTCACCAACATCAGAACATATCTTCAAAGCTATTAGCCCGAAGAAAAAAAAGCGCCGCACCACCGCCGGGTGGGCTCGAAACTCCAACCTTTCGGTTAACAGCCGATCACGCAAGCCAATTGCGCCACGGAGACAGTTCTGCTCCACTCTCACCACCATCAGAACATATCTTCAAAGCTATCAGCCCAGAGAAAAAAAAGCGCCGCACAACCACCGGGTAGGCTCGAACCTCCGACTTTTCGGTTAACAGCCGATCGCGCGTGCCAATTGCGCCACGGAGACAGTCCTGCTCCACTCTCACCACCATAGGAACATATCTTCAAAGCTATCAGCCCAAAGAAAAAAAAGCGCCGCACCACCACTGGGTGGGCTCGAACCTCCGACCTTTTGGTTAACAGCCGATCACGCTAGCCAATTGCGCCACGGAGACAGTCCTGCTCTACTCTCACCAACATCAGAACACATCTTCAAAGCTATTAGCCCGAAGAAAAAAAAGCGCCGCACCACCGCCGGCTGGGCTCGAAACTCCAACCTTTCGGTTAACAGCCGATCACGCTAGCCAATTGCGCCACGGAGACAGTCCTGCTCCACTCTCACCACCATCAGAACATATCTTCAAAGCTATCAGCCCACAGAAAAAAAAGCGCCGCACAACCACCGGGTAGGCTCGAACCTCCGACGTTTTGGTTAACACCGATTGCGCTCGCCAATTGCGCCTTGGAGACAGTCCTGCTCCACTCTCACCACCATCAGAACATATCTTCAAAGCTATCAGCACAAAGAAAAAAAAGCACTTCACCACCACCGGGTGGGCTCGAACCTCCAACTTTTCGGTTAACAGCCGATCACGCTAGCCAATTGCGCCACGGAGACAGTCCTGCTCCACTCTAACCACCATAAGAACATATCTTCAAAGCTATCAGCCCACAGAAAAAAAAGCGCCGCACAACCACCGGGTAGGCTCGAACCTCCGACTTTTCGGTTAACAGCCGATCGCGCTAGCCAATTGCGCCACGGAGACAGTTCTGCTCCACTCTAACCACCATAGGAACATATCTTCAAAGCTATCAGCCCAAAGAAAAAAAAAGCGCCGCACCACCACTGGGTGGGTTCGAACCTCCGACCTTTTGGTTAACAGCCGATCGCGCTAGCCAATTGCGCCACGGAGACAATCCTGCGCCACTCTCACCACCATCAGAACATATCTTCAAAGCTATCAGCCCAAAGAAAAAAAAGCGCCGCACCACCACCGGGTGGGCTCGAACCTCCAACTTTCCGGTTAACAGCCGATCGCGCTAGCCAATTGCGCCACGGAGACAGTCCTGCTCCACTCTCACCACCATCAGAACATATCTTCAAAGCTATCAGCCCACAGAAAAAAAAGCGCCGCACAACCACCGGGTAGGCTCGAACCTCCGACGTTTTGGTTAACACCGATTGCGCTCGCCAATTGCGCCTTGGAGACAGTCCTGCTCCACTCTCACCACCATCAGAACATATCTTCAAAGCTATCAGCACAAAGAAAAAAAAGCACTTCACCACCACCGGGTGGGCTCGAACCTCCAACTTTTCGGTTAACAGCCAATCACGCTAGCCAATTGCGCCACGGAGACAATCCTGCTCCACTCTCACCACCATAAGAACATATCTTCAAAGCTATCAGCCCGAAGAAAAAAGCAACACACCACTTCCGGGAGGGCTCGAAACTCCAACCTTTCGGTACACAGCCGATCGCGCTAGCCCATTGCGCCACGGAGACAATCCTGCTCCACTCTCACCACCATCAGAACATATCTTCAAAGCTATCAGCCCAAAGAAAAAAAAGCGCCACACCACCACCGGGTGGACTCGAACCTCCAACTTTCCGGTTAACAGCCGATCACGCTAGCCAATTGCGCCACGGAGACAGTCCTGCTCCATTCTCACCACCATCAGAACATATCTTCAAAGCTATCAGCCCACAGAAAAAAAAGCGCCGCACAACCACCGGGTAGGCTCGAACCTCCGACTTTTCGGTTAATAGCCGATCGCGCTAGCCAATTGCGCCACGGAGACAGTCCTGCTCCACTCTCACCACCATAAGAACATATCTCCAAAGCTATCAGCCCAAAGAAAAAAAAGCGCCGCACCACCACTGGGTGGGCTCGAACCTCCGACCTTTTCGTTAACAGCCGATCGCGCTAGCCAATTGTGCCACGGAGACAATCCTGCTCCACTCTCACCACCATAAGAACATATCTTTAAAGCTATCAGCCCGAAGAAAAAAGCAACACACCACTTCCGGGAGGGCTCGAAACTCCAACCTTTCGGTACACAGCCGATCGCGCTAGACCATTGCGCCACGGAGACAATCTTGCTCCCTTCTCACCACCATCAGAACATAACTTCAAAGCTATCATCCCAAAGAAAAAAAGCACCGCACCACCACCGGGTGGGCTCGAACCACCAACCTTTCGGTTGACAGCCGATCGCGCTAGCCAATTGCACCGCGGAGACAGTCCTGCTCTACTCTCACCACCATCAGAACATATGTTCAAAGCTATCAGCCCAAAGCAAAAAAAACCCCGCACCACCGCCGGGTGGGCTCGAAACTCCAACCTTTCGGTTAACAGCCAATCGCGCTAGCCAATTGCGCCACAGAGACAGTCCTGCTCCACTCTAACCACCATAAGAAAATATCTTCAAAGCTATCAGCCCAAAGAAAAAAAAGCGCCGCACCACCACTGGGTGGGCTCGAACCTCCGACCTTTTGGTTAACAGCCGATCGCGCGTGCCAATTGCGCCACGGAGACAGTCCTGCTCCACTCTCACCACCATAAGAACATATCTTCAAAGCTATCAGCCCAAAGAAAAAAGAGCGCCACACCACCACTGGGTGGGCTCGAACCTCCGACCTTTTGGTTAACAGCCGATCGCGCTAGAAATTGCGCCCGGGAGACAATCCTGCTCCACTCTCACCACCATCAGAACATATCTTCAAAGCTATCAGCCCAAAGAAAAAAAAGCGCCGCACCACCACCGGGTGGGCTCGAACCTCCAACTTTCCGGTTAACAGCCGATCACGCTTGCCAATTGCGCCACGGAGACAGTCCTGCTCCACTCTCACCACATCAGAACATATCTTCAAAGCTATCAGCCCACAGAAAAAAAGCGCCGCACAACCACCGGGTAGGCTCGAACCTCCGACTTTTCGGTTAACAGCCGATCGCGCGTGCCAATTGCGCCACGGAGACAATCCTGCTCCACTCTCACCACCATAAGAACATATCTTCAAAGCTATCAGCTCAAAGAAAAAAAAGCGCCGCACCACCACTGGGTGGGCTCGAACCTCCGACCTTTTGGTTAACAGCCGATCGCGCTATCCAATTGCGCCACGGAGACAATCCTGCTCCACTCTCACCACCATAAGAACATATCTTCAAAGCTATCAGCCTGAAGCAAAAAGCAACACACCACTCACGGGAGGGCTCGAAACTCCAACCTTTCGGTCAACAGCCGATCGCGCTAGCCCATTGCGCCACGGAGACAGTCTTGCTCCCTTCCCACCACCATCAGAACATAACTTCAAAGCTATCAGCCCAAAGAAAAAAAAGCACCGCACCACCACCGGGTGGGCTCGAACCTCCAACCTTTCGGTTAACAGCCGATCGCGCTAGCCAATTGCACCACGGAGACAGTCGTGCTCCACTCTCACCACTATCAGAACATATCTTCAAAGCTATCAGCGTAAAGAAAAAAGCAAAACACCACTCCCGGGAGGGCTCGAACCTCCAACTTTTCGGTTAACAGCCGATCGCGCTGGCCAATTGCGCCACGGAGAAAGTCCTGCTCAACTCTCACCACAATTAGAATATATCTTCAACGCTATCACCCCATAGAAAAAAAGCGCCGCACCACCACTGGGTGGGCTCGAACCTCCGACCTTTTGGTTAACAGCCGATCGCGCTAGCCAATTGTGCCACGGAGACAATCCTGCTCCACTCTCACCACCATAAGAACATATCTTCAAAGCTATCAGCCCGAAGAAAAAAGCAACACACCACTCCCGGGAGGGCTCGAAACTCCAACCTTTCGGTCAACAGCCGATCGCGCTAGCCAATTGCCCCACGGAGACAGTCGTGCTCCACTCTCACCACCGTCAGAACATTTCTTCAGAGCTACCACCCCAAAGAAAAAAAAAGCGCCGCACCACCACCGGTTGGGCTAGAACCTCCAACCTTTCGGTTAACAGCCGATCGCACTAGCCAATTGCGCAACGAAGACAGTCCTGCTCCACTCTCACCACCATCAGAACATATCTTCAAAGCTATTACCGCAAAGAAAAAAGCAACACACCAATCCCGGGAGGGCTCAAAACTCCAACCTTTCGGTTAACAGCCGATCGCGCGAGCCCATTGCGCCACGGAGACAGTCTTGCTCCACTCTCACCACCATCAGAACATATCTTCAAAGCTATCATCGCAAAGAAAAAAGCAACACACCACTCCCGGGAGGGCTCGAAACTCCAACCTTTCGGTCAACAGCCGATCGCGCTAGCCCATTGCGCCACGGAGACATTCTTGCTCATCTCTCACCACCATCAGATCATATCATCAAGCCTATCAGCTCAAAGAAAAAAAAGCACCGCACCACCACCGGGTGGGCTCGAACCTCCAACTTTTCGGTTAACAGCCGATCGCGCTGGCCAATTGCGCCACGGAGACCTTCCTGCTCCACTCTCCCCACAATTAGAACATATCTTCAAAGCTATCAGCCCAAAGAAAAAAAAGCGCCGCACCACCACCGGGTGGGCTCGAACCTCCAACCTTTCGGTTAACAGCAGATCGCGCTAGCCAATTGCGCCACGGAGACAGTCCTGCTCCACTCTAACCACCATAAGAACATATCTTCAAAGCTATCAGCCCAAAGAAAAAAAAGCGCCGCACCTCCACTGGGTGGGCTCGAACCTCCGACCTTTTGGTTAACAGCCGATCGCGCGTGCCAATTGCGCCACGGAGACAGTCCTGCTCCACTCTCACCACCATCAGAACATATCTCCAAAGCTATCAGCACAAAGAAAAAAAGCGCCGCACCACCACCGGGTTGGCTCGAACCTCCAACCTTTCGGTTAACAGCCGATCGCGCTAGCCAACTGCGCCATGGAGACAGTCGTGCTCCACTCACACTACCATCAGAACATATCTTCAAAGCTATCAGCGCAAAGAAAAAAGCAACACACCACTCCCGGGAGGGATCGCAACTCCAACCTTTCGGTTAACAGCCGATCGCGCTAGACAATTGCGCCACGGAGACAGTCCTGCTCTACTCTCACCAACATAAGAACATATCTTCAAAGCTATTAGCCCGAAGAAAAAAAAGCGCCGCACCACCGCCGGGTGGGCTCGAAACTCCAACCTTTCGGTTAACAGCCGATCACGCAAGCCAATTGCGCCACGGAGACAGTCCTGCTCCACTCTCACCACCATCAGAACATATCTTCAAAGCTATCAGCCCAGAGAAAAAAAAGCGCCGCACAACCACCGGGTAGGCTCGAACCTCCGACTTTTCGGTTAACAGCCGATCGCGCGTGCCAATTGCGCCACGGAGACAGTCCTGCTCCACTCTCACCACCATAGGAACATATCTTCAAAGCTATCAGCCCAAAGAAAAAAAAGCGCCGCACCACCACTGGGTGGGCTCGAACCTCCGACCTTTTGGTTAACAGCCGATCGCGCTGTCCAAATGCGCTACGGAGACAACCCTGCTCCACTCTCACCACAATTAGAACATATCTTCAAAGCTATCAGCCCAAAAAAAAGCGCCGCACCACCACCGCGTGGGCTCGAACCTCCAACCTTTCGGTTAACAGCAGATCGCGCTAGCCAATCGCGCCACGGAGACAATCGTGCTCCACTCTCACCACCATCAGAACATATCTTCAAAGCTATTAGCCCGAAGAAAAAAAAGCGCCGCACCACCGCCGGCTGGGCTCGAAACTCCAACCTTTCGGTTAACAGCCGATCACGCTAGCCAATTGCGCCACGGAGACAGTCCTGCTCCACTCTCACCACCATCAGAACATATCTTCAAAGCTATCAGCCCACAGAAAAAAAAGCGCCGCACAACCACCGGGTAGACTCGAACCTCCGACGTTTTGGTTAACACCGATTGCGCTCGCCAATTGCGCCTTGGAGACAGTCCTGCTCCACTCTCACCACCATCAGAACATATCTTCAAAGCTATCAGCACAAAGAAAAAAAGCACTTAACCACCACCGGGTGGGCTCGAACCTCCAACTTTCCGGTTAACAGCCGATCGCGCTAGCCAATTGCGCCACGGAGACAGTCCTGCTCCACTCTCACCACCATAAGAACATATCTTCAAAGCTATCAGCCCAAAGAAAAAAAAGCGCCGCACCACCACTGGGTGGGCTCGA
The DNA here is from genome assembly GCF_043290135.1 of Rhipicephalus microplus. NCBI lineage: Eukaryota > Metazoa > Arthropoda > Arachnida > Ixodida > Ixodidae > Rhipicephalus > Rhipicephalus microplus. The sequence goes on from NW_027464602.1 coordinate 2,990,890, forward strand.
ACCTCCGACCTTTTGGTTAACAGCCGATCGCGCTAGCCAATTGCGCCACGGAGACAATCCTGCTCCACTCTCACCACCATAAGAACATATCTTCAAAGCTATCAGCCCGAAGAAAAAAGCAACACACCACTTCCGGGAGGGCTCGAAACTCCAACCTTTCGGTACACAGCCGATCGCGCTAGCCCATTGCGCCACGGAGACAATCTTGCTCCCTTCTCACCACCATCAGAACATAACTTCAAAGCTATCATCCCAAAGAAAAAAAAGCACCGCACCACCACCGGGTGGGCTCGAACCTCCAACCTTTCAGTTAACAGCTGATCGCGCTAGCCAATTGCACCACGGAGACAGTCCTGCTCTACTCTCACCACCATCAGAACATATCTTCAAAGCTATCAGCCCACAGAAAAAAAAGCACCGCACAACCACCGGGTAGGCTCGAACCTCCGACTTTTCGGTTAACAGCCGATCGCGCTAGCCAATTGCGCCACGGAGACAGTCCTGCTCCACTCTCACCACCATAAGAACATATCTTCAAAGCTATCAGCTCAAAGAAAAAAAAGCGCCGCACCACCACTGGGTGGGCTCGAACCTCCGACCTTTTGGTTAACAGCCGATCGCGCTATCCAATTGCGCCACGGAGACAATCCTGCTCCACTCTCACCACCATAAGAACATATCTTCAAAGCTATCAGCCTGAAGCAAAAAGCAACACACCACTCACGGGAGGGCTCGAAACTCCAACCTTTCGGTCAACAGCCGATCGCGCTAGCCCATTGCGCCACGGAGACAGTCTTGCTCCCTTCCCACCACCATCAGAACATAACTTCAAAGCTATCAGCCCAAAGAAAAAAAAGCACCGCACCACCACCGGGTGGGCTCGAACCTCCAACCTTTCGGTTAACAGCCGATCGCGCTAGCCAATTGCACCACGGAGACAGTCGTGCTCCACTCTCACCACTATCAGAACATATCTTCAAAGCTATCAGCGTAAAGAAAAAAGCAAAACACCACTCCCGGGAGGGCTCGAACCTCCAACTTTTCGGTTAACCGCCGATCGCGCTGGCCAATTGCGCCACGGAGAAAGTCCTGCTCAACTCTCACCACAATTAGAATATATCTTCAACGCTATCACCCCATAGAAAAAAAAGCGCCGCACCACCACTGGGTGGGCTCGAACCTCCGACCTTTTGGTTAACAGCCGATCGCGCTAGCCAATTGTGCCACGGAGACAATCCTGCTCCACTCTCACCACCATAAGAACATATCTTCAAAGCTATCAGCCCGAAGAAAAAAGCAACACACCACTCCCGGGAGGGCTCGAAACTCCAACCTTTCGGTCAACAGCCGATCGCGCTAGCCAATTGCCCCACGGAGACAGTCGTGCTCCACTCTCACCACCGTCAGAACATTTCTTCAGAGCTATCACCCCAAAGAAAAAAAAAGCGCCGCACCACCACCGGTTGGGCTAGAACCTCCAACCTTTCGGTTAACAGCCGATCGCACTAGCCAATTGCGCAACGAAGACAGTCCTGCTCCACTCTCACCACCATCAGAACATATCTTCAAAGCTATTACCGCAAAGAAAAAAGCAACACACCAATCCCGGGAGGGCACAAAACTCCAACCTTTCGGTTAACAGCCGATCGCGCGAGCCCATTGCGCCACGGAGACAGTCTTGCTCCACTCTCACCACCATCAGAACATATCTTCAAAGCTATCATCGCAAAGAAAAAAGCAACACACCACTCCCGGGAGGGCTCGAAACTCCAACCTTTCGGTCAACAGCCGATCGCGCTAGCCCATTGCGCCACGGAGACATTCTTGCTCATCTCTCACCACCATCAGATCATATCATCAAGCCTATCAGCTCAAAGAAAAAAAAGCACCGCACCACCTCCGGGTGGGCTCGAACCTCCAACTTTTCGGTTAACAGCCGATCGCGCTGGCCAATTGCGCCACGGAGACTTTCCTGCTCCACTCTCCCCACAATTAGAACATATCTTCAAAGCTATCAGCCCAAAGAAAAAAAAGCGCCGCACCACCACCGGGTGGGCTCGAACCTCCAACCTTTCGGTTAACAGCAGATCGCGCTAGCCAATTGCGCCACGGAGACAGTCCTGCTCCACTCTAACCACCATAAGAACATATCTTCAAAGCTATCAGCCCAAAGAAAAAAAAGCGCCGCACCTCCACTGGGTGGGCTCGAACCTCCGACCTTTTGGTTAACAGCCGATCGCGCGTGCCAATTGCGCCACGGAGACAGTCCTGCTCCACTCTCACCACCATCAGAACATATCTTCAAAGCTATCAGCACAAAGAAAAAAAGCGCCGCACCACCACCGGGTGGGCTCGAACCTCCAACCTTTCGGTTAACAGCCGATCGCGCTAGCCAACTGCGCCATGGAGACAGTCGTGCTCCACTCACACTACCATCAGAACATATCTTCAAAGCTATCAGCGCAAAGAAAAAAGCAACACACCACTCCCGGCAGGGATCGCAACTCCAACCTTTCGGTTAACAGCCGATCGCGCTAGACAATTGCGCCACGGAGACAGTCCTGCTCTACTCTCACCAACATCAGAACATATCTTCAAAGCTATTAGCCCGAAGAAAAAAAAGCGCCGCACCACCGCCGGGTGGGCTCGAAACTCCAACCTTTCGGTTAACAGCCGATCACGCAAGCCAATTGCGCCACGGAGACAGTCCTGCTCCACTCTCACCACCATCAGAACATATCTTCAAAGCTATCAGCCCAGAGAAAAAAAAGCGCCGCACAACCACCGGGTAGGCTCGAACCTCCGACTTTTCGGTTAACAGCCGATCGCGCGTGCCAATTGCGCCACGGAGACAGTCCTGCTCCACTCTCACCACCATAGGAACATATCTTCAAAGCTATCAGCCCAAAGAAAAAAAAGCGCCGCACCACCACTGGGTGGGCTCGAACCTCCGACCTTTTGGTTAACAGCCGATCGCGCTGTCCAAATGCGCTACGGAGACAACCCTGCTCCACTCTCACCACAATTAGAACATATCTTCAAAGCTATCAGCCCAAAAAAAAGCGCCGCACCACCACCGCGTGGGCTCGAACCTCCAACCTTTCGGTTAACAGCAGATCGCGCTAGCCAATCGCGCCACGGAGACAATCGTGCTCCACTCTCACCACCATCAGAACATATCTTCAAAGCTATTAGCCCGAAGAAAAAAAAGCGCCGCACCACCGCCGGCTGGGCTCGAAACTCCAACCTTTCGGTTAACAGCCGATCACGCTAGCCAATTGCGCCACGGAGACAGTCCTGCTCCACTCTCACCACCATCAGAACATATCTTCAAAGCTATCAGCCCACAGAAAAAAAAGCGCCGCACAACCACCGGGTAGACTCGAACCTCCGACGTTTTGGTTAACACCGATTGCGCTCGCCAATTGCGCCTTGGAGACAGTCCTGCTCCACTCTCACCACCATCAGAACATATCTTCAAAGCTATCAGCACAAAGAAAAAAAGCACTTCACCACCACCGGGTGGGCTCGAACCTCCAACTTTTCGGTTAACAGCCGATCACGCTAGCCAATTGCGCCACGGAGACAGTCCTGCTCCACTCTCACCACCATCAGAACATATCTTCAAAGCTATCAGCCCACAGAAAAAAAAGCGCCGCACAACCACCGGGTAGGCTCGAACCTCCGACTTTTCGGTTAACAGCCGATCGCGCTAGCCAATTGCGCCACGGAGACAGTCCTGCTCCACTCTAACCACCATAAGAACATATCTTCAAAGCTATCAGCCCAAAGAAAAAAAAGCGCCGCACCACCACTGGGTGGGTTCGAACCTCCGACCTTTTGGTTAACAGCCGATCGCGCTAGCCAATTGCGCCACGAAGACAATCCTGCGCCACTCTCACCACCATCAGAACATATCTTCAAAGCTATCAGCCCAAAGAAAAAAAAGCGCCGCACCACCACCGGGTGGGCTCGAACCTCCAACTTTCCGGTTAACAGCCGATCGCGCTAGCCAATTGCGCCACGGAGACAGTCCTGCTCCACTCTCACCACCATAAGAACATATCTTCAAAGCTATCAGCCCAAAGAAAAAAAAGCGCCGCACCACCACTGGGTGGGCTCGAACCTCCGACCTTTTGGTTAACAGCCGATCGCGCTAGCCAATTGCGCCACGGAGACAATCCTGCTCCACTCTCACCACCATAAGAACATATCTTCAAAGCTATCAGCCCGAAGAAAAAAGCAACACACCACTTCCGGGAGGGCTCGAAACTCCAACCTTTCGGTACACAGCCGATCGCGCTAGCCCATTGCGCCACGGAGACAATCTTGCTCCCTTCTCACCACCATCAGAACATAACTTCAAAGCTATCATCCCAAAGAAAAAAAAGCACCGCACCACCACCGGGTGGGCTCGAACCTCCAACCTTTCAGTTAACAGCTGATCGCGCTAGCCAATTGCACCACGGAGACAGTCCTGCTCTACTCTCACCACCATCAGAACATATCTTCAAAGCTATCAGCCCACAGAAAAAAAAGCGCCGCACAACCACCGGGTAGGCTCGAACCTCCCACTTTTCGGTTAACAGCCGATCGCGCTAGCCAATTGCGCCACGGAGACAGTCCTGCTCCACTCTCACCACCATAAGAACATATCTCCAAAGCTATCAGCCTAAAGAAAAAAAAGCGCCGCACCACCACTGGGTGGGCTCGAACCTCCGACCTTTTCGTTAACAGCCGATCGCGCTAGCCAATTGCGCCACGGAGACAATCCTGCTCCACTCTCACCACCATAAGAACATATCTTCAAAGCTATCAGCCCGAAGAAAAAAGCAACACACCACTTCCGGGAGGGCTCGAAACTCCAACCTTTCGGTACACAGCCGATCGCGCTAGCCCATTGCGCCACGGAGACAATCTTGCTCCCTTCTCACCACCATAAGAACATATCTTCAAAGCTATCAGCCCAAAGAAAAAAAAGCGCCGCACCTCCACTGGGTGGGCTCGAACCTTCGACCTTTTGGTTAACAGCCGATCGCGCGTGCCAATTGCGCCACGGAGACAGTCCTGCTCCACTCTCACCACCATCAGAACATATCTTCAAAGCTATCAGCACAAAGAAAAAAAGCGCCGCACCACCACCGGGTGGGCTCCAACCTCCAACCTTTCGGTTAACAGCCGATCGCGCTAGCCAACTGCGCCATGGAGACAGTCGTGCTCCACTCACACCACCATCAGAACATATCTTCAAAGCTATCAGCGCAAAGAAAAAAGCAACACACCACTCCCGGGAGGGATCGCAACTCCAACCTTTCGGTTAACAGCCGATCGCGCTAGACAATTGCGCCACGGAGACAGTCCTGCTCTACTCTCACCAACATCAGAACATATCTTCAAAGCTATTAGCCCGAAAAAAAAGCGCCGCACCACCGCCGGGTGGGCTCGAAACTCCAACCTTTCGGTTAACAGCCGATCACGCTAGCCAATTGCGCCACGGAGACAGTCCGGCTCCACTCTCACCACCATCAGAACATATCTTCAAAGCTATCAGCCCACAGAAAAAAAAGCGCCGCACAACCACCGGGTGGGCTCGAACCTCCAACCTTTCGGTTAACAGCCAATCGCGCTAGCCAATTGCGCCACGGAGACAGTCCTGCTCCACTCTCACCACCATCAGAAAATATCTTCAAAGCTATCAGCACAAAGAAAAATAGCGCCGCACCACCACCGGGTGGGCTCGAACCTCCAACCTTTCGGTGAACAGCCGATCGCGCTAGCCAACTGCGCCATGGAGACAGTCGTGCTCCACTCACACCACCATCAGAACATATCTTCAAAGCTATCAGCACAAAGAAAAAAAGCGCCGCACCACCACCGGGTGGGCTCGAACCTCCAACCTTTCGGTCAACAGCCGATCGCGCTAGCCAACTGCGCCATGGAGACAGTCGTGCTCCACTCACACCACCATCAGAACATATCTTCAAAGCTATCAGCGCAAAGAAAAAAGCAACACACCACTCCCGGGTGGGCTCGAAACTCCAACCTTTCGGTTAACAGCCGATCACGCTAGCCAATTGCGCCACGGAGACAGTCCTGCTCCACTCTAACCACCATAAGAAAATATCTTCAAAGCTATCAGCCCAAAGAAAAAAAAGCGCCGCACCACCACTGGGTGGGCTCGAACCTCCGACCTTTTGGTTAACAGCCGATCGCGCGTGCCAATTGCGCCACGGAGACAGTCCTGCTCCACTCTCACCACCATAAGAACATATTGTAATGACGAAAACCGAAACTGGAACTCTCTCTGGCACAGACTCGCATGCTAGGAGGACGAAGACGAAGCAGAATAAGAACAGCCGGCCTGCAGCAAAGGCGTTGTGTCTTATTTCTCTCGTCGTTACAATGGCGCAGTCGATGAAGAAGACGTCATACGTCCCGGCTTCGTCATCCAGGACGCCCGCCGACGTGCAGATGCGGTAAGCGTCGCTTGGGGACGGCGTCAAGGCCTCCTCAGCAGCTGTTCACCTGCCGCCACTGCCACCACCGTTCGGGGATGGCGCCAAGGCCTCCTCGGCGGCTTTAGTATACCCATCACCGGTATTTCTTCATGAAAAGGGACACCGTCTACGCGTCCTTCGCCACGGATTGTGCCGTGAGCACAGGTCGACAAGTGAACCCTGCGGCACAAGCCACCTGTCCGTACCCTCGTGGATCATCGGCAGCGTGGTTCTCTCATCGTAAAAACGCTGTTCACGCTTCCTCGATAATGGAGCCGACAGCCCTCCTGCAGCCGGGAGCACCTGTGCCGCCATTCGGGGACGGCGTCCAGGCCTTCTCGATGGCTCCTGGGCAGGCTTGCCCCGGCCCCACCACGACAGTACATGGCCTGTCGTTGACCGGGAATGCCGTTCACGCTTCCCACTGCGACAACGTCCTGCTCAGTGCTTCATCGGCACCTCAGCCGCTCAGGGGTGCTGTTCAAGCTCCCTCGGCCGAGGGTACCACAGCAGTGAGTACGCTGATCGGGGAACACGTCCCCACTGGCTCCGCATGTGGGCCGCCCGAGAGTGCCACCGAGCTTTCGCGCACCATTGCGCGACTCCGCCTCGAGGTCGGCGCCCTGACAGCGTCGAGTTCTGCGATATTCCCTGCTGCCTTGCCGGGACTTCACATTATCGATGAGGCGTTGGCCGCGGCCGCCTCGCAAGACCATTCAACAACTTCCCCCGAGAGCCGCAGCAAGCTCCAGTATACTCTCGCGGCTCTTTCACACCAACTTGGCTGTGTGGCGTCGCTATTTTCTGGAGCTTCGCCTGCCGTGACACCACCACCGGCTGCCTCCGAGCTACCCGAGTTTCGCGGCTTCCAGGACGATGCCGTCGATTGGGTGGCTACCATCAATGCTCTCGGAGCTCGCAAGGGATGGAGCGACAATCAGAAGTGGTGCGTGGCCTTAGACCGCCTTCAAAATCCTGCTGCTGCGTGGCACAGGTACGAAGGCGTGCGGCAGCAGTCCTGGGCGGACTGGAGCGCCAAGCTCATTGCTGCGTTTGGAAGAATTGAGTCTGACCTCACTGCTACCTCTCATTCTACCCTCGCCACTACCGAGCAAGGGGCTATTGAGAAGCACAACGACGAGGCAGCTGCACCCTCTGCCAACCTGCCCTACCTCGGAGATCAACCTCACGAGGCGCCGCGCCCCCCTACAGCTGTGCCGCGTGCCCCCTCCCCGGACAGCTTCCCAGAGTACCCTGCGGCAATCATCGAGACAAGCTGGACGGTGTACTCCTCCGGGCAGATCTCTGACTCCGCGTCGACACCTGACACACAATTACCCTTGACCCAACTTAGGACCGCCTATAAAGCACAGAAGCCAGTGAGCCAGCCTCCAAGCTGGTCAGCCCCAAATGGCCTGGATCCATTGACCTGCTGCGTGACGACGGCGGCTCTTTCACAACCAGCCGGAGACCAAGCACACGTCACAACGGCCAGTTTGACCCATAGTAAGGAGCCGCACCATCCCCTGCCACCTTTGCCGTCATTGGCCGAGTGCGTGGACGCTCGTAACTTGCCAAATGCCGTCTCCCCTAACGAGCCACAAGTGCCTACTCCACCTGAGGAGGATGCCATCGAAGTCATTCCGGTGCAGTTCACGGTTGCTCCGGATGGCGAGGCAACTGGCCATGTCGACATGAACGCACGTGACGGATTGGCAAAAACCTCCACTTCGACCAGCAGTGCATCAGCGAAGACGCTAGAGCACGACTTGCGTCGCAAGTCTACGCGCAAAGTCTACACAGCGATGTCGCTGATATCTATCGATATAGCCCATCGTACCTTCCCTCGCTCTGAACAACGCAGGCGTCCCCGCTCAGTGTGGGCCGCAGTACTGCATACTGGTGTCCCTGCAATGTCATCCAAGCAGCGAAGGGGTAGTCATCGCGATGGTCCGCCACCAATGCGATCACTCCGCACCAGCCAGTATCACCTGCTGGGTTTACATTCTCCAGGTGACTACATTAACTTGCCGCGCGGACGCGACCTGCAACGACCACCTCGACACAGCCAGGGTCGTCCACCAGAGTACAGGACAGTTCCACAGGACAGCTCGAGGCGTGCACATGACAGACTACCACGGCACTCCCAGTGCCGCCCTCCAGAGAAAATTGCCCTTTGCGCGCTAGCAGTCATGGCCGAGTGTAATGACGAAAACCGAAACTGGAACTCTCTCTGGCACAGACTCGCATGCTAGGAGGACGAAGACGAAGCAGAATAAGAACAGCCGGCCTGCAGCAAAGGCGTTGTGTCTTATTTCTCTCGTCGTTACAATATCTTCAAAGCTATCAGCCCAAAGAAAAAAGAGCGCCACACCACCACTGGGTGGGCTCGAACCTCCGACCTTTTGGTTAACAGCCGATCGCGCTAGAAATTGCGCCCGGGAGACAATCCTGCTCCACTCTCACCACCATCAGAACATATCTTCATAGCTATCAGCCCAAAGAAAAAAAAAGCGCCGCACCACCACCGGGTGGGCTCGAACCTCCAACTTTCCGGTTAACAGCCGATCACGCTTGCCAATTGCGCCACGGAGACAGTCCTGCTCCACTCTCACCACATCAGAACATATCTTCAAAGCTATCAGCCCACAGAAAAAAAAGCGCCGCACAACCACCGGGTAGGCTCGAACCTCCGACTTTTCGGTTAACAGCCGATCGCGCGTGCCAATTGCGCCACGGAGACAGTCCTGCTCCACTCTCACCACCATAAGAACATATCTTCAAAGCTATCAGCTCAAAGAAAAAAAAGCGCCGCACCACCACTGGGTGGGCTCGAACCTCCGACGTTTTGGTTAACAGCCGATCGCGCTATCCAATTGCGCCACGGAGACAATCCTGCTCCACTCTCACCACCATAAGAACATATCTTCAAAGCTATCAGCCTGAAGCAAAAAGCAACACACCACTCCCGGGAGGGCTCGAAACTCCAACCTTTTGGTCAACAGCCGATCGCGCTAGCCCATTGCGCCACGGAGACAGTCTTGCTCCCTTCCCACCACCATCAGAACATAACTTCAAAGCTATCAGCCCAAAGAAAAAAAAGCACCGCACCACCACCGGGTGGGCTCGAACCTCCAACCTTTCGGTTAACAGCCGATCGCGCTAGCCAATTGCACCACGGAGACAGTCGCGCTCCACTCTCACCACTATCAGAACATATCTTCAAAGCTATCAGCGTAAAGAAAAAAGCAAAACACCACTCCCGGGAGAACTCGAACCTCCAACTTTTCGGTTAACAGCCGATCGCGCTGGCCAATTGCGCCACGGAGAAAGTCCTGCTCAACTCTCACCACAATTAGAATATATCTTCAACGCTATCACCCCATAGAAAAAAAAGCGCCGCACCACCACTGGGTGGGCTCGAACCTCCGACCTTTTGGTTAACAGCCGATCGCGCTAGCCAATTGTGCCACGGAGACAATCCTGCTCCACTCTCACCACCATAAGAACATATCTTCAAAGCTATCAGCCCGAAGAAAAAAGCAACACACCACTCCCGGGAGGGCTCGAAACTCCAACCTTTCGGTCAACAGCCGATCGCGCTAGCCAATTGCCCCACGGAGACAGTCGTGCTCCACTCTCACCACCGTCAGAACATTTCTTCAGAGCTATCACCCCAAAGAAAAAAAAAGCGCCGCACCACCACCGGTTGGGCTAGAACTTCCAACCTTTCGGTTAACGGCCGATCGCACTAGCCAATTGCGCAACGAAGACAGTCCTGCTCCACTCTCACCACCATCAGAACATATCTTCAAAGCTATTACCGCAAAGAAAAAAGCAACACACCAATCCCGGGAGGGCTCAAAACTCCAACCTTTCGGTTAACAGCCGATCGCGCGAGCCCATTGCGCCACGGAGACAGTCTTGCTCCACTCTCACCACCATCAGAACATATCTTCAAAGCTATCATCGCAAAGAAAAAAGCAACACACCACTCCCGGGAGGGCTCGAAACTCCAACCTTTCGGTCAACAGCCGATCGCGCTAGCCCATTGCGCCACGGAGACATTCTTGCTCATCTCTCACCACCATCAGATCATATCATCAAGCCTATCAGCTCAAAGAAAAAAAAGCACCGCACCACCACCGGGTGGGCTCGAACCTCCAACTTTTCGGTTAACAGCCGATCGCGCTGGCCAATTGCGCCACGGAGACCTTCCTGCTCCACTCTCCCCACAATTAGAACATATCTTCAAAGCTATCAGCCCAAAGAAAAAAAAGCGCCGCACCACCACCGGGTGGGCTCGAACCTCCAACCTTTCGGTTAACAGCAGATCGCGCTAGCCAATTGCGCCACGGAGACAGTCCTGCTCCACTCTAACCACCATAAGAACATATCTTCAAAGCTATCAGCCCAAAGAAAAAAAAGCGCCGCACCTCCACTGGGTGGGCTCGAACCTCCGACCTTTTGGTTAACAGCCGATCGCGCGTGCCAATTGCGCCACGGAGACAGTCCTGCTCCACTCTCACCACCATCAGAACATATCTTCAAAGCTATCAGCACAAAGAAAAAAAGCGCCGCACCACCACCGGGTGGGCTCGAACCTCCAACCTTTCGGTTAACAGCCGATCGCGCTAGCCAACTGCGCCATGGAGACAGTCGTGCTCCACTCACACTACCATCAGAACATATCTTCAAAGCTATCAGCGCAAAGAAAAAAGGAACACACCACTCCCGGGAGGGATCGCAACTCCAACCTTTCGGTTAACAGCCGATCGCGCTAGACAATTGCGCCACGGAGACAGTCCTGCTCTACTCTCACCAACATCAGAACATATCTTCAAAGCAATTAGCCCGAAGAAAAAAAAGCGCCGCACCACCGCCGGGTGGGCTCGAAACTCCAACCTTTCGGTTAACAGCCGATCACGCAAGCCAATTGCGCCACGGAGACAGTCCTGCTCCACTCTCACCACCATCAGAACATATCTTCAAAGCTATCAGCCCAGAGAAAAAAAAGCGCCGCACAACCACCGGGTAGGCTCGAACCTCCGACTTTTCGGTTAACAGCCGATCGCGCGTGCCAATTGCGCCACGGAGACAGTCCTGCTCCACTCTCACCACCATAAGAACATATCTTCAAAGCTATCAGCCCAAAGAAAAAAAAGCGCCGCACCACCACTGGGTGGGCTCGAACCTCCGACCTTTTGGTTAACAGCCGATCGCGCTAGCCAATTGCGCCACGGAGACAATCCTGCTCCACTCTCACCACCATAAGAACATATCTTCAAAGCTATCAGCCCGAAGAAAAAAGCAACACACCACTTCCGGGAGGGCTCGAAACTCCAACCTTTCGGTACACAGCCGATCGCGCTAGCCCATTGCGCCACGGAGACAATCTTGCTCCCTTCTCACCACCATCAGAACATAACTTCAAAGCTATCATCCCAAAGAAAAAAAAGCACCGCACCACCACCGGGTGGGCTCGAACCTCCAACCTTTCAGTTAACAGCTGATCGCGCTAGCCAATTGCACCACGGAGACAGTCCTGCTCTACTCTCACCACCATCAGAACATATCTTCAAAGCTATCAGCCCACAGAAAAAAAAGCGCCGCACAACCACCGGGTAGGCTCGAACCTCCGACTTTTCGGTTAACAGCCGATCGCGCTAGCCAATTGCGCCACGGAGACAGTCCTGCTCCACTCTCACCACCATAAGAACATATCTCCAAAGCTATCAGCCTAAAGAAAAAAAAGCGCCGCACCACCACTGGGTGGGCTCGAACCTCCGACCTTTTCGTTAACAGCCGATCGCGCTAGCCAATTGCGCCACGGAGACAATCCTGCTCCACTCTCACCACCATAAGAACATATCTTCAAAGCTATCAGCCCGAAGAAAAAAGCAACACACCACTTCCGGGAGGGCTCGAAACTCCAACCTTTCGGTACACAGCCGATCGCGCTAGCCCATTGCGCCACGGAGACAATCTTGCTCCCTTCTCACCACCATAAGAACATATCTTCAAAGCTATCAGCCCAAAGAAAAAAAAGCGCCGCACCTCCACTGGGTGGGCTCGAACCTTCGACCTTTTGGTTAACAGCCGATCGCGCGTGCCAATTGCGCCACGGAGACAGTCCTGCTCCACTCTCACCACCATCAGAACATATCTTCAAAGCTATCAGCACAAAGAAAAAAAGCGCCGCACCACCACCGGGTGGGCTCGAACCTCCAACCTTTCGGTTAACAGCCGATCGCGCTAGCCAACTGCGCCATGGAGACAGTCGTGCTCCACTCACACCACCATCAGAACATATCTTCAAAGCTATCAGCGCAAAGAAAAAAGCAACACACCACTCCCGGGAGGGATCGCAACTCCAACCTTTCGGTTAACAGCCGATCGCGCTAGACAATTGCGCCACGGAGACAGTCCTGCTCTACTCTCACCAACATCAGAACATATCTTCAAAGCTATTAGCCCGAAAAAAAAGCGCCGCACCACCGCCGGGTGGGCTCGAAACTCCAACCTTTCGGTTAACAGCCGATCACGCTAGCCAATTGCGCCACGGAGACAGTCCGGCTCCACTCTCACCACCATCAGAACATATCTTCAAAGCTATCAGCCCACAGAAAAAAAAGCGCCGCACAACCACCGGGTGGGCTCGAACCTCCAACCTTTCGGTTAACAGCCAATCGCGCTAGCCAATTGCGCCACGGAGACAGTCCTGCTCCACTCTCACCACCATCAGAAAATATCTTCAAAGCTATCAGCACAAAGAAAAATAGCGCCGCACCACCACCGGGTGGGCTCGAACCTCCAACCTTTCGGTTAACAGCCGATCGCGCTAGCCAACTGCGCCATGGAGACAGTCGTGCTCCACTCACACCACCATCAGAACATATCTTCAAAGCTATCAGCACAAAGAAAAAAAGCGCCGCACCACCACCGGGTGGGCTCGAACCTCCAACCTTTCGGTCAACAGCCGATCGCGCTAGCCAACTGCGCCATGGAGACAGTCGTGCTCCACTCACACCACCATCAGAACATATCTTCAAAGCTATCAGCGCAAAGAAAAAAGCAACACACCACTCCCGGGTGGGCTCGAAACTCCAACCTTTCGGTTAACAGCCGATCACGCTAGCCAATTGCGCCACGGAGACAGTCCTGCTCCACTCTAACCACCATAAGAAAATATCTTCAAAGCTATCAGCCCAAAGAAAAAAAAGCGCCGCACCACCACTGGGTGGGCTCGAACCTCCGACCTTTTGGTTAACAGCCGATCGCGCGTGCCAATTGCGCCACGGAGACAGTCCTGCTCCACTCTCACCACCATAAGAACATATCTTCAAAGCTATCAGCCCAAAGAAAAAAGAGCGCCACACCACCACTGGGTGGGCTCGAACCTCCGACCTTTTGGTTAACAGCCGATCGCGCTAGAAATTGCGCCCGGGAGACAATCCTGCTCCACTCTCACCACCATCAGAACATATCTTCAAAGCTATCAGCCCAAAGAAAAAAAAAGCGCCGCACCACCACCGGGTGGGCTCGAACCTCCAACTTTCCGGTTAACAGCCGATCACGCTTGCCAATTGCGCCACGGAGACAGTCCTGCTCCACTCTCACCACATCAGAACATATCTTCAAAGCTATCAGCCCACAGAAAAAAAAGCGCCGCACAACCACCGGGTAGGCTCGAACCTCCGACTTTTCGGTTAACAGCCGATCGCGCGTGCCAATTGCGCCACGGAGACAGTCCTGCTCCACTCTCACCACCATAAGAACATATCTTCAAAGCTATCAGCTCAAAGAAAAAAAAGCGCCGCACCACCACTGGGTGGGCTCGAACCTCCGACCTTTTGGTTAACAGCCGATCGCGCTATCCAATTGCGCCACGGAGACAATCCTGCTCCACTCTCACCACCATAAGAACATATCTTCAAAGCTATCAGCCTGAAGCAAAAAGCAACACACCACTCCCGGGAGGGCTCGAAACTCCAACCTTTTGGTCAACAGCCGATCGCGCTAGCCCATTGCGCCACGGAGACAGTCTTGCTCCCTTCCCACCACCATCAGAACATAACTTCAAAGCTATCAGCCCAAAGAAAAAAAAGCACCGCACCACCACCGGGTGGGCTCGAACCTCCAACCTTTCGGTTAACAGCCGATCGCGCTAGCCAATTGCACCACGGAGACAGTCGCGCTCCACTCTCACCACTATCAGAACATATCTTCAAAGCTATCAGCGTAAAGAAAAAAGCAAAACACCACTCCCGGGAGAACTCGAACCTCCAACTTTTCGGTTAACAGCCGATCGCGCTGGCCAATTGCGCCACGGAGAAAGTCCTGCTCAACTCTCACCACAATTAGAATATATCTTCAACGCTATCACCCCATAGAAAAAAAAGCGCCGCACCACCACTGGGTGGGCTCGAACCTCCGACCTTTTGGTTAACAGCCGATCGCGCTAGCCAATTGTGCCACGGAGACAATCCTGCTCCACTCTCACCACCATAAGAACATATCTTCAAAGCTATCAGCCCGAAGAAAAAAGCAACACACCACTCCCGGGAGGGCTCGAAACTCCAACCTTTCGGTCAACAGCCGATCGCGCTAGCCAATTGCCCCACGGAGACAGTCGTGCTCCACTCTCACCACCGTCAGAACATTTCTTCAGAGCTATCACCCCAAAGAAAAAAAAAGCGCCGCACCACCACCGGTTGGGCTAGAACTTCCAACCTTTCGGTTAACGGCCGATCGCACTAGCCAATTGCGCAACGAAGACAGTCCTGCTCCACTCTCACCACCATCAGAACATATCTTCAAAGCTATTACCGCAAAGAAAAAAGCAACACACCAATCCCGGGAGGGCTCAAAACTCCAACCTTTCGGTTAACAGCCGATCGCGCGAGCCCATTGCGCCACGGAGACAGTCTTGCTCCACTCTCACCACCATCAGAACATATCTTCAAAGCTATCATCGCAAAGAAAAAAGCAACACACCACTCCCGGGAGGGCTCGAAACTCCAACCTTTCGGTCAACAGCCGATCGCGCTAGCCCATTGCGCCACGGAGACATTCTTGCTCATCTCTCACCACCATCAGATCATATCATCAAGCCTATCAGCTCAAAGAAAAAAAAGCACCGCACCACCACCGGGTGGGCTCGAACCTCCAACTTTTCGGTTAACAGCCGATCGCGCTGGCCAATTGCGCCACGGAGACCTTCCTGCTCCACTCTCCCCACAATTAGAACATATCTTCAAAGCTATCAGCCCAAAGAAAAAAAAGCGCCGCACCACCACCGGGTGGGCTCGAACCTCCAACCTTTCGGTTAACAGCAGATCGCGCTAGCCAATTGCGCCACGGAGACAGTCCTGCTCCACTCTAACCACCATAAGAACATATCTTCAAAGCTATCAGCCCAAAGAAAAAAAAGCGCCGCACCTCCACTGGGTGGGCTCGAACCTCCGACCTTTTGGTTAACAGCCGATCGCGCGTGCCAATTGCGCCACGGAGACAGTCCTGCTCCACTCTCACCACCATCAGAACATATCTTCAAAGCTATCAGCACAAAGAAAAAAAGCGCCGCACCACCACCGGGTGGGCTCGAACCTCCAACCTTTCGGTTAACAGCCGATCGCGCTAGCCAACTGCGCCATGGAGACAGTCGTGCTCCACTCACACTACCATCAGAACATATCTTCAAAGCTATCAGCGCAAAGAAAAAAGGAACACACCACTCCCGGGAGGGATCGCAACTCCAACCTTTCGGTTAACAGCCGATCGCGCTAGACAATTGCGCCACGGAGACAGTCCTGCTCTACTCTCACCAACATCAGAACATATCTTCAAAGCTAGTAGCCCGAAGAAAAAAAAGCGCCGCACCACCGCCGGGTGGGCTCGAAACTCCAACCTTTCGGTTAACAGCCGATCACGCAAGCCAATTGCGCCACGGAGACAGTCCTGCTCCACTCTCACCACCATCAGAACATATCTTCAAAGCTATCAGCCCAGAGAAAAAAAAGCGCCGCACAACCACCGGGTAGGCTCGAACCTCCGACTTTTCGGTTAACAGCCGATCGCGCGTGCCAATTGCGCCACGGAGACAGTCCTGCTCCACTCTCACCACCATAGGAACATATCTTCAAAGCTATCAGCCCAAAGAAAAAAAAGCGCCGCACCACCACTGGGTGGGCTCGAACCTCCGACCTTTTGGTTAACAGCCGATCGCGCTGTCCAAATGCGCTACGGAGACAACCCTGCTCTACTCTCACCACAATTAGAACATATCTTCAAAGCTATCAGCCCAAAAAAAAGCGCCGCACCACCACCGCGTGGGCTCGAACCTCCAACCTTTCGGTTAACAGCAGATCGCGCTAGCCAATCGCGCCACGGAGACAATCGTGCTCCACTCTCACCACCATCAGAACATATCTTCAAAGCTATTAGCCCGAAGAAAAAAAAGCGCCGCACCACCGCCGGCTGGGCTCGAAACTCCAACCTTTCGGTTAACAGCCGATCACGCTAGCCAATTGCGCCACGGAGACAGTCCTGCTCCACTCTCACCACCATCAGAACATATCTTCAAAGCTATCAGCCCACAGAAAAAAAAGCGCCGCACAACCACCGGGTAGACTCGAACCTCCGACGTTTTGGTTAACACCGATTGCGCTCGCCAATTGCGCCTTGGAGACAGTCCTGCTCCACTCTCACCACCATCAGAACATATCTTCAAAGCTATCAGCACAAAGAAAAAAAAGCACTTCACCACCACCGGGTGGGCTCGAACCTCCAACTTTTCGGTTAACAGCCGATCACGCTAGCCAATTGCGCCACGGAGACAGTCCTGCTCCACTCTCACCACCATCAGAACATATCTTCAAAGCTATCAGCCCACAGAAAAAAAAGCGCCGCACAACCACCGGGTAGGCTCGAACCTCCGACTTTTCGGTTAACAGCCGATCGCGCTAGCCAATTGCGCCACGGAGACAGTCCTGCTCCACTCTAACCACCATAAGAACATATCTTCAAAGCTATCAGCCCAAAGAAAAAAAAGCGCCGCACCACCACTGGGTGGGTTCGAACCTCCGACCTTTTGGTTAACAGCCGATCGCGCTAGCCAATTGCGCCACGAAGACAATCCTGCGCCACTCTCACCACCATCAGAACATATCTTCAAAGCTATCAGCCCAAAGAAAAAAAAGCGCCGCACCACCACCGGGTGGGCTCGAACCTCCAACTTTCCGGTTAACAGCCGATCGCGCTAGCCAATTGCGCCACGGAGACAGTCCTGCTCCACTCTCACCACCATAAGAACATATCTTCAAAGCTATCAGCCCAAAGAAAAAAAAGCGCCGCACCACCAATGGGTGGGCTCGAACCTCCGACCTTTTCGTTAACAGCCGATCGCGCTAGCCAATTGCGCCACGGAGACAATCCTGCTCCACTCTCACCACCATAAGAACATATCTTCAAAGCTATCAGCCCGAAGAAAAAAGCAACACACCACTTCCGGGAGGGCTCGAAACTCCAACCTTTCGGTACACAGCCGATCGCGCTAGCCCATTGCGCCACGGAGACAATCTTGCTCCCTTCTCACCACCATAAGAACATATCTTCAAAGCTATCAGCCCAAAGAAAAAAAAGCGCCGCACCTCCACTGGGTGGGCTCGAACCTCCGACCTTTTGGTTAACAGCCGATCGCGCTAGCCAATCGCGCCACGGAGACAATCCTGCTCCACTCTCACCACCATAAGAACATATCTTCAAAGCTATCAGCCCGAAGAAAAAAGCAACACACCACTTCCGGGAGGGCTCGAAACTCCAACCTTTCGGTACACAGCCGATCGCGCTAGCCCATTGCGCCACGGAGACAATCTTGCTCCCTTCTCACCACCATCAGAACATAACTTCAAAGCTATCATCCCAAAGAAAAAAAAGCACCGCACCACCACCGGGTGGGCTCGAACCTCCAACCTTTCAGTTAACAGCCGATCGCGCTAGCCAATTGCACCACGGAGACAGTCCTGCTCTACTCTCACCACCATCAGAACATATCTTCAAAGCTATCAGCCCAAAGAAAAAAAAGCGCCGCACCACCGCCGGGTGGGCTCGAAACTCCAACCTTTCGGTTAACAGCCGATCGCGCTAGCCAATTGCGCCACAGAGACAGTCCTGCTTCACTCTCACCACCATCAGAACATATCTTCAAAGCTATCAGCCCAAAGAAAAAAAAAGCGCCATACCACAACCGGGTGGGCTCGAACCTCCGACCTTTTGGTTAACACTGATCGCGCTCACCAATTGCGCCTTGGAGACAGTCCTGCTCCACTCTCACCACCATCAGAACATATCTTCAAAGCTATCAGCCCAAGAAAAAAAAGCGCCGCACAACCACCGGGTACGCTCGAACCTCCGACTTTTCGGTTAACAGCCGATCGCGCTAGCCAATTGCGCCACGGAGACTGTCCTGCTCCACTCTAACCACCATAAGAACATATCTTCAAAGCTATCAGCCCAAAGAAAAAAAAGCGCCGCACCTCCACTGGGTGGGCTCGAACCTCCGACCTTTTGGTTAACAGCCGATCGCGCGTGCCAATTGCGCCACAGAGACAGCCCTGCTCCACTCTCACCACCATCAGAACATATCTTCAAAGCTATCAGCACAAAGAAAAAAAGCGCCGCACCTCCACCGGGTGGGCTCGAACCTCCAACCTTTCGGTTAACAGCCGATCGCGCTAGCCAACTGCGCCATGGAGACAGTCGTGCTCCACTCACACCACCATCAGAACATATCTTCAAAGCTATCAGCGCAAAGAAAAAAGCAACACACCACTCCCGGGAGGGATCGCAACTCCAACCTTTCGGTTAACAGCCGATCGCGCTAGACAATTGCGCCACGGAGACAGTCCTGCTCTACTCTCACCAACATCAGAACATATCTTCAAAGCTATTAGCCCGAAGAAAAAAGCAACACACCACTCCCGGGAGGGATCGCAACTCCAACCTTTCGGTTAACAGCCGATCGCGCTAGCCAATTGCGCCACGGAGACAGTCCTGCTCCACTCTAACCACCATAAGAACATATCTTCAAAGCTATCAGCCCAAAGAAAAAAAAGCGCCGCACCACCACTGGGTGGGTTCGAACCTCCGACCTTTTGGTTAACAGCCGATCGCGCTAGCCAATTGCGCCACGAAGACAATCCTGCGCCACTCTCACCACCATCAGAACATATCTTCAAAGCTATCAGCCCAAAGAAAAAAAAGCGCCGCACCACCACCGGGTGGGCTCGAACCTCCAACTTTCCGGTTAACAGCCGATCGCGCTAGCCAATTGCGCCACGGAGACAGTCCTGCTCCACTCTCACCACCATAAGAACATATCTTCAAAGCTATCAGCCCAAAGAAAAAAAAGCGCCGCACCACCAATGGGTGGGCTCGAACCTCCGACCTTTTCGTTAACAGCCGATCGCGCTAGCCAATTGCGCCACGGAGACAATCCTGCTCCACTCTCACCACCATAAGAACATATCTTCAAAGCTATCAGCCCGAAGAAAAAAGCAACACACCACTTCCGGGAGGGCTCGAAACTCCAACCTTTCGGTACACAGCCGATCGCGCTAGCCCATTGCGCCACGGAGACAATCTTGCTCCCTTCTCACCACCATAAGAACATATCTTCAAAGCTATCAGCCCAAAGAAAAAAAAGCGCCGCACCTCCACTGGGTGGGCTCGAACCTCCGACCTTTTGGTTAACAGCCGATCGCGCTAGCCAATCGCGCCACGGAGACAATCCTGCTCCACTCTCACCACCATAAGAACATATCTTCAAAGCTATCAGCCCGAAGAAAAAAGCAACACACCACTTCCGGGAGGGCTCGAAACTCCAACCTTTCGGTACACAGCCGATCGCGCTAGCCCATTGCGCCACGGAGACAATCTTGCTCCCTTCTCACCACCATCAGAACATAACTTCAAAGCTATCATCCCAAAGAAAAAAAAGCACCGCACCACCACCGGGTGGGCTCGAACCTCCAACCTTTCAGTTAACAGCCGATCGCGCTAGCCAATTGCACCACGGAGACAGTCCTGCTCTACTCTCACCACCATCAGAACATATCTTCAAAGCTATCAGCCCAAAGAAAAAAAAGCGCCGCACCACCGCCGGGTGGGCTCGAAACTCCAACCTTTCGGTTAACAGCCGATCGCGCTAGCCAATTGCGCCACAGAGACAGTCCTGCTTCACTCTCACCACCATCAGAACATATCTTCAAAGCTATCAGCCCAAAGAAAAAAAAAGCGCCATACCACAACCGGGTGGGCTCGAACCTCCGACCTTTTGGTTAACACTGATCGCGCTCACCAATTGCGCCTTGGAGACAGTCCTGCTCCACTCTCACCACCATCAGAACATATCTTCAAAGCTATCAGCCCAAGAAAAAAAAGCGCCGCACAACCACCGGGTACGCTCGAACCTCCGACTTTTCGGTTAACAGCCGATCGCGCTAGCCAATTGCGCCACGGAGACTGTCCTGCTCCACTCTAACCACCATAAGAACATATCTTCAAAGCTATCAGCCCAAAGAAAAAAAAGCGCCGCACCTCCACTGGGTGGGCTCGAACCTCCGACCTTTTGGTTAACAGCCGATCGCGCGTGCCAATTGCGCCACAGAGACAGCCCTGCTCCACTCTCACCACCATCAGAACATATCTTCAAAGCTATCAGCACAAAGAAAAAAAGCGCCGCACCTCCACCGGGTGGGCTCGAACCTCCAACCTTTCGGTTAACAGCCGATCGCGCTAGCCAACTGCGCCATGGAGACAGTCGTGCTCCACTCACACCACCATCAGAACATATCTTCAAAGCTATCAGCGCAAAGAAAAAAGCAACACACCACTCCCGGGAGGGATCGCAACTCCAACCTTTCGGTTAACAGCCGATCGCGCTAGACAATTGCGCCACGGAGACAGTCCTGCTCTACTCTCACCAACATCAGAACATATCTTCAAAGCTATTAGCCCGAAGAAAAAAGCAACACACCACTCCCGGGAGGGATCGCAACTCCAACCTTTCGGTTAACAGCCGATCGCGCTAGACAATTGCGCCACGGAGACAGTCCTGCTCTACTCTCACCAACATCAGAACATATCTTCAAAGCTATCAGCCCAAAGAAAAAAAAGCGCCGCACCTCCACTGGGTGGGCTCGAACCTCCGACCTTTTGGTTAACAGCCGATCGCGCGTGCCAATTGCGCCACGGAGACAGTCCTGCTCCACTCTCACCACCATCAGAACATATCTTCAAAGCTATCAGCACAAAGAAAAAAAGCGCCGCACCACCACCGGGTGGGTTCGAACCTCCAACCTTTCGGTTAACAGCCGATCGCGCTAGCCAACTGCGCCATGGAGACAGTCGTGCTCCACTCACACCACCATCAGAACATATCTTCAAAGCTATCAGCGCAAAGAAAAAAGCAACACACCACTCCCGGGAGGGATCGCAACTCCAACCTTTCGGTTAACAGCCGATCGCGCTAGACAATTGCGCCACGGAGACAGTCCTGCTCTACTCTCACCAACATCAGAACATATCTTCAAAGCTATTAGCCCGAAGAAAAAAAAGCGCCGCACCACCGCCGGGTGGGCTCGAAACTCCAACCTTTCGGTTAACAGCCGATCACGCTAGCCAATTGCGCCACGGAGACAGTCCTGCTCCACTCTCACCACCATCAGAACATATCTTCAAAGCTATCAGCCCACAGAAAAAAAAGCGCCGCACAACCACCGGGTGGGCTCGAACCTCCAACCTTTCGGTTAACAGCCGATCGCGCTAGCCAACTGCGCCATGGAGACAGTCGTGCTCCACTCACACAACCATCAGAACATATCTTCAAAGCTATCAGCACAAAGAAAAAAAGCGCCGCACCACCACCGGGTGGGCTCGAACCTCCAACCTTTCGGTCAACAGCCGATCGCGCTAGCCAACTGCGCCATGGAGACAGTCGTGCTCCACTCACACCACCATCAGAACATATCTTCAAAGCTATCAGCGCAAAGAAAAAAGCAACACACCACTCCCGGGAGGGATCGCAACTCCAACCTTTCGGTTAACAGCCGATCGCGCTAGACAATTGCGCCACGGAGACAGTCCTGCTCTACTCTCACCAACATCAGAACATATCTTCAAAGCTATTAGCCCGAAGAAAAAAAAGCGCCGCACCACCGCCGAGTGGGCTCGAAACTCCAACCTTTCGGTTAAGAGCCGATCACGCTAGCCAATTGCGCCACGGAGACAGTCCTGCTCCACTCTCACCACCATCAGAACATATCTTCAAAGCTATCAGCCCACAGAAAAAAAAGCGCCGCACAACCACCGGGTAGGCTCGAACCTCCGACGTTTTGGTTAACACCGATTGCGCTCGCCAATTGCGCCTTGGAGACAGTCCTGCTCCACTCTCACCACCATCAGAACATATCTTCAAAGCTATCAGCACAAAGAAAAAAAAGCACTTCACCACCACCGGGTGGGCTCGAACCTCCAACTTTTCGGTTAACAGCCGATCACGCTAGCCAATTGCGCCACGGAGACAGTCCTGCTCCAATCTCACCACCATCAGAACATATCTTCAAAGCTATCAGCCCACAGAAAAAAAAGCGCCGCACAACCACCGGGTAGGCTCGAACCTCCGACTTTTCGGTTAACAGCCGATCACGCTAGCCAATTGCGCCACGGAGACAGTCCTGCTCCATTCTCACCACCATCCGAACATATCTTCAAAGCTATCAGCCCACAGAAAAAAAAGCGCCGCACAACCACCGGGTAGGCTCGAACCTCCGACTTTTCGGTTAACAGCCGATCGCGCTAGCCAATTGCGCCACGGAGACAGTCCTGCTCCACTCTCACCACCATAAGAACATATCTTCAAAGCTATCAGCCCAAAGAAAAAAAGCGCCGCACCACCACTGGGTGGGCTCGAACCTCCGACCTTTTGGTTAACAGCCGATCGCGCTAGCCAATTGCGCGACGGAGACAATCCTGCTCCACTCTCACCACCATAAGAACATATCTTCAAAGCTATCAGCCCGAAGAAAAAAGCAACACACCACTTCCGGGAGGGCTCGAAACTCCAACCTTTCGGTACACAGCCGATCGCGCTAGCCCATTGCGCCACGGAGACAATCTTGCTCCCTTCTCACCACCATCAGAACATAACTTCAAAGCTATCATCCCAAAGAAAAAAAAGCACCGCACCAACACCGGGTGGGCTCGAACCACCAACCTTTCGGTTAACAGCCGATCGCGCTAGCCAATTGCACCACGGAGACAGTCCTGCTCTACTCTCACCACCATCAGAACATATCTTCAAAGCTATCAGCCCAAAGAAAAAAAGCGCCGCACCACCGCCGGGTGGGCTCGAAACTCCAACCTTTCGGTTAACAGCCGATCGCGCTAGCCAATTGCGCCACAGAGACAGTCCTGCTTCACTCTCACCACCATCAGAACATATCTTCAAAGCTATCAGCCCAAAGAAAAAAAAGCGCCGCACCACCACCGGGTGGGCTCGAACCTCCAACTTTCCGGTTAACAGCCGATCACGCTAGCCAATTGCGCCACGGAGACAGTCCTGCTCCACTCTCACCACCATCAGAACATATCTTCAAAGCTATCAGCCCACAGAAAAAAAAAGCGCCGCACAACCACCGGGTAGGCTCGAACCTCCGACTTTTCGGTTAACAGCCGATCGCGCGTGCCAATTGCGCCACGGAGACAGTCCTGCTCCACTCTCACCACCATAAGAACATATCTTCAAAGCTATCAGCCCAAAGAAAAAAAGCGCCGCACCACCACTGGGTGGGCTCGAACCTCCGACCTTTTGGTTAACAGCCGATCGCGCTATCCAATTGCGCCACGGAGACAATTCTGCTCCACTCTCACCACCATAAGAACATATCTTCAAAGCTATCAGCCCGAAGCAAAAAGCAACACACCACTCCCGGGAGGGCTCGAAACTCCAACCTTTCGGTCAACAGCCGATCGCGCTAGCCCATTGCGCCACGGAGACAGTCTTGCTCCCTTCCCACCACCATCAGAACATAACTTCAAAGCTATCAGCCCAAAGAAAAAAAAAGCACCGCACCACCACCGGGTGGGCTCGAACCTCCAACCTTTCGGTTAACAGCCGATCGCGCTAGCCAATTGCACCACGGAGACAGTCGTGCTCCACTCTCACCACCATCAGAACATATCTTCAAAGCTATCAGCTCAAAGAAAAAAAAGCACCGCACCACCACCGGGTGGGCTCGAACCTCCAACTTTTCGGTTAACACCCGATCGCGCTGGCCAATTGCGCCACGGAGACAGTCCTGCTCCACTCTCCCCACAATTAGAACATATCTTCAAAGCTATCAGCCCAAAGAAAAAAAAGCGCCGCACCACCACCGGGTGGGCTTGAACCTCCAACCTTTCGGTTAACAGCAGATCGCGCTAGCCAATTGCGCCACGGAGACAGTCCTGCTCCACTCTAACCACCATAAGAACATATCTTCAAAGCTATCAGCCCAAAGAAAAAAAAGCGCCGCACCTCCACTGGGTGGGCTCGAACCTCCAACCTTTCGGTTAACAGCCGATCGCGCTAGACAATTGCGCCACGGAGACAGTCCTGCTCTACTCTCACTAACATCAGAACATATCTTCAAAGCTATTAGCCCGAAGAAAAAAAAGCGCCGCACCACCGCCGGGTGGGCTCGAAACTCCAACCTTTTGGTTAACAGCCGATCACGCAAGCCAATTGCGCCACGGAGACAGTCCTGCTCCACTCTCACCACCATCAGAACATATCTTCAAAGCTATCAGCCCACAGAAAAAAAAGCGCCGCACAACCACCGGGTGGGCTCGAACCTCCAACCTTTCGGTTAACAGCCAATCGCGCTAGCCAATTGCGCCACGGAGACAGTCCTGCTCCACTCTCACCACCACCAGAACATATCTTCAAAGCTATCAGCACAAAGAAAAAAAGCGCCGCACCACCACCGGGTGGGTTCGAACCTCCAACCTTTCGGTTAACAGCCGATCGCGCTAGCCAACTGCGCCATGGAGACAGTCGTGCTCCACTCACACCACCATCAGAACATATCTTCAAAGCTATCAGCACAAAGAAAAAAAGCGCCGCACCACCACCGGGTGGGCTCGAACCTCCAACCTTTCGGTCAACAGCCGATCGCGCTAGCCAACTGCGCCATGGAGACAGTCGTGCTCCACTCACACCACCATCAGAACATATCTTCAAAGCTATCAGCGCAAAGAAAAAAGCAACACACCACTCCCGGGAGGGATCGCAACTCCAACCTTTCGGTTAACAGCCGATCGCGCTAGACAATTGCGCCACGGAGACAGTCCTGCTCTACTCTCACCACCATCAGAACATATCTTCAAAGCTATCAGCTCAAAGAAAAAAGCAACACACCACTCCCGCGAGGGATCGCAACTCCAACCTTTCGGTTAACAGCCGATCGCGCTAGACAATTGCGCCACGGAGACAGTCCTGCTCTACTCTCACCAACATCAGAACATATCTTCAAAGCTATTAGCCCGAAGAAAAAAAAGCGCCGCACCACCGCCGAGTGGGCTCGAAACTCCAACCTTTCGGTTAAGAGCCGATCACGCTAGCCAATTGCGCCACGGAGACAGTCCTGCTCCCCTCTCACCACCATCAGAACATATCTTCAAAGCTATCAGCCCACAGAAAAAAAAGCGCCGCACAACCACCGGGTAGGCTCGAACCTCCGACGTTTTGGTTAACACCGATTGCGCTCGCCAATTGCGCCTTGGAGACAGTCCTGCTCCACTCTCACCACCATCAGAACATATCTTCAAAGCTATCAGCACAAAGAAAAAAAAGCACTTCACCACCACCGGGTGGGCTCGAACCTCCAACTTTTCGGTTAACAGCCGATCACGCTAGCCAATTGCGCCACGGAGACAGTCCTGCTCCAATCTCACCACCATCAGAACATATCTTCAAAGCTATCAGCCCACAGAAAAAAAAGCGCCGCACAACCACCGGGTAGGCTCGAACCTCCGACTTTTCGGTTAACAGCCGATCACGCTAGCCAATTGCGCCACGGAGACAGTCCTGCTCCATTCTCACCACCATCCGAACATATCTTCAAAGCTATCAGCCCACAGAAAAAAAAGCGCCGCACAACCACCGGGTAGGCTCGAACCTGCGACTTTTCGGTTAACAGCCGATCGCGCTAGCCAATTGCGCCACGGAGACAGTCCTGCTCCACTCTCACCACCATAAGAACATATCTTCAAAGCTATCAGCCCAAAGAAAAAAAGCGCCGCACCACCACTGGGTGGGCTCGAACCTCCGACCTTTTGGTTAACAGCCGATCGCGCTAGCCAATTGCGCGACGGAGACAATCCTGCTCCACTCTCACCACCATAAGAACATATCTTCAAAGCTATCAGCCCGAAGAAAAAAGCAACACACCACTTCCGGGAGGGCTCGAAACTCCAACCTTTCGGTACACAGCCGATCGCGCTAACCCATTGCGCCACGGAGACAATCTTGCTCCCTTCTCACCACCATCAGAACATAACTTCAAAGCTATCATCCCAAAGAAAAAAAAGCACCGCACCAACACCGGGTGGGCTCGAACCACCAACCTTTCGGTTAACAGCCGATCGCGCTAGCCAATTGCACCACGGAGACAGTCCTGCTCTACTCTCACCACCATCAGAACATATCTTCAAAGCTATCAGCCCAAAGAAAAAAAGCGCCGCACCACCGCCGGGTGGGCTCGAAACTCCAACCTTTCGGTTAACAGCCGATCGCGCTAGCCAATTGCGCCACAGAGACAGTCCTGCTTCACTCTCACCACCATCAGAACATATCTTCAAAGCTATCAGCCCAAAGAAAAAAAAGCGCCATACCACAACCGGGTGGGCTCGAACCTCCGACCTTTTGGTTAACACTGATCGCGCTCACCAATTGCGCCTTGGAGACAGTCCTGCTCCACTCTCACCACCATCAGAACATATCTTCAAAGCTATCAGCCCAAGAAAAAAAAGCGCCGCACAACCACCGGGTAGGCTCGAACCTCCGACTTTTCGGTTAACAGCCGATCGCGCTAGCCAATTGCGCCACGGAGACAGTCCTGCTCCACTCTCACCACCATAAGAACATATCTTCAAAGCTATCAGCCCAAAGAAAAAAAAGCGCCGCACCACCACTGGGTGGGCTCGAACCTCCGACCTTTTGGTTAACAGCCGATCGCGCTAGAAATTGCGCCCGGGAGACAATCCTGCTCCACTCTCACCACCATCAGAACATATCTTCAAAGCTATCAGCCCAAAGAAAAAAAAGCGCCGCACCACCACCGGGTGGGCTCGAACCTCCAACTTTCCGGTTAACAGCCGATCACGCTAGCCAATTGCGCCACGGAGACAGTCCTGCTCCACTCTCACCACCATCAGAACATATCTTCAAAGCTATCAGCCCACAGAAAAAAAAGCGCCGCACAACCACCGGGTAGGCTCGAACCTCCGACTTTTCGGTTAACAGCCGATCGCGCGTGCCAATTGCGCCACGGAGACAGTCCTGCTCCACTCTCACCACCATAAGAACATATCTTCAAAGCTATCAGCCCAAAGAAAAAAAAGCGCCGCACCACCACTGGGTGGGCTCGAACCTCCGACCTTTTGGTTAACAGCCGATCGCGCTATCCAATTGCGCCACGGAGACAATCCTGCTCCACTCTCACCACCATAAGAACATATCTTCAAAGCTATCAGCCCTAAGCAAAAAGCAACACACCACTCCCGGGAGGGCTCGAAACTCCAACCTTTCGGTCAACAGCCGATCGCGCTAGCCCATTGCGCCACGGAGACAGTCTTGCTCCCTTCCCACCACCATCAGAACATAACTTCAAAGCTATCAGCCCAAAGAAAAAAAAGGCACCGCACCACCACCGGGTGGGCTCGAACCTCCAACCTTTCGGTTAACAGCCGATCGCGCTAGCCAATTGCACCACGGAGACAGTCGTGCTCCACTCTCACCACCATCAGAACATATCTTCAAAGCTATCAGCTCAAAGAAAAAAAAGCACCGCACCACCACCGGGTGGGCTCGAACCTCCAACTTTTCGGTTAACACCCGATCGCGCTGGCCAATTGCGCCACGGAGACAGTCCTGCTCCACTCTCCCCACAATTAGAACATATCTTCAAAGCTATCAGCCCAAAGAAAAAAAAGCGCCGCACCACCACCGGGTGGGCTCGAACCTCCAACCTTTCGGTTAACAGCAGATCGCGCTAGCCAATTGCGCCACGGAGACAGTCCTGCTCCACTCTAACCACCATAAGAACATATCTTCAAAGCTATCAGCCCAAAGAAAAAAAAGCGCCGCACCTCCACTGGGTGGGCTCGAACCTCCAACCTTTCGGTTAACAGCCGATCGCGCTAGACAATTGCGCCACGGAGACAGTCCTGCTCTACTCTCACTAACATCAGAACATATCTTCAAAGCTATTAGCCCGAAGAAAAAAAAAGCGCCGCACCACCGCCGGGTGGGCTCGAAACTCCAACCTTTCGGTTAACAGCCGATCACGCAAGCCAATTGCGCCACGGAGACAGTCCTGCTCCACTCTCACCACCATCAGAACATATCTTCAAAGCTATCAGCCCACAGAAAAAAAAGCGCCGCACAACCACCGGGTGGGCTCGAACCTCCAACCTTTCGGTTAACAGCCAATCGCGCTAGCCAATTGCGCCACGGAGACAGTCCTGCTCCACTCTCACCACCACCAGAACATATCTTCAAAGCTATCAGCACAAAGAAAAAAAGCGCCGCACCACCACCGGGTGGGCTCGAACCTCCAACCTTTCGGTTAAAAGCCGATCGCGCTAGCCAACTGCGCCATGGAGACAGTCGTGCTCCACTCACACCACCATCAGAACATATCTTCAAAGCTATCAGCACAAAGAAAAAAAGCGCCGCACCACCACCGGGTGGGCTCGAACCACCAACCTTTCGGTCAACAGCCGATCGCGCTAGCCAACTGCGCCATGGAGACAGTCGTGCTCCACTCACACCACCATCAGAACATATCTTCAAAGCTATCAGCTCAAAGAAAAAAGCAACACACCACTCCCGCGAGGGATCGCAACTCCAACCTTTCGGTTAACAGCCGATCGCGCTAGACAATTGCGCCACGGAGACAGTCCTGCTCTACTCTCACCAACATCAGAACATATCTTCAAAGCAATTAGCCCGAAGAAAAAAAAGCGCCGCACCTCCACTGGGTGGGCTCGAACCTCCGACCTTTTGGTTAACAGCCGATCGCGCGTGCCAATTGCGCCACGGAGACAGTCCTGCTCCACTCTCACCACCATCAGAACATATCTTCAAAGCTATCAGCACAAAGAAAAAAAGCGCCGCAACACCACAGGGTGGGCTCGAACCTCCAACCTTTCAGTTAACAGGCGATCGCGCTAGCCAACTGCGCCATGGAGAGAGTCGTGCTCCACTCACACCACCATCAGAACATATCTTCAAAGCTATCAGCGCAAAGAAAAAAGCAACACACCACTCCCGGGAGGGATCGCAACTCCAACCTTTCGGTTAACAGCCGATCGCGCTAGACAATTGCGCCACGGAGACAGTCCTGCTCTACTCTCACCAACATCAGAACATATCTTCAAAGCTATTAGCCCGAAGAAAAAAAAGCGCCGCACCACCGCCGGGTGGGCTCGAAACTCCAACCTTTCGGTTAACAGCCGATCACGCTAGCCAATTGCGCCACGGAGACAGTCCTGCTCCACTCTCACCACCATCAGAACATATCTTCAAAGCTATCAGCCCACAGAAAAAAAGCGCCGCACAACCACCGGGTAGGCTCGAACCTCCGACTTTTCGGTTAACAGCCGATCGCGCGTGCCAATTGCGCCACGGAGACAGTCCTGCTCCACTCTCACCACCATAAGAACATATCTTCAAAGCTATCAGCCCAAAGAAAAAAAGCGCCGCACCACCACTGGGTGGGCTCGAACCTCCGACCTTTTGGTTAACAGCCGATCGCGCTATCCAATTGCGCCACGGAGACAATCCTGCTCCACTCTCACCACCATAAGAACATATCTTCAAAGCTATCAGCCCGAAGGAAAAAGCAACACACCACTCCAGGGAGGGCTCGAAACTCCAACCTTTCGGTCAACAGCCGATCGCGCTAGCCCATTGCGCCACGGAGACAGTCTTGCTCCCTTCCCACCACCATCAGAACATAACTTCAAAGCTATCAGCCCAAAGAAAAAAAAAGCACCGCACCACCACCGGATGGGCTCGAACCTCCAACCTTTCGGTTAACAGCCGATCGCGCTAGCCAATTGCACCACGGAGACAGTCGTGCTCCACACTCACCACCATCAGAACATATCTTCAAAGCTATCAGCTCAAAGAAAAAAAAGCACCGCACCACCACCGGGTGGGCTCGAACCTCCAACTTTTCGGTTAACACCCGATCGCGCTGGCCAATTGCGCCACGGAGACAGTCCTGCTCCACTCTCCCCACAATTAGAACATATCTTCAAAGCTATCAGCCCAAAGAAAAAAAAGCGCCGCACCACCACCGGGTGGGCTCGAACCTCCAACCTTTCGGTTAACAGCAGATCGCGCTAGCCAATTGCGCCACGGAGACAGTCCTGCTCCACTCTAACCACCATAAGAACATATCTTCAAAGCTATCAGCCCAAAAAAAAAGCGCCGCACCTCCACTGGGTGGGCTCGAACCTCCAACCTTTCGGTTAACAGCCGATCGCGCTAGACAATTGCGCCACGGAGACAGTCCTGCTCTACTCTCACCAACATCAGAACATATCTTCAAAGCTATTAGCCCGAAGAAAAAAAAGCGCCGCACCACCGCCGGGTGGGCTCGAAACTCCAACCTTTCGGTTAACAGCCGATCACGCAAGCCAATTGCGCCACGGAGACAGTCCTGCTCCACTCTCACCACCATCAGAACATATCTTCAAAGCTATCAGCCCACAGAAAAAAAAGCGCCGCACAACCACCGGGTGGGCTCGAACCTCCAACCTTTCGGTTAACAGCCAATCGCGCTAGCCAATTGCGCCACGGAGACAGTCCTGCTCCACTCTCACCACCACCAGAACATATCTTCAAAGCTATCAGCACAAAGAAAAAAAGCGCCGCACCACCACCGGGTGGGCTCGAACCTCCAACCTTTCGGTTAACAGCCGATCGCGCTAGCCAACTGCGCCATGGAGACAGTCGTGCTCCACTCACACCACCATCAGAACATATCTTCAAAGCTATCAGCACAAAGAAAAAAAGCGCCGCACCACCACCGGGTGGGCTCGAACCTCCAACCTTTTGGTCAACAGCCGATCGCGCTAGCCAACTGCGCCATGGAGACAGTCGTGCTCCACTCACACCACCATCAGAACATATCTTCAAAGCTATCAGCGCAAAGAAAAAAGCAACACACCACTCCCGGGAGGGATCGCAACTCCAACCTTTCGGTTAACAGCCGATCGCGCTAGACAATTGCGCCACGGAGACAGTCCTGCTCTACTCTCACCACCATCAGAACATATCTTCAAAGCTATCAGCTCAAAGAAAAAAGCAACACACCACTCCCGCGAGGGATCGCAACTTCAACCTTTCGGTTAACAGCCGATCGCGCTAGACAATTGCGCCACGGAGACAGTCCTGCTCTACTCTCACCAACATCAGAACATATCTTCAAAGCTATTAGCCCGAAGAAAAAAAAGCGCCGCACCTCCACTGGGTGGGCTCGAACCTCCGACCTTTTGGTTAACAGCCGATCGCGCGTGCCAATTGCGCCATGGAGACAGTCCTGCTCCACTCTCACCACCATCAGAACATATCTTCAAAGCTATCAGCACAAAGAAAAAAAGCGCCGCACCACCACCAGGTGGGCTCGAACCTCCAACCTTTCGGTTAACAGGCGATCGCGCTAGCCAACTGCGCCATGGAGAGAGTCGTGCTCCACTCACACCACCATCAGAACATATCTTCAAAGCTATCAGCGCAAAGAAAAAAGCAACACACCACTCCCGGGAGGGATCGCAACTCCAACCTTTCGGTTAACAGCCGATCGCGCTAGACAATTGCGCCACGGAGACAGTCCTGCTCTACTCTCACCAACATCGGAACATATCTTCAAAGCTATTAGCCCGAAGAAAAAAAAGCGCCGCACAACCACCGGGTGGGCTCGAACCTCCAACCTTTCGGTTAACAGCCAATCGCGCTAGCCAATTGCGCCACGGAGACAGCCCTGCTCCACTCTCACCACCACCAGAACATATCTTCAAAGCTATCAGCACAAAGAAAAAAAGCGCCGCACCACCACCGGGTGGGCTCGAACCTCCAACCTTTCGGTTAACAGCCGATCGCGCTAGCCAACTGCGCCATGGAGACAGTCGTGCTCCACTCACACCAACATCAGAACATATCTTCAAAGCTATCAGCACAAAGAAAAAAAGCGCCGCACCACCACCGGGTGGGCTCGAACCTCCAACCTTTTGGTCAACAGCCGATCGCGCTAGCCAACTGCGCCATGGAGACAGTCGTGCTCCACTCACACCACCATCAGAACATATCTTCAAAGCTATCAGCGCAAAGAAAAAAGCAACACACCACTCCCGGGAGGGATCGCAACTCCAACCTTTCGGTTAACAGCCGATCGCGCTAGACAATTGCGCCACGGAGACAGTCCTGCTCTACTCTCACCACCATCAGAACATATCTTCAAAGCTATCAGCTCAAAGAAAAAAGCAACACACCACTCCCGCGAGGGATCGCAACTCCAACCTTTCGGTTAACAGCCGATCGCGCTAGACAATTGCGCCACGGAGACAGTCCTGCTCTACTCTCACCAACATCAGAACATATCTTCAAAGCTATTAGCCCGAAGAAAAAAAAGCGCCGCACCTCCACTGGGTGGGCTCGAACCTCCGACCTTTTGGTTAACAGCCGATCGCGCGTGCCAATTGCGCCACGGAGACAGTCCTGCTCCACTCTCACCACCATCAGAACATATCTTCAAAGCTATCAGCACAAAGAAAAAAAGCGCCGCACCACCACCAGGTGGGCTCGAACCTCCAACCTTTCGGTTAACAGGCGATCGCGCTAGCCAACTGCGCCATGGAGAGAGTCGTGCTCCACTCACACCACCATCAGAACATATCTTCAAAGCTATCAGCGCAAAGAAAAAAGCAACACACCACTCCCGGGAGGGATCGCAACTCCAACCTTTCGGTTAACAGCCGATCGCGCTAGACAATTGCGCCACGGAGACAGTCCTGCTCTACTCTCACCAACATCGGAACATATCTTCAAAGCTATTAGCCCGAAGAAAAAAAAGCGCCGCACCACCGCCGGGTGGGCTCGAAACTCCAACCTTTCGGTTAACAGCCGATCGCGCAAGCCGATTTCGCAATGGAGACACTCCTGCTCCACTCTCACCACCATCAGAACATATCTTCAAAGGTATCAGCCCAAAGAAAAAAAAGCGCCGCACCACCACTGGGTGGGCTCGAACCTCCGACTTTTCGGTTAACAGCCGATCACGCTAGCCAATTGCGCCACGGAGACAGTCCTGCTCCACTCTCATCACCATCAGAACATATCTTCAAAGCTATCAGCCCAAAGAAAAAAAACCACCGCACCACCACCGGGTGGGCTCGAACCTCCAACCTTTCGGTTAACAGCCAATCGCGCTAGCCAATTGCGCCACGGAGACAGTCCTGCTCCACTCTCACCACCACTCAGAACATATCTTCAAAGCTATCAGCACAAAGAAAAAAAGCGCCGCACCACCACCGGGTGGGCTCGAACCTCCAACCTTTCGGTTAACAGCCGATCGCGCTAGCCAACTGCGCCATGGAGACTTTTTTTTTTTTTTTTTTTTTTCTTTATTGCCTTTTAATAACCACAAGCAAAGGAAATACATACAAAATATGTACACTTACTAAAACACCAGCTTCAACTTGGCCAGTGCACTTGGTTTAAAAAGGCTTCACAGAAGCCAATTGGTCGAGCACAGGTAACCACTCGGGGGGTTCAGGCAGCGCTTTAAACACGTCTCGTGTATACAGCATACTCTCAACAAAATAGTCTCTCGCTGAACGTGCGTCTACACGCATATGTCGAACATCCATTCTTGTCCTCCACACACTATGCATGCAAAGCAACATTAACATGTCACTCGGCACTTCCCCTGCAGCTGCACACGGAAGAAAACGGATTCCAAAAGCGTTGATAGGTAGTTCTTTTTTTATAGTCCGTTGTAGTACGTCCCACAAGAACACAGCATCATGGCAGTCGAGAAAGATATGATTTATCGTTTCTGGTTTGCCGCAGATTAGACAGTTGACGGACCACGGTACAAAAAGCCCTTTACTTTTTAGCCATGGCAGTACAGGGAGAGTGCCGGTATGCACTTGAAAGAAGAATGTTTTGACAGAGGGTCTGACCGGCATTCTCTTAACACGTTTAAACACGTCACGCTCAGAACCTAGCCTGCACGAAGCTCGGTAGACGGGCACTGGCAGGAAGACATCAAGAAGGTCACGATACAGTTTCTTTTTAGTCACGTCGGACAAGTATTCGTACGAAAATCTTTCCTTGAGCAGGCGTGTAGCTGTAACTACTTCTCGCAAATAAGGACTGAGTGGTCCAGCTTCGAAGGAAAAAGATGACACGACGAAATCAGATAAGGGGGTCTGCAGTCTTGCTTGGATCACAGTTCTCAAGAAATTGTCAGTTTGATCTCGAGCGAACATGAATCTGCTCACCAACTGCTTAAAAAACAAATGCAAAAGCCCCAGACCACCATATTTTACCCTATGAAATAAATTGCACCGGCTCGTGCGCTCCCACTGCGACCCCCATATAAAGGTCGCGAATACTCGGTGCATTTTCTGGACCGAAGTGCGGGTCATGGTTAACACTTGTAATACATAAAACACTTTTGCAATCAGAAATACATTGCACACGGACGCTTTTGCAAACATTGATAAATTGCGACCTCCCCACTTATCAGTACAATTTTTAATGCGTTGACGTTCCTCAGACCAATACTCCGTAGCATTGCGGTAGTGATCCAAAGGCACACCGAGGTACTTTCCGGGCATGATTTTCCAATTCATGTTACAGTAAACTTCGGGTGTGCTTTGCCACTGGCCATGCCAAACGCCTAGACATTTTGGCCAACTGATTGCGCTGCCCGTTGCTGCACAGAATTCCCTAGCTATTCGTACAACTTCTTGCACACTTTCTTTGTCACTGCAAAACACTGCGACGTCATCAGCATAGGCCAAAATTCTAATTCCACTGGTCAGAAACGTATACCCTCTTATACTTGGTGATGCAAGTATTCGTAAACAGAAGGGCTCTAAGTAAAGCGCGAAAAGGAGTGGCGACAAGGCACAACCTTGCTTCACGCTCGAGCGCACAGGAATTGAAGCACTTACTTCTTTGTTGATTACTAAATTAGCCCTGCAGTCATGATACACCATTCTAACGCCTTCTGTAATGACAGTTCCTACATTCACATGTTCCAGCAATAAAAACAAAATTTCATGTACGACTTTATCGAACGCTTTGTGCAGGTCTAGCTGAATCATGGCCACGCGGTCATTATTTGCATCACAGCATTCTAGAATACTTCTGGTTACGTGTATATTTGTGAATATGGTTCTGCCCTTAATCCCACATGTCTGATGCGGGCCGACAAGGGATGTGACAACACTTTGGAGCCGTCTTGCTAGGACCTTCGTGTATATTTTATAGTCAGTGTTGCTCAAACTGATAGGTCGGTAGGATTCCACTGAAAGTAGCTTTGCGGGGTCATCAGTTTTGGGGATTAATACTACGTGTGCTGTCCTAAATGAATGAGGTGTTTGCTGCTTGTCGTAGCATTCTCTGATCACTCGGTGTAATGCCAGTGCCATTTCTGTCTTAAAAAATTTGTATATGGCAGCACCAAGCCCATCCGGCCCTGGTGACTTGCCGTTACCCAGGTTATCTATAGCTGATTCAATTTCTGCCACAGTGATTTCTACCTCCAGTAGCTCCCGCTCAGAGTCTTCCAATCTCGGCATAAGGGTCAGAAAGTCCTCTTTGAATCGTTCGGGGTCATTGATTGTATGGCTAAGGAGTTGCGTATAAAACTCGACAAAGGCGTGCTTTATCTGTTCGCGGTCCCGGGTAATGTAATTGCGGTATCGAATTTCATTTATCTCTTTGTTTGCTGCATGTTTCTTTTCTTCACTGAGCACCCGCTTAGTGGGCGTTTCACCCATCCACAGCCGTTCAGTGCGAGCCCTTATCATTGCTCCGCGGTACTTTTCGTCGTCGATGAATTCGAGCTTTGCTTTCGCCTCCTTTATTTCTTTCTTAAATTTTCCCGGCACTTCATTTTCTACGCTTAACATGTAGTCTAGTTCGCTTTGTAACTGCCTCTCTTGTTGCCTTTCCCGATTACGTAATACACAGGCTCTTTCAATCGCTATCATCTTTATATCACACTTCATTTGCTCCCACACAGCTATGAAGTTATTGGTCTCCAAACGAAGAGCATTTGAAAGACATTCTTTGGTTTTTGTGACAAATATTTCATCTTGCAGCAGCTTTTCATTAAATTTCCATAGAAACCAATTAAACTTCGCAGCCTTACGTTTTTCGCCAATGTTGACCTTGACCAGACAATGATCACTAAAACTAAGATGTTGAATTTGATAAGATGAGCATAGTGGCACCAACTTTGCCGACAAATATATTCTGTCTAACCTCGCGTGCGAATGACCTTGAAAGTGCGTATATCCTACTTCACCTTCTCGCGTCATTACATAACCGACATCTTCCAGCCCTGTCTCGTTCACTATTTTATTCAACAGCTCAGCGCTTCTATCGCGCACATTGAAGCTCGTTGTCTTATCCTCAGCTCTACAGACACAATTGAAGTCCCCTAGAACCACAACATTTCTTTCCGTTTTCAAGAATCCTTCAATCGCTCTGAAAAAAAATTCCCGTTCGTGCGATCTATTCGGTGCATAAACACACACAACGCGCCAAGGCATTCCAGAAACACTGAAGTCGCACACAACCAGCCTACCGCTATCGCAGGTAGACACATTTTCAACAACCGCGATACTACTACGTATGAAAACGACACAGCCTCCTGACCGCCCAACAGCATGACAAACGCAGACATTGTACCTAGAGCGAAAAACTTGAACCATTTGCTCCGTTTGTTCTTCACTTTCCATTTTAGTTTCTTGTACAGCCAGGAGGTCTATGTCGTTTTCTAACAAAATGCGACTAATCTGGCATTGTCTCCTGCGCGAACACAGGCCTCTTGAGTTCAACGTCGCGATGCAAATACCAGTTTTAAAGTTAGTCGCCATTTCTTGAAGGTTGTTTCGTCAGGTGTCATACTCACGTCGCAACAGTGGTTGCGTGTGCTCAGCGTAGAAAGCCTCGGAACGTCTCCTCCGCTACGGCGGGGCCGACGTTTGAGTGCCCCTACGGTCAGGAGACAGGTTTGGTCGTGGTTTAAAGGTAGGCCGACGACCAGTCGCCGTCTTTGTTGGAGGTTCATTGATGGCCGACGTGTCAACATTTCCGGTACGGTCAGGTGTTTCACGAGCTCGCTTAAAAGCGATAGCACCGGCCTTGGTCATCTCGGCGTCCGTTGCTTCCGGGCCGCCCTCTCGCGCAGCTGAAGATGACTTGCTCGCTGCTGTAGCGTCGTTCTCTACTGCTGCCGTGTCTAAATTCGTTCCTGGCGCACCAGAGTGCTTGTCGCCTTTATTGGTAGATTCCAGTGCGGCCCCAGAAGACTGTTCAGGGGGCGTGGCAGGGCCTTCCGTATAACCGTCTTCCCTGCTCGCTTCTTCGGCATCCACGGCATCCATCAGGTGTTCAGACACTTCGTCTGTTTGGCCTGGGCCCGCAATGCTGGCGTACGACCTCACACAGTGGGCGTCATCGTGGCCATAGCGACGACAGACCCCACAGCGCGGCACGCGGCAATCCCGTCGAATGTGTCCGATAGCCCGGCATCGGAGGCATAGCGGTGCTCTGCCAGGAATTACGACGAGCGCCATATCCTCCGCAACTCGCAGTTGGTGTGGCAGGTCGTCCACGGACACGCCCGCGTGTAGCCTCAGCGTGACCGACCGCGTGGTTGAACCTTTATCATTGCAACCCTGCACCTTCCATTTATCTCTGCTTAGCTCGGTCACTTTTCCGTAGGGCGTTAAGGCGACTCGCACAGCCTCGTCCGGCACGCCATGAAGAAGCCAGTACAACTTCAGCCGCACACCTCGATCACGGGGGTCAACCACCATACAGCGATGGTCCTTTAGATCAAAAGACTCCGCCGCCAGCATCTTCTTTTTACCCTCATCATCCTTGAACGTCACTGCCCATACATGATTCATTTGGTATGCCCCTAGGGCAACCACTTCCGGCAGCAGCGAAAGACGAGCAAGGCTGTCTCGGACATGCTCCACTCGATATGGCCTGGCTTTCAAGTTTCCGTGCAAAAAAACCGTGTGCAAAACGGAATCACCTGAAGGCAGCTGAGGCAGAACAACCTGGAAATCTTCGCCTGGCTTTTCGGTACACCTGATACCGCGGCCCACACGGGCCGCTGAAACCGCCCCTACGCGGGAGCACATGATAAACACGTCCGTTCACTGTCGTGGCCGGAAGTGGAATCCCTGCGCCATGGAGACAGTCGTGCTCCACTCACACCACCATCAGAACATATCTTCAAAGCTATCAGCTCAAAGAAAAAAGCAACACACCACTCCCGGGAGGGATCGCAACTCCAACCTTTCGGTTAACAGCCGATCGCGCTAGACAATTGCGCCACGGAGACAGTCCTGCTCTACTCTCACCAACATCAGAACATATCTTCAAAGCTATTAGCCCGAAGAAAAAAAAGCGCCGCACCACCGCCGGGTGGGCTCGAACCTCCGACGTTTTGGTTAACACCTATTGCGCTCGCCAATTGCGCGTTGGAGACAGTCCTGCTCCACTCTCACCACCATCAGAACATATCTTCAAAGCTATCAGCACAAAGAAAAAAAAGCACTTCACCACCACCGGGTGGGCTCGAACCTCCAACTTTTCGGTTAACAGCCGATCACGCTAGCCAATTGCGCCACGGAGACAGTCCTGCTCCACTCTCACCACCATCAGAACATATCTTCAAAGCTATCAGACCACAGAAAAAAAAAGCGCCGCACAACCACCGGGTAGGCTCGAACCTCCGACTTTTTGGTTAACAGCCGATCGCGCTAGCCAATTGCGCCACAGAGACAGTCCTGCTCCACTCTAACCACCATAAGAACATATCTTCAAAGCTATCAGCCCAAAGACAAAAAACCGCCGCACCACCACTGGGTGGGTTCGAACCTCTGACCTTTTGGTTAACAGCCGATCGCGCTAGCCAATTGCGCCACGGAGACAATCCTGCTCCACTCTCACCACCATCAGAACATATCTTCAAAGCTATCAGCCCAAAGAAAAAAAAGCGCCGCACCACCACCGGGTGGGCTCGAACCTACAACATTCCGGTTAACAGCCGATCACGCTAGCCAATTGCACCACGGAGACAGTCCTGCTCCATTCTCACCACCATCAGAACATATCTTCAAAGCTATCAGCCCACAGAAAAAAAAGCGCCGCACCACCACTGGGTGGGATCGAACCTCCGACCTTTTGGTTAACAGCCGATCGCGCTAGCCAATTGCGCCACGCAGACAATCCTGCTCCACTCTCACCACCATAAGAACATATCTTCAAAGCTATCAGCCAAAAGAAAAAAGCAACACACCACTTCCGGGAGGGCTCGAAACTCCAACCTTTCGGTACGCAGCCGATCGCGCTAGCCCATTGCGCCACGGAGACAATCTTGCTCCCTTCTCGCCACCATCAGAACATAACTTCAAAGCTATCATCCCAAAGAAAAAAAAGCACCGCACCACCACCGGGTGAACTCGAACCACCAACCTTTCCGTTAACAGCCGATCGCGCTAGCCAATTGCAACACGGAGACAGTCCTGCTCTACTCTCACCACCATCAGAACATATCTTCAAAGCTATCAGCCCAAAGAAAAAAAAGCGCCGCACCACCGCCAGGTGGGCTCGAAACTCCAACCTTTCGGTTAACAGCCGATCGCGCTAGCCAATTGCGCCACAGAGACAGTCCTGCTGCACTCTCACCACCATCAGAACATATCTTCAAAGCTATCAGCCCAAAGAAAAAAAAGCGCCATACCACAACCGGGTGGGCTCGAACCTCCGACCTTTTGGTTAACACTTATCGCGCTCACCAATTGCGCCTTGGAGACAGTCCTGCTCCACTCTCACCACCATCAGAACATATCTTCAAAGCTATCAGCCCAAGAAAAAAAAGCGCCGCACCACCACCGGGTGGGCTCGAACCTCCAACTTTCCGGTTAACAGCCGATCACGCTAGCCAATTGCGCCACGGAAACAGTCCTGCTCCACTCTCACCACCATCAGAACATATCTTCAAAGCTATCAGCCCACAGAAAAAAAAGCGCCGCACAACCACCGGGTAGGCTCGAACCTCCGACTTTTCGGTTAACAGCCGATCGCGCGTGCCAATTGCGCCATGGGGTCAGTACTGCTCCACTCTCACCACCATAAGAACATATCTTCAAAGCTATCAGCCCAAAGAAAAAAAAGCGCCGCACCACCACTGGGTGGGCTCGAACCTCCGACCTTTTGGTTAATAGCCGATCGCGCTATCCGATTGCGCCACGGAGACAATCCTGCTCCACTCTCACCACCATAAGAACATATCTTCAAAGCTATCAGCCCGAAGAAAAAAGCAACACACCACTCCCGGGAGGGCTCGCAACTCCAACCTTTCGGTCGACAGCCGATCGCGCTAGCCCATTGCGCCACGGAGACAGTCTTGCTCCCTTCCCACCACCATCAGAACATAACTTCAAAGCTATCAGCCCAAAGAAAAAAAAAGCACCGCACCACCACCGGGTGGGCTCGAACCTCCAACCTTTCGGTTAACAGCCGATCGCGCTAGCCAATTGCACCACGGAGACAGTCGTGCTCCACTCTCACCACCATCAGAACATATCTTCAAAGCTATCAGCGTAAAGAAAAAAGCAAAACACCACTCCCGGGAGGGCTCGAACCTCCAACTTTTCGGTTAACAGCCGATCGCGCTGGCCAATTGCGCCACGGAGAAAGTCCTGCTCAACTCTCACCACAATTAGAATATATCTTCAAAGCTATCACCCCATAGAAAAAAAAGCGCCGCACCACCACTGGGTGGGCTCGAACCTCCGACCTTTTGGTTAACAGCCGATCGCGCTAGCCAATTGTGCCACGGAGACAATCCTGCTCCACTCTCACCACCATAAGAACATATCTTCAAAGCTATCAGCCCGAAGAAAAAAGCAACACACCACTCCCGGGAGGGCTCGAAACTCCAACCTTTCGGTCAACAGCCGATCGCGCTAGCCAATTGCCCCACGGAGACAGTCGTGCTCCACTCTCACCACCGTCAGAACATTTCTTCAGAGCTATCACCCCAAAGAAAAAAAAGCGCCGCACCACCACCGGTTGGGCAAGAACCTCCAACCTTTCGGTTAACAGCCGATCGCGCTAGCCAATTGCGCAACGAAGACAGTCCTGCTCCACTCTCACCACCATCAGAACATATCTTCAAAGCTATAACCGCAAAGAAAAAAGCAACACACCACTCCCGGGAGGGCTCAAAACTCCAACCTTTCGGTTAACAGCCGATCGCGCGAGCCCATTGCGCCACGGAGACAGTCTTGCTCCACTCTCACCACCATCAGAACTTATCTTCAAAGCTATCATCGCAAAGAAAAAAGCAACACACCACTCCCGGGAGGGCTCGAAACTCCAACCTTTCGGTCAACAGCCGATCGCGCTAGCCCATTGCGCCACGGAGACAGTCTTGCTCATCTCTCACCACCATCAGATCATATCATCAAGCCTATCAGCTCAAAGAAAAAAAAGCACCGCACCACCACCGGGTGGGCTCGAACCTCCAACTTTTCGGTTAACAGCCGATCGCGCTGGCCAATTGCGCCACGGAGACAGTCCTGCTCCACTCTCCCCACAATTAGAACATATCTTCAAAGCTATCAGCCCAAAGAAAAAAAAAGCGCCGCACCACCACCGGGTGGGCTCGAACCTCCAACCTTTCGGTTAACAGCAGATCGCGCTAGCCAACTGCGCCACGGAGACAATCGTGCTCCACTCTCACCACCATCAGAACATATCTTCAAAGCTATCAGCCCAAAGAAAAAAAAGCACCGCACCACCACCGGGTGGGCTCGAACCTCCAACGTTTTGGTTAACAGCCGATCACGCTAGCCAATTGCGCCACGGAGACAGTCCTGCTCCACTCTCACCACCATCAGAACATATCTTCAAAGCTATCAGCCCACAGAAAAAAAAGCGCCGCACAACCACCGGGTAGGCTCGAACCTCCGACTTTTCGGTCAACAGCAGATCGCGCTAGCCAATTGCGCCACGGAGACAGTCCTGCTCCACTCTCACCACCATAAGAACATATCTTCAAAGCTATCAGCCCAAAGAAAAAAAGCGCCGCACCACCACTGGGTGGGCTCGAACCTCCGACCTTTTGGTTAACAGCCGATCGCGCTAGCCAATTGCGCCACGGAGACAGTCGTGCTCCACTCTCACCACCATCAGAACATATTTTCTAAGCTATCAGCCCACAGAAAAAAAGCGCCACACCACCACTGGGTGGGCTCGAACCTCCGACCTTTTGGTTAACAGCCGATCGCGCTAGCCAATTGCGCCACGGAGAACCACCGTCAGAACATTTCTTCAGAGCTATCAGCCCA
This sequence comes from Rhipicephalus microplus, assembly GCF_043290135.1. Classification (NCBI taxonomy): domain Eukaryota; kingdom Metazoa; phylum Arthropoda; class Arachnida; order Ixodida; family Ixodidae; genus Rhipicephalus; species Rhipicephalus microplus. The sequence continues at coordinate 3,034,335 of NW_027464602.1, forward strand.
AAGAAAAAAAAAGCGCTGCACAACCACCGGGTGGGTTCGAACCTCCAACCTTACGGTTAACAGCCGATCGCGCTAGCCCATTGCGCCACGGAGACAGTCTTGCTCCACTCTCACCACCATCAGAACATATCTTCAAAGCTATCAGCGCAAAGAAAAAAGCAACACACCACTCCCGGGAGGGCTCGAAACTCCAACCTTTCGGTCAACAGCCGATCGCGCTAGCCCATTGCGCCACGGAGACAGTCTTGCTTCCTTCTCACCACCATCAGAACATAACTTCAAAGCTATCAGCCCAAAGAAATAAAAGCACCGCAGCACTATCGTGTGGGCTCGAACCTCCAACCTTTTGGTTAACAGCCGATCACGCTAGCCAATTGCGCCACGGAGACAGTCGTGCTTCACTCTCACCACCATCAGAACATATCTTCAAAGCTATCAGCGCAAAGAAAAAAGCAAAACACCACTCCCGGGAGGGCTCGAACCTCCAACTTTTCGGTTAACAGCCCTTCGCGCTGGCCAATTGTGCCACGGAGAAAGTCCTGCTCCACTCTCACCACCGTCAGACCATTTCTTCAGAGCTATCACCCCAAAGAAAAAAAAGCGCCGCACCACCACCGGGTGGGCTCGAACCTCCAACCTTTCGGTTAACAGCCGATCGTTCTAGCCAATTTCCCCACGGTGACAGTCGTGCTCCACTCTCACCACCATCAGAACATATCTTCAAAGCTATCAGCCCATAGAAAAAAAAGCGCCGCACCACCACCGGGTGGGCTCGAACCTCCAACTTTTCGGTTAACAGCCGATTGCGCTAGCCAATTGCGCCACGGGGACCGTCCTGCTCCACTCTCACCACCGTCAGACCATTTCTTCAGAGCTATCACCCCAAAGAAAAAAAAGCGCCGCACCACCACCGGGTGGGCTCGAACCTCCAACCTTTCGGGTAACAGACGATCGCGCTAGCCAATCACCCCACGGAGACAGTCGTGCTCCACTCTCATCACCGTCAGAACATTTCTTCAGAGCTATCACCCCAAAGAAAAAAAAGCGCCGCACCAGCACCGGTTGGGCTAGAACCTCCAACTTTTCGGTTAACAGCCGATCGCGCTAGCCAATTGCGCCACGAAGACAGTCCTGCTCCACTCTCACCACCATCAGAACATATCTTCAAAGCTATTACCGCAAAGAAAAAAGCAACACACCACTTCCGGGAGGGCTCAAAACTCCAACCTTTCGGTTAACAGCCGATCGCGCTAGCCCATTGCGCCACGGAGACAGTCTTGCTCCACTCTCACCACCATCAGAACATATCTTCAAAGCTATCAGCCCAAAGAAAAAAAAAGCGCCGCACCACCACCGGGTGGGCTGGAACCTCCGACCTTTTGGTTAACACTGATCGCGCTCACCAATTGCGCCTTGGAGACAGTCCTGCTCCACTCTCACCACCATCAGAACATATCTTCAAAGCTATCAGCCCACAGAAAAAAAAGCGCCACACAACCACCGGGTAGGCTCGAACATCCGACTTTTCGGTTAACAGCCGATCACGCTAGCCAATCGCGCCACGGAGACAGTCCTGCTCCACTCTCACCACCATAAGAACATATCTTCAAAGCTATCAGCCCAAAGAAAAAAAAGCGCCGCACCACCACTGGGTGGGCTCGAACCTCCGACCTTTTGGTTAACAGCCGATCGCGCTAGCCAATTGCGCCACGGAGACAATCCTGCTCCACTCTCACCACCATCAGAACATATCTTCAAAGCTATCAGCCCAAAGAATAAAAAGCGCCGCACCACCACCGGGTGGGCTCGAACCTCCAACTTTCCGGTTAACAGCTGATCACGCTAGCTAATTGCGCCACGGAGAAAATCCTGCTCCACTCTCACCACCATCAGAACATATCTTCAAAGCTATCAGCCCACAGAAAAAAAAGCGCCGCACAACCACCGGGTAGGCTGGAGCCTCCGACTTTTCGGTTAACAGCCGATCGCGCTAGCCAATTGCGCCACGGAGACAGTCCTGCTCCACTCTCACCACCATAAGAACATATCTTCAAAGCTATCAGCCCAAAGAAAAAAAGCGCCGCACTACCACTGGGTGGGCTCGAACCTCCGACCTTTTTGTTAACAGCCGATCGCGCTAGCCAATTGCGCCACGAAGACAATCCTGCTCCACTCTCACCACCATAAGAACATATCTTCAAAGCTATCAGCCCAAAGAAAAAAGCAACACACCACTCCCGGGAGGGCTCGAAACTCCAACCTTTCGGTCAACAGCCGATCGCGCTAGCCAATTGCCCCACGGAGACAGTCGTGCTCCACTCTCACCACCGTCAGAACATTTCTTCAGAGCTATCACCCCAAACAAAAAAAAAGCGCCGCATCACCACCGGTTGGGCTAGAACCTCCAACCTTTCGGTTAACAGGCGATCGCGCTAGCCAATTGCGCAACGAAGACAGTCCTGCTCCACTCTCACCACCATCAGAACATATCTTCAAAGCTATTACCGCAAAGAAAAAAGCAACACACCACTCCCGGGAGGGCTCAAAACTCCAACCTTTCGGTTAACAGCCGATCGCGCGAGCCCATTGCGCCACGGAGACAGTCTTGCTCCACTCTCACCACCATCAGAACATATCTTCAAAGCTATCATCGCAAAGAAAAAAGCAACACACCACTCCCGGGAGGGCTCGAAACTCCAACCTTTCGGTCAACAGCCGATCGCGCTAGCCCATTGCGCCACGGAGACAGTCTTGCTCATCTCTCACCACCATCAGATCATATCATCAAGGCTATCAGCTCAAAGAAACAAAAGCACCGCACCACCACCGGGTGGGCTCGAACCTCCAACTTTTCGGTTAACAGCCGACCGCGCTGGCCAATTGCGCCACGGAGACAGTCCTGCTCCACTCTCCCCACAATTAGAACATATCTTCAAAGCTATCAGCCCAAAGAAAAAAAACGCCGCACCACCACCGGGTGGGCTCGAACCTCCAACCTTTCGGTTAACAGCAGATCGCGCTAGCCAATTGCGCCACGGAGACAGTCTTGCTCCCTTCCCACCACCATCAGAGCATAACTTCAAAGCTATCAGCCCAAAGAAAAAAAAAGCACCGCACCACCACCGGGTGGGCTCGAACCTCCAACCTTTCGGTTAACAGCCGATCGCGCTAGCCAATTGCACCACGGAGACAGTCGTGCTCCACTCTCACCACCATCAGAACTTATCTTCAAATCTATCAGCGTAAAGAAAAAAGCAAAACACCACTCCCGGGAGGGCTCGAACCTCCAACTTTTCGGTTAACAGCCGATCGCGCTGGCCAATTGCGCCACGGAGAAAGTCCTGCTCAACTGTCACAACAATTAGAATATATCTTCAAAGCTATCACCCCATAGAAAAAAAAGCGCCGCACCACCACTGGGTGGGCTCGAACCTCCGACCTTTTGGTTAACAGCCGATCGCGCTAGCCAATTGCGCCACGGAGACAATCCTGCTCCACTCTCACCACCATAAGAACATATCTTCAAAGCTATCAGCCCAAAGAAAAAAAAGCGCCGCACCACCACCGGGTGGGCTCGAAAATCCAACTTTCCGGTTAATAGCCGATCACGCTAGCCAATTGCGCCACGGAGACAGTCCTGCTCCATTCTCACCACCATCAGAACATATCTTCAAAGCTATAAGCCCACAGAAAAAAAAGCGCCGCACAACCACCGGGTAGGCTTGAACCTCCGACTTTTCGGTTAACAGCCGATCGCGCTAGCCAATTGCGCCACGGAGAACCACCGTCAGAATTTTTCTTCAGAGCTATCAGCCCAAAGAAAAAAAAGCGCTGCACAACCACCGGGTAGGCTCGAACCTCCAACCTTACGGTTAACAGCCGATCGCGCTAGCCCATTGCGCCACGGAGACAGTCTTGCTCCACTCTCACCACCATCACAACATATCTTCAAAGCTATCAGCGCAAAGAAAAAAAGCAACACACCACTCCCGGGAGGGCTCGAAACTCCAACCTTTCGGTACACAGCCGATCGCGCTAGCCCATTGCGCCTCGGAGACAATCTTGCTCCCTTCTCACCACCATCAGAACATAACTTCAAAGCTATCATCCCAAAGAAAAAAAAGCACCGCACCACCACCGGGTGGGCTCGAACCTCCAACCTTTCGGTTAACAGCCGATCGCGCTAGTCAATTGCACCACGGAGACAGTCCTGCTCTACTCTCACCATCATCAGAACATATCTTCAAAGCTATCAGCCCAAGGAAAAAAAAGCGCCGCACCACCGCCGGGTGGGCTCGAAACTCCAACCTTTCGGTTAACAGCCGATCGCGCTAGCCAATTGCGCCACAGAGACAGTCCTGCTTCACTCTCACCACCATCAGAACATATCTTCAAAGCTATCAGCCCAAAGAAAAAAAACCGCCATACCACAACCGGGTCGGCTCGAACCTCCGACCTTTTGGTTAACACTGATCGCGCTCACCAATTGCGCCTTGGAGACAGTCCTGCTCCACTCTCACCACCATCAGAACATATCTTCAAAGCTATCAGCCCAAGAAAAAAAAGCGCCGCACAACCACCGGGTAGGCTCGAACCTCCGACTTTTCGGTTAACAGCCGATCGCGCTAGCCAATTGCGCCACGGAGACAGTCCTGCTCCACTCTAACCACCATAAGAACATATCTTCAAAGCTATCAGCCCAAAGAAAAAAAAGCGCCGCACCACCACTGGGTGGGCTCGAACCTCCGACCTTTTGGTTAACAGCCGATCGCGCTAGCCAATTGCGCCACGAAGACAATCCTGCTCCACTCTCACCACCATCAGAACATATCTTCAAAGCTATCAGCCCAAAGAAAAAAAAGCGCCGCACCACCACCGGGTGGGCTCGAACCTCCAACTTTCCGGTTAACAGCCGATCACGCTAGCTAATTGCGCCACGGAGAAAGTCCTGCTCCACTCTCACCACCATCAGATCTTAACTTCAAAGCTATCAGCCCACAGAAAAAAAAGCGCCACACAACCACCGGGTAGGCTCGGGCCTCCGACGTTTCGGTTAACAGCCGATCGCGCTAGCCAATTGCGCCACGGAGACAGTCCTGCTCCACTCTCACCACCATAAGAACATATCTTCAAAGCTATCAGCCCAAAGAAAAAAAGCGCCGCACCACCACTGGGTGGGCTCGAACCTCCGACCTTTTGGTTAACAGCCGATCGCGCTAGCCAATTGCGCCACGGAGACAATCCTGCTCCACTCTCACCACCATAAGAACATATCTTCAAAGCTATCAGCCCGAAGAAAAAAGCAACACACCACTCCCGGGAGGGCTCGAAACTCCAACCTTTCGGTCAACAGCCGATCGCGCTAGCCCATTGCGCCACGGAGACAGTCTTGCTCCCTTCCCACCACCATCAGAACATAACTTCAAAGCTATCAGCCCAAAGAAAAAAAAGCACCGCACCACCACCGGGTGGGCTCGAACCTCCAACCTTTCGGTTAACAGCCGATCGCGCTAGCCAATTGCACCACGGAGACAGTCGTGCTCCACTCTCACCACCATCAGAACATATCTTCAAAGCTATCAGCGCAAAAAAAAGCAAAACACCACTCCCGGGAGGGCTCAAAACTCCAACCTTTCGGTTAACAGCCGATCGCGCTAGCCAATTGCGCCACGGAGACAGTCCTGCTCCACTCTCACCACCATAAGAACATATCTTCAAAGCTATCAGCCCAAAGAAAAAAAAGCGCCGCACCACCACTGGGTGGGCTCGAACCTCCGACCTTTTGGTTAACAGCCGATCGCGCTAGCCAATTGCGCCACGGAGACAATCCTGCTCCACTCTCACCACCATAAGAACATATCTTCAAAGCTATCAGCCCGAAGAAAAAAGCAACACACCACTCCCGGGAGGGCTCGAAACTCCAACCTTTCGGTCAACAGCCGATCGCGCTAGCCCTTTGCGCCACGGAGACAGTCTTGCTCCCTTCCCACCACCATCAGAACATAACTTCAAAGCTATCAGCCCAAAGAAAAAAAAAGCACCGCACCACCACCGGGTGGGCTCGAACCTCCAACCTTTCGGTTAACAGCCGATCGCGCTAGCCAATTGCACCACGGAGACAGTCGTGCTCCACTCTCACCACCATAAGAACATATCTTCAAAGCTATCAGCCCGAAGAAAAAAGCAACACACCACCACCGGGTGGGCTCGAACTCCAACCTTTCGGTCAACAGCCGATCGCGCTAGCCAATTGCCCCACGGAGACAGTCGTGCTCCACTCTCACCACCGTCAGAACATTTCTTCAGAGCTATCACCCCAAAGAAGAAAAAAAAGCGCCGCATCACCACCGGTTGGGCTAGAACCTCCAACCTTTCGGTTAACAGCCGATCGCGCTAGCCAATTGCGCAACGAAGACAGTCCTGCTCCACTTTCACCACCATCAGAGCATATCTTCAAAGCTATTACCGCAAAGAAAAAAGCAACACACCACTCCCGGGAGGGCTCAAAACTCCAACCTTTCGGTTAACAGCCGATCGCGCGAGCCCATTGCGCCACGGAGACAGTCCTGCTCCACTCTCACCACCATCAGAACATATCTTCAAAGCTATCAGCACAAAGAAAAAAAGCGCCGCACCACCACCGGGTGGGCTCGAACCTCCAACCTTTCGGTTAACAGCCGATCGCGCTAGCCAATTGCGCCATGGAGACAGTCCTGCTCCACTCTCACCACCATCAGAACATATCTTCAAAGCTATCAGCCCAAAGAAAAAAAAGCGCCGCATCACCACCGGTTGGGCTAGAACCTCCAACCTTTCGGTTAACAGCCGATCGCGCTAGCCAATTGCGCAACGAAGACAGTCCTGCTCCACTTTCACCACCATCAGAACATATCTTCAAAGCTATTACCGCAAAGAAAAAAGCAACACACCACTCCCGGGAGGGCTCAAAACTCCAACCTTTCGGTTAACAGCCGATCGCGCTAGCCAATTGCGCCACGGAGACAGTCCTGCTTCACTCTCACCACCATAAGAACATATCTTCAAAGCTATCAGCCCAAAGAAAAAAAAGCGCCATACCACCACAGGGTGGGCTCGAACCTCCGACCTTTTGGTTAACAGCCGATCGCGCTAGCCAATTGCGCCATGGAGACAGTCCTGCTCCACTCTCACCACCATCAGAACATATCTTCAAAGCTATCAGCCCAAAGAAAAAAAAGCACCGCACCACCACCGGGTGGGCTGGAACCTCCAACTTTTCAGTTAACAGCAGATCGCGCTAGCCAATTGCGCCACGGAGACAGTCCTGCTCCACTCTCACCACCATAAGAACATATCTTCAAAGCTATCAGCCCAAAGAAAAAAAAGCGCCGCGCCACCACTGGGTGGGCTCGAACCTCCGACCTTTTGGTTAACAGCCGATCGCGCTAGCCAATTGCGCCACGGAGACAGTCCTGCTCCACTCTCACCACCATCAGAACATATTTTCAAAGCTATCAGCCCACAGAAAAAAAGCGCCACACCACCACTGGGTGGGCTCGAACCTCCGACCTTTTGGTTAACAGCCGATCGCGCTAGCCAATTGCGCCACGGAGAACCACCGTCAGAACATTTCTTCAGAGCTATCAGCCCAAAGAAAAAAAAGCGCTGCACAACCACCGGGTGGGCTCGAACCTCCAACCTTACGGTTAACAGCCGATCGCGCTAGCCCATTGCGCCACGGAGACAGTCTTGCTCCACTCTCACCACCATCAGAACATATCTTCAAAGCTATCAGCGCAAAGAAAACAGCAACACACCACTCCCGGGAGGGCTCCAAACTCCAATCTTTCGGTCAACAGCCGATCGCGCTAGCCCATTGCGCCACGGAGACAGTCTTGCTCCCTTCTCACCACCATCAGAACATAACTTCAAAGCTATCAGCCCAAAGAAAAAAAGCACCGCACCACCATCGTGTGGGCTCGAACCTCCAACCTTTTGGTTAACAGCCGATCGCGCTAGCCAATTGTGCCACGGAGACAGTCGTGCTTCACTCTCACCACCATCTGAACATATCTTCAAAGCTATCAGCGCAAAGAAAAAAGCAAAACACCACTCCCGGTAGGGCTCGAACCTCCAACTTTTCGGTTAACAGCCCTTCGCGCTGGCAAATTGCGCCACGGAGAAAGTCCTGCTCCACTCTCACCACCGTCAGACCATTTCTTCAGAGCTATCAGCCCATAGAAAAAAAAGCGCCGCACCACCACCGGGTGGGCTCGAACCTCCAACTTTTCGGTTAACAGCCGATTGCGCTAGCCAATTGCGCCACGGGGACTGTCCTGCTCCACTCTCACCACCGTCAGACCATTTCTTCAGAGCTATCACCCCAAAGAAAAAAAAAGCGCCGCACCACCACCGGGTGGGCTCGAACCTCCAACCTTTCGGGTAACAGCCGATCGCGCTAGCCAATTGTCCCACGGAGACAGTCGTGCTCCACTCTCACCACCGTCAGAACATTTCTTCAGAGCTATCACCCCAAAGAAAAAAAAGCGCCGCACCACCACCGGTTGGGCTAGAACCTCCAACTTTTCGGTTAACAGCCGATCGCGCTAGCCAATTGCGCCACGAAGACAGTCCTGCTCCACTCTCACCACCATCAGAACATATCTTCAAAGCTGTTACCGCAAAGAAAAAAGCAACACACCACTCCCGGGAGGGCTCAAAACTCCAACCTTTCGGTTAACAGCCGATCGCGCTAGCCCATTGCGCCACGGAGACAGTCTTGCTCCACTCTCACCACCATCAGAACATATCTTCAAAGCTATCAGCCCAAAGAAAAAAAAAGCGCCGCACCACCACCGGGTGGGCTGGAACCTCCGACCTTTTGGTTAACACTGATCGCGCTCACCAATTGCGCCTTGGAGACAGTCCTGCTCCACTCTCACCACCATCAGAACATATCTTCAAAGCTATCAGCCCACAGAAAAAAAAGCGCCACACAACCACCGGGTAGGCTCGAACCTCCGACTTTTCGGTTAACAGCCGATCGCGCTAGCCAATTGCGCCACGGAGACAATCCTGCTCCACTCTCACCACCATCAGAACATATCTTCAAAGCTATCAGCTCAAAGAATAAAAAGCGCCGCACCACCACCGGGTGGGCTCGAACCTCCAACTTTCCGGTTAACAGCTGATCACGCTAGCCCATTGCGCCACGGAGACAGTCTTGCTCCCTTCCCACCACTATCAGAACATAACTTCAAAGCTATCAGCCCAAAGAAAAAAAAAGCACCGCACCACCACCGGGTGGGCTCGATCCTCCAACCTTTCGGTTAACAGCCGATCGCGCTAGCCAATTGCACCACGGAGACAGTCGTGCTCCACTCTCACCACCATCAGAACATATCTTCAAAGCTATCAGCGCAAAGAAAAAAGCAAAACACCACTCCCGGGAGGGCTCAAAACTCCAACCTTTCGGTTAACAGCCGATCGCGCTAGCCCATTGCGCCACGGAGACAGTCTTGCTCCACTCTCACCACCATCAGAACATATCTTCAAAGCTATCAGCCAAAGATCGCGCTGGCCAATTGCGCCACGGAGAAAGTCCTGCTCAACTCTCACCACAATTAGAATACATCTTCAAAGCTATCACCCCATAGAAAAAAAAAGCGCCGCACCACCACTGGGTGGGCTCGAACCTCCGACCTTTTGGTTAACAGCCAATCGCGCTAGCCAATTGCGCCACGAAGACAATCCTGCTCCACTCTCACCACCATAAGAACATATCTTCAAAGCTATCAGCCCGAAGAAAAAAGCAACACACCACTCCCGGGAGGGCTCGAAACTCCAACCTTTCGGTCAACAGCCGATCGCGCTAGCCAATTTCCCCACGGAGACAGTCGTGCTCCACTCTCACCACCGTCAGAACATTTCTTCAGAGCTATCACCCCAAACAAAAAAAAAGCGCCGCACCACCACCGGGTGGGCTCGAACCTCCAACATTTCGGTTAACAGCAGATCGCGCTAGCCAATTGCGCCACGGAGAAAGTCCTGCTCACCTCTCACCACAATTAGAATATATCTTCAAAGCTATCACCCCACAGAAAAAAAAGCGCCGCACCACCACTGGGTGGGCTCGAACCTCCGACCTTTTGGTTAACAGCCGATCGCGCTAGCCAATTGCGCCACGGAGACGATCCTGCTCCACTCTCACCACCATAAGAACATATCTTCAAAGCTATCAGCCCAAAGAAAAAAAAAGCGCCGCATCACCACCGGTTGGGCTAGAACCTCCAACCTTTCGGTTAACAGCCGATCGCGCTAGCCAATTGCGCAACGAAGACAGTCCTGCTCCACTTTCACTACCATCAGAACATATCTTCAAAGCTATCAGCCCACAGAAAAAAAAGCGCCGCACAACCACCGGGTAGGCTCGAGCCTCCAACCTTTTGGTTAACAGCCGATCGCGCTAGCCAATTGTGCCACGGAGACAGTCGTGCTTCACTCTCACCACCATCTGAACATATCTTCAAAGCTATCAGCGCAAAGAAAAAAGCAAAACACCACTCCCGGTAGGGCTCGAACCTCCAACTTTTCGGTTAACAGCCCTTCGCGCTGGCAAATTGCGCCACGGAGAAAGTCCTGCTCCACTCTCACCACCGTCAGACCATTTCTTCAGAGCTATCAGCCCATAGAAAAAAAAGCGCCGCACCACCACCGGGTGGGCTCGAACCTCCAACTTTTCGGTTAACAGCCGATTGCGCTAGCCAATTGCGCCACGGGGACTGTCCTGCTCCACTCTCACCACCGTCAGACCATTTCTTCAGAGCTATCACCCCAAAGAAAAAAAAAGCGCCGCACCACCACCGGGTGGGCTCGAACCTCCAACCTTTCGGGTAACAGCCGATCGCGCTAGCCAATTGTCCCACGGAGACAGTCGTGCTCCACTCTCACCACCGTCAGAACATTTCTTCAGAGCTATCACCCCAAAGAAAAAAAAGCGCCGCACCACCACCGGTTGGGCTAGAACCTCCAACTTTTCGGTTAACAGCCGATCGCGCTAGCCAATTGCGCCACGAAGACAGTCCTGCTCCACTCTCACCACCATCAGAACATATCTTCAAAGCTGTTACCGCAAAGAAAAAAGCAACACACCACTCCCGGGAGGGCTCAAAACTCCAACCTTTCGGTTAACAGCCGATCGCGCTAGCCCATTGCGCCACGGAGACAGTCTTGCTCCACTCTCACCACCATCAGAACATATCTTCAAAGCTATCAGCCCAAAGAAAAAAAAAGCGCCGCACCACCACCGGGTGGGCTGGAACCTCCGACCTTTTGGTTAACACTGATCGCGCTCACCAATTGCGCCTTGGAGACAGTCCTGCTCCACTCTCACCACCATCAGAACATATCTTCAAAGCTATCAGCCCACAGAAAAAAAAGCGCCACACAACCACCGGGTAGGCTCGAACCTCCGACTTTTCGGTTAACAGCCGATCGCGCTAGCCAATTGCGCCACGGAGACAGTCCTGCTCCACTCTCACCACCATAAGAACATATCTTCAAAGCTATCAGCCCAAAGAAAAAAAAGCGCCGCACCACCACTGGGTGGGCTCGAACCTCCGACCTTTTGGTTAACAGCCGATCGCGCTAGCCAATTGCGCCACGGAGACAATCCTGCTCCACTCTCACCACCATCAGAACATATCTTCAAAGCTATCAGCTCAAAGAATAAAAAGCGCCGCACCACCACCGGGTGGGCTCGAACCTCCAACTTTCCGGTTAACAGCTGATCACGCTAGCCCATTGCGCCACGGAGACAGTCTTGCTCCCTTCCCACCACTATCAGAACATAACTTCAAAGCTATCAGCCCAAAGAAAAAAAAAGCACCGCACCACCACCGGGTGGGCTCGATCCTCCAACCTTTCGGTTAACAGCCGATCGCGCTAGCCAATTGCACCACGGAGACAGTCGTGCTCCACTCTCACCACCATCAGAACATATCTTCAAAGCTATCAGCGCAAAGAAAAAAGCAAAACACCACTCCCGGGAGGGCTCAAAACTCCAACCTTTCGGTTAACAGCCGATCGCGCTAGCCCATTGCGCCACGGAGACAGTCTTGCTCCACTCTCACCACCATCAGAACATATCTTCAAAGCTATCAGCCAAAGATCGCGCTGGCCAATTGCGCCACGGAGAAAGTCCTGCTCAACTCTCACCACAATTAGAATACATCTTCAAAGCTATCACCCCATAGAAAAAAAAAGCGCCGCACCACCACTGGGTGGGCTCGAACCTCCGACCTTTTGGTTAACAGCCAATCGCGCTAGCCAATTGCGCCACGAAGACAATCCTGCTCCACTCTCACCACCATAAGAACATATCTTCAAAGCTATCAGCCCGAAGAAAAAAGCAACACACCACTCCCGGGAGGGCTCGAAACTCCAACCTTTCGGTCAACAGCCGATCGCGCTAGCCAATTTCCCCACGGAGACAGTCGTGCTCCACTCTCACCACCGTCAGAACATTTCTTCAGAGCTATCACCCCAAACAAAAAAAAAGCGCCGCACCACCACCGGGTGGGCTCGAACCTCCAACATTTCGGTTAACAGCAGATCGCGCTAGCCAATTGCGCCACGGAGAAAGTCCTGCTCACCTCTCACCACAATTAGAATATATCTTCAAAGCTATCACCCCACAGAAAAAAAAGCGCCGCACCACCACTGGGTGGGCTCGAACCTCCGACCTTTTGGTTAACAGCCGATCGCGCTAGCCAATTGCGCCACGGAGACGATCCTGCTCCACTCTCACCACCATAAGAACATATCTTCAAAGCTATCAGCCCAAAGAAAAAAAAAAGCGCCGCATCACCACCGGTTGGGCTAGAACCTCCAACCTTTCGGTTAACAGCCGATCGCGCTAGCCAATTGCGCAACGAAGACAGTCCTGCTCCACTTTCACTACCATCAGAACATATCTTCAAAGCTATCAGCCCACAGAAAAAAAAGCGCCGCACAACCACCGGGTAGGCTCGAGCCTCCGACTTTTCGGTTAACAGCCGATCGCGCTAGCCAATTGCGCCACGGAGACAGTCCTGCTCCACTCTCACCACCATAAGAACATATCTTCAAAGCTATCATCGCAAAGAAAAAAGCAACACACCACTCCCGGGAGGGCTCGAAACTCCAACCTTTCGGTCAACAGCCGATCGCGCTAGCCCATTGCGCCACGGAGACAGTCTTGCTCATCTCTCACCACTATCAGATCATATCATCAAGGCTATCAGCTCAAAGAAACAAAAGCACCGCACCACCACCGGGTGGGCTCGAACCTCCAACGTTTCGGTTAACAGCCGATCGCGCTGGCCAATTGCGCCACGGAGACAGTCCTGCTCCACTCTCCCCACAATCAGAATATATCTTCAAAGCTATCAGCCCAAAGAAAAAAAAGCGCCGCACCACCACCGGGTGGGCTCGAACTTCCAACTTTCCGGTTAACAGCCGATCACGCTAGCCAATTGCGCCACGGAGACAGTCCTGCTCCATTCTCACCACCATCAGAACATATTTTCAAAGCTATCAGCCCACAGAAAAAAAAGCGCCGCACAACCACCGGGTGGGCTCGAACCTCCAACCTTTCGGTTAACAGCCGATCGCGCTAGCCAATTGCACCACGGAGACAGTCGTGCTCCACTCTCACCACCATCAGAACATATCTTCAAAGCTATCAGCGTAAAGAAAAAAGCAAAACACCACTCCCTGGAGGGTTCGAACCTCCAACTTTTTGGTTAACAGCCGATCGCGCTGGCCAATTGCGCCACGGAGAAAGTCCTGCTCAACTCTCACCACAATTAGAATATATCTTCAAAGCTATCAGCCCAAAGAAAAAAAAGCGCCGCACCACCACCGGGTGGGCTCGAACTTCCAACTTTCCGGTTAACAGCCGATCACGCTAGCCAATTGCGCCACGGAGACAGTCCTGCTCCATTCTCACCACCATCAGAACATATCTTCAAAGCTATCAGCCCACAGAAAAAAAAGCGCCGCACAACCACCGGGTAGGCTCGAACCTCCGACTTTTCGGTTAACAGCCGATCGCGCTAGCCAATTGCGCCACGGAGAAAGTCCTGCTGCACTCTCACCGCCATCACAACATATCTTCAAAGCTATCAGCCCACAGAAAAAAAAAGCGCCGCACAACCACCGGGTAGGCTCGAGCCTGCGACTTTTCGGTTAACAGCCGATCGCGCTAGCCAATTGCGCCACGGAGACAGTCCTGCTCAACTCTCACCACCATAAGAACATATCTTCAAAGCTATCAGCCCAAAGAAAAAAAGCGCCGCACCACCACTGGGTGGGCTCGAACCTCCGACCTTTTGGTTAACAGCCGATCGCGCTAGCCAATTGCGCCACGGAGACAATCCTGCTCCACTCTCACCACCATCAGAACATATCTTCAAAGCTATCAGCTCAAAGAATAAAAAGCGCCGCACCACCACCGGGTGGGCTCGAACCTCCAACTTTCCGGTTAACAGCTGATCACGCTAGCCCATTGCGCCACGGAGACAGTCTTGCTCCCTTCCCACCACTATCAGAACATAACTTCAAAGCTATCAGCCCAAAGAAAAAAAAAGCACCGCACCACCACCGGGTGGGCTCGATCCTCCAACCTTTCGGTTAACAGCCGATCGCGCTAGCCAATTGCACCACGGAGACAGTCGTGCTCCACTCTCACCACCATCAGAACATATCTTCAAAGCTATCAGCGCAAAGAAAAAAGCAAAACACCACTCCCGGGAGGGCTCAAAACTCCAACCTTTCGGTTAACAGCCGATCGCGCTAGCCCATTGCGCCACGGAGACAGTCTTGCTCCACTCTCACCACCATCAGAACATATCTTCAAAGCTATCAGCCAAAGATCGCGCTGGCCAATTGCGCCACGGAGAAAGTCCTGCTCAACTCTCACCACAATTAGAATACATCTTCAAAGCTATCACCCCATAGAAAAAAAAAGCGCCGCACCACCACTGGGTGGGCTCGAACCTCCGACCTTTTGGTTAACAGCCAATCGCGCTAGCCAATTGCGCCACGAAGACAATCCTGCTCCACTCTCACCACCATAAGAACATATCTTCAAAGCTATCAGCCCGAAGAAAAAAGCAACACACCACTCCCGGGAGGGCTCGAAACTCCAACCTTTCGGTCAACAGCCGATCGCGCTAGCCAATTTCCCCACGGAGACAGTCGTGCTCCACTCTCACCACCGTCAGAACATTTCTTCAGAGCTATCACCCCAAACAAAAAAAAAGCGCCGCACCACCACCGGGTGGGCTCGAACCTCCAACATTTCGGTTAACAGCAGATCGCGCTAGCCAATTGCGCCACGGAGAAAGTCCTGCTCACCTCTCACCACAATTAGAATATATCTTCAAAGCTATCACCCCACAGAAAAAAAAGCGCCGCACGACCACTGGGTGGGCTCGAACCTCCGACCTTTTGGTTAACAGCCGATCGCGCTAGCCAATTGCGCCACGGAGACGATCCTGCTCCACTCTCACCACCATAAGAACATATCTTCAAAGCTATCAGCCCAAAGAAAAAAAAGCGCCGCACCACCACCGGGTGGGCTCGAACTTCCAACTTTCCGGTTAACAGCCGATCACGCTAGCCAATTGCGCCACGGAGACAGTCCTGCTCCATTCTCACCACCATCAGAACATATCTTCAAAGCTATCAGCCCACAGAAAAAAAAGCGCCGCACAACCACCGGGTAGGCTCGAACCTCCGACTTTTCGGTTAACAGCCGATCGCGCTAGCCAATTGCGCCACGGAGAAAGTCCTGCTCCACTCTCACCACCATCAGAACATATCTTCAAAGCTATCAGCCCACAGAAAAAAAAGCGCCGCACAACCACCGGGTAGGCTCGAGCCTCCGACTTTTCGGTTAACAGCCGATCGCGCTAGCCAATTGCGCCACGGAGACAGTCCTGCTCCACTCTCACCACCATAAGAACATATCTTCAAAGCTATCATCGCAAAGAAAAAAGCAACACACCACTCCCGGGAGGGCTCGAAACTCCAACCTTTCGGTCAACAGCCGATCGCGCTAGCCCATTGCGCCACGGAGACAGTCTTGCTCATCTCTCACCACTATCAGATCATATCATCAAGGCTATCAGCTCAAAGAAACAAAAGCACCGCACCACCACCGGGTGGGCTCGAACCTCCAACGTTTCGGTTAACAGTCAATCGCGCTGGCCAATTGCGCCACGGAGACAGTCCTGCTCCACTCTCCCCACAATCAGAATATATCTTCAAAGCTATCAGCCCAAAGAAAAAAAAGCGCCGCACCACCACCGGGTGGGCTCGAACTTCCAACTTTCCGGTTAACAGCCGATCACGCTAGCCAATTGCGCCACGGAGACAGTCCT
This sequence comes from Rhipicephalus microplus, assembly GCF_043290135.1. Taxonomy (NCBI): domain Eukaryota; kingdom Metazoa; phylum Arthropoda; class Arachnida; order Ixodida; family Ixodidae; genus Rhipicephalus; species Rhipicephalus microplus. The sequence goes on from NW_027464602.1 coordinate 3,050,741, forward strand.
GCTCCATTCTCACCACCATCAGAACATATTTTCAAAGCTATCAGCCCACAGAAAAAAAAGCGCCGCACAACCACCGGGTGGGCTCGAACCTCCAACCTTTCGGTTAACAGCCGATCGCGCTAGCCAATTGCCCCACGGAGACAGTCGTGCTCCACTCTCACCACCATCAGAACATATCTTCAAAGCTATCAGCGTAAAGAAAAAAGCAAAACACCACTCCCGGGAGGGTTCGAACCTCCAACTTTTTGGTTAACAGCCGATCGCGCTGGCCAATTGCGCCACGGAGAAAGTCCTGCTCAACTCTCACCACAATTAGAATATATCTTCAAAGCTATCAGCCCAAAGAAAAAAAAGCGCCGCACCACCACCGGGTGGGCTCGAACTTCCAACTTTCCGGTTAACAGCCGATCACGCTAGCCAATTGCGCCACGGAGACAGTCCTGCTCCATTCTCACCACCATCAGAACATATCTTCAAAGCTATCAGCCCACAGAAAAAAAAGCGCCGCACAACCACCGGGTAGGCTCGAACCTCCGACTTTTCGGTTAACAGCCGATCGCGCTAGCCAATTGCGCCACGGAGAAAGTCCTGCTCCACTCTCACCACCATCACAACATATCTTCAAAGCTATCAGCCCACAGAAAAAAAAGCGCCGCACAACCACCGGGTAGGCTCGAGCCTGCGACTTTTCGGTTAACAGCCGATCGCGCTAGCCAATTGCGCCACGGAGACAGTCCTGCTCAACTCTCACCACCATAAGAACATATCTTCAAAGCTATCAGCCCAAAGAAAAAAAGCGCCGCACCACCACTGGGTGGGCTCGAACCTCCGACCTTTTGGTTAACAGCCGATTGCGCTAGCCAATTGCGCCACGGAGACAATCCTGCTCCACTCTCACCACCATAAGAACATATCTTCAAAGCTATCAGCCCGAAGAAAAAAGCAACACACCACTCCCGGGAGGGCTCGAAACTCCAACCTTTCGGTCAACAGCCGATCGCGCTAGCCCATTGCGCCACGGAGACAGTCTTGCTCCCTTCCCACCACCATCAGAACATAACTTCAAAGCTATCAGCCCAAAGAAAAAAATGCACCGCACCACCACCGGGTGGGCTCGAACCTCCAACCTTTCGGTTAACAGCCGATCGCGCTAGCCAATTGCACTACGGAGACAGTCGTGCTCCACTCTCACCACCATCAGAACATATCTTCAAAGCTATCAGCGTAAAGAAAAAAGCAAAACACCACTCCCGGGAGGGTTCGAACCTCCAACTTTTCGGTTAACAGCCGATCGCGCTGGCCAATTGCGCCACGGAGAAAGTCTTGCTCAACTCTCACCACAATTAGAATATATCTTCAAAGCTATCACCCCACAGAAAAAAAAGCGCCGCACCACCACTGGGTGGGCTCGAACCTCCCACCTTTTGGTTAACAGCCGATCGCGCTAGCCAATTGCGCCACGGAGACGATCCTGCTCCACTCTCACCACCATAAGAACATATCTTCAAAGCTATCAGCCCAAAGAAAAAAAAGCGCCGCACCACCACCGGGTGGGCTCGAACTTCCAACTTTCCGGTTAACAGCCGATCACGCTAGCCAATTGCGCCACGGAGACAGTCCTGCTCCATTCTCACCACCATCAGAACATATCTTCAAAGCTATCAGCCCAAAGAAAAAAAAGCGCCATACCACCACAGGGTGGGCTCGAACCTCCGACCTTTTGGTTAACAGCCGATCGCGCTAGCCAATTGCGCCATGGAGACAGTCCTGCTCCACTCTCACCACCATCAGAACATATCTTCAAAGCTATCAGCCCAAAGAAAAAAAAGCACCGCACCACCACCGGGTGGGCTCAAACCTCCAACTTTTCAGTTAACAGCAGATCGCGCTAGCCAATTGCGCCACGGAGACAGTCCTGCTCCACTCTCACCACCATAAGAACATATCTTCAAAGCTATCAGCCCAAAGAAAAAAAAGCGCCGCGCCACCACTGGGTGGGCTCGAACCTCCGACCTTTTGGTTAACAGCCGATCGCGCTAGCCAATTGCGCCACGGAGACAGTCCTGCTCCACTCTCACCACCATCAGAACATATTTTCAAAGCTATCAGCCCACAGAAAAAAAGCGCCACACCACCACTGGGTGGGCTCGAACCTCCGACCTTTTGGTTAACAGCCGATCGCGCTAGCCAATTGCGCCACGGAGAACCACCGTCAGAACATTTCTTCAGAGCTATCAGCCCAAAGAAAAAAAAAGCGCTGCACAACCACCGGGTGGGCTCGAACCTCCAACCTTACGGTTAACAGCCGATCGCGCTAGCCCATTGCGCCACGGAGACAGTCTTGCTCCACTCTCACCACCATCAGAACATATCTTCAAAGCTATCAGCGCAAAGAAAACAGCAACACACCACTCCCGGGAGGGCTCGAAACTCCAATCTTTCGGTCAACAGCCGATCGCGCTAGCCCATTGCGCCACGGAGACAGTCTTGCTCCCTTCTCACCACCATCAGAACATAACTTCAAAGCTATCAGCCCAAAGAAAAAAAGCACCGCACCACCATCGTGTGGGCTCGAACCTCCAACCTTTTGGTTAACAGCCGATCGCGCTAGCCAATTGTGCCACGGAGACAGTCGTGCTTCACTCTCACCACCATCTGAACATATCTTCAAAGCTATCAGCGCAAAGAAAAAAGCAAAACACCACTCCCGGTAGGGCTCGAACCTCCAACTTTTCGGTTAACAGCCCTTCGCGCTGGCAAATTGCGCCACGGGGACTGTCCTGCTCCACTCTCACCACCGTCAGACCATTTCTTCAGAGCTATCACCCCAAAGAAAAAAAAAGCGCCGCACCACCACCGGGTGGGCTCGAACCTCCAACCTTTCGGGTAACAGCCGATCGCGCTAGCCAATTGTCCCACGGAGACAGTCGTGCTCCACTCTCACCACCGTCAGAACATTTCTTCAGAGCTATCACCCCAAAGAAAAAAAAGCGCCGCACCACCACCGGTTGGGCTAGAACCTCCAACTTTTCGGTTAACAGCCGATCGCGCTAGCCAATTGCGCCACGAAGACAGTCCTGCTCCACTCTCACCACCATCAGAACATATCTTCAAAGCTGTTACCGCAAAGAAAAAAGCAACACACCACTCCCGGGAGGGCTCAAAACTCCAACCTTTCGGTTAACAGCCGATCGCGCTAGCCCATTGCGCCACGGAGACAGTCTTGCTCCACTCTCACCACCATCAGAACATATCTTCAAAGCTATCAGCCCAAAGAAAAAAAAAGCGCCGCACCACCACCGGGTGGGCTGGAACCTCCGACCTTTTGGTTAACACTGATCGCGCTCACCAATTGCGCCTTGGAGACAGTCCTGCTCCACTCTCACCACCATCAGAACATATCTTCAAAGCTATCAGCCCACAGAAAAAAAAGCGCCACACAACCACCGGGTAGGCTCGAACCTCCGACTTTTCGGTTAACAGCCGATTGCGCTAGCCAATTGCGCCACGGAGACAGTCCTGCTCCACTCTCACCACCATAAGAACATATCTTCAAAGCTATCAGCCCAAAGAAAAAAAAGCGCCGCACCACCACTGGGTGGGCTCGAACCTCCGACCTTTTGGTTAACAGCCGATCGCGCTAGCCAATTGCGCCACGGAGACAATCCTGCTCCACTCTCACCACCATCAGAACATATCTTCAAAGCTATCAGCTCAAAGAATAAAAAGCGCCGCACCACCACCGGGTGGGCTCGAACCTCCAACCTTTCGGTTAACAGCCGATCGCGCTAGCCCATTGCGCCACGGAGACAGTCTTGCTCCACTCTCACCACCATCAGAACATATCTTCAAAGCTATCAGCCCAAAGAAAAAAAAAGCGCCGCACCACCACCGGGTGGGCTGGAACCTCCGACCTTTTGGTTAACACTGATCGCGCTCACCAATTGCGCCTTGGAGACAGTCCTGCTCCACTCTCACCACCATCAGAACATATCTTCAAAGCTATCAGCCCACAGAAAAAAAAGCGCCACACAACCACCGGGTAGGCTCGAACCTCCGACTTTTCGGTTAACAGCCGATCGCGCTAGCCAATTGCGCCACGGAGACAGTCCTGCTCCACTCTCACCACCATAAGAACATATCTTCAAAGCTATCAGCCCAAAGAAAAAAAAGCGCCGCACCACCACTGGGTGGGCTCGAACCTCCGACCTTTTGGTTAACAGCCGATCGCGCTAGCCCATTGCGCCACGGAGACAGTCTTGCTCCCTTCCCACCACTATCAGAACATAACTTCAAAGCTATCAGCCCAAAGAAAAAAAAAGCACCGCACCACCACCGGGTGGGCTCGATCCTCCAACCTTTCGGTTAACAGCCGATCGCGCTAGCCAATTGCACCACGGAGACAGTCGTGCTCCACTCTCACCACCATCAGAACATATCTTCAAAGCTATCAGCGCAAAGAAAAAAGCAAAACACCACTCCCGGGAGGGCTCAAAACTCCAACCTTTCGGTTAACAGCCGATCGCGCTAGCCCATTGCGCCACGGAGACAGTCTTGCTCCACTCTCACCACCATCAGAACATATCTTCAAAGCTATCAGCCAAAGATCGCGCTGGCCAATTGCGCCACGGAGAAAGTCCTGCTCAACTCTCACCACAATTAGAATACATCTTCAAAGCTATCACCCCATAGAAAAAAAAAGCGCCGCACCACCACTGGGTGGGCTCGAACCTCCGACCTTTTGGTTAACAGCCAATCGCGCTAGCCAATTGCGCCACGAAGACAATCCTGCTCCACTCTCACCACCATAAGAACATATCTTCAAAGCTATCAGCCCGAAGAAAAAAGCAACACACCACTCCCGGGAGGGCTCGAAACTCCAACCTTTCGGTCAACAGCCGATCGCGCTAGCCAATTTCCCCACGGAGACAGTCGTGCTCCACTCTCACCACCGTCAGAACATTTCTTCAGAGCTATCACCCCAAACAAAAAAAAAGCGCCGCACCACCACCGGGTGGGCTCGAACCTCCAACATTTCGGTTAACAGCAGATCGCGCTAGCCAATTGCGCCACGGAGAAAGTCCTGCTCACCTCTCACCACAATTAGAATATATCTTCAAAGCTATCACCCCACAGAAAAAAAAGCGCCGCACCACCACTGGGTGGGCTCGAACCTCCGACCTTTTGGTTAACAGCCGATCGCGCTAGCCAATTGCGCCACGGAGACGATCCTGCTCCACTCTCACCACCATAAGAACATATCTTCAAAGCTATCAGCCCAAAGAAAAAAAAAGCGCCGCACCACCACCGGGTGGGCTCGAACTTCCAACTTTCCGGTTAACAGCCGATCACGCTAGCCAATTGCGCCACGGAGACAGTCCTGCTCCATTCTCACCACCATCAGAACATATCTTCAAAGCTATCAGCCCACAGAAAAAAAAAGCGCCGCACAACCACCGGGTAGGCTCGAACCTCCGACTTTTCGGTTAACAGCCGATCGCGCTAGCCAATTGCGCCACGGAGAAAGTCCTGCTCCACTCTCACCACCATCAGAACATATCTTCAAAGCTATCAGCCCACAGAAAAAAAAGCGCCGCACAACCACCGGGTAGGCTCGAGCCTCCGACTTTTCGGTTAACAGCCGATCGCGCTAGCCAATTGCGCCACGGAGACAGTCCTGCTCCACTCTCACCACCATAAGAACATATCTTCAAAGCTATCATCGCAAAGAAAAAAGCAACACACCACTCCCGGGAGGGCTCGAAACTCCAACCTTTCGGTCAACAGCCGATCGCGCTAGCCCATTGCGCCACGGAGACAGTCTTGCTCATCTCTCACCACTATCAGATCATATCATCAAGGCTATCAGCTCAAAGAAACAAAAGCACCGCACCACCACCGGGTGGGCTCGAACCTCCAACGTTTCGGTTAACAGCCGATCGCGCTGGCCAATTGCGCCACGGAGACAGTCCTGCTCCACTCTCCCCACAATTAGAATATATCTTCAAAGCTATCAGCCCAAAGAAAAAAAAGCGCCGCACCACCACCGGGTGGGCTCGAACTTCCAACTTTCCGGTTAACAGCCGATCACGCTAGCCAATTGCGCCACGGAGACAGTCCTGCTCCATTCTCACCACCATCAGAACATATTTTCAAAGCTATCAGCCCACAGAAAAAAAAAGCGCCGCACAACCACCGGGTGGGCTCGAACCTCCAACCTTTCGGTTAACAGCCGATCGCGCTAGCCAATTGCACCACGGAGACAGTCGTGCTCCACTCTCACCACCATCAGAACATATCTTCAAAGCTATCAGCGTAAAGAAAAAAGCAAAACACCACTCCCGGGAGGGTTCGAACCTCCAACTTTTTGGTTAACAGCCGATCGCGCTGGCCAATTGCGCCACGGAGAAAGTCCTGCTCAACTCTCACCACAATTAGAATATATCTTCAAAGCTATCAGCCCAAAGAAAAAAAAGCGCCGCACCACCACCGGGTGGGCTCGAACTTCCAACTTTCCGGTTAACAGCCGATCACGCTAGCCAATTGCGCCACGGAGACAGTCCTGCTCCATTCTCACCACCATCAGAACATATCTTCAAAGCTATCAGCCCACAGAAAAAAAAGCGCCGCACAACCACCGGGTAGGCTCGAACCTCCGACTTTTCGGTTAACAGCCGATCGCGCTAGCCAATTGCGCCACGGAGAAAGTCCTGCTCCACTCTCACCACCATCACAACATATCTTCAAAGCTATCAGCCCACAGAAAAAAAAGCGCCGCACAACCACCGGGTAGGCTCGAGCCTGCGACTTTTCGGTTAACAGCCGATCGCGCTAGCCAATTGCGCCACGGAGACAGTCCTGCTCAACTCTCACCACCATAAGAACATATCTTCAAAGCTATCAGCCCAAAGAAAAAAAGCGCCGCACCACCACTGGGTGGGCTCGAACCTCCGACCTTTTGGTTAACAGCCGATTGCGCTAGCCAATTGCGCCACGGAGACAATCCTGCTCCACTCTCACCACCATAAGAACATATCTTCAAAGCTATCAGCCCGAAGAAAAAAGCAACACACCACTCCCGGGAGGGCTCGAAACTCCAACCTTTCGGTCAACAGCCGATCGCGCTAGCCCATTGCGCCACGGAGACAGTCTTGCTCCCTTCCCACCACCATCAGAACATATCTTCAAAGCTATCAGCGTAAAGAAAAAAGCAAAACACCACTCCCGGGAGGGTTCGAACCTCCAACTTTTCGGTTAACAGCCGATCGCGCTGGCCAATTGCGCCACGGAGAAAGTCTTGCTCAACTCTCACCACAATTAGAATATATCTTCAAAGCTATCACCCCACAGAAAAAAAAGCGCCGCACCACCACTGGGTGGGCTCGAACCTCCCACCTTTTGGTTAACAGCCGATCGCGCTAGCCAATTGCGCCACGGAGACGATCCTGCTCCACTCTCACCACCATAAGAACATATCTTCAAAGCTATCAGCCCAAAGAAAAAAAAGCGCCGCACCACCACCGGGTGGGCTCGAACTTCCAACTTTCCGGTTAACAGCCGATCACGCTAGCCAATTGCGCCACGGAGACAGTCCTGCTCCATTCTCACCACCATCAGAACATATCTTCAAAGCTATCAGCCCACAGAAAAAAAAGCGCCGCACAACCACCGGGTAGGCTCGAACCTCCGACTTTTCGGTTAACAGCCGATCGCGCTAGCCAATTGCGCCACGGAGAAAGTCCTGCTCCACTCTCACCACCATCAGAACATATCTTCAAAGCTATCAGCCCACAGAAAAAAAAGCGCCGCACAACCACCGGGTAGGCTCGAGCCTCCGACTTTTCGGTTAACAGCCGATCGCGCTAGCCAATTGCGCCACGGAGACAGTCCTGCTCCACTCTCACCACCATAAGAACATATCTTCAAAGCTATCATCGCAAAGAAAAAAGCAACACACCACTCCCGGGAGGGCTCGAAACTCCAACCTTTCGGTCAACAGCCGATCGCGCTAGCCCATTGCGCCACGGAGACAGTCTTGCTCATCTCTCACCACAATCAGATCATATCATCAAGGCTATCAGCTCAAAGAAACAAAAGCACCGCACCACCACCGGGTGGGCTCGAACCTCCAACGTTTCGGTTAACAGCCGATCGCGCTGGCCAATTGCGCCACGGAGACAGTCCTGCTCCACTCTCCCCACAATTAGAACATATCTTCAAAGCTATCAGCCCAAAGAAAAAAAAAGCGCCGCACCACCACCGGGTGGGCTCGAACCTCCAACATTTCGGTTAACAGCAGATCGCGCTAGCCAATTGCGCCACGGAGACAGTCTTGCTCCCTTCCCACCACCATCAGAACATAACTTCAAAGCTATCAGCCCAAAGAAAAAAAAAGCACCGCACCACCACCGGGTGGGCTCGAACCTCCAACCTTTCGGTTAACAGCCGATCGCGCTAGCCAATTGCACCACGGAGACAGTCGTGCTCCACTCTCACCACCATCAGAACATATCTTCAAAGCTATCAGCGTAAAGAAAAAAGCAAAACACCACTCCCGGGAGGGTTCGAACCTCCAAATTTTGGTTAACAGCCGATCGCGCTGGCCAATTGCGCCACGGAGAAAGTCCTGCTCAACTCTCACCACAATTAGAATATATCTTCAAAGCTATCAGCCCAAAGAAAAAAAAGCGCCGCACCACCACCGGGTGGGCTCGAACTTCCAACTTTCCGGTTAACAGCCGATCACGCTAGCCAATTGCGCCACGGAGACAGTCCTGCTCCATTCTCACCACCATCAGAACATATCTTCAAAGCTATCAGCCCACAGAAAAAAAAGCGCCGCACAACCACCGGGTAGGCTCGAACCTCCGACTTTTCGGTTAACAGCCGATCGCGCTAGCCAATTGCGCCACGGAGAAAGTCCTGCTCCACTCTCACCACCATCAGAACATATCTTCAAAGCTATCAGCCCACAGAAAAAAAAGCGCCGCACAACCACCGGGTAGGCTCGAGCCTCCGACTTTTCGGTTAACAGCCGATCGCGCTAGCCAATTGCGCCACGGAGACAGTCCTGCTCCACTCTCACCACCATAAGAACATATCTTCAAAGCTATCAGCCCAAAGAAAAAAAAGCGCCGCACCACCACTGGGTGGGCTCGAACCTCCGACCTTTTGGTTAACAGCCGATCGCGCTAGCCAATTGCGCCACGGAGACAATCCTGCTCCACTCTCACCACCATAAGAACATATCTTCAAAGCTATCAGCCCGAAGAAAAAAGCAACACACCAATCCCGGGAGGGCTCGAAACTCCAACCTTTCGGTCAACAGCCGATCGCGCTAGCCCATTGCGCCACGGAGACAGTCTTGCTCCCTTCCCACCACCATCAGAACATAACTTCAAAGCTATCAGCCCAAAGAAAAAAATGCACCGCACCACCACCGGGTGGGCTCGAACCTCCAACCTTTCGGTTAACAGCCGATCGCGCTAGCCAATTGCGCCACGGAGACAGTCTTGCTCCACTCTCACCACCATCAGAACATATCTTCAAAGCTATCAGCCAAAGATCGCGCTGGCCAATTGCGCCACGGAGAAAGTCCTGCTCAACTCTCACCACAATTAGAATATATCTTCAAAGCTATCACCCCATAGAAAAAAAAGCGCCGCACCACCACTGGGTGGGCTCGAACCTCCGACCTTTTGGTTAACAGCCGATCGCGCTAGCCAATTGCGCCACCAAGACAATCCTGCTCCACTCTCACCACCATAAGAACATATCTTCAAAGCTATCAGCCCGAAGAAAAAAGCAACACACCACTCCCGGGAGGGCTCGAAACTCCAACCTTTCGGTCAACAGCCGATCGCGCTAGCCAATTGCCCCACGGAGACAGTCGTGCTCCACTCTCACCACCGTCAGAACATTTCTTCAGAGCTATCACCCCAAAGAAAAAAAAAGCGCCGCATCACCACCATAAGAACATATCTTCAAAGCTATCAGCCCAAAGAAAAAAAAGCGCCGCACCACCACCGGGTGGGCTCGAAAATCCAACTTTCCGGTTAATAGCCGATCACGCTAGCCAATTGCGCCACGGAGACAGTCCTGCTCCATTCTCACCACCATCAGAACATATCTTCAAAGCTATAAGCCCACAGAAAAAAAAGCGCCGCACAACCACCGGGTAGGCTTGAACCTCCGACTTTTCGGTTAACAGCCGATCGCGCTAGCCAATTGCGCCACGGAGAACCACCGTCAGAATTTTTCTTCAGAGCTATCAGCCCAAAGAAAAAAAAGCGCTGCACAACCACCGGGTAGGCTCGAACCTCCAACCTTACGGTTAACAGCCGATCGCGCTAGCCCATTGCGCCACGGAGACAGTCTTGCTCCACTCTCACCACCATCAGAACATACCTTCAAAGCTATCAGCGCAAAGAAAAAAGCAACACACCACTCCCGGGAGGGCTCGAAACTCCAACCTTTCGGTACACAGCCGATCGCGCTAGCCCATTGCGCCTCGGAGACAATCTTGCTCCCTTCTCACCACCATCAGAACATAACTTCAAAGCTATCATCCCAAAGAAAAAAAAGCACCGCACCACCACCGGGTGGGCTCGAACCTCCAACCTTTCGGTTAACAGCCGATCGCGCTAGCCAATTGCACCACGGAGACAGTCCTGCTCTACTCTCACCATCATCAGAACATATCTTCAAAGCTATCAGCCCAAGGAAAAAAAAGCGCCGCACCACCGCCGGGTGGGCTCGAAACTCCAACCTTTCGGTTAACAGCCGATCGCGCTAGCCAATTGCGCCACAGAGACAGTCCTGCTTCACTCTCACCACCATCAGAACATATCTTCAAAGCTATCAGCCCAAAGAAAAAAAACCGCCATACCACAACCGGGTCGGCTCGAACCTCCGACCTTTTGGTTAACACTGATCGCGCTCACCAATTGCGCCTTGGAGACAGTCCTGCTCCACTCTCACCACCATCAGAACATATCTTCAAAGCTATCAGCCCAAGAAAAAAAAGCGCCGCACAACCACCGGGTAGGCTCGAACCTCCGACTTTTCGGTTAACAGCCGATCGCGCTAGACAATTGCGCCACGGAGACAGTCCTGCTCCACTCTAACCACCATAAGAACATATCTTCAAAGCTATCAGCCCAAAGAAAAAAAGCGCCGCACCACCACTGGGTGGGCTCGAACCTCCGACCTTTTGGTTAACAGCCGATCGCGCTAGCCAACTGCGCCACGAAGACAATCCTGCTCCACTCTCACCACCATCAGAACATATCTTCAAAGCTATCAGCCCAAAGAAAAAAAAGCGCCGCACCACTACCGGGTGGGCTCGAACCTCCAACTTTCCGGTTAACAGCCGATCACGCTAGCTAATTGCGCCACGCAGAAAGTCCTGCTCCACTCTCACCACCATCAGATCTTATCTTCAAAGCTATCAGCCCACAGAAAAAAAAGCGCCACACAACCACCGGGTAGGCTCGGGCCTCCGACGTTTCGGTTAACAGCCGATCGCGCTAGCCAATTGCGCCACGGAGACAGTCCTGCTCCACTCTCACCACCATAAGAACATATCTTCAAAGCTATCAGCCCAAAGAAAAAAAAGCGCCGCACCACCACTGGGTGGGCTCGAACCTCCGACCTTTTGGTTAACAGCCGATCGCGCTAGCCAATTGCGCCACGGAGACAATCCTGCTCCACTCTCACCACCATAAGAACATATCTTCAAAGCTATCAGCCCGAAGAAAAAAGCAACACACCACTCCCGGGAGGGCTCGAAACTCCAACCTTTCGGTCAACAGCCGATCGCGCTAGCCCATTGCGCCACGGAGACAGTCTTGCTCCCTTCCCACCACCATCAGAACATAACTTCAAAGCTATCAGCCCAAAGAAAAAAAAGCACCGCACCACCACCGGGTGGGCTCGAACCTCCAACCTTTCGGTTAACAGCCGATCGCGCTAGCCAATTGCACCACGGAGACAGTCGTGCTCCACTCTCACCACCATCAGAACATATCTTCAAAGCTATCAGCGCAAAAAAAGCAAAACACCACTCCCGGCAGGGCTCAAAACTCCAACCTTTCGGTTAACAGCCGATCGCGCTAGCCAATTGCGCCACGGAGACAGTCCTGCTCCACTCTCACCACCATAAGAACATATCTTCAAAGCTATCAGCCCAAAGAAAAAAAAGCGCCGCACCACCACTGGGTGGGCTCGAACCTCCGACCTTTTGGTTAACAGCCGATCGCGCTAGCCAATTGCGCCACGGAGACAATCCTGCTCCACTCTCACCACCATAAGAACATATCTTCAAAGCTATCAGCCCGAAGAAAAAAGCAACACACCACTCCCGGGAGGGCTCGAAACTCCAACCTTTCGGTCAACAGCCGATCGCGCTAGCCCATTGCGCCACGGAGACAGTCTTGCTCCCTTCCCACCACCATCAGAACATAACTTCAAAGCTATCAGCCCAAAGAAAAAAAAAGCACCGCACCACCACCGGGTGGGCTCGAACCTCCAACCTTTCGGTTAACAGCCGATCGCGCTAGCCAATTGCACCACGGAGACAGTCGTGCTCCACTCTCACCACCATAAGAACATATCTTCAAAGCTATCAGCCCGAAGAAAAAAGCAACACACCACCACCGGGTGGGCTCGAACTCCAACCTTTCGGTCAACAGCCGATCGCGCTAGCCAATTGCCCCACGGAGACAGTCGTGCTCCACTCTCACCACCGTCAGAACATTTCTTCAGAGCTATCACCCCAAAGAAGAAAAAAAAGCGCCGCATCACCACCGGTTGGGCTAGAACCTCCAACCTTTCGGTTAACAGCCGATCGCGCTAGCCAATTGCGCAACGAAGACAGTCCTGCTCCACTTTCACCACCATCAGAACATATCTTCAAAGCTATTACCGCAAAGAAAAAAGCAACACACCACTCCCGGGAGGGCTCAAAACTCCAACCTTTCGGTTAACAGCCGATCGCGCGAGCCCATTGCGCCACGGAGACAGTCCTGCTCCACTCTCACCACCATCAGAACATATCTTCAAAGCTATCAGCACAAAGAAAAAAAGCGCCGCACCACCACCGGGTGGGCTCGAACCTCCAACCTTTCGGTTAACAGCCGATCGCGCTAGCCAATTGCGCCATGGAGACAGTCCTGCTCCACTCTCACCACCATCAGAACATATCTTCAAAGCTATCAGCCCAAAGAAAAAAAAGCGCCGCATCACCACCGGTTGGGCTAGAACCTCCAACCTTTCGGTTAACAGCCGATCGCGCTAGCCAATTGCGCAACGAAGACAGTCCTGCTCCACTTTCACCACCATCAGAACATATCTTCAAAGCTATTACCGCAAAGAAAAAAGCAACACACCACTCCCGGGAGGGCTCAAAACTCCAACCTTTCGGTTAACAGCCGATCGCGCTAGCCAATTGCGCCACGGAGACAGTCCTGCTTCACTCTCACCACCATAAGAACATATCTTCAAAGCTATCAGCCCAAAGAAAAAAAAGCGCCATACCACCACAGGGTGGCCTCGAACCTCCGACCTTTTGGTTAACAGCCGATCGCGCTACCCAATTGCGCCATGGAGACAGTCCTGCTCCACTCTCACCACCATCAGAACATATCTTCAAAGCTATCAGCCCAAAGAAAAAAAAGCACCGCACCACCACCGGGTGGGCTCGAACCTCCAACTTTTCAGTTAACAGCAGATCGCGCTAGCCAATTGCGCCACGGAGACAGTCCTGCTCCACTCTCACCACCATAAGAACATATCTTCAAAGCTATCAGCCCAAAGAAAAAAAAGCGCCGCGCCACCACTGGGTGGGCTCGAACCTCCGACCTTTTGGTTAACAGCCGATCGCGCTAGCCAATTGCGCCACGGAGACAGTCCTGCTCCACTCTCACCACCATCAGAACATACTTTCAAAGCTATCAGCCCACAGAAAAAAAGCGCCACACCACCACTGGGTGGGCTCGAACCTCCGACCTTTTGGTTAACAGCCGATCGCGCTAGCCAATTGCGCCACGGAGAACCACCGTCAGAACATTTCTTCAGAGCTATCAGCCCAAAGAAAAAAAAAGCGCTGCACAACCACCGGGTGGGCTCGAACCTCCAACCTTACGGTTAACAGCCGATCGCGCTAGCCCATTGCGCCACGGAGACAGTCTTGCTCCACTCTCACCACCATCAGAACATATCTTCAAAGCTATCAGCGCAAAGAAAAAAGCAACACACCACTCCCGGGAGGGCTCGAAACTCCAATCTTTCGGTCAACAGCCGATCGCGCTAGCCCATTGCGCCACGGAGACAGTCTTGCTCCCTTCTCACCACCATCAGAACATAACTTCAAAGCTATCAGCCCAAAGAAAAAAAGCACCGCACCACCATCGTGTGGGCTCGAACCTCCAACCTTTTGGTTAACAGCCGATCGCGCTAGCCAATTGCGCCACGGAGACAGTCGTGCTTCACTCTCACCACCATCTGAACATATCTTCAAAGCTATCAGCGCAAAGAAAAAAGCAAAACACCACTCCCGGTAGGGCTCGAACCTCCAACTTTTCGGTTAACAGCCCTTCGCGCTGGCAAATTGCGCCACGGAGAAAGTCCTGCTCCACTCTCACCACCGTCAGACCATTTCTTCAGAGCTATCAGCCCATAGAAAAAAAAAGCGCCGCACCACCACCGGGTGGGCTCGAACCTCCAACTTTTCGGTTAACAGCCGATTGCGCTAGCCAATTGCGCCACGGGGACTGTCCTGCTCCACTCTCACCACTGTCAGACCATTTCTTCAGAGCTATCACCCCAAAGAAAAAAAAAGCGCCGCACCACCACCGGGTGGGCTCGAACCTCCAACCTTTCGGGTAACAGCCGATCGCGCTAGCCAATTGTCCCACGGAGACAGTCGTGCTCCACTCTCACCACCGTCAGAACATTTCTTCAGAGCTATCACCCCAAAGAAAAAAAAGCGCCGCACCACCACCGGTTGGGCTAGAACCTCCAACTTTTCGGTTAACACCCGATCGCGCTAGCCAATTGCGCCACGAAGACAGTCCTGCTCCACTCTCACCACCATCAGAACATATCTTCAAAGCTGTTACCGCAAAGAAAAAAGCAACACACCACTCCCGGGAGGGCTCAAAACTCCAACCTTTCGGTTAACAGCCGATCGCGCTAGCCCATTGCGCCACGGAAACAGTCTTGCTCCACTCTCACCACCATCAGAACATATCTTCAAAGCTATCAGCCCAAAGAAAAAAAAAAGCGCCGCACCACCACCGGGTGGGCTGGAACCTCCGACCTTTTGGTTAACACTGATCGCGCTCACCAATTGCGCCTTGGAGACAGTCCTGCTCCACTCTCACCACCATCAGAACATATCTTCAAAGCTATCAGCCCACAGAAAAAAAAAGCGCCACACAACCACCGGGTAGGCTCGAACCTCCGACTTTTCGGTTAACAGCCGATCGCGCTAGCCAATTGCGCCACGGAGACAGTCCTGCTCCACTCTCACCACCATAAGAACATATCTTCAAAGCTATCAGCCCAAAGAAAAAAAAGCGCCGCACCACCACTGGGTGGGCTCGAACCTCCGACCTTTTGGTTAAAAGCCGATCGCGCTAGCCAATTGCGCCACGGAGACAATCCTGCTCCACTCTCACCACCATCAGAACATATCTTCAAAGCTATCAGCCCAAAGAATAAAAAGCGCCGCACCACCACCGGGTGGGCTCGAACCTCCAACTTTCCGGTTAACAGCTGATCACGCTAGCTAATTGCGCCACGGAGAAAGTCCTGCTCCACTCTCACCACCATCAGAACATATCTTCAAAGCTATCAGCCCACAGAAAAAAAAGCGCCGCACAACCACCGGGTAGGCTCGAGCCTCCGACTTTTCGGTTAACAGCCGATCGCGCTAGCCCATTGCGCCACGGAGACAGTCTTGCTCCCTTCCCACCACTATCAGAACATAACTTCAAAGCTATCAGCCCAAAGAAAAAAGCAAAACACCACTCCCGGGAGGGCTCAAAACTCCAACCTTTCGGTTAACAGCCGATCGCGCTAGCCCATTGCGCCACGGAGACAGTCTTGCTCCACTCTCACCACCATCAGAACATATCTTCAAAGCTATCAGCCAAAGATCGCGCTGGCCAATTGCGCCACGGAGAAAGTCCTGCTCAACTCTCACCACAATTAGAATACATCTTCAAAGCTATCACCCCATAGAAAAAAAAGCGCCGCACCACCACTGGGTGGGCTCGAACCTCCGACCTTTTGGTTAACAGCCGATCGCGCTAGCCAATTGCGCCACGAAGACAATCCTGCTCCACTCTCACCACCATAAGAACATATCTTCAAAGCTATCAGCCCGAAGAAAAAAGCAACACACCACTCCCGGGAGGGCTCGAAACTCCAACCTTTCGGTCAACAGCCGATCGCGCTAGCCAATTTCCCCACGGAGACAGTCGTGCTCCACTCTCACCACCGTCAGAACATTTCTTCAGAGCTATCACCCCAAACAAAAAAAAAAGCGCCGCACCACCACCGGGTGGGCTCGAACCTCCAACATTTCGGTTAACAGCAGATCGCGCTAGCCAATTGCGCCACGGAGAAAGTCCTGCTCACCTCTCACCACAATTAGAATATATCTTCAAAGCTATCACCCCACAGAAAAAAAAGCGCCGCACCACCACTGGGTGGGCTCTAACCTCCGACCTTTTGGTTAACAGCCGATCGCGCTAGCCAATTGCGCCACGGAGACGATCCTGCTCCACTCTCACCACCATAAGAACATATCTTCAAAGCTATCAGCCCAAAGAAAAAAAAGCGCCGCACCACCACCGGGTGGGCTCGAACTTCCAACTTTCCGGTTAACAGCCGATCACGCTAGCCAATTGCGCCACGGAGACAGTCCTGCTCCATTCTCACCACCATCAGAACATATCTTCAAAGCTATCAGCCCACAGAAAAAAAAGCGCCGCACAACCACCGGGTAGGCTCGAACCTCCGACTTTTCGGTTAACAGCCGATCGCGCTAGCCAATTGCGCCACGGAGAAAGTCCTGCTCCACTCTCACCACCATCAGAACATATCTTCAAAGCTATCAGCCCACAGAAAAAAAAGCGCCGCACAACCACCGGGTAGGCTCGAGCGTCCGACTTTTCGGTTAACAGCCGATCGCGCTAGCCAATTGCGCCACGGAGACAGTCCTGCTCCACTCTCACCACCATAAGAACATATCTTCAAAGCTATCATCGCAAAGAAAAAAGCAACACACCACTCCCGGGAGGGCTCGAAACTCCAACCTTTCGGTCAACAGCCGATCGCGCTAGCCCATTGCGCCACGGAGACAGTCTTGCTCATCTCTCACCACTATCAGATCATATCATCAAGGCTATCAGCTCAAAGAAACAAAAGCACCGCACCACCACCGGGTGGGCTCGAACCTCCAACGTTTCGGTTAACAGCCGATCGCGCTGGCCAATTGCGCCACGGAGACAGTCCTGCTCCACTCTCCCCACAATTAGAATATATCTTCAAAGCTATCAGCCCAAAGAAAAAAAAGCGCCGCACCACCACCGGGTGGGCTCGAACTTCCAAATTTCCGGTTAACAGCCGATCACGCTAGCCAATTGCACCACGGAGACAGTCGTGCTCCACTCTCACCACCATCAGAACATATCTTCAAAGCTATCAGCGTAAAGAAAAAAGCAAAACACCACTCCCGGGAGGGTTCGAACCTCCAACTTTTTGGTTAACAGCCGATCGCGCTGGCCAATTGCGCCACGGAGAAAGTCCTGCTCAACTCTCACCACAATTAGAATATATCTTCAAAGCTATCAGCCCAAAGAAAAAAAAGCGCCGCACCACCACCGGGTGGGCTCGAACTTCCAACTTTCCGGTTAACAGCCGATCACGCTAGCCAATTGCGCCACGGAGACAGTCCTGCTCCATTCTCACCACCATCAGAACATATCTTCAAAGCTATCAGCCCACAGAAAAAAAAGCGCCGCACAACCACCGGGTAGGCTCGAACCTCCGACTTTTCGGTTAACAGCCGATCGCGCTAGCCAATTGCGCCACGGAGACAATCCTGCTCCACTCTCACCACCATAAGAACATATCTTCAAAGCTATCAGCCCGAAGAAAAAAGCAACACACCACCACTGGGTGGGCTCGAACCTCCGACCTTTTGGTTAACAGCCGATCGCGCTAGCCAATTGCGCCACGGAGACAATCCTGCTCCACTCTCACCACCATAAGAACATATCTTCAAAGCTATCAGCCCGAAGAAAAAAGCAACACACCACTCCCGGGAGGGCTCGAAACTCCAACCTTTCGGTCAACAGCCGATCGCGCTAGCCCATTGCGCCACGGAGACAGTCTTGCTCCCTTCCCACCACCATCAGAACATAACTTCAAAGCTATCAGCCCAAAAAAAAAATGCACCGCACCACCACCGGGTGGGCTCGAACCTCCAACCTTTCGGTTAACAGCCGATCGCGCTAGCCAATTGCACTACGGAGACAGTCGTGCTCCACTCTCACCACCATCAGAACATATCTTCAAAGCTATCAGCGTAAAGAAAAAAGCAAAACACCACTCCCGGGAGGGTTCGAACCTCCAACTTTTCGGTTAACAGCCGATCGCGCTGGCCAATTGCGCCACGGAGAAAGTCTTGCTCAACTCTCACCACAATTAGAATATATCTTCAAAGCTATCACCCCACAGAAAAAAAAGCGCCGCACCACCACTGGGTGGGCTCGAACCTCCGACCTTTTGGTTAACAGCCGATCGCGCTAGCCAATTGCGCCACGGAGACGATCCTGCTCCACTCTCACCACCATAAGAACATATCTTTAAAGCTATCAGCCCAAAGAAAAAAAAAGCGCCGCACCACCTCCGGGTGGGCTCGAACTTCCAACTTTCCGGTTAACAGCAGATCACGCTAGCCAATTGCGCCACGGAGACAGTCCTGCTCCATTCTCACCACCATCAGAACATATCTTCAAAGCTATCAGCCCACAGAAAAAAAAGCGCCGCACAACCACCGGGTAGGCTCGAACCTCCGACTTTTCGGTTAACAGCCGATCGCGCTAGCCAATTGCGCCACGGAGAAAGTCCTGCTCCACTCTCACCACCATCAGAACATATCTTCAAAGCTATCAGCCCGAAGAAAAAAGCAACACACCACTCCCGGGAGGGCTCGAAACTCCAACCTTTCGGTCAACAGCCGATCGCGCTAGCCCATTGCGCCACGGAGACAGTCTTGCTCATCTCTCACCACTATCAGATCATATCATCAAGGCTATCAGCTCAAAGAAACAAAAGCACCGCACCACCACCGGGTGGGCTCGAACCTCCAACGTTTCGGTTAACAGCCGATCGCGCTGGCCAATTGCGCCACGGAGACAGTCCTGCTCCACTCTCCCCACAATTAGAACATATCTTCAAAGCTATCAGCCCAAAGAAAAAAAAAGCGCCGCACCACCACCGGGTGGGCTCGAACCTCCAACATTTCGGTTAACAGCAGATCGCGCTAGCCAATTGCGCCACGGAGACAGTCTTGCTCCCTTCCCACCACCATCAGAACATAACTTCAAAGCTATCAGCCCAAAGAAAAAAAAAGCACCGCACCACCACCGGGTGGGCTCGAACCTCCAACCTTTCGGTTAACAGCCGATCGCGCTAGCCAATTGCACCACGGAGACAGTCGTGCTCCACTCTCACCACCATCAGAACATATCTTCAAAGCTATCAGCGTAAAGAAAAAAGCAAAACACCACTCCCGGGAGGGTTCGAACCTCCAAATTTTGGTTAACAGCCGATCGCGCTGGCCAATTGCGCCACGGAGAAAGTCCTGCTCAACTCTCACCACAATTAGAATATATCTTCAAAGCTATCAGCCCAAAGAAAAAAAAGCGCCGCACCACCACCGGGTGGGCTCGAACTTCCAACTTTCCGGTTAACAGCCGATCACGCTAGCCAATTGCGCCACGGAGACAGTCCTGCTCCATTCTCACCACCATCAGAACATATCTTCAAAGCTATCAGCCCACAGAAAAAAAAGCGCCGCACAACCACCGGGTAGGCTCGAACCTCCGACTTTTCGGTTAACAGCCGATCGCGCTAGCCAATTGCGCCACGGAGAAAGTCCTGCTCCACTCTCACCACCATCAGAACATATCTTCAAAGCTATCAGCCCACAGAAAAAAAAGCGCCGCACAACCACCGGGTAGGCTCGAGCCTCCGACTTTTCGGTTAACAGCCGATCGCGCTAGCCAATTGCGCCACGGAGACAGTCCTGCTCCACTCTCACCACCATAAGAACATATCTTCAAAGCTATCAGCCCAAAGAAAAAAAAGCGCCGCACCACCACTGGGTGGGCTCGAACCTCCGACCTTTTGGTTAACAGCCGATCGCGCTAGCCAATTGCGCCACGGAGACAATCCTGCTCCACTCTCACCACCATAAGAACATATCTTCAAAGCTATCAGCCCGAAGAAAAAAGCAACACACCACTCCCGGGAGGGCTCGAAACTCCAACCTTTCGGTCAACAGCCGATCGCGCTAGCCCATTGCGCCACGGAGACAGTCTTGCTCCCTTCCCACCACCATCAGAACATAACTTCAAAGCTATCAGCCCAAAGAAAAAAATGCACCGCACCACCACCGGGTGGGCTCGAACCTCCAACCTTTCGGTTAACAGCCGATCGCGCTAGCCAATTGCGCCACGGAGACAGTCTTGCTCCACTCTCACCACCATCAGAACATATCTTCAAAGCTATCAGCCAAAGATCGCGCTGGCCAATTGCGCCACGGAGAAAGTCCTGCTCAACTCTCACCACAATTAGAATATATCTTCAAAGCTATCACCCCATAGAAAAAAAAGCGCCGCACCACCACTGGGTGGGCTCGAACCTCCGACCTTTTGGTTAACAGCCGATCGCGCTAGCCAATTGCGCCACCAAGACAATCCTGCTCCACTCTCACCACCATAAGAACATATCTTCAAAGCTATCAGCCCGAAGAAAAAAGCAACACACCACTCCCGGGAGGGCTCGAAACTCCAACCTTTCGGTCAACAGCCGATCGCGCTAGCCAATTGCCCCACGGAGACAGTCGTGCTCCACTCTCACCACCGTCAGAACATTTCTTCAGAGCTATCACCCCAAAGAAAAAAAAAGCGCCGCATCACCACCGGTTGGGCTAGAACCTCCAACCTTTAGGTTAACAGCCGATCGCGCTAGCCAATTGCGCCACGGAGACAGTCTTGCTCCACTCTCACCACCATCAGAACATATCTTCAAAGCTATCATCGCAAAGAAAAAAGCAACACACCACTCCCGGGAGGGCTCGATTTTCCAACCTTTCGGTCAACAGCCGATCGCGCTAGCCCATTGCGCCACGGAGACAGTCTTGCTCATCTCTCACCACCATCAGATCATATCATCAAGGCTATCAGCTCAAAGAAAAAAAAGCACCGCACCACCACCGGGTGGGCTCGAACCTCCAACTTTTCGGTTAACAGCCGATCGCGCTGGCCAATTGCGCCACGGAGACAGTCCTGCTCCACTCTCCCCACAATTAGAACATATCTTCAAAGCTATCAGCTCAAAGAAAAAAAAAGCGCCGCACCACCACCGGGTGGGCTCGAATCTCCAACATTTCGGTTAACAGCAAATCGCGCTAGCCAATTTCGCCACGGAGACAGTCTTGCTCCCTTCCCACCACCATCAGAACATAACTTCAAAGCTATCAGCCCAAAGAAAAAAAAGCACCGCACCACCACCGGGTGGGCTCGAACCTCCAACCTTTCGGTTAACAGCCGATCGCGCTAGCCAATTGCACCACGGAGACAGTCGTGCTCCACTCTCACCACCATCAGAACATATCTTCAAAGCTAACAGCGTAAAGAAAAAAGCAAAACACCACTCCCGGGAGGGCTCGAACCTCCAACTTTTCGGTTAACAGCCGATCGCGCTGGCCAATTGCGCCACGGAGAAAGTCCTGCTCAACTCTCACCACAATTAGAATATATCTTCAAAGCTATCACCCCATAGAAAAAAAAGCGCCGCACCACCACCGGGTGGGCTCGAACCTCCAACTTTTCGGTTAACAGCCGATCGCGCTGGCCAATTGCGCCACGGAGACGATCCTTCTCCACTCTCACCACCATAAGAACATATCTTCAAAGCTATCAGCCCAAAGAAAAAAAAGCGCCGCACCACCACCGGGTGGGCTCGAACTTCCAACTTTCCGGTTAACAGCCGATCACGCTAGCCAATTGCGCCACGGAGACAGTCCTGCTCCATTCTCACCACCATCAGAACATATCTTCAAAGCTATCAGCCCACAGAAAAAAAAGCGCCGCACAACCACCGGGTAGGCTCGAACCTCCGACTTTTGGGTTAACAGCCGATCGCGCTAGCCAATTGCGCCACGGAGAAAGTCCTGCTCCACTCTCACCACCATCAGAACATATCTTCAAAGCTATCAGCCCACAGAAAAAAAAGCGCCGCACAACCACCGGGTAGGCTCGAGCCTCCGACTTTTCGGTTAACAGCCGATCGCGCTAGCCAATTGCGCCACGGAGAGAGTCCTGCTCCACTCTCACCACCATAAGAACATATCTTCAAAGCTATCAGCCCAAAGAAAAAAAGCGCCGCACCACCACTGGGTGGGCTCGAACCTCCGACCTTTTGGTTAACAGCCGATCGCGCTAGCCAATTGCGCCACGGAGACAATCCTGCTCCACTCTCACCACCATAAGAACATATCTTCAAAGCTATCAGCCCGAAGAAAAAAGCAACACACCACTCCCGGGAGGGCTCGAAACTCCAACCTTTTGGTCAACAGCCGATCGCGCTAGCCCATTGCGCCACGGAGACAGTCTTGCTCCCTTCCCACCACCATCAGAACATAACTTCAAAGCTATCAGCCCAAAGAAAAAAATGCACCGCACCACCACCGGGTGGGCTCGAACCTCCAACCTTTCGGTTAACAGCCGATCGCGCTAACCAATTGCACCACGGAGACAGTCGTGCTCCACTCTCACCACCATCAGAACATATCTTCAAAGCTATCAGCGCAAAGAAAAAGCAAAACACCACTCCCGGGAGGGCTCAAAACTCCAACCTTTCGGTTAACAGCCAATCGCGCTAGCCCATTGCGCCACGGAGACAGTCTTGCTCCACTCTCACCACCATCAGAACATATCTTCAAAGCTATCAGCCAAAGATCGCGCTGGCCAATTGCGCCACGGAGAAAGTCCTGCTCAACTCTCACCACAATTAGAATATATCTTCAAAGCTATCACCCCATAGAAAAAAAAGCGCCGCACCACCACTGGGTGGGCTCGAACCTCCGACCTTTTGGTTAACAGCCGATCGCGCTAGCCAATTGCGCCGCCAAGACAATCCTGCTCCACTCTCACCACCATAAGAACATATCTTCAAAGCTATCAGCCCGAAGAAAAAAGCAACACACCACTCCCGGGAGGGCTCGAAACTCCAACCTTTCGGTCAACAGCCGATCGCGCTAGCCGATTGCCCCACGGAGACAGTCGTGCTCCACTCTCACCACCGTCAGAACATTTCTTCAGAGCTATCACCCCAAAGAAAAAAAAAGCGCCGCATCACCACCGGTTGGGCTAGAACCTCCAACCTTTCGGTTAACAGCCGATCGCGCTAGCCAATTGCGCAACGAAGACAGTCCTGCTCCACTTTCACTACCATCAGAACATATCTTCAAAGCTATTACCGCAAAGAAAAAAGCAACACACCACCCCCGGGAGGGCTCAAAACTCCAACCTTTCGGTTAACAGCCGATCGCGCGAGCCCATTGCGCCACGGAGACAGTCTTGCTCCACTCTCACCACCATCAGAACATATCTTCAAAGCTATCATCGCAAAGAAAAAAGCAACACACCACTCCCGGGAGGGCTCGATTTTTCAACCTTTCGGTCAACAGCCGATCGCGCTAGCCCATTGCGCCACGGAGACAGTCTTGCTCATCTCTCACCACCATCAGATCATATCATCAGGGCTATCAGCTCAAAGAAAAAAAAGCACCGCACCACCACCGGGTGGGCTCGAACCTCCAACTTTTCGGTTAACAGCCGATCGCGCTGGCCAATTGCGCCACGGAGACAGTCCTGCTCCACTCTCCCCACAATTAGAACATATCTTCAAAGCTATCAGCCCAAAGAAAAAAAAAGCGCCGCACCACCACCGGGTGGGCTCGAACCTCCAACCTTTCGGTTAACAGCAGATCGCGCTAGCCAATTACGCCACGGAGACAGTCTTGCTCCCTTCCCACCACCATCAGAACATAACTTCAAAGCTATCAGCCCAAAGAAAAAAAAAGCACCGCACCACCACCGGGTGGGCTCGAACCTCCAACTTTTCGGTTAACAGCCGATCGCGCTGGCCAATTGCGCCACGGAGACAGTCCTGCTCCACTCTCCCCACAATTAGAACATATCTTCAAAGCTATCAGCCCAAAGAAAAAAAAAGCGCCGCACCACCACCGGGTGGGCTCGAACCTCCAACCTTTCGGTTAACAGCAGATCGCGCTAGCCAATTGCGCCACGGAGACAGTCTTGCTCCCTTCCCACCACCATCAGAGCATATCTTCAAAGCTATAACCCCATAGAAAAAAAAGCGCCGCACCACCACTGGGTGGGCTCGAACCTCCGACCTTTTGGTTAACAGCCGATCGCGCTAGCCAATTGCGCCACGGAGACAATCCTGCTCCACTCTCACCACCATAAGAACATGTCTTCAAAGCTATCAGCCCAAAGAAAAAAAAGCGCCGCACCACCACCGGGTGGGCTCGAACCTCCAACTTTCCGGTAAACAGCCGATCACGCTAGCCAATTGCGCCACGGAGACAGTCCTGCTCCATTCTCACCACCATCAGAACATATCTTCAAAGCTATCAGCCCACAGAAAAAAAGCGCCGCACAACCACCGGGTAGGCTCGAACCTCCGACTTTTCGGTTAACAGCCGATCGCGCTAGCCAATTGCGCCACGGAGAACCACCGTCAGAACATTTCTTCAGAGCTATCAGCCCAAAGAAAAAAAAGCGCTGCACAACCACCGGGTAGGCTCGAACCTCCAACCTTAGGGTTAACAGCCGATCGCGCTAGCCCATTGCGCCACGGAGACAGTCTTGCTCCCCTCTCACCACCATCAGAACATATCTTCAAAGCTATCAGCGCAAAGAAAAAAGCAACACACCACTCCCGGGAGGGCTCGAAACTCCAACCTTTCGGTACACAGCCGATCGCGCTAGCCCAATGCGCCACGGAGACAATCTTGCTCCCTTCTCACCACCATCAGAACATAACTTCAAAGCTATCATCCCAAGGAAAAAAAAGCACCGCACCACCACCGGGTGGGCTCGAACCTCCAACCTTTCGGTTAACAGCCGATCGCGCTAGCCAATTGCACCACGGAGACAGTCCTGCTCTACTCTCACCACCATCAGAACATATCTTCAAAGCTATCAGCCCAAAGAAAAAAAAGCGCCACACCACCGCCGGGTGGGCTCGAAACTCCAACCTTTCGGTTAACAGCCGATCGCGCTAGCCAATTGCGCCACAGAGACAGTCCTGCTTCACTCTCACCACCATCAGAACATATCTTCAAAGCTATCAGCCCAAAGAAAAAAAGACGCCATACCACAACCGGGTCGGCTCGAACCTCCGACCTTTTGGGTAACACTGATCGCGCTCACCAATTGCGCCTTGGAGACAGTCCTGCTCCACTCTCACCACCATCAGAACATATCTTCAAAGCTATCAGCCCAAGAAAAAAAAGCGCCACACAACCACCGGGTAGGCTCGAACCTCCGACTTTTCGGTTAACAGCCGATCGCGCTAGCCAATTGCGCCACGGAGACAGTCCTGCTCCACTCTAACCACCATAAGAACATATCTTCAAAGCTATCAGCCCAAAGAAAAAAAGCGCCGCACCACCACTGGGTGGGCTCGAACCTCCGACCTTTTGGTTAACAGCCGATCGCGCTAGCCAATTGCGCCACGGAGACAATCCTGCTCCACTCTCACCACCATCAGAACATATCTTCAAAGCTATCAGCGTAAAGAAAAAAGCAAAACACCACTCCCGGGAGGGCTCGAACCTCCAACTTTTCGGTTAACAGCCGATCGCGCTGGCCAATTGCGCCACGGAGAAAGTCCTGCTCAACTCTCACCACAATTAGAATATATCTTCAAAGCTATCACCCCATAGAAAAAAAAGCGCCGCACCACCACCGGGTGGGCTCGAACCTCCAACTTTTCGGTTAACAGCCGATCGCGCTGGCCAATTGCGCCACGGAGACAGTCCTGCTCCACTCTGCCCACAATTAGAACATATCTTCAAAGCTATCAGCCCAAAGAAAAAAAAGCGCCGCACCACCACCGGGTGGGCTCGAACCTCCAACCTTTCGGTTAACAGCAGATCGCGCTAGCCAATTGCGCCACGGAGACAGTCTTGCTCCCTTCCCACCACCATCAGAGCATATCTTCAAAGCTATCACCCCATAGAAAAAAAAGCGCCGCACCACCACTGGGTGGGCTCGAACCTCCGACCTTTTGGTTAACAGCCGATCGCGCTAGCCAATTTCGCCACGGAGACAATCCTGCTCCACTCTCACCACCATAAGAACATATCTTCAAAGCTATCAGCCCAAAGAAAAAAAAAAGCGCCGCACCACCACCGCGTGGGCTCGAACCTCCAACTTTCCGGTTAACAGCCGACCACGCTAGCCAATTGCGCCACGGAGACAGTCCTGCTCCATTCTCACCACCATTAGAACATATCTTCAAAGCTATCAGCCCACAGAAAAAAAAGCGCCGCACAACCACCGGGTAGGCTCGAACCTCCGACTTTTCGGTTAACAGCCGATCGCGCTAGCCAATTGCGCCACGGAGAACCACCGTCAGAACATTTCTTCAGAGCTATCAGCCCAAAGAAAAAAAAAGCGCTGCACAACCACCGGGTAGGCTCGAACCTCCAACCTTAGGGTTAACAGCCGATCGCGCTAGCCCATTGCGCCACGGAGACAGTCTTGCTCCACTCTCACCACCATCAGAACATATCTTCAAAGCTATCAGCGCAAAGAAAAAAGCAACACACCACTCCCGGGAGGGCTCGAAACTCCAACCTTTCGGTACACAGCCGATCGCGCTAGCCCATTGCGCCACGGAGACAATCTTGCTCCCTTCTCACCACCATCAGAACATAACTTCAAAGCTATCATCCCAAAGAAAAAAAAGCACCGCACCACCACCGGGTGGGCTCGAACCTCCAACCTTTCGGTTAACAGCCGATCGCGCTAGCCAATTGCACCACGGAGACAGTCCTGATCTACTCTCACCACCATCAGAACATATCTTCAAAGCTATCAGCCCAAAGAAAAAAAAGCGCCACACCACCGCCGGGTGGGCTCGAAACTCCCACCTTTCGGTTAACAGCCGATCGCGCTCACCAATTGCGCCTTGGAGACAGTCCTGCTCCACTCTCACCACCATCAGAACATATCTTCAAAGCTATCAGCCCAAGAAAAAAAAGCGCCGCACAACCACCGGGTAGGCTCGAACCTCCGACTTTTCGGTTAACAGCCGATCGCGCTAGCCAATTGCGCCACGGAGACAGTCCTGCTCCACTCTAACCACCATAAGAACATATCTTCAAAGCTATCAGCCCAAAGAAAAAAAAGCGCCGCACCACCACTGGGTGGGCTCGAACCTCCGACCTTTTGGTTAACAGCCGATCGCGCTAGCCAATTGCGCCACGGAGACAATCCTGCTCCACTCTCACCACCATCAGAACATATCTTCAAAGCTATCAGCCCAAAGAAAAAAAAGCGCCGCACCACCACCGGGTGGGCTCGAACCTCCAACTTTCCGGTTAACAGCCGATCACGCTAGCTAATTGCGCCACGGAGAAAGTCCTGCTCCACTCTCACCACCATCAGAACATATCTTCAAAGCTATCAGCCCACAGAAAAAAAAGCGCCGCACAACCACCGGGTAGGCTCGAGCCTCCGACTTTTCGGTTAACAGCCGATCGCGCTAGCCAATTGCGCCACGGAGACAGTCCTGCTCCACTCTCACCACCATAAGAACATATCTTCAAAGCTATCAGCCCAAAGAAAAAAAAGCGCCGCACCACCACTGGGTGGGCTCGAACCTCCGACCTTTTGGTTAACAGCCGATCGCGCTAGCCAATTGCGCCACGGAGACAGTCGTGCTCCACTCTCACCACCATAAGAACATATCTTCAAAGCTATCAGCCCGAAGAAAAAAGCAACACACCACTCCCGGGAGGGCTCGAAACTCCAACCTTTCGGTCAACAGCCGATCGCGCTAGCCAATTGCCCCACGGAGACAGTCGTGCTCCACTCTCACCACCGTCAGAACATTTCTTCAGAGCTATCACCCCAAAGAAAAAAAAAAGCGCCGCATCACCACCGGTTGGGCTAGAAACTCCAACCTTTCGGTTAACAGCCGATCGCGCTAGCCAATTGCGCAACGAAGACAGTCCTGCTCCACTTTCACTACCATCAGAACATATCTTCAAAGCTATTACCGCAAAGAAAAAAGCAACACACCACCCCCGGGAGGGCTCAAAACTCCAACCTTTCGGTTAACAGCCGATCGCGCGAGCCCATTGCGCCACGGAGACAGTCTTGCTCCACTCTCACCACCATCAGAACATATCTTCAAAGCTATCATCGCAAAGAAAAAAGCAACACACCACTCCCGGGAGGGCTCGATTTTCCAACCTTTCGGTCAACAGCCGATCGCGCTAGCCCATTGCGCCACGGAGACAGTCTTGCTCATCTCTCACCACCATCAGATCATATCATCAAGGCTATCAGCTCAAAGAAAAAAAGCACCGCACCACCACCGGGTGGGCTCGAACCTCCAACTTTTCGGTTAACAGCCGATCGCGCTGGCCAATTGCGCCACGGAGACAGTCCTGCTCCACTCTCCCCACAATTAGAACATATCTTCAAAGCTATCAGCCCAAAGAAAAAAAAGCGCCGCACCACCACCGGGTGGGCTCGAACCTCCAACCTTTCGGTTAACAGCAGATCGCGCTAGCCAATTACGCCACGGAGACAGTCTTGCTCCCTTCCCACCACCATCAGAACATAACTTCAAAGCTATCAGCCCAAAGAAAAAAAAAGCACCGCACCACCACCGGGTGGGCTCGAACCTCCAACTTTTCGGTTAACAGCCGATCGCGCTGGCCAATTGCGCCACGGAGACAGTCCTGCTCCACTCTCCCCACAATTAGAACATATCTTCAAAGCTATCAGCCCAAAGAAAAAAAAGCGCCGCACCACCACCGGGTGGGCTCGAACCTCCAACCTTTCGGTTAACAGCAGATCGCGCTAGCCAATTGCGCCACGGAGACAGTCTTGCTCCCTTCCCACCACCATCAGAGCATATCTTCAAAGCTATCACCCCATAGAAAAAAAAGCGCCGCACCACCACTGGGTGGGCTCGAACCTCCGACCTTTTGGTTAACAGCCGATCGCGCTAGCGAATTGCGCCACGGAGACAATCCTGCTCCACTCTCACCACCATAAGAACATATCTTCAAAGCTATCAGCCCAAAGAAAAAAAAAGCGCCGCACCACCACCGGGTGGGCTCGA
Source organism: Rhipicephalus microplus (assembly GCF_043290135.1). Lineage (NCBI taxonomy): Eukaryota > Metazoa > Arthropoda > Arachnida > Ixodida > Ixodidae > Rhipicephalus > Rhipicephalus microplus. Next base: position 3,080,438 of record NW_027464602.1, read on the forward strand.
ACCTCCAACTTTCCGGTAAACAGCCGATCACGCTAGCCAATTGCGCCACGGAGACAGTCCTGCTCCATTCTCACCACCATCAGAACATATCTTCAAAGCTATCAGCCCACAGAAAAAAAGCGCCGCACAACCACCGGGTGGGCTCGAACCTCCGACTTTTCGGTTAACAGCCGATCGCGCTAGCCAATTGCGCCACGGAGAACCACCATCAGAACATTTCTTCAGAGCTATCAGCCCAAAGAAAAAAAAGCGCTGCACAACCACCGGGTAGGCTCGAATCTCCAACCTTAGGGTTAACAGCCGATCGCGCTAGCCCATTGCGCCACGGAGACAGTCCTGCTTCACTCTCACCACCATCAGAACATATCTTCAAAGCTATCAGCCCAAAGAAAAAAAGACGCCATACCACAACCGGGTCGGCTCGAACCTCCGACCTTTTGGGTAACACTGATCGCGCTCACCAATTGCGCCTTGGAGACAGTCCTGCTCCACTCTCACCACCATCAGAACATATCTTCAAAGCTATCAGCCCAAGAAAAAAAAGCGCCGCACAACCACCGGGTAGGCTCGAACCTCCGACTTTTCGGTTAACAGCCGATCGCGCTAGCCAATTGCGCCACAGAGACAGTCCTGCTCCACTCTAACCACCATAAGAACATATCTTCAAAGCTATCAGCCCAAAGAAAAAAAAGCGCCGCACCACCACTGGGTGGGCTCGAACCTCCGACCTTTTGGTTAACAGCCGATCGCGCTAGCCAATTGCGCCACGGAGACAATCCTGCTCCACTCTCACCACCATCAGAACATATCTTCAAAGCTATCAGCGTAAAGAAAAAAGCAAAACACCACTCCCGGGAGGGCTCGAACCTCCAACTTTTCGGTTAACAGCCGATCGCGCTGGCCAATTGCGCCACGGAGAAAGTCCTGCTCAACTCTCACCACAATTAGAATATATCTTCAAAGCTATCACCCCATAGAAAAAAAAGCGCCGCACCACCACCGGGTGGGCTCGAACCTCCAACTTTTCGGTTAACAGCCGATCGCGCTGGCCAATTGCGCCACGGAGACAGTCCTGCTCCACTCTCCCCACAATTAGAACATATCTTCAAAGCTATCAGCCCAAAGAAAAAAAAAGCGCCGCACCACCACCGGGTGGGCTCGAACTTCCAACCTTTCGGTTAACAGCAGATCGAGCTAGCCAATTGCGCCACGGAGACAGTCTTGCTCCCTTCCCACCACCATCAGAGCATATCTTCAAAGCTATCACCCCATAGAAAAAAAAGCGCCGCACCACCACTGGGTGGGCTCGAACCTCCGACCTTTTGGTTAACAGCCGATCACGCTAGCCAATTTCGCCACGGAGACAATCCTGCTCCACTCTCACCACCATAAGAACATATCTTCAAAGCTATCAGCCCAAAGAAAAAAAAAGCGCCGCACCACCACCGGGTGGGCTCGAACCTCCAACTTTCCGGTTAACAGCCGATCACGCTAGCCAATTGCGCCACGGAGACAGTCCTGCTCCATTCTCACCACCATCAGAACATATCTTCAAAGCTATCAGCCCACAGAAAAAAAAGCGCCGCACAACCACCGGGTAGGCTCGAACCTCCGACTTTTCGGTTAACAGCCGATCGCGCTAGCCAATTGCGCCACGGAGAACCACCGTCAGAACATTTCTTCAGAGCTATCAGCCCAAAGAAAAAAAAGCGCTGCACAACCACCGGGTAGGCTCGAACCTCCAACCTTAGGGTTAACAGCCGATCGCGCTAGCCCATTGCGCCACGGAGACAGTCTTGCTCCACTCTCACCACCATCAGAACATATCTTCAAAGCTATCAGCGCAAAGAAAAAAGCAACACACCACTCCCGGGAGGGCTCGAAACTCCAACCTTTCGGTACACAGCCGATCGCGCTAGCCCATTGCGCCACGGAGACAATCTTGCTCCCTTCTCACCACCATCAGAACATAACTTCAAAGCTATCATCCCAAAGAAAAAAAAGCACCGCACCACCACCGGGTGGGCTCGAACCTCCAACCTTTCGGTTAACAGCCGATCGCGCTAGCCAATTGCACCACGGAGACAGTCCTGCTCTACTCTCACCACCATCAGAACATATCTTCAAAGCTATCAGCCCAAAGAAAAAAAAGCGCCACACCACCGCCGGGTGGGCTCGAAACTCCAACCTTTCGGTTAACAGCCGATCGCGCTAGCCAATTGCGCCACAGAGACAGTCCTGCTTCACTCTCACCACCATCAGAACATATCTTCAAAGCTATCAGCCCAAAGAAAAAAAAGCGCCGCACCACCACCGGGTGGGCTCGAACCTCCAACTTTCCGGTTAACAGCCGATCACGCTAGCTAATTGCGCCACGGAGACAGTCCTGCTCCACTCTCACCACCATAAGAACATATCTTCAAAGCTATCAGCCCAAAGAAAAAAAAGCGCCGCACCACCACTGGGTGGGCTCGAACCTCCGACCTTTTGGTTAACAGCCGATCGCGCTAGCCAATTGCGCCACGGAGACAGTCCTGCTCCACTCTAACCACCATAAGAACATATCTTCAAAGCTATCAGCCCAAAGAAAAAAAAGCGCCGCACCACCACTGGGTGGGCTCGAACCTCCGACCTTTTGGTTAACAGCCGATCGCGCTAGCCAATTGCTCCACGGAGACAATCCTGCTCCACTCTCACCACCATCAGAACATATCTTCAAAGCTATCAGCCCAAAGAAAAAAAAGCGCCGCACCACCACCGGGTGGGCTTGAACCTCCAACTTTCCGGTTAACAGCCGATCACGCTAGCTAATTGCGCCACGGAGAAAGTCCTGCTCCACTCTAACCACCATCAGAACATATCTTCAAAGCTATCAGCCCACAGAAAAAAAAGCGCCGCACAACCACCGGGTAGGCTCGAGCCTCCGACTTTTCGGTTAACAGCCGATCGCGCTAGCCAATTGCGCCACGGAGACAGTCCTGCTCCACTCTCACCACCATAAGAACATATCTTCAAAGCTATCAGCCCAAAGAAAAAAAAGCGCCGCACCACCACTGGGTGGGCTCGAACCTCCGACCTTTTGGTTAACAGCCGATCGCGCTAGCCAATTGCGCCACGGAGACAGTCGTGCTCCACTCTCACCACCATCAGAACATATCTTCAAAGCTATCAGCGCAAAGAAAAAAGCAAAACACCACTCCCGGGAGGGCTCAAAACTCCAACCTTTCGGTTAACAGCCGATCGCGCTAGCCCATTGCGCCACGGAGACAGTCTTGCTCCACTCTCACCACCATCAGAACATATCTTCAAAGCTATCAGCCAAAGATCGCGCTGGCCAATTGCGCCACGGAGAAAGTCCTGCTCAACTCTCACCACAATTAGAATATATCTCCAAAGCTATCACCCCATAGAAAAAAAAAGCGCCGCACCACCACTGGGTGGGCTCGAACCTCCGACCTTTTGGTTAACAGCCGATCGCGCTAGCCAATTGCGCCACCAAGACAATCCTGCTCCACTCTCACCACCATAAGAACATATCTTCAAAGCTATCAGCCCGAAGAAAAAAGCAACACACCACCACCGGGTGGGCTCGAACTCCAACCTTTCGGTCAACAGCTGATCGCGCTAGCCAATTGCCCCACAGGGACAGTCGTGCTCCACTCTCACCACCGTCAGAACATTTCTTCAGAGCTATCACCCCAAAGAAAAAAAAGCGCCGCATCAACAACGGTTCGGCTAGAACCTCCAACCTTTCGGTTAACAGCCGATCGCGCTAGCCAATTGCGCAACAAAGACAGTCCTGCTCCATTTTCACCACCATAAGAACATATTTTCAAAGCTATCAGCCCAAAGAAAAAAAAGCGCCATACCACCACAGGGTGGGCTCGAACTTCCGACCTTTTGGTTAACAGCCGATCGCGCTAGCCAATTGCGCCACGGAGACAGTCCTGCTCCACTCTAACCACCATAAGAACATATCTTCAAAGCTATCAGCCCAAAGAAAAAAAAGCGCCGCACCACCACTGGGTGGGCTCGAACCTCCGACCTTTTGGTTAACAGCCGATCGCGCTAGCCAATTGCTCCACGGAGACAATCCTGCTCCACTCTCACCACCATCAGAACATATCTTCAAAGCTATCAGCCCAAAGAAAAAAAAGCGCCGCACCACCACCGGGTGGGCTTGAACCTCCAACTTTCCGGTTAACAGCCGATCACGCTAGCTAATTGCGCCACGGAGAAAGTCCTGCTCCACTCTAACCACCATCAGAACATATCTTCAAAGCTATCAGCCCACAGAAAAAAAAGCGCCGCACAACCACCGGGTAGGCTCGAGCCTCCGACTTTTCGGTTAACAGCCGATCGCGCTAGCCAATTGCGCCACGGAGACAGTCCTGCTCCACTCTCACCACCATAAGAACATATCTTCAAAGCTATCAGCCCAAAGAAAAAAAAGCGCCGCACCACCACTGGGTGGGCTCGAACCTCCGACCTTTTGGTTAACAGCCGATCGCGCTAGCCAATTGCGCCACGGAGACAGTCCTGCTCCACTCTAACCACCATAAGAACATATCTTCAAAGCTATCAGCCCAAAGAAAAAAAAGCGCCGCACCACCACTGGGTGGGCTCGAACCTCCGACCTTTTGGTTAACAGCCGATCGCGCTAGCCAATTGCTCCACGGAGACAATCCTGCTCCACTCTCACCACCATCAGAACATATCTTCAAAGCTATCAGCCCAAAGAAAAAAAAGCGCCGCACCACCACCGGGTGGGCTTGAACCTCCAACTTTCCGGTTAACAGCCGATCACGCTAGCTAATTGCGCCACGGAGAAAGTCCTGCTCCACTCTAACCACCATCAGAACATATCTTCAAAGCTATCAGCCCACAGAAAAAAAAGCGCGGCACAACCACCGGGTAGGCTCGAGCCTCCGACTTTTCGGTTAACAGCCGATCGCGCTAGCCAATTGCGCCACGGAGACAGTCCTGCTCCACTCTCACCACCATAAGAACATATCTTCAAAGCTATCAGCCCAAAGAAAAAAAAGCGCCGCACCACCACTGGGTGGGCTCGAACCTCCGACCTTTTGGTTAACAGCCGATCGCGCTAGCCAATTGCGCCACGGAGACAGTCGTGCTCCACTCTCACCACCATCAGAACATATCTTCAAAGCTATCAGCGCAAAGAAAAAAGCAAAACACCACTCCCGGGAGGGCTCAAAACTCCAACCTTTCGGTTAACAGCCGATCGCGCTAGCCCATTGCGCCACGGAGACAGTCTTGCTCCACTCTCACCACCATCAGAACATATCTTCAAAGCTATCAGCCAAAGATCGCGCTGGCCAATTGCGCCACGGAGAAAGTCCTGCTCAACTCTCACCACAATTAGAATATATCTCCAAAGCTATCACCCCATAGAAAAAAAAAGCGCCGCACCACCACTGGGTGGGCTCGAACCTCCGACCTTTTGGTTAACAGCCGATCGCGCTAGCCAATTGCGCCACCAAGACAATCCTGCTCCACTCTCACCACCATAAGAACATATCTTCAAAGCTATCAGCCCGAAGAAAAAAGCAACACACCACCACCGGGTGGGCTCGAACTCCAACCTTTCGGTCAACAGCTGATCGCGCTAGCCAATTGCCCCACAGGGACAGTCGTGCTCCACTCTCACCACCGTCAGAACATTTCTTCAGAGCTATCACCCCAAAGAAAAAAAAGCGCCGCATCAACAACGGTTCGGCTAGAACCTCCAACCTTTCGGTTAACAGCCGATCGCGCTAGCCAATTGCGCAACGAAGACAGTCCTGCTCCATTTTCACCACCATAAGAACATATTTTCAAAGCTATCAGCCCAAAGAAAAAAAAGCGCCATACCACCACAGGGTGGGCTCGAACTTCCGACCTTTTGGTTAACAGCCGATCGCGCTAGCCAATTGCGCCATGGAGACAGTCCTGCTCCACTCTCACCACCATCAGAACATATCTTCAAAGCTATCAGCCCAAAGAAAAAAAAGCACCGCACCACCACCGGGTGGGCTCGAACCTCCAACTTTTCGGTTAACAGCCGATCACGCTAGCCAATTGCGCCACGGAGACAGTCCTGCTCCACTCTCACCACCATCAGAACATATCTTCAAAGCTATCAGCCCACAGAAAAAAAAAGCGCCGCACAACCACCGGGTAGGCTCGAACTTCCGACTTTTCGGTTAACAGCAGATCGCGCTAGCCAATTGCGCCACGGAGACAGTCCTGCTCCACTCTCACCACCATAAGAACATATCTTCAAAGCTATCAGCCCAAAGAAAAAAAGCGCCGCACCACCACTGGGTGGGCTCGAACCTCCGACCTTTTGGTTAACAGCCGATCGCGCTAGCCAATTGCACCACCAAGACAATCCTGCTCCACTCTCACCACCATAAGAACATATCTTCAAAGCTATCAGCCCGAAGAAAAAAGCAACACACCACTCCCGGGAGGGCTCGAAACTCCAACCTTTCGGTCAACAGCCGATCGCGCTAGCCAATTGCCCCACGGAGACAGTCGTGCTCCACTCTCTCCACCGTCAGAACATTTCTTCAGAGCTATCACCCCAAAGAAAAAAAAAGCGCCGCATCACCACCGGTTGGGCTAGAACCTCAAACCTTTCGGTTAACAGCCGATCGCGCTAGTCAATTGCGCAACGAAGACAGTCCTGCTCCACTTTCACCACCATCAGAACATATCTTCAAAGCTATTACCGCAAAGAAAAAAGCAACACACCACTCCCGGGAGGGCTCAAAACTCCAACCTTTCGGTTAACAGCCGATCGCGCGAGCCCATTGCGCCACGGAGAAAGTCTTGCTCCATTCTCACCACCATCAGAACATATCTTCAAAGCTATCATCGCAAAGAAAAAAGCAACACACCACTCCCGGGAGGGCTCGATTTTCCAACCTTTCGGTCAACAGCCGATCGCGCTAGCCCATTGCGCCACGGAGACAGTCTTGCTCACCTCTCACCACCATCAGATCATATCATCAAGGCTATCAGCTCAAAGAAAAAAAAGCACCGCACCACCACCGGGTGGGCTCGAACCTCCAACTTTTCGGTTAACAGCCGATCGCGCTGGCCAATTGCGCCACGGAGACAGTCCTGCTCCACTCTACCCACAATTAGAACATATCTTCAAAGCTATCAGCCCAAAGAAAAAAAAAGCGCCGCACCACCACCGGGTGGGCTCGAACCTCCAACCTTTCGGTTAACAGCAGATCGCGCTAGCCAATTACGCCACGGAGACAGTCTTGCTCCCGTCCCACCACCATCAGAACATAACTTCAAAGCTATCAGCCCAAAGAAAAAAAAAGCACCGCACCACCACCGGGTGGGCTCGAACCTCCAACCTTTCGGTTAACAGCCGATCGCGCTAGCCAATTGCACCACGGAGACAGTCGTGCTCCACTCTCACCACCATCAGAACATATCTTCAAAGCTATCAGCGTAAAGAAAAAAGCAAAACACCACTCCCGGGAGGGCTCGAACCTCCAACTTTTCGGTTAACAGCCGATCGCGCTGGCCAATTGCGCCACGGAGAAAGTCCTGCTCAACTCTCACCACAATTAGAATATATCTTCAAAGCTATCACCCCATAGAAAAAAAAGCGCCGCACCACCACCGGGTGGGCTCGAACCTCCAACTTTTCGGTTAACAGCCGATCGCGCTGGCCAATTGCGCCACGGAGACAGTCCTGCTCCACTCTCCCCACAATTAGAACATATCTTCAAAGCTATCAGCCCAAAGAAAAAAAAAGCGCCGCACCACCACCGGGTGGGCTCGAACCTCCAACCTTTCGGTTAACAGCAGATCGCACTAGCCAATTGCGCCACGGAGACAGTCTTGCTCCCTTCCCACCACCATCAGAGCATATCTTCAAAGCTATCACCCCATAGAAAAAAAAGCGCCGCACCACCACTGGGTGGGTTCGAACCTCCGACCTTTTGGTTAACAGCCGATCGCGCTAGCCAATTTCGCCACGGAGACAATCCTGCTCCACTCTCACCACCATAAGAACATATCTTCAAAGCTATCAGCCCAAAGAAAAAAAAAGCGCCGCACCACCACCGGGTGGGCTCGAACCTCCAACTTTCCGGTTAACAGCCGATCACGCTAGCCAATTGCGCCACGGAGACAGTCCTGCTCCATTCTCACCACCATCAGAACATATCTTCAAAGCTATCAGCCCACAGAAAAAAAAGCGCCGCACAACCACCGGGTAGGCTCGAACCTCCGACTTTTCGGTTAACAGCCGATCGCGGTAGCCAATTGCGCCACGGAGAACCACCGTCAGAACATTTCTTCAGAGCTATCAGCCCAAAAAACAAAAAGCGCTGCACAACCACCGGGTAGGCTCGAACCTCCAACCTTAGGGTTAACAGCCGATCGCGCTAGCCCATTGCGCCACGGAGACAGTCTTGCTCCACTCTGACCACCATCAGAACATATCTTCAAAGCTATCAGCGCAAAGAAAAAAGCAACACACCACTCCCGGGAGGGCTCGAAACTCCAACCTTTCGGTACACAGCCGATCGCGCTAGCCCATTGCGCCACGGAGACAATCTTGCTCCCTTCTCACCACCATCAGAACATAACTTCAAAGCTATCATCCCAAAGAAAAAAAAGCACCGCACCACCACCGGGTGGGCTCGAACCTCCAACTTTCCGGTTAACAGCCGATCACGCTAGCCAATTGCGCCACGGAGACAGTCTTACTCTACTCTCACAACCATCAGAACATAACTTCAAAGCTATCAGCCCACAGAAAAAAAAGCGCCGCACCACCACCGGGAGAGCCCGAACCTCCAACTTTTCGGTTAACAGCCGATCGCGCTAGCCAATTGCGCTACGCAGACTGTCCTGCTCCACTCTCACCACCGTCAGAACATTTCTTCAGAGCTATCAGCCCAAAGAAAAAAAAGCGCTGCACCACCACCGGGTGGGCTCGAACCTCCAACCTTATGGTTAACAGCCGATCGCGCTAGGCAATTGCCCCACGGAGACAGTCGTGCTCCACTCTCACCATCGTCAGAACATTTCTTCAGAGCTATCACCCCAAAGAAAAAAAAAGCGCCGCACCACCACCGGTTGGGCTCGAACCTCCAACCTTTCGGTTAACAGCCGATCGCGCTAGCCAATTGCGCCACGAAGACTGTCCTTCTCCAATCTCACCACCATCAGAACATATCTTCAAAGCTATTACCGCAAAGAAAAAAGCAAAACACCACTCCCGGGAGGGCTTGAACCTCCAACTTTTCGGTTAACAGCCGATCGCGCTGGCCAATTGCGCCACGGAGACAGTCCTGCTCCACTCTCACCACAATTAGAACATATCTTCAAAGCTATCAGCCCAAAGAAAAAAAAGCGCCGCACCACCACCGGGTGGGCTCGAACCTCCAACCTTTCGGTTAACAGCAGATCGCGCTAGCCAATTCCGCAACGGAGACAATCGTGCTCCACTCTCACCACCATCCGAACATATCTTCAAAGCTATCAGCGCAAAGAAAAAAAAGCGCCGCACCACCACCGGGTGGGCTCGAACCTCCAACCTTTCGGTTAACAGCCGATCGCGCAAGCCAATTTCGCCACGGAGACGGTCCTGCTCCACTCTCACCACCATCAGAACATATCTTCAAAGGTATCAGCCCAAAGAAAAAAAAGCGCCGCACCACCACCGGTTGGGCTCGAACGTCCGACCTTTTGGTTAACAGCCGATCGCTCTAGCAAATTGCGCCACGGAGACAGTCCTGCTCCGCTCTCACCACCATAAGAACATATCTTCAAAGCTATCAGCCCAAAAAAAGCGCCGCACCACAACCGGGTGGGCTCGAACCTCCAACCTTTCGGTTAGCAGCCAATTGCCCCACGAAGACAGTCGTGCTCCACTCTCACCACCGTCAGAACATTTCTTCAGAGCTATCACCCCAAAGAAAAAAAAAGCGCTGCACCCCCACCGCGTGGGCTCGAACCTGCAACCTTTCGGTTAACAGCCGATCGCGCTAGCGCAGTGCGCCAAGGAGACAGGCTTGCTTCACTCTCACCACCATCAGAACATATCTTCAAAGCTATCAGCGCAAAGAAAAAAGCAACACACCACTCCCGGGAGGGCTCGAAACTCCAACCTTTCGGTCAACAGCTGATCGCGCTAGCCCATTGCGCCACGGAGACAGTCTTGCTCCCCTCTCACCACCATCAGAACATATCTTCAAAGCTATCAGCCCAAAGAAAAAGAAGCACCGCACCACCACCGGGTGGGCTCGAACCTCCAACCTTTCGGTTAACAGCCGATCGCGCTAGCCAATTGCGCCACGGAGACAGTCGTGCTCTACTCTCACCACCATCAGAACATATCTTCAAAGCTATCAGCGCAAAGAAAAAAACAAAACACCACTCCCGGGAGGGCTCGAACCTCCAACTTTTCGGTTAACAGCCGATCGCGCTAGCCAATTGCGCCACGGAGACAATCGTGCTCCACTCTCACCACCATCAGAACATATCTTCAAAGCTATCAGCGCAAAGAAAAAAGCAACACACCCCACCCGGGAGGGCTCGAACCTCCAACTCTTCGGTTAACAGCCGATCGCGCTAATCAATTGCGCCACGGGGACCGTCCTGCTCCACTCTCACCACCGTCAGACCATTTCTTCAGAGCTATCACCCCAAAGAAAAAAAAAGCGCCGCACCACCACCGGGTGGGCACGAACCTCCAACTTTTCGGTTAACAGCCGATCGCGCTAGCCAATTGCGCCACGGAGACAGTCCTGCTCTACTCTCACCACCATCAGAACATATCTTCAAAGCTATCAGCCTAAGAAAAAAAAGCGCCAAACCACCGCCGGGTGGGCTCGAAACTCCAACCTTTCGGTTAACAGCCGATCGCGCTAGCCAATTGCGCCACGGAGACAGTCCTGTTCCACTCTCACCACCATGAGAACATATCTTCAAAGCTATCAGCCCAAAGAAAAAAAAGCGCCATACCACCACCGGGTGGGCTCGAACCTCCGACCTTTTGGTTAACAGCCGATCGCGCTAGCCAATTGCGCCATAAAGACAGTCCTGCTCCAGTCTCACCACCATCAGAACATATCTTCAAAGCTATCAGCCCAAAGAAAAAAAAGCGCCATACCACAACCGGGTCGGCTCGAACCTCCGACCTTTTGGTTAACACTGATCGCGCTCACCAATTGCGCCTTGGAGACAGTCCTGCTCCACTCTCACCACCATCAGAACATATCTTCAAAGCTATCAGCCCAAGAAAAAAAAGCGCCGCACAACCACCGGGTAGGCTCGAACCTCCGACTTTTCGGTTAACAGCCGATCGCGCTAGCCAATTGCGCCACGGAGACAGTCCTGCTCCACTCTAACCACCATAAGAACATATCTTCAAAGCTATCAGCCCAAAGAAAAAAAAGCGCCGCACCACCACTGGGTGGGCTCGAACCTCCGACCTTTTGTTTAACAGCCGATCGCGCTAGCCAATTGCGCCACGGAGACAATCCTGCTCCACTCTCACCACCATCAGAACATATCTTCAAAGCTATCAGCCCAAAGAAAAAAAAGCGCCGCACCACCACCGGGTGGGCTCGAACCTCCAACTTTCCGGTTAACAGCCGATCACGCTAGCTAATTGCGCCACGGAGAAAGTCCTGCTCCACTCTCACCACCATCAGAACATATCTTCAAAGCTATCAGCCCACAGAAAAAAAAGCGCCGCACAACCACCGGGTAGGCTCGAGCCTCCGACGTTTTGGTTAACAGCCGATCGCGCTAGCCAATTGCGCCACGGCGACAGTCCTGCTCCACTCTCACCACCATAAGAACATATCTTCAAAGCTATCAGCCCAAAGAAAAAAAAGCGCCGCACCACCACTGGGTGGGCTCGAACCTCCGTTCTTTGGTTAACAGCCGATCGCGCTAGCCAATTGCGCCACGGAGACAATCCTGCTCCACTATCACCACCATAAGAACATATCTTCAAAGCTATCAGCCCGAAGAAAAAAGCAACACACCACTCCCGGGAGGGCTCGAAACTCCAACCTTTCGGTCAACAGCCGATCGCGCTAGCCCATTGCGCCACGGAGACAGTCTTGCTCCCTTCCCACCACCATCAGAACATAACTTCAAAGCTATCAGCCCAAAGAAAAAAAAAGCCCCGCACCACCACCGGGTGGGCTCGAACCTCCAACCTTTCGGTTAACAGCCGATCGCGCTTGCCAATTGCACCACGGAGACAGTCGTGCTCCACTCTCACCACCATCAGAACATATCTTCAAAGCTATCAGCGCAAAGAAAAAAGCAAAACACCACTCCCGGGAGGGCTCAAAACTCCAACCTTTCGGTTAACAGCCGATCGCGCTAGCCCATTGCGCCACGGAGGCAGTCTTGCTCCACTCTCACCACCATCAGAACATATCTTCAAAGCTATCAGCCAAAGATCGCGCTGGCCAATTGCGCCACGGAGAAAGTCCTGCTCAACTCTCACCACAATTAGAATATATCCCCAAAGCTATCACCCCATAGAAAAAAAAGCGCCGCACCACCACTGGGTGGGCTCGAACCTCCGACCTTTTGGTTAACAGCCGATCGCGCTAGCCAATTGCGCCACCAAGACAATCCTGCTCCACTCTCACCTCCATAAGAACATATCTTCAAAGCTATCAGCCCGAAGAAAAAAGCAACACACCACCACCGGGTGGGCTCGAACTCCAACCTTTCGGTCAACAGCTGATCGCGCTAGCCAATTGCCCCACAGGGACAGTCGTGCTCCACTCTCACCACCGTCAGAACATTTCTTCAGAGCTATCACCCCAAAGAAAAAAAAAGCGCCGCATCACCAACGGTTGGGCTAGAACCTCCAACCTTTCGGTTAACAGCCGATCGCGCTAGCCAATTGCGCAACGAAGACAGTCCTGCTCCATTTTCACCACCATAAGAACATATCTTCAAAGCTATCAGCCCAAAGAAAAAAAAGCGCCATACCACCACAGGGTGGGCTCGAACTTCCGACCTTTTGGTTAACAGCCGATCGCGCTAGCCAATTGCGCCATGGAGACAGTCCTGCTCCACTCTCACCACCATCAGAACATATCTTCAAAGCTATCAGCCCAAAGAAAAAAAAGCACCGCACCACCACCGGGTGTGCTCGAACCTCCAACTTTTCGGTTAACAGCCGATCACGCTAGCCAATTGCGCCACGGAGACAGTCCTGCTCCCCTCTCACCACCATCAGAACATATCTTCAAAGCTATCAGCCCACAGAAAAAAAAGCGCCGCACAACCACCGGGTAGGCTCGAACTTCCGACTTTTCGGTTAACAGCAGATCGCGCTAGCCAATTGCGCCACGGAGACAGTCCTGCTCCACTCTCACCACCATAAGAACATATCTTCAAAGCTATCAGCCCAAAGAAAAAAAAGCGCCGCGCCACCACTGGGTGGGCTCGAACCTCCGACCTTTTGGTTAACAGCCGATCGCGCTAGCCAATTGCGCCACGGAGACAGTCCTGCTCCACTCTCACCACCATCAGAACATATTTTCAAAGCTATCAGCCCACAGAAAAAAAAAGCGCCACACCACCACTGGGTGGGCTCGAACCTCCGACCTTTTGGTTAACAGCCGATCGCGCTAGCCAATTGCGCCACGGAGACAGTCGTGCTTCACTCTCACCACCATCTGAACATATCTTCAAAGCTATCAGCGCAAAGAAAAAAGCAAAACACCACTCCCGGGAGGGCTCGAACCTCCAACTTTTCGGTTAACAGCCCTTCGCGCTGGCCAATTGCGCCACGGAGAAAGTCCTGCTCCACTCTCACCACCGTCAGACCATTTCTTCAGAGCTATCACCCCAAAGAAAAAAAAGCGCCGCACCACCACCGGGTGGGCTCGAACCTCCAACCTTTCGGTTAACAGCCGATCGTGCTAGCCAATTTCCCCACGGTGACAGTCGTGCTCCACTCTCACCACCATCAGAACATATCTTCAAAGCTATCAGCCCATAGAAAAAAAAGCGCCGCACCACCACCGGGTGGGCTCGAACCTCCAACTTTTCGGTTAACAGGCGATTGCGCTAGCCAATTGCGCCACGGGGACTGTCCTGCTCCACTCTCACCACCGTCAGACCATTTCTTCAGAGCTATCACCCCAAAGAAAAAAAAAGCGCCGAACCACCACCGGGTGGGCTCGAACCTCCAACCTTTCGGGTAACAGCCGATCGCGCTAGCCAATTGCCCCACGGAGACAGTCGTGCTCCACTCTCACCACCGTCAGAACATTTCTTCAGAGCTATCACCCCAAAGAAAAAAAAGCGCCGCACCACCACCGGTTGGGCTAGAACCTCCAACTTTTCGGTTAACAGCCGATCGCGCTAGCCAATTGCGCCACGAAGACAGTCCTGCTCCACTCTCACCACAATCAGAACATATCTTCAAAGCTATTACCGCATAAAAAAAGCAACTCACCACTCCCGGGAGGGCTCAAAACTTCAACCTTTCGGTTAACAGCCGATCGCGCTAGCCAATTGCGCCACGGAGACAATCCTGCTCCACTCTCACCACCATCAGAACATATATTCAAATCTATCAGCCCAAAGAATAAAAAGCGCCGCACCACCACCGGGTGGGCTCGAACCTCCAACTTTCCGGTTAACAGCTGATCACGCTAGCTAATTGCGCCACGAAGAAAGTCCTGCTCCACTCTCACCACCATCAGAACATATCTTCAAAGCTATCAGCCCACAGAAAAAAAGCGCCGCACAACCACCGGGTAGGCTCGAGCCTCCGACTTTTCGGTTAACAGCCGATCGCGCTAGCCAATTGCGCCACGGAGACAGTCCTGCTCCACTCTCACCACCATAAGAACATATCTTCAAAGCTATCAGCCCAAAGAAAAAAAGCGCCGCACCACCACTGGGTGAGCTCGAACCTCCGACCTTTTGGTTAACAGCCGATCGCGCTAGCCAATTGCGCCACCAAGACAATCCTGCTCCACTCTCACCACCATAAGAACATATCTTCAAAGCTATCAGCCCGAAGAAAAAAGCAACACACCACTCCCGGGAGGGCTCGAAACTCCAACCTTTCGGTTAACAGCCAATCGCGCTAGCCCATTGCGCCACGGAGACAGTCTTGCTCCACTCTCACCACCATCAGAACATATCTTCAAAGCTATCAGCCAAAGATCGCGCTGGCCAATTGCGCCACGGAGAAAGTCCTGCTCAACTCTCACCACAATTAGAATATATCTTCAAAGCTATCACCCCATAGAAAAAAAAGCGCCGCACCACCACTGGGTGGGCTCGAACCTCCGACCTTTTGGTTAACAGCCGATCGCGCTAGCCAATTGCACCACCAAGACAATCCTGCTCCACTCTCACCACAATAAGAACATATCTTCAAAGCTATCAGCCCGAAGAAAAAAGCAACACACCACTCCCGGGAGGGCTCGAAACTCCAACCTTTCGGTCAACAGCCGATCGCGCTAGCCAATTGCCCAACGGAGACAGTCGTGCTCCACTCTCACCACCGTCAGAACATTTCTTCAGAGCTATCACCCCAAAGAAAAAAAAGCGCCGCATCACCACCGGTTGGGCTAGAACCTCCAACCTTTCGGTTAACAGCCGATCGCGCTAGTCAATTGCGCAACGAAGACAGTCCTGCTCCACTTTCACCACCATCAGAACATATCTTCAAAGCTATTACCGCAAAGAAAAAAGCAACACACCACTCCCGGGAGGGCTCAAAACTCCAAGCTTTCGGTTAACAGCCGATCGCGCGAGCCCATTGCGCCACGGAGAAAGTCTTGCTCCACTCTCACCACCATCAGAACATATCTTCAAAGCTATCATCGCAAAGAAAAAAGCAACACACCACTCCCGGGAGGGCTCGATTTTCCAACCTTTCGGTCAACAGCCGATCGCGCTAGCCCATTGCGCCACGGAGACAGTCTTGCTCACCTCTCACCACCATCAGATCATATCATCAAGGCTATCAGCTCAAAGAAAAAAAAGCACCGCACCACCACCGGGTGGGCTCGAACCTCCAACTTTTCGGTTAACAGCCGATCGCGCTGGCCAATTGCGCCACGGAGACAGTCCTGCTCCACTCTACCCACAATTAGAACATATCTTCAAAGCTATCAGCCCAAAGAAAAAAAAAGCGCCGCACCACCACCGGGTGGGCTCGAACCTCCAACCTTTCGGTTAACAGCAGATCGCGCTAGCCAATTACGCCACGGAGACAGTCTTGCTCCCGTCCCACCACTATCAGAACATAACTTCAAAGCTATCAGCCCAAAGAAAAAAAAAGCACCGCACCACCACCGGGTGGGCTCGAACCTCCAACCTTTCGGTTAACAGCCGATCGCGCTAGCCAATTGCACCACGGGGACAGTCGTGCTCCACTCTCACCACCATCAGAACATATCTTCAAAGATATCAGCGTAAAGAAAAAAGCAAAACACCACTCCCGCGAGGGCTCGAACCTCCAACTTTTCGGTTAACAGCCGATCGCGCTGGCCAATTGCGCCACGGAGAAAGTCCTGCTCAACTCTCACCACAATTAGAATATATCTTCAAAGCTATCACCCCATAGAAAAAAAAGCGCCGCACCACCACCGGGTGGGCTCGAACCTCCAACTTTTCGGTTAACAGCCGATCGCGCTGGCCAATTGCGCCACGGAGACAGTCCTGCTCCACTCTCCCCACAATTAGAACATATCTTCAAAGCTATCAGCCCAAAGAAAAAAAAAGCGCCGCACCACCACCGGGTGGGCTCGAACCTCCAACCTTTCGGTTAACAGCAGATCGCGCTAGCCAATTGCGCCACGGAGACAGTCTTGCTCCCTTCCCACCACCATCAGAGCATATCTTCAAAGCTATCACCCCATAGAAAAAAAAGCGCCGCACCACCACTGGGTGGGCTCGAACCTCCGACCTTTTGGTTAACAGCCGATCGCGCTAGCCAATTTCGCCACGGAGACAATCCTGCTCCACTCTCACCACCATAAGAACATATCTTCAAAGCTATCAGCCCAAAGAAAAAAAAAGCGCCGCACCACCACCGGGTGGGCTCGAACCTCCAACTTTCCGGTTAACAGCCGATCACGCTAGCCAATTGCGCCACGGAGACAGTCCTGCTCCATTCTCACCACCATCAGAACATATCTTCAAAGCTATCAGCCCACAGAAAAAAAAGCGCCGCACAACCACCGGGTAGGCTCGAACCTCCGACTTTTCGGTTAACAGCCGATCGCGGTAGCCAATTGCGCCACGGAGAACCACCGTCAGAACATTTCTTCAGAGCTATCAGCCCAAAAAACAAAAAGCGCTGCACGACCACCGGGTAGGCTCGAACCTCCAACCTTAGGGTTAACAGCCGATCGCGCTAGCCCATTGCGCCACGGAGACAGTCTTGCTCCACTCTCCACACCATCAGAACATATCTTCAAAGCTATCAGCGCAAAGAAAAAAGCAACACACCACTCCCGGGAGGGCTCGAAACTCCAACCTTTCGGTACACAGCCGATCGCGCTAGCCCATTGCGCCACGGAGACAATCTTGCTCCCTTCTCACCACCATCAGAACATAACTTCAAAGCTATCATCCCAAAGAAAAAAAAGCACCGCACCACCACCGGGTGGGCTCGAACCTCCAACCTTTCGGTTAACAGCCGATCGCGCTAGCCAATTGCACCACGGAGACAGTCCTGCTCTACTCTCACCACCATCAGAACATATCTTCAAAGCTATCAGCCCAAAGAAAAAAAAGCGCCACACCACCGCCGGGTGGGCTCGAAACTCCAACCTTTCGGTTAACAGCCGATCGCGCTAGCCAATTGCGCCACGGAGACAATCCTGCTCCACTCTCACCACCATCAGAACATATCTTCAAAGCTATCAGCCCAAAGAAAAAAAAGCGCCGCACCACCACCGGGTGGGCTCGAACCTCCAACTTTCCGGTTAACAGCCGATCACGCTAGCTAATTGCGCCACGGAGACAGTCCTGCTCCACTCTCACCACCATAAGAACATATCTTCAAAGCTATCAGCCCAAAGAAAAAAAAGCGCCGCACCACCACTGGGTGGGCTCGAACCTCCGACCTTTTGGTTAACAGCCGATCGCGCTAGCCAATTGCGCCACGGAGACAATCCTGCTCCACTCTCACCACCATAAGAACATATCTTCAAAGCTATCAGCCCGAAGAAAAAAGCAACACACCACTCCCGGGAGGGCTCGAAACTCCAACCTTTCGGTCAACAGCCGATCGCGCTAGCCCATTGCGCCACGGAGACAGTCTTGCTCCCTTCCCACCACCATCAGAACATAACTTCAAAGCTATCAGCCCAAAGAAAAAAAAAGCCCCGCACCACCACCGGGTGGGCTCGAACCTCCAACCTTTCGGTTAACAGCCGATCGCGCTAGCCAATTGCACCACGGAGACAGTCGTGCTCCACTCTCACCACCATCAGAACATATCTTCAAAGCTATCAGCGCAAAGAAAAAAGCAAAACACCACTCCCGGGAGGGCTCAAAACTCCAACCTTT
Organism: Rhipicephalus microplus; assembly: GCF_043290135.1. Taxonomy (NCBI): domain Eukaryota; kingdom Metazoa; phylum Arthropoda; class Arachnida; order Ixodida; family Ixodidae; genus Rhipicephalus; species Rhipicephalus microplus. The sequence continues at coordinate 3,099,005 of NW_027464602.1, forward strand.
CGGTTAACAGCCGATCGCGCTAGCCCATTGCGCCACGGAGACAGTCTTGCTCCACTCTCACCACCATCAGAACATATCTTCAAAGCTATCAGCCAAAGATCGCGCTGGCCAATTGCGCCACGGAGAAAGTCCTGCTCAACTCTCACCACAATTAGAATATATCTCCAAAGCTATCACCCCATAGAAAAAAAAAGCGCCGCACCACCACTGGGTGGGCTCGAACCTCCGACCTTTTGGTTAACAGCCGATCGCGCTAGCCAATTGCGCCACCAAGACAATCCTGCTCCACTCTCACCTTCATAAGAACATATCTTCAAAGCTATCAGCCCGAAGAAAAAAGCAACACACCACTCCTGGGAGGGCTCGAAACTCCAACCTTTCGGTCAACAGCTGATCGCGCTAGCCAATTGCCCCACAGGGACAGTCGTGCTCCACTCTCACCACCGTCAGAACATTTCTTCAGAGCTATCACCCCAAAGAAAAAAAAAGCGCCGCATCACCAACGGTTGGGCTAGAACCTCCAACCTTTCGGTTAACAGCCGATCGCGCTAGCCAATTGCGCAACGAAGACAGTCCTGCTCCATTTTCACCACCATAAGAACATATCTTCAAAGCTATCAGCCCAAAAAAAAAGCGCCATACCACCACAGGGTGGGCTCGAACTTCCGACCTTTTGGTTAACAGCCGATCGCGCTAGCCAATTGCGCCATGGAGACAGTCCTGCTCCACTCTCACCACCATCAGAACATATCTTCAAAGCTATCAGCCCAAAGAAAAAAAAGCACCGCACCACCACCGGGTGGGCTCGAACCTCCAACTTTTCGGTTAACAGCCGATCACGCTAGCCAATTGCGCCACGGAGACAGTCCTGCTCCCCTCTCACCACCATCAGAACATATCTTCAAAGCTATCAGCCCACAGAAAAAAAAGCGCCGCACAACCACCGGGTAGGCTCGAACTTCCGACTTTTCGGTTAACAGCAGATCGCGCTAGCCAATTGCGCCACGGAGACAGTCCTGCTCCACTCTCACCACCATAAGAACATATCTTCAAAGCTATCAGCCCAAAGAAAAAAAAGCGCCGCGCCACCACTGGGTGGGCTCGAACCTCCGACCTTTTGGTTAACAGCCGATCGCGCTAGCCAATTGCGCCACGGAGACAGTCCTGCTCCACTCTCACCACCATCAGAACATATTTTCAAAGCTATCAGCCCACAGAAAAAAAAGCGCCACACCACCACTGGGTGGGCTCGAACCTCCGACCTTTTGGTTAACAGCCGATCGCGCTAGCCAATTGCGCCACGGAGAACCACCGTCAGAACATTTCTTCAGAGCTATCAGCCCAAAGAAAAAAAAAGCGCTGCAAAACCACCGGGTGGGCTCGAACCTCCAACCTTACGGTTAACAGCCGATCGCGCTAGCCCATTGCGCCATGGAGACAGTCTTGCTCCACTCTCACCACCATCAGAACATATCTTCAAAGCTATCAGCGCAAAGAAAAAAGCAACACACCACTCCTGGGAGGGCTCGAAACTCCAATCTTTCGGTCAACAGCCGATCGCGCTAGCCCATTGCGCCACGGAGACAGTCTTGCTCCCTTCTCACCACCATCAGAACATAACTTCAAAGCTATCAGCCCAAAGAAAAAAAAGCACCGCACCACCATCGTGTGGGCTCGAACCTCCAACCTTTTGGTTAACAGCCGATCGCGCTAGCCAATTGCGCCACGGAGACAGTCGTGCTTCACTCTCACCACCATCTGAACATATCTTCAAAGCTATCAGCGCAAAGAAAAAAGCAAAACACCACTCCCGGGAGGGCTCGAACCTCCAACTTTTCGGTTAACAGCCCTTCGCGCTGGCCAATTGCGCCACGGAGAAAGTCCTGCTCCACTCTCACCACCGTCAGACCATTTCTTCAGAGCTATCACCCCAAAGAAAAAAAAGCGCCGCACCACCACCGGGTGGGCTCGAACCTCCAACCTTTCGGTTAACAGCCGATCGTGCTAGCCAATTTCCCCACGGTGACAGTCGTGCTCCACTCTCACCACCATCAGAACATATCTTCAAAGCTATCAGCCCATAGAAAAAAAAGCGCCGCACCACCACCGGGTGGGCTCGAACCTCCAACTTTTCGGTTAACAGCCGATTGCGCTAGCCAATTGCGCCACGGGGACTGTCCTGCTCCACTCTCACCACCGTCAGACCATTTCTTCAGAGCTATCACCCCAAAGAAAAAAAAAAGCGCCGCACCACCACCGGGTGGGCTCGAACCTCCAACCTTTCGGGTAACAGCCGATCGCGCTAGCCAATTGCCCCACGGAGAGAGAGAGAGAATAAACTTTATTGGGTTCCAGCATGCGGGATTCCCTCCGGCCGCGCAGGGCGTGGGGTTCACCCTATCTCACGTTACACTAGAAGTCCTAATGTCACGCGGGCCTAGACCTCAAGGCCTTCGTGCCCCGTCGCCGCTCGGGTTACTGAGGGTGTCCCCCTTTCGCCTTTGCAGCGCCAGTGCGACCTCGAGCTGCCGGACGGCCCTTCGCTGGTCTTCTGGGTCCGTAGACCCCACACGCTGTTCTACTTGCGGCGGTAACACCGGACCGTCCGCGCTGTCTGCGTCACATCCCCAGAGTATGTGAGCCAGGGTGGCTCTCGCGCTCGCGCACACACTGCACATTTCACTCACGTAGAGTTCGGCGCACACGTGTCGCGCTAGCGATGGGGTCAGCACAGTCTCGGTTTGGAGCTGGCGCAACCTCACCGCCTCCCACCGGGTAAGATCCCTGTGCGGAGGCGGGAAGCCACGCCGTTGCTCCCTGTACCACGCGAGGATGTCGCCGTAATCGAGCAGCTGCTCCTCGCCTTCTTCTTTGGTCGCCGTCGTGTCTTCGGAGGCGGGCGCGGCCGCGGTCCGGCACGTGGCGAGACCACGGGCCGCGGCATCCGCCTCCTCGTTGCGGTTCGGAGATCCTGGTATCAGGTCCCTACCCATGTGAGCCGGGAACCATTTTAGCGTCAGCCTCGACTTGGACTCGTCGCTTGCCAGCGCCCTAGCAGCCGCCCCGCACACGGCTCCGCGCGAGAAGCCACGGATGGCCGTCTTGCTGTCACTGAGTATTGTCCGCACGCCCGGGGAGCGCGCCGCCAAGGCTATCGCCATCTCCTCGGCCTGGCTCGCGCTCCGCGTACGCACGCTGCATGACGTGACGATCTTGCCCGTCGTTGCGGCGACCGCCGCCGCCACGTAGGCGTCCTTGTTCTTGACTTTGGCCACGTCCACGTAGACGGCGCCCTCGTCGTTCTGATGTTGCAGCAGCAGCGCCCTGGCTCGCGCCGCTCGTCGTCCCTCGCTTTCGCCGGGACCCATGTTCTTTGGCAGCGGATACACCACCAGTCTTCGCATGGTTGACTCCGTGAGTGGAGACGTTTCGTGGTCTTGTTCCTCGGGGGAGGACAGGCCCACTCGTTCCAGCAGCCGCCTGCCGACCGCGGTGCGGCCCAGGCGCGTCAATTGAGCAGTACGTTGGGCCTCGCCGATCTCCGAGAGCGTGTTGTGCACTCCCAGAGATAGCAAGGCCGTCGTCTTGGTGCCGTTGAGCAGGCCCATGGCACCCGCATACGCCTTGCGGATGGCCGCGTCGATTCGCTTCCTCTCCGCTTCCGTCCACTTGTGAAAGGCCCCCGCGTATGCTGCGTGGCTAACTGCAAAGGCCTGCAGCAGTCGCAGGAGGCTCGCTTCTCGGATTCCTCGGGACCTCGACGTGACCCTCTTGACGAGTCTCGTCGCTATCCCGATCTTCGTTACTATGTGGTTGGCTGCCGTCCCGTTCGTGCGGTGGGCGTCCACGTACATGCCTAGTACTCGGAGGCTCTGGACGTGCGGGACCGGCGTGCCGTCGCTGGCTCGGACGACTATGTTGCGTTCCGCTTCTTCCGCGGCCCGCTTTCTCCATCTTCCCGGTGGTGGGAGCACCAATAACTGGGACTTCTGTGGCGAGCACTTCAGCCCCGTGTCTCTCAGCGTGGTCTCCACGGCGTCGATCGCTGCCTGCAGTCCGGCCTCGATGTCGCCGTCACTGCCGCCCGTCGCCCATATCGTGACGTCATCGGCATAGATGCAGTACCGGATCTTCGGTCCGAGCGCGTCAAGGCTCTTGGCGACGGCGATCATCACGATGTTGAATAGAAGCGGGGATATCACGGACCCTTGTGGGGTTCCGACGCTTCCTAGCTCCCTCTCTTCGAGTCGTTCGCCTCCCACCTCTAGCCTCGCCGTGCGACGAGTGAGGAAGGATCTTACGTAGTCGTACGTGCGCTTGCCCATGTTGAGCTTTGCCACGCAGGCAAGGATGGCCGAGTGCTCCACCTTATCGAAGGCGCTCTGCAGGTCCAGGCCGAGAATGGCCCGGTTGTCTTTCTGCGGAACGCCTCCGGCTGGCTCTAGTACCTCGCGTTGCAGCAGCAACATCGCGTCTTGCGTCCCCAGGCGAGACCGGAATCCCAGCATGGAGTCGTTGTAGTGACCGTTCTCCTCCAAGTACCGCTGCCACCGGTTGTTGAGGACGTGCTCCAACACCTTGCCCACGCAGGACGTGAGCGAGATGGGGCGCAGGCCCTCTATTCCCGGCGGCTTGTTGGGCTTGGGCAGTAGTATCGTCTTGGCCGTCTTCCACTGCTTGGGAAGGCTTCCGCTCGTCCAGCAGGCGTTGAAGTACTTCGTCAGGGCCGAGACTGCAGCGTCGCTGATGTTACGCAGAGCCTTGTTTGTCACTTTGTCCGGTCCCGCGGCTGAGCGACAGTTCAGGGCGTTCGTTGCCTGGCGCACCTCCCACTCCTCGATCTCGCGGTCGAGCAGCGGGTTGGGCGCGCCGTCGTATTCCGGATGCTCCACGTGGTTTGTGGCCGGGAGGTACTTGTCGTTTAGCCCCACGGAGACAGTCGTGCTCCACTCTCACCACCGTCAGAACATTTCTTCAGAGCTATCACCCCAAAGAAAAAAAAGCGCCGCACCACCACCGGTTGGGCTAGAACCTCCAACTTTTCGGTTAACAGCCGATCGCGCTAGCCAATTGCGCCACGAAGACAGTCCTGCTCCACTCTCACCACCATCAGAACATATCTTCAAAGCTATTACCGCAAAAAAAAGCAACACACCACTCCCGGGAGGGCTCAAAACTCCAACCTTTCGGTTAACAGCCGATCGCGCTAGCCCATTGCGCCACGGAGACAGTCTTGCTCCACTCTCACCACCATCAGAACATATCTTCAAAGCTATCAGCCCAAAGAAAAAAACGCGCCGCACCACCACCGGGTGGGCTGGAACCTCCGACCTTTTGGTTAACACTGATCGCGCTCACCAATTGCGCCTTGGAGACAGTCCTGCTCCACTCTCACCACCATCAGAACATATCTTCAAAGCTATCAGCCCGAAGAAAAAAGCAACACACCACTCCCGGGAGGGCTCGAAACTCCAACCTTTCGGTCAACAGCCGATCGCGCTAGCCCATTGCGCCACGGAGACAGTCTTGCTCCCTTCCCACCACCATCAGAACATAACTTCAAAGCTATCAGCCCAAAGAAAAAAAAAGCCCCGCACCACCACCGGGTGGGCTCGAACCTCCAACCTTTCGGTTAACAGCCGATCGCGCTAGCCAATTGCACCACGGAGACAGTCGTGCTCCACTCTCACCACCATCAGAACATATCTTCAAAGCTATCAGCGCAAAGAAAAAAGCAAAACACCACTCCCGGGAGGGCTCAAAACTCCAACCTTTCGGTTAACAGCCGATCGCGCTAGCCCATTGCGCCACGGAGACAGTCTTGCTCCACTCTCACCACCATCAGAACATATCTTCAAAGCTATCAGCCAAAGATCGCGCTGGCCAATTGCGCCACGGAGAAAGTCCTGCTCAACTCTCACCACAATTAGAATATATCTCCAAAGCTATCACCCCATAGAAAAAAAAAGCGCCGCACCACCACTGGGTGGGCTCGAACCTCCGACCTTTTGGTTAACAGCCGATCGCGCTAGCCAATTGCGCCACCAAGACAATCCTGCTCCACTCTCACCTCCATAAGATCATATCTTCAAAGCTATCAGCCCGAAGAAAAAAGCAACACACCACCACCGGGTGGGCTCGAACTCCAACCTTTCGGTCAACAGCTGATCGCGCTAGCCAATTGCCCCACAGGGACAGTCGTGCTCCACTCTCACCACCGTCAGAACATTTCTTCAGAGCTATCACCCCAAAGAAAAAAAAAGCGCCGCATCACCAACGGTTGGGCTAGAACCTCCAACCTTTCGGTTAACAGCCGATCGCGCTAGCCAATTGCGCAACGAAGACAGTCCTGCTCCATTTTCACCACCATAAGAACATATCTTCAAAGCTATCAGCCCCCAAAAAAAAAAGCGCCATACCACCACAGGGTGGGCTCGAACTTCCGACCTTTTGGTTAACAGCCGATCGCGCTAGCCAATTGCGCCATGGAGACAGTCCTGCTCCACTCTCACCACCATCAGAACATATCTTCAAAGCTATCAGCCCAAAGAAAAAAAAGCACCGCACCACCACCGGGTGGGCTCGAACCTCCAACTTTTCGGTTAACAGCCGATCACGCTAGCCAATTGCGCCACGGAGACAGTCCTGCTCCCCTCTCACCACCATCAGAACATATCTTCAAAGCTATCAGCCCACAGAAAAAAAAGCGCCGCACAACCACCGGGTAGGCTCGAACTTCCGACTTTTCGGTTAACAGCAGATCGCGCTAGCCAATTGCGCCACGGAGACAGTCCTGATCCACTCTCACCACCATAAGAACATATCTTCAAAGCTATCAGCCCAAAGAAAAAAAAGCGCCGCGCCACCACTGGGTGGGCTCTAACCTCCGACCTTTTGGTTAACAGCCGATCGCGCTAGCCAATTGCGCCACGGAGACAGTCCTGCTCCACTCTCACCACCATCAGAACATATTTTCAAAGCTATCAGCCCACAGAAAAAAAAGCGCCACACCACCACTGGGTGGGCTCGAACCTCCGACCTTTTGGTTAACAGCCGATCGCGCTAGCCAATTGCGCCACGGAGAACCACCGTCAGAACATTTCTTCAGAGCTATCAGCCCAAAGAAAAAAAAGCGCTGCAAAACCACCGGGTGGGCTCGAACCTCCAACCTTACGGTTAACAGCCGATCGCGCTAGCCCATTGCGCCATGGAGACAGTCTTGCTCCACTCTCACCACCATCAGAACATATCTTCAAAGCTATCAGCGCAAAGAAAAAAGCAACACACCACTCCTGGGAGGGCTCGAAACTCCAATCTTTCGGTCAACAGCCGATCGCGCTAGCCCATTGCGCCACGGAGACAGTCTTGCTCCCTTCTCACCACCATCAGAACATAACTTCAAAGCTATCAGCCCAAAGAAAAAAAAGCACCGCACCACCATCGTGTGGGCTCGAACCTCCAACCTTTTGGTTAACAGCCGATCGCGCTAGCCAATTGCGCCACGGAGACAGTCGTGCTTCACTCTCACCACCATCTGAACATATTATTACGAGGCAGTGGGCATGGCTCTACCGTCGTGGACAACAGTTCGATGAAAAAGAAGTGGACTCGCCGCGCGAGAGACTGGCAGCTCTGAAGCGTCACTTTGGCATGTAAATATAGGAAATACGCTCATTTCTCTCTTCCGTGTGTTTGCGAGCTCCGTAACAAATTGGTGGGAGTGCTGGGTAACGAAGCGCCATACAACGGAGCTCCGCAGTGGTCGTCAAATCGGAGTTTCCGTGATGGAACACGGGACTGATCCCACGGCCACCTCTCCATCGGCCTCGGCGACGCCCGCACCATCCACGGCAACGCCTCCACTGGCCCCACCCCCACCCACGTACGTGCTGACGCATCCGAAGCATCCTGGAACGTTCTGCGGTACGGACCAAGTTGATGTCGACGACTGGATAGCCGACTACGAACGCACCAGTGCTCTCAACCGGTATGATCCGACTCTTATGCTGGCCAATGTGCTGTTTTACCTGAAAGGCACGGCCAAAGTCTGGTACGAGAACCATGAGGAGGAGATCGGCAGTTGGGACACCTTCAAGGAAAAGCTTCGCGACTTATTTGGGAAGCCCATCGGTCGAAAGGCGGCTGCAAAGAAGGAGTTGTCTATACGTGCTCAGACGTCCACAGAGCCGTATATCTCATATATACAGGACGTGCTGGCTCTATGTCGTAAAGTTGACAACGACATGTCGGAGTCTGACAAGGTTGGCCACGTCCTCAAGGGCATAGCGGACGACGCGTTCAACCTGCTAATGTGCCGGAACTGTGCGACCGTCGACGAAATTATTGAGGAATGCCGGCGTTTTGAACTGGCCAAAAGCAGGCGGATTTCAAGATCATTTACTCGACTGCCGAACACCGCAGCGACGTCCTCCTGCGAAGATGGACTGTCCTCCCATCGGCAGTCTTCACCAGCGTCTGAAATTACGCGAATTGTCCGGCGGGAAATCGAAGCAATTACACCTACTCTTCCCGCCAACGGCCACGTCGATTTGCAAGTACCTCAGGTTTGCTTGGTACAGTCGATTGTGCGGGAAGAACTGAGCAATTTGGGCTTCGATGTCTGCGCCGTTGCTCAGTCTCGACCAATTGGCTTCCGTTCAAGGTCGCCGCCTCGCCCCAGGTCACCACCCCAAGAAAGGTCTTATCCACGCTCTCGCAATCCGGCCGAATGGAGAACTGCGGATGATCGGCCGATCTGCTTTAACTGCCGCCGCATAGGTCACGTCGCACGGTATTGCCACAACCATTGGTCTTCGTCCCGAAACCAGTATAACACTGCTCGCCGCACCGATAGCTACCGTCGTTTCCAACCTCCTGAGCCGATCGCCGACAACTACCGCCGGCCTCTGCCCGTCGATTCCTACGCCTGCGATGCCCCTGATACGCAGCACAGCCGCTCACCGTCGCCTCGACGTCACCAGTCTCGTTCGCCGCCAGGACGTCGCCCGTCGTCCCCTTCTCCTCTACGACGACGCCCGACCTCTCCGCTCAATTCTCACCAGGGAAACTAAGCGGTGCAGCTCTTGGAGGTGAAGCTGCATCCTCGGTACCGACCTCAAATCCTCTCCTTGTACTGCCGACACGACGAAATTTGATCGACGTCGACGTTGACGGCCTGACTGTTTCTGCACTTGTTGACACTGGGGCGCATATTTCTGTGATGAGTGCCCGACTTCGTCGCCGCCTGAAGAAAGTGCTCACACCGGCTGCCCCTGGCGTTATTCGTGTCGCCGACGGAAGAAGTCTTGCCATCACAGGAATGTGCACAGCACGCATCACTATCGCCGATCACCCCACATCTGTTCTCTTTGCAGTTATTGAGCAGTGCCCAAATGACCTAATTCTTGGTTTAGATTTCTTGTCCACCCATGCTGCTCTCATCGACTGTGCAACCGGCGTTCTTCAACTTGAACTGCCTCGACTTGGACCTGTGCCGTCCTCACCGTCACACCGCTTGTGCGCTGTTGATTATGTTCGGCTGTCACCGCAAGCCACCACGTGTGTTGCCTTAACGATATCACCAGCTCTTCCTGACGGTGACTACATAGTGTCTCCATTGGTGGATGTGCTCTTGGCTCGAAGTGTTGCTGTGCCGCATACAATCGTGACTATTGTGGACAACTACGTTCAGCTTCCGCTCCTTAACTTCAGTAGTTCGACCCAAGTTCTCCCGCAAGGCATTTCGTTAGCCCACGTTTCCCCACTTGATGCATGTAGCATCGTGGCATTGGACCCTGAAGACTGTTCGTCCCCTACTGCAGCCAGCCGAGCAAACGCACCTAGCGACGAAATCACGATGATGATCGCCCCTGATCTTCTGCCCTGTCAGTTGGCGCAACTTCACCACGTTCTGACTACCTACCGAGATATTTTCGACTTCGATGACCGCCCTTTAGGTCAAACGTCCTTCGTGCGTCATCAAATACATACCGGCGATGCTAATCCTGTTAGACGGCGACCGTATCGTGTTTCCCAGTCCGAACGCCAGGTCATACAACGAGAAGTCGAGAAAATGCTCTCCAAAGGAGTCATAGAGGCCTCTTCAAGTCCATGGGCGTCACCTGTTGTTTTAGTGAAAAAGAAGGATGGCAGCTGGAGATTTTGCGTTGACTACCGTGCCTTGAACAAGATAACCCGCAAAGACGTATATCCGCTGCCACGAATCGACGACGCCCTTGATTGCCTTCATGGCGCGCGATACTTCTCATCTATTGATCTGCGTTCGGGCTACTGGCAAATTTCTGTCGACGACTTAGACCGAGAAAAGACTGCCTTCATCACACCGGACGGCCTTTATCAGTTCAAGGTTATGCCTTTTGGGCTGTGCAACGCCCCGGCAACGTTCGAACGCATGATGGACTCTCTTCTTCGTGGTTATAAATGGTCCATCTGTCTTTGCTACCTCGACGATGTGATTGTTTTTTCCCCAACATTTGAAACTCACTTAACTCGTTTGTCGACCATTTTAGCCGTTTTTCGTCGAGCAGGACTCCAGCTGAACTCGAAAAAGTGCAATTTCGGCCGACAACAAATCACGATCCTTGGTCATCTTGTAAGTGCTGCTGGCGTCCGACCTGACCCTGACAAGATTAGCGCTGTCAAGAATTTCCCTCTGCCTTCTTCAACCAAAGATGTTCGGAGTTTTGTGGGCTTATGCTCGTACTTCCGCCGCTTTATACGCGATTTCGCTACAATTGCACGACCACTAACTGATCTTCTCAAAAAGAACGTGCCCTTCTCGTGGGGCCAAGACCAAGCAGCTGCGTTTTCCACGCTGATCGACCTGCTCATTTCACCACCAATACTGGCTCACTTTGACCCGTCTGCGACGACTGAAGTACGCACAGACGCCAGTGCTCACGGAATCGGCGCCGTCCTCGCTCAACACCAGGGAGGCCAAACGCGTGTTATTGCGTATGCCAGCCGCCTTCTCTCCACATCTGAGCGAAACTATTCGATAACAGAGCGCGAGTGTCTTGCGTTGGTCTGGGCTGTAGCGAAATTTCGCCCCTACTTGTATGGCCGCGAGTTTTCAGTTATTACGGACCACCACGCTCTGTGTTGGCTGTCGTCGCTCAAGGACCCAACTGGTCGCCTAGGTCGCTGGGCTCTACGTCTCCAGGAGTATAACTTCGACGTAACTTATAAGTCGGGCAGGTTGCACCAAGATGCTGATTGTCTCTCGCGTTATCCGGTGGACCCTGCTAGCCTCGCTGTCCATGAAGGCGATTCTTGTGTGCTCGCCATATCTGATTTGCACGACATCGGCACAGAGCAGCGCCGGGACGCAACCCTCAAGAAGGTCATTCAGCGAGTATCTTCAGGACATTCCGACCCTTCTCTCCGTCAATATGTCCTTCGCAACGACATTCTGTATCGTCGCAACATGAAGTCTGATGGCCCGGAATATTTGTTAGTTATTCCCCAACACATGCGTGCCACTATTCTTCAACATCTGCATGACGCACCGACGGCGGGACACCTGGGTTTTTCACGCACCTATCACCGCGTGCGGCAACGGTTCTTTTGGCCTGGCATGTATAAATTTGTGCGCCGTTATGTCGCTGCTTGCGAGCGCTGCCAGCGTCGGAAACGTCCTGCTCTCCGTCCGGCTGGCCTGCTCCAACCTATCGACATTCCCCCGGAACCATTCTTCCGCATCGGCCTCGACTTGCTCGGACCTTTCCCGACGTCCGTGTCAGGCAACAAGTGGATCGCTGTCGCAACCGACTATGCGACCAGATACGCGATAACTCGTGCATTGCCAACTAGCTGCGCTACAGACGTCGCAGACTTTCTCCTAAATGACGTCATTCTGCGGCATGGAGCTCCGCGCCAGCTTTTGACGGATCGGGGCCGCTGCTTCCTCGCAAAAGTTATCGACGAAATCCTCCGGAGCTGCTCTACCGAACATCACCTTACTACTGCCTACCATCCCCAGACTAACGGTCTCACGGAGCGTCTCAACCGAACTCTTACAGACATGTTGTCTATGTACGTCTCTGCTGACCACCGTGACTGGGACGCAATGCTCCCCTACGTTACATTTGCATATAATTCGTCAAGACATGACACCGCCGGCTACTCTCCATTCTTTCTTTTGTACGGCTGCAACCCTGCGTTGCCATTCGACACACTCCTTCCTTCTGCTACTATCCAACCAACGGTGTATGCGCAGGACGCTGCTTCTCGAGCCCGCGTCGCTCGCCAAATCGCGCACACTCGGCTCAGTGCTTCTCAGGCCGCACAAAAAGTCCGCTACGATGACTCGCACCGCGACGTTGACTACCCTGATGACTCTCTTGTCCTACTCTGGACGCCGTATCGACGTGAAGGTTTGTGCGAGAAGCTCCTCCCACGATACACAGGACCCTACAAAGTTCTCCGCAAGGTCACCGACGTCGACTACCTCATCACTCCCGTTCAACCGCACTCATCCTCTGCTACACCATCTACTGATGTTGTTCATGTGTCGCGCCTAAAGCCCTACTATACTGCCAGTCCTGATTGACTTAGGGGCGCCGTGACGGCGCTTTATTCGCCGGGGGTGATATTACGAGGCAGTGGGCATGGCTCTACCGTCGTGGACAACAGTTCGATGAAAAAGAAGTGGACTCGCCGCGCGAGAGACTGGCAGCTCTGAAGCGTCACTTTGGCATGTAAATATAGGAAATACGCTCATTTCTCTCTTCCGTGTGTTTGCGAGCTCCGTAACAATATCTTCAAAGCTATCAGCGCAAAGAAAAAAGCAAAACACCACTCCCGGGAAGGCTCGAACCTCCAACTTTTCGGTTAACAGCCCTTCGCGCTGGCCAATTGCGCCACGGAGAAAGTCCTGCTCCACTCTCACCACCGTCAGACCATTTCTTCAGAGCTATCACCCCAAAGAAAAAAAAGCGCCGCACCACCACCGGGTGGGCTCGAACCTCCAACCTTTCGGTTAACAGCCGATCGTGCTAGCCAATTTCCCCACGGTGACAGTCGTGCTCCACTCTCACCACCATCAGAACATATCTTCAAAGCTATCAGCCCATAGAAAAAAAAGCGCCGCACCACCACCGGGTGGGCTCGAACCTCCAACTTTTCGGTTAACAGCCGATTGCGCTAGCCAATTGCGCCACGGGGACTGTCCTGCTCCACTCTCACCACCGTCAGACCATTTCTTCAGAGCTATCACCCCAAAGAAAAAAAAAGCGCCGCACCACCACCGGGTGGGCTCGAACCTCCAACCTTTCGGGTAACAGCCGATCGCGCTAGCCAATTGCCCCACGGAGACAGTCGTGCTCCACTCTCACCACCGTCAGAACATTTCTTCAGAGCTATCACCCCAAAGAAAAAAAAGCGCCGCACCACCACCGGTTGGGCTAGAACCTCCAACTTTTCGGTTAACAGCCGATCGCGCTAGCCAATTGCGCCACGAAGACAGTCCTGCTCCACTCTCACCACCATCAGAACATATCTTCAAAGCTATTACCGCAAAAAAAAAGCAACACACCACTCCCGGGAGGGCTCAAAACTCCAACCTTTCGGTTAACAGCCGATCGCGCTAGCCCATTGCGCCACGGAGACAGTCTTGCTCCCTTCCCACCACCATCAGAACATAACTTCAAAGCTATCAGCCCAAAGAAAAAAAAGCCCCGCACCACCACCGGGTGGGCTCGAACCTCCAACCTTTCGGTTAACAGCCGATCGCGCTAGCCAATTGCACCACGGAGACAGTCGTGCTCCACTCTCACCACCATCAGAACATATCTTCAAAGCTATCAGCGCAAAGAAAAAAGCAAAACACCACTCCCGGGAGGGCTCAAAACTCCAACCTTTCGGTTAACAGCCGATCGCGCTAGCCCATTGCGCCACGGAGACAGTCTTGCTCCACTCTCACCACCATCAGAACATATCTTCAAAGCTATCAGCCAAAGATCGCGCTGGCCAATTGCGCCACGGAGAAAGTCCTGCTCAACTCTCACCACAATTAGAATATATCTCCAAAGCTATCACCCCATAGAAAAAAAAAGCGCCGCACCACCACTGGGTGGGCTCGAACCTCCGACCTTTTGGTTAACAGCCGATCGCGCTAGCCAATTGCGCCACCAAGACAATCCTGCTCCACTCTCACCTCCATAAGAACATATCTTCAAAGCTATCAGCCCGAAGAAAAAAGCAACACACCACCACCGGGTGGGCTCGAACTCCAACCTTTCGGTCAACAGCTGATCGCGCTAGCCAATTGCCCCACAGGGACAGTCGTGCTCCACTCTCACCACCGTCAGAACATTTCTTCAGAGCTATCACCCCAAAGAAAAAAAAGCGCCGCATCACCAACGGTTGGGCTAGAACCTCCAACCTTTCGGTTAACAGCCGATCGCGCTAGCCAATTGCGCAACGAAGACAGTCCTGCTCCATTTTCACCACCATAAGAACATATCTTCAAAGCTATCAGCCCAAAAAAAAAAGCGCCATACCACCACAGGGTGGGCTCGAACTTCCGACCTTTTGGTTAACAGCCGATCGCGCTAGCCAATTGCGCCATGGAGACAGTCCTGCTCCACTCTCACCACCATCAGAACATATCTTCAAAGCTATCAGCCCAAAGAAAAAAAAGCACCGCACCACCACCGGGTGGGCTCGAACCTCCAACTTTTCGGTTAACAGCCGATCACGCTAGCCAATTGCGCCACGGAGACAGTCCTGCTCCCCTCTCACCACCATCAGAACATATCTTCAAAGCTATCAGCCCACAGAAAAAAAAGCGCCGCACAACCACCGGGTAGGCTCGAACTTCCGACTTTTCGGTTAACAGCAGATCGCGCTAGCCAATTGCGCCACGGAGACAGTCCTGCTCCACTCTCACCACCATAAGAACATATCTTCAAAGCTATCAGCCCAAAGAAAAAAAAGCGCCGCGCCACCACTGGGTGGGCTCGAACCTCCGACCTTTTGGTTAACAGCCGATCGCGCTAGCCAATTGCGCCACGGAGACAGTCCTGCTCCACTCTCACCACCATCAGAACATATTTTCAAAGCTATCAGCCCACAGAAAAAAAAGCGCCACACCACCACTGGGTGGGCTCGAACCTCCGACCTTTTGGTTAACAGCCGATCGCGCTAGCCAATTGCGCCACGGAGAACCACCGTCAGAACATTTCTTCAGAGCTATCAGCCCAAAGAAAAAAAAAGCGCTGCAAAACCACCGGGTGGGCTCGAACCTCCAACCTTACGGTTAACAGCCGATCGCGCTAGCCCATTGCGCCATGGAGACAGTCTTGCTCCACTCTCACCACCATCAGAACATATCTTCAAAGCTATCAGCGCAAAGAAAAAAGCAACACACCACTCCTGGGAGGGCTCGAAACTCCAATCTTTCGGTCAACAGCCGATCGCGCTAGCCCATTGCGCCACGGAGACAGTCTTGCTCCCTTCTCACCACCATCAGAACATAACTTCAAAGCTATCAGCCCAAAGAAAAAAAAGCACCGCACCACCATCGTGTGGGCTCGAACCTCCAACCTTTTGGTTAACAGCCGATCGCGCTAGCCAATTGCGCCACAGAGACAGTCGTGCTTCACTCTCACCACCATCTGAACATATCTTCAAAGCTATCAGCGCAAAGAAAAAAGCAAAACACCACTCCCGGGAGGGCTCGAACCTCCAACTTTTCGGTTAACAGCCCTTCGCGCTGGCCAATTGCGCCACGGAGAAAGTCCTGCTCCACTCTCACCACCGTCAGACCATTTCTTCAGAGCTATCACCCCAAAGAAAAAAAAAGCGCCGCACCACCACCGGGTGGGCTCGAACCTCCAACCTTTCGGTTAACAGCCGATCGTGCTAGCCAATTTCCCCACGGTGACAGTCGTGCTCCACTCTCACCACCATCAGAACATATCTTCAAAGCTATCAGCCCATAGAAAAAAAAGCGCCGCACCACCACCGGGTGGGCTCGAACCTCCAACTTTTCGGTTAACAGCCGATTGCGCTAGCCAATTGCGCCACGGGGACTGTCCTGCTCCACTCTCACCACCGTCAGACCATTTCTTCAGAGCTATCACCCCAAAGAAAAAAAAAGCGCCGCACCACCACCGGGTGGGCTCGAACCTCCAACCTTTCGGGTAACAGCCGATCGCGCTAGCCAATTGCCCCACGGAGACAGTCGTGCTCCACTCTCACCACCGTCAGAACATTTCTTCAGAGCTATCACCCCAAAGAAAAAAAAGCGCCGCACCACCACCGGTTGGGCTAGAACCTCCAACTTTTCGGTTAACTGCCGATCGCGCTAGCCAATTGCGCCACGAAGACAGTCCTGCTCCACTCTCACCACCATCAGAACATATCTTCAAAGCTATTACCGCAAAAAAAAAGCAACACACCACTCCCGGGAGGGCTCAAAACTCCAACCTTTCGGTTAACAGCCGATCGCGCTAGCCCATTGCGCCACGGAGACAGTCTTGCTCCACTCTCACCACCATCAGAACATATCTTCAAAGCTATCAGCCCAAAGAAAAAAACGCGCCGCACCACCACCGGGTGGGCTGGAACCTCCGACCGTTTGGTTAACACTGATCGCGCTCACCAATTGCGCCTTGGAGACAGTCCTGCTCCACTCTCACCACCATCAGAACATATCTTCAAAGCTATCAGCCCACAGAAAAAAAAGCGCCACACAACCACAGGGTAGGCTCGAACCTCCGACTTTTCGGTTAACAGCCGATCGCGCTAGCCAATTGCGCCACGGAGACAGTCCTGCTCCACTCTCACCACCATAAGAACATATCTTCAAAGCTATCAGCCCAAAGAAAAAAAAGCGCCGCACCACCACTGGGTGGGCTCGAACCTCCGACCTTTTGGTTAACAGCCGATCGCGCTAGCCAATTGCGCCATGGAGACAATCCTGCTCCACTCTCACCACCATCAGAACATATATTCAAATCTATCAGCCCAAAGAATAAAAAGCTCCGCACCACCACCGGGTGGGCTCGAACCTCCAACTTTCCGGTTAACAGCTGATCACGCTAGCTAATTGCGCCACGAAGAAAGTCCTGCTCCACTCTCACCACCATCAGAACATATCTTCAAAGCTATCAGCCCACAGAAAAAAAGCGCCTCACAACCACTGGGTAGGCTCGAGCCTCCGACTTTTCGGTTAACAGCCGATCGCGCTAGCCAATTGCGCCACGGAGACAGTCCTGCTCCACTCTCACCACCATAAGAACATATCTTCAAAGCTATCAGCCCAAAGAAAAAAAGCGCCGCACCACCACTGGGTGGGCTCGAACCTCCGACCTTTTGGTTAACAGCCGATCGCGCTAGCCAATTGCGCCACGGAGACAATCCTGCTCCACTCTCACCACCATAAGAACAAATCTTCAAAGCTATCAGCCCGAAGAAAAAACAACACACCACTCCCGGGAGGGCTCGAAACTCCAACCTTTCGGTCAACAGCCGATCGCGCTAGCCCATTGCGCCACGGAGACAGTCTTGCTCCCTTCCCACCACCATCAGAACATAACTTCAAAGCTATCAGCCCAAAGAAAAAAAAAGCACCTCACCACCACCGGGTGGGCTCGAACCTCCAAACTTTCGGTTAACAGCCGATCGCGCTAGCCAATTGCACCACGGAGACAGTCGTGCTCCACTCTCACCACCATCAGAACATATCTTCAAAGCTATCAGCGCAAAGAAAAAAGCAAAACACCACTCCCGGGAGGGCTCAAAACTCCAACCTTTCGGTTAACAGCCGATCGCGCTAGCCCATTGCGCCACGGAGACAGTCTTGCTCCACTCTCACCACCATCAGAACATATCTTCAAAGCTATCAGCCAAAGATCGCGCTGGCCAATTGCGCCACGGAGAAAGTCCTGCTCAACTCTCACCACAATTAGAATATATCTCCAAAGCTATCACCCCATAGAAAAAAAAAGCGCCGCACCACCACTGGGTGGGCTCGAACCTCCGACCTTTTGGTTAACAGCCGATCGCGCTAGCCAATTGCGCCACCAAGACAATCCTGCTCCACTCTCACCTCCATAAGAACATATCTTCAAAGCTATCAGCCCGAAGAAAAAAGCAACACACCACCACCGGGTGGGCTCGAACTCCAACCTTTCGGTCAACAGCTGATCGCGCTAGCCAATTGCCCCACAGGGACAGTCGTGCTCCACTCTCACAACCGTCAGAACATTTCTTCATAGCTATCACCCCAAAGAAAAACAAAGCGCCGCATCACCAACGGTTGGGCTAGAACCTCCAACCTTTCGGTTAACAGCCGATCGCGCTAGCCAATTGCGCAACGAAGACAGTCCTGCTCCATTTTCACCACCATAAGAACATATCGTCAAAGCTATCAGCCCAAAGAAAAAAAAGCGCCTTACCACCACAGGGTGGGCTCGAACTTCCGACCTTTTGGTTAACAGCCGATCGCGCTAGCCAATTGCGCCATGGAGACAGTCCTGCTCCACTCTCACCACCATCAGAACATATCTTCAAAGCTATCAGCCCAAAGAAAAAAAAGCACCGCACCACCACCGGGTGGGCTCGAACCTCCAACCTTTCGGTTAACAGCAGATCGCGCTAGCCAATTACGCCACGGAGACAGTCTTGCTCCCTTCCCACCACCATCAGAACATAACTTCAAAGCTATCAGCCCAAAGAAAAAAAAAAGCACCGCACCACCACCGGGTGGGCTCGAACCTCCAACCTTTCGGTTAACAGCCGATCGCGCTAGCCAATTGCACCACGGAGACAGTCGTGCTCCACTCTCACCACCATCAGAACATATCTTCAAAGCTATCAGCGTAAAGAAAAAAGCAAAACACCACTCCCGGGAGGGCTCGAACCTCCAACTTTTCGTTTAACAGCCGATCGCGCTGGCCAATTGCGCCACGGAGAAAGTCCTGCTCAGCTCTCACCACAATTAGAATATATCTTCAAAGCTATCACCCCATAGGAAAAAAAGCGCCGCACCACCACTGGGTGGGCTCGAACCTCCGACCTTTTGGTTAACAGCCGATCGCGCTAGCCAATTGCACCACGGAGACAATCCTGCTCCACTCTCACCACCATAAGAACATATCTTCAAAGCTATCAGCCCAAAGAAAAAAAAGCGCCGCACCACCACCGGGTGGGCTCGAACCTCCAACTTTCCGGTTAACAGCCGATCACGCTAGCCAATTGCGCCACGGAGACAGTCCTGCTCCATTCTCACCACCATCAGAACGTATCTTCAAAGCTATCAGCCCACAGAAAAAAAAGCGCCGCACAACCACCGGGTAGGCTCGAACCTCCGACATTTCGGTTAACATCCGATCACGCTAGCCAATTGCGCCACGGAGAACCACCGTCAGAACATTTCTTCAGAGCTATCAGCCCAAAGAAAAAAAAAGCGCTGCACAACCACCGGGTAGGCTCGAACCTCCAACCTTACGGTTAACAGCCGATCGCGCTAGCCCATTGCGCCGCGGAGGCAGTCTTGCTCCACTCTCACCACCATCAGAACATATCTTCAAAGCTATCAGCGCAAAGAAAAAAGCAACACACCACTCCCGGGAGGGCTCGAAACTCCAACCTTTCGGTACACAGCCGATCGCGCTAGACCATTGCGCCATGGAGACAATCTTGCTCCCTTCTCACCACCATCAGAACATAACTTCAAAGCTATCATCCCAAAGAAAAAAAAGCACCGCACCACCACCGGGTGGGCTCGAACCTCCAACCTTTCGGTTAACAGCTGATCGCGCTAGCCAATTGCACCACGGAGACAGTCCTGCTCTACTCTCACCACCATCAGAACATATCTTCAAAGCTATCAGCCCAAAGAAAAAAAAGCGCCGCACCACCGCCGGGTGGGCTCGAAACTCCAACCTTTCGGTTAACAGCCGATCGCGCTAGCCATTTGCGCCACAGAGACAGTCCTGCTCCACTCTCACCACCATAAGAACATATCTTCAAAGCTATCAGCCCGAAGAAAAAAGCAACACACCACTCCCGGGAGGGTTCGAACCTCCAACCTTTCGGTTAACAGTCGATCGCGCTAGCCAATTGCCCCACGGAGACAGTCGTGCTCCACTCTCACCACCGTCCGAACATTTTTTCAGAGCTATCACCCCAAACAAAAAAAAGCGCCGCATCACCACCGGTTGGGCTAGAACCTCCAACCTTTCGGTTAACAGCCGATCGCGCTAGTCAATTGCGCAACGAAGACAGTCCTGCTCCACTCTCACCACCATCAGAACATATCTTCAAAGCTATTACCGCAAAGAAAAAAGCAACACACCACTCCCGGGAGGGCTCAAAACTCCAACCTTTCGGTTAACAGCCGATCGCGCGAGCCCATTGCGCCACGGAAACAGTCTTGCTCCACTCTCACCACCATCAGAACATATCTTCAAAGCTATCATCGCAAAGAAACAAAAGCACCGCACCACCACCGGGTGGGCTCGAACCTCCAACGTTTCGGTTAACAGCCGATCGCGCTGGCCAATTGCGCCACGGAGACAGTCCTGCTCCACTCTCCCCACAATTAGAACATATCTTCAAAGCTATCAGCCCAAAGAAAAAAAAAGCGCCGCACCACCACCGGGTGGGCTCGAACCTCCAACATTTCGGTTAACAGCAGATCGCGCTAGCCAATTGCGCCACGGAGACAGTCTTGCTCCTTTCCCACCACCATCAGAACATAACTTCAAAGCTATCAGCCCAAAGAAACAAAAAGCACCGCACCACCACCGGGTGGGCTCGAACCTCCAACCTTTCGGTTAACAGCCGATCGCGCTAGCCAATTGCACCACGGAGACAGTCGTGCTCCACTCTCACCACCATCAGAACATATCTTCAAAGCTATCAGCGTAAAGAAAAAAGCAAAACACCACTCCCGGGAGGGCTCGAACCTCCAACTTTTCGTTTAACAGCCGATCGCGCTGGCCAATTGCGCCACGGAGAAAGTCCTGCTCAGCTCTCACCACAATTAGAATATATCTTCAAAGCTATCACCCCATAGAAAAAAAAGCGCCGCACCACCACTGGGTGGGCTCGAACCTCCGACCTTTTGGTTAACAGCCGATCGCGCTAGCCAATTGCACCACGGAGACAATCCTGCTCCACTCTCACCACCATAAGAACATATCTTCAAAGCTATCAGCCCAAAGAAAAAAAAAGCGCCGCACCACCACCGGTTGGGCTCGAACCTCCAACTTTCCGGTTAACAGCCGATCACGCTAGCCAATTGCGCCACGGAGACAGTCCTGCTCCATTCTCACCAACATCAGAACATATCTTCAAAGCTATCAGCCCACAGAAAAAAAAGCGCCGCACAACCACCGGGTAGGCTCGAACCTCCGACATTTCGGTTAACATCCGATCACGCTAGCCAATTGCGCCACGGAGAACCACCGTCAGAACATTTCTTCAGAGCTATCAGCCCAAAGAAAAAAAAAGCGCTGCACAACCACCGGGTAGGCTCGAACCTCCAACCTTACGGTTAACAGCCGATCGCGCTAGCCCATTGCGCCGCGGAGGCAGTCTTGCTCCACTCTCACCACCATCAGAACATATCTTCAAAGCTATCAGCGCAAAGAAAAAAGCAACACACCACTCCCGGGAGGGCTCGAAACTCCAACCTTTCGGTACACAGCCGATCGCGCTAGCCCATTGCGCCATGGAGACAATCTTGCTCCCTTCTCACCACCATCAGAACATAACTTCAAAGCTATCATCCCAAAGAAAAAAAAGCACCGCACCACCACCGGGTGGGCTCGAACCTCCAACCTTTCGGTTAACAGCTGATCGCGCTAGCCAATTGCACCACGGAGACAGTCCTGCTCTACTCTCACCACCATCAGAACATATCTTCAAAGCTATCAGCCCAAAGAAAAAAAAGCGCCGCACCACCGCCGGGTGGGCTCGAAACTCCAACCTTTCGGTTAACAGCCGATCGCGCTAGCCATTTCCGCCACAGAGACAGTCCTGCTCCACTCTCACCACCATAAGAACATATCTTCAAAGCTATCAGCCCGAAGAAAAAAGCAACACACCACTCCCGGGAGGGCTCGAAACTCCAACCTTTCGGTCAACAGTCGATCGCGCTAGCCAATTGCCCCACGGAGACAGTCGTGCTCCACTCTCACCACCGTCAGAACATTTTTTCAGAGCTATCACCCCAAACAAAAAAAAGCGCCGCATCACCACCGGTTGGGCTAGAACCTCCAACCTTTCGGTTAACAGCCGATCGCGCTAGTCAATTGCGCAACGAAGACAGTCCTGCTCCACTCTCACCACCATCAGAACATATCTTCAAAGCTATTACCGCAAAGAAAAAAGCAACACACCACTCCCGGGAGGGCTCAAAACTCCAACCTTTCGGTTAAAAGCCGATCGCGCGAGCCCATTGCGCCACGGAAACAGTCTTGCTCCACTCTCACCACCATCAGAACATATCTTCAAAGCTATCATCGCAAAGAAAAAAGCAACACACCACTCCCGGGAGGGCTCGAAACTCCAACCTTTCGGTCAACAGCCGATCGCGCTAGCCCATTGCGCCACAGAGACAGTCTTGCTCATCTCTCACCACTATCAGATCATATCATCAAGGCTATCAGCTCAAAGAAACAAAAGCACCGCACCACCACCGGGTGGGCTCGAACCTCCAACGTTTCGGTTAACAGCCGATCGCGCTGGCCAATTGCGCCACGGAGACAGTCCTGCTCCACTCTCCCCACAATTAGAACATATCTTCAAAGCTATCAGCCCAAAGAAAAAAAAAGCGCCGCACCACCACCGGGTGGGCTCGAACCTCCAACATTTCGGTTAACAGCAGATCGCGCTAGCCAATTGCGCCACGGAGACAGTCTTGCTCCCTTCCCACCACCATCAGAACATAACTTCAAAGCTATCAGCCCAAAGAAACAAAAAGCACCGCACCACCACCGGGTGGGCTCGAACCTCCAACCTTTCGGTTAACAGCCGATCGCGCTAGCCAATTGCACCACGGAGACAGTCGTGCTCCACTCTCACCACCATCAGAACATATCTTCAAAGCTATCAGCGTAAAGAAAAAAGCAAAACACCACTCCCGGGAGGGTTCGAACCTCCAACTTTTCGGTTAACAGCCGATCGCGCTGGCCAATTGTGCCACGGAGACAGTCCTGCTCCATTCTCACCACCATCAGAACATATCTTCAAAGCTATCAGCCCACAGAAAAAAAAAGCGCCGCACAACCACCGGGTAGGCTCGAACCTCCGACTTTTCGGTTAACAGCCGATCGCGCTAGCCAATTGCGCCACGGAGAAAGCCCTGCTCCACTCTCACCACCATCAGAACATATCTTCAAAGCTATCAGCCCACAGAAAAAAAAGCGCCGCACAACCACCGGGTAGGCTCGAGCCTCCGACTTTTCGGTTAACAGCCGATCGCGCTAGCCAATTGCGCCACGGAGACAGTCCTGCTCCACTCTCACCACCATAAGAACATATCTTCAAAGCTATCAGCCCAAAGAAAAAAAAGCGCCGCACCACCACTGGGTGGGCTCGAACCTCCGACCTTTTGGTTAACAGCCGATCGCGCTAGCCAATTGCGCCACGGAGACAATCCTGCTCCACTCTCACCACCATAAGAACATATCTTCAAAGCTATCAGCCCGAAGAAAAAAGCAACACACCACTCCCGGGAGGGCTCGAAACTCCAACCTTTCGGTCAACAGCCGATCGCGCTAGCCCATTGCGCCACGGAGACAGTCTTGCTCCCTTCCCACCACCATCAGAACATAACTTCAAAGCTATCAGCCCAAAGAAAAAAAAGCACCGCACCACCACCGGGTGGGCTCGAACCTCCAACCTTTCGGTTAACAGCCGATCGCGCTAGCCAATTGCACCACGGAGACAGTCGTGCTCCACTCTCACCACCATCAGAACATATCTTCAAAGCTATCAGCGTAAAGAAAAAAGCAAAACACCACTCCCGGGAGGGTTCGAACCTCCAACTTTTCGGTTAACAGCCGATTGCGCTGGCCAATTGTGCCACGGAGACAGTCCTGCTCCATTCTCACCACCATCAGAACATATCTTCAAAGCTATCAGCCCACAGAAAAAAAAAGCGCCGCACAACCACCGGGTAGGCTCGAACCTCCGACTTTTCGGTTAACAGCCGATCGCGCTAGCCAATTGCGCCACGGAGAAAGTCCTGCTCCACTCTCACCACCATCAGAACATATCTTCAAAGCTATCAGCCCACAGAAAAAAAAGCGCCGCACAACCACCGGGTAGGCTCGAGCCTCCGACTTTTCGGTTAACAGCCGATCGCGCTAGCCAATTGCGCCACGGAGACAGTCCTGCTCCACTCTCACCACCATAAGAACATATCTTCAAAGCTATCAGCCCAAAGAAAAAAAAGCGCCGCACCACCACTGGGTGGGCTCGAACCTCCGACCTTTTGGTTAACAGCCGATCGCGCTAGCCAATTGCGCCACGGAGCCAATCCTGCTCCACTCTCACCACCATCAGAACATATCTTCAAAGCTATCAGCGCAAAGAAAAAAGCAAAACACCACTCCCGGGAGGGCTCAAAACTCCAACCTTTCGGTTAACAGCCAATCGCGCTAGCCCATTGCGCCACGGAGACAGTCTTGCTCCACTCTCACCACCATCAGAACATATCTTCAAAGCTATCAGCCAAAGATCGCGCTGGCCAATTGCGCCACGGAGAAAGTCCTGCTCAACTCTCACCACAATTAGAATATATCTTCAAAGCTATCACCCCATAGAAAAAAAAAGCGCCGCACCACCACTGGGTGGGCTAATAATGGATCCAACTGGACAGCCTATCGCGAATAATGCAGTAGCAGAAGAACTAAACCATACCTTTTCTTCCGTTTTAACCAGAGAACCGATTGAAAACCTCCCTGATGTCTCCCCCCACAACTACCCTACCATGCCGGACGTCATTTTTTCACCTCAGGGCATCCAGAAAATTATCGAGTCGTTAAAACTTACATCATCCTGCGGCATCGATGGTATAAATGCTAAGGTGCTCAAAAACACCAAAGAAATCACCAGTGTCATTCTTTCCTATATTTTTCAGCAATCACTCTCATCCGGCATCGTTCCTCACGACTGGAAAGTGGGTAAGATCGTTCCGGTTCCTAAGCCTGGTTCATCTAGTTACCGGCCAATTTCCTTAACCAGCGTCTGTTCAAAAATAATGGAACATATAATTCATTCACAAATCGCTAACTTCCTTACCTCAGTTAAATTTTTTCACCCTAACCAACATGGATTCCAAAGGGGACTCTCACGCGATACTCAGCTTGCACTATTCATCCATGACTTAAGCGCTAGTGTAGACCTTAACATACCAGTTGACGCCCTTTTTATTGACTTTGAGAAAAACTTTTACAAAGTTCCCCACAACCGCCTACTACTAAAACTCTCCCAATTAAGCCTTAACCAACTTGTCTACAATTGGATTCAGGACTTCCTCACTAACCGTCAGCAATTTGTTGAAGCTAACGATACGCCCTCTTCCCTTTCCAACGTAATCTCCGGTGTGCCACAAGGTACAGTTCTAGGACCCCTCCTCTTCTTAATTTACATCAATGATTTACCCGATAACATTTCATCTAACATCCGCCTCTTTGCCGACGACTGTGTAATCTACCGACCTATTACTAACGTTTCAGATACAATTACTCTCCAGCAGGACCTACTAAAGCTGGACGAGTGGTGTCGCAAATGGCTCATGGTATTAAATACTAATAAAACTGCACTTATTTCATTTCACAGACGCCAAAACTTACCCACCACTAACTATAATATTAATGGCTCCATAGTTTCTTCCCTAAGTTCCATTAAATATCTCGGTGTTAACATTTCACAGAATCTAAACTGGTCTTTTCACGTAAGTAAAATAGTTAACAATGCTAACATAGCTCTGGGTTACCTTCGTCGTAACTTGCATCTTGCCCCTCCATCAGTCAAATTACTAGCCTACAAAACACTAATTCGCCCAAAACTAGAGTACGCATCCGCCATTTGGGACCCATTCCAAATTAACCTAAGTAAGTCCATCGAACTAATTCAAAACCGAGCAGTTAGATTCATCTACTCAGATTACTCGTATCATACCAGTGTTACCACCCTTAAAAGAATAGCAGATCTACCTAACCTTGACCTACGCCGTAAGGTTTCCAGACTATCCTTGTATCACAAAATGTATCATACGTTTCATTACAACTGTCCCATTCAATCAGCTCATCGTACTTCAGCCCGCACAAGCCACCACAAGGCCGTGTACCCACCTCCTGCATGTACCACAGCCCACCATCACTCCTTCTTCGCTCAAGCAGCCAGGGACTGGAACGATCTTCCCCCAAGTGTCATCCATCATAGCAACACGGATAGATTTAAAAATGCCATAGAATCATTGTTTTATTAACCCTATATTGTTTGCCCACACCCTCATGTAAAGCCCCCTGTTGGGTGGCCTTTGAGATATATTAAATAAATAAATAAATAAATAAACCTCCGACCTTTTGGTTAACAGCCGATCGCGCTAGCCAATCGCGCCACCAAGACAATCCTGCTCCACTCTCACCACCATAAGAACATATCTTCAAAGCTATCAGCCCGAAGAAAAAAGCAACACACCACTCCCGGGAGGGCTCGAAACTCCAACCTTTCGGTCAACAGCCGATCGCGCTAGCCAATTGCCCCACGGAGACAGTCGTGCTCCACTCTCACCACCGTCAGAACATTTCTTCAGAGCTATCACCCCAAAGAAAAAAAAAGCGCCGCATCACCACCGGTTGGGCTAGAACCTCCAACCTTTCGGTTAACAGCCGATCGCGCTAGCCAATTGCGCAACGAAGACAGTCCTGCTCCACTTTCATTACCATCAGAACATATCTTCAAAGCTATTACCGCAAAGAAAAAAGCAACACACCACTCCCGGGAGGGCTCAAAACTCCAACCTTTCGGTTAACAGCCGATCGCGCGAGCCCATTGCGCCACGGAGACAGTCTTGCTCCACTCTCACCACCATCAGAACATATCTTCAAAGCTATCATCGCAAAGAAAAAAGCAACACACCACTCCCGGGAGGGCTCGATTTTCCAACCTTTCGGTCAACAGCCGATCGCGCTAGCCCATTGCGCCATGGAGACAGTCTTGCTCATCTCTCACCACCATCAGATCATATCATCAAGGCTATCAGCTCAAAGAAAAAAAAGCACCGCACCACCACCGGGTGGGCTCGAACCTCCAACTTTTCGGTTAACAGCCGATCGCGCTGGCCAATTGCGCCACGGAGACAGTCCTGCTCCACTCTCCCCACAATTAGAACATATCTTCAAAGCTATCATCCCAAAGAAAAAAAAAGCGCCGCACCACCACCGGGTGGGCTCGAACCTCCAACCTTTCGGTTAACAGCAGATCGCGCTAGCCAATTACGCCACGGAGCCAGTCTTGCTCCACTCTCACCACCATCAGAACATATCTTCAAAGCTATCAGCGTAAAGAAAAAAGCAAAACACCACTCCCGGGAGGGCTCGAACCTCCAACTTTTCGGTTAACAGCCGATCGCGCTGGCCAATTGCGCCACGGAGAAAGTCCTGCTCAGCTCTCACCACAATTAGAATATATCTTCAAAGCTATCACCCCATAGAAAAAAAGCGCCGCACCACCACTGGGTGGGCTCGAACCTCCGACCTTTTGGTTAACAGCCTATCGCGCTAGCCAATTGCGCCACGGAGACAATCCTGCTCCACTCTCACCACCATAAGAACATATCTTCAAAGCTATCAGCCCAAAGAAAAAAAAGCGCCGCACCACCACCGGGTGGGCTCGAACCTCCAACTTTCCGGTTAACAGCCGATCACGCTAGCCAATTGCGCCACGGAGACAGTCCTGCTCCATTCTCACCACCATCAGAACATATCTTCAAAGCTATCAGCCCACAGAAAAAAAAGCGCCGCACAACCACCGGGTAGGCTCGAACCTCCGACTTTTCGGTTAAAAGCCGATCACGCTAGCCAATTGCGCCACGGAGAACCACCGTCAGAACATTTCTTCAGAGCTATCAGCCCAAAGAAAAAAAAAGCGCTGCACAACCACCGGGTAGGCTCGAACCTCCAACCTTACGGTTAACAGCCGATCGCGCTAGCCCATTGCGCCGCGGAGGCAGTCTTGCTCCACTCTCACCACCATCAGAACATATCTTCAAAGCTATCAGCGCAAAGAAAAAAGCAACACACCACTCCCGGGAGGGCTCGAAACTCCAACCTTTCGGTACACAGCCGATCGCGCTAGCCCATTGCGCCATGGAGACAATCTTGCTCCCTTCTTACCACCATCAGAACATAACTTCAAAGCTATCATCCCAAAGAAAAAAAAGCACCGCACCACCACCGGGTGGGCTCGAACCTCCAACCTTTCGGTTAACAGCCGATCGCGCTAGCCAATTGCACCACGGAGACAGTCCTGCTCTACTCTCACCACCATCAGAACATATCTTCAAAGCTATCAGCCCAAAGAAAATAAAGCGCCGCACCACCGCCGGGTGGGCTCGAAACTCCAACCTTTCGGTTAACAGCCGATCGCGCTAGCCATTTGCGCCACAGAGACAGTCCTGCTTCACTCTCACCACCATCAGAACATATCTTCAAAGCTATCAGGCCAAAGAAAAAAAGCGCCATAGCACAACCGGGTGGGCTCGAACCTCCGACCTTTTGGTTAACACTGATCGCGCTCACCAATTGCGCCTTGGAGACAGTCCTGCTCCACTCTCACCACCATCAGAACATATCTTCAAAGCTATCAGCCCAAGAAAAAAAAGCGCCGCACAACCACCGGGTAGGCTCGAACCTCCGACTTTTCGGTTAACAGCCGATCGCGCTAGCCAATTGCGCCACGGAGACAGTCCTGCTCCACTCTAACCACCATAAGAACATATCTTCAAAGCTATCAGCCCAAAGAAAAAAAAGCGCCGCACCACCACTGGGTGAGCTCGAACCTCCGACCTTTTGGTTAACAGCCGATCGCGCTTGCCAATTGCGCCATTGAGACAATCCTGCTCCACTCTCACCACCATCAGAACATATCTTCAAAGTTATTAGCCCAAAGAAAAAAAAGCGCCGCACCACCACCGTGTGGGCTCGAACCTCCAACTTTCCGGTTAACAGCCGATCACCCTAGCTAATTGCGCCACGGAGAAAGTCCTGTTCCACTCTCACCACCATCAGAACATATCTTCAAAGCTATCAGCCCACAGAAAAAAAAGCGCCGCACAACCACCGGGTAGGCTCGAGCCTCCGACTTTTCGGTTAACAGCCGATCGCGCTAGCCAATTGCGCCACGGAGACAGTCCTGCTCCACTCTCACCACCATAAGAACATATCTTCAAAGCTATCAGCCCAAAGAAAAAAAAAGCGCCGCACCACTACTGGGTGGGCTCGGACCTCCGACCTTTTGGTTAACAGCCGATCGCGCTAGCCAATTGCGCCACGGAGACAATCCTGCTCCACTCTCACCACCATAAGAACATATCTTCAAAGCTATCAGCCCGAAGAAAAAAGCAACACACCACTCCCGAGAGGGCTCGAAACTCCAACCTTTCGGTCAACAGCCGATCGCGCTAGCCCATTGCGCCACGGAGACAGTCTTGCTCCCTTCCCACCACCATCAGAACATAACTTCAAAGCTATCAGCCCAAAGAAAAAAAAGCACCGCACCACCACCGGGTGGGCTCGAACCTCCAACCTTTCGGTTAACAGCCGATCGCGCTAGCCAATTGCACCACGGAGACAGTCGTGCTCCACTCTCACCACCATCAGAACATATCTTCAAAGCTATCAACGCAAAGAAAAAAGCAACACACCACTCCCGGGAGGGCTCGAAACTCCAACCTTTCGGTCAACAGCCGATCGCGCTAGCCAATTGCCCCACGGAGACAGTCGTGCTCCACTCTCACCACCGTCAGAACATTTCTTCAGAGCTATCACCCCAAAGAAAAAAAAAGCGCCGCATCACCACCGGTTGGGCTAGAACCTCCAACCTTTCGGTTAACAGCCGATCGCGCTAGCCAATTGCGCAACGAAGACAGTCCTGCTCCACTTTCATTACCATCAGAACATATCTTCAAAGCTATTACCGCAAAGAAAAAAGCAACACACCACTCCCGGGAGGGCTCAAAACTCCAACCTTTCGGTTAACAGCCGATCGCGCGAGCCCATTGCGCCACGGAGACAGTCTTGCTCCACTCTCACCACCATCAGAACATATCTTCAAAGCTATCATCGCAAAGAAAAAAGCAACACACCACTCCCGGGAGGGCTCGATTTTCCAACCTTTCGGTCAACAGCCGATCGCGCTAGCCCATTGCGCCATGGAGACAGTCTTGCTCATCTCTCACCACCATCAGATCATATCATCAAGGCTATCAGCTCAAAGAAAAAAAAGCACCGCACCACCACCGGGTGGGCTCGAACCTCCAACTTTTCGGTTAACAGCCGATCGCGCTGGCCAATTGCGCCACGGAGACAGTCCTGCTCCACTCTCCCCACAATTAGAACATATCTTCAAAGCTATCATCCCAAAGAAAAAAAAAGCGCCGCACCACCACCGGGTGGGCTCGAACCTCCAACCTTTCGGTTAACAGCAGATCGCGCTAGCCAATTACGCCACGGAGCCAGTCTTGCTCCACTCTCACCACCATCAGAACATATCTTCAAAGCTATCAGCGTAAAGAAAAAAGCAAAACACCACTCCCGGGAGGGCTCGAACCTCCAACTTTTCGGTTAACAGCCGATCGCGCTGGCCAATTGCGCCACGGAGAAAGTCCTGCTCAGCTCTCACCACAATTAGAATATATCTTCAAAGCTATCACCCCATAGAAAAAAAGCGCCGCACCACCACTGGGTGGGCTCGAACCTCCGACCTTTTGGTTAACAGCCTATCGCGCTAGCCAATTGCGCCACGGAGACAATCCTGCTCCACTCTCACCACCATAAGAACATATCTTCAAAGCTATCAGCCCAAAGAAAAAAAAGCGCCGCACCACCACCGGGTGGGCTCGAACCTCCAACTTTCCGGTTAACAGCCGATCACGCTAGCCAATTGCGCCACGGAGACAGTCCTGCTCCATTCTCACCACCATCAGAACATATCTTCAAAGCTATCAGCCCACAGAAAAAAAAGCGCCGCACAACCACCGGGTAGGCTCGAACCTCCGACTTTTCGGTTAAAAGCCGATCACGCTAGCCAATTGCGCCACGGAGAACCACCGTCAGAACATTTCTTCAGAGCTATCAGCCCAAAGAAAAAAAAAGCGCTGCACAACCACCGGGTAGGCTCGAACCTCCAACCTTACGGTTAACAGCCGATCGCGCTAGCCCATTGCGCCGCGGAGGCAGTCTTGCTCCACTCTCACCACCATCAGAACATATCTTCAAAGCTATCAGCGCAAAGAAAAAAGCAACACACCACTCCCGGGAGGGCTCGAAACTCCAACCTTTCGGTACACAGCCGATCGCGCTAGCCCATTGCGCCATGGAGACAATCTTGCTCCCTTCTTACCACCATCAGAACATAACTTCAAAGCTATCATCCCAAAGAAAAAAAAGCACCGCACCACCACCGGGTGGGCTCGAACCTCCAACCTTTCGGTTAACAGCCGATCGCGCTAGCCAATTGCACCACGGAGACAGTCCTGCTCTACTCTCACCACCATCAGAACATATCTTCAAAGCTATCAGCCCAAAGAAAATAAAGCGCCGCACCACCGCCGGGTGGGCTCGAAACTCCAACCTTTCGGTTAACAGCCGATCGCGCTAGCCATTTGCGCCACAGAGACAGTCCTGCTTCACTCTCACCACCATCAGAACATATCTTCAAAGCTATCAGGCCAAAGAAAAAAAGCGCCATAGCACAACCGGGTGGGCTCGAACCTCCGACCTTTTGGTTAACACTGATCGCGCTCACCAATTGCGCCTTGGAGACAGTCCTGCTCCACTCTCACCACCATCAGAACATATCTTCAAAGCTATCAGCCCAAGAAAAAAAAGCGCCGCACAACCACCGGGTAGGCTCGAACCTCCGACTTTTCGGTTAACAGCCGATCGCGCTAGCCAATTGCGCCACGGAGACAGTCCTGCTCCACTCTAACCACCATAAGAACATATCTTCAAAGCTATCAGCCCAAAGAAAAAAAAGCGCCGCACCACCACTGGGTGAGCTCGAACCTCCGACATTTTGGTTAACAGCCGATCGCGCTTGCCAATTGCGCCATTGAGACAATCCTGCTCCACTCTCACCACCATCAGAACATATCTTCAAAGTTATTAGCCCAAAGAAAAAAAAGCGCCGCACCACCACCGTGTGGGCTCGAACCTCCAACTTTCCGGTTAACAGCCGATCACCCTAGCTAATTGCGCCACGGAGAAAGTCCTGTTCCACTCTCACCACCATCAGAACATATCTTCAAAGCTATCAGCCCACAGAAAAAAAAGCGCCGCACAACCACCGGGTAGGCTCGAGCCTCCGACTTTTCGGTTAACAGCCGATCGCGCTAGCCAATTGCGCCACGGAGACAGTCCTGCTCCACTCTCACCACCATAAGAACATATCTTCAAAGCTATCAGCCCAAAGAAAAAAAAGCGCCGCACCACTACTGGGTGGGCTCGAACCTCCGACCTTTTGGTTAACAGCCGATCGCGCTAGCCAATTGCGCCACGGAGACAATCCTGCTCCACTCTCACCACCATAAGAACATATCTTCAAAGCTATCAGCCCGAAGAAAAAAGCAACACACCACTCCCGAGAGGGCTCGAAACTCCAACCTTTCGGTCAACAGCCGATCGCGCTAGCCCATTGCGCCACGGAGACAGTCTTGCTCCCTTCCCACCACCATCAGAACATAACTTCAAAGCTATCAGCCCTAAGAAAAAAAAAGCACCGCACCACCACCGGGTGGGCTCGAACCTCCAACCTTTCGGTTAACAGCCGATCGCGCTAGCCAATTGCACCACGGAGACAGTCGTGCTCCACTCTCACCACCATCAGAACATATCTTCAAAGCTATCAACGCAAAGAAAAAAGCAAAACACCACTCCCGGGAGGGCTCAAAACTCCAACCTTTCGGTTAACAGCCGATCGCGCTGGCCCATTGCGCCACGGAGTTAGTCTTGCTCCACTCTCACCACCATCAGAACATATCTTCAAAGCTATCAGCCAAAGATCGCGCTGGCCAATTGCGCCACGGAGAAACTCCTGCTCAACTCTCACCACAATTAGAATATATCTTCAAAGCTATCACCCCATAGAAAAAAAAAGCGCCGCAGCACCACTGGGTGGGCTCGAACCTCCGACCTTTTGGTTAACAGCCGATCGCGCTAGCCAATTGCGCCACCAAGACAATCCTGCTCCACTCTCACCACCATAAGAACATATCTTCAAAGCTATCAGCCCGAAGAAAAAAGCAACACACCACTCCCGGGAGGGCTCGAAACTCCAACCTTTCGGTTAACAGCCGATCGCGCGAGCCCATTGCGCCACGGAGACAGTCTTGCTCCACTCTCACCACCATCAGAACATATCTTCAAAGCTATCATCGCAAAAAAAAAGCAACACACCACTCCCGGGAGGGCTCGAAACTCCAACCTTTCGGTCAACAGCCGATCGCGCTAGCCCATTGCGCCACGGAGGCAGTCTTGCTCATCTCTCACCACCATCAGATCATATCATCAAGGCTATCAGCTCAAAGAAAAAAAAGCACCGCACCACCACCGGGTGGGCTCGAACCTCCAACTTTTCGGTTAACAGCCGATCGCGCTGGCCAATTGCGCCACGGAGACAGTCCTGCTCCACTCTCCCCACAATTAGAACATATCTTCAAAGCTATCAGCCCAAAGAAAAAAAAGCGCCGCACCACCACCGGGTGGGCTCGAACCTCCAACCTTTCGGTTAACAGCAGATCGCGCTAGCCAATCGCGCCACGGAGACAGTCTTGCTCCCTTCCCACCACCATCAGAACATAACTTCAAAGCTATCAGCCCAAAGAAAAAAAAAGCACCGCACCACCACCGGGTGGGCTCGAACCTCCAACCTTTCGGTTAACAGCCGATCGCGCTAGCCAATTGCACCACGGAGACAGTCGTGCTCCATTCTCACCACCATCAGAACATATCTTCAAAGCTATCAGCGTAAAGAAAAAAGCAAAACACCACTCCCGGGAGGGCTCGAACCTCCAACTTTTCGGTTAACAGCCAATCGCGCTGGCCAATTGCGCCACGGAGAAAGTCCTGCTCAAATCTCACCACAATTAGAATATATCTTCAAAGCTATCACCCCATAGAAAAAAAAGCGCCGCACCACCACTGGGTGGGCTCGAACCTCCGACCTTTTGGTTAACAGCCGATCGCGCTAG
This sequence comes from Rhipicephalus microplus, assembly GCF_043290135.1. NCBI lineage: Eukaryota > Metazoa > Arthropoda > Arachnida > Ixodida > Ixodidae > Rhipicephalus > Rhipicephalus microplus. The sequence goes on from NW_027464602.1 coordinate 3,133,464, forward strand.
CCAATTGCGCCACGGAGACAATCCTGCTCCACTCTCACCACCATAAGAACATATCTTCAAAGCTATCAGCCCAAAGAAAAAAAAGCGCCGCACCACCACCGGGTGGGCTCGAACCTCCAACTTTCCGGTTAACAGCCGATCACGCTAGCCAATTGCGCCACGGAGACATTCCTGCTCCATTCTCACCACCATCAGAACATATCTTCAAAGCTATCAGCCCACAGAAAAAAAGCGCCGCACAACCACCGGGTAGGCTCGAACCTCCGACTTTTCGGTTAACAGCCGATCGCGTTAGCCAATTGCGCCACGGAGAACCACCGTCAGAACATTTCTTCAGAGCTATCAGCCCAAAGAAAAAAAAAGCGCTGCACAACCACCGGGTAGGCTCGAACCTCCAACCTTACGGTTAACAGCCGATCGCGCTAGCCCATTGCGCCACGGAGACAGTCTTGCTCCACTCTCACCACCATCAGAACATATCTTCAAAGCTATCAGCGCAAAGAAAAAAGCAACACACCACTCCCGGGAGGGCTCGAAACTCCAACCTTTCGGTACACAGCCGATCGCGCTAGCCCATTGCGCCATGGAGACAATCTTGCTCCCTTCTCACCACCATCAGAACATAACTTCAAAGCTATCAAATCAAAGAAAAAAAAGCACCGCACCACCACCGGGTGGGCTCGAACCTCCAACCTTTCGGTTAACAGCCGATCGCGCTAGCTAATTGCACCACGGAGACAGTCCTGCTCTACTCTCACCACCATCAGAACATATCTTCAAAGCTATCAGCCCAAAGAAAAAAAAGCGCCGCACCACCGCCGGGTGGGCTCGAAACTCCAACCTTTCGGTTAACAGCCGATCGCGCTAGCCAATTGCGCCACAGAGACAGTCCTGCTCTACTCTCACCACCATCAGAACATATCTTCAAAGCTATCAGCCCAAGAAAAAAAAGCGCCGCACAACCACCGGGTAGGCTCGAACCTCCGACTTTTCGGTTAACAGCCGATCGCGCTAGCCAATTGCGCCACGGAGACAGTCCTGCTCCACTCTAACCACCATAAGAACATATCTTCAAAGCTATCAGCCCAAAGAAAAAAAAGCGCCGCACCACCACTTTGTGGGCTCGAACCTCCGACCTTTTGGTTAACAGCCGATCGCGCGTGCCAATTGCGCCACGGAGACAGTCCTGCTCCACTCTCACCACCATAAGAACATATCTTCAAACCTATCAGCCCAAAGAAAAAAAAGCGCCGCACCACCACTGGGTGGGCTCGAACCTCCGACCTTTTGGTTAACAGCCGATCACGCTAGCCAATTGCGCCACGGAGACAGACCTGCTCCACTCTCACCACCATAAGAACATATCATCAAAGCTATCAGCCCAAAGAAAAAAAAGCACCGCACCACCACCGGGTGGGCTCGAACCTCCAACTTTCCGGTTGACAGCCGATCAAGCGAGCCAATTGCGCCACGGAGACAGTCTTGCTCCACTCTCACCACCATCAGAACATATCTTCAAAGCTATCAGCCCACAGAAAAAAAAGCGCCACACAACCACCGGGTAGGCTCGAACCTCCAACTTTTCGGTTAACAGCCGATCGCGCTAGCCCATTGCGCCACGGAGACAGTCTTGCTCCCTTCTCACCACCATCAGAACATAACTTCAAAGCTATCAGCCCAAAGAAAAAAAAGCGCCGCACCACCATCGTGTGGGCTCGAACCTCCAACCTTTTGGTTAACACCCGATCGCGCTATCCAATTGCGCCACGGAGACAATCCTGCTCCACTCTCACAACCATAAGAACATATCTTCAAAGCTATCAGCCCGAAGAAAAAAGCAACACACTACTCCCGGGAGGGCTCGAAACTCCAACATTTCGGTCAACAGCCGATCGCGCTAGCCCATTGCGCCACGGAGACAGTCTTGCTCCCTTCCCACCACCATCAGAACATAACTTCAAAGCTATCAGCCCAAAGAAAAAAGCAAAACACCACTCCCGGGAGGGCTCGAACCTCCAACTTTTCGGTTAACAGCTGATCGCGCTGGCCAATTGCGCCACGGAGAAAGTCCTGCTCAACTCTCACCACAATTAGAATATATCTTCAAAGCTATCACCCCATAGAAAATAAAGCGCCGCACCACCACTGGGTGGGCTCGAACTTCCGACCATTTGGTTAACAGCCGATCGCGCTAGCCAATTGCGCCACGGAGACAATCCTGCTCTACTCTCACCACCATAAGAACATATCTTCAAAGCTATCAGCCCGAAGAAAAAAGCAACACACCACTCCCGGGAGGGCTCGAAACTCCAACCTTTCGGTCAACAGCCGATCGCGCTAGCCAATTGCCCCACGGAGACAGTCGTGCTCCACTCTCACCACCGTCAGAACATTTCTTCAGAGCTATCACCCCAAAGAAAAAAAAAGCGCCACACCACCACCGGTTGGGCTAGAACCTCCAACCTTTCGGTTAACAGCCGATCGCGCTAGCCAATTGCGCAACGAAGACAGTCCTGCTCCACTCTCACCACCATCAGAACATATCTTCAAAGCTATTACCGCAAAGAAAAAAGCAACACACCACTCCCGGGAGGGCTCAAAACTCCAACATTTCGGTTAACAGCCGATCGCGCGAGCCCATTGCGCCACGGAGACAGTCTTGCTCCACTCTCTCCACCATCAGAACAAATCTTCAAAGCTATCATCGCAAAGAAAAAAGCAACACACCACTCCCGGGAGGGCTCGAAACTCCAACCTTTCGGTCAACAGCCGATCGCGCTAGCCATTGCGCCACGGAGACAGTCTTGCTCATCTCTTACCACCATCAGATCATATCATCAAGCCTATCAGCTCAAAGAAAAAAAAAGCACCGCACCACCACCGGGTGGGCTCGAACCTCCAACTTTTCGGTTAACAGCCGATCGCGCTGGCCAATTGCGCCACGGAGACAGTCCTGTTCCACTCTCCCCACAATTAGAACATATCTTCAAAGCTATCAGCCCAAAGAAAAAAAAGCGCCGCACCACCACCGGGTGGGCTCGAACCTCCAACCTTTCGGTTAACAGCCGATCGCGCTAGCCAATTGCGCAACGAAGACAGTCCTGCTCCACTCTCACCACCATCAGAACATATCTTCAAAGCTATTACCGCAAAGAAAAAAGCAACACACCACTCCCGGGAGGGCTCAAAACTCCAACATTTCGGTTAACAGCCGATCGCGCGAGCCCATTGCGCCACGGAGACAGTCTTGCTCCACTCTCTCCACCATCAGAACAAATCTTCAAAGCTATCATCGCAAAGAAAAAAGCAACACACCACTCCCGGGAGGGCTCGAAACTACAACCTTTCGGTCAACAGCCGATCGCGCTAGCCATTGTGCCACGGAGACAGTCTTGCTCATCTCTTACCACCATCAGATCATATCATCAAGCCTATCAGCTCAAAGAAAAAAAAAGCACCGCACCACCACCGGGTGGGCTCGAACCTCCAACTTTTCGGTTAACAGCCGATCGCGCTGGCCAATTGCGCCACGGAGACAGTCCTGTTCCACTCTCCCCACAATTAGAACATATCTTCAAAGCTATCAGCCCAAAGAAAAAAAAGCGCCGCACCACCACCGGGTGGGCTCGAACCTCCAACCTTTCGGTTAACAGCAGATCGCGCTAGCCAATCGCGCCACGGAGACAGTCTTGCTCCCTTCCCACCACCATCAGAACATAACTTCAAAGCTATCAGCCCAAAGAAAAAAAAAGCACCGCACCACCACCGGGTGGGCTCGAACCTCCAACCTTTCGGTTAACAGGCAATCGCGCTAGCCAATTGCGCCACGGAGACAGTCCTGCTCCACTCTCACCACCATCAGATTATATCTTCAAAGCTATCAGCACAAAGAAAAAAAAGCGCCGCACCACCACCGGGTGGGCTCGAACCTCCAACCTTTCGGTTAACAGCCGATCGCGCTAGCCAATTGCGCCACGGAGACAGTCCTGCTTCACTCTCACCACCATAAGAACATATCTTCAAAGCTATCAGCCCAAAGAAAAAAAAAGCGCCATACCACCACAGGGTGGGCTCGAACCTCCGACCTTTTGGTTAACAGCCGATCGCGCTAGCCAATTGCGCCATGGAGACAGTCCTGCTCCACTCTCACCACCATCAGAACATATCTTCAAAGCTATCAGCCCAAAGAAAAAAACGCACCGAACCACCACCGGGTAGGCTCGAACCTCCAACTTTCCGATTAACAGCCGATCAAGCTAGCCAATTGCGCCACGGAGACAGTCCTGCTCCACTCTCACCACCATCAGAACATATCTTCAAAGCTATCAGCCCACAGAAAAAAAGCGCCGCACAACCACCGGGTAGGCTCGAACCTCCAACTTTTTGGTTAACAGCCGATCGCGCTAGCCAATTGCGCCACGGAGACAGACCTGCTCCACTCTCACCACCATAAGAACATATCATCAAAGCTATCAGCCCGAAGAAAAAAAAGTGCCACACCACCACTGGGTGGGCTCGAACCTCCGACCTTTTGGTTAACAGCCGATCGCGCTAGCCAATTGCGCCACGGAGACAGTCCTGCTCCACTCTCACCACCGTCAGAACATTTCTTCAGAGCTATCAGCCCAAAGAAAAAAAAGCGCTGCACCACCACCGGGTGGGCTCGAACCTCCAACCTTACGGTTAACAGCCGATCGCGCTAGCCCATTGAGCCACGGAGACAGTCTTGCTCTACTCTCACCACCATCAGAACATATCTTCAAAGCTATCAGCGCAAAGAAAAAAGCAACACACCACTCCCGGGAGGGCTCGAAACTCCAACCTTTCGGTCAACAGCCGATCGCGCTAGCCCATTGCGCCACGGAGACAGTCTTGCTCCCTTCTCACCACCATCAGAACATAACTTCAAAGCTATCAGCCCAAAGAAAAAAAAGCACCGCACCACCATCGTGTGGGCTCGAACCTCCAACCTTTTGGTTAACAGCTGATCGCGCTAGCCAATTGCGCCACGGAGACAGTCGTGCTTCACTCTCACCACCATCAGAACATATCTTCAAAGCTATCAGCGCAAAGAAAAAAGCAAAACACCACTCGAACCTCCAACGTTTCGCTCGAACATCCAACTTTTCGGTTAACAGCCGATCGCGCTGGCCAATTGCGCCACGGAGAAAGTCCTGCTCCACTCTCACCACCGTCAGACCATTTCTTCAGAGCTATCACCACAAAGAAAAAAAAACGCCGCACCACCACCGGGTGGGCTCGAACCTCCAACCTTTCGGTTAACAGCCGATCGTGCTAGCCAATTTCCCCACGGTGACAGTCGTGCTCCACTCTCACCACCATCAGAACATATCTTCAAAGCTATCAGCCCATAGAAAAAAAAAGCGCCGCACCACCACCGGGTGGGCTCGAACCACCACCTTTTCGGTTAACAGCCGATTGCGCTAGCCAATTGCGCCACGGCGACCGTCCTGCTCCACTCTCACCACCGTCAGACCATTTCTTCAGAGCTATCACCCCAAAGAAAAAAAAAGCGCCGCACCACCACCGGGTGGGCTCGAACCTCCAACTTTTCGGTTAACAGCCGATCGCGCTGGCCAATTGCGCCACGGAGACAGCCCTGCTCCACTCTCCCCACAATTAGAACATATCTTCAAAGCTATCAGCCCAAAGAAAAAAAAAGCGCCGCACCACCACCGGGTGGGCTCGAACCTCCAATCTTTCGGTTAACAGCAGATCGCGCTAGCCAATTGCGCCACGGAGACAATCGTGCTCCGCTCTCACCACCATCAGAACATATCTTCAAAGCTATCAGCGCAAAGAAAAAAAGCGCCGCACCACCACCGGGTGGGCTCGAACCTCCAACCTTTCGGTTAACAGCCGATCGCGCAAGCCAATTTCGCCATGGAGACAGTCCTGCTCCACTCTCACCACCATCAGAACATATCTTCAAAGGTATCAGCCCAAAGAAAAAAAAGCGCCGCACCACCACTGGGTGGGCTCGAACCTCCGACTTTTCGGTTAACAGCCGATCGCGGTAGCCAATTGCGCCACGGAGACAGTCCTGCTCCACTCTCCCCACCATCAGAACATATCTTCAAAGCTATCAGCCCAAAAAAAAAACCACCGCACCACCACCGGGTGGGCTCGAACCTCCAACCTTTCGGTTAACAGGCAATCGCGCTAGCCAATTGCGCCACGGAGACAGTCCTGCTCCACTCTCACCACCATCAGAACATATCTTCAAAGCTATCAGCACAAAGAAAAAAAGCGCCGCACCACCACCGGGTGGGCTCGAACCTCCAACCTTTCGGTTAACAGCCGATCGCGCTAGCCAATTGCGCCATGGAGACAGTCCTGCTCCACTCTCACCACCATCAGAACATATCTTCAAAGCTATCAGCCCAAAGAAAAAAAAGCACCGCACCACCACCGGGTGGGCTCGAACCTCCAACTTTCCGGTTAACAGCCGATCAAGCTAGCCAATTGCGCCACGGAGACAGTCCTGCTCCACTCTCACCACCATCGGAACATATCTTCAAAGCTATCAGCCCACAGAAAAAAAGCGCCGCACAACCACCGGGTAGGCTCGAACCTCCAACTTTTCGGTTAACAGCCGATCGCGCTAGCCAATTGTGCCACGGAGACAGACCTGCTCCACTCTCACCACCATAAGAACATATCTTCAAAGCTATCAGCCCAAAGAAAAAAAAGCGCCGCACCACCACCGGGTGGGCTCGAACCTCCAACTTTCCGGTTAACAGCCGATCACGCTAGCCAATTGCGCCACGGAGACAGTCCTGCTCCACTCTCACCACCATCAGAACATATCTTCAAAGCTATCAGCCCAAAGAAAAAAGCAACACACCACTCCCGGGAGGGCTCGAAACTCCAACCTTTCGGTCAACAGCCGATCGCGCTAGCCCATTGCGCCACGGAGCCAGTCTTGCTCCCTTCCCACCACCATCAGAACATAACTTCAAAGCTATCAGCCCAAAGAAAAAAAAGCACCGCACCACCACCGGGTGGGCTCGAACCTCCAACCTTTCGGTTAACAGCCTATCGCGCTAGCCAATTGCGCCACGGAGACAATCCTGCTCCACTCTCACCACCATAAGAACATATCTTCAAAGCTATCAGCCCAAAGAAAAAAAAGCGCCGCACCACCACCGGGTGGGCTCGAACCTCCAACTTTCCGGTTAACAGCCGATCACGCTAGCCAATTGCGCCACGGAGACAGTCCTGCTCCATTCTCACCACCATCAGAACATATCTTCAAAGCTATCAGCCCACAGAAAAAAAAGCGCCGCACAACCACCGGGTAGGCTCGAACCTCCGACTTTTCGGTTAACAGCCGATCACGCTAGCCAATTGCGCCACGGAGAACCACCGTCAGAACATTTCTTCAGAGCTATCAGCCCAAAGAAAAAAAAAGCGCTGCACAACCACCGGGTAGGCTCGAACCTCCAACCTTACGGTTAACAGCCGATCGCGCTAGCCCATTGCGCCGCGGAGGCAGTCTTGCTCCACTCTCACCACCATCAGAACATATCTTCAAAGCTATCAGCGCAAAGAAAAAAGCAACACACCACTCCCGGGAGGGCTCGAAACTCCAACCTTTCGGTACACAGCCGATCGCGCTAGCCCATTGCGCCATGGAGACAATCTTGCTCCCTTCTTACCACCATCAGAACATAACTTCAAAGCTATCATCCCAAAGAAAAAAAAGCACCGCACCACCACCGGGTGGGCTCGAACCTCCAACCTTTCGGTTAACAGCCGATCGCGCTAGCCAATTGCACCACGGAGACAGTCCTGCTCTACTCTCACCACCATCAGAACATATCTTCAAAGCTATCAGCCCAAAGAAAATAAAGCGCCGCACCACCGCCGGGTGGGCTCGAAACTCCAACCTTTCGGTTAACAGCCGATCGCGCTAGCCATTTGCGCCACAGAGACAGTCCTGCTTCACTCTCACCACCATCAGAACATATCTTCAAAGCTATCAGGCCAAAGAAAAAAAGCGCCATAGCACAACCGGGTGGGCTCGAACCTCCGACCTTTTGGTTAACACTGATCGCGCTCACCAATTGCGCCTTGGAGACAGTCCTGCTCCACTCTCACCACCATCAGAACATATCTTCAAAGCTATCAGCCCAAGAAAAAAAAGCGCCGCACAACCACCGGGTAGGCTCGAACCTCCGACTTTTCGGTTAACAGCCGATCGCGCTAGCCAATTGCGCCACGGAGACAGTCCTGCTCCACTCTAACCACCATAAGAACATATCTTCAAAGCTATCAGCCCAAAGAAAAAAAAGCGCCGCACCACCACTGGGTGGGCTCGAACCTCCGACCTTTTGGTTAACAGCCGATCGCGCTTGCCAATTGCGCCATTGAGACAATCCTGCTCCACTCTCACCACCATCAGAACATATCTTCAAAGCTATTAGCCCAAAGAAAAAAAAGCGCCGCACCACCACCGTGTGGGCTCGAACCTCCAACTTTCCGGTTAACAGCCGATCACCCTAGCTAATTGCGCCACGGAGAAAGTCCTGTTCCACTCTCACCACCATCAGAACATATCTTCAAAGCTATCAGCCCACAGAAAAAAAAGCGCCGCACAACCACCGGGTAGGCTCGAACCTCCGACTTTTCGGTTAACAGCCGATCGCGCTAGCCAATTGCGCCACGGAGAACCACCGTCAGAACATTTCTTCAGAGCTATCAGCCCAAAGAAAAAAAAAGCGCTGCACAACCACCGGGTAGGCTCGAACCTCCAACCTTACGGTTAACAGCCGATCGCGCTAGCCCATTGCGCCACGGAGACAGTCTTGCTCCACTCTCACCACCATCAGAACATATCTTCAAAGCTATCAGCGCAAAGAAAAAAGCAACACACCACTCCCGGGAGGGCTCGAAACTCCAACCTTTCGGTACACAGCCGATCGCGCTAGCCCATTGCGCCATGGAGACAATCTTGCTCCCTTCTCACCACCATCAGAACATAACTTCAAAGCTATCATCCCAAAGAAAAAAAAGCACCGCACCACCACCGGGTGGGCTCGAACCTCCAACCTTTCGGTTAACAGCCGATCGCGCTAGCTAATTGCACCACGGAGACAGTCCTGCTCTACTCTCACCACCATCAGAACATATCTTCAAAGCTATCAGCCCAAAGAAAAAAAAGCGCCGCACCACCGCCGGGTGGGCTCGAAACTCCAACCTTTCGGTTAACAGCCGATCGCGCTAGCCAACTGCGCCACAGAGACAGTCCTGCTCTACTCTCACCACCATCAGAACATATCTTCAAAGCTATCAGCCCAAGAAAAAAAAGCGCCGCACAACCACCGGGTAGGCTCGAACCTCCGGCTTTTCGGTTAACAGCCGATCGCGCTAGCCAATTGCGCCACGGAGACAGTCCTGCTCCACTCTAACCACCATAAGAACATAGCTTCAAAGCTATCAGCCCAAAGAAAAAAAAGCGCCGCACCACCACTTTGTGGGCTCGAACCTCCGACCTTTTGGTTAACAGCCGATCGCGCGTGCCAATTGCGCCACGGAGACAGTCCTGCTCCACTCTCACCACCATAAGAACATATCTTCAAAGCTATCATCCCAAAGAAAAAAAAGCGCCGCACCACCACTGGGTGGGCTCGAACCTCCGACCTTTTGGTTAACAGCCGATCACGCTAGCCAATTGCGCCACGGAGACAGACCTGCTCCACTCTCACCACCATAAGAACATATCATCAAAGCTATCAGCCCAAAGAAAAAAAAGCACCGCACCACCACCGGGTGGGCTCGAACCTCCAACTTTCCGGTTGACAGCCGATCAAGCGAGCCAATTGCGCCACGGAGACAGTCCTGCTCCACTCTCACCACCATCAGAACATATCTTCAAAGCTATCAGCCCACAGAAAAAAAAGCGCCGCACAACCACCGGGTAGGCTCGAACCTCCAACTTTTCGGTTAACAGCCGATCGCGCTAGCCCATTGCGCCACGGAGACAGTCTTGCTCCCTTCTCACCACCATCAGAACATAACTTCAAAGCTATCAGCCCAAAGAAAAAAAAGCGCCGCACCACCATCGTGTGGGCTCGAACCTCCAACATTTTGGTTAACACCCGATCGCGCTATCCAATTGCGCCACGGAGACAATCCTGCGCCACTCTCACAACCATAAGAACATATCTTCAAAGCTATCAGCCCGAAGAAAAAAGCAACACACTACTCCCGGGAGGGCTCGAAACTCCAACATTTCGGTCAACAGCCGATCGCGCTAGCCCATTGCGCCACGGAGACAGTCTTGCTCCCTTCCCACCACCATCAGAACATAACTTCAAAGCTATCAGCCCAAAGAAAAAAGCAAAACACCACTCCCGGGAGGGCTCGAACCTCCAACTTTTCGGTTAACAGCTGATCGCGCTGGCCAATTGCGCCACGGAGAAAGTCCTGCTCAACTCTCACCACAATTAGAATATATCTTCAAAGCTATCACCCCATAGAAAATAAAGCGCCGCACCACCACTGGGTGGGCTCGAACTTCCGACCATTTGGTTAACAGCCGATCGCGCTAGCCAATTGCGCCACGGAGACAATCCTGCTCTACTCTCACCACCATAAGAACATATCTTCAAAGCTATCAGCCCGAAGAAAAAAGCAACACACCACTCCCGGGAGGGCTCGAAACTCCAACCTTTCGGTCAACAGCCGATCGCGCTAGCCAATTGCCCCACGGAGACAGTCGTGCTCCACTCTCACCACCGTCAGAACATTTCTTCAGAGCTATCACCCCAAAGAAAAAAAAAGCGCCACACCACCACCGGTTGGGCTAGAACCTCCAACCTTTCGGTTAACAGCCGATCGCGCTAGCCAATTGTGCAACGAAGACAGTCCTGCTCCACTCTCACCACCATCAGAACATATCTTCAAAGCTATTACCGCAAAGAAAAAAGCAACACACCACTCCCGGGAGGGCTCAAAACTCCAACATTTCGGTTAACAGCCGATCGCGCGAGCCCATTGCGCCACGGAGACAGTCTTGCTCCACTCTCTCCACCATCAGAACAAATCTTCAAAGCTATCATCGCAAAGAAAAAAGCAACACACCACTCCCGGGAGGGCTCGAAACTCCAACCTTTCGGTCAACAGCCGATCGCGCTAGCCATTGCGCCACGGAGACAGTCTTGCTCATCTCTTACCACCATCAGATCATATCATCAAGCCTATCAGCTCAAAGAAAAAAAAAGCACCGCACCACCACCGGGTGGGCTCGAACCTCCAACTTTTCGGTTAACAGCCGATCGCGCTGGCCAATTGCGCCACGGAGACAGTCCTGTTCCACTCTCCCCACAATTAGAACATATCTTCAAAGCTATCAGCCCAAAGAAAAAAAAGCGCCGCACCACCACCGGGTGGGCTCGAACCTCCAACCTTTCGGTTAACAGCCGATCGCGCTAGCCAATTGCGCAACGAAGACAGTCCTGCTCCACTCTCACCACCATCAGAACATATCTTCAAAGCTATTACCGCAAAGAAAAAAGCAACACACCACTCCCGGGAGGGCTCAAAACTCCAACATTTCGGTTAACAGCCGATCGCGCGAGCCCATTGCGCCACGGAGACAGTCTTGCTCCACTCTCTCCACCATCAGAACAAATCTTCAAAGCTATCATCGCAAAGAAAAAAGCAACACACCACTCCCGGGAGGGCTCGAAACTACAACCTTTCGGTCAACAGCCGATCGCGCTAGCCATTGTGCCACGGAGACAGTCTTGCTCATCTCTTACCACCATCAGATCATATCATCAAGCCTATCAGCTCAAAGAAAAAAAAAGCACCGCACCACCACCGGGTGGGCTCGAACCTCCAACTTTTCGGTTAACAGCCGATCGCGCTGGCCAATTGCGCCACGGAGACAGTCCTGTTCCACTCTCCCCACAATTGGAACATATCTTCAAAGCTATCAGCCCAAAGAAAAAAAAGCGCCGCACCACCACCGGGTGGGCTCGAACCTCCAACCTTTCGGTTAACAGCAGATCGCGCTAGCCAATTGCGCCATGGAGACAATCGTGCTCCGCTCTCACCACCATCAGAACATATCTTCAAAGCTATCAGCGCAAAGAAAAAAAAGCGCCGCACCACCACCGGGTTGGCTCGAACCTCCGACCTTTTGGTTAACAGCCGATCGCGCTAGCCAATTGCGCCACGGAGACAATCCTGCTCCACTCTCACCACCATAAGAACATATCTTCAAAGCTATCAGCCCGAAGAAAAAAGCAACACACCACTCCCGAGAGGGCTCGAAACTCCAACCTTTCGGTCAACAGCCGATCGCGCTAGCCCATTGCGCCACGGAGACAGTCTTGCTCCCTTCCCACCACCATCAGAACATAACTTCAAAGCTATCAGCCCAAAGAAAAAAAAAGCACCGCACCACCACCGGGTGGGCTCGAACCTCCAACCTTTCGGTTAACAGCCGATCGCGCTAGCCAATTGCACCACGGAGACAGTCGTGCTCCACTCTAACCACCATCAGAACATATCTTCAAAGCTATCAGCGCAAAGAAAAAAGCAAAACACCACTCCCGGGAGGGCTCAAAACTCCAACCTTTCGGTTAACAGCCGATCGCGCTGGCCCATTGCGCCACGGAGTTAGTCTTGCTCCACTCTCACCACCATCAGAACATATCTTCAAAGCTATCAGCCAAAGATCGCGCTGGCCAATTGCGCCACGGAGAAAGTCCTGCTCAACTCTCACCACAATTAGAATATATCTTCAAAGCTATCACCCCATAGAAAAAAAAAGCGCCGCACCACCACTGGGTGGGCTCGAACCTCCGACCTTTTGGTTAACAGCCGATCGCGCTAGCCAATTGCGCCACCAAGACAATCCTGCTCCACTCTCACCACCATAAGAACATATCTTCAAAGCTATCAGCCCGAAGAAAAAAGCAACACACCACTCCCGGGAGGGCTCGAAACTCCAACCTTTCGGTTAACAGCCGATCGCGCGAGCCCATTGCGCCACGGAGACAGTCTTGCTCCACTCTCACCACCATCAGAACATATCTTCAAAGCTATCATCGCAAAAAAAAAGCAACACACCACTCCCGGGAGGGCTCGAAACTCCAACCTTTCGGTCAACAGCCGATCGCGCTAGCCCATTGCGCCACAGAGGCAGTCTTGCTCATCTCTCACCACCATCAGATCATATCATCAAGGCTATCAGCTCAAAGAAAAAAAAGCACCGCACCACCACCGGGTGGGCTCGAACCTCCAACTTTTCGGTTAACAGCCGATCGCGCTGGCCAATTGCGCCACGGAGACAGTCCTGCTCCACTCTCCCCACAATTAGAACATATCTTCAAAGCTATCAGCCCAAAGAAAAAAAAGCGCCGCACCACCACCGCGTGGGCTCGAACCTCCAACCTTTCGGTTAACAGCAGATCGCGCTAGCCAATCGCGCCACGGAGACAGTCTTGCTCCCTTCCCACCACCATCAGAACATAACTTCAAAGCTATCAGCCCAAAGAAAAAAAAAGCACCGCACCACCACCGGGTGGGCTCGAACCTCCAACCTTTCGGTTAACAGCCGATCGCGCTAGCCAATTGCACCACGGAGACAGTCGTGCTCCATTCTCACCACCATCAGAACATATCTTCAAAGCTATCAGCGTAAAGAAAAAAGCAAAACACCACTCCCGGGAGGGCTCGAACCTCCAACTTTTCGGTTAACAGCCAATCGCGCTGGCCAATTGCGCCACGGAGAAAGTCCTGCTCAACTCTCACCACAATTAGAATATATCTTCAAAGCTATCACCCCATAGAAAAAAAAGCGCCGCACCACCACTGGGTGGGCTCGAACCTCCGACCTTTTGGTTAACAGCCGATCGCGCTAGCCAATTGCGCCACGGAGACAATCCTGCTCCACTCTCACCACCATAAGAACATATCTTCAAAGCTATCAGCCCAAAGAAAAAAAAGCGCCGCACCACCACCGGGTGGGCTCGAACCTCCAACTTTCCGGTTAACAGCCGATCACGCTAGCCAATTGCGCCACGGAGACATTCCTGCTCCATTCTCACCACCATCAGAACATATCTTCAAAGCTATCAGCCCACAGAAAAAAAGCGCCGCACAACCACCGGGTAGGCTCGAACCTCCGACTTTTCGGTTAACAGCCGATCGCGCTAGCCAATTGCGCCACGGAGAACCACCGTCAGAACATTTCTTCAGAGCTATCAGCCCAAAGAAAAAAAAAGCGCTGCACAACCACCGGGTAGGCTCGAACCTCCAACCTTACGGTTAACAGCCGATCGCGCTAGCCCATTGCGCCACGGAGACAGTCTTGCTCCACTCTCACCACCATCAGAACATATCTTCAAAGCTATCAGCGCAAAGAAAAAAGCAACACACCACTCCCGGGAGGGCTCGAAACTCCAACCTTTCGGTACACAGCCGATCGCGCTAGCCCATTGCGCCATGGAGACAATCTTGCTCCCTTCTCACCACCATCAGAACATAACTTCAAAGCTATCATCCCAAAGAAAAAAAAGCACCGCACCACCACCGGGTGGGCTCGAACCTCCAACCTTTCGGTTAACAGCCGATCGCGCTAGCTAATTGCACCACGGAGACAGTCCTGCTCTACTCTCACCACCATCAGAACATATCTTCAAAGCTATCAGCCCAAAGAAAAAAAAGCGCCGCACCACCGCCGGGTGGGCTCGAAACTCCAACCTTTCGGTTAACAGCCGATCGCGCTAGCCAACTGCGCCACAGAGACAGTCCTGCTCTACTCTCACCACCATCAGAACATATCTTCAAAGCTATCAGCCCAAGAAAAAAAAGCGCCGCACAACCACCGGGTAGGCTCGAACCTCCGGCTTTTCGGTTAACAGCCGATCGCGCTAGCCAATTGCGCCACGGAGACAGTCCTGCTCCACTCTAACCACCATAAGAACATAGCTTCAAAGCTATCAGCCCAAAGAAAAAAAAGCGCCGCACCACCACTTTGTGGGCTCGAACCTCCGACCTTTTGGTTAACAGCCGATCGCGCGTGCCAATTGCGCCACGGAGACAGTCCTGCTCCACTCTCACCACCATAAGAACATATCTTCAAAGCTATCAGCCCAAAGAAAAAAAAGCGCCGCACCACCACTGGGTGGGCTCGAACCTCCGACCTTTTGGTTAACAGCCGATCACGCTAGCCAATTGCGCCACGGAGACAGACCTGCTCCACTCTCACCACCATAAGAACATATCATCAAAGCTATCAGCCCAAAGAAAAAAAAGCACCGCACCACCACCGGGTGGGCTCGAACCTCCAACTTTCCGGTTGACAGCCGATCAAGCGAGCCAATTGCGCCACGGAGACAGTCCTGCTCCACTCTCACCACCATCAGAACATATCTTCAAAGCTATCAGCCCACAGAAAAAAAAGCGCCGCACAACCACCGGGTAGGCTCGAACCTCCAACTTTTCGGTTAACAGCCGATCGCGCTAGCCCATTGCGCCACGGAGACAGTCTTGCTCCCTTCTCACCACCATCAGAACATAACTTCAAAGCTATCAGCCCAAAGAAAAAAAAGCGCCGCACCACCATCGTGTGGGCTGGAACCTCCAACATTTTGGTTAACACCCGATCGCGCTATCCAATTGCGCCACGGAGACAATCCTGCGCCACTCTCACAACCATAAGAACATATCTTCAAAGCTATCAGCCCGAAGAAAAAAGCAACACACTACTCCCGGGAGGGCTCGAAACTCCAACATTTCGGTCAACAGCCGATCGCGCTAGCCCATTGCGCCACGGAGACAGTCTTGCTCCCTTCCCACCACCATCAGAACATAACTTCAAAGCTATCAGCCCAAAGAAAAAAGCAAAACACCACTCCCGGGAGACCTCGAACCTCCAACTTTTCGGTTAACAGCTGATCGCGCTGGCCAATTGCGCCACGGAGAAAGTCCTGCTCAACTCTCACCACAATTAGAATATATCTTCAAAGCTATCACCCCATAGAAAATAAAGCGCCGCACCACCACTGGGTGGGCTCGAACTTCCGACCATTTGGTTAACAGCCGATCGCGCTAGCCAATTGCGCCACGGAGACAATCCTGCTCTACTCTCACCACCATAAGAACATATCTTCAAAGCTATCAGCCCGAAGAAAAAAGCAACACACCACTCCCGGGAGGGCTCGAAACTCCAACCTTTCGGTCAACAGCCGATCGCGCTAGCCAATTGCCCCACGGAGACAGTCGTGCTCCACTCTCACCACCGTCAGAACATTTCTTCAGAGCTATCACCCCAAAGAAAAAAAAAGCGCCACACCACCACCGGTTGGGCTAGAACCTCCAACCTTTCGGTTAACAGCCGATCGCGCTAGCCAATTGTGCAACGAAGACAGTCCTGCTCCACTCTCACCACCATCAGAACATATCTTCAAAGCTATTACCGCAAAGAAAAAAGCAACACACCACTCCCGGGAGGGCTCAAAACTCCAACATTTCGGTTAACAGCCGATCGCGCGAGCCCATTGCGCCACGGAGACAGTCTTGCTCCACTCTCTCCACCATCAGAACAAATCTTCAAAGCTATCATCGCAAAGAAAAAAGCAACACACCACTCCCGGGAGGGCTCGAAACTCCAACCTTTCGGTCAACAGCCGATCGCGCTAGCCATTGCGCCACGGAGACAGTCTTGCTCATCTCTTACCACCATCAGATCATATCATCAAGCCTATCAGCTAAAAGAAAAAAAAAGCACCACACCACCACCGGGTGGGCTCGAACCTCCAACTTTTCGGTTAACAGCCGATCGCGCTGGCCAATTGCGCCACGGAGACAGTCCTGTTCCACTCTCCCCACAATTAGAACATATCTTCAAAGCTATCAGCCCAAAGAAAAAAAAGCGCCGCACCACCACCGGGTGGGCTCGAACCTCCAACCTTTCGGTTAACAGCCGATCGCGCTAGCCAATTGCGCAACGAAGACAGTCCTGCTCCACTCTCACCACCATCAGAACATATCTTCAAAGCTATTACCGCAAAGAAAAAAGCAACACACCACTCCCGGGAGGGCTCAAAACTCCAACATTTAAGTTAACAGCCGATCGCGCGAGCCCATTGCGCCACGGAGACAGTCTTGCTCCACTCTCTCCACCATCAGAACAAATCTTCAAAGCTATCATCGCAAAGAAAAAAGCAACACACCACTCCCGGGAGGGCTCGAAACTACAACCTTTCGGTCAACAGCCGATCGCGCTAGCCATTGTGCCACGGAGACAGTCTTGCTCATCTCTTACCACCATCAGATCATATCATCAAGCCTATCAGCTCAAAGAAAAAAAAAGCACCGCACCACCACCGGGTGGGCTCGAACCTCCAACTTTTCGGTTAACAGCCGATCGCGCTGGCCAATTGCGCCACGGAGACAGTCCTGTTCCACTCTCCCCACAATTAGAACATATCTTCAAAGCTATCAGCCCAAAGAAAAAAAAGCGCCGCACCACCACCGGGTGGGCTCGAACCTCCAACCTTTCGGTTAACAGCAGATCGCGCTAGCCAATTGCGCCATGGAGACAATCGTGCTCCGCTCTCACCACCATCAGAACATATCTTCAAAGCTATCAGCGCAAAGAAAAAAAAGCGCCGCACCACCACCGGGTTGGCTCGAACCTCCAACCTTTCGGTTAACAGCCGATCGTGCAAGCCAATTGCGCCACGGAGACAGTCCTGCTCCACTCTCACCACCATCAGAACATATCTTCAAAGCTATCAGCCCAAAAAAAAACCACCGCACCACCACCGGGTGGGCTCGAACCTCCAACCTTTCGGTTAACAGGCAATCGCGCTAGCCAATTGCGCCACGGAGACAGTCCTGCTCCACTCTCACCACCATCAGAACATATCTTCAAAGCTATCAGCACAAAGAAAAAAAAGCGCCGCACCACCACCGGGTGGGCTCGAACCTCCAACCTTTCGGTTAACAGCCGATCGCGCTAGCCAATTGCGCCACGGAGACAGTCCTGCTTCACTCTCACCACCATAAGAACATATCTTCAAAGCTATCAGCCCAAAGAAAAAAAAAGCGCCATACCACCACAGGGTGGGCTCGAACCTCCGACCTTTTGGTTAACAGCCGATCGCGCTAGCCAATTGCGCCATGGAGACAGTCCTGCTCCACTCTCACCACCATCAGAACATATCTTCAAAGCTATCAGCCCAAAGAAAAAAAAGCACCGCACCACCACCGGGTAGGCTCGAACCTCCAACTTTCCGGTTAACAGCCGATCAAGCTAGCCAATTGCGCCACGGAGACAGTCCTGCTCCACTCTCACCACCATCAGAACATATCTTCAAAGCTATCAGCCCACAGAAAAAAAGCGCCGCACAACCACCGGGTAGGCTCGAACCTCCAACTTTTCGGTTAACAGCCGATCGCGCTAGCCAATTGCGCCACGGAGACAGACCTGCTCCACTCTCACCACCATAAGAACATATCATCAAAGCTATCAGCCCGAAGAAAAAAAAGTGCCACACCACCACTGGGTGGGCTCGAACCTCCGACCTTTTGGTTAACAGCCGATCGCGCTAGCCAATTGCGCCACGGAGACAGTCCTGCTCCACTCTCACCACCGTCAGAACATTTCTTCAGAGCTATCAGCCCAAAGAAAAAAAAGCACTGCACCACCACCGGGTGGGCTCGAACCTCTTACCTTACGGTTAACAGCCGATCGCGCTAGCCCATTGAGCCACGGAGACAGTCTTGCTCTACTCTCACCACCATCAGAACATATCTTCAAAGCTATCAGCGCAAAGAAAAAAGCAACACACCACTCCCGGGAGGGCTCGAAACTCCAACCTTTCGGTCAACAGCCGATCGCGCTAGCCCATTGCGCCACGGAGACAGTCTTGCTCCCTTCTCACCACCATCAGAACATAACTTCAAAGCTATCAGCCCAAAGAAAAAAAAGCACCGCACCACCATCGTGTGGGCTCGAACCTCCAACCTTTTGGTTAACAGCCGATCGCGCTAGCCAATTGCGCCACGGAGACAGTCGTGCTTCACTCTCACCACCATCAGAACATATCTTCAAAGCTATCAGCGCAAAGAAAAAAGCAAAACACCACTCGAACCTCCAACTTTTCGCTCGAACATCCAACTTTTCGGTTAACAGCCGATCGCGCTGGCCGATTGCGCCACGGAGAAAGTCCTGCTCCACTCTCACCACCGTCAGACCATTTCTTCAGAGCTATCACCACAAAGAAAAAAAAACGCCGCACCACCACCGGGTGGGCTCGAACCTCCACCCTTTCGGTTAACAGCCGATCGTGCTAGCCAATTGCACCACGGAGACAGTCGTGCCCACTCTCACCACCATCAGAACATATCTTCAAAGCTATCAGTGTAAAGAAAAAAGCAAAACACCACTCCCGGGAGGGCTCGAACCTCCAACTTTTCGGTTAACAGCTGATCGCGCTGGCCA
The DNA here is from genome assembly GCF_043290135.1 of Rhipicephalus microplus. Lineage (NCBI taxonomy): Eukaryota > Metazoa > Arthropoda > Arachnida > Ixodida > Ixodidae > Rhipicephalus > Rhipicephalus microplus. The sequence goes on from NW_027464602.1 coordinate 3,152,956, forward strand.
ATTGCGCCACGGAGAAAGTCCTGCTCAACTCTCACCACAATTAGAATATATCTTCAAAGCTATCACCCCATAGAAAATAAAGCGCCGCACCACCACTGGGTGGGCTCGAACCTCCGACCATTTGGTTAACAGCCGATCGCGCTAGCCAATTGCGCCACGGAGACAATCCTGCTCTACTCTCACCACCATAAGAACATATCTTCAAAGCTATCAGCCCGAAGAAAAAAGCAACACACCACTCCCGGGAGGGCTCGAAACTCCAACCTTTCGGTCAACAGCCGATCGCGCTAGCCAATTGCCCCACGGAGACAGTCGTGCTCCACTCTCACCACCGTCAGAACATTTCTTCAGAGCTATCACCCCAAAGAAAAAAAAAGCGCCACACCACCACCGGTTGGGCTAGAACCTCCAACCTTTCGGTTAACAGCCGATCGCGCTAGCCAATTGCGCAACGAAGACAGTCCTGCTCCACTCTCACCACCATCAGAACATATCTTCAAAGCTATTACCGCAAAGAAAAAAGCAACACACCACTCCCGGGAGGGCTCAAAACTCCAACATTTTGGTTAACAGCCGATCGCGCGAGCCCATTGCGCCACGGAGACAGTCATGCTCCACTCTCTCCACCATCAGAACAAATCTTCAAAGCTATCATCGCAAAGAAAAAAGCAACACACCACTCCCGGGAGGGCTCGAAACTCCAACCTTTCGGTCAACAGCTGATCGCGCTAGCCATTGCGCCACGGAGACAGTCTTGCTCATCTCTTACCACCATCAGATCATATCATCAAGCCTATCAGCTCAAAGAAAAAAAAAGCACCGCACCACCACCGGGTGGGCTCGAACCTCCAACTTTTCGGTTAACAGCCGATCGCGCTGGCCAATTGCGCCACGGAGACAGTCCTGTTCCACTCTCCCCTTAATTAGAACATATCTTCAAAGCTATCAGCCCAAAGAAAAAAAAGCGCCGCACCACCACCGGGTGGGCTCGAACCTCCAACCTTTCGGTTAACAGCCGATCGCGCTGGCCAATTGCGCCACGGAGACAGTCCTGCTCCACTCTCCCCACAATTAGAACATAACTTCAAAGCTATCAGCCCAAAGAAAAAAAAGCGCCGCACCACCACCGGGTGGGCTCGAACCTCCAACCTTTCGGTTAACAGCAGATCGCGCTAGCCAATCGCGCCACGGAGACAGTCTTGCTCCCTTCCCACCACCATCAGAACATAACTTCAAAGCTATCAGCCCAAAGAAAAAAAAAGCACCGCACCACCACCGGGTGGGCTCGAACCTCCAACCTTTCGGTTAACAGGCAATCGCGCTAGCCAATTGCGCCACGGAGACAGTCCTGCTCCACTCTCACCACCATCAGAACATATCTTCAAAGCTATCAGCACAAAGAAAAAAAAGCGCCGCACCACCACCGGGTGGGCTCGAACCTCCAACCTTTCGGTTAACAGCCGATCGCGCCAGCCAATTGCGCCACGGAGACAGTCCTGCTTCACTCTCACCACCATAAGAACATATCTTCAAAGCTATCAGCCCAAAGAAAAAAAAAGCGCCATACCACCACAGGGTGGGCTCGAACCTCCGACCTTTTGGTTAACAGCCGATCGCGCTAGCCAATTGCGCCATGGAGACAGTCCTGCTCCACTCTCACCACCATCAGAACATATCTTCAAAGCTATCAGCCCAAAGAAAAAAAAGCACCGCACCACCACCGGGTAGGCTCGAACCTCCAACTTTCCGGTTAACAGCCGATCAAGCTAGCCAATTGCGCCACGGAGACAGTCCTGCTCCACTCCCACCACCATCAGAACATATCTTCAAAGCTATCAGCCCACAGAAAAAAAGCGCCGCACAACCACCGGGTAGGCTCGAACCTCCAACTTTTCGGTTAACAGCCGATCGCGCTAGCCAATTGCGCCACGGAGACAGACCTGCTCCACTCTCACCACCATAAGAACATATCATCAAAGCTATCAGCCCGAAGAAAAAAAAGTGCCACACCACCACTGGGTGGGCTCGAACCTCCAACCTTACGGTTAACAGCCGATCGCGCTAGCCCATTGAGCCACGGAGACAGTCTTGCTCTACTCTCACCACCATCAGAACATATCTTCAAAGCTATCAGCGCAAAGAAAAAAGCAACACACCACTCCCGGGAGGGCTCGAAACTGCAACCTTTCGGTCAACAGCCGATCGCGCTAGCCCATTGCGCCACGGAGACAGTCTTGCTCCCTTCTCACCACCATCAGAACATAACTTCAAAGCTATCAGCCCAAAGAAAAAAAAGCACCGCACCACCATCGTGTGGGCTCGAACCTCCAACCTTTTGGTTAACAGCCGATCGCGCTAGCCAATTGCGCCACGGAGACAGTCGTGCTTCACTCTCACCACCATCAGAACATATCTTCAAAGCTATCAGCGCAAAGAAAAAAGCAAAACACCACTCGAACCTCCAACTTTTCGCTCGAACATCCAACTTTTCGGTTAACAGCCGATCGCGCTGGCCAATTGCGCCACGGAGAAAGTCCTGCTCCACTCTCACCACCGTCAGACCATTTCTTCAGAGCTATCACCACAAAGAAAAAAAAACGCCGCACCACCACCGGGTGGGCTCGAACCTCCAACCTTTCGGTTAACAGCCGATCGTGCTAGCCAATTTCCCCACGGTGACAGTCGTGCTCCACTCTCACCACCATCAGAACATATCTTCAAAGCTATCAGCCCATAGAAAAAAAAAGCGCCGCACCACCACCGGGTGGGCTCGAACCACCACCTTTTCGGTTAACAGCCGATTGCGCTAGCCAATTGCGCCACGGCGACCGTCCTGCTCCACTCTCACCACCGTCAGACCATTTCTTCAGAGCTATCACCCCAAAGAAAAAAAAAGCGCCGCACCACCACCGGGTGGGCTCGAACCTCCAACTTTTCGGTTAACAGCCGATCGCGCTGGCCAATTGCGCCACGGAGACAGCCCTGCTCCACTCTCCCCACAATTAGAACATATCTTCAAAGCTATCAGCCCAAAGAAAAAAAAAGCGCCGCCCCACCACCGGGTGGGCTCGAACCTCCAATCTTTCGGTTAACAGCAGATCGCGCTAGCCAATTGCGCCACGGAGACAATCGTGCTCCGCTCTCACCACCATCAGAACATATCTTCAAAGCTATCAGCGCAAAGAAAAAAAGCGCCGCACCACCACCGGGTGGGCTCGAACCTCCAACCTTTCGGTTAACAGCCGATCGCGCAAGACAATTTCGCCATGGAGACAGTCCTGCTCCACTCTCACCACCATCAGAACATATCTTCAAAGGTATCAGCCCAAAGAAAAAAAAGCGCCGCACCACCACTGGGTGGGCTCGAACCTCCGACTTTTCGGTTAACAGCCGATCGCGGTAGCCAATTGCGCCACGGAGACAGTCCTGCTCCACTCTCCCCACCATCAGAACATATCTTCAAAGCTATCAGCCCAAAAAAAAAACCACCGCACCACCACCGGGTGGGCTCGAACCTCCAACCTTTCGGTTAACAGGCAATCGCGCTAGCCAATTGCGCCACGGAGACAGTCCTGCTCCACTCTCACCACCATCAGAACATATCTTCAAAGCTATCAGCACAAAGAAAAAAAGCGCCGCACCACCACCGGGTGGGCTCGAACCTCCAACCTTTCGGTTAACAGCCGATCGCGCTAGCCAATTGCGCCATGGAGACAGTCCTGCTCCACTCTCACCACCATCAGAACATATCTTCAAAGCTATCAGCCCAAAGAAAAAAAGCACCGCACCACCACCGGGTGGGCCCGAACCTCCAACTTTCCGGTTGACAGCCGATCAAGCTAGCCAATTGCGCCACGGAGACTGTCCTGCTCCACTCTCACCACCATCGGAACATATCTTCAAAGCTATCAGCCCACAGAAAAAAAGCGCCGCACAACCACCGGGTAGGCTCGAACCTCCAACTTTTCGGTTAACAGCCGATCGCGCTAGCCAATTGTGCCACGGAGACAGACCTGCTCCACTCTCACCACCATAAGAACATATCATCAAAACTATCAGCCCGAAGAAAAAAAAGTGCCACACCACCACTGGGTGGGCTCGAACCTCCGACCTTTTGGTTAACAGCCGATCGTGCTAGCCAATTGCGCCACGGAGACAGTCCTGCTCCACTCTCACCACCGTCAGAACATTTCTTCAGAGCTATCAGCCCAAAGAAAAAAAAGCGCTGCACCACCACCGGGTGGGCTCGAACCTCCAACCTTACGGTTAACAGCCGATCGCGCTAGCCCATTGCGCCACGGAGACAGTCTTGCTCCACTCTCACCACCATCAGAACATATCTTCAAAGCTATCAGCGCAAAGAAAAAAGCAACACACCACTCCCGGGAGGGCTCGAAACTCCAACCTTTCGGTCAACAGCCGATCGCGCTAGCCCATTGCGCCACGGAGACAGTCTTGCTCCCTTCTCACCACCATCAGAACATAACTTCAAAGCTATCAGCCTAAAGAAAAAAAAGCACCGCACCACCATCGTGTGGGCTCGAACCTCCAACCTTTTGGTTAACAGCCGATCGCGCTAGCCAATTGCGCCACGGAGACAGTCGTGCTTCACTCGCACCACCATCAGAACATATCTTCAAAGCTATCAGCGCAAAGAAAAAAGCAAAACACCACTCGAACCTCCAAGTTTTCGCTCGAACATCCAACTTTTCGGTTAACAGCCGATCGCGCTGGCCAATTGCGCCACGGAGAAAGTCCTGCTCCACTCTCACCACCGTCAGACCATTTCTTCAGAGCTATCACCCCAAAGAAAAAAAAGCGCCGCACCACCACCGGGTGGGCTCGAACCTCCAACCTTTCGGTTAACAGCCGATCGTGCTAGCCAATTTCCCCACAGTGACAGTCGTGCTCCACTCTCACCACCATCAGAACATATCTTCAAAGCTATCAGCCCATAGAAAAAAAAGCGCCGCACCACCACCGGGTGGGCTCGAACCTCCAACTTTTCGGTTAACAGCCGATTGCGCTAGCCAATTGCGCCACGGGGAGCGTCCTGCTCCACTCTCACCACCGTCAGACCATTTCTTCAGAGCTATCACCCCAAAGAAAAAAAAAGCGCCGCACCACCACCGGGTGGGCTCGAACCTCCAACCTTTCGGGTAACAGCCGATCGCGCTAGCCAATTGCCCCACGGAGACAGTCGTGCTCCACTCTCACCACCGTCAGAACATTTCTTCAGAGCTATCACCCCAAAGAAAAAAAAGCGCCGCACCACCACCGGTTGGGCTAGAACCTCCAACTTTTCGGTTAACAGCCGATCGCGCTAGCCAATTGCGCCACGAAGACAGTCCTGCTCCACTCTCACCACCATCAGAACATATCTTCAAAGCTCTTACCGCAAAGAAAATAGCAACACACCACTCCCGGGAGGGCTCAAAACTCCAACCTTTCGGTTAACAGCCGATCGCGCTAGCCCATTGCGCCACGGAGACAGTCTTGCTCCACTCTCACCACCATCAGAACATATCTTCAAAGCTATCAGCCCAAACAAAAAAAAAGCGCCGCACCACCACCGGGTGGGCTGGAACCTCCAATCTTTCGGTTAACAGCAGATCGCGCTAGCCAATTGCGCCACGGAGACAATCGTGCTCCACTCTCACCACCATCAGAACATATCTTCAAAGCTATCAGCCCACAGAAAAAAAAGCGCCACACAACCACCGGGTAGGCTCGAACCTCCGACTTTTCGGTTAACAGCCGATCGCGCTAGCCAATTGCGCCACGGAGACAGTCTTGCTCATCTCTTACCACCATCAGATCATATCATCAAGCCTATCAGCTCAAAGAAAAAAAAAGCACCGCACCACCACCGGGTGGGCTCGAACCTCCAACTTTTCGGTTAACAGCCGATCGCGCTGGCCAATTGCGCCACGGAGACAGTCCTGTTCCACTCTCCCCACAATTAGAACATATCTTCAAAGCTATCAGCCCAAAGAAAAAAAAGCGCCGCACCACCACCGGGTGGGCTCGAACCTCCAACCTTTCGGTCAACAGCCGATCGCGCTAGCCAATTGCCCCACGGAGACAGTCGTGCTCCACTCTCACCACCGTCAGAACATTTCTTCAGAGCTATCACCCCAAAGAAAAAAAAAGCGCCACACCACCACCGGTTGGGCTAGAACCTCCAACCTTTCGGTTAACAGCCGATCGCGCTAGCCAATTGCGCAACGAAGACAGTCCTGCTCCACTCTCACCACCATCAGAACATATCTTCAAAGCTATTACCGCAAAGAAAAAAGCAACACACCACTCCCGGGAGGGCTCAAAACTCCAACATTTCGGTTAACAGCCGATCGCGCGAGCCCATTGCGCCACGGAGACAGTCTTGCTCCACTCTCTCCACCATCAGAACAAATCTTCAAAGCTATCATCGCAAAGAAAAAAGCAACACACCACTCCCGGGAGGGCTCGAAACTCCAACCTTTCGGTCAACAGCCGATCGCGCTAGCCATTGCGCCACGGAGACAGTCTTGCTCATCTCTTACCACCATCAGATCATATCATCAAGCCTATCAGCTCAAAGAAAAAAAAAGCACCGCACCACCACCGGGTGGGCTCGAAACTCCAACCTTTCGGTCAACAGCCGATCGCGCTAGCCCATTGCGCCACGGAGACAGTCTTGCTCCACTCTCACCAATCAGAACAAATCTTCAAAGCTATCATCGCAAAGAAAAAAGCAACACACCACTCCCGGGAGGGCTCGAAACTCCAACCTTTCGGTCAACAGCCGATCGCGCTAGCCCATTGCGCCACGGAGACAGTCTTGCTCATCTCTTACCACCATCAGATCATAACATCAAGCCTATCAGCTCAAAGAAAAAAAAAGCACCGCATTACCACCGGGTGGGCTCGAACCTCCAACTTTTCGGTTAACAGCCGATCGCGCTGGCCAATTGCGCCACGGAGACAGTCCTGCTCCACTCTCCCCACAATTAGAACATATCTTCAAAGCTATCAGCCCAAAGAAAAAAAAAGCGCCGCACCACCACCGGGTGGGCTCGAACCTCCAACCTTTCGGTTAACAGCAGATCGCGCTAGCCAATTGCGCCACGGAGACAATCGTGCTCCGCTCTCACCACCATCAGAACATATCTTCAAAGCTATCAGCGCAAAGAAAAAAAAGCGCCGCACCACCACCGGGTGGGCTCGAACCTCCAACCTTTCGGTTAACAGCCGATCGCGCAAGCCAATTTCGCCATGGAGACAGTCCTGCTCCACTCTCACCACCATCAGAACATATCTTCAAAGGTATCAGCCCAAAGAAAAAAAAGCGCCGCACCACCACTGGGTGGGCTCGAACCTCCGACTTTTCGGTTAACAGCCGATCGCGGTAGCCAATTGCGCCACGGAGACAGTCCTGCTCCACTCTCACCACCATCAGAACATATCTTCAAAGCTATCAGCCCAAAAAAAGACCACCGCACCACCACCGGGTGGGCTCGAACCTCCAACTTTTCGGTTAACAGCCGATCGCGCTAGCCAATTGCGCCACGGAGACAGACCTGCTCCACTCTCACCACCATAAGAACATATCATCAAAGCTATCAGCCCGAAGAAAAAAAAGTGCCACACCACCACTGGGTGGGCTCGAACCTCTGACCTTTTGGTTAACAGCCGATCGCGCTAGCCAATTGCGCCACGGAGACAGTCCTGCTCCACTCTCACCACCGTCAGAACATTTCTTCAGAGCTATCAGCCCAAAGAAAAAAAAGCGCTGCACCACCACCGGGTGGGCTCGAACCTCCAACCTTACGGTTAACAGCCGATCGCGCTAGCCCATTGCGCCACGGAGACAGTCTTGCTCCACTCTCACCACCATCAGAACATATCTTCAAAGCTATCAGCGCAAAGAAAAAAGCAACACACCACTCCCGGGAGGGCTCGAAACTCCAACCTTTCGGTCAACAGCCGATCGCGCTAGCCCATTGCGCCACGGAGACAGTCTTGCTACCTTCTCACCACCATCAGAACATAACTTCCAAGCTATCAGCCCAAAGAAAAAAAAGCACCGCACCACCATCATGTGGGCTCGAACCTCCAACCTTTTGGTTAACAGCCGATCGCGCTAGCCAATTGCGACACGGAGACAGTCGTGCTTCACTCTCACCACCATCAGAACATAACTTCGAAGCTATCAGCCCAAAGAAAAAAAAGCGCCGCACCACCATCGTGTGGGCTCGAACCTCCAACCTTTTGGTTAAAACCCGATCGCGCTATCCAATTGCGCCACGGAGACAATCCTGCTCCACTCTCACCACCATAAAAACATATCTTCAAAGCTATCAGCCCGAAGAAAAACGCAACACACCACTCCCGGGAGGGCTCGAAACTCCAACCTTTCGGTCAACAGCCGATCGCGCTAGCCCATTGCGCCACGGAGACAGTCTTGCTCCACTCTCACCAATCAGAACAAATCTTCAAAGCTATCATCGCAAAGAAAAAAGCAACACACCACTCCCGGGAGGGCTCGAAACTCCAACCTTTCGGTCAACAGCCGATCGCGCTAGCCCATTGCGCCACGGAGACAGTCTTGCTCATCTCTTACCACCATCAGATCATAACATCAAGCCTATCAGCTCAAAGAAAAAAAAAGCACCGCATTACCACCGGGTGGGCTCGAACCTCCAACTTTTCGGTTAACAGCCGATCGCGCTGGCCAATTGCGCCACGGAGACAGTCCTGCTCCACTCTCCCCACAATTAGAACATATCTTCAAAGCTATCAGCCCAAAGAAAAAAAAAGCGCCGCACCACCACCGGGTGGGCTCGAACCTCCAACCTTTCGGTTAACAGCAGATCGCGCTAGCCAATTGCGCCACGGAGACAATCGTGCTCCGCTCTCACCACCATCAGAACATATCTTCAAAGCTATCAGCGCAAAGAAAAAAAAGCGCCGCACCACCACCGGGTGGGCTCGAACCTCCAACCTTTCGGTTAACAGCCGATCGCGCAAGCCAATTTCGCCATGGAGACAGTCCTGCTCCACTCTCACCACCATCAGAACATATCTTCAAAGGTATCAGCCCAAAGAAAAAAAAGCGCCGCACCACCACTGGGTGGGCTCGAACCTCCGACTTTTCGGTTAACAGCCGATCGCGGTAGCCAATTGCGCCACGGAGACAGTCCTGCTCCACTCTCACCACCATCAGAACATATCTTCAAAGCTATCAGCCCAAAAAAAGACCACCGCACCACCACCGGGTGGGCTCGAACCTCCAACTTTTCGGTTAACAGCCGATCGCGCTAGCCAATTGCGCCACGGAGACAGACCTGCTCCACTCTCACCACCATAAGAACATATCATCAAAGCTATCAGCCCGAAGAAAAAAAGTGCCACACCACCACTGGGTGGGCTCGAACCTCTGACCTTTTGGTTAACAGCCGATCGCGCTAGCCAATTGCGCCACGGAGACAGTCCTGCTCCACTCTCACCACCGTCAGAACATTTCTTCAGAGCTATCAGCCCAAAGAAAAAAAAGCGCTGCACCACCACCGGGTGGGCTCGAACCTCCAACCTTACGGTTAACAGCCGATCGCGCTAGCCCATTGCGCCACGGAGACAGTCTTGCTCCACTCTCACCACCATCAGAACATATCTTCAAAGCTATCAGCGCAAAGAAAAAAGCAACACACCACTCCCGGGAGGGCTCGAAACTCCAACCTTTCGGTCAACAGCCGATCGCGCTAGCCCATTGCGCCACGGAGACAGTCTTGCTACCTTCTCACCACCATCAGAACATAACTTCAAAGCTATCAGCCCAAAGAAAAAAAAGCACCGCACCACCATCATGTGGGCTCGAACCTCCAACCTTTTGGTTAACAGCCGATCGCGCTAGCCAATTGCGACACGGAGACAATCGTGCTTCACTCTCACCACCATCAGAACATATCTTCAAAGCTATCAGCGCAAAAAAAAAGCAAAACACCACTCGAACCTCCAACTTTTCGCTCGAACATCCAACTTTTTGGTTAACAGCCGATCGCGCTGGCCAATTGGGCCACGGAGAAAGTCCTGCTCCACTCTCACCACCGTCAGACCATTTTTTCAGAGCTATCACCCCAAAGAAAAAAAAGCGCCGCACCACCACCGGGTGGGCTCGAACCTCCAACCTTTCGGTTAACAGCCGATCGTGCTAGCCAATTTCCCCACGGTGACAGTCGTGCTCCACTCCCACCACCATCAGAACATATCTTCAAAGCTATCAGCCCATAGAAAAAAAAAGCGCCGCACCACCACCGGGTGGGCTCGAACCTCCAACTTTTCGGTTAACAGCCGATTGCGCTAGCCAATTGCGCCACGGGGACCGTCCTGCTCCACTCTCACCACCGTCAGACCATTTCGTCAGAGCTATCACCCCAAAGAAAAAAAAAGCGCCGCACCACCACCGGGTGGGCTCGAACCTCCAACCTTTTGGGTAACAGCCGATCGCGCTAGCCAATTGCCCCACGGAGACAGTCGTGCTCCACTCTCACCACCGTCAGAACATTTCTTCAGAGCTATCACCCCAAAGAAAAAAAAGCGCCGCACCACCACCGGTTGGGCTAGAACCTCCAACTTTTCGGTTAACAGCCGATCGCGCTAGCCAATTGCGCCACGGAGACAGTCCTGCTCCACTCTCACCACCATAGGAGCATATCTTCAAAGCTATCAGCCCAAAGAAAAAAAAGCGCCGCACCACCACTGGGTGGGCTCGAACCTCCGACCTTTTGGTTAACAGCCGATCGCGCTAGCCAATTGCGCCACGGAGACAATCCTGCTCCACTCTCACCACCATCAGAACATATCTTCAAAGCTATCAGCCCAAAGAAAAAAAAGCGCGCACCACCACCGGGTGGGCTCGAACCTCCAACTTTCCGGTTAACAGCCGATCACGCCAGCTAATTGCGCCACGGAGACAGTCCTGCTCCACTCTCACCACCATCAGAACATATCTTCAAAGCTATCAGCCCACAGAAAAAAAAAGCGCCGCACAACCACCAGGTAGGCTCGAGCCTCCGACTTTTCGGTTAACAGCCGATCGCGCTAGCCAATTGCGCCACGGAGACAGTCCTGCTCCACTCTCACCACCATAAGAACATATCTTCAAAGCTATTAGCCCAAAGAAAAAAAAAGCGCCGCACCACCACTGGGTGGGCTCGAACCTCCGACCTTTTGGTTAACAGCCGATCGCGCTAGCCAATTGCGCCACGGAGACAATCCTGCTCCACTCTCACCACCATAAGAACATATCTTCAAAGCTATCAGCTGAAGAAAAAAGCAACACACCACTCCCGGGAGGGCTCGAAACTCCAACCTTTCGGTCAACAGCCGATCGCGCTAGCCCATTGCGCCACGGAGACAGTCTTGCTCCCTTCCCACCACCATCAGAACATAACTTCAAAGCTATCAGCCCAAAGAAAAAAAAGCACCGCACCACCACCGGGTGGGCTCGAACCTCCAACCTTTCGGTTAACAGCCGATCGCGCTAGCCAATTGCACCACGGAGACAGTCGTGCTCCACTCTCACCACCATCAGAACATATCTTCAAAGCTATCAGCGCAAAGAAAAAAGCAAAACACCACTCCCGAGAGGGCTCGAACCTCCAACTTTTCGGTTAACAGCCGATCGCGCTGGCCAATTGCGCCACGGAGAAAGTCCTGCTCTACTCTCACCACAATTAGAATATATCTTCAAAGCTATCACCCCATAGAAAAAAAAGCGCCGCACCACCACTGGGTGGGCTCGAACCTCCGACCTTTTGGTTAACAGCCGATCGCGCTAGCCAATTGCGCCACGAAGACAATCCTGCTCCACTCTCACCACCATAAGAACATATCTTCAAAGCTATCAGCCCGAAGAAAAAAGCAACACACCCCTCCCGGGAGGGCTCGAAACTCCAACCTTTCGGTCAACAGCCGATCGCGCTAGCCAATCGCCCCACGGAGACAGTCATGCTCGACTCTCACCACCGTCAGAACATTTCTTCAGAGCTATCACCCCAAAGAAAAAAAAAGCGCCGCATCACCACCGGTTGGGCTAGAACCTCCAACCTTTCGGTTAACAGCCGATCGCGCTAGCCAATTGCGCAACGAAGACAGTCCTGCTCCACTCTCACCACCATCAGAACATATCTTCAAAGCTATTACCGCAAAGAAAAAAGCAACACACCACTCCCGGGAGGGCTCAAAACTCCAACCTTTCGGTTAACAGCCGATCGCGCGAGCCCATTGCGCCACGGAGACAGTCTTGCTCCACTCTCACCACCATCAGAACATATCTTCAAAGCTATCATCGCAAAGAAAAAAGCAACACACCACTCCCAGGAGGGCTCGAAACTCCAACCTTTCGGTCAACAGCCGATCGCGCTAGCCCATTGCGCCACGGAGACAGTCTTGCTCATCTCTCACCACCATCAGATCATATCATCAAGGCTCTCAGCTCAAAGAAAAAAAAAGCACCGCACCACCACCGGGTGGGCTCGAACCTCCAACGTTTCGGTTAACAGCCGATCGCGCTGGCCAATTGCGCCACGGAGACAGTCCTGCTCCACTCTCCCCACAATTAGAACATATCTTCAAAGCTATCAGCCCAAAGAAAAAAAAAGCGCCGCACCACCACCGGGTGGGCTCGAACCTCCAACATTTCGGTTAACAGCAGATCGCGCTAGCCAATTGCGCCACGGAGACAGTCTTGCTCCCTTCCCACCACCATCAGAACATAACTTCAAAGCTATCAGCCCAAAGAAACAAAAAGCACCGCACCACCACCGGGTGGGCTCGAACCTCCAACCTTTCGGTTAACAGCCGATCGCGCTAGCCAATTGCACCACGGAGACAGTCGTGCTCCACTCTCACCACCATCAGAACATATCTTCAAAGCTATCAGCGTAAAGAAAAAAGCAAAACACCACTCCCGGGAGGGTTCGAACCTCCAACTTTTCGGTTAACAGCCGATCGCGCTGGCCAATTGTGCCACGGAGACAGTCCTGCTCCATTCTCACCACCATCAGAACATATCTTCAAAGCTATCAGCCCACAGAAAAAAAAGCGCCGCACAACCACCGGGTAGGCTCGAACCTCCGACTTTTCGGTTAACAGCCGATCGCGCTAGCCAATTGCGCCACGGAGAAAGTCCTGCTCCACTCTCACCACCATCAGAACATATCTTCAAAGCTATCAGCCCACAGAAAAAAAAGCGCCGCACAACCACCGGGTAGGCTCGAGCCTCCGACTTTTCGGTTAACAGCCGATCGCGCTAGCCAATTGCGCCACGGAGACAGTCCTGCTCCACTCTCACCACCATAAGAACATATCTTCAAAGCTATCAGCCCAAAGAAAAAAAAGCGCCGCACCACCACTGGGTGGGCTCGAACCTCCGACCTTTTGGTTAACAGCCGATCGCGCTAGCCAATTGCGCCACGGAGACAATCCTGCTCCACTATCACCACCATAAGAACATATCTTCAAAGCTATCAGCCCGAAGAAAAAAGCAACACACCACTCCCGGGAGGGCTCGAAACTCCAACCTTTCGGTCAACAGCCGATCGCGCTAGCCCATTGCGCCACGGAGACAGTCTTGCTCCCTTCCCACCACCATCAGAACATAACTTCAAAGCTATCAGCCCAAAGAAAAAAAAGCACCGCACCACCACCGGGTGGGCTCGAACCTCCAACCTTTCGGTTAACAGCCGATCGCGCTAGCCAATTGCACCACGGAGACAGTCGTGCTCCACTCTCACCACCATCAGAACATATCTTCAAAGCTATCAGCGCAAAGAAAAAAGCAAAACACCACTCCCGGGAGGGCTCAAAACTCCAACCTTTCGGTTAACAGCCAATCGCGCTAGCCCATTGCGCCACGGAGACAGTCTTGCTCCACTCTCACCACCATCAGAACATATCTTCAAAGCTATCAGCCAAAGATCGCGCTGGCCAATTGCGCCACGGAGAAAGTCCTGCTCAACTCTCACCACAATTAGAATATATCTTCAAAGCTATCACCCCATAGAAAAAAAAAGCGCCGCACCACCACTGGGTGGGCTAATAATGGATCCAACTGGACAGCCTATCGCGAATAATGCAGTAGCAGAAGAACTAAACCATACCTTTTCTTCCGTTTTAACCAGAGAACCGATTGAAAACCTCCCTGATGTCTCCCCCCACAACTACCCTACCATGCCGGACGTCATTTTTTCACCTCAGGGCATCCAGAAAATTATCGAGTCGTTAAAACTTACATCATCCTGCGGCATCGATGGTATAAATGCTAAGGTGCTCAAAAACACCAAAGAAATCACCAGTGTCATTCTTTCCTATATTTTTCAGCAATCACTCTCATCCGGCATCGTTCCTCACGACTGGAAAGTGGGTAAGATCGTTCCGGTTCCTAAGCCTGGTTCATCTAGTTACCGGCCAATTTCCTTAACCAGCGTCTGTTCAAAAATAATGGAACATATAATTCATTCACAAATCGCTAACTTCCTTACCTCAGTTAAATTTTTTCACCCTAACCAACATGGATTCCAAAGGGGACTCTCATGCGATACTCAGCTTGCACTATTCATCCATGACTTAAGCGCTAGTGTAGACCTTAACATACCAGTTGACGCCCTTTTTATTGACTTTGAGAAAGCCTTTGACAAAGTTCCCCACAACCGCCTACTACTAAAACTCTCCCAATTAAGCCTTAACCAACTTGTCTACAATTGGATTCAGGACTTCCTCACTAACCGTCAGCAATTTGTTGAAGCTAACGATACGCCCTCTTCCCTTTCCAACGTAATCTCCGGTGTGCCACAAGGTACAGTTCTAGGACCCCTCCTCTTCTTAATTTACATCAATGATTTACCCGATAACATTTCATCTAACATCCGCCTCTTTGCCGACGACTGTGTAATCTACCGACCTATTACTAACGTTTCAGATACAATTACTCTCCAGCAGGACCTACTAAAGCTGGACGAGTGGTGTCGCAAATGGCTCATGGTATTAAATACTAATAAAACTGCACTTATTTCATTTCACAGACGCCAAAACTTACCCACCACTAACTATAATATTAATGGCTCCATAATTTCTTCCCTAAGTTTCATTAAATATCTCGGTGTTAACATTTCACAGAATCTAAACTGGTCTTTTCACGTAAGTAAAATAGTTAACAATGCTAACATAGCTCTCGGTTACCTTCGTCGTAACTTGCATCTTGCCCCTCCATCAGTCAAATTACTAGCCTACAAAACACTAATTCGCCCAAAACTAGAGTACGCATCCGCCATTTGGGACCCATTCCAAATTAACCTAAGTAAGTCCATCGAACTAATTCAAAACCGAGCAGTTAGATTCATCTACTCAGATTACTCGTATCATACCAGTGTTACCACCCTTAAAAGAATAGCAGATCTACCTAACCTTGACCTACGCCGTAAGGTTTCCAGACTATCCTTGTATCACAAAATGTATCATACGTTTCATTACAACTGTCCCATTCAATCAGCTCATCGTACTTCAGCCCGCACAAGCCACCACAAGGCCGTGTACCCACCTCCTGCATGTACCACAGCCCACCATCACTCCTTCTTCGCTCAAGCAGCCAGGGACTGGAACGATCTTCCCCCAAGTGTCATCCATCATAGCAACACGGATAGATTTAAAAATGCCATAGAATCATTGTTTTATTAACCCTATATTGTTTGCCCACACCCTCATGTAAAGCCCCCTGTTGGGTGGCCTTTGAGATATATTAAATAAATAAATAAATAAATAAACCTCCGACCTTTTGGTTAACAGCCGATCGCGCTAGCCAATCGCGCCACCAAGACAATCCTGCTCCACTCTCACCACCATAAGAACATATCTTCAAAGCTATCAGCCCGAAGAAAAAAGCAACACACCACTCCCGGGAGGGCTCGAAACTCCAACCTTTCGGTCAACAGCCGATCGCGCTAGCCAATTGCCCCACGGAGACAGTCGTGCTCCACTCTCACCACCGTCAGAACATTTCTTCAGAGCTATCACCCCAAAGAAAAAAAAAGCGCCGCATCACCACCGGTTGGGCTAGAACCTCCAACCTTTCGGTTAACAGCCGATCGCGCTAGCCAATTGCGCAACGAAGACAGTCCTGCTCCACTTTCATTACCATCAGAACATATCTTCAAAGCTATTACCGCAAAGAAAAAAGCAACACACCACTCCCGGGAGGGCTCAAAACTCCAACCTTTCGGTTAACAGCCGATCGCGCGAGCCCATTGCGCCACGGAGACAGTCTTGCTCCACTCTCACCACCATCAGAACATATCTTCAAAGCTATCATCGCAAAGAAAAAAGCAACACACCACTCCCGGGAGGGCTCGATTTTCCAACCTTTCGGTCAACAGCCGATCGCGCTAGCCCATTGCGCCATGGAGACAGTCTTGCTCATCTCTCACCACCATCAGATCATATCATCAAGGCTATCAGCTCAAAGAAAAAAAAGCACCGCACCACCACCGGGTGGGCTCGAACCTCCAACTTTTCGGTTAACAGCCGATCGCGCTGGCCAATTGCGCCACGGAGACAGTCCTGCTCCACTCTCCCCACAATTAGAACATATCTTCAAAGCTATCATCCCAAAGAAAAAAAAAGCGCCGCACCACCACCGGGTGGGCTCGAACCTCCAACCTTTCGGTTAACAGCAGATCGCGCTAGCCAATCGCGCCACGGAGACAGTCTTGCTCCCTTCCCACCACCATCAGAACATAACTTCAAAGCTATCAGCCCAAAGAAAAAAAAAGCACCGCACCACCACCGGGTGGGCTCGAACCTCCAACCTTTCGGTTAACAGCCGATCGCGCTAGCCAATTGCACCACGGAGACAGTCGTGCTCCATTCTCACCACCATCAGAACATATCTTCAAAGCTATCAGCGTAAAGAAAAAAGCAAAACACCACTCCCGGGAGGGCTCGAACCTCCAAATTTTCGGTTAACAGCCAATCGCGCTGGCCAATTGCGCCACGGAGAAAGTCCTGCTCAACTCTCACCACAATTAGAATATATCTTCAAAGCTATCACCCCATAGAAAAAAAAGCGCCGCACCACCACTGGGTGGGCTCGAACCTCCGACCTTTTGGTTAACAGCCGATCGCGCTAGCCAATTGCGCCACGGAGACAATCCTGCTCCACTCTCACCACCATAAGAACATATCTTCAAAGCTATCAGCCCAAAGAAAAAAAAGCGCCGCACCACCACCGGGTGGGCTCGAACCTCCAACTTTCCGGTTAACAGCCGATCACGCTAGCCAATTGCGCCACGGAGACATTCCTGCTCCATTCTCACCACCATCAGAACATATCTTCAAAGCTATCAGCCCACAGAAAAAAAGCGCCGCACAACCACCGGGTAGGCTCGAACCTCCGACTTTTCGGTTAACAGCCGATCGCGCTAGCCAATTGCGCCACGGAGAACCACCGTCAGAACATTTCTTCAGAGCTATCAGCCCAAAGAAAAAAAAAGCGCTGCACAACCACCGGGTAGGCTCGAACCTCCAACCTTACGGTTAACAGCCGATCGCGCTAGCCCATTGCGCCGCGGAGACAGTCTTGCTCCACTCTCACCACCATCAGAACATATCTTCAAAGCTATCAGCGCAAAGAAAAAAGCAACACACCACTCCCGGGAGGGCTCGAAACTCCAACCTTTCGGTACACAGCCGATCGCGCTAGCCCATTGCGCCATGGAGACAATCTTGCTCCCTTCTCACCACCATCAGAACATAACTTCAAAGCTATCATCCCAAAGAAAAAAAAAGCACCGCACCACCACCGGGTGGGCTCGAACCTCCAACCTTTCGGTTAACAGCCGATCGCGCTAGCCAATTGCACCACGGAGACAGTCCTGCTCTACTCTCACCACCATCAGAACATATCTTCAAAGCTATCAGCCCAAAGAAAAAAAAGCGCCGCACCACCGCCGGGTGGGCTCGAAACTCCAACCTTTCGGTTAACAGCCGATCGCGCTAGCCAATTGCGCCACAGAGACAGTCCTGCTCTACTCTCACCACCATCAGAACATATCTTCAAAGCTATCAGCCCAAGAAAAAAAAGCGCCGCACAACCACCGGGTAGGCTCGAACCTCCGACTTTTCGGTTAACAGCCGATCGCGCTAGCCAATTGCGCCACGGAGACAGTCCTGCTCCACTCTAACCACCATAAGAACATATCTTCAAAGCTATCAGCCCAAAGAAAAAAAAGCGCCGCACCACCACTTTGTGGGCTCGAACCTCCGACCTTTTGGTTAACAGCCGATCGCGCGTGCCAATTGCGCCACGGAGACAGTCCTGCTCCACTCTCACCACCATAAGAACATATCTTCAAAGCTATCAGCCCAAAGAAAAAAAAAGCGCCGCACCACCACTGGGTGGGCTCGAACCTCCGACCTTTTGGTTAACAGCCGATCACGCTAGCCAATTGCGCCACGGAGACAGACCTGCTCCACTCTCACCACCATAAGAACATATCATCAAAGCTATCAGCCCAAAGAAAAAAAAGCACCGCACCACCACCGGGTGGGCTCGAACCTCCAACTTTCCGGTTGACAGCCGATCAAGCGAGCCAATTGCGCCACGGAGACAGTCCTGCTCCACTCTCACCACCATCAGAACATATCTTCAAAGCTATCAGCCCACAGAAAAAAAAGCGCCGCACAACCACCGGGTAGGCTCGAACCTCCAACTTTTCGGTTAACAGCCGATCGCGCTAGCCCATTGCGCCACGGAGACAGTCTTGCTCCCTTCTCACCACCATCAGAACATAACTTCAAAGCTATCAGCCCAAAGAAAAAAAAGCGCCGCACCACCATCGTGTGGGCTCGAACCTCTAACCTTTTGGTTAACACCCGATCGCGCTATCCAATTGCGCCACGGAGACAATCCTCCTCCACTCTCACAACCATAAGAACATATCTTCAAAGCTATCAGCCCGAAGAAAAAAGCAACACACTACTCCCGGGAGGGCTCGAAACTCCAACATTTCGGTCAACAGCCGATCGCGCTAGCCCATTGCGCCACGGAGACAGTCTTGCTCCCTTCCCACCACCATCAGAACATAACTTCAAAGCTATCAGCCCAAAGAAAAAAGCAAAACACCACTCCCGGGAGGGCTCGAACCTCCAACTTTTCGGTTAACAGCTGATCGCGCTGGCCAATTGCGCCACGGAGAAAGTCCTGCTCAACTCTCACCACAATTAGAATATATCTTCAAAGCTATCACCCCATAGAAAATAAAGCGCCGCACCACCACTGGGTGGGCTCGAACTTCCGACCATTTGGTTAACAGCCGATCGCGCTAGCCAATTGCGCCACGGAGACAATCCTGCTCTACTCTCACCACCATAAGAACATATCTTCAAAGCTATCAGCTCGAAGAAAAAAGCAACACACCACTCCCGGGAGGGCTCGAAACTCCAACCTTTCGGTCAACAGCCGATCGCGCTAGCCAATTGCCCCACGGAGACAGTCGTGCTCCACTCTCACCACCGTCAGAACATTTCTTCAGAGCTATCACCCCAAAGAAAAAAAAAGCGCCACACCACCACCGGTTGGGCTAGAACCTCCAACCTTTCGGTTAACAGCCGATCGCGCTAGCCAATTGCGCAACGAAGACAGTCCTGCTCCACTCTCACCACCATCAGAACATATCTTCAAAGCTATTACCGCAAAGAAAAAAGCAACACACCACTCCCGGGAGGGCTCAAAACTCCAACATTTCGGTTAACAGCCGATCGCGCGAGCCCATTGCGCCACGGAGACAGTCCTGCTCCACTCTCTCCACCATCAGAACAAATCTTCAAAGCTATCATCGCAAAGAAAAAAGCAACACACCACTCCCGGGAGGGCTCGAAACTCCAACCTTTCGGTCAACAGCCGATCGCGCTAGCCATTGCGCCACGGAGACAGTCTTGCTCATCTCTTACCACCATCAGATCATATCATCAAGCCTATCAGCTCAAAGAAAAAAAAAGCACCGCACCACCACCGGGTGGGCTCGAACCTCCAACTTTTCGGTTAACAGCCGATCGCGCTGGCCAATTGCGCCACGGAGACAGTCCTGTTCCACTCTCCCCACAATTAGAACATATCTTCAAAGCTATCAGCCCAAAGAAAAAAAAGCGCCGCACCACCACCGGGTGGGCTCGAACCTCCAACCTTTCGGTTAACAGCCGATCGCGCTAGCCAATTGCGCAACGAAGACAGTCCTGCTCCACTCTCACCACCATCAGAACATATCTTGAAAGCTATTACCGCAAAGAAAAAAGCAACACACCACTCCCGGGAGGGCTCAAAACTCCAACATTTCGGTTAACAGCCGATCGCGCGAGCCCATTGCGCCACGGAGACAGTCTTGCTCCACTCTCTCCACCATCAGAACAAATCTTCAAAGCTATCATCGCAAAGAAAAAAGCAACACACCACTCCCGGGAGGGCTCGAAACTCCAACCTTTCGGTCAACAGCCGATCGCGCTAGCCATTGCGCCACGGAGACAGTCTTGCTCATCTCTTACCACCATCAGATCATATCATCAAGCCTATCAGCTCAAAGAAAAAAAAAGCACCGCACCACCACCGGGTGGGCTCGAACCTCCAACTTTTCGGTTAACAGCCGATCGCGCTGGCAAATTGCGCCACGGAGACAGTCCTGTTCCACTCTCCCCACAATTAGAACATATCTTCAAAGCTATCAGCCCAAAGAAAAAAAAAGCGCCGCACCACCACCGGGTGGGCTCGAACCTCCAACCTTTCGGTTAACAGCAGATCGCGCTAGCCAATTGCGCCACGGAGACAATCGTGCTCCGCTCTCACCACCATCAGAACATATCTTCAAAGCTATCAGCGCAAAGAAAAAAAAGCGCCGCACCACCACCGGGTTGGCTCGAACCTCCAACCTTTCGGTTAACAGCCGATCGCGCAAGCCAATTGCGCCACGGAAACAGTCCTGCTCCACTCTCACCACCATCAGAACATATCTTCAAAGCTATCAGCCCAAAAAAAAACCACCGCACCACCACCGGGTGGGCTCGAACCTCCAACCTTTCGGTTAACAGGCAATCGCGCTAGCCAATTGCGCCACGGAGACAGTCCTGCTCCACTCTCACCACCATCAGAACATATCTTCAAAGCTATCAGCACAAAGAAAAAAAAGCGCCGCACCACCACCGGGTGGGCTCGAACCTCCAACATTTCGGTTAACAGCCGATCGCGCTAGCCAATTGCGCCACGGAGACAGTCCTGCTTCACTCTCACCACCATAAGAACATATCTTCAAAGCTATCAGCCCAAAGAAAAAAAAAGCGCCATACCACCACAGGGTGGGCTCGAACCTCCGACCTTTTGGTTAACAGCCGATCGCGCTAGCCAATTGCGCCATGGAGACAGTCCTGCTCCACTCTCACCACCATCAGAACATATCTTCAAAGCTATCAGCCCAAAGAAAAAAAAAGCACCGCACCACCACCGGGTAGGCTCGAACCTCCAACTTTCCGGTTAACAGCCGATCAAGCTAGCCAATTGCGCCACGGAGACAGTCCTGCTCCACTCTCACCACCATCAGAACATATCTTCAAAGCTATCAGCCCACAGAAAAAAAGCGCCGCACAACCACCGGGTAGGCTCGAACCTCCAACTTTTCGGTTAACAGCCGATCGCGCTAGCCAATTGCGCCACGGAGACAGACCTGCTCCACTCTCACCACCATAAGAACATATCATCAAAGCTATCAGCCCGAAGAAAAAAAAGTGCCACACCACCACTGGGTGGGCTCGAACCTCCGACCTTTTGGTTAACAGCCGATCGCGCTAGCCAATTGCGCCACGGAGACAGTCCTGCTCCACTCTCACCACCGTCAGAACATTTCTTCAGAGCTATCAGCCCAAAGAAAAAAAAGCGCCGCACAACCACCGGGTAGGCTCGAACCTCCAACTTTTCGGTTAACAGCCGATCGCGCTAGCCAATTGCGCCACGGAGACAGTCTTGCTCCCTTCCCACCACCATCAGAACATAACTTCAAAGCTATCAGCCCAAAGAAAAAAAAAGCACCGCACCACCACCGGGTGGGCTCGAACCTCCAACCTTTCGGTTAACAGCCGATCGCGCTAGCCAATATCACCACGGAGACAGTCGTGCTCCACTCTCACCACCATCAGAACATATCTTCAAAGCTATCAGCGCAAAGAAAAAAGCAAAACACCACTCCCGGGAGGGCTCAAAACTCCAACCTTTCGGTTAACAGCCGATCGCGCTGGCCCATTGCGCCACGGAGTTAGTCTTGCTCCACTCTCACCACCATCAGAACATATCTTCAAAGCTATCAGCCAAAGATCGCGCTGGCCAATTGCGCCACGGAGAAAGTCCTGCTCAACTCTCACCACAATTAGAATATATCTTCAAAGCTATCACCCCATAGAAAAAAAAGCGCCGTACCACCACTGGGTGGGCTCGAACCTCCGACCTTTTGGTTAACAGCCGATCGCGCTAGCCAATTGCGCCACCAAGACAATCCTGCTCCACTCTCACCACCATAAGAACATATCTTCAAAGCTATCAGCCCGAAGAAAAAAGCAACACACCACTCCCGGGAGGGCTCGAAACTCCAACCTTTCGGTTAACAGCCGATCGCGCGAGCCCATTGCGCCACGGAGACAGTCTTGCTCCACTATCACCACCATCAGAACATATCTTCAAAGCTATCATCGCAAAAAAAAAGCAACACACCACTCCCGGGAGGGCTCGAAACTCCAACCTTTCGGTCAACAGCCGATCGCGCTAGCCCATTGCGCCACGGAGGCAGTCTTGCTCATCTCTCACCACCATCAGATCATATCATCAAGGCTATCAGCTCAAAGAAAAAAAAGCACCGCACCACCACCGGGTGGGCTCGAACCTCCAACTTTTCGGTTAACAGCCGATCGCGCTGGCCAATTGCGCCACGGAGACAGTCCTGCTCCACTCTCCCCACAATTAGAACATATCTTCAAAGCTATCAGCCCAAAGAAAAAAAAGCGCCGCACCACCACCGGGTGGGCTCGAACCTCCAACCTTTCGGTTAACAGCAGATCGCGCTAGCCAATCGCGCCACGGAGACAGTCTTGCTCCCTTCCCACCACCATCAGAACATAACTTCAAAGCTATCAGCCCAAAGAAAAAAAAAGCACCGCACCACCACCGGGTGGGCTCGAACCTCCAACCTTTCGGTTAACAGCCGATCGCGCTAGCCAATTGCACCACGGAGACAGTCGTGCTCCATTCTCACCACCATCAGAACATATCTTCAAAGCTATCAGCGTAAAGAAAAAAGCAAAACACCACTCCCGGGAGGGCTCGAACCTCCAAATTTTCGGTTAACAGCCAATCGCGCTGGCCAATTGCGCCACGGAGAAAGTCCTGCTCAACTCTCACCACAATTAGAATATATCTTCAAAGCTATCACCCCATAGAAAAAAAAGCGCCGCACCACCACTGGGTGGGCTCGAACCTCCGACCTTTTGGTTAACAGCCGATCGCGCTAGCCAATTGCGCCACGGAGACAATCCTGCTCCACTCTCACCACCATAAGAACATATCTTCAAAGCTATCAGCCCAAAGAAAAAAAAGCGCCGCACCACCACCGGGTGGGCTCGAACCTCCAACTTTCCGGTTAACAGCCGATCACGCTAGCCAATTGCGCCACGGAGACATTCCTGCTCCATTCTCACCACCATCAGAACATATCTTCAAAGCTATCAGCCCACAGAAAAAAAGCGCCGCACAACCACCGGGTAGGCTCGAACCTCCGACTTTTCGGTTAACAGCCGATCGCGCTAGCCAATTGCGCCACGGAGAACCACCGTCAGAACATTTCTTCAGAGCTATCAGCCCAAAGAAAAAAAAAGCGCTGCACAACCACCGGGTAGGCTCGAACCTCCAACCTTACGGTTAACAGCCGATCGCGCTAGCCCATTGCGCCACGGAGACAGTCTTGCTCCACTCTCACCACCATCAGAACATATCTTCAAAGCTATCAGCGCAAAGAAAAAAGCAACACACCACTCCCGGGAGGGCTCGAAACTCCAACCTTTCGGTACACAGCCGATCGCGCTAGCCCATTGCGCCATGGAGACAATCTTGCTCCCTTCTCACCACCATCAGAACATAACTTCAAAGCTATCATCCCAAAGAAAAAAAAAGCACCGCACCACCACCGGGTGGGCTCGAACCTCCAACCTTTCGGTTAACAGCCGATCGCGCTAGCCAATTGCACCACGGAGACAGTCCTGCTCTACTCTCACCACCATCAGAACATATCTTCAAAGCTATCAGCCCAAAGAAAAAAAAGCGCCGCACCACCGCCGGGTGGGCTCGAAACTCCAACCTTTCGGTTAACAGCCGATCGCGCTAGCCAATTGCGCCACAGAGACAGTCCTGCTCTACTCTCACCACCATCAGAACATATCTTCAAAGCTATCAGCCCAAGAAAAAAAAGCGCCGCACAACCACCGGGTAGGCTCGAACCTCCGACTTTTCGGTTAACAGCCGATCGCGCTAGCCAATTGCGCCACGGAGACAGTCCTGCTCCACTCTAACCACCATAAGAACATATCTTCAAAGCTATCAGCCCAAAGAAAAAAAAGCGCCGCACCACCACTTTGTGGGCTCGAACCTCCGACCTTTTGGTTAACAGCCGATCGCGCGTGCCAATTGCGCCACGGAGACAGTCCTGCTCCACTCTCACCACCATAAGAACATATCTTCAAAGCTATCAGCCCAAAGAAAAAAAAAGCGCCGCACCACCACTGGGTGGGCTCGAACCTCCGACCTTTTGGTTAACAGCCGATCACGCTAGCCAATTGCGCCACGGAGACAGACCTGCTCCACTCTCACCACCATAAGAACATATCATCAAAGCTATCAGCCCAAAGAAAAAAAAGCACCGCACCACCACCGGGTGGGCTCGAACCTCCAACTTTCCGGTTGACAGCCGATCAAGCGAGCCAATTGCGCCACGGAGACAGTCCTGCTCCACTCTCACCACCATCAGAACATATCTTCAAAGCTATCAGCCCACAGAAAAAAAAGCGCCGCACAACCACCGGGTAGGCTCGAACCTCCAACTTTTCGGTTAACAGCCGATCGCGCTAGCCCATTGCGCCACGGAGACAGTCTTGCTCCCTTCTCACCACCATCAGAACATAACTTCAAAGCTATCAGCCCAAAGAAAAAAAAGCGCCGCACCACCATCGTGTGGGCTCGAACCTCTAACCTTTTGGTTAACACCCGATCGCGCTATCCAATTGCGCCACGGAGACAATCCTCCTCCACTCTCACAACCATAAGAACATATCTTCAAAGCTATCAGCCCGAAGAAAAAAGCAACACACTACTCCCGGGAGGGCTCGAAACTCCAACATTTCGGTCAACAGCCGATCGCGCTAGCCCATTGCGCCACGGAGACAGTCTTGCTCCCTTCCCACCACCATCAGAACATAACTTCAAAGCTATCAGCCCAAAGAAAAAAGCAAAACACCACTCCCGGGAGGGCTCGAACCTCCAACTTTTCGGTTAACAGCTGATCGCGCTGGCCAATTGCGCCACGGAGAAAGTCCTGCTCAACTCTCACCACAATTAGAATATATCTTCAAAGCTATCACCCCATAGAAAATAAAGCGCCGCACCACCACTGGGTGGGCTCGAACTTCCGACCATTTGGTTAACAGCCGATCGCGCTAGCCAATTGCGCCACGGAGACAATCCTGCTCTACTCTCACCACCATAAGAACATATCTTCAAAGCTATCAGCTCGAAGAAAAAAGCAACACACCACTCCCGGGAGGGCTCGAAACTCCAACCTTTCGGTCAACAGCCGATCGCGCTAGCCAATTGCCCCACGGAGACAGTCGTGCTCCACTCTCACCACCGTCAGAACATTTCTTCAGAGCTATCACCCCAAAGAAAAAAAAAGCGCCACACCACCACCGGTTGGGCTAGAACCTCCAACCTTTCGGTTAACAGCCGATCGCGCTAGCCAATTGCGCAACGAAGACAGTCCTGCTCCACTCTCACCACCATCAGAACATATCTTCAAAGCTATTACCGCAAAGAAAAAAGCAACACACCACTCCCGGGAGGGCTCAAAACTCCAACATTTCGGTTAACAGCCGATCGCGCGAGCCCATTGCGCCACGGAGACAGTCTTGCTCCACTCTCTCCACCATCAGAACAAATCTTCAAAGCTATCATCGCAAAGAAAAAAGCAACACACCACTCCCGGGAGGGCTCGAAACTCCAACCTTTCGGTCAACAGCCGATCGCGCTAGCCATTGCGCCACGGAGACAGTCTTGCTCATCTCTTACCACCATCAGATCATATCATCAAGCCTATCAGCTCAAAGAAAAAAAAAGCACCGCACCACCACCGGGTGGGCTCGAACCTCCAACTTTTCGGTTAACAGCCGATCGCGCTGGCCAATTGCGCCACGGAGACAGTCCTGTTCCACTCTCCCCACAATTAGAACATATCTTCAAAGCTATCAGCCCAAAGAAAAAAAAGCGCCGCACCACCACCGGGTGGGCTCGAACCTCCAACCTTTCGGTTAACAGCCGATCGCGCTAGCCAATTGCGCAACGGAGAAAGTCCTGCTCCACTCTCACCACCATCAGAATATATCTTCAAAGCTATCAGCCCACAGAAAAAAAAGCGCCGCACAACCACCGGGTAGGCTCGAGCCTCCGACTTTTCGGTTAACAGCCGATCGCGCTAGCCAATTGCGCCACGGAGACAGTCCTGCTCCACTCTCACCACCATAAGAACATATCTTCAAAGCTATCAGCCCAAAGAAAAAAAAGCGCCGCACCACCACTGGGTGGGCTCGAACCTCCGACCTTTTGGTTAACAGCCGATCGCGCTAGCCAATTGCGCCACGGAGACAATCCTGCTCCACTATCACCACCATAAGAACATATCTTCAAAGCTATCAGCCCGAAGAAAAAAGCAACACACCACTCCCGGGAGGGCTCGAAACTCCAACCTTTCGGTCAACAGCCGATCGCGCTAGCCCATTGCGCCACGGAGACAGTCTTGCTCCCTTCCCACCACCATCAGAACATAACTTCAAAGCTATCAGCCCAAAGAAAAAAAAGCACCGCACCACCACCGGGTGGGCTCGAACCTCCAACCTTTCGGTTAACAGCCGATCGCGCTAGCCAATTGCACCACGGAGACAGTCGTGCTCCACTCTCACCACCATCAGAACATATCTTCAAAGCTATCAGCGCAAAGAAAAAAGCAAAACACCACTCCCGGGAGGGCTCAAAACTCCAACCTTTCGGTTAACAGCCAATCGCGCTAGCCCATTGCGCCACGGAGACAGTCTTGCTCCACTCTCACCACCATCAGAACATATCTTCAAAGCTATCAGCCAAAGATCGCGCTGGCCAATTGCGCCACGGAGAAAGTCCTGCTCAACTCTCACCACAATTAGAATATATCTTCAAAGCTATCACCCCATAGAAAAAAAAAGCGCCGCACCACCACTGGGTGGGCTAATAATGGATCCAACTGGACAGCCTATCGCGAATAATGCAGTAGCAGAAGAACTAAACCATACCTTTTCTTCCGTTTTAACCAGAGAACCGATTGAAAACCTCCCTGATGTCTCCCCCCACAACTACCCTACCATGCCGGACGTCATTTTTTCACCTCAGGGCATCCAGAAAATTATCGAGTCGTTAAAACTTACATCATCCTGCGGCATCGATGGTATAAATGCTAAGGTGCTCAAAAACACCAAAGAAATCACCAGTGTCATTCTTTCCTATATTTTTCAGCAATCACTCTCATCCGGCATCGTTCCTCACGACTGGAAAGTGGGTAAGATCGTTCCGGTTCCTAAGCCTGGTTCATCTAGTTACCGGCCAATTTCCTTAACCAGCGTCTGTTCAAAAATAATGGAACATATAATTCATTCACAAATCGCTAACTTCCTTACCTCAGTTAAATTTTTTCACCCTAACCAACATGGATTCCAAAGGGGACTCTCATGCGATACTCAGCTTGCACTATTCATCCATGACTTAAGCGCTAGTGTAGACCTTAACATACCAGTTGACGCCCTTTTTATTGACTTTGAGAAAGCCTTTGACAAAGTTCCCCACAACCGCCTACTACTAAAACTCTCCCAATTAAGCCTTAACCAACTTGTCTACAATTGGATTCAGGACTTCCTCACTAACCGTCAGCAATTTGTTGAAGCTAACGATACGCCCTCTTCCCTTTCCAACGTAATCTCCGGTGTGCCACAAGGTACAGTTCTAGGACCCCTCCTCTTCTTAATTTACATCAATGATTTACCCGATAACATTTCATCTAACATCCGCCTCTTTGCCGACGACTGTGTAATCTACCGACCTATTACTAACGTTTCAGATACAATTACTCTCCAGCAGGACCTACTAAAGCTGGACGAGTGGTGTCGCAAATGGCTCATGGTATTAAATACTAATAAAACTGCACTTATTTCATTTCACAGACGCCAAAACTTACCCACCACTAACTATAATATTAATGGCTGCATAGTTTCTTCCCTAAGTTCCATTAAATATCTCGGTGTTAACATTTCACAGAATCTAAACTGGTCTTTTCACGTAAGTAAAATAGTTAACAATGCTAACATAGCTCTCGGTTACCTTCGTCGTAACTTGCATCTTGCCCCTCCATCAGTCAAATTACTAGCCTACAAAACACTAATTCGCCCAAAACTAGAGTACGCATCCGCCATTTGGGACCCATTCCAAATTAACCTAAGTAAGTCCATCGAACTAATTCAAAACCGAGCAGTTAGATTCATCTACTCAGATTACTCGTATCATACCAGTGTTACCACCCTTAAAAGAATAGCAGATCTACCTAACCTTGACCTACGCCGTAAGGTTTCCAGACTATCCTTGTATCACAAAATGTATCATACGTTTCATTACAACTGTCCCATTCAATCAGCTCATCGTACTTCAGCCCGCACAAGCCACCACAAGGCCGTGTACCCACCTCCTGCATGTACCACAGCCCACCATCACTCCTTCTTCGCTCAAGCAGCCAGGGACTGGAACGATCTTCCCCCAAGTGTCATCCATCATAGCAACACGGATAGATTTAAAAATGCCATAGAATCATTGTTTTATTAACCCTATATTGTTTGCCCACACCCTCATGTAAAGCCCCCTGTTGGGTGGCCTTTGAGATATATTAAATAAATAAATAAATAAATAAACCTCCGACCTTTTGGTTAACAGCCGATCACGCTAGCCAATCGCGCCACCAAGACAATCCTGCTCCACTCTCACCACCATAAGAACATATCTTCAAAGCTATCAGCCCGAAGAAAAAAGCAACACACCACTCCCGGGAGGGCTCGAAACTCCAACCTTTCGGTCAACAGCCGATCGCGCTAGCCAATTGCCCCACGGAGACAGTCGTGCTCCACTCTCACCACCGTCAGAACATTTCTTCAGAGCTATCACCCCAAAGAAAAAAAAAGCGCCGCATCACCACCGGTTGGGCTAGAACCTCCAACCTTTCGGTTAACAGCCGATCGCGCTAGCCAATTGCGCAACGAAGACAGTCCTGCTCCACTTTCATTACCATCAGAACATATCTTCAAAGCTATTACCGCAAAGAAAAAAGCAACACACCACTCCCGGGAGGGCTCAAAACTCCAACCTTTCGGTTAACAGCCGATCGCGCGAGCCCATTGCGCCACGGAGACAGTCTTGCTCCACTCTCACCACCATCAGAACATATCTTCAAAGCTATCATCGCAAAGAAAAAAGCAACACACCACTCCCGGGAGGGCTCGATTTTCCAACCTTTCGGTCAACAGCCGATCGCGCTAGCCCATTGCGCCATGGAGACAGTCTTGCTCATCTCTCACCACCATCAGATCATATCATCAAGGCTATCAGCTCAAAGAAAAAAAAGCACCGCACCACCACCGGGTGGGCTCGAACCTCCAACTTTTCGGTTAACAGCCGATCGCGCTGGCCAATTGCGCCACGGAGACAGTCCTGCTCCACTCTCCCCACAATTAGAACATATCTTCAAAGCTATCATCCCAAAGAAAAAAAAAGCGCCGCACCACCACCGGGTGGGCTCGAACCTCCAACCTTTCGGTTAACAGCAGATCGCGCTAGCCAATTACGCCACGGAGCCAGTCTTGCTCCCTTCCCACCACCATCAGAACATATCTTCAAAGCTATCAGCCCAAAGAAAAAAAAGCACCGCACCACCACCGGGTGGGCTCGAACCTCCAACCTTTCGGTTAACAGCCGATCGCGCTAGCCAATTGCACCACGGAGACAGTCGTGCTCCACTCTCACCACCATCAGAACATATCTTCAAAGCTATCAGCGTAAAGAAAAAAGCAAAACACCACTCCCGGGAGGGCTCGAACCTCCAACTTTTCGGTTAACAGCCGATCGCGCTGGCCAATTGCGCCACGGAGAAAGTCCTGCTCAGCTCTCACCACAATTAGAATATATCTTCAAAGCTATCACCCCATAGAAAAAAAGCGCCGCACCACCACTGGGTGGGCTCGAACCTCCGACCTTTTGGTTAACAGCCTATCGCGCTAGCCAATTGCGCCACGGAGACAATCCTGCTCCACTCTCACCACCATAAGAACATATCTTCAAAGCTATCAGCCCAAAGAAAAAAAAGCGCCGCACCACCACCGGGTGGGCTCGAACCTCCAACTTTCCGGTTAACAGCCGATCACGCTAGCCAATTGCGCCACGGAGACAGTCCTGCTCCATTCTCACCACCATCAGAACATATCTTCAAAGCTATCAGCCCACAGAAAAAAAAGCGCCGCACAACCACCGGGTAGGCTCGAACCTCCGACTTTTCGGTTAACAGCCGATCACGCTAGCCAATTGCGCCACGGAGAACCACCGTCAGAACATTTCTTCAGAGCTATCAGCCCAAAGAAAAAAAAAGCGCTGCACAACCACCGGGTAGGCTCGAACCTCCAACCTTACGGTTAACAGCCGATCGCGCTAGCCCATTGCGCCGCGGAGGCAATCTTGCTCCACTCTCACCACCATCACAACATATCTTCAAAGCTATCAGCGCAAAGAAAAAAGCAACACACCACTCCCGGGAGGGCTCGAAACTCCAACCTTTCGGTACACAGCCGATCGCGCTAGCCCATTGCGCCATGGAGACAATCTTGCTCCCTTCTCACCACCATCAGAACATAACTTCAAAGCTATCATCCCAAAGAAAAAAAAGCACCGCACCACCACCGGGTGGGCTCGAACCTCCAACCTTTCGGTTAACAGCCGATCGCGCTAGCCAATTGCACCACGGAGACAGTCCTGCTCTACTCTCACCACCATCAGAACATATCTTCAAAGCTATCAGCCCAAAGAAAATAAAGCGCCGCACCACCGCCGGGTGGGCTCGAAACTCCAACCTTTCGGTTAACAGCCGATCGCGCTAGCCATTTGCGCCACAGAGACAGTCCTGCTTCACTCTCACCACCATCAGAACATATCTTCAAAGCTATCAGGCCAAAGAAAAAAAGCGCCATAGCACAACCTGGTGGGCTCGAACCTCCGATCTTTTGGTTAACACTGATCGCGCTCACCAATTGCGCCTTGGAGACAGTCCTGCTCCACTCTCACCACCATCAGAACATATCTTCAAAGCTATCAGCCCAAGAAAAAAAAGCGCCGCACAACCACCGGGTAGGCTCGAACCTCCGACTTTTCGGTTAACAGCCGATCGCGCTAGCCAATTGCGCCACGGAGACAGTCCTGCTCCAGTCTAACCACCATAAGAACATATCTTCAAAGCTATCAGCCCAAAGAAAAAAAAGCGCCGCACCACCACTGGGTGGGCTCGAACCTCCGACCTTTTGGTTAACAGCCGATCGCGCTTGCCAATTGCGCCATTGAGACAATCCTGCTCCACTCTCACCACCATCAGAACATATCTTCAAAGCTATTAGCCCAAAGAAAAAAAGCGCCGCACCACCACCGGGTGGGCTCGAACCTCCAACTTTCCGGTTAACAGCCGATCACCCTAGCTAATTGCGCCACGGAGAAAGTCCTGTTCCACTCTCACCACCATCAGAACATATCTTCAAAGCTATCAGCCCACAGAAAAAAAAGCGCCGCACAACCACCGGGTAGGCTCGAGCCTCCGACTTTTTGGTTAACAGCCGATCGCGCTAGCCAATTGCGCCACGGAGACAGTCCTGCTCCACTCTCACCACCATAAGAACATATCTTCAAAGCTATCAGCCCAAAGAAAAAAAAGCGCCGCACCACTACTGGGTGGGCTCGAACCTCCGACCTTTTGGTTAACAGCCGATCGCGCTAGCCAATTGCGCCACGGAGACAATCCTGCTCCACTCTCACCACCATAAGAACATATCTTCAAAGCTATCAGCCCGAAGAAAAAAGCAACACACCACTCCCGAGAGGGCTCGAAACTCCAACCTTTCGGTCAACAGCCGATCGCGCTAGCCCATTGCGCCACGGAGACAGTCTTGCTCCCTTCCCACCACCATCAGAACATAACTTCAAAGCTATCAGCCCAAAGAAAAAAAAAGCACCGCACCACCACCGGGTGGGCTCGAACCTCCAACCTTTCGGTTAACAGCCGATCGCGCTAGCCAATATCACCACGGAGACAGTCGTGCTCCACTCTCACCACCATCAGAACATATCTTCAAAGCTATCAGCGCAAAGAAAAAAGCAAAACACCACTCCCGGGAGGGCTCAAAACTCCAACCTTTCGGTTAACAGCCGATCGCGCTGGCCCATTGCGCCACGGAGTTAGTCTTGCTCCACTCTCACCACCATCAGAACATATCTTCAAAGCTATCAGCCAAAGATCGCGCTGGCCAATTGCGCCACGGAGAAAGTCCTGCTCAACTCTCACCACAATTAGAATATATCTTCAAAGCTATCACCCCATAGAAAAAAAAGCGCCGTACCACCACTGGGTGGGCTCGAACCTCCGACCTTTTGGTTAACAGCCGATCGCGCTAGCCAATTGCGCCACCAAGACAATCCTGCTCCACTCTCACCACCATAAGAACATATCTTCAAAGCTATCAGCCCGAAGAAAAAAGCAACACACCACTCCCGGGAGGGCTCGAAACTCCAACCTTTCGGTTAACAGCCGATCGCGCGAGCCCATTGCGCCACGGAGACAGTCTTGCTCCACTATCACCACCATCAGAACATATCTTCAAAGCTATCATCGCAAAAAAAAAGCAACACACCACTCCCGGGAGGGCTCGAAACTCCAACCTTTCGGTCAACAGCCGATCGCGCTAGCCCATTGCGCCACGGAGGCAGTCTTGCTCATCTCTCACCACCATCAGATCATATCATCAAGGCTATCAGCTCAAAGAAAAAAAAGCACCGCACCACCACCGGGTGGGCTCGAACCTCCAACTTTTCGGTTAACAGCCGATCGCGCTGGCCAATTGCGCCACGGAGACAGTCCTGCTCCACTCTCCCCACAATTAGAACATATCTTCAAAGCTATCAGCCCAAAGAAAAAAAAGCGCCGCACCACCACCGGGTGGGCTCGAACCTCCAACCTTTCGGTTAACAGCAGATCGCGCTAGCCAATCGCGCCACGGAGACAGTCTTGCTCCCTTCCCACCACCATCAGAACATAACTTCAAAGCTATCAGCCCAAAGAAAAAAAAAGCACCGCACCACCACCGGGTGGGCTCGAACCTCCAACCTTTCGGTTAACAGCCGATCGCGCTAGCCAATTGCACCACGGAGACAGTCGTGCTCCATTCTCACCACCATCAGAACATATCTTCAAAGCTATCAGCGTAAAGAAAAAAGCAAAACACCACTCCCGGGAGGGCTCGAACCTCCAAATTTTCGGTTAACAGCCAATCGCGCTGGCCAATTGCGCCACGGAGAAAGTCCTGCTCAACTCTCACCACAATTAGAATATATCTTCAAAGCTATCACCCCATAGAAAAAAAAGCGCCGCACCACCACTGGGTGGGCTCGAACCTCCGACCTTTTGGTTAACAGCCGATCGCGCTAGCCAATTGCGCCACGGAGACAATCCTGCTCCACTCTCACCACCATAAGAACATATCTTCAAAGCTATCAGCCCAAAGAAAAAAAAGCGCCGCACCACCACCGGGTGGGCTCGAACCTCCAACTTTCCGGTTAACAGCCGATCACGCTAGCCAATTGCGCCACGGAGACATTCCTGCTCCATTCTCACCACCATCAGAACATATCTTCAAAGCTATCAGCCCACAGAAAAAAAGCGCCGCACAACCACCGGGTAGGCTCGAACCTCCGACTTTTCGGTTAACAGCCGATCGCGCTAGCCAATTGCGCCACGGAGAACCACCGTCAGAACATTTCTTCAGAGCTATCAGCCCAAAGAAAAAAAAAGCGCTGCACAACCACCGGGTAGGCTCGAACCTCCAACCTTACGGTTAACAGCCGATCGCGCTAGCCCATTGCGCCACGGAGACAGTCTTGCTCCACTCTCACCACCATCAGAACATATCTTCAAAGCTATCAGCGCAAAGAAAAAAGCAACACACCACTCCCGGGAGGGCTCGAAACTCCAACCTTTCGGTACACAGCCGATCGCGCTAGCCCATTGCGCCATGGAGACAATCTTGCTCCCTTCTCACCACCATCAGAACATAACTTCAAAGCTATCATCCCAAAGAAAAAAAAAGCACCGCACCACCACCGGGTGGGCTCGAACCTCCAACCTTTCGGTTAACAGCCGATCGCGCTAGCCAATTGCACCACGGAGACAGTCCTGCTCTACTCTCACCACCATCAGAACATATCTTCAAAGCTATCAGCCCAAAGAAAAAAAAGCGCCGCACCACCGCCGGGTGGGCTCGAAACTCCAACCTTTCGGTTAACAGCCGATCGCGCTAGCCAATTGCGCCACAGAGACAGTCCTGCTCTACTCTCACCACCATCAGAACATATCTTCAAAGCTATCAGCCCAAGAAAAAAAAGCGCCGCACAACCACCGGGTAGGCTCGAACCTCCGACTTTTCGGTTAACAGCCGATCGCGCTAGCCAATTGCGCCACGGAGACAGTCCTGCTCCACTCTAACCACCATAAGAACATATCTTCAAAGCTATCAGCCCAAAGAAAAAAAAGCGCCGCACCACCACTTTGTGGGCTCGAACCTCCGACCTTTTGGTTAACAGCCGATCGCGCGTGCCAATTGCGCCACGGAGACAGTCCTGCTCCACTCTCACCACCATAAGAACATATCTTCAAAGCTATCAGCCCAAAGAAAAAAAAAGCGCCGCACCACCACTGGGTGGGCTCGAACCTCCGACCTTTTGGTTAACAGCCGATCACGCTAGCCAATTGCGCCACGGAGACAGACCTGCTCCACTCTCACCACCATAAGAACATATCATCAAAGCTATCAGCCCAAAGAAAAAAAAGCACCGCACCACCACCGGGTGGGCTCGAACCTCCAACTTTCCGGTTGACAGCCGATCAAGCGAGCCAATTGCGCCACGGAGACAGTCCTGCTCCACTCTCACCACCATCAGAACATATCTTCAAAGCTATCAGCCCACAGAAAAAAAAGCGCCGCACAACCACCGGGTAGGCTCGAACCTCCAACTTTTCGGTTAACAGCCGATCGCGCTAGCCCATTGCGCCACGGAGACAGTCTTGCTCCCTTCTCACCACCATCAGAACATAACTTCAAAGCTATCAGCCCAAAGAAAAAAAAGCGCCGCACCACCATCGTGTGGGCTCGAACCTCTAACCTTTTGGTTAACACCCGATCGCGCTATCCAATTGCGCCACGGAGACAATCCTCCTCCACTCTCACAACCATAAGAACATATCTTCAAAGCTATCAGCCCGAAGAAAAAAGCAACACACTACTCCCGGGAGGGCTCGAAACTCCAACATTTCGGTCAACAGCTGATCGCGCTGGCCAATTGCGCCACGGAGAAAGTCCTGCTCAACTCTCACCACAATTAGAATATATCTTCAAAGCTATCACCCCATAGAAAATAAAGCGCCGCACCACCACTGGGTGGGCTCGAACTTCCGACCATTTGGTTAACAGCCGATCGCGCTAGCCAATTGCGCCACGGAGACAATCCTGCTCTACTCTCACCACCATAAGAACATATCTTCAAAGCTATCAGCTCGAAGAAAAAAGCAACACACCACTCCCGGGAGGGCTCGAAACTCCAACCTTTCGGTCAACAGCCGATCGCGCTAGCCAATTGCCCCACGGAGACAGTCGTGCTCCACTCTCACCACCGTCAGAACATTTCTTCAGAGCTATCACCCCAAAGAAAAAAAAAAGCGCCACACCACCACCGGTTGGGCTAGAACCTCCAACCTTTCGGTTAACAGCCGATCGCGCTAGCCAATTGCGCAACGAAGACAGTCCTGCTCCACTCTCACCACCATCAGAACATATCTTCAAAGCTATTACCGCAAAGAAAAAAGCAACACACCACTCCCGGGAGGGCTCAAAACTCCAACATTTCGGTTAACAGCCGATCGCGCGAGCCCATTGCGCCACGGAGACAGTCTTGCTCCACTCTCTCCACCATCAGAACAAATCTTCAAAGCTATCATCGCAAAGAAAAAAGCAACACACCACTCCCGGGAGGGCTCGAAACTCCAACCTTTCGGTCAACAGCCGATCGCGCTAGCCATTGCGCCACGGAGACAGTCTTGCTCATCTCTTACCACCATCAGATCATATCATCAAGCCTATCAGCTCAAAGAAAAAAAAAGCACCGCACCACCACCGGGTGGGCTCGAACCTCCAACTTTTCGGTTAACAGCCGATCGCGCTGGCCAATTGCGCCACGGAGACAGTCCTGTTCCACTCTCCCCACAATTAGAACATATCTTCAAAGCTATCAGCCCAAAGAAAAAAAAGCGCCGCACCACCACCGGGTGGGCTCGAACCTCCAACCTTTCGGTTAACAGCCGATCGCGCTAGCCAATTGCGCAACGAAGACAGTCCTGCTCCACTCTCACCACCATCAGAACATATCTTGAAAGCTATTACCGCAAAGAAAAAAGCAACACACCACTCCCGGGAGGGCTCAAAACTCCAACATTTCGGTTAACAGCCGATCGCGCGAGCCCATTGCGCCACGGAGACAGTCTTGCTCCACTCTCTCCACCATCAGAACAAATCTTCAAAGCTATCATCGCAAAGAAAAAAGCAACACACCACTCCCGGGAGGGCTCGAAACTCCAACCTTTCGGTCAACAGCCGATCGCGCTAGCCATTGCGCCACGGAGACAGTCTTGCTCATCTCTTACCACCATCAGATCATATCATCAAGCCTATCAGCTCAAAGAAAAAAAAAGCACCGCACCACCACCGGGTGGGCTCGAACCTCCAACTTTTCGGTTAACAGCCGATCGCGCTGGCAAATTGCGCCACGGAGAATGTCCTGTTCCACTCTCCCCACAATTAGAACATATCTTCAAAGCTATCAGCCCAAAGAAAAAAAAAGCGCCGCACCACCACCGGGTGGGCTCGAACCTCCAACCTTTCGGTTAACAGCAGATCGCGCTAGCCAATTGCGCCACGGAGACAATCGTGCTCCGCTCTCACCACCATCAGAACATATCTTCAAAGCTATCAGCGCAAAGAAAAAAAAGCGCCGCACCACCACCGGGTTGGCTCAAACCTCCAACCTTTCGGTTAACAGCCGATCGCGCAAGCCAATTGCGCCACGGAGACAGTCCTGCTCCACTCTCACCACCATCAGAACATATCTTCAAAGCTATCAGCCCAAAAAAAAACCACCGCACCACCACCGGGTGAGCTCGAACCTCCAACCTTTCGGTTAACAGGCAATCGCGCTAGCCAATTGCGCCACGGAGACAGTCCTGCTCCACTCTCACCACCATCAGAACATATCTTCAAAGCTATCAGCACAAAGAAAAAAAAGCGCCGCACCACCACCGGGTGGGCTCGAACCTCCAACATTTCGGTTAACAGCCGATCGCGCTAGCCAATTGCGCCACGGAGACAGTCCTGCTTCACTCTCACCACCATAAGAACATATCTTCAAAGCTATCAGCCCAAAGAAAAAAAAAGCGCCATACCACCACAGGGTGGGCTCGAACCTCCGACCTTTTGGTTAACAGCCGATCGCGCTAGCCAATTGCGCCATGGAGACAGTCCTGCTCCACTCTCACCACCATCAGAACATATCTTCAAAGCTATCAGCCCAAAGAAAAAAAAAGCACCGCACCACCACCGGGTAGGCTCGAACCTCCAACTTTCCGGTTAACAGCCGATCAAGCTAGCCAATTGCGCCACGGAGACAGTCCTGCTCCACTCTCACCACCATCAGAACATATCTTCAAAGCTATCAGCCCACAGAAAAAAAGCGCCGCACAACCACCGGGTAGGCTCGAACCTCCAACTTTTCGGTTAACAGCCGATCGCGCTAGCCAATTGCGCCACGGAGACAGACCTGCTCCACTCTCACCACCATAAGAACATATCATCAAAGCTATCAGCCCGAAGAAAAAAAAGTGCCACACCACCACTGGGTGGGCTCGAACCTCCGACCTTTTGGTTAACAGCCGATCGCGCTAGCCAATTGCGCCACGGAGACAGTCCTGCTCCACTCTCACCACCGTCAGAACATTTCTTCAGAGCTATCAGCCCAAAGAAAAAAAAGCGCCGCACAACCACCGGGTAGGCTCGAACCTCCAACTTTTCGGTTAACAGCCGATCGCGCTAGCCAATTGCGCCACGGAGACAGTCTTGCTCCCTTCCCACCACCATCAGAACATAACTTCAAAGCTATCAGCCCAAAGAAAAAAAAAGCACCGCACCACCACCGGGTGGGCTCGAACCTCCAACCTTTCGGTTAACAGCCGATCGCGCTAGCCAATATCACCACGGAGACAGTCGTGCTCCACTCTCACCACCATCAGAACATATCTTCAAAGCTATCAGCGCAAAGAAAAAAGCAAAACACCACTCCCGGGAGGGCTCAAAACTCCAACCTTTCGGTTAACAGCCGATCGCGCTGGCCCATTGCGCCACGGAGTTAGTCTTGCTCCACTCTCACCACCATCAGAACATATCTTCAAAGCTATCAGCCAAAGATCGCGCTGGCCAATTGCGCCACGGAGAAAGTCCTGCTCAACTCTCACCACAATTAGAATATATCTTCAAAGCTATCACCCCATAGAAAAAAAAGCGCCGTACCACCACTGGGTGGGCTCGAACCTCCGACCTTTTGGTTAACAGCCGATCGCGCTAGCCAATTGCGCCACCAAGACAATCCTGCTCCACTCTCACCACCATAAGAACATATCTTCAAAGCTATCAGCCCGAAGAAAAAAGCAACACACCACTCCCGGGAGGGCTCGAAACTCCAACCTTTCGGTTAACAGCCGATCGCGCGAGCCCATTGCGCCACGGAGACAGTCTTGCTCCACTATCACCACCATCAGAACATATCTTCAAAGCTATCATCGCAAAAAAAAGCAACACACCACTCCCGGGAGGGCTCGAAACTCCAACCTTTCGGTCAACAGCCGATCGCGCTAGCCCATTGCGCCACGGAGGCAGTCTTGCTCATCTCTCACCACCATCAGATCATATCATCAAGGCTATCAGCTCAAAGAAAAAAAAGCACCGCACCACCACCGGGTGGGCTCGAACCTCCAACTTTTCGGTTAACAGCCGATCGCGCTGGCCAATTGCGCCACGGAGACAGTCCTGCTCCACTCTCCCCACAATTAGAACATATCTTCAAAGCTATCAGCCCAAAGAAAAAAAAGCGCCGCACCACCACCGGGTGGGCTCGAACCTCCAACCTTTCGGTTAACAGCAGATCGCGCTAGCCAATCGCGCCACGGAGACAGTCTTGCTCCCTTCCCACCACCATCAGAACATAACTTCAAAGCTATCAGCCCAAAGAAAAAAAAAGCACCGCACCACCACCGGGTGGGCTCGAACCTCCAACCTTTCGGTTAACAGCCGATCGCGCTAGCCAATTGCACCACGGAGACAGTCGTGCTCCATTCTCACCACCATCAGAACATATCTTCAAAGCTATCAGCGTAAAGAAAAAAGCAAAACACCACTCCCGGGAGGGCTCGAACCTCCAAATTTTCGGTTAACAGCCAATCGCGCTGGCCAATTGCGCCACGGAGAAAGTCCTGCTCAACTCTCACCACAATTAGAATATATCTTCAAAGCTATCACCCCATAGAAAAAAAAGCGCCGCACCACCACTGGGTGGGCTCGAACCTCCGACCTTTTGGTTAACAGCCGATCGCGCTAGCCAATTGCGCCACGGAGACAATCCTGCTCCACTCTCACCACCATAAGAACATATCTTCAAAGCTATCAGCCCAAAGAAAAAAAAGCGCCGCACCACCACCGGGTGGGCTCGAACCTCCAACTTTCCGGTTAACAGCCGATCACGCTAGCCAATTGCGCCACGGAGACATTCCTGCTCCATTCTCACCACCATCAGAACATATCTTCAAAGCTATCAGCCCACAGAAAAAAAGCGCCGCACAACCACCGGGTAGGCTCGAACCTCCGACTTTTCGGTTAACAGCCGATCGCGCTAGCCCATTGCGCCACGGAGACAGTCTTGCTCCACTCTCACCACCATCAGAACATATCTTCAAAGCTATCAGCGCAAAGAAAAAAGCAACACACCACTCCCGGGAGGGCTCGAAACTCCAACCTTTCGGTACACAGCCGATCGCGCTAGCCGGTTGCGCCACGGAGACAGTCCTGGTCCACTCTCACCACCATCAGAACATATCTTCAAAGCTACAAGCGCAAAGAAAAAAAAGCGCCGCACCACCACCGGGTGGGCTCGAACCTCCAACCTTTCGGTTAACAGCCGATCGCGCTAGCCAATTGCGCCACAGAGACAGTCTTGCCCCACTCTCAACACCATCAGAACATATCTTCAAAGCTACAAGCGCAAAGAAAAAAAAGCGCCGCACCACCACCGGGTGGGCTCGAACCTCCAACCTTTCGGTTAACAGCCGATCGCGCTAGCCAATTGCGCCACGGGGACAGTCTTGCTCCACTCTCACCACCATCAGAACATATCTTCAAAGCTATCAGCGCACAGAAAAAAAAGCGCCGCACCACCACCGGGTGGGCTCGAACCTCCAACCTTTCGGTTAACAGCCGATCGAGCCAGCCACTTGCGCCAGGGAGACAGTCCTGCTCCACTCTCACCACCATCAGAACATATCTTCAAAGCTATCGGCCCAAAGAAAAAAAGCACCGCACCACCACCGGGTGGGCTGGAACCTCCAACCTTTCGGTTAACAGCCAATCGCGTTAGCCAATTGCGCCACGGAGACAGTCCTGCTCCACTCTCACCACCATCAGAACATATCTTAAAGCTATCAGCACAAAGAGAAAAAAGCGCCGCACCACCACCGGGTGGGCTCGAAACTGCAACCTTTCGGTTAACAGCCGATCGGGCTAGCCAATTGCGCCATGGAGACAGTCCTGCTCCACTCTCACCACCATCAGAACATATCTTCAAAGCTATTACCACAAAGAAAAAAAAGCGCCGCAACACCACCGGGTTGGCTCGAACCTCCAACCTTTCGGTTAACAGCCGATCGCGCTAGCCAATTGCGCCACGAAGACAGTCCTGCTGCACTCTCACCACCATCAGAACATATCTTCAAAGCTATTACCGCAAAGAAAAAAGCAACACACCACTCCCGGGAGGGCTCGAAATTCCAACCTTTCGGTTAACAGCCGATCGCGCTAGCGCATTGCGCCACGGAGACAGTCTTGCTCCACTCTCACCACCATCAGAACATATCTTCAAACTATCAGCGCAAAAAAGCGCAGCACCACCACCGGGTGGGCTCGAAATTCCAACCTTTTGGTTAACAGCCGATCGCGCTTGCCCATTGCGCCACGGGGACAGTCTTGCTCCACTCTCACCACCATCAGAACATATCATCAAAGCTATCAGCCCAAAGAAAAAAAAGCGCCGCACCACCACCGGGTGGGCTCGAACCTTCAACCTTTCGGTTAAAAGCCGATCGCGCTAGCCAATGGCGCCACGGGGACAGTCCTGCTCCACTCTCACCACCGTCAGAACATTTCTTCAGAGCTATCAGCCTAAAGAAAAAAAGCGCCGCACCACCACCGGGTGGGCTCGAACCTACAACCTTTCGGTTAACAGCCGATCGCGCTAGCCAATTGCGCCACAGAGACAGTCGTGCTTCACTCTCACCACCGTCAGACCATTTCTTCAGAGCTATCGCCCCAAAGAAAAAAAAGCGCCGCACCACCACCGGGTGGGCTCGAACCTCCACCCTTTCGGTTAAAAGTTGATCGCGCTAGCCAATTGCGCCACGGAGACAGTCCTGCTCCACTCTCACCACCGTCAGAACATTTCTTCAGAGCTATCAGCCCAAAGAAGAAAAAGCGCCCCACCACCACCGGGTGGGCTCGAAACTCCAACCTTTCGGTTATCAGCCGATCGCGCTAGCCAATTGCGCCATGGAGACAGTCCTGCTCCACTCTCACCACCATCAGAACATATCTTCAAAGCTATTAGCGCAAAGAAAAAAAGCGCCGCGCCACCTTCGGGTGGGCTCGAACCTCCAACCTTTCGGTTAACAGCCGATCGCGCTAACCCATTGCGCCACGGGGACAGTCTTGCTCCACTCTCACCACTATCAGAACATATCTTCCAAGCTATCAGCGCAAAGAAAAAAAAGCGCCGCACCACCACCAGGTGGGCTCGAACCTCCAACCTTTCGGTTAACAGCCGATCGCGCTAGCCAATTGCGCCACAGAGACAGTCTTGCTCCACTCTCAACACCATCAGAACATATCTTCAAAGCTACAGGCGCAAAAAAAAGCGCCGCACCACCACCGGGTGGGCTCGAACCTCCAACCTTTCTGTTAACAGCCGATCGCGCTGGCCAATTGCGCCACGGGGACAGTCTTGCTCAACCCTCACCACCATCAGAACATATCTTCAAAGCTATCAGCGCAAAGAAAAAAAAGCGCCGCACCACCACCGGGTGTGCTCGAACCTCCAACCTTTCGGTTAACAGCCGATCGCGCTAGCCAATTGCGCCAGGGAGACAGTCCTGCTCCACTCTCACCACCATCAGAACATATCTTCAAAGCTATCAGCCCAAAGAAAAAAAAGCACCGCACTACCACCGGGTGGGTTCGAACCTCCAACCTTTCGTTTAACAGCCAATCGCGCTTGCCAATTGCGCCACGGAGACTGTCCTGCTCCACTCTCACCACCATCAGAACATATCTTCAAAGCTATCAGCACAAAGAAAAAAAAGTGCCGCACCACCACCGGGTAGGCTCGAAACTCCAACCTTTCGGTTAACAGCCGATCGCGCTAGCCAATTGCGCCATGGAGACAGTCCTGCTCCACTCTCACCACCATCAGAACATATCTTCAAAGTTATTACCACAAAGAAAAAAGCAACACACCACTCCTGGGCGGGCTCGAACCTCCAACCTTTTGGTTAACAGCCGATCGCGCAAGCCAATTGCGCCACGGAGACAGTCCTGCTCCACTCTCACCACCATCAGAACATATCTTCAAAGCTATTAGCGCAAAGAAAAAAAGCGCCGCGCCACCACCGGGTGGGCTCGAACCTCCAACCTTTCG
Organism: Rhipicephalus microplus; assembly: GCF_043290135.1. Taxonomy (NCBI): domain Eukaryota; kingdom Metazoa; phylum Arthropoda; class Arachnida; order Ixodida; family Ixodidae; genus Rhipicephalus; species Rhipicephalus microplus. The sequence continues at coordinate 3,196,703 of NW_027464602.1, forward strand.
GTTAACAGCCGATCGCGCTAACCCAATGCGCCACGGGGACAGTCTTGCTCCACTCTCACCACCATCAGAACATATCTTCAAAGCTATCAGCGCAAAGAAAAAAAAGCGCCGCACCACCACCGGGTGGGCTCGAACCTCCAACCTTTCGGTTAACAGCCGATCGCGCTAGCCAATTGCGCCACGGAGACAGTCTTGCTCCTCTCTCAACACCATCAGAACATATCTTCAAAGCTACAAGCGCAAAGAAAAAAAAGCGCCGCACCACCACCGGGTGGGCTCGAACCTCCAACCTTTCGGTTAACAGCCAATCGCGTTAGCCAATTGCGCCACAGAGACAGTCCTGCTCCACTCTCACCACCATCAGAACATATCTTCAAAGCTATCAGCACAAAGAGAAAAAAGCGCCGCACCACCACCGGGAGGGCTCGAAACTCCAACCTTTCGGTTAACAGCTGATCGCGCTAGCCCATTGCGCCACGGAGACAGCCTTGCTCCAATCTCAACACCATCAGAACATATCTTCAAAGCTATTAGCGCAAAGAAAAAAAGCGCCGCACCACCACCGGGTGGGCTCGAACATCCAACCTTTCGGTTAACAGCCGATCGCGCTAGCCAATTGCCCCACGGAGACAGTCCTGCTCCACTCTCACCACCATCAGAACATATCTTCAAAGCTATTAGTGCAAAGAAAAAAGCAGCACACCACTCCCGGGAGGGCTCGAAACTCCAACCTTTCGGTTAACAGCCGATCGCGCTAGCCCATTGCGCCACGGGGACAGTCTTGCTCCACTCTCACCACCATCAGTACATATCTTCAAAGCTATCAACACAAAGAAAAAAAACACCGCGCCACCACCGGGTGGGCTCGAACCTCCAACCTTTCGGTTAACAGCCGATCGCGCAAGGCAATTGCGCCACGGAGACAGTCGTGCTCCACTCTCACCACCGTCAGAACATTTCTTCAGAGCTATCACCCCAAAGAAAAAAAAGAGCCGCAGCACCACCGGGTGGGCTCGAACCTCCAACCTTTCGGTTAACAGCCGATCGCGCTAGCCAATTGCGCCACGAAGACAGTCCTGCTGCACACTCACCACCATCAGAACATATCTTCAAACTATCAGCGCAAAAAAAGTGCCGCACCACCTCCGGGTGGGCTCGAAACTCCAACCTTTTGGTTAACAGCCGATCGCGCTAGCCAATTGCGCCACAGAGACAGTCTTGCTCCACTTTCAACACCATCAGAACATATCTTCAAAGCTACAAGCGCAAAGAAAAAAAAGCGCCGCACCACCACCGGGTGGGCTCGAACCTCCAACCTTTCGGTTAACAGCCGATCGCGCTAGCCAATTGCGCCACAGGGACAGTCTTACTCCACCCTCACCACCATCAGAACATATCTTCAAAGCTATCAGCGCAAAGAAAAAAAAGCGCCGCACCACCACCGGGTGTGCTCGAACCTCCAACCTTTCGGTTAACAGCCGATCGCGCTAGCCAATTGCGCCAGGGAGACAGTCCTGCTCCACTCTCACCGCCATCAGAACATATCTTCAAAGCTATCAGCCCAAAAAAAAAAAGCACCGCACCACCACCGGGTGGGCTCGAACCTCCAACCTTTCGTTTAACAGCCAATCGCGCTAGCCAATTGCGCCACGGAGACAGTCCTGCTCCACTCTCACCACCATCAGAACATATCTTCAAAGCTATCAGCACAAAGACAAAAAAGGGCCGCACCACCACCGGGTAGGCTCGAAACTCCAACCTTTCGGTTAACAGCCGATCGCGCTAGCCAATTGCGCCATGGAGACAGTCCTGCTCCACTCTCACCACCATCAGAACATATCTTCAAAGCTATTACCACAAAGAAAAAAGCAACACACCACTCCTGGGAGGGCTCGAACCTCCAACCTTTTGGTTAACAGCCGATCGCGCAAGCCAATTGCGCCACGGAGACAGTCCTGCTCCACTCTCACCACCATCAGAACATATCTTCAAAGCTATTAGCGCAAAGAAAAAAAGCGCCGCGCCACCACCGGGTGGGCTCGAACCTCCAACCTTTCGGTTAACAGCCGATCACGCTAACCCAATGCGCCACGGGGACAGTCTTGCTCTACTCTCACCACCATCATAACATATCTTCAAAGCTATCAGCACAAAGAGAAAAAAGCGCCGCACCACCACCGGGTGGGCTCGAAACTCCAACCTTTCGGTTAACAGCCGATCGCGCTAGCCAATTGCGCCATGGAGACAGTCCTGCTCCACTCTCACCACCATCAGATCATATCTTCAAAGCTATTACCACAAAGAAAAAAGCAACACACCACTCCTGGGAGGGATCGAAACTCCAACCTTTCAGTTAACAGCTGATCGCGCTAGCCCATTGCGCCACGGAGACAGCCTTGCTCCAATCTCAACACCATCAGAACATATCTTCAAAGCTATTAGCGCAAAGAAAAAAAGCGCCGCACCACCACCGGGTGGGCTCGAACATCCAACCTTTCGGTTAACAGCCAATCGCGCTAGCCAATTGCGCCACGGAGACAGTCCTGCTCCACTCTCACCACCATCAGAACATATCTTCAAAGCTATCAGAACAAAGAAACAAAAGCGCCACGCCATCATCGGGTGGGCTCGAACCTCCAACCTTTCGGTTAACAACCGATCGCGCAAGCCAATTGCACCACGGAGACAGTCCTGCTCCACACTCACCACCGTCAAAACATTTCTTCAGAGCTATCACCCCAAAGAAAAAAAAGCACCGCACCACCACCGGGTAGGCTCGAAACTCCAACCTTTCGGTTAACAGCCGATCGCGCTAGCCAATTGCGCCATGGAGACAGTCCTGCTCCACTCTCACCACCATCAGAACATATCTTCAAAGCCATCAGCCCAAAGAAAAAAAAGCACCGCACCACCACCGGGTGGGCTCGAACCTCCAACCTTTCGGTTAACAGCCAATCGCGCTAGCCACTTGCGCCACGGAGACAGTCCTGCTCCACTCTCACCACCATCAGAACATATCTTCAAAGCTATTAGCGCAAAGAAAAAAGCGCCGCGCCACCACCGGGTGGGCTCGAACCTCCAACCTTTCGGTTAACAGCCGATCACGCTAGCCTATTGCCCCACGGAGACAGTCGTGCTCCACTCTCACCACCGTCAGAACATTTCTTCAGAGCTATCACCCCAAAGAAAAAAAAGAGCCGCAGCACCACCGGGTGGGCTCGAACCTCCAACCTTTCGGTTAACAGCCGATCGCGCTAGCCAATTGCGCCACGAAGACAGTCCTGCTGCACTCTCACCACCATCAGAACATATCTTCAAACTATCAGCGCAAAAAAAAGTGCCGCACCACCACCGGGTGGGCTCGAAACTCCAACCTTTTGGTTAACAGCCGATCGCGCTAGCCAATTGCGCCACAGAGACAGTCTTGCTCCACTTTCAACACCATCAGAACATATCTTCAAAGCTACAAGCGCAAAGAAAAAAAAGCGCCGCACCACCACCGGGTGGGCTCGAACCTCCAACCTTTCGGTTAACAGCCGATCGCGCTAGCCAATTGCGCCACAGGGACAGTCTTGCTCCACCCTCACCACCATCAGAACATATCTTCAAAGCTATCAGCGCAAAGAAAAAAAAGCGCCGCACCACCACCGGGTGTGCTCGAACCTCCAACCTTTCGGTTAACAGCCGATCGCGCTAGCCAATTGCGCCAGGGAGACAGTCCTGCTCCACTCTCACCGCCATCAGAACATATCTTCAAAGCTATCAGCCCAAAGAAAAAAAAGCACCGCACCACCACCGGGTGGGCTCGAACCTCCAACCTTTCGTTTAACAGCCAATCGCGCTAGCCAATTGCGCCACGGAGACAGTCCTGCTCCACTCTCACCACCATCAGAACATATCTTCAAAGCTATCAGTACAAAGACAAAAAAGCGCCGCACCACCACCGGGTAGGCTCGAAACTCCAACCTTTCGGTTAACAGCCGATCGCGCTAGCCAATTGCGCCATGGAGACAGCCCTGCTCCACTCTCACCACCATCAGAACATATCTTCAAAGCTATTACCACAAAGAAAAAAGCAACACACCACTCCTGGAAGGGCTCGAACCTCCAACCTTTTGGTTAACAGCCGATCGCGCAAGCCAATTGCGCCACGGAGAAAGTCCTGCTCCACTCTCACCACCATCAGAACATATCTTCAAAGCAATTAGCGCAAAGAAAAAAAGCGCCGCGCCACCACCGGGTGGGCTCGAACCTCCAACCTTTCGGTTAACAGCCGATCGAGCTAACCCAATGCGCCACGGGGACAGTCTTGCTCTACTCTCACCACCATCATAACATATCTTCAAAGCTATCAGCGCAAAGAAAAAAAAGCGCCGCACCACCACCGGGTGGGCTCGAACCTCCAACCTTTCGGTTAACAGCCGATCGCGCTAGCCAATTGCGCCACGGAGACAGTCTTGCTCCACTCTCACCACCATCAGAACATATCTTCAAAGCTATTACCACAAAGAAAAAAGCAACACACCACTCCTGGGAGGGATCGAAACTCCAACCTTTCAGTTAACAGCTGATCGCGCTAGCCCATTGCGCCACGGAGACAGCCTTGCTCCAATCTCAACACCATCAGAAAATATCTTCAAAGCTATTAGCGCAAAGAAAAAAAGCGCCGCACTACCACCGGGTGGGCTCGAACATCCAACCTTTCGGTTAACAGCCGATCGCGCTAGCGAATTGCGCCACGGAGACAGTCCTGCTCCACTCTCACCACCATCAGAACATATCTTCAAAGCTATCAGAACAAAGAAAAAAAAGCGGCACGCCATCATCGGGTGGGCTCGAACCTCCAACCTTTCGGTTAACAACCGATCGCGCAAGCCAATTGCACCACGGAGACAGTCCTGCTCCACACTCACCACCGTCAAAACATTTCTTCAGAGCTATCACCCCAAAGAAAAAAAAGCGCCGCACCACCACCGGGTAGGCTCGAAACTCCAACCTTTCGGTTAACAGCCGATCGCGCTAGCCAATTGCGCCATGGAGACAGTCCTGCTCCACTCTCACCACCATCAGAACATATCTTCAAAGCCATCAGCCCAAAGAAAAAAAAGCACCGCACCACCACCGGGTGGGCTCGAACCTCCAACCTTTCGGTTAACAGCCAATCGCGCTAGCCACTTGCGCCACGGAGACAGTCCTGCTCCACTCTCACCACCATCAGAACATATCTTCAAAGCTATTAGCGCAAAGAAAAAAAGCGCCGCGCCACCACCAGGTGGGCTCGAACCTCCAACCTTTCGGTTAACAGCCGATCGCGCTAACCCATTGCGCCACGGGGACAGTCTTCCTCCACTCTCACCACTATCAGAACATATCTTCAAAGCTATCAGCGCAATGAAAAAAAAGCGCCGCACCACCACCGGGTGGGCTCGAACCTCCAACCTTTCGGTTAACAGCCGCTCGCGCTAGCCAATTGCGCCACAGAGACAGTCTTGCTCCACTCTCAACACCATCAGAACATATCTTCAAAGCTACAAGCGCAAAGAAAAAAAAGCGCCGCACCACCACCGGGTGGGCTCGAACCTCCAACCTTTCGGTTAACAGCCGATCGCGCTAGCCAATTGCGCCACGGGGACAGTCTTGCTCCACTCTCACCACCATCAGAACATATCTTCAAAGCTATCAGCGCAAAGAAAAAAAAGCGCCGCACCACCACCGGGTGGGCTCGAACCTCCAACCTTTCGGTTAACAGCCGATCGCGCCAGCCAATTGCGCCAGGGAGACAGTCCTGCTCCACTCTCACCACCATCAGAACATATCTTCAAAGCTATCAGCCCAAAGAAAAAAAGCACCGCACCACCACCGGGTGGGCTGGAACCTCCAACCTTTCGGTTAACAGCCAATCGCGTTAGCCAATTTCGCCACGGAGACAGTCCTGCTCCACTCTCACCACCATCAGAACATATCTTAAAGCTATCAGCACAAAGAGAAAAAAGCGCCGCACCACCACCGGGTGGGCTCGAAACTGCAACCTTTCGGTTAACAGCCGATCGGGCTAGCCAATTGCGCCATGGAGACAGTCCTGCTCCACTCTCACCACCATCAGAACATATCTTCAAAGCTATTACCACAAAGAAAAAAAAGCGCCGCAACACCACCGGGTTGGCTCGAACCTCCAACCTTTCGTTTAACAGCCAATCGCGCTAGCCAATTGCGCCACGGAGACAGTCCTGCTCCACTCTCACCACCATCAGAACATATCTTCAAAGCTATCAGCACAAAGACAAAAAAGCGCCGCACCACCACCGGGTAGGCTCGAAACTCCAACCTTTCGGTTAACAGCCGATCGCGCTAGCCAATTGCGCCATGGAGACAGCCCTGCTCCACTCTCACCACCATCAGAACATATCTTCAAAGCTATTACCACAAAGAAAAAAGCAACACACCACTCCTGGGAGGGCTCGAACCTCCAACCTTTCGGTTAACAGCCAATCGCCTTAGCCAATAGCGCCACAAAGACAGTCCTGCTCCACTCTCACCACCATCAGAACATATCTTCAAAGCTATCAGCACAAAGAGAAAAAAGCGCCGCACCACCACCGGGTGGGCTCGAAACTCCAACCTTTCAGTTAACAGCCGATCGCGCTAGCCAAATGCGCCAGGGAGACAGTCCTGCTTCACTCTCACCACCATCAGAACATATCTTCAAAGCTATTAGCGCAAAGAAAAAAAGCGCCGCGCCACCTTCGGGTGGGCTCGAACCTCCAACCTTTCGGTTAACAGCCGATCGCGCTAACCCATTGCGCCACGGGGACAGTCTTGCTCCACTCTCACCACTATGAGAACATATCTACAAAGCTATCAGCGCAAAGAAAAAAAAGCGCCGCACCACCACCGGGTGGGCTCGAACCTCCAACCTTTCGGATAACAGCCGATTGTGCAAGCCAATTGCGCCACGGAGACTGTCCTCCTCCACTCTCACCACCATCAGAACATATCTTCAAAGCTATCAGCCTAAAGAAAAAAAGCAAAGCACCACCACCGGGTGGGCTCGAACTTCCAGCCTTTCGGTTAACAGCCAATCGCGCTAGCCAATTGCCCCACGGAGACAGCCCTGCTTCACTCTCACCACCATCAGAACATATCTTCAAAGCTATCAGCACAAAGAAAAAAAAGCGCCACACCATTATCGGGTGGGCTCGAACCTCCAACCTTTCGGTTAACAGCCGATCGCGCAAGCCAATTGCGCCACGGAGACAGTCCTGCTCCACACTCACCACCGTCAAAACATTTCTTCTGAGCTATCACCCCAAAGAAAAAAAAGCGCCGCACCACCACCGGGTGGGCTCGAACCTCCAACCTTTCAGTTAACAGCCGATCGCGCTAGCCGATTGCGCCACGGAGACAGTCCTGGTCCACTCTCACCACCATCAGAACATATCTTCAAAGCTATCAGCGCAAAGAAAAAAAAGCGCCGCGCCACCACCGGGTGGGCTCGAACCTCCAACCTTTCGGTTAACAGCCGATCGCGCTAACCCATTGCGCCACGGGGACAGTCTTCCTCCACTCTCACCACTATCAGATCATATCTTCAAAGCTATCAGCGCAATGAAAAAAAGCGCCGCACCACCACCGGGTGGGCTCGAACCTCCAACCTTTCGGTTAACAGCCGATCGCGCTAGCCAATTGCGCCACAGAGACAGTCTTGCTCCACTCTCAACACCATCAGAACATATCTTCAAAGCTACAAGCGCAAAGAAAAAAAAGCGCCGCACCACCACCGGGTGGGCTCGAACCTCCAACCTTTCGGTTAACAGCCGATCGCGCTAGCCAATTGCGCCACGGGGACAGTCTTGCTCCACTCTCACCACCATCAGAACATATCTTCAAAGCTATCAGCGCAAAGAAAAAAAAGCGCCGCACCACCACCGGGTGGGCTCGAACCTCCAACCTTTCGGTTAACAGCCGATCGCGCCAGCCAATTGCGCCAGGGAGACAGTCCTGCTCCACTCTCACCACCATCAGAACATATCTTCAAAGCTATCAGCCCAAAGAAAAAAAGCACCGCACCACCACCGGGTGGGCTGGAACCTCCAACCTTTCGGTTAACAGCCAATCGCGTTAGCCAATTTCGCCACGGAGACAGTCCTGCTCCACTCTCACCACCATCAGAACATATCTTAAAGCTATCAGCACAAAGAGAAAAAAGCGCCGCACCACCACCGGGTGGGCTCGAAACTGCAACCTTTCGGTTAACAGCCGATCGGGCTAGCCAATTGCGCCATGGAGACAGTCCTGCTCCACTCTCACCACCATCAGAACATATCTTCAAAGCTATTACCACAAAGAAAAAAAAGCGCCGCAACACCACCGGGTTGGCTCGAACCTCCAACCTTTCGTTTAACAGCCAATCGCGCTAGCCAATTGCGCCACGGAGACAGTCCTGCTCCACTCTCACCACCATCAGAACATATCTTCAAAGCTATCAGCACAAAGACAAAAAAGCGCCGCACCACCACCGGGTAGGCTCGAAACTCCAACCTTTCGGTTAACAGCCGATCGCGCTAGCCAATTGCGCCATGGAGACAGCCCTGCTCCACTCTCACCACCATCAGAACATATCTTCAAAGCTATTACCACAAAGAAAAAAGCAACACACCACTCCTGGGAGGGCTTGAACCTCCAACCTTTTGGTTAACAGCCGATCGCGCAAGCCAATTGCGCCACGGAGACAGTCCTGCTCCACTCTCACCACCATCAGAACGTATCTTCAAAGCTATTAGCGCAAAGAAAAAAAGCGCCGCGCCACCACCGGGTGGGCTCGAACCTCCAACCTTTCGGTTAACAGCCGATCGCGCTAACCCAATGCGCCACGGGGACAGTCTTGCTCCACTCTCACCACCACCAGAACATATCTTCAAAGCTATCAGCGCAAAGAAAAATAGCGCCGCACCACCACCGGGAGGGCTCGAACCTCCAACCTTTCGGTTAACAGCCGATCGCGCTAGCCAATTGCGCCACGGAGACAGTCTTGCTCCACGCTCAACACCATCAGAACATATCTTCAAAGCTACAAGCGCAAAGAAAAAAAAGCGCCGCACCACCTCCGGGTGGGCTCGAACCTCCAACCTTTCGGTTAACAGCCAATCGCCTTAGCCAATAGCGCCACAAAGACAGTCCTGCTCCACTCTCACCACCATCAGAACATATCTTCAAAACTATCAGCACAAAGAGAAAAAAGCGCCGCACCACCACCGGGTGGGCTCGAAACTCCAACCTTTCGGTTAACAGCCGATCGCGCTAGCCAAATGCTCCAGGGAGACAGTCCTGCTTCACTCTCACCACCATCAGAACATATCTTCAAAGCTATTAGCGCAAAGAAAAAAAGCGCCGCGCCACCTTCGGGTGGGCTCGAACCGACAACCTTTCGGTTAACAGCCGATCGCGCTAGCCAATTGCGCCACAGAGACAGTCGTGCTTCACTCTCACCACCGTCAGACCATTTCTTCAGAGCTATCGCCCCAAAGAAAAAAAAGCGCCGCACCACCACCGGGTGGGCTCGAACCTCCACCCTTTCGGTTAAAAGTTGATCGCGCTAGCCAATTGCGCCACGGAGACAGTCCTGCTCCACTCTCACCACCGTCAGAACATTTCTTCAGAGCTATCAGCCCAAAGAAGAAAAAGCGCCGCACCACCACCGGGTGGGCTCGAAACTCCAACCTTTCAGTTATCAGCCGATCGTGCTAGCCAATTGCGCCATGGAGACAGTCCTGCTCCACTCTCACCACCATCAGAACATATCTTCAAAGCTATTAGCGCAAAGAAAAAAGCGCCGCGCCACCACCGGGTGGGTTCGAACCTCCAACCTTTCGTTTAACAGCCAATCGCGCTAGCCAATTGCGCCACGGAGACAGTCCTGCTCCACTCTCACCACTATCAGAACATATCTTCAAAGCTATCAGCACAAAGAAAAAAAAGCGCCGCACCACCACCGGGTAGGCTCGAAACTCCAACCTTTCGGTTAACAGCCGATCGCGCTAGCCAATTGCGCCATGGAGACAGTCCTGCTCCACTCTCACCACCATCAGAACATATCTTCAAAGTTATTACCACAAAGAAAAAAAGCGCCGCGCCACCACCGGGTGGGCTCGAACCTCCAACCTTTCGGTTAACAGCCGATCGCGCTAACCCAATGCGCCACGGGGACAGTCTTGCTCCACTCTCACCACCATCAGAACATATCTTCAAAGCTATCAGCGCAAAGAAAAAAAAGCGCCGCACCACCACCGGGTGGGCTCGAACCTCCAACCTTTCGGTTAACAGCCGATCGCGCTAGCCAATTGCGCCACAGAGACAGTCTTGCTCCTCTCTCAACACCATCAGAACATATCTTCAAAGCTACAAGCGCAAAGAAAAAAAAGCGCCGCACCACCACCGGGTGGGCTCGAACCTCCAACCTTTCGGTTAACAGCCAATCGCGTTAGCCAATTGTGCCACAGAGACAGTCCTGCTCCACTCTCACCACCATCAGAACATATCTTCAAAGCTATCAGCACAAAGAGAAAAAAGCGCCGCACCACCACCGGGTGGGCTCGAACCTCCAACCTTTCGGTTAACAGCCGATCGCGCAAGGCAATTGCGCCACGGAGACAGTCCTGCACCACTCTCACCACCATCAGAACATATCTTCAAAGCTATCGGCCCAAAGAAAAAAAGCACCGCACCACCACCGGGTGGGCTCGAACCTCCAACCTTTCGGTCAACAGGTAATCGCGCTAGCCAATTGCGCCACGGAGACAGTCCTGCTCCACTCTCACCACCATCAGAACATATCTTCAAAGCTATCAGCACAAAGAAAAAAAAGCGGCACACCATCACCGCGTGGGCTCGAACCTCCAACCTTTCGGTTAACAGCCGATCGCGCTAGCCAATTGCGCCATGGAGACAGTCCTGCTCCACTCTCACCACCGTCAGAACATATCTTCAAAGCTATTACCACAAAGAAAAAAGCAACACACCACTCCTGGGAGGGCTCGAAACTCCAACCTTTCGGTTAACAGCTGATCGCGCTAGCCCATTGCGCCACGGAGACAGCCTTGCTCAAATCTCAACACCATCAGAACATATCTTCAAAGCTATTAGCGCAAAGAAAAAAAGCGCCGCACCACCACCGGGTGGGCTCGAACATCCAACCTTTCGGTTAACAGCCGATCGCGCTAGCCAATTGCGCCACGGAGACAATCCTGCTCCACTCTCACCACCATCAGAACATATCTTCAAAGCTATTAGTGCGAAGAAAAAAGCAGCACACCACTCCCGGGAGGGCTCGAAACTCCAACCTTTCGGTTAACAGCCGATCGCGCTAGCCCATTGCGCCACGGGGACAGTCTTGCTCCACTCTCACCACCATCAGTACATATCTTCAAAGCTATCAGCACAAAGTAAAAAAAACGCCGCACCACCACCGGGTGGGCTCGAACCTCCAACCTTTCGGTTAACAGCCGATCGCGCAAGGCAATTGCGCCACGGAGACAGTCCTGCACCACTCTCACCACCATCAGAACATATCTTCAAAGCTATCGGCCCAAAGAAAAAAAGCACCGCACCACCACCGGGTGGGCTCGAACCTCCAACCTTTCGGTCAACAGGTAATCGCGCTAGCCAATTGCGCCACGGAGACAGTCCTGCTCCACTCTCACCACCATCAGAACATATCCTCAAAGCTATCAGCACAAAGAAAAAAAAGCGGCACACCATCACCGCGTGGGCTCGAACCTCCAACCTTTCGGTTAACAGCCGATCGCGCTAGCCAAATGCGCCACGGAGACAGTCGTGCTCCACTCTCACCACCATCAGAACATATCTTCAAAGCTATCAGCCCAAAGAAAAAAAAGCGCCGCACCACCTCCGGGTGGGCTCGAACCTCCAACCTTTCGGTTAACAGCCGATCGCGCTAGCCTATTGCCCCACGGAGACAGTCGTGCTCCACTCTCACCACCGTCAGAACATTTCTTCAGAGCTATCACCCCAAAGAAAAAAAAGAGCCGCAGCACCACCGGGTGGGCTCGAACCTCCAACCTTTCGGTTAACAGCCGATCGCGCTAGCCAATTGCGCCACGAAGACAGTCCTGCTGCACTCTCACCACCATCAGAACATATCTTCAAACTATCAGCGCAAAAAAAGTGCCGCACCACCACCGGGTGGGCTCGAAACTCCAACCTTTTGGTTAACAGCCGATCGCGCTAGCCAATTGCGCCACAGAGACAATCTTGCTCCACTTTCAACCCCATCAGAACATATCTTCAAAGCTACAAGCGCAAAGAAAAAAAAGCGCCGCACCACCACCGGGTGGGCTCGAACCTCCAACCTTTCGGTTAACAGCCGATCGCGCTAGCCAATTGCGCCACAGGGACAGTCTTGCTCCACCCTCACCACCATCAGAACATATCTTCAAAGCTATCAGCGCAAAGAAAAAAAAGCGCCGCACCACCACCGGGTGTGCTCGAACCTCCAACCTTTCGGTTAACAGCCGATCGCGCTAGCCAATTGCGCCAGGGAGACAGTCCTGCTCCACTCTCACCGCCATCAGAACATATCTTCAAAGCTATCAGCCCAAAGAAAAAAAAGCACCGCACCACCACCGGGTGGGCTCGAACCTCCAACCTTTCGTTTAACAGCCAATCGCGCTAGCCAATTGCGCCACGGAGACAGTCCTGCTCCACTCTCACCACCATCAGAACATATCTTCAAAGCTATCAGCACAAAGACAAAAAAGCGCCGCACCACCACCGGGTAGGCTCGAAACTCCAACCTTTCGGTTAACAGCCGATCGCGCTAGCCAATTGCGCCATGGAGACAGTCCTGCTCCACTCTCACCACCATCAGAACATATCTTCAAAGCTATTAGCGCAAATAAAAAAAGCGCCGCACCACCACCGGGTGGGCTCGAACATCCAACCTTTCGGTTAACAGGTAATCGCGCTAGCCAATTGCGCCACGGAGACAGTCCTGCTCCACTCTCACCACCATCAGAACATATCTTCAAAGCTATCAGCACAAAGAAAAAAAAGCGGCACACCACCACCGGGTGGGCTCGAACATCCAACCTTTCGGTTAACAGCCGATCGCGCTAGCCAATTGCGCCACGGAGACAATCCTGCTCCACTCTCACCACCATCAGAACATATCTTCAAAGCTATTAGTGCAAAGAAAAAAGCAGCACACCACTCCCGGGAGGGCTCGAAACTCCAACCTTTCGGTTAACAGCCGATCGCGCTAGCCCATTGCGCCACGGGGACAGTCTTGCTCCACTCTCACCACCATCAGTACATATCTTCAAAGCTATCAGCACAAAGAAAAAAAAACGCCGCACCACCACCGGGTGGGCTCGAACCTCCAACCTTTCGGTTAACAGCCGATCGCGCAAGGCAATTGCGCCACGGAGACAGTCCTGCACCACTCTCACCACCATCAGAACATATCTTCAAAGCTATCGGCCCAAAGAAAAAAAGCACCGCACCACCACCGGGTGGGCTCGAACCTCCAACCTTTCGGTCAACAGGTAATCGCGCTAGCCAATTGCGCCACGGAGACAGTCCTGCTCCACTCTCACCACCATCAGAACATATCTTCAAAGCTATCAGCACAAAGAAAAAAAAGCGGCACACCATCATCGCGTGGGCTCGAACCTCCAACCTTTCGGTTAACAGCCGATCGCGCTAGCCAAATGCGCCACGGAGACAGTCGTGCTCCACTCTCACCACCATCAGAACATATCTTCAAAGCTATCAGCCCAAAGAAAAAAAAGCGCCGCACCACCTCCGGGTGGGCTCGAACCTCCAACCTTTCGGTTAACAGCCGATCGCGCTAGCCTATTGCCCCACGGAGACAGTCGTGCTCCACTCTCACCACCGTCAGAACATTTCTTCAGAGCTATCACCCCAAAGAAAAAAAAAGAGCCGCAGCACCACCGGGTGGGCTCGAACCTCCAACCTTTCGGTTAACAGCCGATCGCGCTAGCCAATTGCGCCACGAAGACAGTCCTGCTGCACTCTCACCACCATCAGAACATATCTTCAAACTATCAGCGCAAAAAAAAGTGCCGCACCACCACCGGGTGGGCTCGAAACTCCAACCTTTTGGTTAACAGCCGATCGCGCTAGCCAATTGCGCCACAGAGACAATCTTGCTCCACTTTCAACACCATCAGAACATATCTTCAAAGCTACAAGCGCAAAGAAAAAAAAGCGCCGCACCACCACCAGGTGGGCTCGAACCTCCAACCTTTCGGTTAACAGCCGATCGCGCTAGCCAATTGCGCCACAGGGACAGTCTTGCTCCACCCTCACCACCATCAGAACATATCTTCAAAGCTATCAGCGCAAAGAAAAAAAAGCGCCGCACCACCACCGGGTGTGCTCGAACCTCCAACCTTTCGGTTAACAGCCGATCGCGCTAGCCAATTGCGCCAGGGAGACAGTCCTGCTCCACTCTCACCGCCATCAGAACATATCTTCAAAGCTATCAGCCCAAAGAAAAAAAAGCACCGCACCACCACCGGGTGGGCTCGAACCTCCAACCTTTCGTTTAACAGCCAATCGCGCTAGCCAATTGCGCCACGGAGACAGTCCTGCTCCACTCTCACCACCATCAGAACATATCTTCAAAGCTATCAGCACAAAGACAAAAAAGCGCCGCACCACCACCGGGTAGGCTCGAAACTCCAACCTTTCGGTTAACAGCCGATCGCGCTAGCCAATTGCGCCATGGAGACAGTCCTGCTCCACTCTCACCACCATCAGAACATATCTTCAAAGCTATTACCACAAAGAAAAAAGCAACACACCACTCCTTGGAGGGATCGAAACTCCAACCTTTCAGTTAACAGCTGATCGCGCTAGCCCATTGCGCCACGGAGACAGCCTTGCTCCACTCTCACCACCGTCAGAACATATCTTCAAAGCTATTACCACAAAGAAAAAAGCAACACACCACTCCTGGGAGGGCTCGAAACTCCAACCTTTCGGTTAACAGCTGATCGCGCTAGCCCATTTCACCACGGAGACAGCCTTGCTCCAATCTCAACACCATCAGAACATATCTTCAAAGCTATTAGCGCAACGAAAAAAAGCGCCGCACCACCACCGGGTGGGCTCGAACATCCAACCTTTCGGTTAACAGCCGATCGCGCTAGCCAATTGCGCCACGGAGACAGTCCTGCTCCACTCTCATCACCATCAGAACATATCTTCAAAGCTATTAGTGCAAAGAAAAAAGCAGCACAGCACTCCCGGGAGGGCTCGAAACTCCAACCTTTCGGTTAACAGCCGATCGCGCTAGCCCATTGCGCCACGGGGACAGTCTTGCTCCACTCTCACCACCATCAGTACATATCTTCAAAGCTATCAGCACAAAGAAAAAAAACGCCGCACCACCACCGGGTGGGCTCGAACCTCCAACCTTTCGGTTAACAGCTGATCGCGCAAGGCAATTGCGCCACGGAGACAGTCCTGCTCCACTCTCACCACCATCAGAACATATCTTCAAAGCTATCGGCCCAAAGAAAAAAAGCACCGCACCACCACCGGGTGGGCTCGAACCTCCAACCTTTCGGTCAACAGGTAATCGCGCTAGCCAATTGCGCCACGGAGACAGTCCTGCTCCACTCTCACCACCATCAGAACATATCTTCAAAGCTATCAGCACAAAGAAAAAATACGGCACACCATCACCGCGTGGGCTCGAACCTCCAACCTTTCGGTTAACAGCCGATCGCGCTAGCCAAATGCGCCACGGAGACAGTCGTGCTCCACTCTCACCACCATCAGAACATATCTTCAAAGCTATCAGCCCAAAGAAAAAAAAGCGCCGCACCACCTCCGGGTGGGCTCGAACCTCCAACCTTTCGGTTAACAGCCGATCGCGCTAGCCTATTGCCCCACGGAGACAGTCGTGCTCCACTCTCACCACCGTCAGAACATTTCTTCAGAGCTATCACCCCAAAGAAAAAAAAGAGCCGCAGCACCACCGGGTGGGCTCGAACCTCCAACCTTTCGGTTAACAGCCGATCGCGCTAGCCAATTGCGCCACGAAGACAGTCCTGCTGCACTCTCACCACCATCAGAACATATCTTCAAAGCTATCAGCACAAAGAAAAAATACGGCACACCATCACCGCGTGGGCTCGAACCTCCAACCTTTCGGTTAACAGCCGATCGCGCTAGCCAAATGCGCCACGGAGACAGTCGTGCTCCACTCTCACCACCATCAGAACATATCTTCAAAGCTATCAGCCCAAAGAAAAAAAAGCGCCGCACCACCTCCGGGTGGGCTCGAACCTCCAACCTTTCGGTTAACAGCCGATCGCGCTAGCCTATTGCCCCACGGAGACAGTCGTGCTCCACTCTCACCACCGTCAGAACATTTCTTCAGAGCTATCACCCCAAAGAAAAAAAAGAGCCGCAGCACCACCGGGTGGGCTCGAACCTCCAACCTTTCGGTTAACAGCCGATCGCGCTAGCCAATTGCGCCACGAAGACAGTCCTGCTGCACTCTCACCACCATCAGAACATATCTTCAAACTATCAGCGCAAAAAAAGTGCCGCACCACCACCGGGTGGGCTCGAAACTCCAACCTTTTGGTTAACAGCCGATCGCGCTAGCCAATTGCGCCACAGAGACAATCTTGCTCCACTTTCAACACCATCAGAACATATCTTCAAAGCTACAAGCGCAAAGAAAAAAAAGCGCCGCACCACCACCGGGTGGGCTCGAACCTCCAACCTTTCGGTTAACAGCCGATCGCGCTAGCCAATTGCGCCACAGGGACAGTCTTGCTCCACCCTCACCACCATCAGAACATATCTTCAAAGCTATCAGCGCAAAGAAAAAAAAGCGCCGCACCACCACCGGGTGTGCTCGAACCTCCAACCTTTCGGTTAACAGCCGATCGCGCTAGCCAATTGCGCCAGGGAGACAGTCCTGCTCCACTCTCACCGCCATCAGAACATATCTTCAAAGCTATCAGCCCAAAGAAAAAAAAGCGCCGCACCACCTCCGGGTGGGCTCGAACCTCCAACCTTTCGGTTAACAGCTGATCGCGCAAGGCAATTGCGCCACGGAGACAGTCCTGCTCCACTCTCACCACCATCAGAACATATCTTCAAAGCTATCGGCCCAAAGAAAAAAAGCACCGCACCACCACCGGGTGGGCTCGAACCTCCAACCTTTCGGTCAACAGGTAATCGCGCTAGCCAATCGCGCCACGGAGACAGTCCTGCTCCACTCTCACCACCATCAGAACATATCTTCAAAGCTATCAGCACAAAGAAAAAATACGGCACACCATCACCGCGTGGGCTCGAACCTCCAACCTTTCGGTTAACAGCCGATCGCGCTAGCCAAATGCGCCACGGAGACAGTCGTGCTCCACTCTCACCACCATCAGAACATATCTTCAAAGCTATCAGCCCAAAGAAAAAAAAGCGCCGCACCACCTCCGGGTGGGCTCGAACCTCCAACCTTTCGGTTAACAGCCGATCGCGCTAGCCTATTGCCCCACGGAGACAGTCGTGCTCCACTCTCACCACCGTCAGAACATTTCTTCAGAGCTATCACCCCAAAGAAAAAAAAGAGCCGCAGCACCACCGGGTGGGCTCGAACCTCCAACCTTTCGGTTAACAGCCGATCGCGCTAGCCAATTGCGCCACGAAGACAGTCCTGCTGCACTCTCACCACCATCAGAACATATCTTCAAAGCTATCAGCACAAAGAAAAAATACGGCACACCATCACCGCGTGGGCTCGAACCTCCAACCTTTCGGTTAACAGCCGATCGCGCTAGCCAAATGCGCCACGGAGACAGTCGTGCTCCACTCTCACCACCATCAGAACATATCTTCAAAGCTATCAGCCCAAAGAAAAAAAAGCGCCGCACCACCTCCGGGTGGGCTCGAACCTCCAACCTTTCGGTTAACAGCCGATCGCGCTAGCCTATTGCCCCACGGAGACAGTCGTGCTCCACTCTCACCACCGTCAGAACATTTCTTCAGAGCTATCACCCCAAAGAAAAAAAAGAGCCGCAGCACCACCGGGTGGGCTCGAACCTCCAACCTTTCGGTTAACAGCCGATCGCGCTAGCCAATTGCGCCACGAAGACAGTCCTGCTGCACTCTCACCACCATCAGAACATATCTTCAAACTATCAGCGCAAAAAAAGTGCCGCACCACCACCGGGTGGGCTCGAAACTCCAACCTTTTGGTTAACAGCCGATCGCGCTAGCCAATTGCGCCACAGAGACAATCTTGCTCCACTTTCAACACCATCAGAACATATCTTCAAAGCTACAAGCGCAAAGAAAAAAAAGCGCCGCACCACCACCGGGTGGGCTCGAACCTCCAACCTTTCGGTTAACAGCCGATCGCGCTAGCCAATTGCGCCACAGGGACAGTCTTGCTCCACCCTCACCACCATCAGAACATATCTTCAAAGCTATCAGCGCAAAGAAAAAAAAGCGCCG
Source organism: Rhipicephalus microplus (assembly GCF_043290135.1). Lineage (NCBI taxonomy): Eukaryota > Metazoa > Arthropoda > Arachnida > Ixodida > Ixodidae > Rhipicephalus > Rhipicephalus microplus. The sequence continues at coordinate 3,215,219 of NW_027464602.1, forward strand.
CACCACCACCGGGTGTGCTCGAACCTCCAACCTTTCGGTTAACAGCCGATCGCGCTAGCCAATTGCGCCAGGGAGACAGTCCTGCTCCACTCTCACCGCCATCAGAACATATCTTCAAAGCTATCAGCCCAAAGAAAAAAAAGCGCCGCACCACCTCCGGGTGGGCTCGAACCTCCAACCTTTCGGTTAACAGCCGATCGCGCTAGCCTATTGCCCCACGGAGACAGTCGTGCTCCACTCTCACCACCGTCAGAACATTTCTTCAGAGCTATCACCCCAAAGAAAAAAAAGAGCCGCAGCACCACCGGGTGGGCTCGAACCTCCAACCTTTCGGTTAACAGCCGATCGCGCTAGCCAATTGCGCCACGAAGACAGTCCTGCTGCACTCTCACCACCATCAGAACATATCTTCAAACTATCAGCGCAAAAAAAGTGCCGCACCACCACCGGGTGGGCTCGAAACTCCAACCTTTTGGTTAACAGCCGATCGCGCTAGCCAATTGCGCCACAGAGACAATCTTGCTCCACTTTCAACACCATCAGAACATATCTTCAAAGCTACAAGCGCAAAGAAAAAAAAGCGCCGCACCACCACCGGGTGGGCTCGAACCTCCAACCTTTCGGTTAACAGCCGATCGCGCTAGCCAATTGCGCCACAGGGACAGTCTTGCTCCACCCTCACCACCATCAGAACATATCTTCAAAGCTATCAGCGCAAAGAAAAAAAAGCGCCGCACCACCACCGGGTGTGCTCGAACCTCCAACCTTTCGGTTAACAGCCGATCGCGCTAGCCAATTGCGCCAGGGAGACAGTCCTGCTCCACTCTCACCGCCATCAGAACATATCTTCAAAGCTATCAGCCCAAAGAAAAAAAAGCACCGCACCACCACCGGGTGGGCTCGAACCTCCAACCTTTCGTTTAACAGCCAATCGCGCTAGCCAATTGCGCCACGGAGACAGTCCTGCTCCACTCTCACCACCATCAGAACATATCTTCAAAGCTATCAGCACAAAGACAAAAAAGCGCCGCACCACCACCGGGTAGGCTCGAAACTCCAACCTTTCGGTTAACAGCCGATCGCGCTAGCCAATTGCGCCATGGAGACAGTCCTGCTCCACTCTCACCACCATCAGAACATATCTTCAAAGCTATTAGCGCAAAGAAAAAAAGCGCCGCACCACCACCGGGTGGGCTCGAACATCCAACCTTTCGGTTAACAGGTAATCGCGCTAGCCAATTGCGCCACGGAGACAGTCCTGCTCCACTCTCACCACCATCAGAACATATCTTCAAAGCTATCAGCGCAAAGAAAAAAAGCGCCGCACCACCACCGGGTGGGCTCGAACATCCAACCTTTCGGTTAACAGCCGATCGCGCTAGCCAATTGCGCCACGGAGACAATCCTGCTCCACTCTCACCACCATCAGAACATATCTTCAAAGCTATTAGTGCAAAGAAAAAAGCAGCACACCACTCCCGGGAGGGCTCGAAACTCCAACCTTTCGGTTAACAGCCGATCGCGCTAGCCCATTGCGCCACGGGGACAGTCTTGCTCCACTCTCACCACCATCAGTACATATCTTCAAAGCTATCAGCACAAAGAAAAAAAAACGCCGCACCACCACCGGGTGGGCTCGAACCTCCAACCTTTCGGTTAACAGCCGATCGCGCAAGGCAATTGCGCCACGGAGACAGTCCTGCACCACTCTCACCACCATCAGAACATATCTTCAAAGCTATCGGCCCAAAGAAAAAAAGCACCGCACCACCACCGGGTGGGCTCGAACCTCCAACCTTTCGGTCAACAGGTAATCGCGCTAGCCAATTGCGCCACGGAGACAGTCCTGCTCCACTCTCACCACCATCAGAACATATCTTCAAAGCTATCAGCACAAAGAAAAAAAAGCGGCACACCATCATCGCGTGGGCTCGAACCTCCAACCTTTCGGTTAACAGCCGATCGCGCTAGCCAAATGCGCCACGGAGACAGTCGTGCTCCACTCTCACCACCATCAGAACATATCTTCAAAGCTATCAGCCCAAAGAAAAAAAAGCGCCGCACCACCTCCGGGTGGGCTCGAACCTCCAACCTTTCGGTTAACAGCCGATCGCGCTAGCCTATTGCCCCACGGAGACAGTCGTGCTCCACTCTCACCACCGTCAGAACATTTCTTCAGAGCTATCACCCCAAAGAAAAAAAAGAGCCGCAGCACCACCGGGTGGGCTCGAACCTCCAACCTTTCGGTTAACAGCCGATCGCGCTAGCCAATTGCGCCACGAAGACAGTCCTGCTGCACTCTCACCACCATCAGAACATATCTTCAAACTATCAGCGCAAAAAAAAGTGCCGCACCACCACCGGGTGGGCTCGAAACTCCAACCTTTTGGTTAACAGCCGATCGCGCTAGCCAATTGCGCCACAGAGACAATCTTGCTCCACTTTCAACACCATCAGAACATATCTTCAAAGCTACAAGCGCAAAGAAAAAAAAGCGCCGCACCACCACCAGGTGGGCTCGAACCTCCAACCTTTCGGTTAACAGCCGATCGCGCTAGCCAATTGCGCCACAGGGACAGTCTTGCTCCACCCTCACCACCATCAGAACATATCTTCAAAGCTATCAGCGCAAAGAAAAAAAAGCGCCGCACCACCACCGGGTGTGCTCGAACCTCCAACCTTTCGGTTAACAGCCGATCGCGCTAGCCAATTGCGCCAGGGAGACAGTCCTGCTCCACTCTCACCGCCATCAGAACATATCTTCAAAGCTATCAGCCCAAAGAAAAAAAAGCACCGCACCACCACCGGGTGGGCTCGAACCTCCAACCTTTCGTTTAACAGCCAATCGCGCTAGCCAATTGCGCCACGGAGACAGTCCTGCTCCACTCTCACCACCATCAGAACATATCTTCAAAGCTATCAGCACAAAGACAAAAAAGCGCCGCACCACCACCGGGTAGGCTCGAAACTCCAACCTTTCGGTTAACAGCCGATCGCGCTAGCCAATTGCGCCATGGAGACAGTCCTGCTCCACTCTCACCACCATCAGAACATATCTTCAAAGCTATTACCACAAAGAAAAAAGCAACACACCACTCCTGGGAGGGCTCGAACCTCCAACCTTTTGGTTAACAGCCGATCGCGCAAGCCAATTGCGCCACGGAGACAGTCCTGCTCCACTCTCACCACCATCAGAACATATCTTCAAAGCTATTAGCGCAAAGAAAAAAAGCGCCGCGCCACCACCGGGTGGGCTCGAACCTCCAACCTTTCGGTTAACAGCCGATCGCGCTAACCCAATGCGCCACGGGGACAGTCTTGCTCTACTCTCACCACCATCATAACATATCTTCAAAGCTATCAGCGCAAAGAAAAAAAAAGCGCCGCACCACCACCGGGTGGGCTCGAACCTCCAACCTTTCGGTTAACAGCCGATCGCGCTAGCCAATTGCGCCACGGAGACAGTCTTGCTCCACTCTCAACACCATCAGAACATAGCTTCAAAGCTATCAGCACAAAGAAAAAAAACGCCGCACCACCACCGGGTTGGCTCGAACCTCCAACCTTTCGGTTAACAGCCGATCGCGCAAGCCAATTGCGCCACGGAGACAGTCCTGCTCCACTCTCACCACCATCAGAACATATCTTCAAAGCTATCAGCACAAAGAGAAAAAAGCGCCGCACCACCACCGGGTGGGCTCGAAACTCCAACCTTTCGGTTAACAGCCGATCGCGCTAGCCAATTGCGCCATGGAGACAGTCCTGCTCCACTCTCACCACCATCAGAACATATCTTCAAAGCTATTACCACAAAGAAAAAAGCAACACACCACTCCTTGGAGGGATCGAAACTCCAACCTTTCAGTTAACAGCTGATCGCGCTAGCCCATTGCGCCACGGAGACAGCCTTGCTCCACTCTCACCACCGTCAGAACATATCTTCAAAGCTATTACCACAAAGAAAAAAGCAACACACCACTCCTGGGAGGGCTCGAAACTCCAACCTTTCGGTTAACAGCTGATCGCGCTAGCCCATTTCACCACGGAGACAGCCTTGCTCCAATCTCAACACCATCAGAACATATCTTCAAAGCTATTAGCGCAACGAAAAAAAGCGCCGCACCACCACCGGGTGGGCTCGAACATCCAACCTTTCGGTTAACAGCCGATCGCGCTAGCCAATGCGCCACGGAGACAGTCCTGCTCCACTCTCATCACCATCAGAACATATCTTCAAAGCTATTAGTGCAAAGAAAAAAGCAGCACAGCACTCCCGGGAGGGCTCGAAACTCCAACCTTTCGGTTAACAGCCGATCGCGCTAGCCCATTGCGCCACGGGGACAGTCTTGCTCCACTCTCACCACCATCAGTACATATCTTCAAAGCTATCAGCACAAAGAAAAAAAACGCCGCACCACCACCGGGTGGGCTCGAACCTCCAACCTTTCGGTTAACAGCTGATCGCGCAAGGCAATTGCGCCACGGAGACAGTCCTGCTCCACTCTCACCACCATCAGAACATATCTTCAAAGCTATCGGCCCAAAGAAAAAAAGCACCGCACCACCACCGGGTGGGCTCGAACCTCCAACCTTTCGGTCAACAGGTAATCGCGCTAGCCAATTGCGCCACGGAGACAGTCCTGCTCCACTCTCACCACCATCAGAACATATCTTCAAAGCTATCAGCACAAAGAAAAAATACGGCACACCATCACCGCGTGGGCTCGAACCTCCAACCTTTCGGTTAACAGCCGATCGCGCTAGCCAAATCCGCCACGGAGACAGTCGTGCTCCACTCTCACCACCATCAGAACATATCTTCAAAGCTATCAGCCCAAAGAAAAAAAAGCGCCGCACCACCTCCGGGTGGGCTCGAACCTCCAACCTTTCGGTTAACAGCCGATCGCGCTAGCCTATTGCCCCACGGAGACAGTCGTGCTCCACTCTCACCACCGTCAGAACATTTCTTCAGAGCTATCACCCCAAAGAAAAAAAAGAGCCGCAGCACCACCGGGTGGGCTCGAACCTCCAACCTTTCGGTTAACAGCCGATCGCGCTAGCCAATTGCGCCACGAAGACAGTCCTGCTGCACTCTCACCACCATCAGAACATATCTTCAAACTATCAGCGCGAAAAAAAGTGCCGCACCACCACCGGGTGGGCTCGAAACTCCAACCTTTTGGTTAACAGCCGATCGCGCTAGCCAATTGCGCCACGGAGACAGTCTTGCTCCACTTTCAACACCATCAGAACATATCTTCAAAGCTACAAGCGCAAAGAAAAAAAAGCGCCGCACCACCACCGGGTGGGCTCGAACCTCCAACCTTTCGGTTAACAGCCGATCGCGCTAGCCAATTGCGCCAGGGAGACAGTCCTGCTCCACTCTCACCGCCATCAGAACATATCTTCAAAGCTATCAGCCCAAAGAAAAAAAAGCACCGCACCACCACCGGGTGGGCTCGAACCTCCAACCTTTCGTTTAACAGCCAATCGCGCCAGCCAATTGCGCCACGGAGACAGTCCTGCTCCACTCTCACCACCATCAGAACATATCTTCAAAGCTATCAGCACAAAGACAAAAAAGCGCCGCACCACCACCGGGTAGGCTCGAAACTCCAACCTTTCGGTTAACAGCCGATCGCGCTAGCCAATTGCGCCATGGAGACAGTCCTGCTCCACTCTCACCACCATCAGAACATATCTTCAAAGCTATTACCACAAAGAAAAAAGCAACACACCACTCCTGGGAGGGCTCGAACCTCCAACCTTTTGGTTAACAGCCGATCGCGCAAGCCAATTGCGCCACGGAGACAGTCCTGCTCCACTCTCACCACCATCAGAACATATCTTCAAAGCTATTAGCGCAAAGAAAAAAAGCGCCGCGCCACCACCGGGTGGGCTCGAACCTCCAACCTTTCGGTTAACAGCCGATCGCGCTAACCCAATGCGCCACGGGGACAGTCTTGCTCTACTCTCACCACCATCATAACATATCTTCAAAGCTATCAGCGCAAAGAAAAAAAAAGCGCCGCACCACCACCGGGTGGGCTCGAACCTCCAACCTTTCGGTTAACAGCCGATCGCGCAAGCCAATTGCGCCACGGAGACAGTCTTGCTCCACTCTCAACACCATCAGAACATAGCTTCAAAGCTATCAGCACAAAGAAAAAAAACGCCGCACCACCACCGGGTTGGCTCGAACCTCCAACCTTTCGGTTAACAGCCGATCGCGCAAGCCAATTGCGCCACGAAGACAGTCCTGCTCCACTCTCACCACCATCAGAACATATCTTCAAAGCTATCAGCACAAAGAGAAAAAAGCGCCGCACCACCACCGGGTGGGCTCGAAACTCCAACCTTTCGGTTAACAGCCGATCGCGCTAGCCAATTGCGCCATGGAGACAGTCCTGCTCCACTCTCACCACCATCAGAACATATCTTCAAAGCTATTACCACAAAGAAAAAAGCAACACACCACTCCTGGGAGGGATCGAAACTCCAACCTTTCAGTTAACAGCTGATCGCGCTAGCCCATTGCGCCACGGAGACAGCCTTGCTCCAATCTCAACACCATCAGAACATATCTTCAAAGCTATTAGCGCAAAGAAAAAAAGCGCCGCACCACCACCGGGTGGGCTCGAACATCCAACCTTTCGGTTAACAGCCGATCGCGCTAGCCAATTGCGCCACGGAGACAGTCCTGCTCCACTCTCACCACCATCAGAACATATCTTCAAAGCTATTAGTGCAAAGAAAAAAGCAGCACACCACTCCCGGGAGGGCTCGAAACTCCAACCTTTCGGTTAACAGCCGATCGCGCTAGCCCATTGCGCCACGGGGACAGTCTTGCTCCACACTCACCACCATCAGTACATATCTTCAAAGCTATCAGCACAAAGAAAAAAAAACGCCGCACCACCACCGGGTGGGCTCGAACCTCCAACCTTTCGGTTAACAGCCGATCGCGCAAGCCAATTGCGCCACGGAGACAGTCCTGCTCCACTCTCACCACCATCAGAACATATCTTCAAAGCTATCGGCCCAAAGAAAAAAAGCACCGCACCACCACCGGGTGGGCTCGAACCTCCAACCTTTCGGTCAACAGGTAATCGCGCTAGCCAATTGCGCCACGGAGACAGTCCTGCTCCACTCTCACCACCATCAGAACATATCTTCAAAGCTATCAGCACAAAGAAAAAAAAGCGGCACACCATCACCGCGTGGGCTCGAACCTCCAACCTTTCGGTTAACAGCCGATCGCGCTAGCCAGCTGCGCCACGGAGACAGTCGTGCTCCACTCTCGTCACCATCAGAACATATCTTCAAAGCTATTAGCCCAAAGAAAAAAAAAGCGCCGCACCACCTCCGGGTGGGCTCGAACCTCCAACCTTTCGGTTAACAGCCGATCGCGCTAGCCTATTTCCCCACGGAGACAGTCGTGCTCCACTCTCACCACCGTCAGAAAATTTCATCAGAGCTATCACCCCAAAGAAAAAAAAGAGCCGCAGCACCACCGCGTGGGCTCGAACCTCCAACCTTTCGGTTAACAGCCGATCGCGCTAGCCAATTGCGCCACGAAGACAGTCCTGCTGCACTCTCACCACCATCAGAACATATCTTCAAACTATCAGCGCAAAAAACAGCGCCGCACCACCACCGGGTGGGCTCGAAACTCCAACCTTTTGGTTAACAGCCGATCGCGCTTGCCCATTGCGCCACGGGGACAGTCTTGCTCCACTCTCACCACCATCAGAACATATCTTCAAAGCTATCAGCCCAAAGAAAAAAAAGCGCCGCACCACTAATGGGAGGGCTCGAACCTCCAACCTTTTGGTTAACAGCCGATCGCGCAAGCCAATTGCGCCACGGAGACAGTCCTGCTCCACTCTCACCACCATCAGAACATATCTTCAAAGCTATTACCACAAAGAAAAAAGCAACACACCACTCCTGGGAGGGCTCGAACCTCCAACCTTTTGGTTAACAGCCGATCGCGCAAGCCAATTGCGCCACGGAGACAGTCCTGCTCCACTCTCACCACCATCAGAACATATCTTCAAAGCTATTAGCGCAAAGAAAAAAAGCGCCGCGCCACCACCGGGTGGGCTCGAACCTCCAACCTTTCGGTTAACAGCCGATCGCGCTAACCCAATGCGCCACGGGGACAGTCTTGCTCTACTCTCACCACCATCATAACATATCTTCAAAGCTATCAGCGCAAAGAAAAAAAAGCGCCGCACCACCACCGGGTGGGCTCGAACCTCCAACCTTTCGGTTAACAGCCGATCGCGCAAGCCAATTGCGCCACGGAGACAGTCTTGCTCCACTCTCAACACCATCAGAACATAGCTTCAAAGCTATCAGCACAAAGAAAAAAAACGCCGCACCACCACCGGGTTGGCTCGAACCTCCAACCTTTCGGTTAACAGCCGATCGCGCAAGCCAATTGCGCCACGAAGACAGTCCTGCTCCACTCTCACCACCATCAGAACATATCTTCAAAGCTATCAGCACAAAGAGAAAAAAGCGCCGCACCACCACCGGGTGGGCTCGAAACTCCAACCTTTCGGTTAACAGCCGATCGCGCTAGCCAATTGCGCCATGGAGACAGTCCTGCTCCACTCTCACCACCATCAGAACATATCTTCAAAGCTATTACCACAAAGAAAAAAGCAACACACCACTCCTGGGAGGGATCGAAACTCCAACCTTTCAGTTAACAGCTGATCGCGCTAGCCCATTGCGCCACGGAGACAGCCTTGCTCCAATCTCAACACCATCAGAACATATCTTCAAAGCTATTAGCGCAAAGAAAAAAAGCGCCGCACCACCACCGGGTGGGCTCGAACATCCAACCTTTCGGTTAACAGCCGATCGCGCTAGCCAATTGCGCCACGGAGACAGTCCTGCTCCACTCTCACCACCATCAGAACATATCTTCAAAGCTATTAGTGCAAAGAAAAAAGCAGCACACCACTCCCGGGAGGGCTCGAAACTCCAACCTTTCGGTTAACAGCCGATCGCGCTAGCCCATTGCGCCACGGGGACAGTCTTGCTCCACACTCACCACCATCAGTACATATCTTCAAAGCTATCAGCACAAAGAAAAAAAAACGCCGCACCACCACCGGGTGGGCTCGAACCTCCAACCTTTCGGTTAACAGCCGATCGCGCAAGCCAATTGCGCCACGGAGACAGTCCTGCTCCACTCTCACCACCATCAGAACATATCTTCAAAGCTATCGGCCCAAAGAAAAAAAGCACCGCACCACCACCGGGTGGGCTCGAACCTCCAACCTTTCGGTCAACAGGTAATCGCGCTAGCCAATTGCGCCACGGAGACAGTCCTGCTCCACTCTCACCACCATCAGAACATATCTTCAAAGCTATCAGCACAAAGAAAAAAAAGCGGCACACCATCACCGCGTGGGCTCGAACCTCCAACCTTTCGGTTAACAGCCGATCGCGCTAGCCAGCTGCGCCACGGAGACAGTCGTGCTCCACTCTCGTCACCATCAGAACATATCTTCAAAGCTATTAGCCCAAAGAAAAAAAAAGCGCCGCACCACCTCCGGGTGGGCTCGAACCTCCAACCTTTCGGTTAACAGCCGATCGCGCTAGCCTATTTCCCCACGGAGACAGTCGTGCTCCACTCTCACCACCGTCAGAACATTTCATCAGAGCTATCACCCCAAAGAAAAAAAAGAGCCGCAGCACCACCGCGTGGGCTCGAACCTCCAACCTTTCGGTTAACAGCCGATCGCGCTAGCCAATTGCGCCACGAAGACAGTCCTGCTGCACTCTCACCACCATCAGAACATATCTTCAAACTATCAGCGAAAAAAACAGCGCCGCACCACCACCGGGTGGGCTCGAAACTCCAACCTTTTGGTTAACAGCCGATCGCGCTTGCCCATTGCGCCACGGGGACAGTCTTGCTCCACTCTCACCACCATCAGAACATATCTTCAAAGCTATCAGCCCAAAGAAAAAAAAGCGCCGCACCACTAATGGGAGGGCTCGAACCTCCAACCTTTTGGTTAACAGCCGATCGCGCAAGCCAATTGCGCCACGGAGACAGTCCTGCTCCACTCTCACCACCATCAGAACATATCTTCAAAGCTATTAGCGCAAAGAAAAAAAGCGCCGCGCCACCACCGGGTGGGCTCGAACCTCCAACCTTTCGGTTAACAGCCGATCGCGCTAACCCAATGCGCCACGGGGACAGTCTTGCTCTACTCTCACCACCATCAGAACATATCTTCAAAGCTATCAGCGCAAAGAAAAAAAAGCGCCGCACCACCACCGGGTGGGCTCGAACCTCCAACCTTTCGATTAACAGCCGATCGCGCTAGCCAATTGCGCCACGGAGACAGTCTTGCTCCACTCTCAACACCATCAGAACATATCTTCAAAGCTATCAGCACAAAGAAAAAAAAACGCCGCACCACCACCGGGTGGGCTCGAACCTCCAACCTTTCGGTTAACAGCCGATCGCGCAAGCCAATTGCGCCACGGAGACAGTCCTGCTCCACTCTCACCACCATCAGAACATATCTTCAAAGCTATCAGCACAAAGAGAAAAAAGCGCCGCACCACCACCGGGTGGGCTCGAAACTCCAACCTTTCGGTTAACAGCCGATCGCGCTAGCCAATTGCGCCATGGAGACAGTCCTGCTCCACTCTCATCACCATCAGAACATATCTTCAAAGCTATTACCACAAAGAAAAAAGCAACACACCACTCCTGGGAGGGATCGAAACTCCAACCTTTCAGTTAACAGCCGATCGCGCTTGCCCATTGCGCCACGGGGACAGTCTTGCTCCACTCTCACCACCATCAGAACATATCTTCAAAGCTATCAGCCCAAAGAAAAAAAAGCGCCGCACCACCACCGGGTGGGCTCGAACCTTCAACCTTTCGGATAACAGCTGATCGCACTCGCCAATTGCGCCACGGAGGCAGTCGTGCTCCACTCTTACCACCATCAGAACATATCTTCAAAGCTATCAGCACAAAGAAAAAAAAAGCGCCGCACCACCACCGGGTGGGCTCGAACCTCCAACCTTTCGGTTAACAGCCGATCGCGCTAGCCCATTGCGCCACGGAGATAGCCTTGCTCCACTCTCAACACCATCAGAACATATCTTCAAAGCTATTAGCGCAAAGAAAAAAAGCGCCGCACCTCCACCGGGTGGGCTCGAACCTCCAACCTTTCGGTTAAAAGCCGATCGCGCTAGCCATTCGCGCCACGAAGACAGTCCTGCTCCACTTTCACCACCATCAGAACATATCTTCAAAGCTATTAGTGCAAAGTAAAAAGCAACACACCATTCCCGGGAGGGCTCGAAACTCCAACCCTTCGGTTTACAGCCGATCGCGCTAGCCCATTGCGCCACGAGGACAGTCTTGCTCCACTCTCACCACCATCAGAACATATCTTCAAAGCTATCAGCACAAAGAAAAAAAAGCGCCGCACCACCACCGGGTGGGCTCGAACCTCCAACCTTTCGGTTAACAGCCGATTGCGCAAGCCAATTGCGCCACGGAGACAGTCCTGCTCCACTCTCACCACCATCAGGACATAAATTCAAAGCTATCAGCCCAAAGAAAAAAAGCACCGCACCACCACGGGGTGGGCTCGAACTTCCAACCTTTAGGTTAACAGCCAAGCGCGCTAGCCAATTGCGCCACGGAGACAGTCCTGCTTCACTCTCACCACCATCAGAACATATCTTCAAAGCTATCAGCACAAAGAAAAAAAGCGCCGCAACACCACCGGGTGGGCTCGAACCTCCAACCTTTCGGTTAACAGCCGATCGCGCTAGCCAATTGCGCCACGGAGACAGTCCTGCTTCACTCTCACCACCATCAGAACATATATTCAAAGCTATCAGCCCAAAGAATAGAAAGCGCCGCGCCACCACCGGGTGGGCTCGAACCTCCAACCTTTCGGTTAACAGCCGATTGCGCTAGCCCATTGCGCCACGGAGACAGCCTTGCTCCACTCTCAACACTATCAGAACATATCTTCAAAGCTATTAGCGCAAAGAAAAAAAGCGCCGCGCCACCACCAGGTGGGCTCGAACCTCCAACCTTTCGGTTAACAGCCGATCGCGCTAGCCAATTGCGCCACGGAGACAGTCCTGCTCCATTTTCACCACCATCAGAACATATCTTCAAAGCTAATAGTGCAAAGAAAAAAGCGCCACACCATCACCGGGTGGGCTCGAACCTCCAACCTTTCGGTTAACAGCCGATCGCGCAAGCCAATTGCGCCACGGAGACAGTCCTGCTCCACTCTCACCACCGTCAAAACATTTATTCAGAGCTATCACCCCAAAGAAAAAAAAGCGCCGCACCACCACCGGGAGGGCTCGAAACTCCAACCTTTCGGTTAACAGCCGATCGCGCTAGTTCATTGCGCCACGGACACAGTCTTGCTCCACTCTCACCACCATCAGAACATATCTTCAAAGCTATCAGCGCAAAGAAAAAAAGCGCCGCACCACCACCGGGTGGGCTCGAACCTCCAACCTTTCGGTTAACAGCCGATTGCGCTAGCCCATTGCGCCACGGAGACAGTCTTGCTCCCTTCTCACCACCATCAGAACATTTCTTCAAAGCTATCAGCCCAAAGAAAAAAAAGCGCCGCACCACCACCGGGTGGGCTCGAACCTCCAACCTTTCGGTTAACAGCCGATCGCACTAGCCAATTGCGCCACGGAGACAGTCGTGCTCCACTCTTACCACCATCAGAACATATCTTCAAAGCTATCAGCGCAAAGAAAAAAGCAACACACCACTCCCGGGAGGGCTCGAACCTCCAACTTTTGGGTTAATAGCCGATCGCGCTGGCAAATTGCGCCACGGAGACAGTCCTGCTGCACTCTCACCACCATTAGAACATATCTTTCAATCTATCAGCCCAAGGAATAAAAAGCGCCGACACCACCGGGTGGGCTGGAACCTCCAAACATTCGGTTAACAGCCAATCGCGTTAGCCAATTGCGCCGCGGAGACAGTCCTGCTCCACTCTCACCACCATCAGAACATATCTTCAAAGCTATCAGCACAAAGAGAAAAAAGCGCCACACCACCACCGGGTGGGCTCGAAACTCCAACCTTTCGGTTAACAGCCGATCGTGCGAGCCAATTGCGCCATGGAGACAGTCCTGCTCCACTCTCACCACCATCAGAACATATCTTCAAAGCTATTACCACAAAGAAAAAAGCAACACACCACTCCTGGGAGGGCTCGAAACTCCAACCTTTCGGTTAACAGCCGATCGCGCTAGCCCATTGCGCCACATAGACAGCCTTGCTCCACTCTCAACACCATCAGAACATATCTTCAAAGCTATTAGCGCAAAGAAAAAAAGCGCCGCCCCACCACCAGGTGGGCTTGAACCTCCAACCTTTCGGTTAACAGCCGATCGCGCTAGCCAATTGCGCCACGGAAACAGTCCTGCTCCACTCTCACCACCATCAGAACATATCGTCAAAGCTATTAGTGCAAAGAAAAAAGCAGCACACCACTCCCGGGAGGACTCGAAACTCCAACCTTTCGGTTAACAGCCGATCGCGCTAGCCCATTGCGCCACGGGGACAGTCTTGCTCCATTCTCGCCACCATCAGTACATATCTTTAAAGCTATCAGCACAAAGAAAAAAAACGCCGCGCCACCACCGGGTGGGCTCGAACCTCCAACCGTTCGGTTAACAGCCGATCGCGCTAGCCCATTGCGCCACGGGGACAGTCTTGCTCCACTCTCACCACCATCAGAACATATCTTCAAAGCTATCAGCACAAAGAGAAAAAAGCGCCGCACCACCACCGGGTGGGCTCGAAACTCCAACCTTTCGGTTAACAGCCGATCGCGCTAGCCAATTGCGCCATGGAGACAGTCCTGCTCCACTCTCACCACCACCAGAACATATCTTCAAAGCTATTACCACAAAGAAAAAAGCAACACACCACTCCTGGGAGGGCTCGAAACTCCAACCTTTCGGTTAACAGCCGATCGCGCTAGCCCATTGCGCCACGGAGACAGCCTTGCTCCACTCTCACCACCGTCAAAACATTTATTCAGAACTATCACCCCAAAGAAAAAAAAGCGCCGCACCACCACCGGGAGGGCTCGAAACTCCAACCTTTCGGTTAACAGCCGATCGCGCTAGTTCATTGCGCCACGGACACAGTCTTGCTCCACTCTCACCACCATCAGAACATATCTTCAAAGCTAATAGTGCAAAGAAAAAAGCGCCACACCATCACCGGGTGGGCTCGAACCTCCAATCTTTCGGTTAACAGCCGATCGCACTAGCCAATTGAGCCACGGAGACAGTCCTGCTCCATTTTCACCACCATCAGAACATAACTTCAAAGCTAATAGTGCAAAGAAAAAAGCGCCACACCATCACCGGGTGGGCTCGAACCTCCAACCTTTCGGTTAGCAGCCGATCGCGCAAGCCAATTGCGCCACGGAGACAGTCCTGCTCCACTCTCACCACCGTCAAAACATTTATTCAGAGCTATCACCCCAAAGAAAAAAAAAGCGCCGCTCCACCACCGGGAGGGCTCGAAACTCCAACCCTTCGGTTTACAGCCGATCGCGCTAGCCCATTGCGCCACGAGGACAGTCCTGCTCCACTCTCACCACCATCAGAACATATCTACAAAGCTATCAGCACAAAGAAAAAAAAAGCGCCGCACCACCACCGGGTGGGCTCGAACCTCCAACCTTTCGGTTAACAGCCGATTGCGCAAGCCAATTGCGCCACTGAGACAGTCCTGCTCCACTCTCACCACCATCAGAACATATTTTCAAAGCTATCAGCCCAAAGAAAAAAAGCACCGCACCACCACCGGGTGGGCTCGAACTTCCAACCTTTCGGTTAACAGCCAATCGCGCTAGCCAATTGCGCCACGGAGACAGTCCTGCTTCACTCTCACCACCATCAAAACATATCTTCAAAGCTATCAGCGCAAAGAAAAAAAAGCGCCGCACCACCACCGGGTGGGCTCGAACCTCCAACCTTTCGGTTAACAGCCGATCGCGCAAGCCAATTGCGCCACGGAGACAGTCCTGCTTCACTCTCACCACCATCAGAACATATATTCAAAGCTATCAGCCCAAAGAATAGAAAGCGCCGCGCCACCACCGGGTGGGCTCGAACCTCCAACCTTTCGGTTAACAGCCGATCGCGCTAGCCCATTGCGCCACGGAGACAGCCTTGCTCCACTCTCAACACCATCAGAACATATCTTCAAAGCTATTAGCGCAAAGAAAAAAAGCGCCGCGCCACCACCGGGTGGGCTGGAACCTCCAACCTTTCGGTTAACAGCCGATCGCGCTAGCCAATTGCGCCACGGAGACAGTCCTGCTCCATTTTCACCACCATCAGAACATATCTTCAAAGCTAATAGTGCAAAGAAAAAAGCGCCACACCATCACCTGGTGGGCTCGAACCTCCAACCTTTCGGTTAACAGCCGATCGCGCAAGCCAATTGCGCCACGGAGACAGTCCTGCTCCACTCTCACCACCGTCAAAACATTTATTCAGAGCTATCACCCCAAAGAAAAAAAAGCGCCGCACCACCACCGGGAGGGCTCGAAACTCCAACCTTTCGGTTAACAGCCGATCGCGCTAGTCCATTGCGCCACGGACACAGTCTTGCTCCACTCTCACCACCATCAGAACATATCTTCAAAGCTATCAGCGCAAAGAAAAAAAGCGCGGCACCACCACCGGGTGGGCTCGAACCTCCAACCTTTCGGTTAACAGCCGATTGCGCTAGCCCATTGCGCCACGGAGACAGTCTTGCTCCCTTCTCACCACCATCAGAACATATCTTCAAAGCTATCAGCCCAAAGAAAAAAAAGCGCCGCACCACCACCGGGTGGGCTCGAACCTCCAACCTTTCGGTTAACAGCCGATCGCACTAGCCAATTGCGCCACGGAGACAGTCGTGCTCCACTCTTACCACCATCAGAACATATCTTCAAAGCTATCAGCGCAAAGAAAAAAGCAACACACCACTCCCGGGAGGGCTCGAACCTCCAACGTTTGGGTTAACAGCCGATCGCGCTGGCCAATTGCGCCACGGAGACAGTCCTGCTGCACTCTCACCACCATTAGAACTTATCTTTCAAGCTATCAGCCCAAGGAATAAAAAGCGCCGACACCACCGGGTGGGCTCGAACCTCCAACCTTTTGGTTAACGGCCGATCGCGCTAGCCAATTGCGCCACGGAGACAATCGTGCTCCACGCTCACCACCATCAGAACATATCTTCAAAGCTATCAGTGCAAAGAAAAAAGCAACACACCACTCCCGGGAGGGCTCGAAATTCCAACCTTTTGGTTAACAGCCCATCGCGCTAGCCCATTGCGCCACGGAGACAGTCTTACTCCACTCTCACCACCATCAGAACATATCTTCAAAGCTATCAGCGCAAAGAAAAAAAAGCGCCGCGCCACCACCGGGTGGGCTCGAACCTCCAGCCTTTCGGTTAATGGCCGATCGCGCAAGCCAATTGCGCCACGGAGACAGTCATGCTCCACTCTCACCACCATCAGAACATATCTTCAAAGCTATCAGCACAAAGAGAAAAAAGCGCCGCACCACCACCGGGTGGGCTCGAAACTCCAACCTTTCGGTTAACAGCCGATCGTGCTAGCCAATTGCGCCATGGAGACAGTCCTGCTCCACTCTTACCACCATCAGAACATATCTTCAAAGCTATCAGCACAAAGAAAAAAGCAACACACCACTCCCGGGAGGGCTCGAACCTCCAACTTTTCGGTTAACAGCCGATCGCGCTGGCCAATTGCTCCACGGAGACAGTCCTGCTCCACTCTCACCACCATTAGAACATATCTTTCAAGCTATCAGCCCAAAGAGAAAAAAAGCGCCGCACCACCACCGGGTGGGCTCGAACCTCCAACCTTTTGGTTAACGGCCGATCGCGCTAGCCAATTGCGCCACGGAGACAATCGTGCTCCACGCTCACCACCATCAGAAAATATCTTCAAAGCTATCATCGCAAAGAAAAAAGCAACACACCCAACCCGGGAGGGCTCGAACCTCCAACTTTTTGGTTAACAGCCGATCGCGCTAGCCAATGGCGCCACGGGGACAGTCCTGCTCCACTCTCACCACCGTCAGAACATTTCTTCAGAGCTATCAGCCTAAAGAAAAAAAAGCGCCGCACCACCACCGGGTGGGCTCGAACCTACAACCTTTCGGTTAACAGCCGATCGCGCTAGCCAATTGCGCCACAGAGACAGTCGTGCTTCACTCTCACCACCGTCAGACCATTTCTTCAGAGCTATCGCCCCAAAGAAAAAAAAAGCGCCGCACCACCACCGGGTGGGCTCGAACCTCCAACCTTTCGGTTAAAAGTTGATCGCGCTAGCCAATTGCGCCACGGAGACAGTCCTGCTCCACTCTCACCACGGTCAGAACATTTCTTCAGAGCTATCAGCCCAAAGAAGAAAAAGCGCCGCACCACCACCGGGTGGGCTCAAAACTCCAACCTTTCGGTTATCAGCCGATCGCGCTAGCCAATTGCGCCATGGAGACAGTCCTGCTCCACTCTCACCACCATCAGAACATATCTTCAAAGCTATTACCACAAAGAAAAAAGCAACACACCACTCCTGGGAGGGCTCGAAACTCCAACCTTTCGGTTAACAGCCGATCGCGCTAGCCCATTGCGCCACATAGACAGCCTTGCTCCACTCTCAACACCATCAGAACATATCTTCAAAGCTATTAGCGCAAAGAAAAAAAGCGCCGCCCCACCCCCAGGTGGGCTTGAACCTCCAACCTTTCGGTTAACAGCCGATCGCGCTAGCCAATTGCGCCACGGAAACAGTCCTGCTCCACTCTCACCACCATCAGAACATATCGTCAAAGCTATTAGTGCAAAGAAAAAAGCAGCACACCACTCCCGGGAGGACTCGAAACTCCAACCTTTCGGTTAACAGCCGATCGCGCTAGCCCATTGCGCCACGGGGACAGTCTTGCTCCATTCTCGCCACCATCAGTACATATCTTTAAAGCTATCAGCACAAAGAAAAAAAACGCCGCGCCACCACCGGGTGGGCTCGAACCTCCAACCGTTCGGTTAACAGCCGATCGCGCTAGCCCATTGCGCCACGGGGACAGTCTTGCTCCACTCTCACCACCATCAGAACATATCTTCAAAGCTATCAGCACAAAGAGAAAAAAGCGCCGCACCACCACCGGGTGGGCTCGAAACTCCAACCTTTCGGTTAACAGCCGATCGCGCTAGCCAATTGCGCCATGGAGACAGTCCTGCTCCACTCTCACCACCACCAGAACATATCTTCAAAGCTATTACCACAAAGAAAAAAGATAGATAGATAGATAGATAGATAGATTTATTTCCAGAAATACAAAGATTCTGGCGGATACCATCGACTAAAAGCTGTTGTCAAACAGCTTGACGGGGTCGATGGTCCGTTACAAGGCATATGTGGCAAATGTACACAACAATATCTGAAATTATTGAAAAACAATGAAAACAAAAATTCAATGCAGAAGAAGACAGGAAATCATACACAATTTGCTCTGACAAGTGAAACATAGAAAACAATAATAGTAATACGTTAAGTCATCACATGTTAACAAAGAGAGTCCTGAGTTCCTTGGCTGAGAAGCACTTGACGTCTTTGTATTTATTTAAAATATGCGGCAAGTTGTGCTCTAATGATTGTAGCCTATAATTATTGCGAAATCTAGGAACATACCACATGTCACTGTTTCTAGTATTGGCGGAAGTGATTCTAGGTGTCAACGATGCAGTAGACGCAAGAAAATTATGAAGATATTTTTTAGAGAAATAAAAGGAATAAAGTAGGCGAAAAGTGTAAAGATGTTCTATTTTAATGATTCTATGATTTAGGAAAGCTGGCCGTGTTGTCTCTAAGAAGCCCATATTGTCAATGTGCCGAATCATCCTTTTTTGCAGTAAAAATAATTTCATAATGTTTGTTTTCCCAGTAGTCCCCCAGACTAAGCTACAATAACTTAAATGAGAAAAGAATAGAGCATAATAAATGTTAAGTTTTGCTTTCGGTGGAAGAAGATACCTACATCTAGATAAAGCACCTGTTATAGCTGATAGTTTTTTACAGATATTTTCTACGTGTTTATCCCAAGTAAGATGCGAAGAAAAAGTAACGCCTAGTAATTTATGTTCATCAACAATTTGAAGTTCTTTACCAGCAAATAATAACGTTTGTTGGCAAGTCAGAGATTTGTTTTTAGCGCGAAATAACATTACTTTAGTTTTTGTAGGATTTATTTTAAGGCAGTTAGCAATCGACCATTGAGATAACTTAACCAGTAGATCGTTGCATTGTCTTATTAATTTCTGTGAATCCGGACCAGAAACAAGAAGTGTAGTGTCATCCGCGTATATGATAAATTGAACAGAGGTGGTAATATTAGTAATGTCATTAACATAGACATTAAAGAGCAGCGGACCTAATACACTACCCTGTGGTACACCGTTTATTATGGGAAGAAAACATGATTTTTCGTCTCTTATGCAAACAGATTGTTTGCGATCAGTTAAATAAGACTCGAATAATGTTAATGGAATACCTCTTAGGCCATTCTGTGATAATTTCCACAGTAGAATTTTGTGATTTATGCAATCGAAGGCTTTACTAAAATCAATGAAGAGCGCCAAGGTGAAAAGATTTCTCTCAATATTTTTCAGTACAAATTCCTTGAGTGTGAGCAAAGCGGTTTCCGTTGACCTGCCTTTACGGAAGCCGAACTGGGCATCAGATAGAACACTGTGTCTGTCAAAAAAACTTGAAACACGCGAAAAAATAATCTTTTCTAAGCCTTTGGAAAATACTGGAATTATTGAAATTGGTCGATAATTTGACGTATCATTTCTGTCACCTCCTTTAAAAATAACAGTTACCCTACTCATTTTCATTTTTTCTGGGAAAATTCCATACTGTAAAGCCAAATTAAAGATGTGTGTTAAAGCTGGAGCAATGTATTCTAATACATACTTCACAGGCTTTATCTGTATGTCATCTATATCGAGAGCTTTACTATTCTTAAGATTCTTAAATGTGGTAAATACTTCATATTCATTAGTGGGATTTAAAAATAAGCTATTAGGAGTGGAAAGAAACGATGATGTATTTGGTGGAGCTTGTTGTGGCTGTTGTACCGCGCTTATGCTTGCAAAGTACTCATTAAAGTGATTAGCAAGTGCTAAACCAGAGATTTCGGTTTTATTGTGGATTAACTTCTCCGGCGCGGCAGAATGTTTCTCGCGACCAAGAACCTTATTTATTATGTTCCACAAGATATCAGGATGTTTACCCGTGGCGTCTGTAAACATACGCTCATGATAAGCAATCCTGGCACGCCTGAGTTGCGCATTCAGTTTGTTTCGATACTTTTTAAACATTATCAGCACCTCAGGCGAACGTGTAGCAAGAAAACTATGGTACAATTTATCTTTGTGTTTTATCATTTTAAAAAGTTCTTGCGTAATCCAGGGTTTTCTTATCTTTCTAGTCTGTCTCAATTTCTTGAAAGGAAAATGTAGATTGTAAATTTGCAGGAACGCAGAAAGAAACTTCGAATACGCGACATTTACATCACTTATTTCATATAAGAAAGACCAGTCATATTTGGAAATATCATGCTTAAAAAGATCCATGTTTTTCTCGCTTAAATCTTGTATTGCGAACACATTTGATTTAGAAAAAGTTTTTTTAGCATTCGCACAATACGTCATAAATACAGGGCAATGATCACTGACGTCTGATGTCACTGTTCCAGTATGCTCTACTACAGTGTCAATATTCGTAATCAGAATGTCAAGACATGTAGACGAAGACAGTGTTACACGAGTTGGGGTGTTAATTAGGTTGACAAAGCCACCAGAACTAAGTCTATGTGTAAAATCTACTGAGACAGCACTGTTTACAAGAAAATTTATGTTAGTGTCTCCCCCGCATACAAGTCTAAATTCGTTAGCAGCAACATATTCCAGTAAATTATCAAAGAAACTCATAAATTTGAAAACATTTCCATTAGGCGGGCGATACACCACCGAAATTATGTCAGACAAATGTTGAAGTGTTAACATTTCATAGTCGCAAGTTGTTTTACAAAAATCTGCTAAGAGTTCATATTTTTGTCCTGATGCAATATAAATTGCAACGCCACCTCCACGTTTATCAATTCGATTTAAAACGTACTCAGCATAGCCATCTAGGTACAGCCGAGAATTGCTGTCCTGATACCATGTTTCTGTTAGCATGATGATATCGAACTTAAAATAGAACAGATTTAACAAGTTGCTAATATTTTCTTGTTTATTGGCTGCTGATCGAGCATTCAAGTGCAGCACGGAAGTACTGGAATTTTTCTGAAAGTGTAATTGATGCGGTAAGATGAAATCGTGATATTCCATGGTGGTTCTTAGGAAGTGGTTTGTGTGGTACCAGAAATAATTGAAGTAATCTTAGCAAGATCACGTTCTTCCGAGATCTGCACAACATCACCACCATCATTTTCCCTTGCATAGATTTTTCCGTTGCTGCTCCATACAGATTTCCATTTGTGCTCATATTTCCTTTTCACTGCCATACCAAGCAGCCTCTTTAGTGATGGGCAAAGATGCTCGTTCACGTAAACGGGACAAGTGGATTCTAACCCCAAGTCTCTGTTTGTGATCCTTGTTTTCTTTGCTTTTTTCAGAGCAGCGTCGCGTTTAGCTCTGGATTTAAACTGTACAATGATGTTTGTTTTCTCTGGGTTGCGAGTTGGAACACGGTGACAACACTCGACGTCAGATGAACTGATAGGCTCATGAATTGCCTTGCCTATTTCAGACAGAATAGTAGAAAGGTCCTCATTTTCTTTCTTGACGACACCCTGGATTTCGAGGTTCGTATTTCGCGAGTATTGCTCCGAATTCGTTAGCCTCCTTTCAAGTTCTGATGCTTTTTTTTCCAATGCTGCACATTTTGTGCGTAGTTCATCATTTTCCTTCGCCAGACTAGTATTCTTTGAAATTTCAGAAGCAAGGTTCTGTTTCAGTTCTTCGACCGATTCAAGCGAGAAGTCAATGCTCTGGCTCATCTGGCGTTGCTCAGTGCGCACATCCCGTATCTCATTCCTGAGATCACGCTCCAGTGATTCTTTGAAAAACTTGAATTCCTGCCTAATTTCTTTAAGCAATTCAGTCCTCATTTCTTCTTTGAGCTTCGCTAGTTCCTTAGCCATATCAATAAGCCTAATATTCAGTAACAAGCGCGCAAAACAGGCAAAAAATCACAAAATCAAAAAATTGAAAACTTGGCAGTGGTGACGACACCATATAAATGTAACTGTACAAAACTGCACTAACCTGTAGTGAAACAAGCAGCGAAATTCAGTAGAGTGTCTAGCAGCGTAGTCACCACTGCCAAGTGAAAGAACGGGTGGCCGGTAGTCTGCTTTTATAGCAAGGTGGTATCACAAGATGCCGAGTGATTGCCGAGTGCTGATGATAGGCCACACGCCTCCTGGTGGCAGCCAGTCCTAGGAAGATCGTTCAGTGCTTTCGCTGACCACGGCGATTGCACGTGTTGAAGATCGCTTCTTCCGTCGGTATGCAGCTCCGGTTCAAACGGCTATCTGTAGTGAAACAAGCAGCGAAATTCAGTAGAGTGTCTAGCAGCGTAGTCACCACTGCCAAGTGAAAGAACGGGTGGCCGGTAGTCTGCTTTTATAGCAAGGTGGTATCACAAGATGCCGAGTGATTGCCGAGTGCTGATGATAGGCCACACGCCTCCTGGTGGCAGCCAGTCCTAGGAAGATCGTTCAGTGCTTTCGCTGACCACGGCGATTGCACGTGTTGAAGATCGCTTCTTCCGTCGGTATGCAGCTCCGGTTCAAACGGCTATCTGTAGTGAAACAAGCAGCGAAATTCAGTAGAGTGTCTAGCAGCGTAGTCACCACTGCCAAGTCGCAACACACCACTCCTGGGAGGGCTCGAAACTCCAACCTTTCGGTTAACAGCCGATCGCGCTAGCCCATTGCGCCACGGAGACAGCCTTGCTCCACTCTCACCACCGTCAAAACATTTATTCAGAACTATCACCCCAAAGAAAAAAAAGCGCCGCACCACCACCGGGAGGGCTCGAAACTCCAACCTTTCGGTTAACAGCCGATCGCGCTAGTTCATTGCGCCACGGACACAGTCTTGCTCCACTCTCACCACCATCAGAACATATCTTCAAAGCTAATAGTGCAAAGAAAAAAGCGCCACACCATCACCGGGTGGGCTCGAACCTCCAATCTTTCGGTTAACAGCCGATCGCACTAGCCAATTGAGCCACGGAGACAGTCCTGCTCCATTTTCACCACCATCAGAACATATCTTCAAAGCTAATTATGCAAAGAAAAAAGCGCCACACCATCACCGGGTGGGCTCGAACCTCCAACCTTTCGGTTAGCAGCCGATCGCGCAAGCCAATTGCGCCACGGAGACAGTCCTGCTCCACTCTCACCACCGTCAAAACATTTATTCAGAGCTATCACCCCAAAGAAAAAAAAAGCGCCGCTCCACCACCGGGAGGGCTCGAAACTCCAACCCTTCGGTTTACAGCCGATCGCGCTAGCCCATTGCGCCACGAGGACAGTCCTGCTCCACTCTCACCACCATCAGAACATATCTACAAAGCTATCAGCACAAAGAAAAAAAAAGCGCCGCACCACCACCGGGTGGGCTCGAACCTCCAACTTTTCGGTTAACAGCCGATTGCGCAAGCCAATTGCGCCACTGAGACAGTCCTGCTCCACTCTCACCACCATCAGAACATATCTTCAAAGCTATCAGCCCAAAGAAAAAAAGCACCGCACCACCACCGGGTGGGCTCGAACTTCCAACCTTTCGGTTAACAGCCAATCGCGCTAGCCAATTGCGCCACGGAGACAGTCCTGCTTCACTCTCACCACCATCAAAACATATCTTCAAAGCTATCAGCGCAAAGAAAAAAAAGCGCCGCACCACCACCGGGTGGGCTCGAACCTCCAACCTTTCGGTTAACAGCCGATCGCGCAAGCCAATTGCGCCACGGAGACAGTCCTGCTTCACTCTCACCACCATCAGAACATATATTCAAAGCTATCAGCCCAAAGAATAGAAAGCGCCGCGCCACCACCGGGTGGGCTCGAACCTCCAACCTTTCGGTTAACAGCCGCTCGCGCTAGCCCATTGCGCCACGGAGACAGCCTTGCTCCACTCTCAACACCATCAGAACATATCTTCAAAGCTATTAGCGCAAAGAAAAAAAGCGCCGCGCCACCACCGGGTGGGCTGGAACCTCCAACCTTTCGGTTAACAGCCGATCGCGCTAGCCAATTGCGCCACGGAGACAGTCCTGCTCCATTTTCACCACCATCAGAACATATCTTCAAAGCTAATAGTGCAAAGAAAAAAGCGCCACACCATCACCTGGTGGGCTCGAACCTCCAACCTTTCGGTTAACAGCCGATCGCGCAAGCCAATTGCGCCACGGAGACAGTCCTGCTCCACTCTCACCACCGTCAAAACATTTATTCAGAGCTATCACCCCAAAGAAAAAAAAGCGCCGCACCACCACCGGGAGGGCTCGAAACTCCAACCTTTCGGTTAACAGCCGATCGCGCTAGTCCATTGCGCCACGGACACAGTCTTGCTCCACTCTCACCACCATCAGAACATATCTTCAAAGCTATCAGCGCAAAGAAAAAAAAGCGCGGCACCACCACCGGGTGGGCTCGAACCTCCAACCTTTCGGTTAACAGCCGATTGCGCTAGCCCATTGCGCCACGGAGACAGTCTTGCTCCCTTCTCACCACCATCAGAACATATCTTCAAAGCTATCAGCCCAAAGAAAAAAAAGCGCCGCACCACCACCGGGTGGGCTCGAACCTCCAACCTTTCGGTTAACAGCCGATCGCACTAGCCAATTGCGCCACGGAGACAGTCGTGCTCCACTCTTACCACCATCAGAACATATCTTCAAAGCTATCAGCGCAAAGAAAAAAGCAACACACCACTCCCGGGAGGGCTCGAACCTCCAACGTTTGGGTTAACAGCCGATCGCGCTGGCCAATTGCGCCACGGAGACAGTCCTGCTGCACTCTCACCACCATTAGAACTTATCTTTCAAGCTATCAGCCCAAGGAATAAAAAGCGCCGACACCACCGGGTGGGCTCGAACCTCCAACCTTTTGGTTAACGGCCGATCGCGCTAGCCAATTGCGCCACGGAGACAATCGTGCTCCACGCTCACCACCATCAGAACATATCTTCAAAGCTATCAGTGCAAAGAAAAAAGCAACACACCACTCCCGGGAGGGCTCGAAATTCCAACCTTTTGGTTAACAGCCCATCGCGCTAGCCCATTGCGCCACGGAGACAGTCTTACTCCACTCTCACCACCATCAGAACATATCTTCAAAGCTATCAGCGCAAAGAAAAAAAAGCGCCG
This sequence comes from Rhipicephalus microplus, assembly GCF_043290135.1. Taxonomy (NCBI): domain Eukaryota; kingdom Metazoa; phylum Arthropoda; class Arachnida; order Ixodida; family Ixodidae; genus Rhipicephalus; species Rhipicephalus microplus. Next base: position 3,240,757 of record NW_027464602.1, read on the forward strand.
CACCACCACCGGGTGGGCTCGAACCTCCAGCCTTTCGGTTAATGGCCGATCGCGCAAGCCAATTGCGCCACGGAGACAGTCATGCTCCACTCTCACCACCATCAGAACATATCTTCAAAGCTATCAGCACAAAGAGAAAAAAGCGCCGCACCACCACCGGGTGGGCTCGAAACTCCAACCTTTCGGTTAACAGCCGATCGTGCTAGCCAATTGCGCCATGGAGACAGTCCTGCTCCACTCTTACCACCATCAGAACATATCTTCAAAGCTATCAGCACAAAGAAAAAAGCAACACACCACTCCCGGGAGGGCTCGAACCTCCAACTTTTCGGTTAACAGCCGATCGCGCTGGCCAATTGCTCCACGGAGACAGTCCTGCTCCACTCTCACCACCATTAGAACATATCTTTCAAGCTATCAGCCCAAAGAGAAAAAAAGCGCCGCACCACCACCGGGTGGGCTCGAACCTCCAACCTTTTGGTTAACGGCCGATCGCGCTAGCCAATTGCGCCACGGAGACAATCGTGCTCCACGCTCACCACCATCAGAAAATATCTTCAAAGCTATCATCGCAAAGAAAAAAGCAACACACCCAACCCGGGAGGGCTCGAACCTCCAACTTTTTGGTTAACAGCCGATCGCGCTAGCCAATGGCGCCACGGGGACAGTCCTGCTCCACTCTCACCACCGTCAGAACATTTCTTCAGAGCTATCAGCCTAAAGAAAAAAAAGCGCCGCACCACCACCGGGTGGGCTCGAACCTACAACCTTTCGGTTAACAGCCGATCGCGCTAGCCAATTGCGCCACAGAGACAGTCGTGCTTCACTCTCACCACCGTCAGACCATTTCTTCAGAGCTATCGCCCCAAAGAAAAAAAAAGCGCCGCACCACCACCGGGTGGGCTCGAACCTCCAACCTTTCGGTTAAAAGTTGATCGCGCTAGCCAATTGCGCCACGGAGACAGTCCTGCTCCACTCTCACCACGGTCAGAACATTTCTTCAGAGCTATCAGCCCAAAGAAGAAAAAGCGCCGCACCACCACCGGGTGGGCTCAAAACTCCAACCTTTCGGTTATCAGCCGATCGCGCTAGCCAATTGCGCCATGAAGACAGTCCTGCTCCACTCTCAGCACCATCAGAACATATCTTCAAAGCTATTAGCGCAAAAAAAAGCGCCGCGCCACCTTCGGGTGGGCTCGAACCTCCAACCTTTCGGTTAACAGCTGATCGCGCTAACCCATTGCGCCACGAGGACAGTCTTGCTCCACTCTCACCACTATCAGAACATATCTTCAAAGCTATCAGCGCAAAGAAAAAAAAGCGCCGCACCACCACCGGGTGGGCTTGAACCTCCAACCTTTCGGTTAACAGCCGATCGCGCTAGCCAATTGCGCCACAGAGACAGTCTTGCTCCACTCTCAACACCATCAGAACATATCTTCAAAGCTACAAGCGCAAAGAAAAAAAAGCGCTGCACCACCACCGGGTGGGCTCGAACCTCCAACCTTTCGGTTAACAGCCGATCGCGCTAGCCAATTGCGCCACGGGGACAGTCTTGCTCCACCCTCACCGCCATCAGAACATATCTTCAAAGCTATCAGCGCAAAGAAAAAAAAAGCGCCGCACCACCACCGGGTGTGCTCGAACCTCCAACCTTTCGGTTAACAGCCGATCGCGCTAGCCAATTGCGCCAGGGAGAAAGTCCTGCTCCACTCTCACCACCATCAGAACATATCTTCAAAGCTATCAGCCCAAAGAAAAAAAGCACCGCACCACCACCGAGTGGGCTCTAACCTCCAACCTTTCGTTTAACAGCCAATTGCGCTAGCCAATTGCGCCACGGAGACAGTCCTGCTCCACTCTGACCACCATCAGAACATATCTTCAAAGCTATCAGCACAAAGAAAAAAAAGCGCCGCACCACCACCGGGTAGGCTCGAAACTCCAACCTTTCGGTTAACAGCCGATCGCGCTAGCCAATTGCGCCATGGAGACAGTCCTGCTCCACTCTCACCACCATCAGAACATATCTTCAAAGCTATCAGCCCAAAGAAAAAAAAGCACCGCACCACCACCGGGTGGGCTCGAACCTCCAACCTTTCGGTTAACAGCAAATCGCGCTAGCCAATTGCGCCACGGAGACAGTCCTGCTCCACTCTCACCACCATCAGAACATATCTTCAAAGCTATTAGCGCAAAGAAAAAAAGCGCCGCGCCACCACCGGGTGGGCTCGAACCTCCAACCTTTCGGTTAACAGCCGATCGCGCTAGCCAATTGCGCCACAGAGACACTCTTGCTCCACTCTCAACACCATCAGAACATATCTTCAAAGCTACAAGCGCAAAGAAAAAAAAGCGCCGCACCACCACCGGGTGGGCTCGAACCTCCAACCTTTCGGTAAACAGCCGATTGCGCAAGCCAATTGCGCCACGGAGACAGTCCTGCTCCACTCTCACCACCATCAGAACATATCTTCAAAGCTATCAGCCCAAAGAAAAAAAGCACGGCACCACCACCGGGTGGGCTCGAACTTCCAACCTTTCGGTTAACAGCCAATCGCGCTAGCTAATTGCGCCACGGAGACAGTCCTGCTTCACTCTCACCACCATCAGAACATATCTTCAAAGCTATCAGCACAAAGAAAAAAAAGCGCCACACCATCATCGGGTGGGCTCGAACCTCCAACCTTTCGGTTAACAGCCGATCGCGCTAGCCAATTGCGCCACGGTGACAGTCTTGCTCCACTCTCACCACCATCAGAACATATCTTCAAAGCTATCAGCGCAAAGAAAAAAAGCGCCGCACCACCACCGGGTGCGCTCGAACCTCCAACCTTTCGGTTAACAGCCGATCGCGCTAGCCAATTGCGCCAGGAAGACAGTCTTGCTCCACTCTCACCACCATCAGAACATATCTTCAAAGCTATCAGCCCAAAGAAAAAAAGCACCCCACCACCACCGGGTGGGCTGGAACCTCCAACCTTTCGGTTAACAGCCAATCGCGTTAGCCAATTGCGCCACGGAGACAGTCCTGCTCCACTCTCACCACCATCAGAACATATCTTCAAAGCTATCAGCACAAAGAGAAAAAAGCGCCGCACCACCACCGGGTGGGCTCGAAACTCCAACCTTTCGGTTAACAGCCGATCGCGCTAGCCAATTGCGCCATGGAGACAGTCCTGCTCCACTCTCACCACCATCAGAACATATCTTCAAAGCTATTACCACAAAGAAAAAAAAGCGCCGCAACACCACCGGGTGGGCTCGAACCTCCAAACTTTCGGTTAACAGCTGATCGCACTAGCCAATTGCGCCACGAAGACAGTCCTGCTGCACTCTCACCACCATCAGAACATATCTTCAAAGCTATTACCGCAAAGAAAAAAGCAACACACCACTCCCGGGAGGGCTCGAAATTCCAACCTTTCGGTTAACAGCCGATCGCGCTAGCCCATTGCGCCACGGAGACAGTCTTGCTCCACTCTCACCACCATAAGAACATATCTTCAAACTATCAGCGCAAAAAAAAGCCCCGCACCACCACCGGGTGGGCTCGAAATTCCAACCTTTTGGTTAACAGCCGATCGCGCTTGCCCATTGCGCCACGGGGACAGTCTTGCTCCACTCTCACCACCATCAGAACATATCATCAAAGCTATCAGCCCAAAGAAAAAAAAGCGCCGCACCACCACCGGGTGGGCTCGAACCTTCAACCTTTCGGTTAACAGCCGATCGCACTAGCCAACTGCGCCACGGAGGCAGTCGTGCTCCACTCTTACCACCATCAGAACATATCTTCAAAGCTATCAGCACAAAGAAAAAAGCAACACACCACTCCCGGGAGGGCTCGAACCTCAAACTTTTCGGTTAACAGCCGATCGCGCTGGCCAATTGCTCCACGGAGACAGTCCTGCTCCACTCTCACCACCATTAGAACATATCTTTCAAGCTATCAGCCCAAAGAAAAAAAAAGCGCCGCACCACCACCGGGTGGGCTCGAACCTCCAACCTTTTGGTTAACGGCCGATCGCGCTAGCCAATTGCGCCACGGAGACAATCGTGCTCCACGCTCACCACCATCAGAAAATATCTTCAAAGCTATCATCGCAAAGAAAAAAGCAACACACCCCACCCGGGAGGGCTCGAACCTCCAACTTTTTGGTTAACAGCCGATCGCGCTAACCCATTGCGCCACGGGGACAGTCTTGCTCCACTCTCACCACTATCAGAACATATCTTCAAAGCTATCAGCGCAAAGAAAAAAAGCGCCGCACCACCACCGGGTGCGCTCGAACCTCCAACCTTTCGGTTAAAAGTTGATCGCGCTAGCCAATTGCGCCACGGAGACAGTCCTGCCCCACTCTCACCACCGTCAGAACATTTCTTCAGAGCTATGAGCCCAAAGAAGAAAAAGCGCCGCACCACCACCGGGTGGGCTCGAAACTCCAACCTTTCGGTTATCAGCCGATCGCGCTAGCCAATTGCGCCATGGAGACAGTCCTGCTCCACTCTCACCACCATCAGAACATATCTTCAAAGCTATTAGCGCAAAAAAAAGCGCCGCGCCACCTTCGGGTGGGCTCGAACCTCCAACCTTTCGGTTAACAGCCGATCGCGCTAACCCATTGCGCCACGGGGACAGTCTTGCTCCACTCTCACCACTATCAGAACATATCTTCAAAGCTATCAGCGCAAAGAAAAAAAAAGCGCCGCACCACCACCGGGTGGGCTCGAACCTCCAACCTTTCGGTTAACAGCCGATCGCGCTAGCCAATTGCGCCACAGAGACAGTCTTGCTTCACTCTCATCACCATCAGAACATATCTTCAAAGCTACAAGCGCAAAGAAAAAAAAGCGCTGCACCACCACCGGGTGGGCTCGAACCTCCAACATTTCGGTTAACAGCCGATCGCGCTAGCCAATTGCGCCACGGGGACAGTCTTGCTCCACCCTCACCACCATCAGAACATATCTTCAAAGCTATCAGCGCAAAGAAAAAAAAAGCGCCGCACCACCACCGGGTGTGCTCGAACCTCCAACCTTTTGGTTAACAGCCGATCGCGCTAGCCAAGTGCGCCAGGGAGACAGTCCTGCTCCACTCTCACCACCATCAGAACATATCTTCAAAGCTATCAGCCCAAAGAAAAAAAAGCACCGCACCACCACCGGGTGGGCTCGAACCTCCAACCTTTCGGTTACAAGCCGATCGCGCTAGCCAATTGCGCCACGGGGACAGTCTTGCTCCACTCTCACCACCATCAGAACATATCTTCAAAGCTATCAGCGCAAAGAAAAAAAAGCGCCGCACCACCACCGGGTGGGCTCGAACCTCCAACCTTTCGGTTAACAGCCGATCGCGCTAGCCAATTGCGCCAGGGAGACAGTCCTGCTCCACTCTCACCACCATCAGAACCTATCTTCAAAGCTATCAGCCCAAAGAAAAAAAGCACCGCACCACCACCGGGTGGGCTGGAACCTCCAACCTTTCGGTTAACAGCCGATCGCGCTAGCCAAGTGCGCCAGGGAGACAGTCCTGCTCCACTCTCACCACCATCAGAACATATCTTCAAAGCTATTAGCGCAAAGAAAAAAAGCGCCGCGCCACCTACGGGTGGGCTCGAACCTCCAACCTTTCGGTTAACAGCCGATCGCGCTAACCCATTGCGCCACGGGGACAGTCTTGCTCCACTCTCACCACTATCAGAACATATCTTCAAAGCTATCAACGCAAAGAAAAAAATGCGCCGCACCACCACCGGGTGGGCTCGAACCTCCAACCTTTCGGTTAACAGCCGATTGCGCAAGCCAATTGCGCCATGGAGACAGTCCTGCTCCACTCTCACCACCATCAGAACATATCTTCAAAGCTATCAGCCTAAAGAAAAAAAGCACCGCACCACCACCGGGTGGGCTCGAACTTCCAACCTTTCGGTTAACAGCCAATCGCGCTAGCCAATTGCGCCACGGAGACAGTCCTGCTTCACTCTCACCACCATCAGAACATAACTTCAAAGCTATCAGCACAAAGAAAAAAAAGCGCCACACCATCATCGGGTGGGCTCGAACCTCCAACCTTTCGGTTAACAGCCGATCGCGCAAGCCAATTGCGCCACGGAGACAGTCCTGCTCCACACTCACCACCGTCAAAACATTTCTTCAGAGCTATCACCCCAAATAAAAAAAAGCGCCGCAACCCCACCGGGTGGGCTCGAACCTCCAACCTTTCAGTTAACAGCCGATCGCGCTAGCCGATTGCGCCACGGAGACAGTCCTGCTCCACTCTCACCACCATCAGAACATATCTTCAAAGCTATCAGCGCAAAGAAAAAAAAGCGCAGCGCCACCACCGGGTGGGCTCGAACCTCCAACCTTTCGGTTAACAGCCGATCGCGCTAACCCATTGCGCCACGGGGACAGTCTTGCTCCACTCTCACCACTATCAGAACATATCTTCAAAGCTATCAGCGCAAAGAAAAAAGCGCCGCACCACCACCGGGTGGGCTCGAACCTCCAACCTTTCGGTTAACAGCCGATCGCGCTAGCCAATTGCGCCAAAGAGACAGTCTTGCTCCACTCTCAACACCGTCAGAACATATCTTCAAAGCTACAAGTGCACAGAAAAAAAAGCGCCGCACCACCACCGGGCGGGCTCGAACCTCCAACCTTTCGGTTACCAGCCGATCGCGCTAGCCAATTGCGCCACGGGGACAGTCTTGCTCCACTCTCACCACCATCAGAACATATCTTCAAAGCTATCAGCACAAAGAAAAAAAAGCGCCGCACCACCACCGGGTGGGCTCGAACCTCCAAACTTTCGGTTAACAGCCGATCGCGCTAGCCAATTGCGCCAGAGAGACAGTCCTGCTCCACTCTCACCACCATCAGAACATATCTTCAAAGCTATCAGCCCAAAGAAAAAAAGCACCGCACCACCACCGGGTGGGCTGGAACCTCCAACCTTTCGGTTAACAGCCAGTCGCGTTAGCCAATTGCGCCACGGAGACAGTCCTGCTCCACTCTCACCACCATCAGAACATATCTTAAAGCTATCAGCACAAAGAGAAAAAAGCGCCGCACCACCACCGGGTGGGCTCGAAACTCCAACCTTTCGGTTAACAGCCGATCGCGCTAGCCAATTGCGCCATGGAGACAGTCCTGCTCCACTCTCACCACCATTAGAACATATCTTCAAAGCTATTACCACAAAGAAAAAAAAGCGCCGCAACACCACCGGGTTGGCTCGATCCTCCAACCTTTCGGTTAACAGCCGATCGCGCTAGCCAATTGCGCCACGAAGACAGTCCTGCTGCACTCTCACCACCATCAGAACATATCTTCAAAGCTATTACCGCAAAGAAAAAAGCAACACACCACTCCCGGGAGGGCTCGAAATTCCAACCTTTCGGTTAACAGCCGATCGCGCTAGCCCATTGCGCCACGGAGACAGCCTTGCTCCACTCTCACCACCATCAGAACTTATCTTCAAACTATCAGCGCAAAAAAAAGCGCAGCACCACCACCGGGTGGGCTCGAAATTCCAACCTTTTGGTTAACAGCCGATCGCGCTTGCCCATTGCGCCACGGGGACAGTCTTGCTCCACTCTCACCACCATCAGAACATATCATCAAAGCTATCAGCCCAAAGAAAAAAAAGCGCCGCACCACCACCGGGTGGGCTCGAACCTTCAACCTTTCGGTTAACAGCCGATCGTACTAGCCAATTGCGCCATGGAGGCAGTCGTGCTCCACTCTTACCACCATCAGAACATATCTTTCAAGCTATCAGCCCAAAGAAAAAAAAAGCGCCGCACCACCACCGGGTGGGCTCGAACCTCCAACCTTTTGGTTAACGGCCGATCGCGCTAGCCAATTGCGCCACGGAGACAATCGTGCTCCACACTCACCAACATCAGAAAATATCTTCAAAGCTATCATCGCAAAGAAAAAAGCAACACACCCCACCCGGGAGGGCTCGAACCTCCAACTTTTTGGTTAAAAGCCGATCGCGCTAACTTATTGCGCCACGGGGACAGTCTTGCTCCACTCTCACCACTATCAGAACATATCTTCAAAGCTATCAGTGCAAAGAAAAAAAAGCGCCGCACCACCACCAGGTGGGCTCGAACCTCCAACCTTTCGGTTAACAGCCGATCGCGCTAGCCAATTGCGCCAGGGAGACAGTCCTGCTCCACTCTCACCACCATCAGAACATATCTTCAAAGCTATCAGCCCAAAGAAAAAAAGCACCGGACCACCACCGGGTGGGCTCGAACCTCCAACCTTTCGTTTAACAGCCAATCGCGCTAGCCAATTGCGCCACGGAGACAGTCCTGCTCCACACTCACCACCATCAGAACATATCTTCAAAGCTATCAGCACAAAGAAAAAAAAGCGCCGCACCACCACCGGGTAGGCTCGAAACTCCAACCTTTCGGTTAACAGCCGATCGCGCTAGCCAATTGCGCCATGGAGACAGTCCTGCTCCACTCTCACCACCATCAGAACATATCTTCAAAGCTATTACCACAAAGAAAAAAGCAACACACCACTCCTGGGAGGGCTCGAACCTCCAACCTTTTGGTTAACAGCCGATCGCGCAAGCCAATCGCGCCACGGAGACAGTCCTGCTCCACTCTCACCACCATCAGAACATATCTTCAAAGCTATTAGCGCAAAGAAAAAAAGCGCCGCGCCACCACCGGGTGGGCTCGAACCTCCAACCTTTCGGTTAACAGCCGATCGCGCTAACCCAATGCGCCACGGGGACAGTCTTGCTCCACTCTCACCACCATCAGAACATATCTTCAAAGCTATCAGCGCAAAGAAAAAAAAGCGCCGCACCACCACCGGGTGGGCTCGAACCTCCAACCTTTCGGTTAACAGCCGATCGCGCTAGCCAATTGCGCCACGGAGACAGTCTTGCTCCCTTCTCACCACCATCAGAACATATCTTCAAAGCTATCAGCCCAAAGAAAAAAAAGCGCCGCACCACCACCGGGTGGGCTCGAACCTCCAACCTATCGGTTAACAGCCGATCGCACTAGCCAATTGCGCCACGGAGACAGTCGTGCTCCACTCTTACTACCATCAGAACATATCTTCAAAGCTATCAGCGCAAAGAAAAAAGCAACACACCACTCCCGGGAGGGCTCGAACCTCCAACTTTTGGGTTAACAGCCGATCGCGCTGGCCAATTGCGCCACGGAGACAGTCCTGCTGCACTCTCACCACCATTAGAACATATCTTTCAAGCTATCAGCCCAAGGAATAAAAAGCGCCGACACCACCGGGTGGGCTCGAACCTCCAACCTTTTGGTTAACGGCCGATCGCGCTAGCCAATTGCGCCACGGAGACAATCGTGCTCCACGCTCACCACCATCAGAACATATCTTCAAAGCTATCAGTGCAAAGATAAAAGCAACACACCACTCCCGGGAGGGCTCGAAATTCCAACCTTTTGGTTAACAGCCCATCGCGCTAGCCCATTGCGCCACGGAGACAGTCTTACTCCACTCTCACCACCATCAGAACATGTCTTCAAAGCTATCAGCGCAAAGAAAAAAAGCGCCGCACCACCACCGGGTTGGCTCGAACCTCCAGCCTTTCGGTTAATGGCCGATCGCGCAAGCCAATTGCGCCACGGAGACAGTCATGCTCCACTCTCACCACCATCAGAACATATCTTCAAAGCTATCAGCACAAAGAGAAAAAAGCGCCGCACCACCACCGGGTGGGCTCGAAACTCCAACCTTTCGGTTAACAGCCGATCGTGCTAGCCAATTGCGCCATGGAGACAGTCCTGCTCCACTCTTACCACCATCAGAACATATCTTCAAAGCTATCAGCACAAAGAAAAAAGCAACACACCACTCCCGGGAGGGCTCGAACCTCCAACTTTTCGGTTAACAGCCGATCGCGCTTGCCAATTGCTCCACGGAGACAGTCTTGCTCCACTCTCACCACCATTAGAACATATCTTTCAAGCTATCAGCCCAAAGAAAAAAAAGCGCCGCACCACCACCGGGTGGGCTCGAACCTCCAACCTTTTGGTTAACGGCCGATCGCGCTAGCCAATTGCGCCACGGAGACAATCGTGCTCCACGCTCACCACCATCAGAAAATATCTTCAAAGCTATCATCGCAAAGAAAAAAGCAACACACCCAACCCGGGAGGGCTCGAACCTCCAACTTTTTGGTTAACAGCCGATCGCGCTAGCCAATGGCGCCACGGGGACAGTCCTGCTTCACTCTCACCACCGTCAGAACATTTCTTCAGAGCTATCAGCCTAAAGAAAAAAAAGCGCCGCACCACCACCGGGTGGGCTAGAACCTACAACCTTTCGGTTAACAGCCGATCGCGCTAGCCAATTGCGCCACAGAGACAGTCGTGCTTCACTCTCACCACCGTCAGACCATTTCTTCAGAGCTATCGCCCCAAAGAAAAAAAAAGCGCCGCACCACCACCGGGTGGGCTCGAACCTCCAACCTTTCGGTTAAAAGTTGATCGCGCTAGCCAATTGCGCCACGGAGACAGTCCTGCTCCACTCTCACCACCGCCAGAACATTTCTTCAGAGCTATCAGCCCAAAGAAGAAAAAGCGCCGCACCACCACCGGGTGGGCTCAAAACTCCAACCTTTCGGTTATCAGCCGATCGCGCTAGCCAATTGCGCCATGAAGACAGTCCTGCTCCACTCTCACCACCATCAGAACATATCTTCAAAGCTATTAGCGCAAAAAAAAGCGCCGCGCCACCTTCGGGTGGGCTCGAACCTCCAACCTTTCGGTTAACAGCTGATCGCGCTAACCCATTGCGCCACGGGGACAGTCTTGCTCCACTCTCACCACTATCAGAACATATCTTCAAAGCTATCAGCGCAAAGAAAAAAAAGCGCCGCACCACCACCAGGTGGGCTCGAACCTCCAACCTTTCGGTTAACAGCCGATCGCGCTAGCCAATTGCGCCACAGAGACAGTCTTGCTCCACTCTCAACACCATCAGAACATATCTTCAAAGCTACAAGCGCAAAGAAAAAAAAGCGCTGCACCACCACCGGGTGGGCTCGAACCTCCAACCTTTCGGTTAACAGCCGATCGCGCTAGCCAATTGCGCCACGGGGACAGTCTTGCTCCACCCTCACCACCATCAGAACATATCTTCAAAGCTATCAGCGCAAAGAAAAAAAAAGCGCCGCCCCACCACCGGGTGTGCTCGAACCTCCAACCTTTCGGTTAACAGCCGATCGCGCTAGCCAATTGCGCCAGGGAGAAAGTCCTGCTCCACTCTCACCACCATCAGAACATATCTTCAAAGCTATCAGCCCAAAGAAAAAAAAGCACCGCACCACCACCAGGTGGGCTCGAACCTCCAACCTTTCGTTTAACAGCCAATCGCGCTAGCCAATTGCGCCACGGAGACAGTCCTGCTCCACTCTCACCACCATCAGAACATATCTTCAAAGCTATCAGCACAAAGAAAAAAAAGCGCCGCACCACCACCGGGTAGGCTCGAAACTCCAACCTTTCGGTTAACAGCCGATCGCGCTAGCCAATTGCGCCATGGAGACAGTCCTGCTCCACTCTCACCACCATCAGAACATATCTTCAAAGCTATCAGCCCAAAGAAAAAAAAGCACCGCACCACCACCGGGTGGGCTCGAACCTCCAACCTTTCGGTTAACAGCCAATCGCGCTAGCCAATTGCGCCACGGAGACAGTCGTGCTCCACTCTCACCACCATCAGAACATATCTTCAAAGCTATTAGCGCAAAGAAAAAAAGCGCCGCGCCACCACCGGGTGGGCTCGAACCTCCAACCTTTCGGTGAACAGCCGATCGCGCTAGCCAATTGCGCCACAGAGACACTCTTGCTCCACTCTCAACACCATCAGAACATATCTTCAAAGCTACAAGCGCAAAGAAAAAAAAGCGCCGCACCACCACCGGGTGGGCTCGAACCTCCAACCTTTCGGTTAACAGCCGATTGCGCAAGCCAATTGCGCCATGGAGACAGTCCTGCTCCACTCTCACCACCATCAGAACATATCTTCAAAGCTATTACCACAAAGAAAAAAAAGCGCCGCAACACCACCGGGTTGGCTCGATCCTCCAACCTTTCGGTTAACAGCCGATTGCGCTAGCCAATTGCGCCACGAAGACAGTCCTGCTGCACTCTCACCACCATCAGAACATATCTTCAAAGCTATTACCGCAAAGAAAAAAGCAACACACCACTCCCGGGAGGGCTCGAAATTCCAACCTTTCGGTTAACAGCCGATCGCGCTAGCCCATTGCGCCACGGAGACAGCCTTGCTCCACTCTCACCACCATCAGAACATATCTTCAAACTATCAGCGCAAAAAAAAAGCGCCGCACCACCACCGGGTGGGCTCGAAATTCCAACCTTTTGGTTAACAGCCGATCGCGCTTGCCCATTGCGCCACGGGGACAGTCTTGCTCCACTCTCACCACCATCAGAACATATCATCAAAGCTATCAGCCCAAAGAAAAAAAAGCGCCGCACCACCACCGGGTGGGCTCGAACCTTCAACCTTTCGGTTAACAGCCGATCGCACTAGCCAATTGCGCCATGGAGGCAGTCGTGCTCCACTCTTACCACCATCAGAACATATCTTTCAAGCTATCAGCCCAAAGAAAAAAAAAGCGCCGCACCACCACCGGGTGGGCTCGAACCTCCAACCTTTTGGTTAACGGCCGATCGCGCTAGCCAATTGCGCCACGGAGACAATCGTGCTCCACACTCACCAACATCAGAAAATATCTTCAAAGCTATCATCGCAAAGAAAAAAGCAACACACCCCACCCGGGAGGGCTCGAACCTCCAACTTTTTGGTTAAAAGCCGATCGCGCTAACTTATTGCGCCACGGGGACAGTCTTGCTCCACTCTCACCACTATCAGAACATATCTTCAAAGCTATCAGTGCAAAGAAAAAAAAGCGCCGCACCACCACCAGGTGGGCTCGAACCTCCAACCTTTCGGTTAACAGCCGATCGCGCTAGCCAATTGCGCCACGGGGACAGTCTTGCTCCACCCTCACCACCATCAGAACATATCTTCAAAGCTATCAGCGCAAAGAAAAAAAAGCGCCGCACCACCACCGGGTGTGCTCGAACCTCCAACCTTTCGGTTAACAGCCGATCGCGCTAGCCAATTGCGCCAGGGAGACAGTCCTGCTCCACTCTCACCACCATCAGAACATATCTTCAAAGCTATCAGCACAAAGACAAAAAAGCGCCGCACCACCACCGGGTAGGCTCGAAACTCCAACCTTTCGGTTAACAGCCGATCGCGCTAGCCAATTGCGCCATGGAGACAGTCCTGCTCCACTCTCACCACCATCAGAACATATCTTCAAAGCTATTAGCGCAAAGAAAAAAAGCGCCGCACCACCACCGGGTGGGCTCGAACATCCAACCTTTCGGTTAACAGGTAATCGCGCTAGCCAATTGCGCCACGGAGACAGTCCTGCTCCACTCTCACCACCATCAGAACATATCTTCAAAGCTATCAGCGCAAAGAAAAAAAGCGCCGCACCACCACCGGGTGGGCTCGAACATCCAACCTTTCGGTTAACAGCCGATCGCGCTAGCCAATTGCGCCACGGAGACAATCCTGCTCCACTCTCACCACCATCAGAACATATCTTCAAAGCTATTAGTGCAAAGAAAAAAGCAGCACACCACTCCCGGGAGGGCTCGAAACTCCAACCTTTCGGTTAACAGCCGATCGCGCTAGCCCATTGCGCCACGGGGACAGTCTTGCTCCACTCTCACCACCATCAGTACATATCTTCAAAGCTATCAGCACAAAGAAAAAAAAACGCCGCACCACCACCGGGTGGGCTCGAACCTCCAACCTTTCGGTTAACAGCCGATCGCGCAAGGCAATTGCGCCACGGAGACAGTCCTGCACCACTCTCACCACCATCAGAACATATCTTCAAAGCTATCGGCCCAAAGAAAAAAAGCACCGCACCACCACCGGGTGGGCTCGAACCTCCAACCTTTCGGTCAACAGGTAATCGCGCTAGCCAATTGCGCCACGGAGACAGTCCTGCTCCACTCTCACCACCATCAGAACATATCTTCAAAGCTATCAGCACAAAGAAAAAAAAGCGGCACACCATCATCGCGTGGGCTCGAACCTCCAACCTTTCGGTTAACAGCCGATCGCGCTAGCCAAATGCGCCACGGAGACAGTCGTGCTCCACTCTCACCACCATCAGAACATATCTTCAAAGCTATCAGCCCAAAGAAAAAAAAGCGCCGCACCACCTCCGGGTGGGCTCGAACCTCCAACCTTTCGGTTAACAGCCGATCGCGCTAGCCTATTGCCCCACGGAGACAGTCGTGCTCCACTCTCACCACCGTCAGAACATTTCTTCAGAGCTATCACCCCAAAGAAAAAAAAGAGCCGCAGCACCACCGGGTGGGCTCGAACCTCCAACCTTTCGGTTAACAGCCGATCGCGCTAGCCAATTGCGCCACGAAGACAGTCCTGCTGCACTCTCACCACCATCAGAACATATCTTCAAACTATCAGCGCAAAAAAAAGTGCCGCACCACCACCGGGTGGGCTCGAAACTCCAACCTTTTGGTTAACAGCCGATCGCGCTAGCCAATTGCGCCACAGAGACAATCTTGCTCCACTTTCAACACCATCAGAACATATCTTCAAAGCTACAAGCGCAAAGAAAAAAAAGCGCCGCACCACCACCAGGTGGGCTCGAACCTCCAACCTTTCGGTTAACAGCCGATCGCGCTAGCCAATTGCGCCACAGGGACAGTCTTGCTCCACCCTCACCACCATCAGAACATATCTTCAAAGCTATCAGCGCAAAGAAAAAAAAGCGCCGCACCACCACCGGGTGTGCTCGAACCTCCAACCTTTCGGTTAACAGCCGATCGCGCTAGCCAATTGCGCCAGGGAGACAGTCCTGCTCCACTCTCACCGCCATCAGAACATATCTTCAAAGCTATCAGCCCAAAGAAAAAAAAGCACCGCACCACCACCGGGTGGGCTCGAACCTCCAACCTTTCGTTTAACAGCCAATCGCGCTAGCCAATTGCGCCACGGAGACAGTCCTGCTCCACTCTCACCACCATCAGAACATATCTTCAAAGCTATCAGCACAAAGACAAAAAAGCGCCGCACCACCACCGGGTAGGCTCGAAACTCCAACCTTTCGGTTAACAGCCGATCGCGCTAGCCAATTGCGCCATGGAGACAGTCCTGCTCCACTCTCACCACCATCAGAACATATCTTCAAAGCTATTACCACAAAGAAAAAAGCAACACACCACTCCTGGGAGGGCTCGAACCTCCAACCTTTTGGTTAACAGCCGATCGCGCAAGCCAATTGCGCCACGGAGACAGTCCTGCTCCACTCTCACCACCATCAGAACATATCTTCAAAGCTATTAGCGCAAAGAAAAAAAGCGCCGCGCCACCACCGGGTGGGCTCGAACCTCCAACCTTTCGGTTAACAGCCGATCGCGCTAACCCAATGCGCCACGGGGACAGTCTTGCTCTACTCTCACCACCATCATAACATATCTTCAAAGCTATCAGCGCAAAGAAAAAAAAAGCGCCGCACCACCACCGGGTGGGCTCGAACCTCCAACCTTTCGGTTAACAGCCGATCGCGCTAGCCAATTGCGCCACGGAGACAGTCTTGCTCCACTCTCAACACCATCAGAACATAGCTTCAAAGCTATCAGCACAAAGAAAAAAAACGCCGCACCACCACCGGGTTGGCTCGAACCTCCAACCTTTCGGTTAACAGCCGATCGCGCAAGCCAATTGCGCCACGGAGACAGTCCTGCTCCACTCTCACCACCATCAGAACATATCTTCAAAGCTATCAGCACAAAGAGAAAAAAGCGCCGCACCACCACCGGGTGGGCTCGAAACTCCAACCTTTCGGTTAACAGCCGATCGCGCTAGCCAATTGCGCCATGGAGACAGTCCTGCTCCACTCTCACCACCATCAGAACATATCTTCAAAGCTATTACCACAAAGAAAAAAGCAACACACCACTCCTTGGAGGGATCGAAACTCCAACCTTTCAGTTAACAGCTGATCGCGCTAGCCCATTGCGCCACGGAGACAGCCTTGCTCCACTCTCACCACCGTCAGAACATATCTTCAAAGCTATTACCACAAAGAAAAAAGCAACACACCACTCCTGGGAGGGCTCGAAACTCCAACCTTTCGGTTAACAGCTGATCGCGCTAGCCCATTTCACCACGGAGACAGCCTTGCTCCAATCTCAACACCATCAGAACATATCTTCAAAGCTATTAG
The DNA here is from genome assembly GCF_043290135.1 of Rhipicephalus microplus. Classification (NCBI taxonomy): domain Eukaryota; kingdom Metazoa; phylum Arthropoda; class Arachnida; order Ixodida; family Ixodidae; genus Rhipicephalus; species Rhipicephalus microplus. The sequence continues at coordinate 3,257,084 of NW_027464602.1, forward strand.
CGCAACGAAAAAAAGCGCCGCACCACCACCGGGTGGGCTCGAACATCCAACCTTTCGGTTAACAGCCGATCGCGCTAGCCAATGCGCCACGGAGACAGTCCTGCTCCACTCTCATCACCATCAGAACATATCTTCAAAGCTATTAGTGCAAAGAAAAAAGCAGCACAGCACTCCCGGGAGGGCTCGAAACTCCAACCTTTCGGTTAACAGCCGATCGCGCTAGCCCATTGCGCCACGGGGACAGTCTTGCTCCACTCTCACCACCATCAGTACATATCTTCAAAGCTATCAGCACAAAGAAAAAAAACGCCGCACCACCACCGGGTGGGCTCGAACCTCCAACCTTTCGGTTAACAGCTGATCGCGCAAGGCAATTGCGCCACGGAGACAGTCCTGCTCCACTCTCACCACCATCAGAACATATCTTCAAAGCTATCGGCCCAAAGAAAAAAAGCACCGCACCACCACCGGGTGGGCTCGAACCTCCAACCTTTCGGTCAACAGGTAATCGCGCTAGCCAATTGCGCCACGGAGACAGTCCTGCTCCACTCTCACCACCATCAGAACATATCTTCAAAGCTATCAGCACAAAGAAAAAATACGGCACACCATCACCGCGTGGGCTCGAACCTCCAACCTTTCGGTTAACAGCCGATCGCGCTAGCCAAATCCGCCACGGAGACAGTCGTGCTCCACTCTCACCACCATCAGAACATATCTTCAAAGCTATCAGCCCAAAGAAAAAAAAGCGCCGCACCACCTCCGGGTGGGCTCGAACCTCCAACCTTTCGGTTAACAGCCGATCGCGCTAGCCTATTGCCCCACGGAGACAGTCGTGCTCCACTCTCACCACCGTCAGAACATTTCTTCAGAGCTATCACCCCAAAGAAAAAAAAGAGCCGCAGCACCACCGGGTGGGCTCGAACCTCCAACCTTTCGGTTAACAGCCGATCGCGCTAGCCAATTGCGCCACGAAGACAGTCCTGCTGCACTCTCACCACCATCAGAACATATCTTCAAACTATCAGCGCGAAAAAAAGTGCCGCACCACCACCGGGTGGGCTCGAAACTCCAACCTTTTGGTTAACAGCCGATCGCGCTAGCCAATTGCGCCACGGAGACAGTCTTGCTCCACTTTCAACACCATCAGAACATATCTTCAAAGCTACAAGCGCAAAGAAAAAAAAGCGCCGCACCACCACCGGGTGGGCTCGAACCTCCAACCTTTCGGTTAACAGCCGATCGCGCTAGCCAATTGCGCCAGGGAGACAGTCCTGCTCCACTCTCACCGCCATCAGAACATATCTTCAAAGCTATCAGCCCAAAGAAAAAAAAGCACCGCACCACCACCGGGTGGGCTCGAACCTCCAACCTTTCGTTTAACAGCCAATCGCGCCAGCCAATTGCGCCACGGAGACAGTCCTGCTCCACTCTCACCACCATCAGAACATATCTTCAAAGCTATCAGCACAAAGACAAAAAAGCGCCGCACCACCACCGGGTAGGCTCGAAACTCCAACCTTTCGGTTAACAGCCGATCGCGCTAGCCAATTGCGCCATGGAGACAGTCCTGCTCCACTCTCACCACCATCAGAACATATCTTCAAAGCTATTACCACAAAGAAAAAAGCAACACACCACTCCTGGGAGGGCTCGAACCTCCAACCTTTTGGTTAACAGCCGATCGCGCAAGCCAATTGCGCCACGGAGACAGTCCTGCTCCACTCTCACCACCATCAGAACATATCTTCAAAGCTATTAGCGCAAAGAAAAAAAGCGCCGCGCCACCACCGGGTGGGCTCGAACCTCCAACCTTTCGGTTAACAGCCGATCGCGCTAACCCAATGCGCCACGGGGACAGTCTTGCTCTACTCTCACCACCATCATAACATATCTTCAAAGCTATCAGCGCAAAGAAAAAAAAAGCGCCGCACCACCACCGGGTGGGCTCGAACCTCCAACCTTTCGGTTAACAGCCGATCGCGCAAGCCAATTGCGCCACGGAGACAGTCTTGCTCCACTCTCAACACCATCAGAACATAGCTTCAAAGCTATCAGCACAAAGAAAAAAAACGCCGCACCACCACCGGGTTGGCTCGAACCTCCAACCTTTCGGTTAACAGCCGATCGCGCAAGCCAATTGCGCCACGAAGACAGTCCTGCTCCACTCTCACCACCATCAGAACATATCTTCAAAGCTATCAGCACAAAGAGAAAAAAGCGCCGCACCACCACCGGGTGGGCTCGAAACTCCAACCTTTCGGTTAACAGCCGATCGCGCTAGCCAATTGCGCCATGGAGACAGTCCTGCTCCACTCTCACCACCATCAGAACATATCTTCAAAGCTATTACCACAAAGAAAAAAGCAACACACCACTCCTGGGAGGGATCGAAACTCCAACCTTTCAGTTAACAGCTGATCGCGCTAGCCCATTGCGCCACGGAGACAGCCTTGCTCCAATCTCAACACCATCAGAACATATCTTCAAAGCTATTAGCGCAAAGAAAAAAAGCGCCGCACCACCACCGGGTGGGCTCGAACATCCAACCTTTCGGTTAACAGCCGATCGCGCTAGCCAATTGCGCCACGGAGACAGTCCTGCTCCACTCTCACCACCATCAGAACATATCTTCAAAGCTATTAGTGCAAAGAAAAAAGCAGCACACCACTCCCGGGAGGGCTCGAAACTCCAACCTTTCGGTTAACAGCCGATCGCGCTAGCCCATTGCGCCACGGGGACAGTCTTGCTCCACACTCACCACCATCAGTACATATCTTCAAAGCTATCAGCACAAAGAAAAAAAAACGCCGCACCACCACCGGGTGGGCTCGAACCTCCAACCTTTCGGTTAACAGCCGATCGCGCAAGCCAATTGCGCCACGGAGACAGTCCTGCTCCACTCTCACCACCATCAGAACATATCTTCAAAGCTATCGGCCCAAAGAAAAAAAGCACCGCACCACCACCGGGTGGGCTCGAACCTCCAACCTTTCGGTCAACAGGTAATCGCGCTAGCCAATTGCGCCACGGAGACAGTCCTGCTCCACTCTCACCACCATCAGAACATATCTTCAAAGCTATCAGCACAAAGAAAAAAAAGCGGCACACCATCACCGCGTGGGCTCGAACCTCCAACCTTTCGGTTAACAGCCGATCGCGCTAGCCAGCTGCGCCACGGAGACAGTCGTGCTCCACTCTCGTCACCATCAGAACATATCTTCAAAGCTATTAGCCCAAAGAAAAAAAAAGCGCCGCACCACCTCCGGGTGGGCTCGAACCTCCAACCTTTCGGTTAACAGCCGATCGCGCTAGCCTATTTCCCCACGGAGACAGTCGTGCTCCACTCTCACCACCGTCAGAACATTTCATCAGAGCTATCACCCCAAAGAAAAAAAAGAGCCGCAGCACCACCGCGTGGGCTCGAACCTCCAACCTTTCGGTTAACAGCCGATCGCGCTAGCCAATTGCGCCACGAAGACAGTCCTGCTGCACTCTCACCACCATCAGAACATATCTTCAAACTATCAGCGCAAAAAACAGCGCCGCACCACCACCGGGTGGGCTCGAAACTCCAACCTTTTGGTTAACAGCCGATCGCGCTTGCCCATTGCGCCACGGGGACAGTCTTGCTCCACTCTCACCACCATCAGAACATATCTTCAAAGCTATCAGCCCAAAGAAAAAAAAGCGCCGCACCACTAATGGGAGGGCTCGAACCTCCAACCTTTTGGTTAACAGCCGATCGCGCAAGCCAATTGCGCCACGGAGACAGTCCTGCTCCACTCTCACCACCATCAGAACATATCTTCAAAGCTATTACCACAAAGAAAAAAGCAACACACCACTCCTGGGAGGGCTCGAACCTCCAACCTTTTGGTTAACAGCCGATCGCGCAAGCCAATTGCGCCACGGAGACAGTCCTGCTCCACTCTCACCACCATCAGAACATATCTTCAAAGCTATTAGCGCAAAGAAAAAAAGCGCCGCGCCACCACCGGGTGGGCTCGAACCTCCAACCTTTCGGTTAACAGCCGATCGCGCTAACCCAATGCGCCACGGGGACAGTCTTGCTCTACTCTCACCACCATCATAACATATCTTCAAAGCTATCAGCGCAAAGAAAAAAAAGCGCCGCACCACCACCGGGTGGGCTCGAACCTCCAACCTTTCGGTTAACAGCCGATCGCGCAAGCCAATTGCGCCACGGAGACAGTCTTGCTCCACTCTCAACACCATCAGAACATAGCTTCAAAGCTATCAGCACAAAGAAAAAAAACGCCGCACCACCACCGGGTTGGCTCGAACCTCCAACCTTTCGGTTAACAGCCGATCGCGCAAGCCAATTGCGCCACGAAGACAGTCCTGCTCCACTCTCACCACCATCAGAACATATCTTCAAAGCTATCAGCACAAAGAGAAAAAAGCGCCGCACCACCACCGGGTGGGCTCGAAACTCCAACCTTTCGGTTAACAGCCGATCGCGCTAGCCAATTGCGCCATGGAGACAGTCCTGCTCCACTCTCACCACCATCAGAACATATCTTCAAAGCTATTACCACAAAGAAAAAAGCAACACACCACTCCTGGGAGGGATCGAAACTCCAACCTTTCAGTTAACAGCTGATCGCGCTAGCCCATTGCGCCACGGAGACAGCCTTGCTCCAATCTCAACACCATCAGAACATATCTTCAAAGCTATTAGCGCAAAGAAAAAAAGCGCCGCACCACCACCGGGTGGGCTCGAACATCCAACCTTTCGGTTAACAGCCGATCGCGCTAGCCAATTGCGCCACGGAGACAGTCCTGCTCCACTCTCACCACCATCAGAACATATCTTCAAAGCTATTAGTGCAAAGAAAAAAGCAGCACACCACTCCCGGGAGGGCTCGAAACTCCAACCTTTCGGTTAACAGCCGATCGCGCTAGCCCATTGCGCCACGGGGACAGTCTTGCTCCACACTCACCACCATCAGTACATATCTTCAAAGCTATCAGCACAAAGAAAAAAAAACGCCGCACCACCACCGGGTGGGCTCGAACCTCCAACCTTTCGGTTAACAGCCGATCGCGCAAGCCAATTGCGCCACGGAGACAGTCCTGCTCCACTCTCACCACCATCAGAACATATCTTCAAAGCTATCGGCCCAAAGAAAAAAAGCACCGCACCACCACCGGGTGGGCTCGAACCTCCAACCTTTCGGTCAACAGGTAATCGCGCTAGCCAATTGCGCCACGGAGACAGTCCTGCTCCACTCTCACCACCATCAGAACATATCTTCAAAGCTATCAGCACAAAGAAAAAAAAGCGGCACACCATCACCGCGTGGGCTCGAACCTCCAACCTTTCGGTTAACAGCCGATCGCGCTAGCCAGCTGCGCCACGGAGACAGTCGTGCTCCACTCTCGTCACCATCAGAACATATCTTCAAAGCTATTAGCCCAAAGAAAAAAAAAGCGCCGCACCACCTCCGGGTGGGCTCGAACCTCCAACCTTTCGGTTAACAGCCGATCGCGCTAGCCTATTTCCCCACGGAGACAGTCGTGCTCCACTCTCACCACCGTCAGAACATTTCATCAGAGCTATCACCCCAAAGAAAAAAAAGAGCCGCAGCACCACCGCGTGGGCTCGAACCTCCAACCTTTCGGTTAACAGCCGATCGCGCTAGCCAATTGCGCCACGAAGACAGTCCTGCTGCACTCTCACCACCATCAGAACATATCTTCAAACTATCAGCGAAAAAAACAGCGCCGCACCACCACCGGGTGGGCTCGAAACTCCAACCTTTTGGTTAACAGCCGATCGCGCTTGCCCATTGCGCCACGGGGACAGTCTTGCTCCACTCTCACCACCATCAGAACATATCTTCAAAGCTATCAGCCCAAAGAAAAAAAAGCGCCGCACCACTAATGGGAGGGCTCGAACCTCCAACCTTTTGGTTAACAGCCGATCGCGCAAGCCAATTGCGCCACGGAGACAGTCCTGCTCCACTCTCACCACCATCAGAACATATCTTCAAAGCTATTAGCGCAAAGAAAAAAAGCGCCGCGCCACCACCGGGTGGGCTCGAACCTCCAACCTTTCGGTTAACAGCCGATCGCGCTAACCCAATGCGCCACGGGGACAGTCTTGCTCTACTCTCACCACCATCAGAACATATCTTCAAAGCTATCAGCGCAAAGAAAAAAAAGCGCCGCACCACCACCGGGTGGGCTCGAACCTCCAACCTTTCGATTAACAGCCGATCGCGCTAGCCAATTGCGCCACGGAGACAGTCTTGCTCCACTCTCAACACCATCAGAACATATCTTCAAAGCTATCAGCACAAAGAAAAAAAAACGCCGCACCACCACCGGGTGGGCTCGAACCTCCAACCTTTCGGTTAACAGCCGATCGCGCAAGCCAATTGCGCCACGGAGACAGTCCTGCTCCACTCTCACCACCATCAGAACATATCTTCAAAGCTATCAGCACAAAGAGAAAAAAGCGCCGCACCACCACCGGGTGGGCTCGAAACTCCAACCTTTCGGTTAACAGCCGATCGCGCTAGCCAATTGCGCCATGGAGACAGTCCTGCTCCACTCTCATCACCATCAGAACATATCTTCAAAGCTATTACCACAAAGAAAAAAGCAACACACCACTCCTGGGAGGGATCGAAACTCCAACCTTTCAGTTAACAGCCGATCGCGCTTGCCCATTGCGCCACGGGGACAGTCTTGCTCCACTCTCACCACCATCAGAACATATCTTCAAAGCTATCAGCCCAAAGAAAAAAAAGCGCCGCACCACCACCGGGTGGGCTCGAACCTTCAACCTTTCGGATAACAGCTGATCGCACTCGCCAATTGCGCCACGGAGGCAGTCGTGCTCCACTCTTACCACCATCAGAACATATCTTCAAAGCTATCAGCACAAAGAAAAAAAAAGCGCCGCACCACCACCGGGTGGGCTCGAACCTCCAACCTTTCGGTTAACAGCCGATCGCGCTAGCCCATTGCGCCACGGAGATAGCCTTGCTCCACTCTCAACACCATCAGAACATATCTTCAAAGCTATTAGCGCAAAGAAAAAAAGCGCCGCACCTCCACCGGGTGGGCTCGAACCTCCAACCTTTCGGTTAAAAGCCGATCGCGCTAGCCATTCGCGCCACGAAGACAGTCCTGCTCCACTTTCACCACCATCAGAACATATCTTCAAAGCTATTAGTGCAAAGTAAAAAGCAACACACCATTCCCGGGAGGGCTCGAAACTCCAACCCTTCGGTTTACAGCCGATCGCGCTAGCCCATTGCGCCACGAGGACAGTCTTGCTCCACTCTCACCACCATCAGAACATATCTTCAAAGCTATCAGCACAAAGAAAAAAAAGCGCCGCACCACCACCGGGTGGGCTCGAACCTCCAACCTTTCGGTTAACAGCCGATTGCGCAAGCCAATTGCGCCACGGAGACAGTCCTGCTCCACTCTCACCACCATCAGGACATAAATTCAAAGCTATCAGCCCAAAGAAAAAAAGCACCGCACCACCACGGGGTGGGCTCGAACTTCCAACCTTTAGGTTAACAGCCAAGCGCGCTAGCCAATTGCGCCACGGAGACAGTCCTGCTTCACTCTCACCACCATCAGAACATATCTTCAAAGCTATCAGCACAAAGAAAAAAAGCGCCGCAACACCACCGGGTGGGCTCGAACCTCCAACCTTTCGGTTAACAGCCGATCGCGCTAGCCAATTGCGCCACGGAGACAGTCCTGCTTCACTCTCACCACCATCAGAACATATATTCAAAGCTATCAGCCCAAAGAATAGAAAGCGCCGCGCCACCACCGGGTGGGCTCGAACCTCCAACCTTTCGGTTAACAGCCGATTGCGCTAGCCCATTGCGCCACGGAGACAGCCTTGCTCCACTCTCAACACTATCAGAACATATCTTCAAAGCTATTAGCGCAAAGAAAAAAAGCGCCGCGCCACCACCAGGTGGGCTCGAACCTCCAACCTTTCGGTTAACAGCCGATCGCGCTAGCCAATTGCGCCACGGAGACAGTCCTGCTCCATTTTCACCACCATCAGAACATATCTTCAAAGCTAATAGTGCAAAGAAAAAAGCGCCACACCATCACCGGGTGGGCTCGAACCTCCAACCTTTCGGTTAACAGCCGATCGCGCAAGCCAATTGCGCCACGGAGACAGTCCTGCTCCACTCTCACCACCGTCAAAACATTTATTCAGAGCTATCACCCCAAAGAAAAAAAAGCGCCGCACCACCACCGGGAGGGCTCGAAACTCCAACCTTTCGGTTAACAGCCGATCGCGCTAGTTCATTGCGCCACGGACACAGTCTTGCTCCACTCTCACCACCATCAGAACATATCTTCAAAGCTATCAGCGCAAAGAAAAAAAGCGCCGCACCACCACCGGGTGGGCTCGAACCTCCAACCTTTCGGTTAACAGCCGATTGCGCTAGCCCATTGCGCCACGGAGACAGTCTTGCTCCCTTCTCACCACCATCAGAACATTTCTTCAAAGCTATCAGCCCAAAGAAAAAAAAGCGCCGCACCACCACCGGGTGGGCTCGAACCTCCAACCTTTCGGTTAACAGCCGATCGCACTAGCCAATTGCGCCACGGAGACAGTCGTGCTCCACTCTTACCACCATCAGAACATATCTTCAAAGCTATCAGCGCAAAGAAAAAAGCAACACACCACTCCCGGGAGGGCTCGAACCTCCAACTTTTGGGTTAATAGCCGATCGCGCTGGCAAATTGCGCCACGGAGACAGTCCTGCTGCACTCTCACCACCATTAGAACATATCTTTCAATCTATCAGCCCAAGGAATAAAAAGCGCCGACACCACCGGGTGGGCTGGAACCTCCAAACATTCGGTTAACAGCCAATCGCGTTAGCCAATTGCGCCGCGGAGACAGTCCTGCTCCACTCTCACCACCATCAGAACATATCTTCAAAGCTATCAGCACAAAGAGAAAAAAGCGCCACACCACCACCGGGTGGGCTCGAAACTCCAACCTTTCGGTTAACAGCCGATCGTGCGAGCCAATTGCGCCATGGAGACAGTCCTGCTCCACTCTCACCACCATCAGAACATATCTTCAAAGCTATTACCACAAAGAAAAAAGCAACACACCACTCCTGGGAGGGCTCGAAACTCCAACCTTTCGGTTAACAGCCGATCGCGCTAGCCCATTGCGCCACATAGACAGCCTTGCTCCACTCTCAACACCATCAGAACATATCTTCAAAGCTATTAGCGCAAAGAAAAAAAGCGCCGCCCCACCACCAGGTGGGCTTGAACCTCCAACCTTTCGGTTAACAGCCGATCGCGCTAGCCAATTGCGCCACGGAAACAGTCCTGCTCCACTCTCACCACCATCAGAACATATCGTCAAAGCTATTAGTGCAAAGAAAAAAGCAGCACACCACTCCCGGGAGGACTCGAAACTCCAACCTTTCGGTTAACAGCCGATCGCGCTAGCCCATTGCGCCACGGGGACAGTCTTGCTCCATTCTCGCCACCATCAGTACATATCTTTAAAGCTATCAGCACAAAGAAAAAAAACGCCGCGCCACCACCGGGTGGGCTCGAACCTCCAACCGTTCGGTTAACAGCCGATCGCGCTAGCCCATTGCGCCACGGGGACAGTCTTGCTCCACTCTCACCACCATCAGAACATATCTTCAAAGCTATCAGCACAAAGAGAAAAAAGCGCCGCACCACCACCGGGTGGGCTCGAAACTCCAACCTTTCGGTTAACAGCCGATCGCGCTAGCCAATTGCGCCATGGAGACAGTCCTGCTCCACTCTCACCACCACCAGAACATATCTTCAAAGCTATTACCACAAAGAAAAAAGCAACACACCACTCCTGGGAGGGCTCGAAACTCCAACCTTTCGGTTAACAGCCGATCGCGCTAGCCCATTGCGCCACGGAGACAGCCTTGCTCCACTCTCACCACCGTCAAAACATTTATTCAGAACTATCACCCCAAAGAAAAAAAAGCGCCGCACCACCACCGGGAGGGCTCGAAACTCCAACCTTTCGGTTAACAGCCGATCGCGCTAGTTCATTGCGCCACGGACACAGTCTTGCTCCACTCTCACCACCATCAGAACATATCTTCAAAGCTAATAGTGCAAAGAAAAAAGCGCCACACCATCACCGGGTGGGCTCGAACCTCCAATCTTTCGGTTAACAGCCGATCGCACTAGCCAATTGAGCCACGGAGACAGTCCTGCTCCATTTTCACCACCATCAGAACATAACTTCAAAGCTAATAGTGCAAAGAAAAAAGCGCCACACCATCACCGGGTGGGCTCGAACCTCCAACCTTTCGGTTAGCAGCCGATCGCGCAAGCCAATTGCGCCACGGAGACAGTCCTGCTCCACTCTCACCACCGTCAAAACATTTATTCAGAGCTATCACCCCAAAGAAAAAAAAAGCGCCGCTCCACCACCGGGAGGGCTCGAAACTCCAACCCTTCGGTTTACAGCCGATCGCGCTAGCCCATTGCGCCACGAGGACAGTCCTGCTCCACTCTCACCACCATCAGAACATATCTACAAAGCTATCAGCACAAAGAAAAAAAAAGCGCCGCACCACCACCGGGTGGGCTCGAACCTCCAACCTTTCGGTTAACAGCCGATTGCGCAAGCCAATTGCGCCACTGAGACAGTCCTGCTCCACTCTCACCACCATCAGAACATATTTTCAAAGCTATCAGCCCAAAGAAAAAAAGCACCGCACCACCACCGGGTGGGCTCGAACTTCCAACCTTTCGGTTAACAGCCAATCGCGCTAGCCAATTGCGCCACGGAGACAGTCCTGCTTCACTCTCACCACCATCAAAACATATCTTCAAAGCTATCAGCGCAAAGAAAAAAAAGCGCCGCACCACCACCGGGTGGGCTCGAACCTCCAACCTTTCGGTTAACAGCCGATCGCGCAAGCCAATTGCGCCACGGAGACAGTCCTGCTTCACTCTCACCACCATCAGAACATATATTCAAAGCTATCAGCCCAAAGAATAGAAAGCGCCGCGCCACCACCGGGTGGGCTCGAACCTCCAACCTTTCGGTTAACAGCCGATCGCGCTAGCCCATTGCGCCACGGAGACAGCCTTGCTCCACTCTCAACACCATCAGAACATATCTTCAAAGCTATTAGCGCAAAGAAAAAAAGCGCCGCGCCACCACCGGGTGGGCTGGAACCTCCAACCTTTCGGTTAACAGCCGATCGCGCTAGCCAATTGCGCCACGGAGACAGTCCTGCTCCATTTTCACCACCATCAGAACATATCTTCAAAGCTAATAGTGCAAAGAAAAAAGCGCCACACCATCACCTGGTGGGCTCGAACCTCCAACCTTTCGGTTAACAGCCGATCGCGCAAGCCAATTGCGCCACGGAGACAGTCCTGCTCCACTCTCACCACCGTCAAAACATTTATTCAGAGCTATCACCCCAAAGAAAAAAAAGCGCCGCACCACCACCGGGAGGGCTCGAAACTCCAACCTTTCGGTTAACAGCCGATCGCGCTAGTCCATTGCGCCACGGACACAGTCTTGCTCCACTCTCACCACCATCAGAACATATCTTCAAAGCTATCAGCGCAAAGAAAAAAAGCGCGGCACCACCACCGGGTGGGCTCGAACCTCCAACCTTTCGGTTAACAGCCGATTGCGCTAGCCCATTGCGCCACGGAGACAGTCTTGCTCCCTTCTCACCACCATCAGAACATATCTTCAAAGCTATCAGCCCAAAGAAAAAAAAGCGCCGCACCACCACCGGGTGGGCTCGAACCTCCAACCTTTCGGTTAACAGCCGATCGCACTAGCCAATTGCGCCACGGAGACAGTCGTGCTCCACTCTTACCACCATCAGAACATATCTTCAAAGCTATCAGCGCAAAGAAAAAAGCAACACACCACTCCCGGGAGGGCTCGAACCTCCAACGTTTGGGTTAACAGCCGATCGCGCTGGCCAATTGCGCCACGGAGACAGTCCTGCTGCACTCTCACCACCATTAGAACTTATCTTTCAAGCTATCAGCCCAAGGAATAAAAAGCGCCGACACCACCGGGTGGGCTCGAACCTCCAACCTTTTGGTTAACGGCCGATCGCGCTAGCCAATTGCGCCACGGAGACAATCGTGCTCCACGCTCACCACCATCAGAACATATCTTCAAAGCTATCAGTGCAAAGAAAAAAGCAACACACCACTCCCGGGAGGGCTCGAAATTCCAACCTTTTGGTTAACAGCCCATCGCGCTAGCCCATTGCGCCACGGAGACAGTCTTACTCCACTCTCACCACCATCAGAACATATCTTCAAAGCTATCAGCGCAAAGAAAAAAAAGCGCCGCGCCACCACCGGGTGGGCTCGAACCTCCAGCCTTTCGGTTAATGGCCGATCGCGCAAGCCAATTGCGCCACGGAGACAGTCATGCTCCACTCTCACCACCATCAGAACATATCTTCAAAGCTATCAGCACAAAGAGAAAAAAGCGCCGCACCACCACCGGGTGGGCTCGAAACTCCAACCTTTCGGTTAACAGCCGATCGTGCTAGCCAATTGCGCCATGGAGACAGTCCTGCTCCACTCTTACCACCATCAGAACATATCTTCAAAGCTATCAGCACAAAGAAAAAAGCAACACACCACTCCCGGGAGGGCTCGAACCTCCAACTTTTCGGTTAACAGCCGATCGCGCTGGCCAATTGCTCCACGGAGACAGTCCTGCTCCACTCTCACCACCATTAGAACATATCTTTCAAGCTATCAGCCCAAAGAGAAAAAAAGCGCCGCACCACCACCGGGTGGGCTCGAACCTCCAACCTTTTGGTTAACGGCCGATCGCGCTAGCCAATTGCGCCACGGAGACAATCGTGCTCCACGCTCACCACCATCAGAAAATATCTTCAAAGCTATCATCGCAAAGAAAAAAGCAACACACCCAACCCGGGAGGGCTCGAACCTCCAACTTTTTGGTTAACAGCCGATCGCGCTAGCCAATGGCGCCACGGGGACAGTCCTGCTCCACTCTCACCACCGTCAGAACATTTCTTCAGAGCTATCAGCCTAAAGAAAAAAAAGCGCCGCACCACCACCGGGTGGGCTCGAACCTACAACCTTTCGGTTAACAGCCGATCGCGCTAGCCAATTGCGCCACAGAGACAGTCGTGCTTCACTCTCACCACCGTCAGACCATTTCTTCAGAGCTATCGCCCCAAAGAAAAAAAAAGCGCCGCACCACCACCGGGTGGGCTCGAACCTCCAACCTTTCGGTTAAAAGTTGATCGCGCTAGCCAATTGCGCCACGGAGACAGTCCTGCTCCACTCTCACCACGGTCAGAACATTTCTTCAGAGCTATCAGCCCAAAGAAGAAAAAGCGCCGCACCACCACCGGGTGGGCTCAAAACTCCAACCTTTCGGTTATCAGCCGATCGCGCTAGCCAATTGCGCCATGGAGACAGTCCTGCTCCACTCTCACCACCATCAGAACATATCTTCAAAGCTATTACCACAAAGAAAAAAGCAACACACCACTCCTGGGAGGGCTCGAAACTCCAACCTTTCGGTTAACAGCCGATCGCGCTAGCCCATTGCGCCACATAGACAGCCTTGCTCCACTCTCAACACCATCAGAACATATCTTCAAAGCTATTAGCGCAAAGAAAAAAAGCGCCGCCCCACCCCCAGGTGGGCTTGAACCTCCAACCTTTCGGTTAACAGCCGATCGCGCTAGCCAATTGCGCCACGGAAACAGTCCTGCTCCACTCTCACCACCATCAGAACATATCGTCAAAGCTATTAGTGCAAAGAAAAAAGCAGCACACCACTCCCGGGAGGACTCGAAACTCCAACCTTTCGGTTAACAGCCGATCGCGCTAGCCCATTGCGCCACGGGGACAGTCTTGCTCCATTCTCGCCACCATCAGTACATATCTTTAAAGCTATCAGCACAAAGAAAAAAAACGCCGCGCCACCACCGGGTGGGCTCGAACCTCCAACCGTTCGGTTAACAGCCGATCGCGCTAGCCCATTGCGCCACGGGGACAGTCTTGCTCCACTCTCACCACCATCAGAACATATCTTCAAAGCTATCAGCACAAAGAGAAAAAAGCGCCGCACCACCACCGGGTGGGCTCGAAACTCCAACCTTTCGGTTAACAGCCGATCGCGCTAGCCAATTGCGCCATGGAGACAGTCCTGCTCCACTCTCACCACCACCAGAACATATCTTCAAAGCTATTACCACAAAGAAAAAAGATAGATAGATAGATAGATAGATAGATTTATTTCCAGAAATACAAAGATTCTGGCGGATACCATCGACTAAAAGCTGTTGTCAAACAGCTTGACGGGGTCGATGGTCCGTTACAAGGCATATGTGGCAAATGTACACAACAATATCTGAAATTATTGAAAAACAATGAAAACAAAAATTCAATGCAGAAGAAGACAGGAAATCATACACAATTTGCTCTGACAAGTGAAACATAGAAAACAATAATAGTAATACGTTAAGTCATCACATGTTAACAAAGAGAGTCCTGAGTTCCTTGGCTGAGAAGCACTTGACGTCTTTGTATTTATTTAAAATATGCGGCAAGTTGTGCTCTAATGATTGTAGCCTATAATTATTGCGAAATCTAGGAACATACCACATGTCACTGTTTCTAGTATTGGCGGAAGTGATTCTAGGTGTCAACGATGCAGTAGACGCAAGAAAATTATGAAGATATTTTTTAGAGAAATAAAAGGAATAAAGTAGGCGAAAAGTGTAAAGATGTTCTATTTTAATGATTCTATGATTTAGGAAAGCTGGCCGTGTTGTCTCTAAGAAGCCCATATTGTCAATGTGCCGAATCATCCTTTTTTGCAGTAAAAATAATTTCATAATGTTTGTTTTCCCAGTAGTCCCCCAGACTAAGCTACAATAACTTAAATGAGAAAAGAATAGAGCATAATAAATGTTAAGTTTTGCTTTCGGTGGAAGAAGATACCTACATCTAGATAAAGCACCTGTTATAGCTGATAGTTTTTTACAGATATTTTCTACGTGTTTATCCCAAGTAAGATGCGAAGAAAAAGTAACGCCTAGTAATTTATGTTCATCAACAATTTGAAGTTCTTTACCAGCAAATAATAACGTTTGTTGGCAAGTCAGAGATTTGTTTTTAGCGCGAAATAACATTACTTTAGTTTTTGTAGGATTTATTTTAAGGCAGTTAGCAATCGACCATTGAGATAACTTAACCAGTAGATCGTTGCATTGTCTTATTAATTTCTGTGAATCCGGACCAGAAACAAGAAGTGTAGTGTCATCCGCGTATATGATAAATTGAACAGAGGTGGTAATATTAGTAATGTCATTAACATAGACATTAAAGAGCAGCGGACCTAATACACTACCCTGTGGTACACCGTTTATTATGGGAAGAAAACATGATTTTTCGTCTCTTATGCAAACAGATTGTTTGCGATCAGTTAAATAAGACTCGAATAATGTTAATGGAATACCTCTTAGGCCATTCTGTGATAATTTCCACAGTAGAATTTTGTGATTTATGCAATCGAAGGCTTTACTAAAATCAATGAAGAGCGCCAAGGTGAAAAGATTTCTCTCAATATTTTTCAGTACAAATTCCTTGAGTGTGAGCAAAGCGGTTTCCGTTGACCTGCCTTTACGGAAGCCGAACTGGGCATCAGATAGAACACTGTGTCTGTCAAAAAAACTTGAAACACGCGAAAAAATAATCTTTTCTAAGCCTTTGGAAAATACTGGAATTATTGAAATTGGTCGATAATTTGACGTATCATTTCTGTCACCTCCTTTAAAAATAACAGTTACCCTACTCATTTTCATTTTTTCTGGGAAAATTCCATACTGTAAAGCCAAATTAAAGATGTGTGTTAAAGCTGGAGCAATGTATTCTAATACATACTTCACAGGCTTTATCTGTATGTCATCTATATCGAGAGCTTTACTATTCTTAAGATTCTTAAATGTGGTAAATACTTCATATTCATTAGTGGGATTTAAAAATAAGCTATTAGGAGTGGAAAGAAACGATGATGTATTTGGTGGAGCTTGTTGTGGCTGTTGTACCGCGCTTATGCTTGCAAAGTACTCATTAAAGTGATTAGCAAGTGCTAAACCAGAGATTTCGGTTTTATTGTGGATTAACTTCTCCGGCGCGGCAGAATGTTTCTCGCGACCAAGAACCTTATTTATTATGTTCCACAAGATATCAGGATGTTTACCCGTGGCGTCTGTAAACATACGCTCATGATAAGCAATCCTGGCACGCCTGAGTTGCGCATTCAGTTTGTTTCGATACTTTTTAAACATTATCAGCACCTCAGGCGAACGTGTAGCAAGAAAACTATGGTACAATTTATCTTTGTGTTTTATCATTTTAAAAAGTTCTTGCGTAATCCAGGGTTTTCTTATCTTTCTAGTCTGTCTCAATTTCTTGAAAGGAAAATGTAGATTGTAAATTTGCAGGAACGCAGAAAGAAACTTCGAATACGCGACATTTACATCACTTATTTCATATAAGAAAGACCAGTCATATTTGGAAATATCATGCTTAAAAAGATCCATGTTTTTCTCGCTTAAATCTTGTATTGCGAACACATTTGATTTAGAAAAAGTTTTTTTAGCATTCGCACAATACGTCATAAATACAGGGCAATGATCACTGACGTCTGATGTCACTGTTCCAGTATGCTCTACTACAGTGTCAATATTCGTAATCAGAATGTCAAGACATGTAGACGAAGACAGTGTTACACGAGTTGGGGTGTTAATTAGGTTGACAAAGCCACCAGAACTAAGTCTATGTGTAAAATCTACTGAGACAGCACTGTTTACAAGAAAATTTATGTTAGTGTCTCCCCCGCATACAAGTCTAAATTCGTTAGCAGCAACATATTCCAGTAAATTATCAAAGAAACTCATAAATTTGAAAACATTTCCATTAGGCGGGCGATACACCACCGAAATTATGTCAGACAAATGTTGAAGTGTTAACATTTCATAGTCGCAAGTTGTTTTACAAAAATCTGCTAAGAGTTCATATTTTTGTCCTGATGCAATATAAATTGCAACGCCACCTCCACGTTTATCAATTCGATTTAAAACGTACTCAGCATAGCCATCTAGGTACAGCCGAGAATTGCTGTCCTGATACCATGTTTCTGTTAGCATGATGATATCGAACTTAAAATAGAACAGATTTAACAAGTTGCTAATATTTTCTTGTTTATTGGCTGCTGATCGAGCATTCAAGTGCAGCACGGAAGTACTGGAATTTTTCTGAAAGTGTAATTGATGCGGTAAGATGAAATCGTGATATTCCATGGTGGTTCTTAGGAAGTGGTTTGTGTGGTACCAGAAATAATTGAAGTAATCTTAGCAAGATCACGTTCTTCCGAGATCTGCACAACATCACCACCATCATTTTCCCTTGCATAGATTTTTCCGTTGCTGCTCCATACAGATTTCCATTTGTGCTCATATTTCCTTTTCACTGCCATACCAAGCAGCCTCTTTAGTGATGGGCAAAGATGCTCGTTCACGTAAACGGGACAAGTGGATTCTAACCCCAAGTCTCTGTTTGTGATCCTTGTTTTCTTTGCTTTTTTCAGAGCAGCGTCGCGTTTAGCTCTGGATTTAAACTGTACAATGATGTTTGTTTTCTCTGGGTTGCGAGTTGGAACACGGTGACAACACTCGACGTCAGATGAACTGATAGGCTCATGAATTGCCTTGCCTATTTCAGACAGAATAGTAGAAAGGTCCTCATTTTCTTTCTTGACGACACCCTGGATTTCGAGGTTCGTATTTCGCGAGTATTGCTCCGAATTCGTTAGCCTCCTTTCAAGTTCTGATGCTTTTTTTTCCAATGCTGCACATTTTGTGCGTAGTTCATCATTTTCCTTCGCCAGACTAGTATTCTTTGAAATTTCAGAAGCAAGGTTCTGTTTCAGTTCTTCGACCGATTCAAGCGAGAAGTCAATGCTCTGGCTCATCTGGCGTTGCTCAGTGCGCACATCCCGTATCTCATTCCTGAGATCACGCTCCAGTGATTCTTTGAAAAACTTGAATTCCTGCCTAATTTCTTTAAGCAATTCAGTCCTCATTTCTTCTTTGAGCTTCGCTAGTTCCTTAGCCATATCAATAAGCCTAATATTCAGTAACAAGCGCGCAAAACAGGCAAAAAATCACAAAATCAAAAAATTGAAAACTTGGCAGTGGTGACGACACCATATAAATGTAACTGTACAAAACTGCACTAACCTGTAGTGAAACAAGCAGCGAAATTCAGTAGAGTGTCTAGCAGCGTAGTCACCACTGCCAAGTGAAAGAACGGGTGGCCGGTAGTCTGCTTTTATAGCAAGGTGGTATCACAAGATGCCGAGTGATTGCCGAGTGCTGATGATAGGCCACACGCCTCCTGGTGGCAGCCAGTCCTAGGAAGATCGTTCAGTGCTTTCGCTGACCACGGCGATTGCACGTGTTGAAGATCGCTTCTTCCGTCGGTATGCAGCTCCGGTTCAAACGGCTATCTGTAGTGAAACAAGCAGCGAAATTCAGTAGAGTGTCTAGCAGCGTAGTCACCACTGCCAAGTGAAAGAACGGGTGGCCGGTAGTCTGCTTTTATAGCAAGGTGGTATCACAAGATGCCGAGTGATTGCCGAGTGCTGATGATAGGCCACACGCCTCCTGGTGGCAGCCAGTCCTAGGAAGATCGTTCAGTGCTTTCGCTGACCACGGCGATTGCACGTGTTGAAGATCGCTTCTTCCGTCGGTATGCAGCTCCGGTTCAAACGGCTATCTGTAGTGAAACAAGCAGCGAAATTCAGTAGAGTGTCTAGCAGCGTAGTCACCACTGCCAAGTCGCAACACACCACTCCTGGGAGGGCTCGAAACTCCAACCTTTCGGTTAACAGCCGATCGCGCTAGCCCATTGCGCCACGGAGACAGCCTTGCTCCACTCTCACCACCGTCAAAACATTTATTCAGAACTATCACCCCAAAGAAAAAAAAGCGCCGCACCACCACCGGGAGGGCTCGAAACTCCAACCTTTCGGTTAACAGCCGATCGCGCTAGTTCATTGCGCCACGGACACAGTCTTGCTCCACTCTCACCACCATCAGAACATATCTTCAAAGCTAATAGTGCAAAGAAAAAAGCGCCACACCATCACCGGGTGGGCTCGAACCTCCAATCTTTCGGTTAACAGCCGATCGCACTAGCCAATTGAGCCACGGAGACAGTCCTGCTCCATTTTCACCACCATCAGAACATATCTTCAAAGCTAATTATGCAAAGAAAAAAGCGCCACACCATCACCGGGTGGGCTCGAACCTCCAACCTTTCGGTTAGCAGCCGATCGCGCAAGCCAATTGCGCCACGGAGACAGTCCTGCTCCACTCTCACCACCGTCAAAACATTTATTCAGAGCTATCACCCCAAAGAAAAAAAAAGCGCCGCTCCACCACCGGGAGGGCTCGAAACTCCAACCCTTCGGTTTACAGCCGATCGCGCTAGCCCATTGCGCCACGAGGACAGTCCTGCTCCACTCTCACCACCATCAGAACATATCTACAAAGCTATCAGCACAAAGAAAAAAAAAGCGCCGCACCACCACCGGGTGGGCTCGAACCTCCAACTTTTCGGTTAACAGCCGATTGCGCAAGCCAATTGCGCCACTGAGACAGTCCTGCTCCACTCTCACCACCATCAGAACATATCTTCAAAGCTATCAGCCCAAAGAAAAAAAGCACCGCACCACCACCGGGTGGGCTCGAACTTCCAACCTTTCGGTTAACAGCCAATCGCGCTAGCCAATTGCGCCACGGAGACAGTCCTGCTTCACTCTCACCACCATCAAAACATATCTTCAAAGCTATCAGCGCAAAGAAAAAAAAGCGCCGCACCACCACCGGGTGGGCTCGAACCTCCAACCTTTCGGTTAACAGCCGATCGCGCAAGCCAATTGCGCCACGGAGACAGTCCTGCTTCACTCTCACCACCATCAGAACATATATTCAAAGCTATCAGCCCAAAGAATAGAAAGCGCCGCGCCACCACCGGGTGGGCTCGAACCTCCAACCTTTCGGTTAACAGCCGCTCGCGCTAGCCCATTGCGCCACGGAGACAGCCTTGCTCCACTCTCAACACCATCAGAACATATCTTCAAAGCTATTAGCGCAAAGAAAAAAAGCGCCGCGCCACCACCGGGTGGGCTGGAACCTCCAACCTTTCGGTTAACAGCCGATCGCGCTAGCCAATTGCGCCACGGAGACAGTCCTGCTCCATTTTCACCACCATCAGAACATATCTTCAAAGCTAATAGTGCAAAGAAAAAAGCGCCACACCATCACCTGGTGGGCTCGAACCTCCAACCTTTCGGTTAACAGCCGATCGCGCAAGCCAATTGCGCCACGGAGACAGTCCTGCTCCACTCTCACCACCGTCAAAACATTTATTCAGAGCTATCACCCCAAAGAAAAAAAAGCGCCGCACCACCACCGGGAGGGCTCGAAACTCCAACCTTTCGGTTAACAGCCGATCGCGCTAGTCCATTGCGCCACGGACACAGTCTTGCTCCACTCTCACCACCATCAGAACATATCTTCAAAGCTATCAGCGCAAAGAAAAAAAAGCGCGGCACCACCACCGGGTGGGCTCGAACCTCCAACCTTTCGGTTAACAGCCGATTGCGCTAGCCCATTGCGCCACGGAGACAGTCTTGCTCCCTTCTCACCACCATCAGAACATATCTTCAAAGCTATCAGCCCAAAGAAAAAAAAGCGCCGCACCACCACCGGGTGGGCTCGAACCTCCAACCTTTCGGTTAACAGCCGATCGCACTAGCCAATTGCGCCACGGAGACAGTCGTGCTCCACTCTTACCACCATCAGAACATATCTTCAAAGCTATCAGCGCAAAGAAAAAAGCAACACACCACTCCCGGGAGGGCTCGAACCTCCAACGTTTGGGTTAACAGCCGATCGCGCTGGCCAATTGCGCCACGGAGACAGTCCTGCTGCACTCTCACCACCATTAGAACTTATCTTTCAAGCTATCAGCCCAAGGAATAAAAAGCGCCGACACCACCGGGTGGGCTCGAACCTCCAACCTTTTGGTTAACGGCCGATCGCGCTAGCCAATTGCGCCACGGAGACAATCGTGCTCCACGCTCACCACCATCAGAACATATCTTCAAAGCTATCAGTGCAAAGAAAAAAGCAACACACCACTCCCGGGAGGGCTCGAAATTCCAACCTTTTGGTTAACAGCCCATCGCGCTAGCCCATTGCGCCACGGAGACAGTCTTACTCCACTCTCACCACCATCAGAACATATCTTCAAAGCTATCAGCGCAAAGAAAAAAAAGCGCCGCACCACCACCGGGTGGGCTCGAACCTCCAGCCTTTCGGTTAATGGCCGATCGCGCAAGCCAATTGCGCCACGGAGACAGTCATGCTCCACTCTCACCACCATCAGAACATATCTTCAAAGCTATCAGCACAAAGAGAAAAAAGCGCCGCACCACCACCGGGTGGGCTCGAAACTCCAACCTTTCGGTTAACAGCCGATCGTGCTAGCCAATTGCGCCATGGAGACAGTCCTGCTCCACTCTTACCACCATCAGAACATATCTTCAAAGCTATCAGCACAAAGAAAAAAGCAACACACCACTCCCGGGAGGGCTCGAACCTCCAACTTTTCGGTTAACAGCCGATCGCGCTGGCCAATTGCTCCACGGAGACAGTCCTGCTCCACTCTCACCACCATTAGAACATATCTTTCAAGCTATCAGCCCAAAGAGAAAAAAAGCGCCGCACCACCACCGGGTGGGCTCGAACCTCCAACCTTTTGGTTAACGGCCGATCGCGCTAGCCAATTGCGCCACGGAGACAATCGTGCTCCACGCTCACCACCATCAGAAAATATCTTCAAAGCTATCATCGCAAAGAAAAAAGCAACACACCCAACCCGGGAGGGCTCGAACCTCCAACTTTTTGGTTAACAGCCGATCGCGCTAGCCAATGGCGCCACGGGGACAGTCCTGCTCCACTCTCACCACCGTCAGAACATTTCTTCAGAGCTATCAGCCTAAAGAAAAAAAAGCGCCGCACCACCACCGGGTGGGCTCGAACCTACAACCTTTCGGTTAACAGCCGATCGCGCTAGCCAATTGCGCCACAGAGACAGTCGTGCTTCACTCTCACCACCGTCAGACCATTTCTTCAGAGCTATCGCCCCAAAGAAAAAAAAAGCGCCGCACCACCACCGGGTGGGCTCGAACCTCCAACCTTTCGGTTAAAAGTTGATCGCGCTAGCCAATTGCGCCACGGAGACAGTCCTGCTCCACTCTCACCACGGTCAGAACATTTCTTCAGAGCTATCAGCCCAAAGAAGAAAAAGCGCCGCACCACCACCGGGTGGGCTCAAAACTCCAACCTTTCGGTTATCAGCCGATCGCGCTAGCCAATTGCGCCATGAAGACAGTCCTGCTCCACTCTCAGCACCATCAGAACATATCTTCAAAGCTATTAGCGCAAAAAAAAGCGCCGCGCCACCTTCGGGTGGGCTCGAACCTCCAACCTTTCGGTTAACAGCTGATCGCGCTAACCCATTGCGCCACGAGGACAGTCTTGCTCCACTCTCACCACTATCAGAACATATCTTCAAAGCTATCAGCGCAAAGAAAAAAAAGCGCCGCACCACCACCGGGTGGGCTTGAACCTCCAACCTTTCGGTTAACAGCCGATC
Source organism: Rhipicephalus microplus (assembly GCF_043290135.1). Lineage (NCBI taxonomy): Eukaryota > Metazoa > Arthropoda > Arachnida > Ixodida > Ixodidae > Rhipicephalus > Rhipicephalus microplus. The sequence continues at coordinate 3,279,899 of NW_027464602.1, forward strand.
GCGCTAGCCAATTGCGCCACAGAGACAGTCTTGCTCCACTCTCAACACCATCAGAACATATCTTCAAAGCTACAAGCGCAAAGAAAAAAAAGCGCTGCACCACCACCGGGTGGGCTCGAACCTCCAACCTTTCGGTTAACAGCCGATCGCGCTAGCCAATTGCGCCACGGGGACAGTCTTGCTCCACCCTCACCGCCATCAGAACATATCTTCAAAGCTATCAGCGCAAAGAAAAAAAAAGCGCCGCACCACCACCGGGTGTGCTCGAACCTCCAACCTTTCGGTTAACAGCCGATCGCGCTAGCCAATTGCGCCAGGGAGAAAGTCCTGCTCCACTCTCACCACCATCAGAACATATCTTCAAAGCTATCAGCCCAAAGAAAAAAAGCACCGCACCACCACCGAGTGGGCTCTAACCTCCAACCTTTCGTTTAACAGCCAATTGCGCTAGCCAATTGCGCCACGGAGACAGTCCTGCTCCACTCTGACCACCATCAGAACATATCTTCAAAGCTATCAGCACAAAGAAAAAAAAGCGCCGCACCACCACCGGGTAGGCTCGAAACTCCAACCTTTCGGTTAACAGCCGATCGCGCTAGCCAATTGCGCCATGGAGACAGTCCTGCTCCACTCTCACCACCATCAGAACATATCTTCAAAGCTATCAGCCCAAAGAAAAAAAAGCACCGCACCACCACCGGGTGGGCTCGAACCTCCAACCTTTCGGTTAACAGCAAATCGCGCTAGCCAATTGCGCCACGGAGACAGTCCTGCTCCACTCTCACCACCATCAGAACATATCTTCAAAGCTATTAGCGCAAAGAAAAAAAGCGCCGCGCCACCACCGGGTGGGCTCGAACCTCCAACCTTTCGGTTAACAGCCGATCGCGCTAGCCAATTGCGCCACAGAGACACTCTTGCTCCACTCTCAACACCATCAGAACATATCTTCAAAGCTACAAGCGCAAAGAAAAAAAAGCGCCGCACCACCACCGGGTGGGCTCGAACCTCCAACCTTTCGGTAAACAGCCGATTGCGCAAGCCAATTGCGCCACGGAGACAGTCCTGCTCCACTCTCACCACCATCAGAACATATCTTCAAAGCTATCAGCCCAAAGAAAAAAAGCACGGCACCACCACCGGGTGGGCTCGAACTTCCAACCTTTCGGTTAACAGCCAATCGCGCTAGCTAATTGCGCCACGGAGACAGTCCTGCTTCACTCTCACCACCATCAGAACATATCTTCAAAGCTATCAGCACAAAGAAAAAAAAGCGCCACACCATCATCGGGTGGGCTCGAACCTCCAACCTTTCGGTTAACAGCCGATCGCGCTAGCCAATTGCGCCACGGTGACAGTCTTGCTCCACTCTCACCACCATCAGAACATATCTTCAAAGCTATCAGCGCAAAGAAAAAAAGCGCCGCACCACCACCGGGTGCGCTCGAACCTCCAACCTTTCGGTTAACAGCCGATCGCGCTAGCCAATTGCGCCAGGAAGACAGTCTTGCTCCACTCTCACCACCATCAGAACATATCTTCAAAGCTATCAGCCCAAAGAAAAAAAGCACCCCACCACCACCGGGTGGGCTGGAACCTCCAACCTTTCGGTTAACAGCCAATCGCGTTAGCCAATTGCGCCACGGAGACAGTCCTGCTCCACTCTCACCACCATCAGAACATATCTTCAAAGCTATCAGCACAAAGAGAAAAAAGCGCCGCACCACCACCGGGTGGGCTCGAAACTCCAACCTTTCGGTTAACAGCCGATCGCGCTAGCCAATTGCGCCATGGAGACAGTCCTGCTCCACTCTCACCACCATCAGAACATATCTTCAAAGCTATTACCACAAAGAAAAAAAAGCGCCGCAACACCACCGGGTGGGCTCGAACCTCCAAACTTTCGGTTAACAGCTGATCGCACTAGCCAATTGCGCCACGAAGACAGTCCTGCTGCACTCTCACCACCATCAGAACATATCTTCAAAGCTATTACCGCAAAGAAAAAAGCAACACACCACTCCCGGGAGGGCTCGAAATTCCAACCTTTCGGTTAACAGCCGATCGCGCTAGCCCATTGCGCCACGGAGACAGTCTTGCTCCACTCTCACCACCATAAGAACATATCTTCAAACTATCAGCGCAAAAAAAAGCCCCGCACCACCACCGGGTGGGCTCGAAATTCCAACCTTTTGGTTAACAGCCGATCGCGCTTGCCCATTGCGCCACGGGGACAGTCTTGCTCCACTCTCACCACCATCAGAACATATCATCAAAGCTATCAGCCCAAAGAAAAAAAAGCGCCGCACCACCACCGGGTGGGCTCGAACCTTCAACCTTTCGGTTAACAGCCGATCGCACTAGCCAACTGCGCCACGGAGGCAGTCGTGCTCCACTCTTACCACCATCAGAACATATCTTCAAAGCTATCAGCACAAAGAAAAAAGCAACACACCACTCCCGGGAGGGCTCGAACCTCAAACTTTTCGGTTAACAGCCGATCGCGCTGGCCAATTGCTCCACGGAGACAGTCCTGCTCCACTCTCACCACCATTAGAACATATCTTTCAAGCTATCAGCCCAAAGAAAAAAAAAGCGCCGCACCACCACCGGGTGGGCTCGAACCTCCAACCTTTTGGTTAACGGCCGATCGCGCTAGCCAATTGCGCCACGGAGACAATCGTGCTCCACGCTCACCACCATCAGAAAATATCTTCAAAGCTATCATCGCAAAGAAAAAAGCAACACACCCCACCCGGGAGGGCTCGAACCTCCAACTTTTTGGTTAACAGCCGATCGCGCTAACCCATTGCGCCACGGGGACAGTCTTGCTCCACTCTCACCACTATCAGAACATATCTTCAAAGCTATCAGCGCAAAGAAAAAAAGCGCCGCACCACCACCGGGTGCGCTCGAACCTCCAACCTTTCGGTTAAAAGTTGATCGCGCTAGCCAATTGCGCCACGGAGACAGTCCTGCCCCACTCTCACCACCGTCAGAACATTTCTTCAGAGCTATGAGCCCAAAGAAGAAAAAGCGCCGCACCACCACCGGGTGGGCTCGAAACTCCAACCTTTCGGTTATCAGCCGATCGCGCTAGCCAATTGCGCCATGGAGACAGTCCTGCTCCACTCTCACCACCATCAGAACATATCTTCAAAGCTATTAGCGCAAAAAAAAGCGCCGCGCCACCTTCGGGTGGGCTCGAACCTCCAACCTTTCGGTTAACAGCCGATCGCGCTAACCCATTGCGCCACGGGGACAGTCTTGCTCCACTCTCACCACTATCAGAACATATCTTCAAAGCTATCAGCGCAAAGAAAAAAAAAGCGCCGCACCACCACCGGGTGGGCTCGAACCTCCAACCTTTCGGTTAACAGCCGATCGCGCTAGCCAATTGCGCCACAGAGACAGTCTTGCTTCACTCTCATCACCATCAGAACATATCTTCAAAGCTACAAGCGCAAAGAAAAAAAAGCGCTGCACCACCACCGGGTGGGCTCGAACCTCCAACATTTCGGTTAACAGCCGATCGCGCTAGCCAATTGCGCCACGGGGACAGTCTTGCTCCACCCTCACCACCATCAGAACATATCTTCAAAGCTATCAGCGCAAAGAAAAAAAAAGCGCCGCACCACCACCGGGTGTGCTCGAACCTCCAACCTTTTGGTTAACAGCCGATCGCGCTAGCCAAGTGCGCCAGGGAGACAGTCCTGCTCCACTCTCACCACCATCAGAACATATCTTCAAAGCTATCAGCCCAAAGAAAAAAAAGCACCGCACCACCACCGGGTGGGCTCGAACCTCCAACCTTTCGGTTACAAGCCGATCGCGCTAGCCAATTGCGCCACGGGGACAGTCTTGCTCCACTCTCACCACCATCAGAACATATCTTCAAAGCTATCAGCGCAAAGAAAAAAAAGCGCCGCACCACCACCGGGTGGGCTCGAACCTCCAACCTTTCGGTTAACAGCCGATCGCGCTAGCCAATTGCGCCAGGGAGACAGTCCTGCTCCACTCTCACCACCATCAGAACCTATCTTCAAAGCTATCAGCCCAAAGAAAAAAAGCACCGCACCACCACCGGGTGGGCTGGAACCTCCAACCTTTCGGTTAACAGCCGATCGCGCTAGCCAAGTGCGCCAGGGAGACAGTCCTGCTCCACTCTCACCACCATCAGAACATATCTTCAAAGCTATTAGCGCAAAGAAAAAAAGCGCCGCGCCACCTACGGGTGGGCTCGAACCTCCAACCTTTCGGTTAACAGCCGATCGCGCTAACCCATTGCGCCACGGGGACAGTCTTGCTCCACTCTCACCACTATCAGAACATATCTTCAAAGCTATCAACGCAAAGAAAAAAATGCGCCGCACCACCACCGGGTGGGCTCGAACCTCCAACCTTTCGGTTAACAGCCGATTGCGCAAGCCAATTGCGCCATGGAGACAGTCCTGCTCCACTCTCACCACCATCAGAACATATCTTCAAAGCTATCAGCCTAAAGAAAAAAAGCACCGCACCACCACCGGGTGGGCTCGAACTTCCAACCTTTCGGTTAACAGCCAATCGCGCTAGCCAATTGCGCCACGGAGACAGTCCTGCTTCACTCTCACCACCATCAGAACATAACTTCAAAGCTATCAGCACAAAGAAAAAAAAGCGCCACACCATCATCGGGTGGGCTCGAACCTCCAACCTTTCGGTTAACAGCCGATCGCGCAAGCCAATTGCGCCACGGAGACAGTCCTGCTCCACACTCACCACCGTCAAAACATTTCTTCAGAGCTATCACCCCAAATAAAAAAAAGCGCCGCAACCCCACCGGGTGGGCTCGAACCTCCAACCTTTCAGTTAACAGCCGATCGCGCTAGCCGATTGCGCCACGGAGACAGTCCTGCTCCACTCTCACCACCATCAGAACATATCTTCAAAGCTATCAGCGCAAAGAAAAAAAAGCGCAGCGCCACCACCGGGTGGGCTCGAACCTCCAACCTTTCGGTTAACAGCCGATCGCGCTAACCCATTGCGCCACGGGGACAGTCTTGCTCCACTCTCACCACTATCAGAACATATCTTCAAAGCTATCAGCGCAAAGAAAAAAGCGCCGCACCACCACCGGGTGGGCTCGAACCTCCAACCTTTCGGTTAACAGCCGATCGCGCTAGCCAATTGCGCCAAAGAGACAGTCTTGCTCCACTCTCAACACCGTCAGAACATATCTTCAAAGCTACAAGTGCACAGAAAAAAAAGCGCCGCACCACCACCGGGCGGGCTCGAACCTCCAACCTTTCGGTTACCAGCCGATCGCGCTAGCCAATTGCGCCACGGGGACAGTCTTGCTCCACTCTCACCACCATCAGAACATATCTTCAAAGCTATCAGCACAAAGAAAAAAAAGCGCCGCACCACCACCGGGTGGGCTCGAACCTCCAAACTTTCGGTTAACAGCCGATCGCGCTAGCCAATTGCGCCAGAGAGACAGTCCTGCTCCACTCTCACCACCATCAGAACATATCTTCAAAGCTATCAGCCCAAAGAAAAAAAGCACCGCACCACCACCGGGTGGGCTGGAACCTCCAACCTTTCGGTTAACAGCCAGTCGCGTTAGCCAATTGCGCCACGGAGACAGTCCTGCTCCACTCTCACCACCATCAGAACATATCTTAAAGCTATCAGCACAAAGAGAAAAAAGCGCCGCACCACCACCGGGTGGGCTCGAAACTCCAACCTTTCGGTTAACAGCCGATCGCGCTAGCCAATTGCGCCATGGAGACAGTCCTGCTCCACTCTCACCACCATTAGAACATATCTTCAAAGCTATTACCACAAAGAAAAAAAAGCGCCGCAACACCACCGGGTTGGCTCGATCCTCCAACCTTTCGGTTAACAGCCGATCGCGCTAGCCAATTGCGCCACGAAGACAGTCCTGCTGCACTCTCACCACCATCAGAACATATCTTCAAAGCTATTACCGCAAAGAAAAAAGCAACACACCACTCCCGGGAGGGCTCGAAATTCCAACCTTTCGGTTAACAGCCGATCGCGCTAGCCCATTGCGCCACGGAGACAGCCTTGCTCCACTCTCACCACCATCAGAACTTATCTTCAAACTATCAGCGCAAAAAAAAGCGCAGCACCACCACCGGGTGGGCTCGAAATTCCAACCTTTTGGTTAACAGCCGATCGCGCTTGCCCATTGCGCCACGGGGACAGTCTTGCTCCACTCTCACCACCATCAGAACATATCATCAAAGCTATCAGCCCAAAGAAAAAAAAGCGCCGCACCACCACCGGGTGGGCTCGAACCTTCAACCTTTCGGTTAACAGCCGATCGTACTAGCCAATTGCGCCATGGAGGCAGTCGTGCTCCACTCTTACCACCATCAGAACATATCTTTCAAGCTATCAGCCCAAAGAAAAAAAAAGCGCCGCACCACCACCGGGTGGGCTCGAACCTCCAACCTTTTGGTTAACGGCCGATCGCGCTAGCCAATTGCGCCACGGAGACAATCGTGCTCCACACTCACCAACATCAGAAAATATCTTCAAAGCTATCATCGCAAAGAAAAAAGCAACACACCCCACCCGGGAGGGCTCGAACCTCCAACTTTTTGGTTAAAAGCCGATCGCGCTAACTTATTGCGCCACGGGGACAGTCTTGCTCCACTCTCACCACTATCAGAACATATCTTCAAAGCTATCAGTGCAAAGAAAAAAAAGCGCCGCACCACCACCAGGTGGGCTCGAACCTCCAACCTTTCGGTTAACAGCCGATCGCGCTAGCCAATTGCGCCAGGGAGACAGTCCTGCTCCACTCTCACCACCATCAGAACATATCTTCAAAGCTATCAGCCCAAAGAAAAAAAGCACCGGACCACCACCGGGTGGGCTCGAACCTCCAACCTTTCGTTTAACAGCCAATCGCGCTAGCCAATTGCGCCACGGAGACAGTCCTGCTCCACACTCACCACCATCAGAACATATCTTCAAAGCTATCAGCACAAAGAAAAAAAAGCGCCGCACCACCACCGGGTAGGCTCGAAACTCCAACCTTTCGGTTAACAGCCGATCGCGCTAGCCAATTGCGCCATGGAGACAGTCCTGCTCCACTCTCACCACCATCAGAACATATCTTCAAAGCTATTACCACAAAGAAAAAAGCAACACACCACTCCTGGGAGGGCTCGAACCTCCAACCTTTTGGTTAACAGCCGATCGCGCAAGCCAATCGCGCCACGGAGACAGTCCTGCTCCACTCTCACCACCATCAGAACATATCTTCAAAGCTATTAGCGCAAAGAAAAAAAGCGCCGCGCCACCACCGGGTGGGCTCGAACCTCCAACCTTTCGGTTAACAGCCGATCGCGCTAACCCAATGCGCCACGGGGACAGTCTTGCTCCACTCTCACCACCATCAGAACATATCTTCAAAGCTATCAGCGCAAAGAAAAAAAAGCGCCGCACCACCACCGGGTGGGCTCGAACCTCCAACCTTTCGGTTAACAGCCGATCGCGCTAGCCAATTGCGCCACGGAGACAGTCTTGCTCCCTTCTCACCACCATCAGAACATATCTTCAAAGCTATCAGCCCAAAGAAAAAAAAGCGCCGCACCACCACCGGGTGGGCTCGAACCTCCAACCTATCGGTTAACAGCCGATCGCACTAGCCAATTGCGCCACGGAGACAGTCGTGCTCCACTCTTACTACCATCAGAACATATCTTCAAAGCTATCAGCGCAAAGAAAAAAGCAACACACCACTCCCGGGAGGGCTCGAACCTCCAACTTTTGGGTTAACAGCCGATCGCGCTGGCCAATTGCGCCACGGAGACAGTCCTGCTGCACTCTCACCACCATTAGAACATATCTTTCAAGCTATCAGCCCAAGGAATAAAAAGCGCCGACACCACCGGGTGGGCTCGAACCTCCAACCTTTTGGTTAACGGCCGATCGCGCTAGCCAATTGCGCCACGGAGACAATCGTGCTCCACGCTCACCACCATCAGAACATATCTTCAAAGCTATCAGTGCAAAGATAAAAGCAACACACCACTCCCGGGAGGGCTCGAAATTCCAACCTTTTGGTTAACAGCCCATCGCGCTAGCCCATTGCGCCACGGAGACAGTCTTACTCCACTCTCACCACCATCAGAACATGTCTTCAAAGCTATCAGCGCAAAGAAAAAAAGCGCCGCACCACCACCGGGTTGGCTCGAACCTCCAGCCTTTCGGTTAATGGCCGATCGCGCAAGCCAATTGCGCCACGGAGACAGTCATGCTCCACTCTCACCACCATCAGAACATATCTTCAAAGCTATCAGCACAAAGAGAAAAAAGCGCCGCACCACCACCGGGTGGGCTCGAAACTCCAACCTTTCGGTTAACAGCCGATCGTGCTAGCCAATTGCGCCATGGAGACAGTCCTGCTCCACTCTTACCACCATCAGAACATATCTTCAAAGCTATCAGCACAAAGAAAAAAGCAACACACCACTCCCGGGAGGGCTCGAACCTCCAACTTTTCGGTTAACAGCCGATCGCGCTGGCCAATTGCTCCACGGAGACAGTCTTGCTCCACTCTCACCACCATTAGAACATATCTTTCAAGCTATCAGCCCAAAGAAAAAAAAGCGCCGCACCACCACCGGGTGGGCTCGAACCTCCAACCTTTTGGTTAACGGCCGATCGCGCTAGCCAATTGCGCCACGGAGACAATCGTGCTCCACGCTCACCACCATCAGAAAATATCTTCAAAGCTATCATCGCAAAGAAAAAAGCAACACACCCAACCCGGGAGGGCTCGAACCTCCAACTTTTTGGTTAACAGCCGATCGCGCTAGCCAATGGCGCCACGGGGACAGTCCTGCTTCACTCTCACCACCGTCAGAACATTTCTTCAGAGCTATCAGCCTAAAGAAAAAAAAGCGCCGCACCACCACCGGGTGGGCTAGAACCTACAACCTTTCGGTTAACAGCCGATCGCGCTAGCCAATTGCGCCACAGAGACAGTCGTGCTTCACTCTCACCACCGTCAGACCATTTCTTCAGAGCTATCGCCCCAAAGAAAAAAAAAGCGCCGCACCACCACCGGGTGGGCTCGAACCTCCAACCTTTCGGTTAAAAGTTGATCGCGCTAGCCAATTGCGCCACGGAGACAGTCCTGCTCCACTCTCACCACCGCCAGAACATTTCTTCAGAGCTATCAGCCCAAAGAAGAAAAAGCGCCGCACCACCACCGGGTGGGCTCAAAACTCCAACCTTTCGGTTATCAGCCGATCGCGCTAGCCAATTGCGCCATGAAGACAGTCCTGCTCCACTCTCACCACCATCAGAACATATCTTCAAAGCTATTAGCGCAAAAAAAAGCGCCGCGCCACCTTCGGGTGGGCTCGAACCTCCAACCTTTCGGTTAACAGCTGATCGCGCTAACCCATTGCGCCACGGGGACAGTCTTGCTCCACTCTCACCACTATCAGAACATATCTTCAAAGCTATCAGCGCAAAGAAAAAAAAGCGCCGCACCACCACCAGGTGGGCTCGAACCTCCAACCTTTCGGTTAACAGCCGATCGCGCTAGCCAATTGCGCCACAGAGACAGTCTTGCTCCACTCTCAACACCATCAGAACATATCTTCAAAGCTACAAGCGCAAAGAAAAAAAAGCGCTGCACCACCACCGGGTGGGCTCGAACCTCCAACCTTTCGGTTAACAGCCGATCGCGCTAGCCAATTGCGCCACGGGGACAGTCTTGCTCCACCCTCACCACCATCAGAACATATCTTCAAAGCTATCAGCGCAAAGAAAAAAAAAGCGCCGCCCCACCACCGGGTGTGCTCGAACCTCCAACCTTTCGGTTAACAGCCGATCGCGCTAGCCAATTGCGCCAGGGAGAAAGTCCTGCTCCACTCTCACCACCATCAGAACATATCTTCAAAGCTATCAGCCCAAAGAAAAAAAAGCACCGCACCACCACCAGGTGGGCTCGAACCTCCAACCTTTCGTTTAACAGCCAATCGCGCTAGCCAATTGCGCCACGGAGACAGTCCTGCTCCACTCTCACCACCATCAGAACATATCTTCAAAGCTATCAGCACAAAGAAAAAAAAGCGCCGCACCACCACCGGGTAGGCTCGAAACTCCAACCTTTCGGTTAACAGCCGATCGCGCTAGCCAATTGCGCCATGGAGACAGTCCTGCTCCACTCTCACCACCATCAGAACATATCTTCAAAGCTATCAGCCCAAAGAAAAAAAAGCACCGCACCACCACCGGGTGGGCTCGAACCTCCAACCTTTCGGTTAACAGCCAATCGCGCTAGCCAATTGCGCCACGGAGACAGTCGTGCTCCACTCTCACCACCATCAGAACATATCTTCAAAGCTATTAGCGCAAAGAAAAAAAGCGCCGCGCCACCACCGGGTGGGCTCGAACCTCCAACCTTTCGGTGAACAGCCGATCGCGCTAGCCAATTGCGCCACAGAGACACTCTTGCTCCACTCTCAACACCATCAGAACATATCTTCAAAGCTACAAGCGCAAAGAAAAAAAAGCGCCGCACCACCACCGGGTGGGCTCGAACCTCCAACCTTTCGGTTAACAGCCGATTGCGCAAGCCAATTGCGCCATGGAGACAGTCCTGCTCCACTCTCACCACCATCAGAACATATCTTCAAAGCTATTACCACAAAGAAAAAAAAGCGCCGCAACACCACCGGGTTGGCTCGATCCTCCAACCTTTCGGTTAACAGCCGATTGCGCTAGCCAATTGCGCCACGAAGACAGTCCTGCTGCACTCTCACCACCATCAGAACATATCTTCAAAGCTATTACCGCAAAGAAAAAAGCAACACACCACTCCCGGGAGGGCTCGAAATTCCAACCTTTCGGTTAACAGCCGATCGCGCTAGCCCATTGCGCCACGGAGACAGCCTTGCTCCACTCTCACCACCATCAGAACATATCTTCAAACTATCAGCGCAAAAAAAAAGCGCCGCACCACCACCGGGTGGGCTCGAAATTCCAACCTTTTGGTTAACAGCCGATCGCGCTTGCCCATTGCGCCACGGGGACAGTCTTGCTCCACTCTCACCACCATCAGAACATATCATCAAAGCTATCAGCCCAAAGAAAAAAAAGCGCCGCACCACCACCGGGTGGGCTCGAACCTTCAACCTTTCGGTTAACAGCCGATCGCACTAGCCAATTGCGCCATGGAGGCAGTCGTGCTCCACTCTTACCACCATCAGAACATATCTTTCAAGCTATCAGCCCAAAGAAAAAAAAAGCGCCGCACCACCACCGGGTGGGCTCGAACCTCCAACCTTTTGGTTAACGGCCGATCGCGCTAGCCAATTGCGCCACGGAGACAATCGTGCTCCACACTCACCAACATCAGAAAATATCTTCAAAGCTATCATCGCAAAGAAAAAAGCAACACACCCCACCCGGGAGGGCTCGAACCTCCAACTTTTTGGTTAAAAGCCGATCGCGCTAACTTATTGCGCCACGGGGACAGTCTTGCTCCACTCTCACCACTATCAGAACATATCTTCAAAGCTATCAGTGCAAAGAAAAAAAAGCGCCGCACCACCACCAGGTGGGCTCGAACCTCCAACCTTTCGGTTAACAGCCGATCGCGCTAGCCAATTGCGCCACGGGGACAGTCTTGCTCCACCCTCACCACCATCAGAACATATCTTCAAAGCTATCAGCGCAAAGAAAAAAAAGCGCCGCACCACCACCGGGTGTGCTCGAACCTCCAACCTTTCGGTTAACAGCCGATCGCGCTAGCCAATTGCGCCAGGGAGACAGTCCTGCTCCACTCTCACCACCATCAGAACATATCTTCAAAGCTATCAGCCCAAAGAAAAAAAGCACCGGACCACCACCGGGTGGGCTCGAACCTCCAACCTTTCGTTTAACAGCCAATCGCGCTAGCCAATTGCGCCACGGAGACAGTCCTGCTCCACACTCACCACCATCAGAACATATCTTCAAAGCTATCAGCACAAAGAAAAAAAAGCGCCGCACCACCACCGGGTAGGCTCGAAACTCCAACCTTTCGGTTAACAGCCGATCGCGCTAGCCAATTGCGCCATGGAGACAGTCCTGCTCCACTCTCACCACCATCAGAACATATCTTCAAAGCTATTACCACAAAGAAAAAAGCAACACACCACTCCTGGGAGGGCTCGAACCTCCAACCTTTTGGTTAACAGCCGATCGCGCAAGCCAATCGCGCCACGGAGACAGTCCTGCTCCACTCTCACCACCATCAGAACATATCTTCAAAGCTATTAGCGCAAAGAAAAAAAGCGCCGCGCCACCACCGGGTGGGCTCGAACCTCCAACCTTTCGGTTAACAGCCGATCGCGCTAACCCAATGCGCCACGGGGACAGTCTTGCTCCACTCTCACCACCATCAGAACATATCTTCAAAGCTATCAGCGCAAAGAAAAAAAAGCGCCGCACCACCACCGGGTGGGCTCGAACCTCCAACCTTTCGGTTAACAGCCGATCGCGCTAGCCAATTGCGCCACGGAGACAGTCTTGCTCCCTTCTCACCACCATCAGAACATATCTTCAAAGCTATCAGCCCAAAGAAAAAAAAGCGCCGCACCACCACCGGGTGGGCTCGAACCTCCAACCTTTCGGTTAACAGCCGATCGCACTAGCCAATTGCGCCACGGAGACAGTCGTGCTCCACTCTTACTACCATCAGAACATATCTTCAAAGCTATCAGCGCAAAGAAAAAAGCAACACACCACTCCCGGGAGGGCTCGAACCTCCAACTTTTGGGTTAACAGCCGATCGCGCTGGCCAATTGCGACACGGAGACAGTCCTGCTGCACTCTCACCACCATTAGAACATATCTTTCAAGCTATCAGCCCAAGGAATAAAAAGCGCCGACACCACCGGGTGGGCTCGAACCTCCAACCTTTTGGTTAACGGCCGATCGCGCTAGCCAATTGCGCCACGGAGACAATCGTGCTCCACGCTCACCACCATCAGAACATATCTTCAAAGCTATCAGTGCAAAGATAAAAGCAACACACCACTCCCGGGAGGGCTCGAAATTCCAACCTTTTGGTTAACAGCCCATCGCGCTAGCCCATTGCGCCACGGAGACAGTCTTACTCCACTCTCACCACCATCAGAACATGTCTTCAAAGCTATCAGCGCAAAGAAAAAAAGCGCCGCACCACCACCGGGTTGGCTCGAACCTCCAGCCTTTCGGTTAATGGCCGATCGCGCAAGCCAATTGCGCCACGGAGACAGTCATGCTCCACTCTCACCACCATCAGAACATATCTTCAAAGCTATCAGCACAAAGAGAAAAAAGCGCCGCACCACCACCGGGTGGGCTCGAAACTCCAACCTTTCGGTTAACAGCCGATCGTGCTAGCCAATCGCGCCATGGAGACAGTCCTGCTCCACTCTTACCACCATCAGAACATATCTTCAAAGCTATCAGCACAAAGAAAAAAGCAACACACCACTCCCGGGAGGGCTCGAACCTCCAACTTTTCGGTTAACAGCCGATCGCGCTGGCCAATTGCTCCACGGAGACAGTCTTGCTCCACTCTCACCACCATTAGAACATATCTTTCAAGCTATCAGCCCAAAGAAAAAAAAAGCGCCGCACCACCACCGGGTGGGCTCGAACCTCCAACCTTTTGGTTAACGGCCGATCGCGCTAGCCAATTGCGCCACGGAGACAATCGTGCTCCACGCTCACCACCATCAGAAAATATCTTCAAAGCTATCATCGCAAAGAAAAAAGCAACACACCCAACCCGGGAGGGCTCGAACCTCCAACTTTTTGGTTAACAGCCGATCGCGCTAGCAAATGGCGCCACGGGGACAGTCCTGCTCCACTCTCACCACCGTCAGAACATTTCTTCAGAGCTATCAGCCTAAAGAAAAAAAAGCGCCGCACCACCACCGGGTGGGCTCGAACCTACAACCTTTCGGTTAACAGCCGATCGCGCTAGCCAATTGCGCCACAGAGACAGTCGTGCTTCACTCTCACCACCGTCAGACCATTTCTTCAGAGCTATCGCCCCAAAGAAAAAAAAAGCGCCGCACCACCACCGGGTGGGCTCGAACCTCCAACCTTTCGGTTAAAAGTTGATCACGCTAGCCAATTGCGCCATGGAGACAGTCCTGGTCCACTCTCACCACCATCAGAACATATCTTCAAAGCTATCAGCGCAAAGAAAAAAAAGCGCCGCGCCACCACCGGGTGGGCTCGAACCTCCAACCTTTCGGTTATCAGCCGATCGCGCTAACCCATTGCGCCACGGGGACAGTCTTGCTCCACTCTCACCACTATCAAAACATATCTTCAAAGCTATCAGCGCAAAGAAAAAAAAGCGCCGCACCACCACCGGGTGGGCTCGAACCTCCAACCTTTCGGTTAACAGCCGATCGCGCTAGCCAATTGCGCCACAGAGACAGTCTTGCTCCACTCTCAACACCATCAGAACATATCTTCAAACCTACAAGCGCAAAGAAAAAAAGCGCCGCACCACCACCGGGTGGGCTCGAACCTCCAACCTTTCGGTTAACAGCCGATCGCGCTAGCCAATTGCGCCACGGGGACAGTCTTGCTCCACTCTCACCACCATCAGAACATATCTTCAAAGCTATCAGCGCAAAGAAAAAAAGCGCCGCACCACCACCGGGTGGGCTCGAACCTCCAACCTTTCGGTTAACAGCCGATCGCGCTAGCCCATTGCGCCAGGAAGACAGTCTTGCTCCACTCTCACCACCATCAGAACATATCTTCAAAGCTATCAGCCCAAAGAAAAAAAGCACCCCACCACCACCGGGTGGGCTGGAACCTCCAACCTTTCGGTTAACAGCTGATCGCGTTAGCCAATTGCGCCACGGAGACAGTCCTGCTCCACTCTCACCACCATCAGAACATATCTTCAAAGCTATCAGCACAAAGAGAAAAAAGCGCCGCACCACCACCGGGTGGGCTCGAAACTCCAACCTTTCGGTTAACAGCCGATCGCGCTAGCCAATTGCGCCATGGAGACAGTCCTGCTCCACTCTCACCACCATCAGAACATATCTTCAAAGCTATTACCACAAAGAAAAAAAGCGCCGCAACACCACCGGGTGGGCTCGAACCTCCAAACTTTCGGTTAACAGCTGATCGCGCTAGCCAATTGCGCCACGAAGACAGTCCTGCTGCACTCTCACCACCATCAGAACATATCTTCAAAGCTATTACCGCAAAGAAAAAAGCAACACACCACTCCCGGGAGGGCTCGAAATTCCAACCTTTCGGTTAACAGCCGATCGCGCTAGCCCATTGCGCCACGGAGACAGTCTTGCTCCACTCTCACCACCATCAGAACATATCTTCAAACTATCAGCGCAAAAAAAAGCCCCGCACCACCACCGGGTGGGCTCGTAATTCCAACCTTTTGGTTAACAGCCGATCGCGCTTGCCCATTGCGCCACGGGCACAGTCTTGCTCCACTCTCACCACCATCAGAACATATCATCAAAGCTATCAGCCCAAAGAAAAAAAAGCGCCGCACCACCACCGGGTGGGCTCGAACCTTCAACCTTTCGGTTAACAGCCGATCGCACTAGCCAACTGCGCCACGGAGGCAGTCGTGCTCCACTCTTACCACCATCAGAACATATCTTCAAAGCTATCAGCACAAAGAAAAAAGCAACACACCACTCCCGGGAGGGCTCGAACCTCAAACTTTTCGGTTAACAGCCGATCGCGCTGGCCAATTGCTCCATGGAGACAGTCCTGCTCCACTCTCACCACCATTAGAACATATCTTTCAAGCTATCAGCCCAAAGAAAAAAAAAGCGCCGCACCACCACCGGGTGGGCTCGAACCTCCAACCTTTTGGTTAACGGCCGATCGCGCTAGCCAATTGCGCCACGGAGACAATCGTGCTCCACGCTCACCACCATCAGAAAATATCTTCAAAGCTATCATCGCAAAGAAAAAACCAACACACCCCACCCGGGAGGGCTCGAACCTCCAACTTTTTGGTTAACAGCCGATCGCGCTAACCCATTGCGCCACGGGGACAGTCTTGCTCCACTCTCACCACTATCAGAACATATCTTCAAAGCTATCAGCGCAAAGAAAAAAAAGCGCCGCACCACCACCGGGTGGGCTCGAAACTCCAACCTTTCGGTTATCAGCCGATCGCGCTAGCCAAGTGCGCCACAGAGACAGTCTTGCTCCACTCTCACCACCATCAGAACATATCCTCAAAGCTATCAGCCCAAAGAAAAAAAGCACCCCACCACCACCGGGTGGGCTGGAACCTCCAACCTTTCGGTTAACAGCTGATCGCGTTAGCCAATTGCGCCACGGAGACAGTCTTGCTCCACTCTCACCACTATCAGAACATATCTTCAAAGCTATCAGCGCAAAGAAAAAAAAGCGCCGCACCACCACCGGGTGGGCTCGAACCTCCAACCTTTCGGTTAACAGCCGATCGCGCTAGCCAATTGCGCCACAGAGACAGTCTTGCTCCACTCTCAACACCATTAGAACATATCTTCAAAGCTACAAGCGCAAAGAAAAAAAAGCGCCGCACCACCACCGGGTGGGCTCGAACCTCCAACCTTTCGGTTAACAGCCGATTGCGCAAGCCAATTGCGCCACGGAGACAGTCCTGCTCCACTCTCACCACCATCAGAACATATCTTTAAAGCTATCAGCCCAAAGAAAAAAAGCAACACACCCCACCCGGGAGGGCTCGAACCTCCAACTTTTTGGTTAACAGCCGATCGCGCTAACCCATTGCGCCACGGGGACAGTCTTGCTCCACTCTCACCACTATCAGAACATATCTTCAAAGCTATCAGCGCAAAGAAAAAAAAAGCGCCGCACCACCACCGGGTGGGCTCGAAACTCCAACCTTTCGGTTATCAGCCGATCGCGCTAGCCAAGTGCGCCACAGAGACAGTCTTGCTCCACTCTCACCACCATCAGAACATATCTTCAAAGCTATCAGCCCAAAAAAAAAAGCACCCCACCACCACCGGGTGGGGTGGAACCTCCAACCTTTCAGTTAACTGCCGATCGCGCTAGCCGAATGCGCCATGGAGACAGTCCTGGTCCACTCTCACCACCATCAGAACGTATCTTCAAAGCTATCAGCGCAAAGAAAAAAAAGCGCCGCGCCACCACCGGGTGGGCTCGAACCTCCAACCTTTCGGTTATCAGCCGATCGCGCAAACCCATTGCGCCACGGGGACAGTCTTGCTCCACTCTCACCACTATCAAAACATATCTTCAAAGCTATCAGCGCAAAGAAAAAAAAGCGCCGCACCACCACCGGGTGGGCTCGAACCTCCAACCTTTCGGTTAACAGCCGATCGCGCTAGCCAATTGCGCCACAGAGACAGTCTTGCTCCACTCTCAACACCATCAGAACATATCTTCAAACCTACAAGCGCAAAGAAAAAAAAGCGCCGCACCACCACCGGGTGGGCTCGAACCTCCAACCTTTCGGTTAACAGCCGATCGCGCTAGCCAATTGCGCCACGGGGACAGTCTTGCTCCACTCTCACCACCATCAGAACATATTTTCAAAGCTATCAGCGCAAAGAAAAAAAGCGCCGCACCACCACCGGGTGGGCTCGAACCTCCAACCTTTCGGTTAACAGCCGATCGCGCTAGCCCATTGCGCCAGGAAGACAGTCTTGCTCCACTCTCACCACCATCAGAACATATCTTCAAAGCTATCAGCCCAAAGAAAAAAAGCACCCCACCACCACCGGGTGGGCTGGAACCTCCAACCTTTCGGTTAACAGCTGATCGCGTTAGCCAATTGCGCCACGGAGACAGTCCTGCTCCACTCTCACCACCATCAGAACATATCTTCAAAGCTATCAGCACAAAGAGAAAAAAGCGCCGCACCACCACCGGGTGGGCTCGAAACTCCAACCTTTCGGTTAACAGCCGATCGCGCTAGCCAATTGCGCCATGGAGACAGTCCTGCTCCACTCTCACCACCATCAGAACATATCTTCAAAGCTATTACCACAAAGAAAAAAAGCGCCGCAACACCACCGGGTGGGCTCGAACCTCCAAACTTTCGGTTAACAGCTGATCGCGCTAGCCAATTGCGCCACGAAGACAGTCCTGCTGCACTCTCACCACCATCAGAACATATCTTCAAAGCTATTACCGCAAAGAAAAAAGCAACACACCACTCCCGGGAGGGCTCGAAATTCCAACCTTTCGGTTAACAGCCGATCGCGCTAGCCCATTGCGCCACGGAGACAGTCTTGCTCCACTCTCACCACCATCAGAACATATCTTCAAACTATCAGCGCAAAAAAAAGCCCCGCACCACCACCGGGTGGGCTCGTAATTCCAACCTTTTGGTTAACAGCCGATCGCGCTTGCCCATTGCGCCACGGGCACAGTCTTGCTCCACTCTCACCACCATCAGAACATATCATCAAAGCTATCAGCCCAAAGAAAAAAAAAGCGCCGCACCACCACCGGGTGGGCTCGAACCTTCAACCTTTCGGTTAACAGCCGATCGCACTAGCCAACTGCGCCACGGAGGCAGTCGTGCTCCACTCTTACCACCATCAGAACATATCTTCAAAGCTATCAGCACAAAGAAAAAAGCAACACACCACTCCCGGGAAGGCTCGAACCTCAAACTTTTCGGTTAACAGCCGATCGCGCTGGCCAATTGCTCCACGGAGACAGTCCTGCTCCACTCTCACCACCATTAGAACATATCTTTCAAGCTATCAGCCCAAAGAAAAAAAAAGCGCCGCACCACCACCGGGTGGGCTCGAACCTCCAACCTTTTGGTTAACGGCCGATCACGCTAGCCAATTGCGCCACGGAGACAATCGTGCTCCACGCTCACCACCATCAGAAAATATCTTCAAAGCTATCATCGCAAAGAAAAAAGCAACACACCCCACCCGGGAGGGCTCGAACCTCCAACTTTTTGGTTAACAGCCGATCGCGCTAACCCATTGCGCCACGGGGACAGTCTTGCTCCACTCTCACCACTATCAGAACATATCTTCAAAGCTATCAGCGCAAAGAAAAAAAAGCGCCGCACCACCACCGGGTGGGCTCGAAACTCCAACCTTTCGGTTATCAGCCGATCGCGCTAGCCAAGTGCGCCATGAAGACAGTCCTGCTCCACTCTCACCACCATCAGAACATATCTTCAAAGCTATTAGCGCAAAAAAAAGCGCCGCGCCACCTTCGGGTGGGCTCGAACCTCCAACCTTTCGGTTAACAGCTGATCGCGCTAACCCATTGCGCCACGGGGACAGTCTTGCTCCACTCTCACCACTATCAGAACATATCTTCAAAGCTATCAGCGCAAAGAAAAAAAAGCGCCGCACCACCACCGGGTGGGCTCGAACCTCCAACCTTTCGGTTAACAGCCGATCGCGCTAGCCAATTGCGCCACAGAGACACTCTTGCTCCACTCTCAACACCATCAGAACATATCTTCAAAGCTACAAGCGCAAAGAAAAAAAAGCGCCGCACCACCACCGGGTGGGCTCGAACCTCCAACCTTTCGGTTAACAGCCGATTGCGCAAGCCAATTGCGCCACGAAGACAGTCCTGCTGCACTCTCACCACCATCAGAACATATCTTCAAAGCTATTACCGCAAAGAAAAAAGCAACACACCAATCCCGGGAGGGCTCGAAATTCCAACCTTTCGGTTAACAGCCGATCGCGCTAGCCCATTGCGCCACGGAGACAGTCTTGCTCCACTCTCACCACCATCAGAACATATCTTCAAACTATCAGCGCAAAAAAAGCCCCGCACCACCACCGGGTGGGCTCGAAATTCCAACCTTTTGGTTATCAGCCGATCGCGCTTGCCCATTGCGCCACGGGGACAGTCTTGCTCCACTCTCACCACCATCAAAACATATCATCAAAGCTATCAGCCCAAAGAAAAAAAAGCGCCGCACCACCACCGGGTGGGCTCGAACCTCCAACCTTTCGGTTAACAGCCGATCGCACTAGCCAATTGCGCCACGGAGACAGTCGTGCTCCACTCTTACTACCATCAGAACATATCTTCAAAGCTATCAGCGCAAAGAAAAAAGCAACACACCACTCCCGGGAGGGCTCGAACCTCCAACTTTTGGGTTAACAGCCGATCGCGCTGGCCAATTGCGACACGGAGACAGTCCTGCTGCACTCTCACCACCATTAGAACATATCTTTCAAGCTATCAGCCCAAGGAATAAAAAGCGCCGACACCACCGGGTGGGCTCGAACCTCCAACCTTTTGGTTAACGGCCGATCGCGCTAGCCAATTGCGCCACGGAGACAATCGTGCTCCACGCTCACCACCATCAGAACATATCTTCAAAGCTATCAGTGCAAAGATAAAAGCAACACACCACTCCCGGGAGGGCTCGAAATTCCAACCTTTTGGTTAACAGCCCATCGCGCTAGCCCATTGCGCCACGGAGACAGTCTTACTCCACTCTCACCACCATCAGAACATGTCTTCAAAGCTATCAGCGCAAAGAAAAAAAGCGCCGCACCACCACCGGGTTGGCTCGAACCTCCAGCCTTTCGGTTAATGGCCGATCGCGCAAGCCAATTGCGCCACGGAGACAGTCATGCTCCACTCTCACCACCATCAGAACATATCTTCAAAGCTATCAGCACAAAGAGAAAAAAGCGCCGCACCACCACCGGGTGGGCTCGAAACTCCAACCTTTCGGTTAACAGCCGATCGTGCTAGCCAATTGCGCCATGGAGACAGTCCTGCTCCACTCTTACCACCATCAGAACATATCTTCAAAGCTATCAGCACAAAGAAAAAAGCAACACACCACTCCCGGGAGGGCTCGAACCTCCAACTTTTCGGTTAACAGCCGATCGCGCTGGCCAATTGCTCCACGGAGACAGTCTTGCTCCACTCTCACCACCATTAGAACATATCTTTCAAGCTATCAGCCCAAAGAAAAAAAAAGCGCCGCACCACCACCGGGTGGGCTCGAACCTCCAACCTTTTGGTTAACGGCCGATCGCGCTAGCCAATTGCGCCACGGAGACAATCGTGCTCCACGCTCACCACCATCAGAAAATATCTTCAAAGCTATCATCGCAAAGAAAAAAGCAACACACCCAACCCGGGAGGGCTCGAACCTCCAACTTTTTGGTTAACAGCCGATCGCGCTAGCAAATGGCGCCACGGGGACAGTCCTGCTCCACTCTCACCACCGTCAGAACATTTCTTCAGAGCTATCAGCCTAAAGAAAAAAAAGCGCCGCACCACCACCGGGTGGGCTCGAACCTACAACCTTTCGGTTAACAGCCGATCGCGCTAGCCAATTGCGCCACAGAGACAGTCGTGCTTCACTCTCACCACCGTCAGACCATTTCTTCAGAGCTATCGCCCCAAAGAAAAAAAAAGCGCCGCACCACCACCGGGTGGGCTCGAACCTCCAACCTTTCGGTTAAAAGTTGATCACGCTAGCCAATTGCGCCACGGAGACAGTCCTGCTCCACTCTCACCACCGCCAGAACATTTCTTCAGAGCTATCAGCCCAAAGAAGAAAAAGCGCCGCACCACCACCGGGTGGGCTCAAAACTCCAACCTTTCGGTTATCAGCCGATCGCGCTAGCCAATTGCGCCATGAAGACAGTCCTGCTCCACTCTCACCACCATCAGAACATATCTTCAAAGCTATTAGCGCAAAAAAAAGCGCCGCGCCACCTTCGGGTGGGCTCGAACCTCCAACCTTTCGGTTAACAGCTGATCGCGCTAACCCATTGCGCCACGGGGACAGTCTTGCTCCACTCTCACCACTATCAGAACATATCTTCAAAGCTATCAGCGCAAAGAAAAAAAAGCGCCGCACCACCACCGGGTGGGCTCGAACCTCCAACCTTTCGGTTAACAGCCGATCGCGCTAGCCAATTGCGCCACAGAGACAGTCTTGCTCCACTCTCAACACCATCAGAACATATCTTCAAAGCTACAAGCGCAAAGAAAAAAAAGCGCTGCACCACCACCGGGTGGGCTCGAACCTCCAACCTTTCGGTTAACAGCCGATCGCGCTAGCCAATTGCGCCACGGGGACAGTCTTGCTCCACCCTCACCACCATCAGAACATATCTTCAAAGCTATCAGCGCAAAGAAAAAAAAAGCGCCGCACCACCACCGGGTGTGCTCGAACCTCCAACCTTTCGGTTAACAGCCGATCGCGCTAGCCAAGTGCGCCAGGGAGACAGTCCTGCTCCACTCTCACCACCATCAGAACATATCTTCAAAGCTATCAGCCCAAAGAAAAAAAAGCACCGCACCACCACCGGGTGGGCTCGAACCTCCAACCTTTCGTTTAACAGCCAATCGCGCTAGCCAATTGCGCCACGGAAACAGTCCTGCTCCTCTCTCACCACCATCAGAACATATCTTCAAAGCTATCAGCACAAAGAAAAAAAAGCGCCGCACCACCACCGGGTGGGCTCGAACCTCCAACCTTTCGGTTATCAGCCGATCGCGCTAACCCATTGCGCCACGGGGACAGTCTTGCTCCACTCTCACCACTATCGGAACATATCTTCAAAGCTATCAGCGCAAAGAAAAAAAAGCGCCGCACCACCACCGGGTGGGCTCGAACCTCCAACCTTTCGGTCAACAGCCGATCGCGCTAGCCAATTGCGCCACAGAGACAGTCTTGCTCCACTCTCAACACCATCAGAACATATCTTCAAACCTACAAGCGCAAAGAAAAAAAAGCGCCGCACCACCACCGGGTGGGCTCGAACCTCCAACCTTTCGGTTAA
Organism: Rhipicephalus microplus; assembly: GCF_043290135.1. Taxonomy (NCBI): domain Eukaryota; kingdom Metazoa; phylum Arthropoda; class Arachnida; order Ixodida; family Ixodidae; genus Rhipicephalus; species Rhipicephalus microplus. The sequence goes on from NW_027464602.1 coordinate 3,302,707, forward strand.
CAGCCGATCGCGCTAGCCAATTGCGCCACGGGGACAGTCTTGCTCCACTCTCACCACCATCAGAACATATCTTCAAAGCTATCAGCGCAAAGAAAAAAAAGCGCCGCACCACCACCGGGTGGGCTCGAACCTCCAACCTTTCGGTTAACAGCCGATCGCGCTAGCCAATTGCGCCATGGAGACAGTCCTGCTCCACTCTCACCACCATCAGAACATATCTTCAAAGCTATCAGCCCAAAGAAAAAAAAGCACCGCACCACCACCGGGTGGGCTCGAACCTCCAACCTTTCGGTTAACAGCCAATCGCGCTAGCCAATTGCCCCACGGAGACAGTCGTGCTCCACTCTCACCACCATCAGAACATATCTTCAAAGCTATTAGCGCAAAGAAAAAAAGCGCCGCGCCACCACCGGGTGGGCTCGAACCTCCAACCTTTCGGTGAACAGCCGATCGCGCTAGCCAATTGCGCCACAGAGACACTCTTGCTCCACTCTCAACACCATCAGAACATATCTTCAAAGCTACAAGCGCAAAGAAAAAAAAGCGCCGCACCACCACCGGGTGGGCTCGAACCTCCAACCTTTCGGTTAACAGCCGATTGCGCAAGCCAATTGCGCCACGGAGACAGTCCTGCTCCACTCTCACCACCATCAGAACATATCTTCAAAGCTATCAGCCCAAAGAAAAAAAGCACCGCACCACCACCGGGTGGGCTCGAACTTCCAACCTTTCGGTTAACAGCCAATCGCGCTAGCCAATTGCGCCACGGAGACAGTCCTGCTTCACTCTCACCACCATCAGAACATATCTTCAAAGCTATCAGCACAAAGAAAAAAAAGCGCCACACCATCATCGGGTGGGCTCGAACCTCCAACCTTTCGGTTAACAGCCGATCGCGCAAGCCAATTGCGCCACGGAGACAGTCCTGCTCCACACTCACCACCGTCATAACATTTCTTCAGAGCTTTCACCCCAAAGAAAAAAAAGCGCCGCACCACCACCGGGTGGGCTCGAACCTCCAACCTTTCAGTTAACTGCCGATCGCGCTAGCCGAATGCGCCATGGAGACAGTCCTGGTCCACTCTCACCACCATCAGAACATATCTTCAAAGCTATCAGCGCAAAGAAAAAAAAGCGCCGCGCCACCACCGGGTGGGCTCGAACCTCCAACCTTTCGGTTATCAGCCGATCGCGCTAACCCATTGCGCCACGGGGACAGTCTTGCTCCACTCTCACCACTATCAAAACATATCTTCAAAGCTATCAGCGCAAAGAAAAAAAAGCGCCGCACCACCACCGGGTGGGCTCGAACCTCCAACCTTTCGGTTAACAGCCGATCGCGCTAGCCAATTGCGCCACAGAGACAGTCTTGCTCCACTCTCAACACCATCAGAACATATCTTCAAACCTACAAGCGCAAAGAAAAAAAAGCGCCGCACCACCACCGGGTGGGCTCGAACCTCCAACCTTTCGGTTAACAGCCGATCGCGCTAGCCAATTGCGCCACGGGGACAGTCTTGCTCCACTCTCACCACCATCAGAACATATCTTCAAAGCTATCAGCGCAAAGAAAAAAAGCGCCGCACCACCACCGGGTGGGCTCGAACCTCCAACCTTTCGGTTAACAGCCGATCGCGCTAGCCCATTGCGCCAGGAAGACAGTCTTGCTCCACTCTCACCACCATCAGAACATATCTTCAAAGCTATCAGCCCAAAGAAAAAAAGCACCCCACCACCACCGGGTGGGCTGGAACCTCCAACCTTTCGGTTAACAGCTGATCGCGTTAGCCAATTGCGCCACGGAGACAGTCCTGCTCCACTCTCACCACCATCAGAACATATCTTCAAAGCTATCAGCACAAAGAGAAAAAAGCGCCGCACCACCACCGGGTGGGCTCGAAACTCCAACCTTTCGGTTAACAGCCGATCGCGCTAGCCAATTGCGCCATGGAGACAGTCCTGCTCCACTCTCACCACCATCAGAACATATCTTCAAAGCTATTACCACAAAGAAAAAAAAGCGCCGCAACACCACCGGGTGGGCTCGAACCTCCAAACTTTCGGTTAACAGCTGATCGCGCTAGCCAATTGCGCCACGAAGACAGTCCTGCTGCACTCTCACCACCATCAGAACATATCTTCAAAGCTATTACCGCAAAGAAAAAAGCAACACACCACTCCCGGGAGGGCTCGAAATTCCAACCTTTCGGTTAACAGCCGATCGCGCTAGCCCATTGCGCCACGGAGACAGTCTTGCTCCACTCTCACCACCATCAGAACATATCTTCAAACTATCAGCGCAAAAAAAAGCCCCGCACCACCACCGGGTGGGCTCGTAATTCCAACCTTTTGGTTAACAGCCGATCGCGCTTGCCCATTGCGCCACGGGCACAGTCTTGCTCCACTCTCACCACCATCAGAACATATCATCAAAGCTATCAGCCCAAAGAAAAAAAAGCGCCGCACCACCACCGGGTGGGCTCGAACCTTCAACCTTTCGGTTAACAGCCGATCGCACTAGCCAACTGCGCCACGGAGGCAGTCGTGCTCCACTCTTACCACCATCAGAACATATCTTCAAAGCTATCAGCACAAAGAAAAAAGCAACACACCACTCCCGGGAGGGCTCGAACCTCAAACTTTTCGGTTAACAGCCGATCGCGCTGGCCAATTGCTCCATGGAGACAGTCCTGCTCCACTCTCACCACCATTAGAACATATCTTTCAAGCTATCAGCCCAAAGAAAAAAAAAGCGCCGCACCACCACCGGGTGGGCTCGAACCTCCAACCTTTTGGTTAACGGCCGATCGCGCTAGCCAATTGCGCCACGGAGACAATCGTGCTCCACGCTCACCACCATCAGAAAATATCTTCAAAGCTATCATCGCAAAGAAAAAACCAACACACCCCACCCGGGAGGGCTCGAACCTCCAACTTTTTGGTTAACAGCCGATCGCGCTAACCCATTGCGCCACGGGGACAGTCTTGCTCCACTCTCACCACTATCAGAACATATCTTCAAAGCTATCAGCGCAAAGAAAAAAAAGCGCCGCACCACCACCGGGTGGGCTCGAAACTCCAACCTTTCGGTTATCAGCCGATCGCGCTAGCCAAGTGCGCCACAGAGACAGTCTTGCTCCACTCTCACCACCATCAGAACATATCTTCAAAGCTATCAGCCCAAAGAAAAAAAGCACCCCACCACCACCGGGTGGGCTGGAACCTCCAACCTTTCGGTTAACAGCTGATCGCGTTAGCCAATTGCGCCACGGAGACAGTCTTGCTCCACTCTCACCACTATCAGAACATATCTTCAAAGCTATCAGCGCAAAGAAAAAAAAGCGCCGCACCACCACCGGGTGGGCTCGAACCTCCAACCTTTCGGTTAACAGCCGATCGCGCTAGCCAATTGCGCCACAGAGACAGTCTTGCTCCACTCTCAACACCATCAGAACATATCTTCAAAGCTACAAGCGCAAAGAAAAAAAAGCGCCGCACCACCACCGGGTGGGCTCGAACCTCCAACCTTTCGGTTAACAGCCGATTGCGCAAGCCAATTGCGCCACGGAGACAGTCCTGCTCCACTCTCACCACCATCAGAACATATCTTCAAAGCTATCAGCCCAAAGAAAAAAAGCAACACACCCCACCCGGGAGGGCTCGAACCTCCAACTTTTTGGTTAACAGCCGATCGCGCTAACCCATTGCGCCACGGGGACAGTCTTGCTCCACTCTCACCACTATCAGAACATATCTTCAAAGCTATCAGCGCAAAGAAAAAAAAGCGCCGCACCACCACCGGGTGGGCTCGAAACTCCAACCTTTCGGTTATCAGCCGATCGCGCTAGCCAAGTGCGCCACAGAGACAGTCTTGCTCCACTCTCACCACCATCAGAACATATCTTCAAAGCTATCAGCCCAAAGAAAAAAAGCACCCCACCACCACCGGGTGGGGTGGAACCTCCAACCTTTCAGTTAACTGCCGATCGCGCTAGCCGAATGCGCCATGGAGACAGTCCTGGTCCACTCTCACCACCATCAGAACATATCTTCAAAGCTATCAGCGCAAAGAAAAAAAAGCGCCGCGCCACCACCGGGTGGGCTCGAACCTCCAACCTTTCGGTTATCAGCCGATCGCGCAAACCCATTGCGCCACGGGGACAGTCTTGCTCCACTCTCACCACTATCAAAACATATCTTCAAAGCTATCAGCGCAAAGAAAAAAAAGCGCCGCACCACCACCGGGTGGGCTCGAACCTCCAACCTTTCGGTTAACAGCCGATCGCGCTAGCCAATTGCGCCACAGAGACAGTCTTGCTCCACTCTCAACACCATCAGAACATATCTTCAAACCTACAAGCGCAAAGAAAAAAAAGCGCCGCACCACCACCGGGTGGGCTCGAACCTCCAACCTTTCGGTTAACAGCCGATCGCGCTAGCCAATTGCGCCACGGGGACAGTCTTGCTCCACTCTCACCACCATCAGAACATATCTTCAAAGCTATCAGCACAAAGAGAAAAAAGCGCCGCACCACCACCGGGTGGGCTCGAAACTCCAACCTTTCGGTTAACAGCCGATCGCGCTAGCCAATTGCGCCATGGAGACAGTCCTGCTCCACTCTCACCACCATCAGAACATATCTTCAAAGCTATTACCACAAAGAAAAAAAGCGCCGCAACACCACCGGGTGGGCTCGAACCTCCAAACTTTCGGTTAACAGCTGATCGCGCTAGCCAATTGCGCCACGAAGACAGTCCTGCTGCACTCTCACCACCATCAGAACATATCTTCAAAGCTATTACCGCAAAGAAAAAAGCAACACACCACTCCCGGGAGGGCTCGAAATTCCAACCTTTCGGTTAACAGCCGATCGCGCTAGCCCATTGCGCCACGGAGACAGTCTTGCTCCACTCTCACCACCATCAGAACATATCTTCAAACTATCAGCGCAAAAAAAAGCCCCGCACCACCACCGGGTGGGCTCGTAATTCCAACCTTTTGGTTAACAGCCGATCGCGCTTGCCCATTGCGCCACGGGCACAGTCTTGCTCCACTCTCACCACCATCAGAACATATCATCAAAGCTATCAGCCCAAAGAAAAAAAAAGCGCCGCACCACCACCGGGTGGGCTCGAACCTTCAACCTTTCGGTTAACAGCCGATCGCACTAGCCAACTGCGCCACGGAGGCAGTCGTGCTCCACTCTTACCACCATCAGAACATATCTTCAAAGCTATCAGCACAAAGAAAAAAGCAACACACCACTCCCGGGAAGGCTCGAACCTCAAACTTTTCGGTTAACAGCCGATCGCGCTGGCCAATTGCTCCACGGAGACAGTCCTGCTCCACTCTCACCACCATTAGAACATATCTTTCAAGCTATCAGCCCAAAGAAAAAAAAAGCGCCGCACCACCACCGGGTGGGCTCGAACCTCCAACCTTTTGGTTAACGGCCGATCGCGCTAGCCAATTGCGCCACGGAGACAATCGTGCTCCACGCTCACCACCATCAGAAAATATCTTCAAAGCTATCATCGCAAAGAAAAAAGCAACACACCCCACCCGGGAGGGCTCGAACCTCCAACTTTTTGGTTAACAGCCGATCGCGCTAACCCATTGCGCCACGGGGACAGTCTTGCTCCACTCTCACCACTATCAGAACATATCTTCAAAGCTATCAGCGCAAAGAAAAAAAAGCGCCGCACCACCACCGGGTGGGCTCGAAACTCCAACCTTTCGGTTATCAGCCGATCGCGCTAGCCAAGTGCGCCAGGGAGACAGTCCTGCTCCACTCTCACCACCATCAGAACATATCTTCAAAGCTATTAGCGCAAAAAAAGCGCCGCGCCACCTTCGGGTGGGCTCGAACCTCCAACCTTTCGGTTAACAGCCGATCGCGCTAACCCATTGCGCCACGGGGACAGTCTTGCTCCACTCTCACCACTATCAGAACATATCTTCAAAGCTATCAGCGCAAAGAAAAAAAAGCGCCGCACCACCACCGGGTGGGCTCGAACCTCCAACCTTTCGGTTAACAGCCGATCGCGCTAGCCAATTGCGCCACAGAGACAGTCTTGCTCCACTCTCAACACCATCAGAACATATCTTCAAAGCTACAAGCGCAAAGAAAAAAAAGCGCTGCACCACCACCGGGTGGGCTCGAACCTCCAACCTTTCGGTTAACAGCCGATCGCGCTAGCCAATTGCGCCACGGGGACAGTCTTGCTCCACCCTCACCACCATCAGAACATATCTTCAAAGCTATCAGCGCAAAGAAAAAAAAAGCGCCGCACCACCACCGGGTGTGCTCGAACCTCCAACCTTTCGGTTAACAGCCGATCGCGCTAGCCAAGTGCGCCAGGGAGACAGTCCTGCTCCACTCTCACCACCATCAGAACATATCTTCAAAGCTATCAGCCCAAAGAAAAAAAAGCACCGCACCACCACCGGGTGGGCTCGAACCTCCAACCTTTCGTTTAACAGCCAATCGCGCTAGCCAATTGCGCCACGGAAACAGTCCTGCTCCTCTCTCACCACCATCAGAACATATCTTCAAAGCTATCAGCACAAAGAAAAAAAAGCGCCGCACCACCACCGGGTGGGCTCGAACCTCCAACCTTTCGGTTATCAGCCGATCGCGCTAACCCATTGCGCCACGGGGACAGTCTTGCTCCACTCTCACCACTATCGGAACATATCTTCAAAGCTATCAGCGCAAAGAAAAAAAAGCGCCGCACCACCACCGGGTGGGCTCGAACCTCCAACCTTTCGGTCAACAGCCGATCGCGCTAGCCAATTGCGCCACAGAGACAGTCTTGCTCCACTCTCAACACCATCAGAACATATCTTCAAACCTACAAGCGCAAAGAAAAAAAAGCGCCGCACCACCACCGGGTGGGCTCGAACCTCCAACCTTTCGGTTAACAGCCGATCGCGCTAGCCAATTGCGCCACGGGGACAGTCTTGCTCCACTCTCACCACCATCAGAACATATCTTCAAAGCTATCAGCGCAAAGAAAAAAAAGCGCCGCACCACCACCGGGTGGGCTCGAACCTCCAACCTTTCGGTTAACAGCCGATCGCGCTAGCCAATTGCGCCAGGAAGACAGTCTTGCTCCACTCTCACCACCATCAGAACATACCTTCAAAGCTATCAGCCCAAAGTAAAAAGCACCCCACCACCACCGGGTGGGCTGGAACCTCCAACCTTTCGGTTAACAGCCAATCGCGTTAGCCAATTGCGCCACGGAGACAGTCCTGCTCCACTCTCACCACCATCAGAACATATCTTCAAAGCTATCAGCACAAAGAGGAAAAAGCGCCGCACCACCACCGGGTGGGCTCGAAACTCCAACCTTTCGGTTAACAGCCGATCGCGCTAGCCAATTGCGCCATGGAGACAGTCCTGCTCCACTCTCACCACCATCAGAACATATCTTCAAAGCTATTACCACAAAGAAAAAAAAGCGCCGCAACACCACCGGGTGGGCTCGAACCTCCAAACTTTCGGTTAACAGCTGATCGCGCTAGCCAATTGCGCCACGAAGACAGTCCTGCTGCACTCTCACCACCATCAGAACATATCTTCAAAGCTATTACCGCAAAGAAAAAAGCAACACACCACTCCCGGGAGGGCTCGAAATTCCAACCTTTCGGTTAACAGCCGATCGCGCTAGCCCATTGCGCCACGGAGACAGTCTTGCTCCACTCTCACCACCATCAGAACATATCTTCAAACTATCAGCGCAAAAAAAAGCCCCGCACCACCACCGGGTGGGCTCGAAATTCCAACCTTTTGGTTATCAGCCGATCGCGCTTGCCCATTGCGCCACGGGGACAGTCTTGCTCCACTCTCACCACCATCAAAACATATCATCAAAGCTATCAGCCCAAAGAAAAAAAAGCGCCGCACCACCACCGGGTGGGCTCGAACCTTCAACCTTTTGGTTAACGGCCGATCGCGCTAGCCAATTGCGCCACGGAGACAATCGTGCTCCACGCTCACCACCATCAGAAAATATCTTCAAAGCTATCATCGCAAAGAAAAAAGCAACACACCCCACCCGGGAGGGCTCGAACCTCCAACTTTTTGGTTAACAGCCGATCGCGCTAACCCATTGCGCCACGGGGACAGTCTTGCTCCACTCTCACCACTATCAGAACATATCTTCAAAGCTATCAGCGCAAAGAAAAAAAACGCCGCACCACCACCGGGTGGGCTCGAACCTACAACCTTTCGGTTAACAGCCGATCGCGCTAGCCAATTGCGCCACAAAGACAGTCGTGCTTCACTCTCACCACCGTCAGACCATTTCTTCAGAGCTATCGCCCCAAAGAAAAAAAAAGCGCCGCACCACCACCGGGTGGGCTCGAACCTCCAACCTTTCGGTTAAAAGTTGATCGCGCTAGCCAATTGCGCCACGGAGACAGTCCTGCCCCACTCTCACCGCCGTCAGAACATTTCTTCAGAGCTATGAGCCCAAAGAAGAAAAAGCGCCGCACCACCACCGGGTGGGCTCGAAACTCCAACCTTTCGGTTATCAGCCGATCGCGCTAGCCAATTGCGCCATGGAGACAGTCCTGCTCCACTCTCACCACCATCAGAACATATCTTCAAAGCTATTAGCGCAAAAAAAAGCGCCGCGCCACCTTCGGGTGGGCTCGAACCTCCAACCTTTCGTTTAACAGCCAATCGCGCTAGCCAATTGCGCCACGGAAACAGTCCTGCTCCTCTCTCACCACCATCAGAACATATCTTCAAAGCTATCAGCACAAAGAAATAAAAGCGCCGCACCACCACCGGGTAGGCTCGAAACTCCAACCTTTCGGTTAACAGCCGATCGCGCTAGCCAATTGCGCCATGGAGACAGTCCTGCTCCACTCTCACCACCATCAGAACATATCTTCAAAGCCATCAGCCCAAAGAAAAAAAAGCACCGCACCACCACCGGGTGGCCTCGAACCTCCAACCTTTCGGTTAACAGCCAATCGCGCTAGCCAATTGCGCCACGGAGACAGTCCTGCTCCACTCTCACCACCATCAGAACATATCTTCAAAGCTATTAGCGCAAAGAAAAAAAGCGCCGCGCCACCACCGGGTGGGCTCGAACCTCCAACCTTTCGGTTAACAGCCGATCGCGCTAACCCAATGCGCCACGGGGACAGTCTTGCTCCACTCTCACCACCATCAGAACATATCTTCAAAGCTATCAGCGCAAAGAAAATTAGCGCCGCACCACCACCGGGTGGGCTCGAACCTCCAACCTTTCGGTTAACAGCCGATCGCGCTAGCCAATTGCGCCAGGGAGACAGTCTTGCTCCACTCTCAACACCATCAGAACATATCTTCAAAGCTACAAGCGCAAAGAAAAAAAAGCGCCGCACCACCACCGGGTGGGCTCGAACCTCCAACCTTTCGGTTACAAGCCGATCGCGCTAGCCAATTGCGCCACGGGGACAGTCTTGCTCCACTCTCACCACCATCAGAACATATCTTCAAAGCTATCAGCGCAAAGAAAAAAAAGCGCCGCACCACCACCGGGTGGGCTCGAACCTCCAACCTTTCGGTTAACAGCCGATCGCGCTAGCCAATTGCGCCAGGGAGACAGTCCTGCTCCACTCTCACCACCATCAGAACCTATCTTCAAAGCTATCAGCTCAAAGAAAAAAAGCACCGCACCACCACCGGGTGGGCTGGAACCTCCAACCTTTCGGTTAACAGCCGATCGCGCTAGCCAAGTGCGCCAGGGAGACAGTCCTGCTCCACTCTCACCACCATCAGAACATATCTTCAAAGCTATTAGCGCAAAGAAAAAAAGCGCCGCGCCACCTACGGGTGGGCTCTAACCTCCAACCTTTCGGTTAACAGCAGATCGCGCTAACCCATTGCGCCACGGGGACAGTCTTGCTCCACTCTCACCACTATCAGAACATATCTTCAAAGCTATCAGCGCAAAGAAAAAAAAGCGCCGCACCACCACCGGGTGGGCTCGAACCTCCAACCTTTCGGTTAACAGCCGATATCGCAAGCCAATTGCGCCATGGAGACAGTCCTGCTCCACTCTCACCACCATCAGAACATATCTTCAAAGCTATCAGCCTAAAGAAAAAAAGCACCGCACCACCACCGGGTGGGCTCGAACTTCCAACCTTTCGGTTAACAGCCAATCGCGCTAGCCAATTGCACCACGGAGACAGTCCTGCTTCACTCTCACCACCATCAGAACATATCTTCAAAGCTATCAGCACAAAGAAAAAAAAGCGCCACACCATCATCGGATGGGCTCGAACCTCCAACCTTTCGGTTAACAGCCGATCGCGCAAGCCAATTGCGCCACGGAGACAGTCCTGCTCCACACTCACCACCGTCAAAACATTTCTTCAGAGCTATCACCCCAAATAAAAAAAAGCGCCGCAACCCCACCGGGTGGGCTCGAACCTCTAACCTTTCAGTTAACAGCCGATCGCGCTAGCCGATTGCGCCACGGAGACAGTCCTGCTCCACTCTCACCACCATCAGAACATATCTTCAAAGCTATCAGCGCAAAGAAAAAAAAGCGCAGCGCCACCACCGGGTGGGCTCGAACCTCCAACCTTTCGGTTAACAGCCGATCGCGCTAGCCAGTTGCGCCACAGAGACAGTCTTGCTCCACTCTCAACACCATCAGAACATATCTTCAAAGCTACAAGTGCAAAGAAAAAAAAGCGCCGCACCACCACCGGGCGGGCTCGAACCTCCAACCTTTCGGTTACCAGCCGATCGCGCTAGCCAATTGGGCCACGGGGACAGTCTTGCTCCACTCTCACCACCATCAGAACATATCTTCAAAGCTATCAGCACAAAGAAAAAAAAGCGCCGCACCACCACCGGGTGGGCTCGAACCTCCAATTTTTCGGTTAACAGCCGATCGCGCTAGCCAATTGCGCCAGAGAGACAGTCCTGCTCCACTCTCACCACCATCAGAACATATCTTCAAAGCTATCAGCCCAAAGAAAAAAGCACCACACCACCACCGGGTGGGCTGGAACCTCCAACCTTTCGGTTAACAGCCAATCGCGTTAGCCAATTGCGCCACGGAGACAGTCCTGCTCCACTCTCACCACCATCAGAACATATCTTAAAGCTATCAGCACAAAGAGAAAAAAGCGCCGCACCACCACCGGGTGGGCTCGAAACTCCAACCTTTCGGTTAACAGCCGATCGCGCTAGCCAATTGCGCCATGGAGACAGTCCTGCTCCACTCTCACCACCATCAGAACATATCTTCAAAGCTATTACCACAAAGAAAAAAAAGCGCCGCAACACCACCGGGTTGGCTCGAACCTCCAACCTTTCGGTTAACAGCCGATCGCGCTAGCCAATTGCGCCACGAAGACAGTCCTGCTGCACTCTCACCACCATCAGAACATATCTTCAAAGCTATTAACGCAAAGAAAAAAGCAACACACCACTCCCGGGAGGGCTCGAAATTCCAACCTTTCGGTTAACAGCCGATCGCGCTAGCCCATTGCGCCACGGAGACAGCCTTGCTCCACTCTCACCACCATCAGAACATATCTTCAAACTATCAGCGCAAAAAAAAGCGCAGCACCACCACCGGGCGGGCTCGAAATTCCAACCTTTTCGTTAACAGCCGATCGCGCTTGCCCATTGCGCCACGGGGACAGTCTTGCTCCACTCTCACCACCATCAGAAGATATCATCAAAGCTATCAGCCCAAAGAAAAAAAAGCGCCGCACCACCACCGGGTGGGCTCGAACCTTCAACCTTTCGGTTAACAGCCGATCGCACTAGCCAATTGCGCCATGGAGGCAGTCGTGCTACACTCTTACCACCATCAGAACATATCTTCAAAGCTATCAGCACAAAGAAAAAAGCAACACACCACTCCCGGGAGGGCTCGAACCTCCAACTTTTCGGTTAACAGCCGATCGCGCTGGCCAATTGCTCCACGGAGACAGTCCTGCTCCACTCTCACCACCATTAGAACATATCTTTCAAGCTATCAGCCCAAAGAAAAAAAAAGCGCCGCACCACCACCGGGTGGGCTCGAACCTCCAACCTTTTGGTTAACGGCCGATCGCGCTAGCCAATTGCGCCACGGAGACAATCGTGCTCCACTCTCACCAACATCAGAAAATATCTTCAAAGCTATCATCGCAAAGAAAAAAGCAACACACCCCACCCGGGAGGGCTCGAACCTCCAACTTTTTGGTTAAAAGCCGATCGCGCTAACCCATTGCGCCACGGGGACAGTCTTGCTCCACTCTCACCACTATCAGAACATATCTTCAAAGCTATCAGTGCAAAGAAAAAAAAGCGCCGCACCACCACCAGGTGGGCTCGAACCTCTAACCTTTCGGTTAACAGCCGATCGCGCTAGCCAATTGCGCCACAGAGACAGTCTTGCTCCACTCTCAACACCATCAGAACATATCTTCAAAGCTACAAGCGCAAAGAAAAAAAAAGCGCCGCACCACCACCGGGTGCGCTCGAACCTCCAACCGTTCGGTTAACAGCCGATCGCGCTAGCCAATTGCGCCACGGGGACAGTCTTGCGCCACCCTCACCACCATCAGAACATATCTTCAAAGCTATCAGCGCAAAGAAAAAAAAGCGCCGCACCACCACCGGGTGTGCTCGAACCTCCAACCTTTCAGTCAACAGCCGATCGCGCTAGCCGATTGCGCCACGGAGACAGTCCTGCTCCACTCTCACCACCATCAGAACATATCTTCAAAGCTATCAGCGCAAAGAAAAAAAAGCGCAGCGCCACCACCGGGTGGGCTCGAACCTCCAACCTTTCGGTTAACAGCCGATCGCGCTAGCCAGTTGCGCCACAGAGACAGTCTTGCTCCACTCTCAACACCATCAGAACATATCTTCAAAGCTACAAGTGCAAAGAAAAAAAAGCGCCGCACCACCACCGGGCGGGCTCGAACCTCCAACCTTTCGGTTACCAGCCGATCGCGCTAGCCAATTGCGCCACGGGGACAGTCTTGCTCCACTCTCACCACCATCAGAACATATCTTCAAAGCTATCAGCACAAAGAAAAAAAAGCGCCGCACCACCACCGGGTGGGCTCGAACCTCCAATTTTTCGGTTAACAGCCGATCGCGCTAGCCAATTGCGCCAGAGAGACAGTCCTGCTCCACTCTCACCACCATCAGAACATATCTTCAAAGCTATCAGCCCAAAGAAAAAAAGCACCACACCACCACCGGGTGGGCTGGAACCTCCAACCTTTCGGTTAACAGCCAATCGCGTTAGCCAATTGCGCCACGGAGACAGTCCTGCTCCACTCTCACCACCATCAGAACATATCTTAAAGCTATCAGCACAAAGAGAAAAAAGCGCCGCACCACCACCGGGTGGGCTCGAAACTCTAACCTTTCGGTTAACAGCCGATCGCGCTAGCCAATTGCGCCATGGAGACAGTCCTGCTCCACTCTCACCACCATCAGAACATATCTTCAAAGGTATTACCACAAAGAAAAAAAAGCGCCGCAACACCACCGGGTTGGCTCGAACCTCCAACCTTTCGGTTAACAGCCGATCGCGCTAGCCAATTGCGCCACGAAGACAGTCCTGCTGCACTCTCACCACCATCAGAACATATCTTCAAAGCTATTACCGCAAAGAAAAAAGCAACACACCACTCCCGGGAGGGCTCGAAATTTCAACCTTTCGGTTAACAGCCGATCGCGCTAGCCCATTGCGCCACGGAGACAGCCTTGCTCCACTCTCACCACCATCAGAACATATCTTCAAACTATCAGCGCAAAAAAAAGCGCAGCACCACCACCGGGTGGGCTCGAAATTCCAACCTTTTGGTTAACAGCCGATCGCGCTTGCCCATTGCGCCACGGGGACAGTCTTGCTCCACTCTCACCACCATCAGAAGATAACATCAAAGCTATCAGCCCAAAGAAAAAAAAGCGCCGCACCACCACCGGGTGGGCTCGAACCTTCAACCTTTCGGTTAACAGCCGATCGCACTAGCCAATTGCGCCATGGAGGCAGTCGTGCTCCACTCTTACCACCATCAGAACATATCTTCAAAGCTATCAGCACAAAGAAAAAAGCAACACACCACTCCCGGGAGGACTCGAACCTCCAACTTTTCGGTTAACAGCCGATCGCGCTGGCCAATTGCTCCACGGAGACAGTCCTGCTCCACTCTCACCACCATTAGAACATATCTTTCAAGCTATCAGCCCAAAGAAAAAAAAGCGCCGCACCACCACCGGGTGGGCTCGAACCTCCAACCTTTTGGTTAACGGCCGATCGCGCTAGCCAATTGCGCCACGGAGACAATCGTGCTCCACTCTCACCAACATCAGAAAATATCTTCAAAGCTATCATCGCAAAGAAAAAAGCAACACACCCCACCCGGGAGGGCTCGAACCTCCAACTTTTTGGTTAAAAGCCGATCGCGCTAACCCATTGCGCCACGGGGACAGTCTTGCTCCACTCTCACCACTATCAGAACATATCTTCAAAGCTATCAGTGCAAAGAAAAAAAAGCGCCGCACCGCCACCAGGTGGGCTCGAACCTCTAACCTTTCGGTTAACAGCCGATCGCGCTAGCCAATTGCGCCACAGAGACAGTCTTGCTCCACTCTCAACACCATCAGAACATATCTTCAAAGCTACAAGCGCAAAGAAAAAAAAAGCGCCGCACCACCACCGGGTGCGCTCGAACCTCCAACCGTTCGGTTAACAGCCGATCGCGCTAGCCAATTGCGCCACTTGGACAGTCTTGCGCCACCCTCACCACCATCAGAACATATCTTCAAAGCTATCAGCGCAAAGAAAAAAAAGCGCCGCACCACCACCGGGTGTGCTCGAACCTCCAACCTTTCGGTTAACAGCCGATCGCGCTAGCCAATTGCGCCAGGGAGACAGTCCTGCTCCACTCTCACCACCATCAGAACATATCTTCAAAGCTATCAGCCCAAAGAAAAAAAAGCACCGGACCACCACCGGGTGGGCTCGAACCTCCAACCTTTCGTTTAACAGCCAATCGCGCTAGCCCATTGCGCCACGGAGACAGTCCTGCTCCACTCTCACCACCATCAGAACATATCTTCAAAGCTATCAGCACAAAGAAAAAAAAGCGCCGCACCACCACCGGGTAGGCTCGAAACTCCAACCTTTCGGTTAACAGCCGATCGCGCTAGCCAATTGCGCCATGGAGACAGTCCTGCTCCACTCTCACCACCATCAGAACATATCTTCAAAGCTATTACCACAAAGAAAAAAGCAACACACCACTCCTGGGAGGGCTCGAACCTCCAACCTTTTGGTTAACAGCCGATCGCGCAAGCCAATTGCGCCACGGAGACAGTCCTGCTCCACTCTCACCACCATCAGAACATATCTTCAAAGCTATTAGCGCAAAGAAAAAAAGCGCCGCGCCACCACCGGGTGGGCTCGAACCTCCAACCTTTCGGTTAACAGCCGATCGCGCTAACCCAATGCGCCACGGGGACAGTCTTGCTCCACTCTCACCACCATCAGAACATATCTTCAAAGCTATCAGCGCAAAGAAAAAAAAGCGCCGCACCACCACCGGGTGGGCTCGAACCTCCAACCTTTCGGTAAACAGCCGATCGCGCTAGCCAATTGCGCCACGGAGACAGTCTTGCTCCACTCTCAACACCATCAGAACATATCTTCAAAGCTACAAGCGCAAAGAAAAAAAAGCGCCGCACCACCACCGGGTGGGCTCGAACCTCCAACCTTTCGGTTAACAGCCAATCGCGTTAGCTAATTGCGCCACAGAGACAGTCCTGCTCCACTCTCACCACCATCAGAACATATCTTCAAAGCTATCAGCACAAAGAGAAAAAAGCGCCGCACCACCACCGGGTGGGCTCGAAACTCCAACCTTTCGGTAAACAGCCGATCGCACTAGCCAATTGCGCCATGGAGACAGTCCTGCTCCACTCTCACCACCGTCAGAACATATCTTCAAAGCTATTACCACAAAGAAAAAAGCAACACACCACTCCTGGGAGGGCTCGAAACTCCAACCTTTCGGTTAACAGCTGATCGCTCTAGCCCATTGCGCCACGGAGACAGCCTTGCTCCAATCTCAACACCATCAGAACATATCTTCAAAGCTATTAGCGCAAAGAAAAAAAGCGCCGCACCACCACCGGGTGGGCTCGAACATCCAACCTTTCGGTTAACAGCCGATCGCGCTAGCCAATTGCGCCACGGAGACAGTCCTGCTCCACTCTCACCACCATCAGAACATATCTTCAAAGCTAATAGTGCAAAAAAAAAGCAGCACACCACTCCCGGGAGGGCTCGAAACTCCAACCTTTCGGTTAACAGCCGATCGCGCTAGCCCATTGCGCCACGGGGACAGTCTTGCTCCACTCTCACCACCATCAGTACATATCTTCAAAGCTATCAGCACAAAGAAAAAAAAACGCCGCACCACCACCGGGTGGGCTCGAACCTGCAACCTTCCGGTTAACAGCCGATCGCGCAAGCCAATTGCACCACGGAGACAGTCCTGCTCCACTCTCACCACCATCAGAACATATCTTCAAAGCTATCGGCCCAAAGAAAAAAAGCACCGCACCACCACCGGGTGGGCTCGAACCTCCAACCTTTCGGTCAACCGGTAATCGCGCTAGCCAATTGCGCCACGGAGACAGTCCTGCTCCACTCTCACCACCATCAGAACATATCTTCAAAGCTATCAGCACAAAGAAAAAAAAGCGGCACACCATCACCGCGTGGGCTCGAAACTCCAACCTTTCGGTTAACAGCCGATCGCGCTAGCCAACTGCGCCACGAAGACAGTCGTGCTCCACTCTCACCACCATCAGAACATATCTTCAAAGCTATCAGCCCAAAGAAAAAAAAAGCGCCGCACCACCTCCGGGTGGGCTCGAACCTTCAACCTTTCGGTTAACAGCCGATCGCGCTAGCCTATTGCCCCACGGAGACAGTCGTGCTCCACTCTCACCACCGTCAGAACATTTCTTCAGAGCTATCACCCCAAAGAAAAAAAAGAGCCGCAGCACCACCGGGGGGGCTCGAACCTCCAACCTTTCGGTTAACAGCCGATCGCGCTAGCCAATTGCGCCACGAAGACAGTCCTGCTGCACTCTCACCACCATCAGAACATATCTTCAAACTATCAGCGCAAAAAAAAGCGCCGCACCACCACCGGGTGGGCTCGAAACTCCAACCTTTTGGTTAACAGCCGATCGCGCTAGCCAAATGCGCCACAGAGACAGTCTTGCTCCACTCTCAACACCATCAGAACATATCTTCAAAGCAACAAGCGCAAAGAAAAAAAAGCGCCGCACCACCACCGGGTGGGCTCGAACCTCCAACCTTTCGGTTAACAGCCGATCGCGCTAGCCAATTGCGCCACGGGGACAGTCTTGCTCCACCCTCACCACCATCAGAACATATCTTCAAAGCTATCAGCGCAATGAAAAAAAAGCGCCGCACCACCACCGGGTGTGCTCGAACCTCCAACCTTTCGGTTAACAGCCGATCGCGCTAGCCAATTGCGCCACGGAGACAGTCCTGCTCCACTCTCACCACCATCAGAACATATCTTCAAAGCTATCAGCACAAAGAAAAAAAAGCGGCACACTATCACCGCGTGGGCTCGAACCTCCAACCTTTCGGTTAACAGCCGATCGCACTAGCCAACTGCGCCACGGAGACAGTCGTGCTCCACTCTCACCACCATCAGAACATATCTTCAAAGCTATCAGCCCAAAGAAAAAAAAAGCGCCGCACCACCTCCGGGTGGGCTCGAACCTCCAACCTTTCGGTCAACCGGTAATCGCGCTAGCCAATTGCGCCACGGAGACAGTCCTGCTCCACTCTCACCACCATCAGAACATATCTTCAAAGCTATCAGCACAAAGAAAAAAAAGCGGCACACCATCACCGCGTGGGCTCGAACCTCCAACCTTTCGGTTAACAGCCGATCGAGCTAGCCAACTGCGCCACGGAGATAGTCGTGCTCCACTCTCACCACCATCAGAACATATCTTCAAAGCTATCAGCCCAAAGAAAAAAAAAGCGCCGCACCACCTCCGGGTGGGCTCGAACCTTCAACCTTTCGGTTAACAGCCGATCGCGCTAGCCTATTGCCCCACGGAGACAGTCGTGCTCCACTCTCACCACCGTCAGAACATTTCTTCAGAGCTATCACCCCAAAGAAAAAAAAGAGCCGCAGCACCACCGGGTGGGCTCGAACCTCCAACCTTTCGGTTAACAGCCGATCGCGCTAGCCAATTGCGCCACGAAGACAGTCCTGCTGCACTCTCACCACCATCAGAACATATCTTCAAACTATCAGCGCAAAAAAAAGCGCCGCACCACCACCGGGTGGGCTCGAAACTCCAACCTTTTGGTTAACAGCCGATCGCGCTAGCCAAATGCGCCACAGAGACAGTCTTGCTCCACTCTCAACACCATCAGAACATATCTTCAAAGCTACAAGCGCAAAGAAAAAAAAGCGCCGCACCACCACCGGGTGGGCTCGAACCTCCAACCTTTCGGTTAACAGCCGATCGCGCTAGCCAATTGCGCCACGGGGACAGTCTTGCTCCACCCTCACCACCATCAGAACATATCTTCAAAGCTATCAGCGCAATGAAAAAAAAGCGCCGCCCCACCACCGGGTGTGCTCGAACCTCCAACCTTTCGGTTAACAGCCGATCGCGCTAGCCAATTGCGCCACGGAGACAGTCCTGCTCCACTCTCACCACCATCAGAACATATCTTCAAAGCTATCAGCACAAAGAAAAAAAAGCGCCGCACCACCACCACCGGGTAGGCTCGAAACTCCAACCTTTCGGTTAACAGCCGATCGCGCTAGCCAATTGCGCCATGGAGACAGTCCTGCTCCACTCTCACCACCATCAGAACATATCTTCAAAGCTATTACCACAAAGAAAAAAGCAACACACCACTCCTGGGAGGGCTCGAACCTCCAACCTTTTGGTTAACAGCCGATCGCGCAACCAATTGCGCCACGGAGACAGTCCTGCTCCACTCTCACCACCATCAGAACATATCTTCAAAGCTATTAGCGCAAAGAAAAAAAGCGCCGCGCCACCACCGGGTGGGCTCGAACCTCCAACCTTTCGGTTAACAGCCGATCGCGCTAACCCAATGCGCCACGGGGACAGTCTTGCTCTACTCTCACCACCATCAGAACATATCTTCAAAGCTATCAGCGCAAAGAAAAAAAAGCGCCGCACCACCACCGGGTGGGCTCGAACCTCCAACCTTTCGGTTAACAGCCGATCGCGCTAGCCAATTGCGCCACGGAGACAGTCTTGCTCCACTCTCAACACCATCAGAACATATCTTCAAAGCTACAAGCGCAAAGAAAAAAAAGCGCCGCACCACCACCGGGTGGGCTCGAACCTCCAACCTTTCGGTTAACAGCCAATCGCGTTAGCCAATTGCGCCACAGAGACAGTCCTGCTCCACTCTCACCACCATCAGAACATATCTTCAAAGCTATCAGCACAAAGAGAAAAAAGCGCCGCACCACCACCAGGTGGGCTCGAAACTCCAACCTTTCGGTTAACAGCCGATCGCGCTAGCCAATTGCGCCATGGAGACAGTCCTGCTCCACTCTCACCACCATCAGAACATATCTTCAAAGCTATTACCACAAAGAAAAAAGCAACACACCACTCCTGGGAGGGATAGAAACTCCAACCTTTCAGTTAACAGCTGATCGCGCTAGCCCATTGCGCCACGGAGACAGCCTTGCTCCAATCTTAACACCATCAGAACATATCTTCAAAGCTATTAGCGCAAAGAAAAAAAGCGCCGCACCACCACCGGGTGGGCTCGAACATCCAACCTTTCGGTTAACAGCGGATCGCGCAAGCCAATTGCGCCACGGAGACAGTCCTGCTCCACTCTCACCACCATCAGAACATATCTTCAAAGCTATCGGCCCAAAGAAAAAAAGCACCGCACCACCACCGGGTGGGCTCGAACCTCCAACCTTTCGGTCAACAGGTAATCGCGCTAGCCAATTGCGCCACGGAGACAGTCCTGCTCCACTCTCACCACCATCGGAGCATATCTTCAAAGCTATCAGCACAAAGAAAAAAAAGCGGCACACTATCACCGCGTGGGCTCCAACCTCCACCCTTTCGGTTAACAGCCGATCGCGCTAGCCAACTGCGCCACGGAGACAGTCGTGCTCCACTCTCACCACCATCAGAACATATCTTCAAAGCTATCAGCCCAAAGAAAAAAAAGCGCCGCACCACCTCCGGGTGGGCTCGAACCTCCAACCTTTCGGTTAACAGCAGATCGCGCTAGCCTATTGCCCCACGGAGACAGTCGTGCTCCACTCTCACCACCGTCAGAACATTTCTTCAGAGCTATCACCCCAAAGAAAAAAAGAGCCGCAGCACCACCGCATGGGCTCGAACCTCCAACCTTTCGGTTAACAGCCGATCGCGCTAGCCAATTGCGCCACGAAGACAGTCCTGCTGCACTCTCGCCACCATCAGAACATATCTTTAAACTATCAGCGCAAAAAACAGCGCCGCACCACCACCGGGTGGGCTCAAAACTCCAACTTTTTCGTTAACAGCCGATCGCGCTTGCCCATTGCGCCACGGGGACAGTCTTGCTCCACTCTCACCACCATCAGAACATATCTTCAAAGCTATCAGCCCAAAGAAAAAAAAGCGCCGCACCACCACCGGGTGGGCTCGAACCTTCAACCTTTTGGATAACAGCTGATCGCACTTGCCAATTGCGCCACGGAGGCAGTCGTGCTCCACTTTTACCACCATCAGAACATATCTTCAAAGCTATCAGCCCAAAGAAAAAAAAAGCGCCGCACCACCACCGGGTGGGCTCGAACCTCCAACCTTTCGGTTAACAGCCGATCGCGCTATCCCATTGCGCCACGGAGATAGCCTTGCTCCACTCTCAACACCATCAGAACATATCTTCAAAGCTATTAGCGCAAAGAAAAAAAGCGCCGCACCTCCACCAGGTGGGCTCGAACCTCCAACCTTTCGGTTAAAAGCCGATCGCGCTAGCCAATCGCGCCACGAAGACAGTCCTGCTCCACTTTCACCACCATCAGAACATATCTTCAAAGCTATTAGTGCAAAGTAAAAAGCAACACACCACTCCCGGGAGGGCTCGAAACTCCAACCCTTCGGTTTACAGCCGATCGCGCTAGCCCATTGCGCCACGAGGACAGTCTTGCTCCACTCTCACCACCATCAGAACATATCTTCAAAGCTATCAGCACAAAGAAAAAAAAAGCGCCGCACCACCACCGGGTGGGCTCGAACCTCCAACCTTTCGGTTAACAGCCGATTGCGCAAGCCAATTGCGCCACGGAGACAGTCCTGCTCCACTCTCACCACCATCAGAACATATCTTCAAAGCTATCAGCCCAAAGAAAAAAAATACCGCACCACCACCGGGTGGGCTCGAACTTCCAACCTTTCGGTTAACAGCCAATCGCGCTAGCCAATTGCGCCACGGAGATAGCCTTGCTCCACTCTCAACACCATCAGAACATATCTTCAAAGCTATTAGCGCAAAGAAAAAAAGCGCCGCACCTCCACCGGGTGGGCTCGAACCTCCAACCTTTCGGTTAAAAGCCGATCGCGCTAGCCAATCGCGCCACGAAGACAGTCCTGCTCCACTTTCACCACCATCAGAACATATCTTCAAAGCTATTAGTGCAAAGTAAAAAGCAACACACCACTCCCGGGAGGGCTCGAAACTCCAACCCTTCGGTTTACAGCCGATCGCGCTAGCCCATTGCGCCACGAGGACAGTCTTGCTCCACTCTCACCACCATCAGAACATATCTTCAAAGCTATTACCACAAAGAAAAAAGCAACACACCACTCCTGGGAGGGCTCGAACCTCCAACCTTTTGGTTAACAGCCGATCGCGCAACCAATTGCGCCACGGAGACAGTCCTGCTCCACTCTCACCACCATCAGAACATATCTTCAAAGCTATTAGCGCAAAGAAAAAAAGCGCCGCGCCACCACCGGGTGGGCTCGAACCTCCAACCTTTCGGTTAACAGCCGATCGCGCTAACCCAATGCGCCACGGGGACAGTCTTGCTCTACTCTCACCACCATCAGAACATATCTTCAAAGCTATCAGCGCAAAGAAAAAAAAGCGCCGCACCACCACCGGGTGGGCTCGAACCTCCAACCTTTCGGTTAACAGCCGATCGCGCTAGCCAATTGCGCCACGGAGACAGTCTTGCTCCACTCTCAACACCATCAGAACATATCTTCAAAGCTACAAGCGCAAAGAAAAAAAAGCGCCGCACCACCACCGGGTGGGCTCGAACCTCCAACCTTTCGGTTAACAGCCAATCGCGTTAGCCAATTGCGCCACAGAGACAGTCCTGCTCCACTCTCACCACCATCAGAACATATCTTCAAAGCTATCAGCACAAAGAGAAAAAAGCGCCGCACCACCACCAGGTGGGCTCGAAACTCCAACCTTTCGGTTAACAGCCGATCGCGCTAGCCAATTGCGCCATGGAGACAGTCCTGCTCCACTCTCACCACCATCAGAACATATCTTCAAAGCTATTACCACAAAGAAAAAAGCAACACACCACTCCTGGGAGGGATAGAAACTCCAACCTTTCAGTTAACAGCTGATCGCGCTAGCCCATTGCGCCACGGAGACAGCCTTGCTCCAATCTTAACACCATCAGAACATATCTTCAAAGCTATTAGCGCAAAGAAAAAAAGCGCCGCACCACCACCGGGTGGGCTCGAACATCCAACCTTTCGGTTAACAGCCGATCGCGCTAGCCAATTGCGCCACGGAGACAGTCCTGCTCCACTCTCACCACCATCAGAACATATCTTCAAAGCTATTAGTGCAAAGAAAAAAGCAGCACACCACTCCCGGGAGGGCTCGAAACTCCAACCTTTCGGTTAACAGCCGATCACGCTAGCCCATTGCGCCACGGGGACAGTCTTGCTCCACACTCACCACCATCACTACATATCTTCAAAGCTATCAGCACAAAGAAAAAAAAACGCCGCACCACCACCGGGTGGGCTCGAACCTCCAACCTTTCGGTTAACAGCCGATCGCGCAAGCCAATTGCGCCACGGAGACAGTCGTGCTCCACTCTCACCACCATCAGAACATATCTTCAAAGCTATCGGCCCAAAGAAAAAAAGCACCGCACCACCACCGGGTTGGCTCGAACCTCCAACCTTTCGGTCAACAGGTAATCGCGCTAGCCAATTGCGCCATGGAGACAGTCCTGCTCCACTCTCACCACCATCAGAACATATCTTCAAAGCTATCAGCACAAAGAAAAAAAAGCGGCACACTATCACCGCGTGGGCTCGAACCTCCAACCTTTCGGTTAACAGCCGATCGCGCTAGCCAACTGCGCCACGGAGACAGTCGTGCTCCACTCTCACCACCATCAGAACATATCTTCAAAGCTATCAGCCCAAAGAAAAAAAGCGCCGCACCACCTCCGGGTGGGCTCGAACCTCCAACCTTTCGGTTAACAGCAGATCGCGCTAGCCTATTGCCCCACGGAGACAGTCGTGCTCCACTCTCACCACCGTCAGAACATTTCTTCAGAGCTATCACCCCAAAGAAAAAAAAGAGCCGCAGCACCACCGCGTGGGCTCGAACCTCCAACCTTTCGGTTAACAGCCGATCGCGCTAGCCAATTGCGCCACGAAGACAGTCCTGCTGCACTCTCACCACCATCAGAACATATCTTTAAACTATCAGCGCAAAAAACAGCGCCGCACCACCACCGGGTGGGCTCGAAACTCCAACTTTTTGGTTAACAGCCGATCGCGCTTGCCCATTGCGCCACGGGGACAGTCTT
Organism: Rhipicephalus microplus; assembly: GCF_043290135.1. NCBI lineage: Eukaryota > Metazoa > Arthropoda > Arachnida > Ixodida > Ixodidae > Rhipicephalus > Rhipicephalus microplus. The sequence goes on from NW_027464602.1 coordinate 3,326,600, forward strand.
GCTCCACTCTCACCACCATCAGAACATATCTTCAAAGCTATCAGCCCAAAGAAAAAAAAGCGCCGCACCACCACCGGGTGGGCTCGAACCTTCAACCTTTCGGATAACAGCTGATCGCACTCGCCAATTGCGCCACGGAGGCAGTCGTGCTCCACTGTTACCACCATCAGAACATATCTTCAAAGCTATCAGCACAAAGAAAAAAAAAGCGCCGCACCACCACCGGGTGGGCTCGAACCTCCAACCTTTCGGTTAACAGCCGATCGCGCTAGCCCATTGCGCCACGGAGATAGCCTTGCTCCACTCTCAACACCATCAGAACATATCTTCAAAGCTATTAGCGCAAAGAAAAAAAGCGCCGCACCTCCACCGGGTGGGCTCGAACCTCCAACCTTTTGGTTAACAGCCGATCGCGCTAACCCAATGCGCCACGGGGACAGTCTTGCTCTACTCTCACCACCATCAGAACATATCTTCAAAGCTATCAGCGCAAAGAAAAAAAAGCGCCGCACCACCACCGGGTGGTCTCGAACCTCCAACCTTTCGGTTAACAGCCGATCGCGCTAGCCAATTGCGCCACGGAGACAGTCTTGCTCCACTCTCAACACCATCAGAACATATCTTCAAAGCTACAAGCGCAAAGAAAAAAAAGCGCCGCACCACCACCGGGTGGGCTCGAACCTCCAACCTTTCGGTTAACAGCCAATCGCGTTAGCCAATTGCGCCACAGAGACAGTCCTGCTCCACTCTCACCACCATCAGAACATATCTTCAAAGCTATCAGCACAAAGAGAAAAAAGCGCCGCACCACCACCAGGTGGGCTCGAAACTCCAACCTTTCGGTTAACAGCCGATCGCGCTAGCCAATTGCGCCATGGAGACAGTCCTGGTCCACTCTCACCACCATCAGAACATATCTTCAAAGCTATTACCACAAAGAAAAAAGCAACACACCACTCCTGGGAGGGATAGAAACTCCAACCTTTCAGTTAACAGCTGATCGCGCTAGCCCATTGCGCCACGGAGACAGCCTTGCTCCAATCTTAACACCATCAGAACATATCTTCAAAGCTATTAGCGCAAAGAAAAAAAGCGCCGCACCACCACCGGGTGGGCTCGAACATCCAACCTTTCGGTTAACAGCCGATCGCGCTAGCCAATTGCGCCACGGAGACAGTCCTGCTCCACTCTCACCACCATCAGAACATATCTTCAAAGCTATTAGTGCAAAGAAAAAAGCAGCACACCACTCCCGGGAGGGCTCGAAACTCCAACCTTTCGGTTAACAGCCGATCGCGCTAGCCCATTGCGCCACGGGAACAGTCTTGCTCCACACTCACCACCATCACTACATATCTTCAAAGCTATCAGCACAAAGAAAAAAAAACGCCGCACCACCACCGGGTGGCCTCGAACCTCCAACCTTTCGGTTAACAGCGGATCGCGCAAGCCAATTGCGCCACGGAGACAGTCCTGCTCCACTCTCACCACCATCAGAACATATCTTCAAAGCTATCGGCCCAAAGAAAAAAAGCACCGCACCACCACCGGGTGGGCTCGAACCTCCAACCTTTCGGTCAACAGGTAATCGCGCTAGCCAATTGCGCCACGGAGACAGTCCTGCTCCACTCTCACCACCATCAGAGCATATCTTCAAAGCTATCAGCACAAAGAAAAAAAAGCGGCACACTATCACCGCGTGGGCTCCAACCTCCAACCTTTCGGTTAACAGCCGATCGCGCTAGCCAACTGCGCCACGCAGACAGTCGTGCTCCACTCTCACCACCATCAGAACATATCTTCAAAGCTATCAGCCCAAAGAAAAAAAAGCGCCGCACCACCTCCGGGTGGGCTCGAACCTCCAACCTTTCGGTTAACAGCAGATCGCGCTAGCCTATTGCCCCACGGAGACAGTCGTGCTCCACTCTCACCACCGTCAGAACATTTCTTCAGAGCTATCACCCCAAAGAAAAAAAGAGCCGCAGCACCACCGCATGGGCTCGAACCTCCAACCTTTCGGTTAACAGCCGATCGCGCTAGCCAATTGCGCCACGAAGACAGTCCTGCTGCACTCTCGCCACCATCAGAACATATCTTTAAACTATCAGCGCAAAAAACAGCGCCGCACCACCACCGGGTGGGCTCGAAACTCCAACTTTTTCGTTAACAGCCGATTGCGCTTGCCCATTGCGCCACGGGGACAGTCTTGCTCCACTCTCACCACCATCAGAACATATCTTCAAAGCTATCAGCCCAAAGAAAAAAAAGCGCCGCACCACCACCGGGTGGGCTCGAACCTTCAACCTTTCGGATAACAGCTGATCGCACTTGCCAATTGCGCCACGGAGGCTTTTTTTTTTTTTCTTTATTGCCTTTTAATAACCACAAGCAAAGGAAATACATACAAAATATGTACACTTACTAAAACACCAGCTTCAACTTGGCCAGTGCACTTGGTTTAAAAAGGCTTCACAGAAGCCAATTGGTCGAGCACAGGTAACCACTCGGGGGGTTCAGGCAGCGCTTTAAACACGTCTCGTGTATACAGCATACTCTCAACAAAATAGTCTCTCGCTGAACGTGCGTCTACACGCATATGTCGAACATCCATTCTTGTCCTCCACACACTATGCATGCAAAGCAACATTAACATGTCACTCGGCACTTCCCCTGCAGCTGCACACGGAAGAAAACGGATTCCAAAAGCGTTGATAGGTAGTTCTTTTTTTATAGTCCGTTGTAGTACGTCCCACAAGAACACAGCATCATGGCAGTCGAGAAAGATATGATTTATCGTTTCTGGTTTGCCGCAGATTAGACAGTTGACGGACCACGGTACAAAAAGCCCTTTACTTTTTAGCCATGGCAGTACAGGGAGAGTGCCGGTATGCACTTGAAAGAAGAATGTTTTGACAGAGGGTCTGACCGGCATTCTCTTAACACGTTTAAACACGTCACGCTCAGAACCTAGCCTGCACGAAGCTCGGTAGACGGGCACTGGCAGGAAGACATCAAGAAGGTCACGATACAGTTTCTTTTTAGTCACGTCGGACAAGTATTCGTACGAAAATCTTTCCTTGAGCAGGCGTGTAGCTGTAACTACTTCTCGCAAATAAGGACTGAGTGGTCCAGCTTCGAAGGAAAAAGATGACACGACGAAATCAGATAAGGGGGTCTGCAGTCTTGCTTGGATCACAGTTCTCAAGAAATTGTCAGTTTGATCTCGAGCGAACATGAATCTGCTCACCAACTGCTTAAAAAACAAATGCAAAAGCCCCAGACCACCATATTTTACCCTATGAAATAAATTGCACCGGCTCGTGCGCTCCCACTGCGACCCCCATATAAAGGTCGCGAATACTCGGTGCATTTTCTGGACCGAAGTGCGGGTCATGGTTAACACTTGTAATACATAAAACACTTTTGCAATCAGAAATACATTGCACACGGACGCTTTTGCAAACATTGATAAATTGCGACCTCCCCACTTATCAGTACAATTTTTAATGCGTTGACGTTCCTCAGACCAATACTCCGTAGCATTGCGGTAGTGATCCAAAGGCACACCGAGGTACTTTCCGGGCATGATTTTCCAATTCATGTTACAGTAAACTTCGGGTGTGCTTTGCCACTGGCCATGCCAAACGCCTAGACATTTTGGCCAACTGATTGCGCTGCCCGTTGCTGCACAGAATTCCCTAGCTATTCGTACAACTTCTTGCACACTTTCTTTGTCACTGCAAAACACTGCGACGTCATCAGCATAGGCTAAAATTCTAATTCCACTGGTCAGAAACGTATACCCTCTTATACTTGGTGATGCAAGTATTCGTAAACAGAAGGGCTCTAAGTAAAGCGCGAAAAGGAGTGGCGACAAGGCACAACCTTGCTTCACGCTCGAGCGCACAGGAATTGAAGCACTTACTTCTTTGTTGATTACTAAATTAGCCCTGCAGTCATGATACACCATTCTAACGCCTTCTGTAATGACAGTTCCTACATTCACATGTTCCAGCAATAAAAACAAAATTTCATGTACGACTTTATCGAACGCTTTGTGCAGGTCTAGCTGAATCATGGCCACGCGGTCATTATTTGCATCACAGCATTCTAGAATACTTCTGGTTACGTGTATATTTGTGAATATGGTTCTGCCCTTAATCCCACATGTCTGATGCGGGCCGACAAGGGATGTGACAACACTTTGGAGCCGTCTTGCTAGGACCTTCGTGTATATTTTATAGTCAGTGTTGCTCAAACTGATAGGTCGGTAGGATTCCACTGAAAGTAGCTTTGCGGGGTCATCAGTTTTGGGGATTAATACTACGTGTGCTGTCCTAAATGAATGAGGTGTTTGCTGCTTGTCGTAGCATTCTCTGATCACTCGGTGTAATGCCAGTGCCATTTCTGTCTTAAAAAATTTGTATATGGCAGCACCAAGCCCATCCGGCCCTGGTGACTTGCCGTTACCCAGGTTATCTATAGCTGATTCAATTTCTGCCACAGTGATTTCTACTTCCAGTAGCTCCCGCTCAGAGTCTTCCATTCTCGGCATAAGGGTCAGAAAGTCCTCTTTGAATCGTTCGGGGTCATTGATTGTATGGCTAAGGAGTTGCGTATAAAACTCGACAAAGGCGTGCTTTATCTGTTCGCGGTCCCGGGTAATGTAATTGCGGTATCGAATTTCATTTATCTCTTTGTTTGCTGCATGTTTCTTTTCTTCACTGAGCACCCGCTTAGTGGGCGTTTCACCCATCCACAGCCGTTCAGTGCGAGCCCTTATCATTGCTCCGCGGTACTTTTCGTCGTCGATGAATTCGAGCTTTGCTTTCGCCTCCTTTATTTCTTTCTTAAATTTTCCCGGCACTTCATTTTCTACGCTTAACATGTAGTCTAGTTCGCTTTGTAACTGCCTCTCTTGTTGCCTTTCCCGATTACGTAATACACAGGCTCTTTCAATCGCTATCATCTTTATATCACACTTCATTTGCTCCCACACAGCTATGAAGTTATTGGTCTCCAAACGAAGAGCATTTGAAAGACATTCTTTGGTTTTTGTGACAAATATTTCATCTTGCAGCAGCTTTTCATTAAATTTCCATAGAAACCAATTAAACTTCGCAGCCTTACGTTTTTCGCCAATGTTGACCTTGACCAGACAATGATCACTAAAACTAAGATGTTGAATTTGATAAGATGAGCATAGTGGCACCAACTTTGCCGACAAATATATTCTGTCTAACCTCGCGTGCGAATGACCTTGAAAGTGCGTATATCCTACTTCACCCTCTCGCGTCATTACATAACCGACATCTTCCAGCCCTGTCTCGTTCACTATTTTATTCAACAGCTCAGCGCTTCTATCGCGCACATTGAAGCTCGTTGTCTTATCCTCAGCTCTACAGACACAATTGAAGTCCCCTAGAACCACAACATTTCTTTCCGTTTTCAAGAATCCTTCAATCGCTCTGAAGAAAAATTCCCGTTCGTGCGATCTATTCGGTGCATAAACACACACAACGCGCCAAGGCATTCCAGAAACACTGAAGTCGCACACAACCAGCCTACCGCTATCGCAGGTAGACACATTTTCAACAACCGCGATACTACTACGTATGAAAACGACACAGCCTCCTGACCGCCCAACAGCATGACAAACGCAGACATTGTACCTAGAGCGAAAAACTTGAACCATTTGCTCCGTTTGTTCTTCACTTTCCATTTTAGTTTCTTGTACAGCCAGGAGGTCTATGTCGTTTTCTAACAAAATGCGACTAATCTGGCATTGTCTCCTGCGCGAACACAGGCCTCTTGAGTTCAACGTCGCGATGCAAATACCAGTTTTAAAGTTAGTCGCCATTTCTTGAAGGTTGTTTCGTCAGGTGTCATACTCACGTCGCAACAGTGGTTGCGTGTGCTCAGCGTAGAAAGCCTCGGAACGTCTCCTCCGCTACGGCGGGGCCGACGTTTGAGTGCCCCTACGGTCAGGAGACAGGTTTGGTCGTGGTTTAAAGGTAGGCCGACGACCAGTCGCCGTCTTTGTTGGAGGTTCATTGATGGCCGACGTGTCAACATTTCCGGTACGGTCAGGTGTTTCACGAGCTCGCTTAAAAGCGATAGCACCGGCCTTGGTCATCTCGGCGTCCGTTGCTTCCGGGCCGCCCTCTCGCGCAGCTGAAGATGACTTGCTCGCTGCTGTAGCGTCGTTCTCTACTGCTGCCGTGTCTAAATTCGTTCCTGGCGCACCAGAGTGCTTGTCGCCTTTATTGGTAGATTCCAGTGCGGCCCCAGAAGACTGTTCAGGGGGCGTGGCAGGGCCTTCCGTATAACCGTCTTCCCTGCTCGCTTCTTCGGCATCCACGGCATCCATCAGGTGTTCAGACACTTCGTCTGTTTGGCCTGGGCCCGCAATGCTGGCGTACGACCTCACACAGTGGGCGTCATCGTGGCCATAGCGACGACAGACCCCACAGCGCGGCACGCGGCAATCCCGTCGAATGTGTCCGATAGCCCGGCATCGGAGGCATAGCGGTGCTCTGCCAGGAATTACGACGAGCGCCATATCCTCCGCAACTCGCAGTTGGTGTGGCAGGTCGTCCACGGACACGCCCGCGTGTAGCCTCAGCGTGACCGACCGCGTGGTTGAACCTTTATCATTGCAACCCTGCACCTTCCATTTATCTCTGCTTAGCTCGGTCACTTTTCCGTAGGGCGTTAAGGCGACTCGCACAGCCTCGTCCGGCACGCCATGAAGAAGCCAGTACAACTTCAGCCGCACACCTCGATCACGGGGGTCAACCACCATACAGCGATGGTCCTTTAGATCAAAAGACTCCGCCGCCAGCATCTTCTTTTTACCCTCATCATCCTTGAACGTCACTGCCCATACATGATTCATTTGGTATGCCCCTAGGGCAACCACTTCCGGCAGCAGCGAAAGACGAGCAAGGCTGTCTCGGACATGCTCCACTCGATATGGCCTGGCTTTCAAGTTTCCGTGCAAAAAAACCGTGTGCAAAACGGAATCACCTGAAGGCAGCTGAGGCAGAACAACCTGGAAATCTTCGCCTGGCTTTTCGGTACACCTGATACCGCGGCCCACACGGGCCGCTGAAACCGCCCCTACGCGGGAGCACATGATAAACACGTCCGTTCACTGTCGTGGCCGGAAGTGGAATCCCTGCGCCATGGAGACAGTCGTGCTCCACTCACACCACCATCAGAACATATCTTCAAAGCTATCAGCTCAAAGAAAAAAGCAACACACCACTCCCGGGAGGGATCGCAACTCCAACCTTTCGGTTAACAGCCGATCGCGCTAGACAATTGCGCCACGGAGACAGTCCTGCTCTACTCTCACCAACATCAGAACATATCTTCAAAGCTATTAGCCCGAAGAAAAAAAAGCGCCGCACCACCGCCGGGTGGGCTCGAACCTCCGACGTTTTGGTTAACACCTATTGCGCTCGCCAATTGCGCGTTGGAGACAGTCCTGCTCCACTCTCACCACCATCAGAACATATCTTCAAAGCTATCAGCACAAAGAAAAAAAAGCACTTCACCACCACCGGGTGGGCTCGAACCTCCAACTTTTCGGTTAACAGCCGATCACGCTAGCCAATTGTGCCACGGAGACAGTCCTGCTCCACTCTCACCACCATCAGAACATATCTTCAAAGCTATCAGACCACAGAAAAAAAAAGCGCCGCACAACCACCGGGTAGGCTCGAACCTCCGACTTTTTGGTTAACAGCCGATCGCGCTAGCCAATTGCGCCACAGAGACAGTCCTGCTCCACTCTAACCACCATAAGAACATATCTTCAAAGCTATCAGCCCAAAGACAAAAAACCGCCGCACCACCACTGGGTGGGTTCGAACCTCTGACCTTTTGGTTAACAGCCGATCGCGCTAGCCAATTGCGCCACGGAGACAATCCTGCTCCACTCTCACCACCATCAGAACATATCTTCAAAGCTATCAGCCCAAAGAAAAAAAAGCGCCGCACCACCACCGGGTGGGCTCGAACCTACAACATTCCGGTTAACAGCCGATCACGCTAGCCAATTGCACCACGGAGACAGTCCTGCTCCATTCTCACCACCATCAGAACATATCTTCAAAGCTATCAGCCCACAGAAAAAAAAGCGCCGCACCACCACTGGGTGGGATCGAACCTCCGACCTTTTGGTTAACAGCCGATCGCGCTAGCCAATTGCGCCACGCAGACAATCCTGCTCCACTCTCACCACCATAAGAACATATCTTCAAAGCTATCAGCCAAAAGAAAAAAGCAACACACCACTTCCGGGAGGGCTCGAAACTCCAACCTTTCGGTACGCAGCCGATCGCGCTAGCCCATTGCGCCACGGAGACAATCTTGCTCCCTTCTCGCCACCATCAGAACATAACTTCAAAGCTATCATCCCAAAGAAAAAAAAGCACCGCACCACCACCGGGTGGGCTCGAACCACCAACCTTTCCGTTAACAGCCGATCGCGCTAGCCAATTGCAACACGGAGACAGTCCTGCTCTACTCTCACCACCATCAGAACATATCTTCAAAGCTATCAGCCCAAAGAAAAAAAAGCGCCGCACCACCGCCAGGTGGGCTCGAAACTCCAACCTTTCGGTTAACAGCCGATCGCGCTATCCCATTGCGCCACGGAGATAGCCTTGCTCCACTCTCAACACCATCAGAACATATCTTCAAAGCTATTAGCGCAAAGAAAAAAAGCGCCGCACCTCCACCAGGTGGGCTCGAACCTCCAACCTTTCGGTTAAAAGCCGATCGCGCTAGCCAATCGCGCCACGAAGACAGTCCTGCTCCACTTTCACCACCATCAGAACATATCTTCAAAGCTATTAGTGCAAAGTAAAAAGCAACACACCACTCCCGGGAGGGCTCGAAACTCCAACCCTTCGGTTTACAGCCGATCGCGCTAGCCCATTGCGCCACGAGGACAGTCTTGCTCCACTCTCACCACCATCAGAACATATCTTCAAAGCTATCAGCACAAAGAAAAAAAAAGCGCCGCACCACCACCGGGTGGGCTCGAACCTCCAACCTTTCGGTTAACAGCCGATTGCGCAAGCCAATTGCGCCACGGAGACAGTCCTGCTCCACTCTCACCACCATCAGAACATATCTTCAAAGCTATCAGCCCAAAGAAAAAAAATACCGCACCACCACCGGGTGGGCTCGAACTTCCAACCTTTCGGTTAACAGCCAATCGCGCTAGCCAATTGCGCCACGGAGATAGCCTTGCTCCACTCTCAACACCATCAGAACATATCTTCAAAGCTATTAGCGCAAAGAAAAAAAGCGCCGCACCTCCACCGGGTGGGCTCGAACCTCCAACCTTTCGGTTAAAAGCCGATCGCGCTAGCCAATCGCGCCACGAAGACAGTCCTGCTCCACTTTCACCACCATCAGAACATATCTTCAAAGCTATTAGTGCAAAGTAAAAAGCAACACACCACTCCCGGGAGGGCTCGAAACTCCAACCCTTCGGTTTACAGCCGATCGCGCTAGCCCATTGCGCCACGAGGACAGTCTTGCTCCACTCTCACCACCATCAGAACATATCTTCAAAGCTATCAGCACAAAGAAAAAAAAGCGCCGCACCACCACCGGGTGGGCTCGAACCTCCAACCTTTCGGTTAACAGCCGATTGCGCAAGCCAATTGCGCCACGGAGACAGTCCTGCTACACTCTCACCACCATCAGAACATATCTTCAAAGCTATCAGCCCAAAGAAAAAAAATACCGCACCACCACCGGGTGGGCTCGAACTTCCAACCTTTCGGTTAACAGCCAATCGCGCTAGCCAATTGCGCCACGGAGACAGTCCTGCTTCACTCTCACCACCATCAGAACATATCTTCAAAGCTATCAGCACAAAGAAAAAAAGCGCCACACCATCATCGGGTGGGCTCGAACCTCCAACCTTTCGGTTAACAACCGATCGCGCTAGCCAATTGCGCCACGGAGACAGTCCTGCTCCACACTCACCACCGTCAAAACATTTTTTCAGAGCTATCACCCCAAAGAAAAAAAAGCGCCGCAACACCACCGGGTGGGCTCAAACCTCCAACCTTTCGGTTAACAGCCGATCGCGCAAGCCAATTGCGCCACGGAGACAGTCCTGCTTCACTCTCACCACCATCAGAACATATATTCAAAGCTATCAGCCCAAAGAATAGAAAGCGCCGCGCCACCACCGGGTGGGCTCGAACCTCCAACCTTTCGGTTAACAGCCGATCGCGCTAGCCCATTGCGCCACGGAGACAGCCTTGCTCCACTTTCAACACCATCAGAACATATCTTCAAAGCTATTAGCGCAAAGAAAAAAAGCGCCGCGCCACCACCGTGTGGGCTCGAACCTCCCACCTTTCGGTTAACAGCCGATCGCGCTAGCCAATTGCGCCACGGAGACAGTCCTGCTCCATTTTCACCACCATCAGAACATATCTTCAAAGCTAATAGTGCAAAGAAAAAAGCGCCACACCATCACCGGGTGGGCTCTGACCTCCAACCTTTCGGTTAACAGCCGATCGCGCAAGCCAATTGCGCCACGGAGACAGTCCTGCTCCACTCTCACCACCGTCAAAACATTTATTCAGAGCTATCACCCCAAAGAAAAAAAAGCGCCGCACCACCACCGGGAGGGCTCGAAACTCCAACCTTTCGGTTAACAGCCGATCGCGCTAGTCTATTGCGCCACGGACACAGTCTTGCTCCACTCTCACCACCATCAGAACATATCTTCAAAGCTATCAGCGCAAAGAAAAAAAAGTGCCGCACCACCCCCGGGTGGGCTCGAACCTCCAACCTTTCGGTTAACAGCCGATTGCGCTAGCCCATTGCGCCACGGAGACAGTCTTGCTCCCTTCTCACCACCATCAGAACATATCTTCAAAGCTATCAGCCCAAAGAAAAAAAAGCGCCGCACCACCACCGGGTGGGCTCGAACCTCCAACCTTTCGGTTAACAGCCGATCGCACTAGCCAATTGCGCCACGGAGACAGTCGTGCTCCACTCTTATCACCATCAGAACATATCTTCAAAGCTATCAGCGCAAAGAAAAAAGCAACACACCACTCCCGGGAGGACTCGAACCTCCAGCTTTTGGGTTAACAGCCGATCGCGCTGGCCAATTGCGCCACGGAGACAGTCCTGCTGCACTCTCACCACCATTAGAACATATCTTTCAAGCTATCAGCCCAAGGAATAAAAAGCGCCGACACCACCGGGTGGGCTCGAACCTCCAACCTTTTGGTTAACGGCCGATCGCGCTAGCCAATTGCGCCACGGAGACAATCGTGCTGCACGCTCACCACCATCAGAACATATCTTCAAAGCTATCAGTGCAAAGAAAAAAGCAACACAGCACTCCCGGGAGGGCTCGAAACTCCAACCTTTCGGTTAACAGCCCATCGCGCTAGCCCACTGCGCCACGGAGACAGTCTTGCTCCACTCTCACCACCATCAGAACATATCTTCAAAGCTATCAGCGCAAAGAAAAAAAAGCGCCGCACCACCACCGGGTGGGCTCGAACCTCCAGCCTTTCGGTTAATGGCCGATCGCGCAAGCCAATTGCGCCACGGAGACAGACATGCTCCACCCTCACCACCATCAGAACATATCTTCAAACCTCTCAGCCCCCAAAAAAAAGCACCGCACCACCACCGGGCGGGCTGGAACCTCCAACCTTTCGGTTAACAGCCAATCGCGTTAGCCAATTGCGCCACGGAGACAGTCCTGCTCCACTCTCACCACCATCAGAACATATCTTCAAAGCTATCAGCACAAAAAAAAAGCGCCGCACCACCACCGGGTGGGCTCGAAACTCCAACCTTTCGGTTAACAGCCGATCGCGCTAGCCAATTGCGCCATGAAGACAGTCCTGCTCCACTCTCACCACCATCAGAACATATCTTCAAAGCTATTACCACAAAGAAAGAAGCAACACACCACTCCTGGGAGGGCTCGAACCTCCAACCTTTTGGTTAACAGCCGATCGCGCAACCAATTGCGCCACGGAGACAGTCCTGCTCCACTCTCACCACCATCAGAACATATCTTCAAAGCTATTAGCGCAAAGAAAAAAAGCGCCGCGCCACCACCGGGTGGGCTCGAACCTCCAACCTTTCGGTTAACAGCCGATCGCGCTAACCCAATGCGCCACGGGGACAGTCTTGCTCTACTCTCACCACCATCAGAACATATCTTCAAAGCTATCAGCGCAAGGAAAAAAAAAGCGCCGCACAACCACCACCGGGTGGGCTCGAACCTCCAACCTTTCGGTTAACAGCCGATCGCGCTAGCCAATTGCGCCACGGAGACAGTTTTGCTCCACTCTCAACACCATCAGAACATATCTTCAAAGCTACAAGCGCAAAGAAAAAAAAAGCGCCGCACCACCACCGGGTGGGCTCGAACCTCCAACCTTTCGGTTAACAGCCAATCGCGTTAGCCAATTGCGCCACAGAGACAGTCCTGCTCTACTCTCACCACCATCAGAACATATCTTCAAAGCTATCAGCACAAAGAGAAAAAAGCGCCGCACCACCACCAGGTGGGCTTGAAACTCCAACCTTTCGGTTAACAGCCGATCGCGCTAGCCAATTGCGCCATGGAGACAGTCCTGCTCCACTCTCACCACCATCAGAACATATCTTCAAAGCTATTACCACAAAGAAAAAAGCAACACACCACTCCTGGGAGGGATCGAAACTCCAACCTTTCAGTTAACAGCTGATCGCGCTAGCCCATTGCGCCACGGAGACAGCCTTGCTCCAATCTCAACACCATCAGAACATATCTTCAAAGCTATTAGCGCAAAGAAAAAAAGCGCCGCACCACCACCGGGTGGGCTCGAACATCCAACCTTTCGGTTAACAGCCGATCGCGCTAGCCAATTGCGCCACGGAGACAGTCCTGCTCCACTCTCACCACCATCAGAACATATCTTCAAAGCTATTAGTGCAAAAAACAGCGCCGCACCACCACCGGGTGGGCTCGAAACTCCAACGTTTTGGTTAACAGCCGATCGCGCTTGCCCATTGCGCCACGGGGACAGTCTTGCTCCACTCTCACCACCATCAGAACATATCTTCAAAGCTATCACCCCAAAGAAAAAAAAGAGCCGCAGCACCACCGCGTGGGCTCGAACCTCCAACCTTTCGGTTAACAGCCGATCGCGCTAGCCAATTGCGCCACGAAGACAGTCCTGCTGCACTCTCACCACCATCAGAACATATCTTCAAACTATCAGCGCAAAAAACAGCGCCGCACCACAACCGGGTGGGCTCGAAACTCCAACTTTTTGGTTAACAGCCGATCGCGCTTGCCCATTGCGCCACGGGGACAGTCTTGCTCCACTCTCACCACCATCAGAACATATCTTCAAAGCTATCAGCCCAAAGAAAAAAAAGCGCCGCACCACCACCGGGTGGGCTCGAACCTTCAACCTTTCGGATAACAGCTGATCGCACTCGCCAATTGCGCCACGGAGGCAGTCGTGCTCCACTGTTACCACCATCAGAACATATCTTCAAAGCTATCAGCACAAAGAAAAAAAAAGCGCCGCACCACCACCGGGAGGGCTCGAAACTCCAACCTTTCGGTTAACAGCCGATCGCGCTAGTCCATTGCGCCACGGACACAGTCTTGCTCCACTCTCACCACCATCAGAACATATCTTCAAAGCTATCAGCGCAAAGAAAAAGAAGTGCCGCACCACCACCGGGTGGGCTCGAACCTCCAACCTTTCGGTTAACAGCCGATTGCGCTAGCCCATTGCGCCACGGAGACAGTCTTGCTCCCTTCTCACCACCATCAGAACATATCTTCAAAGCTATCAGCCCAAAGAAAAAAAAGCGCCGCACCACCACCGGGTGGGCTCGAACCTCCAACCTTTCGGTTAACAGCCGATCGCACTAGCCAATTGCGCCACGGAGACAGTCGTGCTCCACTCTTATCACCATCAGAACATATCTTCAAAGCTATCAGCGCAAAGAAAAAAGCAACACACCACTCCCGGGAGGGCTCGAACCTCCAACTTTTGGGTTAACAGCCGATCGCGCTGGCCAATTGCGCCACGGAGACAGTCCTGCTGCACTCTCACCACCATTAGAACATATCTTTCAAGCTATCAGCCCAAGGAATAAAAAGCGCCGACACCACCGGGTGGGCTCGAACCTCCAACCTTTTGGTTAACGCCGATCGCGCTAGCCAATTGCGCCACGGAGACAATCGTGCTGCACGCTCACCACCATCAGAACATATCTTCAAAGCTATCAGTGCAAAGAAAAAAGCAACACAGCACTCCCGGGAGGGCTCAAAACTCCAACCTTTCGGTTAACAGCCCATCGCGCTAGCCCACTGCGCCACGGAGACAGTCTTGCTCCACTCTCACCACCATCAGAACATATCTTCAAAGCTATCAGCGCAAAGAAAAAAAAAGAGCCGCACCACCACCGGGTGGGCTCGAACCTCCAGCCTTTCGGTTAATGGCCGATCGCGCAAGCCAATTGCGCCAAGGAGACAGACATGCTCCACTCTCACCACCATCAGAACATATCTTCAAACCTATCAGCCCCAAAAAAAAAAGCACCGCACCACCACCGGGCGGGCTGGAACCTCCAACCTTTCGGTTAACAGCCAATCGCGTTAGCCAATTGCGCCACGGAGACAGTCCTGCTCCACTCACACCACCATCAGAACATATCTTCAAAGCTATCAGCACAAAGAGAAAAAAGCGCCGCACCACCACCGGGTGGGCTCGAAACTCCAACCTTTCGGTTAACAGCCGATCGCGCTAGCCAATTGCGCCATGGAGACAGTCCTGCTCCACTCTCACCACCATCAGAACATATCTTCAAAGCTATTACCACAAAGAAAAAAGCAACACACCACTCCTGGGAGGGCTCGAACCTCCAACCTTTTGGTTAACAGCCGATCGCGCAACCAATTGCGCCACGGAGACAGTCCTGCTCCACTCTCACCACCATCAGAACATATCTTCAAAGCTATTAGCGCAAAGAAAAAAAGCGCCGCGCCACCACCGGGTGGGCTCGAACCTCCAACCTTTCGGTTAACAGCCGATCGCGCTAACCCAATGCGCCACGGGGACAGTCTTGCTCTACTCTCACCACTATCAGAATATATCTTCAAAGCTATCAGCGCAAAGAAAAAAAAGCGCCGCACCACCACCGGGTGGGCTCGAACCTCCAACCTTTCGGTTAACAGCCGATCGCGCTAGCCAATTGCGCCACGGAGACAGTCTTGCTCCACTCTCAACACCATCAGAACATATCTTCAAAGCTACAAGCGCAAAGAAAAAAAAGCGCCGCACCACCACCGGGTGGGCTCGAACCTCCAACCTTTCGCTTAACAGCCAATCGCGTTAGCCAATTGCGCCACAGAGACAGTCCTGCTCCACTCTCACCACCATCAGAACATATCTTCAAAGCTATCAGCACAAAGAGAAAAAAGCGCCGCACCACCACCAGGTGGGCTTGAAACTCCAACCTTTCGGTTAACAGCCGATCGCGCTAGCCAATTGCGCCATGGAGACAGTCCTGCTCCACTCTCACCACCATCAGAACATATCTTCAAAGCTATTACCACAAAGAAAAAAGCAACACACCACTCCTGGGAGGGATCGAAACTCCAACCTTTCAGTTAACAGCTGATCGCGCTAGCCCATTGCGCCACGGAGACAGCCTTGCTCCAATCTCAACACCATCAGAACATATCTTCAAAGCTATTAGCGCAAAGAAAAAAAGCGCCGCACCACCACCGGGTGGGCTCGAACATCCAACCTTTCGGTTAACAGCCGATCGCGCTAGCCAATTGCGCCACGGAGACAGCCCTGCTCCACTCTCACCACCATCAGAACATATCTTCAAAGCTATTAGTGCAAAGAAAAAAGCAGCACACCACTCCCGGGAGGGCTCGAAACTCCAACCTTTCGGTTAACAGCCGATCGCGCTAGCCCATTGCGCCACGGGGACAGTCTTGCTCCACACTCACCACCATCACTACATATCTTCAAAGCTATCAGCACAAAGAAAAAAAAACGCCGCACCACCACCGGGTGGGCTCGAACCTCCAACCTTTCGGTTAACAGCCGATCGCGCAAGCCAATTGCGCCACGGAGACAGTCCTGCTCCACTCTCACCACCATCAGAACATATCTTCAAAGCTATCCGCCCAAAGAAAAAAAGCACCGCAGCACCACCGGGTGGGCTCGAACCTCCAACCTTTCGGTCAACAGGTTATCGCGCTAGCCAATTGCGCCACGGAGACAGTCCTGCTCCACTCTCACCACCATCAGAACATATCTTCAAAGCTATCAGCACAAAGAAAAAAAAGCGGCACACTATCACCGCGTGGGCTCGAACCTCCAACCTTTCGGTTAACAGCCGATCGCGCTAGCCAACTGCGCCACGGAGACAGTCGTGCTCCACTCTCACCACCATCAGAACATATCTTCAAAGCTATCAGCCCAAAGAAAAAAAGCGCCGCACCACCTCCGGGTGGGCTCGAACCTCCAACCTTTCGGTTAACAGCAGATCGCGCTAGCCTATTGCCCCACGGAGACAGTCGTGCTCCACTCTCACCACCGTCAGAACATTTCTTCAGAGCTATCACCCCAAAGAAAAAAAAGAGCCGCAGCACCACCGCGTGGGCTCGAACCTCCAACCTTTCGGTTAACAGCCGATCGCGCTAGCCAATTGCGCCACGAAGACAGTCCTGCTGCACTCTCACCACCATCAGAACATATCTTCAAACTATCAGCGCAAAAAACAGCGCCGCACCACCACCGGGTGGGCTCGAAACTCCAACTTTTTGGTTAACAGCCGATCGCGCTTGCCCATTGCGCCACGGGGACAGTCTTGCTCCACTCTCACAACTATCAGAACATATCTTCAAAGCTATCAGCCCAAAGAAAAAAAAAGCGCTGCACCACCACCGGGTGGGCTCGAACCTTCAACCTTTCGGATAACAGCTGATCGCACTCGCCAATTGCGCCACGGAGGCAGTCGTGCTCCACTGTTACCACCATCAGAACATATCTTCAAAGCTATCAGCACAAAGAAAAAAAAAGCGCCGCACCACCACCGGGTGGGCTCGAACCTCCAACCTTTCGGTTAACAGCCGATCGCGCTAGCCCATTGCGCCACGGAGATAACCTTGCTCCACTCTCAACACCATCAGAACATATCTTCAAAGCTATTAGCGCAAAGAAAAAAAGCGCCGCACCTCCACCGGGTGGGCTCGAACCTCCAACCTTTCGGTTAAAACCTGATCGCGCTAGCCAATCGCGCCACGAAGACAGTCCTGCTCCACTTTCACCACCATCAGAACATATCTTCAAAGCTATTAGTGCAAAGTAAAAAGCAACACACCACTCCCGGGAGGGCTCGAAACTCCAACCCTTCGGTTTACAGCCGATCGCGCTAGCCCATTGCGCCACGAGGACAGTCTTGCTCCACTCTCACCACCATCAGAACATATCTTCAAAGCTATCAGCACAAAGAAAAAAAAAAGCGCCGCACCACCACCGGGTGGGCTCGAACCTCCAACCTTTCGGTTAACAGCCGATCGCGCAAGGCAATTGCGCCACGGAGACAGTCCTGCTCCACTTTCACCACCATCAGAACATATCTTCAAAGCTATCATCCCAAAGAAAAAAAATACCGCACCACCACCGGGTGGGCTCGAACTTCCAACTTTTCGGTTAACAGCCAATCGCGCTAGCCAATTGCGCCACGGAGACAGTCCTGCTTCACTCTCACCACCGTCAGAACATATCTTCAAAGCTATCAGCACAAAGAAAAAAAGCGCCACACCATCATCGGGTGGGCTCGAACCTCCAACCTTTCGGTTAACAACCGATCGCGCAAGCCAATTGCGCCACGGAGACAGTCCTACTCCACACTCACCACCGTCAAAACATTTTTTCAGAGCTATCACCCCAAAGAAAAAAAAGCGCCGCAACACCACCGGGTGGGCTCAAACCTCCAACCTTTCGGTTAACAGCCGATCGCGCAAGCCAATTGCGCCACGGAGACAGTCCTGCTTCACTCTCACCACCATCAGAACATATATTCAAAGCTATCAGCCCAAAGAATAGAAAGCGCCGCGCCACCACCGGGTGGGCTCGAACCTCCAACCTTTCGGTTAACAGCCGATCGCGCTAGCCCATTGCGCCACGGAGACAGCCTTGCTCCACTTTCAACACCATCAGAACATATCTTCAAAGCTATTAGCGCAAAGAAAAAAAGCGCCGCGCCACCACCGGGTGGGCTCGAACCTCCAACCTTTAGGTTAACAGCCGATCGCGCTAGCCAATTGCGCCACGGAGACAGTCCTGCTCCATTTTCACCACCATCAGAACATATCTTCAAAGCTAATAGTGCAAAGAAAAAAGCGCCACACCATCACCGGGTGGGCTCTAACCTCCAACCTTTCGGTTAACAGCCGATCGCGCAAGCCAATTGCGCCACGGAGACAGTCCTGCTCCACTCTCACCACCGTCAAAACATTTATTCAGAGCTATCACCCCAAAGAAAAAAAAGCGCCGCACCACCACCGGGAGGGCTCGAAACTCCAACCTTTCGGTTAACAGCCGATCGCGCTAGTCCATTGCGCCACGGACACAGTCTTGCTCCACTCTCACCACCATCAGAACATATCTTCAAAGCTATCAGCGCAAAGAAAAAAAAGCGCCGCACCACCACCGGGTGGGCTCGAACCTCCAACCTTTCGGTTAACAGCCGATTGCGCTAGCCCATTGCGCCACGGAGACAGTCTTGCTCCCTTCTCACCACCATCAGAACATATCTTCAAAGCTATCAGCCCAAAGAAAAAAAAGCGCCGCACCACCACCGGGTGGGCTCGAACCTCCAACCTTTCGGTTAACAGCCGATCGCACTAGCCAATTGCGCCACGGAGACAGTCGTGCTCCACTGTTATCGCCATCAGAACATATCTTCAAAGCTATCAGCGCAAAGAAAAAAGCAACACACCACTCCCGGGAGGGCTCGACCCTCCAACTTTTGGGTTAACAGCCGATCGCGCTGGCCAATTGCGCCACGGAGACAGTCCTGCTGCACTCTCACCACCATTAGAACATATCTTTCAAGCTATCAGCCCAAGGAATAAAAAGCGCCGACACCACCGGGTGGGCTCGAACCTCCAACCTTTTGGTTAACGGCCGATCGCGCTAGCCAATTGCGCCACGGAGACAATCGTGCTGCACGCTCACCACCATCAGAACATATCTTCAAAGCTATCAGTGCAAAGAAAAAAGCCACACAGCACTCCCGGGAGGGCTCGAAACTCCAACCTTTCGGCTAACAGCCCATCGCGCTAGCCCACTGCGCCACGGAGACAGTCTTGCTCCACTCTCACCACCATCAGAACATATCTTCAAAGCTATCAGCGCAAAGAAAAAAAAGCGCCGCACCACCACCGGGTGGGCTCGAACCTCCAGCCTTTCGGTTAATGGCCGATCGCGCAAGCCAATTGCGCCACGGAGACAGACATGCTCCACTCTCACCACCATCAGAACATATCTTCAAACCTATCAGCCCCAAAAAAAAAAGCACCGCACCACCACCGGGCGGGCTGGAACCTCCAACCTTTCGGTTAACAGCCAATCGCGTTAGCCAATTGCGCCACGGAGACAGTCCTGCTCCACTCTCACCACCATCAGAACATATCTTCAAAGCTATCAGCACAAAGAAAAAAAAAGCGCCGCACCACCACCGGGTGGGCTCGAACCTCCAACCTTTCGGTTAACAGCCGATCGCGCAAGGCAATTGCGCCACGGAGACAGTCCTGCTCCACTTTCACCACCATCAGAACATATCTTCAAAGCTATCATCCCAAAGAAAAAAAATACCGCACCACCACCGGGTGGGCTCGAACTTCCAACTTTTCGGTTAACAGCCAATCGCGCTAGCCAATTGCGCCACGGAGACAGTCCTGCTTCACTCTCACCACCGTCAGAACATATCTTCAAAGCTATCAGCACAAAGAAAAAAAGCGCCACACCATCATCGGGTGGGCTCGAACCTCCAACCTTTCGGTTAACAACCGATCGCGCAAGCCAATTGCGCCACGGAGACAGTCCTACTCCACACTCACCACCGTCAAAACATTTTTTCAGAGCTATCACCCCAAAGAAAAAAAAGCGCCGCAACACCACCGGGTGGGCTCAAACCTCCAACCTTTCGGTTAACAGCCGATCGCGCAAGCCAATTGCGCCACGGAGACAGTCCTGCTTCACTCTCACCACCATCAGAACATATATTCAAAGCTATCAGCCCAAAGAATAGAAAGCGCCGCGCCACCACCGGGTGGGCTCGAACCTCCAACCTTTCGGTTAACAGCCGATCGCGCTAGCCCATTGCGCCACGGAGACAGCCTTGCTCCACTTTCAACACCATCAGAACATATCTTCAAAGCTATTAGCGCAAAGAAAAAAAGCGCCGCGCCACCACCGGGTGGGCTCGAACCTCCAACCTTTCGGTTAACAGCCGATCGCGCTAGCCAATTGCGCCACGGAGACAGTCCTGCTCCATTTTCACCACCATCAGAACATATCTTCAAAGCTAATAGTGCAAAGAAAAAAGCGCCACACCATCACCGGGTGGGCTCTAACCTCCAACCTTTCGGTTAACAGCCGATCGCGCAAGCCAATTGCGCCACGGAGACAGTCCTGCTCCACTCTCACCACCGTCAAAACATTTATTCAGAGCTATCACCCCAAAGAAAAAAAAGCGCCGCACCACCACCGGGAGGGCTCGAAACTCCAACCTTTCGGTTAACAGCCGATCGCGCTAGTCCATTGCGCCACGGACACAGTCTTGCTCCACTCTCACCACCATCAGAACATATCTTCAAAGCTATCAGCGCAAAGAAAAAAAAGCGCCGCACCACCACCGGGTGGGCTCGAACCTCCAACCTTTCGGTTAACAGCCGATTGCGCTAGCCCATTGCGCCACGGAGACAGTCTTGCTCCCTTCTCACCACCATCAGAACATATCTTCAAAGCTATCAGCCCAAAGAAAAAAAAGCGCCGCACCACCACCGGGTGGGCTCGAACCTCCAACCTTTCGGTTAACAGCCGATCGCACTAGCCAATTGCGCCACGGAGACAGTCGTGCTCCACTGTTATCGCCATCAGAACATATCTTCAAAGCTATCAGCGCAAAGAAAAAAGCAACACACCACTCCCGGGAGGGCTCGACCCTCCAACTTTTGGGTTAACAGCCGATCGCGCTGGCCAATTGCGCCACGGAGACAGTCCTGCTGCACTCTCACCACCATTAGAACATATCTTTCAAGCTATCAGCCCAAGGAATAAAAAGCGCCGACACCACCGGGTGGGCTCGAACCTCCAACCTTTTGGTTAACGGCCGATCGCGCTAGCCAATTGCGCCACGGAGACAATCGTGCTGCACGCTCACCACCATCAGAACATATCTTCAAAGCTATCAGTGCAAAGAAAAAAGCCACACAGCACTCCCGGGAGGGCTCGAAACTCCAACCTTTCGGCTAACAGCCCATCGCGCTAGCCCACTGCGCCACGGAGACAGTCTTGCTCCACTCTCACCACCATCAGAACATATCTTCAAAGCTATCAGCGCAAAGAAAAAAAAGCGCCGCACCACCACCGGGTGGGCTCGAACCTCCAGCCTTTCGGTTAATGGCCGATCGCGCAAGCCAATTGCGCCACGGAGACAGACATGCTCCACTCTCACCACCATCAGAACATATCTTCAAACCTATCAGCCCCAAAAAAAAAGCACCGCACCACCACCGGGCGGGCTGGAACCTCCAACCTTTCGGTTAACAGCCAATCGCGTTAGCCAATTGCGCCACGGAGACAGTCCTGCTCCACTCTCACCACAATCAGAACATATCTTCAAAGCTATCAGCACAAAGAGAAAAAAGCGCCGCACCACCACCGGGTGGGCTCGAAACTCCAACCTTTCGGTTAACAGCCGATCGTGCTAGCCAATTGCGCCATGGAGACAGTCCTGCTCCAGTCTCACCACCATCAGAACATATCTTCAAAGCTATTAGTGCAAAGAAAAAAGCAGCACACCACTCCAGGAAGGACTCGAAACTCCAACCTTTCGGTTAACAGCCGATCGCGCTAGCCCATTGCGCCACGGGGACAGTCTTGCTTCACTCTCACCTCCATCAGTACATATCTTCAAAGCTATCAGCACAAAGAAAAAAAACGCCGCACCACCACCGCGTGGGCTCGAACCTCCAACCTTTCGGTTAACAGCCGATCGCGCTAGCCCATTGCGCCACGGGGACAGTCTTGCTCCACTCTCACCACCATCAGAACATATCTTCAAAGCTATCAGCACAAAGAGAAAAAAGCGCCGCACCACCACCGGGTGGGCTCGAAACTCCAACCTTTCGGTTAACAGCCGATCGCGCTAGCCAATTGCGCCAGGGAGACAGTCCTGCTCCACTCTCACCACCACCAGAACATATCTCCAAAGCTATTACCACAAAGAAAAAAGCAACACACCACTCCTGGGAGGGCTCGAAACTCCAACCTTTCGGTTAACAGCCGATCGCGCTAGCCCATTGCGCCACGGAGACAGCCTTGCTCCACTCTCACCACCATTAGAACATATCTTTCAAGCTACCAGCCCAAAGAATAGAAAGCGCCGCGCCACCACCGGGTGGGCTCGAACCTCCAACCTTTTGGTTAACAGCCGATCGCGCTAGCCAATTGCGCCACGGAGACAGTCCTGCTTCATTTTCACCACCATCAGAACATATCTTCAAAGCTAATAGTGCAAAGAAAAAAGCGCCAAACCATCACCGGGTGGGCTCGAACCTCCAACCTTTCGGTTAACAGTCGATCGCGCAAGCCAATTGCGCCACGGAGACAGTCCTGCTCCACTCTCACCACCGTCAAAACATTTATTCAGAGCTATCACCCCAAAGAAAAAAAAGCGCCGCACCACCACCGGGAGGGCTCGAAACTCCAACCCTTCGGTTTACAGCCGATCGCGCTAGCCCATTGCGCCACGAGGACAGTCTTGCTCCACTCTCACCACCATCAGAACATATCTTCAAAGCTATCAGCACAAAGAAAAAAAAAGCGCCGCACCACCACCGGGTGGGCTCGAACCTCCAACCTTTCGGTTAACAGCCGATTGCGCAAGCCAATTGCGCCACGGAGACGGTCCTGCTTCACTCTCACCACCATCAGAACATATCTTCAAAGCTATCAGCCCAAAGAAAAAAAGCACCGCACCACCACCGGGTGGGCTCGAACTTCCAACCTTTCGGTTAACAGCCAATCGCGCTAGCCAATTGCGCGACGGAGACAGTCCTGCTTCACTCTCACCACCATCAGAACATATCTTCAAAGCTATCAGCACAAAGAAAAAAAGCGCCACACCATCATCGGGTGGGCTCGAACCTCCAACCTTTCGGTTAACAACCGATCGCGCAAGCCAATTGCACCACGGAGACAGTCCTGCTCCACACTCACCACCGTCAAAACATTTCTTCAGAGCTATCACCCCAAAGAAAAAAAAGCGCCGCACCACCACCGGGTAGGCTCGAAACTCCAACCTTTCGGTTAACAGCCGATCGCGCTAGCCAATTGCGCCACGGAGACAGTCCTGCTTCACTTTCACCACCATCAGAACATATCTTCAAAGCTATCAGCACAAAGAAAAAAAAGCGCCACACCATCATCGGGTGGGCTCGAACCTCCAACCTTTCGGTTAACAGCCGATCGCGCAAGCCAATTGCGCCACGGAGACAGTCCTGCTCCACACTCACCACCGTCAAAACATTTCTTCAGAGCTATCACCCCAAAGAAAAAAAAGCGCCGCGCCACCACCGGGTGGGCTCGAACCTCCAACCTTTCAGTTAACAGCCGATCGCGCTAGTCGATTGCGCCACGGAGACAGTCCTGGTCCACTCTCACCACCATCAGAACATATCTTCAAAGCTATCAGCGCAAAGAAAAAAAGCGCCGCGCCACCACCGGGTGGGCTCGAACCTCCAACCTTTCGGTTAACAGCCGATCGCGCTAACCCATTGCGCCACGGGGACAGTCTTGCTCCACTCTCACCACTATCAGAACATATCTTCAAAGCTATCAGCGCAAAGAAAAAAAAGCGCCGCACCACCACCGGGTGGGCTCGAACCTCCAACCATTCGGTTAACAGCCGATCGCGCTAGCCAATTGCGCCACAGACACAGTCTTGCTCCACTCTCAACACCATCAGAACATATCTTCAAAGCTACAAGCGCAAAGAAAAAAAAGCGCGGCACCACCACCGGGTGGTCTCGAACCTCCAACCTTTCGGTTAACAGCCGATCGCGCTAGCCAATTGCGCCAGGGAGACAGTCCTGCTCCACTCTCACCACCATCAGAACATATCTTCAAAGCTATCAGCCCAAAGAAAAAAAGCACCGCACCACCACCGAGTGGGCTGGAACCTCCAACCTTTCGGTTAACAACCAATCGCGTTAGCCAATTTCGCCACGGAGACAGTCCTGCTCCACTCTCACCACCATCAGAACATATCTTAAAGCTATCAGCACAAAGAGAAAAAAGCGCCGCACCACCACCGGGTGGGCTCGAAACTCCAACCTTTCGGTTAACAGCCGATCGCGCTAGCCAATTGCGCCATGGAGACAGTCCTGCTCCACTCTCACCACCATCAGAACATATCTTCAAAGCTATTACCACAAAGAAAAAAAAGCGCCGCAACACCACCGGGTTGGCTCGAACCTCCAACCTTTCGGTTAACAGCCGATCGCGCTAGCCAATTGCGCCACGAAGACAGTCCTGCTGCACTCTCACCACCATCAGAACATATCTTCAAAGCTATTACCGCAAAGAAAAAAGCAACACACCACTCCCGGGAGGGCTCGAAATTCCGACCTTTCGGTTAACAGCCGATCGCGCTAGCCCATTGTGCCACGAAGACAGTCTTGCTCCACTCTCACCACCATCAGAACATATCATCAAAGCTATCAGCCCAAAAAAAAGCGCCGCACCACCACCGGGTGGGCTCGAACCTTCAACCTTTCGGTTAACAGCCGATCGCTCTAGCCAATTGCGCCACGGAGGCAGTCGTGCTCCACTCTTACCACCATCAGAACATATCTTCAAAGCTATCAGCACAAAGAAAAAAGAAACACACCACTCCCGGGAGGGCTCGAACCTCCAACTTTTCGGTTAACAGCCGATCGCGCTGGCCAATTGCTCCACGAAGACAGTCCTGCTCCACTCTCACCACCATTAGAACATATCTTTCAAGCTATCAGCCCAAAGAAAAAAAAAGCGCCGCACCACCACCGGGTGGGCTCGAACCTCCAACCTTTTGGTTAACGGCCGATCGCGCTAGCCAATTGCGCCACGGAGACAATCGTGCTCCACGCTCACCAACATCAGAAAATATCTTCAAAGCTATCATCGCAAAGAAAAAAGCAACACATCCCACCCGGGAGGGCTCGAACCTCCAACTTTTTGGTTAAAAGCCGATCGCGCTAGCCAATGGCGCCACGGGGACAGTCCTGCTCCACTCTCACCACCGTCAGAACATTTCTTCAGAGCTATCAGCCTAAAGAAAAAAAGCGCCGCACCACCACCGGGTGGGCTCGAACCTACAACCTTTCGGTTAACAGCCGATCGCGCTAGCCAATTGCGCCACAGAGACAGTCGTGCTTCACTCTCACCACCGTCAGACCATTTCTTCAGAGCTATCGCCCCAAAGAAAAAAAAAGCGCCGCACCACCACCGGGTGGGCTCGAACCTCCAACCTTTCGGTTCAAAGTTTATCGCGCTAGCCAATTGCGCCACGGAGACAGTCCTGCTCCACTCTCACCACCGTCAGAACATTTCTTCAGAGCTATCAGCCCAAAGAAGAAAAAGCGCCGCACCACCACCGGGTGGACTCGAAACTCCAACCTTTCGGTTATCAGCCGATCGCGCTAGCCAATTGCGCCATGGAGACAGTCCTGCTCCACTCTCACCACCATCAGAACATATCTTCAAAGCTATTAGCGCAAAGAAAAAAGCGCCGCGCCACCTTCGGGTGGGCTCGAACCTCCAACCTTTCGGTTAACAGCCGATCGCGCTAACCCATTGCGCCACGGGGACAGTCTTGCTCCACTCTCACCACTATCAGAACATATCTTCAAAGCTATCAGCGCAAAGAAAAAAAGCGCCGCAGAACCACCAGGTGGGCTCGAACCTCCAACCTTTCGGTTAACAGCCGATCGCGCTAGCCAATTGCGCCACAGAGACAGTCTTGCTCCACTCTCAACACCATCAGAACATATCTTCAAAGCTACAAGCGCAAAGAAAAAAAAGCGCCGCACCACCACCGGGTGGGCTCGAACCTCCAACCATTCAGTTAACAGCCGATCGCGCTAGCGAATTGCGCCACGGGGACAGTCTTGCTCCACCCTCACCACCATCAGAACATATCTTCAAAGCTATCAGTGCAAAGAAAAAAAAGCGCCGCACCACCACCGGGTGTGCTCGAACCTCCAACCTTTCGGTTAACAGCCGATCGCGCTAGCCAATTGCGCCAGGGAGACAGTCCTGCTCCACTCTCACCACCATCAGAACATATCTTCAAAGCTATCAGCCCAAAGAAAAAAAAGCACCGCACCACCACCGGGTGGGCTCGAACCTCCAACCTTTCGTTTAACAGCCAATCGCGCTAGCCAATTGCGCCACGGAGACAGTCCTGCTCCACTCTCACCACCATCAGAACATATCTTCAAAGCTATCAGCACAAAGAAAAATAAGCGCCGCACCACCACCGGGTAGGCTCTAAACTCCAACCTTTCGGTTAACAGCCGATCGCGCTAGCCAATTGCGCCATGGAGACAGTCCTGCTCCACTCTCACCACCATCAGAACATATCTTCAAAGCTATTACCACAAAGAAAAAAGCAACACACCACTCCTGGGAGGGCTCGAACCTCCAACCTTTTGGTTAACAGCCGATCGCGCAAGCCAATTGCGCCACGGAGACAGTCCTGCTCCACTCTCACCACCATCAGAACATATCTTCAAACCTATTAGCGCAAAGAAAAAAAGCGCCGCGCCACCACCGGGTGGGCTCAAACCTCCAACCTTTCGGTTAACAGCCGATCGCGCTAACCCAATGCGCCACGGGGACAGTCTTGCTCCACTCTCACCACCATCAGAACATAACTTCAAAGCTATCAGCGCAAAGAAAAAAAAGCGCCGCACCACCACCGGGTGGGCTCGAACCTCCAACCTTTCGGTTACCAGCCGATCGCGCTAGCCAATTGCGCCACGGAGACAGTCTTGCTCCACTCTCAACACCATCAGAACATATCTTCAAAGCTACAAGCGCAAAGAAAAAAAAGCGCCGCACCACCACCGGGTGGGCTCGAACCTCCAACCTTTCGGTTAACAGCCAATCGCGTTAGCCAATTGCGCCACAGAGACAGTCCTGCACCACTCTCACCACCATCAGAACATATCTTCAAAGCTATCAGCACAAAGAGAAAAAAGCGCCGCACCACCACCGGGTGGGCTCGAAACTCCAACCTTTCGGTTTACAGCCGATCGCGCTAGCCAATTGCGCCAGGGAGACAGTCCTGCTCCACTCTCACCACCGTCAGAACATATCTTCAAAGCTATTACCACAAAGAAAAAAGCAACACACCACTCCTGGGAGGGCTCGAAACTCCAACCTTTCGGTTAACAGCTGATCGTGCTAGCCCATTGCGCCACGGAGACATCCTTGCTCCAATCTCAACACCATCAGAACATATCTTCAAAGCTATTAGCGCAAAGAAAAAAAGCGCCGCACCACCACCGGGTGGGCTCGAACCTCCAACCTTTCGGTTAACAGCCGATCGCGCTAGCCAATTGCGCCACGAAGACAGTCCTGCTGCACTCTCACCACCATCAGAACATATCTTCAAACTATCAGCGCAAAAAAAAGCGCCGCACCACCACCGGGTGGGCTCGAACCTCCAACCTTTCGGTTAACAGCCAATCGCGTTAGCCAATTGCGCCACAGAGACAGTCCTGCTCCACTCTCACCACCATCAGAACATATCTTCAAAGCTATCAGCACAAAGAGAAAAAAGCGCCGCACCACCACCGGGTGGGCTCGAAACTCCAACCTTTCGGTTTACAGCCGATCGCGCTAGCCAAATGCGCCACGGAGACAGTCGTGCTCCACTCTCACCACCATCAGAACATATCTTCAAAGCTATCAGCCCAAAGAAAAAAAAGCGCCGCACCACCTCCGGGTGGGCTCGAACCTCCAACCTTTCGGTTAACAGCCGATCGCGCTAGCCTATTGCACCACGGAGACAGTCGTGCTCCATTCTCACCACCGTCAGAACATTTCTTCAAAGCTATCAGCACAAAGAAAAAAAAGCGGCACACCATCACCGCGTGGGCTCGAACCTCCAACCTTTCGGTTAACCGCCGATCGCGCTAGCCAAATGCGCCACGGAGACAGTCGTGCTCCACTCTCACCACCATCAGAACATATCTTCAAAGCTATCAGCCCAAAGAAAAAAAAGCGCCGCACCACCTCCGGGTGGGCTCGAACCTCCAACCTTTCGGTTAACAGCCGATCGCGCTAGCCTATTGCACCACGGAGACAGTCGTGCTCCACTCTCACCACCGTCAGAACATTTCTTCAGAGCTATCACCCCAAAAAAAAAAGAGCCGCAGCACCACCGGGTGGGCTCGAACCTCCAACCTTTCGGTTAACAGCCGATCGCGCTAGCCAATTGCGCCACGAAGACAGTCCTGCTGCACTCTCACCACCATCAGAACATATCTTCAAACTATCAGCGCAAAAAAAAAGCGCCGCACCACCACCGGGTGGGCTCGAAACTCCAACCTTTTGGTTAACAGCCGATCGCGCTAGCCAATTGCGCCACAGAGACAGTCTTGCTCCACTCTCAACACAATCAGAACATATCTTCAAAGCTACAAGCGCAAAGAAAAAAAAGCGCCGCACCACCACCGGGTGGGCTCGAACCTCCAACCTTTCGGTTAACAGCCGATCGCGCTAGCCAATTGCGCCATGGAGACAGTCCTGCTCCACTCTCACCACCATCAGAACATATCTTCAAAGCCATCAGCCCAAAGAAAAAAAAGCACCGCACCACCACCGGGTGTGCTCGAACCTCCAACCTTTCGGTTAACAGCCAATCGCGCTAACCCAATGCGCCACGGGGACAGTCTTGCTCCACTCTCACCACCATCAGAACATATCTTCAAAGCCATAAGCCCAAAGAAAAAAAAGCACCGCACCACCACCGGGTGGGCTCGAACCTCCAACCTTTCGGTTAACAGCCAATCGCGCTAGCCAATTGCGCCACGGAGACAGTCCTGCTCCACTCTCACCACCATCAGAACATATCTTCAAAGCTATTAGCGCAAAGAAAAAAAAGCGCCGCGCCACCACCGGGTGGGCTCGAACCTCCAACCTTTCGGTTAACAGCCGATCGCGCTAACCCAATGCGCCACGGGGACAGTCTTGCTCCACTCTCACCACCATCAGAACATATCTTCAAAGCTATCAGCGCAAAAAAAAATAGCGCCGCACCACCACCGGGTGGGCTAGAACCTCCAACCTTTCGGTTAACAGCCGATCGCGCTAGCCAATTGCGCCACGGAGACAGTCTTGCTCCACTCTCAACACCATCAGAACATATCTTCAAAGCTACAAGCGCAAAGAAAAAAAAGCGCCGCACCACCACCGGGTGGGCTCGAACCTCCAACCTTTCGGTTAACAGCCAATCGCGTTAGCCAATAGCGCCACGGAGACAGTCCTGCTTCACTCTCACCACCATCAGAACATATCTTCAAAGCTATCAGCACAAAGAGAAAAAACCGCCGCACCACCACCGGGTGGGCTCGAACCTCCAACCTTTCGGTTAACAGCCGATCGCGCTAGCCAATTGCGCCACAGAGACAGTCTTGCTCCACTCTCACCACCATCAGAACATATCTTCAAAGCTACAAGCGCAAAGAAAAAAAAGCGCCGCACCACCACCGGGTGGGCTCGAACCTCCAACCTTTCGGTTAACAGCCGATCGCGCTAGCCAATTGCGCCACGGGGACAGTCTTGCTCCACTCTCACCACCATCAGAACATATCTTCAAAGCTATCAGCGCAAAGAAAAAAAAGCGCCGCACCACCACCGGGTGGGCTCGAACCTCCAACCTTTCGGTTAACAGCCGATCGCGCTAGCCAATTGCGCCAGGGAGACAGTCCTGCTCCACTCTCACCACCATCAGAACATATCATCAAAGCTATCAGCCCAAAGAAAAAAAAGCGCCGCACCACCACCGGGTGGGCTCGAACCTTCAACCTTTCGGTTAACAGCCGATCGCACTAGCCAATTGCGCCACGGAGGCAGTCGTGCTCCACTCTTACCACCATCAGAACATATCTTCAAAGCTATCAGCACAAAGAAAAAAGCAACACACCACTCCCGGGAGGGCTCGAACCTCCAACTTTTCGGTTAACAGCCGATCGCGCTGGCCAATTGCTCCACGGAGACAGTCCTGCTCCACTCTCACCACCATTAGAACATATATTTCAAGCTATCAGCCCAAAGAAAAAAAAGCGCCGCACCACCACCGGGTGGGCTCGAACCTCCAACCTTTTGGTTAACGGCCGATCGCGCTAGCCAATTGCGCCACGGAGACAATCGTGCTCCACGCTCACCAACATCAGAAAATATCTTCAAAGCTATCATCGCAAAGAAAAAAAGCAACACACCCCACCCGGGAGGGCTCGAACCTCCAACTTTTTGGTTAAAAGCCGATCGCGCTAGCCAAGTTGTACAAGTAGCAGCCAATATGGGCGGAGCCATCCAATAAGACCGGCATTATTGGCCCGCCGTTTGAACGTTATTGCCGGCGTCAGCTGAAAAGTCAACATCACGATGTCATAATATTAGAATATGAGCCAATTTCTTCGTGTGCTGCTTTTTGGCGCTGTTCTGGCCCCAATTCACGCGCCGATTTTTCAAGTTAGAGAGAGAGTAATATATGTGCCGGGCACACTATTAGAACTATCTTTTCGTCATTAAACCATGCCCCGCCGCGGCGGTCTAGTGGCTAAGGTACTCGGCTGCTGACCCGCAGGTTGCGGGTTCGAATCCCGGCTGCGGCGGCTGCATTTCCGATGGAGGCGGAAATGTTGTAGGCCCGTGTGCTCAGATTTGGGTGCACGTTAAAGAACCCCAGGTGGTCGAAATTTCCGGAGCCCTCCACTACGGCGTCTCTCATAATTATATGGTGGTTTTGGGACGTTAAACCCCACATATCAATCAATAAATCATTAAACCATGCACAGCTCGTTGAAATGCATAATCGTTGGTTGAAGTTGTGCAAGGTAGACTTTTTAAGTGAGAAAAAATTACCGATCAAGTTTCTCTGTCAGACGTGACGTCCGATGCGGTGCTATCCGTACGTATGACGAAGCTGCTGCGGATACCGCTGTCTTACGCGTGCATGTAGACGTCGAACATCTGACGCAAATCTTAACGTATCATGTGTCGGGCTAGCTATCTACGCGACCTATTCTAATCTGTTTTGCGTTCACAGCACAGTACGGTTAACGGCACTTGCTGCTGCTTGACGCGTGGGAAGAGCGGGGGTCGTCAGTTGCGTTATGGTGACTGAATCATACAGCATATGCAGTTGCCGTGATCTAACACACAGACGCGCGTGCGCGCGCACGCACGCGCTATATTAATGCAACGACCACACGAATTCCCAACAACATCGCAGCGAACGGTTGGTAAGGTGTTGCGGAGTGTGTTGGGCGTCGTATAGGGCACCCTGTCGGTGCCCAGCTCGTTGCGAACGCGAATTTCGGCGTGGAACGCATCTTTTTTATGTACTTTTTTTACGTGTGCCCAAAACGGTAGGCTGCGCGATACGAGAAGTACGACACACAAAAAAAAAAGAAACGTGAATGCATAGGGCAAATTGTTAATAACAAAAAAAAAACCACGCACGGTCACGCCACTGCAGTGGCGTGAGCGTGCGTGTTTTTTTCTTATTAACGAAGCACATGTGCTTCCATAAAACATGACAGCCAAGAATGATGAAGTATTCATTTACATACAAATTACTATGAGTTGCTGAAACTCACGCAAAAGAACATAATTTTCTTCCTCGGATATTGATCGAGTGCCTTGGAATTATGCTATGTGAATTTGACACATCAACAGTGCATTATGATTCCCACCATAAGGGGCCACAATCTTGGCAAGTAATAGAAGTACTCTTCCCACCTGATGTGCACCTAACGTAAAGAGGCCTTGTTTCTCAAGTTAGCAATATATATCATATATATATGTATATATAACCACTGGAAAAATATACCAGGTGTAACCAGAAAAAGGTGCACCTGCAAATTTAAAGTTTAAAAGAAGCAATGACATGCCAACCATCCAAAATAGAACGCCTGAGAAAGGAGCATCAATCAGTATTACAGCAGCTAAAAGCCTGCTAACAGCTGAAGGTAGTCATGCTGCTCTTCCATTCAAGTATAGTGTACACTGAGAAAAGATACTGAAGATACACCATCAGCAAATGACAAAAGCAATACAGACCGAGCTTTCTCTTATAATACAAAAAGTTTTTAGCTGAGGAGGAAAATAAGTCATTGGCACACAATAAGTGCACAAAAAAAAAGCTGTCGCACGAGACTGTCAGCGCTTAGACAACACAGGCAAAAATACAGTAGACTGAAGAAGGGAAAACCCATAGCAAAAGTTACCATACTCCTGAGTTCTTGCTTTGCGTGCAAATGAAGCTAGCGTGAAGTTGAACACTAGATTAAAGCACCACAATCAAAATCTGGAAGTCAATGCTTTAGGAATAATACAAAGTACTGAAGAAGCATGCAAGGAGCATTCCTGTGAAGGAAAATATAAATAAAGACTGAAAGCTCTGTGGCCCTGAACAAGACAACACCACAATCAATCGAAGAGCCGTTCGGACACACCAGCAGTTCTGGCCAACACTGAAAAGTCACAAAAACATACCTTTAATGCCTTTTTTACAAGAGAACTTCAAAAGAAATGTGCATACACCAATGCCAGAAGTATCGATGGAAGCTATTACTCATATTCAGCTCTTCATTGAAACACTGACAGAAGATACTTGTACCTGGATGCTTAATTACTTTGGTACAACTCAAGAGCGTCGACGCAAAGTGGCAAAAAAATTATGATGGAAGACTACAATGTGATCAAATGCACACGTCAACCACCAACCAAGGTCCTATGCTAGAGTGAATATCGCAAAAGTCTTGAATGCCTAATGTCACTGGCTCATACTCAGCGTTTTCAATCAAAATCTTGACCTCCCACACAGCATATTATTTCAACAACCTGCCACCTCTCACCATGTCATGAAACAAGCTCGAGTATACACAAACCCTCCTCACCGTTAGGTAGTTAGATAGCTCCACTAGGGCTTCACTCTTGGAACACATAGACCAGGGCCGTAACTAGACGGGTAGTGAGGAGGTTCTGAGCCCCTCAAGTATTTTCATGCTCTGACTTTTCGTCAACAATAGCTTAATCTGGGCAAGTTGGTTCATCGTGGTTGTGTTCTAGTAACAGTGAGAAAAGTTGAGGAAGAGACAAAAAGGACAGGAAAGAGCGCTGACTGCCAACTAAATTTTATTGAAGGTACTACGCCCACTTTTTTACAGAGTACAAGAACAGTGCTCATGCACAACGACACATGTGAGACCATGATAATATAATCTTAACTGAGAAAAGAATACTCTCTCTCCGAATGGATGAGTGAAGGTATACTGATGCACTGATCCATGGCCTTCCTGACAAGAAAATGCTTTCACAGTCTCTCTTTCATTTCTTGTTCTTGCTTTTTTCAAAAACAGTGTTTTATGAAACATAGAACTGCACTTACATTCTTTACAGTGTATGGCCATGCGACTACCATAGCCATTCTTAACATTTTAAGCATGCTGTCTTGCTCAAACATTGGGGCATTGCCCAGTTTGTCTTATGTTTACGTTTCCACATGTCAATAGTATCTCATACACAACATTATATTGGAATTCAGTATACCTATTCTCGTGACGAATGGCTATTCCTGTTGCTTTTTAGTACACACACTTTTGAAAACTTGCAAGGGATGGCAAACAACAAGATAAAATCATATCGGCTCGCTATTTTCTTTATATTGTGAAACACCTTATGTACGTACGGTATAGCATGCAAAGATCTTTGGTCATTCTGTTTTTATTTTGGTCCTGTTTTGTTTAACTTGACTTTCTGCAGGAGGGTTTAGCACACGGGTGTGATGGTGCTGTTGGGATATCCAGCATCTTTTAGTCTTTTAATCTGGTTTTTAAGGCTTACCTCATCCTTGTGCTCACATGACTTCTGAAGGGTGGCCTCAATGCACGTGGTGGCAATTCCTCTGTGTAAATTGCGTAAATGTGTAATTATGTCTTATGATGTACTAAAAAAGATGTCCCAAGATTCAGAATAAGTGACAGTAGTCAAAGTTTTTGTCACTGCCTTTATACAAACACCAGTTTATTTGTTGCCTCCTGCAGTATTTTAGGGCCTCTTATATAGACAGGATGTTTTCTCACTTTTATTACATTTTTGTATTGATGATGCCATATGCTCAGGAGGTAGAATGTCGTTATGTTCTTTTTGATAACTTCTAGCTTCTGAGCAAAGATAATGTTTCAGAAAAATGAAAAAAGGCTAGCATAATATTAAGACATGGGAAGAAAGCAGAGTTTAGCAGCCTACAGTGTTTACCTTATAAGCCTGTATGTATATGTTGCATTATAAGGACGCAGAATGTGTGTAGCTGTACAATATAAATGAAGTGTAAAAATTAAGTGTGTCTATTGTAGTGTTCTTGCAACCAATCTTACCCCCGTATTCTAGAACGTCCCTCCACTCAACGCTTCACCTTCACTTGAGATGGCTGATGGGAGCGCCGTCTTTAAGCAGAGAAAATTGCTGCATGTCAGCAATAATCTGCTGTGATTCTCGAGTAGCGCAGCGTCGCTTTCAAACGAGTAGCGGCACAGTGCTCAACTCTGTCAAGTGAAGGGTGAAAGTCGAGTCGGGGAGCGTTTATGAATATGGGGGTTAGTTTTGTTGTCTTGTTAGCCTGCCATTAACACTGGATTGATGCTACTTTGCTCTAGCTGTACAGTGCTCTCCAATGCTCAAGGAGGCACCGCACGGGGAAGGCTCGGAGCAAACCATGCGTGAGTTTCCTTTCATTGTTACCCTATGCACGTATTAAGTGATAGACTTTAATGTATGCTATTTGTATTGTGCAAGTTTTTGGGGACATACAACTTCCAACACTTATATGTTCTGATGAAAATCACGCAAGAATGAGAGAAGCTTGTGCAAAAATTATGCAAGAGTGTAAGAAGCTTTTGCAGAAGTCTGTGAAATGAAGTTTTGAAATTTTGTGGCAATGTGTCATTGTACAGTGGTCAACAGTCTTGCTCAGCATGCTTGACTGCAGGGCTCCCGGCTGCACAGGCGCATCTACGGAGTGCCTGATGCATGATGGGCCAAATGTCAGCCTGCACACTGGTGCCTCTTATCCCCGTTTGTCTGTTACATCAGTGTCTCTTGTAAAGGGGATCAACTGTGCTACCTTTTTTTTTTTCGAATGTAATGAGTTCTTTTTCCAGATTATTGTTGTTTTAAGGTAGAGCCTCACATTTCTATCAAATACTGAAGATTCTATTTTTCCTTCTAGATGCTATGAAGTCACTCCTTGTGTTACAATAGAGTGAACACTGTTATGAGAAAAGCTACTTTATGGAGTTAACTCACTCCATATTGACTTAACACACAGAATTGGTAAAAACTACACTCCATTCCAGCTGCATTAGGAATAATATTCATTTGCATACTTCTGTTTCTTTTGTTTGTTTGTTGGCTGGAGGTTTGGAGTATAGGGTGGCCAGAGGGCACTGTGTAGTCTTTTTTCATCTTCCCAATTTTGTGAACATCAATTGATAGCCGTATCGGAAGCAGCCAGCATGCTGAAACAGCGGTGCAAGCATGCAAGATATTCACCATTGCATGCAGTCAGTTGCTGTGAGCAACCTACTGCATACAATTAACTGCGAGTGGTGAACTAACGCTGCACTATGTGTGCCTCCTGGAAAGCTGCAATGGTAAAGTGCCACAATCGTATAGTAACATGGATAACATCGCAATTTGTTTGTTGAATAATTTTGCAACAGAATCAATGGAGTTTTGGATAAATTTGTGTATCTGCCTGGTTCATCAAAGCTACAGAGTCAAATGCGGTATATACTCGCGTATTATGTGTACTTTTTTTGTCAATCCGATCATGTGCGAAGCTAGTAGGAATCGCTGGCCTAAAAGCTCAACTGGGAATATATGTTGCAGGCGCTGTCACAGCTGTCTCAAAGCGGATTGTCATTTGTTTGCTAAGCCTGTTCAAATGCCCCCATTTTCTTGAAGTTCTTCCGAACAGTGCTCACAAAAACCAGTTCCCACGACAGGATTATACCAGAGAACATAAGTACTCTCCAATAATTGTCGGGAACCCAACGTAAAGTAAGATGCAGACAAGGAAGCACGATGCCAACACAGTGCTGTGTGTGTCGCCCTTCATGTGTGTGTGTGTCCATTCCTTGTCCCAGTCTTCTATTGCGTTGTGTTCCCTCCGATATCTAACCAACACACCCAAGCTTCTATGCTAAGTCTTATTCAACGCACTCTTCTGCTGGCTCCCATACTGAATATTGCATGTCGAAGAACTCCACGCTGATGTGCTTAGCGGTAGCACGGTTTCAGTTTTCTTCGGTAAGCTTTATAACAGCAATCTGCCTCATATATAATTATTGTAGCCTATCACAAGGAACGGTAAAAACGCAATGGCCAGATGGCGAAACGGGGAAAAAAAAATGAGTGCGAAAACCTGCCTCATCTTGTTGATGTGACAGGTCCTTGCACGCGTTCAACATCTGTGCTGTGTCTCGGGAATACATTCTTGCCGTGGAAAAGGTGGGAAGATAGGAGGCAAACCTTTAGGCATTTCGGACTACACATAAACAGGTTTCAGTTTTCAAGTTCATTATTCTAGGGAAAGCATAAAAGTTCATGGAAGAAGGGACCTTGCACTCAGTCCATTTTGTGTAAGACTGCACTCGCCTGCTCGACAAGAGATGTGCCTGACCAGAGCATCATGAAGTCAAATATGTCTGTGTGTGTGCTGGCAAGGTGGCTCGGGCTGGTTGGGGAGGGCAAAGTATGCGAGCAAAAAGTTTCTTGTAGTAAAGCAGGCTGGCTAATTATACTGGTGAGCAAATTATGTGAGGATGCAAATTGTGCGAGTAAATATGGTATGTACTCTTGTATGTTTCAGCTCTATTGCTATTGATCCTGCGGATCCAACTTGGCATCCGGCAGCAACAAAGAGAGGTTCTGCAGGAGGTGCGACAGCTGAAGCACAAGGTACGGCTCTTGTCCGTGCCTCGGCACGCCCAGCCAGCACAGCGCCCCTCTTACCTTCCGCGGCTGCCTGCTGGTACAATTGGAGAAGTGGAGGCAGCAGAGGCAGCTGTGCAGAGTAAAGCTGTGGCTGCGGCTTTGGTGTATATTTCTTGATTTTTAATATGCCTATGTAACATGCAGAAATTTAGTACTGCTTTAAGATACTGTGTTTCGGGAAACAAACTAGTCAGGTTATCTCATGAGCCACTGTACTACAGTCGAATATGAATAATTCGTACTCAAAGAGGCCAGAAAATTTGTTCAAATTAAAAGAAGTTCAAAATAATGAAAGTTACCGTAATTACTTGAATCTAACACGCACCTTTTTTCCGGTTAAGAGAGTTCATAAATCGCATGTGCGTTAGAATCGAGTACGAAAAAAAAAATGAATATGGTCATTCTATTGCCATCGCCACTTACAAAATGGCCGCCCCCTACGTGCGTCGGCATGGCGCGTCGGTCATTTATGCCTATGTGTTTCCCATGCGCAGCACTTCATACGTGTGCTGAGGAGTTCGTCGTCATCTTGTAGCACATTAGCATCGACGGCATGGTAGGGCCGACTCCAAAAACTCGACGAGTGCACCACAATGCTGCTTCTAAAAGAAAAGTCGTCGCGTGTGCCGGAACGGACAGAAATCGGGCCGCATCGCGGTCATTCGGAGTTCCCGAAACGTGCGTGCGGGACTGGCGGAAACAAAAGCAGAATATTGTCGACAGCAAAGATTCACGCAAAGGCTTCAGTGGACCACAGCAGGGTCGGTTTCCAGAAATTGAAAAGCTGCTCGGCGAGTATGTGATTAAGCAGTGAGCGGCACAGCGGCCCGTGACGACAGAACTGCTCCAAGTGCAGGCTATGCAGTTAGCCTTAGAAAAAGGGCTAATGCAGAGCCATTTTAAAGCGAGCAGGTGCTGGCTAACGAACTTTATGAAGAGAAAAGGCTTTTCCCTCCGAAGGCGAACGGGCATATGCCGGAAGTTGCCGTAGGAGTACGAAGAAAAGCTTCAGAGTCTTCAGAGGTTCCTCCTAAACTTGCGGCACAACAACGGCTACCTGCTTGGGCAAATCGGGAATGCCGATCACACGCCTCTTTACTTCGACATGCCTGGCACCACAACCGTCTAGGAGAAGGGGGCGAAGCAAGTTTGTGTACTGACATCGGGCCACGGTAAAACTAGAGTGACAGCAATGCTTTGTTGCACGTCAGATAGGCATAAGCTTCCCCCGTACTTCATATTTAAACGGAAGACGCTCTCAAAAAGAGTCGTTTTCGCGAGTGGTGTGATCAAGCGGGCCAACGAGAAAAAAGGGGGTGCGCGTTGCAACCGATGTCTTAGTTTTTTTTTTTTTTTTGTCGTGGAAACCGGGCGCGCGTTACAATCAAGGGCGCGGTAGAATAGAGTAAATACGGTAAACGAGCGGAGGGTTCACCATGCAGTGATGCATGTGCATGGAGAAGGTTTATTCACAAATTACAGGACATCCGTGATTAATTAAAGTAGTCAATACATGTCTGTACACGTTGGCCTTGCAACGAGTCAACAAGTTTTGCGTGCAGTTTGCAAAGCTTTTGTACTTCGGCTTCAGTATTCTCCTGGCAAAAGAAGTTGAGCGCGGCAATGTCCAGTGCTGACACTCTTCGAAGACAACTGTGTTTCCACTGTTACCATCTGCGCTGCAGCCGGAGCGTGGCCAGCACACATGATGAGAATGGAGGAGTGTCTCCACCTGGAGAAAAGCAGATCGGCATTCGAGAGAGAAACACTCCGCGGCAGCTTTTTTTTCTCTCTCTCTCTTCATGCGCGGTGTTGAAAGGAGAAGAGTCTCTACATAGCAGGAACGAAAAACAGGGGAGCGTGACACCGGCGCGTTGCAGATCGGCATGAGAGAGCCAACTCTCTGCGACAGCTTTTTTTCCCCTCTTTCTCTTCATGCGCAGTGTTAAGAGGAGAAGGGTCTCTACATGGCAGGGACAGAAACAGCCAAAGCGGGGCACAGGAATGTCGCAGATTGGCATTTGGCAAACATTCCACCGCAGTCTTTTCTTTCCTTTTCTTCATTTTCTTCTTCAAGCATAGCGATGAGGTGTCTGAAGTGCCACCGCAGGATTGGGCGGGGTGCTGAGAGCATTTTCGGAGCGCGGTATAGCTTTGATAAGACCACAGCGTCAGTTCGAATTAAGTGTGTTGGAATTAATGAGATTCGACTGTATTTACTATAGTCTGTGAAGTCCGAGTGAACTGTCCTAAGCTAGCAGACGATGTAGGCGGCATCGTGTGTTTGATGGGCAGTGACTAGCAATAGCCTGCTTAAAACAGACATTCAGTAATTTTGTTCATTTATCACCCTATTTCGTGTCCGCTGCGGCTCTCTCTACTTTGAGCTACAGTTCACCCTGCCTTGTGTTAGCCGATTTCTTACCTTTTTAAAAATCTAACATGCACCCAATTTCGCAGTGTGAAGAAAAATGCACCTTTGTTTATTGTGATGAGATTTCTATAGCGACATGCCTCTTTGTTGGCTATCACAGAAAAAGATAAACAGCAAATGGTGCGACCATCTAGTGCGACCTTTATTTTTCTATCAGTTTCATCTATGACCAAGATTTGGTCGCTCTAAGGTTGCCTCTTAGTACACCTTGATCATGTTCATTTATCTTGTTGTGCTCTGCTTACAATGCATTGATTAAAAACATGTCCAAGCTTCTTTTTGAATTCCACATATTTTATCGTTTTTCACCTGTAGAAGCTACTCCTGGTCAACATTCAGGCAAAGACATTGTAACCTCGAAGAAACGTGGTACAAAGTAATTATACTATTTCATAGCTAGAATCAATATTTATTAAGGGTTATAACAGTGTTGTATTTGATTTCATAACCGCGAAACTGCATTCAGAGAAGGACTTTGAAAGGTTCTCACACTGAGTGTGAGAGGGCTGATGTGGAAACCATTTTAGGTCAAGTGAGTTGAAGTTAGCGTAAAAAAACAATGAAATGTGATGCCCAAAAATTCAAGTTGTTGTTTTCAGTGTCCTCTTCTTGCAGAATTTTATCATGAAAACATTTCGATGTGCTGTAGCGTTTACCCCATCTATGCTTCTTGCATTTTTTTACAGCGCAAGCACCTCCTGCAGATTGGGGGACGTGGCCTCCGAAAAATTGGTGTGAATGCCATGAAGGCTGTATTGGCACATGACGTGCAAGTGCTGTACAGCCTTCATGGCAGAAAAGGGAAAAGGGCCTTTGTGAACCTGAGGCTCTGTAGATTAGTGATAGGTTAGACTTGTTCATTGTTTTATGTGTGTGTACCCTTGTGTATTCTCTGTACAGCAGTGCTTCATGTGTACTATGGTATTTCTGTTCTTGTATGCAGATGTCATCTGCCAAAAAGCTGGGTGCGACCAGGCGGAGGCCCTCAACTTTATTAAGAGGTGGCTGCCAGGGTCTGGTGATCGCTGTGGGGGCAGGAAGCGGCGCTTCAGAGAAGAATTTGTTGTGGAGCAGCCCGATGATCCCCACTCTCAGAGTGCAGATTATCGGCTGCTCGCGGCAGCTGGCTTCCTGCCCAGCCACAGCAGCCAGGGCCTTGACAGCACCACTGTCACTGTGCCCCCAAAGCAACCTGACCTGCACTAGAGCGGGCCTTTTTTAGTTGTGTATATATATTTTTCAATGTATACATTTTTTGTTGTACCAAATAAATAAAAAAAAACAAAGAATAAATAGTCTGCAGACTGTCGGTGGTGCACTGTTCGGCTAGCTTATGCTGATTCGGAAGCACCATCACCATGTTTTAGTTACAAAAAATGCTCTAAACTATGAATACTCTCGATTACCATGTGGGGGACATATGTGGGGATTGCAAGTGGGGGACATACGCTTTCAACATTTACTTCCTAACGACTTTTTTCGATCTGCTGTACCAAATACCAGTACCAAATAAAGCACTCGCTATTGCAAAAGATAAATTGGTAAAAAAATAAACTACACTTCTAGTGTTAGCAAAGGGAATGAGGTATAAAAGATGAAATAGATCGAGTAACTGCTTTCAGTTCTCAGCATTCAATTTTCTGTTGCCCCAAGTATACAGGGCTGCAAAGCTACAAGAGCGGGTCACCGAGGCATATTGTTTAAATAATCCGGTAAGAAAAATTCCCTACTAATAATGGTTACATAATGGCAAGCCAATCAGTAGCCAATATTCGTCGTGCAGGAAACATCGGTGTAATAACGGCATTTGATGGGCTGCAATGTGGCCCTGGATTGGTCCAATGTCGGTCGCACATCCGTAGCCAATATTCCTCGTGCAGCAAACATCGGCGTAAAAATGGCATGTGATTGGCTGAAATATGGCCCAATGTTGGCCGAACATTGGCAGCTTTGTCGGCAATACGATGGGCCTTCGTCGGCCCAATGTTGGTTGCATACTGGCTTAAACATCGGCAAAACGTCGGTCCATCATTGGCTTGAACGTCGGCCCGACATTGGTTTGAAGTTGCACTTCCGACGTCGGCCCGACGTCGGTGCCGATGTTAGCCGATGTTGGTCCAAGATCTGCCTGGGTATCTTCAAACTATCAGCGCAAAAAAAAGCGCCGCACCACCACCGGGTGGGCTCGAAACTCCAACCTTTTGGTTAACAGCCGATTGCGCAAGCCAATTGCGCCACGGAGACAGTCCTGCTCCACTCTCACCACCATCAGAACATATCTTCAAAGCTATCAGCCTAAAGAAAAAAAGCACCGCGCCACCACCAGGTGGGCTCGAACTTCCAACCTTTCGGTTAACAGCCAATTGCGCCACGGAGACAGTCCTGCTTCACTCTCACCACCATCAGAACATATCTTCAAAGCTATCAGCACAAAGAAAAAAAAGCGCCACACCATCGTCGGGTGGGCTCGAACCTCCAACCTTTCGGTTAACAGCCGATCGCGCAAGCCAATTGCGCCACGGAGACAGTCCTGCTCCACACTCACCACCGTCAAAACATTTCTTCAGAGCTATCACCCCAAAGAAAAAAAAGCGCCGCACCACCACCGGGTGGGCTCGAAACTCCAACCTTTCGGTTAACAGCCGATCGCGCTAGCCAATTGCGCCATGGAGACAGTCCTGCTCCACTCTCACCACCATCAGAACATATCTTCAAAGCTATTACCACAAAGAAAAAAAGCGCCGCAACACCACCGGGTTGGCTCGAACCTCCAACCTTTCGGTTAACAGCCGATCGCGCTAGCCAATTGCGCCACGAAGACAGTCCTGCTGCACTCTCACCACCATCAGAACATATCTTCAAAGCTATTACCGCAAAGAAAAAAGCAACACACCACTCCCGGGAGGGCTCGAAATTCCAACCTTTCGGTTAACAGCCGATCGCGCTCCACTCTCACCACCATCAGAACATATCTTCAAACTATCAGCGCAAAAAAAAGCGCAGCACCACCACCGGGTGGGCTCGAAATTCCAACCTTTTGGTTAACAGCCGATCGCGCTTGCCCATTGCGCCACGGGGACAGTCTTGCTCCACTCTCACCACCATCAGAACATATCATCAAAGCTATCAGCCCAAAGAAAAAAAAGCGCCGCACCACCACCGGGTGGGCTCGAACCTTCAACCTTTCGGTTAACAGCCGATCGCACTAGCCAATTGCGCCACGGAGGCAGTCGTGCTCCACTCTTACCACCATCAGAACATATCTTCAAAGCTATCAGCACAAAGAAAAAAGCAACACACCACTCCCGGGAGGGCTCGAACCTCCAACTTTTCGGTTAACAGCCGATCGCGCTGGCCAATTGCTCCACGGAGACAGTCCTGCTCCACTCTCACCACCATTAGAACATATCTTTCAAGCTATCAGCCCAAAGAAAAAAAAAGCGCCGCACCACCACCGGGTGGGCTCGAACCTCCACCCTTTTGGTTAACGGCCGATCGCGCTAGCCAATTGCGCCACGTAGACAATCGTGCTCCACGCTCACCAACATCAGAAAATATCTTCAAAGCTATCATCGCAAAGAAAAAAGCAACACACCCCACCCGGGAGGGCTCGAACCTCCAACTTTTTGGTTAAAAGCCGATCGCGCTAGCCAATGGCGCCACGGGGACAGTCCTGCTCCACTCTCACCACCGTCAGAACATTTCTTCAGAGCTATCAGCCTAAAGAAAAAAAGCGCCGCACCACCACCGGGTGGGCTCGAACCTACAACCTTTCGGTTAACAGCCGATCGCGCTAGCCAATTGCGCCACAGAGACAGTCGTGCTTCACTCTCACCACCGTCAGACCATTTCTTCAGAGCTATCGCCCCAAAGAAAAAAAAAGCGCCGCACCACCACCGGGTGGGCTCGAACCTCCAACCTTTCGGTTAAAAGTTGATCGCGCTAGCCAATTGCGCCACGGAGACAGTCCTGCTCCACTCTCACCACCGTCAGAACATTTCTTCAGAGCTATCAGCCCAAAGAATAAAAAGCGCCGCACCACCACCGGGTGGGCTCGAACCTCCAACCTTTCGGTTAACAGCCGATCGCGCTAGCCAAATGCGCCACGGAGACAGTCGTGCTCCACTCTCACCACCATCAGAACATATCTTCAAAGCTATCAGCCCAAAGAAAAAAAAAGCGCCGCACCACCACCAGGTGGGCTCGAACCTCCAACCTTTCGGTTAACAGCCGATCGCGCTAGCCAATTGCGCCACGGGGACAGTCTTGCTCCACCCTCACCACCATCAGAACATATCTTCAAAGCTATCAGCGCAAAGAAAAAAAAGCGCCGCACCCCCACCGGGTGGGCTCGAAACTCCAACCTTTCGGTTAACAGCCGATCGCGCTAGCCAATTGCACCATGGAGACAGTCCTGCTCCACTCTCACCACCGTCAGAACATATCTTCAAAGCTATTACCACAAAGAAAAAAGCAACACACCACTCCTGGGAGGGCTCGAAACTCCAACCTTTCGGTTAACAGCTGATCGCGGCAGCCCATTGCGCCACGGAGACAGCCTTGCTCCAATCTCAACACCATCAGAACATATCTTCAAAGCTATTAGCGCAAAGAAAAAAAGCGCCGCACCACCACCGGGTGGGCTCGAACATCCAACCTTTCGGTTAACAGCCGATCGCGCTAGCCAATTGCGCCACGGAGACAGTCCTGCTCCACTCTCACCACCATCAGAACATATCTTCAAAGCAGTTAGTGCAAAGAAA
Organism: Rhipicephalus microplus; assembly: GCF_043290135.1. NCBI lineage: Eukaryota > Metazoa > Arthropoda > Arachnida > Ixodida > Ixodidae > Rhipicephalus > Rhipicephalus microplus. The sequence continues at coordinate 3,371,404 of NW_027464602.1, forward strand.
AAAGCAGCACACCACTCCCGGGAGGGCTCGAAACTCCAACCTTTCGGTTAACAGCCGATCGCGCTAGCCCATTGCGCCACGGGGACAGTCTTGCTCCACTCTCACCACCATCAGTACATATCTTCAAAGCTATCAGCACAAAGAAAAAAAATGCCGCACCACCTCCGGGTGGGCTCGAACCTCCAACCTTTCGGTTAACAGCCGATCGCGCTAGCCTATTGCCCCACGGAGACAGTCGTGCTCCACTCTCACCACCGTCAGAACATTTCTTCAGAGCTATCACCCCAAAGAAAAAAAAGAGCCGCAGCACCACCGGGTGGGCTCGAACCATCAACCTTTCGGTTAACAGCCGATCGCGCTAGCCAATTGCGCCACGAAGACAGTCCTGCTGCACTCTCACCACCACCAGAACATATCTTCAAACTATCAGCGCAAAAAAAAGCGCCGCACCACCACCGGGTGGGCTCGAAACTCCAACCTTTTGGTTAACACCCGATCGCGCTAGCCAATTGCGCCACAGAGACAGTCTTGCTCCACTCTGAACACCATCAGAACATATCTTCAAAGCTACAAGCGCAAAGAAAAAAAAGCGCCGCACCACCACCAGGTGGGCTCGAACCTCCAACCTTTCGGTTAACAGCCGATCGCGCTAGCCAATTGCGCCACGGGGACAGTCTTGCTCCACCCTCACCACCATCAGAACATATCTTCAAAGCTATCAGCGCAAAGAAAAAAAAGCGCCGCACCACCACCGGGTGTGCTCGAACCTCCAACCTTTCGGTTAACAGCCGATCGCGCTAGCCAATTGCGCCAGGGAGACAGTCCTGCTCCACTCTCACCACCATCAGAACATATCTTCAAAGCTATCAGCCCAAAGAAAAAAAAGCACCGCACCACCACCGGGTGGGCTCGAACCTCCAACCTTTCGTTTAACAGCCAATCGCGCTAGCCAATTGCGCCACGGAGACAGTCCTGCTCCACTCTCACCACCATCAGAACATATCTTCAAAGCTATCAGCACAAAGAAAAAAAAGCGCCGCACCACCACCGGGTAGGCTCGAAACTCCAACCTTTCGGTTAACAGCCGATCGCGCTAGCCAATTGCGCCATGGAGACAGTCCTGCTCCACTCTCACCACCATCAGAACATATTGCCACAAGGCAGTAGTGGGATTGGGGCATAAAGCGGTAGAGGGTCCCTGGCAAAAAGAGAAGACTACGAAGTGGATAGAGACTGGTTCCAGCCCGCCAGTGCGCCAGGCATTGTCATCGCGTGTAATCGTTGTAAATATCTGTAAATATACGTTTTCTTGTAAGATTATTGGTGGAGGTGCGGGGTACGCCTACCTGGCTTTTCCGGCAAACCAACACGGAACTTCGGAGTGGTTGCCACCTTCATTTTTCTGCAATGGCTCAACAGGCCCACTCACAAGAGCAACAGCAGCCGCAGCTGCAGCCGCAGCTGCAGCAGCAGCAGCAGCAGCACCACCAGCACCAGCACCAGCAGCACAAGCAGCACCAGCACCAGCAGCAGCAGCTGCCTCCTCTGATTCTCCTGCCTCCACGAGACCCCGGAACCTTCTCGGGCACAGGCAAGGACAAGGTGAATGTTGAAGATTGGGTCGCTTTGTACGAGCGCGTGAGCGAATACTATAGGTGGGACCCTACGTTGATGCTGGCCAACGTTGTATTTTACTTGCGGGATACGGCGCTCACCTGGTATGAGACGCACGAGTCGGAGTTGACCAGCTGGGACGTTTGCAAACTGAAGCTTCTCGAGTTATTCAGCAGGCCATTTGGGCGACAGCAGGCCGCGAGGAAAGACCTGGAATGTCGCGTGCAGACATCGACAGAATCGTATGTATCTTACATACAGGACGTATTGGGCCTCTGTCGAAAGGTGGACGAGAACATGAGCGAAACTGACAAAATCGCTCACATATTGAAGGGAATTGCCGATGACGCGTTCAATCTGTTGATCGTTAAAGATTGCGCCACCGTCGACGCGGTTGTGAAGGAGTGTCAGCGCTTCGAGCACGCCAAGAACCGTCGCATAACCCGCCAGTTTGCGCGTCTGCCTAATACTGCAGCCACTTCGACCTGTGAATACAGCCCCAAGTTCACGCAAGCTACATCGTCCGAAAATGTCACCCGAATCGTTCGTCGCGAACTCGAAGCAATGGCTCCTGCAGCCATCGCCTCTGACGGTCCTCAAGACAACGCATCCACCGTCTCCCTCATCCAAGCCGTCGTTCGCCAAGAAATAGCAAATCTCGGCATCACACCTGTTTGCGCTGTTCGCACCACCGAGAGCTCGGCTTCTGTTAACCAGATTCCGGTGTACCCTTCACGCTACCCTTCCCGCTACCGGAACCCTGCTGAATGGAGAACGTCGGATGATAGACCAATCTGCTTTCACTGCTCTCGCGCCGGCCACATTGCACGCTACTGTCGCAATCGTTGGTCATCCAATTCATCTTGGAACACTGGGACATGGCGTCGCTTTGAAGGCAGTTCTCGCCGCTTTTCTACTTCGTACGATCCACAGCCTGCTCCTACTAACGTTCAGGGCCGAAGGTTCAGCCGGTCGCCTTCACCCCAAGGCCGCCGATCTCTCTCGCCGATGATTTCTCGATCCAGGTCCCCTGCACGACCTGGGCCCTCAACCTCGGGAAACTAGACCATGCAGCTCCCGGAGGTGACGCTGCATTAACGACCCATTCTGCAAATCCTCTGTTGACGATTCCTACACGCCGCAATATTTTGGACCTTTTGGTGGATGATGTTACCGTTACAGCCCTGATAGACACTGGTGCACAAGTTTCAGTCATGAGCGCTGCTCTCTGTACTAAACTGCGAAAAGTGATCACGCCTCCTATTAAGTGTGCAGTAATGCTTGCCGATGGGAGCACATCTGCCGTTCTCGGCATGTGTACTTCTCGCGTATGTATTGCTGGGCGCCAGACCGTCGTATTGTTCACCGTGCTTGAGCAGTGCCCACATGACGTGATTCTTGGCCTCGACTTTCTCTCTGCGCACTCCGCCCTTATCGACTGCTCGACAGGTCTTCTTCAGTTGGAACTGCCTTTTGACGCCGCTGTTGCCCATAACGCTCAAAGTCGCCTTTGTGCCACCGAGTTCCTGCATCTTCCGCCGCAAGCCGCGACTTACGTGCAGCTCGTGTGTGATCCGCCTGTGCGCGATGGTGAATATGTCGTTTCACCTATTACCGACGTTGTGCTAAAGCACTCCATTGCTGTCCCGCACACCGTGGTGAGAGTATGCCACAATCAGACCCATTTGTCTCTTTTGAACTTTGGTTTCTCCACGCATGTGCTGCCTGCTGGTATTAAACTAGGCGTCATGTCGTCGCTGCAAGAGTGTGATATTTCTGAACTGTCGGCTCAGCAACCTACTCCACATGTCAACTTGCTCACTGCGCCCAACCTGTCAAGCATTGACATTGCCAAAATGATAGCGCCAGATCTTTCGCCCTCCGAAGCACAAGACCTCCACCGTCTGTTGACATCCTATGCGGACATGTTCGATCTTGACAACCGCCCTTTAGGCCAGACATCAGTTGTGACCCATCACATCAACACCGGCGATGCCAACCCAATTCATCGCCGCCCTTACCGCGTCTCGGTCGCCGAACGCTCTGTCATCCAGAAAGAGGTCGAGAAAATGCTCGCCAAAGGCGTCGTCGAACACTCATCTAGTCCGTGGGCATCCCCGGTAGTGCTTGTCAAGAAGAAGGACAACACATGGCGATTTTGTGTCGACTATAGACATCTCAACAAGGTCACTAAGAAGGACGTTTACCCTTTACCAAGAATAGATGACGCCCTTGACTGCCTTCATGGCGCAAAGTTTTTCTCGTCCATTGACCTTCGATCTGGTTATTGGCAGATCGCTGTTGACCCACGGGACCGAGAAAAAACAGCATTTGTAACCCCCGATGGGTTATATCAATTTAAAGTAATGCCGTTTGGGCTTTGTAATGCGCCGGCCACCTTTGAGCGCATGATGGACTCCCTTCTGCGCGGCTTCAAATGGTCCACTTGCTTATGCTACTTGGATGATAAAATTGTTTTTTCACCGACGTTCGCAAGCCATCTAGAGCGACTGTCCAGTATTCTCCAAGTATTTCGCAACGCTGGTCTTCAGCTGAACTCTTCCAAATGCCGTTTCGGCCGTCGCGAAATAACTGTACTTGGTCACCTCGTTAACGCATCTGGGGTACAGCCCGATCCGGACAAAATTCGCGCATTGACTCAATTTCCCGTGCCCTCTTCTCATAAGGATGTCCGGAGCTTCCTTGGTTTGTGCTCCTATTTTCGCCGCTTCGTCCGAAATTTCGCCGATATTGCGCGGCCTCTCACCGAGCTTCTTAAAAAAGACGTCCCATTTACTTGGAATTCGCCTCAGAGTGCTGCATTTTCGGCGCTCATTGCAGCCCTCACGACTACGCCAATATTAGCCCACTTCGATCAGACTGCCCCGACAGAAGTTCGTACGGACGCGAGTGGCCACGGAATTGGTGCTGTTTTAGCTCAGCGTCAGCATGGACGTGACTGTGTCATCGCCTACGCCAGCCGCCTTTTATCCCCTGCCGAGAGGAACTATTCAATCACCGAAAGAGAGTGTCTTGCTCTTGTTTGGGCTGTCGCTAAATTTCGCCCGTACCTCTTCGGCCGCAGTTTTACTGTTGTAACTGATCACCATGCACTCTGCTGGCTTTCCTCGCTAAAGGATCCCACGGGACGTCTCGGTCGTTGGTCTCTACGCCTCCAAGAATACACCTTCTCGGTCGTGTATAAATCTGGTCACCTCCATCAAGACGCCGACTGCCTGTCACGGTATCCAGTGGATCCACCAGACGCCACAGAGAGAGCTACGGAGGCTTGCGTCTTATCAATATCAGACTTTCTTGATATAGCTTCTGAGCAACGCCGCGACCCGGATTTACTTCCCATCATAGAAAGCCTGAGTTCCGCTACTCCACCCACTTCTCTGAACTTGTATTTCCTTCATGTAGGAGTTCTCTACCGCCACAACATGCGCCCTAACGGCCCTGACCGCCTTCTCGTCGTGCCTTCCCATTTGCGTGTAGATGTTCTCCGACAGCTTCACGATGAACCTGCCGCCGGTCACCTTGGAGTCACTCGCACTTATGATCGCGTCCGGCGCCGTTTTTTCTGGCCACGCCTATATCGCTCTGTGCAAAAGTATGTTGCCAGCTGCGACCTTTGTCAACGTCGAAAACGACCAACATCGCTTCCAGCTGGCCTTCTTAACCCTATTGATATCCCTGCTGAACCATTCTACCGCGTAGGGCTCGACCTTCTCGGGCCATTTCCCACTTCTGCATCAGGGAACAAATGGGTTGCCGTGGCGACCGACTACGCGACACGTTATGCGATCACCCGCGCTCTTCCAACCAGCTGCGCTACCGATGTCGCCGACTTTCTGCTACATGACATCATATTGCATCACGGCGCTCCTCGACAGCTCGTTACTGACCAAGGCCGATACTTTTTATCTCGCATCGTCCAGGATATCGTACGTTCCTGTTCCACGAACCACAAGTTCACAACGGCATACCATCCACAAACTAATGGACTTACAGAGCGCCTGAATCGCACTATCACGGACATGTTGTCAATGTATGTTTCTCCAGACCACCGTGACTGGGACGCAACGTTACCCTACGTCACCTTCGCTTACAACTCCTCCAGACATGACACCGCAGGCTCTTCCCCGTTCTACCTTCTTTATGGACGGGAACCCTCGCTGCCTCTTGATACACTCCTTCCCGCTGGTTCAAGCTCCCCTGTCACATACGTCCGCGATGCCATAGAGCGAGCCGACGCAGCACGACAGATTGCCCGAGAACGACTCATGCTTTCTCAAGCCTCTCAGAAATATCGATACGATCGTCACCACCGTGAAGTTTCGTATGCACCAGGTTCTCTCGTACTCTTGTGGACCCCATGTCGTCACATCGGCCTCTCCGAAAAACTTTTATTTCGCTATGACGGACCATACAAAGTCCTTCGCAAGATCAGCAACCTCTCCTACGAGATACAGCGAGTCGTCGACGAAGCGCACTCAATGCAACAACCATCCACTGTTGTGCACGTCGTAAGACTGAAGCCTTATGTGTCACCCAACACTCCCCTTTCGTGACAAGCGCCGGGTCGGCGCTTTAACGCCGCGGGGTAGTGCCACAAGGCAGTAGTGGGATTGGGGCATAAAGCGGTAGAGGGTCCCTGGCAAAAAGAGAAGACTACGATGTGGATAGAGACTGGTTCCAGCCCGCCAGTGCGCCAGGCATTGTCATCGCGTGTAATCGTTGTAAGTATCTGTAAATATACGTTTTCTTGTAAGATTATCTTCAAAGCTATTACCACAAAGAAAAAAGCAACACACCACTCCTGGGAGGGCTCGAACCTCCAACCTTTTGGTTAACAGCCGATCGCGCAAGCCAATTGCGCCACGGAGACAGTCCTGCTCCACTCTCACCACCATCAGAACATATCTTCAAAGCTATTAGCGCAAAGAAAAAAAGCGCCGCGCCACCACCGGGTGGGCTCGAACCTCCAACCTTTCGGTTAACAGCCGATCGCGCTAACCCAATGCGCCACGGGGACAGTCTTGCTCTACTCTCACCACCATCAGAACATATCTTCAAAGCTATCAGCGCAAAAAAAAGCGCCGCACCACCACCGGGTGGGCTCGAACCTCCAACCTTTCGGTTAACAGCCGATCGCGCTAGCCAATTGCGCCACGGAGACAGTCTCGCTCCACTCTCAACACCATCAGAACATATCTTCAAAGCTATCAGCACAAAGAAAAAAAAACGCCGCACCACCACCGGGTGGGCTCGAACCTCAAACCTTTCGGTTAACAGCCGATCGCGCAAGCCAATTGCGCCATGGAGACAGTCCTGCTCCACTCTCACCACCATCAGAACATATCTTCAAAGCTATCAGCACAAAGAGAAAAAAGCGCCGCACCACCACCGGGTGGGCTCGAAACTCCAACCTTTCGGTTAACAGCCGATCGCGCTAGCCAATTGCGCCATGGAGACAGTCCTGCTCCACTCTCACCACCATCAGAACATATCTTCAAAGCTATTACCACAAAGAAAAAAGCAACACACCACTCCTGGGAGGGATCGAAACTCCAACCTTTCAGTTAACAGCTGATCGCGCTAGCCCATTGCGCCACGGAGACAGCCTTGCTCCAATCTCAACACCATCAGAACATATCTTCAAAGCTATTAGCGCAAAGAAAAAAAGCGCCGCACCACCACCGGGTGGGCTCGAACATCCAACCTTTCGGTTAACAGCCGATCGCGCTAGCCAATTGCGCCACGGAGACAGTCCTGCTCCGCTCTCACCACCATCAGAACATATATATCTTCAAAGCTATTAGTGCAAAGAAAAAAGCAGCACACCCCTCCCGGGAGGGCTCGAAACTCCAACCTTTCGGTTAACAGCCGATCGCGCTAGCCCATTGCGCCACGGGGACAGTCTTGCTCCACACTCACCACCATCAGTACATATCTTCAAAGCTATCAGCACAAAGAAAAAAAAACGCCGCACCACCACCGGGTGGGCTCGAACTTCCAACCTTTCGGTTAACAGCCGATCGCGCAAGCCAATTGCGCCACGGAGACAGTCCTGCTCTACTCTCACCACCATCAGAACATATCTTCAAAGCTATCGACCCAAAGAAAAAAAGCACCGCACCACCACCGGGTGGGCTCGAACCTCCAACCTTTCGGTCAACAGGTAATCGCGCTAGCCAATTGCGCCACGGAGACAGTCCTGCTCCACTCTCACCACCATCAGAACATATCTTCAAAGCTATCAGCACAAAGAAAAAAAAGCGGCACACCATCACCGCGTGGGCTCGAACCTCCAACCTTTCGGTTAACAGCCGATCGCGCTAGCCAACTGCGCAACGGAGACAGTCGTGCTCCACTCTCACCACCATCAGAACATATCTTCAAAGCTATTAGCCCAAAGAAAAAAAAAGCGCCGCACCACCTCCGGGTGGGCTCGAACCTCCAACCTTTCGGTTAACAGCCGATCGCGCTAGCCTATTGCCCCACGGAGACAGTCGTGCTCCACTCTCACCACCGTCAGAACATTTCTTCAGAGCTATCACCCCAAAGAAAAAAAAGAGCCGCAGCACCACCGCGTGGGCTCGAACCTCCAACCTTTCGGTTAACAGCCGATCGCGCTAGCCAATTGCGCCACGAAGACAGTCCTGCTGCACTCTCACCACCATCAGAACATATCTTCAAACTATCAGCGCAAAAAACAGCGCCGCACCACCACCGGGTGGGCTCGAAACTCCAACCTTTTGGTTAACAGCCGATCGCGCATGCCCATTGCGCCACGGGGACAGTCTTGCTCCACTCTCACCACCATCAGAACATATCTTCAAAGCTATCAGCCCAAAGAAAAAAAAAGCGCCGCACCACCACCGGGTGGGCTCGAACCTTCAACCTTTCGGATAACAGCTGATCGCACTCGCCAATTGCGCCACGGAGGCAGTCGTGCTCCACTCTTACCACCATCAGAACATATCTTCAAAGCTATCAGCACAAAGAAAAAAAAGCGCCGCACCACCACCGGGTGGGCTCGAACCTCCAACCTTTCGGTTGACAGCCGATCGCGCTAGCCCATTGCGCCACGGAGATAGCCTTGCTCCACTCTCAACACCATCAGAACATATCTTCAAAGCTATTAGCGCAAAGAAAAAAAGCGCCGCACCTCCACCGGGTGGGCTCGAACCTCGAACCTTTCGGTTAAAAGCCGATCGCGCTAGCCATTCGCGCCACGAAGACAGTCCTGCTCCACTTTCACCACCATCAGAAAATATCTTCAAAGCTATTAGTGCAAAGTAAAAAGCAACACACCATTCCCGGGAGGGCTCGAAACTCCAACCCTTCGGTTTACAGCCGATCGCGCTAGCCCATTGCGCCACGAGGACAGTCTTGCTCCACTCTCACCACCATCAGAACATATCTTCAAAGCTATCAGCACAAAGAAAAAAAAAGCGCCGCACCACCACCGGGTGGGCTCGAACCTCCAACCTTTCGGTTAACAGCCGATTGCGCTAGCCCATTGTGCCACGGAGACAGTCTTGCTCCCTTCTCACCACCATCAGAACATATCTTCAAAGCTATCAGCCCAAAGAAAAAAAAGCGCCGCACCACCACCGGGTGGGCTCGAACCTCCAACCTTTCGGTTAACAGCCGATCGCACTAGCCAATTGCGCCACGGAGACAGTCGTGCTCCACTCTTACCACCATCAGAACATATCTTCAAAGCTATCAGCGCAAAGAAAAAAGCAACACACCACTCCCGGGAGGGCTCGAACCTCCAACTTTTGGGTTAACAGCCGATCGCGCTGGCCAATTGCGCCACGGAGACAGTCCTGCTGCACTCTCACCACCATCAGAACATATCTTCAAAGCTATTAGCGCAAAGAAAAAAAAGCGCCGCACCACCACCGGGTGGGCTCGAACATCCAACCTTTCGGTTAACAGCCGATCGCGCTAGCCAATTGCGCCACGGAGACAGTCCTGCTCCACTCTCACCACCATCAGAACATATCTTCAAAGCTATTAGTGCAAAGAAAAAAGCAGCACACCACTCCCGGGAGGGCTCGAAACTCCAACCTTTCGGTTAACAGCCGATCGCGCTAGCCCATTGCGCCACGGGGACAGTCTTGCTCCACTCTCACCACCATCAGTACATATCTTCAAAGCTATCAGCACAAAGAAAAAAAAAACGCCGCACCACCACCGGGTGGGCTCGAACCTCCAACCTTTCGGTTAACAGCCGATCGCGCAAGGCAATTGCGCCACGGAGACAGTCCTGCTCCACTCTCACCACCATCAGAACATATCTTCAAAGCTATCAGCACAAAGAAAAAAAAGCGGCACACCATCACCGCGTGGGCTCGAACCTCCAACCTTTCGGTTAACAGCCGATCGCGCTAGCCAAATGCGCCACGGAGACAGTCGTGCTCCACTCTCACCGCCATCAGAACATATCTTCAAAGCTATCAGCCCAAAGAAAAAAAAAAGCGCCGCACCACCTCCGGGTGGGCTCGAACCTCCAACCTTTCGGTTAACAGCCGATCGCGCTAGCCTATTGCCCCACGGAGACAGTCGTGCTCCACTCTCACCACCGTCAGAACATTTCTTCAGAGCTATCACCCCAAAGAAAAAAAAGAGCCGCAGCACCACCGGGTGGGCTCGAACCTCCAACCTTTCGGTTAACAGCCGATCGCGCTAGCCAATTGCGCCACGAAGACAGTCCTGCTGCACTCTCACCACCATCAGAACATATCTTCAAACTATCAGCGCAAAAAAAAGCGCCACACCATCATCGGGTGGGCTCGAACCTCCAACCTTTCGGTTAACAACCGATCGCGCAAGCCAATTGCGCCACGGAGACAGTCGTGCTCCACTCTCACCGCCATCAGAACATATCTTCAAAGCTATCAGCCCAAAGAAAAAAAAAGCGCCGCACCACCACCGGGTGGGCTCGAACCTTCAACCTTTCGGATAACAGCTGATCGCACTCGCCAATTGCGCCACGGAGGCAGTCGTGCTCCACTCTTACCACCATCAGAACATATCTTCAAAGCTATCAGCACAAAGAAAAAAAAGCGCCGCACCACCACCGGGTGGGCTCGAACCTCCAACCTTTCCGTTAACAGCCGATTGCGCTAGCCCATTGTGCCACGGAGACAGTCTTGCTCCCTTCTCACCACCATCAGAACATATCTTCAAAGCTATCAGCCCAAAGAAAAAAAAGCGCCGCACCACCACCGGGTGGGCTCGAACCTCCAACCTTTCGGTTAACAGCCGATCGCACTAGCCAATTGCGCCACGGAGACAGTCGTGCTCCACTCTTACCACCATCAGAACATATCTTCAAAGCTATCAGCGCAAAGAAAAAGCAACACACCACTCCCGGGAGGGCTCGAACCTCCAACTTTTGGGTTAACAGCCGATCGCGCTGGCCAATTGCGCCACGGAGACAGTCCTGCTGCACTCTCACCACCATCAGAACATATCTTCAAAGCTATTAGCGCAAAGAAAAAAAGCGCCGCACCACCACCGGGTGGGCTCGAACATCCAACCTTTCGGTTAACAGCCGATCGCGCTAGCCAATTGCGCCACGGAGACAGTCCTGCTCCACTCTCACCACCATCAGAACATATCTTCAAAGCTATTAGTGCAAAGAAAAAAGCAGCACACCACTCCCGGGAGGGCTCGAAACTCCAACCTTTCGGTTAACAGCCGATCGCGCTAGCCCATTGCGCCACGGGGACAGTCTTGCTCCACTCTCACCACCATCAGTACATATCTTCAAAGCTATCAGCACAAAGAAAAAAAAACGCCGCACCACCACCGGGTGGGCTCGAACCTCCAACCTTTCGGTTAACAGCCGATCGCGCAAGGCAATTGCGCCACGGAGACAGTCCTGCTCCACTCTCACCACCATCAGAACATATCTTCAAAGCTATCAGCACAAAGAAAAAAAAGCGGCACACCATCACCGCGTGGGCTCGAACCTCCAACCTTTCGGTTAACAGCCGATCGCGCTAGCCAAATGCGCCACGGAGACAGTCGTGCTCCACTCTCACCGCCATCAGAACATATCTTCAAAGCTATCAGCCCAAAGAAAAAAAAAGCGCCGCACCACCTCCGGGTGGGCTCGAACCTCCAACCTTTCGGTTAACAGCCGATCGCGCTAGCCTATTGCCCCACGGAGACAGTCGTGCTCCACTCTCACCGCCGTCAGAACATTTCTTCAGAGCTATCACCCCAAAGAAAAAAAAGAGCCGCAGCACCACCGGGTGGGCTCGAACCTCCAACCTTTCGGTTAACAGCCGATCGCGCTAGCCAATTGCGCCACGAAGACAGTCCTGCTGCACTCTCACCACCATCAGAACATATCTTCAAACTATCAGCGCAAAAAAAAGCGCCGCACCACCACCGGGTGGGCTCGAAACTCCAACCTTTTGGTTAACAGCCGATCGCGCTAGCCAATTGCGCCACAGAGACAATCTTGCTCCACTCTCAACACCATCAGAACATATCTTCAAAGCTACAAGCGCAAAGAAAAAAAAAGCGCCGCAGCACCACCGGGTGGGCTCGAACCTCCAACCTTTCGGTTAACAGCCGATCGCGCTAGCCAATTGCGCCACGGGGACAGTCTTGCTCCACCCTCACCACCATCAGAACATATCTTCAAAGCTATCAGCCCAAAGAAAAAAAGCACCGCACCACCACCGGGTGGGCTCGAACTTCCAACCTTTCGGTTAACAGCCAATCGCGCTAGCCAATTGCGCCACGGAGACAGTCCTGCTTCACTCTCACCACCATCAGAACATATCTTCAAAGCTATCAGAACAAAGAAAAAAAAGCGCCACGCCATCATCGGGTGGGCTCGAACCTCCAACCTTTCGGTTAACAACCGATCGCGCAAGCCAATTGCGCCACGGAGACAGTCCTGCTCCACACTCACCACCGTCAAAACATTTCTTCAGAGCTATCACCCCAAAGAAAAAAAAGCGCCGCAACACCACCGGGTGGGCTCGAACCTCCAACCTTTCGGTTAACAGCCGATCGCGCTAGCCAATTGCGCCACGGAGACAGTCCTGCTTCACTGTCACCACCATCAGAACACATATTCAAAGCTATCAGCCCAAAGAATAGAAAGCGCCGCACCACCACCGGGTGGGCTCGAACCTCCAACCTTTCGGTTAACAGCCGATCGCGCTAGCCCATTGCGCCACGGAGACAGCCTTGCTCCACTCTAACACTATCAGAACATATCTTCGAAGCTATTAGCGCAAAGAAAAAAAGCACCGCGCCACCACCGGGTGGGCTCGAACCTCCAACCTTTCGGTTAACAGCCGATCGCGCTAGCCAATTGCGCCACGGAGACAGTCCTGCTCCATTTTCACCACCATCAGAACATATCTTCAAACCTAATAGTGCAAAGAAAAAAGCGCCACAACATCACCGGGTGGGCTCGAACCTCCAACCTTTCGGTTAACAGCCGATCGCGCTTGCCCATTGCGCAACGGGGACAGTCTTGCTCCACTCTCACCACCATCAGAACATATCTTCAAAGCTATCAGCCCAAAGAAAAAAAAAGCGCCGCACCACCACCGGGTGGGCTCGAACCTCCAACCTTTCGGTTAACAGCCGATCGCGCTAGCCAATTGCGCCACGGGGACAGTCTTGCTCACCCTCACCACCATCAGAACATATCTTCAAAGCTATCAGCCGAAAGAAAAAAAGCACCGCACCACCACCGGGTGGGCTCGAACTTCCAACCTTTCGGTTAACAGCCAATCGCGCTAGCCAATTGCGCCACGGAGACAGTCCTGCTTCACTCTCACCACCATCAGAACATATCTTCAAAGCTATCAGAACAAAGAAAAAAAAGCGCCACGCCATCATCGGGTGGGCTCGAACCTCCAACCTTTCGGTTAACAACCGATCGCGCAAGCCAATTGCACCACGGAGACAGTCCTGCTCCACACTCACCACCGTCAAAACATTTCTTCAGAGCTATCACCCCAAAGAAAAAAAAGCGCCGCACCACCACCGGGTAGGCTCGAAACTCCAACCTTTCGGTTAACAGCCGATCGCGCTAGCCAATTGCGCCATGGAGACAGTCCTGCTCCACTCTCACCACCATCAGAACATAACTTCAAAGCCATCAGCCCAAAGAAAAAAAAGCACCGCACCACCACCGGGTGGGCTCGAACCTTCAACCTTTCGGTTAACAGCCAATCGCGCTAGCCAATTGCGCCACGGAGACAGTCCTGCTCCACTCGCACCACCATCAGAACATATCTTCAAAGCTATTAGCGCAAAGAAAAAAAGCGCCGCGCCACCACCGGGTGGGCTCGAACCTCAAACCTTTCGGTTAACAGCCGATCGCGCTAACCCAATGCGCCACGGGGACAGTCTTGCTCCACTCTCACCACCATCAGAACATATCTTCAAAGCCATCAGCCCAAAGAAAAAAAAGCACCGCACCACCACCGGGTGGGCTCGAACCTCCAACCTTTCGGTTAACAGCCAATCGCGCTAGCCAATTGCGCCACGGAGACAGTCCTGCTCCACTCTCACCACCATCAGAACATATCTTCAAAGCTATCAGCGCAAAGAAAAAAAGCGCCGCGCCACCACCGGGTGGGCTCGAACCTCCAACCTTTCGGTTAACAGCCGATCGCACTAGCCAATTGCGCCACGGAGACAGTCGTGCTCCACTCTTACCACCATCAGAACATATCTTCAAAGCTATCAGCGCAAAGAAAAAAGCAACACACCACTCCCGGGAGGGCTCGAACCTCCAACTTTTGGGTTAACAGCCGATCGCGCTGGCCAATTGCGCCACGGAGACAGTCCTGCTGCACTCTCACCACCATCAGAACATATCTTCAAAGCTATTAGCGCAAAGAAAAAAAGCGCCGCACCACCACCGGGTGGGCTCGAACATCCAACCTTTCGGTTAACAGCCGATCGCGCTAGCCAATTGCGCCACGGAGACAGTCCTGCTCCACTCTCACCACCATCAGAACATATCTTCAAAGCTATTAGTGCAAAGAAAAAAGCAGCACACCACTCCCGGGAGGGCTCGAAACTCCAACCTTTCGGTTAACAGCCGATCGCGCTAGCCCATTGCGCCACGGGGACAGTCTTGCTCCACTCTCACCACCATCAGTACATATCTTCAAAGCTATCAGCACAAAGAAAAAAAAACGCCGCACCACCACCGGGTGGGCTCGAACCTCCAACCTTTCGGTTAACAGCCGATCGCGCAAGGCAATTGCGCCACGGAGACAGTCCTGCTCCACTCTCACCACCATCAGAACATATCTTCAAAGCTATCAGCACAAAGAAAAAAAAGCGGCACACCATCACCGCGTGGGCTCGAACCTCCAACCTTTCGGTTAACAGCCGATCGCGCTAGCCAAATGCGCCACGGAGACAGTCGTGCTCCACTCTCACCGCCATCAGAACATATCTTCAAAGCTATCAGCCCAAAGAAAAAAAAAGCGCCGCACCACCTCCGGGTGGGCTCGAACCTCCAACCTTTCGGTTAACAGCCGATCGCGCTAGCCTATTGCCCCACGGAGACAGTCGTGCTCCACTCTCACCACCGTCAGAACATTTCTTCAGAGCTATCACCCCAAAGAAAAAAAAGAGCCGCAGCACCACCGGGTGGGCTCGAACCTCCAACCTTTCGGTTAACAGCCGATCGCGCTAGCCAATTGCGCCACGAAGACAGTCCTGCTGCACTCTCACCACCATCAGAACATATCTTCAAACTATCAGCGCAAAAAAAAGCGCCGCACCACCACCGGGTGGGCTCGAAACTCCAACCTTTTGGTTAACAGCCGATCGCGCTAGCCAATTGCGCCACAGAGACAATCTTGCTCCACTCTCAACACCATCAGAACATATCTTCAAAGCTACAAGCGCAAAGAAAAAAAAAGCGCCACAGCACCACCGGGTGGGCTCGAACCTCCAACCTTTCGGTTAACAGCCGATCGCGCTAGCCAATTGCGCCACGGGGACAGTCTTGCTCCACCCTCACCACCATCAGAACATATCTTCAAAGCTATCAGCCCAAAGAAAAAAAGCACCGCACCACCACCGGGTGGGCTCGAACTTCCAACCTTTCGGTTAACAGCCAATCGCGCTAGCCAATTGCGCCACGGAGACAGTCCTGCTTCACTCTCACCACCATCAGAACATATCTTCAAAGCTATCAGAACAAAGAAAAAAAAGCGCCACGCCATCATCGGGTGGGCTCGAACCTCCAACCTTTCGGTTAACAACCGATCGCGCAAGCCAATTGCGCCACGGAGACAGTCCTGCTCCACACTCACCACCGTCAAAACATTTCTTCAGAGCTATCACCCCAAAGAAAAAAAAGCGCCGCAACACCACCGGGTGGGCTCGAACCTCCAACCTTTCGGTTAACAGCCGATCGCGCTAGCCAATTGCGCCACGGAGACAGTCCTGCTTCACTCTCACCACCATCAGAACACATATTCAAAGCTATCAGCCCAAAGAATAGAAAGCGCCGCGCCACCACCGGGTGGGCTCGAACCTCCAACCTTTCGGTTAACAGCCGATCGCGCTAGCCCATTGGGCCACGGAGACAGCCTTGCTCCACTCTAACACTATCAGAACATATCTTCGAAGCTATTAGCGCAAAGAAAAAAAGCACCGCGCCACCACCGGGTGGGCTCGAACCTCCAACCTTTCGGTTAACAGCCGAACGCGCTAGCCAATTGCGCCACGGAGACAGTCCTGCTCCATTTTCACCACCATCAGAACATATCTTCAAACCTAATAGTGCAAAGAAAAAAGCGCCACACCATCACCGGGTGGGCTCGAACCTCAAACCTTTCGGTTAACAGCCGATCGCGCTTGCCCATTGCGCAACGGGGACAGTCTTGCTCCACTCTCACCACCATCAGAACATATCTTCAAAGCTATCAGCCCAAAGAAAAAAAAAGCGCCGCACCACCACCGGGTGGGCTCGAACCTCCAACCTTTCGGTTAACAGCCGATCGCGCTAGCCAATTGCGCCACGGGGACAGTCTTGCTCACCCTCACCACCATCAGAACATATCTTCAAAGCTATCAGCCCAAAGAAAAAAAGCACCGCACCACCACCGGGTGGGCTCGAACTTCCAACCTTTCGGTTAACAGCCAATCGCGCTAGCCAATTGCGCCACGGAGACAGTCCTGCTTCACTCTCACCACCATCAGAACATATCTTCAAAGCTATCAGAACAAAGAAAAAAAAGCGCCACGCCATCATCGGGTGGGCTCGAACCTCCAACCTTTCGGTTAACAACCGATCGCGCAAGCCAATTGCACCACGGAGACAGTCCTGCTCCACACTCACCACCGTCAAAACATTTCTTCAGAGCTATCACCCCAAAGAAAAAAAAGCGCCGCACCACCACCGGGTAGGCTCGAAACTCCAACCTTTCGGTTAACAGCCGATCGCGCTAGCCGATTGCGCCATGGAGACAGTCCTGCTCCACTCTCACCACCATCAGAACATAACTTCAAAGCCATCAGCCCAAAGAAAAAAAAGCACCGCACCACCACCGGGTGGGCTCGAACCTTCAACCTTTCGGTTAACAGCCAATCGCGCTAGCCAATTGCGCCACGGAGACAGTCCTGCTCCACTCGCACCACCATCAGAACATATCTTCAAAGCTATTAGCGCAAAGAAAAAAAGCGCCGCGCCACCACCGGGTGGGCCCGAACCTCAAACCTTTCGGTTAACAGCCGATCGCGCTAACCCAATGCGCCACGGGGACAGTCTTGCTCCACTCTCACCACCATCAGAACATATCTTCAAAGCCATCAGCCCAAAGAAAAAAAAGCACCGCACCACCACCGGGTGGGCTCGAACCTCCAACCTTTCGGTTAACAGCCAATCGCGCTAGCCAATTGCGCCACGGAGACAGTCCTGCTCCACTCTCACCACCATCAGAACATATCTTCAAAGCTATTAGCGCAAAGAAAAAAAGCGCCGCGCCACCACCGGGTGGGCTCGAACCTCCAACCTTTCGGTTAACAGCCGATCGCGCTAACCCAATGCGCCACGGGGACAGTCTTGCTCCACTCTCACCACCATCAGAACATATCTTCAAAGCTATCAGCGCAAAGAAAAATAGCGCCGCACCACCACCGGGTGGGCTCGAACCTCCAACCTTTCGGTTAACAGCCGATCGCGCTAGCCAATTGCGCCACGGAGACAGTCTTGCTCCACGCTCAACACCATCAGAACATATCCATAGCGCCGCCGCTAGGGGCCCGCCCGCGCGCCCCTAGCGGCGGCGCGCGGGCGGGTGGTGCGCGCGAAACGAACGGCAGACCGGCCATGCCAGCGGCCAAGCAAGCTTCCCCGCAAGGAGAAAGGATGAAGCAATTGGAGAGCACTATCCAAGTACTTCAGGAAACTATCAAGAAACAGCAGGAGACTATCGACAAGCTCCTGGCTGCACAAGAACGGCTGAAGGCGACTCCCACGTGGACGCTAGGATCGGCACCAAAGCCGGCCAGCTTCACGGCGCTGGGCGCCAAGCCACCGGTCGAGAAGATCACGCTACCAACGGCAACACCATCGCCACCGGCTCCACCGAAAACGCCGACGCCGCCGCGAACGCCGACGTCCAGTCCAACACCACTCAAGCTTCGGAAGCGGGCCCCGGCTCCCCTCACCGACAGCGAGGACGAAAGATTCCAGCAAGAAGAGGACATCACCGACCCGGCGTCGCCATCCAGCGGCGGGTTTGACTACGAAACGAGAATCAGGCAGATAAACGCGCGCCTAGTGAAACACGACAGGGAGATCGGCTCCCTCACCGCACGGGTGGGCGCCCTGAAGATCAAAGTCGAGAGAGGATTTGCTGAGGTAAAGAAAGAATTCGCCGAGGTGAAGCAATCAATCGAGGACCTGAAGAAATTCATAGTGAGCCAATTCAACATGACTGGTAAAGGAGCCCAAATTCAGGTGGAAACCCTACCCAAACATGGATAGACGGCCCCAAGGAGATCGGATAGTGATGTGGCACTGGAACGCTAACGGCTACCGGTGCCGCAAGGCAGTACTTCAA
This sequence comes from Rhipicephalus microplus, assembly GCF_043290135.1. Lineage (NCBI taxonomy): Eukaryota > Metazoa > Arthropoda > Arachnida > Ixodida > Ixodidae > Rhipicephalus > Rhipicephalus microplus. The sequence goes on from NW_027464602.1 coordinate 3,390,114, forward strand.
CAGCACCTGCGGTCGCTTGATCAGAAGGAGCTTCCCGACGTGATAGCGATCCAGGAAACACACGCTGAAGACCCCAAGATCACCTCGCTGCCGGGTTACCGAGCGTACGCCCGCCCGCCGAGCGCCCGCACCTGTGGGAAAGGCGCCGCGCAGGGCGTGTGCACGTTTGTGAGGAAAGGTATCACGAGCGTAGGCAAGGACGAAATCCTAAACTACAAAGACTCCGCCATCGAAGCCAACGTGACGGAAATCATCATTGCGGGCAAGAAGGGAAGAGGCAAGAACAAGGCTTCGACCACGGTGTACATAGCAAATGTATATAGCAACCCACAGCACGGAAACCAAAGATTCAAGACCCTGTTGCACAAGATCCGCGACGCCGCCCACGGCTCTGGGGCCGCGGCGGTCGTCTGCGGGGACTTTAACGCACCGCACGAGGAACTAGGGTACACTCGCACAACGGTGAAGGGAAAGAGATTACTGGAAGACGCCGAGGAAGCGAGCTTCGAGCTGCTCACCGACCCGGCACAACCAACGCGAATCGGAACGTCGACAGCCAGAGACACCACGCCCGATCTTTCGTTCGTGCATCTGCCGCGAGGCGGGACTGCGCGATGGAAGAACACGGGCTGGAATCTCGGAAGCGACCACTACATCGTCGAAGTCACGATACCGCTCGCCCACGCTCGTGTGGTCGACGGAACGACCAAACGACGTCAGCTCCTCACCGATTGGCACAAGTTCAGGGAAGCCGATCTGGGCGAGGTGGACGACGTGGAGAGATGGTCGGCGAGCCTTGTCTCCGCCGCCAAGGACGCCACGACCGAAGTCGAGGTACCGGAGGAAGCCGATCGGGTGGACCCGCGCCTCGCCCATCTCGTGGAGGCGAGGAGATCGCTACAACGAAGATGGAAAAGACAAAGGCACAACCGAACGCTGCGCAAACGCGTCGCGGCACTCGGGAAGGAAATCGAGCGCTACAGCCGCCAACTGTGTGCCCAGCAATGGTATGCCATGTGTAGCGAAGCGGATGGCCAACTCCATAGGGGAGGCACGTGGGCCCTCCTGCGCCACCTCATGGACGAGACCAAGAGTAAGGAACATCAACGACACCGCATGTCGCAGATCCTCCACGCCGCGGCCAACCAGCTAGGCGAAGCGGAGATGCACAAGCGGCTAAACAAGTACCTCCCGGCCACAAACCACGTGGAGCATCCGGAATACGACGGCGCGCCCAACCCGCTGCTCGACCGCGAAATCGAGGAGTGGGAGGTGCGCCAGGCAACGAACGCCCTGAACTGTCGCTCAGCCGCGGGACCGGACAAAGTGACAAACAAGGCTCTGCGTAACATCAGCGACGCTGCAGTCTCGGCCCTGACGAAGTACTTCAACGCCTGCTGGACGAGCGGAAGCCTTCCCAAGCAGTGGAAGACGGCCAAGACGATACTACTGCCCAAGCCCAACAAGCCGCCGGGAATAGAGGGCCTGCGCCCCATTTCGCTCACGTCCTGCGTGGGCAAGGTGTTGGAGCACGTCCTCAACAACCGGTGGCAGCGGTACTTGGAGGAGAATGGTCACTACAACGACTCCATGCTGGGATTCCGGTCTCGCCTGGGGACGCAAGACGCGATGTTGCTGCTGCAACGCGAGGTACTAGAGCCAGCCGGAGGCGTTCCGCAGAAAGACAACCGGGCCATTCTCGGCCTGGACCTGCAGAGCGCCTTCGATAAGGTGGAGCACTCGGCCATCCTTGCCTGCGTGGCAAAGCTCAACATGGGCAAGCGCACGTACGACTACGTAAGATCCTTCCTCACTCGTCGCACGGCGAGGCTAGAGGTGGGAGGCGAACGACTCGAAGAGAGGGAGCTAGGAAGCGTCGGAACCCCACAAGGGTCCGTGATATCCCCGCTTCTATTCAACATCGTGATGATCGCCGTCGCCAAGAGCCTTGACGCGCTCGGACCGAAGATCCGGTACTGCATCTATGCCGATGACGTCACGATATGGGCGACGGGCGGCAGTGACGGCGACATCGAGGCCGGACTGCAGGCAGCGATCGACGCCGTGGAGACCACGCTGAGAGACACGGGGCTGAAGTGCTCGCCACAGAAGTCCCAGTTATTGGTGCTCCCACCACCGGGAAGATGGAGAAAGCGGGCCGCGGAAGAAGCGGAACGCAACATAGTCGTCCGAGCCAGCGACGGCACGCCGGTCCCGCACGTCCAGAGCCTCCGAGTACTAGGCATGTACGTGGACGCCCACCGCACGAACGGGACGGCAGCCAACCACATAGTAACGAAGATCGGGATAGCGACGAGACTCGTCAAGAGGGTCACGTCGAGGTCCCGAGGAATCCGAGAAGCGAGCCTCCTGCGACTGCTGCAGGCCTTTGCAGTTAGCCACGCAGCATACGCGGGGGCCTTTCACAAGTGGACGGAAGCGGAGAGGAAGCGAATCGACGCGGCCATCCGCAAGCCGTATGCGGGTGCCATGGGCCTGCTCAACGGCACCAAGACGACGGCCTTGCTATCTCTGGGAGCGCACAACACGCTCTCGGAGATCGGCGAGGCCCAACGTACTGCTCAATTGACGCGCCTGGGCCGCACCGCGGTCGGCAGGCGGCTGCTGGAACGAGTGGGCCTGTCCTCCCCCGAGGAACAAGACCACGAAACGTCTCCACTCACGGAGTCAACCATGCGAAGACTGGTGGTGTATCCGCTGCCAAAGAACATGGGTCCCGGCGAAAGCGAGGGACGACGAGCGGCGCGAGCCAGGGCGCTGCTGCTGCAACATCAGAACGACGAGGGCGCCGTCTACGTGGACGTGGCCAAAGTCAAGAACAAGGACGCCTACGTGGCGGCAACGGTCGCCGCAACGACGGGCAAGATCGTCACGTCATGCAGCGTGCGTACGCGGAGCGCGAGCCAGGCCGAGGAGATGGCGATAGCCTTGGCGGCGCGCTCCCCGGGCGTGCGGACAATACTCAGTGACAGCAAGACGGCCATCCGTAGCTTCTCGCGCGGAGCCGTGTGCGGGGCGGCTGCTAGGGCGTTGGCAAGCGACGAGTCCAAGTCGAGGCTGACGCTAAAATGGTTCCCGGCTCACATGGGTAGGGACCTGATACCAGGATCTCTGAACCGCAACGAGGAGGCGGATGCCGCGGCCCGTGGTCTCGCCACGTGCCGGACCGCGGCCGCGCCCGCCTCCGAAGACACGACGGCGACCGAAGAAGAAGGCGAGGAGCAGCTGCTCGATTACGGCGACATCCTCGCGTGGTACAGGGAGCAACGGCGTGGCTTCCCGCCTCCGCACAGGGATCTTACCCGGTGGGAGGCGGTGAGGTTGCGCCAGCTCCAAACCGAGACTGTGCTGACCCCATCGCTAGCGCGACACGTGTGCCCCGAACTCTACGTGAGTGAAATGTGCAGTGTGTGCGCGAGCGCGAGAGCCACCCTGGCTCACATACTCTGGGGATGTGACGCAGACAGCGCGGACGGTCCGGTGTTACCGCCGCAAGTAGAACAGCGTGTGGGGTCTACGGACCCAGAAGACCAGCGAAGGGCCGTCCGGCAGCTCGAGGTCGCACTGGCGCTGCAAAGGCGAAAGGGGGACACCCCCAGTAACCCGAGCGGCGACGGGGCACGAAGGCCTTGAGGTCTAGGCCCGCGTGACATTAGGACTTCTAGTGTAACGTGAGATAGGGTGAACCCCACGCCCTGCGCGGCCGGAGGGAATCCCGCATGCTGGAACCCAATAAAGTTTATTCTCTCTCTCTCTCAGAACATATCTTCAAAGCTACAAGCGCAAAAAAGAAAAAGCGCCACACCACCTCCGGGTGGGCTCGAACCTCCAACCTTTCGGTTAACAGCCAATCGCGTTAGCCAATAGCGCCACAAAGACAGTCCTGCTCCACTCTCACCACCATCAGAACATATCTTCAAAGCTATCAGCACAAAGAGAAAAAAGCGCCGCACCACCACCGGGTGGGCTCGAAACTCCAACCTTTCGGTTAACAGCCGATCGCGCTAGCCAATTGCGCCAGGGAGACAGTCCTGCTTCACTCTCACCACCATCAGAACATATCTTCAAAGCTATTAGCGCAAAGAAAAAAAGCGCCGCGCCACCTTCGGGTGGGCTCGAACCTCCAACCTTTCGGTTAACAGCCGATCGCGCTAACCCATTGCGCCACGGGGACAGTCTTGCTCCACTCTCACCACTATCAGAACATATCTACAAAGCTATCAGCGCAAAGAAAAAAAGCGCCGCACCACCACCGGGTGGGCTCGAACCTCCAACCTTTCGGTTAACAGCCGATTGTGCAAGCCAATTGCGCCACGGAGACAGTCCTGCTCCACTCTCACCACCATCAGAACATATCTTCAAAGCTATCAGCGTAAAGAAAAAAAGCACCGCACCACCACCGGGTGGGCTCGAACTTCCAGCCTTTCGGTTAACAGCCAATCGCGCTAGCCGATTGCGCCACGGAGACAGCCCTGCTTCACCCTCACCACCATCAGAACATATCTTCAAAGCTATCAGCACAAAGAAAAAAAAGCGCCACACCATCATCGGGTGGGCTCGAACCTCCAACCTTTCGGTTAACAGCCGATCGCGCAAGCCAATTGCGCCACGGAGACAGTCCTGCTCCACACTCACCACCGTCAAAACATTTCTTCTGAGCTATCACCCCAAAGAAAAAAAAGCGCCGCACCACCACCGGGTGGGCTCGAACCTCCAACCTTTCAGTTAACAGCCGATCGCGCTAGCCGATTGCGCCACGGAGACAGTCCTGGTCCACTCTCACCACCATCAGAACATATCTTCAAAGCTACAAGCGCAAAGAAAAAAAAGCGCCGCACCACCACCGGGTGGGCTCGAACCTCCAACCTTTCGGTTAACAGCCGATCGCGCTAGCCAATTGCGCCACGGGGACAGTCTTGCTCCACTCTCACCACCATCAGAACATATCTTCAAAGCTATCAGCGCACAGAAAAAAAAGCGCCGCACCACCACCGGGTGGGCTCGAACCTCCAACCTTTCGGTTAACAGCCGATCGAGCCAGCCAATTGCGCCAGGGAGACAGTCCTGCTCCACTCTCACCACCATCAGAACATATCTTCAAAGCTATCGGCCCAAAGAAAAAAAGCACCGCACCACCACCGGGTGGGCTGGAACCTCCAACCTTTCGGTTAACAGCCAATCGCGTTAGCCAATTGCGCCACGGAGACAGTCCTGCTCCACTCTCACCACCATCAGAACATATCTTAAAGCTATCAGCACAAAGAGAAAAAAGCGCCGCACCACCACCGGGTGGGCTCGAAACTGCAACCTTTCGGTTAACAGCCGATCGGGCTAGCCAATTGCGCCATGGAGACAGTCCTGCTCCACTCTCACCACCATCAGAACATATCTTCAAAGCTATTACCACAAAGAAAAAAAAGCGCCGCAACACCACCGGGTTGGCTCGAACCTCCAACCTTTCGGTTAACAGCCGATCGCGCTGGCCAATTGCGCCACGAAGACAGTCCTGCTGCACTCTCACCACCATCAGAACATATCTTCAAAGCTATTACCGCAAAGAAAAAAGCAACACACCACTCCCGGGAGGGCTCGAAATTCCAACCTTTCGGTTAACAGCCGATCGCGCTAGCGCATTGCGCCACGGAGACAGTCTTGCTCCACTCTCACCACCATCAGAACATATCTTCAAACTATCAGCGCAAAAAAGCGCAGCACCACCACCGGGTGGGCTCGAAATTCCAACCTTTTGGTTAACAGCCGATCGCGCTTGCCCATTGCGCCACGGGGACAGTCTTGCTCCACTCTCACCACCATCAGAACATATCATCAAAGCTATCAGCCCAAAGAAAAAAAAAGCGCCGCACCACCACCGGGTGGGCTCGAACCTTCAACCTTTCGGTTAAAAGCCGATCGCGCTAGCCAATGGCGCCACGGGGACAGTCCTGCTCCACTCTCACCACCGTCAGAACATTTCTTCAGAGCTATCAGCCTAAAGAAAAAAAGCGCCGCACCACCACCGGGTGGGCTCGAACCTACAACCTTTCGGTTAACAGCCGATCGCGCTAGCCAATTGCGCCACAGAGACAGTCGTGCTTCACTCTCACCACCGTCAGACCATTTCTTCAGAGCTATCGCCCCAAAGAAAAGAAGCGCCGCACCACCACTGGGTGGGCTCGAACCTCCTCCCTTTCGGTTAAAAGTTGATCGCGCTAGCCAATTGCGCCACGGAGACAGTCCTGCTCCACTCTCACCACCGTCAGAACATTTCTTCAGAGCTATCAGCCCAAAGAAGAAAAAGCGCCGCACCACCACCGGGTGGGCTCGAAACTCCAACCTTTCGGTTATCAGCCGATCGCGCTAGCCAATTGCGCCATGGAGACAGTCCTGCTCCACTCTCACCACCATCAGAACATATCTTCAAAGCTATTAGCGCAAAGAAAAAAAGCGCCGCGCCACCTTCGGGTGGGCTCGAACCTCCAACCTTTCGGTTAACAGCCGATCGCACTAACCCATTGCGCCACGGGGACAGTCTTGCTCCACTCTCACCACTATCAGAACATATCTTCAAAGCTATCAGCGCAAAGAAAAAAAAGCGCCGCACCACCACCAGGTGGGCTCGAACCTCCAACCTTTCGGTTAACAGCCGATCGCGCTAGCCAATTGCGCCACAGAGACAGTCTTGCTCCACTCTCAACACCATCAGAACATATCTTCAAAGCTACAAGCGCAAAAAAAGCGCAGCACCACCACCGGGTGGGCTCGAACCTCCAACCTTTCGGTTAACAGCCGATCGCGCTGACCAATTGCGCCACGGGGACAGTCTTGCTCAACCCTCACAACCATCAGAACATATCTTCAAAGCTATCAGCGCAAAGAAAAAAAAGCGCCGCACCACCACCGGGTGTGCTCGAACCTCCAACCTTTCGGTTAACAGCCGATCGCGCTAGCCAATTGCGCCAGGGAGACAGTCCTGCTCCACTCTCACCACCATCAGAACATATCTTCAAAGCTATCAGCCCAAAGAAAAAAAAGCACCGCACCACCACCGGGTGGGTTCGAACCTCCAACCTTTCGTTTAACAGCCAATCGTGCTAGCCAATTGCGCCACGGAGACTGTCCTGCTCCACTCTCACCACCATCAGAACATATCTTCAAAGCTATCAGCACAAAGAAAAAAAAGTGCCGCACCACCACCGGGTAGGCTCGAAACTCCAACCTTTCGGTTAACAGCCGATCGCGCTAGCCAATTGCGCCATGGAGACAGTCCTGCTCCACTCTCACCACCATCAGAACATATCTTCAAAGTTATTACCACAAAGAAAAAAGCAACACACCACTCCTGGGCGGGCTCGAACCTCCAACCTTTTGGTTAACAGCCGATCGCGCAAGCCAATTGCGCCACGGAGACAGTCCTGCTCCACTCTCACCACCATCAGAACATATCTTCAAAGCTATTGGCGCAAAGAAAAAAAGCGCCGCGCCACCACCGGGTGGGCTCGAACATCCAACCTTTCGGTTAACAGCCGATCGCGCTAGCCAATTGCGCCACGGAGACAGTCCTGCTCCACTCTCACCACCATCAGAACATATCTTCAAAGCTATTAGTGCAAAGAAAAAAGCAGCACACCACTCCCGGGAGGGCTCGAAACTCCAACCTTTCGGTTAACAGCCGATGGCGCTAGCCCATTGCGCCACGGGGACAGTCTTGCTCCACTCTCACCACCATCAGTACATATCTTCAAAGCTATCAACACAAAGAAAAAAAAAAACGCCGCGCCACCACCGGGTGGGCTCGAACCTCCAACCTTTCGGTTAACAGCCGATCGCGCAAGGCAATTGCGCCACGGAGACAGTCCTGCTCCACTCTCACCACCATCAGAACATATCTTCAAAGCTATCGGCCCAAAGAAAAAAAAGCACCGCACCACCACCGGGTGGGCTCGAACCTCCAACCTTTCGGTTAACAGCCGATCGCGCTAGCCAATTGCGCCACAGGGACAGTCTTACTCCGCCCTCACCACCATCAGAACATATCTTCAAAGCTATCAGCGCAAAGAAAAAAAAGCGCCGCACCACCACCGGGTGTGCTCGAACCTCCAACCTTTCGGTTAACAGCCGATCGCGCTAGCCAATTGCGCCAGGGAGACAGTCCTGCTCCACTCTCACCGCCATCAGAACATATCTTCAAAGCTATCAGCCCAAAGAAAAAAAAGCACCGCACCACCACCGGGTGGGCTCGAACCTCCAACCTTTCGTTTAACAGCCAATCGCGCTAGCCAATTGCGCCACGGAGACAGTCCTGCTCCACTCTCACCACCATCAGAACATATCTTCAAAGCTATCAGCACAAAGACAAAAAAGGGCCGCACCACCACCGGGTAGGCTCGAAACTCCAACCTTTCGGTTAACAGCCGATCGCGCTAGCCAATTGCGCCATGGAGACAGTCCTGCTCCACTCTCACCACCATCAGAACATATCTTCAAAGCTATTACCACAAAGAAAAAAGCAACACACCACTCCTGGGAGGGCTCGAACCTCCAACCTTTTGGTTAACAGCCGATCGCGCAAGCCAATTGCGCCACGGAGACAGTCCTGCTCCACTCTCACCACCATCAGAACATATCTTCAAAGCTATTAGCGCAAAGAAAAAAAGCGCCGCGCCACCACAGGGTGGGCTCGAACCTCCAACCTTTCGGTTAACAGCCGATCGCGCTAACCCAATGCGCCATGGGGACAGTCTTGCTCTACTCTCACCACCATCATAACATATCTTCAAAGCTATCAGCGCAAAGAAAAAAAAGCGCCGCACCACCACCGGGTGGGCTCGAACCTCCAACCTTTCGGTTAACAGCCGATCGCGCTAGCCAATTGCGCCACGGAGACAGTCTTGCTCCACTCTCAACACCATCAGAACATATCTTCAAAGCTATCAGCACAAAGAAAAAAAACGCCGCACCACCACCGGGTTGGCTCGAACCTCCAACCTTTCGGTTAACAGCCGATCGCGCAAGCCAATTGCGCCACGGAGACAGTCCTGCTCCACTCTCACCACCATCAGAACATGTCTTCAAAGCTATCAGCACAAAGAGAAAAAAGCGCCGCACCACCACCGGGTGGGCTCGAAACTCCAACCTTTCGGTTAACAGCCGATCGCGCTAGCCAATTGCGCCATGGAGACAGTCCTGCTCCACTCTCACCACCATCAGATCATATCTTCAAAGCTATTACCACAAAGAAAAAAGCAACACACCACTCCTGGGAGGGATCGAAACTCCAACCTTTCAGTTAACAGCTGATCGCGCTAGCCCATTGCGCCACGGAGACAGCCTTGCTCCAATCTCAACACCATCAGAACATATCTTCAAAGCTATTAGCGCAAAGAAAAAAAGCGCCGCACCACCACCGGATGGGCTCGAACATCCAACCTTTCGGTTAACAGCCGATCGCGCTAGCCAATTGCGCCACGGAGACAGTCCTGCTCCACTCTCACCACCATCAGAACATATCTTCAAAGCTATCAGAACAAAGAAACAAAAGCGCCACGCCATCATCGGGTGGGCTCGAACCTCCAACCTTTCGGTTAACAACCGATCGCGCAAGCCAATTACACCAGGGAGACAGTCCTGCTCCACACTCACCACCGTCAAAACATTTCTTCAGAGCTATCACCCCAAAGAAAAAAGAGCACCGCACCACCACCGGGTAGGCTCGAAACTCCAACCTTTCGGTTAACAGCCGATCGCGCTAGCCAATTGCGCCATGGAGACAGTCCTGCTCCACTCTCACCACCATCAGAACATATCTTCAAAGCCATCAGCCCAAAGAAAAAAAGCACCGCACCACCACCGGGTGGGCTCGAACCTCCAACCTTTCGGTTAACAGCCAATCGCGCTAGCCACTTGCGCCACGGAGACAGTCCTGCTCCACTCTCACCACCATCAGAACATATCTTCAAAGCTATTAGCGCAAAGAAAAAAGCGCCGCGCCACCACCGGGTGGGCTCGAACCTCCAACCTTTCGGTTAACAGCCGATCGCGCTAGCCTATTGCCCCACGGAGACAGTCGTGCTCCACTCTCACCACCGTCAGAACATTTCTTCAGAGCTATCACCCCAAAGAAAAAAAAGAGCCGCAGCACCACCGGGTGGGCTCGAACCTCCAACCTTTCGGTTAACAGCCGATCGCGCTAGCCAATTGCGCCACGAAGACAGTCCTGCTGCACTCTCACCACCATCAGAACATATCTTCAAACTATCAGCGCAAAAAAAAGTGCCGCACCACCACCGGGTGGGCTCGAAACTCCAACCTTTTGGTTAACAGCCGATCGCGCTAGCCAATTGCGCCACAGAGACAGTCTTGCTCCACTTTCAACACCATCAGAACATATCTTCAAAGCTACAAGCGCAAAGAAAAAAAAGCGCCACACCACCACCGGGTGGGCTCGAACCTCCAACCTTTCGGTTAACAGCCGATCGCGCTAGCCAATTGCGCCACAGGGACAGTCTTGCTCCACCCTCACCACCATCAGAACATATCTTCAAAGCTATCAGCGCAAAGAAAAAAAAGCGCCGCACCACCACCGGGTGTGCTCGAACCTCCAACCTTTCGGTTAACAGCCGATCGCGCTAGCCAATTGCGCCAGGGAGACAGTCCTCCTCCACTCTCACCGCCATCAGAACATATCTTCAAAGCTATCAGCCCAAAGAAAAAAAAGCACCGCACCACCACCGGGTGGGCTCGAACCTCTAACCTTTCGTTTAACAGCCAATCGCGCTAGCCAATTGCGCCAAGGAGACAGTCCTGCTCCACTCTCAACACCATCAGAACATATCTTCAAAGCTATCAGCACAAAGACAAAAAAGCGCCGCACCACCACCGGGTAGGCTCGAAACTCCAACCTTTCGGTTAACAGCCGATCGCGCTAGCCAATTGCGCCATGGAGACAGTCCTGCTCTACTCTCACCACCATCAGAACATATCTTCAAAGCTATTACCACAAAGAAAAAAGCAACACACCACTCCTGGGAGGGCTCGAACCTCCAACCTTTTGGTTAACAGCCGATCGCGCAAGCCAATTGCGCCACGGAGACAGTCCTGCTCCACTCTCACCACCATCAGAACATATCTTCAAAGCTATTAGCGCAAAGAAAAAAAGCGCCGCGCCACCACCGGGTGGGCTCGAACCTCCAACCTTTCGGTTAACAGCCGATCGCGCTAACCCAATGCGCCACGGGGACAGTCCTGCTCCACTCTCACCACCATCAGAACATATCTTCAAAGCTATCAGAACAAAGAAAAAAAAGCGCCACGCCATCATCGAGTGGGCTCGAACCTCCAACCTTTCGGTTAACAACCGATCGCGCAAGCCAATTGCACCACGGAGACAGTCCTGCTCCACACTCACCACCGTCAAAACATTTCTTCAGAGCTATCACCCCAAAGAAAAAAAAGCGCCGCACCACCACCGGGTAGGCTCGAAACTCCAACCTTTCGGTTAACAGCCGATCGCGCTAGCCAATTGCGCCATGGAGACAGTCCTGCTCCACTCTCACCACCATCAGAACATATCTTCAAAGCCATCAGCCCAAAGAAAAAAAAGCACCGCACCACCACCGGGTGGGCTCGAACCTCCAACCTTTCGGTTAACAGCCAATCGCGCTAGCCACTTGCGCCACGGAGACAGTCCTGCTCCACTCTCACCACCATCAGAACATATCTTCAAAGCTATTAGCGCTAAGAAAAAAAGCGCCGCGCCAACACCGGGTGGGCTCGAACCTCCAACCTTTCGGTTAACAGCCGATCGCGCTAACCCAATGCGCCACGGGGACAGTCTTGCTCCACTCTCACCACCATCAGAACATATCTTCAAAGCCATCAGCCCAAAGAAAAAAAACACCGCACCACCACCGGGTGGGCTCGAACCTCCAACCTTTCGGTTAACAGCCAATCGCGCTAGCCAATTGCGCCACGGAGACAGTCCTGCTCCACTCTCACCACCATCAGAACATATCTTCAAAGCTATTAGCGCAAAGAAAAAAAGCGCTGCGCCACCACCGGGTGGGCTCGAACCTCCAACCTTTCGGTTAACAGCCGATCGCGCTAATCCAATGCGCCACGGGGACAGTCTTGCTCCACTCTCACCACCATCAGAACATATCTTCAAAGCTATCAGCGCAAAGAAAAATAGCGCCGCACCACCACCGGGTGGGCTCGAACCTCCAACCTTTCGGTTAACAGCCGATCGCGCTAGCCAATTGCGCCACGGAGACAGTCTTGCTCCACGCTCAACACCATCAGAACATATCTTCAAAGCTACAAGCGCAAAGAAAAAAAAGCGCCGCACCACCTCCGGGTGGGCTCGAACCTCCAACCTTTCGGTTAACAGCCAATCGCCTTAGCCAATAGCGCCACAAAGACAGTCCTGCTCCACTCTCACCACCATCAGAACATATCTTCAAAGCTATCAGCACAAAGAGAAAAAAGCGCCGCACCACCACCGGGTGGGCTCGAAACTCCAACCTTTCGGTTAACAGCCGATCGCGCTAGCCAAATGCGCCAGGGAGACAGTCCTGCTTCACTCTCACCACCATCAGAACATATCTTCAAAGCTATTAGCGCAAAGAAAAAAAGCGCCGCGCCACCTTCGGGTGGGCTCGAACCTCCAACCTTTCGGTTAACAGCCGATCGCGCTAACCCATTGCGCCACGGGGACAGTCTTGCTCCACTCTCACCACTATCAGAACATATCTACAAAGCTATCAGCGCAAAGAAAAAAAAGCGCCGCACCACCACCGGGTGGGCTCGAACCTCCAACCTTTCGGTTAACAGCCGATTGTGCAAGCCAATTGCGCCACGGAGACAGTCCTGCTCCACTCTCACCACCATCAGAACATATCTTCAAAGCTATCAGCCTAAAGAAAAAAAGCACCGCACCACCACCGGGTGGGCTCGAACTTCCAGCCTTTCGGTTAACAGCCAATCGCGCTAGCCAATTGCCCCACGGAGACAGCCCTGCTTCACTCTCACCACCATCAGAACATATCTTCAAAGCTATCAGCACAAAGAAAAAAAAGCGCCACACCATCATCGGGTGGGCTCGAACCTCCAACCTTTCGGTTAACAGCCGATCGCGCAAGCCAATTGCGCCACGGAGACAGTCCTGCTCCACACTCACCACCGTCAAAACATTTCTTCTGAGCTATCACCCCAAAGAAAAAAAAGCGCCGCACCACCACCGGGTGGGCTCGAACCTCCAACCTTTCAGTTAACAGCCGATCGCGCTAGCCGATTGCGCCACGGAGACAGTCCTGGTCCACTCTCACCACCATTAGAACATATCTTCAAAGCTATCAGCGCAAAGAAAAAAAAGCGCCGCGCCACCACCGGGTGGGCTCGAACCTCCAACCTTTCGGTTAACAGCCGATCGCGCTAACCCATTGCGCCACGGGGACAGTCTTCCTCCACTCTCACCACTATCAGAACATATCTTCAAAGCTATCAGCGCAAAGAAAAAAAAGCGCCGCACCACCACCGGGTGGGCTCGAACCTCCAACCTTTCGGTTAACAGCCGATCGCGCTAGCCAATTGCGCCACAGAGACAGTCTTGCTCCACTCTCAACACCATCAGAACATATCTTCAAAGCTACAAGCGCAAAGAAAAAAAAGCGCCGCACCACCACCGGGTGGGCTCGAACCTCCAACCTTTCGGTTAACAGCCGATCGCGCCAGCCAATTGCGCCAGGGAGACAGTCCTGCTCCACTCTCACCACCATCAGAACATATCTTCAAAGCTATCAGCCCAAAGAAAAAAAGCACCGCACCACCACCGGGTGGGCTGGAACCTCCAACCTTTCGGTTAACAGCCAATCGCGTTAGCCAATTGCGCCACGGACACAGTCCTGCTCCACTCTCACCACCATCAGAACATATCTTAAAGCTATCAGCACAAAGAGAAAAAAGCGCCGCACCACCACCGGGTGGGCTCGAAACTGCAACCTTTCGGTTAACAGCCGATCGGGCTAGCCAATTGCGCCATGGAGACAGTCCTGCTCCACTCTCACCACCATCAGAACATATCTTCAAAGCTATTACCACAAAGAAAAAAAGCGCCGCAACACCACCGGGTTGGCTCGAACCTCCAACCTTTCGGTTAACAGCCGATCGCGCTAGCCAATTGCGCCACGAAGACAGTCCTGCTGCACTCTCACCACCATCAGAACATATCTTCAAAGCTATTACCGCAAAGAAAAAAGCAACACACCACTCCCGGGAGGGCTCGAAATTCCAACCTTTCGGTTAACAGCCGATCGCGCTAGCCCATTGCGCCACGGAGACAGTCTTGCTCCACTCTCACCACCATCAGAACATATCTTCAAACTATCAGCGCAAAAAAAGCGCAGCACCACCACCGGGTGGGCTCGAAATTCCAACCTTTTGGTTAACAGCCGATCGCGCTTGCCCATTGCGCCACGGGGACAGTCTTGCTCCACTCTCACCACCATCAGAACATATCATCAAAGCTATCAGCACAAAGAGAAAAAAGCGCCGCACCACCATTGGGTGGGCTCGAAACTCCAACCTTTCGGTTAACAGCCGATAGCGCTAGCCAATTGCGCCATGGAGACAGTCCTGCTCCACTCTCACCACCATCAGAACATATCTTCAAAGCTATTACCACAAAGAAAAAAGCAACACACCACTCCTGGGAGGGATCGAAACTCCAACCTTTCAGTTAACAGCTGATCGCGCTAGCCCATTGCGCAACGGAGACAGCCTTGCTCCAATCTCAACACCATCAGAAAATATCTTCAAAGCTATTAGCGCAAAGAAAAAAAGCGCCGCACCACCACCGGGTGGGCTCGAACATCCAACCTTTCGGTTAACAGCCGATCGCGCTAGCCAATTGCGCCACGGAGACAGTCCTGCTCCACTCTCACCACCATCAGAACATATCTTCAAAGCTATCAGAACAAAGAAAAAAAAGCGCCACGCCATCATCGGGTGGGCTCGAACCTCCAACCTTTCGGTTAACAACCGATCGCGCAAGCCAATTGCACCACGGAGACAGTCCTGCTCCACACTCACCACCGTCAAAACATTTCTTCAGAGCTATCACCCCAAAGAAAAAAAAGCGCCGCACCACCACCGGGTAGGCTCGAAACTCCAACCTTTCGGTTAACAGCCGATCGCGCTAGCCAATTGCGCCATGGAGACAGTCCTGCTCCACTCTCACCACCATCAGAACATATCTTCAAAGCCATCAGCCCAAAGAAAAAAAAGCACCGCACCACCACCGGGTGGGCTCGAACCTCCAACCTTTCGGTTAACAGCCAATCGCGCTAGCCAATTGCGCCACGGAGACAGTCCTGCTCCACTCTCACCACCATCAGAACATATCTTCAAAGCTATTAGCGCAAAGATAAAAAGCGCCGCGCCACCACCGGGTGGGCTCGAACCTCCAACCTTTCGGTTAACAGCCGATCGCGCTAATCCAATGCGCCACGGGGACAGTCTTGCTCCACTCTCACCACCATCAGAACATATCTTCAAAGCTATCAGCGCAAAGAAAAATAGCGCCGCACCACCACCGGGTGGGCTCGAACCTCCAACCTTTCGGTTAACAGCCGATCGCGCTAGCCAATTGCGCCACGGAGACAGTCTTGCTCCACGCTCAACACCATCAGAACATATCTTCAAAGCTACAAGCGCAAAGAAAAAAAAGCGCCGCACCACCTCCGGGTGGGCTCGAACCTCCAACATTTCGGTTAACAGCCAATCGCCTTAGCCAATAGCGCCACAAAGACAGTCCTGCTCCACTCTCACCACCATCAGAACATATCTTCAAAGCTATCAGCACAAAGAGAAAAAAGCGCCGCACCACCACCGGGTGGGCTCGAAACTCCAACCTTTCGGTTAACAGCCGATCGCGCTAGCCAAATGCGCCAGGGAGACAGTCCTGCTTCACTCTCACCACCATCAGAACATATCTTCAAAGCTATTAGCGCAAAGAAAAAAAGCGCCGCGCCACCTTCGGGTGGGCTCGAACCTCCAACCTTTCGGTTAACAGCCGATCGCGCTAACCCATTGCGCCACGGGGACAGTCTTGCTCCACTCTCACCACTATCAGAACATATCTACAAAGCTATCAGCGCAAAGAAAAAAAGCGCCGCACCACCACCGGGTGGGCTCGAACCTCCAACCTTTCGGTTAACAGCCGATTGTGCAAGCCAATTGCGCCACGGAGACAGTCCTGCTCCACTCTCACCACCATCAGAACATATCTTCAAAGCTATCAGCCTAAAGAAAAAAAGCACCGCACCACCACCGGGTGGGCTCGAACTTCCAGCCTTTCGGTTAACAGCCAATCGCGCTAGCCAATTGCCCCACGGAGACAGCCCTGCTTCACTCTCACCACCATCAGAACATATCTTCAAAGCTATCAGCACAAAGAAAAAAAAGCGCCACACCATCATCGGGTGGGCTCGAACCTCCAACCTTTCGGTTAACAGCCGATCGCGCAAGCCAATTGCGCCACGGAGACAGTCCTGCTCCACACTCACCACCGTCAAAACATTTCTTCTGAGCTATCACCCCAAAGAAAAAAAAGCGCCGCACCACCACCGGGTGGGCTCGAACCTCCAATCTTTCAGTTAACAGCCGATCGCGCTAGCCGATTGCGCCACGGAGACAGTCCTGGTCCACTCTCACCACCATCAGAACATATCTTCAAAGCTATCAGCGCAAAGAAAAAAAAGCGCCGCGCCACCACCGGGTGGGCTCGAACCTCCAACCTTTCGGTTAACAGCCGATCGCGCTAACCCATTGCGCCACGGGGACAGTCTTCCTCCATTCTCACCACAATCAGAACATATCTTCAAAGCTATCAGCGCAAAGAAAAAAAAGCGCCGCACCACCACCGGGTGGGCTCGAACCTCCAACCTTTCGGTTAACAGCCGATCGCGCTAGCCAATTGCGCCACAGAGACAGTCTTGCTCCACTCTCAACACCATCAGAACATATCTTCAAAGCTACAAGCGCAAAGAAAAAAAAGCGCCGCATCACCACCACCGGGTGGGCACGAACCTCCAACCTTTCGGTTAACAGCCGATCGCGCTAGCCAATTGCGCCACGGGGACAGTCTTGCTCCACTCTCACCACCATCAGAACATATCTTCAAAGCTATCAGCGCAAAGAAAAAAAAGCGCCGCACCACCACCGGGTGGGCTCGAACCTCCAACCTTTCGGTTAACAGCCGATCGCGCCAGCCAATTGCGCCAGGGAGACAGTCCTGCTCCACTCTCACCACCATCAGAACATATCTTCAAAGCTATCAGCCCAAAGAAAAAAAGCACCGCACCACCACCGGGTGGGCTGGAACCTCCAACCTTTCGGTTAACAGCCAATCGCGTTAGCCAATTGCGCCACGGAGACAGTCCTGCTCCACTCTCACCACCATCAGAACATATCTTAAAGCTATCAGCACAAAGAGAAAAAAGCGCCGCACCACCACCGGGTGGGCTCGAAACTGCAACCTTTCGGTTAACAGCCGATCGGGCTAGCCAATTGCGCCATGGAGACAGTCCTGCTCCACTCTCACAACCATCAGAACATATCTTCAAAGCTATTACCACAAAGAAAAAAAGCGCCGCAACACCACCGGGTTGGCTCGAACCTCCAACCTTTCGGTTAACAGCCGATCGCGCTAGCCAATTGCGCCAAGAAGACAGTCCTGCTGCACTCTCACCACCATCAGAACATATCTTCAAAGCTATTACCGCAAAGAAAAAAGCAACACACCACTCCCGGGAGGGCTCGAAATTCCAACCTTTCGGTTAACAGCCGATCGCGCTAGCCCATTGCGCCACGGAGACAGTCTTGCTCCACTCTCACCACCATCAGAACATATCTTCAAACTATCAGCGCAAAAAAAGCGCAGCACCACCACCGGGTGGGCTCGAAATTCCAACCTTTTGGTTAACAGCCGATCGCGCTTGCCCATTGCGCCACGGGGACAGTCTTGCTCCACTCTCACCACCATCAGAACATATCATCAAAGCTATCAGCCCAAAGAAAAAAAAGCGCCGCACCACCACCGGGTGGGCTCGAACCTTCAACCTTTCGGTTAACAGCCGATCGCACTAGCCAATTGCGCCACGGAGGCAGTCGTGCTCCACTCTTACCACCATCAGAACATATCTTCAAAGCTATCAGCACAAAGAAAAAGCAACACACCACTCCCGGGAGGGCTCGAACCTCCAACTTTTCGGTTAACAGCCGATCGCGCTTGCCAATTGCTCCACGGAGACAGTCCTGCTCCACTCTCACCACCATTAGAACATATCTTTCAAGCTATCAGCCCAAAGAAAAAAAAAGCGCCGCACCACCACCGGGTGGGCTCGAACCTCCAACCTTTTGGTTAACGGCCGATCGCGCTAGCCAATTGCGCCACGGAGACAATCGTGCTCCACGCTCACCAACATCAGAAAATATCTTCAAAGCTATCATCGCAAAGAAAAAAGCAATACACCCCACCCGGGAGGGCTCGAACCTCCAACTTTTCGGTTAAAAGCCGATCGCGCTAGCCAATGGCGCCACGGGGACAGTCCTGCTCCACTCTCACCACCGTCAGAACATTTCTTCAGAGCTATCAGCCTAAAGAAAAAAAGCGCCGCACCACCACCGGGTGGGCTCGAACCGACAACCTTTCGGTTGACAGCCGATCGCGCTAGCCAATTGCGCCACAGAGACAGTCGTGCTTCACTCTCACCACCGTCAGACCATTTCTTCAGAGCTATCGCCCCAAAGAAAAAAAAGCGCCGCACCACCACCGGGTGGGCTCGAACCTCCACCCTTTCGGTTAAAAGTTGATCGCGCTAGCCAATTGCGCCACGGAGACAGTCCTGCTCCACTCTCACCACCGTCAGAACATTTCTTCAGAGCTATCAGCCCAAAGAAGAAAAAGCGCCGCACCACCACCGGGTGGGCTCGAAACTCCAACCTTTCGGTTATCAGCCGATCGCGCTAGCCAATTGCGCCATGAAGACAGTCCTGCTCCACTCTCACCACCATCAGAACATATCTTCAAAGCTATTAACGCAAAGAAAAAAAGCGCCGCGCCACCACCGGGTGGGTTCGAACCTCCAACCTTTCGTTTAACAGCCAATCGCGCTAGCCAATTGCGCCACGGAGACAGTCCTGCTCCACTCTCACCACCATCAGAACATATCTTCAAAGCTATCAGCACAAAGAAAAAAAAGCGCCGCACCACCACCGGGTAGGCTCGAAACTCCAACCTTTCGGTTAACAGCCGATCGCGCTAGCCAATTGCGCCATGGAGACAGTCCTGCTCCACTCTCACCACCATCAGAACATATCTTCAAAGTTATTACCACAAAGAAAAAAGCAACACACCACTCCTGGGAGGGCTCGAACCTCCAACCTTTTGGTTAACAGCCGATCGCGCAAGCCAATTGCGCCACGGAGACAGTCCTGCTCCACTCTCACCACCATCAGAACATATCTTCAAAGCTATTAGCGCAAAGAAAAAAAGCGCCGCGCCACCACCGGGTGGGCTCGAACCTCCAACCTTTCGGTTAACAGCCGATCGCGCTAACCCAATGCGCCACGGGGACAGTCTTGCTCCACTCTCACCACCATCAGAACATATCTTCAAAGCTATCAGCGCAAAGAAAAAAAAGCGCCGCACCACCACCGGGGGGCTCGAACCTCCAACCTTTCGGTTAACAGCCGATCGCGCTAGCCAATTGCGCCACGGAGACAGTCTTGCTCCTCTCTCAACACCATCAGAACATATCTTCAAAGCTACAAGCGCAAAGAAAAAAAAGCGCCGCACCACCACCGGGTGGGCTCGAACCTCCAACCTTTCGGTTAACAGCCAATCGCGTTAGCCAATTGTGCCACAGAGACAGTCCTGCTCCACTCTCACCACCATCAGAACATATCTTCAAAGCTATCAGCACAAAGAGAAAAAAGCGCCGCACCACCACCGGGTGGGCTCGAAACTCCAACCTTTCGGTTAACAGCCGATCGCGCTAGCCAATTGCACCATGGAGACAGTCCTGCTCCACTCTCACCACCGTCAGAACATATCTTCAAAGCTATTACCACAAAGAAAAAAGCAACACACCACTCCTGGGAGGGCTCGAAACTCCAACCTTTCGGTTAACAGCTGATCGCGCTAGCCCATTGCGCCACGGAGACAGCCTTGCTCAAATCTCAACACCATCAGAACATATCTTCAAAGCTATTAGCGCAAAGAAAAAAAGCGCCGCACCACCACCGGGTGGGCTCGAACATCCAACCTTTCGGTTAACAGCCGATCGCGCTAGCCAATTGCGCCACGGAGACAGTCCTGCTCCACTCTCACCACCATCAGAACATATCTTCAAAGCTATGAGTGCAAAGAAAAAAGCAGCACACCACTCCCGGGAGGGCTCGAAACTCCAACCTTTCGGTTAACAGCCGATCGCGCTAGCCCATTGCGCCACGGGGACAGTCTTGCTCCACTCTCACCACCATCAGTACATATCTTCAAAGCTATCAGCACAAAGAAAAAAAAACGCCGCACCACCACCGGGTGGGCTCGAACCTCCAACCTTTCGGTTAACAGCCGATCGCGCAAGGCAATTGCGCCACGGAGACAGTCCTGCACCACTCTCACCACCATCAGAACATATCTTCAAAGCTATCTGCCCAAAGAAAAAAAGCACCGCACCACCACCGGGTGGGCTCGAACCTCCAACCTTTCGGTCAACAGGTAATCGCGCTAGCCAATTGCGCCACGGAGACAGTCCTGCTCCACTCTCACCACCATCAGAACATATCTTCAAAGCTATCAGCACAAAGAAAAAAATGCGGCACACCATCACCGCGTGGGCTCGAACCTCCAACCTTTCGGTTAACAGCCGATCGCGCTAGCCAAATGCGCCACGGAGACAGTCGTGCTCCACTCTCACCACCATCAGAACATATCTTCAAAGCTATCAGCCCAAAGAAAAAAAAGCGCCGCACCACCTCCGGGTGGGCTCGAACCTCCAACCTTTCGGTTAACAGCCGATCGCGCTAGCCTATTGCCCCACGGAGACAGTCGTGCTCCACTCTCACCACCGTCAGAACATTTCTTCAGAGCTATCACCCCAAAGAAAAAAAAGAGCCGCAGCACCACCGGGTGGGCTCGAACCTCCAACCTTTCGGTTAACAGCCGATCGCGCTAGCCAATTGCGCCACGAAGACAGTCCTGCTGCACTCTCACCACCATCAGAACATATCTTCAAACTATCAGCGCAAAAAAAAGTGCCGCACCACCACCGGGTGGGCTCGAAACTCCAACCTTTTGGTTAACAGCCGATCGCGCTAGCCAATTGCGCCACAGAGACAATCTTGCTCCACTTTCAACACCATCAGAACATATCTTCAAAGCTACAAGCGCAAAGAAAAAAAAGCGCCGCACCACCACCGGGTGGGCTCGAACCTCCAACCTTTCGGTTAACAGCCGATCGCGCTAGCCAATTGCGCCACAGGGACAGTCTTGCTCCACCCTCACCACCATCAGAACATATCTTCAAAGCTATCAGCGCAAAGAAAAAAAAGCGCCGCACCACCACCGGGTGTGCTCGAACCTCCAACCTTTCGGTTAACAGCCGATCGCGCTAGCCAATTGCGCCAGGGAGACAGTCCTGCTCCACTCTCACCGCCATCAGAACATATCTTCAAAGCTATCAGCCCAAAGAAAAAAAAGCACCGCACCACCACCGGGTGGGCTCGAACCTCCAACCTTTCGTTTAACAGCCAATCGCGCTAGCCAATTGCGCCACGGAGACAGTCCTGCTCCACTCTCACTACCATCAGAACATATCTTCAAAGCTATCAGCACAAAGACAAAAAAGCGCCGCACCACCACCGGGTAGGCTCGAAACTCCAACCTTTCGGTTAACAGCCGATCGCGCTAGCCAATTGCGCCATGGAGACAGTCCTGCTCCACTCTCACCACCATCAGAACATATCTTCAAAGCTATTACCACAAAGAAAAAAGCAACACACCACTCCTGGGAGGGCTCGAACCTCCAACCTTTTGGTTAACAGCCGATCGCGCAAGCCAATTGCGCCACGGAGACAGTCCTGCTCCACTCTCACCACCATCAGAACATATCTTCAAAGCTATTAGCGCAAAGAAAAAAAGCGCCGCGCCACCACCGGGTGGGCTCGAACCTCCAACCTTTCGGTTAACAGCCGATCGCGCTAACCCAATGCGCCACGGGGACAGTCTTGCTCTACTCTCACCACCATCATAACATATCTTCAAAGCTATCAGCGCAAAGAAAAAAAAAGCGCCGCACCACCACCGGGTGGGCTCGAACCTCCAACCTTTCGGTTAACAGCCGATCGCGCTAGCCAATTGCGCCACGGAGACAGTCTTGCTCCACTCTCAACACCATCAGAACATAGCTTCAAAGCTATCAGCACAAAGAAAAAAAACGCCGCACCACCACCGGGTTGGCTCGAAACTCCAACCTTTCGGTTAACAGCCGATCGCGCTAGCCAATTGCGCCATGGAGACAGTCCTGCTCCACTCTCACCACCATCAGAACATATCTTCAAAGCTATTACCACAAAGAAAAAAGCAACACACCACTCCTGGGAGGGCTCGAACCTCCAACCTTTTGGTTAACAGCCGATCGCGCAAGCCAATTGCGCCACGGAGACAGTCCTGCTCCACTCTCACCACCATCAGAACATATCTTCAAAGCTATTAGCGCAAAGAAAAAAAGCGCCGCGCCACCACCGGGTGGGCTCGAACCTCCAACCTTTCGGTTAACAGCCGATCGCGCTAGCCAATTGCGCCACGGAGACAGTCCTGCTCCACTCTCACCACCATCAGAACATATCTTCAAAGCTATTAGTGCAAAGAAAAAAGCAGCACACCACTCCCGGGAGGGCTCGAAACTCCAACCTTTCGGTTAACAGCCGATCGCGCTAGCCCATTGCGCCACGGGGACAGGCTTGCTCCACTCTCACCACCATCAGTACATATCTTCAAATCTATCAGCACAAAGAAAAAAAAACGCCGCACCACCACCGGGTGGGCTCGAACCTCCAACCTTTCGGTTAACAGCCGATCGCGCAAGGCAATTGCGCCACGGAGACAGTCCTGCTCCACTCTCACCACCATCAGAACATATCTTCAAAGCTATCGGCCCAAAGAAAAAAAGCACCGCACCACCACCGGGTGGGCTCGAACCTCCAACCTTTCGGTCAACAGGTAATCGCGCTAGCCAATTGCGCCACGGAGACAGTCCTGCGCCACTCTCACCACCATCAGAACATATCTTCAAAGCTATCAGCACAAAGAAAAAAAAGCGGCACACCATCACCGCGTGGGCTCGAACCTCCAACCTTTCGGTTAACAGCCGATCGCGCTAGCCAAATGCGCCACGGAGACAGTCGTGCTCCACTCTCACCACCATCAGAACATATCTTCAAAGCTATCAGCCCAAAGAAAAAAAAGCGCCGCACCACCTCCGGGTGGGCTCGAACCTCCAACCTTTCGGTTAACAGCCGATCGCGCTAGCCTATTGCCCCACGGAGACAGTCGTGCTCCACTCTCACCACCGTCAGAACATTTCTTCAGAGCTATCACCCCAAAGAAAAAAAAGAGCCGCAGCACCACCGGGTGGGCTCGAACCTCCAACCTTTCGGTTAACAGCCGATCGCGCTAGCCAATTGCGCCACGAAGACAGTCCTGCTGCACTCTCACCACCATCAGAACATATCTTCAAACTATCAGCGCAAAAAAAAGTGCCGCACCACCACCGGGTGGGCTCGAAACTCCAACCTTTTGGTTAACAGCCGATCGCGCTAGCCAATTGCGCCACAGAGACAGTCTTGCTCCACTTTCAACACCATCAGAACATATCTTCAAAGCTACAAGCGCAAAGAAAAAAAAGCGCCGCACCACCACCGGGTGGGCTCGAACCTCCAACCTTTCGGTTAACAGCCGATCGCGCTAGCCAATTGCGCCACAGGGACAGTCTTGCTCCACCCTCACCACCATCAGAACATATCTTCAAAGCTATCAGCGCAAAGAAAAAAAAGCGCCGCACCACCACCGGGTGTGCTCGAACCTCCAACCTTTCGGTTAACAGCCGATCGCGCTAGCCAATTGCGCCAGGGAGACAGTCCTGCTCCACTCTCACCGCCATCAGAACATATCTTCAAAGCTATCAGCCCAAAGAAAAAAAAGCACCGCACCACCACCGGGTGGGCTCGAACCTCCAACCTTTCGTTTAACAGCCAATCGCGCTAGCCAATTGCGCCACGGAGACAGTCCTGCTCCACTCTCACCACCATCAGAACATATCTTCAAAGCTATCAGCACAAAGACAAAAAAGCGCCGCACCACCACCGGGTAGGCTCGAAACGGAGTGGGTGTGGCGGACCAGGCCTCGCCATGCTGCCTAATAGGCCGTTCCTCTGCGTTATGCAGGTCCTGCTGGCGCAATTGGCCGCTCTTCAGTCGGTCGGGATTCAGCCGGACGGGACTCAATTCGATGCACGCGCGGATCCAACAGTTCTACTGGCGCAGTTGGCCGCTCTTCAGTCGGTCGGGATTCAGCCGGACGGGACTCAATTCGATGCACGCGCGGATCCTACATTACGCTCTGCACCGCATCGTCAGTGCTTCTGGCCTCACGTTATAAACCCGCCATACCACGTGACTCCTTCAGACGCCTTTATAAGAGCCATGCCGCATCGCTTCAACTTCAGTGGGTGTGGCGGACCAGGCCTCGCCATGCTGCCTAATAGGCCGTTCCTCTGCGTTATGCAGGTCCTGCTGGCGCAATTGGCCGCTCTTCAGTCGGTCGGGATTCAGCCGGACGGGACTCAATTCGATGCACGCGCGGATCCAACAGTTCTACTGGCGCAGTTGGCCGCTCTTCAGTCGGTCGGGATTCAGCCGGACGGGACTCAATTCGATGCACGCGCGGATCCTACATTACGCTCTGCACCGCATCGTCAGTGCTTCTGGCCTCACGTTATCAATCCCGCCATACCACGTGACTCCTTCAGACGCCTTTATAAGAGCCATGCCGCATCGCTTCAACTTCAGTGGGTGTGGCGGACCAGGCCTCGCCATGCTGCCTAATAGGCCGTTCCTCTGCGTTATGCAGGTTAGTGTTTATTATAGCTCTATCAAAAGTGGCTATCGTGGCCTCCTGGTCCTGCCATGCCCACGCCAGTGTCTTGAAATTTTATGCAATGTTTTTTGTGCATGCAAACTTTTGTTATGTGGGGATGTTGAGTTGAACCCTGGGCCGAGCACTGAAGCCTTATTGACTAAACTGCTGGAAGGCCAAAATAAGTTGGTCACAGAGATGGCTACTTTGAGGGATCAGCAGTCCAACATGGAAAAAATGATTTCAGACCTTAACAAGCGTTTTCTCGAATTTGGAATGCATATCGATCGAATAGATGGCCTAGAACAGGCGGTCAAATCGCTACAAGCGAAAGTAGCTGACATTGATGATAGGAGCAGGCGTTCAAACCTGGTTTTGTTTGGCATTCAGGAGGGCAGCACTGAAACTGAGACAACTCTTCGCGCTGAGGTGATTGACAACCTTTTTTGGGACAAGCTAAACGTAAGATGCAGCTCTGTTGTAAGAATCCACCGCATTGGAAAGCCGGGTAAAATGAGGCCAGTAATTGTATCCTTTCAAAATTATAACGAAAAGCAGGATGTTCTTAAAAATGCACGAAAGTTAAAGGGAACAAAAATTTACATTCAGAATGACTATTCGGTGGATACTCTAAGGAAACGCAAGCTTTTATGGCAAAGTGCAAAAGAGGAAAAAAAACAGGGCAAGAAAGTGATTCTTCTGCATGATAAACTGCGAATAGATAACGAACTTTACGTATGGGATGATGTCACACATTCGAGGGTAGAACTGGTTACTCGGCGAAAAGTTTCCTCCAGGGATTGACAGATACCTTCTCGCCTTGAGGAACTGCGCCTCTTAAATATCAATGCGCGTAGCATTGTGAACAAAAGTGATAATCTTGAAGCTTTGATCTTGGGATACAGCCCTCATGTTGTTGTGATCACTGAAACTTGGCTCCGAAGTGAAGTTCACGACAACAGTATATTTCCGCCTTCGTACCAAGTATTTCGTCGAGATAGAAGTTCAAAAGGAGGTGGCGTTGCCGTCCTGATTAAACAAAACATTTCAGCAGCACTTTCAAAACAAATCAATAACCATGAAACTATTACCTTGAAATTGTCATGCTGGGGCTTTTCCTTAGTACTAGTAGCCATTTATCGCCGTCCCGATGCTCCTCCGGAGTTTTTGCAGGATTTATGTGATCACGTCTTGGGTTTTAGACAACAAAAAATAATTATTGCTGGTGACTTCAACCTTCCTGGTGTAAATTGGGAGAACCCGTTTGCTTCTAATGAACCCAGTGCTCATGTTCACAGTGTACTGGACTTATTGATGTGCTGTAATTTGGAACAGGTGGTTAGACAACCTACTCGTGTTCAGGGTAGTTCCTCTTCTATATTAGATCTTGTTTTTTTGAGCCGATGCATGACCGACTTTTCTGTGACAATTGAACCTGGTCTTTCAGACCACTATATGGTGAAGTGCGTATGCCACTTCTTGACAAAGAAAAGTGCTCCTTCTAAAACTGTCGCAGTCAAAGATTACCTTCATGCAGCGGATGAAAGCGTCTTAGACTTTCTTGACATAAACTTGAGCAATTTTGGTGGGTCTGATGTTTCTGAGCTATGGGAGACATTTAAAAGGTTATGTCTATACTGCATAGATCATTTTGTGCCAAATAAAATGAAAAGGATCGCGAAAAAAAATCCGTGGATTACCCGTGACATCTTGCATCAAAAAAGGAAACTAAAACGATTACGACGTCACCGCGCATCTCAGACAACTATTCACACAAACCAGACACTTTTAAACCAGTCTATCCGATGTGCTAAGCAATTTTATTTTCAACACACTCTTCCAGACTTCATACGGACGGCTCCTGATAAATTCTGGTCGCAATTATCTCGCAAGAAAGAAGGTACTCTTCAAATAATTCACAATGATACAATCGTTGTAGATGAAACAAGCATAGCGACACATTTCAATGAGTACTTTCAAAGCGTTTTCCAAAAAGATTGCGACAGCGCACGGGCTTCTGCTACCTCTCCTTATCTCGACGCAGACATCGTGTCCTTATCTGGTGTTGTATCTATGCTTCTGAATTTAAAGACTAAAGCTTCGCCTGGTCCCGATAACATTCACAACGCGTTTCTGCGTCGATACGCTGAGATGGTTGCTAAATTCCTTGTGATCATTTTCCGCGCCTCCCTGTCTTCTTCTTCTGTTCCGATAGATTGGAAAATAGCGCGAATTGTACCAATACTCAAATCAGGAGATAAATTATTGATTACAAATTATCGCCCTATATCTATTACCTGTTCTTGTTGTAAGCTTCTCGAGCACGTCATAGCTAACTACATCACTAATTTTCTTAATGAGAACAATATATTAACCCCATTTCAACATGGGTTCAGAAAAGGTTTGTCCACTGTTACTCAACTGGTCACAGTCATACATACTTTCGCATCTATTCTTGATAAATCCGGGCAAATTGATGTTATTTTCTTAGACTTTAGGAAGGCTTTTGATCTAGTTCCCCACAATAAATTGATTTTCAAACTTAAAAATATTGGCCTTCCAGAGTTTATTGTAAATTGGGTATCCGCATACTTGTCAAATCGAACACAATTTGTTGATATAAATGGTCACTGCTCATCCAAACTTCAGGTTACATCAGGAGTTCCTCAGGGAAGTGTTTTAGGGCCCCTACTTTTTTTAATCTATATAAATGATATTGTTGAAGTTGTCCCTGAATATGTCGGAATAAGGCTATTTGCCGATGATTGCGTGCTGTACAAGGAAATTGTTACCATAAATGATCAACAGCTTTTAAATACCTGCCTTGATAACGTTTACCAGTGGTGTAAGCAATGGGATATGAAGCTAAACTCAGACAAAACAGTGTACATGAACATCACTAGAAAGAAAAACTTCTTTTCTTTTCCATATGCGCTACAAACTCACGTACTCAGGGAGGTCAGTGTGTATAAGTACCTTGGCGTAACGATAACCAAAAATCTAAGTTGGAATATGCATGTATCGAACATTTGCGCATCCGCCTTCCGTAAGCTATGCTTTCTCAAGTACAAACTTCGTTTTGCCCCGTCATCAGTGAAGCTGTTAGCCTATAATACCATCATTAGACCTTCTCTCGAGTATGCGTGCGTCATTTGGGACCCATACACTAGGAAAAACATTCATGCCATAGAAATGATTCAACGTAAATGCATCAGGTTTATATTTTCTAAGTACCGCATGACAGACTCCCCTACAGCTATCATGAAAGAAAATAATATACAAGAACTTCAACTTCGTCGCAAAATTCTGAGATTAAAATTTCTTTTTCAGTTAAAACACAAACATTTCGCACTAGATGCCTCTACGTTTATACAACCACTGACGTCACGAGAAACTAGAAATCGCCATGCTGCGTCAATAACACCATTCCAGACACGTACTAATACATTTAAGTTCTCTTTTTTTCCTAGGACCATTGTAGACTGGAACGCCCTGCCGTTTGAGTCGTTACAGAACATTGAACACTTTGATTTTATCACTTCATAACGTTAAGCCCCAAAATGCTCCTATCGCTGCGCCATATGTTATTGCGAATATGTATTGGTGTGTATAGTTTTGTGTAAATATACTTAATTTGGTCACGAATTGTTACTAATTTATGTGGTGAAAATTGCTGTTGAATATTGATTGTCATGCGTACATTTATTAATTTTGTGTGCCTTGACTGCTGATTGCTTGTGATTTTTTTTTTCCCACTCCTGCATGGGCTCTGAAGTGAGCCTGCAGTATTCTGTAAAAAAAAAAAAAAAAAACTCCAATCTTTCGGTTAACAGCCGATCGCGCTAGCCAATTGCGCCATGGAGACAGTCCTGCTCCACTCTCACCACCATCAGAACATATCTTCAAAGCTATTACCACAAAGAAAAAAGCAACACACCACTCCTGGGAGGGCTCGAACCTCCAACCTTTTGGTTAACAGCCGATCGCGCAAGCCAATTGCGCCACGGAGACAGTCCTGCTCCACTCTCACCACCATCAGAACATATCTTCAAAGCTATTAGCGCAAAGAAAAAAATCGCCGCACCACTCCTGGGAGGGCTCGAACCTCCAACCTTTTGGTTAACAGCCGATCGCGCAAGCCAATTGCGCCACGGAGACAGTCCTGCTCCACTCTCACCACCATCAGAACATATCTTCAAAGCTATTAGCGCAAAGAAAAAAAGCGCCGCGCCACCACCGGGTGGGCTCGAACCTCCAACCTTTCGGTTAACAGCCGATCGCGCTAACCCAATGCGCCACGGGGACAGTCTTGCTCTACTCTCACCACCATCAGAACATATCTTCAAAGCTATCAGCGCAAAGAAAAAAAAGCGCCGCACCACCACCGGGTGGGCTCGAACCTCCAACCTTTCGATTAACAGCCGATCGCGCTAGCCAATTGCGGCACGGAGACAGTCTTGCTCCACTCTCAACACCATCAGAACATATCTTCAAAGCTATCAGCACAAAGAAAAAAAAACGCCGCACCACCACCGGGTGGGCTCGAACCTCCAACCTTTCGGTTAACAGCCGATCGCGCAAGCCAATTGCGCCACGGAGACAGTCCTGCTCCACTCTCACCACCATCAGAACATATCTTCAAAGCTATCAGCGCAAAGAAAAAAAAGCGCCGCACCACCACCGGGTGTGCTCGAACCTCCAAACTTTCGGTTAACAGCCGATCGCGCTAGCCCATTGCGCCACGGAGACAGCCTTGCTCCAATCTCAACACCATCAGAACATATCTTCAAAGCTATTAGCGCAAAGAAAAAAAGCGCCGCACCACCACCGGGTGGGCTCGAACATCCAACCTTTCGGTTAACAGCCGATCGCGCTAGCCAATTGCGCCACGGAGACAGTCCTGCTCCACTCTCACCACCATCAGAACATATCTTCAAAGCTATTAGTGCAAAGAAAAAAGCAGCACACCACTCCCGGGAGGGCTCGAAACTCCAACCTTTCGGTTAACAGCCGATCGCGCTAGCCCATTGCGCCACGGGGACAGTCTTGCTCCACACTCACCACCATCAGTACATATCTTCAAAGCTATCAGCACAAAGAAAAAAAAACGCCGCACCACCACCGGGTGGGCTCGAACTTCCAACCTTTCGGTTAACAGCCGATCGCGCAAGCCAATTGCGCCACGGAGACAGTCCTGCTCCACTCTCACCACCATCAGAACATATCTTCAAAGCTATCGGCCCAAAGAAAAAAAGCACCGCACCACCACCGGGTGGGCTCGAACCTCCAACCTTTCGGTCAACAGGTAATCGCGCTAGCCAATTGCGCCACGGAGACAGTCCTGCTCCACTCTCACCACCATCAGAACATATCTTCAAAGCTATCAGCACAAAGAAAAAAAAGCGGCACACCATCACCGCGTGGGCTCGAACCTCCAACCTTTCGGTTAACAGCCGATCGCGCTAGCCAACTGCGCCACGGAGACAGTCGTGCTCCACTCTCGTCACCATCAGAACATATCTTCAAAGCTATTAGCCCAAAGAAAAAAAAAGCGCCGCACCACCTCCGGGTGGGCTCGAACCTCCAACCTTTCGGTTAACAGCCGATCGCGCTAGCCTATTTCCCCACGGAGACAGTCGTGCTCCACTCTCACCACCGTCAGAACATTTCATCAGAGCTATCACCCCAAAGAAAAAAAGAGCCGCAGCACCACCGCGTGGGCTCGAACCTCCAACCTTTCGGTTAACAGCCGATCGCGCTAGCCAATTGCGCCACGAAGACAGTCCTGCTGCACTCTCACCACCATCAGAACATATCTTCAAACTATCAGCGCAAAAAACAGCGCCGCACCACCACCGGGTGGGCTCGAAACTCCAACCTTTTGGTTAACAGCCGATCGCGCTTGCCCATTGCGCCACGGGGACAGTCTTGCTCCACTCTCACCACCATCAGAACATATCTTCAAAGCTATCAGCCAAAAGAAAAAAAAGCGCCGCACCACTCCTGGGAGGGCTCGAACCTCCAACCTTTTGGTTAACAGCCGATCGCGCAAGCCAATTGCGCCACGGAGACAGTCCTGCTCCACTCTCACCACCATCAGAACATATCTTCAAAGCTATTAGTGCAAAGAAAAAAAGCGCCGCGCCACCACCGGGTGGGCTCGAACCTCCAACCTTTCGGTTAACAGCCGATCGCGCTAACCCAATGCGCCACGGGGACAGTCTTGCTCTACTCTCACCACCATCAGAACATATCTTCAAAGCTATCAGCGCAAAGAAAAAAAAGCGCCGCACCACCACCGGGTGGGCTCGAACCTCCAACCTTTCGATTAACAGCCGATCGCGCTAGCCAATTGCGCCACGGAGACAGTCTTGCTCCACTCTCAACACCATCAGAACATATCTTCAAAGCTATCAGCACAAAGAAAAAAAAACGCCGCACCACCACCGGGTGGGCTCGAACCTCCAACCTTTCGGTTAACAGCCGATCGCGCAAGCCAATTGCGCCACGGAGACAGTCCTGCTCCACTCTCACCACCATCAGAACATAACTTCAAAGCTATCAGCGCAAAGAAAAAAAAGCGCCGCAACACCACCGGGTGTGCTCGAACCTCCAACCTTTCGGTTAACAGCCGATCGCGCTAGCCAATTGCGCCAGGGAGACAGTCCTGCTCCACTCTCACCGCCATCAGAACATATCTTCAAAGCTATCAGCCCAAAGAAAAAAAAGCACCGCACCACCACAGGGTGGGCTCGAACCTCCAACCTTTCGTTTAACAGCCAATCGCGCTAGCCAATTGCGCCACGGAGACAGTCCTGCTCCACTCTCACCACCATCAGAACATATCTTCAAAGCTATCAGCACAAAGACAAAAAAGCGCCGCACCACCACCGGGTAGGCTCGAAACTCCAACCTTTCGGTTAACAGCCGATCGCGCTAGCCAATTGCGCCATGGAGACAGTCCTGCTCCACTCTCACCACCATCAGAACATATCTTCAAAGCTATTACCACAAAGAAAAAAGCAACACACCACTCCTGGGAGGGCTCGAACCTCCAACCTTTCGGTTAACAGCCGATCGCGCTAGCCCATTGCGCCACGGAGATAGCCTTGCTCCACTCTCAACACCATCAGAACATATCTTCAAAGCTATCAGCACAAAGAAAAAAAGCGCCACACCATCATCGGGTGGGCTCGAACCTCCAACCTTTCGGTTAACAACCGATCGCGCAAGCCAATTGCGCCACGGAGACAGTCCTGCTCCACACTCACCACCGTCAAAACATTTCTTCAGAGCTATCACCCCAAAGAAAAAAAAGCGCCGCAACACCACCGGGTGGGCTCGATTCTCCAACCTTTCGGTTAACAGCCGATCGCGCTAGCCAATTGCGCCACGGAGACAGTCCTGCTTCACTCTTACCACCATCAGAACATATTGTTGCGGGTTCGCGGCTATGCAGCTATGCGGGCGGTGCGAAGAAGAAGACGACGACGTTTTTGGGCTGTTCGAAATACACAACGGCTGCCATCTTGACTGCTGGAGTACTTTTCTACTCTAAAGTAGTAAATACATTCGCAACATTTTGGTGGTGGCGCTGGGTACGACGCAAGACGGAACTTCGAAGCGGACGTGTTCTCGACTGCCCGACCATGGCAACAGAAACCAATTCTGCCGCTCCTGTTTCAGCCGCGACTCCGGCGCAGCCTGTACAGCCGGTCGTATTGACGCAACCGCGCGACCCTGGCAACTTCTGCGGCACCGACCATGTTGACGTTGACGACTGGATTCCGAAGTTCGAGCGGTTTGCAGCAGTGTACCGGTGGGACCCTACGATGATGCTCGCCAACGTTGGCTTCTATCTCTGCGGAACAGCTGGCGCGTGGTTCGAGGCTCATGAAGCGGACATAACCAGCTGGGATACTTGCAAACAGAAGCTTCGTGACCTGTTTGGTAAGGCCGTCGGACGCCAGCGGGCCGCTTCTAAAGAACTCTCTGGTCGGGCACAAACTACGACCGAATCATATGTCACCTACATCCTTGACGTTCTCGCCCTTTGCCATCGTGCCGACCCCAACATGTCCGAGGAAGACAAAGTAAGCCATTTACTTAAAGGCATTGCAGATGATGCTTTTAACATACTGGTTTCCAAAGACTGTTCCACCATTGATGACATCATCAAAGAGTGCCGCCGATTCGAAGAGCTGAAGAGTCGCCGGGTCGCCAAGAATTTCTTGCGACTTCCGAACACGGCCGCTACGTCATCTTGCGAGGACCTTCAGCCGCCATGCAGTCAACCACATAACAACGAAAGTGTGGTTCGCATCGTTCGTAGAGAAATCGAGGCCGCGTCTCCGTCTTTTCTGACCCGCCCATCTGATGATCGACCAACGATCTCGTTGATCCAACAGGTCGTGAGAGAGGAGCTGGCAAACGTTGGGCTGCAGCCTGTGTGTTCGTTGACGGAACCTCGGGTCAGTACCATAGCGCCTTCTCCTGCACCAGAAAGATTCCGCCGCTATCGTGATCCTGCTCAGTGGAGGACACAGGACGACAAGCCTATATGTTTTCATTGTCATGGTGTAGGACACATCTCCCGCTACTGTCGTTTCCGCACGTATCCACCTTGGTCGTTTCCTGGCTATCGACGTGACGACAACCACCGGCCCCTGCAGTACAGCGCTCGTGACGATGGACCGTACAATGGCACTCCTGCGACACCAGTCCGCCGGTCCAGCCGTTCGCCGTCCCCGCATGACCGTCGCTCCAGGTCACCTCAGCACCGCCGCTATTCGTCGCCCCACCCTAGTGGACGCCCTTCTTCGGAAAACTGAGCAATGCAGCTCCCGGAGGTGACGCTGCATTGGACTCCCGACCTGAAAACCCTCTGCTGACCTTGACTACGGACAAGAACCTGCTTGATGTAGAAGTGGATGGCCTTCCTGTTACTGCCCTTATTGACACCGGCGCACATATTTCAATTCTGAGCTCTGACCTCCGTGCACGATTAAACAAGGTCCTTACGCCGCCAGAGTCCCTATTTGTACGTGTCGCTAGTGGAGCGACCCCGGCTGTGCTCGGAATGTGCACCGCGCGTGTGAGATTCGCCGACCGCCAGACGTCCGTTCTATTCCATGTTCTCGCTCACTGTCCACATGACGTCATCCTTGGACTCGATTTTTTGTCCGACCACTCCGCTGTAATTGACTGCTCAGCCGGCGTCGTGCAACTTGACTTGCCTGCGGCCACCGAAGAGTCGAAGATGGTACAGAACAAGCTTTCGTGCGCTGAGTTTGTTCGCCTCCCACCCCAAGCCCTAACTTGTGTCACAGTTGAACCATATCCCAGTGTTCCGGATGGGGATTACGTGGTCTTTCCCTCTCCCGGTGTTTTATTGGCCCGCAACGTTTCCTCCCCGTACACCATATTAACTGTCACAGCGAACAAGACGTGCCTTCCTCTTCTGAACTTCGGACTCAGCCCTCAAATCCTACCACAAGGCATTGTTCTCGCCACTCTTTCACCGTCACACGAGTGCCAGATCTCATCAGTGTCACGTGAACTGGCCACAGTCGCCTCGCCGAACCTGCATAGCACCGACGCAGCCAAATCTACACGGCTCAACAATGTAACTAAGATGATTGCCTCAGACCTCTTGCCGTCTCAGGTCAAAGACCTCACTGATCTTCTCACGAGCTATTCGGACATATTTGACTTTGACGGTAGGCCCATAAGTCAAACATCGCAAGTCAAACATCGCATTAATACCGGTGATGCAGCTCCAATTCACAGGCGTCCCTATCGAGTGTCACCATCAGAACGCCAAGTTATCCAACAGGAGGTGAATAAGATGCTCACAAAAGGCATCATAGAGCCCTCATCGAGTCCGTGGGCGTCCCCTGTAGTCTTAGTTAAAAAGAAGGACAATACCTGGCGTTTCTGCGTGGACTATCGGCATTTAAACAAGGTCACCAAAAGGGATGTCTACCCGCTTCCTCGTATTGATGATGCCCTGGACTGCCTTCATGGCGCAACCTATTTTTCTTCGATAGACTTACGCTCCGGTTACTGGCAGATCGCCGTGGACGACCTCGACCGGGAGAAGACCGCCTTTGTAACGCCTGACGGTCTCTACCAATTCAAGGTAATGCCGTTTGGCTTGTGCAATGCGCCGGCAACGTTCGAGCGGATGATGGACACGCTTTTGCGCAGCTTTAAATGGTCTATCTGCCTGTGTTATCTGGACGACGTGATTGTGTTTGCCCCAACCTTTAAGTCTCACCTCGAGCGCCTTTCCTCAATTCTTTCAGTATTTCGAGAGGCTGGGCTCCAACTTAATTCCTCGAAATGCCATTTTGGGCATCGCCAAGTTACTATTCTAGGGCATCTCGTTGACTCCTCCGGCATCCGCCCCGATCCCGACAAAGTCCGAGCTGTCCTGGATTTTCCTGTACCGACTTCTGTCAAGGACGTTCGAAGTTTTGTGGGCCTATGCTCATATTTCCGACGATTTGTCAGAAACTTCGCAGAGGTCGCACGCCCCCTCACTGATCTTTTGAAGAAAGATGTACCATTTGAGTGGGGTCCTGATCAAGGCACGGCCTTTTCCCAGCTCATAACACTTCTGACCACGCCACCGATTCTCGCCCACTTCGACCCGTCTGCTCCAACCGAGGTCCGCACTGATGCTAGTGGCTACGGTATTGGCGCGGTTTTAGCCCAGCGTCAATCCGGTCACGATCGAGTTCTTGCGTATGCCAGCCGGCTCCTTTCTCCTGCCGAACGCAATTACTCTATTACGGAACGCGAGTGCCTGGCGCTTGTATGGGCAGTTGGTAAATTCCGCCCCTATTTATATGGCCGGCCTTTCACAGTTACCACTGACCATCACGCTCTATGCTGGCTTTCAGCCCTCAAAGATCCAACGGGGCGCCTTGCTCGTTGGGCTCTGCGCCTCCAGGAATTCACATACACAGTGGTTTACAAGTCTGGCCGTTTACACCAAGACGCCGACTGCCTCTCTCGGTACCCCGTTGACGCTCCAGATCTAGTAACCGACGACGCGTCCATCTGTATTTCCTCGCTCTCTGCTTTCGGCAACATAGGATGTGAGCAACGGCGTGACGCGTCCCTACGCGAGCTAATCGACCGCCTGAACACAGGCTGTACAGACAATTCGCTTCGCATGTTCGTTGTCATAGACGGCATTTTATACCGCCGCAACATGCACCATGTGGGAAACGAACTACTACTCGTAATACCCACTCATTTGCACTCGACCGTACTTCAGCAACTACATGATGTACCAACGGCTGGCCACCTTGGTGTTGCCAGAACGTACGACCGTGTCCGCCGACACTTTTTCTGGCCCGGCCTCTACCGTTCTGTACAACGTTATGTTAGGTCTTGTGAGTCGTGCCAACGCCGCAAAAGGCCAGCGGTACACCCCGCCGGGCTCCTTCAACCGATCGACGTACCTGCCGAGCCTTTCTATCGTGTCGGCCTCGACCTGCTGGGCCCTTTCCCTCTTTCTACCGACGGTAACAGGTGGGTCGCCGTCGCCATAGATTACTCGACCCGTTTCGCAATTACGAGACCTCTTCCAAGCAGCTGCGCTACAGATGTCGCCGACTTTTTGATTCAAGACGTCATCTTACATCATGGTGCTCCTCGTCAACTGGTCACCGATCGCGGTCGCTACTTTTTATCTAAGGTAATTGACGATCTACTTCGTTCTTGTGCAACCAAGCACAAGCTTACGACGGCCTACCATCCTCAAACAAACGGCCTCACAGAACGTCTGAATCGCACACTCACTGACATGCTCGCCATGTACGTGTCGACGGATCATCGTGACTGGGACATTGCGCTACCCTTTGTCACTTTCGCTTACAATAGCTCACGCCACGACACTGCTGGATATTCTCCCTTTTACCTTTTGTATGGAAGAGACCCGACATTGCCGTTCGACACGCTTGTACCCAACCCTACCGACCTGTCCACAGCATATGCTCGCCGCGCTATTAGCACCGCGGAGAAAGCCCGTCAGATTGCCCACCAGCGCCTTTCGGACTCGCAGCTCCGTCAGAAACGTAGCTATGACAGCCACCATCGGGACGTCCACTTTAGTCCAGGTGACCTCGTTCTTCTGTGGACTCCGTCGCGACATGTTGGTCTGGCTGAAAAGCTTCTACCCAAGTATTCCGGACCTTATCGTGTGCTACGGCAGGTAACTGATGTTACCTATGAAATAGCACCTCTAAACCCTTCGATACCTTCCACATCTTCCGACATCGTCCACGTCGCTCGCCTCAAGCCGTACATCTCGTCCAACACCTGCTAACAAGCGCCGGGTCGGCGCTTTTCGCCGCCGGAGGTCGATGTTGCGGGTTCGCGGCTATGCAGCTATGCGGGCGGTGCGAAGAAGAAGACGACGACGTTTTTGGGCTGTTCGAAATACACAACGGCTGCCATCTTGACTGCTGGAGTACTTTTCTACTCTAAAGTAGTAAATACATTCGCAACAATATATTCAAAGCTATCAGCCCAAAGAATAGAAAACGCCGCGCCACCACCGGGTGGGCTCGAACCTCCAACCGTTCGGTTAACAGCCGATCGCGCTAGCCCATTGCGCCACGGGGACAGTCTTGCTCCACTCTCACCACCATCAGAACATATCTTCAAAGCTATCAGCACAAAGAGAAAAAAGCGCCGCACCACCACCGGGTGGGCTCGAAACTCCAACCTTTCGGTTAACAGCCGATCGCGCTAGCCAATTGCGCCATGGAGACAGTCCTGCTCCACTCTCACCACCACCAGAACATATCTTCAAAGCTATTACCACAAAGAAAAAAGCAACACACCACTCCTGGGAGGGCTCGAAACTCCAACCTTTCGGTTAACAGCCGATCGCGCTAGCCCATTGCGCCACGGAGACAGCCTTGCTCCACTCTCACCACCGTCAAAACATTTATTCAGAGCTATCACCCCAAAGAAAAAAAAACGCCGCACCACCACCGGGTGGGCTCGAACCTCCAACCTTTCGGTTAACAGCCGATCGCGCAAGGCAATTGCGCCACGGAGACAGTCCTGCTCCACTCTCACCACCATCAGAACATATCTTCAAAGCTATCGGCCCAAAGAAAAAAAGCACCGCACCACCACCGGGTGGGCTCGAACCTCCAACCTTTCGGTCAACAGGTAATCGCGCTAGCCAATTGCGCCACGGAGACAGTCCTGCTCCACTCTCACCACCATCAGAACAATCTTCAAAGCTATCGGCCCAAAGAAAAAAAGCACCGCACCACCACCGGGTGGGCTCGAACCTCCAACCTTTCGGTCAACAGGTAATCGCGCTAGCCAATTGCGCCACGGAGACAGTCCTGCTCCACTCTCACCACCATCAGAACATATCTTCAAAGCTATGAGCACAAAGAAAAAAAAGCGGCACACCATCACCGCGTGGGCTCGAACCTCCAACCTTTCGGTTAACAGCCGATCGCGCTAGCCAAATGCGCCACGGAGACAGTCGTGCTCCACTCTCACCACCATCAGAACATATCTTCAAAGCTATCAGCCCAAAGAAAAAAAAGCGCCGCACCACCTCCGGGTGGGCTCGAACCTCCAACCTTTCGGTTAACAGCCGATCGCGCTAGCCTATTGCCCCACGGAGACAGTCGTGCTCCACTCTCACCACCGTCAGAACATTTCTTCAGAGCTATCACCCCAAAGAAAAAAAAGAGCCGCAGCACCACCGGGTGGGCTCGAACCTCCAACCTTTCGGTTAACAGCCGATCGCGCTAGCCAATTGCGCCACGAAGACAGTCCTGCTGCACTCTCACCACCATCAAAACATATCTTCAAACTATCAGCGCAGAAAAAAAGTGCCGCACCACCACCGGGTGGGCTCGAAACTCCAACCTTTCGGTTAACAGCCGATCGCGCTAGCCAATTGTGCCAGGGAGACAGTCCTGCTCCACTCTCACCGCCATCAGAACATATCTTCAAAGCTATCAGCCCAAAGAAAAAAAAGCACCGCACCACCACCGGGTGGGCTCGAACCTCCAACCTTTCGTTTAACAGCCAATCGCGCTAGCCAATTGCGCCACGGAGACAGTCCTGCTCCACTCTCACCACCATCAGAACATATCTTCAAAGCTATCAGCACAAAGACAAAAAAGCGCCGCACCACAACCGGGTAGGCTCGAAACTCCAACCTTTCGGTTAACAGCCGATCGCGCTAGCCAATTGCGCCATGGAGACAGTCCTGCTCCACTCTCACCACCATCAGAACATATCTTCAAAGCTATTACCACAAAGAAAAAAGCAACACACCACTCCTGGGAGGGCTCGAACCTCCAACCTTTTGGTTAACAGCCGATCGCGCAAGCCAATTGCGCCACGGAGACAGTCCTGCTCCACTCTCACCACCATCAGAACATATCTTCAAAGCTATTAGCGCAAAGAAAAAAAGCGCCGCACCACTCCTGGGAGGGCTCGAACCTCCAACCTTTTGGTTAACAGCCGATTGCGCAAGCCAATTGCGCCACGGAGACAGTCCTGCTCCACTCTCACCACCATCAGAACATATCTTCAAAGCTATTAGCGCAAAGAAAAAAAGCGCCGCGCCACCACCGGGTGGGCTCGAACCTCCAACTTTTCGGTTAACAGCCGATCGCGCTAACCCAATGCGCCACGGGGACAGTCTTGCTCTACTCTCACCACCATCAGAACATATCTTCAAAGCTATCAGCGCAAAGAAAAAAAAGCGCCGCACCACCACCGGGTGGGCTCGAACCTCCAACCTTTCGATTAACAGCCGATCGCGCTAGCCAATTGCGCCACGGAGACAGTCTTGCTCCACTCTCAACACCATCAGAACATATCTTCAAAGCTATCAGCACAAAGAAAAAAAAACGCCGCACCACCACCGGGTGGGCCCGAAACTTCCAACCTTTCGGTTAACAGCCGATCGCGCAAGCCAATTGCGCCATGGAGACAGTCCTGCTCCACTCTCACCACCATCAGAACATATCTTCAAAGCTATCAGCGCAAAGAAAAAAAAGCGCCGTACCACCACCGGGTGTGCTCGAACCTCCAACCTTTCGGTTATCAGCCGATCGCGCTAGCCCATTGCGCCACGGAGACAGCCTCGCTCCAATCTCAACACCATCAGAACATATCTTCAAAGCAATTAGCGCAAAGAAAAAAAGCGCCGCACCACCACCGGGTGGGCTCGAACATCCAACCTTTCGGTTAACAGCCGATCGCGCTAGCCAATTGCGCCACGGAGACAGTCCTGCTCCACTCTCACCACCATCAGAACATATCTTCAAAGCTATTAGTGCAAAGAAAAAAGAAGCACACCACTCCCGGGAGGGCTCGAAACTCCAACCTTTCGGTTAACAGCCGATCGCGCTAGCCCATTGCGCCACGGGGACAGTCTTGCTCCACACTCACCACCATCAGTACATATCTTCAAAGCTATCAGCACAAAGAAAAAAAAACGCCGCACCACCACCGGGTGGGCTCGAACCTCCAACCTTTCGGTTAACAGCCGATCGCGCAAGCCAATTGCGCCACGGAGACAGTCCTGCTCCACTCTCACCACCATCAGAACATATCTTCAAAGCTATCGGCCCAAAGAAAAAAAGCACCGCACCACCACCGGGTGGGCTCGAACCTCCAACCTTTCGGTCAACAGGTAATGGCGCTAGCCAATTGCGCCACGGAGACAGTCCTGCTCCACTCTCACCACCATCAGAACATATCTTCAAAGCTATCAGCACAAAGAAAAAAAAGCGGCACACCATCACCGCGTGGGCCCGAACCTCCAACCTTTCGGTTAACAGCCGATCGCGCTAGCCAACTGCGCCACGGAGACAGTCGTGCTCCACTCTCGTCACCATCAGAACATATCTTCAAAGCTATTAGCCCAAAGAAAAAAAAAGCGCCGCACCACCTCCGGGTGGGCTCGAACCTCCAACCTTTCGGTTAACAGCCGATCGCGCTAGCCTATTTCCCCACGGAGACAGTCGTGCTCCACTCTCACCACCGTCAGAACATTTCATCAGAGCTATCACCCCAAAGAAAAAAAAGAGCCGCAGCACCACCGCGTGGGCTCGAACCTCCAACCTTTCGGTTAACAGCCGATCGCGCTAGCCAATTGCGCCACGAAGACAGTCCTGCTGCACTCTCACCACCATCAGAACATATCTTCAAACTATCAGCGCAAAAAACAGCGCCGCACCACCACCGGGTGGGCTCGAAACTCCAACCTTTTGGTTAACAGCCGATCGCGCTTGCCCATTGCGCCACGGGGACAGTCTTGCTCCACTCTCACCACCATCAGAACATATCTTCAAAGCTATCAGCCCAAAGAAAAAAAAGCGCCGCACCACTCCTGGGAGGGCTCGAACCTCCAACCTTTTGGTTAACAGCCGATCGCGCAAGCCAATTGCGCCACGGAGACAGTCCTGCTCCACTCTCACCACCATCAGAACATATCTTCAAAGCTATTAGCGCAAAGAAAAAAAGCGCCGCGCCACCACCGGGTGGGCTCGAACCTCCAACCTTTCGGTTAACAGCCGATCGCGCTAACCCAATGCGCCACGGGGACAGTCTTGCTCTACTCTCACCACCATCAGAACATATCTTCAAAGCTATCAGCGCAAAGAAAAAAAAGCGCCGCACCACCACCGGGTGGGCTCGAACCTCCAACCTTTCGATTAACAGCCCATCGCGCTAGCCAATTGCGCCACGGAGACAGTCTTGCTCCACTCTCAACACCATCAGAACATATCTTCAAAGCTATCAGCACAAAGAAAAAAAAACGCCGCACCACCACCGGGTGGGCTCGAACCTCCAACCTTTCGGTTAACAGCCGATCGCGCAAGCCAATTGCGCCACGGAGACAGTCCTGCTCCACTCTCACCACCATCAGAACATATCTTCAAAGCTATCAGCGCAAAGAAAAAAAAGCGCCGCACCACCACCGGGTGTGCTCGAACCTCCAACCTTTCGGTTAACAGCCGATCGCGCTAGCCAATTGCGCCAGGGAGACAGTCCTGCTCCACTCTCACCGCCATCAGAATATATCTTCAAAGCTATCAGCCCAAAGAAAAAAAAGCACCGCACCACCACCGGGTGGGCTCGAACCTCCAACCTTTCGTTTAACAGCCAATCGCGCTAGCCAATTGCGCCACGGAGACAGTCCTGCTCCACTCTCACCACCATCAGAACATATCTTCAAAGCTATCAGCACAAAGACAAAAAAGCGCCGCACCACCACCGGGTAGGCTCGAAACTCCAACCTTTCGGTTAACAGCCGATCGCGCTAGCCAATTGCGCCATGGAGACAGTCCTGCTCCACTCTCACCACCATCAGAACATATCTTCAAAGCTATTACCACAAAGAAAAAAGCAACACATCACTCCTGGGAGGGCTCGAACCTCCAACCTTTCGGTTAACAGCCGATCGCGCTAGCCCATTGCGCCACGGAGATAGCCTTGCTCCACTCTCAACACCATCAGAACATATCTTCAAAGCTATTAGCGCAAAGAAAAAAAGCACCGCACCTCCACCGGGTGGGCTCGAACCTCCAACCTTTCGGTTAAAAGCCGATCGCGCTAGCCATTCGCGCCACGAAGACAGTCCTGCTCCACTTTCACCACCATCAGAACATATCTTCAAAGCTATTAGTGCAAAGTAAAAAGCAACACACCATTCCCGGGAGGGCTCGAAACTCCAACCCTTCGGTTTACAGCCGATCGCGCTAGCCCATTGCGCCACGAGGACAGTCTTGCTCCACTCTCACCACCATCAGAACATATCTTCAAAGCTATCAGCACAAAGAAAAAAAAAGCGCCGCACCACCACCGGGTGGGCTCGAACCTCCAACCTTTCGGTTAACAGCCGATTGCGCAAGCCAATTGCGCCACGGAGACAGTCCTGCTCCACTCTCACCACCATCAGGACATAAATTCAAAGCTATCAGCCCAAAGAAAAAAAGCACCGCACCACCACGGGGTGGGCTCGAACTTCCAACCTTTAGGTTAACAGCCAATCGCGCTAGCCAATTGCGCCACGGAGACAGTCCTGCTTCACTCTCACCACCATCAGAACATATCTTCAAAGCTATCAGCACAAAGAAACAAAGCGCCACACCATCATCGGGTGGGCTCGAACCTCCAACCTTTCGGTTAACAACCGATCGCGCAAGCCAATTGCGCCACGGAGACAGTCCTGCTCCACACTCACCACCGTCAAAACATTTCTTCAGAGCTATCACCCCAAAGAAAAAAAAGCGCCGCAACACCACCGGGTGGGCTCGAACCTCCAACCTTTCGGTTAACAGCCGATTGCGCTAGCCAATTGCGCCACGGAGACAGTCCTGCTTCACTCTCACCACCATCAGAACATATATTCAAAGCTATCAGCCCAAAGAATAGAAAGCGCCGCGCCACCACCGGGTGGGCTCGAACCTCCAACCTTTCGGTTAACAGCCGATTGCGCTAGCCCATTGCGCCACGGAGACAGCCTTGCTCCACTCTCAACACTATCAGAACATATCTTCAAAGCTATTAGCGCAAAGAAAAAAAGCGCCGCGCCACCACCAGGTGGGCTCGAACCTCCAACCTTTCGGTTAACAGCCGATCGCGCTAGCCAATTGCGCCACGGAGACAGTCCTGCTCCATTTTCACCACCATCAGAACATATCTTCAAAGCTAATAGTGCAAAGAAAAAAGCGCCACACCATCACCGGGTGGGCTCGAACCTCCAACCTTTCGGTTAACAGCCGATCGCGCAAGCCAATTGCGCCACGGAGACAGTCCTGTTCCACTCTCACCACCGTCAAAACATTTATTCAGAGCTATCACCCCAAAGAAAAAAAAGCGCCGCACCACCACCGGGAGGGCTCGAAACTCCAACCTTTCGGTTAACAGCCGATCGCGCTAGTTCATTGCGCCACGGACACAGTCTTGCTCCACTCTCACCACCATCAGAACATTTCTTCAAAGCTATCAGCGCAAAGAAAAAAAGCGCCGCACCAACACCGGGTGGGCTCGAACCTCCAACCTTTCGGTTAACAGCCGATTGCGCTAGCCCATTGCGCCACGGAGACAGTCTTGCTCCCTTCTCACCATCATCAGAACATTTCTTCAAAGCTATCAGCCCAAAGAAAAAAAAGCGCCGCACCACCACCGGGTGGGCTCGAACCTCCAACCTTTCGGTTAACAGCCGATCGCACTAGCCAATTGCGCCACGGAGACAGTCGTGCTCCACTCTTACCACCATCAGAACATATCTTCAAAGCTATCAGCGCAAAGAAAAAAGCAACACACCACTCCCGGGAGGGCTCGAACCTCCAACTTTTGGGTTAACAGCCGATCGCGCTGGCCAATTGCGCCACGGAGACAGTCCTGCTGCACTCTCACCACCATTAGAACATATCTTTCAATCTATCAGCCCAAGGAATAAAAAGCGCCGACACCACCGGGTGGGCTGGAACCTCCAACCTTTCGGTTAACAGCCAATCGCGTTAGCCAATTGCGCCGCGGAGACAGTCCTGCTCCACTCTCACCACCATCAGAACATATCTTCAA
Source organism: Rhipicephalus microplus (assembly GCF_043290135.1). Lineage (NCBI taxonomy): Eukaryota > Metazoa > Arthropoda > Arachnida > Ixodida > Ixodidae > Rhipicephalus > Rhipicephalus microplus. The sequence continues at coordinate 3,434,930 of NW_027464602.1, forward strand.
AGCTATCAGCACAAAGAGAAAAAAGCGCCGCACCACTACCGGGTGGGCTCGAAACTCCAACCTTTCGGTTAACAGCCGATCGTGCGAGCCAATTGCGCCATGGAGACAGTCCTGCTCCACTCTCACCACCATCAGAACATATCTTCAAAGCTATTACCACAAAGAAAAAAGCAACACACCACTCCTGGGAGGGCTCGAAACTCCAACCTTTCGGTTAACAGCCGATCGCGCTAGCCCATTGCGCCACATAGACAGCCTTGCTCCACTCTCAACACCATCAGAACATATTTTCAAAGCTATTAGCGCAAAGAAAAAAAGCGCCGCACCACCACCGGGTGGGCTTGAACCTCCAACCTTTCGCTTAACAGCCGATCGCGCTAGCCAATTGCGCCACGGAAACAGTCCTGCTCCACTCTCACCACCATCAGAACATATCGTCAAAGCTATTAGTGCAAAGAAAAAAGCAGCACACCACTCCCGGGAGGACTCGAAACTCCAACCTTTCGGTTAACAGCCGATCGCGCTAGCCCATTGCGCCACGGGGACAGTCTTGCTCCACTCTCGCCACCATCAGTACATATCTTTAAAGCTATCAGCACAAAGAAAAAAAACGCCGCGCCACCACCGGGTGGGCTCGAACCTCCAACCGTTCGGTTAACAGCCGATCGCGCTAGCCCATTGCGCCACGGGGACAGTCTTGCTCCACTCTCACCACCATCAGAACATATCTTCAAAGCTATCAGCACAAAGAGAAAAAAGCGAAACTCCAACCTTTCGGTTAACAGCCGATCGCGCTAGCCAATTGCGCCATGGAGACAGTCCTGCTCCACTCTCACCACCACCAGAACATATCTTCAAAGCTATTACCACAAAGAAAAAAGCAACACACCACTCCTGGGAGGGCTCGAAACTCCAACCTTTCGGTTAACAGCCGATCGCGCTAGCCCATTGCGCCACGGAGACAGCCTTGCTCCACTCTCACCACCGTCAAAACATTTATTCAGAGCTATCACCCCAAAGAATAAAAAGCGCCGCACCACCACCGCGAGGGCTCGAAACTCCAACCTTTCGGTTAACAGCCGATCGCGCTAGTTCATTGCGCCACGGACACAGTCTTGCTCCACTCTCACCACCATCAGAACATATCTTCAAAGCTAATAGTGCAAAGAAAAAAGCGCCACACAATCACCGGGTGGGCTCGAACCTCCAACCTTTCGGTTAACAGCCGATCGCGCTAGCCAATTGCGCCACGGAGACAGTCCTGCTCCATTTTCACCACCATCAGAACATATCTTCAAAGCTAATAGTGCAAAGAAAAAAGCGCCACACCATCACCGGGTGGGCTCGAACCTCCAACCTTTCGGTTAACAGCCGATCGCGCAAGCCAATTGCGCCACGGAGACAGTCCTGCTCCACTCTCACCACCGTCAAAACATTTATTCAGAGCTATCACCCCAAAGAAAAAAAAGCGCCGCACCACCACCGGGAGGGCTCGAAACTCCAACCATTCGGTTTACAGCCGATCGCGCTAGCCCATTGCGCCACGAGGACAGTCCTGCTACACTCTCACCACCATCAGAACATATCTACAAAGCTATCAGCACAAAGAAAAAAAAAGCGCCGCACCACCACCGGGTGGGCTCGAACCTCCAACCTTTCGGTTAACAGCCGATTGCGCAAGCCAATTGCGCCACTGAGACAGTCCTGCTCCACTCTCACCACCATCAGAACATATCTTCAAAGCTATCAGCCCAAAGAAAAAAAGCACCGCACCACCACCGGGTGGGCTCGAACTTCCAACCTTTCGGTTAACAGCCAATCGCGCTAGCCAATTGCGCCACGGAGACAGTCCTGCTTCACTCTCACCACCATCAGAACATATCTTCAAAGCTATCAGCGCAAAGAAAAAAAAGCGCCGCACCACCACCGGGTGGGCTCGAACCTCCAACCTTTCGGTTAACAGCCGATCGCGCAAGCCAATTGCGCCACGGAGACAGTCCTGCTTCACTCTCACCACCATCAGAACATATATTCAAAGCTATCAGCCCAAAGAATAGAAAGCGCCGCGCCACCACCGGGTGGGCTCGAACCTCCAACCTTTCGGTTAACAGCCGATCGCGCTAGCCCATTGCGCCACGGAGACAGCCTTGCTCCACTCTCAACACCATCAGAACATATCTTCAAAGCTATTAGCGCAAAGAAAAAAAGCGCCGCGCCACCACCGGGTGGGCTGGAACCTCCAACCTTTCGGTTAACAGCCGATCGCGCTAGCCAATTGCGCCACGGAGACAGTCCTGCTCCATTTTCACCACCATCAGAACATATCTTCAAAGCTAATAGTGCAAAGAAAAAAGCGCCACACCATCATCGGGTGGGCTCGAACCTCCAACCTTTCGGTTAACAGCCGATCGCGCAAGCCAATTGCGCCACGGAGACAGTCCTGCTCCACTCTCACCACCGTCAAAACATTTATTCAGAGCTATCACCCCAAAGAAAAAAAAGCGCCGCACCACCACCGGGAGGGCTCGAAACTCCAACCTTTCGGTTAACAGCCGATCGCGCTAGTCCATTGCGCCACGGACACAGTCTTGCTCCACTCTCACCACCATCAGAACATATCTTCAAAGCTATCAGCGCAAAGAAAAAAAAGCGCGGCACCACCACCGGGTGGGCTCGAACCTCCAACCTTTCGGTTAACAGCCGATTGCGCTAGCCCATTGCCCCACGGAGACAGTCTTGCTCCCTTCTCACCACCATCAGAACATATCTTCAAAGCTATCAGCCCAAAGAAAAAAAAGCGCCGCACCACCACCGGGTGGGCTCGAACCTCCAACCTTTCGGTTAACAGCCGATCGCACTAGCCAATTGCGCCACGGAGACAGTCGTGCTCCACTCTTACCACCATCAGAACATATCTTCAAAGCTATCAGCGCAAAGAAAAAAGCAACACACCACTCCCGGGAGGGCTCGAACCTCCAACTTTTGGGTTAACAGCCGATCGCGCTGGCCAATTGCGCCACGGAGACAGTCCTGCTGCACTCTCACCACCATTAGAACTTATCTTTCAAGCTATCAGCCCAAGGAATAAAAAGCGCCGACACCACCGGGTGGGCTCGAACCTCCAACCTTTTGGTTAACGGCCGATCGCGCTAGCCAATTGCGCCACGGAGACAATCGTGCTCCACGCTCACCACCATCAGAACATATCTTCAAAGCTATCAGTGCAAAGAAAAAAGCAACACACCACTCCCGGGAGGGCTCGAAATTCCAACCTTTTGGTTAACAGCCCATCGCGCTAGCCCATTGCGCCACGGAGACAGTCTTACTTCACTCTCACCACCATCAGAACATATCTTCAAAGCTATCAGCGCAAAGAAAAAAAAGCGCCGCACCACCACCGGGTGGGCTCGAACCTCCAGCCTTTCGGTTAATGGCCGATCGCGCAAGCCAATTGCACCACGGAGACAGTCATGCTCCACTCTCACCACCATCAGAACATATCTTCAAAGCTATCAGCACAAAGAGAAAAAAGCGCCGCACCACCACCGGGTGGGCTCGAAACTCCAACCTTTCGGTTAACAGCCGATCGTGCTAGCCAATTGCGCCATGGAGACAGTCCTGCTCCACTCTTACCACCATCAGAACATATCTTCAAAGCTATCAGCACAAAGAAAAAAGCAACACACCACTCCCGGGAGGGCTCGAACCTCCAACTTTTCGGTTAACAGCCGATCGCGCTGGCCAATTGCTCCACGGAGACAGTCCTGCTCCACTCTCACCACCATTAGAACATATCTTTCAAGCTATCAGCCCAAAGAAAAAAAAGCGCCGCACCACCACCGGGTGGGCTCGAACCTCCAACCTTTTGGTTAACGGCCGATCGCGCTAGCCAATTGCGCCACGGAGACAATCGTGCTCCACGCTCACCACCATCAGAAAATATCTTCAAAGCTATCATCGCAAAGAAAAAAGCAACACACCCAACCCGGGAGGGCTCGAACCTCCAACTTTTTGGTTAACAGCCGATCGCGCTAGCCAATGGCGCCACGGGGACAGTCCTGCTCCACTCTCACCACCGTCAGAACATTTCTTCAGAGCTATCAGCCTAAAGAAAAAAAAGCGCCGCACCACCACCGGGTGGGCTCGAACCTACAACCTTTCGGTTAACAGCCGATCGCGCTAGCCAATTGCGCCACAGAGACAGTCGTGCTTCACTCTCACCACCGTCAGACCATTTCTTCAGAGCTATCGCCCCAAAGGAAAAAAAAAGCGCCGCACCACCACCGGGTGGGCTCGAACCTCCAACCTTTCGGTTAAAAGTTGATCGCGCTAGCCAATTGCGCCACGGAGACAGTCCTGCTCCACTCTCACCACCGTCAGAACATTTCTTCAGAGCTATCAGCCCAAAGAAGAAAAAGCGCCGCACCACCACCGGGTGGGCTCAAAACTCCAACCTTTCGGTTATCAGCCGATCGCGCTAGCCAATTGCGCCATGAAGACAGTCCTGCTCCACTCTCACCACCATCAGAACATATCTTCAAAGCTATTAGCGCAAAAAAAGCGCCGCGCCACCTTCGGGTGGGCTCGAACCTCCAACCTTTCGGTTAACAGCTGATCGCGCTAACCCATTGCGCCACGGGGACAGTCTTGCTCCACTCTCACCACTATCAGAACATATCTTCAAAGCTATCAGCGCAAAGAAAAAAAAGCGCCGCACCACCACCGGGTGGGCTCGAACCTCCAACCTTTCGGTTAACAGCCGATCGCGCTAGCCAATTGCGCCACAGAGACAGTCTTGCTCCACTCTCAACACCATCAGAACATATCTTCAAAGCTACAAGCGCAAAGAAAAAAAGCGCTGCACCACCACCGGGTGGGCTCGAACCTCCAACCTTTCGGTTAACAGGCGATCGCGCTAGCCAATTGTGCCACGGGGACAGTCTTGCTCCACCCTCACCACCATCAGAACATATCTTCAAAGCTATCAGCGCAAAGAAAAAAAAAGCGCCGCACCACCACCGGGTGTGCTCGAACCTCCAACCTTTCGGTTAACAGCCGATCGCGCTAGCCAATTGCGCCAGGGAGAAAGTCCTGCTCCACTCTCACCACCATCAGAACATATCTTCAAAGCTATCAGCCCAAAGAAAAAAAAGCACCGCACCACCACCGAGTGGGCTCGAACCTCCAACCTTTCGTTTAACAGCCAATCGCGCTAGCCAATTGCGCCACGGAGACAGTCCTGCTCCACTCTCACCACCATCAGAACATATCTTCAAAGCTATCAGCACAAAGAAAAAAAAGCGCCGCACCACCACCGGGTAGGCTCGAAACTCCAACCTTTCGGTTAACAGCCGATCGCGCTATCCAATTGCGCCATGGAGACAGTCCTGCTCCACTCTCACCACCATCAGAACATATCTTCAAAGCTATCAGCCCAAAGAAAAAAAGCACCGCACCACCACCGGGTGGGCTCGAACCTCCAACCTTTCGGTTAACAGCCAATCGCGCTAGCCAATTGCGCCACGGAGACAGTCCTGCTCCACTCTCACCACCATCAGAACATATCTTCAAAGCTATTAGCGCAAAGAAAAAAAGCGCCGCGCCACCACCGGGTGGGCTCGAACCTCCAACCTTTCGGTTAACAGCCGATCGCGCTAGCCAATTGCGCCACAGAGACACTCTTGCTCCACTCTCAACACCATCAGAACATATCTTCAAAGCTACAAGCGCAAAGCAATAAAAGCGCCGCACCACCACCGGGTGGGCTCGAACCTCCAACCTTTCGATTAACAGCCGATTGCGCAAGCCAATTGCGCCACGGAGACAGTCCTGCTCCACTCTCACCACCATCAGAACATATCTTCAAAGCTATCAGCCCAAAGAAAAAAAGCACGGCACCACCACCGGGTGGGCTCGAACTTCCAACCTTTCGGTTAACAGCCAATCGCGCTAGCCCATTGCGCCCACGGAGACAGTCCTGCTTCACTCTCACCACCATCAGAACATATCTTCAAAGCTATCAGCACAAAGAAAAAAAAGCGCCACACCATCATCGGGTGGGCTCGAACCTCCAACCTTTCGGTTAACAGCCGATCGCGCAAGCCAATTGCGCCACGGAGACAGTCCTGCTCCACACTCACCACCGTCATAACATTTCTTTAGAGCTATCACCCCAAAGAAAAAAAAGCGCCGCACCACCACCGGGTGGGCTCGAACCTCCAACCTTTCAGTTAACTGCCGATCGCGCTAGCCAATAGCGCCACAGAGACAGTCTTGCTCCACTCTCAACACCATCAGAACATATCTTGAAACCTACAAGCGCAAAGAAAAAAAAGCGCCGCACCACCACCGGGTGGGCTCGAACCTCCAACCTTTCGGTTAACAGCCGATCGCGCTAGCCAATTGCGCCACGGGGACAGTCTTGCTCCACTCTCACCACCATCAGAACATATCTTCAAAGCTATCAGCGCAAAGAAAAAAAAGCGCCGCACCACCACCGGGTGCGCTCGAACCTCCAACCTTTCGGTTAACAGCCGATCGCGCTAGCCAATTGCGCCAGGAAGACAGTCTTGCTCCACTCTCACCACCATCAGAACATATCTTCAAAGCTATCAGCCCAAAGAAAAAAAGCACCCCACCACCACCGGGTGGGCTGGAACCTCCAACCTTTCGGTTAACAGCCAATCGCGTTAGCCAATTGCGCCACGGAGACAGTCCTGCTCCACTCTCACCACCATCAGAACATATCTTCAAAGCTATCAGCACAAAGAGAAAAAAGCGCCGCACCACCACCGGGTGGGCTCGAAACTCCAACCTTTCGGTTAACAGCCGATCGCGCTAGCCAATTGCGCCATGGAGACAGTCCTGCTCCACTCTCACCACCATCAGAACATATCTTCAAAGCTATTACCACAAAGAAAAAAAAGCGCCGCAACACCACCGGGTGGGCTCGAACCTCCAAACTTTCGGTTAACAGCTGATCGCGCTAGCCAATTGCGCCACGAAGACAGTCCTGCTGCACTCTCACCACCATCAAAACATATCTACAAAGCTATCAGCACAAAGAAAAAAAAGCGCCGCACCCCCACCGGGTGGGCTCGAACCTCCAACCTTTCGGTTAACAGCCGATTGCGCAAGCCAATTGCGCCACTGAGACAGTCCTGCTCCACTCTCACCACCATCAGAACATATCTTCAAAGCTATCAGCCCAAAGAAAAAAAGCACCGCACCACCACCGTGTGGGTCGAACTTCCAACCTTTCGGTTAACAGCCGATCGCGCTAGCCAATTGCGCCACGGAGACAGTCCTGCTTCACTCTCACCACCATCAGAACATATCTTCAAAGCTATCAGCGCAAAGAAAAAAAAGCGCCACACCACCACCGGGTGGGCTCGAACCTACAACCTTTCGGTTAACAGGCGATCGCGCAAGCCAATTGCGCCACGGAGACAGTCCTGCTTCGCTCTCACCACCATCAGAACATATATTCAAAGCTATCAGCCCAAAGAATAGAAAGCGCCGCGCCACCACCGGGTGGGCTCGAACCTCCAACCTTTCGGTTAACAGCCGATCGCGCTAGCCCATTGCGCCACGGAGACAGCCTTGCTCCACTCTCACCACCATCAGAACATATCTTCAAAGCTATCAGCGCAAAGAAAAAAAAAGCGCGGCACCACCACCGGGTGGGCTCGAACCTCCAACCTTTCGGTTAACAGCCGATTGCGCTAGCCCATTGCGCCACGGAGACAGTCTTGCTCCCTTCTCACCACCATCAGAACATATCTTCAAAGCTATCAGCCCAAAGAAAAAAAAGCGCCGCACCACCACCGGGTGGGCTCGAACCTCCAACCTTTCGGTTAACAGCCGATCGCACTAGCCAATTGCGCCACGGAGACAGTCGTGCTCCACTCTTACCACCATCAGAACATATCTTCAAAGCTATCAGCGCAAAGAAAAAAGCAACACACCACTCCCGGGAGGGCTCGAACCTCCAACTTTTGGGTTAACAGCCGATCGCGCTGGCCAATTGCGCCACGGAGACAGTCCTGCTGCACTCTCACCACCATTAGAACTTATCTTTCAAGCTATCAGCCCAAGGAATAAAAAGCGCCGACACCACCGGGTGGGCTCGAACCTCCAACCTTTTGGTTAACGGCCGATCGCGCTAGCCAATTGCGCCACGGAGACAATCGTGCTCCACGCTCACCACCATCAGAACATATCTTCAAAGCTATCAGTGCAAAGAAAAAAGCAACACACCACTCCCGGGAGGGCTCGAAATTCCAACCTTTTGGTTAACAGCCCATCGCGCTAGCCCATTGCGCCACGGAGACAGTCTTACTCCACTCTCACCACCATCAGAACATATCTTCAAAGCTATCAGCGCAAAGAAAAAAAAGCGCCGCACCACCACCGGGTGGGCTCGAACCTCCAGCCTTTCGGTTAATGGCCGATCGCGCAAGCCAATTGCGCCACGGAGACAGTCATGCTCCACTCTCACCACCATCAGAACATATCTTCAAAGCTATCAGCACAAAGAGAAAAAAGCGCCGCACCACCACCGGGTGGGCTCGAAACTCCAACCTTTCGGTTAACAGCCGATCGTGCTAGCCAATTGCGCCATGGAGACAGTCCTGCTCCACTCTTACCACCATCAGAACATATCTTCAAAGCTATCAGCACAAAGAAAAAAGCAACACACCACTCCCGGGAGGGCTCGAACCTCCAACTTTTCGGTTAACAGCCGATCGCGCTGGCCAATTGCTCCACGGAGACAGTCCTGCTCCACTCTCACCACCATTAGAACATATCTTTCAAGCTATCAGCCCAAAGAAAAAAAAAGCGCCGCACCACCACCGGGTGGGCTCGAACCTCCAACCTTTTGGTTAACGGCCGATCGCGCTAGCCAATTGCGCCACGGAGACAATCGTGCTCCACGCTCACCACCATCAGAAAATATCTTCAAAGCTATCATCGCAAAGAAAAAAAGCAACACACCCAACCCGGGAGGGCTCGAACCTCCAACTTTCTGGTTAACAGCCGATCGCGCTAGCCAATGGCGCCACGGGGACAGTCCTGCTCCACTCTCACCACCGTCAGAACATTTCTTCAGAGCTATCAGCCTAAAAAAAAAAGCGCCGCACCACCACCGGGTGGGCTCGAACCTACAACCTTTCGGTTAACAGCCGATCGCGCTAGCCAATTGCGCCACAGAGACAGTCGTGCTTCACTCTCACCACCGTCAGACCATTTCTTCAGAGCTATCGCCCCAAAGAAAAAAAAAAAAGCTCCGCACCACCACCGGGTGGGCTCGAACCTCCAACCTTTCGGTTAAAAGTTGATCGCGCTAGCCAATTGCGCCACGGAGACAGTCCTGCTCCACTCTCACCACCGTCAGAACATTTATTCAGAGCTATCAGCCCAAAGAAGAAAAAGCGCCGCACCACCACCGGGTGGGCTCAAAACTCCAACCTTTCGGTTATCAGCCGATCGCGCTAGCCAATTGCGCCATGAAGACAGTCCTGCTCCACTCTCACCACCATCAGAACATATCTTCAAAGCTATTAGCGCAAAAAAAAGCGCCGCCCCACCTTCGGGTGGGCTCGAACCTCCAACCTTTCGGTTAACAGCTGATCGCGCTAACCCATTGCGCCACGGGGACAGTCTTGCTCCACTCTCACCACTATCAGAACATATCTTCAAAGCTATCAGCGCAAAGAAAAAAAGCGCCGCACCATCACCGGGTGGGCTCGAACCTCCAACCTTTCGGTTAACAGCCGATCGCGCTAGCCAATTGCGCCACAGAGACAGTCTTGCTCCACTCTCAACACCATCAGAACATATCTTCAAAGCTACAAGCGCAAAGAAAAAAAAGCGCTGCACCACCACCGGGTGGGCTCGAACCTCCAACCTTTCGGTTAACAGCCGATCGCGCTAGCCAAATGCGCCACGGCGACAGTCTTGCTCCACCCTCACCACCATCAGAACATATCTTCAAAGCTATCAGCGCAAAGAAAAAAAAAGCGCCGCACCACCACCGGGTGTGCTCGAACCTCCAACCTTTCGGTTAACAGCCGATCGCGCTAGCCAATTGCGCCAGGGAGAAAGTCCTGCTCCACTCTCACCACCATCAGAACATGTCTTCAAAGCTATCAGCCCAAAGAAAAAAAAGCACCGCACCACCACCGAGTGGGCTCGAACCTCCAACCTTTCGTTTAACAGCCAATCGCGCTAGCCAATTGCGCCACGGAGACAGTCCTGCTCCACTCTCACCACCATCAGAACATATCTTCAAAGCTATCAGCACAAAGAAAAAAAAGCGCCGCGCCACCACCGGGTAGGCTCGAAACTCCAACCTTTCGGTTAACAGCCGATCGCGCTAGCCAATTGCGCCATGGAGACAGTCCTGCTCCACTCTCACCACCATCAGAACATATCTTCAAAGCTATCAGCCCAAAGAAAAAAAAGCACCGCACCACCACCGGGTGGGCTCGAACCTCCAACCTTTCGGTTAACAGCCAATCGCGCTAGCTAATTGCGCCACGGAGACAGTCCTGCTCCACTATCACCACCATCAGAACATATCTTCAAAGCTATTAGCGCAAAGAAAAAAAGCGCCGCGCCACCACCGGGTGGGCTCGAACCTCCAACCTTTCGGTTAACAGCCGATCGCGCTAGCCAATTGCGCCACAGAGACACTCTTGCTCCACTCTCAACACCATCAGAACATATCTTCAAAGCTACAAGCGCAAAGAAAAAAAAGCGCCGCACCACCACCGGGTGGGCTCGAACCTCCAACCTTTCGGTTAACAGCCGATTGCGCAAGCCAATTGCGCCACGGAGACAGTCCTGCTCCACTCTCACCACCATCAGAACATATCTTCAAAGCTATCAGCCCAAAGAAAAAAAGCACGGCACCACCACCGGGTGGGCTCGAACTTCCAACCTTTCGGTTAACAGCCAATCGCGCTAGCCAATTGCGCCACGGAGACAGTCTTGCTCCACCCTCACCACCATCAGAACATATCTTCAAAGCTATCAGCGCAAAGAAAAAAAAAGCGCCGCACCACCACCGGGTGTGCTCGAACCTCCAACCTTTCGGTTAACAGCCGATCGCGCTAGCCAAGTGCGCCAGGGAGACAGTCCTGCTCCACTCTCACCACCATCAGAACATATCTTCAAAGCTATCAGCCCAAAGAAAAAAAAACACCGCACCACCACCGGGTGGGCTCGAACCTCCAACCTTTCGTTTAACAGCCAATCGCGCTAGCCAATTGCGCCACAGAGACAGTCTTGCTCCACTCTCCACACCATCAGAACATATCTTCAAACCTACAAGCGCAAAGAAAAAAAAGCGCCGCACCACCACCGGGTGGGCTCGAACCTCCAACCTTTCGGTTAACAGCCGATCGCGCTAGCCAATTGCGCCAGGAAGACAGTCTTGCTCCACTCTCACCACCATCAGAACATATCTTCAAAGCTATCAGCCCAAAGAAAAAAAGCACCCCACCACCACCGGGTGGGCTGGAACCTCCAACCTTTCGGTTAACAGCCAATCGCGTTAGCCAATTGCGCCACGGAGACAGTCCTGCTCCACTCTCACCACCATCAGAACATATCTTCAAAGCTATCAGCACAAAGAGAAAAAAGCGCCGCACCACCACCGGGTGGGCTCGAAACTCCAACCTTTCGGTTAACAGCCGATCGCGCTAGCCAATTGCGCCATGGAGACAGTCCTGCTCCACTCTCACCACCATCAGAACATATCTTCAAAGCTATTACCACAAAGAAAAAAAAGCGCCGCAACACCACCGGGTGGGCTCGAACCTCCAAACTTTCGGTTAACAGCTGATCGCGCTAGCCAATTGCGCCACGAAGACAGTCCTGCCCCACTCTCACCACCGTCAGAACATTTCTTCAGAGCTATGAGCCCAAAGAAGAAAAAGCGCCGCACCACCACCGGGTGGGCTCGAAACTCCAACCTTTCGGTTATCAGCCGATCGCGCTAGCCAATTGCGCCATGGAGACAGTCCTGCTCCACTCTCACCACCATCAGAACATATCTTCAAAGCTATTAGCGCAAAAAAAGCGCCGCGCCACCTTCGGGTGGGCTCGAACCTCCAACCTTTCGGTTAACAGCCGATCGCGCTAACCCATTGCGCCACGGGGACAGTCTTGCTCCACTCTCACCACTATCAGAACATATCATCAAAGCTATCAGCGCAAAGAAAAAAAAAGCGCCGCACCACCACCGGGTGGGCTCGAACCTCCAACCTTTCGGTTAATAGCCGATCGCGCTAGCCAATTGCGCCACAGAGACAGTCTTGCTCCACTCTCAACACCTTCAGAACATATCTTCAAAGCTACAAGCGCAAAGAAAAAAAAGCGCTGCACCACCACCGGGTGGGCTCGAACCTCCAACCTTTCGGTTAACAGCCGATTGCGCAAGCCAATTGCGCCACTGAGACAGTCCTGCTCCACTCTCACCACCATCAGAACATATCTTCAAAGCTATCAGCCCAAAGAAAAAAGCACCGCACCACCACCGTGTGGGTCGAACTTCCAACCTTTCGGTTAACAGCCGATCGCGCTAGCCAATTGCGCCACGGAGACAGTCCTGCTTCACTCTCACCACCATCAGAACATATCTTCAAAGCTATCAGCGCAAAGAAAAAAAAGCGCCGCACCACCACCGGGTGGGCTCGAACCTCCAACCTTTCGGTTAACAGGCGATCGCGCAAGCCAATTGCGCCACGGAGACAGTCCTGCTTCGCTCTCACCACCATCAGAACATATATTCAAAGCTATCAGCCCAAAGAATAGAAAGCGCCGCGCCACCACCGGGTGGGCTCGAACCTCCAACCTTTCGGTTAACAGCCGATCGCGCTAGCCCATTGCGCCACGGAGACAGCCTTGCTCCACTCTCAACACCATCAGAACATATCTTCAAAGCTATTAGCGCAAAGAAAAAAAGCGCCGCGCCACCACCGGGTGGGCTGGAACCTCCAACCTTTCGGTTAACAGCCGATCGCGCAAGCCAATTGCGCCACGGAGACAGTCCTGCTCCACTCTCACCACCTTCAAAACATTTATTCAGAGCTATCACCCCAAAGAAAAAAAAGCGCCGCACCACCACCGGGAGGGCTCGAAACTCCAACCTTTCGGTTAACAGCCGATCGCGCTAGTCCATTGCGCCACGGACACACTCTTGCTCCACTCTCACCACCATCAGAACATATCTTCAAAGCTATCAGCGCAAAGAAAAAAAAAGCGCGGCACCACCACCGGGTGGGCTCGAACCTCCAACCTTTCGGTTAACAGCCGATTGCGCTAGCCCATTGCGCCACGGAGACAGTCTTGCTCCCTTCTCCCCACCATCAGAACATATCTTCAAAGCTATCAGCCCAAAGAAAAAAAAGCGCCGCACCACCACCGGGTGGGCTCGAACCTCCAACCTTTCGGTTAACAGCCGATCGCACTAGCCAATTGCGCCACGGAGACAGTCGTGCTCCACTCTTACCACCATCAGAACATATCTTCAAAGCTATCAGCGCAAAGAAAAAAGCAACACACCACTCCCGGGAGGGCTCGAACCTCCAACTTTTGGGTTAACAGCCGATCGCGCTGGCCAATTGCGCCACGGAGACAGTCCTGCTGCACTCTCACCACCATTAGAACTTATCTTTCAAGCTATCAGCCCAAGGAATAAAAAGCGCCGACACCACCGGGTGGGCTCGAACCTCCAACCTTTTGGTTAACGGCCGATCGCGCTAGCCAATTGCGCCACGGAGACAATCGTGCTCCACGCTCACCACCATCAGAACATATCTTCAAAGCTATCAGTGCAAAGAAAAAAGCAACACACCACTCCCGGGAGGGCTCGAAATTCCAACCTTTTGGTTAACAGCCCATCGCGCTAGCCCATTGCGCCACGGAGACAGTCTTACTCCACTCTCACCACCATCAGAACATATCTTCAAAGCTATCAGCGCAAAGAAAAAAAAGCGCCGCACCACCACCGGGTGGGCTCGAACCTCCAGCCTTTCGGTTAATGGCCGATCGCGCAAGCCAATTGCGCCACGGAGACAGTCATGCTCCACTCTCACCACCATCAGAACATATCTTCAAAGCTATCAGCACAAAGAGAAAAAAGCGCCGCACCACCACCGGGTGGGCTCGAAACTCCAACCTTTCGGTTAACAGCCGATCGTGCTAGCCAATTGCGCCATGGAGACAGTCCTGCTCCACTCTTACCACCATCAGAACATATCTTCAAAGCTATCAGCACAAAGAAAAAAGCAACACACCACTCCCGGGAGGGCTCGAACCTCCAACTTTTCGGTTAACAGCCGATCGCGCTGGCCAATTGCTCCACGGAGACAGTCCTGCTCCACTCTCACCACCATTAGAACATATCTTTCAAGCTATCAGCCCAAAGAAAAAAAAAGCGCCGCACCACCACCGGGTGGGCTCGAACCTCCAACCTTTTGGTTAACGGCCGATCGCGCTAGCCAATTGCGCCACGGAGACAATCGTGCTCCACGCTCACCACCATCAGAAAATATCTTCAAAGCTATCATCGCAAAGAAAAAAAGCAACACACCCAACCCGGGAGGGCTCGAACCTCCAACTTTCTGGTTAACAGCCGATCGCGCTAGCCAATGGCGCCACGGGGACAGTCCTGCTCCACTCTCACCACCGTCAGAACATTTCTTCAGAGCTATCAGCCTAAAAAAAAAAGCGCCGCACCACCACCGGGTGGGCTCGAACCTACAACCTTTCGGTTAACAGCCGATCGCGCTAGCCAATTGCGCCACAGAGACAGTCGTGCTTCACTCTCACCACCGTCAGACCATTTCTTCAGAGCTATCGCCCCAAAGAAAAAAAAAAGCGCCGCACCACCACCGGGTGGGCTCGAACCTCCAACCTTTCGGTTAAAAGTTGATCGCGCTAGCCAATTGCGCCACGGAGACAGTCCTGCTCCACTCTCACCACCGTCAGAACATTTATTCAGAGCTATCAGCCCAAAGAAGAAAAAGCGCCGCACCACCACCGGGTGGGCTCAAAACTCCAACCTTTCGGTTATCAGCCGATCGCGCTAGCCAATTGCGCCATGAAGACAGTCCTGCTCCACTATCACCACCATCAGAACATATCTTCAAAGCTATTAGCGCAAAGAAAAAAAGCGCCGCGCCACCACCGGGTGGGCTCGAACCTCCAACCTTTCGGTTAACAGCCGATCGCGCTAGCCAATTGCGCCACAGAGACACTCTTGCTCCACTCTCAACACCATCAGAACATATCTTCAAAGCTACAAGCGCAAAGAAAAAAAAGCGCTGCACCACCACCGGGTGGGCTCGAACCTCCAACCTTTCGGTTAACAGCCGATCGCGCTAGCCAAATGCGCCACGGCGACAGTCTTGCTCCACCCTCACCACCATCAGAACATATCTTCAAAGCTATCAGCGCAAAGAAAAAAAAAGCGCCGCACCACCACCGGGTGTGCTCGAACCTCCAACCTTTCGGTTAACAGCCGATCGCGCTAGCCAATTGCGGCAGGGAGAAAGTCCTGCTCCACTCTCACCACCATCAGAACATGTCTTCAAAGCTATCAGCCCAAAGAAAAAAAAGCACCGCACCACCACCGAGTGGGCTCGAACCTCCAACCTTTCGTTTAACAGCCAATCGCGCTAGCCAATTGCGCCACGGAGACAGTCCTGCTCCACTCTCACCACCATCAGAACATATCTTCAAAGCTATCAGCACAAAGAAAAAAAAGCGCCGCGCCACCACCGGGTAGGCTCGAAACTCCAACCTTTCGGTTAACAGCCGATCGCGCTAGCCAATTGCGCCATGGAGACAGTCCTGCTCCACTCTCACCACCATCAGAACATATCTTCAAAGCTATCAGCCCAAAGAAAAAAAAGCACCGCACCACCACCGGGTGGGCTCGAACCTCCAACCTTTCGGTTAACAGCCAATCGCGCTAGCTAATTGCGCCACGGAGACAGTCCTGCTCCACTATCACCACCATCAGAACATATCTTCAAAGCTATTAGCGCAAAGAAAAAAAGCGCCGCGCCACCACCGGGTGGGCTCGAACCTCCAACCTTTCGGTTAACAGCCGATCGCGCTAGCCAATTGCGCCACAGAGACACTCTTGCTCCACTCTCAACACCATCAGAACATATCTTCAAAGCTACAAGCGCAAAGAAAAAAAAGCGCCGCACCACCACCGGGTGGGCTCGAACCTCCAACCTTTCGGTTAACAGCCGATTGCGCAAGCCAATTGCGCCACGGAGACAGTCCTGCTCCACTCTCACCACCATCAGAACATATCTTCAAAGCTATCAGCCCAAAGAAAAAAAGCACGGCACCACCACCGGGTGGGCTCGAACTTCCAACCTTTCGGTTAACAGCCAATCGCGCTAGCCAATTGCGCCACGGAGACAGTCTTGCTCCACCCTCACCACCATCAGAACATATCTTCAAAGCTATCAGCGCAAAGAAAAAAAAAGCGCCGCACCACCACCGGGTGTGCTCGAACCTCCAACCTTTCGGTTAACAGCCGATCGCGCTAGCCAAGTGCGCCAGGGAGACAGTCCTGCTCCACTCTCACCACCATCAGAACATATCTTCAAAGCTATCAGCCCAAAGAAAAAAAAACACCGCACCACCACCGGGTGGGCTCGAACCTCCAACCTTTCGTTTAACAGCCAATCGCGCTAGCCAATTGCGCCACAGAGACAGTCTTGCTCCACTCTCCACACCATCAGAACATATCTTCAAACCTACAAGCGCAAAGAAAAAAAAGCGCCGCACCACCACCGGGTGGGCTCGAACCTCCAACCTTTCGGTTAACAGCCGATCGCGCTAGCCAATTGCGCCACGGGGACAGTCTTGCTCCACTCTCACCACCATCAGAACATATCTTCAAAGCTATCAGCGCAAAGAAAAAAAAGCGCCGCACCACCACCGGGTGCGCTCGAACCTCCAACCATTCGGTTAACAGCCGATCGCGCTAGCCAATTGCGCCAGGAAGACAGTCTTGCTCCACTCTCACCACCATCAGAACATATCTTCAAAGCTATCAGCCCAAAGAAAAAAAGCACCCCACCACCACCGGGTGGGCTGGAACCTCCAACCTTTCGGTTAACAGCCAATCGCGTTAGCCAATTGCGCCACGGAGACAGTCCTGCTCCACTCTCACCACCATCAGAACATATCTTCAAAGCTATCAGCACAAAGAGAAAAAAGCGCCGCACCACCACCGGGTGGGCTCGAAACTCCAACCTTTCGGTTAACAGCCGATCGCGCTAGCCAATTGCGCCATGGAGACAGTCCTGCTCCACTCTCACCACCATCAGAACATATCTTCAAAGCTATTACCACAAAGAAAAAAAAGCGCCGCAACACCACCGGGTGGGCTCGAACCTCCAAACTTTCGGTTAACAGCTGATCGCGCTAGCCAATTGCGCCACGAAGACAGTCCTGCCCCACTCTCACCACCGTCAGAACATTTCTTCAGAGCTATGAGCCCAAAGAAGAAAAAGCGCCGCACCACCACCGGGTGGGCTCGAAACTCCAACCTTTCGGTTATCAGCCGATCGCGCTAGCCAATTGCGCCATGGAGACAGTCCTGCTCCACTCTCACCACCATCAGAACATATCTTCAAAGCTATTAGCGCAAAAAAAAGCGCCGCGCCACCTTCGGGTGGGCTCGAACCTCCAACCTTTCGGTTAACAGCCGATCGCGCTAACCCATTGCGCCACGGGGACAGTCTTGCTCCACTCTCACCACTATCAGAACATATCATCAAAGCTATCAGCGCAAAGAAAAAAAAAGCGCCGCACCACCACCGGGTGGGCTCGAACCTCCAACCTTTCGGTTAATAGCCGATCGCGCTAGCCAATTGCGCCACAGAGACAGTCTTGCTCCACTCTCAACACCTTCAGAACATATCTTCAAAGCTACAAGCGCAAAGAAAAAAAAGCGCTGCACCACCACCGGGTGGGCTCGAACCTCCAACCTTTCGGTTAACAGCCGATCGCGCTAGCCAATTGCGCCACGGGGACAGTCTTGCTCCACCCTCACCACCATCAGAACATATCTTCAAAGCTATCAGCGCAAAGAAAAAAAAAAGCGCCGCACCACCACCGGGTGTGCTCGAACCTCCAACCTTTCGGTTAACAGCCGATCGCGCTAGCCAAGTGCGCCAGGGAGACAGTCCTGCTCCACTCTCACCACCATCAGAACATATCTTCAAAGCTATCAGCCCAAAGAAAAAAAAGCACCGCACCACCACCGGGTGGGCTCGAACCTCCAACCTTTCGTTTAACAGCCAATCGCGCTAGCCAATTGCGCCACGGAAACAGTCCTGCTCCTCTCTCACCACCATCAGAACATATCTTCAAAGCTATCAGCACAAAGAAAAAAAAGCGCCGCACCACCACCGGGTAGGCTCGAAACTCCAACCTTTCGGTTAACAGCCGATCGCGCTAGCCAATTGCGCCATGGAGACAGTCCTGCTCCACTCTCACCACCATCAGAACATATCTTCAAAGCCATCAGCCCAAAGAAAAAAAAGCACCGCACCACCACCGGGTGGGCTCAAACCTCCAACCTTTCGGTTAACAGCCAATCGCGCTAGCCAATTGCGCCACGGAGACAGTCCTGCTCCACTCTCACCACCATCAGAACATATCTTCAAAGCTATTAGCGCAAAGAAAAAAAGCGCCGCGCCACCACCGGGTGGGCTCGAACCTCCAACCTTTCGGTTAACAGCCGATCGCGCTAACCCAATGCACCACGGGGACAGTCTTGCTCCACTCTCACCACCATCAGAACATATCTTCAAAGCTATCAGCGCAAAGAAAAATAGCGCCGCACCACCACCGGGTGGGCTCGAACCTCCAACCTTTCGGTTAACAGCCGATCGCGCTAGCCAATTGCGCCACGGAGACAGTCTTGCTCCACCCTCACCACCATCAGAACATATCTTCAAAGCTATCAGCGCAAAGAAAAAAAAAGCGCCGCACCACCACCGGGTGTGCTCGAACCTCCAACTTTTCGGTTAACAGCCGATCGCGCTAGCCAAGTGCGCCAGGGAGACAGTCCTGCTCCACTCTCACCACCATCAGAACATATCTTCAAAGCTATCAGCCCAAAGAAAAAAAAGCACCGCACCACCACCGGGTGGGCTCGAACCTCCAACCTTTCGTTTAACAGGCAATCGCGCTAGCCAATTGCGCCACGGAAACAGTCCTGCTCCTGTCTCACCACCATCAGAACATATCTTCAAAGCTATCAGCACAAAGAAAAAAAAGCGCCGCACCACCACCGGGTAGGCTCGAAACTCCAACCTTTCGATTAACAGCCGATCGCGCTAGCCAATTGCGCCATGGAGACAGTCCTGCTCCACTCTCACCACCATCAGAACATATCTTCAAAGCCATCAGCCCAAAGAAAAAAAAGCACCGCACCACCACCGGGTGGGCTCAAACCTCCAACCTTTCGGTTAACAGCCAATCGCACTAGCCAATTGCGCCACGGAGACAGTCCTGCTCCACTCTCACCACCATCAGAACATATCTTCAAAGCTATTAGCGCAAAGAAAAAAAGCGCCGCGCCACCACCGGGTGGGCTCGAACCTCCAACCTTTCGGTTAACAGCCGATCGCGCTAACCCAATGCACCACGGGGACAGTCTTGCTCCACTCTCACCACCATCAGAACATATCTTCAAAGCTATCAGCGCAAAGAAAAATAGCGCCGCACCACCACCGGGTGGGCTCGAACCTCCAACCTTTCGGTTAACAGCCGATCGCGCTAGCCAATTGCGCCACGGAGACAGTCTTGCTCCACTCTCAACACCATCAGAACATATCTTCAAAGCTACAAGCGCAAAGAAAAAAAAGCGCCGCACCACCACCGGGTGGGCTCGAACCTCCAACCTTTCGGTTAACAGCCAATCGCGTTAGCCAATAGCGCCACAGAGACAGTCCTGCTCCACTCTCACCACCATCAGAACATATCTTCAAAGCTATCAGCACAAAGAGAAAAAAGCGCCGCACCACCACCGGGTGGGCTCGAACCTCCAACCTTTCGGTTACAAGCCGATCGCGCTAGCCAATTGCGCCAAGGGGACAGTCTTGCTCCACTCTCACCACCATCAGAACATATCTTCAAAGCTATCAGCGCAAAGAAAAAAA
Organism: Rhipicephalus microplus; assembly: GCF_043290135.1. Lineage (NCBI taxonomy): Eukaryota > Metazoa > Arthropoda > Arachnida > Ixodida > Ixodidae > Rhipicephalus > Rhipicephalus microplus. The sequence goes on from NW_027464602.1 coordinate 3,455,140, forward strand.
GCGCCGCACCACCACCGGGTGGGCTCGAACCTCCAACCTTTCGGTTAACAGCCGATCGCGCTAGCCAATTGCGCCAGGGAGACAGTCCTGCTCCACTCTCACCACCATCAGAACCTATCTTCAAAGCTATCAGCCCAAAGAAAAAAAGCACCGCACCACCACCGGGTGGGCTGGAACCTCCAACCTTTCGGTTAACAGCCGATCGCGCTAGCCAAGTGCGCCAGGGAGACAGTCCTGCTCCACTCTCACCACCATCAGAACATATCTTCAAAGCTATTAGCGCAAAGAAAAAAAGCGCCGCGCCACCTACGGGTGGGCTCGAACCTCCAACCTTTCGGTTAACAGCCGATCGCGCTAACCCATTGCGCCACGGGGACAGTCTTGCTCCATTCACAACTATCATAACATATCTTCAAAGCTATCAGCGCAAAGAAAAAAAAGCGCCGCACCACCACCGGGTGGGCTCGAACCTCCAACCTTTCGGTTAACAGCCGATTGCGCAAGCCAATTGCGCCATGGAGACAGTCCTGCTCCACTCTCACCACCATCAGAACATATCTTCAAAGCTATCAGCCTAAAGAAAAAAAGCACCGCACCACCACCGGGTGGGCTCGAACTTCCAACCTTTCGGTTAACAGCCAATCGCGCTAGCCAATTGCGCCACGGAGACAGTCCTGCTTCACTCTCACCACCATCAGAACATATCTTCAAAGCTATCAGCACAAAGAAAAAAAAGCGCCACACCATCATCGGGTGGGCTCGAACCTCCAACCTTTCGGTTAACAGCCGATCGCGCAAGCCAATTGCGCCACGGAGACAGTCCTGCTCCACACTCACCACCGTCAAAACATTTCTTCAGAGCTATCACCCCAAATAAAAAAAAGCGCCGCAACCCCACCGGGTGGGCTCGAACCTCCAACCTTTCAGTTAACAGCCGATCGCGCTAGCCGATTGCGCTACGGAGACAGTCCTGCTCCACTCTCACCACCATCAGAACATATCTTCAAAGCTATCAGCGCAAAGAAAAAAAAGCGCAGCGCCACCACCGGGTGGGCTCGAACCTCCAAGCTTTCGGTTAACAGCCGATCGCGCTAACCCATTGCGCCACGGGGACAGTCTTGCTCCACTCTCACCACTATCAGAACATATCTTCAAAGCTATCAGCGCAAAGAAAAAAAGCGCCGCACCACCACCGGGTGGGCTCGAACCTCCAACCTTTCGGTTAACAGCCGATCGCGCTAGCCAATTGCGCCACAGAGACAGCCTTGCTCCACTCTCAACACCATCAGAACATATCTTCAAAGCTACAAGTGCACAGAAAAAAACGCGCCGCACCACCACCGGGCGGGCTCGAACCTCCAACCTTTCGGTTACCAGCCGATCGCGCTAGCCAATTGCGCCACGGGGACAGTCTTGCTCCACTCTCACCACCATCAGAACATATCTTCAAAGCTATCAGCACAAAGAAAAAAAAGCGCCGCACCACCACCGGGTGGGCTCGAACCTCCAACCTTTCGGTTAACAGCCGATCGCGCTAGCCAATTGCGCCAGAGAGACAGTCCTGCTCCACTCTCACCACCATCAGAACATATCTTCAAAGCTATCAGCCCAAAGAAAAAAAGCACCGCACCACCACCGGGTGGGCTGGAACCTCCAACCTTTCGGTTAACAGCCAGTCGCGTTAGCCAATTGCGCCACGGAGACAGTCCTGCTCCACTCTCACCACCATCAGAACATATCTTAAAGCTATCAGCACAAAGAGAAAAAAGCGCCGCACCACCACCGGGTGGGCTCGAAACTCCAACCTTTCGGTTAACAGCCGATCGCGCTAGCCAATTGCGCCATGGAGACAGTCCTGCTCCACTCTCACCACCATCAGAACATATCTTCAAAGCTATTACCACAAAGAAAAAAAAGCGCCGCAACACCACCGGGTTGGCTCGAACCTCCAACCTTTCGGTTAACAGCCAATCGCGCTAGCCAATTGCGCCACGAAGACAGTCCTGCTGCACTCTCACCACCATCAGAACATATCTTCAAAGCTATTACCGCAAAGAAAAAAGCAACACACCACTCCCGGGAGGGCTCGAAATTCCAACCTTTCGGTTAACAGCCGATCGCGCTAGCCCATTGCGCCACGGAGACAGCCTTGCTCCACTCTCACCACCATCAGAACATATCTTCAAACTATCAGCGCAAAAAAAAGCGCAGCACCACCACCGGGTGGGCTCGAAATTCCAACCTTTTGGTTAACAGCCGATCGCGCTTGCCCATTGCGCCACGGGGACAGTCTTGCTCCACTCTCACCACCATCAGAACATATCTTCAAAGCTATCAGCCCAAAGAAAAAAAGCACCGCACCACCACCGGGTGGGCTCGAACTTCCAACCTTTCGGTTAACAGCCAATCGCGCTAGCCAATTGCGCCACGGAGACAGTCCTGCTTCACTCTCACCACCATCAGAACATATCTTCAAAGCTATCAGCACAAAGAAAAAAAAGCGCCACACCATCATCGGGTGGGCTCGAACCTCCAACCTTTCGGTTAACAGCCGATCGCGCAAGCCAATTGCGCCACGGAGACAGTCCTGCTCCACACTCACCACCGTCATAACATTTCTTCAGAGCTATCACCCCAAAGAAAAAAAAGCGCCGCACCACCACCGGGTGGGCTCGAACCTCCAACCTTTCAGTTAACTGCCGATCGCGCTAGCCGATTGCGCCATGGAGACAGTCCTGGTCCACTCTCACCACCATCAGAACATATCTTCAAAGCTATCAGCGCAAAGAAAAAAAAGCGCCGCGCCACCACCGGGTGGGCTCGAACCTCCAACCTTTCGGTTATCAGCCGATCGCGCTAACCCATTGCGCCACGGGGACAGTCTTGCTCCACTCTCACCACTATCAGAACATATCTTCAAAGCTATCAGCGCAAAGAAAAAAAAGCGCCGCACCACCACCGGGTGGGCTCGAACCTCCAACCTTTCGGTTAACAGCCGATCGCGCTAGCCAATTGCGCCACAGAGACAGTCTTGCTGCACTCTCAACACCATCAGAACATATCTTCAAACCTACAAGCGCAAAGAAAAAAAAGCGCCGCACCACCACCGGGTGGGCTCGAACCTCCAACCTTTCGGTTAACAGCCGATCGCGCTAGCCAATTGCGCCACGCGGACAGTCTTGCTCCACTCTCACCACCATCAGAACATATCTTCAAAGCTACAAGCGCAAAGAAAAAAAGCGCCGCACCACCACCGGGTGGGCTCGAACCTCCAACCTTTCGGTTAACAGCCGATCGCGCTAGCCAATTGCGCCAGGAAGACAGTCTTGCTCCACTCTCACCACCATCAGAACATATCTTCAAAGCTATCAGCCCAAAGAAAAAAAGCACCCCACCACCACCGGGTGGGCTGGAACCTCCAACCTTTCGGTTAACAGCCAATCGCGTTAGCCAATTGCGCCACGGAGACAGTCCTGCTCCACTCTCACCACCATCAGAACATATCTTCAAAGCTATCAGCACAAAGAGAAAAAAGCGCCGCACAACCACCGGGTGGGCTCGAAACTCCAACCTTTCGGTTAACAGCCGATCGCGCTAGCCAATTGCGCCATGGAGACAGTCCTGCTCCACTCTCACCACCATCAGAACATATCTTCAAAGCTATTACCACAAAGAAAAAAAAGCGCCGCAACACCACCGGGTGGGCTCGAACCTCCAAACTTTCGGTTAACAGCTGATCGCGCTAGCCAATTGCGCCACGAAGACAGTCCTGCTGCACTCTCACCACCATCAGAACATATCTTCAAAGCTATTACCGCAAAGAAAAAAGCAACACACCACTCCCGGGAGGGCTCGAAATTCCAACCTTTCGGTTAACAGCCGATCGCGCTAGCCCATTGCGCCACGGAGACAGTCTTGCTCCACTCTCACCACCATCAGAACATATCTTCAAACTATCAGCGCAAAAAAAAGCCCCGCACCACCACCGGGTGGGCTCGAAATTCCAACCTTTTGGTTAACAGCCGATCGCGCTTGCCCATTGCGCCACGGGGACAGTCTTGCTCCACTCTCACCACCATCAGAACATATCATCAAAGCTATCAGCCCAAAGAAAAAAAAGCGCCGCACCACCACCGGGTGGGCTCGAACCTTCAACCTTTCGGTTAACAGCCGATCGCACTAGCCAACTGCGCCGCGGAGGCAGTCGTGCTCCCCTCTTACCACCATCAGAACATATCTTCAAAGCTATCAGCACAAAGAAAAAAGCAACACACCACTCCCGGGAAGGCTCGAACCTCAAACTTTTCGGTTAACAGCCGATCGCGCTGGCCAATTGCTCCACGGAGACAGTCCTGCTCCACTCTCACCACCATTAGAACATATCTTTCAAGCTATCAGCCCAAAGAAAAAAAAAGCGCCGCACCACCACCGGGTGGGCTCGAACCTCCAACCTTTTGGTTAACGGCCGATCGCGCTAGCCAATTGCGCCACGGAGACCATCGTGCTCCACGCTCACCACCATCAGAAAATATCTTCAAAGCTATCATCGCAAAGAAAAAAGCAACACACCCGACCCGGGAGGGCTCGAACCTCCAACTTTTTGGTTAACAGCCGATCGCGCTAACCCATTGCGCCACGAGGACAGTCTTGCTCCACTCTCACCACTATCAGAACATATCTTCAAAGCTATCAGCGCAAAGAAAAAAAAGAGCCGCACCACCACCGGGTGGGCTCGAACCTACAACCTTTCGGTTAACAGCCGATCGCGCTAGCCAATTGCGCCACAGAGACAGTCGTGCTTCACTCTCACCACCGTCAGACCATTTCTTCAGAGCTATCGCCCCAAAGAAAAAAAAGCGCCGCACCACCACCGGGTGGGCTCGAACCTCCAACCTTTCGGTTAAAAGTTGATCGCGCTAGCCAATTGCGCCACGGAGACAGTCCTGCCCCACTCTCACCACCGTCAGAACATTTCTTCAGAGCTATGAGCCCAAAGAAGAAAAAGCGCCGCACCACCACCGGGTGGGCTCGAAACTCCAACCTTTCGGTTATCAGCCGATCGCGCTAGCCAATTGCGCCATGGAGACAGTCCTGCTCCACTCTCACCACCATCAGAACATATCTTCAAAGCTATTAGCGCAAAAAAAAGCGCCGCGCCACCTTCGGGTTGGCTCGAACCTCCAACCTTTCGGTTAACAGCCGATCGCGCTAGCCAATTGCGCCACGAAGACAGTCCTGCTGCACTCTCACCACCATCAGAACATATCTTCAAAGCTATTACCGCAAAGAAAAAAGCAACACACCACTCCCGGGAGGGCTCGAAATTCCAACTTTTCGGTTAACAGCCGATCGCGCTAGCCCATTGCGCCACGGAGACAGCCTTGCTCCACTCTCACCACCATCAGAACATATCTTCAAACTATCAGCGCAAAAAAGAGCGCAGCACCACCACCGGGTGGGCTCGAAATTCCAACCTTTTGGTTAACAGCCGATCGCGCTTGCCCATTGCGCCACGGGGACAGTCTTGCTCCACTCTCACCACCATCAGAACATATCATCAAAGCTATCAGCCCAAAGAAAAAAAAGCGCCGACACTCCCGGGAGGGCTCGAAATTCCAACTTTTCGGTTAACAGCCGATCGCGCTAGCCCATTGCGCCACGGAGACAGCCTTGCTCCACTCTCACCACCATCAGAACATATCTTCAAACTATCAGCGCAAAAAAGAGCGCAGCACCACCACCGGGTGGGCTCGAACCTCCAACTTTTGGGTTAACAGCCGATCGCGCTGGCCAATTGCGCCACGGAGACAGTCCTGCTGCACTCTCACCACCATTAGAACTTATCTTTCAAGCTATCAGCCCAAGGAATAAAAAGCGCCGACACCACCGGGTGGGCTCGAACCTCCAACCTTTTGGTTAACGGCCGATCGCGCTAGCCAATTGCGCCACGGAGACAATCGTGCTCCAAGCTCACCACCATCAGAACATATCTTCAAAGCTATCAGTGCAAAGAAAAAAGCAACACACCACTCCCGGGAGGGCTCGAAATTCCAACCTTTTGGTTAACAGCCCATCGCGCTAGCCCATTGCGCCACGGAGACAGTCTTACTCCACTCTCACCACCATCAGAACATATCTTCAAAGCTATCAGCGCAAAGAAAAAAAAGCGCCGCACCACCACCGGGTGGGCTCGAACCTCCAGCCTTTCGGTTAATGGCCGATCGCGCAAGCCAATTGCGCCACGGAGACAGTCATGCTCCACTCTCACCACCATCAGAACATATCTTCAAAGCTATCAGCACAAAGAGAAAAAAGCGCCGCACCACCACCGGGTGGGCTCGAAACTCCAACCTTTCGGTTAACAGCCGATCGTGCTAGCCAATTGCGCCATGGAGACAGTCCTGCTCCACTCTTACCACCATCAGAACATATCTTCAAAGCTATCAGCACAAAGAAAAAAGCAACACACCACTCCCGGGAGGGCTCGAACCTCCAACTTTTCGGTTAACAGCCGATCGCGCTGGCCAATTGCTCCACGGAGACAGTCCTGCTCCACTCTCACCACCATTAGAACATATCTTTCAAGCTATCAGCCCAAAGAAAAAAAAAGCGCCGCACCACCACCGGGTGGGCTCGAACCTCCAACCTTTTGGTTAACGGCCGATCGCGCTAGCCAATTGCGCCACGGAGACAATCGTGCTCCACGCTCACCACCATCAGAAAATATCTTCAAAGCTATCATCGCAAAGAAAAAAAGCAACACACCCAACCCGGGAGGGCTCGAACCTCCAACTTTCTGGTTAACAGCCGATCGCGCTAGCCAATGGCGCCACGGGGACAGTCCTGCTCCACTCTCACCACCGTCAGAACATTTCTTCAGAGCTATCAGCCTAAAAAAAAAAGCGCCGCACCACCACCGGGTGGGCTCGAACCTACAACCTTTCGGTTAACAGCCGATCGCGCTAGCCAATTGCGCCACAGAGACAGTCGTGCTTCACTCTCACCACCGTCAGACCATTTCTTCAGAGCTATCGCCCCAAAGAAAAAAAAAGCTCCGCACCACCACCGGGTGGGCTCGAACCTCCAACCTTTCGGTTAAAAGTTGATCGCGCTAGCCAATTGCGCCACGGAGACAGTCCTGCTCCACTCTCACCACCGTCAGAACATTTATTCAGAGCTATCAGCCCAAAGAAGAAAAAGCGCCGCACCACCACCGGGTGGGCTCAAAACTCCAACCTTTCGGTTATCAGCCGATCGCGCTAGCCAATTGCGCCATGAAGACAGTCCTGCTCCACTCTCACCACCATCAGAACATATCTTCAAAGCTATTAGCGCAAAAAAAAAGCGCCGCCCCACCTTCGGGTGGGCTCGAACCTCCAACCTTTCGGTTAACAGCTGATCGCGCTAACCCATTGCGCCACGGGGACAGTCTTGCTCCACTCTCACCACTATCAGAACATATCTTCAAAGCTATCAGCGCAAAGAAAAAAAGCGCCGCACCATCACCGGGTGGGCTCGAACCTCCAACCTTTCGGTTAACAGCCGATCGCGCTAGCCAATTGCGCCACAGAGACAGTCTTGCTCCACTCTCAACACCATCAGAACATATCTTCAAAGCTACAAGCGCAAAGAAAAAAAAGCGCTGCACCACCACCGGGTGGGCTCGAACCTCCAACCTTTCGGTTAACAGCCGATCGCGCTAGCCAAATGCGCCACGGCGACAGTCTTGCTCCACCCTCACCACCATCAGAACATATCTTCAAAGCTATCAGCGCAAAGAAAAAAAAAGCGCCGCACCACCACCGGGTGTGCTCGAACCTCCAACCTTTCGGTTAACAGCCGATCGCGCTAGCCAATTGCGCCAGGGAGAAAGTCCTGCTCCACTCTCACCACCATCAGAACATGTCTTCAAAGCTATCAGCCCAAAGAAAAAAAAGCACCGCACCACCACCGAGTGGGCTCGAACCTCCAACCTTTCGTTTAACAGCCAATCGCGCTAGCCAATTGCGCCACGGAGACAGTCCTGCTCCACTCTCACCACCATCAGAACATATCTTCAAAGCTATCAGCACAAAGAAAAAAAAGCGCCGCGCCACCACCGGGTAGGCTCGAAACTCCAACCTTTCGGTTAACAGCCGATCGCGCTAGCCAATTGCGCCATGGAGACAGTCCTGCTCCACTCTCACCACCATCAGAACATATCTTCAAAGCTATCAGCCCAAAGAAAAAAAAGCACCGCACCACCACCGGGTGGGCTCGAACCTCCAACCTTTCGGTTAACAGCCAATCGCGCTAGCTAATTGCGCCACGGAGACAGTCCTGCTCCACTATCACCACCATCAGAACATATCTTCAAAGCTATTAGCGCAAAGAAAAAAAGCGCCGCGCCACCACCGGGTGGGCTCGAACCTCCAACCTTTCGGTTAACAGCCGATCGCGCTAGCCAATTGCGCCACAGAGACACTCTTGCTCCACTATCAACACCATCAGAACATATCTTCAAAGCTACAAGCGCAAAGAAAAAAAAGCGCCGCACCACCACCGGGTGGGCTCGAACCTCCAACCTTTCGGTTAACAGCCGATTGCGCAAGCCAATTGCGCCACGGAGACAGTCCTGCTCCACTCTCACCACCATCAGAACATATCTTCAAAGCTATCAGCCCAAAGAAAAAAAGCACGGCACCACCACCGGGTGGGCTCGAACTTCCAACCTTTCGGTTAACAGCCAATCGCGCTAGCCAATTGCGCCACGGAGACAGTCTTGCTCCACCCTCACCACCATCAGAACATATCTTCAAAGCTATCAGCGCAAAGAAAAAAAAAGCGCCGCACCACCACCGGGTGTGCTCGAACCTCCAACCTTTCGGTTAACAGCCGATCGCGCTAGCCAAGTGCGCCAGGGAGACAGTCCTGCTCCACTCTCACCACCATCAGAACATATCTTCAAAGCTATCAGCCCAAAGAAAAAAAAACACCGCACCACCACCGGGTGGGCTCGAACCTCCAACCTTTCGTTTAACAGCCAATCGCGCTAGCCAATTGCGCCACAGAGACAGTCTTGCTCCACTCTCCACACCATCAGAACATATCTTCAAACCTACAAGCGCAAAGAAAAAAAAGCGCCGCACCACCACCGGGTGGGCTCGAACCTCCAACCTTTCGGTTAACAGCCGATCGCGCTAGCCAATTGCGCCACGGGGACAGTCTTGCTCCACTCTCACCACCATCAGAACATATCTTCAAAGCTATCAGCGCAAAGAAAAAAAAGCGCCGCACCACCACCGGGTGCGCTCGAACCTCCAACCATTCGGTTAACAGCCGATCGCGCTAGCCAATTGCGCCAGGAAGACAGTCTTGCTCCACTCTCACCACCATCAGAACATATCTTCAAAGCTATCAGCCCAAAGAAAAAAAGCACCCCACCACCACCGGGTGGGCTGGAACCTCCAACCTTTCGGTTAACAGCCAATCGCGTTAGCCAATTGCGCCACGGAGACAGTCCTGCTCCACTCTCACCACCATCAGAACATATCTTCAAAGCTATCAGCACAAAGAGAAAAAAGCGCCGCACCACCACCGGGTGGGCTCGAAACTCCAACCTTTCGGTTAACAGCCGATCGCGCTAGCCAATTGCGCCATGAAGACAGTCCTGCTCCACTCTCACCACCATCAGAACATATCTTCAAAGCTATTACCACAAAGAAAAAAAAGCGCCGCAACACCACCGGGTGGGCTCGAACCTCCAAACTTTCGGTTAACAGCTGATCGCGCTAGCCAATTGCGCCACGAAGACAGTCCTGCCCCACTCTCACCACCGTCAGAACATTTCTTCAGAGCTATGAGCCCAAAGAAGAAAAAGCGCCGCACCACCACCGGGTGGGCTCGAAACTCCAACCTTTCGGTTATCAGCCGATCGCGCTAGCCAATTGCGCCATGGAGACAGTCCTGCTCCACTCTCACCACCATCAGAACATATCTTCAAAGCTATTAGCGCAAAAAAAAGCGCCGCGCCACCTTCGGGTGGGCTCGAACCTCCAACCTTTCGGTTAACAGCCGATCGCGCTAACCCATTGCGCCACGGGGACAGTCTTGCTCCACTCTCACCACTATCAGAACATATCATCAAAGCTATCAGCGCAAAGAAAAAAAAAGCGCCACACCACCACCGGGTGGGCTCGAACCTCCAACCTTTCGGTTAATAGCCGATCGCGCTAGCCAATTGCGCCACAGAGACAGTCTTGCTCCACTCTCAACACCTTCAGAACATATCTTCAAAGCTACAAGCGCAAAGAAAAAAAAGCGCTGCACCACCACCGGGTGGGCTCGAACCTCCAACCTTTCGGTTAACAGCCGATTGCGCAAGCCAATTGCGCCACTGAGACAGTCCTGCTCCACTCTCACCACCATCAGAACATATCTTCAAAGCTATCAGCCCAAAGAAAAAAAGCACCGCACCACCACCGTGTGGGTCGAACTTCCAACCTTTCGGTTAACAGCCGATCGCGCTAGCCAATTGCGCCACGGAGACAGTCCTGCTTCACTCTCACCACCATCAGAACATATCTTCAAAGCTATCAGCGCAAAGAAAAAAAAGCGCCGCACCACCACCGGGTGGGCTCGAACCTCCAACCTTTCGGTTAACAGGCGATCGCGCAAGCCAATTGCGCCACGGAGACAGTCCTGCTTCGCTCTCACCACCATCAGAACATATATTCAAAGCTATCAGCCCAAAGAATAGAAAGCGCCGCGCCACCACCGGGTGGGCTCGAACCTCCAACCTTTCGGTTAACAGCCGATCGCGCTAGCCCATTGCGCCACGGAGACAGCCTTGCTCCACTCTCAACACCATCAGAACATATCTTCAAAGCTATTAGCGCAAAGAAAAAAAGCGCCGCGCCACCACCGGGTGGGCTGGAACCTCCAACCTTTCGGTTAACAGCCGATCGCGCAAGCCAATTGCGCCACGGAGACAGTCCTGCTCCACTCTCACCACCGTCAAAACATTTATTCAGAGCTATCACCCCAAAGAAAAAAAAGCGCCGCACCACCACCGGGAGGGCTCGAAACTCCAACCTTTCGGTTAACAGCCGATCGCGCTAGTCCATTGCGCCACGGACACACTCTTGCTCCACTCTCACCACCATCATGACATATCTTCAAAGCTATCAGCGCAAAGAAAAAAAAAGCGCGGCACCACCACCGGGTGGGCTCGAACCTCCAACCTTTCGGTTAACAGCCGATTGCGCTAGCCCATTGCGCCACGGAGACAGTCTTGCTCCCTTCTCACCACCATCAGAACATATCTTCAAAGCTATCAGCCCAAAGAAAAAAAAGCGCCGCACCACCACCGGGTGGGCTCGAACCTCCAACCTTTCGGTTAACAGCCGATCGCACTAGCCAATTGCGCCACGGAGACAGTCGTGCTCCACTCTTACCACCATCAGAACATATCTTCAAAGCTATCAGCGCAAAGAAAAAAGCAACACACCACTCCCGGGAGGGCTCGAACCTCCAACTTTTGGGTTAACAGCCGATTGCGCTGGCCAATTGCGCCACGGAGACAGTCCTGCTGCACTCTCACCACCATTAGAACTTATCTTTCAAGCTATCAGCCCAAGGAATAAAAAGCGCCGACACCACCGGGTGGGCTCGAACCTCCAACATTTTGGTTAACGGCCGATCGCGCTAGCCAATTGCGCCACGGAGACAATCGTGCTCCACGCTCACCACCATCAGAACATATCTTCAAAGCTATCAGTGCAAAGAAAAAAGCAACACACCACTCCCGGGAGGGCTCGAAATTCCAACCTTTTGGTTAACAGCCCATCGCGCTAGCCCATTGCGCCACGGAGACAGTCTTACTCCACTCTCACCACCATCAGAACATATCTTCAAAGCTATCAGCGCAAAGAAAAAAAAGCGCCGCACCACCACCGGGTGGGCTCGAACCTCCAGCCTTTCGGTTAATGGCCGATCGCGCAAGCCAATTGCGCCACGGAGACAGTCATGCTCCACTCTCACCACTATCAGAACATATCTTCAAAGCTATCAGCACAAAGAGAAAAAAGCGCCGCACCACCACCGGGTGGGCTCGAAACTCCAACCTTTCGGTTAACAGCCGATCGTGCTAGCCAATTGCGCCATGGAGACAGTCCTGCTCCACTCTTACCACCATCAGAACATATCTTCAAAGCTATCAGCACAAAGAAAAAAGCAACACACCACTCCCGGGAGGGCTCGAACCTCCAACTTTTCGGTTAACAGCCGATCGCGCTGGCCAATTGCTCCACGGAGACAGTCCTGCTCCACTCTCACCACCATTAGAACATATCTTTCAAGCTATCAGCCCAAAGAAAAAAAAAGCGCCGCACCACCACCGGGTGGGCTCGAACCTCCAACCTTTTGGTTAACGGCCGATCGCGCTAGCCAATTGCGCCACGGAGACAATCGTGCTCCACGCTCACCACCATCAGAAAATATCTTCAAAGCTATCATCGCAAAGAAAAAAAGCAACACACCCAACCCGGGAGGGCTCGAACCTCCAACTTTCTGGTTAACAGCCGATCGCGCTAGCCAATGGCGCCACGGGGACAGTCCTGCTCCACTCTCACCACCGTCAGAACATTTCTTCAGAGCTATCAGCCTAAAAAAAAAGCGCCGCACCACCACCGGGTGGGCTCGAACCTACAACCTTTCGGTTAACAGCCGATCGCGCTAGCCAATTGCGCCACAGAGACAGTCGTGCTTCACTCTCACCACCGTCAGACCATTTCTTCAGAGCTATCGCCCCAAAGAAAAAAAAAGCGCCGCACCACCACCGGGTGGGCTCGAACCTCCAACCTTTCGGTTAAAAGTTGATCGCGCTAGCCAATTGCGCCACGGAGACAGTCCTGCTCCACTCTCACCACCGTCAGAACATTTATTCAGAGCTATCAGCCCAAAGAAGAAAAAGCGCCGCACCACCACCGGGTGGGCTCAAAACTCCAACCTTTCGGTTATCAGCCGATCGCGCTAGCCAATTGCGCCATGAAGACAGTCCTGCTCCACTCTCACCACCATCAGAACATATCTTCAAAGCTATTAGCGCAAAAAAAGCGCCGCCCCACCTTCGGGTGGGCTCGAACCTCCAACCTTTCGGTTAACAGCTGATCGCGCTAACCCATTGCGCCACGGGGACAGTCTTGCTCCACTCTCACCACTATCAGAACATATCTTCAAAGCTATCAGCGCAAAGAAAAAAAGCGCCGCACCATCACCGGGTGGGCTCGAACCTCCAACCTTTCGGTTAACAGCCGATCGCGCTAGCCAATTGCGCCACAGAGACAGTCTTGCTCCACTCTCAACACCATCAGAACATATCTTCAAAGCTACAAGCGCAAAGAAAAAAAAGCGCTGCACCACCACCGGGTGGGCTCGAACCTCCAACCTTTCGGTTAACAGCCGATCGCGCTAGCCAAATGCGCCACGGCGACAGTCTTGCTCCACCCTCACCACCATCAGAACATATCTTCAAAGCTATCAGCGCAAAGAAAAAAAAAGCGCCGCACCACCACCGGGTGTGCTCGAACCTCCAACCTTTCGGTTAACAGCCGATCGCGCTAGCCAATTGCGGCAGGGAGAAAGTCCTGCTCCACTCTCACCACCATCAGAACATGTCTTCAAAGCTATCAGCCCAAAGAAAAAAAAGCACCGCACCACCACCGAGTGGGCTCGAACCTCCAACCTTTCGTTTAACAGCCAATCGCGCTAGCCAATTGCGCCACGGAGACAGTCCCGCTCCACTCTCACCACCATCAGAACATATCTTCAAAGCTATCAGCACAAAGAAAAAAAAGCGCCGCGCCACCACCGGGTAGGCTCGAAACTCCAACCTTTCGGTTAACAGCCGATCGCGCTAGCCAATTGCGCCATGGAGACAGTCCTGCTCCACTCTCACCACCATCAGAACATATCTTCAAAGCTATCAGCCCAAAGAAAAAAAAGCACCGCACCACCACCGGGTGGGCTCGAACCTCCAACCTTTCGGTTAACAGCCAATCGCGCTAGCTAATTGCGCCACGGAGACAGTCCTGCTCCACTATCACCACCATCAGAACATATCTTCAAAGCTATTAGCGCAAAGAAAAAAAGCGCCGCGCCACCACCGGGTGGGCTCGAACCTCCAACCTTTCGGTTAACAGCCGATCGCGCTAGCCAATTGCGCCACAGAGACACTCTTGCTCCACTCTCAACACCATCAGAACATATCTTCAAAGCTACAAGCGCAAAGAAAAAAAAGCGCCGCACCACCACCGGGTGGGCTCGAACCTCCAACCTTTCGGTTAACAGCCGATTGCGCAAGCCAATTGCGCCACGGAGACAGTCCTGCTCCACTCTCACCACCATCAGAACATATCTTCAAAGCTATCAGCCCAAAGAAAAAAAGCACGGCACCACCACCGGGTGGGCTCGAACTTCCAACCTTTCGGTTAACAGCCAATCGCGCTAGCCAATTGCGCCACGGAGACAGTCTTGCTCCACCCTCACCACCATCAGAACATATCTTCAAAGCTATCAGCGCAAAGAAAAAAAAAGCGCCGCACCACCACCGGGTGTGCTCGAACCTCCAACCTTTCGGTTAACAGCCGATCGCGCTAGCCAAGTGCGCCAGGGAGACAGTCCTGCTCCACTCTCACCACCATCAGAACATATCTTCAAAGCTATCAGCCCAAAGAAAAAAAAACACCGCACCACCACCGGGTGGGCTCGAACCTCCAACCTTTCGTTTAACAGCCAATCGCGCTAGCCAATTGCGCCACAGAGACAGTCTTGCTCCACTCTCCACACCATCAGAACATATCTTCAAACCTACAAGCGCAAAGAAAAAAAAGCGCCGCACCACCACCGGGTGGGCTCGAACCTCCAACCTTTCGGTTAACAGCCGATCGCGCTAGCCAATTGCGCCACGGGGACAGTCTTGCTCCACTCTCACCACCATCAGAACATATCTTCAAAGCTATCAGCGCAAAGAAAAAAAAGCGCCGCACCACCACCGGGTGCGCTCGAACCTCCAACCATTCGGTTAACAGCCGATCGCGCTAGCCAATTGCGCCAGGAAGACAGTCTTGCTCCACTCTCACCACCATCAGAACATATCTTCAAAGCTATCAGCCCAAAGAAAAAAAGCACCCCACCACCACCGGGTGGGCTGGAACCTCCAACCTTTCGGTTAACAGCCAATCGCGTTAGCCAATTGCGCCACGGAGACAGTCCTGCTCCACTCTCACCACCATCAGAACATATCTTCAAAGCTATCAGCACAAAGAGAAAAAAGCGCCGCACCACCACCGGGTGGGCTCGAAACTCCAACCTTTCGGTTAACAGCCGATCGCGCTAGCCAATTGCGCCATGGAGACAGTCCTGCTCCACTCTCACCACCATCAGAACATATCTTCAAAGCTATTACCACAAAGAAAAAAAAGCGCCGCAACACCACCGGGTGGGCTCGAACCTCCAAACTTTCGGTTAACAGCTGATCGCGCTAGCCAATTGCGCCACGAAGACAGTCCTGCCCCACTCTCACCACCGTCAGAACATTTCTTCAGAGCTATGAGCCCAAAGAAGAAAAAGCGCCGCACCACCACCGGGTGGGCTCGAAACTCCAACCTTTCGGTTATCAGCCGATCGCGCTAGCCAATTGCGCCATGGAGACAGTCCTGCTCCACTCTCACCACCATCAGAACATATCTTCAAAGCTATTAGCGCAAAAAAAAGCGCCGCGCCACCTTCGGGTGGGCTCGAACCTCCAACCTTTCGGTTAACAGCCGATCGCGCTAACCCATTGCGCCACGGGGACAGTCTTGCTCCACTCTCACCACTATCAGAACATATCATCAAAGCTATCAGCGCAAAGAAAAAAAAAGCGCCGCACCACCACCGGGTGGGCTCGAACCTCCAACCTTTCGGTTAATAGCCGATCGCGCTAGCCAATTGCGCCACAGA
This sequence comes from Rhipicephalus microplus, assembly GCF_043290135.1. Classification (NCBI taxonomy): domain Eukaryota; kingdom Metazoa; phylum Arthropoda; class Arachnida; order Ixodida; family Ixodidae; genus Rhipicephalus; species Rhipicephalus microplus. The sequence continues at coordinate 3,471,121 of NW_027464602.1, forward strand.
GACAGTCTTGCTCCACTCTCAACACCTTCAGAACATATCTTCAAAGCTACAAGCGCAAAGAAAAAAAAGCGCTGCACCACCACCGGGTGGGCTCGAACCTCCAACCTTTCGGTTAACAGCCGATCGCGCTAGCCAATTGCGCCACGGGGACAGTCTTGCTCCACCCTCACCACCATCAGAACATATCTTCAAAGCTATCAGCGCAAAGAAAAAAAAAGCGCCGCACCACCACCGGGTGTGCTCGAACCTCCAACCTTTCGGTTAACAGCCGATCGCGCTAGCCAAGTGCGCCAGGGAGACAGTCCTGCTCCACTCTCACCACCATCAGAACATATCTTCAAAGCTATCAGCCCAAAGAAAAAAAAGCACCGCACCACCACCGGGTGGGCTCGAACCTCCAACCTTTCGTTTAACAGCCAATCGCGCTAGCCAATTGCGCCACGGAAACAGTCCTGCTCCTCTCTCACCACCATCAGAACATATCTTCAAAGCTATCAGCACAAAGAAAAAAAAGCGCCGCACCACCACCGGGTAGGCTCGAAACTCCAACCTTTCGGTTAACAGCCGATCGCGCTAGCCAATTGCGCCATGGAGACAGTCCTGCTCCACTCTCACCACCATCAGAACATATCTTCAAAGCCATCAGCCCAAAGAAAAAAAAGCACCGCACCACCACCGGGTGGGCTCAAACCTCCAACCTTTCGGTTAACAGCCAATCGCGCTAGCCAATTGCGCCACGGAGACAGTCCTGCTCCACTCTCACCACCATCAGAACATATCTTCAAAGCTATTAGCGCAAAGAAAAAAAGCGCCGCGCCACCACCGGGTGGGCTCGAACCTCCAACCTTTCGGTTAACAGCCGATCGCGCTAACCCAATGCACCACGGGGACAGTCTTGCTCCACTCTCACCACCATCAGAACATATCTTCAAAGCTATCAGCGCAAAGAAAAATAGCGCCGCACCACCACCGGGTGGGCTCGAACCTCCAACCTTTCGGTTAACAGCCGATCGCGCTAGCCAATTGCGCCACGGAGACAGTCTTGCTCCACCCTCACCACCATCAGAACATATCTTCAAAGCTATCAGCGCAAAGAAAAAAAAAGCGCCGCACCACCACCGGGTGTGCTCGAACCTCCAACTTTTCGGTTAACAGCCGATCGCGCTAGCCAAGTGCGCCAGGGAGACAGTCCTGCTCCACTCTCACCACCATCAGAACATATCTTCAAAGCTATCAGCCCAAAGAAAAAAAAGCACCGCACCACCAACGGGTGGGCTCGAACCTCCAACCTTTCGTTTAACAGGCAATCGCGCTAGCCAATTGCGCCACGGAAACAGTCCTGCTCCTGTCTCACCACCATCAGAACATATCTTCAAAGCTATCAGCACAAAGAAAAAAAAGCGCCGCACCACCACCGGGTAGGCTCGAAACTCCAACCTTTCGATTAACAGCCGATCGCGCTAGCCAATTGCGCCATGGAGACAGTCCTGCTCCACTCTCACCACCATCAGAACATATCTTCAAAGCCATCAGCCCAAAGAAAAAAAAGCACCGCACCACCACCGGGTGGGCTCAAACCTCCAACCTTTCGGTTAACAGCCAATCGCGCTAGCCAATTGCGCCACGGAGACAGTCCTGCTCCACTCTCACCACCATCAGAACATATCTTCAAAGCTATTAGCGCAAAGAAAAAAAGCACCGCGCCACCACCGGGTGGGCTCGAACCTCCAACCTTTCGGTTAACAGCCGATCGCGCTAACCCAATGCACCACGGGGACAGTCTTGCTCCACTCTCACCACCATCAGAACATATCTTCAAAGCTATCAGCGCAAAGAAAAATAGCGCCGCACCACCACTGGGTGGGCTAGAACCTCCAACCTTTCGGTTAACAGCCGATCGCGCTAGCCAATTGCGCCACGGAGACAGTCTTGCTCCACTCTCAACACCATCAGAACATATCTTCAAAGCTACAAGCGCAAAGAAAAAAAAGCGCCGCACCACCACCGGGTGGGCTCGAACCTCCAACCTTTCGGTTAACAGCCAATCGCGTTAGCCAATAGCGCCACAGAGACAGTCCTGCTCCACTCTCACCACCATCAGAACATATCTTCAAAGCTATCAGCACAAAGAGAAAAAAGCGCCGCACCACCACCGGGTGGGCTCGAACCTCCAACCTTTCGGTTACAAGCCGATCGCGCTAGCCAATTGCGCCAAGGGGACAGTCTTGCTCCACTCTCACCACCATCAGAACATATCTTCAAAGCTATCAGCGCAAAGAAAATAAGCGCCGCACCACCACCGGGTGGGCTCGAACCTCCAACCTTTCGGTTAACAGCCGATCGCGCTAGCCAATTGCGCCAGGGAGACAGTCCTGCTCCACTCTCACCACCATCAGAACCTATCTTCAAAGCTATCAGCCCAAAGAAAAAAAGCACCGCACCACCACCGGGTGGGCTGGAACCTCCAACCTTTCGGTTAACAGCCGATCGCGCTAGCCAAGTGCGCCAGGGAGACAGTCCTGCTCCACTCTCACCACCATCAGAACATATCTTCAAAGCTATTAGCGCAAAGAAAAAAAGCGCCGCGCCACCTACGGGTGGGCTCGAACCTCCAACCTTTCGGTTAACAGCCGATCGCGCTAACCCATTGCGCCACGGGGACAGTCTTGCTCCACTCTCACCACTATCAGAACATATCTTCAAAGCTATCAGCGCAAAGAAAAAAAAGCGCCGCACCACCACCGGGTGGGCTCGAACCTCCAACCTTTCGGTTAACAGCCGATTGCGCAAGCCAATTGCGCCATGGAGACAGTCCTGCTCCACTCTCACCACCATCAGAACATATCTTCAAAGCTATCAGCCTAAAGAAAAAAAAGCGCCGCACCACCACCGGGTGGGCTCGAACCTCCAACCTTTCGGTTAACAGCCGATCGCGCTAGCCAATTGCGCCACGGGGACAGTCTTGCTCCACTCTCACCACCATCAGAACATATCTTCAAAGCTATCAGCGCAAAGAAAAAAAAGCGCCGCACCACCACCGGGTGCGCTCGAACCTCCAACCATTCGGTTAACAGCCGATCGCGCTAGCCAATTGCGCCAGGAAGACAGTCTTGCTCCACTCTCACCACCATCAGAACATATCTTCAAAGCTATCAGCCCAAAGAAAAAAAGCACCCCACCACCACCGGGTGGGCTGGAACCTCCAAACTTTCGGTTAACAGCCAATCGCGTTAGCCAATTGCGCCACGGAGACAGTCCTGCTCCACTCTCACCACCATCAGAACATATCTTCAAAGCTATCAGCACAAAGAGAAAAAAGCGCCGCACCACCACCGGGTGGGCTCGAAACTCCAACCTTTCGGTTAACAGCCGATCGCGCTAGCCAATTGCGCCATGGAGACAGTCCTGCTCCACTCTCACCACCATCAGAACATATCTTCAAAGCTATTACCACAAAGAAAAAAAAGCGCCGCAACACCACCGGGTGGGCTCGAACCTCCAAACTTTCGGTTAACAGCTGATCGCGCTAGCCAATTGCGCCACGAAGACAGTCCTGCCCCACTCTCACCACCGTCAGAACATTTCTTCAGAGCTATGAGCCCAAAGAAGAAAAAGCGCCGCACCACCACCGGGTGGGCTCGAAACTCCAACCTTTCGGTTATCAGCCGATCGCGCTAGCCAATTGCGCCATGGAGACAGTCCTGCTCCACTCTCACCACCATCAGAACATATCTTCAAAGCTATTAGCGCAAAAAAAAGCGCCGCGCCACCTTCGGGTGGGCTCGAACCTCCAACCTTTCGGTTAACAGCCGATCGCGCTAACCCATTGCGCCACGGGGACAGTCTTGCTCCACTCTCACCACTATCAGAACATATCATCAAAGCTATCAGCGCAAAGAAAAAAAAAGCGCCGCACCACCACCGGGTGGGCTCGAACCTCCAACCTTTCGGTTAATAGCCGATCGCGCTAGCCAATTGCGCCACAGAGACAGTCTTGCTCCACTCTCAACACCTTCAGAACATATCTTCAAAGCTACAAGCGCAAAGAAAAAAAAGCGCTGCACCACCACCGGGTGGGCTCGAACCTCCAACCTTTCGGTTAACAGCCGATCGCGCTAGCCAATTGCGCCACGGGGACAGTCTTGCTCCACCCTCACCACCATCAGAACATATCTTCAAAGCTATCAGCGCAAAGAAAAAAAAAGCGCCGCACCACCACCGGGTGTGCTCGAACCTCCAACCTTTCGGTTAACAGCCGATCGCGCTAGCCAAGTGCGCCAGGGAGACAGTCCTGCTCCACTCTCACCACCATCAGAACATATCTTCAAAGCTATCAGCCCAAAGAAAAAAAAGCACCGCACCACCACCGGGTGGGCTCGAACCTCCAACCTTTCGTTTAACAGCCAATCGCGCTAGCCAATTGCGCCACGGAAACAGTCCTGCTCCTCTCTCACCACCATCAGAACATATCTTCAAAGCTATCAGCACAAAGAAAAAAAAGCGCCGCACCACCACCGGGTAGGCTCGAAACTCCAACCTTTCGGTTAACAGCCGATCGCGCTAGCCAATTGCGCCATGGAGACAGTCCTGCTCCACTCTCACCACCATCAGAACATATCTTCAAAGCCATCAGCCCAAAGAAAAAAAAGCACCGCACCACCACCGGGTGGGCTCAAACCTCCAACCTTTCGGTTAACAGCCAATCGCGCTAGCCAATTGCGCCACGGAGACAGTCCTGCTCCACTCTCACCACCATCAGAACATATCTTCAAAGCTATTAGCGCAAAGAAAAAAAGCGCCGCGCCACCACCGGGTGGGCTCGAACCTCCAACCTTTCGGTTAACAGCCGATCGCGCTAACCCAATGCACCACGGGGACAGTCTTGCTCCACTCTCACCACCATCAGAACATATCTTCAAAGCTATCAGCGCAAAGAAAAATAGCGCCGCACCACCACCGGGTGGGCTCGAACCTCCAACCTTTCGGTTAACAGCCGATCGCGCTAGCCAATTGCGCCACGGAGACAGTCTTGCTCCACCCTCACCACCATCAGAACATATCTTCAAAGCTATCAGCGCAAAGAAAAAAAAAGCGCCGCACCACCACCGGGTGTGCTCGAACCTCCAACTTTTCGGTTAACAGCCGATCGCGCTAGCCAAGTGCGCCAGGGAGACAGTCCTGCTCCACTCTCACCACCATCAGAACATATCTTCAAAGCTATCAGCCCAAAGAAAAAAAAGCACCGCACCACCAACGGGTGGGCTCGAACCTCCAACCTTTCGTTTAACAGGCAATCGCGCTAGCCAATTGCGCCACGGAAACAGTCCTGCTCCTGTCTCACCACCATCAGAACATATCTTCAAAGCTATCAGCACAAAGAAAAAAAAGCGCCGCACCACCACCGGGTAGGCTCGAAACTCCAACCTTTCGATTAACAGCCGATCGCGCTAGCCAATTGCGCCATGGAGACAGTCCTGCTCCACTCTCACCACCATCAGAACATATCTTCAAAGCCATCAGCCCAAAGAAAAAAAAGCACCGCACCACCACCGGGTGGGCTCAAACCTCCAACCTTTCGGTTAACAGCCAATCGCGCTAGCCAATTGCGCCACGGAGACAGTCCTGCTCCACTCTCACCACCATCAGAACATATCTTCAAAGCTATTAGCGCAAAGAAAAAAAGCGCCGCGCCACCACCGGGTGGGCTCGAACCTCCAACCTTTCGGTTAACAGCCGATCGCGCTAACCCAATGCACCACGGGGACAGTCTTGCTCCACTCTCACCACCATCAGAACATATCTTCAAAGCTATCAGCGCAAAGAAAAATAGCGCCGCACCACCACCGGGTGGGCTAGAACCTCCAACCTTTCGGTTAACAGCCGATCGCGCTAGCCAATTGCGCCACGGAGACAGTCTTGCTCCACTCTCAACACCATCAGAACATATCTTCAAAGCTACAAGCGCAAAGAAAAAAAAGCGCCGCACCACCACCGGGTGGGCTCGAACCTCCAACCTTTCGGTTAACAGCCAATCGCGTTAGCCAATAGCGCCACAGAGACAGTCCTGCTCCACTCTCACCACCATCAGAACATATCTTCAAAGCTATCAGCACAAAGAGAAAAAAGCGCCGCACCACCACCGGGTGGGCTCGAACCTCCAACCTTTCGGTTACAAGCCGATCGCGCTAGCCAATTGCGCCAAGGGGACAGTCTTGCTCCACTCTCACCACCATCAGAACATATCTTCAAAGCTATCAGCGCAAAGAAAAAAAGCGCCGCACCACCACCGGGTGGGCTCGAACCTCCAACCTTTCGGTTAACAGCCGATCGCGCTAGCCAATTGCGCCAGGGAGACAGTCCTGCTCCACTCTCACCACCATCAGAACCTATCTTCAAAGCTATCAGCCCAAAGAAAAAAAGCACCGCACCACCACCGGGTGGGCTGGAACCTCCAACCTTTCGGTTAACAGCCGATCGCGCTAGCCAAGTGCGCCAGGGAGACAGTCCTGCTCCACTCTCACCACCATCAGAACATATCTTCAAAGCTATTAGCGCAAAGAAAAAAAGCGCCGCGCCACCTACGGGTGGGCTCGAACCTCCAACCTTTCGGTTAACAGCCGATCGCGCTAACCCATTGCGCCACGGGGACAGTCTTGCTCCACTCTCACCACTATCAGAACATATCTTCAAAGCTATCAGCGCAAAGAAAAAAAAGCGCCGCACCACCACCGGGTGGGCTCGAACCTCCAACCTTTCGGTTAACAGCCGATTGCGCAAGCCAATTGCGCCATGGAGACAGTCCTGCTCCACTCTCACCACCATCAGAACATATCTTCAAAGCTATCAGCCTAAAGAAAAAAAGCACCGCACCACCACCGGGTGGGCTCGAACTTCCAACCTTTCGGTTAACAGCCAATCGCGCTAGCCAATTGCGCCACGGAGACAGTCCTGCTTCACTCTCACCACCATCAGAACATATCTTCAAAGCTATCAGCACAAAGAAAAAAAAGCGCCACACCATCATCGGGTGGGCTCGAACCTCCAACCTTTCGGTTAACAGCCGATCGCGCAAGCCAATTGCGCCACGGAGACAGTCCTGCTCCACACTCACCACCGTCAAAACATTTCTTCAGAGCTATCACCCCAAATAAAAAAAAGCGCCGCAACCCCACCGGGTGGGCTCGAACCTCCAACCTTTCAGTTAACAGCCGATCGCGCTAGCCGATTGCGCTACGGAGACAGTCCTGCTCCACTCTCACCACCATCAGAACATATCTTCAAAGCTATCAGCGCAAAGAAAAAAAAGCGCAGCGCCACCACCGGGTGGGCTCGAACCTCCAACCTTTCGGTTAACAGCCGATCGCGCTAACCCATTGCGCCACGGGGACAGTCTTGCTCCACTCTCACCACTATCAGAACATATCTTCAAAGCTATCAGCGCAAAGAAAAAAAGCGCCGCACCACCACCGGGTGGGCTCGAACCTCCAACCTTTCGGTTAACAGCCGATCGCGCTAGCCAATTGCGCCACAGAGACAGTCTTGCTCCACTCTCAACACCATCAGAACATATCTTCAAAGCTACAAGTGCACAGAAAAAAACGCGCCGCACCACCACCGGGCGGGCTCGAACCTCCAACCTTTCGGTTACCAGCCGATCGCGCTAGCCAATTGCGCCACGGGGACAGTCTTGCTCCACTCTCACCACCATCAGAACATATCTTCAAAGCTATCAGCACAAAGAAAAAAAAGCGCCGCACCACCACCGGGTGGGCTCGAACCTCAAACCTTTCGGTTAACAGCCGATCGCGCTAGCCAATTGCGCCAGAGAGACAGTCCTGCTCCACTCTCACCACCATCAGAACATATCTTCAAAGCTATCAGCCCAAAGAAAAAAAGCACCGCACCACCACCGGGTGGGCTGGAACCTCCAACCTTTCGGTTAACAGCCAGTCGCGTTAGCCAATTGCGCCACGGAGACAGTCCTGCTCCACTCTCACCACCATCAGAACATATCTTAAAGCTATCAGCACAAAGAGAAAAAAGCGCCGCACCACCACCGGGTGGGCTCGAAACTCCAACCTTTCGGTTAACAGCCGATCGCGCTAGCCAATTGCGCCATGGAGACAGTCCTGCTCCACTCTCACCACCATCAGAACATATCTTCAAAGCTATTACCACAAAGAAAAAAAAGCGCCGCAACACCACCGGGTTGGCTCGAACCTCCAACCTTTCGGTTAACAGCCAATCGCGCTAGCCAATTGCGCCACGAAGACAGTCCTGCTGCACTCTCACCACCATCAGAACATATCTTCAAAGCTATTACCGCAAAGAAAAAAGCAACACACCACTCCCGGGAGGGCTCGAAATTCCAACCTTTCGGTTAACAGCCGATCGCGCAAGCCCATTGCGCCACGGAGACAGCCTTGCTCCACTCTCACCACCATCAGAACATATCTTCAAACTATCAGCGCAAAAAAAAGCGCAGCACCACCACCGGGTGGGCTCGAAATTCCAACCTTTTGGTTAACAGCCGATCGCGCTTGCCCATTGCGCCACGGGGACAGTCTTGCTCCACTCTCACCACCATCAGAACATATCATCAAAGCTATCAGCCCAAAGAAAAAAAGCACCGGACCACCACCGGGTGGGCTCGAACCTCCAACCATTCGTTTAACAGCCAATCGCGCTAGCCAATTGCGCCACGGAGACAGTCCTGCTCCACTCTCACCACCATCAGAACATATCTTCAAAGCTATCAGCACAAAGAAAAAAAAGCGCCGCACCACCACCGGGTAGGCTCGAAACTCCAACCTTTCGGTTAACAGCCGATCGCGCTAGCCAATTGCGCCATGGAGACAGTCCTGCTCCACTCTCACCACCATCAGAACATATCTTTCAAGCTATCAGCCCAAAGAAAAAAAAAGCGCCGCACCACCACCGGGTGGGCTCGAACCTCCAACCTTTTGGTTAACGGCCGATCGCGCTAGCCAATTGCGCCACGGAGACAATCGTGCTCCACTCTCACCAACATCAGAAAATATCTTCAAAGCTATCATCGCAAAGAAAAAAGCAACACACCCCACCCGGGAGGGCTCGAACCTCCAACTTTTTGGTTAAAAGCCGATCGCGCTAACTTATTGCGCCACGGGGACAGTCTTGCTCCACTCTCACCACTATCAGAACATATCTTCAAAGCTATCAGTGCAAAGAAAAAAAAGCGCCGCACCACCACCAGGTGGGCTCGAACCTCCAACCTTTCGGTTAACAGCCGATCGCGCTAGCCAATTGCGCCACAGAGACAGTCTTGCTCCACTCTCATCACCATCAGAACATATCTTCAAAGCTACAAGCGCAAAGAAAAAAAAAGCGCCACACCACCACCGGGTGCGCTCGAACCTCCAACTTTTCGGTTAACAGCCGATCGCGCTAGCCAATTGCGCCACGGGGACAGTCTTGCTCCACCCTCACCACCATCAGAACATATCTTCAAAGCTATCAGCGCAAAGAAAAAAAAGCGCCGCACCACCACCGGGTGTGCTCGAACCTCCAACCTTTCGGTTAACAGCCGATCGCGCTAGCCAATTGCGCCAGGGAGACAGTCCTGCTCCACTCTCACCACCATCAGAACATATCTTCAAAGCTATCAGCCCAAAGAAAAAAAGCACCGGACCACCACCGGGTGGGCTCGAACCTCCAACCTTTCGTTTAACAGCCAATCGCGCTAGCCAATTGCGCCACGGAGACAGTCCTGCTCCACTCTCACCACCATCAGAACATATCTTCAAAGCTATCAGCACAAAGAAAAAAAAGCGCCGCACCACCACCGGGTAGGCTCGAAACTCCAACCTTTCGGTTAACAGCCGATCGCGCTAGCCAATTGCGCCATGGAGACAGTCCTGCTCCACTCTCACCACCATCAGAACATATCTTCAAAGCTATTACCACAAAGAAAAAAGCAACACACCACTCCTGGGAGGGCTCGAACCTCCAACCTTTTGGTTAACAGCCGATCGCGCAAGCCAATTGCGCCACGGAGACAGTCCTGCTCCACTCTCACCACCATCAGAACATATCTTCAAAGCTATTAGCGCAAAGAAAAAAAGCGCCGCGCCACCACCGGGTGGGCTCGAACCTCCAACCTTTCGGTTAACAGCCGATCGCGCTAACCCAATGCGCCACGGGGACAGTCTTGCTCCACTCTCACCACCATCAGAACATATCTTCAAAGCTATCAGCGCAAAGAAAAAAAAGCGCCGCACCACCACCGGGTGGGCTCGAACCTCCAACCTTTCGGTTAACAGCCGATCGCGCTAGCCAATTGCGCCACGGAGACAGTCTTGCTCCCTTCTCACCACCATCAGAACATATCTTCAAAGCTATCAGCCCAAAGAAAAAAAAGCGCCGCACCACCACCGGGTGGGCTCGAACCTCCAACCTTTCGGTTAACAGCCGATCGCACTAGCCAATTGCGCCACGGAGACAGTCGTGCCCCACTCTTACCACCATCAGAACATATCTTCAAAGCTATCAGCGCAAAGAAAAAAGCAACACACCACTCCCGGGAGGGCTCGAACCTCCAACTTTTGGGTTAACAGCCGATCGCGCTGGCCAATTGCGCCACGGAGACATTCCTGCTGCACTCTCACCACCATTAGAACATATCTTTCAAGCTATCAGCCCAAGGAATAAAAAGCGCCGACACCACCGGGTGGGCTCGAGCCTCCAACCTTTTGGTTAACGGCCGATCGCGCTAGCCAATTGCGCCACGGAGACAATCGTGCTCCACGCTCACCACCATCAGAACATATCTTCAAAGCTATCAGTGCAAAGAAAAAAGCAACACACCACTCCCGGGAGGGCTCGAAATTCCAACCTTTTGGTTAACAGCCCATCGCGCTAGCCCATTGCGCCACGGAGACAGTCTTACTCCACTCTCACCACCATCAGAACATATCTTCAAAGCTATCAGCGCAAAGAAAAAAAAGCGCCGCACCACCACCGGGTCGGCTCGAACCTCCAGCCTTTCGGTTAATGGCCGATCGCGCAAGCCAATTGCGCCACGGAGACAGTCATGCTCCACTCTCACCACCATCAGAACATATCTTCAAAGCTATCAGCACAAAGAGAAAAAAGCGCCGCACCACCACCGGGTGGGCTCGAAACTCCAACCTTTCGGTTAACAGCCGATCGTGCTAGCCAATTGCGCCATGGAGACAGTCCTGCTCCACTCTTACCACCATCAGAACATATCTTCAAAGCTATCAGCACAAAGAAAAAAGCAACACACCACTCCCGGGAGGGCTCGAACCTCCAACTTTTCGGTTAACAGCCGATCGCGCTGGCCAATTGCTCCACGGAGACAGTCCTGCTCCACTCTCACCACCATTAGAACATATCTTTCAAGCTATCAGCCCAAAGAAAAAAAAGCGCCGCACCACCACCGGGTGGGCTCGAACCTCCAACCTTTTGGTTAACGGCCGATCGCGCTAGCCAATTGCGCCACGGAGACAATTGTGCTCCACGCTCACCACCATCAGAAAATATCTTCAAAGCTATCATCGCAAAGAAAAAAGCAACACACCCAACCCGGGAGGGCTCGAACTTCCAACTTTTTGGTTAACAGCCGATCGCGCTAGCCAATGGCGCCACGGGGACAGTCCTGCTCCACTCTCACCACCGTCAGAACATTTCTTCAGAGCTATCAGCCTAAAGAAAAAAAAGCACCGCACCACCACCGGGTGGGCTTGAACCTACAACCTTTCGGTTAACAGCCGATCGCGCTAGCCAATTGCGCCACAGAGACAGTCGTGCTTCACTCTCACCACCGTCAGACCATTTCTTCAGAGCTATCGCCCCAAAGAAAAAAAAAAGCGCCGCACCACCACCGGGTGGGCTCGAACCTCCAACCTTTCGGTTAAAAGTTGATCGCGCTAGCCAATTGCGCCACGGAGACAGTCCTGCTCCACTCTCACCACCGTCAGAACATTTCTTCAGAGCTATCAGCCCAAAGAAGAAAAAGCGCCGCACCACCACCGGGTGGGCTCAAAACTCCAACCTTTCGGTTATCAGCCGATCGCGCTAGCCAATTGCGCCTTGAAGACAGTCCTGCTCCACTCTCACCACCATCAGAACATATCTCCAAAGCTATTAGCGCAAAAAAAGCGCCGCGCCACCTTCGGGTGGGCTCGAACCTCCAACCTTTCGGTTAACAGCTGATCGCGCTAACCCATTGCGCCACGGGGACAGTCTTGCTCCACTCTCACCACTATCAGAACATATCTTCAAAGCTATCAGCGCAAAGAAAAAAAAGCGCCGCACCACCACCGGGTGGGCTCGAACCTCCAACCTTTCGGTTAACAGCCGATCGCGCTAGCCAATTGCGCCACAGAGACAGTCTTGCTCCACTCTCAACACCATCAGAACATATCTTCAAAGCTACAAGCGCAAAGAATAAAAAGCGCTGCACCACCACCGGGTGGGCTCGAACCTCCAACCTTTCGGTTAACAGCCGATCGCGCTAGCCAATTGCGCCACGGGGACAGTCTTGCTCCACCCTCACCACCATCAGAACATATCTTCAAAGCTATCAGCGCAAAGAAAAAAAAAAGCGCCGCACCACCACCGGGTGTGCTCGAACCTCCAACCTTTCGGTTAACAGCCGATCGCGCTAGCCAATTGCGCCAGGGAGAAAGTCCTGCTCCACTCTCACCACCATCAGAACATATCTTCAAAGCTATCAGCCCAAAGAAAAAAAAGCACCGCACCACCACCGGGTGGGCTCGAACCTCCAACCTTTCGTTTAACAGCCAATCGCGCTAGCCAATTGCGCCACGGAGACAGTCCTGCTCCACTCTCACCACCATCAGAACATATCTTCAAAGCTATCAGCACAAAGAAAAAAAAGCGCCGCACCACCACCGGGTAGGCTCGAAACTCCAACCTTTCGGTTAACAGCCGATCGCGCTAGCCAATTGCGCCATGGAGACAGTCCTGCTCCACTCTCACCACCATCAGAACATATCTTCAAAGCTATCAGCCCAAAGAAAAAAAAGCACCGCACCACCACCGGGTGGGCTCGAACCTCCAACCTTTCGGTTAACAGCCAATCGCGCTAGCCAATTGCGCCACGGAAACAGTCGTGCTCCACTCTCACCACCATCAGAACATATCTTCAAAGCTATTAGCGCAAAGAAAAAAAGCGCCGCGCCACCACCGGGTGGGCTCGAACCTCCAACCTTTCGGTTAACAGCCGATCGCGCTAGCCAATTGCGCCACAGAGACACTCTTGCTCCACTCTCAACACCATCAGAACATATCTTCAAAGCTACAAGCGCAAAGAAAAAAAAGCGCCGCACCACCACCGGGTGGGCTCGAACCTCCAACCTTTCGGTTAACAGCCGATTGCGCAAGCCAATTGCGCCACGGAGACAGTCCTGCTCCACTCTCACCACCATCAGAACATATCTTCAAAGCTATCAGCCCAAAGAAAAAAAAGCGCCACACCATCATCGGGTGGGCTCGAACCTCCAACCTTTCGGTTAACAGCCGATCGCGCAAGCCAATTGCGCCACGGAGACAGTCCTGCTCCACACTCACCACCGTCAAAACCTTTCTTCAGAGCTATCACCCCAAATAAAAAAAAGCGCCGCAACCCCACCGGGTGGGCTCGAACCTCCAACCTTTCAGTTAACAGCCGATCGCGCTAGCCGATTGCGCTACGGAGACAGTCCTGCTCCACTCTCACCACCATCAGAACATATCTTCAAAGCTATCAGCGCAAAGAAAAAAAAGCGCAGCGCCACCACCGGGTGGGCTCGAACCTCCAACCTTTCGGTTAACAGCCGATCGCGCTAACCCATTGCGCCACGGGGACAGTCTTGCTCCACTCTCACCACTATCAGTACATATCTTCAAAGCTATCAGCGCAAAGAAAAAAAGCGCCGCACCACCACCGGGTGGGCTCGAACCTCCAACCTTTCGGTTAACAGCCGATCGCGCTAGCCAATTGCGCCACAGAGACAGTCTTGCTCCACTCTCAACACCATCAGAACATATCTTCAAAGCTACAAGTGCACAGAAAAAAACGCGCCGCACCACCACCGGGCGGGCTCGAACCTCCAACCTTTCGGTTACCAGCCGATCGCGCTAGCCAATTGCGCCACGGGGACAGTCTTGCTCCACTCTCACCACCATCAGAACATATCTTCAAAGCTATCAGCACAAAGAAAAAAAAGCGCCGCACCACCACCGGGTGGGCTCGAACCTCCAACCTTTCGGTTAACAGCCGATCGCGCTAGCCAATTGCGCCAGAGAGACAGTCCTGCTCCACTCTCACCACCATCAGAACATATCTTCAAAGCTATCAGCCCAAAGAAAAAAAGCACCGCACCACCACCGGGTGGGCTGGAACCTCCAACCTTTCGGTTAACAGCCAGTCGCGTTAGCCAATTGCGCCACGGAGACAGTCCTGCTCCACTCTCACCACCATCAGAACATATCTTAAAGCTATCAGCACAAAGAGAAAAAAGCGCCGCACCACCACCGGGTGGGCTCGAAACTCCAACCTTTCGGTTAACAGCCGATCGCGCTAGCCAATTGCGCCATGGAGACAGTCCTGCTCCACTCTCACCACCATCAGAACATATCTTCAAAGCTATTACCACAAAGAAAAAAAAGCGCCGCAACACCACCGGGTTGGCTCGAACCTCCAACCTTTCGGTTAACAGCCAATCGCGCTAGCCAATTGCGCCACGAAGACAGTCCTGCTGCACTCTCACCACCATCAGAACATATCTTCAAAGCTATTACCGCAAAGAAAAAAGCAACACACCACTCCCGGGAGGGCTCGAAATTCCAACCTTTCGGTTAACAGCCGATCGCGCTAGCCCATTGCGCCACGGAGACAGCCTTGCTCCACTCTCACCACCATCAGAACATATCTTCAAACTATCAGCGCAAAAAAAAGCGCAGCACCACCACCGGGTGGGCTCGAAATTCCAACCTTTTGGTTAACAGCCGATCGCGCTTGCCCATTGCGCCACGGGGACAGTCTTGCTCCACTCTCACCACCATCAGAACATATCATCAAAGCTATCAGCCCAAAGAAAAAAAGCACCGGACCACCACCGGGTGGGCTCGAACCTCCAACCATTCGTTTAACAGCCAATCGCGCTAGCCAATTGCGCCACGGAGACAGTCCTGCTCCACTCTCACCACCATCAGAACATATCTTCAAAGCTATCAGCACAAAGAAAAAAAAGCGCCGCACCACCACCGGGTAGGCTCGAAACTCCAACCTTTCGGTTAACAGCCGATCGCGCTAGCCAATTGCGCCATGGAGACAGTCCTGCTCCACTCTCACCACCATCAGAACATATCTTTCAAGCTATCAGCCCAAAGAAAAAAAAAGCGCCGCACCACCACCGGGTGGGCTCGAACCTCCAACCTTTTGGTTAACGGCCGATCGCGCTAGCCAATTGCGCCACGGAGACAATCGTGCTCCACTCTCACCAACATCAGAAAATATCTTCAAAGCTATCATCGCAAAGAAAAAAGCATCACACCCCACCCGGGAGGGCTCGAACCTCCAACTTTTTGGTTAAAAGCCGATCGCGCTAACTTATTGCGCCACGGGGACAGTCTTGCTCCACTCTCACCACTATCAGAACATATCTTCAAAGCTATCAGTGCAAAGAAAAAAAAGCGCCGCACCACCACCAGGTGGGCTCGAACCTCCAACCTTTCGGTTAACAGCCGATCGCGCTAGCCAATTGCGCCACAGAGACAGTCTTGCTCCACTCTCATCACCATCAGAACATATCTTCAAAGCTACAAGCGCAAAGAAAAAAAAAGCGCCACACCACCACCGGGTGCGCTCGAACCTCCAACTTTTCGGTTAACAGCCGATCGCGCTAGCCAATTGCGCCACGGGGACAGTCTTGCTCCACCCTCACCACCATCAGAACATATCATCAAAGCTATCAGCGCAAAGAAAAAAAAGCGCCGCACCACCACCGGGTGTGCTCGAACCTCCAACCTTTCGGTTAACAGCCGATCGCGCTAGCCAATTGCGCCAGGGAGACAGTCCTGCTCCACTCTCACCACCATCAGAACATATCTTCAAAGCTATCAGCCCAAAGAAAAAAAGCACCGGACCACCACCGGGTGGGCTCGAACCTCCAACCTTTCGTTTAACAGCCAATCGCGCTAGCCAATTGCGCCACGGAGACAGTCCTGCTCCACTCTCACCACCATCAGAACATATCTTCAAAGCTATCAGCACAAAGAAAAAAAAGCGCCGCACCACCACCGGGTAGGCTCGAAACTCCAACCTTTCGGTTAACAGCCGATCGCGCTAGCCAATTGCGCCATGGAGACAGTCCTGCTCCACTCTCACCACCATCAGAACATATCTTCAAAGCTATTACCACAAAGAAAAAAGCAACACACCACTCCTGGGAGGGCTCGAACCTCCAACCTTTTGGTTAACAGCCGATCGCGCAAGCCAATTGCGCCACGGAGACAGTCCTGCTCCACTCTCACCACCATCAGAACATATCTTCAAAGCTATTAGCGCAAAGAAAAAAAGCGCCGCGCCACCACCGGGTGGGCTCGAACCTCCAACCTTTCGGTTAACAGCCGATCGCGCTAACCCAATGCGCCACGGGGACAGTCTTGCTCCACTCTCACCACCATCAGAACATATCTTCAAAGCTATCAGCGCAAAGAAAAAAAAGCGCCGCACCACCACCGGGTGGGCTCGAACCTCCAACCTTTCGGTTAACAGCCGATCGCGCTAGCCAATTGCGCCACGGAGACAGTCTTGCTCCCTTCTCACCACCATCAGAACATATCTTCAAAGCTATCAGCCCAAAGAAAAAAAAGCGCCGCACCACCACCGGGTGGGCTCGAACCTCCAACCTTTCGGTTAACAGCCGATCGCACTAGCCAATTGCGCCACGGAGACAGTCGTGCTCCACTCTTACCACCATCAGAACATATCTTCAAAGCTATCAGCGCAAAGAAAAAAGCAACACACCACTCCCGGGAGGGCTCGAACCTCCAACTTTTGGGTTAACAGCCGATCGCGCTGGCCAATTGCGCCACGGAGACATTCCTGCTGCACTCTCACCACCATTAGAACATATCTTTCAAGCTATCAGCCCAAGGAATAAAAAGCGCCGACACCACCGGGTGGGCTCGAGCCTCCAACCTTTTGGTTAACGGCCGATCGCGCTAGCCAATTGCGCCACGGAGACAATCGTGCTCCACGCTCACCACCATCAGAACATATCTTCAAAGCTATCAGTGCAAAGAAAAAAGCAACACACCACTCCCGGGAGGGCTCGAAATTCCAACCTTTTGGTTAACAGCCCATCGCGCTAGCCCATTGCGCCACGGAGACAGTCTTACTCCACTCTCACCACCATCAGAACATATCTTCAAAGCTATCAGCGCAAAGAAAAAAAAGCGCCGCACCACCACCGGGTCGGCTCGAACCTCCAGCCTTTCGGTTAATGGCCGATCGCGCAAGCCAATTGCGCCACGGAGACAGTCATGCCCCACTCTCACCACCATCAGAACATATCTTCAAAGCTATCAGCACAAAGAGAAAAAAGCGCCGCACCACCACCGGGTGGGCTCGAAACTCCAACCTTTCGGTTAACAGCCGATCGTGCTAGCCAATTGCGCCATGGAGACAGTCCTGCTCCACTCTTACCACCATCAGAACATATCTTCAAAGCTATCAGCACAAAGAAAAAAGCAACACACCACTCCCGGGAGGGCTCGAACCTCCAACTTTTCGGTTAACAGCCGATCGCGCTGGCCAATTGCTCCACGGAGACAGTCCTGCTCCACTCTCACCACCATTAGAACATATCTTTCAAGCTATCAGCCCAAAGAAAAAAAAGCGCCGCACCACCACCGGGTGGGCTCGAACCTCCAACCTTTTGGTTAACGGCCGATCGCGCTAGCCAATTGCGCCACGGAGACAATTGTGCTCCACGCTCACCACCATCAGAAAATATCTTCAAAGCTATCATCGCAAAGAAAAAAGCAACACACCCAACCCGGGAGGGCTCGAACTTCCAACTTTTTGGTTAACAGCCGATCGCGCTAGCCAATGGCGCCACGGGGACAGTCCTGCTCCACTCTCACCACCGTCAGAACATTTCTTCAGAGCTATCAGCCTAAAGAAAAAAAAGCACCGCACCACCACCGGGTGGGCTTGAACCTACAACCTTTCGGTTAACAGCCGATCGCGCTAGCCAATTGCGCCACAGAGACAGTCGTGCTTCACTCTCACCACCGTCAGACCATTTCTTCAGAGCTATCGCCCCAAAGAAAAAAAAAAGCGCCGCACCACCACCGGGTGGGCTCGAACCTCCAACCTTTCGGTTAAAAGTTGATCGCGCTAGCCAATTGCGCCACGGAGACAGTCCTGCTCCACTCTCACCACCGTCAGAACATTTCTTCAGAGCTATCAGCCCAAAGAAGAAAAAGCGCCGCACCACCACCGGGTGGGCTCAAAACTCCAACCTTTCGGTTATCAGCCGATCGCGCTAGCCAATTGCGCCTTGAAGACAGTCCTGCTCCACTCTCACCACCATCAGAACATATCTCCAAAGCTATTAGCGCAAAAAAAGCGCCGCGCCACCTTCGGGTGGGCTCGAACCTCCAACCTTTCGGTTAACGGCTGATCGCGCTAACCCATTGCGCCACGGGGACAGTCTTGCTCCACTCTCACCACTATCAGAACATATCTTCAAAGCTATCAGCGCAAAGAAAAAAAAGCGCCGCACCACCACCGGGTGGGCTCGAACCTCCAACCTTTCGGTTAACAGCCGATCGCGCTAGCCAATTGCGCCACAGAGACAGTCTTGCTCCACTCTCAACACCATCAGAACATATCTTCAAAGCTACAAGCGCAAAGAAAAAAAAGCGCTGCACCACCACCGGGTGGGCTCGAACCTCCAACCTTTCGGTTAACAGCCGATCGCGCTAGCCAATTGCGCCACGGGGACAGTCTTGCTCCACCCTCACCACCATCAGAACATATCTTCAAAGCTATCAGCGCAAAGAAAAAAAAAAGCGCCGCACCACCACCGGGTGTGCTCGAACCTCCAACCTTTCGGTTAACAGCCGATCGCGCTAGCCAATTGCGCCAGGGAGAAAGTCCTGCTCCACTCTCACCACCATCAGAACATATCTTCAAAGCTATCAGCCCAAAGAAAAAAAAGCACCGCACCACCACCGGGTGGGCTCGAACCTCCAACCTTTCGTTTAACAGCCAATCGCGCTAGCCAATTGCGCCACGGAGACAGTCCTGCTCCACTCTCACCACCATCAGAACATATCTTCAAAGCTATCAGCACAAAGAAAAAAAAGCGCCGCACCACCACCGGGTAGGCTCGAAACTCCAACCTTTCGGTTAACAGCCGATCGCGCTAGCCAATTGCGCCATGGAGACAGTCCTGCTCCACTCTCACCACCATCAGAACATATCTTCAAAGCTATCAGCCCAAAGAAAAAAAAGCACCGCACCACCACCGGGTGGGCTCGAACCTCCAACCTTTCGGTTAACAGCCAATCGCGCTAGCCAATTGCGCCACGGAAACAGTCGTGCTCCACTCTCACCACCATCAGAACATATCTTCAAAGCTATTAGCGCAAAGAAAAAAAGCGCCGCGCCACCACCGGGTGGGCTCGAACCTCCAACCTTTCGGTTAACAGCCGATCGCGCTAGCCAATTGCGCCACAGAGACACTCTTGCTCCACTCTCAACACCATCAGAACATATCTTCAAAGCTACAAGCGCAAAGAAAAAAAAGCGCCGCACCACCACCGGGTGGGCTCGAACCTCCAACCTTTCGGTTAACAGCCGATTGCGCAAGCCAATTGCGCCACGGAGACAGTCCTGCTCCACTCTCACCACCATCAGAACATATCTTCAAAGCTATCAGCCCAAAGAAAAAAAAGCGCCACACCATCATCGGGTGGGCTCGAACCTCCAACCTTTCGGTTAACAGCCGATCGCGCAAGCCAATTGCGCCACGGAGACAGTCCTGCTCCACACTCACCACCGTCAAAACATTTCTTCAGAGCTATCACCCCAAATAAAAAAAAGCGCCGCAACCCCACCGGGTGGGCTCGAACCTCCAACCTTTCAGTTAACAGCCGATCGCGCTAGCCGATTGCGCTACGGAGACAGTCCTGCTCCACTCTCACCACCATCAGAACATATCTTCAAAGCTATCAGCGCAAAGAAAAAAAAGCGCAGCGCCACCACCAGGTGGGCTCGAACCTCCAACCTTTCGGTTAACAGCCGATCGCGCTAACCCATTGCGCCACGGGGACAGTCTTGCTCCACTCTCACCACTATCAGAACATATCTTCAAAGCTATCAGCGCAAAGAAAAAAAGCGCCGCACCACCACCGGGTGGGCTCGAACCTCCAACCTTTCGGTTAACAGCCGATCGCGCTAGCCAATTGCGCCACAGAGACAGTCTTGCTCCACTCTCAACACCATCAGAACATATCTTCAAAGCTACAAGTGCACAGAAAAAAACGCGCCGCACCACCACCGGGTGGGCTCGAACCTCCAACCTTTCGGTTACCAGCCGATCGCGCTAGCCAATTGCGCCACGGGGACAGTCTTGCTCCACTCTCACCACCATCAGAACATATCTTCAAAGCTATCAGCACAAAGAAAAAAAAGCGCCGCACCACCACCGGGTGGGCTCGAACCTCCAACCTTTCGGTTAACAGCCGATCGCGCTAGCCAATTGCGCCAGAGAGACAGTCCTGCTCCACTCTCACCACCATCAGAACATATCTTCAAAGCTATCAGCCCAAAGAAAAAAAGCACCGCACCACCACCGGGTGGGCTGGAACCTCCAACCTTTCGATTAACAGCCAGTCGCGTTAGCCAATTGCGCCACGGAGACAGTCCTGCTCCACTCTCACCACCATCAGAACATATCTTAAAGCTATCAGCACAAAGAGAAAAAAGCGCCGCACCACCACCGGGTGGGCTCGAAACTCCAACCTTTCGGTTAACAGCCGATCGCGCTAGCCAATTGCGCCATGGAGACAGTCCTGCTCCACTCTCACCACCATCAGAACATATCTTCAAAGCTATTACCACAAAGAAAAAAAAGCGCCGCAACACCACCGGGTTGGCTCGAACCTCCAACCTTTCGGTTAACAGCCAATCGCGCTAGCCAATTGCGCCACGAAGACAGTCCTGCTGCACTCTCACCACCATCAGAACATATCTTCAAAGCTATTACCGCAAAGAAAAAAGCAACACACCACTCCCGGGAGGGCTCGAAATTCCAACCTTTCGGTTAACAGCCGATCGCGCTAGCCCATTGCGCCACGGAGACAGCCTTGCTCCACTCTCACCACCATCAGAACATATCTTCAAACTATCAGCGCAAAAAAAAGCGCAGCACCACCACCGGGTGGGCTCGAAATTCCAACCTTTTGGTTAACAGCCGATCGCGCTTGCCCATTGCGCCACGGGGACAGTCTTGCTCCACTCTCACCACCATCAGAACATATCATCAAAGCTATCAGCCCAAAGAAAAAAAGCACCGGACCACCACCGGGTGGGCTCGAACCTCCAACCATTCGTTTAACAGCCAATCGCGCTAGCCAATTGCGCCACGGAGACAGTCCTGCTCCACTCTCACCACCATCAGAACATATCTTCAAAGCTATCAGCACAAAGAAAAAAAAGCGCCGCACCACCACCGGGTAGGCTCGAAACTCCAACCTTTCGGTTAACAGCCGATCGCGCTAGCCAATTGCGCCATGGAGACAGTCCTGCTCCACTCTCACCACCATCAGAACATATCTTTCAAGCTATCAGCCCAAAGAAAAAAAAAGCGCCGCACCACCACCGGGTGGGCTCGAACCTCCAACCTTTTGGTTAACGGCCGATTGCGCTAGCCAATTGCGCCACGGAGACAATCGTGCTCCACTCTCACCAACATCAGAAAATATCTTCAAAGCTATCATCGCAAAGAAAAAAGCAACACACCCCACCCGGGAGGGCTCGAACCTCCAACTTTTTGGTTAAAAGCCGATCGCGCTAACTTATTGCGCCACGGGGACAGTCTTGCTCCACTCTCACCACTATCAGAACATATCTTCAAAGCTATCAGTGCAAAGAAAAAAAAGCGCCGCACCACCACCAGGTGGGCTCGAACCTCCAACCTTTCGGTTAACAGCCGATCGCGCTAGCCAATTGCGCCACAGAGACAGTCTTGCTCCACTCTCATCACCATCAGAACATATCTTCAAAGCTACAAGCGCAAAGAAAAAAAAAGCGCCACACCACCACCGGGTGCGCTCGAACCTCCAACTTTTCGGTTAACAGCCGATCGCGCTAGCCAATTGCGCCACGGGGACAGTCTTGCTCCACCCT
The DNA here is from genome assembly GCF_043290135.1 of Rhipicephalus microplus. NCBI lineage: Eukaryota > Metazoa > Arthropoda > Arachnida > Ixodida > Ixodidae > Rhipicephalus > Rhipicephalus microplus. The sequence goes on from NW_027464602.1 coordinate 3,493,556, forward strand.
CACCACCATCAGAACATATCTTCAAAGCTATCAGCGCAAAGAAAAAAAAGCGCCGCACCACCACCGGGTGTGCTCGAACCTCCAACCTTTCGGTTAACAGCCGATCGCGCTAGCCAATTGCGCCAGGGAGACAGTCCTGCTCCACTCTCACCACCATCAGAACATATCTTCAAAGCTATCAGCCCAAAGAAAAAAAGCACCGGACCACCACCGGGTGGGCTCGAACCTCCAACCTTTCGTTTAACAGCCAATCGCGCTAGCCAATTGCGCCACGGAGACAGTCCTGCTCCACTCTCACCACCATCAGAACATATCTTCAAAGCTATCAGCACAAAGAAAAAAAAGCGCCGCACCACCACCGGGTAGGCTCGAAACTCCAACCTTTCGGTTAACAGCCGATCGCGCTAGCCAATTGCGCCATGGAGACAGTCCTGCTCCACTCTCACCACCATCAGAACATATCTTCAAAGCTATTACCACAAAGAAAAAAGCAACACACCACTCCTGGGAGGGCTCGAACCTCCAACCTTTTGGTTAACAGCCGATCGCGCAAGCCAATTGCGCCACGGAGACAGTCCTGCTCCACTCTCACCACCATCAGAACATATCTTCAAAGCTATTAGCGCAAAGAAAAAAAGCGCCGCGCCACCACCGGGTGGGCTCGAACCTCCAACCTTTCGGTTAACAGCCGATCGCGCTAACCCAATGCGCCACGGGGACAGTCTTGCTCCACTCTCACCACCATCAGAACATATCTTCAAAGCTATCAGCGCAAAGAAAAAAAAGCGCCGCACCACCACCGGGTGGGCTCGAACCTCCAACCTTTCGGTTAACAGCCGATCGCGCTAGCCAATTGCGCCACGGAGACAGTCTTGCTCCCTTCTCACCACCATCAGAACATATCTTCAAAGCTATCAGCCCAAAGAAAAAAAAGCGCCGCACCACCACCGGGTGGGCTCGAACCTCCAACCTTTCGGTTAACAGCCGATCGCACTAGCCAATTGCGCCACGGAGACAGTCGTGCTCCACTCTTACCACCATCAGAACATATCTTCAAAGCTATCAGCGCAAAGAAAAAAGCAACACACCACTCCCTTGAGGGCTCGAACCTCCAACTTTTGGGTTAACAGCCGATCGCGCTGGCCAATTGCGCCACGGAGACATTCCTGCTGCACTCTCACCACCATTAGAACATATCTTTCAAGCTATCAGCCCAAGGAATAAAAAGCGCCGACACCACCGGGTGGGCTCGAGCCTCCAACCTTTTGGTTAACGGCCGATCGCGCTAGCCAATTGCGCCACGGAGACAATCGTGCTCCACGCTCACCACCATCAGAACATATCTTCAAAGCTATCAGTGCAAAGAAAAAAGCAACACACACTCCCGGGAGGGCTCGAAATTCCAACCTTTTGGTTAACAGCCCATCGCGCTAGCCCATTGCGCCACGGAGACAGTCTTACTCCACTCTCACCACCATCAGAACATATCTTCAAAGCTATCAGCGCAAAGAAAAAAAAGCGCCGCACCACCACCGGGTCGGCTCGAACCTCCAGCCTTTCGGTTAATGGCCGATCGCGCAAGCCAATTGCGCCACGGAGACAGTCATGCTCCACTCTCACCACCATCAGAACATATCTTCAAAGCTATCAGCACAAAGAGAAAAAAGCGCCGCACCACCACCGGGTGGGCTCGAAACTCCAACCTTTCGGTTAACAGCCGATCGTGCTAGCCAATTGCGCCATGGAGACAGTCCTGCTCCACTCTTACCACCATCAGAACATATCTTCAAAGCTATCAGCACAAAGAAAAAAGCAACACACCACTCCCGGGAGGGCTCGAACCTCCAACTTTTCGGTTAACAGCCGATCGCGCTGGCCAATTGCTCCACGGAGACAGTCCTGCTCCACTCTCACCACCATTAGAACATATCTTTCAAGCTATCAGCCCAAAGTAAAAAAAGCGCCGCACCACCACCGGGTGGGCTCGAACCTCCAACCTTTTGGTTAACGGCCGATCGCGCTAGCCAATTGCGCCACGGAGACAATTGTGCTCCACGCTCACCACCATCAGAAAATATCTTCAAAGCTATCATCGCAAAGAAAAAAGCAACACACCCAACCCGGGAGGGCTCGAACTTCCAACTTTTTGGTTAACAGCCGATCGCGCTAGCCAATGGCGCCACGGGGACAGTCCTGCTCCACTCTCACCACCGTCAGAACATTTCTTCAGAGCTATCAGCCTAAAGAAAAAAAAGCACCGCACCACCACCGGGTGGGCTTGAACCTACAACCTTTCGGTTAACAGCCGATCGCGCTAGCCAATTGCGCCACAGAGACAGTCGTGCTTCACTCTCACCACCGTCAGACCATTTCTTCAGAGCTATCGCCCCAAAGAAAAAAAAAGCGCCGCACCACCACCGGGTGGGCTCGAACCTCCAACCTTTCGGTTAAAAGTTGATCGCGCTAGCCAATTGCGCCACGGAGACAGTCCTGCTCCACTCTCACCACCGTCAGAACATTTCTTCAGAGCTATCAGCCCAAAGAAGAAAAAGCGCCGCACCACCACCGGGTGTGCTCAAAACTCCAACCTTTCGGTTATCAGCCGATCGCGCTAGCCAATTGCGCCTTGAAGACAGTCCTGCTCCACTCTCACCACCATCAGAACATATCTCCAAAGCTATTAGCGCAAAAAAAGCGCCGCGCCACCTTCGGGTGGGCTCGAACCTCCAACCTTTCGGTTAACAGCTGATCGCGCTAACCCATTGCGCCACGGGGACAGTCTTGCTCCACTCTCACCACTATCAGAACATATCTTCAAAGCTATCAGCGCAAAGAAAAAAAAGCGCCGCACCACCACCGGGTGGGCTCGAACCTCCAACCTTTCGGTTAACAGCCGATCGCGCTAGCCAATTGCGCCACAGAGACAGTCTTGCTCCACTCTCAACACCATCAGAACATATCTTCAAAGCTACAAGCGCAAAGAAAAAAAAGCGCTGCACCACCACCGGGTGGGCTCGAACCTCCAACCTTTCGGTTAACAGCCGATCGCGCTAGCCAATTGCGCCACGGGGACAGTCTTGCTCCACCCTCACCACCATCAGAACATATCTTCAAAGCTATCAGCGCAAAGAAAAAAAAAAGCGCCGCACCACCACCGGGTGTGCTCGAACCTCCAACCTTTCGGTTAACAGCCGATCGCGCTAGCCAATTGCGCCAGGGAGAAAGTCCTGCTCCACTCTCACCACCATCAGAACATATCTTCAAAGCTATCAGCCCAAAGAAAAAAAAGCACCGCACCACCACCGGGTGGGCTCGAACCTCCAACCTTTCGTTTAACAGCCAATCGCGCTAGCCAATTGCGCCACGGAGACAGTCCTGCTCCACTCTCACCACCATCAGAACATATCTTCAAAGCTATCAGCACAAAGAAAAAAAAGCGCCGCACCACCACCGGGTAGGCTCGAAACTCCAACCTTTCGGTTAACAGCCGATCGCGCTAGCCAATTGCGCCATGGAGACAGTCCTGCTCCACTCTCACCACCATCAGAACATATCTTCAAAGCTATCAGCCCAAAGAAAAAAAAGCACCGCACCACCACCGGGTGGGCTCGAACCTCCAACCTTTCGGTTAACAGCCAATCGCGCTAGCCAATTGCGCCACGGAAACAGTCGTGCTCCACTCTCACCACCATCAGAACATATCTTCAAAGCTATTAGCGCAAAGAAAAAAAGCGCCGCGCCACCACCGGGTGGGCTCGAACCTCCAACCTTTCGGTTAACAGCCGATCGCGCTAGCCAATTGCGCCACAGAGACACTCTTGCTCCACTCTCAACACCATCAGAACATATCTTCAAAGCTACAAGCGCAAAGAAAAAAAAGCGCCGCACCACCACCGGGTGGGCTCGAACCTCCAACCTTTCGGTTAACAGCCGATTGCGCAAGCCAATTGCGCCACGGAGACAGTCCTGCTCCACTCTCACCACCATCAGAACATATCTTCAAAGCTATCAGCCCAAAGAAAAAAAGCACCGCACCACCACCGGGTGGGCTCGAACTTCCAACCTTTCGGTTAACAGCCAATCGCGCTAGCCAATTGCGCCACGGAGACAGTCCTGCTTCACTCTCACCACCATCAGAACATATCTTCAAAGCTATCAGCACAAAGAAAAAAAAGCGCCACACCATCATCGGGTGGGCTCGAACCTCCAACCTTTCGGTTAACAGCCGACCGCGCAAGCCAATTGCGCCACGGAGACAGTCCTGCTCCACACTCACCACCGTCATAACATTTCTTCAGAGCTATCACCCCAAAGAAAAAAAAGCGCCGCACCACCACCGGGTGGGCTCGAACCTCCAACCTTTCAGTTAACTGCCGATCGCGCTAGCCGATTGCGCCATGGAGACAGTCCTGGTCCACTCTCACCACCATCAGAACATATCTTCAAAGCTATCAGCGCAAAGAAAAAAAAGCGCCGCGCCACCACCGGGTGGGCTCGAACCTCCAACCTTTCGGTTATCAGCCGATCGCGCTAACCCATTGCGCCACGGGGACAGTCTTGCTCCACTCTCACCACTATCAGAACATATCTTCAAAGCTATCAGCGCAAAGAAAAAAAAGCGCCGCACCACCACCGGGTGGGCTCGAACCTCCAACCTTTCGGTTAACAGCCGATCGCGCTAGCCAATTGCGCCACAGAGACAGTCTTGCTCCACTCTCAACACCATCAGAACATATCTTCAAACCTACAAGCGCAAAGAAAAAAAAGCGCCGCACCACCACCGGGTGGGCTCGAACCTCCAACCTTTCGGTTAACAGCCGATCGCGCTAGCCAATTGCGCCACGGGGACAGTCTTGCTCCACTCTCACCACCATCAGAACATATCTTCAAAGCTACAAGCGCAAAGAAAAAAAAGCGCCGCACCACCACCGGGTGGGCTCGAACCTCCAACCTTTCGGTTAACAGCCGATCGCGCTAGCCAATTGCGCCAGGAAGACAGTCTTGCTCCACTCTCACCACCATCAGAACATATCTTCAAAGCTATCAGCCCAAAGAAAAAGAGCACCCCACCACCACCGGGTGGGCTGGAACCTCCAACCTTTCGGTTAACAGCCAATCGCGTTAGCCAATTGCGCCACGGAGACAGTCCTGCTCCACTCTCACCACCATCAGAACATATCTTCAAAGCTATCAGCACAAAGAGAAAAAAGCGCCGCACAACCACCGGGTGGGCTCGAAACTCCAACCTTTCGGTTAACAGCCGATCGCGCTAGCCAATTGCGCCATGGAGACAGTCCTGCTCCACTCTCACCACCATCAGAACATATCTTCAAAGCTATTACCACAAAGAAAAAAAAGCGCCGCAACACCACCGGGTGGGCTCGAACCTCCAAACTTTCGGTTAACAGCTGATCGCGCTAGCCAATTGCGCCACGAAGACAGTCCTGCTGCACTCTCACCACCATCAGAACATATCTTCAAAGCTATTACCGCAAAGAAAAAAGCAACACACCACTCCCGGGAGGGCTCGAAATTCCAACCTTTCGGTTAACAGCCGATCGCGCTAGCCCATTGCGCCACGGAGACAGTCTTGCTCCACTCTCACCACCATCAGAACATATCTTCAAACTATCAGCGCAAAAAAAAGCCCCGCACCACCACCGGGTGGGCTCGAAATTCCAACCTTTTGGTTAACAGCCGATCGCGCTTGCCCATTGCGCCACGGGGACAGTCTTGCTCCACTCTCACCACCATCAGAACATATCATCAAAGCTATCAGCCCAAAGAAAAAAAAGCGCCGCACCACCACCGGGTGGGCTCGAACCTTCAACCTTTCGGTTAACAGCCGATCGCACTAGCCAACTGCGCCACGGAGGCAGTCGTGCTCCCCTCTTACCACCATCAGAACATATCTTCAAAGCTATCAGCACAAAGAAAAAAGCAACACACCACTCCCGGGAAGGCTCGAACCTCAAACTTTTCGGTTAACAGCCGATCGCGCTGGCCAATTGCTCCACGGAGACAGTCCTGCTCCACTCTCACCACCTTTAGAACATATCTTTCAAGCTATCAGCCCAAAGAAAAAAAAGCGCCGCACCACCACCGGGTGGGCTCGAACCTCCAACCTTTTGGTTAACGGCCGATCGCGCTAGCCAATTGCGCCACGGAGACCATCGTGCTCCACGCTCACCACCATCAGAAAATATCTTCAAAGCTATCATCGCAAAGAAAAAAGCAACACACCCCACCCGGGAGGGCTCGAACCTCCAACTTTTTGGTTAACAGCCGATCGCGCTAACCCATTGCGCCACGAGGACAGTCTTGCTCCACTCTCACCACTATCAGAACATATCTTCAAAGCTATCAGCGCAAAGAAAAAAAAGCGCCGCACCACCACCGGGTGGGCTCGAACCTACAACCTTTCGGTTAACAGCCGATCGCGCTAGCCAATTGCGCCACAGAGACAGTCGTGCTTCACTCTCACCACCGTCAGACCATTTCTTCAGAGCTATCGCCCCAAAGAAAAAAAAGCGCCGCACCACCACCGGGTGGGCTCGAACCTCCAACCTTTCGGTTAAAAGTTGATCGCGCTAGCCAATTGCGCCACGGAGACAGTCCTGCCCCACTCTCACCACCGTCAGAACATTTCTTCAGAGCTATGAGCCCAAAGAAGAAAAAGCGCCGCACCACCACCGGGTGGGCTCGAAACTCCAACCTTTCGGTTATCAGCCGATCGCGCTAGCCAATTGCGCCATGGAGACAGTCCTGCTCCACTCTCACCACCATCAGAACATATCTTCAAAGCTATTAGCGCAAAAAAAGCGCCGCGCCACCTTCGGGTTGGCTCGAACCTCCAACCTTTCGGTTAACAGCCGATCGCGCTAGCCAATTGCGCCACGAAGACAGTCCTGCTGCACTCTCACCACCATCAGAACATATCTTCAAAGCTATTACCGCAAAGAAAAAAGCAACACACCACTCCCGGGAGGGCTCGAAATTCCAACTTTTCGGTTAACAGCCGATCGCGCTAGCCCATTGCGCCACGGAGACAGCCTTGCTCCACTCTCACCACCATCAGAACATATCTTCAAACTATCAGCGCAAAAAAGAGCGCAGCACCACCACCGGGTGGGCTCGAAATTCCAACCTTTTGGTTAACAGCCGATCGCGCTTGCCCATTGCGCCACGGGGACAGTCTTGCTCCACTCTCACCACCATCAGAACATATCATCAAAGCTATCAGCCCAAAGAAAAAAAAGCGCCGCACCACCACCGGGTGGGCTCGAACCTTCAACCTTTCGGTTAACAGCCGATCGCACTAGCCAATTGCGCCATGGAGGCAGTCGTGCTCCACTCTTACCACCATCAGAACATATCTTTCAAGCTATCAGCCCAAAGAAAAAAAAAGCGCCGCGCCACCACCGGGTGGGCTCGAACCTCCAACCTTTCGGTTAACGGCCGATCGCGCTAGCCAATTGCGCCACGGAGACAATCGTGCTCCACTCTCACCAACATCAGAAAATATCTTCAAAGCTATCATCGCAAAGAAAAAAGCAACACACCCCACCCGGGAGGGCTCGAACCTCCAACTTTTTGGTTAAAAGCCGATCGCGCTAACTTATTGCGCCACGGGGACAGTCTTGCTCCACTCTCACCACTATCAGAACATATCTTCAAAGCTATCAGTGCAAAGAAAAAAAAGCGCCGCACCACCACCAGGTGGGCTCGAACCTCCAACCTTTCGGTTAACAGCCGATCGCGCTAGCCAATTGCGCCACAGAGACAGTCTTGCTCCACTCTCAACACCATCAGAACATATCTTCAAAGCTACAAGCGCAAAGAAAAAAAAGCGCCACACCACCACCGGGTGCGCTCGAACCTCCAACCTTTCGGTTAACAGCCGATCGCGCTAGCCAATTGCGCCACGGGGACAGTCTTGCTCCACCCTCACCACCATCAGAACATATCTTCAAAGCTATCAGCGCAAAGAAAAAAAAGCGCCGCACCACCACCGGGTGTGCTCGAACCTCCAACCTTTCGGTTAACAGCCGATCGCGCTAGCCAATTGCGCCAGGGAGACAGTCCTGCTCCACTCTCACCACCATCAGAACATATCTTCAAAGCTATCAGCCCAAAGAAAAAAAGCACCGGACCACCACCGGGTGGGCTCGAACCTCCAACATTTCGTTTAACAGCCAATCGCGCTAGCCAATTGCGCCACGGAGACAGTCCTGCTCCACTCTCACCACCATCAGAACATATCTTCAAAGCTATCAGCACAAAGAAAAAAAAGCGCCGCACCACCACCGGGTAGGCTCGAAACTCCAACCTTTCGGTTAACAGCCGATCGCGCTAGCCAATTGCGCCATGGAGACAGTCCTGCTCCACTCTCACCACCATCAGAACATATCTTCAAAGCTATTACCACAAAGAAAAAAGCAACACACCACTCCTGGGAGAGCTCGAACCTCCAACGTTTTGGTTAACAGCCGATCGCGCAAGCCAATTGCGCCACAGAGACAGTCCTGCTCCACTCTCACCACCATCAGAACATATCTTCAAAGCTATTAGCGCAAAGAAAAAAAGCGCCGCACCACCACCGGGTGGGCTCGAACCTCCAACCTTTCGGTTAACAGCCGATCGCGCTAACCCAATGCGCCACGGGGACAGTCTTGCTCCACTCTCACCACCATCAGAACATATCTTCAAAGCTATCAGCGCAAAGAAAAAAAAGCGCCGCACCACCACCGGGTGGGCTCGAACCTCCAACCTTTCGGTTAACAGCCGATCGCGCTAGCCAATTGCGCCACGGAGACAGTCTTGCTCCCTTCTCACCACCATCAGAACATATCTTCAAAGCTATCAGCCCAAAGAAAAAAAAGCGCCGCACCACCACCGGGTGGGCTCGAACCTCCAACCTTTCGGTTAACAGCCGATCGCACTAGCCAATTGCGCCACGGAGACAGTCGTGCTCCACTCTTACCACCATCAGAACATATCTTCAAAGCTATCAGCGCAAAGAAAAAAGCAACACACCACTCCCGGGAGGGCTCGAACCTCCAACTTTTTTGTTAACAGCCGATCGCGCTGGCCAATTGCGCCACGGAGACAGTCCTGCTGCACTCTCACCACCATTAGAACATATCTTTCAAGCTATCAGCCCAAGGAATAAAAAGCGCCGACACCACCGGGTGGGCTCGAACCTCCAACCTTTTGGTTAACGGCCGATCGCGCTAGCCAATTGCGCCACGGAGACAATCGTGCTCCACGCTCACCACCATCAGAACATATCTTCAAAGCTATCAGTGCAAAGAAAAAAGCAACACACCACTCCCGGGAGGGCTCGAAATTCCAACCTTTTGGTTAACAGCCCATCGCGCTAGCCCATTGCGCCACGGAGACAGTCTTACTCCACTCTCACCACCATCAGAACATATCTTCAAAGCTATCAGCGCAAAGAAAAAAAAGCGCCGCGCCACCACCGGGTGGGCTCGAACCTCCAACCTTTCGGTTATCAGCCGATCGCGCTAACCCATTGCGCCACGGGGACAGTCTTGCTCCACTCTCACCACTATCAGAACATATCTTCAAAGCTATCAGCGCAAAGAAAAAAAAGCGCCGCACCACCACCGGGTGGGCTCGAACCTCCAACCTTTCGGTTAACAGCCGATCGCGCTAGCCAATTGCGCCACAGAGACAGTCTTGCTCCACTCTCAACACCATCAGAACATATCTTCAAACCTACAAGCGCAAAGAAAAAAAAGCGCCGCACCACCACCGGGTGGGCTCGAACCTCCAACCTTTCGGTTAACAGCCGATCGCGCTAGCCAATTGCGCCACGGGGACAGTCTTGCTCCACTCTCACCACCATCAGAACATATCTTCAAAGCTATCAGCGCAAAGAAAAAAAAGCGCCGCACCACCACCGGGTGGGCTCGAACCTCCAACCTTTCGGTTAACAGCCGATCGCGCTAGCCAATTGCGCCAGGAAGACAGTCTTGCTCCACTCTCACCACCATCAGAACATATCTTCAAAGCTATCAGCCCAAAGAAAAAAAGCACCCCACCACCACCGGGTGGGCTGGAACCTCCAACCTTTCGGTTAACAGCCAATCGCGTTAGCCAATTGCGCCACGGAGACAGTCCTGCTCCACTCTCACCACCATCAGAACATATCTTCAAAGCTATCAGCACAAAGAGAAAAAAGCGCCGCACCACCACCGGGTGGGCTCGAAACTCCAACCTTTCGGTTAACAGCCGATCGCGCTAGCCAATTGCGCCATGGAGACAGTCCTGCTCCACTCTCACCACCATCAGAAAATATCTTCAAAGCTATTACCACAAAGAAAAAAAAGCGCCGCAACACCACCGGGTGGGCTCGAACCTCCAAACTTTCGGTTAACAGCTGATCGCGCTAGCCAATTGCGCCACGAAGACAGTCCTGCTGCACTCTCACCACCATCAGAACATATCTTCAAAGCTATTACCGCAAAGAAAAAAGCAACACACCACTCCCGGGAGGGCTCGAAATTCCAACCTTTCGGTTAACAGCCGATCGCGCTAGCCCATTGCGCCACGGAGACAGTCTTGCTCCACTCTCACCACCATCAGAACATATCTTCAAACTATCAGCGCAAAAAAAAGCCCCGCACCACCACCGGGTGGGCTCGAAATTCCAACCTTTTGGTTAACAGCCGATCGCGCTTGCCCATTGCGCCACGGGGACAGTCTTGCTCCACTCTCACCACCATCAGAACATATCATCAAAGCTATCAGCCCAAAGAAAAAAAAGCGCCGCACCACCACCGGGTGGGCTCGAACCTTCAACCTTTCGGTTAACAGCCGATCGCACTAGCCAACTGCGCCACGGAGGCAGTCGTGCTCCGCTCTTACCACCATCAGAACATATCTTCAAAGCTATCAGCACAAAGAAAAAAGCAACACACCACTCCCGGGAAGGCTCGAACCTCAAACTTTTCGGTTAACAGCCGATCGCGCTGGCCAATTGCTCCACGGAGACAGTCCTGCTCCACTCTCACCACCATTAGAACATATCTTTCAAGCTATCAGCCCAAAGAAAAAAAAAGCGCCGCACCACCACCGGGTGGGCTCGAACCTCCAACCTTTTGGTTAACGGCCGATCGCGCTAGCCAATTGCGCCACGGAGACAATCGTGCTCCACGCTCACCACCATCAGAAAATATCTTCAAAGCTATCATCGCAAAGAAAAAAGCAACACACCCCACCCGGGAGGGCTCGAACCTCCAACTTTTTGGTTAACAGCCGATCGCGCTAACCCATTGCGCCACGGGGACAGTCTTGCTCCACTCTCACCACTATCAGAACATATCTTCAAAGCTATCAGCGCAAAGAAAAAAAAGCGCCGCACCACCACCGGGTGGGCTCGAACCTACAACCTTTCGGTTAACAGCCGATCGCGCTAGCCAATTGCGCCACAGAGACAGTCGTGCTTCACTCTCACCACCGTCAGACCATTTCTTCAGAGCTATCGCCCCAAAGAAAAAAAAGCAACACACCACTCCCGGGAGGGCTCGAAATTCCAACCTTTCGGTTAACAGCCGATCGCGCTAGCCCATTGCGCCACGGAGACAGTCTTGCTCCACTCTCACCACCATCAGAACATATCTTCAAACTATCAGCGCAAAAAAAAGCCCCGCACCACCACCGGGTGGGCTCGAAATTCCAACCTTTTGGTTAACAGCCGATCGCGCTTGCCCATTGCGCCACGGGGACAGTCTTGCTCCACTCTCACCACCATCAGAACATATCATCAAAGCTATCAGCCCAAAGAAAAAAAAGCGCCGCACCACCACCGGGTGGGCTCGAACCTTCAACCTTTCGGTTAACAGCCGATCGCACTAGCCAACTGCGCCACGGAGGCAGTCGTGCTCCACTCTTACCACCATCAGAACATATCTTCAAAGCTATCAGCACAAAGAAAAAAGCAACACACCACTCCCGGGAAGGCTCGAACCTCAAACTTTTCGGTTAACAGCCGATCGCGCTGGCCAATTGCTCCACGGAGACAGTCCTGCTCCACTCTCACCACCATTAGAACATATCTTTCAAGCTATCAGCCCAAAGAAAAAAAAAGCGCCGCACCACCACCGGGTGGGCTCGAACCTCCAACCTTTTGGTTAACGGCCGATCGCGCTAGCCAATTGCGCCACGGAGACAATCGTGCTCCACGCTCACCACCATCAGAAAATATCTTCAAAGCTATCATCGCAAAGAAAAAAGCAACACACCCCACCCGGGAGGGCTCGAACCTCCAACTTTTTGGTTAACAGCCGATCGCGCTAACCCATTGCGCCACGGGGACAGTCTTGCTCCACTCTCACCACTATCAGAACATATCTTCAAAGCTATCAGCGCAAAGAAAAAAAAGCGCCGCACCACCACCGGGTGGGCTCGAACCTACAACCTTTCGGTTAACAGCCGATCGCGCTAGCCAATTGCGCCACAGAGACAGTCGTGCTTCACTCTCACCACCGTCAGACCATTTCTTCAGAGCTATCGCCCCAAAGAAAAAAAAAGCGCCGCACCACCACCGGGTGGGCTCGAACCTCCAACCTTTCGGTTAAAAGTTGATCGCGCTAGCCAATTGCGCCACGGAGACAGTCCTGCCCCACTCTCACCACCGTCAGAACATTTCTTCAGAGCTATGAGCCCAAAGAAGAAAAAGCGCCGCACCACCACCGGGTGGGCTCGAAACTCCAACCTTTCGGTTATCAGCCGATCGCGCTAGCCAATTGCGCCATGGAGACAGTCCTGCTCCACTCTCACCACCATCAGAACATATCTTCAAAGCTATTAGCGCAAAAAAAAGCGCCGCGCCACCTTCGGGTTGGCTCGAACCTCCAACCTTTCGGTTAACAGCCGATCGCGCTAGCCAATTGCGCCACGAAGACAGTCCTGCTGCACTCTCACCACCATCAGAACATATCTTCAAAGCTATTACCGCAAAGAAAAAAGCAACACACCACTCCCGGGAGGGCTCGAAATTCCAACTTTTCGGTTAACAGCCGATCGCGCTAGCCCATTGCGCCACGGAGACAGCCTTGCTCCACTCTCACCACCATCAGAACATATCTTCAAACTATCAGCGCAAAAAAGAGCGCAGCACCACCACCGGGTGGGCTCGAAATTCCAACCTTTTGGTTAACAGCCGATCGCGCTTGCCCATTGCGCCACGGGGACAGTCTTGCTCCACTCTCACCACCATCAGAACATATCATCAAAGCTATCAGCCCAAAGAAAAAAAAGCGCCGCACCACCACCGGGTGGGCTCGAACCTTCAACCTTTCGGTTAACAGCCGATCGCACTAGCCAATTGCGCCATGGAGGCAGTCGTGCTCCACTCTTACCACCATCAGAACATATCTTTCAAGCTATCAGCCCAAAGAAAAAAAAAGCGCCGCACCACCACCGGGTGGGCTCGAACCTCCAACCTTTCGGTTAACGGCCGATCGCGCTAGCCAATTGCGCCACGGAGACAATCGTGCTCCACTCTCACCAACATCAGAAAATATCTTCAAAGCTATCATCGCAAAGAAAAAAGCAACGCACCCCACCCGGGAGGGCTCGAACCTCCAACTTTTTGGTTAAAAGCCGATCGCGCTAACTTATTGCGCCACGGGGACAGTCTTGCTCCACTCTCACCACTATCAGAACATATCTTCAAAGCTATCAGTGCAAAGAAAAAAAAGCGCCGCACCACCACCAGGTGGGCTCGAACCTCCAACCTTTCGGTTAACAGCCGATCGCGCTAGCCAATTGCGCCACAGAGACAGTATTGCTCCACTCTCAACACCATCAGAACATATCTTCAAAGCTACAAGCGCAAAGAAAAAAAAACCGCCACACCACCACCGGGTGCGCTCGAACCTCCAACCTTTCGGTTAACAGCCGATCGCGCTAGCCAATTGCGCCACGGGGACAGTCTTGCTCCACCCTCACCACCATCAGAACATATCTTCAAAGCTATCAGCGCAAAGAAAAAAAAGCGCCGCACCACCACCGGGTGTGCTCGAACCTCCAACCTTTCGGTTAACAGCCGATCGCGCTAGCCAATTGCGCCAGGGAGACAGTCCTGCTCCACTCTCACCACCATCAGAACATATCTTCAAAGCTATCAGCCCAAAAAAAAAGCACCGGACCACCACCGGGTGGGCTCGAACCTCCAACATTTCGTTTAACAGCCAATCGCGCTAGCCAATTGCGCCACGGAGACAGTCCTGCTCCACTCTCACCACCATCAGAACATATCTTCAAAGCTATCAGCACAAAGAAAAAAAAGCGCCGCACCACCACCGGGTAGGCTCGAAACTCCAACCTTTCGGTTAACAGCCGATCGCGCTAGCCAATTGCGCCATGGAGACAGTCCTGCTCCACTCTCACCAGCATCAGAACATATCTTCAAAGCTATTACCACAAAGAAAAAAGCAACACACCACTCCTGGGAGAGCTCGAACCTCCAACCTTTTGGTTAACAGCCGATCGCGCAAGCCAATTGCGCCACGGAGACAGTCCTGCTCCACTCTCACCACCATCAGAACATATCTTCAAAGCTATTAGCGCAAAGAAAAAAAGCGCCGCGCCACCACCGGGTGGGCTCGAACCTCCAACCTTTCGGTTAACAGCCGATCGCGCTAACCCAATGCGCCACGGGGACAGTCTTGCTCCACTCTCACCACCATCAGAACATATCTTCAAAGCTATCAGCGCAAAGAAAAAAAAGCGCCGCACCACCACCGGGTGGGCTCGAACCTCCAACCTTTCGGTTAACAGCCGATCGCGCTAGCCAATTGCGCCACGGAGACAGTCTTGCTCCCTTCTCACCACCATCAGAACATATCTTCAAAGCTATCAGCCCAAAGAAAAAAAAGCGCCGCACCACCACCGGGTGGGCTCGAACCTCCAACCTTTCGGTTAACAGCCGATCGCACTAGCCAATTGCGCCACGGAGACAGTCGTGCTCCACTCTTACCACCATCAGAACATATCTTCAAAGCTATCAGCGCAAAGAAAAAAGCAACACACCACTCCCGGGAGGGCTCGAACCTCCAACTTTTTTGTTAACAGCCGATCGCGCTGGCCAATTGCGCCACGGAGACAGTCCTGCTGCACTCTCACCACCATTAGAACATATCTTTCAAGCTATCAGCCCAAGGAATAAAAAGCGCCGACACCACCGGGAGGGCTCGAACCTCCAACCTTTTGGTTAACGGCCGATCGCGCTAGCCAATTGCGCCACGGAGACAATCGTGCTCCACGCTCACCACCATCAGAACATATCTTCAAAGCTATCAGTGCAAAGAAAAAAGCAACACACCACTCCCGGGAGGGCTCGAAATTCCAACCTTTTGGTTAACAGCCCATCGCGCTAGCCCATTGCGCCACGGAGACAGTCTTACTCCACTCTCACCACCATCAGAACATATCTTCAAAGCTATCAGCACAAAGAGAAAAAAGCGCCGCACCACCACCGGGTGGGCTTGAAACTCCAACCTTTCGGTTAACAGCCGATCGTGCTAGCCAATTGCGCCATGGAGACAGTCCTGCTCCACTCTTACCACCATCAGAACATATCTTCAAAGCTATCAGCACAAAGAAAAAAGCAACACACCACTCCCGGGAGGGCTCGAACCTCCAACTTTTCGGTTAACAGGCGATCGCGCTGGCCAATTGCTCCACGGAGACAGTCCTGCTCCACTCTCACCACCATTAGAACATATCTTTCAAGCTATCAGCGCAAAGAAAAAAAAAGCGCCGCACCACCACCGGGTGGGCTCGAACCTCCAACCTTTTGGTTAACGGCCGATCGCGCTAGCCAATTGCGCCACGGAGAGAATCGTGCTCCACGCTCACCACCATCAGAAAATATCTTCAAAGCTATCATCGCAAAGAAAAAAGCAACACACCCAACCCGGGAGGGCTCGAACCTCCAACTTTTTGGTTAACAGCCGATCGCGCTAGCCAATGGCGCGACGGGGACAGTCCTGCTCCACTCTCACCACCGTCAGAACATTTCTTCAGAGCTATCAGCCTAAAGAAAAAAAAGCGCCGCACCACCACCGGGTGGGCTCGAACCTACAACCTTTCGGTTAACAGCCGATCGCGCTAGCCAATTGCGCCACAGAGACAGTCGTGCTTCACTCTCACCACCGTCAGACCATTTCTTCAGAGCTATCGCCCCAAAGAAAAAAAAAGCGCCGCACCACCACCGGGTGGGCTCGAACCTCCAACCTTTCGGTTAAAAGTTGATCGCGCTAGCCAATTGCGCCACGGAGACAGTCCTGCTCCACTCTCACCACCGTCAGAACATTTCTTCAGAGCTATCAGCCCAAAGAAGAAAAAGCGCCGCACCACCACCGGGTGGGCTCAAAACTCCAACCTTTCGTTTATCAGCCGATCGCGCTAGCCAATTGCGCCATGAAGACAGTCCTGCTCCACTCTCACCACCATCAGAACATATCTTCAAAGCTATTAGCGCAAAAAAAAGCGCCGCGCCACCTTCGGGTGGGCTCGAACCTCCAACCTTTCGGTTAACAGCTGATCGCGCTAACCCATTGCGCCACGGGGACAGTCTTGCTCCACTCTCACCACTATCAGAACATATCTTCGAAGCTATCAGCGCAAAGAAAAAAAAGCGCCGCACCACCACCGGGTGGGCTCGAACCTCCAACCTTTCGATTAACAGCCGATCGCGCCAGCCAATTGCGCCACAGAGACAGTCTTGCTCCACTCTCAACACTATCAGAACATATCTTCAAAGCTACAAGCGCAAAGAAAAAAAAGCGCTGCACCACCACCGGGTGGGCTCGAACCTCCACCAACCTTTCGGTTAACAGCCGATCGCGCTAGCCAATTGCGCCACGGGGACAGTCTTGCTCCACCCTCACCACCATCAGAACATATCTTCAAAGCTATCAGCGCAAAGAAAAAAAAGCGCCGCACCACCACCGGGTGTGCTCGAACCTCCAACCTTTCGGTTAACAGCCGATCGCGCTAGCCAATTGCGCCAGGGAGAAAGTCCTGCTCCACTCTCACCACCATCAGAACATATCTTCAAAGCTATCAGCCCAAAGAAAAAAAAGCACCGCACCACCACCGGGTGGGCTCGAACCTCCAACCTTTCGTTTAACAGCCAATCGCGCTAGCTAATTGCGCCACGGAGACAGTCCTGCTCCACTCTCACCACCATCAGAACATATCTTCAAAGCTATCAGCACAAAGAAAAAAAAGCGCCGCACCACCACCGGGTAGGCTCGAAACTCCAACCTTTCGGTTAACAGCCGATCGCGCTAGCCAATTGCGCCATGGAGACAGTCCTGCTCCACTCTCACCACCATCAGAACATATCTTCAAAGCTATCAGCCCAAAGAAAAAAAAAGCACCGCACCACCACCGGGTGGGCTCGAACCTCCAACCTTTCGGTTAACAGCCAATCGCGCTAGCCAATTGCGCCACGGAGACAGTCGTGCTCCACTCTCACCACCATCAGAACATATCTTCAAAGCTATTAGCGCAAAGAAAAAAAGCGCCGCGCCACCACCGGGTGGGCTCGAACCTCCAACCTTTCGGTTAACAGCCGATCGCGCTAGCCAATTGCGCCACAGAGACACTCTTGCTCCACTCTCAACACCATCAGAACATATCTTCAAAGCTACAAGCGCAAAGAAAAAAAAGCGCCGCACCACCACCGGGTGGGCTCGAACCTCCAACCTTTCGGTTAACAGCCGATTGCGCAAGCCAATTGCGCCACGGAGACAGTCCTGCTCCACTCTCACCACCATCAGAACATATCTTCAAAGCTATCAGCCCAAAGAAAAAAAGCACCGCACCACCACCGGGTGGGCTCGAACTTCCAACCTTTCGGTTAACAGCCAATCGCGCTAGCTAATTGCGCCACGGAGACAGTCCTGCTTCACTCTCACCACCATCAGAACATATCTTCAAAGCTATCAGCACAAAGAAAAAAAAGCGCCACACCATCATCGGGTGGGCTCGAACCTCCAACCTTTCGGTTAACAGCCGATCGCGCAAGCCAATTGCGCCACGGAGACAGTCCTGCTCCACACTCACCACCGTCATAACATTTCTTCAGAGCTATCACCCCAAAGAAAAAAAAGCGCCGCACCACCACCGGGTGGGCTCGAACCTCCAACCTTTCAGTTAACTGCCGATCGCGCTAGCCGATTGCGCCACAGAGACAGTCTTGCTCCACTCTCAACACCATCAGAACATATATCTTCAAACCTACAAGCGCAAAGAAAAAAAAGCGCCGCACAACCACCGGGTGGGCTCGAATCTCCAACCTTTCGGTTAACAGCCGATCGCGCTAGCCAATTGCGCCACGGGGACAGTCTTGCTCCACTCTCACCACCATCAGAACATATCTTCAAAGCTATCAGCGCAAAGAAAAAAAAGCGCCGCACCACCACCGGGTGGGCTCGAACCTCCAACCTTTCGGTTAACAGCCGATCGCGCTAGCCAATTGCGCCAGGAAGACAGTCTTGCTCCACTCTCACCACCATCAGAACATATCTTCAAAGCTATCAGCCCAAAGAAAAAAAGCACCCCACCACCACCGGGTGGGCTGGAACCTCCAACCTTTCGGTTAACAGCCAATCGCGTTAGCCAATTGCGCCACGGAGACAGTCCTGCTCCACTCTCACCACCATCAGAACATATCTTCAAAGCTATCAGCACAAAGAGAAAAAAGCGCCGCACCACCACCGGGTGGGCTCGAAACTCCAACCTTTCGGTTAACAGTCGATCGCGCTAGCCAATTGCGCCATGGAGACAGTCCTGCTCCACTCTCACCACCATCAGAACATATCTTCAAAGCTATTACCACAAAGAAAAAAAAGCGCCGCAACACCACCGGGTGGGCTCGAACCTCCAAACTTTCGGTTAACAGCTGATCGCGCTAGCCAATTGCGCCACGAAGACAGTCCTGCTGCACTCTCACCACCATCAGAACATATCTTCAAAGCTATTACCGCAAAGAAAAAAGCAACACACCACTCCCGGGAGGGCTCGAAATTCCAACCTTTCGGTTAACAGCCGATCGCGCTAGCCCATTGCGCCACGGAGACAGTCTTGCTCCACTCTCACCACCATCAGAACATATCTTCAAACTATCAGCGCAAAAAAAAGCCCCGCACCACCACCGGGTGGGCTCGAAATTCCAACCTTTTTGGTTAACAGCCGATCGCGCTTGCCCATTGCGCCACGGGGACAGTCTTGCTCCACTCTCACCACCATCAGAACATATCATCAAAGCTATCAGCCCAAAGAAAAAAAAGCGCCGCACCACCACCGGGTGGGCTCGAACCTTCAACCTTTCGGTTAACAGCCGATCGCACTAGCCAACTGCGCCACGGAGGCAGTCGTGCTCCACTCTTACCACCATCAGAACATATCTTCAAAGCTATCAGCACAAAGAAAAAAGCAACACACCACTACCGGGAGGGCTCGAACCTCAAACTTTTCGGTTAACAGCCGATCGCGCTGGCCAATTGCTCCACGGAGACAGTCCTGCTCCACTCTCACCACCATTAGAACATATCTTTCAAGCTATCAGCCCAAAGAAAAAAAAAGCGCCGCACCACCACCGGGTGGGCTCGAACCTCCAACCTTTTGGTTAACGACCGATCGCGCTAGCCAATTGCGCCACGGAGACAATCGTGCTCCACGCTCACCACCATCAGAAAATATCTTCAAAGCTATCATCGCAAAGAAAAAAGCAACACACCCCACCCGGGAGGGCTCGAACCTCCAACTTTTTGGTTAACAGCCGATCGCGCTAACCCATTGCGCCACGGGGACAGTCTTGCTCCACTCTCACCACTATCAGAACATATCTTCAAAGCTATCAGTGCAAAGAAAAAAAAGCGCCGCACCACCACCGGGTGGGCTCGAACCTACAACCTTTCGGTTAACAGCCGATCGCGCTAGCCAATTGCGCCACAGAGACAGTCGTGCTTCACTCTCACCACCGTCAGACCATTTCTTCAGAGCTATCGCCCCAAAGAAAAAAAAGCGCCGCACCACCACCGGGTGGGCTCGAACCTCCAACCTTTCGGTTAAAAGTTGATTGCGCTAGCCAATTGCGCCACGGAGACAGTCCTGCCCCACTCTCACCACCGTCAGAACATTTCTTCAGAGCTATGAGCCCAAAGAAGAAAAAGCGCCGCACCACCACCGGGTGGGCTCGAAACTCCAACCTTTCGGTTATCAGCCGATCGCGCTAGCCAATTGCGCCATGGAGACAGTCCTGCTCCACTCTCACCACCATCAGAACATATCTTCAAAGCTATTAGCGCAAAAAAAAAGCGCCGCGCCACCTTCGGGTGGGCTCGAACCTCCAACCTTTCGGTTAACAGCCGATCGCGCTAACCCATTGCGCCACGGGGACAGTCTTGCTCCACTCTCACCACTATCAGAACATATCTTCAAAGCTATCAGCGCAAAGAAAAAAAAGCGCCGCACCACCACCGGGTGGGCTCGAACCTCCAACCTTTCGGTTAACAGCCGATCGCGTTAGCCAATTGCGCCACAGAGACAGTCTTGCTCCACTCTCAACACCATCAGAACATATCTTCAAAGCTACAAGCGCAAAGAAAAAAAAGCGCTGCACCACCACCGGGTGGGCTCGAACCTCCAACCTTTCGGTTAACAGCCGATCGCGCTAGCCAATTGCGCCACGGGGACAGTCTTGCTCCACCCTCACCACCATCAGAACATATCTTCAAAGCTATCAGCGCAAAGAAAAAAAAAGCGCCGCACCACCACCGGGTGTGCTCGAACCTCCAACCTGTCGGTTAACAGCCGATCGCGCTAGCCAAGTGCGCCAGGGAGTCAGTCCTGCTCCACTCTCACCACCATCAGAACATATCTTCAAAGCTATCAGCCCAAAGAAAAAAAAGCACCGCACCACCACCGGGTGGGCTCCAACCTCCAACCTTTCGTTTAACAGCCAATCGCGCTAGCCAATTGCGCCACGGAAACAGTCCTGCTCCTCTCTCACCACCATCAGAACATATCTTCAAAGCTATCAGCACAAAGAAAAAAAAGCGCCGCACCACCACCGGGGAGGCTCGAAACTCCAACCTTTCGGTTAACAGCCGATCGCGCTAGCCAATTGCGCCATGGAGACAGTCCTGCTCCACTCTCACCACCATCAGAACATATCTTCAAAGCCATCAGCCCAAAGAAAAAAAAGCACCGCACCACCACCGGGTGGGCTCGAACCTCCAACCTTTCGGTTAACAGCCAATCGCGCTAGCCAATTGCGCCACGGAGACAGTCCTGCTCCACTCTCACCACCATCAGAACATATCTTCAAAGCTATTAGCGCAAAGAAAAAAAGCGCCGCGCCACCACCGGATGGGCTCGAACCTCCAACCTTTCGGTTAACAGCCGATCGCGCTAACCCAATGCGCCACGGGGACAGTCTTGCTCCACTCTCACCACCATCAGAACATATCTTCAAAGCTATCAGCGCAAAGAAAAATAGCGCCGCACCACCACCGGGTGGGCTCGAACCTCCAACCTTTCGGTTAACAGCCGATCGCGCTAGCCAATTGCGCCACGGAGACAGTCTTGCTCCACTCTCAACACCATCAGAACATATCTTCAAAGCTACAAGCGCAAAGAAAAAAAAGCGCCGCACCACCACCGGGTGGGCTCGAACCTCCAACCTTTCGGTTAACAGCCAATCGCGTTAGCCAATAGCGCCACAGAGACAGTCCTGCTCCACTCTCACCACCATCAGAACATATCTTCAAAGCTATCAGCACAAAGAGAAAAAAGCGCCGCACCACCACCGGGTGGGCTCGAACCTCCAACCTTTCGGTTACAAGCCGATCGCGCTAGCCAATTGCGCCACGGGGACAGTCTTGCTCCACTCTCACCACCATCAGAACATATCTTCAAAGCTATCAGGGCAAAGAAAAAAAAGCGCCGCACCACCACCGGGTGGGCTCGAACCTCCAACCTTTCGGTTAACAGCCGATCGCGCTAGCCAATTGCGCCAGGGAGACAGTCCTGCTCCACTCTCACCACCATCAGAACCTATCTTCAAAGCTATCAGCCCAAAGAAAAAAAGCACCGCACCACCACCGGGTGGGCTGGAACCTCCAACCTTTCGGTTAACAGCCGATCGCGCTAGCCAAGTGCGCCAGGGAGACAGTCCTGCTCCACTCTCACCACCATCAGAACATATCTTCAAAGCTATCAGCGCAAAGAAAAAAAAGCGCCGCGCCACCACCGGGTGGGCTCGAACCTCCAACCTTTCGGTTATCAGCCGATCGCGCTAACCCATTGCGCCACGGGGACAGTCTTGCTCCACTCTCACCACTATCAGAACATATCTTCAAAGCTATCAGCGCAAAGAAAAAAAAGCGCCGCACCACCACCGGGTGGGCTCGAACCTCCAACCTTTCGGTTAACAGCCGATCGCGCTAGCCAATTGCGCCACAGAGACAGTCTTGCTCCACTCTCAACACCATCAGAACATATCTTCAAAGCTATCAGCCCAAAGAAAAAAAAGCACCGCACCACCACCGGGTGGGCTCGAACCTCCAACCTTTCGTTTAACAGCCAATCGCGCTAGCCAATTGCGCCACGGAAACAGTCCTGCTCCTCTCTCACCACCATCAGAACATATCTTCAAAGCTATCAGCACAAAGAAAAAAAGCGCCGCACCACCACCGGGTAGGCTCGAAACTCCAACCTTTCGGTTAACAGCCGATCGCGCTAGCCAATTGCGCCATGGAGACAGTCCTGCTCCACTCTCACCACCATCAGAACATATCTTCAAAGCCATCAGCCCAAAGAAAAAAAAGCACCGCACCACCACCGGGTGGGCTCGAACCTCCAACCTTTCGGTTAACAGCCAATCGCGCTAGCCAATTGCGCCACGGAGACAGTCCTGCTCCACTCTCACCACCATCAGAACATATCTTCAAAGCTATTAGCGCAAAGAAAAAAAGCGCCGCGCCACCACCGGGTGGGCTCGAACCTCCAACCTTTCGGTTAACAGCCGATCGCGCTAACCCAATGCGCCACGGGGACAGTCTTGCTCCACTCTCACCACCATCAGAACATATCTTCAAAGCTATCAGCGCAAAGAAAAATAGCGCCGCACCACCACCGGGTGGGCTCGAACCTCCAACCTTTCGGTTAACAGCCGATCGCGCTAGCCAATTGCGCCACGGAGACAGTCTTGCTCCACTCTCAACACCATCAGAACATATCTTCAAAGCTACAAGCGCAAAGAAAAAAAAGCGCCGCACCACCACCGGGTGGGCTCGAACCTCCAACCTTTCGGTTAACAGCCAATCGCGTTAGCCAATAGCGCCACAGAGACAGTCCTGCTCCACTCTCACCACCATCAGAACATATCTTCAAAGCTATCAGCACAAAGAGAAAAAAGCGCCGCACCACCACCGGGTGGGCTCGAACCTCCAACCTTTCGGTTACAAGCCGATCGCGCTAGCAGATTGCGCCACGGGGACAGTCTTGCTCCACTCTCACCACCATCAGAACATATCTTCAAAGCTATCAGCGCAAAGAAAAAAAAGCGCCGCACCACCACCGGGTGGGCTCGAACCTCCAACCTTTCGGTTAACAGCCGATCGCGCTAGCCAATTGCGCCAGGGAGACAGTCCTGCTCCACTCTCACCACCATCAGAACCTATCTTCAAAGCTATCAGCCCAAAGAAAAAAAGCACCGCACCACCAACGGGTGGGCTGGAACCTCCAACCTTTCGGTTAACAGCCGATCGCGCTAGCCAAGTGCGCCAGGGAGACAGTCCTGCTCCACTCTCACCACCATCAGAACATATCTTCAAAGCTATTAGCGCAAAGAAAAAAAGCGCCGCGCCACCTACGGGTGGGCTCGAACCTCCAACCTTTCGGTTAACAGCCGATCGCGCTAACCCATTGCGCCACGGGGACAGTCTTGCTCCACTCTCACCACTATCAGAACATATCTTCAAAGCTATCAGCGCAAAGAAAAAAAAGCGCCGCACCACCACCGGGTGGGCTCAAAACTCCAACCTTTCGGTTATCAGCCGATCGCGCTAGCCAATTGCGCCATGAAGACAGTCCTGCTCCACTCTCACCACCATCAGAACATATCTTCAAAGATATTAGCGCAAAAAAAAGCGCCGCGCCACCTTCGGGTGGGCTCGAACTCCAACCTTTCGGTTAACAGCTGATCGCGCTAACCCATTGCGCCACGGGGACAGTCTTGCTCCACTCTCACCACTATCAGAACATATCTTCGAAGCTATCAGCGCAAAGAAAAAAAAGCGCCGCACCACCACCGGGTGGGCTCGAACCTCCAACCTTTCGATTAACAGCCGATCGCGCTAGCCAATTGCGCCACAGAGACAGTCTTGCTCCACTCTCAACACTATCAGAACATATCTTCAAAGCTACAAGCGCAAAGAAAAAAAGCGCTGCACCACCACCGGGTGGGCTCGAACCTCCAACCTTTCGGTTAACAGCCGATCGCGCTAGCCAATTGCGCCACGGGGACAGTCTTGCTCCACCCTCACCACCATCAGAACATATCTTCAAAGCTATCAGCGCAAAGAAAAAAAAGCGCCGCACCACCACCGGGTGTGCTCGAACCTCCAACCTTTCGGTTAACAGCCGATCGCGCTAGCCAATTGCGCCAGGGAGAAAGTCCTGCTCCACTCTCACCACCATCAGAACATATCTTCAAAGCTATCAGCCCAAAGAAAAAAAAGCACCGCACCACCACCGGGTGGGCTCGAACCTCCAACCTTTCGTTTAACAGCCAATCGCGCTAGCCAATTGCGCCACGGAGACAGTCCTGCTCCACTCTCACCACCATCAGAACATATCTTCAAAGCTATCAGCACAAAGAAAAAAAAGCGCCGCACCACCACCGGGTAGGCTCGAAACTCCAACCTTTCGGTTAACAGCCGATCGCGCTAGCCAATTGCGCCATGGAGACAGTCCTGCTCCACTCTCACCACCATCAGAACATATCTTCAAAGCTATCAGCCCAAAGAAAAAAAAGCACCGCACCACCACCGGGTGGGCTCGAACCTCCAACCTTTCGGTTAACAGCCAATCGCGCTAGCCAATTGCGCCACGGAGACAGTCGTGCTCCACTCTCACCACCATCAGAACATATCTTCAAAGCTATTAGCGCAAAAAAAAAAGCGCCGCGCCACCACCGGGTGGGCTCGAACCTCCAACCTTTCGGTTAACAGCCGATCGCGCTAGCCAATTGCGCCCCAGAGACACTCTTGCTCCACTCTCAACACCATCAGAACATATCTTTCAAGCTATCAGCCCAAGGAATAAAAAGCGCCGACACCACCGGGAGGGCTCGAACCTCCAACCTTTTGGTTAACGGCCGATCGCGCTAGCCAATTGCGCCACGGAGACAATCGTGCTCCACGCTCACCACCATCAGAACATATCTTCAAAGCTATCAGTGCAAAGAAAAAAGCAACACACCACTCCCGGGAGGGCTCGAAATTCCAACCTTTTGGTTAACAGCCCATCGCGCTAGCCCATTGCGCCACGGAGACAGTCTTACTCCACTCTCACCACCATCAGAACATATCTTCAAAGCTATCAGCGCAAAGAAAAAAAAGCGCCGCACCACCACCGGGTTGGCTCGAACCTCCAGCCTTTCGGTTAATGGCCGATCGCGCAAGCCAATTGCGCCACGGAGACAGTCATGCTCCACTCTCACCACCATCAGAACATATCTTCAAAGCTATCAGCACAAAGAGAAAAAAGCGCCGCACCACCACCGGGTGGGCTTGAAACTCCAACCTTTCGGTTAACAGCCGATCGTGCTAGCCAATTGCGCCATGGAGACAGTCCTGCTCCACTCTTACCACCATCAGAACATATCTTCAAAGCTATCAGCACAAAGAAAAAAGCAACACACCACTCCCGGGAGGGCTCGAACCTCCAACTTTTCGGTTAACAGCCGATCGCGCTGGCCAATTGCTCCACGGAGACAGTCCTGCTCCACTCTCACCACCATTAGAACATATCTTTCAAGCTATCAGCGCAAAGAAAAAAAAAGCGCCGCACCACCACCGGGTGGGCTCGAACCTCCAACCTTTTGGTTAACGGCCGATCGCGCTAGCCAATTGCGCCACGGAGACAATCGTGCTCCACGCTCACCACCATCAGAAAATATCTTCAAAGCTATCATCGCAAAGAAAAAAGCAACACACCCAACCCGGGAGGGCTCGAACCTCCAACTTTTTGGTTAACAGCCGATCGCGCTAGCCAATGGCGCCACGGGGACAGTCCTGCTCCACTCTCACCACCGTCAGAACATTTCTTCAGAGCTATCAGCCTAAAGAAAAAAAAGCGCCGCACCACCACCGGGTGGGCTCGAACCTACAACCTTTCGGTTAACAGCCGATCGCGCTAGCCAATTGCGCCACAGAGACAGTCGTGCTTCACTCTCACCACCGTCAGACCATTTCTTCAGAGCTATCGCCCCAAAGAAAAAAAAAGCGCCGCACCACCACCGGGTGGGCTCGAACCTCCAACCTTTCGGTTAAAAGTTGATCGCGCTAGCCAATTGCGCCACGGAGACAGTCCTGCTCCACTCTCACCACCGTCAGAACATTTCTTCAGAGCTATCAGCCCAAAGAAGAAAAAGCGCCGCACCACCACCGGGTGGGCTCAAAACTCCAACCTTTCGTTTATCAGCCGATCGCGCTAGCCAATTGCGCCACGAAGACAGTCCTGCTCCACTCTCACCACCATCAGAACATATCTTCAAAGCTATTAGCGCAAAAAAAAGCGCCGCGCCACCTTCGGGTGGGCTCGAACCTCCAACCTTTCGGTTAACAGCTGATCGCGCTAACCCATTGCGCCACGGGGACAGTCTTGCTCCACTCTCACCACTATCAGAACATATCTTCGAAGCTATCAGCGCAAAGAAAAAAAAGCGCCGCACCACCACCGGGTGGGCTCGAACCTCCAACCTTTCGATTAACAGCCGATCGCGCTAGCCAATTGCGCCACAGAGACAGTCTTGCTCCACTCTCAACACTATCAGAACATATCTTCAAAGCTACAAGCGCAAAGAAAAAAAAGCGCTGCACCACCACCGGGTGGGCTCGAACCTCCACCAACCTTTCGGTTAACAGCCGATCGCGCTAGCCAATTGCGCCACGGGGACAGTCTTGCTCCACCCTCACCACCATCAGAACATATCTTCAAAGCTATCAGCGCAAAGAAAAAAAAGCGCCGCACCACCACCGGGTGTGCTCGAACCTCCAACCTTTCGGTTAACAGCCGATCGCGCTAGCCAATTGCGCCAGGGAGAAAGTCCTGCTCCACTCTCACCACCATCAGAACATATCTTCAAAGCTATCAGCCCAAAGAAAAAAAAGCACCGCACCACCACCGGGTGGGCTCGAACCTCCAACCTTTCGTTTAACAGCCAATCGCGCTAGCCAATTGCGCCACGGAGACAGTCCTGCTCCACTCTCACCACCATCAGAACATATCTTCAAAGCTATCAGCACAAAGAAAAAAAAGCGCCGCACCACCACCGGGTAGGCTCGAAACTCCAACCTTTCGGTTAACAGCCGATCGCGCTAGCCAATTGCGCCATGGAGACAGTCGTGCTCCACTCTCACCACCATCAGAACATATCTTCAAAGCTATTAGCGCAAAGAAAAAAAGCGCCGCGCCACCACCGGGTGGGCTCGAACCTCCAACCTTTCGGTTAACAGCCGATCGCGCTAGCCAATTGCGCCACAGAGACACTCTTGCTCCACTCTCAACACCATCAGAACATATCTTCAAAGCTACAAGCGCAAAGAAAAAAAAGCGCCGCACCACCACCGGGTGGGCTCGAACCTCCAACCTTTCGGTTAACAGCTGATCGCGCTAACCCATTGCGCCACGGGGACAGTCTTGCTCCACTCTCACCACTATCAGAACATATCTTCGAAGCTATCAGCGCAAAGAAAAAAAAGCGCCGCACCACCACCGGGTGGGCTCGAACCTCCAACCTTTCGATTAACAGCCGATCGCGCTAGCCAATTGCGCCACAGAGACAGTCTTGCTCCACTCTCAACACTATCAGAACATATCTTCAAAGCTACAAGCGCAAAGAAAAAAAGCGCTGCACCACCACCGGGTGGGCTCGAACCTCCAACCTTTCGGTTAACAGCCGATCGCGCTAGCCAATTGCGCCACGGGGACAGTCTTGCTCCACCCTCACCACCATCAGAACATATCTTCAAAGCTATCAGCGCAAAGAAAAAAAAGCGCCGCACCACCACCGGGTGTGCTCGAACCTCCAACCTTTCGGTTAACAGCCGATCGCGCTAGCCAATTGCGCCAGGGAGAAAGTCCTGCTCCACTCTCACCACCATCAGAACATATCTTCAAAGCTATCAGCCCAAAGAAAAAAAAGCACCGCACCACCACCGGGTGGGCTCGAACCTCCAACCTTTCGTTTAACAGCCAATCGCGCTAGCCAATTGCGCCACGGAGACAGTCCTGCTCCACTCTCACCACCATCAGAACATATCTTCAAAGCTATCAGCACAAAGAAAAAAAAGCGCCGCACCACCACCGGGTAGGCTCGAAACTCCAACCTTTCGGTTAACAGCCGATCGCGCTAGCCAATTGCGCCATGGAGACAGTCCTGCTCCACTCTCACCACCATCAG
Source organism: Rhipicephalus microplus (assembly GCF_043290135.1). Taxonomy (NCBI): domain Eukaryota; kingdom Metazoa; phylum Arthropoda; class Arachnida; order Ixodida; family Ixodidae; genus Rhipicephalus; species Rhipicephalus microplus. The sequence goes on from NW_027464602.1 coordinate 3,522,294, forward strand.
AACATATCTTCAAAGCTATCAGCCCAAAGAAAAAAAAGCACCGCACCACCACCGGGTGGGCTCGAACCTCCAACCTTTCGGTTAACAGCCAATCGCGCTAGCCAATTGCGCCACGGAGACAGTCGTGCTCCACTCTCACCACCATCAGAACATATCTTCAAAGCTATTAGCGCAAAAAAAAAAGCGCCGCGCCACCACCGGGTGGGCTCGAACCTCCAACCTTTCGGTTAACAGCCGATCGCGCTAGCCAATTGCGCCACAGAGACACTCTTGCTCCACTCTCAACACCATCAGAACATATCTTTCAAGCTATCAGCCCAAGGAATAAAAAGCGCCGACACCACCGGGAGGGCTCGAACCTCCAACCTTTTGGTTAACGGCCGATCGCGCTAGCCAATTGCGCCACGGAGACAATCGTGCTCCACGCTCACCACCATCAGAACATATCTTCAAAGCTATCAGTGCAAAGAAAAAAGCAACACACCACTCCCGGGAGGGCTCGAAATTCCAACCTTTTGGTTAACAGCCCATCGCGCTAGCCCATTGCGCCACGGAGACAGTCTTACTCCACTCTCACCACCATCAGAACATATCTTCAAAGCTATCAGCGCAAAGAAAAAAAAGCGCCGCACCACCACCGGGTTGGCTCGAACCTCCAGCCTTTCGGTTAATGGCCGATCGCGCAAGCCAATTGCGCCACGGAGACAGTCATGCTCCACTCTCACCACCATCAGAACATATCTTCAAAGCTATCAGCACAAAGAGAAAAAAGCGCCGCACCACCACCGGGTGGGCTTGAAACTCCAACCTTTCGGTTAACAGCCGATCGTGCTAGCCAATTGCGCCATGGAGACAGTCCTGCTCCACTCTTACCACCATCAGAACATATCTTCAAAGCTATCAGCACAAAGAAAAAAGCAACACACCACTCCCGGGAGGGCTCGAACCTCCAACTTTTCGGTTAACAGCCGATCGCGCTGGCCAATTGCTCCACGGAGACAGTCCTGCTCCACTCTCACCACCATTAGAACATATCTTTCAAGCTATCAGCGCAAAGAAAAAAAAAGCGCCGCACCACCACCGGGTGGGCTCGAACCTCCAACCTTTTGGTTAACGGCCGATCGCGCTAGCCAATTGCGCCACGGAGACAATCGTGCTCCACGCTCACCACCATCAGAAAATATCTTCAAAGCTATCATCGCAAAGAAAAAAGCAACACACCCAACCCGGGAGGGCTCGAACCTCCAACTTTTTGGTTAACAGCCGATCGCGCTAGCCAATGGCGCCACGGGGACAGTCCTGCTCCACTCTCACCACCGTCAGAACATTTCTTCAGAGCTATCAGCCTAAAGAAAAAAAAGCGCCGCACCACCACCGGGTGGGCTCGAACCTACAACCTTTCGGTTAACAGCCGATCGCGCTAGCCAATTGCGCCACAGAGACAGTCGTGCTTCACTCTCACCACCGTCAGACCATTTCTTCAGAGCTATCGCCCCAAAGAAAAAAAAAGCGCCGCACCACCACCGGGTGGGCTCGAACCTCCAACCTTTCGGTTAAAAGTTGATCGCGCTAGCCAATTGCGCCACGGAGACAGTCCTGCTCCACTCTCACCACCGTCAGAACATTTCTTCAGAGCTATCAGCCCAAAGAAGAAAAAGCGCCGCACCACCACCGGGTGGGCTCAAAACTCCAACCTTTCGTTTATCAGCCGATCGCGCTAGCCAATTGCGCCACGAAGACAGTCCTGCTCCACTCTCACCACCATCAGAACATATCTTCAAAGCTATTAGCGCAAAAAAAAGCGCCGCGCCACCTTCGGGTGGGCTCGAACCTCCAACCTTTCGGTTAACAGCTGATCGCGCTAACCCATTGCGCCACGGGGACAGTCTTGCTACACTCTCACCACTATCAGAACATATCTTCGAAGCTATCAGCGCAAAGAAAAAAAAGCGCCGCACCACCACCGGGTGGGCTCGAACCTCCAACCTTTCGATTAACAGCCGATCGCGCTAGCCAATTGCGCCACAGAGACAGTCTTGCTCCACTCTCAACACTATCAGAACATATCTTCAAAGCTACAAGCGCAAAGAAAAAAAAGCGCTGCACCACCACCGGGTGGGCTCGAACCTCCACCAACCTTTCGGTTAACAGCCGATCGCGCTAGCCAATTGCGCCACGGGGACAGTCTTGCTCCACCCTCACCACCATCAGAACATATCTTCAAAGCTATCAGCGCAAAGAAAAAAAAGCGCCGCACCACCACCGGGTGTGCTCGAACCTCCAACCTTTCGGTTAACAGCCGATCGCGCTAGCCAATTGCGCCAGGGAGAAAGTCCTGCTCCACTCTCACCACCATCAGAACATATCTTCAAAGCTATCAGCCCAAAGAAAAAAAAGCACCGCACCACCACCGGGTGGGCTCGAACCTCCAACCTTTCGTTTAACAGCCAATCGCGCTAGCCAATTGCGCCACGGAGACAGTCCTGCTCCACTCTCACCACCATCAGAACATATCTTCAAAGCTATCAGCACAAAGAAAAAAAAGCGCCGCACCACCACCGGGTAGGCTCGAAACTCCAACCTTTCGGTTAACAGCCGATCGCGCTAGCCAATTGCGCCATGGAGACAGTCCTGCTCCACTCTCACCACCATCAGAACATATCTTCAAAGCTATCAGCCCAAAGAAAAAAAAAGCACCGCACCACCACCGGGTGGGCTCGAACCTCCAACCTTTCGGTTAACAGCCAATCGCGCTAGCCAATTGCGCCACGGAGACAGTCGTGCTCCACTCTCACCACCATCAGAACATATCTTCAAAGCTATTAGCGCAAAGAAAAAAAGCGCCGCGCCACCACCGGGTGGGCTCGAACCTCCAACCTTTCGGTTAACAGCCGATCGCGCTAGCCAATTGCGCCACAGAGACACTCTTGCTCCACTCTCAACACCATCAGAACATATCTTCAAAGCTACAAGCGCAAAGAAAAAAAAGCGCCGCACCACCACCGGGTGGGCTCGAACCTCCAACCTTTCGGTTAACAGCCGATTGCGCAAGCCAATTGCGCCACGGAGACAGTCCTGCTCCACTCTCACCACCATCAGAACATATCTTCAAAGCTATCAGCCCAAAGAAAAAAAGCACCGCACCACCACCGGGTGGGCTCGAACTTCCAACCTTTCGGTTAACAGCCAATCGCGCTAGCCAATTGCGCCACGGAGACAGTCCTGCTTCACTCTCACCACCATCAGAACATATCTTCAAAGCTATCAGCACAAAGAAAAAAAAGCGCCACACCATCATCGGGTGGGCTCGAACCTCCAACCTTTCGGTTAACAGCCGATCGCGCAAGCCAATTGCGCCACGGAGACAGTCCTGCTCCACACTCACCACCGTCATAACATTTCTTCAGAGCTATCACCCCAAAGAAAAAAAAGCGCCGCACCACCACCGGGTGGGCTCGAACCTCCAACCTTTCAGTTAACTGCCGATCGCGCTAGCCGATTGCGCCACAGAGACAGTCTTGCTCCACTCTCAACACCATCAGAACATATCTTCAAACCTACAAGCGCAAAGAAAAAAAAGCGCCGCACAACCACCGGGTGGGCTCGAACCTCCAACCTTTCGGTTAACAGCCGATCGCGCTAGCCAATTGCGCCACGGGGACAGTCTTGCTCCACTCTCACCACCATCAGAACATATCTTCAAAGCTATCAGCGCAAAGAAAAAAAAGCGCCGCACCACCACCGGGTGGGCTCGAACCTCCAACCTTTCGGTTAACAGCCGATCGCGCTAGCCAATTGCGCCAGGAAGACAGTCTTGCTCCACTCTCACCACCATCAGAACATATCTTCAAAGCTATCAGCCCAAAGAAAAAAAGCACCCCACCACCACCGGGTGGGCTGGAACCTCCAACCTTTCGGTTAACAGCCAATCGCGTTAGCCAATTGCGCCACGGAGACAGTCCTGCTCCACTCTCACCACCATCAGAACATATCTTCAAAGCTATCAGCACAAAGAGAAAAAAGCGCCGCACCACCACCGGGTGGGCTCGAAACTCCAACCTTTCGGTTAACAGTCGATCGCGCTAGCCAATTGCGCCATGGAGACAGTCCTGCTCCACTCTCACCACCATCAGAACATATCTTCAAAGCTATTACCACAAAGAAAAAAAAGCGCCGCAACACCACCGGGTGGGCTCGAACCTCCAAACTTTCGGTTAACAGCTGATCGCGCTAGCCAATTGCGCCACGAAGACAGTCCTGCTGCACTCTCACCACCATCAGAACATATCTTCAAAGCTATTACCGCAAAGAAAAAAGCAACACACCACTCACGGGAGGGCTCGAAATTCCAACCTTTCGGTTAACAGCCGATCGCGCTAGCCCATTGCGCCACGGAGACAGTCTTGCTCCACTCTCACCACCATCAGAACATATCTTCAAACTATCAGCGCAAAAAAAAGCCCCGCACCACCACCGGGTGGGCTCGAAATTCCAACCTTTTTGGTTAACAGCCGATCGCGCTTGCCCATTGCGCCACGGGGACAGTCTTGCTCCACTCTCACCACCATCAGAACATATCATCAAAGCTATCAGCCCAAAGAAAAAAAAGCGCCGCACCACCACCGGGTGGGCTCGAACCTTCAACCTTTCGGTTAACAGCCGATCGCACTAGCCAACTGCGCCACGGAGGCAGTCGTGCTCCACTCTTACCACCATCAGAACATATCTTCAAAGCTATCAGCACAAAGAAAAAAGCAACACACCACTACCGGGAGGGCTCGAACCTCAAACTTTTCGGTTAACAGCCGATCGCGCTGGCCAATTGCTCCACGGAGACAGTCCTGCTCCACTCTCACCACCATTAGAACATATCTTTCAAGCTATCAGCCCAAAGAAAAAAAAAGCGCCGCACCACCACCGGGTGGGCTCGAACCTCCAACCTTTTGGTTAACGACCGATCGCGCTAGCCAATTGCGCCACGGAGACAATCGTGCTCCACGCTCACCACCATCAGAAAATATCTTCAAAGCTATCATCGCAAAGAAAAAAGCAACACACCCCACCCGGGAGGGCTCGAACCTCCAACTTTTTGGTTAACAGCCGATCGCGCTAACCCATTGCGCCACGGGGACAGTCTTGCTCCACTCTCACCACTATCAGAACATATCTTCAAAGCTATCAGTGCAAAGAAAAAAAAGCGCCGCACCACCACCGGGTGGGCTCGAACCTACAACCTTTCGGTTAACAGCCGATCGCGCTAGCCAATTGCGCCACAGAGACAGTCGTGCTTCACTCTCACCACCGTCAGACCATTTCTTCAGAGCTATCGCCCCAAAGAAAAAAAAGCGCCGCACCACCACCGGGTGGGCTCGAACCTCCAACCTTTCGGTTAAAAGTTGATTGCGCTAGCCAATTGCGCCACGGAGACAGTCCTGCCCCACTCTCACCACCGTCAGAACATTTCTTCAGAGCTATGAGCCCAAAGAAGAAAAAGCGCCGCACCACCACCGGGTGGGCTCGAAACTCCAACCTTTCGGTTATCAGCCGATCGCGCTAGCCAATTGCGCCATGGAGACAGTCCTGCTCCACTCTCACCACCATCAGAACATATCTTCAAAGCTATTAGCGCAAAAAAAAAGCGCCGCGCCACCTTCGGGTGGGCTCGAACCTCCAACCTTTCGGTTAACAGCCGATCGCGCTAACCCATTGCGCCACGGGGACAGTCTTGCTCCACTCTCACCACTATCAGAACATATCTTCAAAGCTATCAGCGCAAAGAAAAAAAAGCGCCGCACCACCACCGGGTGGGCTCGAACCTCCAACCTTTCGGTTAACAGCCGATCGCGTTAGCCAATTGCGCCACAGAGACAGTCTTGCTCCACTCTCAACACCATCAGAACATATCTTCAAAGCTACAAGCGCAAAGAAAAAAAAGCGCTGCACCACCACCGGGTGGGCTCGAACCTCCAACCTTTCGGTTAACAGCCGATCGCGCTAGCCAATTGCGCCACGGGGACAGTCTTGCTCCACCCTCACCACCATCAGAACATATCTTCAAAGCTATCAGCGCAAAGAAAAAAAAAGCGCCGCACCACCACCGGGTGTGCTCGAACCTCCAACCTGTCGGTTAACAGCCGATCGCGCTAGCCAAGTGCGCCAGGGAGTCAGTCCTGCTCCACTCTCACCACCATCAGAACATATCTTCAAAGCTATCAGCCCAAAGAAAAAAAAGCACCGCACCACCACCGGGTGGGCTCCAACCTCCAACCTTTCGTTTAACAGCCAATCGCGCTAGCCAATTGCGCCACGGAAACAGTCCTGCTCCTCTCTCACCACCATCAGAACATATCTTCAAAGCTATCAGCACAAAGAAAAAAAAGCGCCGCACCACCACCGGGGAGGCTCGAAACTCCAACCTTTCGGTTAACAGCCGATCGCGCTAGCCAATTGCGCCATGGAGACAGTCCTGCTCCACTCTCACCACCATCAGAACATATCTTCAAAGCCATCAGCCCAAAGAAAAAAAAGCACCGCACCACCACCGGGTGGGCTCGAACCTCCAACCTTTCGGTTAACAGCCAATCGCGCTAGCCAATTGCGCCACGGAGACAGTCCTGCTCCACTCTCACCACCATCAGAACATATCTTCAAAGCTATTAGCGCAAAGAAAAAAAGCGCCGCGCCACCACCGGATGGGCTCGAACCTCCAACCTTTCGGTTAACAGCCGATCGCGCTAACCCAATGCGCCACGGGGACAGTCTTGCTCCACTCTCACCACCATCAGAACATATCTTCAAAGCTATCAGCGCAAAGAAAAATAGCGCCGCACCACCACCGGGTGGGCTCGAACCTCCAACCTTTCGGTTAACAGCCGATCGCGCTAGCCAATTGCGCCACGGAGACAGTCTTGCTCCACTCTCAACACCATCAGAACATATCTTCAAAGCTACAAGCGCAAAGAAAAAAAAGCGCCGCACCACCACCGGGTGGGCTCGAACCTCCAACCTTTCGGTTAACAGCCAATCGCGTTAGCCAATAGCGCCACAGAGACAGTCCTGCTCCACTCTCACCACCATCAGAACATATCTTCAAAGCTATCAGCACAAAGAGAAAAAAGCGCCGCACCACCACCGGGTGGGCTCGAACCTCCAACCTTTCGGTTACAAGCCGATCGCGCTAGCCAATTGCGCCACGGGGACAGTCTTGCTCCACTCTCACCACCATCAGAACATATCTTCAAAGCTATCAGGGCAAAGAAAAAAAAGCGCCGCACCACCACCGGGTGGGCTCGAACCTCCAACCTTTCGGTTAACAGCCGATCGCGCTAGCCAATTGCGCCAGGGAGACAGTCCTGCTCCACTCTCACCACCATCAGAACCTATCTTCAAAGCTATCAGCCCAAAGAAAAAAAGCACCGCACCACCACCGGGTGGGCTGGAACCTCCAACCTTTCGGTTAACAGCCGATCGCGCTAGCCAAGTGCGCCAGGGAGACAGTCCTGCTCCACTCTCACCACCATCAGAACATATCTTCAAAGCTATCAGCGCAAAGAAAAAAAAGCGCCGCGCCACCACCGGGTGGGCTCGAACCTCCAACCTTTCGGTTATCAGCCGATCGCGCTAACCCATTGCGCCACGGGGACAGTCTTGCTCCACTCTCACCACTATCAGAACATATCTTCAAAGCTATCAGCGCAAAGAAAAAAAAGCGCCGCACCACCACCGGGTGGGCTCGAACCTCCAACCTTTCGGTTAACAGCCGATCGCGCTAGCCAATTGCGCCACAGAGACAGTCTTGCTCCACTCTCAACACCATCAGAACATATCTTCAAAGCTATCAGCCCAAAGAAAAAAAAGCACCGCACCACCACCGGGTGGGCTCGAACCTCCAACCTTTCGTTTAACAGCCAATCGCGCTAGCCAATTGCGCCACGGAAACAGTCCTGCTCCTCTCTCACCACCATCAGAACATATCTTCAAAGCTATCAGCACAAAGAAAAAAAGCGCCGCACCACCACCGGGTAGGCTCGAAACTCCAACCTTTCGGTTAACAGCCGATCGCGCTAGCCAATTGCGCCATGGAGACAGTCCTGCTCCACTCTCACCACCATCAGAACATATCTTCAAAGCCATCAGCCCAAAGAAAAAAAAGCACCGCACCACCACCGGGTGGGCTCGAACCTCCAACCTTTCGGTTAACAGCCAATCGCGCTAGCCAATTGCGCCACGGAGACAGTCCTGCTCCACTCTCACCACCATCAGAACATATCTTCAAAGCTATTAGCGCAAAGAAAAAAAGCGCCGCGCCACCACCGGGTGGGCTCGAACCTCCAACCTTTCGGTTAACAGCCGATCGCGCTAACCCAATGCGCCACGGGGACAGTCTTGCTCCACTCTCACCACCATCAGAACATATCTTCAAAGCTATCAGCGCAAAGAAAAATAGCGCCGCACCACCACCGGGTGGGCTCGAACCTCCAACCTTTCGGTTAACAGCCGATCGCGCTAGCCAATTGCGCCACGGAGACAGTCTTGCTCCACTCTCAACACCATCAGAACATATCTTCAAAGCTACAAGCGCAAAGAAAAAAAAGCGCCGCACCACCACCGGGTGGGCTCGAACCTCCAACCTTTCGGTTAACAGCCAATCGCGTTAGCCAATAGCGCCACAGAGACAGTCCTGCTCCACTCTCACCACCATCAGAACATATCTTCAAAGCTATCAGCACAAAGAGAAAAAAGCGCCGCACCACCACCGGGTGGGCTCGAACCTCCAACCTTTCGGTTACAAGCCGATCGCGCTAGCAGATTGCGCCACGGGGACAGTCTTGCTCCACTCTCACCACCATCAGAACATATCTTCAAAGCTATCAGCGCAAAGAAAAAAAAGCGCCGCACCACCACCGGGTGGGCTCGAACCTCCAACCTTTCGGTTAACAGCCGATCGCGCTAGCCAATTGCGCCAGGGAGACAGTCCTGCTCCACTCTCACCACCATCAGAACCTATCTTCAAAGCTATCAGCCCAAAGAAAAAAAGCACCGCACCACCAACGGGTGGGCTGGAACCTCCAACCTTTCGGTTAACAGCCGATCGCGCTAGCCAAGTGCGCCAGGGAGACAGTCCTGCTCCACTCTCACCACCATCAGAACATATCTTCAAAGCTATTAGCGCAAAGAAAAAAAGCGCCGCGCCACCTACGGGTGGGCTCGAACCTCCAACCTTTCGGTTAACAGCCGATCGCGCTAACCCATTGCGCCACGGGGACAGTCTTGCTCCACTCTCACCACTATCAGAACATATCTTCAAAGCTATCAGCGCAAAGAAAAAAAAGCGCCGCACCACCACCGGGTGGGCTCAAAACTCCAACCTTTCGGTTATCAGCCGATCGCGCTAGCCAATTGCGCCATGAAGACAGTCCTGCTCCACTCTCACCACCATCAGAACATATCTTCAAAGATATTAGCGCAAAAAAAAGCGCCGCGCCACCTTCGGGTGGGCTCGAACTCCAACCTTTCGGTTAACAGCTGATCGCGCTAACCCATTGCGCCACGGGGACAGTCTTGCTCCACTCTCACCACTATCAGAACATATCTTCGAAGCTATCAGCGCAAAGAAAAAAAAGCGCCGCACCACCACCGGGTGGGCTCGAACCTCCAACCTTTCGATTAACAGCCGATCGCGCTAGCCAATTGCGCCACAGAGACAGTCTTGCTCCACTCTCAACACTATCAGAACATATCTTCAAAGCTACAAGCGCAAAGAAAAAAAGCGCTGCACCACCACCGGGTGGGCTCGAACCTCCAACCTTTCGGTTAACAGCCGATCGCGCTAGCCAATTGCGCCACGGGGACAGTCTTGCTCCACCCTCACCACCATCAGAACATATCTTCAAAGCTATCAGCGCAAAGAAAAAAAAGCGCCGCACCACCACCGGGTGTGCTCGAACCTCCAACCTTTCGGTTAACAGCCGATCGCGCTAGCCAATTGCGCCAGGGAGAAAGTCCTGCTCCACTCTCACCACCATCAGAACATATCTTCAAAGCTATCAGCCCAAAGAAAAAAAAGCACCGCACCACCACCGGGTGGGCTCGAACCTCCAACCTTTCGTTTAACAGCCAATCGCGCTAGCCAATTGCGCCACGGAGACAGTCCTGCTCCACTCTCACCACCATCAGAACATATCTTCAAAGCTATCAGCACAAAGAAAAAAAAGCGCCGCACCACCACCGGGTAGGCTCGAAACTCCAACCTTTCGGTTAACAGCCGATCGCGCTAGCCAATTGCGCCATGGAGACAGTCCTGCTCCACTCTCACCACCATCAGAACATATCTTCAAAGCTATCAGCCCAAAGAAAAAAAAGCACCGCACCACCACCGGGTGGGCTCGAACCTCCAACCTTTCGGTTAACAGCCAATCGCGCTAGCCAATTGCGCCACGGAGACAGTCGTGCTCCACTCTCACCACCATCAGAACATATCTTCAAAGCTATTAGCGCAAAAAAAAAAGCGCCGCGCCACCACCGGGTGGGCTCGAACCTCCAACCTTTCGGTTAACAGCCGATCGCGCTAGCCAATTGCGCCCCAGAGACACTCTTGCTCCACTCTCAACACCATCAGAACATATCTTTCAAGCTATCAGCCCAAGGAATAAAAAGCGCCGACACCACCGGGAGGGCTCGAACCTCCAACCTTTTGGTTAACGGCCGATCGCGCTAGCCAATTGCGCCACGGAGACAATCGTGCTCCACGCTCACCACCATCAGAACATATCTTCAAAGCTATCAGTGCAAAGAAAAAAGCAACACACCACTCCCGGGAGGGCTCGAAATTCCAACCTTTTGGTTAACAGCCCATCGCGCTAGCCCATTGCGCCACGGAGACAGTCTTACTCCACTCTCACCACCATCAGAACATATCTTCAAAGCTATCAGCGCAAAGAAAAAAAAGCGCCGCACCACCACCGGGTTGGCTCGAACCTCCAGCCTTTCGGTTAATGGCCGATCGCGCAAGCCAATTGCGCCACGGAGACAGTCATGCTCCACTCTCACCACCATCAGAACATATCTTCAAAGCTATCAGCACAAAGAGAAAAAAGCGCCGCACCACCACCGGGTGGGCTTGAAACTCCAACCTTTCGGTTAACAGCCGATCGTGCTAGCCAATTGCGCCATGGAGACAGTCCTGCTCCACTCTTACCACCATCAGAACATATCTTCAAAGCTATCAGCACAAAGAAAAAAGCAACACACCACTCCCGGGAGGGCTCGAACCTCCAACTTTTCGGTTAACAGCCGATCGCGCTGGCCAATTGCTCCACGGAGACAGTCCTGCTCCACTCTCACCACCATTAGAACATATCTTTCAAGCTATCAGCGCAAAGAAAAAAAAAGCGCCGCACCACCACCGGGTGGGCTCGAACCTCCAACCTTTTGGTTAACGGCCGATCGCGCTAGCCAATTGCGCCACGGAGACAATCGTGCTCCACGCTCACCACCATCAGAAAATATCTTCAAAGCTATCATCGCAAAGAAAAAAGCAACACACCCAACCCGGGAGGGCTCGAACCTCCAACTTTTTGGTTAACAGCCGATCGCGCTAGCCAATGGCGCCACGGGGACAGTCCTGCTCCACTCTCACCACCGTCAGAACATTTCTTCAGAGCTATCAGCCTAAAGAAAAAAAAGCGCCGCACCACCACCGGGTGGGCTCGAACCTACAACCTTTCGGTTAACAGCCGATCGCGCTAGCCAATTGCGCCACAGAGACAGTCGTGCTTCACTCTCACCACCGTCAGACCATTTCTTCAGAGCTATCGCCCCAAAGAAAAAAAAAGCGCCGCACCACCACCGGGTGGGCTCGAACCTCCAACCTTTCGGTTAAAAGTTGATCGCGCTAGCCAATTGCGCCACGGAGACAGTCCTGCTCCACTCTCACCACCGTCAGAACATTTCTTCAGAGCTATCAGCCCAAAGAAGAAAAAGCGCCGCACCACCACCGGGTGGGCTCAAAACTCCAACCTTTCGTTTATCAGCCGATCGCGCTAGCCAATTGCGCCACGAAGACAGTCCTGCTCCACTCTCACCACCATCAGAACATATCTTCAAAGCTATTAGCGCAAAAAAAAGCGCCGCGCCACCTTCGGGTGGGCTCGAACCTCCAACCTTTCGGTTAACAGCTGATCGCGCTAACCCATTGCGCCACGGGGACAGTCTTGCTCCACTCTCACCACTATCAGAACATATCTTCGAAGCTATCAGCGCAAAGAAAAAAAAGCGCCGCACCACCACCGGGTGGGCTCGAACCTCCAACCTTTCGATTAACAGCCGATCGCGCTAGCCAATTGCGCCACAGAGACAGTCTTGCTCCACTCTCAACACTATCAGAACATATCTTCAAAGCTACAAGCGCAAAGAAAAAAAAGCGCTGCACCACCACCGGGTGGGCTCGAACCTCCACCAACCTTTCGGTTAACAGCCGATCGCGCTAGCCAATTGCGCCACGGGGACAGTCTTGCTCCACCCTCACCACCATCAGAACATATCTTCAAAGCTATCAGCGCAAAGAAAAAAAAGCGCCGCACCACCACCGGGTGTGCTCGAACCTCCAACCTTTCGGTTAACAGCCGATCGCGCTAGCCAATTGCGCCAGGGAGAAAGTCCTGCTCCACTCTCACCACCATCAGAACATATCTTCAAAGCTATCAGCCCAAAGAAAAAAAAGCACCGCACCACCACCGGGTGGGCTCGAACCTCCAACCTTTCGTTTAACAGCCAATCGCGCTAGCCAATTGCGCCACGGAGACAGTCCTGCTCCACTCTCACCACCATCAGAACATATCTTCAAAGCTATCAGCACAAAGAAAAAAAAGCGCCGCACCACCACCGGGTAGGCTCGAAACTCCAACCTTTCGGTTAACAGCCGATCGCGCTAGCCAATTGCGCCATGGAGACAGTCGTGCTCCACTCTCACCACCATCAGAACATATCTTCAAAGCTATTAGCGCAAAGAAAAAAAGCGCCGCGCCACCACCGGGTGGGCTCGAACCTCCAACCTTTCGGTTAACAGCCGATCGCGCTAGCCAATTGCGCCACAGAGACACTCTTGCTCCACTCTCAACACCATCAGAACATATCTTCAAAGCTACAAGCGCAAAGAAAAAAAAGCGCCGCACCACCACCGGGTGGGCTCGAACCTCCAACCTTTCGGTTAACAGCTGATCGCGCTAACCCATTGCGCCACGGGGACAGTCTTGCTCCACTCTCACCACTATCAGAACATATCTTCGAAGCTATCAGCGCAAAGAAAAAAAAGCGCCGCACCACCACCGGGTGGGCTCGAACCTCCAACCTTTCGATTAACAGCCGATCGCGCTAGCCAATTGCGCCACAGAGACAGTCTTGCTCCACTCTCAACACTATCAGAACATATCTTCAAAGCTACAAGCGCAAAGAAAAAAAGCGCTGCACCACCACCGGGTGGGCTCGAACCTCCAACCTTTCGGTTAACAGCCGATCGCGCTAGCCAATTGCGCCACGGGGACAGTCTTGCTCCACCCTCACCACCATCAGAACATATCTTCAAAGCTATCAGCGCAAAGAAAAAAAAGCGCCGCACCACCACCGGGTGTGCTCGAACCTCCAACCTTTCGGTTAACAGCCGATCGCGCTAGCCAATTGCGCCAGGGAGAAAGTCCTGCTCCACTCTCACCACCATCAGAACATATCTTCAAAGCTATCAGCCCAAAGAAAAAAAAGCACCGCACCACCACCGGGTGGGCTCGAACCTCCAACCTTTCGTTTAACAGCCAATCGCGCTAGCCAATTGCGCCACGGAGACAGTCCTGCTCCACTCTCACCACCATCAGAACATATCTTCAAAGCTATCAGCACAAAGAAAAAAAAGCGCCGCACCACCACCGGGTAGGCTCGAAACTCCAACCTTTCGGTTAACAGCCGATCGCGCTAGCCAATTGCGCCATGGAGACAGTCCTGCTCCACTCTCACCACCATCAGAACATATCTTCAAAGCTATCAGCCCAAAGAAAAAAAAGCACCGCACCACCACCGGGTGGGCTCGAACCTCCAACCTTTCGGTTAACAGCCAATCGCGCTAGCCAATTGCGCCACGGAGACAGTCGTGCTCCACTCTCACCACCATCAGAACATATCTTCAAAGCTATTAGCGCAAAAAAAAAAGCGCCGCGCCACCACCGGGTGGGCTCGAACCTCCAACCTTTCGGTTAACAGCCGATCGCGCTAGCCAATTGCGCCACAGAGACACTCTTGCTCCACTCTCAACACCATCAGAACATATCTTTCAAGCTATCAGCCCAAGGAATAAAAAGCGCCGACACCACCGGGAGGGCTCGAACCTCCAACCTTTTGGTTAACGGCCGATCGCGCTAGCCAATTGCGCCACGGAGACAATCGTGCTCCACGCTCACCACCATCAGAACATATCTTCAAAGCTATCAGTGCAAAGAAAAAAGCAACACACCACTCCCGGGAGGGCTCGAAATTCCAACCTTTTGGTTAACAGCCCATCGCGCTAGCCCATTGCGCCACGGAGACAGTCTTACTCCACTCTCACCACCATCAGAACATATCTTCAAAGCTATCAGCGCAAAGAAAAAAAAGCGCCGCACCACCACCGGGTTGGCTCGAACCTCCAGCCTTTCGGTTAATGGCCGATCGCGCAAGCCAATTGCGCCACGGAGACAGTCATGCTCCACTCTCACCACCATCAGAACATATCTTCAAAGCTATCAGCACAAAGAGAAAAAAGCGCCGCACCACCACCGGGTGGGCTTGAAACTCCAACCTTTCGGTTAACAGCCGATCGTGCTAGCCAATTGCGCCATGGAGACAGTCCTGCTCCACTCTTACCACCATCAGAACATATCTTCAAAGCTATCAGCACAAAGAAAAAAGCAACACACCACTCCCGGGAGGGCTCGAACCTCCAACTTTTCGGTTAACAGCCGATCGCGCTGGCCAATTGCTCCACGGAGACAGTCCTGCTCCACTCTCACCACCATTAGAACATATCTTTCAAGCTATCAGCGCAAAGAAAAAAAAAGCGCCGCACCACCACCGGGTGGGCTCGAACCTCCAACCTTTTGGTTAACGGCCGATCGCGCTAGCCAATTGCGCCACGGAGACAATCGTGCTCCACGCTCACCACCATCAGAAAATATCTTCAAAGCTATCATCGCAAAGAAAAAAGCAACACACCCAACCCGGGAGGGCTCGAACCTCCAACTTTTTGGTTAACAGCCGATCGCGCTAGCCAATGGCGCCACGGGGACAGTCCTGCTCCACTCTCACCACCGTCAGAACATTTCTTCAGAGCTATCAGCCTAAAGAAAAAAAAGCGCCGCACCACCACCGGGTGGGCTCGAACCTACAACCTTTCGGTTAACAGCCGATCGCGCTAGCCAATTGCGCCACAGAGACAGTCGTGCTTCACTCTCACCACCGTCAGACCATTTCTTCAGAGCTATCGCCCCAAAGAAAAAAAAAGCGCCGCACCACCACCGGGTGGGCTCGAACCTCCAACCTTTCGGTTAAAAGTTGATCGCGCTAGCCAATTGCGCCACGGAGACAGTCCTGCTCCACTCTCACCACCGTCAGAACATTTCTTCAGAGCTATCAGCCCAAAGAAGAAAAAGCGCCGCACCACCACCGGGTGGGCTCAAAACTCCAACCTTTCGTTTATCAGCCGATCGCGCTAGCCAATTGCGCCACGAAGACAGTCCTGCTCCACTCTCACCACCATCAGAACATATCTTCAAAGCTATTAGCGCAAAAAAAAGCGCCGCGCCACCTTCGGGTGGGCTCGAACCTCCAACCTTTCGGTTAACAGCTGATCGCGCTAACCCATTGCGCCACGGGGACAGTCTTGCTACACTCTCACCACTATCAGAACATATCTTCGAAGCTATCAGCGCAAAGAAAAAAAAGCGCCGCACCACCACCGGGTGGGCTCGAACCTCCAACCTTTCGATTAACAGCCGATCGCGCTAGCCAATTGCGCCACAGAGACAGTCTTGCTCCACTCTCAACACTATCAGAACATATCTTCAAAGCTACAAGCGCAAAGAAAAAAAAGCGCTGCACCACCACCGGGTGGGCTCGAACCTCCACCAACCTTTCGGTTAACAGCCGATCGCGCTAGCCAATTGCGCCACGGGGACAGTCTTGCTCCACCCTCACCACCATCAGAACATATCTTCAAAGCTATCAGCGCAAAGAAAAAAAAGCGCCGCACCACCACCGGGTGTGCTCGAACCTCCAACCTTTCGGTTAACAGCCGATCGCGCTAGCCAATTGCGCCAGGGAGAAAGTCCTGCTCCACTCTCACCACCATCAGAACATATCTTCAAAGCTATCAGCCCAAAGAAAAAAAAGCACCGCACCACCACCGGGTGGGCTCGAACCTCCAACCTTTCGTTTAACAGCCAATCGCGCTAGCCAATTGCGCCACGGAGACAGTCCTGCTCCACTCTCACCACCATCAGAACATATCTTCAAAGCTATCAGCACAAAGAAAAAAAAGCGCCGCACCACCACCGGGTAGGCTCGAAACTCCAACCTTTCGGTTAACAGCCGATCGCGCTAGCCAATTGCGCCATGGAGACAGTCCTGCTCCACTCTCACCACCATCAGAACATATCTTCAAAGCTATCAGCCCAAAGAAAAAAAAAGCACCGCACCACCACCGGGTGGGCTCGAACCTCCAACCTTTCGGTTAACAGCCAATCGCGCTAGCCAATTGCGCCACGGAGACAGTCGTGCTCCACTCTCACCACCATCAGAACATATCTTCAAAGCTATTAGCGCAAAGAAAAAAAGCGCCGCGCCACCACCGGGTGGGCTCGAACCTCCAACCTTTCGGTTAACAGCCGATCGCGCTAGCCAATTGCGCCACAGAGACACTCTTGCTCCACTCTCAACACCATCAGAACATATCTTCAAAGCTACAAGCGCAAAGAAAAAAAAGCGCCGCACCACCACCGGGTGGGCTCGAACCTCCAACCTTTCGGTTAACAGCCGATTGCGCAAGCCAATTGCGCCACGGAGACAGTCCTGCTCCACTCTCACCACCATCAGAACATATCTTCAAAGCTATCAGCACAAAGAAAAAAAAGCGCCGCACCACCACCGGGTAGGCTCGAAACTCCAACCTTTCGGTTAACAGCCAATCGCGCTAGCCAATTGCGCCACGGAGACAGTCCTGCTTCACTCTCACCACCATCAGAACATATCTTCAAAGCTATCAGCACAAAGAAAAAAAAGCGCCACACCATCATCGGGTGGGCTCGAACCTCCAACCTTTCGGTTAACAGCCGATCGCGCAAGCCAATTGCGCCACGGAGACAGTCCTGCTCCACACTCACCACCGTCATAACATTTCTTCAGAGCTATCACCCCAAAGAAAAAAAAGCGCCGCACCACCACCGGGTGGGCTCGAACCTCCAACCTTTCAGTTAACTGCCGATCGCGCTAGCCGATTGCGCCACAGAGACAGTCTTGCTCCACTCTCAACACCATCAGAACATATCTTCAAACCTACAAGCGCAAAGAAAAAAAAGCGCCGCACAACCACCGGGTGGGCTCGAACCTCCAACCTTTCGGTTAACAGCCGATCGCGCTAGCCAATTGCGCCACGGGGACAGTCTTGCTCCACTCTCACCACCATCAGAACATATCTTCAAAGCTATCAGCGCAAAGAAAAAAAAGCGCCGCACCACCACCGGGTGGGCTCGAACCTCCAACCTTTCGGTTAACAGCCGATCGCGCTAGCCAATTGCGCCAGGAAGACAGTCTTGCTCCACTCTCACCACCATCAGAACATATCTTCAAAGCTATCAGCCCAAAGAAAAAAAGCACCCCACCACCACCGGGTGGGCTGGAACCTCCAACCTTTCGGTTAACAGCCAATCGCGTTAGCCAATTGCGCCACGGAGACAGTCCTGCTCCACTCTCACCACCATCAGAACATATCTTCAAAGCTATCAGCACAAAGAGAAAAAAGCGCCGCACCACCACCGGGTGGGCTCGAAACTCCAACCTTTCGGTTAACAGTCGATCGCGCTAGCCAATTGCGCCATGGAGACAGTCCTGCTCCACTCTCACCACCATCAGAACATATCTTCAAAGCTATTACCACAAAGAAAAAAAAGCGCCGCAACACCACCGGGTGGGCTCGAACCTCCAAACTTTCGGTTAACAGCTGATCGCGCTAGCCAATTGCGCCACGAAGACAGTCCTGCTGCACTCTCACCACCATCAGAACATATCTTCAAAGCTATTACCGCAAAGAAAAAAGCAACACACCACTCACGGGAGGGCTCGAAATTCCAACCTTTCGGTTAACAGCCGATCGCGCTAGCCCATTGCGCCACGGAGACAGTCTTGCTCCACTCTCACCACCATCAGAACATATCTTCAAACTATCAGCGCAAAAAAAAGCCCCGCACCACCACCGGGTGGGCTCGAAATTCCAACCTTTTTGGTTAACAGCCGATCGCGCTTGCCCATTGCGCCACGGGGACAGTCTTGCTCCACTCTCACCACCATCAGAACATATCATCAAAGCTATCAGCCCAAAGAAAAAAAAGCGCCGCACCACCACCGGGTGGGCTCGAACCTTCAACCTTTCGGTTAACAGCCGATCGCACTAGCCAACTGCGCCACGGAGGCAGTCGTGCTCCACTCTTACCACCATCAGAACATATCTTCAAAGCTATCAGCACAAAGAAAAAAGCAACACACCACTACCGGGAGGGCTCGAACCTCAAACTTTTCGGTTAACAGCCGATCGCGCTGGCCAATTGCTCCACGGAGACAGTCCTGCTCCACTCTCACCACCATTAGAACATATCTTTCAAGCTATCAGCCCAAAGAAAAAAAAAGCGCCGCACCACCACCGGGTGGGCTCGAACCTCCAACCTTTTGGTTAACGACCGATCGCGCTAGCCAATTGCGCCACGGAGACAATCGTGCTCCACGCTCACCACCATCAGAAAATATCTTCAAAGCTATCATCGCAAAGAAAAAAGCAACACACCCCACCCGGGAGGGCTCGAACCTCCAACTTTTTGGTTAACAGCCGATCGCGCTAACCCATTGCGCCACGGGGACAGTCTTGCTCCACTCTCACCACTATCAGAACATATCTTCAAAGCTATCAGTGCAAAGAAAAAAAAGCGCCGCACCACCACCGGGTGGGCTCGAACCTACAACCTTTCGGTTAACAGCCGATCGCGCTAGCCAATTGCGCCACAGAGACAGTCGTGCTTCACTCTCACCACCTTCAGACCATTTCTTCAGAGCTATCGCCCCAAAGAAAAAAAAGCGCCGCACCACCACCGGGTGGGCTCGAACCTCCAACCTTTCGGTTAAAAGTTGATCGCGCTAGCCAATTGCGCCACGGAGACAGTCCTGCCCCACTCTCACCACCGTCAGAACATTTCTTCAGAGCTATGAGCCCAAAGAAGAAAAAGCGCCGCACCACCACCGGGTGGGCTCGAAACTCCAACCTTTCGGTTATCAGCCGATCGCGCTAGCCAATTGCGCCATGGAGACAGTCCTGCTCCACTCTCACCACCATCAGAACATATCTTCAAAGCTATTAGCGCAAAAAAAAAGCGCCGCGCCACCTTCGGGTGGGCTCGAACCTCCAACCTTTCGGTTAACAGCCGATCGCGCTAACCCATTGCGCCACGGGGACAGTCTTGCTCCACTCTCACCACTATCAGAACATATCTTCAAAGCTATCAGCGCAAAGAAAAAAAAGCGCCGCACCACCACCGGGTGGGCTCGAACCTCCAACCTTTCGGTTAACAGCCGATCGCGTTAGAAAATTGCGCCACAGAGACAGTCTTGCTCCACTCTCAACACCATCAGAACATATCTTCAAAGCTACAAGCGCAAAGAAAAAAAAAGCGCTGCACCACCACCGGGTGGGCTCGAACCTCCAACCTTTCGGTTAACAGCCGATCGCGCTAGCCAATTGCGCCACGGGGACAGTCTTGCTCCACCCTCACCACCATCAGAACATATCTTCAAAGCTATCAGCGCAAAGAAAAAAAAAGCGCCGCACCACCACCGGGTGTGCTCGAACCTCCAACCTGTCGGTTAACAGCCGATCGCGCTAGCCAAGTGCGCCAGGGAGTCAGTCCTGCTCCACTCTCACCACCATCAGAACATATCTTCAAAGCTATCAGCCCAAAGAAAAAAAAGCACCGCACCACCACCGGGTGGGCTCGAACCTCCAACCTTTCGTTTAACAGCCAATCGCGCTAGCCAATTGCGCCACGGAAACAGTCCTGCTCCTCTCTCACCACCATCAGAACATATCTTCAAAGCTATCAGCACAAAGAAAAAAAAGCGCCGCACCACCACCGGGGAGGCTCGAAACTCCAACCTTTCGGTTAACAGCCGATCGCGCTAGCCAATTGCGCCATGGAGACAGTCCTGCTCCACTCTCACCACCATCAGAACATGTCTTCAAAGCCATCAGCCCAAAGAAAAAAAAGCACCGCACCACCACCGGGTGGGCTCGAACCTCCAACCTTTCGGTTAACAGCCAATCGCGCTAGCCAATTGCGCCACGGAGACAGTCCTGCTGCACTCTCACCACCATCAGAACATATCTTCAAAGCTATTAGCGCAAAGAAAAAAAGCGCCGCGCCACCACCGGGTGGGCTCGAACCTCCAACCTTTCGGTTAACAGCCGATCGCGCTAACCCAATGCGCCACGGGGACAGTCTTGCTTCACTCTCACCACCATCAGAACATATCTTCAAAGCTATCAGCGCAAAGAAAAATAGCGCCGCACCACCACCGGGTGGGCTCGAACCTCCAACCTTTCGGTTAACAGCCGATCGCGCTAGCCAATTGCGCCACGGAGACAGTCTTGCTCCACTCTCAACACCATCAGAACATATCTTCAAAGCTACAAGCGCAAAGAAAAAAAAGCGCCGCACCACCACCGGGTGGGCTCGAACCTCCAACCTTTCGGTTAACAGCCAATCGCGTTAGCCAATAGCGCCACAGAGACAGTCCTGCTCCACTCTCACCACCATCAGAACATATCTTCAAAGCTATCAGCACAAAGAGAAAAAAGCGCCGCACCACCACCGGGTGGGCTCGAACCTCCAACCTTTCGGTTACAAGCCGATCGCGCTAGCCAATTGCGCCACGGGGACAGTCTTGCTCCACTCTCACCACCATCAGAACATATCTTCAAAGCTATCAGGGCAAAGAAAAAAAAGCGCCGCACCACCACCGGGTGGGCTCGAACCTCCAACCTTTCGGTTAACAGCCGATCGCGCTAGCCAATTGCGCCAGGGAGACAGTCCTGCTCCACTCTCACCACCATCAGAACCTATCTTCAAAGCTATCAGCCCAAAGAAAAAAAGCACCGCACCACCACCGGGTGGGCTGGAACCTCCAACCTTTCGGTTAACAGCCGATCGCGCTAGCCAAGTGCGCCAGGGAGACAGTCCTGCTCCACTCTCACCACCATCAGAACATATCTTCAAAGCTATCAGCGCAAAGAAAAAAAAGCGCCGCGCCACCACCGGGTGGGCTCGAACCTCCAACCTTTCGGTTATCAGCCGATCGCGCTAACCCATTGCGCCACGGGGACAGTCTTGCTCCACTCTCACCACTATCAGAACATATCTTCAAAGCTATCAGCGCAAAGAAAAAAAAGCGCCGCACCACCACCGGGTGGGCTCGAACCTCCAACCTTTCGGTTAACAGCCGATCGCGCTAGCCAATTGCGCCACAGAGACAGTCTTGCTCCACTCTCAACACCATCAGAACATATCTTCAAACCTACAAGCGCAAAGAAAAAAAAGCGCCGCACCACCACCGGGTGGGCTCGAACCTCCAACCTTTCGGTTAACAGCCGATCGCGCTAGCCAATTGCGCCACGGGGACAGTCTTGCTCCACTCTCACCACCATCAGAACATACCTTCAAAGCTATCAGCGCAAAGAAAAAAAAGCGCCGCACCACGACCGGGTGGGCTCGAACCTCCAACCTTTCGGTTAACAGCCGATCGCGCTAGCCAATTGCGCCAGGAAGACAGTCTTGCTCCACTCTCACCACCATCAGAACATATCTTCAAAGCTATCAGCCCAAAGAAAAAAAGCACCCCACCACCACCGGGTGGGCTGGAACCTCCAACCTTTCGGTTAACAGCCAATCGCGTTAGCCAATTGCGCCACGGAGACAGTCCTGCTCCACTCTCACCACCATCAGAACATATCTTCAAAGCTATCAGCACAAAAAGAAAAAAGCGCCGCACCACCACCGGGTGGGCTCGAAACTCCAACCTTTCGGTTAACAGCCGATCGCGCTAGCCAATTGCGCCATGGAGACAGTCCTGCTCCACTCTCACCACCATCAGAACATATCTTCAAAGCTATTACCACAAAGAAAAAAAAGCGCCGCAACACCACCGGGTGGGCTCGAACCTCCAAACTTTCGGTTAACAGCTGATCGCGCTAGCCAATTGCGCCACGAAGACAGTCCTGCTGCACTCTCACCACCATCAGAACATATCTTCAAAGCTATTACCGCAAAGAAAAAAGCAACACACCACTCCCGGGAGGGCTCGAAATTCCAACCTTTCGGTTAACAGCCGATCGCGCTAGCCCATTGCGCCACGGAGACAGTCTTGCTCCACTCTCACCACCATCAGAACATATCTTCAAACTATCAGCGCAAAAAAAAGCCCCGCACCACCACCGGGTGGGCTCGAAATTCCAACCTTTTGGTTAACAGCCGATCGCGCTTGCCCATTGCGCCACGGGGACAGTCTTGCTCCACTCTCACCACCATCAGAACATATCATCAAAGCTATCAGCCCAAAGAAAAAAAAGCGCCGCACCACCACCGGGTGGGCTCGAACCTTCAACCTTTCGGTTAACAGCCGATCGCACTAGCCAACTGCGCCACGGAGGCAGTCGTGCTCCACTCTTACCACCATCAGAACATATCTTCAAAGCTATCAGCACAAAGAAAAAAGCAACACACCACTCCCGGGAGGGCTCGAACCTCAAACTTTTCGGTTAACAGCCGATCGCGCTGGCCAATTGCTCCACGGAGACAGTCCTGCTCCACTCTCACCACCATTAGAACATATCTTTCAAGCTATCAGCCCAAAGAAAAAAAAGCGCCGCACCACCACCGGGTGGGCTCGAACCTCCAACCTTTTGGTTAACGGCCGATCGCGCTAGCCAATTGCGCCACAGAGACAATCGTGCTCCACGCTCACCACCATCAGAAAATATCTTCAAAGCTATCATCGCAAAGAAAAAAGCAACACACCCCACCCGGGAGGGCTCGAACCTCCAACTTTTTGGTTAACAGCCGATCACGCTAACCCATTGCGCCACGGGGACAGTCTTGCTCCACTCTCACCACTATCAGAACATATCTTCAAAGCTATCAGCGCAAAGAAAAAAAAGCGCCGCACCACCACCGGGTGGGCTCGAACCTACAACCTTTCGGTTAACAGCCGATCGCGCTAACCCAATGCGCCACGGGGACAGTCTTGCTCCACTCTCACCACCATCAGAACATATCTTCAAAGCTATCAGCGCAAAGAAAAATAGCGCCGCACCACCACCGGGTGGGCTCGAACCTCCAACCTTTCGGTTAACAGCCGATCGCGTTAGCCAATTGCGCCACAGAGACAGTCTTGCTCCACTCTCAACACCATCAGAACATATCTTCAAAGCTACAAGCGCAAAGAAAAAAAAGCGCTGCACCACCACCGGGTGGTCTCGAACCTCCAACCTTTCGGTTAACAGCCGATCGCGCTAGCCAATTGCGCCACGGGGACAGTCTTGCTCCACCCTCACCACAATCAGAACATATCTTCAAAGCTATCAGCGCAAAGAAAAAAAAAAGCGCCGCACCACCACCGGGTGTGCTCGAACCTCCAACCTTTCGGTTAACAGCCGATCGCGCTAGCCAAGTGCGCCAGGGAGACAGTCCTGCTCCACTCTCACCACCATCAGAACATATCTTCAAAGCTATCAGCCCAAAGAAAAAAAAGCACCGCACCACCACCGGGTGGGCTCGAACCTCCAACCTTTCGTTTAACAGCCAATCGCGCTAGCCAATTGCGCCACGGGGACAGTCTTGCTCCACCCTCACCACCATCAGAACATATCTTCAAAGCTATCAGCGCAAAGAAAAAAAAGCGCCGCACCACCACCGGGTGTGCTCGAACCTCCAACCTTTCGGTTAACAGCCGATCGCGCTAGCCAATTGCGCCAGGGAGAAAGTCCTGCTCCACTCTCACCACCATCAGAACATATCTTCAAAGCTATCAGCCCAAAGAAAAAAAAGCACCGCACCACCACCGGGTGGGCTCGAACCTCCAACCTTTCGGTTAACAGCCAATCGCGCTAGCCAATTGCGCCACGGAGACAGTCGTGCTCCACTCTCACCACCATCAGAACATATCTTCAAAGCTATTAGCGCAAAAAAAAAGCGCCGCGCCACCACCGGGTGGGCTCGAACATCACCATCAGAACATATCTTTCAAGCTATCAGCCCAAGGAATAAAAAGCGCCGACACCACCGGGAGGGCTCGAACCTCCAACCTTTTGGTTAACGGCCGATCGCGCTAGCCAATTGCGCCACGGAGACAATCGTGCTCCACGCTCACCACCATCAGAACATATCTTCAAAGCTATCAGTGCAAAGAAAAAAGCAACACACCACTCCCGGGAGGGCTCGAAATTCCAACCTTTTGGTTAACAGCCCATCGCGCTAGCCCATTGCGCCACGGAGACAGTCTTACTCCACTCTCACCACCATCAGAACATATCTTCAAAGCTATCAGCGCAAAGAAAAAAAAGCGCCGCACCACCACCGGGTTGGCTCGAACCTCCAGCCTTTCGGTTAATGGCCGATCGCGCAAGCCAATTGCGCCACGGAGACAGTCATGCTCCACTCTCACCACCATCAGAACATATCTTCAAAGCTATCAGCACAAAGAGAAAAAAGCGCCGCACCACCACCGGGTGGGCTTGAAACTCCAACCTTTCGGTTAACAGCCGATCGTGCTAGCCAATTGCGCCATGGAGACAGTCCTGCTCCACTCTTACCACCATCAGAACATGTCTTCAAAGCTATCAGCACAAAGAAAAAAGCAACACACCACTCCCGGGAGGGCTCGAACCTCCAACTTTTCGGTTAACAGCCGATCGCGCTGGCCAATTGCTCCACGGAGACAGTCCTGCTCCACTCTCACCACCATTAGAACATATCTTTCAAGCTATCAGCGCAAAGAAAAAAAAAGCGCCGCACCACCACCGGGTGGGCTCGAACCTCCAACCTTTTGGTTAACGGCCGATCGCGCTAGCCAATTGCGCCACGGAGACAATCGTGCTCCACGCTCACCACCATCAGAAAATATCTTCAAAGCTATCATCGCAAAGAAAAAAGCAACACACCCAACCCGGGAGGGCTCGAACCTCCAACTTTTTGGTTAACAGCCGATCGCGCTAGCCAATGGCGCCACGGGGACAGTCCTGCTCCACTCTCACCACCGTCAGAACATTTCTTCAGAGCTATCAGCCTAAAGAAAAAAAAGCGCCGCACCACCACCGGGTGGGCTCGAACCTACAACCTTTCGGTTAACAGCCGATCGCGCTAGCCAATTGCGCCACAGAGACAGTCGTGCTTCACTCTCACCACCGTCAGACCATTTCTTCAGAGCTATCGCCCCAAAGAAAAAAAAAGCGCCGCACCACCACCGGGTGGGCTCGAACCTCCAACCTTTCGGTTAAAAGTTGATCGCGCTAGCCAATTGCGCCACGGAGACAGTCCTGCTCCACTCTCACCACCGTCAGAACATTTCTTCAGAGCTATCAGCCCAAAGAAGAAAAAGCGCCGCACCACCACCGGGTGGGCTCAAAACTCCAACCTTTCATGATGATGGATGGTAGCGCAGACAACAAACACGGACAAGAGAAGGCACATAGACACAACACAGCGCTAACTTTCAACAACAATTTATTACACGCAGATCTCCGTGGTGTATGCGATCCACCACGCCAACGTCGCACGTGCGTAGCTCTAAAAACCATCAAATATAACCAACGCGCGTGTTCCAATACTTTACAATTTTATATTTTTCAATCTTTTTCTACTTTTTCTTTCTTCCTTTTATCCCATGTTACCACAAACCCTATCGCGAATACATGTAATCAAGTTCCTTATCTGTCAACACCACTGATGGGCTGCTCACACACGTGTCACCTAGCTCTGCAATTCTGCCGGCCTCCAATACCAACCGCGTCATCTCGTGCCTACTTCTATTGATTATAACCGTTTCCTTGAACTTCGGTGTGCAATTACATCTCTGGCAATGCAGGGAAAGAAAACCATCAGGAACAACACTATTTACTTTGTTATTGTGCTCGCGCAAGCGATCGTTTATGCATCTACTGGTCTGACCGATATAACACTTTCCACAAGTAAGTGGAATGAGGTATACAACACACATGATGCACTCCACAAATAGGTTTCTATGTTTCTTTGGGACTTGGGCCAAAGTTTGCCGTGCAACCTCAAAAGAACAAGCCGGAACTCGTATCAATTGTACGTCAAGTGTCGAAGCGGGTTCCCGAGGATCAAGCCACCAGGATCATCAACGAAGGTGTGGACGCTTTAAAATTGTGTAGGCCTCCAAGCCGCAGTTTGCCTCTCAAACGCGTGGAAACTTACTTGACACAGCATGCTCTGAGTGTACTTCCAGTCGATAAAGAAGGAGGGTTTGCGGTTTTCTCGCATGATGAATTTAAAGAAAAGGCTAAAAGTGCTATTACGGCAGTGTTCAGCGAAAAGAAGAGTATTTCGATTGAAAAAGTGAGGGGAAAAGCAATAGAACTTTGTAAGAGGATGAATCTAGAAGGTGTGCTTAGCGGTATCAGAAAAAGTAAAAATGACAGTCTGGATGTGTTCTTTAGTGCTAAAACGCATAAGGAAGGAGTACCGTTCAGAGTGATAGTGTCGGAGAAGGACACGTGGCAAAAAGCTGTAGCTGTGTATCTGCAAAGAACATTAAACTTGCTTGACATAAATGACCCCTTCCTGACAAAAAATTCGGAACAGGTGATAAGTTTCGTCAGGGAACGAAAAAACATAGGGTTAAAAGCGTTTTCGGCTGACATAAAAGATCTGTACTATTCTCTGCCACAATCAGCAGTATTAACAAGTGTTGGCGAATGCATCGATGAGTACGGTGCCGTTAGATTTAGCTCACAAGCAGGTACGTCCGTCGACAATTTCTTAGAATTACTTAGGTTTTACTTGTCGTCAACGTTTATTGAAAACAATGGTACCCTGTATCTGCAAAAACAAGGAGTATGCATTGGCTCGTGCTTAGCACCAGTTTTAAGTAATTTGTTTTTGGCTGAAATGGACAGGAGGCTATCAGGACGCCTAAATGAATACAATGTTGTGCACGTATTTAGGTACGTCGATGACTTTTTAGTGTTTATCAATGACAGAACTGCAGATTTTGCTACTCAATGTAGTGGCGTGTGTAGCGTTTTTCGTGAGGGGCTTAACCCACTTGAAGTGACTTTTGAAATGCCATGTGACGGAAGGCTCAGATTTCTTGACATTAACTTTCAATTCTCAGATGAAAAGACATGCTGGTGTTACGAGCCCAGAGCAAGTAAGCCTTTACTACAGTTTCACTCAGCGCATACTAAACTGGTAAAACGAGGCATTGCGAAGATGTGCTTGAGTGAGGCACTAAAGAAGTCCTGCCGGTGCCTCATGAATGAAAGCTTCAGACAACAGGTCTCGAGGCTAAGCAATGCCGGGTACCCCAAGAGCCTCGTCGTGTCCGTTGCTGAAGGATTGCACAGAAAAGTGCTGGAGAAAAGATGTGAAGGGATGGATAGGGTGAGCTCAAGAAAGGAAAGTTTTGCCGTAATTCCATACATGCATAAGGTTTCTCACAGGATAAAAAAGATTGCGGAAAAATGTGGCACTAACGTAGTTTTCTCGGCACCCAATAAGTTGGTGAGTCTTTGCAGAAGCACAAGACCAGACAAGGGAAAATCAAATGTATGCCAAAAGAAACATAGAAACCTATTTGTGGAGTGCATCATGTGTGTTGTATACCTCATTCCACTTACTTGTGGAAAGTGTTATATCGGTCAGACCAGTAGATGCATAAACGATCGCTTGCGCGAGCACAATAACAAAGTAAATAGTGTTGTTCCTGATGGTTTTCTTTCCCTGCATTGCCAGAGATGTAATTGCACACCGAAGTTCAAGGAAACGGTTATAATCAATAGAAGTAGGCACGAGATGACGCGGTTGGTATTGGAGGCCGGCAGAATTGCAGAGCTAGGTGACACGTGTGTGAGCAGCCCATCAGTGGTGTTGACAGATAAGGAACTTGATTACATGTATTCGCGATAGGGTTTGTGGTAACATGGGATAAAAGGAAGAAAGAAAAAGTAGAAAAAGATTGAAAAATATAAAATTGTAAAGTATTGGAACACGCGCGTTGGTTATATTTGATGGTTTTTAGAGCTACGCACGTGCGACGTTGGCGTGGTGGATCGCATACACCACGGAGATCTGCGTGTAATAAATTGTTGTTGAAAGTTAGCGCTGTGTTGTGTCTATGTGCCTTCTCTTGTCCGTGTTTGTTGTCTGCGCTACCATCCATCATCATGCAACCATACCAACAAGCCCAAATCGCCACCCTCATTGATTCCAACCTTTCGTTTATCAGCCGATCGCGCTAGCCAATTGCGCCACGAAGACAGTCCTGCTCCACTCTCACCACCATCAGAACATATCTTCAAAGCTATTAGCGCAAAAAAAAGCGCCGCGCCACCTTCGGGTGGGCTCGAACCTCCAACCTTTCGGTTAACAGCTGATCGCGCTAACCCATTGCGCCACGGGGACAGTCTTGCTCCACTCTCACCACTATCAGAACATATCTTCGAAGCTATCAGCGCAAAGAAAAAAAAGCGCCGCACCACCACCGGGTGGGCTCGAACCTCCAACCTTTCGATTAACAGCCGATCGTGCTAGCCAATTGCGCCACAGAGACAGTCTTGCTCCACTCTCAACACTATCAGAACATATCTTCAAAGCTACAAGCGCAAAGAAAAAAAAGCGCTGCACCACCACCGGGTGGGCTCGAACCTCCACCAACCTTTCGGTTAACAGCCGATCGCGCTAGCCAATTGCGCCACGGGGACAGTCTTGCTCCACCCTCACCACCATCAGAACATATCTTCAAAGCTATCAGCGCAAAGAAACAAAAGCGCCGCACCACCACCGGGTGTGCTCGAACCTCCAACCTTTCGGTTAACAGCCGATCGCGCTAGCCAATTGCGCCAGGGAGAAAGTCCTGCTCCACTCTCACCACCATCAGAACATATCTTCAAAGCTATCAGCCCAAAGAAAAAAAAGCACCGCACCACCACCGGGTGGGCTCGAACCTCCAACCTTTCGTTTAACAGCCAATCGCGCTAGCCAATTGCGCCACGGAGACAGTCCTGCTCCACTCTCACCACCATCAGAACATATCTTCAAAGCTATCAGCACAAAGAAAAAAAAGCGCCGCACCACCACCGGGTAGGCTCGAAACTCCAACCTTTCGGTTAACAGCCGATCGCGCTAGCCAATTGCGCCATGGAGACAGTCCTGCTCCACTCTCACCACCATCAGAACATATCTTCAAAGCTATCAGCCCAAAGAAAAAAAAAGCACCGCACCACCACCGGGTGGGCTCGAACCTCCAACCTTTCGGTTAACAGCCAATCGCGCTAGCCAATTGCGCCACGGAGACAGTCGTGCTCCACTCTCACCACCATCAGAACATATCTTCAAAGCTATTAGCGCAAAGAAAAAAAGCGCCGCGCCACCACCGGGTGGGCTCGAACCTCCAACCTTTCGGTTAACAGCCGATCGCGCTAGCCAATTGCGCCACAGAGACACTCTTGCTCCACTCTCAACACCATCAGAACATATCTTCAAAGCTACAAGCGCAAAGAAAAAAAAGCGCCGCACCACCACCGGGTGGGCTCGAACCTCCAACCTTTCGGTTAACAGCCGATTGCGCAAGCCAATTGCGCCACGGAGACAGTCCTGCTCCACTCTCACCACCATCAGAACATATCTTCAAAGCTATCAGCCCAAAGAAAAAAAGCACCGCACCACCACCGGGTGGGCTCGAACTTCCAACCTTTCGGTTAACAGCCAATCGCGCTAGCCAATTGCGCCACGGAGACAGTCCTGCTTCACTCTCACCACCATCAGAACATATCTTCAAAGCTATCAGCACAAAGAAAAAAAAGCGCCGCACCACCACCGGGTGGGCTCGAACCTCCAACCTTTCGGTTACAAGCCGATCGCGCTAGCCAATTGCGCCACGGGGACAGTCTTGCTCCACTCTCACCACCATCAGAACATATCTTCAAAGCTATCAGGGCAAAGAAAAAAAAGCGCCGCACCACCACCGGGTGGGCTCGAACCTCCAACCTTTCGGTTAACAGCCGATCGCGCTAGCCAATTGCGCCAGGGAGACAGTCCTGCTCCACTCTCACCACCATCAGAACCTATCTTCAAAGCTATCAGCCCAAAGAAAAAAAGCACCGCACCACCACCGGGTGGGCTGGAACCTCCAACCTTTCGGTTAACAGCCGATCGCGCTAGCCAAGTGCGCCAGGGAGACAGTCCTGCTCCACTCTCACCACCATCAGAACATATCTTCAAAGCTATCAGCGCAAAGAAAAAAAAGCGCCGCGCCACCACCGGGTGGGCTCGAACCTCCAACCTTTCGGTTATCAGCCGATCGCGCTAACCCATTGCGCCACGGGGACAGTCTTGCTCCACTCTCACCACTATCAGAACATATCTTCAAAGCTATCAGCGCAAAGAAAAAAAAGCGCCGCACCACCACCGGGTGGGCTCGAACCTCCAACCTTTCGGTTAACAGCCGATCGCGCTAGCCAATTGCGCCACAGAGACAGTCTTGCTCCACTCTCAACACCATCAGAACATATCTTCAAACCTACAAGCGCAAAGAAAAAAAAGCGCCGCACCACCACCGGGTGGGCTCGAACCTCCAACCTTTCGGTTAACAGCCGATCGCGCTAGCCAATTGCGCCACGGGGACAGTCTTGCTCCACTCTCACCACCATCAGAACATACCTTCAAAGCTATCAGCGCAAAGAAAAAAAAAGCGCCGCACCACCACCGGGTGGGCTCGAACCTCCAACCTTTCGGTTAACAGCCGATCGCGCTAGCCAATTGCGCCAGGAAGACAGTCTTGCTCCACTCTCACCACCATCAGAACATATCTTCAAAGCTATCAGCCCAAAGAAAAAAAGCACCCCACCACCACCGGGTGGGCTGGAACCTCCAACCTTTCGGTTAACAGCCAATCGCGTTAGCCAATTGCGCCACGGAGACAGTCCTGCTCCACTCTCACCACCATCAGAACATATCTTCAAAGCTATCAGCACAAAAAGAAAAAAGCGCCGCACCACCACCGGGTGGGCTCGAAACTCCAACCTTTCGGTTAACAGCCGATCGCGCTAGCCAATTGCGCCATGGAGACAGTCCTGCTCCACTCTCACCACCATCAGAACATATCTTCAAAGCTATTACCACAAAGAAAAAAAAGCGCCGCAACACCACCGGGTGGGCTCGAACCTCCAAACTTTCGGTTAACAGCTGATCGCGCTAGCCAATTGCGCCACGAAGACAGTCCTGCTGCACTCTCACCACCATCAGAACATATCTTCAAAGCTATTACCGCAAAGAAAAAAGCAACACACCACTCCCGGGAGGGCTCGAAATTCCAACCTTTCGGTTAACAGCCGATCGCGCTAGCCCATTGCGCCACGGAGACAGTCTTGCTCCACTCTCACCACCATCAGAACATATCTTCAAACTATCAGCGCAAAAAAAAGCCCCGCACCACCACCGGGTGGGCTCGAAATTCCAACCTTTTGGTTAACAGCCGATCGCGCTTGCCCATTGCGCCACGGGGACAGTCTTGCTCCACTCTCACCACCATCAGAACATATCATCAAAGCTATCAGCCCAAAGAAAAAAAGCGCCGCACCACCACCGGGTGGGCTCGAACCTTCAACCTTTCGGTTAACAGCCGATCGCACTAGCCAACTGCGCCACGGAGGCAGTCGTGCTCCACTCTTACCACCATCAGAACATATCTTCAAAGCTATCAGCACAAAGAAAAAAGCAACACACCACTCCCGGGAGGGCTCGAACCTCAAACTTTTCGGTTAACAGCCGATCGCGCTGGCCAATTGCTCCACGGAGACAGTCCTGCTCCACTCTCACCACCATTAGAACATATCTTTCAAGCTATCAGCCCAAAGAAAAAAAAGCGCCGCACCACCACCGGGTGGGCTCGAACCTCCAACCTTTTGGTTAACGGCCGATCGCGCTAGCCAATTGCGCCACAGAGACAATCGTGCTCCACGCTCACCACCATCAGAAAATATCTTCAAAGCTATCATCGCAAAGAAAAAAGCAACACACCCCACCCGGGAGGGCTCGAACCTCCAACTTTTTGGTTAACAGCCGATCACGCTAACCCATTGCGCCACGGGGACAGTCTTGCTCCACTCTCACCACTATCAGAACATATCTTCAAAGCTATCAGCGCAAAGAAAAAAAAGCGCCGCACCACCACCGGGTGGGCTCGAACCTACAACCTTTCGGTTAACAGCCGATCGCGCTAACCCAATGCGCCACGGGGACAGTCTTGCTCCACTCTCACCACCATCAGAACATATCTTCAAAGCTATCAGCGCAAAGAAAAATAGCGCCGCACCACCACCGGGTGGGCTCGAACCTCCAACCTTTCGGTTAACAGCCGATCGCGTTAGCCAATTGCGCCACAGAGACAGTCTTGCTCCACTCTCAACACCATCAGAACATATCTTCAAAGCTACAAGCGCAAAGAAAAAAAAGCGCTGCACCACCACCGGGTGGTCTCGAACCTCCAACCTTTCGGTTAACAGCCGATCGCGCTAGCCAATTGCGCCACGGGGACAGTCTTGCTCCACCCTCACCACAATCAGAACATATCTTCAAAGCTATCAGCGCAAAGAAAAAAAAAGCGCCGCACCACCACCGGGTGTGCTCGAACCTCCAACCTTTCGGTTAACAGCCGATCGCGCTAGCCAAGTGCGCCAGGGAGACAGTCCTGCTCCACTCTCACCACCATCAGAACATATCTTCAAAGCTATCAGCCCAAAGAAAAAAAAGCACCGCACCACCACCGGGTGGGCTCGAACCTCCAACCTTTCGTTTAACAGCCAATCGCGCTAGCCAATTGCGCCACGGAAACAGTCCTGCTCCTCTCTCACCACCATCAGAACATATCTTCAAAGCTATCAGCACAAAGAAAAAAAGCGCCGCACCACCACCGGGTAGGCTCGAAACTCCAACCTTTCGGTTAACAGCCGATCGCGCTAGCCAATTGCGCCATGGAGACAGTCCTGCTCCACTCTCACCACCATCAGAACATATCTTCAAAGCCATCAGCCCAAAGAAAAAAAAGCACCGCACCACCACCGGGTGGGCTCGAACCTCCAACCTTTCGGTTAACAGCCAATCGCGCTAGCCAATTGCGCCACGGAGACAGTCCTGCTCCACTCTCACCACCATCAGAACATATCTTCAAAGCTATTAGCGCAAAGAAAAAAAGCGCCGCGCCACCACCGGGTGGGCTCGAACCTCCAACCTTTCGGTTAACAGCCGATCGCGCTAACCCAATGCGCCACGGGGACAGTCTTGCTCCACTCTCACCACCATCAGAACATATCTTCAAAGCTATCAGCGCAAAGAAAAATAGCGCCGCACCACCACCGGGTGGGCTCGAACCTCCAACCTTTCGGTTAACAGCCGATCGCGCTAGCCAATTGCGCCACGGAGACAGTCTTGCTCCACTCTCAACACCATCAGAACATATCTTCAAAGCTACAAGCGCAAAGAAAAAAAAGCGCCGCACCACCACCGGGTGGGCTCGAACCTCCAACCTTTCGGTTAACAGCCAATCGCGTTAGCCAATAGCGCCACAGAGACAGTCCTGCTCCACTCTCACCACCATCAGAACATATCTTCAAAGCTATCAGCACAAAGAGAAAAAAGCGCCGCACCACCACCGGGTGGGCTCGAACCTCCAACCTTTCGGTTACAAGCCGATCGCGCTAGCAGATTGCGCCACGGGGACAGTCTTGCTCCACTCTCACCACCATCAGAACATATCTTCAAAGCTATCAGCGCAAAGAAAAAAAAGCGCCGCACCACCACCGGGTGGGCTCGAACCTCCAACCTTTCGGTTAACAGCCGATCGCGCTAGCCAATTGCGCCAGGGAGACAGTCCTGCTCCACTCTCACCACCATCAGAACCTATCTTCAAAGCTATCAGCCCAAAGAAAAAAAGCACCGCACCACCAACGGGTGGGCTGGAACCTCCAACCTTTCGGTTAACAGCCGATCGCGCTAGCCAAGTGCGCCAGGGAGACAGTCCTGCTCCACTCTCACCACCATCAGAACATATCTTCAAAGCTATTAGCGCAAAGAAAAAAAGCGCCGCGCCACCTACGGGTGGGCTCGAACCTCCAACCTTTCGGTTAACAGCCGATCGCGCTAACCCATTGCGCCACGGGGACAGTCTTGCTCCACTCTCACCACTATCAGAACATATCTTCAAAGCTATCAGCGCAAAGAAAAAAAAGCGCCGCACCACCACCGGGTGGGCTCAAAACTCCAACCTTTCGGTTATCAGCCGATCGCGCTAGCCAATTGCGCCATGAAGACAGTCCTGCTCCACTCTCACCACCATCAGAACATATCTTCAAAGCTATTAGCGCAAAAAAAAGCGCCGCGCCACCTTCGGGTGGGCTCGAACTCCAACCTTTCGGTTAACAGCTGATCGCGCTAACCCATTGCGCCACGGGGACAGTCTTGCTCCACTCTCACCACTATCAGAACATATCTTCAAAGCTATCAGCCCAAAGAAAAAAAGCACCCCACCACCACCGGGTGGGCTGGAACCTCCAACCTTTCGGTTAACAGCCAATCGCGTTAGCCAATTGCGCCACGGAGACAGTCCTGCTCCACTCTCACCACCATCAGAACATATCTTCAAAGCTATCAGCACAAAGAGAAAAAAGCGCCGCACCACCACCGGGTGGGCTCGAAACTCCAACCTTTCGGTTAACAGTCGATCGCGCTAGCCAATTGCGCCATGGAGACAGTCCTGCTCCACTCTCACCACCATCAGAACATATCTTCAAAGCTATTACCACAAAGAAAAAAAAGCGCCGCAACACCACCGGGTGGGCTCGAACCTCCAAACTTTCGGTTAACAGCTGATCGCGCTAGCCAATTGCGCCACGAAGACAGTCCTGCTGCACTCTCACCACCATCAGAACATATCTTCAAAGCTATTACCGCAAAGAAAAAAGCAACACACCACTCCCGGGAGGGCTCGAAATTCCAACCTTTCGGTTAACAGCCGATCGCGCTAGCCCATTGCGCAACGGAGACAGTCTTGCTCCACTCTCACCACCATCAGAACATATCTTCAAACTATCAGCGCAAAAAACGCCCCGCACCACCACCGGGTGGGCTCGAAATTCCAACCTTTTGGTTAACAGCCGATCGCGCTTGCCCATTGCGCCACGGGGACAGTCTTGCTCCACTCTCACCACCATCAGAACATATCATCAAAGCTATCAGCCCAAAGAAAAAAAAGCGCCGCACCACCACCGGGTGGGCTCGAACCTTCAAACTTTCGGTTAACAGCCGATCGCACTAGCCAACTGCGCCACGGAGGCAGTCGTGCTCCACTCTTACCACCATCAGAACATATCTTCAAAGCTATCAGCACAAAGAAAAAAGCAACACACCACTCCCGGGAGGGCTCGAACCTCAAACTTTTCGGTTAACAGCCGATCGCGCTGGCCAATTGCTCCACGGAGACAGTCCTGCTCCACTCTCACCACCATTAGAACATATCTTTCAAGCTATCAGC
Organism: Rhipicephalus microplus; assembly: GCF_043290135.1. Classification (NCBI taxonomy): domain Eukaryota; kingdom Metazoa; phylum Arthropoda; class Arachnida; order Ixodida; family Ixodidae; genus Rhipicephalus; species Rhipicephalus microplus. The sequence continues at coordinate 3,558,390 of NW_027464602.1, forward strand.
CCAAAGAAAAAAAAAGCGCCGCACCACCACCGGGTGGGCTCGAACCTCCAACCTTTTGGTTAACGACCGATCGCGCTAGCCAATTGCGCCACGGAGACAATCGTGCTCCACGCTCACCACCATCAGAAAATATCTTCAAAGCTATCATCGCAAAGAAAAAAGCAACACACCCCACCCGGGAGGGCTCGAACCTCCAACTTTTTGGTTAACAGCCGATCGCGCTAACCCATTGCGCCACGGGGACAGTCTTGATCCACTCTCACCACTATCAGAACATATCTTCAAAGCTATCAGTGCAAAGAAAAAAAAGCGCCGCACCACCACCGGGTGGGCTCGAACCTACAACCTTTCGGTTAACAGCCGATCGCGCTAGCCAATTGCGCCACAGAGACAGTCGTGCTTCACTCTCACCACCGTCAGACCATTTCTTCAGAGCTATCGCCCCAAAGAAAAAAAAGCGCCGCACCACCACCGGGTGGGCTCGAACCTCCAACCTTTCGGTTAAAAGTTGATCGCGCTAGCCAATTGCGCCACGGAGACAGTCCTGCCCCACTCTCACCACCGTCAGAACATTTCTTCAGAGCTATGAGCCCAAAGAAGAAAAAGCGCCGCACCACCACCGGGTGGGCTCGAAACTCCAACCTTTCGGTTATCAGCCGATCGCGCTAGCCAATTGCGCCATGGAGACAGTCCTGCTCCAGTCTCACCACCATCAGAACATATCTTCAAAGCTATTAGCGCAAAAAAAAGCGCCGCGCCACCTTCGGGTGGGCTCGAACCTCCAACCTTTCGGTTAACAGCCGATCGCGCTAACCCATTGCGCCACGGGGACAGTCTTGCTCCACTCTCACCACTATCAGAACATATCTTCAAAGCTATCAGCGCAAAGAAAAAAAAGAGCCGCACCACCACCGGGTGGGCTCGAACCTCCAACCTTTCGGTTAACAGCCGATCGCGTTAGCCAATTGCGCCACAGAGACAGTCTTGCTCCACTCTCAACACCATCAGAACATATCTTCAAAGCTACAAGCGCAAAGAAAAAAAAGCGCTGCACCACCACCGGGTGGGCTCGAACCTCCAACCTTTCGGTTAACAGCCGATCGCGCTAGCCAATTGCGCCACGGGGACAGTCTTGCTCCACCCTCACCACCATCAGAACATATCTTCAAAGCTATCAGCGCAAAGAAAAAAAAAGCGCCGCACCACCACCGGGTGTGCTCGAACCTCCAACCTGTCGGTTAACAGCCGATCGCGCTAGCCAAGTGCGCCAGGGAGACAGTCCTGCTCCACTCTCACCACCATCAGAACATATCTTCAAAGCTATCAGCCCAAAGAAAAAAAAGCACCGCACCACCACCGGGTGGGCTCGAACCTCCAACCTTTCGTTTAACAGCCAATCGCGCTAGCCAATTGCGCCACGGAAACAGTCCTGCTCCTCTCTCACCACCATCAGAACATATCTTCAAAGCTATCAGCACAAAGAAAAAAAAGCGCCGCACCACCACCGGGGAGGCTCGAAACTCCAACCTTTCGGTTAACAGCCGATCGCGCTAGCCAATTGCGCCATGGAGACAGTCCTGCTCCACTCTCACCACCATCAGAACATATCTTCAAAGCCATCAGCCCAAAGAAAAAAAAGCACCGCACCACCACCGGGTGGGCTCGAACCTCCAACCTTTCGGTTAACAGCCAATCGCGCTAGCCAATTGCGCCACGGAGACAGTCCTGCTCCACTCTCACCACCATCAGAACATATCTTCAAAGCTATTAGCGCAAAGAAAAAAAGCGCCGCGCCACCACCGGGTGGGCTCGAACCTCCAACCTTTCGGTTAACAGCCGATCGCGCTAACCCAATGCGCCACGGGGACAGTCTTGCTCCACTCTCACCACCATCAGAACATATCTTCAAAGCTATCAGCGCAAAGAAAAATAGCGCCGCACCACCACCGGGTGGGCTCGAACCTCCAACCTTTCGGTTAACAGCCGATCGCGCTAGCCAATTGCGCCATGGAGACAGTCTTGCTCCACTCTCAACACCATCAGAACATATCTTCAAAGCTACAAGCGCAAAGAAAAAAAAGCGCCGCACCACCACCGGGTGGGCTCGAACCTCCAACCTTTCGGTTAACAGCCAATCGCGTTAGCCAATAGCGCCACAGAGACAGTCCTGCTCCACTCTCACCACCATCAGAACATATCTTCAAAGCTATCAGCACAAAGAGAAAAAAGCGCCGCACCACCACCGGGTGGGCTCGAACCTCCAACCTTTCGGTTACAAGCCGATCGCGCTAGCCAATTGCGCCACGGGGACAGTCTTGCTCCACTCTCACCACCATCAGAACATATCTTCAAAGCTATCAGCGCAAAGAAAAAAAAGCGCCGCACCACCACCGGGTGGGCTCGAACCTCCAACCTTTCGGTTAACAGCCGATCGCGCTAGCCAATTGCGCCAGGGAGACAGTCCTGCTCCACTCTCACCACCATCAGAACCTATCTTCAAAGCTATCAGCCCAAAGAAAAAAAGCACCGCACCACCACCGGGTGGGCTGGAACCTCCAACCTTTCGGTTAACAGCCGATCGCGCTAGCCAAGTGCGCCAGGGAGACAGTCCTGCTCCACTCTCACCACCATCAGAACATATCTTCAAAGCTATCAGCGCAAAGAAAAAAAAGCGCCGCGCCACCACCGGGTGGGCTCGAACCTCCAACCTTTCGGTTATCAGCCGATCGCGCTAACCCATTGCGCCACGGGGACAGTCTTGCTCCACTCTCACCACTATCAGAACATATCTTCAAAGCTATCAGCGCAAAGAAAAAAAAGCGCCGCACCACCACCGGGTGGGCTCGAACCTCCAACCTTTCGGTTAACAGCCGATCGCGCTAGCCAATTGCGCCACAGAGACAGTCTTGCTCCACTCTCAACACCATCAGAACATATCTTCAAACCTACAAGCGCAAAGAAAAAAAAGCGCCGCACCACCACCGGGTGGGCTCGAACCTCCAACCTTTCGGTTAACAGCCGATCGCGCTAGCCAATTGCGCCACGGGGACAGTCTTGCTCCACTCTCACCACCATCAGAACATACCTTCAAAGCTATCAGCGCAAAGAAAAAAAAGCGCCGCACCACCACCGGGTGGGCTCGAACCTCCAACCTTTCGGTTAACAGCCGATCGCGCTAGCCAATTGCGCCAGGAAGACAGTCTTGCTCCACTCTCACCACCATCAGAACATATCTTCAAAGCTATCAGCCCAAAGAAAAAAAGCACCCCACCACCACCGGGTGGGCTGGAACCTCCAACCTTTCGGTTAACAGCCAATCGCGTTAGCCAATTGCGCCACGGAGACAGTCCTGCTCCACTCTCACCACCATCAGAACATATCTTCAAAGCTATCAGCACAAAGATAAAAAAGCGCCGCACCACCACCGGGTGGGCTCGAAACTCCAACCTTTCGGTTAACAGCCGATCGCGCTAGCCAATTGCGCCATGGAGACAGTCCTGCTCCACTCTCACCACCATCAGAACATATCTTCAAAGCTATTACCACAAAGAAAAAAAAGCGCCGCAACACCACCGGGTGGGCTCGAACCTCCAAACTTTCGGTTAACAGCTGATCGCGCTAGCCAATTGCGCCACGAAGACAGTCCTGCTGCACTCTCACCACCATCAGAACATATCTTCAAAGCTATTACCGCAAAGAAAAAAGCAACACACCACTCCCGGGAGGGCTCGAAATTCCAACCTTTCGGTTAACAGCCGATCGCGCTAGCCCATTGCGCCACGGAGACAGTCTTGCTCCACTCTCACCACCATCAGAACATATCTTCAAACTATCAGCGCAAAAAAAAGCCCCGCACCACCACCGGGTAGGCTCGAAATTCCAACCTTTTGGTTAACAGCCGATCGCGCTTGCCCATTGCGCCACGGGGACAGTCTTGCTCCACTCTCACCACCATCAGAACATATCATCAAAGCTATCAGCCCAAAGAAAAAAAAGCGCCGCACCACCACCGGGTGGGCTCGAACCTTCAACCTTTCGGTTAACAGCCGATCGCACTAGCCAACTGCGCCACGGAGGCAGTCGTGCTCCACTCTTACCACCATCAGAACATATCTTCAAAGCTATCAGCACAAAGAAAAAAGCAACACACCACTCCCGGGAGGGCTCGAACCTCAAACTTTTCGGTTAACAGCCGATCGCGCTGGCCAATTGCTCCACGGAGACAGTCCTGCTCCACTCTCACCACCATTAGAACATATCTTTCAAGCTATCAGCCCAAAGAAAAAAAAAAGCGCCGCACCACCCCCGGGTGGGCTCGAACCTCCAACCTTTTGGTTAACGGCCGATCGCGCTAGCCAATTGCGCCACGGAGACAATCGTGCTCCACGCTCACCACCATCAGAAAATATCTTCAAAGCTATCATCGCAAAGAAAAAAGCAACACACCCCACCCGGGAGGGCTCGAACCTCCAACTTTTTGGTTAACAGCCGATCGCGCTAACCCATTGCGCCACGGGGACAGTCTTGCTCCACTCTCACCACTATCAGAACATATCTTCAAAGCTATCAGCGCAAAGAAAAAAAAGCGCCGCACCACCACCGGGTGGGCTCGAACCTACAACCTTTCGGTTAACAGCCGATCGCGCTAGCCAATTGCGCCACAGAGACAGTCGTGCTTCACTCTCACCACCGTCAGACCATTTCTTCAGAGCTATCGCCCCAAAGAAAAAAAAGCGCCGCACCACCACCGGGTGGGCTCGAACCTCCAACCTTTCGGTTAAAAGTTGATCGCGCTAGCCAATTGCGCCACGGAGACAGTCCTGCCCCACTCTCACCACCGTCAGAACATTTCTTCAGAGCTATGAGCCCAAAGAAGAAAAAGCGCCGCACCACCACCGGGTGGGCTCGAAACTCCAACCTTTCGGTTATCAGCCGATCGCGCTAGCCAATTGCGCCACGGGGACAGTCTTGCTCCACTCTCACCACTATCAGAACATATCTTCAAAGCTATCAGCGCAAAGAAAAAAAAGCGCCGCACCACCACCGGGTGGGCTCGAACCTCCAACCTTTCGGTTAACAGCCGATCGCGTTAGCCAATTGCGCCACAGAGACAGTCTTGCTCCACTCTCAACACCATCAGAACATATCTTCAAAGCCACAAGCGCAAAGAAAAAAAAGCGCTGCACCACCACCGGGTGGTCTCGAACCTCCAACCTTTCGGTTAACAGCCGATCGCGCTAGCCAATTGCGCCACGGGGACAGTCTTGCTCCACCCTCACCACAATCAGAACATATCTTCAAAGCTATCAGCGCAAAGAAAAAAAAAGCGCCGCACCACCACCGGGTGTGCTCGAACCTCCAACCTTTCGGTTAACAGCCGATCGCGCTAGCCAAGTGCGCCAGGGAGACAGTCCTGCTCCACTCTCACCACCATCAGAACATATCTTCAAAGCTATCAGCCCAAAGAAAAAAAAGCACCGCACCACCACCGGGTGGGCTCGAACCTCCAACCTTTCGTTTAACAGCCAATCGCGCTAGCCAATTGCGCCACGGAAACAGTCCTGCTCCTCTCTCACCACCATCAGAACATATCTTCAAAGCTATCAGCACAAAGAAAAAAAAGCGCCGCACCACCACCGGGTAGGCTCGAAACTCCAACCTTTCGGTTAACAGCCGATCGCGCTAGCCAATTGCGCCATGGAGACAGTCCTGCTCCACTCTCACCACCATCAGAACATATCTTCAAAGCCATCAGCCCAAAGAAAAAAAAGCACCGCACCACCACCGGGTGGGCTCGAACCTCCAACCTTTCGGTTAACAGCCAATCGCGCTAGCCAATTGCGCCACGGAGACAGTCCTGCTCCACTCTCACCACCATCAGAACATATCTTCAAAGCTATTAGCGCAAAGAAAAAAAGCGCCGCGCCACCACCGGGTGGGCTCGAACCTCCAACCTTTCGGTTAACAGCCGATCGCGCTAACCCAATGCGCCACGGGGACAGTCCTGCTCCACTCTCACCACCATCAGAACATATCTTCAAAGCTATCAGCGCAAAGAAAAATAGCGCCGCACCACCACCGGGTGGGCTCGAACCTCCAACCTTTCGGTTAACAGCCGATCGCGCTAGCCAATTGCGCCACGGAGACAGTCTTGCTCCACTCTCAACACCATCAGAACATATCTTCAAAGCTACAAGCGCAAAGAAAAAAAAGCGCCGCACCACCACCGGGTGGGCTCGAACCTCCAACCTTTCGGTTAACAGCCAATCGCGTTAGCCAATAGCGCCACAGAGACAGTCCTGCTCCACTCTCACCACCATCAGAACATATCTTCAAAGCTATCAGCACAAAGAGAAAAAAGCGCCGCACCACCACCGGGTGGGCTCGAACCTCCAACCTTTCGGTTACAAGCCGATCGCGCTAGCAGATTGCGCCACGGGGACAGTCTTGCTCCACTCTCACCACCATCAGAACATATCTTCAAAGCTATCAGCGCAAAGAAAAAAAAGCGCCGCACCACCACCGGGTGGGCTCGAACCTCCAACCTTTCGGTTAACAGCCGATCGCGCTAGCCAATTGCGCCAGGGAGACAGTCCTGCTCCACTCTCACCACCATCAGAACCTATCTTCAAAGCTATCAGCCCAAAGAAAAAAAGCACCGCACCACCAACGGGTGGGCTGGAACCTCCAACCTTTCGGTTAACAGCCGATCGCGCTAACCAAGTGCGCCACGGAGACAGTCCTGCTCCACTCTCACCACCATCAGAACATATCTTCAAAGCTATTAGCGCAAAGAAAAAAAGCGCCGCGCCACCTACGGGTGGGCTCGAACCTCCAACCTTTCGGTTAACAGCCGATCGCGCTAACCCATTGCGCCACGGGGACAGTCTTGCTCCACTCTCACCACTATCAGAACATATCTTCAAAGCTATCAGCGCAAAGAAAAAAAAGCGCCGCACCACCACCGGGTGGGCTCGAACCTCCAACCTTTCGGTTAACAGCCGATTGCGCAAACCAATTGCGCCATGGAGACAGTCCTGCTCCACTCTCACCACCATCAGAACATATCTTCAAAGCTATCAGCCTAAAGAAAAAAAGCACCGCACCACCACCGGGTGGGCTCGAACTTCCAACCTTTCGGTTAACAGCCAATCGCGCTAGCCAATTGCGCCACGGAGACAGTCCTGCTTCACTCTCACCACCATCAGAACATATCTTCAAAGCTATCAGCACAAAGAAAAAAAAGCGCCACACCATCATCGGGTGGGCTCGAACCTCCAACCTTTCGGTTAACAGCCGATCGCGCAAGCCAATTGCGCCACGGAGACAGTCCTGCTCCACTCTCACCACCATCAGAACATATCTTCAAAGCTATCAGCACAAAGAGAAAAAAGCGCCGCACCACCACCGGGTGGGCTCGAAACTCCAACCTTTCGGTTAACAGCCGATCGCGCTAGCCAATTGCGCCATGGAGACAGTCCTGCTCCACTCTCACCACCATCAGAACATATCTTCAAAGCTATTACCACAAAGAAAAAAAAGCGCCGCAACACCACCGGGTGGGCTCGAACCTCCAAACTTTCGGTTAACAGCTGATCGCGCTAGCCAATTGCGCCACGAAGACAGTCCTGCTGCACTCTCACCACCATCAGAACATATCTTCAAAGCTATTACCGCAAAGAAAAAAGCAACACACCATTCCCGGGAAAGCTCGAAATTCCAACCTTTCGGTTAACAGCCGATCGCGCTAGCCCATTGCGCCACGGAGACAGTCTTGCTCCACTCTCACCACCATCAGAACATACCTTCAAACTATCAGCGCAAAAAAAAGCCCCGCACCACCACCGGGTGGGCTCGAAATTCCAACCTTTTGGTTAACAGCCGATCGCGCTTGCCCATTGCGCCACGGGGACAGTCTTGCTCCATTCTCACCACCATCAGAACATATCATCAAAGCTATCAGCCCAAAGAAAAAAAAGCGCCGCACCACCACCGGGTTGGCTCGAACCTTCAACCTTTCGGTTAACAGCCGATCGCACTAGCCAACTGCGCCACGGAGGCAGTCGTGCTCCACTCTTACCACCATCAGAACATATCTTCAAAGCTATCAGCACAAAGAAAAAAGCAACACACCACTCCCGGGAGGGCTCGAACCTCAAACTTTTCGGTTAACAGCCGATCGCGCTGGCCAATTGCTCCACGGAGACAGTCCTGCTCCACTCTCACCACCATTAGAACATATCTTTCAAGCTATCAGCCCAAAGAAAAAAAAAGCGCCGCACCACCACCGGGTAGGCTCGAAACTCCAACCTTTCGGTTAACAGCCGATCGCGCTAGCCAATTGCGCCATGGAGACAGTCCTGCTCCACTCTCACCACCATCAGAACATATCTTCAAAGCCATCAGCCCAAAGAAAAAAAAGCACCGCACCACCACCGGGTGGGCTCGAACCTCCAACCTTTCGGTTAACAGCCAATCGCGCTAGCCAATTGCGCCACGGAGACAGTCCTGCTCCACTCTCACCACCATCAGAACATATCTTCAAAGCTATTAGCGCAAAGAAAAAAAGCGCCGCGCCACCACCGGGTGGGCTCGAACCTCCAACCTTTCGGTTAACAGCCGATCGCGCTAACCCAATGCGCCACGGGGACAGTCCTGCTCCACTCTCACCACCATCAGAACATATCTTCAAAGCTATCAGCGCAAAGAAAAATAGCGCCGCACCACCACCGGGTGGGCTCGAACCTCCAACCTTTCGGTTAACAGCCGATCGCGCTAGCCAATTGCGCCACGGAGACAGTCTTGCTCCACTCTCAACACCATCAGAACATATCTTCAAAGCTACAAGCGCAAAGAAAAAAAAGCGCCGCACCACCACCGGGTGGGCTCGAACCTCCAACCTTTCGGTTAACAGCCAATCGCGTTAGCCAATAGCGCCACAGAGACAGTCCTGCTCCACTCTCACCACCATCAGAACATATCTTCAAAGCTATCAGCACAAAGAGAAAAAAGCGCCGCACCACCACCGGGTGGGCTCGAACCTCCAACCTTTCGGTTACAAGCCGATCGCGCTAGCAGATTGCGCCACGGGGACAGTCTTGCTCCACTCTCACCACCATCAGAACATATCTTCAAAGCTATCAGCGCAAAGAAAAAAAAGCGCCGCACCACCACCGGGTGGGCTCGAACCTCCAACCTTTCGGTTAACAGCCGATCGCGCTAGCCAATTGCGCCAGGGAGACAGTCCTGCTCCACTCTCACCACCATCAGAACCTATCTTCAAAGCTATCAGCCCAAAGAAAAAAAGCACCGCACCACCAACGGGTGGGCTGGAACCTCCAACCTTTCGGTTAACAGCCGATCGCGCTAGCCAAGTGCGCCACGGAGACAGTCCTGCTCCACTCTCACCACCATCAGAACATATCTTCAAAGCTATTAGCGCAAAGAAAAAAAGCGCCGCGCCACCTACGGGTGGGCTCGAACCTCCAACCTTTCGGTTAACAGCCGATCGCGCTAACCCATTGCGCCACGGGGACAGTCTTGCTCCACTCTCACCACTATCAGAACATATCTTCAAAGCTATCAGCGCAAAGAAAAAAAAGCGCCGCACCACCACCGGGTGGGCTCGAACCTCCAACCTTTCGGTTAACAGCCGATTGCGCAAACCAATTGCGCCATGGAGACAGTCCTGCTCCACTCTCACCACCATCAGAACATATCTTCAAAGCTATCAGCCTAAAGAAAAAAAGCACCGCACCACCACCGGGTGGGCTCGAACTTCCAACCTTTCGGTTAACAGCCAATCGCGCTAGCCAATTGCGCCACGGAGACAGTCCTGCTTCACTCTCACCACCATCAGAACATATCTTCAAAGCTATCAGCACAAAGAAAAAAAAGCGCCACACCATCATCGGGTGGGCTCGAACCTCCAACCTTTCGGTTAACAGCCGATCGCGCAAGCCAATTGCGCCACGGAGACAGTCCTGCTCCACTCTCACCACCATCAGAACATATCTTCAAAGCTATCAGCACAAAGAGAAAAAAGCGCCGCACCACCACCGGGTGGGCTCGAAACTCCAACCTTTCGGTTAACAGCCGATCGCGCTAGCCAATTGCGCCATGGAGACAGTCCTGCTCCACTCTCACCACCATCAGAACATATCTTCAAAGCTATTACCACAAAGAAAAAAAAGCGCCGCAACACCACCGGGTGGGCTCGAACCTCCAAACTTTCGGTTAACAGCTGATCGCGCTAGCCAATTGCGCCACGAAGACAGTCCTGCTGCACTCTCACCACCATCAGAACATATCTTCAAAGCTATTACCGCAAAGAAAAAAGCAACACACCACTCCCGGGAAAGCTCGAAATTCCAACCTTTCGGTTAACAGCCGATCGCGCTAGCCCATTGCGCCACGGAGACAGTCTTGCTCCACTCTCACCACCATCAGAACATACCTTCAAACTATCAGCGCAAAAAAAAAGCCCCGCACCACCACCGGGTGGGCTCGAAATTCCAACCTTTTGGTTAACAGCCGATCGCGCTTGCCCATTGCGCCACGGGGACAGTCTTGCTCCACTCTCACCACCATCAGAACATATCATCAAAGCTATCAGCCCAAAGAAAAAAAAGCGCCGCACCACCACCGGGTGGGCTCGAACCTTCAACCTTTCGGTTAACAGCCGATCGCACTAGCCAACTGCGCCACGGAGGCAGTCGTGCTCCACTCTTACCACCATCAGAACATATCTTCAAAGCTATCAGCACAAAGAAAAAAGCAACACACCACTCCCGGGAGGGCTCGAACCTCAAACTTTTCGGTTAACAGCCGATCGCGCTGGCCAATTGCTCCACGGAGACAGTCCTGCTCCACTCTCACCACCATTAGAACATATCTTTCAAGCTATCAGCCCAAAGAAAAAAAAAGCGCCGCACCACCACCGGGTGGGCTCGAACCTCCAACCTTTTGGTTAACGGCCGATCGCGCTAGCCAATTGCGCCACGGAGACAATCGTGCTCCACGCTCACCACCATCAGAAAATATCTTCAAAGCTCTCATCGCAAAGAAAAAAGCAACACACCCCACCCGGGAGGGCTCGAACCTCCAACTTTTTGGTTAACAGCCGATCGCGCTAACCCATTGCGCCACGGGGACAGTCTTGCTCCACTCTCACCACTATCAGAACATATCTTCAAAGCTATCAGCGCAAAGAAAAAAAAGCGCCGCACCACCACCGGGTGGGCTCGAACCTACAACCTTTCGGTTAACAGCCGATCGCGCTAGCCAATTGCGCCACAGAGACAGTCGTGCTTCCCTCTCACCACCGTCAGACCATTTCTTCAGAGCTATCGCCCCAAAGAAAAAAAAGCGCCGCACCACCACCGGGTGGGCTCGAACCTCCAACCTTTCGGTTAAAAGTTGATCGCGCTAGCCAATTGCGCCACGGAGACAGTCTTGCTCCACTCTCAACACCATCAGAACATATCTTCAAAGCTACAAGCGCAAAGAAAAAAAAGCGCCGCACCACCACCGGGTGGGCTCGAACCTCCAACCTTTCGGTTAACAGCCAATCGCGTTAGCCAATAGCGCCACAGAGACAGTCCTGCTCCACTCTCACCACCATCAGAACATATCTTCAAAGCTATCAGCACAAAGAGAAAAAAGCGCCGCACCACCACCGGGTGGGCTCGAACCTCCAACCTTTCGGTTACAAGCCGATCGCGCTAGCCAATTGCGCCACGGGGACAGTCTTGCTCCACTCTCACCACTATCAGAACATATCTTCAAAGCTATCAGCGCAAAGAAAAAAAAGCGCCGCACCACCACCGGGTGGGCTCGAACCTACAACCTTTCGGTTAACAGCCGATCGCGCTAGCCAATTGCGCCACAGAGACAGTCGTGCTTCCCTCTCACCACCGTCAGACCATTTCTTCAGAGCTATCGCCCCAAAGAAAAAAAAGCGCCGCACCACCACCGGGTGGGCTCGAACCTCCAACCTTTCGGTTAAAAGTTGATCGCGCTAGCCAATTGCGCCACGGAGACAGTCCTGCCCCACTCTCACCACCGTCAGAACATTTCTTCAGAGCTATGAGCCCAAAGAAGAAAAAGCGCCGCACCACCACCGGGTGGGCTCGAAACTCCAACCTTTCGGTTATCAGCCGATCGCGCTAGCCAATTGCGCCATGGAGACAGTCCTGCTCCACTCTCACCACCATCAGAACATATCTTCAAAGCTATTAGCGCAAAAAAAAGCGCCGCGCCACCTTCGGGTGGGCTCGAACCTCCAACCTTTCGGTTAACAGCCGATCGCGCTAACCCATTGCGCCACGGGGACAGTCTTGCTCTACTCTCACCACTATCAGAACATATCTTCAAAGCTATCAGCGCAAAGAAAAAAAAGCGCCGCACCACCACCGGGTGGGCTCGAACCTCCAACCTTTCGGTTAACAGCCGATCGCGTTAGCCAATTGCGCCACAGAGACAGTCTTGCTCCACTCTCAACACCATCAGAACATATCTTCAAAGCTACAAGCGCAAAGAAAAAAAAGCGCTGCACCACCACCGGGTGGGCTCGAACCTCCAACCTTTCGGTTAACAGCCGATCGCGCTAGCCAATTGCGCCACGGGGACAGTCTTGCTCCACCCTCACCACAATCAGAACATATCTTCAAAGCTATCAGCCCAAAGAATGGAAAGCGCCGCGCCACCACCGGGTGGGCTCGAACCTCCAACCTTTTGGTTAACAGCCGATCGCGCTAGCCCATTGCGCCACGGAGACAGCCTTGCTCCACTTTCAACACCATCAGAACATATCTTCAAAGCTATTAGCGCAAAGAAAAAAAGCGCCGCGCCACCACCGGGTGGGCTCGAACCTCCAACCTTTCGGTTAACAGCCGATCGCGCTAGCCAATTGCGCCACGGAGACAGTCCTGCTCCATTTTCACCACCATCAGAACATATCTTCAAAGCTAATAGTGCAAAGAAAAAAGCGCCACACCATCACCGGGTGGGCTCTAACCTCCAACCTTTCGGTTAACAGCCGATCGCGCAAGCCAATTGCGCCACGGACACAGTCCTGCTCCACTCTCACCACCGTCAAAACATTTATTCAGAGCTATCACCCCAAAGAAAAAAAAGCGCCGCACCACCACCGGGAGGGCTCGAAACTCCAACCTTTCGGTTAACAGCCGATCGCGCTAGTCCATTGCGCCACGGACACAGTCTTGCTCCACTCTCACCACCATCAGAACATATCTTCAAAGCTATCAGCGCAAAGAAAAAAAAGTGCCGCACCACCACCGGGTGGGCTCGAACCTCCAACCTTTCGGTTAACAGCCGATTGCGCTAGCCCATTGCGCCACGGAGACAGTCTTGCTCCCTTCTCACCACCATCAGAACATATATTCAAAGCTATCAGCCCAAAGAAAAAAAAGCGCCGCACCACCACCGGGTAGGCTCGAACCTCCAACCTTTCGGTTAACAGCCGATCGCACTAGCCAATTGCGCCACGGAGACAGTCGTGCTCCACTCTTATCACCATCAGAACATATCTTCAAAGCTAACAGCGCAAAGAAAAAAGCAACACACCACTCCCGGGAGGGCTCGAACCTCCAACTTTTGGGTTAACAGCCGATCGCGCTAGCCAATCGCGCCACGAAGACAGTCCTGCTCCACTTTCACCACCATCAGAACATATCTTCAAAGCTATTAGTGCAAAGTAAAAAGCAACACACCACTCCCGGGAGGGCTCGAAACTCCAACCCTTCGGTTTACAGCCGATCGCGCTAGCCCATTGCGCCACGAGGACAGTCTTGCTCCACTCTCACCACCATCAGAACATATCTTCAAAGCTATCAGCACAAAGAAAAAAAAGCGCCGCACCACCACCGGGTGGGCTCGAACCTCCAACCTTTCGGTTAACAGGCGATTGCGCAAGCCAATTGCGCCACGGAGACAGTCCTGCTCCACTCTCACCACCATCAGAACATATCTTCAAAGCTATCAGCCCAAAGAAAAAAAATACCGCACCACCACCGGGTGGGCTCGAACTTCCAACCTTTCGGTTAACAGCCAATCGCGCTAGCCAATTGCGCCACGGAGACAGTCCTGCTTCACTCTCACCACCATCAGAACATATCTTCAAAGCTATCAGCACAAAGAAAAAAAGCGCCACACCATCATCGGGTGGGCTCGAACCTCCAACCTTTCGGTTAACAACCGATCGCGCAAGCCAATTGCGCCACGGAGACAGTCCTGCTCCACACTCACCACCGTCAAAACATTTTTTCAGAGCTATCACCCCAAAGAAAAAAAAGCGCCGCAACACCACCGGGTGGGCTCAAACATCCAACCTTTCGGTTAACAGCCGATCGCGCAAGCCAATTGCGCCACGGAGACAGTCCTGCTTCACTCTCACCACCATCAGAACATATATTCAAAGCTATCAGCCCAAAGAATAGAAAGCGCCGCGCCACCACCGGGTGGGCTCGAACCTCCAACCTTTCGGTTAACAGCCGATCGCGCTAGCCCATTGCGCCACGGAGACAGCCTTGCTCCACTTTCAACACCATCAGAACATATCTTCAAAGCTATTAGCGCAAAGAAAAAAAGCGCCGCGCCACCACCGGGTGGGCTCGAACCTCCAACCTTTCGGTTAACAGCCGATCGCGCTAGCCAATTGCGCCACGGAGACAGTCCTGCTCCATTTTCACCACCATCAGAACATATCTTCAAAGCTAATAGTGCAAAGAAAAAAGCGCCACACCATCACCGGGTGGGCTCTAACCTCCAACCTTTCGGTTAACAGCCGATCGCGCAAGCCAATTGCGCCACGGACACAGTCCTGCTCCACTCTCACCACCGTCAAAACATTTATTCAGAGCTATCACCCCAAAGAAAAAAAAGCGCCGCACCACCACCGGGAGGGCTCGAAACTCCAACCTTTCGGTTAACAGCCGATCGCGCTAGTCCATTGCGCCACGGACACAGTCTTGCTCCACTCTCACCACCATCAGAACATATCTTCAAAGCTATCAGCGCAAAGAAAAAAAAGTGCCGCACCACCACCGGGTGGGCTCGAACCTCCAACCTTTCGGTTAACAGCCGATTGCGCTAGCCCATTGCGCCACGGAGACAGTCTTGCTCCCTTCTCACCATCATCAGAACATATATTCAAAGCTATCAGCCCAAAGAAAAAAAAGCGCCGCACCACCACCGGGTGGGCTCGAACCTCCAACCTTTCGGTTAACAGCCGATCGCACTAGCCAATTGCGCCACGGAGACAGTCGTGCTCCACTCTTATCACCATCAGAACATATCTTCAAAGCTAACAGCGCAAAGAAAAAAGCAACACACCACTCCCGGGAGGGCTCGAACCTCCAACTTTTGGGTTAACAGCCGATCGCGCTGGCCAATTGCGCCACGGAGACAGTCCTGCTGCACTCTCACCACCATTAGAACATATCTTTCAAGCTATCAGCCCAAGGAATAAAAAGCGCCGACACCACCGGGTGGGCTCGAACCTCCAAACTTTTGGTTAACGGCCGATCGCGCTAGCCAATTGCGCCACGGAGACAATCGTGCTGCACGCTCACCACCATCAGAACATATCTTCAAAGCTATCAGTGCAAAGAAAAAAGCAACACAGCACTCCCGGGAGGGCTCGAAACTCCAACCTTTCGGTTAACAGCCCATCGCGCTAGCCCACTGCGCCACGGAGACAGTCTTGCTCCACCCTCAACACCATCAGAACATATCTTCAAAGCTACAAGCGCAAAGAAAAAAAAGCGCCGCACCACCACCGGGTGGGCTCGAACCTCGAACCTTTCGGTTAACAGCCAATCGCGTTAGCCAATTGCGCCACAGAGACAGTCCTGCTCCACTCTCACCACCATCAGAACATATCTTCAAAGCTATCAGCACAAAGAGAAAAAAGCGCCGCACCACCACCAGGTGGGCTTGAAACTCCAACCTTTCGGTTAACAGCCGATCGCGCTAGCCAATTGCGCCATGCAGACAGTCCTGCTCCACTCTCACCACCATCAGAACATATCTTCAATGCTATTACCACAAAGAAAAAAGCAACACACCACTCCTGGGAGGGATCGAAACTCCAACCTTTCAGTTAACAGCTGATCGCTCTAGCCCATTGCGCCACGGAGACAGCCTTGCTCCAATCTCAACACCATCAGAACATATCTTCAAAGCTATTAGCGCAAAGAAAAAAAAGCGCCGCACCACCACCGGGTGGGCTCGAACCTCGAACCTTTCGGTTAACAGCCAATCGCGTTAGCCAATTGCGCCACAGAGACAGTCCTGCTCCACTCTCACCACCATCAGAACATATCTTCAAAGCTATCAGCACAAAGAAAAAAAAACGCCGCACCACCACCGGGTGGGCTCGAACCTCCAACCTTTCGGTTAACAGCCGATCGCGCAAGCCAATTGCGCCACGGAGACAGTCCTGCTCCACTCTCACCACCATCAGAACATATCTTCAAAGCTATCCGCCCAAAGAAAAAAAGCACCGCACCACCACCGGGTGGGCTCGAACCTCCAACCTTTCGGTCAACAGGTAATCGCGCTAGCCAATTGCGCCACGGAGAAAGTCCTGCTCCACTCTCACCACCATCAGAACATATCTTCAAAGCTATCAGCACAAAGAAAAAAAAGCGGCACACTATCACCGCCTGGGCTCGAACCTCCAACCTTTCGGTTAACAGCCGATCGCGCTAGCCAACTGCGCCACGGAGACAGTCGTGCTCCACTCTCACCACCATCAGAACATATCTTCAAAGCTATCAGCCCAAAGAAAAAAAGCGCCGCACCACCTCCGGGTGGGCTCGAACCTCCAACCTTTCGGTTAACAGCAGATCGCGCTAGCCTATTGCCCCACGGAGACAGTCGTGCTCCACTCTCACCACCGTCAGAACATTTCTTCAGAGCTATCACCCCAAAGAAAAAAAAGAGCCGCAGCACCACCGCGTCGGCTCGAACCTCCAACCTTTCGGTTAACAGCCGATCGCGCTAGCCAATTGCGCCACGAAGACAGTCCTGCTGCACTCTCACCACCATCAGAACATATCTTCAAACTATCAGCGCAAAAAACAGCGCCGCACCACCACCGGGTGGGCTCGAAACTCCAACTTTTTGGTTAACAGCCAATCACGCTTGCCCATTGCGCCACGGGGACAGTCTTGCTCCACTCTCACCACCATCAGAACATATCTTCAAAGCTATCAGCCCAAAGAAAAAAAAAGCGCCGCACCACCACCGGGTGGGCTCGAACCTTCAACCTTTCGGATAACAGCTGATCGCACTCGCCAATTGCGCCACGGAGGCAGTCGTGCTCCACTGTTACCACCATCAGAACATATCTTCAAAGCTATCAGCACAAAGAAAAAAAAAGCGCCGCTCCACCACCGGGTGGGCTCGAACCTCCAACCTTTCGGTTAACAGCCGATCGCGCTAGCCCATTGCGCCACGGAGATAGCCTTGCTCCACTCTCAACACCATCAGAACATATCTTCAAAGCTATTAGCGCAAAGAAAAAAAGCGCCGCACCTCCACCGGGTGGGCTCGAACCTCCAACCTTTCGGTTAAAAGCCGATCGCGCTAGCCAATTGCGCCACGAAGACAGTCCTGCTCCACTTTCACCACCATCAGAACATATCTTCAAAGCTATTAGTGCAAAGTAAAAAGCAACACACCACTCCCGGGAGGGCTCGAAACTCCAACCCTTCGGTTTACAGCCGATCGCGCTAGCCCATTGCGCCACGAGGACAGTCTTGCTCCACTCTCACCACCATCAGAACATATCTTCAAAGCTATCAGCACAAAGAAAAAAAAAGCGCCGCACCACCACCGGGTGCGCTCGAACCTCCAACCTTTCGGTTAACAGCCGATTGCGCAAGCCAATTGCGCCACGGAGACAGTCCTGCTCCACTTTCACCACCATCAGAACATATCTTCAAAGCTATCAGCCCAAAGAAAAAAAATACCGCACCACCACCGGGTGGGCTCGAACTTCCAACCTCTCGGTTAACAGCCAATCGCGCTAGCCAATTGCGCCACGGAGACAGTCCTGCTTCACTCTCACCACCATCAGAACATATCTTCAAAGCTATCAGCACAAAGAAAAAAAGCGCCACACCATCATCGGGTGGGCTCGAACCTCCAACCTTTCGGTTAACAACCGATCGCGCAAGCCAATTGCGCCACGGAGACAGTCCTACTCCACACTCACCACCGTCAAAACATTTTTTCAGAGCTATCACCCCAAAGAAAAAAAAGCGCCGCAACACCACCGGGTGGGCTCAAACCTCCAACCTTTCGGTTAACAGCCGATCGCGCAAGCCAATTGCGCCACGGAGACAGTCCTGCTTCACTCTCACCACCATCAGAACATATATTCAAAGCTATCAGCCCAAAGAATAGAAAGCGCCGCGCCACCACCGGGTGGGCTCGAACCTCCAACCTTTCGGTTAACAGCCGATCGCGCTAGCCCATTGCGCCACGGAGACAGCCTTGCTCCACTTTCAACACCATCAGAACATATCTTCAAAGCTATTAGCGCAAAGAAAAAAAGCGCCGCGCCACCACCGGGTGGGCTCGAACCTCCAACCTTTCGGTTAACAGCCGATCGCGCTAGCCAATTGCGCCACGGAGACAGTCCTGCTCCATTTTCACCACCATCAGAACATATCTTCAAAGCTAATAGTGCAAAGAAAAAAGCGCCACACCATCACCGGGTGGGCTCTAACCTCCAACCTTTCGGTTAACAGCCGATCGCGCAAGCCAATTGCGCCACGGAGACAGTCCTGCTCCACTCTCACCACCGTCAAAACATTTATTCAGAGCTATCACCTCAAAGAAAAAAAAGCGCCGCACCACCACCGGAAGGGCTCGAAACTCCAACCTTTCGGTTAACAGCCGATCGCGCTAGTCCATTGCGCCACGGACACAGTCTTGCTCCACTCTCACCACCATCAGAACATATCTTCAAAGCTATCAGCGCAAAGAAAAAA
Organism: Rhipicephalus microplus; assembly: GCF_043290135.1. Classification (NCBI taxonomy): domain Eukaryota; kingdom Metazoa; phylum Arthropoda; class Arachnida; order Ixodida; family Ixodidae; genus Rhipicephalus; species Rhipicephalus microplus. The sequence continues at coordinate 3,577,415 of NW_027464602.1, forward strand.
AAGCGCCACACCAGCACCGGGTGGGCTCGAACCTCCAACCTTTCGGTTAACAGCCGATTGCGCTAGCCCATTGCGCCACGGAGACAGTCTTGCTCCCTTCTCACCACCATCGGAACATATCTTCAAAGCTATCAGCGCAAAGAAAAAAGCAACACACCACTCCCGGGAGGGCTCGAACCTCCAACTTTTGGGTTAACAGCCGATCGCGCTGGCCAATTGCGCCACGGAGACAGTCCTGCTGCACTCTCACCACCATTAGAACATATCTTTCAAGCTATCAGCCCAAGGAATAAAAAGCGCCGACACCACCGGGTGGGCTCGAACCTCCAACCTTTTGGTTAACGGCCGATCGCGCTAGCCAATTGCGCCACGGAGACAATCGTGCTGCACGCTCACCACCATCAGAACATATCTTCAAAGCTATCAGCGCAAAGAAAAAAGCAACACACCACTCCCGGGAGGGCTCGAACCTCCAACTTTTGGGTTAACAGCCGATCGCGCTGGCCAATTGCGCCACGGAGACAGTCCTGCTGCACTCTCACCACCATTAGAACATATCTTTCAAGCTATCAGCCCAAGGAATAAAAAGCGCCGACACCACCGGGTGGGCTCGAACCTCTAACCTTTCGGTTAACAGCCGATCGCGCTAGCCAATTGCGCCACGGAGACAGTCCTGCTCCATTTTCACCACCATCAGAACATATCTTCAAAGCTAATAGTGCAAAGAAAAAAGCGCCACACCATCACCGGGTGGGCTCTAACCTCCAACCTTTCGGTTAACAGCCGATCGCGCAAGCCAATTGCGCCACGGAGACAGTCCTGCTCCACTCTCACCACCGTCAAAACATTTATTCAGAGCTATCCCCCCAAAGAAAAAAAAGCGCCGCACCACCACCGGGAGGGCTCGAAACTCCAACCTTTCGGTTAACAGCCGATCGCGCTAGTCCATTGCGCCACGGACACAGTCTTGCTCCACTCTCACCACCATCAGAACATATCTTCAAAGCTATCAGCGCAAAGAAAAAAAAGCGCCGCACCACCACCGGGTGGGCTCGAACCTCCAACCTTTCGGTTAACAGCCGATTGCGCTAGCCCATTGCGCCACGGAGACAGTCTTGCTCCCATCTCACCACCATCGGAACATATCTTCAAAGCTATCAGCGCAAAGAAAAAAGCAACACACCACTCCCGGGAGGGCTCGAACCTCCAACTTTTGGGTTAACAGCCGATCGCGCTGGCCAATTGCGCCACGGAGACAGTCCTGCGGCACTCTCACCACCATTAGAACATATCTTTCAAGCTATCAGCCCAAGGAATAAAAAGCGCCGACACCACCGGGTGGGCTCGAACCTCCAACCTTTTGGTTAACGGCCGATCGCGCTAGCCAATTGCGCCACCAAGACAATCGTGCTGCACGCTCACCACCATCAGAACATATCTTCAAAGCTATCAGTGCAAAGAAAAAAGCAACTCAGCACTCCCGGGAGGGCTCGAAACTCCAACCTTTCGGTTAACAGCCCATCGCGCTAGCCCACTGCGCCACGGAGACAGTCTTGCTCCACTCTCACCACCATCAGAACATATCTTCAAAGCTATCAGCGCAAAGAAAAAAAAGCGCCGCACCACCACCGGGTGGGCTCGAACCTCCAGCCTTTCGGTTAATGGCCGATCGCGCAAGCCATTTGCGCCACGGAAACAGACATGCTCCACTCTCACCACCATCAGAACATATCTTCAAACCTATCAGCCCCAAAAAAAAAGCACCGCACCACCACCGGGCGGGCTGGAACCTCCAACCTTTCGGTTAACAGCCAATCGCGTTAGCCAATTGCGCCACGGAGACAGTCCTGCTCCACTCTCACCACAATCAGAACATATCTTCAAAGCTATCAGCACAAAGAGAAAAAAGCGCCGCACCACCACCGGGTGGGCTCGAAACTCCAACCTTTCGGTTAACAGCCGATCGTGCTAGCCAATTGCGCCATGGAGACAGTCCTGCTCCAGTCTCACCACCATCAGAACATATCTTCAAAGCTATTAGTGCAAAGAAAAAAGCAGCACACCACTCCAGGAAGGACTCGAAACTCCAACCTTTCGGTTAACAGCCGATCGCGCTAGCCCATTGCGCCACGGGGACAGTCTTGCTTCACTCTCACCTCCATCAGTACATATCTTCAAAGCTATCAGCACAAAGAAAAAAAACGCCGCACCACCACCGGGTGGGCTCGAACCTCCAACCTTTCGGTTAACAGCCGATCGCGCTAGCCCATTGCGCCACGGGGACAGTCTTGCTCCACTCTCACCACCATCAGAACATATCTTCAAAGCTATCAGCACAAAGAGAAAAAAGCGCCGCACCACCACCGGGTGGGCTCGAAACTCCAACCTTTCGGTTAACAGCCGATCGCGCTAGCCAATTGCGCCAGGGAGACAGTCCTGCTCCACTCTCACCACCACCAGAACATATCTTCAAAGCTATTACCACAAAGAAAAAAGCAACACACCACTCCTGGGAGGGCTCGAAACTCCAACCTTTCGGTTAACAGCCGATCGCGCTAGCCCATTGCGCCACGGAGACAGCCTTGCTCCACTCTCACCACCATTAGAACATATCTTTCAAGCTATCAGCCCAAAGAATAGAAAGCGCCGCGCCACCACCGGGTGGGCTCGAACCTCCAACCTTTCGGTTAACAGCCGATCGCGCTAGCCAATTGCGCCACGGAGACAGTCCTGCTCCATTTTCACCACCATCAGAACATATCTTCAAAGCTAATAGTGCAAAGAAAAAAGCGCCACACCATCACCGGGTGGGCTCGAACCTCCAACCTTTCGGTTAACAGCCGATCGCGCAAGCCAATTGCGCCACGGAGACAGTCCTGCTCCACTCTCACCACCGTCAAAACATTTATTCAGAGCTATCACCCCAAAGAAAAAAAAGCGCCGCACCACCACCGGGAGGGCTCGAAACTCCAACCCTTCGGTTTACAGCCGATCGCGCTAGCCCATTGCGCCACGAGGACAGTCTTGCTCCACTCTCACCACCATCAGAACATATCTTCAAAGCTATCAGCACAAAGAAAAAAAAAGCGCCGCACCACCACCGGGTGGGCTCGAACCTCCAACCTTTCGGTTAACAGCCGATTGCGCAAGCCAATTGCGCCACGGAGACAGTCCTGCTCCACTCTCACCACCATCAGAACATATCTTCAAAGCTATCAGCCCAAAGAAAAAAAGCACCGCACCACCACCGGGTGGGCTCGAACTTCCAACCTTCCGGTTAACAGCCAATCGCGCTAGCCAATTGCGCGACGGAGACAGTCCTGCTTCACTCTCACCACCATCAGAACATATCTTCAAAGCTATCAGCACAAAGAAAAAAAAGCGCCACACCATCATCGGGTGGGCTCGAACCTCCAACCTTTCGGTTAACAACCGATCGCGCAAGCCAATTGCACCACGGAGACAGTCCTGCTCCACACTCACCACCGTCAAAACATTTCTTCAGAGCTATCACCCCAAAGAAAAAAAAGCGCCGCACCACCACCGGGTAGGCTCGAAACTCCAACCTTTCGGTTAACAGCCGATGGCGCTAGCCAATTGCGCCATGGAGACAGTCCTGCTCCACTCTCACCACCATCAGAACATATCTTCAAAGCCATCAGCCCAAAGAAAAAAAAGCACCGCACCACCACCGGGTGGGCTCGAACCTCCAACCTTTCGGTTAACAGCCAATCGCGCTAGCCAATTGCGCCACGGAGACAGTCCTGCTCCACTCTCACTACCATCAGAACATATCTTCAAAGCTATTAGCGCAAAGAAAAAAGCGCCGCGCCACCACCGGGTGGGCTCGAACCTCCAACCTTTCGGTTAACAGCCAATCGCGCTAGCCAATTGCGCCACGGAGACAGTCCTGCTTCACTCTCACCACCATCAGAACATATCTTCAAAGCTATCAGCACAAAGAAAAAAAGCGCCACACCATCATCGGGTGGGCTCGAACCTCCAACCTTTCGGTTAACAGCCGATCGCGCAAGCCAATTGCGCCACGGAGACAGTCCTGCTCCACACTCACCACCATCAAAACATTTCTTCAGAGCTATCACCCCAAAGAAAAAAAAAGCGCCGCACCACCACCGGGTGGGCTCGAACCTCCAACCTTTCAGTTAACAGCCGATCGCGCTAGCCGATTGCGCCACGGAGACAGTCCTGGTCCACTCTCACCACCATCAGAACATATCTTCAAAGCTATCAGCGCAAAGAAAAAAAAGCGCCGCGCCACCACCGGGTGGGCTCGAAATTCCAACCTTTCGGTTAACAGCCGATCGCGCTAGCCCATTGTGCCACGGAGACAGTCTTGCTCTACTCTCACCACCATCAGAACATATCATCAAAGCTATCAGCCCAAAAAAAAGCGCCGCACCACCACCGGGTGGGCTCGAACCTTCAACCTTTCGGTTAACAGCCGATCGCTCTAGCCAATTGCGCCACGTAGGCTGTCGTGCTCCACTCTTACCACCATCAGAACATATCTTCAAAGCTATCAGCACAAAGAAAAAAGCAACACACCACTCCCGGGAGGGCTCGAACCTCCAACTTTTCGGTTAACAGCCGATCGCGCTGGCCAATTGCTCCACGGAGACAGTCCTGCTGCACTCTCACCACCATTAGAACATATCTTTCAAGCTATCAGCCCAAAGAAAAAAAAGCGCCGCACCACCACCGGGTGGGCTCGAACCTCCAACCTTTTGGTTAACGGCCGATCGCGCTAGCCAATTGCGCCACGGAGACAATCGTGCTCCACGCTCACCAACATCAGAAAATATCTTCAAAGCTATCATCGCAAAGAAAAAAGCAACACACCCCACCCGGGAGGGCTCGAACCTCCAACTTTTTGGTTAAAAGCCGATCGCGCTAGCCAATGGCGCCACGGGGACAGTCCTGCTCCACTCTCACCACCGTCAGAACATTTCTTCAGAGCTATCAGCCTAAAGAAAAAAAGCGCCGCACCATCACCGGGTGGGCTCGAACCTACAACCTTTCGGTTAACAGCCGATCGCGCTAGCCAGTTGCGCCACAGAGACTTTTTTTTTTTTTCTTTATTGCCTTTTAATAACCACAAGCAAAGGAAATACATACAAAATATGTACACTTACTAAAACACCAGCTTCAACTTGGCCAGTGCACTTGGTTTAAAAAGGCTTCACAGAAGCCAATTGGTCGAGCACAGGTAACCACTCGGGGGGTTCAGGCAGCGCTTTAAACACGTCTCGTGTATACAGCATACTCTCAACAAAATAGTCTCTCGCTGAACGTGCGTCTACACGCATATGTCGAACATCCATTCTTGTCCTCCACACACTATGCATGCAAAGCAACATTAACATGTCACTCGGCACTTCCCCTGCAGCTGCACACGGAAGAAAACGGATTCCAAAAGCGTTGATAGGTAGTTCTTTTTTTATAGTCCGTTGTAGTACGTCCCACAAGAACACAGCATCATGGCAGTCGAGAAAGATATGATTTATCGTTTCTGGTTTGCCGCAGATTAGACAGTTGACGGACCACGGTACAAAAAGCCCTTTACTTTTTAGCCATGGCAGTACAGGGAGAGTGCCGGTATGCACTTGAAAGAAGAATGTTTTGACAGAGGGTCTGACCGGCATTCTCTTAACACGTTTAAACACGTCACGCTCAGAACCTAGCCTGCACGAAGCTCGGTAGACGGGCACTGGCAGGAAGACATCAAGAAGGTCACGATACAGTTTCTTTTTAGTCACGTCGGACAAGTATTCGTACGAAAATCTTTCCTTGAGCAGGCGTGTAGCTGTAACTACTTCTCGCAAATAAGGACTGAGTGGTCCAGCTTCGAAGGAAAAAGATGACACGACGAAATCAGATAAGGGGGTCTGCAGTCTTGCTTGGATCACAGTTCTCAAGAAATTGTCAGTTTGATCTCGAGCGAACATGAATCTGCTCACCAACTGCTTAAAAAACAAATGCAAAAGCCCCAGACCACCATATTTTACCCTATGAAATAAATTGCACCGGCTCGTGCGCTCCCACTGCGACCCCCATATAAAGGTCGCGAATACTCGGTGCATTTTCTGGACCGAAGTGCGGGTCATGGTTAACACTTGTAATACATAAAACACTTTTGCAATCAGAAATACATTGCACACGGACGCTTTTGCAAACATTGATAAATTGCGACCTCCCCACTTATCAGTACAATTTTTAATGCGTTGACGTTCCTCAGACCAATACTCCGTAGCATTGCGGTAGTGATCCAAAGGCACACCGAGGTACTTTCCGGGCATGATTTTCCAATTCATGTTACAGTAAACTTCGGGTGTGCTTTGCCACTGGCCATGCCAAACGCCTAGACATTTTGGCCAACTAATTGCGCTGCCCGTTGCTGCACAGAATTCCCTAGCTATTCGTACAACTTCTTGCACACTTTCTTTGTCACTGCAAAACACTGCGACGTCATCAGCATAGGCTAAAATTCTAATTCCACTGGTCAGAAACGTATACCCTCTTATACTTGGTGATGCAAGTATTCGTAAACAGAAGGGCTCTAAGTAAAGCGCGAAAAGGAGTGGCGACAAGGCACAACCTTGCTTCACGCTCGAGCGCACAGGAATTGAAGCACTTACTTCTTTGTTGATTACTAAATTAGCCCTGCAATCGTGATACACCATTCTAACGCCTTCTGTAATGACAGTTCCTACATTCACATGTTCCAGCAATAAAAACAAAATTTCATGTACGACTTTATCGAACGCTTTGTGCAGGTCTAGCTGAATCATGGCCACGCGGTCATTATTTGCATCACAGCATTCTAGAATACTTCTGGTTACGTGTATATTTGTGAATATGGTTCTGCCCTTAATCCCACATGTCTGATGCGGGCCGACAAGGGATGTGACAACACTTTGGAGCCGTCTTGCTAGGACCTTCGTGTATATTTTATAGTCAGTGTTGCTCAAACTGATAGGTCGGTAGGATTCCACTGAAAGTAGCTTTGCGGGGTCATCAGTTTTGGGGATTAATACTACGTGTGCTGTCCTAAATGAATGAGGTGTTTGCTGCTTGTCGTAGCATTCTCTGATCACTCGGTGTAATGCCAGTGCCATTTCTGTCTTAAAAAATTTGTATATGGCAGCACCAAGCCCATCCGGCCCTGGTGACTTGCCGTTACCCAGGTTATCTATAGCTGATTCAATTTCTGCCACAGTGATTTCTACTTCCAGTAGCTCCCGCTCAGAGTCTTCCAATCTCGGCATAAGGGTCAGAAAGTCCTCTTTGAATCGTTCGGGGTCATTGATTGTATGGCTAAGGAGTTGCGTATAAAACTCGACAAAGGCGTGCTTTATCTGTTCGCGGTCCCGGGTAATGTAATTGCGGTATCGAATTTCATTTATCTCTTTGTTTGCTGCATGTTTCTTTTCTTCACTGAGCACCCGCTTAGTGGGCGTTTCACCCATCCACAGCCGTTCAGTGCGAGCCCTTATCATTGCTCCGCGGTACTTTTCGTCGTCGATGAATTCGAGCTTTGCTTTCGCCTCCTTTATTTCTTTCTTAAATTTTCCCGGCACTTCATTTTCTACGCTTAACATGTAGTCTAGTTCGCTTTGTAACTGCCTCTCTTGTTGCCTTTCCCGATTACGTAATACACAGGCTCTTTCAATCGCTATCATCTTTATATCACACTTCATTTGCTCCCACACAGCTATGAAGTTATTGGTCTCCAAACGAAGAGCATTTGAAAGACATTCTTTGGTTTTTGTGACAAATATTTCATCTTGCAGCAGCTTTTCATTAAATTTCCATAGAAACCAATTAAACTTCGCAGCCTTACGTTTTTCGCCAATGTTGACCTTGACCAGACAATGATCACTAAAACTAAGATGTTGAATTTGATAAGATGAGCATAGTGGCACCAACTTTGCCGACAAATATATTCTGTCTAACCTCGCGTGCGAATGACCTTGAAAGTGCGTATATCCTACTTCACCCTCTCGCGTCATTACATAACCGACATCTTCCAGCCCTGTCTCGTTCACTATTTTATTCAACAGCTCAGCGCTTCTATCGCGCACATTGAAGCTCGTTGTCTTATCCTCAGCTCTACAGACACAATTGAAGTCCCCTAGAACCACAACATTTCTTTCCGTTTTCAAGAATCCTTCAATCGCTCTGAAAAAAAAAACCCGTTCGCGCGATCTATTCGGTGCATAAACACACACAACGCGCCAAGGCATTCCAGAAACACTGAAGTCGCACACAACCAGCCTACCGCTATCGCAGGTAGACACATTTTCAACAACCGCGATACTACTACGTATGAAAACGACACAGCCTCCTGACCGCCCAACAGCATGACAAACGCAGACATTGTACCTAGAGCGAAAAACTTGAACCATTTGCTCCGTTTGTTCTTCACTTTCCATTTTAGTTTCTTGTACAGCCAGGAGGTCTATGTCGTTTTCTAACAAAATGCGACTAATCTGGCATTGTCTCCTGCGCGAACACAGGCCTCTTGAGTTCAACGTCGCGATGCAAATACCAGTTTTAAAGTTAGTCGCCATTTCTTGAAGGTTGTTTCGTCAGGTGTCATACTCACGTCGCAACAGTGGTTGCGTGTGCTCAGCGTAGAAGGCCTCGGAACGTCTCCTCCGCTACGGCGGGGCCGACGTTTGAGTGCCCCTACGGTCAGGAGACAGGTTTGGTCGTGGTTTAAAGGTAGGCCGACGACCAGTCGCCGTCTTTGTTGGAGGTTCATTGATGGCCGACGTGTCAACATTTCCGGTACGGTCAGGTGTTTCACGAGCTCGCTTAAAAGCGATAGCACCGGCCTTGGTCATCTCGGCGTCCGTTGCTTCCGGGCCGCCCTCTCGCGCAGCTGAAGATGACTTGCTCGCTGCTGTAGCGTCGTTCTCTACTGCTGCCGTGTCTAAATTCGTTCCTGGCGCACCAGAGTGCTTGTCGCCTTTATTGGTAGATTCCAGTGCGGCCCCAGAAGACTGTTCAGGGGGCGTGGCAGGGCCTTCCGTATAACCGTCTTCCCTGCTCGCTTCTTCGGCATCCACGGCATCCATCAGGTGTTCAGACACTTCGTCTGTTTGGCCTGGGCCCGCAATGCTGGCGTACGACCTCACACAGTGGGCGTCATCGTGGCCATAGCGACGACAGACCCCACAGCGCGGCACGCGGCAATCCCGTCGAATGTGTCCGATAGCCCGGCATCGGAGGCATAGCGGTGCTCTGCCAGGAATTACGACGAGCGCCATATCCTCCGCAACTCGCAGTTGGTGTGGCAGGTCGTCCACGGACACGCCCGCGTGTAGCCTCAGCGTGACCGACCGCGTGGTTGAACCTTTATCATTGCAACCCTGCACCTTCCATTTATCTCTGCTTATCTCGGTCACTTTTCCGTAGGGCGTTAAGGCGACTCGCACAGCCTCGTCCGGCACGCCATGAAGAAGCCAGTACAACTTCAGCCGCACACCTCGATCACGGGGGTCAACCACCATACAGCGATGGTCCTTTAGATCAAAAGACTCCGCCGCCAGCATCTTCTTTTTACCCTCATCATCCTTGAACGTCACTGCCCATACATGATTCATTTGGTATGCCCCTAGGGCAACCACTTCCGGCAGCAGCGAAAGACGAGCAAGGCTGTCTCGGACATGCTCCACTCGATATGGCCTGGCTTTCAAGTTTCCGTGCAAAAAAACCGTGTGCAAAACGGAATCACCTGAAGGCAGCTGAGGCAGAACAACCTGGAAATCTTCGCCTGGCTTTTCGGTACACCTGATACCGCGGCCCACACGGGCCGCTGAAACCGCCCCTACGCGGGAGCACATGATAAACACGTCCGTTCACTGTCGTGGCCGGAAGTGGAATGATTGCGCCACGGAGACAGTCTTGCTCCCTTCCCACCACCATCAGAGCATATCTTCAAAGCTATAACCCCATAGAAAAAAAAGCGCCGCACCACCACTGGGTGGGCTCGAACCTCCGACCTTTTGGTTAACAGCCGATCGCGCTAGCCAATCGGTGTAATGCAAAAGCCACGGAGACAGTCCTGCTCCACTCTCACCACCATCATAACATATCTTCAAAGCTATCAGCACAAAGAAAAAAAAGCGCCGCACCCCCACCGGGTGGGCTCGAAACTCCAACCTTTCGGTTAACAGCCGATCGCGCTAGCCAATTGCGCCATGGAGACAGTCCTGCTCCACTCTCACCACCATCAGAACATAATTCAAAGCTATTACCACAAAGAAAAAAGCAACACACCACTCCTGGGAGGGCTCGACACTCCAACGTTTCGGTTAACAGCCGATCGCGCTAGCCCATTGCGCCACGGAGATAGCCTTGCTCCACTCTCAACACCATCAGAACATATCTTCAAAGCTATTAGCGCAAAGAAAAAAAGCGCCGCACCACCACCGGGTGGGCTCGAACCTCCAACCTTTCGGTTAAAAGCCGATCGCGCTAGCCAATCGCGCCACGGAGACAGTCCTGCTCCACTTTCACCACCATCAGAACATATCTTCAAAGCTATTAGTGCAAAGAAAAAAGCAGCACACCGTTCCCGGGAGGGCTCAAAACTCCAACCCTTCGGTTTACAGCCGATCGCGCTAGCCCATTGCGCCACGAGGACAGTCTTGCTCCACTCTCACCACCATCAGAACATATCTTCAAAGCTATCAGGGCAAAGAAAAAAGCAACACACCACTCCAGGGTGGGCTCGAACCTCCAACCTTTCGGTTAACAGCCGATCACGCTAGCCAATTGCGCCACGGAGACAGTCCTGCTCCACTCTCACCACCGTCAGAACATTTCTTCAGAGCTATCAGCCCAAAGAAAAAAAAGCGCTGCACCACCACCGGTTGGGCTCGAACCTCCAACCTTTCGGTTAGCAGCCGATCGCGCTAGCCAATTGCCCCACAGAGACAGTCGTGCTCCACTCTCACCATCGTCAAAACATCTCTTCAGAGCTATCACCCCAAAGAAAAAAAAGCGCCGCACCACCACCGGTTGGGCTCGAACCTCCAACCTTTCGGTTAACAGCCGATTGCACTAGCCAATTGCGCCACGAAGACTGTCCTGCTCCACTCTCACCACCATCAGAACATATCTTCAAAGCTAATACCGCAAAGAAAAAAGCAACACACCACTCCTGGGAGGGCTCGAGACTCCAACCTTTCGGTTAACAGCCGATCGCGCTAGCCCATTGTGCCACGGAGGCAGTCTTTCTCCACTCTCACCATCATCAGAACATATCTTCAAAGCTATCAGCACAAAGAAAAAAAAGCGCTGCACCACCACCGTGTGGGCTCGAACCTCCAACCTTTCGGTTAACAGCCAATCGCGCTAGCCCATTGCGCCACGAAGACAGTCTTGCTCCACTCTCACCACCATCAGAACATATCTTCAAAGCTATCAGCGCAAAGGAAAAAGCAACACACCACTCCCGGGAGGGCTCGAAACTCCAACCTTTCGGTCAACAGCCGATCGCGCTAGCCCATTGCGCCACGGAGACAGTCTTGCTCCCTTCTCACCACCATCAGAACATAACTTCAAAGCTATCAGCCCAAAAAAAAGCACCGCACCACCACCGGGTGGGCTCGAACTTCCAACCTTTCGGTTAACAGCCGATCGCGCTAGCCAATTGCGCCACGGAGACAGTCGTGCTCCACTCTCACCACCATCAGAACTTATCTTCAAAGCTATCAGCGCAAAGAAAAAAGCAAAACACCACTCCCGGGAGGGCTCGAACCTCCAACTTTTCGGTTAACAGCCGATCGCGCTGGCCAATTGCGCCACGGAAAAAGTCCTGCTCAACTCTCACCACAATTAGAACATATCTTCAAAGCTATCAGCCCAAAGAAAAAAAAAAGCGCCGCACCACCACCGGGTGGGCTCGAACCTCCAACTTCTCGGTTAACAGCCGATCGCGCTAGCCAATTGCGCCACGGGGACCGTCCTGCTCCACTCTCACCACCGTCAGACCATTTTTTTAGAGCTATCACTCCAAAGAAAAAAAAGCGCCGCACCACCACCGGGTGTGCTCGAACCTCCAACCTTTCGGTTGACAGCCGATCGCGCTAGCCAATTGCCCCACGGAGACAGTCGTGCTCCACTCTCACCACCGTCAGAACATCTCTTCAGAGCTATCACCCCAAAGAAAAAAAAGCACCGCACCACCACCGGTTGGGCTAGAACCTCAAACCTTTCGGTTAACAGCCGATCGCGCTAGCCAATTGCGCCACGAAGACTGTCCTGCTTCACTCTCACCACCATCAGAACATATCTTCAAAGTTATTACCGCAAAGAAAAAAGCAACACACCACTCCCGGGAGGGCTCAAAACTCCAACCTTTCGGTTAACAGCCGATCGCGCTAGCCCATTGCGCCACGGAGACAGTCTTGCTCCACTCTCACCACCATCAGAACATATCTCCAAAGCTATCATCGCAAAGAAAAAAGCAACACACCACTCCCGGGAGGGCTCGAAACTCCAACCTTTCGGTCAACAGCCGATCGCGCTAGCCCATTGCGCCACGGAGACAGTCTTGCTCATCTCTCACCACCATCAGAACATATCATCAAAGCTATCGGCCCAAAGAAAAAAAGCACCGCACCACCACCGGGTGGGCTCGAACCTCCAACCTTTCGGTCAACAGGTAATCGCGCTAGCCAATTGCGCCACGGAGACTTTTTTTTTTTTTTTTTATTTATTGCCTGGCATGGACATTGTACAGGGCAATCATTGCACACACATATATTACAATACAAAGAAAAAGAAAAAAAAAAACAAGCATTGCCATCAGTCCCATTTGTACTGATGTTGTCCTCTAAAATATACTTAAGGTTTGCCAGGGGTTCAAACCTTGACAACCATTCTGGCTCGATATCCTCTATTTTGCTACACTCAATGAATGCAGACATGCTTTGCCTGAAATAAATTACTGCTGGTTTTGCGTCCGGGTCGAAATGGTATCCGGCCATTCGTGCACGCCATATACAGTGGAGACCGGTCAACATCACTACATCGAATGGGACCCCATCATCATTTGTTACTGCGAGGTACCTTATTCCGTGTGGGTCTAGTGGAAAATCCTTCTTTATTGTCCTCTGTAATATGTCCCAAAAATGTACCCCTTCCCAACAATGCAAAAAAACATGGTCTATTGTTTCTGGTTTCTTACATATCAAGCAGTGTGACCCCCATAGTGTAAAAAAACCCCGTTCCTCTGTGAAAGTCTTTACTGATAGTGTTCCTGTGTGTAACTTGAAGAAAAAAGTTTTCACCCCTGTAGGTACCTGCATGTTTCTCACCCGCTTCAGTACGTTTTGTCCCGGTCTTCCACTGTATATGGCCCTGTACAATGGTACTGGCAAAACCATAGCACATACATCTCTGTACAATTCTTTTCTTCTAACACTTGCTAGATAATCTATCGAAAAGCGTACAGATAAAAAACGTACACTGTCTACCACTTCCTTGAGATACCCACGCAACGTCACGGGCCGGCTATCCGTAGTAACAACAAAATCTGGTAAGGCACTGCCTAACCTGAGCTGGCATACCGTACGTAAAAACGGATCCCTGACGTCACGGAAAAACAAAAATCTATTTACTACTTGTCTCACAAATAGGTGCGCCAAACCAAGACCTCCGTCCTTCACGCGCCTGAACAAGTTGGTCCGTCTGCACCTTTCCCATTTCGAGCCCCATATAAAAACTGCGAACACTCTGTGCAGCCTTTGCACGTTGATCCTTGAACAATGTAACACCTGCATCACATACCACAGTTTAGCGATAAAAAACATGTTGCACACAGTAGCCCTAGCGAAAACAGACAGGTTCATGCCTTTCCACCTGTCTGCTTTTTCCTTCGTCTCTTTTGTTTGACGCGACCAATACTCCTCGCTGCCGTTATAACATTCCAGGGGAACACCGAGGTACCTTGTCGGTGTTTCCGTCCAGTGCACATTCGCAAAAAGGTCCGGCTTTGAAGGCCACCTTCCGTGCCAAAGCCCAAGAGATTTCGCCCAGTTTACGCGGCTTCCTGTGACGCTACAAAAATGTTTCACAACACTTATCGTTTCCTCTACACTTTCTTTGTTCGTACAACACACCGCAATGTCGTCTGCATATGCCAGCAGCTTAACTTCCACTGCCGCCAAGCTGAAGCCACGAATTTTTTCATTTTCATTTATCGCTAAGCACATCGCTTCGATGTAAATACAAAACAAAAGTGGACTGAGGGGGCAGCCCTGGCGCACAGAACGCATTACGTGAATGGGGGCCCCCAAAGACTTGTTAACAATTAAACGTGTTGTGCAGTTCTGGTACGCCAAGGCCACTCCCTCCTTGATGATGGAACCGACATTAATATGATCTAAGATGACAAACAAAATCTCATGCGCAACACAATCAAAAGCTTTCTCCAGGTCTATCTGGAGCACAGCAACGCCAAGTGAATCTTCGTCACAACACTCCAGCACACACCGCATCTTGTGAATGTTTGAGCTAATGGTTCTGCCTTTGATTCCACAAGTTTGGTGCTCTCCAACAATTTCTTTAATGACACCTTGAAGTCGCGCTGCCAGAACCTTCATAAAAATCTTGTAGTCGACATTGGTCAGCGATATGGGCCTATACGATGTCACCAGTTTAAGTTTTTCCCCTTCGTCCGTTTTAGGAATTAATATCGTATGCGCTTTGCTGAAGGAGGGCGGCAGAGTTTTCCGTTCGTACGCCTCATTGAACAGCTCAGCTAACCCCGGGGACAGTTCTATTCTAAACGTCTTATACCATGCTGCGGTTAGGCCATCGGGTCCCGGTGACTTTCCGGGGTTCAGATGACCAATCGCGCGTTCCACTTCACCTTCCGTTATTCTGCCTTCTAAAAGCTTTTTTGTGTCGTCACTAAGCCGCGGCAAGCGCTTGAGAAACTCTTCTTTGAAACCATGTACATTCGCTTTTCGAATTGCAAAAAGTGACTGATAATACGCAACAAAGGCCCGTTCGATGCTTTCATTGTCGCTCGCGAGAGTCCCGTTGCAATAGACCTTATCGATGTGGTTTCGGCGTCCTTGCGCTTTTTCGAGACCAAGCGCCCTTTTTGTGGGCGTCTCACCCGCGGCAAGATCATTTGCGCGCGCGCGAACCCAGGCGCCTCGATAACGCTCTCTGTCATGCAGTTCTAATTTTTCCTTGACACTGCGCACCTCGTCTTTGCAAGTCCCAGGCTCCCGACTTTCTAGGGCTATCAGCTGCTGCAGTGTTTTCTTAAGACTTCTTTCTTTTATTTGCGCTTCGAATTTTAGCGTGCTCGATCTGTCAAGCGCTTTCATTTTCACCTTCTGCTTTAAACACTCCCATTTCTCTGCTACTGTTTCCGTTTTTTCCATAAGCACTTCATTAATGGTCTCGTGCACTGCTTCTAAAAATGGTTCATCTTTTAGTAACAATGCGTTCAGTTTCCATAAATCCCAGTTGAAAACCTTACGCTGTTTCTTCATGCCTATGCGACACACAACCAAACAGTGATCTGAAAACGACACTGGCTCAACCGAAAAATCGTGACACATAGGCAATACATCTAGGGATAGGTATATGCGGTCTAAACGTGCATGGCTATTGCCATGAAATCGCGTGTAGATCACTTCGCGATTTGCTGCCACACATTCATACACGTCTTCCAAGTCATTTTCGGTTATTAATTTGCCTAGCACGTCACTGCTTTTGTCACGAACGCCAGTGCTATTGACTCTATCGCGAGCCCTTAAAACACAGTTAAAATCACCTAACAAAACCACCCTCTTATCACACTTTGTCCACTGAAACAGGTTAGAAAAAAACTGAGCACGCTCTTCTACACTATTCGGTGCGTATACGCATATAACTCTGAATTCAGTGGCACCATAAACAAAGTCACAATAAACAATTCTGCCCGACTGGCATGAAAAAACACTTTGCACAAGAAGGCTTTGCAATTTTTTTACAAAAAGAACACAACCCGCGGACGTTCCTATCGAGTGGCTTACGACCGCGTAATATCGGTCAGTGAAACAGCGCACCATGCTCCCGGTCTCCTCCTCTCCGTCTACCTTAGTTTCCTGGACGGCTAGGACGTCTATGTCTTGGTCTGTGAGCAACCGATAGAGCTGACTTTGCCTACGCCTAGCCGCCAACCCTCTGACGTTAAGCGTAGCTATACTGAATGGCGGAGTTAATTCCATAGTGACTTGTTCGCTAAAGGAGTAGGCCCGGAGCATGGCGCTTACCCTTCACGACCAGCCCTCGGCTAGCCGCCTCCAGGACCATCCTGCTTCCCAGCGCTGTTTTCTTTTGCCTTGTCCTCCAGTCTCCGGTCGGTAGGGACTTTCGGCTTAGGTTTGAGACTACGCCGCCTCCCTTGCGGCGCCTTCGCAGGCGGCTCCTGGCTGCTGGTGGACGACGCCCCGTCCTGCTCTACCGAGTCGTCGAGTGGACGCTTTAGCGTGGCGCTGGTCACGCACATCTCGTCGTCGCTGTCCGCCGCCGTCTCTCCCTGACCCTCCGTTGTATCAGCTGTCCCCACTGGAACCACGTCCGTCTCGACCCGCTCAGGCTCGGCCGCTGACGGGGCGCTGGCCGGTGTAGTCGAAAGCTGGCGAGTCTCCGGAAACTTGGGTGTGTCTGCCTGCGCCGCCCCTCCAGTAGTCACAGGGACCACTGGGCTTCCGACCCCTTTGGCGGCGTCCTCTGCCTCGGCCGCGTCCATGACGTGATCAGCCATCGCCTCGTTCTTCGCTGGCCCCATTGCACTGGCGTACGTTCGAACGCAATCCGCCTCGACGTGTCCGAAGCGTTTGCACCGCGAGCAACGGGGAACCTTGCACTCTCGGCGGACGTGCCCTTTGCCTTGGCAGCGCAAGCATTGCATCGGCCGACCAGGCACAACCAGCAAGGCCAGCTCTCCATCGATCCTGATCTGGTGCGGAAGGTCTTCGACCCTGACGCCGCTTTTCAGCTTCAGGAGAGCTGTTCTCGTGGTCGAACACTTGTCGGCCATGCCCGGGACACGCCACCGCTCACGGCTCACCTCCACGACCTTGCCGAAAGCCGACAGCGCCGTCCGTACTTCTTCGTCGCTCACCCCGTGAAGCAGCCAGTGAATTCGTAGCCGCACCTGCTGGTCCTGTGGGTCGACGACGACGCAGCGCCGCCCCTTCACCTGCAGCTCCTTCAAGGCGAGCAGGCGTTTTGTGGGAGCGGCATCATTGAATGTCACCGCCCACAAGTGGTTAACCTGGTATGCACCGAGGCTTACCACATCCGGCAGCAGGCCCGTTGGCGTCAATGCGTCCCTGAAATCTTCGACCTTGTATGGCCTCGCTCGTACATCACCGTGTAAAAACACGGTGTTGATAACAAGTCGTCCTTTTGGCATTTGCGGCAAAATAAACTGGTATTCGCTATCTCCGTTCCTGTTTCCGCGGCTAAGATTGGCCGCTGTCGCCGCTCCGCTGGAGCTCATGATCCTGCGATCCGTTCAGCACGACTGCCGGAAGCAGAATGATTGCGCCACGGAGACAGTCCTGCTCCACTCTCACCACCATCACAACATATCTTCAAAGCTATCAGCACAAAGAAAAAAAAGCGGCACACCATCACCGCGTGGGCTCGAACCTCCAACCTTTCGGTTAACCGCTGATCGCGCTAGCCAAATGCGCCACGGAGACAGTCGTGCTCCACTCTCACCACCATCAGAACATATCTTCAAAGCTATCAGCCCAAAGAAAAAAAAGCGCCGCACCACCTCCGGGTGGGCTCGAACCTCCAACCTTTCGGTTAACAGCCGATCGCGCTAGCCTATTGCACCACGGAGACAGTCCTGCTCCACTCTCACCACCGTCAGAACATTTCTTCAGAGATATCACCCCAAAAAAAAAGAGCCGCAGCACCACCGGGTGGGCTCGAACCTCCAACCTTTCGGTTAACAGCCGATCGCGCTAGCCAATTGCGCCACGAAGACAGTCCTGCTGCACTCTCACCACCATCAGAACATATCTTCAAACTATCAGCGCAAAAAAAAAGCGCCGCACCACCACCGGGTGGGCTCGAAACTCCAACCTTTTGGTTAACAGCCGATCGCGCTAGCCAATTGCGCCACAGAGACAGTCTTGCTCCACTCTCAACACCATCAGAACATATCTTCAAAGCTACAAGCGCAAAGAAAAAAAAGCGCCGCACCACCACCGGGTGGGCTCGAACCTCCAACCTTTCGGTTAACAGCCGATCGCGCTAGCCAATTGCGCCACGGGGACAGTCTTGCTCCACCCTCACCACCATCAGAACATATCTTCAAAGCTATCAGCCCAAAGAAAAAAAGCACCGCACCACCACCGGGTGGGCTCGAACTTCCAACCTTTCGGTTAACATCCATTCGCGCTAGCCAATTGTGCCACGGAGACAGTCCTGCTTCACTCTCACCACCATCAGAACATATCTTCAAAGCTATCAGCACAAAGAAAGAAAAGCGCCACACCATCATCGAGTGGGCTCGAACCTCCAACCTTTCGGTTAACAACCGATCGCGCAAGCCAATTGCACCACGGAGACAGTCCTGCTCCACACTCACCACTATCAGAACATATCTTCAAAGCTATCAGCGCAAAGAAAAAAAAGCGCCGCACCACCACCGGGTGGGCTCGAACCTCCAACCTTTCGGTTAACAGCCGATTGCGCAAGCCAATTGCGCCACGGAGACAGCCTTGCTCCAATCTCAACACCATCAGAACATATCTTCAAAGCTATTAGCGCAAAGAAAAAAAGCGCCGCACCACCACCGGGTGGGCTCGAACATCCAACCTTTCGGTTAACAGCCGATCGCGCTAGCCAATTGCGCCACGGAGACAGTCCTGCTCCACTCTCACCACCATCACAACATATCTTCAAACCTATCAGCACAAAGAAAAAAAAACGCCGCACCACCACCGGGTGGGCTCGAACCTCCAACCTTTCGGTTAACAGCCGATCGCGCAAGCCAATTGCGCCATGGAGACAGTCCTGCTCCACTCTCACCACCATCAGAACATATCTTCAAAGCTATCGGCCCAAAGAAAAAAAGCACCGCACCACCACCGGGTGGGCTCGAACCTCCAACCTTTCGGTCAACAGGTAATCGCGCTAGCCAATTGCGCCACGGAGACAGTCTTGCTCCACTCTCACCACCATCACTACATATCTTCAAAGCTATCAGCACAAAGAAAAAAAACGCCGCACCACCACCGGGTGGGCTCGAACCTCCAACCTTTCGGTTAACAGCCGATCGCGCAAGCCAATTGCGCCACGGAGACAGTCCTGCTCCACTCTCACCACCATCAGAACATATCTTCAAAGCTATCGGCCCAAAGAAAAAAAGCACCGCACCACCACCGGGTGGGCTCGAACCTCCCACCTTTCGGTCAACAGGTAATCGCGCTAGCCAATTGCGCCACGGAGACAGTCCTGCTCCACTGTCACCACCATCACAACATATCTTCAAAGCTATCAGCACAAAGAAAAAAAAGCGGCACACCATCACCGCGTGGGCTCGAACCTCCAACCTTTCGGTTAACCGCTGATCGCGCTAGCCAAATGCGCCACGGAGACAGTCGTGCTCCACTCTCACCACCATCAGAACATATCTTCAAAGCTATCAGCCCAAAGAAAAAAAAGCGCCGCACCACCTCCGGGTGGGCTCGAACATCCAACCTTTCGGTTAACAGCCGATCGCGCTAGCCTATTGCACCACGGAGACAGTCCTGCTCCACTCTCACCACCGTCAGAACATTTCTTCAGAGATATCACCTCAAAAAAAAGAGCCGCAGCACCACCGGGTGGGCTCGAACCTCCAACCTTTCGGTTAACAGCCGATCGCGCTAGCCAATTGCGCCACGAAGACAGTCCTGCTGCACTCTCACCACCATCAGAACATATCTTCAAACTATCAGCGCAAAAAAAAAGCGCCGCACCACCACCGGGTGGGCTCGAAACTCCAACCTTTTGGTTAACAGCCGATCGCGCTAGCCAATTGCGCCACAGAGACAGTCGTGCTCCACTCTCACCACCATCAGAACATATCTTCAAAGCTATCAGCCCAAAGAAAAAAAAGCGCCGCACCACCTCCGGGTGGGCTCGAACCTCCAACCTTTCGGTTAACAGCCGATCGCGCTAGCCAAATGCGCCACGGAGACAGTCGTGCTGCACTCTCACCACCATCACAACATATCTTCAAAGCTATCAGCACAAAGAAAAAAAAGCGGCACACCATCACCGCGTGGGCTCGAACCTCCAACCTTTCGGTTAACCCCTGATCGCGCTAGCCAAATGCGCCACGGAGACAGTCGTGCTCCACTCTCACCACCATCAGAACATATCTTCAAAGCTATCAGCCCAAAGAAAAAAAAGCGCCGCACCACCTCCGGGTGGGCTCGAACCTCCAACCTTTCGGTTAACAGCCGATCGCGCTAGCCTATTGCACCACGGAGACAGTCCTGCTCCACTCTCACCACCGTCAGAACATTTCTTCAGAGATATCACCCCAAAAAAAAAAGAGCCGCAGCACCACCGGGTGGGCTCGAACCTCCAACCTTTCGGTTAACAGCCGATCGCGCTAGCCAATTGCGCCACGAAGACAGTCCTGCTGCACTCTCACCACCATCAGAACATATCTTCAAACTATCAGCGCAAAAAAAAAAGCGCCGCACCACCACCGGGTGGGCTCGAAACTCCAACCTTTTGGTTAACAGCCGATCGCGCTAGCCAATTGCGCCACAGAGACAGTCTTGCTCCACTCTCAACACCATCAGAACATATCTTCAAAGCTACAAGCGCAAAGAAAAAAAAGCGCCGCACCACCACCGGGTGGGCTCGAACCTCCAACCTTTCGGTTAACAGCCGATCGCGCTAGCCAATTGCGCCACGGGGACAGTCTTGCTCCACCCTCACCACCATCAGAACATATCTTCAAAGCTATCAGCCCAAAGAAAAAAAGCACCGCACCACCACCGGGTGGGCTCGAACTTCCAACCTTTCGGTTAACATCCATTCGCGCTAGCCAATTGTGCCACGGAGACAGTCCTGCTTCACTCTCACCACCATCAGAACATATCTTCAAAGCTATCAGCACAAAGAAAAAAAAGCGCCACACCATCATCGAGTGGGCTCGAACCTCCAACCTTTCGGTTAACAACCGATCGCGCAAGCCAATTGCACCACGGAGACAGTCCTGCTCCACACTCACCACTATCAGAACATATCTTCAAAGCTATCAGCGCAAAGAAAAAAAAGCGCCGCACCACCACCGGGTGGGCTCGAACCTCCAACCTTTCGGTTAACAGCCGATTGCGCAAGCCAATTGCGCCACGGAGACAGCCTTGCTCCAATCTCAACACCATCAGAACATATCTTCAAAGCTATTAGCGCAAAGAAAAAAAGCGCCGCACCACCACCGGGTGGGCTCGAACATCCAACCTTTCGGTTAACAGCCGATCGCGCTAGCCAATTGCGCCACGGAGACAGTCCTGCTCCACTCTCACCACCATCACAACATATCTTCAAACCTATCAGCACAAAGAAAAAAAACGCCGCACCACCACCGGGTGGGCTCGAACCTCCAACCTTTCGGTTAACAGCCGATCGCGCAAGCCAATTGCGCCATGGAGACAGTCCTGCTCCACTCTCACCACCATCAGAACATATCTTCAAAGCTATCGGCCCAAAGAAAAAAAGCACCGCACCACCACCGGGTGGGCTCGAACCTCCAACCTTTCGGTCAACAGGTAATCGCGCTAGCCAATTGCGCCACGGAGACAGTCTTGCTCCACTCTCACCACCATCACTACATAGCTTCAAAGCTATCAGCACAAAGAAAAAAAACGCCGCACCACCACCGGGTGGGCTCGAACCTCCAACCTTTCGGTTAACAGCCGATCGCGCAAGCCAATTGCGCCACGGAGACAGTCCTGCTCCACTCTCACCACCATCAGAACATATCTTCAAAGCTATCGGCCCAAAGAAAAAAAGCACCGCACCACCACCGGGTGGGCTCGAACCTCCAACCTTTCGGTCAACAGGTAATCGCGCTAGCCAATTGCGCCACGGAGACAGTCCTGCTCCACTCTCACCACCATCACAACATATCTTCAAAGCTATCAGCACAAAGAAAAAAAAGCGGCACACCATCACCGCGTGGGCTCGAACCTCCAACCTTTCGGTTAACCGCTGATCGCGCTAGCCAAATGCGCCACGGAGACAGTCGTGCTCCACTCTCACCACCATCAGAACATATCTTCAAAGCTATCAGCCCAAAGAAAAAAAAGCGCCGCACCACCTCCGGGTGGGCTCGAACCTCCAACCTTTCGGTTAACAGCCGATCGCGCTAGCCTATTGCACCACGGAGACAGTCCTGCTCCACTCTCACCACCGTCAGAACATTTCTTCAGAGATATCACCTCAAAAAAAAAGAGCCGCAGCACCACCGGGTGGGCTCGAACCTCCAACCTTTCGGTTAACAGCCGATCGCGCTAGCCAATTGCGCCACGAAGACAGTCCTGCTGCACTCTCACCACCATCAGAACATATCTTCAAACTATCAGCGCAAAAAAAAAGCGCCGCACCACCACCGGGTGGGCTCGAAACTCCAACCTTTTGGTTAACAGCCGATCGCGCTAGCCAATTGCGCCACAGAGACAGTCTTGCTCCACTCTCAACACCATCAGAACATATCTTCAAAGCTACAAGCGCAAAGAAAAAAAAGCGCCGCACCACCACCGGGTGGGCTCGAACCTCCAACCTTTCGGTTAACAGCCGATCGCGCTAGCCAATTGCGCCACGGGGACAGTCTTGCTCCACCCTCACCACCATCAGAACATATCTTCAAAGCTATCAGCCCAAAGAAAAAAAGCACCGCACCACCACCGGGTGGGCTCGAACTTCCAACCTTTCGGTTAACATCCATTCGCGCTAGCCAATTGTGCCACGGAGACAGTCCTGCTTCACTCTCACCACCATCAGAACATATCTTCAAAGCTATCAGCACAAAGAAAAAAAAGCGCCACACCATCATCGAGTGGGCTCGAACCTCCAACCTTTCGGTTAACAACCGATCGCGCAAGCCAATTGCACCACGGAGACAGTCCTGCTCCACACTCAAAACTATCAGAACATATCTTCAAAGCTATCAGCGCAAAGAAAAAAAAGCGCCGCACCACCACCGGGTGGGCTCGAACCTCCAACCTTTCGGTTAACAGCCGATTGCGCAAGCCAATTGCGCCACGGAGACAGTCCTGCTCCACTCTCACCACCATCAGAACATATCTTCAAAGCTATCAGCCTAAAGAAAAAAAGCACCGCACCATCACCGGGTGGGCTCGAACTTCCAACCTTTCGGTTAACAGCCAATCGCGCTAGCCAATTCCGCCACGGAGACAGTCCTGCTTCACTCTCACCACCATCAGAACATATCTTCAAAGCTATCAGCACAAAGAAAAAAAGCGCCACACCATCATCGGGTGGGCTCGAACCTCCAACCTTTCGGTTAACAGCCGATCGCGCAAGCCAATTGCCCCACGGAGACAGTCCTGCTCCACACTCACCACCGTCAAAACATTTCTTCAGAGCTATCACCCCAAAGAAAAAAAAGCGCCGCACCACCACCGGGTGGGCTCGAACCTCCAACCTTTCAGTTAACAGCCGATCGCGCTAGCCGATTGCGCCACGGAGACAGTCCTGGTCCACTCTCACCACCATCAGAACATATCTTCAAAGCTTTCAGCGCAAAGAAAAAAAGCGCCGCGCCACCACCGGGTGGGCTCGAACCTCCAACCTTTCGGTTAACAGCCGATCGCGCTAACCCATTGCGCCAGCGGGACAGTCTTGCTCCACTCTCACCACTATCAGAACATATCTTCAAAGGTATCAGCGCAAAGAAAAAAAAGCGCCGCACCACCACCGGGTGGGCTCGAACCTCCAACCTTTCGGTTAACATCCATTCGCGCTAGCCAATTGTGCCACGGAGACAGTCCTGCTTCACTCTCACCACCATCAGAACATATCTTCAAAGCTATCAGCACAAAGAAAAAAAAGCGCCACACCATCATCGGGTGGGCTCGAACCTCTAACCTTTCGGTTAACAACCGATCGCGCAAGCCAATTGCACCACGGAGACAGTCCTGCTCCACACTCACCACCGTCAAAACATTTCTTCAGAGCTATCACCCCAAAGAAAAAAAAGCGCCGCACCACCACCGGGTAGGCTCGAAACACCAACCTTTCGGTTAACAGCCGATCGCGTTAGCCAATTGCGCCATGGAGACAGTCCTGCTCCACTCTCACCACCATCAGAACATATCTTCAAAGCCATCAGCCCAAAGAAAAAAAAGCACCGCACCACCACCGGGTGGGCTCGAACCTCCAACCTTTCGGTTAACAGCCAATCGCGCTAACCCAATGCGCCACGGGGACAGTCTTACTCCACTCTCACCACCATCAGAACATATCTTCAAAGCCATAAGCCCAAAGAAAAAAAAGCACCGCACCACCACCGGGTGGGCTCGAACCTCCAACCTTTCGGTTAACAGCCAATCGCGCTAGCCAATTGCGCCACGGAGACAGTCCTGCTCCACTCTCACCACCATCAGAACATATCTTCAAAGCTATTAGCGCAAAGAAAAAAAGCGCCGCGCCCCCACCGGGTGGGCTCGAACCTCCAACCTTTCGGTTAACAGCCGATCGCGCTAACCTAATGCGCCACGGGGACAGTCTTGCTCCACTCTCACCACCATCAGAACATATCTTCAAAGCTATCAGCGCAAAAAAAAATAGCGCCGCACCACCACCGGGTGGGCTCGAACCTCCAACCTTTCGGTTAACAGCCGATCGCGCTAGCCAATTGCGCCACGGAGACAGTCTTGCTCCACTCTCAACACCATCAGAACATATCTTCAAAGCTACAAGCGCAAAGAAAAAAAAGCGCCGCACCACCACCGGGTGGGCTCGAACCTCCAACCTTTCGGTTAACAGCCAATCGCGTTAGCCAATAGCGCCACAGAGACAGTCCTGCTCCACTCTCACCACCATCAGAACATATCTTCAAAGCTATCAGCACAAAGAGAAAAAAGCGCCGCACCACCACCGGGTGGGCTCGAAACTCCAACCTTTCGGTTAACAGCCGATCGCGATAGCCACTTGCGCCATGGAGACAGTCCTGCTTCACTCTCACCACCATCAGAACATATCTTCAAAGCTATTAGCGCAAAGAAAACAAGCGCCGCGCCACCTTCGGGTGGGCTCGAACCTCCAACCTTTCGGTTAACAGCCGATAGCGCTAACCCATTGCGCCACGGGGACAGTCTTGCTCCACTCTCACCACTATCAGAACATATCTTCAAAGCTATCAGCGCAAAGAAAAAAAAGCGCCGCACCACCACCGGGTGGGCTCGAACCTCCAACCTTTCGGTTAACAGCCGATTGCGCAAGCCAATTGCGCCACGGAGACAGTCCTGCTCCATTCTCACCACCATCAGAACATATCTTCAAAGCTATCAGCCTAAAGAAAAAAAGCACCGCACCACCACCGGGTGGGCTCGAACTTCCAACCTTTCGGTTAACAGCCAATCGCGCTAGCCAATTCCGCCACGGAGACAGTCCTGCTTCACTCTCACCACCATCAGAACATATCTTCAAAGCTATCAGCACAAAGAAAAAAAGCGCCACACCATCATCGGGTGGGCTCGACCCTCCAACCTTTCGGTTAACAGCCGATCGCGCAAGCCAATTGCGCCACGGAGACAGTCCTGCTCCACACTCACCACCGTCAAAACATTTCTTCAGAGCTATCACCCCAAAGAAAAAAAAGCGCCGCACCACCACCGGGTGGGCTCGAACCTCCAACCTTTCAGTTAACAGCCGATCGCGCTAGCCGATTGCGCCACGGAGACAGTCCTGGTCCACTCTCACCACCATCAGAACATATCTTCAAAGCTTTCAGCGCAAAGAAAAAAAAGCGCCGCGCCACCACCGGGTGGGCTCGAACCTCCAACCTTTCGGTTAACAGCCGATCGCGCTAACCCATTGCGCCAGGGGGACAGTCTTGCTCCACTCTCACCACTATCAGAACATATCTTCAAAGCTATCAGCGCAAAGAAAAAAAAGCGCCGCACCACCACCGGGTGGGCTCGAACCTCCAACCTTTCGGTTAACAGCCGATCGCGCTAGCCAATTGCGCCACAGAGACAGTCTTGCTCCACTCTCAACACCATCAGAACATATCTTCAAAGCTACAAGCGCAAAGAAAAAAAAGCGCCGCACCACCACCGGGTGGGCTCGAACCTCCAACCTTTCGGTTAACAGCAGATCGCGCTAGCCAATTGCGCCACGGGGACAGTCTTGCTCCACTCTCACCACCATCAGAACATATCTTCAAAGCTATCAGCGCAAAGAAAAAAAAGCGCCGCACCACCACCGGGTGGGCTCGAACCTCCAACCTTTCGGTTAACAGCCGATCGCGCTAGCCAATTGCGCCAGGGAGACAGTCCTGCTCCACTCTCACCACCATCAGAACATATCATCAAAGCTATCAGCCCAAAGAAAAAAAAGCGCCGCACCAGCACCGGGTGGGCTCGAACCTTCAACCTTTCGGTTAACAGCCGATCGCACTAGCCAATTGCGCCACGGAGACAATCGTGCTCCACGCTCACCAACATCAGAAAATATCTTCAAAGCTATCATCGCAAAGAAAAAAGCAACACACCCCACCCGGGAGGGCTCGAACCTCCAACTTTTTGGTTAAAAGCCGATCGCGCTAGCCAAGTTGTACAAGTAGCAGCCACTATGGGCGGAGCCATCCAATAAGACCGGCATTATTGGCCCGCCGTTTGAACGTTATTGCCGGCGTCAGCTGAAAAGTCAACATCACGATGTCATAATATTAGAATATGAGCCAATTTCTTCGTGTGCTGCTTTTTGGCGCTGTTCTGGCCCCAATTCACGCGCCGATTTTTCAAGTTAGAGAGAGAGTAATATATGTGCCGGGCACACTATTAGAACTATCTTTTCGTCATTAAACCATGCCCCGCCGCGGCGGTCTAGTGGCTAAGGTACTCGGCTGCTGACCCGCAGGTTGCGGGTTCGAATCCCGGCTGCGGCGGCTGCATTTCCGATGGAGGCGGAAATGTTGTAGGCCCGTGTGCTCAGATTTGGGTGCACGTTAAAGAACCCCAGGTGGTCGAAATTTCCGGAGCCCTCCACTACGGCGTCTCTCATAATTATATGGTGGTTTTGGGACGTTAAACCCCACATATCAATCAATAAATCATTAAACCATGCACAGCTCGTTGAAATGCATAATCGTTGGTTGAAGTTGTGCAAGGTAGACTTTTTAAGTGAGAAAAAATTACCGATCAAGTTTCTCTGTCAGACGTGACGTCCGATGCGGTGCTATCCGTACGTATGACGAAGCTGCTGCGGATACCGCTGTCTTACGCGTGCATGTAGACGTCGAACATCTGACGCAAATCTTAACGTATCATGTGTCGGGCTAGCTATCTACGCGACCTATTCTAATCTGTTTTGCGTTCACAGCACAGTACGGTTAACGGCACTTGCTGCTGCTTGACGTGTGGGAAGAGCGGGGGTCGTCAGTTGCGTTATGGTGACTGAATCATACAGCATATGCAGTTGCCGTGATCTAACACACAGACGCGTGTGCGCGCGCACGCACGCGCTATATTAATGCAACGACCACACGAATTCCCAACAACATCGCAGCGAACGGTTGGTAAGGTGTTGCGGAGTGTGTTGGGCGTCGTATAGGGCACCCTGTCGGTGCCCAGCTCGTTGCGAACGCGAATTTCGGCGTGGAACGCATCTTTTTTATGTACTTTTTTTACGTGTGCCCATAACGGTAGGCTGCGCGATACGAGAAGTACGACACACAAAAAAAAGAAACGTGAATGCATAGGGCAAATTGTTAATAACAAAAAAAAACCACGCACGGTCACGCCACTGCAGTGGCGTGAGCGTGCGTGTTTTTTTCTTATTAACGAAGCACATGTGCTTCCATAAAACATGACAGCCAAGAATGATGAAGTATTCATTTACATACAAATTACTATGAGTTGCTGAAACTCACGCAAAAGAACATAATTTTCTTCCTCGGATACTGATCGAGTGCCTTGGAATTATGCTATGTGAATTTGACACATCAACAGTGCATTATGATTCCCACCATAAGGGGCCACAATCTTGGCAAGTAATAGAAGTACTCTTCCCACCTGATGTGCACCTAACGTAAAGAGGCCTTGTTTCTCAAGTTAGCAATATATATCATATATATATGTATATATAACCACTGGAAAAATATACCAGGTGTAACCAGAAAAAGGTGCACCTGCAAATTTAAAGTTTAAAAGAAGCAATGACATGCCAACCATCCAAAATAGAACGCCTGAGAAAGGAGCATCAATCAGTATTACAGCAGCTAAAAGCCTGCTAACAGCTGAAGGTAGTCATACTGCTCTTCCATTCAAGTATAGTGTACACTGAGAAAAGATGCTGAAGATACACCATCAGCAAATGACAAAAGCAATACAGACCGAGCTTTCTCTTAAAATACAAAAAGTTTTTAGCTGAGGAGGAAAATAAGTCATTGGCACACAATAAGTGCACAAAAAAAAAGCTGTCGCACGAGACTGTCAGCGCTTAGACAACACAGGCAAAAATACAGTAGACTGAAGAAGGGAAAACCCATAGCAAAAGTTACCATACTCCTGAGTTCTTGCTTTGCGTGCAAATGAAGCTAGCGTGAAGTTGAACACTAGATTAAAGCACCACAATCAAAATCTGGAAGTCAATGCTTTAGGAATAATACAAAGTACTGAAGAAGCATGCAAGGAGCATTCCTGTGAAGGAAAATATAAATAAAGACTGAAAGCTCTGTGGCCCTGAACAAGACAACACCACAATCAATCGAAGAGCCGTTCGGACACACCAGCAGTTCTGGCCAACACTAAAAAGTCACAAAAACATACCTTTAATGCCTTTTTTACAAGAGAACTTCAAACGAAATGTGCATACACCAATGCCAGAAGTATCGATGGAAGCTATTACTCATATTCAGCTCTTCATTGAAACACTGACAGAAGATACTTGTACCTGGATGCTTAATTACTTTGGTACAACTCAAGAGCGTCGACGCAAAGTGGCGAAAAAATTATGATGGAAGACTACAATGTGATCAAATGCACACGTCAACCACCAACCAAGGTCCTATGCTAGAGTGAATATCGCAAAAGTCTTGAATGCCTAATGTCACTGGCTCATACTCAGCGTTTTCAATCAAAATCTTGACCTCCCACACAGCATATTATTTCAACAACCTGCCACCTCTCACCATGTCATGAAACAAGCTCGAGTATACACAAACCCTCCTCACCGTTAGGTAGTTAGATAGCTCCACTAGGGCTTCACTCTTGGAACACATAGACCAGGGCCGTAACTAGACGGGTAGTGAGGAGGTTCTGAGCCCCTCAAGTATTTTCATGCTCTGACTTTTCGTCAACAATAGCTTAATCTGGGCAAGTTGGTTCATCGTGGTTGTGTTCTAGTAACAGTGAGAAAAGTTGAGGAAGAGACAAAAAGGACAGGAAAGAGCGCTGACTGCCAACTAAATTTTATTGAAGGTACTACGCCCACTTTTTTACAGAGTACAAGAACAGTGCTCATGCACAAAGACACATGTGAGACCATGATAATATAATCTTAACTGAGAAAAGAATACTCTCTCTCCGAATGGATGAGTGAAGGTATACTGATGCACTGATCCATGGCCTTCCTGACAAGAAAATGCTTTCACAGTCTCTCTTTCATTTCTTGTTCTTGCTTTTTTCAAAAACAGTGTTTTATGAAACATAGAACTGCACTTACATTCTTTACAGTGTATGGCCATGCGACTACCATAGCCATTCTTAACATTTTAAGCATGCTGTCTTGCTCAAACATTGGGGCATTGCCCAGTTTGTCTTATGTTTACGTTTCCACATGTCAATAGTATCTCATACACAACATTCTATTGGAATTCAGTATACCTATTCTCGTGACGAATGGCTATTCCTGTTGCTTTTTAGTACACACACTTTTGAAAACTTGCAAGGGATGGCAAACAACAAGATAAAATCATATCGGCTCGCTATTTTCTTTATATTGTGAAACACCTTATGTACGTACGGTATAGCATGCAAAGATCTTTTGTCATTCTGTTTTTCTTTTGGTCCTGTTTTGTTTAACTTGACTTTCTGCAGGAGGGTTTAGCACACGGGTGTGATGGTGCTGTTGGGATATCCAGCATCTTTTAGTCTTTTATTCTGGTTTTTAAGGCTTACCTCATCCTTGTGCTCACATGACTTCTGAAGGGTGGCCTCAATGCACGTGGTGGCAATTCCTCTGTGTAAATTGCGTAAATGTGTAATTATGTCTTATGATGTACTAAAAAAGATGTCCCAAGATTCAGAATAAGTGACAGTAGTCAAAGTTTTTGTCACTGCCTTTATACAAACACCAGTTTATTTGTTGCCTCCTGCAGTATTTTAGGGCCTCTTATATAGATAGGATGTTTTCTCACTTTTATTACATTTTTGTATTGATGATGCCATATGCTCAGGAGGTAGAATGTCGTTATGTTCTTTTTGATAACTTCTAGCTTCTGAGCAAAGATAATGTTTCAGAAAAATGAAAAAAGGCTAGCATAATATTAAGACATGGGAAGAAAGCAGAGTTTATCAAAAATGAATGCATTAGTTGGGACTGAGAAAAAAAGATGGATGACAGGTCAGTAATGTCAATTAATTTATATTAGGACACATGAAATGTAGCAGAGGGTGGCAGGTGATTAGTTCCAATGAGATCGAGAAATTATCAGCCATAATATGAAATTGGCTCATACAGGACAGGGAACATTGATTGGGCTTCCACCCTGCAGTGGACATAATATAGGCTTAACGCTAACAATGAGCAAAGCCTGTGAAATTAATGCTCCATGAAATGAGCAGTACTGCACAGATTGCTGTGCTAGACTTCCCATTTTGCATGTTTTTACCAGCTTATCCTGCTCGCTGTTCAGACACAAAGCTTCACCAGAAAAACAATGTTAAACTTGGTGAGGATAATGCCAGTGAATCCAGTGTTTTATCTACACCTTTCCTTGCTTAAGTCCTCCTCCAAACTATACGATTTTTCTTGGAAATGTTCTGCTTACAGCACACCAACCGATCAAGTGAAACAACTTTATTGGGGTCCTGCAGGACGCGCCCTAGTATGCAATCACCATTTCACTTCACGTTACAACATACTGGTGGTAAAAATATTCTCTGGCAGAGTACAGAAGTGCATGCACTGAGCTAGCTTGTGCAGCGCGGTCTATTCCAGAAAGCTGAACCTATGTTTGGTACAGAATTTTGTAACCACACGATGCTTGCACAGATTAAATGTGGCCACACATAGCAACTTCTTAGCTTTTTTATGAAATGATCTTGCAGTATCTGAAAACATTTGTTTTTTTGTTTACTTCATAGTTCCCAGTGAAATATTTCTCTTGTTCCTCTCATTGAATAATGGCATTTGGTGTGACTAATGTGTTCCTAATGCCTCACTATGAGATCAGAAAAACGATTCTCCTTGAAGTTGATTCACAAGCATTTCCTAAGATATTGAGTGACACTGCTTGCACATGTACAAACATTTGCTAGTTTTATTGAGGGTTGATGATAAAGGGAATCAGTTGGTGCATCCAAGCCGGACAGAGATTGACTGGCCCTGAAAAGGGCCGTTTAGTTATATATCTTGCAGCTTGTTCCAGGTAGACAGGGCTTCATTCTGTAGAAATGGTAACTCATCACACTGGTTCCCCAGCATGAAGAACATAACTTGATGCTAACACTGACTCAGATGTTCTGAAATGTCATAGAGGGTACATGAAGGCTGGGTACATGAAGGTTGCAGTTATACTAACTGTACAGTCAGCATGCTTGTGTGATATGTGCATAGCTGCATCAAAGCCACGTGTGAGAATTGCGTGAACAGCTGAAAATCTCAATGGCAGCATGGCTTGAGAAGTCTGTCATCCCTTTTTTGCCAGTTTCCAATATCATCCTTCCCTTTTCATGCATCTTCTTTCAATATATCTGGGATT
The DNA here is from genome assembly GCF_043290135.1 of Rhipicephalus microplus. Lineage (NCBI taxonomy): Eukaryota > Metazoa > Arthropoda > Arachnida > Ixodida > Ixodidae > Rhipicephalus > Rhipicephalus microplus. The sequence continues at coordinate 3,609,651 of NW_027464602.1, forward strand.
TTAATTCCCAAAACCACGATATATTAATGAGAAGCAAATTTTGACCATCTGGTGTTCTTTAACATCTTCACTTGTTTGCAGCGCAACACCAGAAACACAGGACAGGAAAGGAGCAAAAGAGAATGAAAAGACGGCACCGACTCTGAAAAAGACGGTACTGACATCATGACACGCACATGTCGTGATGTAAGCTGCCCAAAGAGTGGCCTCCCGTGAGAATAGTGAAGAATTGGGAATAGGATCTACCAGTAAGGGCTTTGTGTGCAATTCACAAACAGTGAAAAAGATCCACCAGGCGTGAACCACAGGTACATGGTGCACTCTGGTTGAGAGAGAGCAGAGTAAAACAGGTGTGGCAGACAGGAGATTATAAATGGTTTTGTCTGGAGCTGGTGCCAGACCGAGCTCTGAATAAGCGTAAGGGAGTATTGAGCGCCAGGCCAATCTGATCCCATTCCTGTGATGGGGTGCAATGTGATGACAGGTGCGAATACCATTTTCTTTTTTTTCCATGGGTTTAGGGAAATAATTTTTCAGGGATCAGATGAAAATGCCTCCGACATACATAATAACATGCTTATTCTTGGGCGTAGTCATGCCTAGCCACCAGATTGGGAGAAAAAGGAATGTTTCCCGAAATGTGCGATAAAGTGTTTGGTGCTACGCCTTGACGGAAGTATTGATAGGTGCTTTGGAAATCGATACGCCATTTCTGTAATCGTTAAATATGCAACTGCATGTGCCACTGCTAGGGATAGCGTGACACTCCCAGCCATTTCGGGGTAAGCCGTTTTAATCTACATGAAGATGTTAATGAGCCCGTTCTTTATCACAGCAGTAGCTGTGGCCATTCCTTCAACTAAGCCTACTGCAGCGCCAACTAAACGTCTGCATGAATTTAGCGCTAGTACCGTACATAATAATCAGCACGTGCCTTGGGTTCACTTCGACGGTGTTGTGAATTCATCTTGCGTGACAATGGTTTAAGTTGCATGCGTGCCTTAATCATTATTGCAATAGGAGACCATGATTTATCGTCACGCATGGTGTTGATTAGCTCGGTCCTCAGTGTTCGAAGCAGGTTCCGCCTTGTGAGTGCATGAGAGAGGCACAAGAGTTGATTTCTGCTCTGTGTTTCTATAATTCCCTAGCCTGTATTATACAGGAAGCGGATAGTGCTGGTGTGCGTCAGCTGCCTCGGTGCGCTCTCAACCGCCTGCCTGGTAAGACTGATAGCTCATTCTATCAGCGCCTTGTCGTACTCCCTCCTCACACTGCGACATGTCCTCCACTTGGAGGACATGATGACGGAACAAGATGATACGAAGCCCAAAACCGCAATGTTTGCAAGCCACAACCCGAGCAAACAATTCAACGGTGAGGCCAGAAAATCTACCTGACTAGGCCTGGAGCAACAAGCCAGAGAGCATATTCTTGGCTGGATAGATGGATGGATGTGGCCGTACCCTTTAGATCGGGCGGCGGCTAACGTCACCTAGCCGTAATGCTTAGTGAACTAACCACTAGATTTTTTTCCCCCTTTAAATAGTAAAGTTGGACGGGTACATTGAAGTGAAGGGTTTAATTTTCAATCGTGCCTTGACTTTAGCCACCAATCAGATAACCTCCTTCTAGTTAAGTCTACCCGCTTAAAGACTATTTTGCCCTCCCTGTCCCTAAACACCAGTGCTTTGAAAAACTCTGCGCCATCATCTTGAACTATAAGAGGGCACGGCGGCATCGCCTCGAGCATGTCTGACTGCGCATGGCTGATCGTGCAGGTTCTTCTTGTCTGCTCAACGCAAGGGCCAGCTCTGCTGGCTGATCCTGGACAACCGCCTTGGAACAATGACTCGCCTAACACGTGGAGCACTTCGGTGCCACCGGCTCATCAAAATATCAGCCCGATCACCGCCCTGACGCCCCATTGGCTGCCCAGCCCGGTGACGTCGCCGCTTCCTGCTATTAAGCCAGTGAACATCGTTTACCGCATCAGAGGGCACGGCGGCATCGCCTCGAGCATGTCTGACTGCGCATGGCTGATCGTGCAGGTTCTTCTTGTCTGCTCAACGCAAGGGCCAGCTCTGCTGGCTGATCCTGGACAACCGCCTTGGAACAATGACTCGCCTAACACGTGGAGCACTTCGGTGCCACCGGCTCATCAAAATATCAGCCCGATCACCGCCCTGACGCCCCATTGGCTGCCCAGCCCGGTGACGTCGCCGCTTCCTGCTATAAAGCCAGTGAACATCGTTTACTGCATCAGAGGGCACGGCGGCATCGCCTCGAGCATGTCTGACTGCGCATGGCTGATCGTGCAGGTTAGTTTTTATGATACTTCCTTAGGAAAATGTACTAGTTACCATGGATTAGTAGTGCTGCCGTGCCCTCGGCGTTGTTTCTGTATAGTTGCTGATTGTTGGTCTGTGCTACTTCTCGTATTGTGCGGGGACGTAGAGACGAATCCCGGTCCCCAGACCCGGTCCGCTGTTGACCTCAATGAGCATAAAGATGTGTTAAGTGCTATTCTTGAGGAACTGAAAGAGATAAAGACTGCCGCGAGCAAGCGCGATGAAACTCTGACCCGTATTAGTTCAAACCTTGATGAAGTTCTGGAGCTGTCAAAAGCAAATCAAGAAAAAATTCATACCCTTCAGCACACCGTTGAACAACTAGAAAAAACTGTCGCAATTCAAGGCAAGAGGCTTAATGACTATGAAGATAGGTCACGACGGAATAACTTAGTAGTATATGGCATACCAGAAGGCCCAAAAGAAACCAGAGAAGTCCTTGAAGACTTAGTTGTCCGACGGGTTTGCAATGATGAACTAAAAGTCGCTGTAACCTCTCTCGAACGCATTCACCGAATTGGTAAACCGCGAAATGATAAACCCCGGCCAATCATACTCAGGTTGTACAATTACAACGAAAAAATAGCCATACTAAATAACTGTTTCAAACTAAAAGGCAGCAAAGTTTCCGTGTCACATGACTACTCCCAGGCAACGCAGCACATAAGGAAAAAACTTTGGCAATCCGTACGTTCTGATAACAAGGCCGACAATAAGATAAAACTGGTTCATGATAAACTACATATTAACAACGACATTTATGCGTGGGACGAAGCAAAAGATTGCCGGGTGCTCGTGCGCAAAGGTAAAAAACGAGAACTGAGCACTAAACCGAAAAACACGAAAAAGGCGAACGAATGACTTCCGGATTCTACAAAGCAACAACCGAAAACATTGAGGCTCATTTCCCTTAATATGCGAAGCTTATGCAATAAACAAGGCGAACTGGAACACATGTTGTTAACATATGACCCGCACATAGCTGTCATCTCCGAAACTTGGCTTTGCCCAGATTTGCCTGATAATTACGTGATTCCGTCTTCATATACGTGCTATCGCAAAGATAGACTTACACGAGGAGGTGGTGTGGCAATTCTTGTGAAGGCGGGCCTTTCATCTGTTTCACTGCCTGCTGTTAACCCTGACCACGAAAGTGTCTTTTGTAAAATAAATATTTCAGGAAACCATATTGTTATTGCGGGAATTTATAGGCCGCCGGGAGCTCCCTGTGAATTTTTACTTGAACTGTATGATCATTTGGCCGTGTATGAGGATCAGGACATTATTGCTGCGGGAGATTTCAACTTACCGCACATAGATTGGTGCTCGATGTCATCAGGGGGCACTGATACAAAGAACTCTGAAATCCTTCTAGATACTTTATTAGCTTACAACCTTACACAGACAGTACTATATCCAACACGGGTGACTAGCACTGCTTCCTCCATTCTAGATTTAATTTTGTGTTCAGCCAGCTTTACTGATCATACCACAGAAATTCACGAGGGAGTCTCGGACCACAAGCTCGTATATTTTTCCTGCAAGCTTCCAAACCGAATCAAGTTAAACAACGCTAAATTTGTAAAAGTAAAAGACTACAACGCAGCAGATAACCCAAACATTGCCCACCATTTAGAAGAAGCATTACTGACATTTCACGATGACGATGTTAACGTCGTATGGGCAAAGTTTAAGTCATGCTGCAATTATTGCATCAATAAGTTTATTCCAGATAAAATGAAAAAAATCAACAAAGCCAATCCTTGGATAACCAGAGAAATTATACATTTAAAACGTAAACTAAAACGGTACCGAAAAAGGAAGAACAAGGATGCCGCCCTCCTTTTTAAGCTAAGTTCTAAGTTGAAATCTAAACTACGAGAAGCTAAAGAGCACTTCTATTCAACTACCCTTGGGCGCTTTGCTACTGAATCCCCTCACAAATTCTGGCAATTTTTATCAAACAAGGACTCAAGAAGCGTAGATCAAATAGCTGTTGGTGCTCGCATTGTTACAGATAAAAAAGAAATTGCTGATACGTTCAATTCCTATTTCCAGAGCGTATTCTCAAGGCCAGCCACGCTGGGTAATACGCCTTACGTCAACGATAGCAACCAATATATCCATATTACTGTCGAAGGTGTTACTGAGCTGCTCTTACGATTAGATCCTAAAAAATCCGCAGGACCTGATAACATTCCCACCGCATTTCTCAAAAGATATGCAGAGCTCCTAGCTAGATTCTTGGTACAGTTGTATTCTAAGTCTCTTGAAACTTCTTGCCTCCCACTTGAATGGTTGTTTGCCCGAGTGAAACCAATTTTTAAAAAAGGCTCTGTCACCGATTATTGTAATTACCGACCCATATCTCTCACTTGCACAGTTTGTAAAGTTCTCGAACACGTAATTGCTAAACACCTAAATGATTTTCTTGACAACAATATACTTCTTACTAACGTACAGCACGGTTTTCGAAGAGGTTTTTCAACTGCAACTCAATTAGTAGTTACCGTTCATGAGATGGCACAGGTACTTGACGAGGGCGGACAGATTTACGCAGTTCTAATAGACTTCTCAAAAGCGTTCGATAGAGTTCCACACTCGAAACTAATAACAAAAATGAAAAACTTAGGCATTCCATCACAAGTCGTCAATTGGGTCATTTCATACCTAACTGGCCGCAAACAGTATGTTGAAATTGACGGTGCCTGTTCTCGTTTTCTTGATGTTTTTTCTGGCGTCCCACAGGGTTCGGTCTTGGCACCGGTTCTATTTAACATTTATATTAATGATCTTGGCCAAATTGTGAAGCCCCCTCTACGCCTTAAGCTGTTTGCAGACGATTGCATCATCTTTAGCCACATAGTGTCTGTCACTGACCAGCACGTTCTTAACCGTGCTTTGCATGCAATAACGGAATGGTGCAATAAATGGGATATGATTATAAATCTCGACAAGACAGTTTACATGTGCATCTCCAATAAGAATAAATCTCACTTCATGTATAGTCTTGGCAATTATCAGATTAAACAAGTGGAGGAACATAAGTACCTGGGGTTAACCTTGACGTCCAGACTTAACTGGTCAACACATATAAATAACATATGTTCCTCCGCGAGAAAAAAGTTAGGATTTCTGAAGCATAAATTAGGTGATGCCCCCTCATCGCTTAGACTCATTGCATACAAATCCATTGTAAGACCCACCCTAGAATACGGAAGCATTGTATGGGATCCCCATACTATCACTAATAAAGAAAAGCTTGAAAAAATTCAGAGATTGGCAGCTCGCTTTATTTATAAACGTTTTACACGTCGCGACTCCCCTTCAGCTATGTTGGAGCTCGCACACCTAGAGCCATTGGCCAACCGACGTAAAAGTGCCCGCCTAAACTTTCTACACCAGCTATATTTTAATAAATTGGGAATCCAGTCGCAAGATTACATAGCTAATAACCCTAGTCGAGCGTCTCGTCACAAACATAGCCGAAGTATTACACCGTTCTTTGCCCGTACAGACCAATACAAATATTCATTTTTTCCCAGAACTGTTTCCGATTGGAATGTTTTGCCAGAGTGTTCACCCTTGCTGTCATCCAATGTATAATGACTGTATACTTACCTGTTGATTATGTACCCTCACATTCATGTGTCGATCTTGCATCCATACGCATGTCTGCTGGATATGTACATCCCTCTCCTGCTTGGACCTTTCAAGGTTCGCAGTATTGTCCAAATAAATAAATAAATAAAAATAAATAAGGTGAAGCCCTTTACAGAGCATTGTCAAGTGTTCGGCAGTTTTTTCTTTCTCTTCGCACGCACTGCATATTGTGTCTACCTCTTCATATTTGGCCCGATATGTCTTGGTTCGCAATACTCCCGTCCTGGCCTCAAACAGTAGAGAACTACCCTTAGTATTATCCTAGATTCTTTCTTTGGCAATTTCCTGCTTAAAAGTTCGATAGATCTCTAGTGCGGACTTCTTAATCATGCCAATTCTCCACATGTCAGTCTCCGTTTCCTGCAGTTCCTTTTTAACCGATAGTTCTTTCTGGTTTGGCCACCTGCTGTTTTCTAAGTATTTACCAGTCAATTTCCTGGTTCGCTTCCTCCATTGTGTATTGACATTCTTCATGTACAAGTAGCTGAAAACCTTCATAGCCCAACGCTCCTCCCCCATTTCTCTCAATCGCTTCTCAAATTTTATCTTGCTGCTGGCTTCCATGCGCTCAAATGATGTCCATCTCATATCACCTTGTACTCCCTAATTTGGTGTATTCCCGTGAGCTCCTAAAGCTAGCCTACATATTTCACGTTGCCTAATTTCTAATCTTGCTTGAACTTCTGACCTCGTGCACAAGACCGCGTTGCCGAACGTCAGCCCAGGAACCATGACCCCTTTCCATATTCCTCTCACAACATTATACCTATTGTAATTCCACAGTGCCCTATTTTTCATCACTGCTGCATTCCTGTTATCTTTAGTCGTCATGCATATTTCGTGTTCCCTCAGATACTCGGTCCCATTGCTTATCCATACGCCCAGTTATTTGTGTTTATCTGTTATCTCTAGCGTGACTTCCTGTATTCTAAGCTCACTACCTTTGTTATCATTAAAAATCATGACTACTGATTTTTCCTAACTGAATCTAAAATCTAACCTATCTTTCTCATTACCGCAGATGTCCATCAACATCTGCAAATCTTCCTTGTTGTCGGCCATTAGCACTATATAATCTGCGTAGATTAAAGCTGATAGTGCCTGATCAATGAGTTTTCCTTGTTTTACTAAAAAGAGGTTGAAGCCAAGTCCCCTTGCCTCTAATTTGGCCTCTAATCCTTGTAGGTACATCATGAATAAGAAGGGTGACAGTGGGCACGCCTGCCTAAGTCCACGTTTCACCACTGTGGGCTTGGATACCTGTTTTTCCCACTTTTTAACTACCTTGTTAGTTTTATAGATTTCCTTTAAACGATTAGTGACTCCATCTTTTACACCCAGTGTGTCTAGTATTCCCCACAAGTCCTCTTGAACCACGCTATTGTACGCTCCCTTGAATTTCTGCAGGCCGGTAGGAAGCTTCACAGTGCAGCGCCAGATCTTGTGAAACGGCGCAGCCATGCAGGCAGGGCATTCAATTCCCTCCCTATTTTTTGTATACTACTGTCCTTGTGTACATCGTAGAACACATAACAGTAATGATAGCAAACAGATCTTTGATTCGGGTAGGCTTGGTGTTTTTATTTAAAATGGAACAACGAGGAAGCTGCTGAAGCTCGTGCCTGTATACAGCTGCTTTATATGGAGATGAAACTTTAACGAAAAAAAAAAAGTAATGATAAACAGTAGGCTCATAACAAACAACATTTCTCTGAGGGTGCATGGAATATATGTCCCATGCAAGGCTATGCATTGCAGTCCTTACTGCATTAATTATGTACACGTACTGCAGGGCATGCAAGTGTATGCAGACACACGCTGACGAAATGACATTTTTTGCTACATACAAACATGCACCGCACCAAATAAGACGCGCGTGTTTGTATAGTCAGGGAACACTCGTGAATATTGATGAAATCACACAGCTCGCTTACAGTATAAAACAAACACAATTGCGAACAATAAAATTCGACGCTGTTTAAAGAGGCGGACCCAGATTACGAGGAGAATTATCAGTATGGCATACACACCACGTGTCAAGCTTTTGCAACATCTAAAGAGACTAAATATGGAAAGTTGCCTTTGTAAGTTAACATGACAGTACCAAATGGAGAAGCCACACGAGATAACAATTCATCGTGGGCTAAAGAATGTGTTTTAATTATTATACACAGCTTTGCAAGATAATATCGACGAGTTTTACTCGTCTAGGTGTGGGAGGTGTAGGCCTGATAGAATGCGATGTTGCTTCAGAGCCTTTCTTTCGTAATATTGCAATTTTATTCAACTCTTTCAAACGCGGCACCGTAAATTTCTACTGGGTGCTCGAACACGGCAAGCAGGTCGCGGGGCAAAATCTTTGCAACATTTTATTACCGAAACAGCGATACTAGCAATGCTTGAGCTGCACTTGCTGTTTTCTAAATTGTAACCTCCTCAATCTCATCACTGTGATCAGGAAACAGAGAGGAAAAGTACAGCAGTAGTACGTAGAGAAATATTCAATTTCAAGCCCTTTAGCAATATCACCTAAAGAAATTGCCAGTTCACTGTTGAATTCTCGATGGAAACAAACAGCTGATCAGGGACGCAAGCTTGGCTTGGCACTGGCTTGGCCGTTCATACAGAGCCAAAAGCCGCTGCAGGAAACTGGATTGCGGATCGTATTGAGACAAAATATTTCATACATTTTTGTTTTCTTTGTTTCATTTCTCTAATTGCTCTTGTGATGGCGTGGACCGCGCTTCGTGATCTCATGTACCGGCGCACTGTTTTTAAGTTTAGTATGGCGCACGATAATACATGATTACGTGCTTTAATTTAAAAAGGTTCGCGAGTATGGCAGCAACACTGCAATGTCGGGAAGAGGATAGTAGTAGAACCAGTAGCAGCTGCATGCCCGGGTGGAGCGACTGATGCCCAGATGGAGGAATGTCAACCCGATGCCTTTTGTGTTGGCCGTTCTGGCAGTTCCGCCGACTTTATAGGAAGAGACGACCCCGTCGCTTGTCCTCTTCTCTTTTCCTTCGCGCATCAGTGACAACATTGACGGACGACGTGTTCGACTTCACCGTGCACGTGAGTATAGGTTGGTTTTTCATTCGAGTGAATTCTTGTTCAGATTTGCAACTTGTCGACTTCATCCTGATCACCTGTCACCGGCAATAAGTCACATACGTGTGATATTTAGGTGAAATAAATAATAATGCACATTTTCTGCTCCATTTGCGTCACTTAGCTACACCAGGACATGAGGTAAAGCCTTTGTCGCCTAGCCACTAGCAGGCAAGATCGATCACTCGCATCCTTCAGTTCGCGAATCAACGCGCCTGCCTTAGAATTAGTAAGCTGCTCGCAAAGAAATCTTACCGAGGCAATTTTGTTTTCTGTGAACAATGCACCGTAGATTTGTCTTGAATAACAAAAAAAACTTGAAAAATAAATGTCGCGACCTTTTAGAAAACGCCGTGTCTAAGAGCTAGACGCGGCATTTTGTAAAAGGCTAATCAAATTCAGTATGTTTTCGTAGTTTCTGCTTGAAATTATTATTGTCTATGAATTTCATGGCCCAATCTTTTGCTTTGGCTGAAAATCTCGGTGGCAAAAACTTTGTTCAGTGTCCCTTTAAGGGCAGGTGTAGATGCCATGATTTCAGTCGCAAATCTTTTTGCTAGTCGGCCGGCTGGTTAACAATAAGGGTACTAACTAGAGTTCCAGATTTCAGCAGCAACACATCGTCATGGCTTCATCAGATGCTGCATTATATACATTCTATCCTCGTTTTTAAATAGGTGTACCGTATGGTCCACTGTTACAGGAAACAAGCGAGCTCATGGACAGTTAGCCATGTGGTGCTAACTGGCAGCGAGGCTTGTGAATGAGACGCATGCGCATAGAATCAGGGTGCGCCCAGTTTTGTCTGCCATTTCTTCGCCTGTACGCATGACAGCATTGGAAAGCGCATCCGTATTTTAGCTGCGCAATTTATCTAGCCCAGTGCCTCCTGCTTCAGGGATTTCCTGTGAGCACAAAAAATGCATGATTTTAATCGTTGCTGCAGTGTTTTGCAAGTTGTCACCGTAAAGCACATCATATTTTTCGCATAATGCTCGCTGCAACTAGCAAGTTTCGATGACTCAAAATGCTGTTCAGGTCTGATGTAGCAAACATTTTAAGCTCGTCCTCGTGACCATGAAATATTGGTTTATTAAATAATGGAAGGCAGAGTTGGTATCAGTTGATTTACAGTGTGAAAAAGAGAAGTGCGAAGGACCGTGCCTCGCAAGTAAGCATCGAGAGCATGAGCAGAGAAGTAGCAGATGAGGATGCTCATGCGCTGCATTTCCAAATCTCACCAGCACTAATGCTTGACGGACTGCTTGCCACGCACTAGCGTGTTCTTTCTGAAACAGGACTTTGGCCCTGTAAGCAAGTTCTTGAAGGGCATAAGTAAAACGTAGAATGGGCCCCCTAAATGCACCCATCCTTGAACCATTGGGCTTATGAATTAGTGCCCTTTTCAAAATACAACTATTCTGAGCTATAAATTGTGACAGAACAGTGAACGAAGTTTAAAAATAGGAAAAAAGTCTTTAAATGTCCCCTTTATACATAGAGTTGTTGTGATGTCACTTCTGCCATTGTGGCCCTCTCCCGCCATGCCCGGGTAACTCCCTGGGTACCTACGGCAGTTCACGTGCTGCAGTGCGGTTTGTTGGGGGCTCGTCATCTGTTGCTGTGAACGATGTGGAAGCATTGTGGTTTTTTGTTGTCTTACTTTAACGAGCTCATTGGATTAGGAAGGCCTCGCTCGTTCACTCGATACAAGACCAGATAATCAAGATGTGCGACACATATACCAGCCACGGCGTACACCGGCTGCCCGCCACAACCTATGAGGGCCTATTATCTTGCTTTCACTACAAATTGCCTGGCCCAAAAACAAGTGAAAGCTCAAAATCTCTCGAGCCGCAATTTCAAGAGTGGATGTGCGAAGCGCAGCTGCTCCCATCGAAAACTAGTCGTGCAGAGCTAGGCAAGTTTACAAGAGATATAATATTATGAATATATTGTCACGGCCTACGCCACCAAAGTAGCAATGCCCCCCCCCCCTTCCCCCCCCCCCCAAGTGTTTTAAACAGTGCTGATGTTGAGCTTGAGCCTCTTTGATTGCAATTTGTGAAAATAGTCGAGGAAAATATTATACAAGGCAGATAGAGACTTTGCGTGGTGTGTGCCGCGGTAACGCCAGTCATCACTTTATTTTTCGCGTATGCTTTAACACACTTTTCAATTTGTATTTTGCTTTTGTTGTACGCTAATGTACAGTGGAGTCACTGAACATGATAGAGACCGTGTATAGAATTAATTGACTAATTAACAAAAATCCTGACACCCAACTTGAACCGATCGGCTATGCTTCAAAGTGAACTAATATTGTTTCCCATTCTTTATAGTTTGTTTCAATGCAATACCAAATCTCCGCGATCGCCGTCACGATTTTAAACGCCTTCCTCGCCATCATGATTTTAACTGCGGACAAGTTTGTATGTACAGTATCTTGGTAAGCTATATCTGTTTGCAGGTAAATACTTGGCTATGGCACTTACCCATAATGAAGTTGCACCTGAAGATGCAAATATTGCAAAGTTTCTTCAAGTAGCTTTTGTTAATCTGCACCAGCCAAATACGCTGGTACTTTTAGGAAAATCGGAATGTGTGTTCTCAATTTCAGGTTATAACTTTCAGCGAAGAAACACCCTAAGCTCTGCTCCCTCTGCGTGGACTACTAAATCAACTTGCCTCACTAGCAGCTCATAATTTCTCAAACTTGCATCGTGAGGCAAAACTAAACGGGTGCAAGCATGAGGAGACAACATGGCAGTTGTAGGCGATAGATTCGGTTGGTGCCCGGGCATGTTGGTGGCGCATTTCGGAAGTGATGAAAAGGCGCTGCGAGATGCACGTGCACACTTTGTATAGTTTCTGTATTGGACAGCAAACTTTTTTTCTTATCTGAGCAGTTTTACCAAAGGAAGCTTCATCATATGGCGTGATAAATGAAGCGAATCCACAGGTTGAACCACATCATAGCCTCGCTGTGCTTTTGTACTTTTTTTAGCTCGCGAAATTTATTTGTACATATAAGTGACAACTTGCCAGTAATAAGGCAGCACTTGTTTCTTTACCATATGATCATCTCCGGTGTGCTGCTGCCTCAATATTTCAAATTCTAAGCATTTACACCATTGTATGCTAACTTTTCCTTCAAAGTGAGACAAGCCACATGTGTATCGTAGATCGAGAAGCATGCCAGTTTTACGTACTTGCAAGGTAAACATCAGAAATGCACAGTTGATCAAAAATACTAGTTTAATGGTGCATCTACATAGCAGAGCACCTGTGGCACCTCGGGAACAAGATAATGCCACATATGTTACAAGAGATAATTAAAAAAGACAGGGGACGTTTCGTGAACAAATAGAAACAAAAATAAAATGGCACGTGGCAGCGAGCGAAGGCGACAAGGGGGTGGGGGGAGCCCGTGGGACTTCAGCGGATGAACGTAAGGTGTGTGTTTAATATGTGGAAGAAAAAAAAATTCAAAATTTTGGCGACTGAAATGAGGGTGACTTAGTGAGTGCGCTCATGACGAGAGTAAACACGGTTATTATTTTTTTTTTTCAAATCTCTTTTGAAAGCCACAAAAAATTTGTATGTGGTGCAGCCTAACAGAAGGTCCGTGAAGGCAAATTATGAATTCGTCGTTGTACAAGGGCCTATTTTTTTTTTTTCATGCGCACCATCCCCGCCGTGGTGGTCTAGTGGCTAAGGTACTCGGCTGCTGACCCGCAGGGCGCGGGCTCGAATCCCGGCTGCGGCGGCTGCATTTCCGATGGAGGCGGGAATGTTGTAGGCCCGTGTGCTCAGATTTAGGTGCACGTTAAAGAACCCCAGGTGGTCTAAATTTCCGGAGCCCTCCACTACGGCGTCTATCATAATCATATAGTGGTTTTGGGACGTTAAACACCACATATCAATCAATCAATCATGCGCACCATAAATAGTGCTCAAAATTTATTTGCATATGTTGTTTTCATCCTCGCTGTATTCCGTGCTGTTTATGATGTAAAAAAAAAGTAGCACGCTGAAGTGGTGCTGCTTTTGGGCAACAGTTGAAAATGGCGGGGTGCATGAATGCGGAATACTGCCGCTTGCACTCAAATCACTCTTGTGGTCACCTCCCACTGTTTGCAGCATGTGTTGTGTATACACAGCTGCATATTTCCTAGCTAGAAAAATTTGATTTTAGGTGTTTCACGCCATTTTCCATGTAACTATTCCACAATTGCACACACTGATCAGCAGGCTTTCAATTGCGCTGAAGGACACAGGTGCCATAAAATTCATAGTCGATTCTTTCAAGAAACCGTATGTAAAGGCTGAAGCTTCATGTGTACATACACACACACATATTGTTTTTTGTACTTTATGAAAGCTGCGAAGGTCCCATGTGCCTCCAAGCGTAACCTGTCTTATTTATTCTCCATCACCGCAAAAGTTTTGTGAGTTTCAAATAAAAGTGCTTTGCGCATGGCCACTTTTGGGTAATTTTTTGGTGTAGGTGTTATTTGAGCAGCCTACAGTGTTTACCTTATAAGCCTGTATGTATATGTTGCATTATAAGGACGCAGAATGTGTGTAGCTGTACAATATAGATGAAGTGTAAAAATTAAGTGTGTCTATTGTAGTGTTCTTGCAACCAATCTTACCCCCGTATTCTAGAACGTCCCTCCACTCAACGCTTCACCTTCACTTGAGATGGCTGATGGGAGCGCCGTCTTTAAGCAGAGAAAATTGCTGCATGTCAGCAATAATCTGCTGTGATTCTCGAGTAGCGCAGCGTCGCTTTCAAACGAGTAGCGGCACAGTGCTCAACTCTGTCAAGTGAAGGGTGAAAGTCGAGTCGGGGAGCGTTTATGAATATGGGGGTTAGTTTTGTTGTCTTGTTAGCCTGCCATTAACACTGGATTGATGCTACTTTGCTCTAGCTGTACAGTGCTCTCCAATGCTCAAGGAGGCACCGCACGGGGAAGGCTCGGAGCAAACCATGCGTGAGTTTCCTTTCATTGTTACCCTATGCACGTATTAAGTGATAGACTTTAATGTATGCTATTTGTATTGTGCAAGTTTTTGGGGACATACAACTTCCAACACTTATATGTTCTGATGAAAATCACGCAAGAATGAGAGAAGCTTGTGCAAAAATTATGCAAGAGTGTAAGAAGCTTTTGCAGAAGTCTGTGAAATGAAGTTTTGAAATTTTGTGGCAATGTGTCATTGTACAGTGGTCAACAGTCTTGCTCAGCATGCTTGACTGCAGGGCTCCCGGCTGCACAGGCGCATCTACGGAGTGCCTGATGCATGATGGGCCAAATGTCAGCCTGCACACTGGTGCCTCTTATCCCCGTTTGTCTGTTACATCAGTGTCTCTTGTAAAGGGGATCAACTGTGCTACCTTTTTTTTTTCGAATGTAATGAGTTCTTTTTCCAGATTATTGTTGTTTTAAGGTAGAGCCTCACATTTCTATCAAATACTGAAGATTCTATTTTTCCTTCTAGATGCTATGAAGTCACTCCTTGTGTTACAATAGAGTGGACACTGTTATGAGAAAAGCTACTTTATGGAGTTAACTCACTCCATATTGACTTAACACACAGAATTGGTAAAAACTACACTCCATTCCAGCTGCATTAGGAATAATATTCATTTGCATACTTCTGTTTCTTTTGTTTGTTTGTTGGCTGGAGGTTTGGAGTATAGGGTGGCCAGAGGGCACTGTGTAGTCTTTTTTCATCTTCCCAATTTTGTGAACATCAATTGATAGCCGTATGGGAAGCAGCCAGCATGCTGAAACAGCGGTGCAAGCATGCAAGATGCTCACCATTGCATGCAGTCAGTTGCTGTGAGCAACCTACTGCATACAATTAACTGCGAGTGGTGAACTAACGCTGCACTATGTGTGCCTCCTGGAAAGCTGCAATGGTAAAGTGCCACAATCGTATAGTAACATGGATAACATCGCAATTTGTTTGTTGAATAATTTTGCAACAAAATCAATGGAGTTTTGGATAAATTTGTGTATCTGCCTGGTTCATCAAAGCTACAGAGTCAAATGCGGTATATACTCGCGTATTATGTGTACTTTTTTTGTCAATCCGATCATGTGCGAAGCTAGTAGGAATCGCTGGCCTAAAAGCTCAACTGGGAATATATGTTGCAGGCGCTGTCACAGCTGTCTCAAAGCGGATTGTCATTTGTTTGCTAAGCCTGTTCAAATGCCCCCATTTTCTTGAAGTTCTTCCGAACAGTGCTCACAAAAACCAGTTCCCACGACAGGATTATACCAGAGAACATAAGTACTCTCCAATAATTGTCGGGAACCCAACGTAAAGTAAGATGCAGACAAGGAAGCACGATGCCAACACAGTGCTGTGTGTGTCGCCCTTCATGTGTGTGTGTGTCCATTCCTTGTCCCAGTCTTCTATTGCGTTGTGTTCCCTCCGATATCTAACCAACACACCCAAGCTTCTATGCTAAGTCTTATTCAACGCACTCTTCTGCTGGCTCCCATACTGAATATTGCATGTCGAAGAACTCCACGCTGATGTGCTTAGCGGTAGCACGGTTTCAGTTTTCTTCGGTAAGCTTTATAACAGCAATCTGCCTCATATATAATTATTGTAGCCTATCACAAGGAACGGTAAAAACGCAATGGCCAGATGGCGAAACGGGGAAAAAAAAAATGAGTGCGAAAACCTGCCTCATCTTGTTGATGTGACAGGTCCTTGCAC
This sequence comes from Rhipicephalus microplus, assembly GCF_043290135.1. Taxonomy (NCBI): domain Eukaryota; kingdom Metazoa; phylum Arthropoda; class Arachnida; order Ixodida; family Ixodidae; genus Rhipicephalus; species Rhipicephalus microplus. Next base: position 3,625,520 of record NW_027464602.1, read on the forward strand.
GCGTTCAACATCTGTGCTGTGTCTCGGGAATACATTCTTGCCGTGGAAAAGGTGGGAAGATAGGAGGCAAACCTTTAGGCATTTCGGACTACACATAAACAGGTTTCAGTTTTCAAGTTCATTATTCTAGGGAAAGCATAAAAGTTCATGGAAGAAGGGACCTTGCACTCAGTCCATTTTGTGTAAGACTGCACTCGCCTGCTCGACAAGAGATGTGCCTGACCAGAGCATCATGAAGTCAAATATGTCTGTGTGTGTGCTGGCAAGGTGGCTCGGGCTGGTTGGGGAGGGCAAAGTATGCGAGCAAAAAGTTTCTTGTAGTAAAGCAGGCTGGCTAATTATACTGGTGAGCAAATTATGTGAGGATGCAAATTGTGCGAGTAAATATGGTATGTACTCTTGTATGTTTCAGCTCTATTGCTATTGATCCTGCGGATCCAACTTGGCATCCGGCAGCAACAAAGAGAGGTTCTGCAGGAGGTGCGACAGCTGAAGCACAAGGTACGGCTCTTGTCCGTGCCTCGGCACGCCCAGCCAGCACAGCGCCCCTCTGACCTTCCGCGGCTGCCTGCTGGTACAATTGGAGAAGTGGAGGCAGCAGAGGCAGCTGTGCAGAGTAAAGCTGTGGCTGCGGCTTTGGTGTATATTTCTTGATTTTTAATATGCCTATGTAACATGCAGAAATTTAGTACTGCTTTAAGATACTGTGTTTCGGGAAACAAACTAGTCAGGTTATCTCATGAGCCACTGTACTACAGTCGAATATGAATAATTCGTACTCAAAGAGGCCAGAAAATTTGTTCAAATTAAAAGAAGTTCAAAATAATGAAAGTTACCGTAATTACTTGAATCTAACACGCACCTTTTTTCCGGTTAAGAGAGTTCATAAATCGCATGTGCGTTAGAATCGAGTACGAAAAAAAAAAATGAATATGGTCATTCTATTGCCATCGCCACTTACAAAATGGCCGCCCCCTACGTGCGTCGGCATGGCGCGTCGGTCATTTATGCCTATGTGTTTCCCATGCGCAGCACTTCATACGTGTGCTGAGGAGTTCGTCGTCATCTTGTAGCACATTAGCATCGACGGCATGGTAGGGCCGACTCCAAAAACTCGACGAGTGCACCACAATGCTGCTTCTAAAAGAAAAGTCGTCGCGTGTGCCGGAACGGACAGAAATCGGGCCGCATCGCGGTCATTCGGAGTTCCCGAAACGTGCGTGCGGGACTGGCGGAAACAAAAGCAGAATATTGTCGACAGCAAAGATTCACGCAAAGGCTTCAGTGGACCACAGCAGGGTCGGTTTCCAGAAATTGAAAAGCTGCTCGGCGAGTATGTGATTAAGCAGTGAGCGGCACAGCGGCCCGTGACGACAGAACTGCTCCAAGTGCAGGCTATGCAGTTAGCCTTAGAAAAAGGGCTAATGCAGAGCCATTTTAAAGCGAGCAGGTGCTGGCTAACGAACTTTATGAAGAGAAAAGGCTTTTCCCTCCGAAGGCGAACGGGCATATGCCCGAAGTTGCCGTAGGAGTACGAAGAAAAGCTTCAGAGTCTTCAGAGGTTCCTCCTAAACTTGCGGCACAACAACGGCTACCTGCTTGGGCAAATCGGGAATGCCGATCACACGCCTCTTTACTTCGACATGCCTGGCACCACAACCGTCTAGGAGAAGGGGGCGAAGCAAGTTTGTGTACTGACATCGGGCCACGGTAAAACTAGAGTGACAGCAATGCTTTGTTGCACGTCAGATAGGCATAAGCTTCCCCCGTACTTCATATTTAAACGGAAGACGCTCTCAAAAAGAGTCGTTTTCGCGAGTGGTGTGATCAAGCGGGCCAACGAGAAAAAAGGGGGTGCGCGTGGCAACCGATGTCTTAGTTTTTTTTTTTTTTGTCGTGGAAACCGGGCGCGCGTTACAATCAAGGGCGCGGTAGAATAAAGTAAATACGGTAAACGAGCGGAGGGTTCACCATGCAGTGATGCATGTGCATGGAGAAGGTTTATTCACAAATTACAGGACATCCGTGATTAATTAAAGTAGTCAATACATGTCTGTACACGTTGGCCTTGCAACGAGTCAACAAGTTTTGCGTGCAGTTTGCAAAGCTTTTGTACTTCGGCTTCAGTATTCTCCTGGCAAAAGAAGTTGAGCGCGGCAATGTCCAGTGCTGACACTCTTCGAAGACAACTGTGTTTCCACTGTTACCATCTGCGCTGCAGCCGGAGCGTGGCCAGCACACATGATGAGAATGGAGGAGTGTCTCCACCTGGAGAAAAGCAGATCGGCATTCGAGAGAGAAACACTCCGCGGCAGCTTTTTTTTTCTCTCTCTCTTCATGCGCGGTGTTGAAAGGAGAAGAGTCTCTACATAGCAGGAACGAAAAACAGGGGAGCGTGACACCGGCGCGTTGCAGATCGGCATGAGAGAGCCAACTCTCTGCGACAGCTTTTTTTCCCCTCTTTCTCTTCATGCGAAGTGTTAAGAGGAGAAGGGTCTCTACATGGCAGGGACAGAAACAGCCAAAGCGGGGCACAGGAATGTCGCAGATTGGCATTTGGCAAACATTCCACCGCAGTCTTTTCTTTCCTTTTCTTCATTTTCTTCTTCAAGCACAGCGATGAGGTGTCTGAAGTGCCACCGCAGGATTGGGCGGGGTGCTGAGAGCATTTTCGGAGCGCGGTATAGCTTTGATAGGACCACAGCGTCAGTTCGAATTAAGCGTGTTGGAATTAATGAGATTCGACTGTATTTACTATAGTCTGTGAAGTCCGAGTGAACTGTCCTAAGCTAGCAGACGATGTAGGCGGCATCGTGTGTTTGATGGGCAGTGACTAGCAATAGCCTGCTTAAAACAGACATTCAGTAATTTTGTTCATTTATCACCCTATTTCGTGTCCGCTGCGGCTCTCTCTACTTTGAGCTACAGTTCACCCTGCCTTGTGTTAGCCGATTTCTTACCTTTTTAAAATCTAACATGCACCCAATTTCGCAGTGTGAAGAAAAATGCACCTTTGTTTATTGTGATGAGATTTCTATAGCGACATGCCTCTTTGTTGGCTATCACAGAAAAAGATAAACAGCAAATGGTGCGACCATCTAGTGCGACCTTTATTTTTCTATCAGTTTCATCTATGACCAAGATTTGGTCGCTCTAAGGTTGCCTCTTAGTACGCCTTGATCATGTTCAGTTATCTTGTTGTGCTCTGCTTACAATGCATTGATTAAAAACATGTCCAAGCTTCTTTTTGAATTCCACATATTTTATCGTTTTTCACCTGTAGAAGCTACTCCTGGTCAACATTCAGGCAAAGACATTGTAACCTCGAAGAAACGTGGTACAAAGTAATTATACTATTTCATAGCTAGAATCAATATTTATTAAGGGTTATAACAGTGTTGTATTTGATTTCATAACCGCGAAACTGCATTCAGAGAAGGACTTTGAAAGGTTCTCACACTGAGTGTGAGAGGGCTGATGTGGAAACCATTTTAGGTCAAGTGAGTTGAAGTTAGCGTAAAAAAACAATGAAATGTGATGCCCAAAAATTCAAGTTGTTGTTTTCAGTGTCCTCTTCTTGCAGAATTTTATCATGAAAACATTTCGATGTGCTGTTGCGTTTACCCCATCTATGCTTCTTGCATTTTTTTACAGCGCAAGCACCTCCTGCAGATTGGGGGACGTGGCCTCCGAAAAATTGGTGTGAATGCCATGAAGGCTGTATTGGCACATGACGTGCAAGTGCTGTACAGCCTTCATGGCAGAAAAGGGAAAAGGGCCTTTGTGAACCTGAGGCTCTGTAGATTAGTGACAGGTTAGACTTGTTCATTGTTTTATGTGTGTGTACCCTTGTGTATTCTCTGTACAGCAGTGCTTCATGTGTACTATGGTATTTCTGTTCTTGTATGCAGATGTCATCTGCCAAAAAGCTGGGTGCGACCAGGCGGAGGCCCTCAACTTTATTAAGAGGTGGCTGCCAGGGTCTGGTGATCGCTGTGGGGGCAGGAAGCGGCGCTTCAGAGAAGAATTTGTTGTGGAGCAGCCCGATGATCCCCACTCTTAGAGTGCAGATTATCGGCTGCTCGCGGCAGCTGGCTTCCTGCCCAGCCACAGCAGCCAGGGCCTTGACAGCACCACTGTCACTGTGCCCCCAAAGCAACCTGACCTGCACTAGAGCGGGCCTTTTTTAGTTGTGTATATATATTTTTCAATGTATACATTTTTTGTTGTACCAAATAAATAAAAAAAAACAAAGAATAAATAGTCTGCAGACTGTCGGTGGTGCACTGTTCGGCTAGCTTATGCTGATTCGGAAGCACCATCACCATGTTTTAGTTACAAAAAAATGCTCTAAACTATGAATACTCTCGATTACCATGTGGGGGACATATGTGGGGATTGCAAGTGGGGGACATACGCTTTCAACATTTACTTCCTAACGACTTTTTTCGATCTGCTGTACCAAATACCAGTACCAAATAAAGCACTCGCTATTGCAAAAGATAAATTGGTAAAAAAATAAACTACACTTCTAGTGTTAGCAAAGGGAATGAGGTATAAAAGATGAAATAGATCGAGTAACTGCTTTCAGTTCTCAGCATTCAATTTTCTGTTGCCCCAAGTATACAGGGCTGCAAAGCTACAAGAGCGGGTCATCGAGGCATATTGTTTAAATATTCCGGTAAGAAAAATTCCCTACTAATAATGGTTACATAATGGCAAGCCAATCAGTAGCCAATATTCGTCGTGCAGGAAACATCGGTGTAATAACGGCATTTGATGGGCTGCAATGTGGCCCTGGATTGGTCCAATGTCGGTCGCACATCCGTAGCCAATATTCGTCGTGCAGCAAACATCGGCGTAAAAATGGCATGTGATTGGCTGAAATATGGCCCAATGTTGGCCGAACATTGGCAGCTTTGTCGGCAATACGATGGGCCTTCGTCGGCCCAATGTTGGTTGCATACTGGCTAAAACATCGGCAAAACGTCGGTCCATCATTGGCTTGAACGTCGGCCCGACATTGGAAGAAGTTGCACTTCCGACGTCGGCCCGACGTCGGTGCCGATGTTAGCCGATGTTGGTCCAAGATCTGCCTGGGTATCTTCAAACTATCAGCGCAAAAAAAAGCGCCGCACCACCACCGGGTGGGCTCGAAACTCCAACCTTTTGGTTAACAGCCGATTGCGCAAGCCAATTGCGCCACGGAGACAGTCCTGCTCCACTCTCACCACCATCAGAACATATCTTCAAAGCTATCAGCCTAAAGAAAAAAAGCACCGCGCCACCACCGGGTGGGATCGAACTTCCAACCTTTCGGTTAACAGCCAATTGCGCCACGGAGACAGTCCTGCTCCACTCTCACCACCATGAGAACATATCTTTCAAGCTATCAGCCCAAAGAAAAAAAAAGCGCCGCACCACCACCGGGTGGGCTCGAACCTCCACCCTTTTGGTTAACGGCCGATCGCGCTAGCCAATTGCGCCACGGAGACAATCGTGCTCCACGCTCACCAACATCAGAAAATATCTTCAAAGCTATCATCGCAAAAAAAAAGCAACACACCCCACCCGGGAGGGCTCGAACCTCCAACTTTTTGGTTAAAAGCCGATCGCGCTAGCCAATGGCGCCACGGGGACAGTCCTGCTCCACTCTCACCACCGTCAGAACATTTCTTCAGAGCTATCAGCCTAAAGAAAAAAAGCGCCGCACCACCACCGGGTGGGCTCGAACCTACAACCTTTCGGTTAACAGCCGATCGCGCTAGCCAATTGCGCCACAGAGACAGTCGTGCTTCACTCTCACCACCGTCAGACCATTTCTTCAGAGCTATCGCCCCAAAGAAAAAAAAAGCGCCGCACCACCACCGGGTGGGCTCGAACCTCCTACCTTTCGGTTAAAAGTTGATCGCGCTAGCCAATTGCGCCACGGAGACAGTCCTGCTCCACTCTCACCACCGTCAGAACATTTCTTCAGAGCTATCAGCCCAAAGAAGAAAAAGCGCCGCACCACCACCGGGTGGGCTCGAAACTCCAACCTTTCGGTTATCAGCCGATCGCGCTAGCCAATTGCGCCATGGAGACAGTCCTGCTCCACTCTCACCACCATCAGAACATATCTTCAAAGCTATTAGCGCAAAGAAAAAAAGCACCGCGCCACCTTCGGGTGGGCTCGAACCTCCAACCTTTCGGTTAACATCCGATCGCGCTAACCCATTGCGCCACGGGGACAGTCTTGCTCCACTCTCACCACTATCAGAACATATCTTCAAAGCTATCAGCGCAAAGAAAACAAAAGCGCCGCACCACCACCACCAGGTGGGCTCGAACCTCCAACCTTTCGGTTAACAGCCGATCGCGCTAGCCAATTGCGCCACAGAGACAGTCTTGCTCCACTCTCAACACCATCAGAACATACCTTCAAAGCTACAAGCGCAAAGAAAAAAAAAGCGCCGCACCACCACCGGGTGGGCTCGAACCTCCAACCTTTCGGTTAACAGCCGATCGCGCTGGCCAATTGCGCCACGGGGACAGTCTTGCTCCACCCTCACCACCATCAGAACATATCTTCAAAGCTATCAGCGCAAAGAAAAAAAAGCGCCGCACCACCACCGGGTGTGCTCGAACCTCCAACCTTTCGGTTAACTGCCGATCGCGCTAGCCAATTGCGCCAGGGAGACAGTCCTGCTCCACTCTCACCACCATCAGAACATATCTTCAAAGCTATCAGCCCAAAGAAAAAAAAGCACCGCACCACCACCGGGTGGGCTCGAACCTCCAACCTTTCGTTTAACAGCCAATCGCGCTAGCCAATTGCGCCACGGAGACAGTCCTGCTCCACTCTCACCACCATCAGAACATATCTTCAAAGCTATCAGCACAAAGAAAAAAAAGCGCCGCACCACCACCGGGTAGGCTCGAAACTCCAACCTTTCGGTTAACAGCCGATCGCGCTAGCCAATTGCGCCATGGAGACAGTCCTGCTCCACTCTCACCACCATCAGAACATATCTTCAAAGCTATTACCACAAAGAAAAAAGCAACACACCACTCCTGGGAGGGCTCGTACCTCCAACCTTTTGGTTAACAGCCGATCGCGCAAGCCAATTGCGCCACGGAGACAGTCCTGCTCCACTCTCACCACCATCAGAACATATCTTCAAAGCTATCAGCACAAAGAGAAAAAAGCGCCGCACCACCACCGGGTGGGCTCGAACCTCCAACCTTTCAGTTAACAGCCGATCGCGCTAGCCGATTGCGCCACGGAGACAGTCCTGGTCCACTCTCACCACCATCAGAACATATCTTCAAAGCTATCAGCGCAAAGAAAAAAAAGCGCCGCGCCACCACCGGGTGGGCTCGAACCTCCAACCTTTCGGTTAACAGCCGATCGCGCTAACCCATTGCGCCACGGGGACAGTCTTCCTCCACTCTCACCACTATCAGAACATATCTTCAAAGCTATCAGCGCAAAAAAAAAAGCGCCGCACCACCACCGGGTGGGCTCGAACCTCCAACCTTTCGGTTAACAGCCGATCGCGCTAGCCAATTGCGCCACAGAGACAGTCTTGCTCCACTCTCAACACCATCAGAACATATCTTCAAAGCTACAAGCGCAAAGAAAAAAAAGCGCCGCACCACCACCGGGTGGGCTCGAACCTCCAACCTTTCGGTTAACAGCCGATCGCGCTAGCCAATTGCGCCACGGGGACAGTCTTGCTCCACTCTCACCACCATCAGAACATATCTTCAAAGCTATCAGCGCAAAGAAAAAAAAGCGCCGCACCACCACCGGGTGGGCTCGAACCTCCAACCTTTCGGTTAACAGCCGATCGCGCTAGCCCATTGCGCCACGGAGATAGCCTTGCTCCACTCTCAACACCATCAGAACATATCTTCAAAGCTATTAGCGCAAAGAAAAAAAGCGCCGCACCACCACCGGGTGGGCTCGAACCTCCAAAGTTTCGGTTAACAGCCGATCGCGCCAGCCAATTGCGCCAGGGAGACAGTCCTGCTCAACTCTCACCACCATCAGAACATATCTTCAAAGCTATCAGCCCAAAGAAAAAAAGCACCGCACCACCACCGGGTGGGCTGGAACCTCCAACCTTTCGGTTAACAGCCAATCGCGTTAGCCAATTGCGCCACGGAGACAGTCCTGCTCCACTCTCACCGCCATCAGAACATATCTTAAAGCTATCAGCACAAAGCGAAAAAAGCGCCGCACCACCACCGGGTGGGCTCGAAACTGCAACTTTTCGGTTAACAGCCGATCGGGCTAGCCAATTATGCCATGGAGACAGTCCTGCTCCACTCTCACCACCATCAGAACATATCTTCAAAGCTATTACTACAAAGAAAAAAAAGCGCCGCAACACCACCGGGTTGGCTCGAACCTCCAACCTTTCGGTTAACAGCCGATCGCGCTAGCCAATTGCGCCACGAAGACAGTCCTGCTGCACTCTCACCACCATCAGAACATATCTTCAAAGCTATTACCGCAAAGAAAAAAGCAACACACCACTCCCGGGAGGGCTCGAAATTCCAACCTTTCGGTTAACAGCCGATCGCGCTAGCCCATTGCGCCACGGAGACAGTTTTGCTCCACTCACACCACCATCAGAACATATCTTCAAACTATCAGCGCAAAAAAAGCGCAGCACCACCACCGGGTGGGCTCGGAATTCCAACCTTTTGGTTAACAGCCGATCGCGCTTGCCCATTGCGCCACGGGGACAGTCTTGCTCCACTCTCACCTCCATCAGAACATATCATCAAAGCTATGAGCCCAAAGAAAAAAAAGCGCCGCACCACCACCGGGTGGGCTCGAACCTTCAACCTTTCGGTTAACAGCCGATCGCACTAGCCAATAGCGCCACGGAGGCAGTCGTGCTCCACTCTTACCACCATCAGAACATATCTTCAAAGCTATCAGCACAAAGAAAAAAGCAACACACCACTCCCGGGAGGGCTCGAACCTCCAACTTTTCGGTTAACAGCCGATCGCGCTGGCCAATTGCTCCACGGAGACAGTCCTGCTCCACTCTCACCACCATTAGAACATATCTTTGAAGCTATCAGCCCAAAGAAAAAAAAAAGCGCCGCACCACCACCGGGTGGGCTCGAACCTCCAACCTTTTGGTTAACGGCCGATCGCGCTAGCCAATTGCGCCACGGAGATAATTGTGCTCCACGCTCACCAACATCAGAAAATATCTTCAAAGCTATCATCGCAAAGAAAAAAGCAACACACCCCACCCGGGAGGGCTCGAACCTCCAACTTTTTGGTTAAAAGCCGATCGCGCTAGCCAATGGCGCCACGGGGACAGTCCTGCTCCACTCTCACCACCGTCAGAACATTTCTTCAGAGCTATCAGCCTAAAGAAAAAAAGCGCCGCACCAGCACCGGGTGGGCTCGAACCTACAACCTTTCGGTTAACAGCCGATCGCGCTAGCCAATTGCGCCACAGAGACAGTCGTGCTTCACTCTCACCACCGTCAGACCATTTCTTCAAAGCTATCGCCCCAAAGAAAAAAAAAGCGCCGCACCACCACCGGGTGGGCTCGAACCTCCAACCTTTCGGTTAAAAGTTGATCGCGCTAGCCAATTGCGCCACGGAGACAGTCCTGCTCCACTCTCACCACCGTCAGAACATTTCTTCAGAGCTATCAGCCCAAAGAAGAAAAAGCGCCGCACCACCACCGGGTGGGCTCGAAACTCCAACCTTTCGGTTATCAGCCGATCGCGCTAGCCAATTGCGCCATGGAGACAGTCCTGCTCCACTCTCACCACCATCAGAACATATCTTCAAAGCTATTAGCGCAAAGAAAAAAAGCGCCGCGCCACCTTCGGGTGGGCTCGAACCTCCAACCTTTCGGTTAACAGCCGATCGCGCTAACCCATTGCGCCACGGGGACAGTCTTGCTCCACTCTCACCACTATCAGAACATATCTTCAAAGCTATCAGCGCAAAGAAAAAAAAGCGCCGCACCACCACCAGGTGGGCTCGAACCTCCAACCTTTCGGTTAACAGCCGATCGCGTTAGCCAATTGCGCCACAGAGACAGTCTTGCTCCACTCTCAACACCATCAGAACATATCTTCAAAGCTACAAGCGCAAAAAAAAGCGCCGCACCACCACCGGGTGGGCTCGAACCTCCAACCTTTCGGTTAACAGCCGATCGCGCTGGCCAATTGCGCCACGGGGACAGTCCTGCTCCACTCTCACCACCATCAGAACATATCTTCAAAGCTATCAGCCCAAAGAAAAAAAAGCACCGCACCACCACCGGGTGGGCTCGAACCTCCAACCTTTCGTTTAACAGCCAATCGCGCTAGCCAATTGCGCCACGGAGACAGTCCTGCTCCACTCTCACCACCATCAGAACATATCTTCAAAGCTATCAGCACAAAGAAAAAAAAGCGCCGCACCACCACCGGGTAGGCTCGAAACTCCAACCTTTCGGTTAACAGCCGATCGCGCTAGCCAATTGCGCCATGGAGACAGTCCTGCTCCACTCTCACCACCATCAGAACATATCTTCAAAGCTATCAGCGCAAAGAAAAAAAAGCGCCGCACCACCACCGGGTGTGCTCGAACCTCCAACCTTTCGGTTAACTGCCGATCGCGCTAGCCAATTGCGCCAGGGAGACAGTCCTGCTCCACTCTCACCACCATCAGAACATATCTTCAAAGCTATCAGCCCAAAGAAAAAAAAGCACCGCACCACCACCGGGTGGGCTCGAACCTCCAACCTTTCGTTTAACAGCCAATCGCGCTAGCCAATTGCGCCACGGAGACAGTCCTGCTCCACTCTCACCACCATCAGAACATATCTTCAAAGCTATCAGCACAAAGAAAAAAAAGCGCCGCACCACCACCGGGTAGGCTCGAAACTCCAACCTTTCGGTTAACAGCCGATCGCGCTAGCCAATTGCGCCATGGAGACAGTCCTGCTCCACTCTCACCACCATCAGAACATATCTTCAAAGCTATTACCACAAAGAAAAAAGCAACACACCACTCCTGGGAGGGCTCGTACCTCCAACCTTTTGGTTAACAGCCGATCGCGCAAGCCAATTGCGCCACGGAGACAGTCCTGCTCCACTCTCACCACCATCAGAACATATCTTCAAAGCTATCAGCACAAAGAGAAAAAAGCGCCGCACCACCACCGGGTGGGCTCGAACCTCCAACCTTTCAGTTAACAGCCGATCGCGCTAGCCGATTGCGCCACGGAGACAGTCCTGGTCCACTCTCACCACCATCAGAACATATCTTCAAAGCTATCAGCGCAAAGAAAAAAAAGCGCCGCGCCACCACCGGGTGGGCTCGAACCTCCAACCTTTCGGTTAACAGCCGATCGCGCTAACCCATTGCGCCACGGGGACAGTCTTCCTCCACTCTCACCACTATCAGAACATATCTTCAAAGCTATCAGCGCAAAAAAAAAAGCGCCGCACCACCACCGGGTGGGCTCGAACCTCCAACCTTTCGGTTAACAGCCGATCGCGCTAGCCAATTGCGCCACAGAGACAGTCTTGCTCCACTCTCAACACCATCAGAACATATCTTCAAAGCTACAAGCGCAAAGAAAAAAAAGCGCCGCACCACCACCGGGTGGGCTCGAACCTCCAACCTTTCGGTTAACAGCCGATCGCGCTAGCCAATTGCGCCACGGGGACAGTCTTGCTCCACTCTCACCACCATCAGAACATATCTTCAAAGCTATCAGCGCAAAGAAAAAAAAGCGCCGCACCACCACCGGGTGGGCTCGAACCTCCAACCTTTCGGTTAACAGCCGATCGCGCTAGCCCATTGCGCCACGGAGATAGCCTTGCTCCACTCTCAACACCATCAGAACATATCTTCAAAGCTATTAGCGCAAAGAAAAAAAGCGCCGCACCACCACCGGGTGGGCTCGAACCTCCAACGTTTCGGTTAACAGCCGATCGCGCCAGCCAATTGCGCCAGGGAGACAGTCCTGCTCAACTCTCACCACCATCAGAACATATCTTCAAAGCTATCAGCCCAAAGAAAAAAAGCACCGCACCACCACCGGGTGGGCTGGAACCTCCAACCTTTCGGTTAACAGCCAATCGCGTTAGCCAATTGCGCCACGGAGACAGTCCTGCTCCACTCTCACCGCCATCAGAACATATCTTAAAGCTATCAGCACAAAGCGAAAAAAGCGCCGCACCACCACCGGGTGGGCTCGAAACTGCAACTTTTCGGTTAACAGCCGATCGGGCTAGCCAATTATGCCATGGAGACAGTCCTGCTCCACTCTCACCACCATCAGAACATATCTTCAAAGCTATTACTACAAAGAAAAAAAAGCGCCGCAACACCACCGGGTTGGCTCGAACCTCCAACCTTTCGGTTAACAGCCGATCGCGCTAGCCAATTGCGCCACGAAGACAGTCCTGCTGCACTCTCACCACCATCAGAACATATCTTCAAAGCTATTACCGCAAAGAAAAAAGCAACACACCACTCCCGGGAGGGCTCGAAATTCCAACCTTTCGGTTAACAGCCGATCGCGCTAGCCCATTGCGCCACGGAGACAGTTTTGCTCCACTCACACCACCATCAGAACATATCTTCAAACTATCAGCGCAAAAAAAGCGCAGCACCACCACCGGGTGGGCTCGGAATTCCAACCTTTTGGTTAACAGCCGATCGCGCTTGCCCATTGCGCCACGGGGACAGTCTTGCTCCACTCTCACCACCATCAGAACATATCATCAAAGCTATGAGCCCAAAGAAAAAAAAGCGCCGCACCACCACCGGGTGGGCTCGAACCTTCAACCTTTCGGTTAACAGCCGATCGCACTAGCCAATTGCGCCACGGAGGCAGTCGTGCTCCACTCTTACCACCATCAGAACATATCTTCAAAGCTATCAGCACAAAGAAAAAAGCAACACACCACTCCCGGGAGGGCTCGAACCTCCAACTTTTCGGTTAACAGCCGATCGCGCTGGCCAATTGCTCCACGGAGACAGTCCTGCTCCACTCTCACCACCATTAGAACATATCTTTCAAGCTATCAGCCCAAAGAAAAAAAAAAGCGCCGCACCACCACCGGGTGGGCTCGAACCTCCAACCTTTTGGTTAACGGCCGATCGCGCTAGCCAATTGCGCCACGGAGACAATTGTGCTCCACGCTCACCAACATCAGAAAATATCTTCAAAGCTATCATCGCAAAGAAAAAAGCAACACACCCCACCCGGGAGGGCTCGAACCTCCAACCTTTCGGTTAACAGCCGATCGCGCTAGCCAATTGCGCCACGGGGACAGTCTTGCTCCACTCTCACCACCATCAGAACATATCTTCAAAGCTATCAGCGCAAAGAAAAAAAAGCGCCGCACCACCACCGGGTGGGCTCGAACCTCCAACCTTTCGGTTAACAGCCGATCGCGCTAGCCCATTGCGCCACGGAGATAGCCTTGCTCCACTCTCAACACCATCAGAACATATCTTCAAAGCTATTAGCGCAAAGAAAAAAAGCGCCGCACCACCACCGGGTGGGCTCGAACCTCCAACGTTTCGGTTAACAGCCGATCGCGCCAGCCAATTGCGCCAGGGAGACAGTCCTGCTCAACTCTCACCACCATCAGAACATATCTTCAAAGCTATCAGCCCAAAGAAAAAAAGCACCGCACCACCACCGGGTGGGCTGGAACCTCCAACCTTTCGGTTAACAGCCAATCGCGTTAGCCAATTGCGCCACGGAGACAGTCCTGCTCCACTCTCACCGCCATCAGAACATATCTTAAAGCTATCAGCACAAAGCGAAAAAAGCGCCGCACCACCACCGGGTGGGCTCGAAACTGCAACTTTTCGGTTAACAGCCGATCGGGCTAGCCAATTATGCCATGGAGACAGTCCTGCTCCACTCTCACCACCATCAGAACATATCTTCAAAGCTATTACTACAAAGAAAAAAAAGCGCCGCAACACCACCGGGTTGGCTCGAACCTCCAACCTTTCGGTTAACAGCCGATCGCGCTAGCCAATTGCGCCACGAAGACAGTCCTGCTGCACTCTCACCACCATCAGAACATATCTTCAAAGCTATTAGCGCAAAGAAAAAAAGCGCCGCGCCACCTTCGGGTGGGCTCGAACCTCCAACCTTTCGGTTAACAGCCGATCGCGCTAACCCATTGCGCCACGGGGACAGTCTTGCTCCACTCTCACCACTATCAGAACATATCTTCAAAGCTATCAGCGCAAAGAAAAAAAAGCGCCGCACCACCACCAGGTGGGCTCGAACCTCCAACCTTTCGGTTAACAGCCGATCGCGTTAGCCAATTGCGCCACAGAGACAGTCTTGCTCCACTCTCAACACCATCAGAACATATCTTCAAAGCTACAAGCGCAAAAAAAAGCGCCGCACCACCACCGGGTGGGCTCGAACCTCCAACCTTTCGGTTAACAGCCGATCGCGCTGGCCAATTGCGCCACGGGGACAGTCCTGCTCCACTCTCACCACCATCAGAACATATCTTCAAAGCTATCAGCCCAAAGAAAAAAAAGCACCGCACCACCACCGGGTGGGCTCGAACCTCCAACCTTTCGTTTAACAGCCAATCGCGCTAGCCAATTGCGCCACGGAGACAGTCCTGCTCCACTCTCACCACCATCAGAACATATCTTCAAAGCTATCAGCACAAAGAAAAAAAAGCGCCGCACCACCACCGGGTAGGCTCGAAACTCCAACCTTTCGGTTAACAGCCGATCGCGCTAGCCAATTGCGCCATGGAGACAGTCCTGCTCCACTCTCACCACCATCAGAACATATCTTCAAAGCTATCAGCGCAAAGAAAAAAAAGCGCCGCACCACCACCGGGTGTGCTCGAACCTCCAACCTTTCGGTTAACTGCCGATCGCGCTAGCCAATTGCGCCAGGGAGACAGTCCTGCTCCACTCTCACCACCATCAGAACATATCTTCAAAGCTATCAGCCCAAAGAAAAAAAAGCACCGCACCACCACCGGGTGGGCTCGAACCTCCAACCTTTCGTTTAACAGCCAATCGCGCTAGCCAATTGCGCCACGGAGACAGTCCTGCTCCACTCTCACCACCATCAGAACATATCTTCAAAGCTATCAGCACAAAGAAAAAAAAGCGCCGCACCACCACCGGGTAGGCTCGAAACTCCAACCTTTCGGTTAACAGCCGATCGCGCTAGCCAATTGCGCCATGGAGACAGTCCTGCTCCACTCTCACCACCATCAGAACATATCTTCAAAGCTATTACCACAAAGAAAAAAGCAACACACCACTCCTGGGAGGGCTCGTACCTCCAACCTTTTGGTTAACAGCCGATCGCGCAAGCCAATTGCGCCACGGAGACAGTCCTGCTCCACTCTCACCACCATCAGAACATATCTTCAAAGCTATCAGCACAAAGAGAAAAAAGCGCCGCACCACCACCGGGTGGGCTCGAACCTCCAACCTTTCAGTTAACAGCCGATCGCGCTAGCCGATTGCGCCACGGAGACAGTCCTGGTCCACTCTCACCACCATCAGAACATATCTTCAAAGCTATCAGCGCAAAGAAAAAAAAGCGCCGCGCCACCACCGGGTGGGCTCGAACCTCCAACCTTTCGGTTAACAGCCGATCGCGCTAACCCATTGCGCCACGGGGACAGTCTTCCTCCACTCTCACCACTATCAGAACATATCTTCAAAGCTATCAGCGCAAAAAAAAAGCGCCGCACCACCACCGGGTGGGCTCGAACCTCCAACCTTTCGGTTAACAGCCGATCGCGCTAGCCAATTGCGCCACAGAGACAGTCTTGCTCCACTCTCAACACCATCAGAACATATCTTCAAAGCTACAAGCGCAAAGAAAAAAAAGCGCCGCACCACCACCGGGTGGGCTCGAACCTCCAACCTTTCGGTTAACAGCCGATCGCGCTAGCCAATTGCGCCACGGGGACAGTCTTGCTCCACTCTCACCACCATCAGAACATATCTTCAAAGCTATCAGCGCAAAGAAAAAAAAGCGCCGCACCACCACCGGGTGGGCTCGAACCTCCAACCTTTCGGTTAACAGCCGATCGCGCTAGCCCATTGCGCCACGGAGATAGCCTTGCTCCACTCTCAACACCATCAGAACATATCTTCAAAGCTATTAGCGCAAAGAAAAAAAGCGCCGCACCACCACCGGGTGGGCTCGAACCTCCAACGTTTCGGTTAACAGCCGATCGCGCCAGCCAATTGCGCCAGGGAGACAGTCCTGCTCAACTCTCACCACCATCAGAACATATCTTCAAAGCTATCAGCCCAAAGAAAAAAAGCACCGCACCACCACCGGGTGGGCTGGAACCTCCAACCTTTCGGTTAACAGCCAATCGCGTTAGCCAATTGCGCCACGGAGACAGTCCTGCTCCACTCTCACCGCCATCAGAACATATCTTAAAGCTATCAGCACAAAGCGAAAAAAGCGCCGCACCACCACCGGGTGGGCTCGAAACTGCAACTTTTCGGTTAACAGCCGATCGGGCTAGCCAATTATGCCATGGAGACAGTCCTGCTCCACTCTCACCACCATCAGAACATATCTTCAAAGCTATTACTACAAAGAAAAAAAAGCGCCGCAACACCACCGGGTTGGCTCGAACCTCCAACCTTTCGGTTAACAGCCGATCGCGCTAGCCAATTGCGCCACGAAGACAGTCCTGCTGCACTCTCACCACCATCAGAACATATCTTCAAAGCTATTACCGCAAAGAAAAAAGCAACACACCACTCCCGGGAGGGCTCGAAATTCCAACCTTTCGGTTAACAGCCGATCGCGCTAGCCCATTGCGCCACGGAGACAGTTTTGCTCCACTCACACCACCATCAGAACATATCTTCAAACTATCAGCGCAAAAAAAGCGCAGCACCACCACCGGGTGGGCTCGGAATTCCAACCTTTTGGTTAACAGCCGATCGCGCTTGCCCATTGCGCCACGGGGACAGTCTTGCTCCACTCTCACCACCATCAGAACATATCATCAAAGCTATGAGCCCAAAGAAAAAAAAGCGCCGCACCACCACCGGGTGGGCTCGAACCTTCAACCTTTCGGTTAACAGCCGATCGCACTAGCCAATTGCGCCACGGAGGCAGTCGTGCTCCACTCTTACCACCATCAGAACATATCTTCAAAGCTATCAGCACAAAGAAAAAAGCAACACACCACTCCCGGGAGGGCTCGAACCTCCAACTTTTCGGTTAACAGCCGATCGCGCTGGCCAATTGCTCCACGGAGACAGTCCTGCTCCACTCTCACCACCATTAGAACATATCTTTCAAGCTATCAGCCCAAAGAAAAAAAAAAGCGCCGCACCACCACCGGGTGGGCTCGAACCTCCAACCTTTTGGTTAACGGCCGATCGCGCTAGCCAATTGCGCCACGGAGACAATTGTGCTCCACGCTCACCAACATCAGAAAATATCTTCAAAGCTATCATCGCAAAGAAAAAAGCAACACACCCCACCCGGGAGGGCTCGAACCTCCAACTTTTTGGTTAAAAGCCGATCGCGCTAGCCAATGGCGCCACGGGGACAGTCCTGCTCCACTCTCACCACCGTCAGAACATTTCTTCAGAGCTATCAGCCTAAAGAAAAAAAGCGCCGCACCAGCACCGGGTGGGCTCGAACCTACAACCTTTCGGTTAACAGCCGATCGCGCTAGCCAATTGCGCCACAGAGACAGTCGTGCTTCACTCTCACCACCGTCAGACCATTTCTTCAAAGCTATCGCCCCAAAGAAAAAAAAAGCGCCGCACCACCACCGGGTGGGCTCGAACCTCCAACCTTTCGGTTAACAGCCGATCGCGCTGGCCAATTGCGCCACGGGGACAGTCTTGCTCCACCCTCACCACCATCAGAACATATCTTCAAAGCTATCAGCGCAAAGAAAAAAAAGCGCCGCACCACCACCGGGTGTGCTCGAACCTCCAACCTTTCGTTTAACAGCCGATCGCGCTAGCCAATTGCGCCAGGGAGACAGTCCTGCTCCACTCTCACCACCATCAGAACATATCTTCAAAGCTATCAGCCCAAAGAAAAAAAAGCACCGCACCACCACCGGGTGGGTTCGAACCTCCAACCTTTCGTTTAACAGCCAATCGCGCTAGCCAATTGCGCCACGGAGACAGTCCTGCTCCACTCTCACCACCATCAGAACATATCTTCAAAGCTATCAGCACAAAGAAAAAAAAGCGCCGCACCACCACCGGGTAGGCTCGAAACTCCAACCTTTCGGTTAACAGCCGATCGCGCTAGCCAATTGCGCCATGGAGACAGTCCTGCTCCACTCTCACCACCATCAGAACATATCTTCAAAGCTATTAGCGCAAAGAAAAAAAGCGCCGCGCCACCACTGGGTGGGCTCGAACCTCCAACCTTTCGGTTAACAGCCGATCGCGCTAACCCAATGCGCCACGGGGACAGTCTTGCTCCACTCTCACCACCATCAGAACATATCTTCAAAGCTATCAGCGCAAAGAAAAAAAAGCGCCGCACCACCACCGGGTGGGCTCGAACCTCCAACCTTTCGGTTAACAGCCGATCGCGCTAGCCAATTGCGCCATGGAGACAGTCTTGCTCCTCTCTCAACACCATCAGAACATATCTTCAAAGCTACAAGCGCAAAGAGAAAAAAGCGCCGCACCACCACAGGGTGGGCTCGAACCTCCAACCTTTCGGTTAACAGCCAATCGCGTTAGCCAATTGCGCCACAGAGACAGTCCTGCTCCACTCTTACCACCATCAGAACATATCTTCAAAGCTATCAGCACAAAGAGAAAAAAGCGCCGCACCACCACCGGGTGGGCTCGAAACTCCAACCTTTCGGTTAACAGCCGATCGCGCTAGCCAATTGCGCCATGGAGACAGTCCTGCTCCACTCTCACCACCGTCATAACATATCTTCAAAGCTATTACCACAAAGAAAAAAGCAACACACCACTCCTGGGAGGGCTCGAAACTCCAACCTTTCGGTTAACAGCTGATCGCGCTAGCCAATTGCTCCACGGAGACAGTCCTGCTCCACTCTCACCACCATTAGAACATATCTTTCAAGCTATCAGCCCAAAGAAAAAAAAAAAGCGCCGCACCACCACCGGGTGGGCTCGAACCTCCAACCTTTTGGTTAACGGCCGATCGCGCTAGCCAATTGCGCCACGGAGACAATTGTGCTCCACGCTCACCAACATCAGAAAATATCTTCAAAGCTATCATCGCAAAGAAAAAAGCAACACACCCCACCCGGGAGGGCTCGAACCTCCAACTTTTTGGTTAAAAGCCGATCGCGCTAGCCAATGGCGCCACGGGGACAGTCCTGCTCCACTCTCACCACCGTCAGAACATTTCTTCAGAGCTATCAGCCTAAAGAAAAAAAGCGCCGATCCACCATCGGGTGGGCTCGAACCTACAACCTTTCGGTTAACAGCCGATCGCGCTAGCCAATTGCGCCACAGAGACAGTCGTGCTTCACTCTCACCACCGTCAGACCATTTCTTCAGAGCTATCGCCCCAAAGAAAAAAAAAGCGCCGCACCACCACCGGGTGGGCTCGAACCTCCAACCTTTCGGTTATCAGCCGATCGCGCTAGCCAATTGCGCCATGGAGACAGTCCTGCTCCACTCTCACCACCATCAGAACATATCTTCAAAGCTATTAGCGCAAAGAAAAAAAGCGCCGCACCACCACCAGGTGGGCTCGAACCTCCAACCTTTCGGTTAACAGCCGATCGCGCTAGCCAATTGCGCCACAGAGACAGTCTTGCTCCACTCTCAACACCATCAGAACATATCTTCAAAGCTACAAGCGCAAAAAAAAGCGCCGCACCACCACCGGGTGGGCTCGAACCTCCAACCTTTCGGTTAACAGCCGATCGCGCTGGCCAATTGCGCCACGGGGACAGTCTTGCTCCACCCTCACCACCATCAGAACATATCTTCAAAGCTATCAGCGCAAAGAAAAAAAAGCGCCGCACCACCACCGGGTGTGCTCGAACCTCCAACCTTTCGGTTAACAGCCGATCGCGCTAGCCAATTGCGCCAGGGAGACAATCCTGCTCCACTCTCACCACCATCAGAACATATCTTCAAAGCTATCAGCCCAAAGAAAAAAAAGCACCGCACCACCACCGGGTGGGTTCGAACCTCCAACCTTTCGTTTCACAGCCAATCGCGCTAGCCAATTGCGCCACGGAGACAGTCCTGCTCCACTCTTACCACCATCAGAACATATCTTCAAAGCTATCAGCACAAAGAAAAAAAAGCGCCGCACCACCACCGGGTAGGCTCGAAACCCCAACCTTTCGGTTAACAGCCGATCGCGCTAGCCAATTGCGCCATGGAGACAGTCCTGCTCCACTCTCACCACCATCAGAACATATCTTCAAAGCTATTAGCGCAAAGAAAAAAAGCGCCGCGCCACCACCGGGTGGGCTCGAACCTCCAACCTTTCGGTTAACAGCCGATCGCGCTAACCCAATGCGCCACGGGGACAGTCTTGCTCCACTCTCACCACCATCAGAACATATCTTCAAAGCTATCAGCGCAAAGAAAAAAAAGCGCCGCACCACCACCGGGTGGGCTAGAACATCCAACCTTTCGGTTAACAGCCGATCGCGCTAGCCAATTGCGCCACGGAGACAGTCCTGCTCCACTCTCACCACCATCAGAACATATCTTCAAAGCTATTAGTGCAAAGAAAAAAGCAGCACACCACTCCCGGGAGGGCTCGAAACTCCAACCTTTCGGTTAACAGCCGATCGCGCTAGCCCATTGCGCCACGGGGACAGTCTTGCTCCACTCTCACCACCATCAGTACATATCTTCAAAGCTATCAGCACAAAGAAAAAAAACGCCGCACCACCACCGGGTGGGCTCGAACCTCCAACCTTTCGGTTAACAGCCGATCGCGCAAGGCAATTGCGCCACGGAGACAGTCTTGCTCCACTTTCAACACCATCAGAACATATCTTCAAAGCTACAAGCGCAAAGAAAAAAAAGCGCCGCACCACCACCGGGTGGGCTCGAACCTCCAACCTTTCGGTTAACAGCCGATCGCGCTAGCCAATTGCGCCACAGGGACAGTCTTGCTCCACCCTCACCACCATCAGAACATATCTTCAAAGCTATCAGCGCAAAGAAAAAAAAGCGCCGCACCACCACCGGGTGTGCTCGAACCTCCAACCTTTCGGTCAACAGCCGATCGCGCTAGCCAATTGCGCCAGGGAGACAGTCCTGCTCCACTCTCACCGCCATCAGAACATATCTTCAAAGCTATCAGCCCAAAGAAAAAAAAGCACCGCACCACCACCGGGTGGGCTCGAACCTCCAACCTTTCGTTTAACAGCCAATCGCGCTAGCCAATTGCGCCACGGAGACAGTCCTGCTCCACTCTCACCACCATCAGAACATATCTTCAAAGCTATCAGCACAAAGAAAAAAAAGCGCCGCACCACCACCGGGTAGGCTCGAAACTCCAACCTTTCGGGTAACAGCCGATCGCGCTAGCCAATTGCGCCATGGAGACAGTCCTGCTCCACTCTCACCACCATCAGAACATATCTTCAAAGCTATTACCACAAAGAAAAAAGCAACACACCACTCCTGGGAGGGCTCGAACCTCAAACCTTTTGGTTAACAGCCGATCGCGCAAGCCAATTGCGCCACGGAGACAGTCCTGCTCCACTCTCACCACCATCAGAACATATCTTCAAAGCTATTAGCGCAAAGAAAAAAAGCGCCGCGCCACCACCGGGTGGGCTCGAACCTCCAACCTTTAGGTTAACAGCCGATCGCGCTAACCCAATGCGCCACGGGGACAGTCTTGCTCTACTCTCACCACCATCATAACATATCTTCAAAGCTATCAGCGCAAAGAAAAAAAAGCGCCGCACCACCACCGGGTGGGCTCGAACCTCCAACCTTTCGGTTAACAGCCAATCGCGTTAGCCAATTGCGCCACAGAGACAGTCCTGCTCCACTCTTACCACCATCAGAACATATCTTCAAAGCTATCAGCACAAAGAGAAAAAAGCGCCGCACCACCACCGGGTGGGCTCGAAACTCCAACCTTTCGGTTAACAGCCGATCGCGCTAGCCAATTGCGCCATGGAGACAGTCCTGCTCCACTCTCACCACCGTCATAACATATCTTCAAAGCTATTACCACAAAGAAAAAAGCAACACACCACTCCTGGGAGGGCTCGAAACTCCAACCTTTCGGTTAACAGCTGATCGCGCTAGCCAATTGCTCCACGGAGACAGTCCTGCTCCACTCTCACCACCATTAGAACATATCTTTCAAGCTATCAGCCCAAAGAAAAAAAAAAGCGCCGCACCACCACCGGGTGGGCTCGAACCTCCAACCTTTTGGTTAACGGCCGATCGCGCTAGCCAATTGCGCCACGGAGACAATTGTGCTCCACGCTCACCAACATCAGAAAATATCTTCAAAGCTATCATCGCAAAGAAAAAAGCAACACACCCCACCCGGGAGGGCTCGAACCTCCAACTTTTTGGTTAAAAGCCGATCGCGCTAGCCAATGGCGCCACGGGGACAGTCCTGCTCCACTCTCACCACCGTCAGAACATTTCTTCAGAGCTATCAGCCTAAAGAAAAAAAGCGCCGATCCACCATCGGGTGGGCTCGAACCTACAACCTTTCGGTTAACAGCCGATCGCGCTAGCCAATTGCGCCACAGAGACAGTCGTGCTTCACTCTCACCACCGTCAGACCATTTCTTCAGAGCTATCGCCCCAAAGAAAAAAAAAGCGCCGCACCACCACCGGGTGGGCTCGAACCTCCAACCTTTCGGTTATCAGCCGATCGCGCTAGCCAATTGCGCCATGGAGACAGTCCTGCTCCACTCTCACCACCATCAGAACATATCTTCAAAGCTATTAGCGCAAAGAAAAAAAGCGCCGCACCACCACCAGGTGGGCTCGAACCTCCAACCTTTCGGTTAACAGCCGATCGCGCTAGCCAATTGCGCCACAGAGACAGTCTTGCTCCACTCTCAACACCATCAGAACATATCTTCAAAGCTACAAGCGCAAAAAAAAGCGCCGCACCACCACCGGGTGGGCTCGAACCTCCAACCTTTCGGTTAACAGCCGATCGCGCTGGCCAATTGCGCCACGGGGACAGTCTTGCTCCACCCTCACCACCATCAGAACATATCTTCAAAGCTATCAGCGCAAAGAAAAAAAAGCGCCGCACCACCACCGGGTGTGCTCGAACCTCCAACCTTTCGGTTAACAGCCGATCGCGCTAGCCAATTGCGCCAGGGAGACAATCCTGCTCCACTCTCACCACCATCAGAACATATCTTCAAAGCTATCAGCCCAAAGAAAAAAAAGCACCGCACCACCACCGGGTGGGTTCGAACCTCCAACCTTTCGTTTCACAGCCAATCGCGCTAGCCAATTGCGCCACGGAGACAGTCCTGCTCCACTCTTACCACCATCAGAACATATCTTCAAAGCTATCAGCACAAAGAAAAAAAAGCGCCGCACCACCACCGGGTAGGCTCGAAACCCCAACCTTTCGGTTAACAGCCGATCGCGCTAGCCAATTGCGCCATGGAGACAGTCCTGCTCCACTCTCACCACCATCAGAACATATCTTCAAAGCTATTAGCGCAAAGAAAAAAAGCGCCGCGCCACCACCGGGTGGGCTCGAACCTCCAACCTTTCGGTTAACAGCCGATCGCGCTAACCCAATGCGCCACGGGGACAGTCTTGCTCCACTCTCACCACCATCAGAACATATCTTCAAAGCTATCAGCGCAAAGAAAAAAAAGCGCCGCACCACCACCGGGTGGGCTAGAACATCCAACCTTTCGGTTAACAGCCGATCGCGCTAGCCAATTGCGCCACGGAGACAGTCCTGCTCCACTCTCACCACCATCAGAACATATCTTCAAAGCTATTAGTGCAAAGAAAAAAGCAGCACACCACTCCCGGGAGGGCTCGAAACTCCAACCTTTCGGTTAACAGCCGATCGCGCTAGCCCATTGCGCCACGGGGACAGTCTTGCTCCACTCTCACCACCATCAGTACATATCTTCAAAGCTATCAGCACAAAGAAAAAAAACGCCGCACCACCACCGGGTGGGCTCGAACCTCCAACCTTTCGGTTAACAGCCGATCGCGCAAGGCAATTGCGCCACGGAGACAGTCTTGCTCCACTTTCAACACCATCAGAACATATCTTCAAAGCTACAAGCGCAAAGAAAAAAAAGCGCCGCACCACCACCGGGTGGGCTCGAACCTCCAACCTTTCGGTTAACAGCCGATCGCGCTAGCCAATTGCGCCACAGGGACAGTCTTGCTCCACCCTCACCACCATCAGAACATATCTTCAAAGCTATCAGCGCAAAGAAAAAAAAGCGCCGCACCACCACCGGGTGTGCTCGAACCTCCAACCTTTCGGTCAACAGCCGATCGCGCTAGCCAATTGCGCCAGGGAGACAGTCCTGCTCCACTCTCACCGCCATCAGAACATATCTTCAAAGCTATCAGCCCAAAGAAAAAAAAGCACCGCACCACCACCGGGTGGGCTCGAACCTCCAACCTTTCGTTTAACAGCCAATCGCGCTAGCCAATTGCGCCACGGAGACAGTCCTGCTCCACTCTCACCACCATCAGAACATATCTTCAAAGCTATCAGCACAAAGAAAAAAAAGCGCCGCACCACCACCGGGTAGGCTCGAAACTCCAACCTTTCGGGTAACAGCCGATCGCGCTAGCCAATTGCGCCATGGAGACAGTCCTGCTCCACTCTCACCACCATCAGAACATATCTTCAAAGCTATTACCACAAAGAAAAAAGCAACACACCACTCCTGGGAGGGCTCGAACCTCAAACCTTTTGGTTAACAGCCGATCGCGCAAGCCAATTGCGCCACGGAGACAGTCCTGCTCCACTCTCACCACCATCAGAACATATCTTCAAAGCTATTAGCGCAAAGAAAAAAAGCGCCGCGCCACCACCGGGTGGGCTCGAACCTCCAACCTTTAGGTTAACAGCCGATCGCGCTAACCCAATGCGCCACGGGGACAGTCTTGCTCTACTCTCACCACCATCATAACATATCTTCAAAGCTATCAGCGCAAAGAAAAAAAAGCGCCGCACCACCACCGGGTGGGCTCGAACCTCCAACCTTTCGGTTAACAGCCAATCGCGTTAGCCAATTGCGCCACAGAGACAGTCCTGCTCCACTCTTACCACCATCAGAACATATCTTCAAAGCTATCAGCACAAAGAGAAAAAAGCGCCGCACCACCACCGGGTGGGCTCGAAACTCCAACCTTTCGGTTAACAGCCGATCGCGCTAGCCAATTGCGCCATGGAGACAGTCCTGCTCCACTCTCACCACCGTCATAACATATCTTCAAAGCTATTACCACAAAGAAAAAAGCAACACACCACTCCTGGGAGGGCTCGAAACTCCAACCTTTCGGTTAACAGCTGATCGCGCTAGCCAATTGCTCCACGGAGACAGTCCTGCTCCACTCTCACCACCATTAGAACATATCTTTCAAGCTATCAGCCCAAAGAAAAAAAAAAGCGCCGCACCACCACCGGGTGGGCTCGAACCTCCAACCTTTTGGTTAACGGCCGATCGCGCTAGCCAATTGCGCCACGGAGACAATTGTGCTCCACGCTCACCAACATCAGAAAATATCTTCAAAGCTATCATCGCAAAGAAAAAAGCAACACACCCCACCCGGGAGGGCTCGAACCTCCAACTTTTTGGTTAAAAGCCGATCGCGCTAGCCAATGGCGCCACGGGGACAGTCCTGCTCCACTCTCACCACCGTCAGAACATTTCTTCAGAGCTATCAGCCTAAAGAAAAAAAGCGCCGATCCACCATCGGGTGGGCTCGAACCTACAACCTTTCGGTTAACAGCCGATCGCGCTAGCCAATTGCGCCACAGAGACAGTCGTGCTTCACTCTCACCACCGTCAGACCATTTCTTCAGAGCTATCGCCCCAAAGAAAAAAAAAGCGCCGCACCACCACCGGGTGGGCTCGAACCTCCAACCTTTCGGTTATCAGCCGATCGCGCTAGCCAATTGCGCCATGGAGACAGTCCTGCTCCACTCTCACCACCATCAGAACATATCTTCAAAGCTATTAGCGCAAAGAAAAAAAGCGCCGCACCACCACCAGGTGGGCTCGAACCTCCAACCTTTCGGTTAACAGCCGATCGCGCTAGCCAATTGCGCCACAGAGACAGTCTTGCTCCACTCTCAACACCATCAGAACATATCTTCAAAGCTACAAGCGCAAAAAAAAAAGCGCCGCACCACAACCGGGTGGGCTCGAACCTCCAACCTTTCGGTTAACAGCCGATCGCGCTGGCCAATTGCGCCACGGGGACAGTCTTGCTCCACCCTCACCACCATCAGAACATATCTTCAAAGCTATCAGCGCAAAGAAAAAAAAGCGCCGCACCACCACCGGGTGTGCTCGAACCTCCAACCTTTCGGTTAACAGCCGATCGCGCTAGCCAATTGCGCCAGGGAGACAGTCCTGCTCCACTCTCACCACCATCAGAACATATCTTCAAAGCTATCAGCCCAAAGAAAAAAAAGCACCGAACCACCACCGGGTGGGTTCGAACCTCCAACCTTTCGTTTCACAGCCAATCGCGCTAGCCAATTGCGCCACGGAGACAGTCCTGCTCCACTCTTACCACCATCAGAACATATCTTCAAAGCTATCAGCACAAAGAAAAAAAAGCGCCGCACCACCACCGGGTAGGCTCGAAACCCCAACCTTTCGGTTAACAGCCGATCGCGCTAGCCAATTGCGCCATGGAGACAGTCCTGCTCCACTCTCACCACCATCAGAACATATCTTCAAAGCTATTAGCGCAAAGAAAAAAAGCGCCGCGCCAACACCGGGTGGGCTCGAACCTCCAACCTTTCGGTTAACAGCCGATCGCGCTAACCCAATGCGCCACGGGGACAGTCTTGCTCCACTCTCACCACCATCAGAACATATCTTCAAAGCTATCAGCGCAAAGAAAAAAAAGCGCCGCACCACCACCGGGTGGGCTAGAACCTCCAACCTTTCGGTTAACAGCCGATCGCGCTAGCCAATTGCGCCACGGAGACAGTCTTGCTCCTCTCTCAACACCATCAGAACATATCTTCAAAGCTACAAGCGCAAAGAAAAAAAAGCGCCGCACCACCACCGGGTGGGCTCGAACCTCCAACCTTTCGGTTAACAGCCAATCGCGTTAGCCAATTGCGCCACAGAGACAGTCCTGCTCCACTCTTACCACCATCAGAACATATCTTCAAAGCTATCAGCACAAAGAGAAAAAAGCGCCGCACCACCACCGGGTGGGCTCGAAACTCCAACCTTTCGGTTAACAGCCGATCGCGCTAGCCAATTGCGCCATGGAGACAGTCCTGCTCCACTCTCACCACCGTCAGAACATATCTTCAAAGCTATTACCACAAAGAAAAAAGCAACACACCACTCCTGGGAGGGCTCGAAACTCCAACCTTTCGGTTAACAGCTGATCGCGCTAGCCCATTGCGCCACAGAGACAGCCTTGCTCCAATCTCAACACCATCAGAATATATCTTCAAAGCTATTTGCGCAAAGAAAAAAAGCGCCGCACCACCACCGGGTGGGCTCGAACATCCAACCTTTCGGTTAACAGCCGATCGTGCTAGCCAATTGCGCCACGGAGACAGTCCTGCTCCACTCTCACCACCATCAGAACATATCTTCAAAGCTATTAGTGCAAAGAAAAAAGCAGCACACCACTCCCGGGAGGGCTCGAAACTCCAACCTTTCGGTTAACAGCCGATCGCGCTAGCCCATTGCGCCACGGGGACAGTCTTGCTCCACTCTCACCACCATCAGTACATATCTTCAAAGCTATCAGCACAAAGAAAAAAAACGCCGCACCACCACCGGGTGGGCTCGAACCTCCAACCTTTCGGTTAACAGCCGATCGCGCAAGGCAATTGCGCCACGGAGACAGTCTTGCTCCACTTTCAACACCATCAGAACATATCTTCAAAGCTACAAGCGCAAAGAAAAAAAAGCGCCGCACCACCACCGGGTGGGCTCGAACCTCCAACCTTTCGGTTAACAGCCGATCGCGCTAGCCAATTGCGCCACAGGGACAGTGTTGCTCCACCCTCACCACCATCAGAACATATCTTCAAAGCTATCAGCGCAAAGAAAAAAAAGCGCCGCACCACCACCGGGTGTGCTCGAACCTCCAACCTTTCGGTCAACAGCCGATCGCGCTAGCCAATTGCGCCAGGGAGACAGTCCTGCTCCACTCTCACCGCCATCAGAACATATCTTTCAAGCTATCAGCCCAAAGAAAAAAAAAGCGCCGCACCACCACCGGGTGGGCTCGAACCTCCAACCTTTTGGTTAACGGCCGATCGCGCTAGCCAATTGCGCCACGGAGACAATTGTGCTCCACGCTCACCAACATCAGAAAATATCTTCAAAGCTATCATCGCAAAGAAAAAAGCAACACACCCCACCCGGGAGGGCTCGAACCTCCAACTTTTTGGTTAAAAGCCGATCGCGCTAGCCAATGGCGCCACGGGGACAGTCCTGCTCCACTCTCACCACCGTCAGAACATTTCTTCAGAGCTATCAGCCTAAAGAAAAAAAGCGCCGATCCACCATCGGGTGGGCTCGAACCTACAACCTTTCGGTTAACAGCCGATCGCGCTAGCCAATTGCGCCACAGAGACAGTCGTGCTTCACTCTCACCACCGTCAGACCATTTCTTCAGAGCTATCGCCCCAAAGAAAAAAAAAGCGCCGCACCACCACCGGGTGGGCTCGAACCTCCAACCTTTCGGTTATCAGCCGATCGCGCTAGCCAATTGCGCCATGGAGACAGTCCTGCTCCACTCTCACCACCATCAGAACATATCTTCAAAGCTATTAGCGCAAAGAAAAAAAGCGCCGCACCACCACCAGGTGGGCTCGAACCTCCAACCTTTCGGTTAACAGCCGATCGCGCTAGCCAATTGCGCCACAGAGACAGTCTTGCTCCACTCTCAACACCATCAGAACATATCTTCAAAGCTACAAGCGCAAAAAAAAAGCGCCGCACCACCACCGGGTGGGCTCGAACCTCCAACCTTTCGGTTAACAGCCGATCGCGCTGGCCAATTGCGCCACGGGGACAGTCTTGCTCCACCCTCACCACCATCAGAACATATCTTCAAAGCTATCAGCGCAAAGAAAAAAAAGCGCCGCACCACCACCGGGTGTGCTCGAACCTCCAACCTTTCGGTTAACAGCCGATCGCGCTAGCCAATTGCGCCAGGGAGACAGTCCTGCTCCACTCTCACCACCATCAGAACATATCTTCAAAGCTATCAGCCCAAAGAAAAAAAAGCACCGCACCACCACCGGGTGTGTTCGAACCTCCAACCTTTCGGTTATCAGCCGATCGCGCTAGCCAATTGCGCCATGGAGACAGTCCTGCTCCACTCTCACCACCATCAGAACATATCTTCAAAGCTATTAGCGCAAAGAAAAAAAGCGCCGCACCACCACCAGGTGGGCTCGAACCTCCAACCTTTCGGTTAACAGCCGATCGCGCTAGCCAATTGCGCCATGGAGACAGTCCTGCTCCACTCTCACCACCATCAGAACATATCTTCAAAGCTATTAGCGCAAAGAAAAAAAGCGCCGCGCCAACACCGGGTGGGCTCGAACCTCCAACCTTTCGGTTAACAGCCGATCGCGCTAACCCAATGCGCCACGGGGACAGTCTTGCTCCACTCTCACCACCATCAGAACATATCTTCAAAGCTATCAGCGCAAAGAAAAAAAAGCGCCGCACCACCACCGGGTGGGCTAGAACCTCCAACCTTTCGGTTAACAGCCGATCGCGCTAGCCAATTGCGCCACGGAGACAGTCTTGCTCCTCTCTCAACACCATCAGAACATATCTTCAAAGCTACAAGCGCAAAGAAAAAAAAGCGCCGCACCACCACCGGGTGGGCTCGAACCTCCAACCTTTCGGTTAACAGCCAATCGCGTTAGCCAATTGCGCCACAGAGACAGTCCTGCTCCACTCTTACCACCATCAGAACATATCTTCAAAGCTATCAGCACAAAGAGAAAAAAGCGCCGCACCACCACCGGGTGGGCTCGAAACTCCAACCTTTCGGTTAACAGCCGATCGCGCTAGCCAATTGCGCCATGGAGACAGTCCTGCTCCACTCTCACCACCGTCAGAACATATCTTCAAAGCTATTACCACAAAGAAAAAAGCAACACACCACTCCTGGGAGGGCTCGAAACTCCAACCTTTCGGTTAACAGCTGATCGCGCTAGCCCATTGCGCCACAGAGACAGCCTTGCTCCAATCTCAACACCATCAGAATATATCTTCAAAGCTATTTGCGCAAAGAAAAAAAGCGCCGCACCACCACCGGGTGGGCTCGAACATCCAACCTTTCGGTTAACAGCCGATCGTGCTAGCCAATTGCGCCACGGAGACAGTCCTGCTCCACTCTCACCACCATCAGAACATATCTTCAAAGCTATTAGTGCAAAGAAAAAAGCAGCACACCACTCCCGGGAGGGCTCGAAACTCCAACCTTTCGGTTAACAGCCGATCGCGCTAGCCCATTGCGCCACGGGGACAGTCTTGCTCCACTCTCACCACCATCAGTACATATCTTCAAAGCTATCAGCACAAAGAAAAAAACGCCGCACCACCACCGGGTGGGCTCGAACCTCCAACCTTTCGGTTAACAGCCGATCGCGCAAGGCAATTGCGCCACGGAGACAGTCTTGCTCCACTTTCAACACCATCAGAACATATCTTCAAAGCTACAAGCGCAAAGAAAAAAAAGCGCCGCACCACCACCGGGTGGGCTCGAACCTCCAACCTTTCGGTTAACAGCCGATCGCGCTAGCCAATTGCGCCACAGGGACAGTGTTGCTCCACCCTCACCACCATCAGAACATATCTTCAAAGCTATCAGCGCAAAGAAAAAAAAGCGCCGCACCACCACCGGGTGTGCTCGAACCTCCAACCTTTCGGTCAACAGCCGATCGCGCTAGCCAATTGCGCCAGGGAGACAGTCCTGCTCCACTCTCACCGCCATCAGAACATATCTTCAAAGCTATCAGCCCAAAGAAAAAAAAGCACCGCACCACCACCGGGTGGGCTCGAACCTCCAACCTTTCGTTTAACAGCCAATCGCGCTAGCCAATTGCGCCACGGAGACAGTCCTGCTCCACTCTCACCACCATCAGAACATATCTTCAAAGCTATCAGCACAAAGAAAAAAAAGCGCCGCACCACCACCGGGTAGGCTCGAAACTCCAACCTTTCGGGTAACAGCCGATCGCGCTAGCCAATTGCGCCACGGAGACAGTCCTGCTCCACTCTCACCACCATCAGAACATATCTTCAAAGCTATTAGTGCAAAGAAAAAAGCAGCACACCACTCCCGGGAGGGCTCGAAACTCCAACATTCCGGTTAACAGCCGATCGCGCTAGCCCATTGCGCCACGGGGACAGTCTTGCTCCACACTCACCACCATCAGTATATATCTTCAAAGCTATCAGCGCAAAGAAAAAAAAGCGCCGCACCACCACCGGGTGGGCTCGAACCTCCAACCTTTCGGTTAACAGCCGATCGCGCTAGCCAATTGCGCCACGGGGACAGTCTTGCTCTACTCTCACCACCATCATAACATATCTTCAAAGCTATCAGCGCAAAGAAAAAAAAGCGCCGCACCACCACCGGGTGGGCTCGAACCTCCAACCTTTCGGTTAACAGCCGATCGCGCTAGCCAATTGCGCCACGGAGACAGTCTTGCTCCACTCTCAACACCATCAGAACATATCTTCAAAGCTATCAGCACAAAGAAAAAAAACGCCGCACCACCACCGGGTGGGCTCGAACCTCCAACCTTTCGGTTAACAGCCGATCGCGCAAGCCAATTGCGCCACGGAGACAGTCCTGCTCCACTCTCACCACCATCAGAACATATCTTCAAAGCTATCAGCACAAAGAGAAAAAAGCGCCGCACCACCACCGGGTGGGCTCGAAACTCCAACCTTTCGGTTAACAGCCGATCGCGCTAGCCAATTGCGCCATGGAGACAGTCCTGCTCCACTCTCACCACCATCAGAACATATCTTCAAAGCTATTACCACAAAGAAAAAAGCAACACACCACTCCTGGGAGGGATCGAAACTCCAACCTTTCAGTTAACAGCTGATCGCGCTAGCCCATTGCGCCACGGGGACAGTCTTGCTCCACACTCACCACCATCAGTACATATCTTCAAAGCTATCAGCACAAAGAAAAAAAAAACGCCGCACCACCACCGGGTGGGCTCCAACCTCCAACCTTTCGGTTAACAGCCGATCGCGCAAGCCAATTGCGCCACGGAGACAGTCCTGCTCCACTCTCACCACCATCAGAACATATCTTCAAAGCTATCGGCCCAAAGAAAAAAAGCACCGCACCACCACCGGGTGGGCTCGAACCTCCAACCTTTCGGTCAACAGGTAATCGCGCTAGCCAATTGCGCCACGGAGACAGTCCTGCTCCACTCTCACCACCATCAGAACATATCTTCAAAGCTATCAGCACAAAGAAAAAAAGCGGCACACCATCACCGCGTGGGCTCGAACCTCCAACCTTTCGGTTAACAGCCGATCGCGCTAGCCAACTGCGCCACGGAGACAGTCGTACTCAACTCTCGTCACCATCATAACATATCTTCAAAGCTATTAGCCCAAAGAAAAAAAAAGCGCCGCACCACCTCCGGGTGGGCTCGAACCTCCAACCTTTCGGCTAACAGCCGATCGCGCTAGCCTATTGCCCCACGGAGACAGTCGTGCTCCACTCTCACCACCGTCAGAACATTTCTTCAGAGCTATCACACCAAAGAAAAAAAAGAGCCGCAGCACCACCGCGTGGGCTCGAACCTCCAACCTTTCGGTTAACAGCCGATAGCGCTAGCCAATTGCGCCACGAAGACAGTCCTGCTGCACTCTCACCACCATCAGAACATATCTTCAAACTATCTGCGCAAAAAACAGCCCCGCACCACCACCGGTTGGGCTCGAAACTCCAACCTTTTGGTTAACAGCCGATCGCGCTTGCCCATTGCGCCACGGGGACAGTCTTGCTCCACTCTCACCATCATCAGAACATATCTTCAAAGCTATCAGCCCAAAGAAAAAAAAGCGCCGCACCACCACCGGGTGGGCTCGAACCTTCAACCTTTCGGATAACAGCTGATCGCACTCGCCAATTGCGCCACGGAGGCAGTCGTGCTCCACTCTTACCACCATCAGAACATATCTTCAAAGCTATCAGCACAAAGAAAAAAAAGCGCCGCACCACCACCGGGTGGGCTCGAACCTCCAACCTTTCGGTTAACAGCCGATCGCGCTAGCCCATTGCGCCACGGAGATAGCCTTGCTCCACTCTCAACACCATCAGAACATATCTTCAAAGCTGTTAGCGCAAAGAAAAAAAGCGCCGCACCTCCACCGGGTGGGCTCGAAACTCCAACCTTTCGGTTAACAGCCGATCGCGCTAGCCAATTGCGCCATGGAGACAGTCCTGCTCCACTCTCACCACCATCAGAACATATCTTCAAAGCTATTACCAGAAAGAAAAAAGCAACACACCACTCCTGGGAGGGCTCGAACCTCCAACCTTTTGGTTAACAGCCGATCGCGCAAGCCAATTGCGCCACGGAGACAGTCCTGCTCCACTCTCACCACCATCAGAACATATCTTCAAAGCTATTAGCGCAAAGAAAAAAAGCGCCGCGCCACCACCGGGTGGGCTCGAACCTCCAACCTTTCGGTTAACAGCCGATCGCGCTAACCCAATGCGCCACGGGGACAGTCTTGCTCTACTCTCACCACCATCAGAACATATCTTCAAAGCTATCAGCGCAAAGAAAAAAAAGCGCCGCACCACCACCGGGTGGGCTCGAACCTCCAACCTTTCGGTTAACAGCCGATCGCGCTAGCCAATTGCGCCACGGAGACAGTCTTGCTCCACTCTCAACACCATCAGAACATATCTTCAAAGCTATCAGCACAAAGAAAAAAAAACGCCGCACCACCACCGGGTGGGCTCGAACCTCCAACCTTTCGGTTAACAGCAGATCGCGCAAGCCAATTGCGCCACGGAGACAGTCCTGCTCCACTCTCACCACCATCAGAACATATCTTCAAAGCTATCAGCACAAAGAGAAAAAAGCGCCGCACCACCACCGGGTGGGCTCGAAACTCCAACCTTTCGGTTAACAGCCGATCGCGCTAGCCAATTGCGCCATGGAGACAGTCCTGCTCCACTCTCATCACCATCAGAACATATCTTCAAAGCTATTACCACAAAGAAAAAAGCAACACACCACTCCTGGGAGGGATCGAAACTCCAACCTTTCAGTTAACAGCTGATCGCGCTAGCCCATTGCGCCACGGAGACAGCCTTGCTCCAATCTCAACACCATCAGAACATATCTTCAAAGCTATTAGCGCAAAGAAAAAAGCGCCGCACCACCACCGGGTGGGCTCGAACATCAAACCTTTCGGTTAACAGCCGATCGCGCTAGCCAATTGCGCCACGGAGACAGTCCTGCTCCACTCTCACCACCATCAGAACATATCTTCAAAGCTATTAGTGCAAAGAAAAAAGCAGCACACCACTCCCGGGAGGGCTCGAAACTCCAACATTCCGGTTAACAGCCGATCGCGCTAGCCCATTGCGCCACGGGGACAGTCTTGCTCCACACTCACCACCATCAGTATATATCTTCAAAGCTATCAGCACAAAGAAAAAAAACGCCGCACCACCACCGGGTGGGCTCGAACCTCCAACCTTTCGGTTAACAGCCGATCGCGCAAGCCAATTGCGCCACGGAGACAGTCCTGCTCCACTCTCACCACCATCAGAACATATCTTCAAAGCTATCGGCCCAAAGAAAAAAAGCACCGCACCACCGGGTGGGCTCGAACCTCCAACCTTTCGGTCAACAGGTAATCGCGCTAGCCAATTGCGCCACGGAGACAGTCCTGCTCCACTCTCACCACCATCAGAACATATCTTCAAAGCTATCAGCACAAAGAAAAAAAAGGGGCACACCATCACCGCGTGGGCTCGAACCTCCAACCTTTCGGTTAACAGCCGATCGCGCTAGCCAACTGCGCCACGGAGACAGTCGTGCTCCACTCTCGTCACCATCAGAACATATCTTCAAAGCTATTAGCCCAAAGAAAAAAAAGCGCCGCACCACCTCCGGGTGGGCTCGAACCTCCAACCTTTCGGTTAACAGCCGATCGCGCTAGCCTATTGCCCCACGGAGACAGTCGTGCTCCACTCTCACCACCGTCAGAACATTTCTTCAGAGCTATCACCCCAAAGAAAAAAAGAGCCGCAGCACCACCGCGTGGGCTCGAACCTCCAACCTTTCGGTTAACAGCCGATCGCGCTAGGCGATTGCGCCACGAAGACAGTCGTGCTGCACTCTCACCACCATCAGAACATATCTTCACACTATCAGAGCAAAAAACAGCGCCGCACCACCACCGGGTGGGCTCGAAACTCCAACCTTTTGGTTAACAGCCGATCGCGCTTGCCCATTGCGCCACGGGGACAGTCTTGCTCCACTCTCACCACCACCAGAACATATCTTCAAAGCTATCAGCCCAAAGAAAAAAAAGCGCCGCACCACCACCGGGTGGGCTCGAACCTTCAACCTTTCGGATAACAGCTGATCGCACTCGCCAATTGCGCCACGGAGGCAGTCGTGCTCCACTCTTACCACCATCAGAACATATCTTCAAAGCTATCAGCACAAAGAAAAAAAAAGCGCCGCACCACCACCGGGTGGGCTCGAACCTCCAACCTTTCGGTTAACAGCCGATCGCGCTAGCCCATTGCGCCACGGAGATAGCCTTGCTCCACTCTCAACACCATCAGAACATATCTTCAAAGCTATTAGCGCAAAGAAAAAAAGCGCCGCACCTCCACCGGGTGGGCTCGAACCTCCAACCTTTCGGTTAAAAGCCGATCGCGCTAGCCATTCGCGCCACGAAGACAGTCCTGCTCCACTTTCACCACCATCAGAACATATCTTCAAAGCTATTAGTGCAAAGTAAAAAGCAACACACCATTCCCGGGAGGGCTCAAAACTCAAACCCTTCGGTTTACAGCTGATCGCGCTAGCCCATTGCGCCACGAGGACAGTCTTGCTCCACTCTCACCACCATCAGAACATATCTTCAAAGCTATCAGCACAAAGAAAAAAAAAGCGCCGCACCACCACCGGGTGGGCTCGAACCTCCAACCTTTCGGTTAACAGCCGATTGCGCAAGCCAATTGCGCCACGGAGACAGTCCTGCTCCACTCTCACCACCATCAGAACATATCTTCAAAGCTATCAGCCCAAAGAAAAAAAGCACCGCACCACCACGGGGTGGGCTCGAACTTCCAACCTTTAGGTTAACAGCCAATCGCGCTAGCCAATTGCGCCACGGAGACAGTCCTGCTTCACTCTCACCACCATCAGAACATATCTTCAAAGCTATCAGCACAAAGAAAAAAAGCGCCACACCATCATCGGGTGGGCTCGAACCTCCAACCTTTCGGTTAACAACCGATCGCGCAAGCCAATTGCGCCACGGAGACAGTCCTGCTCCACACTCACCACCGTCAAAACATTTCTTCAGAGCTATCACCCCAAAGAAAAAAAAGCGCCGCAACACCACCGGGTGGGCTCGAACCTCCAACCTTTCGGTTAACAGCCGATCGCGCTAGCCAATTGCCCCACGGAGACAGTCCTGCTTCACTCTCACCACCATCAGAACATATATTCAAAGCTATTAGCGCAAAGAAAAAAAGCGCCGCGCCACCAGCGGGTGGGCTCGAACCTCCAACCTTTCGGTTAACAGCCGATTGCGCAAGCCAATTGCGCCACGGAGACAGTCCTGCTCCACTCTCACCACCATCAGAACATATCTTCAAAGCTATCAGCCCAAAAAAAAAAGCGCCGCGCCACCACCGGGTGGGCTCGAACCTCCAACCTTTCGGTTAACAGCCGATCGCGCTAGCCAATTGCGCCACGGAGACAGTCCTGCTCCATTTTCACCACCATCAGAACATATCTTCAAAGCTAATAGTGCAAAGAAAAAAGCGCCACACCATCACCGGGTGGGCTCGAACCTCCAACCTTTCGGTTAACAGCCGATCGCGCAAGCCAATTGCGCCACGGAGACAGTCCTGCTCCACTCTCACCACCGTCAAAACATTTATTCAGAGCTATCACCCCAAAGAAAAAAAGCGCCGCACCACCACCGCGAGGGCTCGAAACTCCAACCTTTCGGTTAACAGCCGATCGCGCTAGTCCATTGCGCCACGGACACAGTCTTGCTCCACTCTCACCACCATCAGAACATATCTTCAAAGCTATCAGCACAAAGAAAAAAAAAGCGCCGCACCACCACCGGGTGGGCTCGAACCTCCAACCTTTCGGATAAAAGCCGATTGCGCAAGCCAATTGCGCCACGGAGACAGTCCTGCTCCACTCTCACCACCATCAGAACATATCTTCAAAGCTATCAGCCCAAAGAAAAAAAGCGCCGCGCCACCACCGGGTGGGCTCGAACCTCCAACCTTTCGGTTAACAGCCGATCGCGCTTGCCCATTGCGCCACGGAGACAGCCTTGCTCCACTCTCAACACTATCAGAACATATCTTCAAAGCTATTAGCGCAAAGAAAAAAAGCGCCGCGCCACCACCGGGTGGGCTCGAACCTCCAACCTTTCGGTTAACAGCCGATCGCGCTAGCCAATTGCGCCACGGAGACAGTCCTGCTCCATTTTCACCACCATCAGAACATATCTTCAAAGCTAATAGTGCAAAGAAAAAAGCGCCACACCATCACCGGGTGGGCTCGAACCTCCAACCTTTCGGTTAACAGCCGATCGCGCAAGCCAATTGCGCCACGGAGACAGTCCTGCTCCACTCTCACCACCGTCAAAACATTTATTCAGAGCTATCACCCCAAAGAAAAAAAAGCGCCGCACCACCACCGGGAGGGCTCGAAACTCCAACCTTTCGGTTAACAGCCGATCGCGCTAGTCCATTGCGCCACGGACACAGTCTTGCTCCACTCTCACCACCATCAGAACATATCTTCAAAGCTATCAGCGCAAAGAAAAAAAAGCGCCGCACCACCACCGGGTGGGCTCGAACCTCCAACCTTTCGGTTAACAGCCGATTGCGCTAGCCCATTGCGCCACGGAGACAGTCTTGCTCCCTTCTCACCACCATCAGAACATATCTTCAAAGCTATCAGCCCAAAGAAAAAGAAGCGCCGCACCACCACAGGGTGGGCTCGAACCTCCAACCTTTCGGTTAACAGCCGATCGCACTAGCCAATTGCGCCACGGAGACAGTCGTGCTCCACTCTTACCACCATCAGAACATATCTTCAAAGCTATCAGCGCAAAGAAAAAAGCAACACACCACTCCCGGGAGGGCTCGAACCTCCAACTTTTGGGTTAACAGCCGATCGCGCTGGCCAATTGCGCCACGGAGACAGTCCTGCTGCACTCTCACCACCATTAGAACATATCTTTCAATCTATCAGCCCAAGGAATAAAAAGCGCCGACACCACCGGGTGGGCTCGAACCTCCAACCTTTTGGTTAACGGCCGATCGCGCTAGCCAATTGCGCCACGGAGACAATCGTGCTCCACGCTCACCACCATCAGAACATATCTTCAAAGCTATCAGTGCAAAGAAAAAAGCAACACACCACTCCCGGGAGGGCTCGAAACTCCAACCTTTCGGTTAACAGCCCATCGCGCTAGCCCATTGCGCCACGGAGACAGTCTTGCTCCACTCTCACCACCATCAGAACATATCTTCAAAGCTATCAGCGCAAAGAAAAAAAAGTGCCGCACCACCACCGGGTGGGCTCGAACCTCCAGCCTTTCGGTTAATGGCCGATCGCGCAAGCCAATGGCGCCACGGAGACAGACATGCTCCACTCTCACCACCATCAGAACATATCTTCAAACCTATCAGCCCCCAAAAAAGCACCGCACCACCACCGGGTGGGCTGGAACCTCCAACCTTTCGGTTAACAGCCAATCGCGTTAGCCAATTGTGCCGCGGAGACAGTCCTGCTCCACTCTCACCAACATCAGAACATATCTTCAAAGCTATCAGCACAAAGAGAAAAAAGCGCCGCACCACCACCGGGTGGGCTCGAAACTCCAACCTTTCGGTTAACAGCCGATCGTGCTAGCCAATTGCGCCATGGAGACAGTCCTGCTCCACTCTCACCACCATCAGAACATATCTTCAAAGCTATTACCACAAAGAAAAAAGCAACACACCACTCCTGGGAGGGCTCGAAACTCCAACCTTTCGGTTAACAGCCGATCGCGCTAGCCTATTGCGCCACATAGACAGCCTTGCTTCACTCTCAACACCATCAGAACATATCTTCAAAGCTAATAGCGCAAAGAAAAAAAGCGCCGCACCACCACCGGGTGGGCTTGAACCTCCAACCTTTCGGTTAACAGCCGATCGCGCTAGCCAATTGCGCCACGGAAACAGTCCTGCTCCACTCTCACCACCATCAGAACATATCTTCAAAGCTATTAGTGCAAAGAAAAAAGCAGCACACCACTCCCGGGAGGACTCGAAACTCCAACCTTTCGGTTAACAACCGATCGCGCTAGCCCATTGCGCCACGGGGACAGTCTTGCTCCACTCTCGCCACCATCAGTACATATCTTCAAAGCTATCAGCACAAAGAAAAAAAACGCCGCACCACAACCGGGTGGGCTCGAACCTCCAACCGTTCAGTTAACAGCCGATCGCGCTAGCCCATTGCGCCACGGGGACAGTCTTGCTCCACTCTCACCACCATCAGAACATATCTTCAAAGCTATCAGCACAAAGAGAAAAAAGCGCCGCACCACCACCGGGTGGGCTCGAAACTCCAACCTTTCGGTTAACAGCCGATCGCGCTAGCCAATTGCGCCATGGAGACAGTCCTGCTCCACTCTCACCACCACCAGAACATATCTTCAAAGCTATTACCACAAAGAAAAAAGCAACACACCACTCCTGGGAGGGCTCGAAACTCCAACCTTTCGGTTAACAGCCGATCGCGCTAGCCCATTGCGCCACGGAGACAGCCTTGCTCCACTCTCACCACCATTAGAACATATCTTTCAAGAAATCAGCCCAAAGAATAGAAAGCGCCGCGCCACCACCGGGTGGGCTCAAACCTCCAACCTTTCGGTTAACAGCCGATCGCGCTAGCCAATTGCGCCACGGAGACAGTCCTGCTCCATTTTCACCACCATCAGAACATATCTTCAAAGCTAATACTGCAAAGAAAAAAGCGCCACACCATCACCGGGTGGGCTCGAACCTCCAACATTTCGGTTAACAGCCGATCGCGCAAGCCAATTGCGCCACGGAGACAGTTCTGCTCCACTCTCACCACCGTCAAAACATTTATTCAGAGCTATCACCCCAAAGAAAAAAAAGCGCCGCACCACCACCGGGAGGGCTCGAACCTCCAACCTTTCGGTTAACAGCCGATTGCGCAAGCCAATTGCGCCACGGAGACAGTCCTGCTCCACTCTCACCACCATCAGAACATATCTTCAAAGCTATCAGCCCAAAAAAAAAAGCACCGCACCACCACCGGGTGGGCTCGAACTTCCAACCTTTCGGTTAACAGCCAATCGCGCTAGCCAATTGCGCCACGGAGACAGTCCTGCTTCACTCTCACCACCATCAGAACATATCTTCAAAGCTATCAGCGCAAAGAAAAAAAAAGCGCCGCACCACCACCGGGTGGGCTCGAACCTCCAACCTTTCGGTTAACAGCCGATCGCGCAAGCCAATTGCGCCACGGAGACAGTCCTGCTTCACTCTCACCACCATCAGAACATATATTCAAAGCTATCAGCCCAAAGAATAGAAAGCGCCGCGCCACCACCGGGTGGGCTCGAACCTCCAACCTTTCGGTTAACAGCCGATCGCGCTAGCCCATTGTGCCACGGAGACAGCCTTGCTCCACTCTCAACACCATCAGAACATATCTTCAAAGCTATTAGCGCAAAGAAAAAAAGCGCCGCGCCACCACCGGGTGGGCTGGAACCTCCAACCTTTCGGTTAACAGCCAATCGCGCTAGCCAATTGCGCCACGGAGACAGTCCTGCTCTATTTTCACCACCATCAGAACATATCTTCAAAGCTATCAGCCCAAAGAAAAAAAAGCGCCGCACCACCACCGGGTGGGCTCGAACCTCCAACCTTTCGGTTAACAGCCGATCGCACTAGCCAATCGCGCCACGGAGACAGTCGTGCTCCACTCTTACCACCATCAGAACATATCTTCAAAGTTATCAGTACAAAGAAAAAAGCAACACACCACTCCCGGGAGGGCTCGAAACTCCAACCTTTCGGTTAACAGCCCATCGCGCTAGCCCATTGCGCCACGGAGACAGTCTTACTCCACTCTCACCACCATCAGAACATATCTTCAAAGCTATCAGCGCAAAGAAAAAAAAGCGCCGCACCACCACCGGGTGGGCTCGAACCTCCAGCCTTTCAGTTAATGGCCGATCGCGCAAGCCAATTGCGCCACGGAGACAGTCATGCTCCACTCTCACCACCATCAGAACATATCTTCAAAGCTATCAGCCCCCCCAAAAAAGCACCGCACCACCACCGGGTGGGCTGGAACCTCCAACCTTTCGGTTAACAACCAATCGCGTTAGCCAATTGCGCCACGGAGACAGTCCTGCTCCACTCTCACCACCATCAGAACATATCTTCAAAGCTATCAGCACAAAGAGAAAAAAGCGCCGCACCACCACCGGGTGGGCTCGAAACTCCAACCTTTCGGTTAACAGCCGATCGTGCTAGCCAATTGCGCCATGGATACAGTCCTGCTCCACTCTCACCACCATCAGAACATATCTTCAAAGCTAATAGTGCAAAGAAAAAAGCGCCACACCATCACCGGGTGGGCTCGAACCTCCAACCTTTCGGTTAACAGCCGATCGCGCAAGCCATTTGCGCCACGGAGACAGTCCTGCTCCACTCTCACCACCGTCAAAACATTTATTCAGAGCTATCACCCCAAAGAAAAAAAAGCGCCGCACCACCACCGGGAGGGCTCGAAACTCCAACCCTTCGGTTTACAGCCGATCGCGCTAGCCCATTGCGCCACGAGGACAGTCTTGCTCCACTCTCACCACCATCAGAACATATCTACAAAGCTATCAGCACAAAGAAAAAAAAAGCGCCGCACCACCACCGGGTGGGCTCGAACCTCCAACCTTTCGGTTAACAGCCGATTGCGCAAGCCAATTGCGCCACGGAGACAGTCCTGCTCCACTCTCACCACCATCAGAACATATCTTCAAAGCTATCAGCACAAAGAAAAAAAAAGCGCCGCACCACCACCGGGTGGGCTCGAACCTCCAACCTTTCGGTTAACAGCCGATTGCGCAAGCCAATTGCGCCACGGAGACAGTCCTGCTCCACTCTCACCACATTCAGAACATATCTTCAAAGCTATCAGCCCAAAGAAAAAAAGCGCCGCGCCACCACCGGGTGGGCTCGAACCTCCAACCTTTCGGTTAACAGCCGATTGCGCAAGCCAATTGCGCCACGGAGACAGTCCTGCTCCACTCTCACCACCATCAGAACATATCTTCAAAGCTATTAGTGCAAAGTAAAAAGCAACACACCATTCCCGGGAGGGCTCAAAACTCAAACCCTTCGGTTTACAGCTGATCGCGCTAGCCCATTGCGCCACGAGGACAGTCTTGCTCCACTCTCACCACCATCAGAACATATCTTCAAAGCTATCAGCACAAAGAAAAAAAAAGCGCCGCACCACCACCGGGTGGGCTCGAACCTCCAACCTTTCGGATAACAGCCGATTGCGCAAGCCAATTGCGCCACGGAGACAGTCCTGCTCCACTCTCACCACCATCAGAACATATCTTCAAAGCTATCAGCCCAAAGAAAAAAAGCGCCGCGCCACCACCGGGTGGGCTCGAACCTCCAACCTTTCGGTTAACAGCCGATTGCGCAAGCCAATTGCGCCACGGAGACAGTCCTGCTCCACTCTCACCACCGTCAAAACATTTATTCAGAGCTATCACCCCAAAGGAAAAAAAGCGCCGCACCACCACCGCGAGGGCTCGAAACTCCAACCTTTCGGTTAACAGCCGATCGCGCTAGTCCATTGCGCCACGGACACAGTCTTGCTCCACTCTCACCACCATCAGAACATATCTTCAAAGCTATCAGCACAAAGAAAAAAAAAGCGCCGCACCACCACCGGGTGGGCTCGAACCTCCAACCTTTCGGTTAACAGCCGATTGCGCAAGCCAATTGCGCCACGGAGACAGTCCTGCTCCACTCTCACCACATTCAGAACATATCTTCAAAGCTATCAGCCCAAAGAAAAAAAGCGCCGCGCCACCACCGGGTGGGCTCGAACCTCCAACCTTTCGGTTAACAGCCGATTGCGCAAGCCAATTGCGCCACGGAGACAGTCCTGCTCCACTCTCACCACCATCAGAACATATCTTCAAAGCTATTAGTGCAAAGTAAAAAGCAACACACCATTCCCGGGAGGGCTCAAAACTCAAACCCTTCGGTTTACAGCTGATCGCGCTAGCCCATTGCGCCACGAGGACAGTCTTGCTCCACTCTCACCACCATCAGAACATATCTTCAAAGCTATCAGCACAAAGAAAAAAAAAGCGCCGCACCACCACCGGGTGGGCTCGAACCTCCAACCTTTCGGATAACAGCCGATTGCGCAAGCCAATTGCGCCACGGAGACAGTCCTGCTCCACTCTCACCACCATCAGAACATATCTTCAAAGCTATCAGCCCAAAGAAAAAAAGCGCCGCGCCACCACCGGGTGGGCTCGAACCTCCAACCTTTCGGTTAACAGCCGATCGCGCTTGCCCATTGCGCCACGGAGACAGCCTTGCTCCACTCTCAACACTATCAGAACATATCTTCAAAGCTATTAGCGCAAAGAAAAAAAGCGCCGCGCCACCACCGGGTGGGCTCGAACCTCCAACCTTTCGGTTAACAGCCGATCGCGCTAGCCAATTGCGCCACGGAGACAGTCCTGCTCCATTTTCACCACCATCAGAACATATCTTCAAAGCTAATAGTGCAAAGAAAAAAGCGCCACACCATCACCGGGTGGGCTCGAACCTCCAACCTTTCGGTTAACAGCCGATCGCGCAAGCCAATTGCGCCACGGAGACAGTCCTGCTCCACTCTCACCACCGTCAAAACATTTATTCAGAGCTATCACCCCAAAGAAAAAAAAGCGCCGCACCACCACCGGGAGGGCTCGAAACTCCAACCTTTCGGTTAACAGCCGATCGCGCTAGTCCATTGCGCCACGGACACAGTCTTGCTCCACTCTCACCACCATCAGAACATATC
This sequence comes from Rhipicephalus microplus, assembly GCF_043290135.1. NCBI lineage: Eukaryota > Metazoa > Arthropoda > Arachnida > Ixodida > Ixodidae > Rhipicephalus > Rhipicephalus microplus. The sequence continues at coordinate 3,670,076 of NW_027464602.1, forward strand.
TTCAAAGCTATCAGCGCAAAGAAAAAAAAGCGCCGCACCACCACCGGGTGGGCTCGAACCTCCAACCTTTCGGTTAACAGCCGATTGCGCTAGCCCATTGCGCCACGGAGACAGTCTTGCTCCCTTCTCACCACCATCAGAACATATCTTCAAAGCTATCAGCCCAAAGAAAAAGAAGCGCCGCACCACCACAGGGTGGGCTCGAACCTCCAACCTTTCGGTTAACAGCCGATCGCACTAGCCAATTGCGCCACGGAGACAGTCGTGCTCCACTCTTACCACCATCAGAACATATCTTCAAAGCTATCAGCGCAAAGAAAAAAGCAACACACCACTCCCGGGAGGGCTCGAACCTCCAACTTTTGGGTTAACAGCCGATCGCGCTGGCCAATTGCGCCACGGAGACAGTCCTGCTGCACTCTCACCACCATTAGAACATATCTTTCAATCTATCAGCCCAAGGAATAAAAAGCGCCGACACCGCCGGGTGGGCTCGAACCTCCAACCTTTTGGTTAACGGCCGATCGCGCTAGCCAATTGCGCCACGGAGACAATCGTGCTCCACGCTCACCACCATCAGAACATATCTTCAAAGCTATCAGTGCAAAGAAAAAAGCAACACACCACTCCCGGGAGGGCTCGAAACTCCAACCTTTCGGTTAACAGCCCATCGCGCTAGCCCATTGCGCCACGGAGACAGTCTTGCTCCACTCTCACCACCATCAGAACATATCTTCAAAGCTATCAGCGCAAAGAAAAAAAAGTGCCGCACCACCACCGGGTGGGCTCGAACCTCCAGCCTTTCGGTTAATGGCCGATCGCGCAAGCCAATGGCGCCACGGAGACAGACATGCTCCACTCTCACCACCATCAGAACATATCTTCAAACCTATCAGCCCCCAAAAAAGCACCGCACCACCACCGGGTGGGCTGGAACCTCCAACCTTTCGGTTAACAGCCAATCGCGTTAGCCAATTGTGCCGCGGAGACAGTCCTGCTCCACTCTCACCAACATCAGAACATATCTTCAAAGCTATCAGCACAAAGAGAAAAAAGCGCCGCACCACCACCGGGTGGGCTCGAAACTCCAACCTTTCGGTTAACAGCCGATCGTGCTAGCCAATTGCGCCATGGAGACAGTCCTGCTCCACTCTCACCACCATCAGAACATATCTTCAAAGCTATTACCACAAAGAAAAAAGCAACACACCACTCCTGGGAGGGCTCGAAACTCCAACCTTTCGGTTAACAGCCGATCGCGCTAGCCTATTGCGCCACATAGACAGCCTTGCTTCACTCTCAACACCATCAGAACATATCTTCAAAGCTAATAGCGCAAAGAAAAAAAGCGCCGCACCACCACCGGGTGGGCTTGAACCTCCAACCTTTCGGTTAACAGCCGATCGCGCTAGCCAATTGCGCCACGGAAACAGTCCTGCTCCACTCTCACCACCATCAGAACATATCTTCAAAGCTATTAGTGCAAAGAAAAAAGCAGCACACCACTCCCGGGAGGACTCGAAACTCCAACCTTTCGGTTAACAACCGATCGCGCTAGCCCATTGCGCCACGGGGACAGTCTTGCTCCACTCTCGCCACCATCAGTACATATCTTCAAAGCTATCAGCACAAAGAAAAAAAACGCCGCACCACAACCGGGTGGGCTCGAACCTCCAACCGTTCAGTTAACAGCCGATCGCGCTAGCCCATTGCGCCACGGGGACAGTCTTGCTCCACTCTCACCACCATCAGAACATATCTTCAAAGCTATCAGCACAAAGAGAAAAAAGCGCCGCACCACCACCGGGTGGGCTCGAAACTCCAACCTTTCGGTTAACAGCCGATCGCGCTAGCCAATTGCGCCATGGAGACAGTCCTGCTCCACTCTCACCACCACCAGAACATATCTTCAAAGCTATTACCACAAAGAAAAAAGCAACACACCACTCCTGGGAGGGCTCGAAACTCCAACCTTTCGGTTAACAGCCGATCGCGCTAGCCCATTGCGCCACGGAGACAGCCTTGCTCCACTCTCACCACCATTAGAACATATCTTTCAAGAAATCAGCCCAAAGAATAGAAAGCGCCGCGCCACCACCGGGTGGGCTCAAACCTCCAACCTTTCGGTTAACAGCCGATCGCGCTAGCCAATTGCGCCACGGAGACAGTCCTGCTCCATTTTCACCACCATCAGAACATATCTTCAAAGCTAATACTGCAAAGAAAAAAGCGCCACACCATCACCGGGTGGGCTCGAACCTCCAACATTTCGGTTAACAGCCGATCGCGCAAGCCAATTGCGCCACGGAGACAGTCCTGCTCCACTCTCACCACCGTCAAAACATTTATTCAGAGCTATCACCCCAAAGAAAAAAAAGCGCCGCACCACCACCGGGAGGGCTCGAACCTCCAACCTTTCGGTTAACAGCCGATTGCGCAAGCCAATTGCGCCACGGAGACAGTCCTGCTCCACTCTCACCACCATCAGAACATATCTTCAAAGCTATCAGCCCAAAAAAAAAGCACCGCACCACCACCGGGTGGGCTCGAACTTCCAACCTTTCGGTTAACAGCCAATCGCGCTAGCCAATTGCGCCACGGAGACAGTCCTGCTTCACTCTCACCACCATCAGAACATATCTTCAAAGCTATCAGCGCAAAGAAAAAAAAAGCGCCGCACCACCACCGGGTGGGCTCGAACCTCCAACCTTTCGGTTAACAGCCGATCGCGCAAGCCAATTGCGCCACGGAGACAGTCCTGCTTCACTCTCACCACCATCAGAACATATATTCAAAGCTATCAGCCCAAAGAATAGAAAGCGCCGCGCCACCACCGGGTGGGCTCGAACCTCCAACCTTTCGGTTAACAGCCGATCGCGCTAGCCCATTGTGCCACGGAGACAGCCTTGCTCCACTCTCAACACCATCAGAACATATCTTCAAAGCTATTAGCGCAAAGAAAAAAAGCGCCGCGCCACCACCGGGTGGGCTGGAACCTCCAACCTTTCGGTTAACAGCCAATCGCGCTAGCCAATTGCGCCACGGAGACAGTCCTGCTCTATTTTCACCACCATCAGAACATATCTTCAAAGCTGATAGTGCAAAGAAAAAAGCGCCACACCATCACCGGGTGGGCTCGAACCTCCAACCTTTCGGTTAACAGCCGATCGCGCAAGCCAATTGCGCCACGGAGACAGTCCTGCTCCACTCTCACCACCGTCAAAACATTTATTCAGAGCTATCACCCCAAAGAAAAAAAAGCGCCGCACCACCACCGGGAGGGCTTGAAACTCCAACCTTTCGGTTAACAGCCGATCGCGCTAGTCCATTGCGCCACGGACACAGTCTTGCTCCACTCTCACCACCATCAGAACATATCTTCAAAGCTATCAGCGCAAAGAAAAAAAAGCGCGGCACCACCACCGGGTGGGCTCGAACCTCCAACCTTTCGGTTAACAGCCGATTGCGCTAGCCCATTGCGCCACGGAGACAGTCTTGCTCCCTTCTCACCACCATCAGAACATATCTTCAAAGCTATCAGCCCAAAGAAAAAAAAGCGCCGCACCACCACCGGGTGGGCTCGAACCTCCAACCTTTCGGTTAACAGCCGATCGCACTAGCCAATCGCGCCACGGAGACAGTCGTGCTCCACTCTTACCACCATCAGAACATATCTTCAAAGTTATCAGTACAAAGAAAAAAGCAACACACCACTCCCGGGAGGGCTCGAAACTCCAACGTTTCGGTTAACAGCCCATCGCGCTAGCCCATTGCGCCACGGAGACAGTCTTACTCCACTCTCACCACCATCAGAACATATCTTCAAAGCTATCAGCGCAAAGAAAAAAAAGCGCCGCACCACCACCGGGTGGGCTCGAACCTCCAGCCTTTCGGTTAATGGCCGATCGCGCAAGCCAATTGCGCCACGGAGACAGTCATGCTCCACTCTCACCACCATCAGAACATATCTTCAAAGCTATCAGCCCCCCCAAAAAAGCACCGCACCACCACCGGGTGGGCTGGAACCTCCAACCTTTCGGTTAACAACCAATCGCGTTAGCCAATTGCGCCACGGAGACAGTCCTGCTCCACTCTCACCACCATCAGAACATATCTTCAAAGCTATCAGCACAAAGAGAAAAAAGCGCCGCACCACCACCGGGTGGGCTCGAAACTCCAACCTTTCGGTTAACAGCCGATCGTGCTAGCCAATTGCGCCATGGATACAGTCCTGCTCCACTCTCACCACCATCAGAACATATCTTCAAAGCTAATAGTGCAAAGAAAAAAGCGCCACACCATCACCGGGTGGGCTCGAACCTCCAACCTTTCGGTTAACAGCCGATCGCGCAAGCCAATTGCGCCACGGAGACAGTCCTGCTCCACTCTCACCACCGTCAAAACATTTATTCAGAGCTATCACCCCAAAGAAAAAAAAGCGCCGCACCACCACCGGGAGGGCTCGAAACTCCAACCCTTCGGTTTACAGCCGATCGCGCTAGCCCATTGCGCCACGAGGACAGTCTTGCTCCACTCTCACCACCATCAGAACATATCTACAAAGCTATCAGCACAAAGAAAAAAAAAGCGCCGCACCACCACCGGGTGGGCTCGAACCTCCAACCTTTCGGTTAACAGCCGATTGCGCAAGCCAATTGCGCCACGGAGACAGTCCTGCTCCACTCTCACCACCATCAGAACATATCTTCAAAGCTATCCGCCCAAAAAAAAGCACCGCACCACCACCGGGTGGGCTAGAACTTCCAACCTTTCGGTTAACAGCCAATCGCGCTAGCCAATTGCGCCACGGAGACAGTCCTGCTTCACTCTCACCACCATCAGAACATATCTTCAAAGCTATCAGCGCAAAGAAAAAAAAGCGCCGCACCACCACCGGGTGGGCTCGAACCTCCAACCTTTCGGTTAACAGCCGATCGCGCAAGCCAATTGCGCCACGGAGACAGTCCTGCTTCACTCTCACCACCATCAGAACATATATTCAAAGCTATCAGCCCAAAGAATAGAAAGCGCCGCGCCACCACCGGGTGGGCTCGAACCTCCAACCTTTCGGTTAACAGCCGATCGCGCTAGCCCATTGCGCCACGGAGACAGCCTTGCTCCACTCTCAACACCATCAGAACATATCTTCAAAGCTATTAGCGCAAAGAAAAAAAGCGCCGCGCCACCACCGGGTGGGCTGGAACCTCCAACCTTTCGGTTAACAGCCAATCGCGCTAGCCAATTGCGCCACGGAGACAGTCCTGCTCTATTTTCACCACCATCAGAACATAGCTTCAAAGCTAATAGTGCAAAGAAAAAAGCGCCACACCATCACCGGGTGGGCTCGAACCTCCAACCTTTCGGTTAACAGCCGATCGCGCAAGCCAATTGCGCCACGGAGACAGTCCTGCTCCACTCTCACCACCGTCAAAACATTTATTCAGAGCTATCACCCCAAAGAAAAAAAAGCGCCGCACCACCACCGGGAGGGCTTGAAACTCCAACCTTTCGGTTAACAGCCAATCGCGCTAGTCCATTGCGCCACGGACACAGTCTTGCTCCACTCTCACCACCATCAGAACATATCTTCAAAGCTATCAGCGCAAAGAAAAAAAAGCGCGGCACCACCACCGGGTGGGCTCGAACCTCCAACTTTTCGGTTAACAGCCGATTGCGCTAGCCCATTGCGCCACGGAGACAGTCTTCCTCCCTTCTCACCACCATCAGAACATATCTTCAAAGCTATCAGCCCAAAGAAAAAAAAGCGCCGCACCACCACCGGGTGGGCTCGAACCTCCAACCTTTCGGTTAACAGCCGATCGCACTAGCCAATTGCGCCACGGAGACAGTCGTGCTCCACTCTTACCACCATCAGAACATATCTTCAAAGCTATCAGTGCAAAGAAAAAAGCAACACACCACTCCCGGGAGGGCTCGAAACTCCAACCTTTCGGTTAACAGCCCATCGCGCTAGCCCATTGCGCCACGGAGACAGTCTTACTCCACTCTCACCACCATCAGAACATATCTTCAAAGCTATCAGCGCAAAGAAAAAAAAGCGCCGCACCACCACCGGGTGGGCTCGAACCTCCAGCCTTTCGGTTAATGGCCGATCGCGCAAGCCAGCCACGGAGACAGTCATGCTCCACTCTCACCACCATCAGAACATATCTTCAAAGCTATCAGCCCCCCCAAAAAAGCACCGCACCACCACCGGGTGGGCTGGAACCTCCAACCTTTCGGTTAACAGCCAATCGCGTTAGCCAATTGCGCCACGGAGACAGTCCTGCTCCACTCTCACCACCATCAGAACATATCTTCAAAGCTATCACCACAAAGAGAAAAAAGCGCCGCACCACCACCGGGTGGGCTCGAAACTCCAACCTTTCGGTTAACAGCCGATCGTGCTAGCCAATTGCGCCATGGATACAGTCCTGCTCCACTCTCACCACCATCAGAACATATCTTCAAAGCTATTACCACAAAGAAAAAAGCAACACACCACTCCTGGGAGGGCTCGAAACTCCAACCTTTCGGTTAACAGCCGATCGCGCTATCCCATTGCGCCACATAGACAGCCTTGCTCCACTCTCAACACCATCAGAACTTATCTTCAAAGCTATTAGCGCAAAGAAAAAAAGCGCCGCACCACCACCGGGTGGGCTCGAACCTCCAACCTTTCGGTTAACAGCCGATCGCGCTAGCCAATTGCGCCACGGAGACAGTCCTGCTCCACTCTCACCACCATCAGAACATATCTTCAAAGCTATTAGTGCAAAGAAAAAAGCAGCACACCACTCCCGGGAGGACTCGAAACTCCAACTTTTCGGTTAACAGCCGATCGCGCTAGCCCATTGCGCCACGGGGACAGTCTTGCTCCACTCTCACCACCATCAGTACATATCTTCAAAGCTATCAGCACAAAGAAAAAAAACGCCGCACCACCACCGGGTGGGCTCGAACCTCCAACCTTTCCGTTAACAGCCGATCGCGCAAGCCAATTGCGCCACGGAGACAGTCCTGCTCCACTCTCACCACCATCAGAACATATCTTCAAAGCTATCGGCCCAAAGAAAAAAAGCACCGCACCACCACCGGGTGGGCTCGAACCTCCAACCTTCTGGTTAACAGGTAATAGCGCTAGCCAATTGCGCCACGGAGACAGTCCTGCTCCACTCTCACCACCATCAGAACATATCTTCAAAGCTATCAGCACAAAGAGAAAAAAGCGCCGCACCACCACCGGGTGGGCTCGAAACTCCAACCTTTCGGTTAACAGCCGATCGCGCTAGCCAATTGCGCCATGGAGACAGTCCTGCTCCACTCTCACCACCATCAGAACATATCTTCAAAGCTATCAGCACAAAGAAAAAAAGCGCCACACCAACACCGGGTGGGCTCGAACCTCCAACCTTTCGGATAACAGCCGATCGTGCTAGCCAACTGCGCCACGGAGACAGTCGTGCTCCACTCTCACCAGCATCAGAACATATCTTCAAAGCTATCAGCCCAAAGAAAAAAAAGCGCCGCACCACCCCCGGGTGGGCTCGAACCTCCAACCTTTCGGTTAACAGCCGATCGCGCTAGCCTATTGCCCCACTGAGACAGTCGTGCTCCACTCTCACCACCGTCAGAACATTTCTTCAGAGCTATCACCCCAAAGAAAAAAAAGCGCCGCACCACCACCGGGTGGGCTCGAACCTCCAACATTTCGGTTAACAGCCGATCACGCTAGCCAATTGCGCCACGAAGACAGTCCTGCTGCACTCTCACCACCATCAGAACATATCTTCAAAGCTATTACCGCAAAGAAAAAAGCAACACACCACTCCCGGGAGGGCTCGAAATTCCAACCTTTCGGCTAACAGCCGATCGCGCTAGCCCATTGCGCCACGGAGACAGTCTTGCTCCACTCTCACCACCATCAGAACATATCTTCAGAGCTATCAGCCCAAAGAAAAAAAAGCGCCGCACCACCACCGGGTGGGCTCGAACCTCCAACCTTTCGGTTAACAGCCGATCGCACTAGCCAATTGCGCCACGGAGACAGTCGTGCTCCACTCTTACCACCATCAGAACATATCTTCAAAGCTATCAGCGCAAAGAAAAAAGCAACACACCACTCCCGGGAGGGCTCGAACCTCCATCTTTTGGGTTAACCGCCGATCGCGCTGGCCAATTGCGCCACGGAGACAGTCCTGCTGCACTCTCACCACCATTAGAACATATCTTTCAAGCTATCAGCCCAAGGAATAAAAAGCGCCGACACCACCGGGTGGGCTCGAACCTCCAACCTTTTGGTTAACGGCCGATCGCGCTAGCCAATTGCGCCACGGAGACAATCGTGCTCCATGCTCACCACCATCAGAACATATCTTCAAAGCTATCAGTGCAAAGAAAAAAGCAACACACCACTCCCGGGAGGGCTCGAAACTCCAACCTTTCGGTTAACAGCCCATCGCGCTAGCCCATTGCGCCACGGAGACAGTCTTGCTCCACTCTCACCACCATCAGAACATATCTTCAAAGCTATCAGCGCAAAGAAAAAAAAGCGCCGCACCACCACCGGGTGGGCTCGAACCTCCAGCCTTTCGGTTAATGGCCGATCGCGCAAGCCAATTGCGCCACGGAGACAGTCATGCTCCACTCTCACCACCATCAGAACATATCTTCAAAGCTATCAGCACAAAGAGAAAAAAGCGCCGCACCACCACCGGGTGGGCTCGAAACTCCAACCTTTCGGTTAACAGCCGATCGTGCTAGCCAATTGCGCCATGGAGACAGTCCTGCTCCACTCTCACCACCATCAGAACATATCTTCAAAGCTATTACCACAAAGAAAAAAGCAACACACCACTCCTGGGAGGGCTCGAAACTCCAACCTTTCGGTTAACAGCCGATCGCGCTAGCCCATTGCGCCACATAGACAGCCTTGCTCCACTCTCAACACCATCAGAAAATATCTTCAAAGCTATTAGCGCAAAGAAAAAAAGCGCCGCACCACCACCGGGTGGGCTCGAACCTCCAACCTTTCGGTTAACAGCCAATCGCGCTAGCCAATTGCGCCACGGAGACAGTCCTGCTCCACTCTCACCACCATCAGAACATATCTTCAAAGCTATTAGTGCAAAGAAAAAGCAGCACACCACTCCCGGGAGGACTCGAAACTCCAACCTTTCGGTTAACAGCCGATCGCGCTAGCCCATTGCGCCACGGGGACAGTCTTGCTCCACTCTCACCACCATCAGTACATATCTTCAAAGCTATCAGCACAAAGAAAAAAAACGCCGCACCACCACCGGGTGGGCTCGAACCTCCAACCTTTCGGTTAACAGCCGATCGCGCAAGCCAATTGCGCCGCGGAGACAGTCCTGCTCCACTCTCACCACCATCAGAACATATCTTCAAAGCTATCGGCCCAAAGAAAAAAAGCACCGCACCACCACCGGGTGGGCTCGAACCTCCAACCTTCTGGTTAACAGGTAATCGCGCTAGCCAATTGCGCCACGGAGACAGTCCTGCTCCACTCTCACCACCATCAGAACATATCTTCAAAGCTATCAGCACAAAGAGAAAAAAGCGCCGCACCACCACCGGGTGGGCTCGAAACTCCAACCTTTCGGTTAACAGCCGATCGCGCTAGCCAATTGCGCCATGGAGACAGTCCTGCTCCACTCTCACCACCATCAGAACATATCTTCAAAGCTATCAGCACAAAGAAAAAAAGCGCCACACCAACACCGGGTGGGCTCGAACCTCCAACCTTTCGGATAACAGCCGATCGTGCTAGCCAACTGCGCCACGGAGACAGTCGTGCTCCACTCTCACCAGCATCAGAACATATCTTCAAAGCTATCAGCCCAAAGAAAAAAAAGCGCCGCACCACCCCCGGGTGGGCTCGAACCTCCAACCTTTCGGTTAACAGCCGATCGCGCTAGCCTATTGCCCCACTGAGACAGTCGTGCTCCACTCTCACCACCGTCAGAACATTTCTTCAGAGCTATCACCCCAAAGAAAAAAAAGCGCCGCACCACCACCGGGTGGGCTCGAACCTCCAACCTTTCGGTTAACAGCCGATCGCACTAGCCAATTGCGCCACGGAGACAGTCGTGCTCCACTCTTACCCCCATCAGAACATATCTTCAAAGCTATCAGCGCAAAGAAAAAAGCAACACACCACTCCCGGGAGGGCTCGAACCTCCAACTTTTGGGTTAACAGCCGATCGCGCTGGCCAATTGCGCCACGGAGACAGTCCTGCTGCACTCTCACCACCATTAGAACATATCTTTCAAGCTATCAGCCCAAGGAATAAAAAGCGCCGACACCACCGGGTGGGCTCGAACCTCCAACCTTTTGGTTAACGGCCGATCGCGCTAGCCAATTGCGCCACGGAGACAATCGTGCTCCATGCTCACCACCATCAGAACATATCTTCAAAGCTATCAGTGCAAAGAAAAAAGCAACACACCACTCCCGGGAGGGCTCGAAACTCCAACCTTTCGGTTAACAGCCCATCGCGCTAGCCCATTGCGCCACGGAGACAGTCTTGCTCCACTCTCACCACCATCAGAACATATCTTCAAAGCTATCAGCGCAAAGAAAAAAAAGCGCCGCACCACCACCGGGTGGGCTGGAACCTCCAACCTTTCGGTTAACAGCCAATCGCGTTAGCCAATTGCGCCACAGAGACAGTCCTGCTCCACTCTCACCACCATCAGAACATATCTTCAAAGCTATCAGCACAAAGAGAAAAAAGCGCCGCACCACCACCGGGTGGGCTCGAACCTCCAACCTTTCGGTTAACAGCCAATCGCGCTAGCCAATTGCGCCACGGAGACAGTCCTGCTCCACTCTCACCACCATCAGAACATATCTTCAAAGCTATTAGTGCAAAGAAAAAAGCAGCACACCACTCCCGGGAGGACTCGAAACTCCAACCTTTCGGTTAACAGCCGATCGCGCTAGCCCATTGCGCCACGGGGACAGTCTTGCTCCACTCACACCACCATCAGTACATAACTTCAAAGCTATCAGCACAAAGAAAAAAAACGCCGCACCACCACCGGGTGGGCTCGAACCTCCAACCTTTCGGTTAACAGCCGATCGCGCAAGCCAATTGCGCCACGGAGACAGTCCTGCTGCACTCTCACCACCATTAGAGCATATATTTCAAGCTATCAGCCCAAGGAATAAAAAGCGCCGACACCACCGGGTGGGCTCGAACCTCCAACCGTTTGGTTAACGGCCGATCGCGCTAGCCAATTGCGCCACGGAGACAATCGTGCTCCACGCTCACCACCATCATAACATATCTTCAAAGCTATCAGTGCAAAGAAAAAAGCAACACACCACTCCCGGGAGGGCTCGAAACTCCAACCTTTCGGTTAACAGCCCATCGCGCTAGCCCATTGCGCCACGGAGACAGTCTTGCTCCACTCTCACCACCATCAGAACATATCTTCAAAGCTATCAGCGCAAAGAAAAAAAAGCGCCGCACCACCACCGGGTGGGCTCGAACCTCCAGCCTTTCGGTTAATGGCCGATCGCGCAAGCCAATTGCGCCACGGAGACAGTCATGCTCCACTCTCACCACCATCAGAACATATCTTCAAAGCTATCAGCCCCCAAAAAAAAGCACCGCACCACCACCGGGTGGGCTGGAACCTCCAACCTTTCGGTTAACAGCCAATCGCGTTAGCCAATTGCGCCACGGAGACAGTCCTGCTCCACTCTCACCACCATCAGAACATATCTTCAAAGCTATCCGCACAAAGAGAAAAAAGCGCCGCACCACCACCGGGTGGGCTCGAACCTCCAACCTTTCGGTTAACAGCCGATCGCGCAAGCCAATTGCGCCACGGAGACAGTCCTGCTGCACTCTCACCACCATTAGAGCATATATTTCAAGCTATCAGCCCAAGGAATAAAAAGCGCCGACACCACCGGGTGGGCTCGAACCTCCAACCTTTTGGTTAACGGCCGATCGCGCTAGCCAATTGCGCCACGGAGACAATCGTGCTCCACGCTCACCACCATCAGAACATATCTTCAAAGCTATTACCACAAAGAAAAAAGCAACACACCACTCCTGGGAGGGCTCGAAACTCCAACCTTTCGGTTAACAGCCGATCGCGCTAGCCCGTTGCGCCACGGAGACAGCCTTGCTCCACTCTCAACACCATCAGAACATATCTTCAAAGCTATTAGCGCAAAGAAAAAAAGCGCCGCACCACCACCGGGTTGGCTGGAACCTCCAACCTTTCGGTTAACAGCCGATCGCGCTAGCCAATTGCGCCACGGAGACAGTCCTGCTCCCCTCTCACCACCATCAGAACATATTTTCAAAGCTATCAGCACAAAGAAAAAAAGCGCCACACCAACACCGGGTGGGCTCGAACCTCCAACCTTTCGGATAACAGCCGATCGTGCTAGCCAACTGCGCCACGGAGACAGTCGTGCTCCACTCTCACCAGCATCAGAACATATCTTCAAAGCTATCAGCCCAAAGAAAAAAAAGCGCCGCACCACCCCCGGGTGGGCTCGAACCTCCAACCTTTCGGTTAACAGCCGATCGCGCTAGCCTATTGCCCCACGGAGACAGTCGTGCTCCACTCTCACCACCGTGAGAACATTTCTTCAGAGCTATCACCCCAAAGAAAAAAAAGCGCCGCACCACCACCGGGTGGGCTCGAACCTCCAACCTTTCGGTTAAGAGCCGATCACGCTAGCCAATTGCGCCACGAAGACAGTCCTGCTGCACTCTCACCACCATCAGAACATATCTTCAAAGCTATTACCGCAAAGAAAAAAGCAACACACCACTCCCGGGAGGGCTCGAAATTCCAACCTTTCGGCTAACAGCCGATCGCGCTAGCCCATTGCGCCACGGAGACAGTCTTGCTCCACTCTCACCACCATCAGAACATATCTTCAGAGCTATCAGCCCAAAGAAAAAAGCGCCGCACCACCACCGGGTGGGCTCGAACCTTCAACCTTTCGGTTAACAGCCGATCGCACTAGCCAAATGCGCCACGGAGGCAGTCGTGCTCCACTCTTACCACCATCAGAACATATCTTCAAAGCTATCAGCCCAAAGAAAAAAAAGCGCCGCACCACCACCGGGTGGGCTCGAACCTCCAACCTTTCGGTTAACAGCCGATCGCACTAGCCAATTGCGCCACGGAGACAGTCGTTCTCCACTCTTACCACCATCAGAACATATCTTCAAAGCTATCAGCGCAAAGAAAAAAGCAACACACCACTCCCGGGAGGGCTCGAACCTCCAACTTTTGGGTTAACAGCCGATCGCGCTGGCCAATTGCGCCACGGAGACAGTCCTGCTGCACTCTCACCACCATTAGAACATATATTTCAAGCTATCAGCCCAAGGAATAAAAAGCGCCGACACCACCGGGTGGGCTCGAACCTCCAACCTTTTGGTTAACGGCCGATCGCGCTAGCCAATTGCGCCACGGAGACAATCGTGCTCCATGCTCACCACCATCAGAACATATCTTCAAAGCTATCAGTGCAAAGAAAAAAGCAACACACCACTCCCGGGAGGGCTCGAAACTCCAACCTTTCGGTTAACAGCCCATCGCGCTAGCCCATTGCGCCACGGAGACAGTCTTGCTCCACTCTCACCACCATCAGAACATATCTTCAAAGCTATCAGCGCAAAGAAAAAAAAGCGCCGCACCACCACCGGGTGGGCTCGAACCTCCAGCCTTTCGGTTAATGGCCGATCGCGCAAGCCAATTGCGCCACGGAGACAGTCATGCTCCACTCTCACCACCATCAGAACATATCTTCAAAGCTATCAGCCCCCCAAAAAAGCACCGCACCACCACCGGGTGGGCTGGAACCTCCAACCTTTCGGTTAACAGCCAATCGCGTTAGCCAATTGCGCCACGGAGACAGTCCTGCTCCACTCTCACCACCATCAGAACATATCTTCAAAGCTATCAGCACAAAGAGAAAAAAGCGCCGCACCACCACCGGGTGGGCTCGAAACTCCAACCTTTCGGTTAACAGCCGATCGTGCTAGCCAATTGCGCCATGGAAACAGTCCTGCTCCACTCTCACCACCATCAGAACATATCTTCAAAGCTATTACCACAAAGAAAAAAGCAACACACCACTCCTGGGAGGGCTCGAAACTCCAACCTTTCGGTTAACAGCCGATCGCGCTAGCCCATTGCGCCACATAGACAGCCTTGCTCCACTCTCAACACCATCAGAACATATCTTCAAAGCTATTAGCACAAAGAAAAAAAGCGCTGCACCACCACCGGGTGGGCTCGAACCTCCAACCTTTCGGTTAACAGCCGATCGCGCTAGCCAATTGCGCCACGGAGACAGTCCTGCTCCACTCTCACCACCATCAAAACATATCTTCAAAGCTATTAGTGCAAAGAAAAAAGCAGCACACCACTCCTGGGAGGACTCGAAACTCCAACCTTTCGGTTAACAGCCGATCGCACTAGCCAATTGCGCCACGGAGACAGTCGTGCTCCACTCTTACCACCATCAGAACATATCTTCAAAGCTATCAGCGCAAAGAAAAAAGCAACACACCACTCCCGGGAGGGCTCGAACCTCCAACTTTTGGGTTAACAGCCGATCGCGCTGGCCAATTGCGCCACGGAGACAGTCCTGCTGCACTCTCACCACCATTAGAACATATCTTTCAAGCTATCAGCCCAAGGAATAAGAAGCGCCGACACCACCGGGTGGGCTCGAACCTCCAACCTTTCGGTTAATTGCCAATCGCGCTAGCCAATTGCGCCACGGAGACAGTCCTGCTGCACTCTCACCACCATTAGAGCATATATTTCAAGCTATCAGCCCAAGGAATAAAAAGCGCCGACACCACCGGGTGGGCTCGAACCTCCAACCTTTTGGTTAACGGCCGATCGCGCTAGCCAATTGCGCCACGGAGACAATCGTGCTCCACGCTCACCACCATCAGAACATATCTTCAAAGCTATTACCACAAAGAAAAAAGCAACACACCACTCCTGGGAGGGCTCGAAACTCCAACCTTTCGGTTAACAGCCGATCGCGCTAGCCCGTTGCGCCACGGAGACAGCCTTGCTCCACTCTCAACACCATCAGAACATATCTTCAAAGCTATTAGCGCAAAGAAAAAAAGCGCCGCACCACCACCGGGTTGGCTGGAACCTCCAACCTTTCGGTTAACAGCCGATCGCGCTAGCCAATTGCGCCACGGAGACAGTCCTGCTCCCCTCTCACCACCATCAGAACATATTTTCAAAGCTATCAGCACAAAGAAAAAAAGCGCCACACCAACACCGGGTGGGCTCGAACCTCCAACCTTTCGGATAACAGCCGATCGTGCTAGCCAACTGCGCCACGGAGACAGTCGTGCTCCACTCTCACCAGCATCAGAACATATCTTCAAAGCTATCAGCCCAAAGAAAAAAAAGCGCCGCACCACCCCCGGGTGGGCTCGAACCTCCAACCTTTCGGTTAACAGCCGATCGCGCTAGCCTATTGCCCCACGGAGACAGTCGTGCTCCACTCTCACCACCGTGAGAACATTTCTTCAGAGCTATCACCCCAAAGAAAAAAAAGCGCCGCACCACCACCGGGTGGGCTCGAACCTCCAACCTTTCGGTTAAGAGCCGATCACGCTAGCCAATTGCGCCACGAAGACAGTCCTGCTGCACTCTCACCACCATCAGAACATATCTTCAAAGCTATTACCGCAAAGAAAAAAGCAACACACCACTCCCGGGAGGGCTCGAAATTCCAACCTTTCGGCTAACAGCCGATCGCGCTAGCCCATTGCGCCACGGAGACAGTCTTGCTCCACTCTCACCACCATCAGAACATATCTTCAGAGCTATCAGCCCAAAGAAAAAAGCGCCGCACCACCACCGGGTGGGCTCGAACCTTCAACCTTTCGGTTAACAGCCGATGCTCCACTCTTACCACCATCAGAACATATCTTCAAAGCTATCAGCCCAAAGAAAAAAAAGCGCCGCACCACCACCGGGTGGGCTCGAACCTCCAACCTTTCGGTTAACAGCCGATCGCGCTAGCCAATTGCGCCACGGAGACAGTCCTGCTCCACTCTCACCACCATCAAAACATATCTTCAAAGCTATTAGTGCAAAGAAAAAAGCAGCACACCACTCCTGGGAGGACTCGAAACTCCAACCTTTCGGTTAACAGCCGATCGCGCTAGCCCATTGCGCCACGGGGACAGTCTTGCTCCACTCTCACCACCATCAGTACATATCTTCAAAGCTATCAGCACAAAGAAAAAAAACGCCGCACCACCACCGGGTGGGCTCGAACCTCCAACCTTTCGGTTAACAGCAGATCGCGCAAGCCAATTGCGCCACGGAGACAGTCCTGCTCCACTCTCACCACCATCAGAAGATATCTTCAAAGCTATCGGCCCAAAGAAAAAAAGCACCGCACCACCACCGGGTGGGCTCGAACCTCCAACCTTCTGGTTAACAGGTAATCGCGCTAGCCAATTGCGCCACGGAGACAGTCCTGCTCCACTCTCACCACCATCAGAACATATCTTCAAAGCTATCAGCACAAAGAGAAAAAAGCGCCGCACCACCACCGGGTGGGCTCGAAACTCCAACCTTTCGGTTAACAGCCGATCGCGCTAGCCAATTGCGCCATGGAGACAGTCCTGCTCCACTCTCACCACCATCAGAACATATCTTCAAAGCTATTACCACAAAGAAAAAAGCAACACACCACTCCTGGGAGGGCTCGAAACTCCAACCTTTCGGTTAACAGCCGATCGCGCTAGCCCATTGCGCCACGGAGACAGCCTTGCTCCACTCTCAACACCATCAGAACATATCTTCAAAGCTATTAGCGCAAAGAAAAAAAGCGCCGCACCACCACCGGGTTGGCTCGAACCTCCAACCTTTCGGTTAACAGCCGATCGCGCTAGCCAATTGCGCCACGGAGACAGTCCTGCTCCCCTCTCACCACCATCAGAACATATTTTCAAAGCTATCAGCACAAAGAAAAAAAGCGCCACACCAACACCGGGTGGGCTCGAACCTCCAACCTTTCGGATAACAGCCGATCGCGCTAGCCTATTGCCCCACGGAGACAGTCGTGCTCCACTCTCACCACCGTGAGAACATTTCTTCAGAGCTATCACCCCAAAGAAAAAAAAGCGCCGCACCACCACCGGGTGGGCTCGAACCTCCAACCTTTCGGTTAAGAGCCGATCACGCTAGCCAATTGCGCCACGAAGACAGTCCTGCTGCACTTTCACCACCATCAGAACATATCTTCAAAGCTATTACCGCAAAGAAAAAAGCAACACACCACTCCCGGGAGGGCTCGAAATTCCAACCTTTCGGCTAACAGCCGATCGCGCTAGCCCATTGCGCCACGGAGACAGTCTTGCTCCACTCTCACCACCATCAGAACATATGTTCAGAGCTATCAGCCCAAAGAAAAAAAAGCGCCGCACCACCACCGGGTGGGCTCGAACCTTCAACCTTTCGGTTAACAGCCAATCGCACTAGCCAATTGCGCCACGGAGGCAGTCGTGCTCCACTCTTACCACCGTCAGAACATATCTTCAAAGCTATCAGCCCAAAGAAAAAAAAGCGCCGCACCACCACCGGGTGGGCTCGAACCTCCAACCTTTCGGTTAACAGCCGATCGCACTAGCCAATTGCGCCACGGAGACAGTCGTGCTCCACTCTTACCACCATCAGAACATATCTTCAAAGCTATCAGCGCAAAGAAAAAAGCAACACACCACTCCCGGGAGGGCTCGAACCTCCAACCTTTCGGTTAACAGCCGATCGCACTAGCCAATTGCGCCACGGAGACAGTCGTGCTCCACTCTTACCACCATCAGAACATATCTTCAAAGCTATCAGCGCAAAGAAAAAAGCAACACACCACTCCCGGGAGGGCTCGAACCTCCAACTTTTGGGTTAACAGCCGATCGCGCTGGCCAATTGCGCCACGGAGACAGTCCTGCTGCACTCTCACCACCATTAGAACATATCTTTCAAGCTATCAGCCCAAGGAATAAGAAGCGCCGACACCACCGGGTGGGCTCGAACCTCCAACCTTTCGGTTAATTGCCAATCGCGCTAGCCAATTGCGCCACGGAGACAGTCCTGCTCCACTCTCACCACCATCAGAACATATCTTCAAAGCTATTAGTGCAAAGAAAAAAGCAGCACACCACTCCCGGGAGGACTCGAAACTCCAACCTTTCGGTTAACAGCCGATCGCGCTAGCCCATTGCGCCACGGGGACAGTCTTGCTCCACTCTCACCACCATCAGTACATAACTTCAAAGCTATCAGCACAAAGAAAAAAAACGCCGCACCACCACCGGGTGGGCTCGAACCTCCAACCTTTCGGTTAACAGCCGATCGCGCAAGCCAATTGCGCCACGGAGACAGTCCTGCTGCACTCTCACCACCATTAGAACATATCTTTCAAGCTATCAGCCCAAGGAATAACAAGCGCCGACACCACCGGGTGGGCTCGAACCTCCAACCTTTTGGTTAACGGCCGATCGCGCTAGCCAATTGCGCCACGGAGACAATCGTGCTCCACGCTCACCACCATCAGAACATATCTTCAAAGCTATCAGTGCAAAGAAAAAAGCAACACACCACTCCCGGGAGGGCTCGAAACTCCAACCTTTCGGTTAACAGCCCATCGCGCTAGCCCATTGCGCCACGGAGACAGTCTTGCTCCACTCTCACCACCATCAGAACATATCTTCAAAGCTATCAGCGCAAAGAAAAAAAAGCGCCGCACCACCACCGGGTGGGCTCGAACCTCCAGCCTTTCGGTTAATGGCCGATCGCGCAAGCCAATTGCGCCACGGAGACAGTCATGCTCCACTCTCACCACCATCAGAACATATCTTCAAAGCTATCAGCCCCAAAAAAAAGCACCGCACCACCACCGGGTGGGCTGGAACCTCCAACCTTTCGGTTAACAGCCAATCGCGTTAGCCAATTGCGCCACGAAGACAGTCCTGCTCCACTCTCACCACCATCAGAACATATCTTCAAAGCTATCACCCCAAAGAAAAAAAAGCGCCGCACCACCAGCGGGTGGGCTCGAACCTCCAACCTTTCGGTTAAGAGCCGATCACGCTAGCCAATTGCGCCACGAAGACAGTCCTGCTGCACTCTCACCACCATCAGAACATATCTTCAAAGCTATTACCGCAAAGAAAAAAGCAACACACCACTCCCGGGAGGGCTCGAAATTCCAACCTTTCGGCTAACAGCCGATCGCGCTAGCCCATTGCGCCACGGAGACAGTCTTGCTGCACTCTCCCCACCATCAGAACATATCTTCAGAGCTATCAGCCCAAAGAAAAAAAGCGCCGCACCACCACCGGGTGGGCTCGAACGTTCAACCTTTCGGTTAACAGCCGATCGCACTAGCCAATTGCGCCACGGAGGCAGTCGTGCTCCACTCTTACCACCATCAGAACATATCTTCAAAGCTATCAGCCCAAAGAAAAAAAAGCGCCGCACCACCACCGGGTGGGCTCGAACCTCCAACCTTTCGGTTAACAGCCGATCGCACTAGCCAATTGCGCCACGGAGACAGTCGTGCTCCACTCTTACCACCATCAGAACATATCTTCAAAGCTATCAGCGCAAAGAAAAAAGCAACACACCACTCCCGGGAGGGCTCGAACCTCCAACTTTTGGGTTAACAGCCGATCGCGCTGGCCAATTGCGCCACGGAGACAGTCCTGCTGCACTCTCACCACCATTAGAACATATCTTTCAAGCTGTCAGCCCAAGGAATAAAAAGCGCCGACACCACCGGGTGGGCTCGAACCTCCAACCTTTTGGTTAACGGCCGATCGCGCTAGCCAATTGCGCCACGGAGACAATCGTGCTCCATGCTCACCACCATCAGAACATATCTTCAAAGCTATCAGTGCAAAGAAAAAAGCAACACACCACTCCCGGGAGGGCTCGAAACTCCAACCTTTCGGTTAACAGCCCATCGCGCTAGCCCATTGCGCCACGGAGACAGTCTTGCTCCACTCTCACCACCATCAGAACATATCTTCAAAGCTATCAGCGCAAAGAAAAAAAAGCGCCGCACCACCACCGGGTGGGCTCGAACCTCCAGCCTTTCGGTTAATGGCCGATCGCGCAAGCCAATTGCGCCACGGAGACAGTCATGCTCCACTCTCACCACCATCAGAACATATCTTCAAAGCTATCAGCCCCCAAAAAAAGCACCGCACCACCACCGGGTGGGCTGGAACCTCCAACATTTCGGTTAACAGCCAATCGCGTTAGCCAATTGCGCCACGGAGACAGTCCTGCTCCACTCTCACCACCATCAGAACATATCTTCAAAGCTATCAGCACAAAGAGAAAAAAGCGCCGCACCACCAACGGGTGGGCTCGAAACTCCAACCTTTCGGTTAACAGCCGATCGTGCTAGCCAATTGCGCCATGGAAACAGTCCTGCTCCACTCTCACCACCATCAGAACATATCTTCAAAGCTATTACCACAAAGAAAAAAGCAACACACCACTCCTGGGAGGGCTCGAAACTCCAACCTTTCGGTTAACAGCCGATCGCGCTAGCCCATCGCGCCACATAGACAGCCTTGCTCCACTCTCAACACCATCAGAACATATCTTCAAAGCTATTAGCACAAAGAAAAAAAGCGCCGCACCACCACCAGGTGGGCTCGAACCTCCAACCTTTCGGTTAACAGCCGACCGCGCTAGCCAATTGCGCCACGGAGACAGTCCTGCTCCACTCTCACCACCATCAAAACATATCTTCAAAGCTATTAGTGCAAAGAAAAAAGCAGCACACCACTCCTGGGAGGACTCGAAACTCCAACCTTTCGGTTAACAGCCGATCGCGCTAGCCCATTGCGCCACGGGGACAGTCTTGCTCCACTCTCACCACCATCAGTACATATCTTCAAAGCTATCAGCACAAAGAAAAAAAACGCCGCACCACCACCGGGTGGGCTCGAACCTCCAACCTTTCGGTTAACAGCCGATCGCGCAAGCCAATTGCGCCACGGAGACAGTCCTGCTCCACTCTCACCACCATCAGAACATATCTTCCAAGCTATCGGCCCAAAGAAAAAAAGCACGGCACCACCACCGGGTGGGCTCGAACCTCCAACCTTCTGGTTAACAGGTAATCGCGCTAGCCAATTGCGCCACGGAGACAGTCCTGCTCCACTCTCACCACCATCAGAACATATCTTCAAAGCTATCAGCACAAAGAGAAAAAAGCGCCGCACCACCACCGGGTGGGCTCGAAACTCCAACCTTTCGGTTAACAGCCGATCGCGCTAGCCAATTGCGCCATGGAGACAGTCCTGCTCCACTCTCACCACCATCAGAACATATCTTCAAAGCTATTACCACAAAGAAAAAAGCAACACACCACTCCTGGGAGGGCTCGAAACTCCAACCTTTCGGTTAACAGCCGATCGCGCTAGCCCATTGCGCCACGGAGACAGCCTTGCTCCACTCTCAACACCATCAGAACATATCTTCAAAGCTATTAGCGCAAAGAAAAAAAGTGCCGCACCACCACCGGGTTGGCTCGAACCTCCAACCTTTCGGTTAACAGCCGATCGCGCTAGCCAATTGCGCCACGGAGACAGTCCTGCTCCCCTCTCACCACCATCAGAACATATTTTCAAAGCTATCAGCACAAAGAAAAAAAGCGCCACACCAACACCGGGTGCGCTCGAACCTCCAACCTTTCGGATAACAGCCGATCGTGCTAGCCAACTGCGCCACGGAGACAGTCGTGCTCCACTCTCACCAGCATCAGAACATATCTTCAAAGCTATCAGCCCAATGAAAAAAAAGCGCCGCACCACCCCCGGGTGGGCTCGAACCTCCAACCTTTCGGTTAACAGCCGATCGCGCTAGCCTATTGCCCCACGGAGACAGTCGTGCTCCACTCTCACCACCGTGAGAACATTTCTTCAGAGCTATCACCCCAAAGAAAAAAAAGCGCCGCACCACCACCGGGTGGGCTCGAACCTCCAACCTTTCGGTTAAGAGCCGATCACGCTAGCCAATTGCGCCACGAAGACAGTCCTGCTGCACTCTCACCACCATCAGAACATATCTTCAAAGCTATTACCGCAAAGAAAAAAGCAACACACCACTCCCGGGAGGGCTCGAAATTCCAACCTTTCGGCTAACAGCCGATCGCGCTAGCCCATTGCGCCACGGAGACAGTCTTGCTCCACTCTCACCACCATCAGAACATATCTTCAGAGCTATCAGCCCAAAGAAAAAAAAGCGCCGCACCACCACCGGGTGGGCTCGAACCTTCAACCTTTCGGTTAACAGCCAATCGCGCTAGCCCATTGCGCCACGGGGACAGTCTTGCTCCACTCTCACCACCATCAGTACATAACTTCAAAGCTATCAGCACAAAGAAAAAAAACGCCGCACCACCACCGGATGGGCTCGAACCTCCAACCTTTCGGTTAACAGCCGATCGCGCAAGCCAATTGCGCCACGGAGACAGTCCTGCTGCACTCTCACCACCATTAGAACATATCTTTCAAGCTATCAGCCCAAGGAATAAAAAGCGCCGACACCACCGGGTGGGCTCGAACCTCCAACCTTTTGGTTAACGGCCGATCGCGCTAGCCAATTGCGCCACGGAGACAATCGTGCTCCACGCTCACCACCATCAGAACATATCTTCAAAGCTATCAGTGCAAAGAAAAAAGCAACACACCACTCCCGGGAGGGCTCGAAACTCCAATCTTTCGGTTAACAGCCCATCGCGCTAGCCCATTGCGCCACGGAGACAGTCTTGCTCCACTCTCACCACCATCAGAACATATCTTCAGAGCTATCAGCCCAAAGAAAAAAAAGCGCCGCACCACCACCGGGTGGGCTCGAACCTTCAACCTTTCGGTTAACAGCCAATCGCGCTAGCCCATTGCGCCACGGGGACAGTCTTGCTCCACTCTCACCACCATCAGTACATAACTTCAAAGCTATCAGCACAAAGAAAAAAAACGCCGCACCACCACCGGATGGGCTCGAACCTCCAACCTTTCGGTTAACAGCCGATCGCGCAAGCCAATTGCGCCACGGAGACAGTCCTGCTGCACTCTCACCACCATTAGAACATATCTTTCAAGCTATCAGCCCAAGGAATAAAAAGCGCCGACACCACCGGGTGGGCTCGAACCTCCAACCTTTTGGTTAACGGCCGATCGCGCTAGCCAATTGCGCCACGGAGACAATCGTGCTCCACGCTCACCACCATCAGAACATATCTTCAAAGCTATCAGTGCAAAGAAAAAAGCAACACACCACTCCCGGGAGGGCTCGAAACTCCAATCTTTCGGTTAACAGCCCATCGCGCTAGCCCATTGCGCCACGGAGACAGTCTTGCTCCACTCTCACCACCATCAGAACATATCTTCAAAGCTATCAGCGCAAAGAAAAAAAGCGCCGCACCACCACCGGGTGGGCTCGAACCTCCAGCCTTTCGGGTAATGGCCGATCGCGCAAGCCAATTGCGCCACGGAGACAGTCATGCTCCACTCTCACCACCATCAGAACATATCTTCAAAGCTATCAGCCCCAAAAAAAAGCACCGCACCACCACCGGGTGGGCTGGAACCTCCAACCTTTCGGTTAACAGCCAATCGCGTTAGCCAATTGCGCCACGGAGACAGTCCTGCTCCACTCTCACCACCATCAGAACATATCTTCAAAGCTATCAGCACAAAGAGAAAAAAGCGCCGCACCACCACCGGGTGGGCTCGAAACTCCAACCTTTCGGTTAACAGCCGATCGTGCTAGCCAATTGCGCCATGGAGACAGTCCTGCTCCACTCTCACCACCATCAGAACATATCTTCAAAGCTATTACCACAAAGAAAAAAGCAACACACCACTCCTGGGAGGGCTCGAAACTCCAACCTTTCGGTTAACAGCCGATCGCGCTAGCCCATTGCGCCACATAGACAGCCTTGCTCCACTCTCAACACCATCAGAACATATCTTCAAAGCTATTAGCGCAAAGAAAAAAAGCGCCGCACCACCACCGGGTGGGCTCGAACCTCCAACATTTCGGTTAACAGCCGATCGCGCTAGCCAATTGCGCCACGGAGACAGTCCTGCTCCACTCTCACCACCATCAGAACATATCTTCAAAGCTATTAGTGCAAAGAAAAAAGCAGCACACCACTCCCGGGAGGACTCGAAACTCCAACCTTTCGGTTAACAGCCGATCGCGCTAGCCCATTGCGCTACGGGGACAGTCTTGCTCCACTCTCACCACCATCGGTACATATCTTCAAAGCTATCAGCACAAAGAAACAAAAACGCCGCACCACCACCGGGTGGGCTCGAACCTCCAACCTTTCGGTTAACAGCCGATCGCGCATGCCAATTGCGCCACGGAGACAGTCCTGCTCCACTCTCACCACCATCAGAACATATCTTCAAAGCTATCGGCCCAAAGAAAAAAAGCACCGCACCACCACCGGGTGGGCTCGAACCTCCAACCTTCTGGTTAACAGGTAATCGCGCTAGCCAATTGCGCCACGGAGACAGTCCTGCTCCACTCTCACCACCATCAGAACATATCTTCAAAGCTATCAGCACAAAGAGAAAAAAGCGACGCACCACCACCGGGTTGGCTCGAAACTCCAACCTTTCGGTTAACAGCCGATCGCGCTAGCCAATTGCGCCATGGAGACAGTCCTGCTCCACTCTCGCCACCATCAGAACATATCTTCAAAGCTATTACCACAAAGAAAAAAGCAACACACCACTCCTGGGAGGGCTTGAAACTCCAACCTTTCGGTTAACAGCCGATCGCGCTAGCCCATTGCGCCACGGAGACAGCCTTGCTCCACTCTCAACACCATCAGAACATATCTTCAAAGCTATTAGCGCAAAGAAAAAAAGCGCCGCACCACCACCGGGTGGGCTCGAACCTCCAACCTTTCGGTTAACAGCCGATCGCGCTAGCCAATTGCGCCACGGAGACAGTCCTGCTCCACTGTCACCACCATCAGAACATATCTTCAAAGCTATCAGCACAAAGAAAAAAAGCGCCACACCAACACCGGGTGGGCTCGAACCTCCAACCTTTCGGATAACAGCCGATTGTGCTAGCCAACTGCGCCACGGAGACAGTCGTGCTCCACTCTTACCACCATCGGTACATATCTTCAAAGCTATCAGCACAAAGAAACAAAAACGCCGCACCACCACCGGGTGGGCTCGAACCTCCAACCTTTCGGTTAACAGCCGATCGCGCATGCCAATTGCGCCACGGAGACAGTCCTGCTCCACTCTCACCACCATCAGAACATATCTTCAAAGCTATCGGCCCAAAGAAAAAAAGCACCGCACCACCACCGGGTGGGCTCGAACCTCCAACCTTCTGGTTAACAGGTAATCGCGCTAGCCAATTGCGCCACGGAGACAGTCCTGCTCCACTCTCACCACCATCAGAACATATCTTCAAAGCTATCAGCACAAAGAGAAAAAAGCGCCGCACCACCACCGGGTGGGCTCGAAACTCCAACCTTTCGGTTAACAGCCGATCGTGCTAGCCAATTGCGCCATGGAGACAGTCCTGCTCCACTCTCGCCACCATCAGAACATATCTTCAAAGCTATTACCACAAAGAAAAAAGCAACACACCACTCCTGGGAGGGCTCGAAACTCCAACCTTTCGGTTAACAGCCGATCGCGCTAGCCCATTGCGTCACGGAGACAGCCTTGCTCCACTCTCAACACCATCAGAACATATCTTCAAAGCTATTAGCGCAAAGAAAAAAAGCGCCGCACCACCACCGGGTGGGCTCGAACCTCCAACCTTTCGGTTAACAGCCGATCGCGCTAGCCAATTGCGCCACGGAGACAGTCCTGCTCCACTGTCACCACCATCAGAACATATTTTCAAAGCTATTAGTGCAAAGAAAAAAGCAGCACACCACTCCCGGGAGGGCTCGAAACTCCAACCTTTCGGTTAACAGCCGATCGCGCTAGCCCATTGCGCCACGGGGACAGTCTTGCTCCACTCTCACCACCATCAGTACATATCTTCAAAGCTATCAGCACAAAGAAAAAAAAACGCTCCACCACCACTGGGTGGCCTCGAACCTCCAACTTTTCGGTTAACAGCCGATCGCGCAAGCCAATTGCGCCACGGAGACAGTCCTGCTCCACTCTCACCACCATCAGAACATATCTTCAAAGCTATCAGCCCAAAGAAAAAAAAGCACCGCACCACCACCGGGTGGGCTCGAACCTCCAACCTCTCGGTTAACAGGTGATCGCGCTAGCCAATTCCGCCACGGAGACAGTCCTGCTCCACTCTCACCACCATCAGAACATATCTTCAAAGCTATCAGCACAAAGAAAAAAAGCGCCACACCAACACCGGGTGGGCTCGAACCTCCAACCTTTCGGATAACAGCCGATCGTGCTAGCCAACTGCGCCACGGAGACAGTCGTGCTCCACTCTCACCAGCATCAGAACATATCTTCAAAGCTATCAGCCCAAAGAAAAAAAAGCGCCGCACCACCCCCGGGTGGGCTCGAACCTCCAACCTTTCGGTTAACAGCCGATCGCGCTAGCCTATTGCCCCACGGAGACAGTCGTGCTCCACTCTCACCACCGTCAGAACATTTCTTCAGAGCTATCACCCCCAAGAAAAAAAAGCGCCGCACCACCACCGGGTGGGCTCGAACCTCCAACCTTTCGGTTAACAGCCGATCACGCTAGCCAATTGCGCCACGAAGACAGTCCTGCTGCACTCTCACCACCATCAGAACATATCTTCAAAGCTATTACTGCAAAGAAAAAAGCAACACACCACTCCCGGGAGGGCTCGAAATTCCAACCTTTCGGCTAACAGCCGATCGCACTATCCCATTGCGCCACGGAGACAGTCTTGCTCCACTCTCACCACCATCAGAACATATCTTCAGAGCTATCAGCCCAAAGAAAAAAAAGCGCCGCACCACCACCGGGTGGGCTCGAACCTTCAACCTTTCGGTTAACAGCCGATCGCACTAGCCAATTGCGCCACGGAGGCAGTCGTGCTCCACTCTTACCACCATCAGAACATATCTTCAAAGCTATGACCGCAAAGAAAAAAGCAACACACCACTCCTGGGAGGTCTCGAAATTCCAACCTTTTGGTTAACGGCCGATCGCGCTAGCCAATTGCGCCACGGAGACAATCGTGCTCCACGCTCACCACCATCAGAACATATCTTCAAAGCTATTACCGCAAAGAAAAAAGCAACACACCACTCCCGGGAGGGCTCGAAATTCCAACCTTTTGGTTAACGGCCGATCGCGCTAGCCAATTGCGCCACGGAGACAATCGTGCTCCACGCTCACCACCATCAGAACATATCTTCAAAGCTATCAGCGCAAAGAAAAAAGCAACACACACCCACCCGGGAAGGCTCGAACCTCCAACCTTTCGGTTAACAGCCGATCGCGCTAGCCCACTGCGCCACAGAGACAGTCGTGCTCCACTCTCACCACCGTCAGACCATTTCTTCAGAGCTATCGCCCCAAAGAAAAAAAAGAGCCGCACCACCACCGGGTGGGCTCAAACTTCCAACCTTCCGGTTAACAGCCGATCGCGCTAGCCAATTGCGCCACGAAGACAGTCCTGCTGCACTCTCACCACCATCAGAACATATCTTCAAAGCTATTACCGCCAAGAAAAAAGCAACACACCACTCCCGGGAGGACTCGAAATTCCAACCTTTCGGTTAACAGCCGATCGCGCTAGCCCATTGCGCCACGGAGACAGTCTTGCTCCACTCTCAACACCATCAGAACATATTATCAAAACTATTAGCGCAAAGAAAAAAAGCGCCGCACCATCACCGGGTGGGCTCGAACCTCCAACCTTTCGGTTAAAAGCGGATCGCGCTAGCCAATCGCGCCACGGAGACAGTCCTGCTCCACTTTCACCACCATCAGAACATATCTTCAAAGCTATTAGTGCAAAGAAAGAAGCAACACACCATTCCCGGGAGGGCTCGAAACTCCAACCATTCGGTTTACAGCCGATCGCGCTAGCCCATTGCGCCACGAAGACAGTCCTGCTGCACTCTCACCACCATCAGAACATATCTTCAAAGCTATTACCGCAAAGAAAAAAGCAACACACCACTCCCGGGAGGACTCGAAATTCCAACCTTTCGGTTAACAGCCGATCGCGCTAGCCCATTGCGCCACGGAGACAGTCTTGCTCCACTCTCAACACCATCAGAACATATTATCAAAACTATTAGCGCAGAGAAAAAAAGCGCCGCACCATCACCGGGTGGGCTCGAACCTCCAACCTTTCGGTTAAAAGCCGATCGCGCTAGCCAATCGCGCCACGGAGACAGTCCTGCTCCACTTTCACCACCATCAGAACATATCTTCAAAGCTATTAGTGCAAAGAAAAAAGCAACACACCATTCCTGGGAGGGCTCGAAACTCCAACCCTTCGGTTTACAGCCGATCGCGCTAGCCCATTGCGCCACGAGGACAGTCTTGCTCCACTCTCACCACCATCAGAACATATATTCAAAGCTATAGCACAAAGAAAAAAAAGCGCCGCACCACCACCGGGTGGGCTCGAACCTCCAACCGTTCGGTTAACAGCCGATTGCGCAAGCCAATTGCGCCACGGAGACAGTCCTGCTCCACTCTCACCACCATCAGAACATATCTTCAAAGCTATCAGCCCAAAGAAAAAAAGCACCGCACCACCACCGGGTGGGCTCGAACTTCCAACCTTTCGGTTAACAGCCAATCGCGCTAGCCAATTGCGCCACGGAGACAGTCCTGCTTCACTCTCACCACCATCAGAACATATCTTCAAAGCTATCAGCACAAAGAAAAAAAGCGCCGCACCACCACCGGGTGGGCTCGAACCTCCAACCTTTCAGTTAACAGCCGATCGCGCTAGCCGATTGCGCCACGGAGACAGTTCGCTCCACTCTCACCACCATCAGAATATATCTTTAAACCTATCAGCGCAAAGAAAAAAGAGCGCCGCACCACCACCGGGTGGGCTCGAACCTCCAACCTTTCGGTTAACAGCCGATCGCGCAAGCCAATTGCGCCACGGAGACAGTCCTGCTTCACTCCCACCACCATCAGAATATATATTCAAAGCTATCAGCCCAAAGAAAAAAAAGCGCCGCACCACCACCGGGTGGGCTCGAACCTCCAACCTTTCGGTTAACAGCCGATCGCGCTAGCCTATTGCGCCACGGAGATAGCCTTGCTCCACTCGCAACACCATCAGAACATATCTTCAAAGCTATTAGCGCAAAGAAAAAAAGCGCCGCACCATCACCGGGTGGGCTCGAACCTCCAACCTTTCGGTTAAAAGCCGATCGCGCTAGCCAATCGCGCCATGGAGACAGTCCTGCTCCATTTTCACCACCATCAGAACATATCTTCAAAGCTAATAGTGCAAAGAAAAAAGCAACACACCACTCCCGGGAGGGCTCGAAACTCCAAACTTTCGGTTAAGGGCCGATCGCGCAAGCCTATTGCGCCACGGAGACAGTCCTGCTCCACTCTCACCACCGTCAAAACATTTATTCAGAGCTATCACCCCAAAGAAAAAAAAGCGCCGCACCACCACCGGGAGGGCTCGAAACTCCAACCTTTCGGTTAACAGGCGATCGCGCTAGTCCATTGCGCCACGGAAACAGTCTTGCTTCACTCTCACCACCATCAGAACATATCTTCCAAGCTATCAGCACAAAGAAAAAAAGCGCCACACCATCATCGGGTGGGCTCGAACCTCCAACCTTTCGGTTAACAGCCGATCGCGCAAGCCAATTGCACCACGGAGACAGTCCTGCTCCACACTCACCACCGTCAAAACGTTTATTCAGAGCTATCACCCCAAAGAAAAAAAAGCGCCGCACCACCACCGTGTGGGCTCGAACCTCCAACCTATCAGTTAACAGCCGATCGCGCTAGCCGATTGCGCCACGGAGACAGTTCGCTCCACTCTCACCACCATCAGAATATATTTTTAAAGCTATCAGCGCAAAGAAAAAAAAGCGCCGCACCACCACCGGGTGGGCTCGAACCTCCAACCTTTCGGTTAACAGCCGATGGCGCAAGCCAATTGCGCCACGGAGACAGTCCTGCTTCACTCCCACCACCATCAGAATATATATTCAAAGCTATCAGCCCAAAGAAAAAAAAGCGCCGCACCACCACCGGGTGGGCTCGAACCTCCAACCTTTCGGTTAACAGCCGATCGCGCTAGCCTATTGCGCCACGGAGATAGCCTTGCTCCACTCTCAACAGCATCAGAACATATCTTCAAAGCCATTAGCGCAAAGAAAAAAAGCGCCGCACCACCACCGGGTTGGCTCGAACCTCCAACCTTTCGGTTAACAGCCGATCGTGCTAGCCAACTGCGCCACGGAGACAGTCGTGCTCCACTCTCACCAGCATCAGAACATATCTTCAAAGCTATCAGCCCAAAGAAAAAAAAGCGCCGCACCACCCCCGGGTGGGCTCGAACCTCCAACCTTTCGGTTAACAGCCGATCGCGCTAGCCTATTGCCCCACGGAGACAGTCGTGCTCCACTCTCACCACCGTGAGAACATTTCTTCAGAGCTATCAGCCCAAAGAAAAAAAAGCGCCGCACCACCCCCGGGTGGGCTCGAACCTCCAACCTTTCGGTTAACAGCCGATCGCGCTAGCCTATTGCCCCACGGAGACAGTCGTGCTCCACTCTCACCACCGTGAGAACATTTCTTCAGAGCTATCACCCCAAAGAAAAAAAAGCGCCGCACCACCACCGGGTGGGCTCGAACCTCCAACCTTTCGGTTAAGAGCCGATCACGCTAGCCAATTGCGCCACGAAGACAGTCCTGCTGCACTCTCACCACCATCAGAACATATCTTCAAAGCTATTACCGCAAAGAAAAAAGCAACACACCACTCCCGGGAGGGCTCGAAATTCCAACCTTTCGGCTAACAGCCAATCGCGCTAGCCCATTGCGCCACGGAGACAGTCTTGCTCCACTCTCACCATCATCAGAACATATCTTCAGAGCTATCAGCCCAAAGAAAAAAAGCGCCGCACCACCACCGGGTGGGCTCGAACCTTCAACCTTTCGGTTAACAGCCGATCGCACTAGCCAATTGCGCCACGGAGGCAGTCGTGCTCCACTCTTACCACCATCAGAACATATCTTCAAAGCTATCAGCCCAAAGAAAAAAAAGCGCCGCACCACCACCGGGTGGGCTCGAACCTCCAACCTTTCGGTTAACAGCCAATCGCACTAGCCAATTGCGCCACGGAGACAGTCGTGCTCCACTCTTACCACCATCAGAACATATCTTCAAAGCTATCAGCGCAAAGAAAAAAGCAACACACCACTCCCGGGAGGGCTCGAACCTCCAACTTTCGGGTTAACAGCCGATCGCGCTGGCCAATTGCGCCACGGAGACAGTCCTGCTGCACTCTCACCACCATTAGAACATATCTTTCAAGCTATCAGCCCAAGGAATAAAAAGCGCCGACACCACCGGGTGGGCTCGAACCTCCAACTTTTTGGTTAACGGTCGATCGCGCTAGCCAATTGCGCCACGGAGACAATCGTGCTCCACGCTCACCACCATCAGAACATATCTTCAAAGCTATCAGCGCAAAGAAAAAAGCAACACACACCCACCCGGGAAGGCTCGAACCTCCAACTTTTTGGTTAACAGCCGATCGCGCTAACCAATGGCGCCACGGGGACAGTCCAGCTCCACTCTCACCACCGTCAGAACATTTCTTCAGAGCTATCAGCCCAAAGAAAAAAAAGCGCCGCACCACCACCGGGTGGGCTCGAACCTCCAACCTTTCCGTTAACAGCCGATCGCGCTAGCCCACTGCGCCACAGAGACAGTCGTGCTCCACTCTCACCACCGTCAGACCATTTCTTCAGAGCTATCGCCCCAAAGAAAAAAAAGAGCCACACCACCACCGGGTGGGCTCGAACCTCCAACCTTTCGGTTAACAGCCGATCGCGCTAGCCAATTGCGCCACGAAGACAGTCCTGCTGCACTCTCACCACCATCAGAACATATCTTCAAAGCTATTACCGCAAAGAAAAAAGCAACACACCACTCCCGGGAGGGCTCGAAATTCCAACCTTTCGGTTAACAGCCGATCGCGCTAGCCCATTGCGCCACGGAGACAGTCTTTCTCCACTCTCACCACCATCAGAAGATATCTTCAAACTATCAGCGCAAAAAAAAGCGCCGCACCACCACCGGGTGGGCTCGAAACTCCAACCTTTTGGTTAACAGCCGATCGCGCTTGCCCATTGCGCCACGGGGACGGTCTTGCTCCACTCTCACCACCATCAGAACATATCTTCAAAGCTATCAGCCCAAAGAAAAAAAAGCGCCGCACCACCACCGGGTGGGCTCGAACTTTCAACCTTTCGGTTAACAGCTGATCGCACTCGCCAATTGCGCCACGGAGGCAGTCGTGCTCCACTCTTACCACCATCAGAACATATCTTCAAAGCTATTAGCACAAAGAAAAAAAAAGCGCCGCACCACCACCGGGTGGGCTCGAACCTCCCACCTTTCGGTTAACAGCCGATCGCGCTAGCCCATTGCGCCACGGAGATAGCCTTGCTCCACTCTCAACACCATCAGAGCATATCTTCAAAGCTATTAGCGCAAAGAAAAAAAGCGCCGCACCATCACCGGGTGGGCACGAACCTCCAACCTTTCGGTTAAAAGCCGATCGCGCTAGCCAATCGCGCCACGGAGACAGTCCTGCTCCACTTTCACCACCATCAGAACATATCTTCAAAGCTATTAGTGCAAAGAAAAAAGCAACACACCATGCCCGGGAGGGCTCGAAACTCCAACCCTTCGGTTTACAGCTGATCGCGCTAGCCCATTGCCCCACGAGGACAGTCTTGCTACACTCTCACCACCATCAGAACATATCTTCAAAGCTATCAGCACAAGGAAAAAAAAAGCGCCGCACCACCACCGGGTGGGCTGGAACCTCCAACCTTTCGGTTAACAGCCGATTGCGCAAGCCAATTGTGCCATGGAGACAGTCCTGCTCCACTCTCACCACCATCAGAACATATCTTCAAAGCTATCAGCCCGAAGAAAAAAAGCACCGCACCACCACCGGGTGGGCTCGAACTTCCAACCTTTCGGTTAACAGCCAATCGCGCTAGCCAATTGCGCCACGGAGACAGTCCTGCTTCATTCTCACCACCATCAGAACATATCTTCAAAGCTATCAGCACAAAGAAAAAAAGCGCCACACCATCATCGGGTGGGCTCGAACCTCCAACCTTTCGGTTAACAGCCGATCGCGCAAGCCAATTGCGCCACGGAAACAGTCCTGCTCCACACTCACTACCGTCAAAACATTTATTCAGAGCTATCACCCCAAAGAAAAAAAAAGCGCCGCACCACCACCGGGTGGGCTCGAACCTCCAACCTTTAAGTTAACAGCCGATCGCGCTAGCCGATTGCGCCACGGAGACAGTTCGCTCCACTCTCACCACCATCAGAACATATCTTCAAAGCTATCAGCGCAAAGAAAAAAAGCGCCGCACCACCACCGGGTGGGCTCGAACCTCCAACCTTTCGGTTAACAGCCGATCGCGCAAGCCAATTGCGCCACGGAGACAGTCCTGCTTCACTCCCACCACCATCAGAACATATATTCAAAGCTATCAGCCCAAAGAAAAAAAAAGAACCGCACCACCACCGGGTGGGCTCGAACCTCCAACCCTTCGGTTAACAGCCAATCGCGCTAGCCAATTGCGCCACGGAGACAGTCCTGCTCCACTCTCGACCATCAGAACATATCTTTAAAGCTATCAGCACAAAGAAAAAAAAGCGCCGCACCCCCACCGGGTGGGCTCGAAACTCCAACCTTTCGGTTAACAGCCGATCGCGCTAGCCAATTGCGCCATGGAGACAGTCCTGCTCCACTCTCACCACCATCAGAACATATCCTCAAAGCTATTACCACAAAAAAAGCAAAACACCACTCCTGGGTGGGCTCGAAACTCCAACCTTTCGGTTAACAGCCGATCGCGCTAGCCCATTGCGCCACGGAGACAGCCTTGCTCCACTCTCAACACCATCAGAACATATCTTCAAAGCTATCAGCGCAAAGAAAAAAAGCGCCGCGCCACCACCGGGTGGGCTCGAACCTACAACCTTTCGGTTAACAGCCGATCGCGCTAGCCACCAATTGCGCCACGGAGACAGTCCTGCTTCATTTTCACCACCATCAGAACATATCTTCAAAGCTAATAGTGCAAAGAAAAAAGCAACAGACCACTCCCGGGAGGGCTCGAAACTCCAAACTTTCGGTTAACAGCCGATCGCGCTAGCCCAATGCGCCACGGGGACAGTCTTGCTCCACTCTCACCACCATCAGAACATATCTTCAAAGCTATCAGCACAAAAAAAAGCGCCGCACCACCACCGGGTGGGCTCGAACCTCCAAGCTTTCGGTTAACAGCTGATCGCGCAAGCCAATTGCGCCACGGAGAGAGTCCTGCTCCACTGTCACCACCATCAGAACATATCTTCAAAGCTATCAGCCCAAAGAAAAAAAGCACCGCACCACAACCGGGTGGGCTCGAAACTCCAACCTCTCGGTTAACAGCCAATCGCGCTAGCCAATTGCGCCACGGAGACAGTCCTGCTCCACTCTCACCACCCTCATAACATATCTTCAAATCTATCAGCACAAAGAAAAAAAAAACGCCACACCATCACCGGGTGGGCTCGAACCTCCAACCTTTCGGTTAACAGCCGATCGCGCGAGCCAATTGCGCCACGGAGACAGTCCTGCTCCACTCTCACCACCGTCAAATCATTTATTCAGAGCTATCACCCCAAAGAAAAAAAAGCGCCGCACCACCACCGGGAGGGCTCGAAACTCCAACCTTTCGGTTAACAGCCGATCGCGCTAGTCCATTGCGCCACGGACACAGTCTTGCTCCACTCTCACCACCATCAGAACATATCTTCAAAGCTATCAGCGCAAAGAAAAAAAAGCGCCGCACCACCACCGGGTGGGCTCGAACCTCCAACCTTTCGGTTAACAGCCGATCGCGCTAGCCCATTGCGCCACGGGGACAGTCTTGCTCCACTCTCACCACCATCAGAACATATCTTCAAAGCTATCAGCGCAAAGAAAAAAAAGCGCCGCACCACCACCGGGTGGGCTCGAACCTCCAACCTTTCGGTTAACAGCCGATCGCGCTAGCAAATTGCGCCACGGAGACAGTCTTGCTCCACTCTCAACACCATCAGAACATATCTTCAAAGCTACAAGCGCAAAGAAAAAAAAGCGCCACACCATCACTGGGTGGGCTCGAACCTCCAACCTTTCGGTTAACAGCCGATCGCGCAAGCCAATTGCGCCACGGAGACAGTCCTGCTCCACTCTCACCACCGTCAAAACATTTATTCAGAGCTATCACCCCAAAGAAAAAAAAGCGCCGCACCACCACCGGGTGGGCTCGAAACTCCAACCTTTTGGTTAACAGCCGATCGCGCTTGCCCATTGCGCCACGGGGACGGTCTTGCTCCACTCTCACCACCATCAGAACATATCTTCAAAGCTATCAGCCCAAAGAAAAAAAAGCGCCGCACCACCACCGGGTGGGCTCGAACTTTCAACCTTTCGGTTAACAGCTGATCGCACTCGCCAATTGCGCCACGGAGGCAGTCGTGCTCCACTCTTACCACCATCAGAACATATCTTCAAAGCTATCAGCACAAAGAAAAAAAAAGCGCCGCACCACCACCGGGTGGGCTCGAACCTCCAACCTTTCGGTTAACAGCCAATCGCGCTAGCCAATTGCGCCACGGAGACAGTCCTGCTTCACTCTCACCATCATCAGAACATATCTTCAAAGCTATAAGCGCAAAGAAAAAAAAGCGCTGCACCACCACCGGGTGGGCTCGAACCTCCATCCTTTCGGTTAATAGCCGATCGCGCTAGCCCATTGCGCCACGGAGACAGTCTTGCCCCACTCTCACCACCATCAAAACATATCTTCAAAGCTATCAGCGCAAAGAAAAAAAAGCGCCGCACCACCACCGGGTGTGCTCGAACCTCCAACCTTTCGGTTAACAGCCGATCGCGCTAGCCAATTGCGCCAGGGAGGCAGTCCTGCTCCACTCTCACCACCATCAGAACATATCTTCAAAGCTATCAGCACAAAGAAAAAAAAGCGCCGCACCACCACCGGGTAGGCTCGAAACTCCAACCTTTCGGTTAAAAGCCGATCGCGCTATCCAATTGCGCCATGGAGACAGTCCTGCTTCCTCTCACCACCATGAGAACATAACTTCAAAGCTATCAGCCCAAAGAAAAAAAAGCACCGCACCACCACCGGGTTGGCTCGAACCTCCAACCTTTCGGTTAACAGCCGCTCGCGCTAGCCAATTGCCCCGAGGAGACAGTCGTGCTCCACTCTCACCACCGTCAGAACATTTCTTCAGAGCTATCACCCCAAAGAAAAAAAAGCGCCGCACCACCACCGGTTGGGCTCGAACCTCAAACCTTTCGGTTAACAGCCGATCGCGCTAGCCAATTGCGCCACGAAGACAGTCCTGCTTCACTCTCAACACCATCAGAACATATCTTCAAAGCTATTACCGCAAAGAAAAAAGCAACACACCACTCCCGGGAGGGCTCGAAACTCCAACCTTTCGGTCAACAGCCGATCGCGCTAGCCAATTGCGCCATGGAGACAGTCCTGCTCCACTCTCACCACCATCAGAACATATCCTCAAAGCTATTACCACAAAAAAAGCAAAACACCACTCCTGGGTGGGCTCGAAACTCCAACCTTTCGGTTAACAGCCGATCGCGCTAGCCCATTGCGCCACGGAGACAGCCTTGCTCCACTCTCAACACCATCAGAACATATCTTCAAAGCTATTAGCGCAAAGAAAAAAAGCGCCGCGCCACCACCGGGTGGGCTCGAACCTCCAACCTTTCGGTTAACAGCCGATCGCGCTAGCCACCAATTGCGCCACGGAGACAGTCCTGCTTCATTTTCACCACCATCAGAACATATCTTCAAAGCTAATAGTGCAAAGAAAAAAGCAACAGACCACTCCCGGGAGGGCTCGAAACTCCAAACTTTCGGTTAACAGCCGATCGCGCTAGCCCAATGCGCCACGGGGACAGTCTTGCTCCACTCTCACCACCATCAGAACATATCTTCAAAGCTATCAGCACAAAAAAAAGCGCCGCACCACCACCGGGTGGGCTCGAACCTCCAAGCTTTCGGTTAACAGCTGATTGCGCAAGCCAATTGCGCCACGGAGAGAGTCCTGCTCCACTGTCACCACCATCAGAACATATCTTCAAAGCTATCAGCCCAAAGAAAAAAAGCACCGCACCACAACCGGGTGGGCTCGAAACTCCAACCTCTCGGTTAACAGCCAATCGCGCTAGCCAATTGCGCCACGGAGACAGTCCTGCTCCACTCTCACCACCCTCATAACATATCTTCAAATCTATCAGCACAAAGAAAAAAAAAACGCCACACCATCACCGGGTGGGCTCGAACCTCCAACCTTTCGGTTAACAGCCGATCGCGCGAGCCAATTGCGCCACGGAGACAGTCCTGCTCCACTCTCACCACCGTCAAATCATTTATTCAGAGCTATCACCCCAAAGAAAAAAAAGCGCCGCACCACCACCGGGAGGGCTCGAAACTCCAACCTTTCGGTTAACAGCCGATCGCGCTAGTCCATTGCGCCACGGACACAGTCTTGCTCCACTCTCACCACCATCAGAACATATCTTCAAAGCTATCAGCGCAAAGAAAAAAAAGCGCCGCACCACCACCGGGTGGGCTCGAACCTCCAACCTTTCGGTTAACAGCCGATCGCGCTAGCCCATTGCGCCACGGGGACAGTCTTGCTCCACTCTCACCACCATCAGAACATATCTTCAAAGCTATCAGCGCAAAGAAAAAAAAGCGCCGCACCACCACCGGGTGGGCTCGAACCTCCAACCTTTCGGTTAACAGCCGATCGCGCTAGCAAATTGCGCCACGGAGACAGTCTTGCTCCACTCTCAACACCATCAGAACATATCTTCAAAGCTACAAGCGCAAAGAAAAAAAAGCGCCACACCATCACTGGGTGGGCTCGAACCTCCAACCTTTCGGTTAACAGCCGATCGCGCAAGCCAATTGCGCCACGGAGACAGTCCTGCTCCACTCTCACCACCGTCAAAACATTTATTCAGAGCTATCACCCCAAAGAAAAAAAGCGCCGCACCACCACCGGGTGGGCTCGAAACTCCAACCTTTTGGTTAACCGCCGATCGCGCTTGCCCATTGCGCCACGGGGACGGTCTTGCTCCACTCTCACCACCATCAGAACATATCTTCAAAGCTATCAGCCCAAAGAAAAAAAAGCGCCGCACCACCACCGGGTGGGCTCGAACTTTCAACCTTTCGGTTAACAGCTGATCGCACTCGCCAATTGCGCCACGGAGGCAGTCGTGCTCCACTCTTACCATCATCAGAACATATCTTCAAAGCTATCAGCACAAAGAAAAAAAAGCGCCGCACCACCACCGGGTGGGCTCGAACCTCCAACCTTTCGGTTAACAGCCAATCGCGCTAGCCAATTGCGCCACGGAGACAGTCCTGCTTCACTCTCACCACCATCAGAACATATCTTCAAAGCTATCAGCACAAAGAAAAAAAGCGCCACACCATCATCGGGGGGGCTCGAACCTCCAACCTTTCGGTTAACAGCCGATCGCGCAAGCCAATTGCGCTAGGAAGACAGTCCTGCTCCACACTCACCACCGTCAAAACATTTATTCAGAGCTATCACCACAAAGAAAAAAAAGGGCCGCACCACCACCGGGTGGGCTCGAACCTCCAACCTTTCAGTTAACAGCCGATCGCGCTAGCCGATTGCGCCACGGAGACAGTTCGCTCCACTCTCACCACCATCTGAACATATCTTCAAAGCTATCAGCGCAAAGAAAAAAAGCGCCGCACCACCACCGGGTGGGCTCGAACCTCCAACCTTTCGGTTAACAGCCGATCACGCAAGCCAATTGCGCCACGGAGACAGTCCTGCTTCACTCCCACCACCATCAGAACATATATTCAAAGCTATCAGCCCAAAGAAAAAAAAGAGCCGCACCACCACCGGGTGGGCTCGAACCTTCAACCTTTCGGTTAACAGCCAATCGCGCTAGCCAATTGCGCCACGGAGACAGTCCTGCTCCACTCTCGACCATCAGAACATATCTTCAAAGCTATCAGCACAAAGAAAAAAAAGCGCCGCACCCCCACCGGGTGGGCTCGAAACTCCAACCTTTCGGTTAACAGCCGATCGCGCTAGCCAATTGAGCCATGGAGACAGTCCTGCTCCACTCTCACCACCATCAGAACATATCGTCAAAGCTATTACCACAAAAAAAGCAACACACCACTCTTGGGAGGGCTCGAAACTCCAACCTTTCGGTTAACAGCCGATCGCGCTAGCCCATTGCGCCACGGAGACAGCCTTGCTCCACTCTCAACACCATCAGAACATATCTTCAAAGCTATTAGCGCAAAGAAAAAAAGCGCCGCGCCACCACCGGGTGGGCTCGAACCTCCAACCTTTCGGTTAACAGCCGATCGCGCTAGCCGCCAATTGCGCCACGGAGACAGTCCTGCTTCATTTTTACCACCATCAGAACATATCCTCAAAGCTATTACCACAAAAAAAAGCAACACACCACTCCTGGGAGGGCTCGAAACTCCAACCTTTCGGTTAACAGCCGATCGCGCTAGCCCAATGCGCCACGGGGACAGTCTTGCTGCACTCTCACCATCATCAGAACATATCTTCAAAGCTATCAGCACAAAAAAAAAGCGCCGCACCCCCACCGGGTGGGCTCGAACCTCCAACCTTTCGGTTAACAGCCGATCGCGCTAGCAAATTGCGCCACGGAGACAGTCTTGCTCCACTCTCAACACCATCAGAACATATCTCCAAAGCTACAAGCGCAAAGAAAAAAAAGCGCCACACCATCACCGGGTGTGCTCGAACCTCCAACCTTTCGGTTAACAGCCGATCGCGCAAGCCAATTGCGCCACGGAGACAGTCCTGCTCCACTCTCACCACCGTCAAAACATTTATTCAGAGCTATCACCCCAAAGAAAAAAAAAAGCGCCGCACCACCACCGGGAGGGCTCGAAACTCCAACCTTTCGGTTAACAGCTGATCGCACTCGCCAATTGCGCCACGGAGGCAGTCATGCTCCACTTTCACCACCATCAGAACATATCTTCAAAGCTATTAGTGCAAAGAAAAAAGCAACACACCATTCCCGGGAGGGCTCGAAACTCCAAACCTTCGGTTTACAGCCGATCGCGCTAGCCCATTGCGCCACGAGGACAGTCTTGCTCCACTCTCACCA
This sequence comes from Rhipicephalus microplus, assembly GCF_043290135.1. Classification (NCBI taxonomy): domain Eukaryota; kingdom Metazoa; phylum Arthropoda; class Arachnida; order Ixodida; family Ixodidae; genus Rhipicephalus; species Rhipicephalus microplus. The sequence goes on from NW_027464602.1 coordinate 3,710,587, forward strand.
CCATCAGAACATATCTTCAAAGCTATCAGCACAAAGAAAAAAAAAGCGCCGCACCACCACCGGGTGGGCTCGAACCTCCAACCTTTCGGTTAACAGCCGATTGCGCAAGCCAATTGCGCCACGGAGACAGTCCTGCTCCACTCTCACCACCATCAGAACATATCTTCAAAGCTATCAGCCCAAAGAAAAAAAGCACCGCACCACCACCGGGTGGGCTCGAACTTCCAACCTTTCGGTTAACAGCCAATCGCGCTAGCCAATTGCGCCACGGAAACAGTCCTGCTTCACTCTCACCACCATCAGAACATATCTTCAAAGCTATCAGCACAAAGAAAAAAAGCGCCACACCATCATCGGGTGGGCTCGAACCTCCAACCTTTCGGTTAACAGCCGATCGCTCATGCCAATTGCGCCCAGGAGACAGTCCTGCTCCACACTCACCACCGTCAAAACATTTATTCAGAGCTATCACCCCAAAGAAAAAAAAGCGCCGCACCACCACCGGGTGGGCTCGAACCTCCAACCTTTCAGTTAACAGCCGATCGCGCTAGCCAATTGCGCCACGGAGACAGTTCGCTCCACTCTCACCACCATCAGAACATATCTTCAAAGCTATCAGCGCAAAGAAAAAAAAGCGCCGCACCACCACCGGGTGGGCTCGAACCTCCAACCTTTCGGTTAACAGCCGATCGCGCAAGCCAATTGCGCCACGGAGACAGTCCTGCTTCACTCCCACCACCATCAGAACATATATTCAAAGCTATCAGCCCAAAGAAAAAAAAGAACCGCACCACCACCGGGTGGGCTCGAACCTCCAACTTTTCGGTTAACAGCCATACGTGCTAGCCAATTGCGCCACGGAGACAGTCCTGCTCCACTCTCGACCATCAGAACATATCTTCAAAGCTATCAGCACAAAGAAAAAAAAGCGCCGCACCCCCACCGGGTGGGCTCGAAACTCCAACCTTTCGGTTAACAGCCGATCGCGCTAGCCAATTGAGCCATGGAGACAGTCCTGCTCCACTCTCACCACCATCAGAACATATCCTCAAAGCTATTACCACAAAAAAAGCAACACACCACTCCTTGGAGGGCTCGAAACTCCAACCTTTCGGTTAACAGCCGATCGCGCTAGCCCATTGCGCCACGGAGACAGCCTTGCTCCACTCTCAACACCATCAGAACATATCTTCAAAGCTATTAGCGCAAAGAAAAAAAGCGCCGCGCCACCACCGGGTGGGCTCGAACCTCCAACCTTTCGGTTAACAGCCGATCACGCTAGCCGCCAATTGCGCCACGGAGACAGTCCTGCTTCATTTTTACCACCATCAGAACATATCCTCAAAGCTATTACCACAAAAAAAAGCAACACACCACTCCTGGGAGGGCTCGAAACTCCAACCTTTCGGTTAACAGCCGATCGCGCTAGCCCAATGCGCCACGGGGACAGTCTTGCTGCACTCTCACCATCATCAGAACATATCTTCAAAGCTATCAGCACAAAAAAAAAGCGCCGCACCACCACCGGGTGGGCTCGAACCTCCAACCTTTCGGTTAACAGCCGATCGCGCTAGCAAATTGCGCCACGGAGACAGTCTTGCTCCACTCTCAACACCATCAGAAGATATCTTCAAAGCTACAAGCGCAAAGAAAAAAAAGCGCCACACCATCACCGGGTGTGCTCGAACCTCCAACCTTTCGGTTAACAGCCGATCGCGCAAGCCAATTGCGCCACGGAGACAGTCCTGCTCCACTCTCACCACCGTCAAAACATTTATTCAGAGCTATCACCCCAAAGAAAAAAAAAGCGCCGCACCACCACCGGGAGGGCTCGAAACTCCAACCTTTCGGTTAACAGCTGATCGCACTCGCCAATTGCGCCACGGAGGCAGTCATGCTCCACTTTCACCACCATCAGAACATATCTTCAAAGCTATTAGTGCAAAGAAAAAAGCAACACACCATTCCCGGGAGGGCTCGAAACTCCAAACCTTCGGTTTACAGCCGATCGCGCTAGCCCATTGCGCCACGAGGACAGTCTTGCTCCACTCTCACCACCATCAGAACATATCTTCAAAGCTATCAGCACAAAGAAAAAAAAAGCGCCGCACCACCACCGGGTGGGCTCGAACCTCCAACCTTTCGGTTAACAGCCGATTGCGCAAGCCAATTGCGCCACGGAGACAGTCCTGCTCCACTCTCACCACCATCAGAACATATCTTCAAAGCTATCAGCCCAAAGAAAAATGCACCGCACCACCACCGGGTGGGCTCGAACTTCCAACCTTTCGGTTAACAGCCAATCGCGCTAGCCAATTGCGCCACGGAAACAGTCCTGCTTCACTCTCACCACCATCAGAACATATCTTCAAAGCTATCAGCACAAAGAAAAAAAGCGCCACACCATCATCGGGTGGGCTCGAACCTCCAACCTTTCGGTTAACAGCCGATCGCTCATGCCAATTGCGCCCAGGAGACAGTCCTGCTCCACACTCACCACCGTCAAAACATTTATTCAGAGCTATCACCCCAAAGAAAAAAAAGCGCCGCACCACCACCGGGTGGGCTCGAACCTCCAACCTTTCAATTAACAGCCGATCGCGCTAGCCAATTGCGCCACGGAGACAGTTCGCTCCACTCCCACCACCATCAGAACATATCTTCAAAGCTATCAGCGCAAAGAAAAAAAAGCGCCGCACCACCACCGGGTGGGCTCGAACCTCCAACCTTTCGGTTAACAGCCGATCGCGCAAGCCAATTGCGCCACGGAGACAGTCCTGCTTCACTCCCACCACCATCAGAACATATATTCAAAGCTATCAGCCCAAAGAAAAAAAAGAACCGCACCACCACCGGGTGGGCTCGAACCTCCAACTTTTCGGTTAACAGCCATACGTGCTAGCCAATTGCGCCACGGAGACAGTCCTGCTCCACTCTCGACCATCAGAACATATCTTCAAAGCTATCAGCACAAAGAAAAAAAAGCGCCGCACCACCACCGGGTGGGCTCGAAACTCCAACCTTTCGGTTAACAGCCGATCGCGCTAGCCAATTGCGCCATGGAGACAGTCCTGCTCCACTCTCACCACCATCAGAACATATCCTCAAAGCTATTACCACAAAAAAAGCAACACACCACTCCTGGGAGGGCTCGAAACTCCAACCTTTCGGTTAACAGCCGATCGCGCTAGCCCATTGCGCCACAGAGACAGCCTTGCTCCACTCTCAACACCATCAGAACATATCTTCAAAGCTATTAGCGCAAAGAAAAAAAGCGCCGCGCCAACACCGGGTGGGCTCGAACCTCCAACCTTTCGGTTGACAGCCGATCGCGCTAGCCAATTGCGCCACGGAGACAGTCCTGCTTCATTTTCACCACCATCAGAACATATCTTCAAAGCTAATAGTGCAAAGAAAAAAGCAACACACCACTCCCGGGAGGGCTCGAAACTCCAAACTTTCGGTTGACAGCCGATCGCGCTAGCCCAATGCGCCACGGGGACAGTCTTGCTCCACTCTCACCACCATCAGAACATATCTTCAAAGCTATCAGCGCAAAAAAAAGCGCCGCACCACCACCGGGTGGGCTCGAACCTCCAAACTTTCGGTTAACAGCCGATCGCGCAAGCCAATTGCGCCACGGAGACAGTCCTGCTCCACTGTCACCACCATCAGAACATATCTTCAAAGCTATCAACCCAAAGAAAAAAAGCACCGCACCACCACCGGGTGGGCTCGAACCTCCAACCTCTCGGTTAACAGTCAATCGCGCTAGCCAATTGCGCCACGGAGACAGTCCTGCTCCACTCTCACCACCCTCATAACATATCTTCAAATCTATCAGCACAAAGAAAAAAAAGCGCCACACCATCACCGGGTGGGCTCGAACCTCCAACCTTTCGGTTAACAGCCGATCGCGCAAGCCAATTGCGCCACGGAGACAGTCCTGCTCCACTCTCACCACCGTCAAAACATTTATTCAGAGCTATCACCCCAAAGAAAAAAAAGCGCCGCACCACCACCGGGAGGGCTCGAAACTCCAACCTTTCGGTTAACAGCCGATCGCGCTAGTCCATTGCGCCACGGACACAGTCTTGCTCCACTCTCACCACCATCAGAACATATCTTCAAAGCTATCAGCGCAAAGAAAAAAAAGCGCCGCACCACCACCGGGTGGGCTCGAACCTCCAACCTTTTGGTTAACAGCCGATCGCGCTAGCCCATTGCGCCACGGAGACAGTCTTGCTCCCTTCTCACCACCATCAGAACATATCTTCAAAGCTATCAGCCCAAAGAAAAAAAGCGCCGCCCCACCACCGGGTGGGCTCGAACCTCCAACCTTTCGGTTAACAGCCGATCGCACTAGCCAATTGCGCCACGGAGACAGTCGTGCTCCACTCTTACCACCATCAGAACATATCTTCAAAGCTATCAGCGCAAAGAAAAAAGCAACACACCACTCCCGGGAGGGCTCGAACCTCCAACTTTTGGGTTAACAGCCGATCGCGCTGGCCAATTGCGCCACGGAGGCAGTCCTGCTGCACTCTCACCACCATTAGAACATACCTTTCAAGCTATCAGCCGAAAGAATAAAAAGCGCCAACACCACCGGGTGGGCTCGAACCTCCAACCTTTTGGTTAACGGCCGATCGCGCTAGCCAATTGCGCCACGGAGACAATCGTGCTCCACGCTCACCACCATCAGAACATATCTTCAAAGCTATCAGCGCAAAGAAAAAAGCAACACACACCAACCCGGGAAGGCTCGAACCTCCAACTTTTTGGTTAACAGCCGATCGCGCTAACCAATGGCGCCACGGGGACAGTCCTGCTCCACTCTCACCACCGTCAGAACATTTCTTCAGAGCTATCAGCCCAAAGAAAAAAAATTCGCCGCACCACCACCGGGTGGGCTCGAACCTCCACCCTTTCGATTAACAGCCGATCGCGCTAGCCCACTGCGCCACAGAGACAGTCGTGCTCCACTCTAACCACCGTCAGACCATTTCTTCAGAGCTATCGCCCCAAAGAAAAAAAAAGCACCGCACCACCACCGGGTGGGCTCGAACCTCCAACCTTTCGGTTAACAGCCGATCGCACTAGCCAATTGCGCCACGGAGACAGTCCCGCTCAACTCTCACCGCCGTCAGAACATTTCTTCAGAGCTATCAGCCCAAAAAAAAAAGCGCCACACCACCACCGGGTGGGCTCGAAACTCCAACCTTTCGGTTAACAGCCGATCGCGCTAGCCAATCGCGCCACGGAGACAGTTCTGCTCCACTCTCACTACCACCAGAACATATCTTCAAAGCTATCAGTGCAAAGAAAAAAGCAACACACCACTCCCGGGAGGGCTCGAAACTCCAACCTTTCGGTTAACAGCCCATCGCGCTAGCCCTATGCGCCACGGGGACAGTCTTGCTCCACACTCACCACTATCAGAACATATCTTCAAAGCTATCAGCGCAAAGAAAAAAAAGCGCCGCACCACCACCGGGTGGGCTCGAACCTCCAGCCTTTCGGTTAATAGCCGATCGCGCAAGCCAATTGCGCCACGGAGACAGTCCTGCTCCACTCTCACCACCGTCAAAACATTTATTCAGAGCTATCACCCCAAAGAAAAAAAAAAAGCGCCGCACCCACACCGGGAGGGCTCGAAACTCCAACCTTTCGGTTAACAGCTGATCGCACTCGCCAATTGCGCCACGGAGGCAGTCGTGCTCCACTTTCACCACCATCAGAACATATCTTCAAAGCTATTAGTGCAAAGAAAAAAGCAACACACCATTCCCGGGAGGGCTCGAAACTCCAACCCTTCGGTTTACAGCCGATCGCGCTAGCCCATTGCGCCTCAAGGACAGTCTTGCTCCACTCTCACCACCATCAGAACATATCTTCAAAGCTATCAGCACAAAGAAAAAAAAAAGCGCCGCACCACCACCGGGTGGGCTCGAACCTCCAACCTTTCAGTTAACAGCCGATTGCGCAAGCCAATTGCGCCACGGAGACAGTCCTTCTCCACTCTCACCACCATCAGAACATATCTTCAAAGCTATCAGCCCAAAGAAAAAAAGCACCGCACCACCACCGGGTGGGCTCGAACTTCCAACCTTTCGGTTAACAGCCAATCGCGCCAGCCAATTGCGCCACGGAAACAGTCCTGCTTCACTCTCACCACCATCAGAACATATCTTCAAAGCTATCAGCACAAAGAAAAAAAGCGCCGCACCATCATCGGGTGGGCTCGAACCTCCAACCTTTCGGTTAACAGCCGATCGCGCATGCCAATTGCGCCACGGAGACAGTCCTGCTCCACACTCACCACCGTCAAAACATTTATTCAGAGCTATCACCCCAAAGAAAAAAAAGCGCCGCACCACCACCGGGTGGGCTCGAACCTCCAACCTTTCAGTTAACAGCCGATTGCGCTAGCGAATCGCGCCACGGAGACAGTCCTGCTCCCCTCTCACCACCATCAGAACATATCTTCAAAGTTATCAGCCCAAAGAAAAAAAGCGCCGCACCACCACCGGGTGGGCTCGAAACTCCAACCTTTCGGTTAACAGCCGATCGCGCTAGCCAATTGCGCCATGGAGACAGTCCTGCTCCACTCTCACCACCATCAGAACATATCCTCAAAGCTATTAGCACAAAAAAAAGCAACACACCACTCCTGGGAGGGCTCGAAACTCCAACCTTTCGGTTAACAGCCGATCGCGCTAGCCCATTGCGCCACAGAGACAGCCTTGCTCCACTCTCAACACCATCAGAACATATCTTCAAAGCTATTAGCGCAAAGAAAAAAAGCGCCGCGCCAACACCGGGTGGGCTCGAACCTCCAACCTTCCGGTTGATAGCCGATCGCGCTAGCCAATTGCGCCACGGAGACAGTCCTGCTTCATTTTCACCACCATCAGAACATATCTTCAAAGCTAATAGTGCAAAGAAAAAAGCAACACACCACTCCCGGGAGGGCTCGAAACTCCAAACTTTCGGTTGACAGCCGATCGCGCTAGCCCAACGCGCCACGGGGACAGTCTTGCTCCACTGTCACCACCATTAGAACATATCTTCAAAGCTATCAGCCCAAAAAAAAAGCACCGCACCACCACCGGGTGGGCTCGAACCTCCAACCTCTCGGTTAACAGTCAATCGCGCTAGCCAATTGCGCCACGGAGACGGTCCTGCTCCACTCTCACCACCCTCATAACATATCTTCAAATCTATCAGCACAAAGAAAAAAAAGCGCCACACCATCACCGGGTGGGCTCGAACCTCCAACCTTTCGGTTAACAGCCGATCGCGCAAGCCAATTGCGCCACGGAGACAGTCCTGCTCCACTCTCACCACCGTCAAAACATTTATTCAGAGCTATCACCCCAAAGAAAAAAAAGCGCCGCACCACCACCGGGAGGGCTCGAAACTCCAACCTTTCGGTTAACAGCCGATCGCGCTAGTCCATTGCGCCACGGACACAGTCTTGCTCCACTCTCACCACCATCAGAACATATCTTCAAAGCTATCAGCGCAAAGAAAAAAAAGCGCCGCACCACCACCGGGTGGGCTCGAACCTCCAACCTTTTGGTTAACAGCCGATCGCGCTAGCCCATTGCGCCACGGAGACAGTCTTGCTCCCTTCTCACCACCATCAGAACATATCTTCAAAGCTATCAGCCCAAAGAAAAAAAGCGCCGCACCACCACCGGGTGGGCTCGAACCTCCAACCTTTCGGTTAACAGCCGATCGCACTAGCCAATTGCGCCACGGAGACAGTCGTGCTCCACTCTTACCACCATCAGAACATATCTTCAAAGCTATCAGCGCAAAGAAAAAAGCAACACACCACTCCCGGGAGGGCTCGAACCTCCAACTTTTGGGTTAATAGCCGATCGCGCTGGCCAATTGCGCCACGGAGGCAGTCCTGCTGCACTCTCACCACCATTAGAACATACCTTTCAAGCTATCAGCCCAAAGAATAAAAAGCGCCGACACCACCGGGTGGGCTCGAACCTCCAACCTTTTGGTTAACGGCCGATCGCGCTAGCCAATTGCGCCACGGAGACAATCGTGCTCCACGCTCACCACCATCAGAACATATCTTCAAAGCTATCAGCGCAAAGAAAAAAGCAACACACACCCACCCGGGAAGGCTCGAACCTCCAACTTTTTGGTTAACAGCCGATCGCGCTAACCAATGGCGCCACGGGGACAGTCCTACTCCACTCTCACCACCGTCAGACCATTTCTTCAGAGCTATTACCACAAAGAAAAAAAAGCGCCGCAACACCACCGGGTGGGATCGAACCTCCAACCTTTCGGTTAACAGCCGATCGCGCTAGCCAATTGCGCCACGAAGACAGTCCTGCTGCACCCTCACCACCATCAGAACATATCTTCAAAGCTATTACCGCAAAGAAAAAAGCAACACACCACTCCCGGGAGGGCTCGAAATTCCAACCTTTCGGTTAACAGCCGATCGCGCTAGCCCATTGCGCCACGGACACAGTCTTGCTCCACTCTCACCACCATCAGAACATATCTTCAAACTATCAGGGCAAAAAAAAGCGCCGCACCACCACTGGGTGGGCTCGAAATTCCAACCTTTTGGTTAACAGCCGATCGCGCTTGCCCATTGCGCCACGGGGACAGTCTTGCTCCACTCTCACCACCATCAGAACATATCTTCAAAGCTATCAGCGCAAAGAAAAAAAAACCGCCGCACCACCACCGGGTGGGCTCGAACCTCCAACCTTTCGGTTAACAGCCGATCGCGCTAGCCAATTGCGCCACGGAGACAGTCTTGCTCCGCTCTCAACACCATCAGAACATATCTTCAAAGCTACAAGCGCAAAGAAAAAAAAGCGCCGCACCACCACCGGGTGGGCTCGAACCTCCAACCTTTTGGTTAACAGCCGATCGCGCTAGCCCATTGCGCCACGGAGACAGTCTTGCTCCCTTCTCACCACCATCAGAACATATCTTCAAAGCTATCAGCCCAAAGAAAAAAAGCGCCGCCCCACCACCGGGTGGGCTCGAACCTCCAACCTTTCGGTTAACAGCCGATCGCACTAGCCAATTGCGCCACGGAGACAGTCGTGCTCCACTCTTACCACCATCAGAACATATCTTCAAAGCTATCAGCGCAAAGAAAAAAGCAACACACCACTCCCGGGAGGGCTCGAACCTCCAACTTTTGGGTTAACAGCCGATCGCGCTGGCCAATTGCGCCACGGAGGCAGTCCTGCTGCACTCTCACCACCATTAGAACATACCTTTCAAGCTATCAGCCGAAAGAATAAAAAGCGCCAACACCACCGGGTGGGCTCGAACCTCCAACCTTTTGGTTAACGGCCGATCGCGCTAGCCAATTGCGCCACGGAGACAATCGTGCTCCACGCTCACCACCATCAGAACATATCTTCAAAGCTATCAGCGCAAAGAAAAAAGCAACACACACCAACCCGGGAAGGCTCGAACCTCCAACTTTTTGGTTAACAGCCGATCGCGCTAACCAATGGCGCCACGGGGACAGTCCTGCTCCACTCTCACCACCGTCAGAACATTTCTTCAGAGCTATCAGCCCAAAGAAAAAAAATTCGCCGCACCACCACCGGGTGGGCTCGAACCTCCACCCTTTCGATTAACAGCCGATCGCGCTAGCCCACTGCGCCACAGAGACAGTCGTGCTCCACTCTAACCACCGTCAGACCATTTCTTCAGAGCTATCGCCCCAAAGAAAAAAAAAGCACCGCACCACCACCGGGTGGGCTCGAACCTCCAACCTTTCGGTTAACAGCCGATCGCACTAGCCAATTGCGCCACGGAGACAGTCCCGCTCAACTCTCACCGCCGTCAGAACATTTCTTCAGAGCTATCAGCCCAAAAAAAAAAGCGCCACACCACCACCGGGTGGGCTCGAAACTCCAACCTTTCGGTTAACAGCCGATCGCGCTAGCCAATCGCGCCACGGAGACAGTTCTGCTCCACTCTCACTACCACCAGAACATATCTTCAAAGCTATCAGTGCAAAGAAAAAAGCAACACACCACTCCCGGGAGGGCTCGAAACTCCAACCTTTCGGTTAACAGCCCATCGCGCTAGCCCTATGCGCCACGGGGACAGTCTTGCTCCACACTCACCACTATCAGAACATATCTTCAAAGCTATCAGCGCAAAGAAAAAAAAGCGCCGCACCACCACCGGGTGGGCTCGAACCTCCAGCCTTTCGGTTAATAGCCGATCGCGCAAGCCAATTGCGCCACGGAGACAGTCCTGCTCCACTCTCACCACCGTCAAAACATTTATTCAGAGCTATCACCCCAAAGAAAAAAAAAAGCGCCGCACCCACACCGGGAGGGCTCGAAACTCCAACCTTTCGGTTAACAGCTGATCGCACTCGCCAATTGCGCCACGGAGGCAGTCGTGCTCCACTCTCAACACCATCAGAACATATCTTCAAAGCTATCAGTGCAAAGAAAAAAGCAACACACCACTCCCGGGAGGGCTCGAACCTCCAGCCTTTCGGTTAATAGCCGATCGCGCAAGCCAATTGCGCCACAGAGACAGCCTTGCTCCACTCTCAACACCATCAGAACATATCTTCAAAGCTATTAGCGCAAAGAAAAAAAGCGCCGCGCCAACACCGGGTGGGCTCGAACCTCCAACCTTCCGGTTGATAGCCGATCGCGCTAGCCAATTGCGCCACGGAGACAGTCCTGCTTCATTTTCACCACCATCAGAACATATCTTCAAAGCTAATAGTGCAAAGAAAAAAGCAACACACCACTCCCGGGAGGGCTCGAAACTCCAAACTTTCGGTTGACAGCCGATCGCGCTAGCCCAACGCGCCACGGGGACAGTCTTGCTCCACTGTCACCACCATTAGAACATATCTTCAAAGCTATCAGCCCAAAAAAAAAAGCACCGCACCACCACCGGGTGGGCTCGAACCTCCAACCTCTCGGTTAACAGTCAATCGCGCTAGCCAATTGCGCCACGGAGACGGTCCTGCTCCACTCTCACCACCCTCATAACATATCTTCAAATCTATCAGCACAAAGAAAAAAAAGCGCCACACCATCACCGGGTGGGCTCGAACCTCCAACCTTTCGGTTAACAGCCGATCGCGCAAGCCAATTGCGCCACGGAGACAGTCCTGCTCCACTCTCACCACCGTCAAAACATTTATTCAGAGCTATCACCCCAAAGAAAAAAAAGCGCCGCACCACCACCGGGAGGGCTCGAAACTCCAACCTTTCGGTTAACAGCCGATCGCGCTAGTCCATTGCGCCACGGACACAGTCTTGCTCCACTCTCACCACCATCAGAACATATCTTCAAAGCTATCAGCGCAAAGAAAAAAAAGCGCCGCACCACCACCGGGTGGGCTCGAACCTCCAACCTTTTGGTTAACAGCCGATCGCGCTAGCCCATTGCGCCACGGAGACAGTCTTGCTCCCTTCTCACCACCATCAGAACATATCTTCAAAGCTATCAGCCCAAAGAAAAAAAGCGCCGCACCACCACCGGGTGGGCTCGAACCTCCAACCTTTCGGTTAACAGCCGATCGCACTAGCCAATTGCGCCACGGAGACAGTCGTGCTCCACTCTTACCACCATCAGAACATATCTTCAAAGCTATCAGCGCAAAGAAAAAAGCAACACACCACTCCCGGGAGGGCTCGAACCTCCAACTTTTGGGTTAATAGCCGATCGCGCTGGCCAATTGCGCCACGGAGGCAGTCCTGCTGCACTCTCACCACCATTAGAACATACCTTTCAAGCTATCAGCCCAAAGAATAAAAAGCGCCGACACCACCGGGTGGGCTCGAACCTCCAACCTTTTGGTTAACGGCCGATCGCGCTAGCCAATTGCGCCACGGAGACAATCGTGCTCCACGCTCACCACCATCAGAACATATCTTCAAAGCTATCAGCGCAAAGAAAAAAGCAACACACACCCACCCGGGAAGGCTCGAACCTCCAACTTTTTGGTTAACAGCCGATCGCGCTAACCAATGGCGCCACGGGGACAGTCCTGCTCCACTCTCACCACCGTCAGACCATTTCTTCAGAGCTATTACCACAAAGAAAAAAAAGCGCCGCAACACCACCGGGTGGGATCGAACCTCCAACCTTTCGGTTAACAGCCGATCGCGCTAGCCAATTGCGCCACGAAGACAGTCCTGCTGCACCCTCACCACCATCAGAACATATCTTCAAAGCTATTACCGCAAAGAAAAAAGCAACACACCACTCCCGGGAGGGCTCGAAATTCCAACCTTTCGGTTAACAGCCGATCGCGCTAGCCCATTGCGCCACGGACACAGTCTTGCTCCACTCTCACCACCATCAGAACATATCTTCAAACTATCAGGGCAAAAAAAAGCGCCGCACCACCACTGGGTGGGCTCGAAATTCCAACCTTTTGGTTAACAGCCGATCGCGCTTGCCCATTGCGCCACGGGGACAGTCTTGCTCCACTCTCACCACCATCAGAACATATCTTCAAAGCTATCAGCGCAAAGAAAAAAAAACCGCCGCACCACCACCGGGTGGGCTCGAACCTCCAACCTTTCGGTTAACAGCCGATCGCGCTAGCCAATTGCGCCACGGAGACAGTCTTGCTCCGCTCTCAACACCATCAGAACATATCTTCAAAGCTACAAGCGCAAAGAAAAAAAAGCGCCGCACCACCACCGGGTGGGCTCGAACCTCCAACCTTTCGGTTAACAGCCTATCGCGCTAGCCAATTGCGCCACGGGGACAGTCTTGCTCCACTCTCACCATCATCAGAACATATCTTCAAAGCTATCAGCGCAAAGAAAAAAAAGCGCCGCACCACCACCGGGTGGGCTCGAACCTCCAACCTTTCGGTTAACAGCCGATCGCGCTAGCCAATTGCGCCAGGGAGACAGTCCTGCTCCACTCTCACCACCATCAGAACATATCTTCAAAGCTATCAGCCCAAACAAAAAAAAAGCACCGCACCACCACCGGGTGGGCTCGAACCTCCAACCATCCGTTTAACAGCCAATCGCGCTAGCCAATTGCGCCACGGAGACAGTCCTGCTCCACTCTCACCACCATCAGAACATATCTTCAAAGCTATCAGCACAAAGAAAAAAAAGCGCCGCACCACCACCGGGTGGGCTCTAAACTCCAACCTTTCGGTTAACAGCCGATAGCGCTAGCCAATTGCGCCATGGAGACAGTCCTGCTCCACTCTCACCACCATCAGAACATATCTTCAAAGCTATTACCACAAAGAAAAAAGCAACACACCACTCCTGGGAGGGCTCGAACCTCCAACCTTTTGGTTAACAGCCGATCGCGCAAGCCAATTGCGCCACGGAGACAGTCCTGCTCCACTCTTACCACCATCAGAACATATCTTCAAAGCTATCAGCCCAAAGAAAAAAAAACACCGCACCACCACCGGGTGGGCTCGAACCTCCAACCTTTCGGTTAACAGCCAATCGCGCTAGCCAATTGCGCCACGGAGACAGTCCTGCTCCACTCTCACCACCATCATAACATATCTTCAAAGCTATCAGCACAAAGAAAAAAAAGCGCCGCACCCCCACCGGGTGGGCTCGAAACTCCAACCTTTCGGTTAACAGCCGATCGCGCTAGCCAATTGCGCCATGGAGACAGTCCTGCTCCACTCTCACCACCATCAGAACATAATTCAAAGCTATTACCACAAAGAAAAAAGCAACACACCACTCCTGGGAGGGCTCGACACTCCAACGTTTCGGTTAACAGCCGATCGCGCTAGCCCATTGCGCCACGGAGATAGCCTTGCTCCACTCTCAACACCATCAGAACATATCTTCAAAGCTATTAGCGCAAAGAAAAAAAAGAACCGCACCACCACCGGGTGGGCTCGAACCTCCAACTTTTCGGTTAACAGCCATACGTGCTAGCCAATTGCGCCACGGAGACAGTCCTGCTCCACTCTCGACCATCAGAACATATCTTCAAAGCTATCAGCACAAAGAAAAAAAAGCGCCGCACCACCACCGGGTGGGCTCGAAACTCCAACCTTTCGGTTAACAGCCGATCGCGCTAGCCAATTGCGCCATGGAGACAGTCCTGCTCCACTCTCACCACCATCAGAACATATCCTCAAAGCTATTACCACAAAAAAAGCAACACACCACTCCTGGGAGGGCTCGAAACTCCAACCTTTCGGTTAACAGCCGATCGCGCTAGCCCATTGCGCCACAGAGACAGCCTTGCTCCACTCTCAACACCATCAGAACATATCTTCAAAGCTATTAGCGCAAAGAAAAAAAGCGCCGCGCCAACACCGGGTGGGCTCGAACCTCCAACCTTTCGGTTGACAGCCGATCGCGCTAGCCAATTGCGCCACGGAGACAGTCCTGCTTCATTTTCACCACCATCAGAACATATCTTCAAAGCTAATAGTGCAAAGAAAAAAGCAACACACCACTCCCGGGAGGGCTCGAAACTCCAAACTTTCGGTTGACAGCCGATCGCGCTAGCCCAATGCGCCACGGGGACAGTCTTGCTCCACTCTCACCACCATCAGAACATATCTTCAAAGCTATCAGCGCAAAAAAAAGCGCCGCACCACCACCGGGTGGGCTCGAACCTCCAAACTTTCGGTTAACAGCCGATCGCGCAAGCCAATTGCGCCACGGAGACAGTCCTGCTCCACTGTCACCACCATCAGAACATATCTTCAAAGCTATCAACCCAAAGAAAAAAAGCACCGCACCACCACCGGGTGGGCTCGAACCTCCAACCTCTCGGTTAACAGTCAATCGCGCTAGCCAATTGCGCCACGGAGACAGTCCTGCTCCACTCTCACCACCCTCATAACATATCTTCAAATCTATCAGCACAAAGAAAAAAAAGCGCCACACCATCACCGGGTGGGCTCGAACCTCCAACCTTTCGGTTAACAGCCGATCGCGCAAGCCAATTGCGCCACGGAGACAGTCCTGCTCCACTCTCACCACCGTCAAAACATTTATTCAGAGCTATCACCCCAAAGAAAAAAAAGCGCCGCACCACCACCGGGAGGGCTCGAAACTCCAACCTTTCGGTTAACAGCCGATCGCGCTAGTCCATTGCGCCACGGACACAGTCTTGCTCCACTCTCACCACCATCAGAACATATCTTCAAAGCTATCAGCGCAAAGAAAAAAAAGCGCCGCACCACCACCGGGTGGGCTCGAACCTCCAACCTTTTGGTTAACAGCCGATCGCGCTAGCCCATTGCGCCACGGAGACAGTCTTGCTCCCTTCTCACCACCATCAGAACATATCTTCAAAGCTATCAGCCCAAAGAAAAAAAGCGCCGCCCCACCACCGGGTGGGCTCGAACCTCCAACCTTTCGGTTAACAGCCGATCGCACTAGCCAATTGCGCCACGGAGACAGTCGTGCTCCACTCTTACCACCATCAGAACATATCTTCAAAGCTATCAGCGCAAAGAAAAAAGCAACACACCACTCCCGGGAGGGCTCGAACCTCCAACTTTTGGGTTAACAGCCGATCGCGCTGGCCAATTGCGCCACGGAGGCAGTCCTGCTGCACTCTCACCACCATTAGAACATACCTTTCAAGCTATCAGCCGAAAGAATAAAAAGCGCCAACACCACCGGGTGGGCTCGAACCTCCAACCTTTTGGTTAACGGCCGATCGCGCTAGCCAATTGCGCCACGGAGACAATCGTGCTCCACGCTCACCACCATCAGAACATATCTTCAAAGCTATCAGCGCAAAGAAAAAAGCAACACACACCAACCCGGGAAGGCTCGAACCTCCAACTTTTTGGTTAACAGCCGATCGCGCTAACCAATGGCGCCACGGGGACAGTCCTGCTCCACTCTCACCACCGTCAGAACATTTCTTCAGAGCTATCAGCCCAAAGAAAAAAAATTCGCCGCACCACCACCGGGTGGGCTCGAACCTCCACCCTTTCGATTAACAGCCGATCGCGCTAGCCCACTGCGCCACAGAGACAGTCGTGCTCCACTCTAACCACCGTCAGACCATTTCTTCAGAGCTATCGCCCCAAAGAAAAAAAAAGCACCGCACCACCACCGGGTGGGCTCGAACCTCCAACCTTTCGGTTAACAGCCGATCGCACTAGCCAATTGCGCCACGGAGACAGTCCCGCTCAACTCTCACCGCCGTCAGAACATTTCTTCAGAGCTATCAGCCCAAAAAAAAAGCGCCACACCACCACCGGGTGGGCTCGAAACTCCAACCTTTCGGTTAACAGCCGATCGCGCTAGCCAATCGCGCCACGGAGACAGTTCTGCTCCACTCTCACTACCACCAGAACATATCTTCAAAGCTATCAGTGCAAAGAAAAAAGCAACACACCACTCCCGGGAGGGCTCGAAACTCCAACCTTTCGGTTAACAGCCCATCGCGCTAGCCCTATGCGCCACGGGGACAGTCTTGCTCCACACTCACCACTATCAGAACATATCTTCAAAGCTATCAGCGCAAAGAAAAAAAGCGCCGCACCACCACCGGGTGGGCTCGAACCTCCAGCCTTTCGGTTAATAGCCGATCGCGCAAGCCAATTGCGCCACGGAGACAGTCCTGCTCCACTCTCACCACCGTCAAAACATTTATTCAGAGCTATCACCCCAAAGAAAAAAAAAAGCGCCGCACCCACACCGGGAGGGCTCGAAACTCCAACCTTTCGGTTAACAGCTGATCGCACTCGCCAATTGCGCCACGGAGGCAGTCGTGCTCCACTTTCACCACCATCAGAACATATCTTCAAAGCTATTAGTGCAAAGAAAAAAGCAACACACCATTCCCGGGAGGGCTCGAAACTCCAACCCTTCGGTTTACAGCCGATCGCGCTAGCCCATTGCGCCTCAAGGACAGTCTTGCTCCACTCTCACCACCATCAGAACATATCTTCAAAGCTATCAGCACAAAGAAAAAAAAAGCGCCGCACCACCACCGGGTGGGCTCGAACCTCCAACCTTTCAGTTAACAGCCGATTGCGCAAGCCAATTGCGCCACGGAGACAGTCCTTCTCCACTCTCACCACCATCAGAACATATCTTCAAAGCTATCAGCCCAAAGAAAAAAAGCACCGCACCACCACCGGGTGGGCTCGAACTTCCAACCTTTCGGTTAACAGCCAATCGCGCCAGCCAATTGCGCCACGGAAACAGTCCTGCTTCACTCTCACCACCATCAGAACATATCTTCAAAGCTATCAGCACAAAGAAAAAAAGCGCCGCACCATCATCGGGTGGGCTCGAACCTCCAACCTTTCGGTTAACAGCCGATCGCGCATGCCAATTGCGCCACGGAGACAGTCCTGCTCCACACTCACCACCGTCAAAACATTTATTCAGAGCTATCACCCCAAAGAAAAAAAAAGCGCCGCACCACCACCGGGTGGGCTCGAACCTCCAACCTTTCAGTTAACAGCCGATTGCGCTAGCGAATCGCGCCACGGAGACAGTCCTGCTCCCCTCTCACCACCATCAGAACATATCTTCAAAGTTATCAGCCCAAAGAAAAAAAGCGCCGCACCACCACCGGGTGGGCTCGAAACTCCAACCTTTCGGTTAACAGCCGATCGCGCTAGCCAATTGCGCCATGGAGACAGTCCTGCTCCACTCTCACCACCATCAGAACATATCCTCAAAGCTATTACCACAAAAAAAAGCAACACACCACTCCTGGGAGGGCTCGAAACTCCAACCTTTCGGTTAACAGCCGATCGCGCTAGCCCATTGCGCCACAGAGACAGCCTTGCTCCACTCTCAACACCATCAGAACATATCTTCAAAGCTATTAGCGCAAAGAAAAAAAGCGCCGCGCCAACACCGGGTGGGCTCGAACCTCCAACCTTCCGGTTGATAGCCGATCGCGCTAGCCAATTGCGCCACGGAGACAGTCCTGCTTCATTTTCACCACCATCAGAACATATCTTCAAAGCTAATAGTGCAAAGAAAAAAGCAACACACCACTCCCGGGAGGGCTCGAAACTCCAAACTTTCGGTTGACAGCCGATCGCGCTAGCCCAACGCGCCACGGGGACAGTCTTGCTCCACTGTCACCACCATTAGAACATATCTTCAAAGCTATCAGCCCAAAAAAAAAAGCACCGCACCACCACCGGGTGGGCTCGAACCTCCAACCTCTCGGTTAACAGTCAATCGCGCTAGCCAATTGCGCCACGGAGACGGTCCTGCTCCACTCTCACCACCCTCATAACATATCTTCAAATCTATCAGCACAAAGAAAAAAAAGCGCCACACCATCACCGGGTGGGCTCGAACCTCCAACCTTTCGGTTAACAGCCGATCGCGCAAGCCAATTGCGCCACGGAGACAGTCCTGCTCCACTCTCACCACCGTCAAAACATTTATTCAGAGCTATCACCCCAAAGAAAAAAAAGCGCCGCACCACCACCGGGAGGGCTCGAAACTCCAACTTTTCGGTTAACAGCCGATCGCGCTAGTCCATTGCGCCACGGACACAGTCTTGCTCCACTCTCACCACCATCAGAACATATCTTCAAAGCTATCAGCGCAAAGAAAAAAAAGCGCCGCACCACCACCGGGTGGGCTCGAACCTCCAACCTTTTGGTTAACAGCCGATCGCGCTAGCCCATTGCGCCACGGAGACAGTCTTGCTCCCTTCTCACCACCATCAGAACATATCTTCAAAGCTATCAGCCCAAAGAAAAAAAGCGCCGCACCACCACCGGGTGGGCTCGAACCTCCAACCTTTCGGTTAACAGCCGATCGCACTAGCCAATTGCGCCACGGAGACAGTCGTGCTCCACTCTTACCACCATCAGAACATATCTTCAAAGCTATCAGCGCAAAGAAAAAAGCAACACACCACTCCCGGGAGGGCTCGAACCTCCAACTTTTGGGTTAATAGCCGATCGCGCTGGCCAATTGCGCCACGGAGGCAGTCCTGCTGCACTCTCACCACCATTAGAACATACCTTTCAAGCTATCAGCCCAAAGAATAAAAAGCGCCGACACCACCGGGTGGGCTCGAACCTCCAACCTTTTGGTTAACGGCCGATCGCGCTAGCCAATTGCGCCACGGAGACAATCGTGCTCCACGCTCACCACCATCAGAACATATCTTCAAAGCTATCAGCGCAAAGAAAAAAGCAACACACACCCACCCGGGAAGGCTCGAACCTCCAACTTTTTGGTTAACAGCCGATCGCGCTAACCAATGGCGCCACGGGGACAGTCCTGCTCCACTCTCACCACCGTCAGAACATTTCTTCAGAGCTATCAGCCCAAAGAAAAAAAAGCGCCGCACCACCACCGGGTGGGCTCGAACCTCCAACCTTTCGGTTAACAGCCGATCGCGTTAGCCCACTGCGCCACAGAGACAGTCGTGCTCCACTCTAACCACCGTCAGACCATTTCTTCAGAGCTATTACCACAAAGAAAAAAAAGCGCCGCAACACCACCGGGTGGGATCGAACCTCCAACCTTTCGGTTAACAGCCGATCGCGCTAGCCAATTGCGCCACGAAGACAGTCCTGCTGCACCCTCACCACCATCAGAACATATCTTCAAAGCTATTACCGCAAAGAAAAAAGCAACACACCACTCCCGGGAGGGCTCGAAATTCCAACCTTTCGGTTAACAGCCGATCGCGCTAGCCCATTGCGCCACGGACACAGTCTTGCTCCACTCTCACCACCATCAGAACATATCTTCAAACTATCAGGGCAAAAAAAAGCGCCGCACCACCACTGGGTGGGCTCGAAATTCCAACCTTTTGGTTAACAGCCGATCGCGCTTGCCCATTGCGCCACGGGGACAGTCTTGCTCCACTCTCACCACCATCAGAACATATCTTCAAAGCTATCAGCACAAAGAAAAAAAAGCGCCACACCATCACCGGGTGGGCTCGAACCTCCAACCTTTCGGTTAACAGCCGATCGCGCAAGCCAATTGCGCCACGGAGACAGTCCTGCTCCACTCTCACCACCGTCAAAACATTTATTCAGAGCTATCACCCCAAAGAAAAAAAAGCGCCGCACCACCACCGGGAGGGCTCGAAACTCCAACTTTTCGGTTAACAGCCGATCGCGCTAGTCCATTGCGCCACGGACACAGTCTTGCTCCACTCTCACCACCATCAGAACATATCTTCAAAGCTATCAGCGCAAAGAAAAAAAAGCGCCGCACCACCACCGGGTGGGCTCGAACCTCCAACCTTTTGGTTAACAGCCGATCGCGCTAGCCCATTGCGCCACGGAGACAGTCTTGCTCCCTTCTCACCACCATCAGAACATATCTTCAAAGCTATCAGCCCAAAGAAAAAAAGCGCCGCACCACCACCGGGTGGGCTCGAACCTCCAACCTTTCGGTTAACAGCCGATCGCACTAGCCAATTGCGCCACGGAGACAGTCGTGCTCCACTCTTACCACCATCAGAACATATCTTCAAAGCTATCAGCGCAAAGAAAAAAGCAACACACCACTCCCGGGAGGGCTCGAACCTCCAACTTTTGGGTTAATAGCCGATCGCGCTGGCCAATTGCGCCACGGAGGCAGTCCTGCTGCACTCTCACCACCATTAGAACATACCTTTCAAGCTATCAGCCCAAAGAATAAAAAGCGCCGACACCACCGGGTGGGCTCGAACCTCCAACCTTTTGGTTAACGGCCGATCGCGCTAGCCAATTGCGCCACGGAGACAATCGTGCTCCACGCTCACCACCATCAGAACATATCTTCAAAGCTATCAGCGCAAAGAAAAAAGCAACACACACCCACCCGGGAAGGCTCGAACCTCCAACTTTTTGGTTAACAGCCGATCGCGCTAACCAATGGCGCCACGGGGACAGTCCTGCTCCACTCTCACCACCGTCAGAACATTTCTTCAGAGCTATCAGCCCAAAGAAAAAAAAGCGCCGCACCACCACCGGGTGGGCTCGAACCTCCAACCTTTCGGTTAACAGCCGATCGCGTTAGCCCACTGCGCCACAGAGACAGTCGTGCTCCACTCTAACCACCGTCAGACCATTTCTTCAGAGCTATTACCACAAAGAAAAAAAAGCGCCGCAACACCACCGGGTGGGATCGAACCTCCAACCTTTCGGTTAACAGCCGATCGCGCTAGCCAATTGCGCCACGAAGACAGTCCTGCTGCACCCTCACCACCATCAGAACATATCTTCAAAGCTATTACCGCAAAGAAAAAAGCAACACACCACTCCCGGGAGGGCTCGAAATTCCAACCTTTCGGTTAACAGCCGATCGCGCTAGCCCATTGCGCCACGGACACAGTCTTGCTCCACTCTCACCACCATCAGAACATATCTTCAAACTATCAGGGCAAAAAAAAGCGCCGCACCACCACTGGGTGGGCTCGAAATTCCAACCTTTTGGTTAACAGCCGATCGCGCTTGCCCATTGCGCCACGGGGACAGTCTTGCTCCACTCTCACCACCATCAGAACATATCTTCAAAGCTATCAGCGCAAAGAAAAAAAAACCGCCGCACCACCACCGGGTGGGCTCGAACCTCCAACCTTTCGGTTAACAGCCGATCGCGCTAGCCAATTGCGCCACGGAGACAGTCTTGCTCCGCTCTCAACACCATCAGAACATATCTTCAAAGCTACAAGCGCAAAGAAAAAAAAGCGCCGCACCACCACCGGGTGGGCTCGAACCTCCAACCTTTCGGTTAACAGCCTATCGCGCTAGCCAATTGCGCCACGGGGACAGTCTTGCTCCACTCTCACCATCATCAGAACATATCTTCAAAGCTATCAGCGCAAAGAAAAAAAAGCGCCGCACCACCACCGGGTGGGCTCGAACCTCCAACCTTTCGGTTAACAGCCGATCGCGCTAGCCAATTGCGCCAGGGAGACAGTCCTGCTCCACTCTCACCACCATCAGAACATATCTTCAAAGCTATCAGCCCAAACAAAAAAAAGCACCGCACCACCACCGGGTGTTCTCGAACCTCCAACCATCCGTTTAACAGCCAATCGCGCTAGCCAATTGCGCCACGGAGACAGTCCTGCTCCACTCTCACCACCATCAGAACATATCTTCAAAGCTATCAGCACAAAGAAAAAAAAGCGCCGCACCACCACCGGGTGGGCTCTAAACTCCAACCTTTCGGTTAACAGCCGATAGCGCTAGCCAATTGCGCCATGGAGACAGTCCTGCTCCACTCTCACCACCATCAGAACATATCTTCAAAGCTATTACCACAAAGAAAAAAGCAACACACCACTCCTGGGAGGGCTCGAACCTCCAACCTTTTGGTTAACAGCCGATCGCGCAAGCCAATTGCGCCACGGAGACAGTCCTGCTCCACTCTTACCACCATCAGAACATATCTTCAAAGCTATCAGCCCAAAGAAAAAAAAACACCGCACCACCACCGGGTGGGCTCGAACCTCCAACCTTTCGGTTAACAGCCAATCGCGCTAGCCAATTGCGCCACGGAGACTTTTTTTTTTTTTTTCTTTATTGCCTTTTAATAACCACAAGCAAAGGAAATACATACAAAATATGTACACTTACTAAAACACCAGCTTCAACTTGGCCAGTGCACTTGGTTTAAAAAGGCTTCACAGAAGCCAATTGGTCGAGCACAGGTAACCACTCGGGGGGTTCAGGCAGCGCTTTAAACACGTCTCGTGTATACAGCATACTCTCAACAAAATAGTCTCTCGCTGAACGTGCGTCTACACGCATATGTCGAACATCCATTCTTGTCCTCCACACACTATGCATGCAAAGCAACATTAACATGTCACTCGGCACTTCCCCTGCAGCTGCACACGGAAGAAAACGGATTCCAAAAGCGTTGATAGGTAGTTCTTTTTTTATAGTCCGTTGTAGTACGTCCCACAAGAACACAGCATCATGGCAGTCGAGAAAGATATGATTTATCGTTTCTGGTTTGCCGCAGATTAGACAGTTGACGGACCACGGTACAAAAAGCCCTTTACTTTTTAGCCATGGCAGTACAGGGAGAGTGCCGGTATGCACTTGAAAGAAGAATGTTTTGACAGAGGGTCTGACCGGCATTCTCTTAACACGTTTAAACACGTCACGCTCAGAACCTAGCCTGCACGAAGCTCGGTAGACGGGCACTGGCAGGAAGACATCAAGAAGGTCACGATACAGTTTCTTTTTAGTCACGTCGGACAAGTATTCGTACGAAAATCTTTCCTTGAGCAGGCGTGTAGCTGTAACTACTTCTCGCAAATAAGGACTGAGTGGTCCAGCTTCGAAGGAAAAAGATGACACGACGAAATCAGATAAGGGGGTCTGCAGTCTTGCTTGGATCACAGTTCTCAAGAAATTGTCAGTTTGATCTCGAGCGAACATGAATCTGCTCACCAACTGCTTAAAAAACAAATGCAAAAGCCCCAGACCACCATATTTTACCCTATGAAATAAATTGCACCGGCTCGTGCGCTCCCACTGCGACCCCCATATAAAGGTCGCGAATACTCGGTGCATTTTCTGGACCGAAGTGCGGGTCATGGTTAACACTTGTAATACATAAAACACTTTTGCAATCAGAAATACATTGCACACGGACGCTTTTGCAAACATTGATAAATTGCGACCTCCCCACTTATCAGTACAATTTTTAATGCGTTGACGTTCCTCAGACCAATACTCCGTAGCATTGCGGTAGTGATCCAAAGGCACACCGAGGTACTTTCCGGGCATGATTTTCCAATTCATGTTACAGTAAACTTCGGGTGTGCTTTGCCACTGGCCATGCCAAACGCCTAGACATTTTGGCCAACTAATTGCGCTGCCCGTTGCTGCACAGAATTCCCTAGCTATTCGTACAACTTCTTGCACACTTTCTTTGTCACTGCAAAACACTGCGACGTCATCAGCATAGGCTAAAATTCTAATTCCACTGGTCAGAAACGTATACCCTCTTATACTTGGTGATGCAAGTATTCGTAAACAGAAGGGCTCTAAGTAAAGCGCGAAAAGGAGTGGCGACAAGGCACAACCTTGCTTCACGCTCGAGCGCACAGGAATTGAAGCACTTACTTCTTTGTTGATTACTAAATTAGCCCTGCAATCATGATACACCATTCTAACGCCTTCTGTAATGACAGTTCCTACATTCACATGTTCCAGCAATAAAAACAAAATTTCATGTACGACTTTATCGAACGCTTTGTGCAGGTCTAGCTGAATCATGGCCACGCGGTCATTATTTGCATCACAGCATTCTAGAATACTTCTGGTTACGTGTATATTTGTGAATATGGTTCTGCCCTTAATCCCACATGTCTGATGCGGGCCGACAAGGGATGTGACAACACTTTGGAGCCGTCTTGCTAGGACCTTCGTGTATATTTTATAGTCAGTGTTGCTCAAACTGATAGGTCGGTAGGATTCCACTGAAAGTAGCTTTGCGGGGTCATCAGTTTTGGGGATTAATACTACGTGTGCTGTCCTAAATGAATGAGGTGTTTGCTGCTTGTCGTAGCATTCTCTGATCACTCGGTGTAATGCCAGTGCCATTTCTGTCTTAAAAAATTTGTATATGGCAGCACCAAGCCCATCCGGCCCTGGTGACTTGCCGTTACCCAGGTTATCTATAGCTGATTCAATTTCTGCCACAGTGATTTCTACTTCCAGTAGCTCCCGCTCAGAGTCTTCCAATCTCGGCATAAGGGTCAGAAAGTCCTCTTTGAATCGTTCGGGGTCATTGATTGTATGGCTAAGGAGTTGCGTATAAAACTCGACAAAGGCGTGCTTTATCTGTTCGCGGTCCCGGGTAATGTAATTGCGGTATCGAATTTCATTTATCTCTTTGTTTGCTGCATGTTTCTTTTCTTCACTGAGCACCCGCTTAGTGGGCGTTTCACCCATCCACAGCCGTTCAGTGCGAGCCCTTATCATTGCTCCGCGGTACTTTTCGTCGTCGATGAATTCGAGCTTTGCTTTCGCCTCCTTTATTTCTTTCTTAAATTTTCCCGGCACTTCATTTTCTACGCTTAACATGTAGTCTAGTTCGCTTTGTAACTGCCTCTCTTGTTGCCTTTCCCGATTACGTAATACACAGGCTCTTTCAATCGCTATCATCTTTATATCACACTTCATTTGCTCCCACACAGCTATGAAGTTATTGGTCTCCAAACGAAGAGCATTTGAAAGACATTCTTTGGTTTTTGTGACAAATATTTCATCTTGCAGCAGCTTTTCATTAAATTTCCATAGAAACCAATTAAACTTCGCAGCCTTACGTTTTTCGCCAACGTTGACCTTGACCAGACAATGATCACTAAAACTAAGATGTTGAATTTGATAAGATGAGCATAGTGGCACCAACTTTGCCGACAAATATATTCTGTCTAACCTCGCGTGCGAATGACCTTGAAAGTGCGTATATCCTACTTCACCCTCTCGCGTCATTACATAACCGACATCTTCCAGCCCTGTCTCGTTCACTATTTTATTCAACAGCTCAGCGCTTCTATCGCGCACATTGAAGCTCGTTGTCTTATCCTCAGCTCTACAGACACAATTGAAGTCCCCTAGAACCACAACATTTCTTTCCGTTTTCAAGAATCCTTCAATCGCTCTGAAAAAAAAAAACCCGTTCGCGCGATCTATTCGGTGCATAAACACACACAACGCGCCAAGGCATTCCAGAAACACTGAAGTCGCACACAACCAGCCTACCGCTATCGCAGGTAGACACATTTTCAACAACCGCGATACTACTACGTATGAAAACGACACAGCCTCCTGACCGCCCAACAGCATGACAAACGCAGACATTGTACCTAGAGCGAAAAACTTGAACCATTTGCTCCGTTTGTTCTTCACTTTCCATTTTAGTTTCTTGTACAGCCAGGAGGTCTATGTCGTTTTCTAACAAAATGCGACTAATCTGGCATTGTCTCCTGCGCGAACACAGGCCTCTTGAGTTCAACGTCGCGATGCAAATACCAGTTTTAAAGTTAGTCGCCATTTCTTGAAGGTTGTTTCGTCAGGTGTCATACTCACGTCGCAACAGTGGTTGCGTGTGCTCAGCGTAGAAGGCCTCGGAACGTCTCCTCCGCTACGGCGGGGCCGACGTTTGAGTGCCCCTACGGTCAGGAGACAGGTTTGGTCGTGGTTTAAAGGTAGGCCGACGACCAGTCGCCGTCTTTGTTGGAGGTTCATTGATGGCCGACGTGTCAACATTTCCGGTACGGTCAGGTGTTTCACGAGCTCGCTTAAAAGCGATAGCACCGGCCTTGGTCATCTCGGCGTCCGTTGCTTCCGGGCCGCCCTCTCGCGCAGCTGAAGATGACTTGCTCGCTGCTGTAGCGTCGTTCTCTACTGCTGCCGTGTCTAAATTCGTTCCTGGCGCACCAGAGTGCTTGTCGCCTTTATTGGTAGATTCCAGTGCGGCCCCAGAAGACTGTTCAGGGGGCGTGGCAGGGCCTTCCGTATAACCGTCTTCCCTGCTCGCTTCTTCGGCATCCACGGCATCCATCAGGTGTTCAGACACTTCGTCTGTTTGGCCTGGGCCCGCAATGCTGGCGTACGACCTCACACAGTGGGCGTCATCGTGGCCATAGCGACGACAGACCCCACAGCGCGGCACGCGGCAATCCCGTCGAATGTGTCCGATAGCCCGGCATCGGAGGCATAGCGGTGCTCTGCCAGGAATTACGACGAGCGCCATATCCTCCGCAACTCGCAGTTGGTGTGGCAGGTCGTCCACGGACACGCCCGCGTGTAGCCTCAGCGTGACCGACCGCGTGGTTGAACCTTTATCATTGCAACCCTGCACCTTCCATTTATCTCTGCTTATCTCGGTCACTTTTCCGTAGGGCGTTAAGGCGACTCGCACAGCCTCGTCCGGCACGCCATGAAGAAGCCAGTACAACTTCAGCCGCACACCTCGATCACGGGGGTCAACCACCATACAGCGATGGTCCTTTAGATCAAAAGACTCCGCCGCCAGCATCTTCTTTTTACCCTCATCATCCTTGAACGTCACTGCCCATACATGATTCATTTGGTATGCCCCTAGGGCAACCACTTCCGGCAGCAGCGAAAGACGAGCAAGGCTGTCTCGGACATGCTCCACTCGATATGGCCTGGCTTTCAAGTTTCCGTGCAAAAAAACCGTGTGCAAAACGGAATCACCTGAAGGCAGCTGAGGCAGAACAACCTGGAAATCTTCGCCTGGCTTTTCGGTACACCTGATACCGCGGCCCACACGGGCCGCTGAAACCGCCCCTACGCGGGAGCACATGATAAACACGTCCGTTCACTGTCGTGGCCGGAAGTGGAATGATTGCGCCACGGAGACAGTCTTGCTCCCTTCCCACCACCATCAGAGCATATCTTCAAAGCTATAACCCCATAGAAAAAAAAGCGCCGCACCACCACTGGGTGGGCTCGAACCTCCGACCTTTTGGTTAACAGCCGATCGCGCTAGCCAATTGCGCCACGGAGACAGTCCTGCTCCACTCTCACCACCATCATAACATATCTTCAAAGCTATCAGCACAAAGAAAAAAAAGCGCCGCACCCCCACCGGGTGGGCTCGAAACTCCAACCTTTCGGTTAACAGCCGATCGCGCTAGCCAATTGCGCCATGGAGACAGTCCTGCTCCACTCTCACCACCATCAGAACATAATTCAAAGCTATTACCACAAAGAAAAAAGCAACACACCACTCCTGGGAGGGCTCGACACTCCAACGTTTCGGTTAACAGCCGATCGCGCTAGCCCATTGCGCCACGGAGATAGCCTTGCTCCACTCTCAACACCATCAGAACATATCTTCAAAGCTATTAGCGCAAAGAAAAAAAGCGCCGCACCACCACCGGGTGGGCTCGAACCTCCAACCTTTCGGTTAAAAGCCGATCGCGCTAGCCAATCGCGCCACGGAGACAGTCCTGCTCCACTTTCACCACCATCAGAACATATCTTCAAAGCTATTAGTGCAAAGAAAAAAGCAGCACACCGTTCCCGGGAGGGCTCAAAACTCCAACCCTTCGGTTTACAGCCGATCGCGCTAGCCCATTGCGCCACGAGGACAGTCTTGCTCCACTCTCACCACCATCAGAACATATCTTCAAAGCTATCAGGGCAAAGAAAAAAGCAACACACCACTCCAGGGTGGGCTCGAACCTCCAACCTTTCGGTTAACAGCCGATCACGCTAGCCAATTGCGCCACGGAGACAGTCCTGCTCCACTCTCACCACCGTCAGAACATTTCTTCAGAGCTATCAGCCCAAAGAAAAAGAAGCGCTGCACCACCACCGGTTGGGCTCGAACCTCCAACCTTTCGGTTAGCAGCCGATCGCGCTAGCCAATTGCCCCACAGAGACAGTCGTGCTCCACTCTCACCATCGTCAAAACATCTCTTCAGAGCTATCACCCCAAAGAAAAAAAAGCGCCGCACCACCACCGGTTGGGCTCGAACCTCCAACCTTTCGGTTAACAGCCGATTGCACTAGCCAATTGCGCCACGAAGACTGTCCTGCTCCACTCTCACCACCATCAGAACATATCTTCAAAGCTAATACCGCAAAGAAAAAAGCAACACACCACTCCTGGGAGGGCTCGAGACTCCAACCTTTCGGTTAACAGCCGATCGCGCTAGCCCATTGTGCCACGGAGGCAGTCTTTCTCCACTCTCACCATCATCAGAACATATCTTCAAAGCTATCAGCACAAAGAAAAAAAAGCGCTGCACCACCACCGTGTGGGCTCGAACCTCCAACCTTTCGGTTAACAGCCAATCGCGCTAGCCCATTGCGCCACGAAGACAGTCTTGCTCCACTCTCACCACCATCAGAACATATCTTCAAAGCTATCAGCGCAAAGGAAAAAGCAACACACCACTCCCGGGAGGGCTCGAAACTCCAACCTTTCGGTCAACAGCCGATCGCGCTAGCCCATTGCGCCACGGAGACAGTCTTGCTCCCTTCTCACCACCATCAGAACATAACTTCAAAGCTATCAGCCCAAAAAAAAGCACCGCACCACCACCGGGTGGGCTCGAACTTCCAACCTTTCGGTTAACAGCCGATCGCGCTAGCCAATTGCGCCACGGAGACAGTCGTGCTCCACTCTCACCACCATCAGAACTTATCTTCAAAGCTATCAGCGCAAAGAAAAAAGCAAAACACCACTCCCGGGAGGGCTCGAACCTCCAACTTTTCGGTTAACAGCCGATCGCGCTGGCCAATTGCGCCACGGAAAAAGTCCTGCTCAACTCTCACCACAATTAGAACATATCTTCAAAGCTATCAGCCCAAAGAAAAAAAAAGCGCCGCACCACCACCGGGTGGGCTCGAACCTCCAACTTCTCGGTTAACAGCCGATCGCGCTAGCCAATTGCGCCACGGGGACCGTCCTGCTCCACTCTCACCACCGTCAGACCATTTTTTTAGAGCTATCACTCCAAAGAAAAAAAAGCGCCGCACCACCACCGGGTGTGCTCGAACCTCCAACCTTTCGGTTGACAGCCGATCGCGCTAGCCAATTGCCCCACGGAGACAGTCGTGCTCCACTCTCACCACCGTCAGAACATCTCTTCAGAGCTATCACCCCAAAGAAAAAAAAGCACCGCACCACCACCGGTTGGGCTAGAACCTCAAACCTTTCGGTTAACAGCCGATCGCGCTAGCCAATTGCGCCACGAAGACTGTCCTGCTTCACTCTCACCACCATCAGAACATATCTTCAAAGTTATTACCGCAAAGAAAAAAGCAACACACCACTCCCGGGAGGGCTCAAAACTCCAACCTTTCGGTTAACAGCCGATCGCGCTAGCCCATTGCGCCACGGAGACAGTCTTGCTCCACTCTCACCACCATCAGAACATATCTCCAAAGCTATCATCGCAAAGAAAAAAGCAACACACCACTCCCGGGAGGGCTCGAAACTCCAACCTTTCGGTCAACAGCCGATCGCGCTAGCCCATTGCGCCACGGAGACAGTCTTGCTCATCTCTCACCACCATCAGAACATATCATCAAAGCTATCAGCCCAAAGAAAAAAAAAGCACGGCACCACCACCGGGTGGGCTCGAACCTCCAACTTTTCGGTTAACAGCCGATCGCGCTGGCCAATTGCGCCACGGAGACAGTCCTGCTCCACTCTCACCACAATTAGAACATATCTTCAAAGCTATCAGCCCAAAGAAAAAAAAAGCGCCGCACCACCACCGGGTGGGCTCGAACCTCCAACCTTTCGGTTAACAGCAGATCGCGCTAGCGAATTGCGCCACGGAGACAATCGTGCTCCACTATCACACCATCAGAACATATCTTCAAAGCTATCAGCGCAAAGAAAAAAAAGTGCCGCACCACCACCGGGTGGGCTCGAACCTCCAACCTTTCGGTTAACAGCCGATCGCGCAAGCCAATTTCGCCACGGAGGCAGTCCTGCTCCACTCTCACCAGCATCAGAACATATCTTCAAAGGTATCAGCCCAAAGAAAAAAAAGCGCCGCACCACCACTGCGTGGGCTCGAACCTCCGACTTTTCGGTTAACAGCCGATCGCGCTAGCCAATTGCGCCACGGAGACAGGCCTGCTCCACTCTCACCACCATCAGAACATATCTTCAAAGCTATCAGCCCAAAGAAAAAAACCACAGCACCACCACCGGGTGGGCTCGAACCTCCAACCTTTCGGTTAACAGCCAATCGCGCTAACCGATTGCGCCACAGAGACAGTCCTGCTTCACTCTCACCACCATCAGAACATATCTTCAATGCTATCAGCACAAAGAAAAAAAAGCGCCCCAGAATCACCGGGTGGGCTCGAACTTTCAACCTTTCGGTTAACAGCCGATCGCGCTAGCCAACTGCGCCAAAGAGACAGTCGTGCTCCACTCTCACCACCATCAGAACATATCTTCAAAGCTATCAGGGCAAAGAAAAAAGCAACACACCACTCCAGGGAGGGCTCGAAACTCCAACCTTTCGGTTAACAGCCGATCGCGCTAGCCAATTGCGCCACGGAGACAGTCCTGCTCTACTCTCACCACCATCAGAACTTTTCTTCAGAGCTATCACCCCAAAGAAAAAAAAGCGCCGAACCACCACCGGTTGGGCTCGAACCTCCAACCTTTCGGTTAGCAGCCGATCGCGCTAGCCAATTGCCCCACGGAGACAGTCGTGCTCCACTCTCACCATCGTCAAAACATTTCTTCAGAGCTATCACCCCAAAAAAAAGCGCCGCACCACCACCGGTTGGGCTCGAACCTCCGACCTTTTGGTTAACAGCCCATCGCGCTAGCCAATTGCGCCATGGAGACAGTCCTGCACCACTCTCACCACCATCAGAACATATCTTCAAAGCTATCAGCCCAAAGAAAAAAAAGCGCCACACCACCACCGGGTGGGCTCGAACCTCCAACTTCTCGGTTAACAGCCGATCGCGCTAGCCAATTGCGCCACGGGGACCGTCCTGCTCCACTCTCACCACCGTCAGACCATTTTTTTAGAGCTATCACTCCAAAGAAAAAAAAGCGCCGCACCACCACCGGGTGTGCTCGAACCTCCAACCTTTCGGTTGACAGCCGATCGCGCTAGCCAATTGCCCCACGGAGACAGTCGTGCTCCACTCTCACCACCGTCAGAACATTTCTTCAGAGCTATCACCCCAAAGAAAAAAAAGCGCCGCACCACCACCGGTTGGGCTAGAACCTCAAACCTTTCGGTTAACAGCCGATCGCGCTAGCCAATTGCGCCACGAAGACTGTCCTGCTTCACTCTCACCACCATCAGAACATATCTTCAAAGTTATTACCGCAAAGAAAAAAGCAACACACCACTCCCAGGAGGGCTCAAAACTCCAACTTTTCTGTTAACAGCCGATCGCGCTAGCCCATTGCGCCACGGAGACAGTCTTGCTCCACTCTCACCACCATCAGAACATATCTCCAAAGCTATCATCGCAAAGAAAAAAGCAACACACCACTCCCGGGAGGGCTCGAAACTCCAACCTTTCGGTCAACAGCCGATCGCACTAGCCCATTGCGCCACGGAGACAGTCTTGCTCATCTCTCACCACCATCAGAACATATCATCAAAGCTATCAGCCCAAAGAAAAAAAAAGCACGGCACCACCACCGGGTGGGCTCGAACCTCCAACTTTTCGGTTAACAGCCGATCGCGCTGGCCAATTGCGCCACGGAGACAGTCCTGCTCCACTCTCACCACAATTAGAACATATCTTCAAAGCTATCAGCCCAAAGAAAAAAAAAGCGCCGCACCACCACCGGGTGGGCTCGAACCTCCAACCTTTCGGTTAACAGCAGATCGCGCTAGCGAATTGCGCCACGGAGACAATCGTGCTCCACTCTCACCACCATCAGAACATATCTTCAAAGCTATCAGCGCAAAGAAAAAAAAGTGCCGCACCACCACCGGGTGGGCTCGAACCTCCAACCTTTCGGTTAACAGCCGATCGCGCAAGCCAATTTCGCCACGGAGGCAGTCCTGCTCCACTCTCACCAGCATCAGAACATATCTTCAAAGGTATCAGCCCAAAGAAAAAAAAGCGCCGCACCACCACTGCGTGGGCTCGAACCTCCGACTTTTCGGTTAACAGCCGATCGCGCTAGCCAATTGCGCCACGGAGACAGTCCTGCTCCACTCTCACCACCATCAGAACATATCTTCAAAGCTATCAGCCCAAAGAAAAAAACCACAGCACCACCACCGGGTGGGCTCGAACCTCCAACCTTTCGGTTAACAGCCAATCGCGCTAACCGATTGCGCCACAGAGACAGTCCTGCTTCACTCTCACCACCATCAGAACATATCTTCAATGCTATCAGCACAAAGAAAAAAAAGCGCCCCAGAATCACCGGGTGGGCTCGAACTTTCAACCTTTCGGTTAACAGCCGATCGCGCTAGCCAACTGCGCCAAAGAGACAGTCGTGCTCCACTCTCACCACCATCAGAACATATCTTCAAAGCTATCAGGGCAAAGAAAAAAGCAACACACCACTCCAGGGAGGGCTCGAAACTCCAACCTTTCGGTTAACAGCCGATCGCGCTAGCCAATTGCGCCACGGAGACAGTCCTGCTCTACTCTCACCACCATCAGAACTTTTCTTCAGAGCTATCACCCCAAAGAAAAAAAAGCGCCGAACCACCACCGGTTGGGCTCGAACCTCCAACCTTTCGGTTAGCAGCCGATCGCGCTAGCCAATTGCCCCACGGAGACAGTCGTGCTCCACTCTCACCATCGTCAAAACATTTCTTCAGAGCTATCACCCCAAAAAAAAGCGCCGCACCACCACCGGTTGGGCTCGAACCTCCGACCTTTTGGTTAACAGCCCATCGCGCTAGCCAATTGCGCCATGGAGACAGTCCTGCACCACTCTCACCACCATCAGAACATATCTTCAAAGCTATCAGCCCAAAGAAAAAAAAGCGCCACACCACCACCGGGTGGGCTCGAACCTCCAACTTTTCAGGTAACAGCCGATCACGCTAGCCAATTGCGCCACGGAGACAGTCCTCCTTCACTCTCACCTCCATCAGAACATATCTTCAAAGCTATCAGCACAAAGAAAAAAAAAGCGCCCCAGCATCACCGGGTGGGCTCGAACTTCCAACCTTTCGGTTAACAGCCGATCGCGCTAGCCAACTGCGCCAAGGAGACAGTCGTGCTCCACTCTCACCACCATCAGAACATATATTCAAAGCTATCAGCCCAAAGAAAAAAAAGAACCGCACCACCACCGGGTGGGCTCGAACCTCCAACTTTTCGGTTAACAGCCATACGTGCTAGCCAATTGCGCCACGGAGACAGTCCTGCTCCACTCTCGACCATCAGAACATATCTTCAAAGCTATCAGCACAAAGAAAAAAAAGCGCCGCACCACCACCGGGTGGGCTCGAAACTCCAACCTTTCGGTTAACAGCCGATCGCGCTAGCCAATTGCGCCATGGAGACAGTCCTGCTCCACTCTCACCACCATCAGAACATATCCTCAAAGCTATTACCACAAAAAAAGCAACACACCACTCCTGGGAGGGCTCGAAACTCCAACCTTTCGGTTAACAGCCGATCGCGCTAGCCCATTGCGCCACAGAGACAGCCTTGCTCCACTCTCAACACCATCAGAACATATCTTCAAAGCTATTAGCGCAAAGAAAAAAAGCGCCGCGCCAACACCGGGTGGGCTCGAACCTCCAACCTTTCGGTTGACAGCCGATCGCGCTAGCCAATTGCGCCACGGAGACAGTCCTGCTTCATTTTCACCACCATCAGAACATATCTTCAAAGCTAATAGTGCAAAGAAAAAAGCAACACACCACTCCCGGGAGGGCTCGAAACTCCAAACTTTCGGTTGACAGCCGATCGCGCTAGCCCAATGCGCCACGGGGACAGTCTTGCTCCACTCTCACCACCATCAGAACATATCTTAAGCTATCAGCGCAAAAAAAAGCGCCGCACCACCACCGGGTGGGCTCGAACCTCCAAACTTTCGGTTAACAGCCGATCGCGCAAGCCAATTGCGCCACGGAGACAGTCCTGCTCCACTGTCACCACCATCAGAACATATCTTCAAAGCTATCAACCCAAAGAAAAAAAGCACCGCACCACCACCGGGTGGGCTCGAACCTCCAACCTCTCGGTTAACAGTCAATCGCGCTAGCCAATTGCGCCACGGAGACAGTCCTGCTCCACTCTCACCACCCTCATAACATATCTTCAAATCTATCAGCACAAAGAAAAAAAAGCGCCACACCATCACCGGGTGGGCTCGAACCTCCAACCTTTCGGTTAACAGCCGATCGCGCAAGCCAATTGCGCCACGGAGACAGTCCTGCTCCACTCTCACCACCGTCAAAACATTTATTCAGAGCTATCACCCCAAAGAAAAAAAAGCGCCGCACCACCACCGGGAGGGCTCGAAACTCCAACCTTTCGGTTAACAGCCGATCGCGCTAGTCCATTGCGCCACGGACACAGTCTTGCTCCACTCTCACCACCATCAGAACATATCTTCAAAGCTATCAGCGCAAAGAAAAAAAAGCGCCGCACCACCACCGGGTGGGCTCGAACCTCCAACCTTTTGGTTAACAGCCGATCGCGCTAGCCCATTGCGCCACGGAGACAGTCTTGCTCCCTTCTCACCACCATCAGAACATATCTTCAAAGCTATCAGCCCAAAGAAAAAAAGCGCCGCCCCACCACCGGGTGGGCTCGAACCTCCAACCTTTCGGTTAACAGCCGATCGCACTAGCCAATTGCGCCACGGAGACAGTCGTGCTCCACTCTTACCACCATCAGAACATATCTTCAAAGCTATCAGCGCAAAGAAAAAAGCAACACACCACTCCCGGGAGGGCTCGAACCTCCAACTTTTGGGTTAACAGCCGATCGCGCTGGCCAATTGCGCCACGGAGGCAGTCCTGCTGCACTCTCACCACCATTAGAACATACCTTTCAAGCTATCAGCCGAAAGAATAAAAAGCGCCAACACCACCGGGTGGGCTCGAACCTCCAACCTTTTGGTTAACGGCCGATCGCGCTAGCCAATTGCGCCGCGGAGACAATCGTGCTCCACGCTCACCACCATCAGAACATATCTTCAAAGCTATCAGCGCAAAGAAAAAAGCAACACACACCAACCCGGGAAGGCTCGAACCTCCAACTTTTTGGTTAACAGCCGATCGCGCTAACCAATGGCGCCACGGGGACAGTCCTGCTCCACTCTCACCACCGTCAGAACATTTCTTCAGAGCTATCAGCCCAAAGAAAAAAAATTCGCCGCACCACCACCGGGTGGGCTCGAACCTCCACCCTTTCGATTAACAGCCGATCGCGCTAGCCCACTGCGCCACAGAGACAGTCGTGCTCCACTCTAACCACCGTCAGACCATTTCTTCAGAGCTATCGCCCCAAAGAAAAAAAAAGCACCGCACCACCACCGGGTGGGCTCGAACCTCCAACCTTTCGGTTAACAGCCGATCGCACTAGCCAATTGCGCCACGGAGACAGTCCCGCTCAACTCTCACCGCCGTCAGAACATTTCTTCAGAGCTATCAGCCCAAAAAAAAAGCGCCACACCACCACCGGGTAGGCTCGAAACTCCAACCTTTCGGTTAACAGCCGATCGCGCTAGCCAATCGCGCCACGGAGACAGTTCTGCTCCACTCTCACTACCACCAGAACATATCTTCAAAGCTATCAGTGCAAAGAAAAAAGCAACACACCACTCCCGGGAGGGCTCGAAACTCCAACCTTTCGGTTAACAGCCCATCGCGCTAGCCCTATGCGCCACGGGGACAGTCTTGCTCCACACTCACCACTATCAGAACATATCTTCAAAGCTATCAGCGCAAAGAAAAAAAAGCGCCGCACCACCACCGGGTGGGCTCGAACCTCCAGCCTTTCGGTTAATAGCCGATCGCGCAAGCCAATTGCGCCACGGAGACAGTCCTGCTCCACTCTCACCACCGTCAAAACATTTATTCAGAGCTATCACCCCAAAGAAAAAAAAAAGCGCCGCACCCACACCGGGAGGGCTCGAAACTCCAACCTTTCGGTTAACAGCTGATCGCACTCGCCAATTGCGCCACGGAGGCAGTCGTGCTCCACTTTCACCACCATCAGAACATATCTTCAAAGCTATTAGTGCAAAGAAAAAAGCAACACACCATTCCCGGGAGGGCTCGAAACTCCAACCCTTCGGTTTACAGCCGATCGCGCTAGCCCATTGCGCCTCAAGGACAGTCTTGCTCCACTCTCACCACCATCAGAACATATCTTCAAAGCTATCAGCACAAAGAAAAAAAAAGCGCCGCACCACCACCGGGTGGGCTCGAACCTCCAACCTTTCAGTTAACAGCCGATTGCGCAAGCCAATTGCGCCACGGAGACAGTCCTTCTCCACTCTCACCACCATCAGAACATATCTTCAAAGCTATCAGCCCAAAGAAAAAAAGCACCGCACCACCACCGGGTGGGCTCGAACTTCCAACCTTTCGGTTAACAGCCAATCGCGCCAGCCAATTGCGCCACGGAAACAGTCCTGCTTCACTCTCACCACCATCAGAACATATCTTCAAAGCTATCAGCACAAAGAAAAAAAGCGCCGCACCATCATCGGGTGGGCTCGAACCTCCAACCTT
This sequence comes from Rhipicephalus microplus, assembly GCF_043290135.1. Lineage (NCBI taxonomy): Eukaryota > Metazoa > Arthropoda > Arachnida > Ixodida > Ixodidae > Rhipicephalus > Rhipicephalus microplus. Next base: position 3,747,715 of record NW_027464602.1, read on the forward strand.
TCGGTTAACAGCCGATCGCGCATGCCAATTGCGCCACGGAGACAGTCCTGCTCCACACTCACCACCGTCAAAACATTTATTCAGAGCTATCACCCCAAAGAAAAAAAAGCGCCGCACCACCACCGGGTGGGCTCGAACCTCCAACCTTTCAGTTAACAGCCGATTGCGCTAGCGAATCGCGCCACGGAGACAGTCCTGCTCCCCTCTCACCACCATCAGAACATATCTTCAAAGTTATCAGCCCAAAGAAAAAAAGCGCCGCACCACCACCGGGTGGGCTCGAAACTCCAACCTTTCGGTTAACAGCCGATCGCGCTAGCCAATTGCGCCATGGAGACAGTCCTGCTCCACTCTCACCACCATCAGAACATATCCTCAAAGCTATTACCACAAAAAAAGCAACACACCACTCCTGGGAGGGCTCGAAACTCCAACCTTTCGGTTAACAGCCGATCGCGCTAGCCCATTGCGCCACAGAGACAGCCTTGCTCCACTCTCAACACCATCAGAACATATCTTCAAAGCTATTAGCGCAAAGAAAAAAAGCGCCGCGCCAACACCGGGTGGGCTCGAACCTCCAACCTTCCGGTTGATAGCCGATCGCGCTAGCCAATTGCGCCACGGAGACAGTCCTGCTTCATTTTCACCACCATCAGAACATATCTTCAAAGCTAATAGTGCAAAGAAAAAAGCAACACACCACTCCCGGGAGGGCTCGAAACTCCAAACTTTCGGTTGACAGCCGATCGCGCTAGCCCAACGCGCCACGGGGACAGTCTTGCTCCACTGTCACCACCATTAGAACATATCTTCAAAGCTATCAGCCCAAAAAAAAAAGCACCGCACCACCACCGGGTGGGCTCGAACCTCCAACCTCTCGGTTAACAGTCAATCGCGCTAGCCAATTGCGCCACGGAGACGGTCCTGCTCCACTCTCACCACCCTCATAACATATCTTCAAATCTATCAGCACAAAGAAAAAAAAGCGCCACACCATCACCGGGTGGGCTCGAACCTCCAACCTTTCGGTTAACAGCCGATCGCGCAAGCCAATTGCGCCGCGGAGACAGTCCTGCTCCACTCTCACCACCGTCAAAACATTTATTCAGAGCTATCACCCCAAAGAAAAAAAAGCGCCGCACCACCACCGGGAGGGCTCGAAACTCCAACCTTTCGGTTAACAGCCGATCGCGCTAGTCCATTGCGCCACGGACACAGTCTTGCTCCACTCTCACCACCATCAGAACATATCTTCAAAGCTATCAGCGCAAAGAAAAAAAAGCGCCGCACCACCACCGGGTGGGCTCGAACCTCCAACCTTTTGGTTAACAGCCGATCGCGCTAGCCCATTGCGCCACGGAGACAGTCTTGCTCCCTTCTCACCACCATCAGAACATATCTTCAAAGCTATCAGCCCAAAGAAAAAAAGCGCCGCACCACCGCCGGGTGGGCTCGAACCTCCAACCTTTCGGTTAACAGCCGATCGCACTAGCCAATTGCGCCACGGAGACAGTCGTGCTCCACTCTTACCACCATCAGAACATATCTTCAAAGCTATCAGCGCAAAGAAAAAAGCAACACACCACTCCCGGGAGGGCTCGAACCTCCAACTTTTGGGTTAATAGCCGATCGCGCTGGCCAATTGCGCCACGGAGGCAGTCCTGCTGCACTCTCACCACCATTAGAACATACCTTTCAAGCTATCAGCCCAAAGAATAAAAAGCGCCGACACCACCGGGTGGGCTCGAACCTCCAACCTTTTGGTTAACGGCCGATCGCGCTAGCCAATTGCGCCACGGAGACAATCGTGCTCCACGCTCACCACCATCAGAACATATCTTCAAAGCTATCAGCGCAAAGAAAAAAGCAACACACACCCACCCGGGAAGGCTCGAACCTCCAACTTTTTGGTTAACAGCCGATCGCGCTAACCAATGGCGCCACGGGGACAGTCCTGCTCCACTCTCACCACCGTCAGAACATTTCTTCAGAGCTATCAGCCCAAAGAAAAAAAAGCGCCGCACCACCACCGGGTGGGCTCGAACCTCCAACCTTTCGGTTAACAGCCGATCGCGTTAGCCCACTGCGCCACAGAGACAGTCGTGCTCCACTCTAACCACCGTCAGACCATTTCTTCAGAGCTATTACCACAAAGAAAAAAAAGCGCCGCAACACCACCGGGTGGGATCGAACCTCCAACCTTTCGGTTAACAGCCGATCGCGCTAGCCAATTGCGCCACGAAGACAGTCCTGCTGCACCCTCACCACCATCAGAACATATCTTCAAAGCTATTACCGCAAAGAAAAAAGCAATACACCACTCCCGGGAGGGCTCGAAATTCCAACCTTTCGGTTAACAGCCGATCGCGCTAGCCCATTGCGCCACGGACACAGTCTTGCTCCACTCTCACCACCATCAGAACATATCTTCAAACTATCAGGGCAAAAAAAAGCGCCGCACCACCACTGGGTGGGCTCGAAATTCCAACCTTTTGGTTAACAGCCGATCGCGCTTGCCCATTGCGCCACGGGGACAGTCTTGCTCCACTCTCACCACCATCAGAACATATCTTCAAAGCTATCAGCGCAAAGAAAAAAAAACCGCCGCACCACCACCGGGTGGGCTCGAACCTCCAACCTTTCGGTTAACAGCCGATCGCGCTAGCCAATTGCGCCACGGAGACAGTCTTGCTCCGCTCTCAACACCATCAGAACATATCTTCAAAGCTACAAGCGCAAAGAAAAAAAAGCGCCGCACCACCACCGGGTGGGCTCGAACATCCAACCTTTCGGTTAACAGCCTATCGCGCTAGCCAATTGCGCCACGGGGACAGTCTTGCTCCACTCTCACCATCATCAGAACATATCTTCAAAGCTATCAGCGCAAAGAAAAAAAAGCGCCGCACCACCACCGGGTGGGCTCGAACCTCCAACCTTTCGGTTAACAGCCGATCGCGCTAGCCAATTGCGCCAGGGAGACAGTCCTGCTCCACTCTCACCACCATCAGAACATATCTTCAAAGCTATCAGCCCAAACAAAAAAAAGCACCGCACCACCACCGGGTGGGCTCGAACCTCCAACCATCCGTTTAACAGCCAATCGCGCTAGCCAATTGCGCCACGGAGACAGTCCTGCTCCACTCTCACCACCATCAGAACATATCTTCAAAGCTATCAGCACAAAGAAAAAAAAGCGCCGCACCACCACCGGGTGGGCTCTAAACTCCAACCTTTCGGTTAACAGCCGATAGCGCTAGCCAATTGCGCCATGGAGACAGTCCTGCTCCACTCTCACCACCATCAGAACATATCTTCAAAGCTATTACCACAAAGAAAAAAGCAACACACCACTCCTGGGAGGGCTCGAACCTCCAACCTTTTGGTTAACAGCCGATCACGCAAGCCAATTGCGCCACGGAGACAGTCCTGCTCCACTCTTACCACCATCAGAACATATCTTCAAAGCTATCAGCCCAAAGAAAAAAAAACACCGCACCACCACCGGGTGGGCTCGAACCTCCAACCTTTCGGTTAACAGCCAATCGCGCTAGCCAATTGCGCCACGGAGACAGTCCTGCTCCACTCTCACCACCATCATAACATATCTTCAAAGCTATCAGCACAAAGAAAAAAAAGCGCCGCACCACCACCGGGTGGGCTCGAAACTCCAACCTTTCGGTTAACAGCCGATCGCGCTAGCCAATTGCGCCATGGAGACAGTCCTGCTCCACTCTCACCACCATCAGAACATAATTCAAAGCTATTACCACAAAGAAAAAAGCAACACACCACTCCTGGGAGGGCTCGACACTCCAACGTTTCGGTTAACAGCCGATCGCGCTAGCCCATTGCGCCACGGAGATAGTCTTGCTCCACTCTCAACACCATCAGAACATATCTTCAAAGCTATTAGCGCAAAGAAAAAAAGCGCCGCACCACCACCGGGTGGGCTCGAACCTCCAACCTTTCGGTTAAAAGCCGATCGCGCTAGCCAATCGCGCCACGGAGACAGTCCTGCTCCACTTTCACCACCATCAGAACATATCTTCAAAGCTATTAGTGCAAAGAAAAAAGCAGCACACCGTTCCCGGGAGGGCTCAAAACTCCAACCCTTCGGTTTACAGCCGATCGCGCTAGCCCATTGCGCCACGAGGACAGTCTTGCTCCACTCTCACCACCATCAGAACATATCTTCAAAGCTATCAGGGCAAAGAAAAAAGCAACACACCACTCCAGGGTGGGCTCGAACCTCCAACCTTTCGGTTAACAGCCGATCACGCTAGCCAATTGCGCCACGGAGACAGTCCTGCTCCACTCTCACCACCGTCAGAACATTTCTTCAGAGCTATCAGCCCAAAGAAAAAAAAGCGCTGCACCACCACCGGTTGGGCTCGAACCTCCAACCTTTCGGTTAGCAGCCGATCGCGCTAGCCAATTGCCCCACAGAGACAGTCGTGCTCCACTCTCACCATCGTCAAAACATCTCTTCAGAGCTATCACCCCAAAGAAAAAAAAGCGCCGCACCACCACCGGTTGGGCTCGAACCTCCAACCTTTCGGTTAACAGCCGATTGCACTAGCCAATTGCGCCACGAAGACTGTCCTGCTCCACTCTCACCACCATCAGAACATATCTTCAAAGCTAATACCGCAAAGAAAAAAGCAACACACCACTCCTGGGAGGGCTCGAGACTCCAACCTTTCGGTTAACAGCCGATCGCGCTAGCCCATTGTGCCACGGAGGCAGTCTTTCTCCACTCTCACCATCATCAGAACATATCTTCAAAGCTATCAGCACAAAGAAAAAAAAGCGCTGCACCACCACCGTGTGGGCTCGAACCTCCAACCTTTCGGTTAACAGCCAATCGCGCTAGCCCATTGCGCCACGAAGACAGTCTTGCTCCACTCTCACCACCATCAGAACATATCTTCAAAGCTATCAGCGCAAAGGAAAAAGCAACACACCACTCCCGGGAGGGCTCGAAACTCCAACCTTTCGGTCAACAGCCGATCGCGCTAGCCCATTGCGCCACGGAGACAGTCTTGCTCCCTTCTCACCACCATCAGAACATAACTTCAAAGCTATCAGCCCAAAAAAAAGCACCGCACCACCACCGGGTGGGCTCGAACCTCCAACCTTTCGGTTAACAGCCGATCGCGCTAGCCAATTGCGCCACGGAGACAGTCGTGCTCCACTCTCACCACCATCAGAACTTATCTTCAAAGCTATCAGCGCAAAGAAAAAAGCAAAACACCACTCCCGGGAGGGCTCGAACCTCCAACTTTTCGGTTAACAGCCGATCGCGCTGGCCAATTGCGCCACGGAAAAAGTCCTGCTCAACTCTCACCACAATTAGAACATATCTTCAAAGCTATCAGCCCAAAGAAAAAAAAAGCGCCGCACCACCACCGGGTGGGCTCGAACCTCCAACTTCTCGGTTAACAGCCGATCGCGCTAGCCAATTGCGCCACGGGGACCGTCCTGCTCCACTCTCACCACCGTCAGACCATTTTTTTAGAGCTATCACTCCAAAGAAAAAAAAGCGCCGCACCACCACCGGGTGTGCTCGAACCTCCAACCTTTCGGTTGACAGCCGATCGCGCTAGCCAATTGCCCCACGGAGACAGTCGTGCTCCACTCTCACCACCGTCAGAACATTTCTTCAGAGCTATCACCCCAAAGAAAAAAAAGCGCCGCACCACCACCGGTTGGGCTAGAACCTCAAACCTTTCGGTTAACAGCCGATCGCGCTAGCCAATTGCGCCACGAAGACTGTCCTGCTTCACTCTCACCACCATCAGAACATATCTTCAAAGTTATTACCGCAAAGAAAAAAGCAACACACCACTCCCGGGAGGGCTCAAAACTCCAACCTTTCGGTTAACAGCCGATCGCGCTAGCCCATTGCGCCACGGAGACAGTCTTGCTCCACTCTCACCACCATCAGAACATATCTCCAAAGCTATCATCGCAAAGAAAAAAGCAACACACCACTCCCGGGAGGGCTCGAAACTCCAACCTTTCGGTCAACAGCCGATCGCGCTAGCCCATTGCGCCACGGAGACAGTCTTGCTCATCTCTCACCACCATCAGAACATATCATCAAAGCTATCAGCCCAAAGAAAAAAAAAGCACGGCACCACCACCGGGTGGGCTCGAACCTCCAACTTTTCGGTTAACAGCCGATCGCGCTGGCCAATTGCGCCACGGAGACAGTCCTGCTCCACTCTCACCACAATTAGAACATATCTTCAAAGCTATCAGCCCAAAGAAAAAAAAAGCGCCGCACCACCACCGGGTGGGCTCGAACCTCCAACCTTTCGGTTAACAGCAGATCGCGCTAGCGAATTGCGCCACGGAGACAATCGTGCTCCACTCTCACCACCATCAGAACATATCTTCAAAGCTATCAGCGCAAAGAAAAAAAAGTGCCGCACCACCACCGGGTGGGCTCGAACCTCCAACCTTTCGGTTAACAGCCGATCGCGCAAGCCAATTTCGCCACGGAGGCAGTCCTGCTCCACTCTCACCAGCATCAGAACATATCTTCAAAGGTATCAGCCCAAAGAAAAAAAAGCGCCGCACCACCACTGCGTGGGCTCGAACCTCCGACTTTTCGGTTAACAGCCGATCGCGCTAGCCAATTGCGCCACGGAGACAGGCCTGCTCCACTCTCACCACCATCAGAACATATCTTCAAAGCTATCAGCCCAAAGAAAAAAACCACAGCACCACCACCGGGTGGGCTCGAACCTCCAACCTTTCGGTTAACAGCCAATCGCGCTAACCGATTGCGCCACAGAGACAGTCCTGCTTCACTCTCACCACCATCAGAACATATCTTCAATGCTATCAGCACAAAGAAAAAAAAGCGCCCCAGAATCACCGGGTGGGCTCGAACTTTCAACCTTTCGGTTAACAGCCGATCGCGCTAGCCAACTGCGCCAAAGAGACAGTCGTGCTCCACTCTCACCACCATCAGAACATATCTTCAAAGCTATCAGGGCAAAGAAAAAAGCAACACACCACTCCAGGGAGGGCTCGAAACTCCAACCTTTCGGTTAACAGCCGATCGCGCTAGCCAATTGCGCCACGGAGACAGTCCTGCTCTACTCTCACCACCATCAGAACTTTTCTTCAGAGCTATCACCCCAAAGAAAAAAAAGCGCCGAACCACCACCGGTTGGGCTCGAACCTCCAACCTTTCGGTTAGCAGCCGATCGCGCTAGCCAATTGCCCCACGGAGACAGTCGTGCTCCACTCTCACCATCGTCAAAACATTTCTTCAGAGCTATCACCCCAAAAAAAAGCGCCGCACCACCACCGGTTGGGCTCGAACCTCCGACCTTTTGGTTAACAGCCCATCGCGCTAGCCAATTGCGCCATGGAGACAGTCCTGCACCACTCTCACCACCATCAGAACATATCTTCAAAGCTATCAGCCCAAAGAAAAAAAAGCGCCACACCACCACCGGGTGGGCTCGAACCTCCAACTTCTCGGTTAACAGCCGATCGCGCTAGCCAATTGCGCCACGGGGACCGTCCTGCTCCACTCTCACCACCGTCAGACCATTTTTTTAGAGCTATCACTCCAAAGAAAAAAAAGCGCCGCACCACCACCGGGTGTGCTCGAACCTCCAACCTTTCGGTTGACAGCCGATCGCGCTAGCCAATTGCCCCACGGAGACAGTCGTGCTCCACTCTCACCACCGTCAGAACATTTCTTCAGAGCTATCACCCCAAAGAAAAAAAAGCGCCGCACCACCACCGGTTGGGCTAGAACCTCAAACCTTTCGGTTAACAGCCGATCGCGCTAGCCAATTGCGCCACGAAGACTGTCCTGCTTCACTCTCACCACCATCAGAACATATCTTCAAAGTTATTACCGCAAAGAAAAAAGCAACACACCACTCCCAGGAGGGCTCAAAACTCCAACTTTTCTGTTAACAGCCGATCGCGCTAGCCCATTGCGCCACGGAGACAGTCTTGCTCCACTCTCACCACCATCAGAACATATCTCCAAAGCTATCATCGCAAAGAAAAAAGCAACACACCACTCCCGGGAGGGCTCGAAACTCCAACCTTTCGGTCAACAGCCGATCGCGCTAGCCCATTGCGCCACGGAGACAGTCTTGCTCATCTCTCACCACCATCAGAACATATCATCAAAGCTATCAGCCCAAAGAAAAAAAAAAGCACGGCACCACCACCGGGTGGGCTCGAACCTCCAACTTTTCGGTTAACAGCCGATCGCGCTGGCCAATTGCGCCACGGAGACAGTCCTGCTCCACTCTCACCACAATTAGAACATATCTTCAAAGCTATCAGCCCAAAGAAAAAAAAAGCGCCGCACCACCACCGGGTGGGCTCGAACCTCCAACCTTTCGGTTAACAGCAGATCGCGCTAGCGAATTGCGCCACGGAGACAATCGTGCTCCACTCTCACCACCATCAGAACATATCTTCAAAGCTATCAGCGCAAAGAAAAAAAAGTGCCGCGCCACCACCGGGTGGGCTCGAACCTCCAACCTTTCGGTTAACAGCCGATCGCGCAAGCCAATTTCGCCACGGAGGCAGTCCTGCTCCACTCTCACCAGCATCAGAACATATCTTCAAAGGTATCAGCCCAAAGAAAAAAAAGCGCCGCACCACCACTGCGTGGGCTCGAACCTCCGACTTTTCGGTTAACAGCCGATCGCGCTAGCCAATTGCGCCACGGAGACAGTCCTGCTCCACTCTCACCACCATCAGAACATATCTTCAAAGCTATCAGCCCAAAGAAAAAAACCACAGCACCACCACCGGGTGGGCTCGAACCTCCAACCTTTCGGTTAACAGCCAATCGCGCTAACCGATTGCGCCACAGAGACAGTCCTGCTTCACTCTCACCACCATCAGAACATATCTTCAATGCTATCAGCACAAAGAAAAAAAAGCGCCCCAGAATCACCGGGTGGGCTCGAACTTTCAACCTTTCGGTTAACAGCCGATCGCGCTAGCCAACTGCGCCAAAGAGACAGTCGTGCTCCACTCTCACCACCATCAGAACATATCTTCAAAGCTATCAGGGCAAAGAAAAAAGCAACACACCACTCCAGGGAGGGCTCGAAACTCCAACCTTTCGGTTAACAGCCGATCGCGCTAGCCAATTGCGCCACGGAGACAGTCCTGCTCTACTCTCACCACCATCAGAACTTTTCTTCAGAGCTATCACCCCAAAGAAAAAAAAGCGCCGAACCACCACCGGTTGGGCTCGAACCTCCAACCTTTCGGTTAGCAGCCGATCGCGCTAGCCAATTGCCCCACGGAGACAGTCGTGCTCCACTCTCACCATCGTCAAAACATTTCTTCAGAGCTATCACCCCAAAAAAAAGCGCCGCACCACCACCGGTTGGGCTCGAACCTCCGACCTTTTGGTTAACAGCCCATCGCGCTAGCCAATTGCGCCATGGAGACAGTCCTGCACCACTCTCACCACCATCAGAACATATCTTCAAAGCTATCAGCCCAAAGAAAAAAAAGCGCCACACCACCACCGGGTGGGCTCGAACCTCCAACTTTTCAGGTAACAGCCGATCACGCTAGCCAATTGCGCCACGGAGACAGTCCTCCTTCACTCTCACCTCCATCAGAACATATCTTCAAAGCTATCAGCACAAAGAAAAAAAAAGCGCCCCAGCATCACCGGGTGGGCTCGAACTTCCAACCTTTCGGTTAACAGCCGATCGCGCTAGCCAACTGCGCCAAGGAGACAGTCGTGCTCCACTCTCACCACCATCAGAACATATCTTCAAAGCTATCAGCGCAAAGAAAAAAGCAACACACCACTCAAGGGAGGGCTCGAAACTCCAACCTTTCGGTTAACAGCCGATCGCGCTAGCCAATGGCGCCACGGAGACAGGCCTGCTCCATTCTTACCACCATTAGAACATATCTTCAAAGCTATCAGCCCAAAGAAAAAAAAGCGCCGCCCCACCAACGGGTGGGCTCGAACCTCGAACTTTCCGGTTAACAGCCAATCACGCTAGCCAATTGCGCCACGGAGACAGTCCTGCTCCACTCTCACCACCATCAGAACATATCTTCAAAGCTATCAGCCCAAAAAAAAGCGCCGCACCACCACCGGGTGGGCTCGAACCTCCAACTTTTCGGTTAACAGCCGATCACGCTAGCCAATTGCACCATGGAGATAGTCCTGATCCACTCTCACCACCATCAGAACATATCTTCAAAGCTATCAGCCCACAGAAAAAAAAGCGCCGCACCACCACCGGCTGGGCTCGAACCTCCAACCTTTCGGTTAACAGCAGATCGCGCTAGCGAATTGCGCCACGGAGACAATCGTGCTCCACTCTCACCACCATCAGAACATATCTTCAAAGCTATCAGCCCAAAGAAAAAAAAGCGCCGCACCACCACTGCGTGGGCTCGAACCTCCGACTTTTCGGTTAACAGCCGATCGCGCTAGCCAATTGCGCCACGGAGACAGTCCTGCTCCACTCTCACCACCATCAGAACATATCTTCAAAGCTATCAGCCCAAAGAAAAAAACCACAGCACCACCAACGGGTGGGCTCGAACCTCGAACTTTCCGGTTAACAGCCAATCACGCTAGCCAATTGCGCCATGGAGACAGTCCTGCTTCACTCTCACCAACATCAGAACATATCTTCAATGCTATCAGCACAAAGAAAAAAAAGCGCCCCAGCATCACCGGGTGGGCTCGAACTTTCAACCTTTCGGTTAACAGCCGATCGCGCTAGCCAACTGCGCCAAAGAGACAGTCGTGCTCCACTCTCACCACCATCAGAACATATCTTCAAAGCTATCAGGGCAAAGAAAAAAGCAACACACCACTCCAGGGAGGGCTCAAAATCCCAACCTTTCGGTTAACAGCCGATCGCGCTAGCCAATTGCGCCACGGAGACAGTCCTGCTCTACTCTCACCACCATCAGAACTTTTCTTCAGAGCTATCACCCCAAAGAAAAAAAAGCGCCGAACCACCACCGGTTGGGCTCGAACCTCCAACCTTTCGGTTAGCAGCCGATCGCGCTAGCCAATTGCCCCACGGAGACAGTCGTGCTCCACTCTCACCATCGTCAAAACATTTCTTCAGAGCTATCACCCCAAAAAAAAGCGCCGCACCACCACCGGTGGGGCTCGAACCTCCGACCTTTTGGTTAACAGCCCATCGCGCTAGCCAATTGCGCCATGGAGACAGTCCTGCACCACTCTCAACACCATCAGAACATATCTTCAAAGCTATCAGCCCAAAGAAAAAAAAGCGCCGCACCACCACCGGGTGGGCTCGAACCTCCAACTTTTCAGGTAACAGCCGATCACGCTAGCCAATTGCGCCACGGAGACAGTCCTGCTTCACTCTCACCACCATCAGAACATATCTTCAAAGCTATCAGCACAAAGAAAAAAAAAGCGCCCCAGCATCACCAGGTGGGCTCGAACTTCCAACCTTTCGGTTAACAGCCGATCGCGCTAGCCAACTGCGCCAAGGAGACAGTCGTGCTCCACTCTCACCACCATCAGAACATATCTTCAAAGCTATCAGCGCAAAGAAAAAAGCAACACACCACTCCAGGGAGGGCTCGAAACTCCAACCTTTCGGTTAACAGCCGATCGCGCTAGCCAATGGCGCCACGGAGACAGTCCTGCTCCATTCTTACCACCATTAGAACATATCTTCAAAGATATCAGCCCAAAGAAAAAAAAGCGCCGCCCCACCGACGGGTGGGCTCGAACCTCGAACTTTCCGGTTAACAGCCAATCACGCTAGCCAATTGCGCCACGGAGACAGTCCTGCTCCACTCTCACCACCATCACAACATATCTTCAAAGCTATCAGCCCAAAAAAAAAGCGCCGCACCACCACCGGGTGGGCTCGAACCTCCAACTTTTCGGTTAACAGCCGATCACGCTAGCCAATTGCACCATGGAGACAGTCCTGATCCACTCTCACCACCATCAGAACATATCTTCAAAGCTATCAGCCCACAGAAAAAAAGCGCCGCACCACCACCGGGTGGGCTCGAACCTCCAACTATTCGGTTAACAGCCGATCACGCTAGCCAATTGCTCCACGGAGACAGTCCTGCTTCACTCTCACCACCATCATAACATATCTTCAAAGCTATCAGCCCAAAGAAAAAAAAGCGCCGCACCACCACCGGGTGGGCTCGAACTACCAACTTCTCGGTTAACAGCCGATCACGCTAGCGAATTGCGCCACGGAGACAGTCCTGCTCCACTCTCACCACCATCAGAACATATCTTCAAAGCTATCAGCCCAAAGAAAAAAAAGCGCCGCACCACCACCGGGTGGGCTCGAACCTCCAACTTTTCGGTTAACAGCCGATCACGCTAGCCAATCGCGCCACGGAGACAGTCCTGCTTCACTCTCACCACCATCATAACATATCTTCAAAGCTATCAGCCCAAAGAAAAAAAAAGCGCCGCACCACCACCGGTTGGGCTTGAACCTCCAACTTTTCGGTTAACAGCCGATCGCGCTAGCCAATTGCGCCACGAAGACAGTCCTGCTCCACTCTCACCACCATCAGAACATATTTTCAAAGCTAGTACCGCAAAGAAAAAAGCAACAAACCACTCCTGGGAGGGCTCGAAACTCCAACCTTTCGGTCAACAGCCGATCGCGCTAGCCCATTGCGCCACGGAGACAGTCTTGCTCATCTCTCACCACCATCAGAACATATCATCAAAGCTATCAGCCCAAAGAAAAAAAAGCACGGCACCACCACCGGGTGGGCTCGAACCTCCAACTTTTCGGTTAACAGCCGATCGCGCTGGCCAATTGCGCCACGGAGACAGTCCTGCTCCACTCTCACCACAAATAGAACATATCTTCAAAGCTATCAGCCCAAAGAAAAAAAGGCGCCGCACCACCACCGGGTGGGCTCGAAACTCTAACCTTTCGGTTAACAGCCGATCGCGCTAGCCAATTGCGCCACGGAGACAGTCCTGCTCCACTCTCACCACCGTCAGAACATTTCTTCAGAGCTATCAGCCCAAAGAAAAAAAAAAGCGCTGCACCACCACCGGGTGGGCTCGAACCTCCAACCTTACGGTTAACAGCCGATCGCGCTAGCCAATTGCCCCACGGAGACAGTCGTGCTCCACTCTCACCATCGTCAGAACATTTCTTCAGATCTATCACCCCAAAGAAAAAAAAAGCGCCGCACCACCACCGGTTGGGCTCGAACCTCCAACTTTTCGGTTAACAGCCGATCGCGCTAGCCAATTGCGCCACGAAGACAGTCCTGCTCCACTCTCACCACCATCAGAACATATTTTCAAAGCTAGTACCGCAAAGAAAAAAGCAACAAACCACTCCTGGGAGGGCTCGAGACTCCAACCTTTCGGTTAACAGCGGATCGCGCTAGCCCATTGCGCCACGGAGGCAGTCTTGCTCCACTCTCACCATCATCAGAACATATCTTCAAAGCTATAAGCGCAAAGAAAAAAAAAGCGCTGCACCACCACCGGGTGGGCTCGAACCTCCATCCTTTCGGTTAATAGCCGATCGCGCTAGCCCATTGCGCCACGGAGACAGTCTTGCCCCACTCTCACCACCATCAAAACATATCTTCAAAGCTATCAGCGCAAAGAAAAAAAAGCGCCGCACCACCACCGGGTGTGCTCGAACCTCCAACCTTTCGGTTAACAGCCGATCGCGCTAGCCAATTGCGCCAGGGAGGCAGTCCTGCTCCACTCTCACCACCATCAGAACATATCTTCAAAGCTATCAGCACAAAGAAAAAAAAGCGCCGCACCACCACCGGGTAGGCTCGAAACTCCAACCTTTCAGTTAAAAGCCGATCGCGCTAGCCAATTGCGCCATGGAGACAGTCCTGCTTCCTCTCACCACCATGAGAACATAACTTCAAAGCTATCAGCCCAAAGAAAAAAAAGCACCGCACCACCACCGGGTTGGCTCGAACCTCCAACCTTTCGGTTAACAGCCGCTCGCGCTAGCCAATTGCCCCGAGGAGACAGTCGTGCTCCACTCTCACCACCGTCAGAACATTTCTTCAGAGCTATCACCCCAAAGAAAAAAAAGCGCCGCACCACCACCGGTTGGGCTCGAACCTCAAACCTTTCGGTTAACAGCCGATCGCGCTAGCCAATTGCGCCACGAAGACAGTCCTGCTTCACTCTCAACACCATCAGAACATATCTTCAAAGCTATTACCGCAAAGAAAAAAGCAACACACCACTCCCGGGAGGGCTCGAAACTCCAACCTTTCGGTCAACAGCCGATCGCGCTAGCCCATTGCGCCACGGAGACAGTCTTGCTCATCTCTCACCACCATCAGAACATATCATCAAAGCTATCAGCCCAAAGAAAAAAAAGCACGGCACCACCACCGGGTGGGCTCGAACCTCCAACTTTTCGGTTAACAGCCGATCGCGCTGGCCAATTGCGCCACGGAGACAGTCCTGCTCCACTCTCACCACAAATAGAACATATCTTCAAAGCTATCAGCCCAAAGAAAAAAAGGCGCCGCACCACCACCGGGTGGGCTCGAAACTCTAACCTTTCGGTTAACAGCCGATCGCGCTAGCCAATTGCGCCACGGAGACAGTCCTGCTCCACTCTCACCACCATCAGAACATATCTTCAAAGCTATCAGCGCAAAGAAAAAAAAGTGCCGCACCACCACCGGGTGGGCTCGAACCTCCAACCTTTCGGTTAACAGCCGATCGCACAAGCCAATTTCGCCACGGAGGCAGTCCTGCTCCACTCTCACCAGCATCAGAACATATCTTCAAAGGTATCAGCCCAAAGAAAAAAAAGAGCCGCACCACCACTGCGTGGGCTCGAACCTCCGACTTTTCGGTTAACAGCCGATCGCGCTAGCCAATTGCGCCACGGAGACAGTCCTGCTCCACTCTCACCACCATCAGAACATATCTTCAAAGCTATCAGCCCAAAGAAAAAAACCACAGCACCACCACCGGGTGGGCTCGAACCTCCAACCTTTCGGTTAACAGCCAATCGCGCTAACCAATTGCGCCACGGAGACAGTCCTGCTTCACTCTCACCACCATCAGAAGATATCTTCAATGCTATCAGCACAAAGAAAAAAAAGCGCCCCAGCATCACCGGGTGGGCTCGAACTTTCAACCTTTCGGTTAACAGCCGATCGCGCTAGCCAACTGCGCCAAAGAGACAGTCGTGCTCCACTCTCACCACCATCAGAACATATCTTCAAAGCTATCAGGGCAAAGAAAAAAGCAACACACCACTCCAGGGAGGGCTCGAAACTCCAACCTTTCGGTTAACAGCCGATCGCGCTAGCCAATTGCGCCACGGAGACAGTCCTGCTCTACTCTCACCACCATCAGAACTTTCCTTCAGAGCTATCACCCCAAAGAAAAAAAAGCGCCGAACCACCACCGGTTGGGCTCGAACCTCCAACCTTTCGGTTAGCAGCCGATCGCGCTAGCCAATTGCCCCACGGAGACAGTCGTGCTCCACTCTCACCATCGTCAAAACATTTCTTCAGAGCTATCACCCCAAAAAAAAGCGCCGCACCACCACCGGTTGGGCTTGAACCTCCGACTTTTTGGTTAACAGCCCATCGCGCTAGCCAATTGCGCCATGGAGACAGTCCTGCACCACTCTCACCACCATCAGAACATATCTTCAAAGCTATCAGCCCAAAGAAAAAAAAGCGCCGCACCACCACCGGGTGGGCTCGAACCTCCAACTTTTCAGGTAACAGCCGATCACGCTAGCCAATTGCGCCACGGAGAAAGTCCTGCTTCACTCTCACCACCATCAGAACATATCTTCAAAGCTATCAGCACAAAGAAAAAAAAAGCGCCCCAGCATCACCGGGTGGGCTCGAACTTCCAACCTTTCGGTTAACAGCCGATCGCGCTAGCCAACTGCGCCAAGGAGACAGTCGTGCTCCACTCTCACCACCATCAGAACATATCTTCAAAGCTATCAGCGCAAAGAAAAAAGCAACACACCACTCCAGGGAGGGCTCGAAACTCCAACCTTTCGGTTAACAGCCGATCGCGCTAGCCAATGGCGCCACGGAGACAGTCCTGCTCCACTCTCACCACCATCAGAACATAATTCAAAGCTATTACCACAAAGAAAAAAGCAACACACCACTCCTGGGAGGGCTCGACACTCCAACGTTTCGGTTAACAGCCGATCGCGCTAGCCCATTGCGCCACGGAGATAGCCTTGCTCCACTCTCAACACCATCAGAACATATCTTCAAAGCTATTAGCGCAAAGAAAAAAAGCGCCGCACCACCACCGGGTGGGCTCGAACCTCCAACCTTTCGGTTAAAAGCCGATCGCGCTAGCCAATCGCGCCACGGAGACAGTCCTGCTCCACTTTCACCACCATCAGAACATATCTTCAAAGCTATTAGTGCAAAGAAAAAAGCAGCACACCACTCCTGGGAGGGCTCGACACTCCAACGTTTCGGTTAACAGCCGATCGCGCTAGCCCATTGCGCCACGGAGATAGCCTTGCTCCACTCTCAACACCATCAGAACATATCTTCAAAGCTATTAGCGCAAAGAAAAAAAGCGCCGCACCACCACCGGGTGGGCTCGAACCTCCAACCTTTCGGTTAAAAGCCGATCGCGCTAGCCAATCGCGCCACGGAGACAGTCCTGCTCCACTTTCACCACCATCAGAACATATCTTCAAAGCTATTAGTGCAAAGAAAAAAGCAGCACACCGTTCCCGGGAGGGCTCAAAACTCCAACCCTTCGGTTTACAGCCGATCGCGCTAGCCCATTGCGCCACGAGGACAGTCTTGCTCCACTCTCACCACCATCAGAACATATCTTCAAAGCTATCAGGGCAAAGAAAAAAGCAACACACCACTCCAGGGTGGGCTCGAACCTCCAACCTTTCGGTTAACAGCCGATCACGCTAGCCAATTGCGCCACGGAGACAGTCCTGCTCCACTCTCACCACCGTCAGAACATTTCTTCAGAGCTATCAGCCCAAAGAAAAAAAAGCGCTGCACCACCACCGGTTGGGCTCGAACCTCCAACCTTTCGGTTAGCAGCCGATCGCGCTAGCCAATTGCCCCACAGAGACAGTCGTGCTCCACTCTCACCATCGTCAAAACATCTCTTCAGAGCTATCACCCCAAAGAAAAAAAAGCGCCGCACCACCACCGGTTGGGCTCGAACCTCCAACCTTTCGGTTAACAGCCGATTGCACTAGCCAATTGCGCCACGAAGACTGTCCTGCTCCACTCTCACCACCATCAGAACATATCTTCAAAGCTAATACCGCAAAGAAAAAAGCAACACACCACTCCTGGGAGGGCTCGAGACTCCAACCTTTCGGTTAACAGCCGATCGCGCTAGCCCATTGTGCCACGGAGGCAGTCTTTCTCCACTCTCACCATCATCAGAACATATCTTCAAAGCTATCAGCACAAAGAAAAAAAAGCGCTGCACCACCACCGTGTGGGCTCGAACCTCCAACCTTTCGGTTAACAGCCAATCGCGCTAGCCCATTGCGCCACGAAGACAGTCTTGCTCCACTCTCACCACCATCAGAACATATCTTCAAAGCTATCAGCGCAAAGGAAAAAGCAACACACCACTCCCGGGAGGGCTCGAAACTCCAACCTTTCGGTCAACAGCCGATCGCGCTAGCCCATTGCGCCACGGAGACAGTCTTGCTCCCTTCTCACCACCATCAGAACATAACTTCAAAGCTATCAGCCCAAAAAAAAGCACCGCACCACCACCGGGTGGGCTCGAACCTCCAACCTTTCGGTTAACAGCCGATCGCGCTAGCCAATTGCGCCACGGAGACAGTCGTGCTCCACTCTCACCACCATCAGAACTTATCTTCAAAGCTATCAGCGCAAAGAAAAAAGCAAAACACCACTCCCGGGAGGGCTCGAACCTCCAACTTTTCGGTTAACAGCCGATCGCGCTGGCCAATTGCGCCACGGAAAAAGTCCTGCTCAACTCTCACCACAATTAGAACATATCTTCAAAGCTATCAGCCCAAAGAAAAAAAAAGCGCCGCACCACCACCGGGTGGGCTCGAACCTCCAACTTCTCGGTTAACAGCCGATCGCGCTAGCCAATTGCGCCACGGGGACCGTCCTGCTCCACTCTCACCACCGTCAGACCATTTTTTTAGAGCTATCACTCCAAAGAAAAAAAAGCGCCGCACCACCACCGGGTGTGCTCGAACCTCCAACCTTTCGGTTGACAGCCGATCGCGCTAGCCAATTGCCCCACGGAGACAGTCGTGCTCCACTCTCACCACCGTCAGAACATCTCTTCAGAGCTATCACCCCAAAGAAAAAAAAGCACCGCACCACCACCGGTTGGGCTAGAACCTCAAACCTTTCGGTTAACAGCCGATCGCGCTAGCCAATTGCGCCACGAAGACTGTCCTGCTTCACTCTCACCACCATCAGAACATATCTTCAAAGTTATTACCGCAAAGAAAAAAGCAACACACCACTCCCGGGAGGGCTCAAAACTCCAACCTTTCGGTTAACAGCCGATCGCGCTAGCCCATTGCGCCACGGAGACAGTCTTGCTCCACTCTCACCACCATCAGAACATATCTCCAAAGCTATCATCGCAAAGAAAAAAGCAACACACCACTCCCGGGAGGGCTCGAAACTCCAACCTTTCGGTCAACAGCCGATCGCGCTAGCCCATTGCGCCACGGAGACAGTCTTGCTCATCTCTCACCACCATCAGAACATATCATCAAAGCTATCAGCCCAAAGAAAAAAAAAGCACGGCACCACCACCGGGTGGGCTCGAACCTCCAACTTTTCGGTTAACAGCCGATCGCGCTGGCCAATTGCGCCACGGAGACAGTCCTGCTCCACTCTCACCACAATTAGAACATATCTTCAAAGCTATCAGCCCAAAGAAAAAAAAAGCGCCGCACCACCACCGGGTGGGCTCGAACCTCCAACCTTTCGGTTAACAGCAGATCGCGCTAGCGAATTGCGCCACGGAGACAATCGTGCTCCACTATCACACCATCAGAACATATCTTCAAAGCTATCAGCGCAAAGAAAAAAAAGTGCCGCACCACCACCGGGTGGGCTCGAACCTCCAACCTTTCGGTTAACAGCCGATCGCGCAAGCCAATTTCGCCACGGAGGCAGTCCTGCTCCACTCTCACCAGCATCAGAACATATCTTCAAAGGTATCAGCCCAAAGAAAAAAAAGCGCCGCACCACCACTGCGTGGGCTCGAACCTCCGACTTTTCGGTTAACAGCCGATCGCGCTAGCCAATTGCGCCACGGAGACAGGCCTGCTCCACTCTCACCACCATCAGAACATATCTTCAAAGCTATCAGCCCAAAGAAAAAAACCACAGCACCACCACCGGGTGGGCTCGAACCTCCAACCTTTCGGTTAACAGCCAATCGCGCTAACCGATTGCGCCACAGAGACAGTCCTGCTTCACTCTCACCACCATCAGAACATATCTTCAATGCTATCAGCACAAAGAAAAAAAAGCGCCCCAGAATCACCGGGTGGGCTCGAACTTTCAACCTTTCGGTTAACAGCCGATCGCGCTAGCCAACTGCGCCAAAGAGACAGTCGTGCTCCACTCTCACCACCATCAGAACATATCTTCAAAGCTATCAGGGCAAAGAAAAAAGCAACACACCACTCCAGGGAGGGCTCGAAACTCCAACCTTTCGGTTAACAGCCGATCGCGCTAGCCAATTGCGCCACGGAGACAGTCCTGCTCTACTCTCACCACCATCAGAACTTTTCTTCAGAGCTATCACCCCAAAGAAAAAAAAGCGCCGAACCACCACCGGTTGGGCTCGAACCTCCAACCTTTCGGTTAGCAGCCGATCGCGCTAGCCAATTGCCCCACGGAGACAGTCGTGCTCCACTCTCACCATCGTCAAAACATTTCTTCAGAGCTATCACCCCAAAAAAAAGCGCCGCACCACCACCGGTTGGGCTCGAACCTCCGACCTTTTGGTTAACAGCCCATCGCGCTAGCCAATTGCGCCATGGAGACAGTCCTGCACCACTCTCACCACCATCAGAACATATCTTCAAAGCTATCAGCCCAAAGAAAAAAAAGCGCCACACCACCACCGGGTGGGCTCGAACCTCCAACTTCTCGGTTAACAGCCGATCGCGCTAGCCAATTGCGCCACGGGGACCGTCCTGCTCCACTCTCACCACCGTCAGACCATTTTTTTAGAGCTATCACTCCAAAGAAAAAAAAGCGCCGCACCACCACCGGGTGTGCTCGAACCTCCAACCTTTCGGTTGACAGCCGATCGCGCTAGCCAATTGCCCCACGGAGACAGTCGTGCTCCACTCTCACCACCGTCAGAACATTTCTTCAGAGCTATCACCCCAAAGAAAAAAAAGCGCCGCACCACCACCGGTTGGGCTAGAACCTCAAACCTTTCGGTTAACAGCCGATCGCGCTAGCCAATTGCGCCACGAAGACTGTCCTGCTTCACTCTCACCACCATCAGAACATATCTTCAAAGTTATTACCGCAAAGAAAAAAGCAACACACCACTCCCAGGAGGGCTCAAAACTCCAACTTTTCTGTTAACAGCCGATCGCGCTAGCCCATTGCGCCACGGAGACAGTCTTGCTCCACTCTCACCACCATCAGAACATATCTCCAAAGCTATCATCGCAAAGAAAAAAGCAACACACCACTCCCGGGAGGGCTCGAAACTCCAACCTTTCGGTCAACAGCCGATCGCGCTAGCCCATTGCGCCACGGAGACAGTCTTGCTCATCTCTCACCACCATCAGAACATATCATCAAAGCTATCAGCCCAAAGAAAAAAAAAGCACGGCACCACCACCGGGTGGGCTCGAACCTCCAACTTTTCGGTTAACAGCCGATCGCGCTGGCCAATTGCGCCACGGAGACAGTCCTGCTCCACTCTCACCACAATTAGAACATATCTTCAAAGCTATCAGCCCAAAGAAAAAAAAAGCGCCGCACCACCACCGGGTGGGCTCGAACCTCCAACCTTTCGGTTAACAGCAGATCGCGCTAGCGAATTGCGCCACGGAGACAATCGTGCTCCACTCTCACCACCATCAGAACATATCTTCAAAGCTATCAGCGCAAAGAAAAAAAAGTGCCGCACCACCACCGGGTGGGCTCGAACCTCCAACCTTTCGGTTAACAGCCGATCGCGCAAGCCAATTTCGCCACGGAGGCAGTCCTGCTCCACTCTCACCAGCATCAGAACATATCTTCAAAGGTATCAGCCCAAAGAAAAAAAAGCGCCGCACCACCACTGCGTGGGCTCGAACCTCCGACTTTTCGGTTAACAGCCGATCGCGCTAGCCAATTGCGCCACGGAGACAGTCCTGCTCCACTCTCACCACCATCAGAACATATCTTCAAAGCTATCAGCCCAAAGAAAAAAACCACAGCACCACCACCGGGTGGGCTCGAACCTCCAACCTTTCGGTTAGCAGCCAATCGCGCTAACCGATTGCGCCACAGAGACAGTCCTGCTTCACTCTCACCACCATCAGAACATATCTTCAATGCTATCAGCACAAAGAAAAAAAAGCGCCCCAGAATCACCGGGTGGGCTCGAACTTTCAACCTTTCGGTTAACAGCCGATCGCGCTAGCCAACTGCGCCAAAGAGACAGTCGTGCTCCACTCTCACCACCATCAGAACATATCTTCAAAGCTATCAGGGCAAAGAAAAAAGCAACACACCACTCCAGGGAGGGCTCGAAACTCCAACCTTTCGGTTAACAGCCGATCGCGCTAGCCAATTGCGCCACGGAGACAGTCCTGCTCTACTCTCACCACCATCAGAACTTTTCTTCAGAGCTATCACCCCAAAGAAAAAAAAGCGCCGAACCACCACCGGTTGGGCTCGAACCTCCAACCTTTCGGTTAGCAGCCGATCGCGCTAGCCAATTGCCCCACGGAGACAGTCGTGCTCCACTCTCACCATCGTCAAAACATTTCTTCAGAGCTATCACCCCAAAAAAAAGCGCCGCACCACCACCGGTTGGGCTCGAACCTCCGACCTTTTGGTTAACAGCCCATCGCGCTAGCCAATTGCGCCATGGAGACAGTCCTGCACCACTCTCACCACCATCAGAACATATCTTCAAAGCTATCAGCCCAAAGAAAAAAAAGCGCCACACCACCACCGGGTGGGCTCGAACCTCCAACTTTTCAGGTAACAGCCGATCACGCTAGCCAATTGCGCCACGGAGACAGTCCTCCTTCACTCTCACCTCCATCAGAACATATCTTCAAAGCTATCAGCACAAAGAAAAAAAAAGCGCCCCAGCATCACCGGGTGGGCTCGAACTTCCAACCTTTCGGTTAACAGCCGATCGCGCTAGCCAACTGCGCCAAGGAGACAGTCGTGCTCCACTCTCACCACCATCAGAACATATATTCAAAGCTATCAGCCCAAAGAAAAAAAAGAACCGCACCACCACCGGGTGGGCTCGAACCTCCAACTTTTCGGTTAACAGCCATACGTGCTAGCCAATTGCGCCACGGAGACAGTCCTGCTCCACTCTCGACCATCAGAACATATCTTCAAAGCTATCAGCACAAAGAAAAAAAAGCGCCGCACCACCACCGGGTGGGCTCGAAACTCCAACCTTTCGGTTAACAGCCGATCGCGCTAGCCAATTGCGCCATGGAGACAGTCCTGCTCCACTCTCACCACCATCAGAACATATCCTCAAAGCTATTACCACAAAAAAAGCAACACACCACTCCTGGGAGGGCTCGAAACTCCAACCTTTCGGTTAACAGCCGATCGCGCTAGCCCATTGCGCCACAGAGACAGCCTTGCTCCACTCTCAACACCATCAGAACATATCTTCAAAGCTATTAGCGCAAAGAAAAAAAGCGCCGCGCCAACACCGGGTGGGCTCGAACCTCCAACCTTTCGGTTGACAGCCGATCGCGCTAGCCAATTGCGCCACGGAGACAGTCCTGCTTCATTTTCACCACCATCAGAACATATCTTCAAAGCTAATAGTGCAAAGAAAAAAGCAACACACCACTCCCGGGAGGGCTCGAAACTCCAAACTTTCGGTTGACAGCCGATCGCGCTAGCCCAATGCGCCACGGGGACAGTCTTGCTCCACTCTCACCACCATCAGAACATATCTTCAAAGCTATCAGCGCAAAAAAAAGCGCCGCACCACCACCGGGTGGGCTCGAACCTCCAAACTTTCGGTTAACAGCCGATCGCGCAAGCCAATTGCGCCACGGAGACAGTCCTGCTCCACTGTCACCACCATCAGAACATATCTTCAAAGCTATCAAC
The DNA here is from genome assembly GCF_043290135.1 of Rhipicephalus microplus. NCBI lineage: Eukaryota > Metazoa > Arthropoda > Arachnida > Ixodida > Ixodidae > Rhipicephalus > Rhipicephalus microplus. The sequence continues at coordinate 3,771,055 of NW_027464602.1, forward strand.
CCAAAGAAAAAAAGCACCGCACCACCACCGGGTGGGCTCGAACCTCCAACCTCTCGGTTAACAGTCAATCGCGCTAGCCAATTGCGCCACGGAGACAGTCCTGCTCCACTCTCACCACCCTCATAACATATCTTCAAATCTATCAGCACAAAGAAAAAAAAGCGCCACACCATCACCGGGTGGGCTCGAACCTCCAACCTTTCGGTTAACAGCCGATCGCGCAAGCCAATTGCGCCACGGAGACAGTCCTGCTCCACTCTCACCACCGTCAAAACATTTATTCAGAGCTATCACCCCAAAGAAAAAAAAGCGCCGCACCACCACCGGGAGGGCTCGAAACTCCAACCTTTCGGTTAACAGCCGATCGCGCTAGTCCATTGCGCCACGGACACAGTCTTGCTCCACTCTCACCACCATCAGAACATATCTTCAAAGCTATCAGCGCAAAGAAAAAAAAGCGCCGCACCACCACCGGGTGGGCTCGAACCTCCAACCTTTTGGTTAACAGCCGATCGCGCTAGCCCATTGCGCCACGGAGACAGTCTTGCTCCCTTCTCACCACCATCAGAACATATCTTCAAAGCTATCAGCCCAAAGAAAAAAAGCGCCGCCCCACCACCGGGTGGGCTCGAACCTCCAACCTTTCGGTTAACAGCCGATCGCACTAGCCAATTGCGCCACGGAGACAGTCGTGCTCCACTCTTACCACCATCAGAACATATCTTCAAAGCTATCAGCGCAAAGAAAAAAGCAACACACCACTCCCGGGAGGGCTCGAACCTCCAACTTTTGGGTTAACAGCCGATCGCGCTGGCCAATTGCGCCACGGAGGCAGTCCTGCTGCACTCTCACCACCATTAGAACATACCTTTCAAGCTATCAGCCGAAAGAATAAAAAGCGCCAACACCACCGGGTGGGCTCGAACCTCCAACCTTTTGGTTAACGGCCGATCGCGCTAGCCAATTGCGCCACGGAGACAATCGTGCTCCACGCTCACCACCATCAGAACATATCTTCAAAGCTATCAGCGCAAAGAAAAAAGCAACACACACCAACCCGGGAAGGCTCGAACCTCCAACTTTTTGGTTAACAGCCGATCGCGCTAACCAATGGCGCCACGGGGACAGTCCTGCTCCACTCTCACCACCGTCAGAACATTTCTTCAGAGCTATCAGCCCAAAGAAAAAAAATTCGCCGCACCACCACCGGGTGGGCTCGAACCTCCACCCTTTCGATTAACAGCCGATCGCGCTAGCCCACTGCGCCACAGAGACAGTCGTGCTCCACTCTAACCACCGTCAGACCATTTCTTCAGAGCTATCGCCCCAAAGAAAAAAAAAGCACCGCACCACCACCGGGTGGGCTCGAACCTCCAACCTCTCGGTTAACAGCCGATCGCACTAGCCAATTGCGCCACGGAGACAGTCCCGCTCAACTCTCACCGCCGTCAGAACATTTCTTCAGAGCTATCAGCCCAAAAAAAAAGCGCCACACCACCACCGGGTGGGCTCGAAACTCCAACCTTTCGGTTAACAGCCGATCGCGCTAGCCAATCGCGCCACGGAGACAGTTCTGCTCCACTCTCACTACCACCAGAACATATCTTCAAAGCTATCAGTGCAAAGAAAAAAGCAACACACCACTCCCGGGAGGGCTCGAAACTCCAACCTTTCGGTTAACAGCCCATCGCGCTAGCCCTATGCGCCACGGGGACAGTCTTGCTCCACACTCACCACTATCAGAACATATCTTCAAAGCTATCAGCGCAAAGAAAAAAAAGCGCCGCACCACCACCGGGTGGGCTCGAACCTCCAGCCTTTCGGTTAATAGCCGATCGCGCAAGCCAATTGCGCCACGGAGACAGTCCTGCTCCACTCTCACCACCGTCAAAACATTTATTCAGAGCTATCACCCCAAAGAAAAAAAAAAGCGCCGCACCCACACCGGGAGGGCTCGAAACTCCAACCTTTCGGTTAACAGCTGATCGCACTCGCCAATTGCGCCACGGAGGCAGTCGTGCTCCACTTTCACCACCATCAGAACATATCTTCAAAGCTATTAGTGCAAAGAAAAAAGCAACACACCATTCCCGGGAGGGCTCGAAACTCCAACCCTTCGGTTTACAGCCGATCGCGCTAGCCCATTGCGCCTCAAGGACAGTCTTGCTCCACTCTCACCACCATCAGAACATATCTTCAAAGCTATCAGCACAAAGAAAAAAAAAGCGCCGCACCACCACCGGGTGGGCTCGAACCTCCAACCTTTCAGTTAACAGCCGATTGCGCAAGCCAATTGCGCCACGGAGACAGTCCTTCTCCACTCTCACCACCATCAGAACATATCTTCAAAGCTATCAGCCCAAAGAAAAAAAGCACCGCACCACCACCGGGTGGGCTCGAACTTCCAACCTTTCGGTTAACAGCCAATCGCGCCAGCCAATTGCGCCACGGAAACAGTCCTGCTTCACTCTCACCACCATCAGAACATATCTTCAAAGCTATCAGCACAAAGAAAAAAAGCGCCGCACCATCATCGGGTGGGCTCGAACCTCCAACCTTTCGGTTAACAGCCGATCGCGCATGCCAATTGCGCCACGGAGACAGTCCTGCTCCACACTCACCACCGTCAAAACATTTATTCAGAGCTATCACCCCAAAGAAAAAAAAGCGCCGCACCACCACCGGGTGGGCTCGAACCTCCAACCTTTCAGTTAACAGCCGATTGCGCTAGCGAATCGCGCCACGGAGACAGTCCTGCTCCCCTCTCACCACCATCAGAACATATCTTCAAAGTTATCAGCCCAAAGAAAAAAAGCGCCGCACCACCACCGGGTGGGCTCGAAACTCCAACCTTTCGGTTAACAGCCGATCGCGCTAGCCAATTGCGCCATGGAGACAGTCCTGCTCCACTCTCACCACCATCAGAACATATCCTCAAAGCTATTACCACAAAAAAAAGCAACACACCACTCCTGGGAGGGCTCGAAACTCCAACCTTTCGGTTAACAGCCGATCGCGCTAGCCCATTGCGCCACAGAGACAGCCTTGCTCCACTCTCAACACCATCAGAACATATCTTCAAAGCTATTAGCGCAAAGAAAAAAAGCGCCGCGCCAACACCGGGTGGGCTCGAACCTCCAACCTTCCGGTTGATAGCCGATCGCGCTAGCCAATTGCGCCACGGAGACAGTCCTGCTTCATTTTCACCACCATCAGAACATATCTTCAAAGCTAATAGTGCAAAGAAAAAAGCAACACACCACTCCCGGGAGGGCTCGAAACTCCAAACTTTCGGTTGACAGCCGATCGCGCTAGCCCAACGCGCCACGGGGACAGTCTTGCTCCACTGTCACCACCATTAGAACATATCTTCAAAGCTATCAGCCCAAAAAAAAAGCACCGCACCACCACCGGGTGGGCTCGAACCTCCAACCTCTCGGTTAACAGTCAATCGCGCTAGCCAATTGCGCCACGGAGACGGTCCTGCTCCACTCTCACCACCCTCATAACATATCTTCAAATCTATCAGCACAAAGAAAAAAAAGCGCCACACCATCACCGGGTGGGCTCGAACCTCCAACCTTTCGGTTAACAGCCGATCGCGCAAGCCAATTGCGCCGCGGAGACAGTCCTGCTCCACTCTCACCACCGTCAAAACATTTATTCAGAGCTATCACCCCAAAGAAAAAAAAGCGCCGCACCACCACCGGGAGGGCTCGAAACTCCAACCTTTCGGTTAACAGCCGATCGCGCTAGTCCATTGCGCCACGGACACAGTCTTGCTCCACTCTCACCACCATCAGAACATATCTTCAAAGCTATCAGCGCAAAGAAAAAAAAGCGCCGCACCACCACCGGGTGGGCTCGAACCTCCAACCTTTTGGTTAACAGCCGATCGCGCTAGCCCATTGCGCCACGGAGACAGTCTTGCTCCCTTCTCACCACCATCAGAACATATCTTCAAAGCTATCAGCCCAAAGAAAAAAAGCGCCGCACCACCACCGGGTGGGCTCGAACCTCCAACCTTTCGGTTAACAGCCGATCGCACTAGCCAATTGCGCCACGGAGACAGTCGTGCTCCACTCTTACCACCATCAGAACATATCTTCAAAGCTATCAGCGCAAAGAAAAAAGCAACACACCACTCCCGGGAGGGCTCGAACCTCCAACTTTTGGGTTAATAGCCGATCGCGCTGGCCAATTGCGCCACGGAGGCAGTCCTGCTGCACTCTCACCACCATTAGAACATACCTTTCAAGCTATCAGCCCAAAGAATAAAAAGCGCCGACACCACCGGGTGGGCTCGAACCTCCAACCTTTTGGTTAACGGCCGATCGCGCTAGCCAATTGCGCCACGGAGACAATCGTGCTCCACGCTCACCACCATCAGAACATATCTTCAAAGCTATCAGCGCAAAGAAAAAAGCAACACACACCCACCCGGGAAGGCTCGAACCTCCAACTTTTTGGTTAACAGCCGATCGCGCTAACCAATGGCGCCACGGGGACAGTCCTGCTCCACTCTCACCACCGTCAGAACATTTCTTCAGAGCTATCAGCCCAAAGAAAAAAAAGCGCCGCACCACCACCGGGTGGGCTCGAACCTCCAACCTTTCGGTTAACAGCCGATCGCGTTAGCCCACTGCGCCACAGAGACAGTCGTGCTCCACTCTAACCACCGTCAGACCATTTCTTCAGAGCTATTACCACAAAGAAAAAAAAAGCGCCGCAACACCACCGGGTGGGATCGAACCTCCAACCTTTCGGTTAACAGCCGATCGCGCTAGCCAATTGCGCCACGAAGACAGTCCTGCTGCACCCTCACCACCATCAGAACATATCTTCAAAGCTATTACCGCAAAGAAAAAAGCAACACACCACTCCCGGGAGGGCTCGAAATTCCAACCTTTCGGTTAACAGCCGATCGCGCTAGCCCATTGCGCCACGGACACAGTCTTGCTCCACTCTCACCACCATCAGAACATATCTTCAAACTATCAGGGCAAAAAAAAGCGCCGCACCACCACTGGGTGGGCTCGAAATTCCAACCTTTTGGTTAACAGCCGATCGCGCTTGCCCATTGCGCCACGGGGACAGTCTTGCTCCACTCTCACCACCATCAGAACATATCTTCAAAGCTATCAGCGCAAAGAAAAAAAAACCGCCGCACCACCACCGGGTGGGCTCGAACCTCCAACCTTTCGGTTAACAGCCGATCGCGCTAGCCAATTGCGCCACGGAGACAGTCTTGCTCCGCTCTCAACACCATCAGAACATATCTTCAAAGCTACAAGCGCAAAGAAAAAAAAGCGCCGCACCACCACCGGGTGGGCTCGAACATCCAACCTTTCGGTTAACAGCCTATCGCGCTAGCCAATTGCGCCACGGGGACAGTCTTGCTCCACTCTCACCATCATCAGAACATATCTTCAAAGCTATCAGCGCAAAGAAAAAAAAGCGCCGCACCACCACCGGGTGGGCTCGAACCTCCAACCTTTCGGTTAACAGCCGATCGCGCTAGCCAATTGCGCCAGGGAGACAGTCCTGCTCCACTCTCACCACCATCAGAACATATCTTCAAAGCTATCAGCCCAAACAAAAAAAAGCACCGCACCACCACCGGGTGGGCTCGAACCTCCAACCATCCGTTTAACAGCCAATCGCGCTAGCCAATTGCGCCACGGAGACAGTCCTGCTCCACTCTCACCACCATCAGAACATATCTTCAAAGCTATCAGCACAAAGAAAAAAAAGCGCCGCACCACCACCGGGTGGGCTCTAAACTCCAACCTTTCGGTTAACAGCCGATAGCGCTAGCCAATTGCGCCATGGAGACAGTCCTGCTCCACTCTCACCACCATCAGAACATATCTTCAAAGCTATTACCACAAAGAAAAAAGCAACACACCACTCCTGGGAGGGCTCGAACCTCCAACCTTTTGGTTAACAGCCGATCGCGCAAGCCAATTGCGCCACGGAGACAGTCCTGCTCCACTCTTACCACCATCAGAACATATCTTCAAAGCTATCAGCCCAAAGAAAAAAAAACACCGCACCACCACCGGGTGGGCTCGAACCTCCAACCTTTCGGTTAACAGCCAATCGCGCTAGCCAATTGCGCCACGGAGACAGTCCTGCTCCACTCTCACCACCATCATAACATATCTTCAAAGCTATCAGCACAAAGAAAAAAAAGCGCCGCACCACCACCGGGTGGGCTCGAAACTCCAACCTTTCGGTTAACAGCCGATCGCGCTAGCCAATTGCGCCATGGAGACAGTCCTGCTCCACTCTCACCACCATCAGAACATAATTCAAAGCTATTACCACAAAGAAAAAAGCAACACACCACTCCTGGGAGGGCTCGACACTCCAACGTTTCGGTTAACAGCCGATCGCGCTAGCCCATTGCGCCACGGAGATAGTCTTGCTCCACTCTCAACACCATCAGAACATATCTTCAAAGCTATTAGCGCAAAGAAAAAAAGCGCCGCACCACCACCGGGTGGGCTCGAACCTCCAACCTTTCGGTTAAAAGCCGATCGCGCTAGCCAATCGCGCCACGGAGACAGTCCTGCTCCACTTTCACCACCATCAGAACATATCTTCAAAGCTATTAGTGCAAAGAAAAAAGCAGCACACCGTTCCCGGGAGGGCTCAAAACTCCAACCCTTCGGTTTACAGCCGATCGCGCTAGCCCATTGCGCCACGAGGACAGTCTTGCTCCACTCTCACCACCATCAGAACATATCTTCAAAGCTATCAGGGCAAAGAAAAAAGCAACACACCACTCCAGGGTGGGCTCGAACCTCCAACCTTTCGGTTAACAGCCGATCACGCTAGCCAATTGCGCCACGGAGACAGTCCTGCTCCACTCTCACCACCGTCAGAACATTTCTTCAGAGCTATCAGCCCAAAGAAAAAAAAGCGCTGCACCACCACCGGTTGGGCTCGAACCTCCAACCTTTCGGTTAGCAGCCGATCGCGCTAGCCAATTGCCCCACAGAGACAGTCGTGCTCCACTCTCACCATCGTCAAAACATCTCTTCAGAGCTATCACCCCAAAGAAAAAAAAGCGCCGCACCACCACCGGTTGGGCTCGAACCTCCAACCTTTCGGTTAACAGCCGATTGCACTAGCCAATTGCGCCACGAAGACTGTCCTGCTCCACTCTCACCACCATCAGAACATATCTTCAAAGCTAATACCGCAAAGAAAAAAGCAACACACCACTCCTGGGAGGGCTCGAGACTCCAACCTTTCGGTTAACAGCCGATCGCGCTAGCCCATTGTGCCACGGAGGCAGTCTTTCTCCACTCTCACCATCATCAGAACATATCTTCAAAGCTATCAGCACAAAGAAAAAAAAGCGCTGCACCACCACCGTGTGGGCTCGAACCTCCAACCTTTCGGTTAACAGCCAATCGCGCTAGCCCATTGCGCCACGAAGACAGTCTTGCTCCACTCTCACCACCATCAGAACATATCTTCAAAGCTATCAGCGCAAAGGAAAAAGCAACACACCACTCCCGGGAGGGCTCGAAACTCCAACCTTTCGGTCAACAGCCGATCGCGCTAGCCCATTGCGCCACGGAGACAGTCTTGCTCCCTTCTCACCACCATCAGAACATAACTTCAAAGCTATCAGCCCAAAAAAAAGCACCGCACCACCACCGGGTGGGCTCGAACCTCCAACCTTTCGGTTAACAGCCGATCGCGCTAGCCAATTGCGCCACGGAGACAGTCGTGCTCCACTCTCACCACCATCAGAACTTATCTTCAAAGCTATCAGCGCAAAGAAAAAAGCAAAACACCACTCCCGGGAGGGCTCGAACCTCCAACTTTTCGGTTAACAGCCGATCGCGCTGGCCAATTGCGCCACGGAAAAAGTCCTGCTCAACTCTCACCACAATTAGAACATATCTTCAAAGCTATCAGCCCAAAGAAAAAAAAAGCGCCGCACCACCACCGGGTGGGCTCGAACCTCCAACTTCTCGGTTAACAGCCGATCGCGCTAGCCAATTGCGCCACGGGGACCGTCCTGCTCCACTCTCACCACCGTCAGACCATTTTTTTAGAGCTATCACTCCAAAGAAAAAAAAGCGCCGCACCACCACCGGGTGTGCTCGAACCTCCAACCTTTCGGTTGACAGCCGATCGCACTAGCCAATTGCCCCACGGAGACAGTCGTGCTCCACTCTCACCACCGTCAGAACATTTCTTCAGAGCTATCACCCCAAAGAAAAAAAAGCGCCGCACCACCACCGGTTGGGCTAGAACCTCAAACCTTTCGGTTAACAGCCGATCGCGCTAGCCAATTGCGCCACGAAGACTGTCCTGCTTCACTCTCACCACCATCAGAACATATCTTCAAAGTTATTACCGCAAAGAAAAAAGCAACACACCACTCCCGGGAGGGCTCAAAACTCCAACCTTTCGGTTAACAGCCGATCGCGCTAGCCCATTGCGCCACGGAGACAGTCTTGCTCCACTCTCACCACCATCAGAACATATCTCCAAAGCTATCATCGCAAAGAAAAAAGCAACACACCACTCCCGGGAGGGCTCGAAACTCCAACCTTTCGGTCAACAGCCGATCGCGCTAGCCCATTGCGCCACGGAGACAGTCTTGCTCATCTCTCACCACCATCAGAACATATCATCAAAGCTATCAGCCCAAAGAAAAAAAAAGCACGGCACCACCACCGGGTGGGCTCGAACCTCCAACTTTTCGGTTAACAGCCGATCGCGCTGGCCAATTGCGCCACGGAGACAGTCCTGCTCCACTCTCACCACAATTAGAACATATCTTCAAAGCTATCAGCCCAAAGAAAAAAAAAGCGCCGCACCACCACCGGGTGGGCTCGAACCTCCAACCTTTCGGTTAACAGCAGATCGCGCTAGCGAATTGCGCCACGGAGACAATCGTGCTCCACTCTCACCACCATCAGAACATATCTTCAAAGCTATCAGCGCAAAGAAAAAAAAGTGCCGCACCACCACCGGGTGGGCTCGAACCTCCAACCTTTCGGTTAACAGCCGATCGCGCAAGCCAATTTCGCCACGGAGGCAGTCCTGCTCCACTCTCACCAGCATCAGAACATATCTTCAAAGGTATCAGCCCAAAGAAAAAAAAGCGCCGCACCACCACTGCGTGGGCTCGAACCTCCGACTTTTCGGTTAACAGCCGATCGCGCTAGCCAATTGCGCCACGGAGACAGGCCTGCTCCACTCTCACCACCATCAGAACATATCTTCAAAGCTATCAGCCCAAAGAAAAAAACCACAGCACCACCACCGGGTGGGCTCGAACCTCCAACCTTTCGGTTAACAGCCAATCGCGCTAACCGATTGCGCCACAGAGACAGTCCTGCTTCACTCTCACCACCATCAGAACATATCTTCAATGCTATCAGCACAAAGAAAAAAAAGCGCCCCAGAATCACCGGGTGGGCTCGAACTTTCAACCTTTCGGTTAACAGCCGATCGCGCTAGCCAACTGCGCCAAAGAGACAGTCGTGCTCCACTCTCACCACCATCAGAACATATCTTCAAAGCTATCAGGGCAAAGAAAAAAGCAACACACCACTCCAGGGAGGGCTCGAAACTCCAACCTTTCGGTTAACAGCCGATCGCGCTAGCCAATTGCGCCACGGAGACAGTCCTGCTCTACTCTCACCACCATCAGAACTTTTCTTCAGAGCTATCACCCCAAAGAAAAAAAAGCGCCGAACCACCACCGGTTGGGCTCGAACCTCCAACCTTTCGGTTAGCAGCCGATCGCGCTAGCCAATTGCCCCACGGAGACAGTCGTGCTCCACTCTCACCATCGTCAAAACATTTCTTCAGAGCTATCACCCCAAAAAAAAGCGCCGCACCACCACCGGTTGGGCTCGAACCTCCGACCTTTTGGTTAACAGCCCATCGCGCTAGCCAATTGCGCCATGGAGACAGTCCTGCACCACTCTCACCACCATCAGAACATATCTTCAAAGCTATCAGCCCAAAGAAAAAAAAGCGCCACACCACCACCGGGTGGGCTCGAACCTCCAACTTCTCGGTTAACAGCCGATCGCGCTAGCCAATTGCGCCACGGGGACCGTCCTGCTCCACTCTCACCACCGTCAGACCATTTTTTTAGAGCTATCACTCCAAAGAAAAAAAAGCGCCGCACCACCACCGGGTGTGCTCGAACCTCCAACCTTTCGGTTGACAGCCGATCGCGCTAGCCAATTGCCCCACGGAGACAGTCGTGCTCCACTCTCACCACCGTCAGAACATTTCTTCAGAGCTATCACCCCAAAGAAAAAAAAGCGCCGCACCACCACCGGTTGGGCTAGAACCTCAAACCTTTCGGTTAACAGCCGATCGCGCTAGCCAATTGCGCCACGAAGACTGTCCTGCTTCACTCTCACCACCATCAGAACATATCTTCAAAGTTATTACCGCAAAGAAAAAAGCAACACACCACTCCCAGGAGGGCTCAAAACTCCAACTTTTCTGTTAACAGCCGATCGCGCTAGCCCATTGCGCCACGGAGACAGTCTTGCTCCACTCTCACCACCATCAGAACATATCTCCAAAGCTATCATCGCAAAGAAAAAAGCAACACACCACTCCCGGGAGGGCTCGAAACTCCAACCTTTCGGTCAACAGCCGATCGCGCTAGCCCATTGCGCCACGGAGACAGTCTTGCTCATCTCTCACCACCATCAGAACATATCATCAAAGCTATCAGCCCAAAGAAAAAAAAAAGCACGGCACCACCACCGGGTGGGCTCGAACCTCCAACTTTTCGGTTAACAGCCGATCGCGCTGGCCAATTGCGCCACGGAGACAGTCCTGCTCCACTCTCACCACAATTAGAACATATCTTCAAAGCTATCAGCCCAAAGAAAAAAAAAGCGCCGCACCACCACCGGGTGGGCTCGAACCTCCAACCTTTCGGTTAACAGCAGATCGCGCTAGCGAATTGCGCCACGGAGACAATCGTGCTCCACTCTCACCACCATCAGAACATATCTTCAAAGCTATCAGCGCAAAGAAAAAAAAGTGCCGCGCCACCACCGGGTGGGCTCGAACCTCCAACCTTTCGGTTAACAGCCGATCGCGCAAGCCAATTTCGCCACGGAGGCAGTCCTGCTCCACTCTCACCAGCATCAGAACATATCTTCAAAGGTATCAGCCCAAAGAAAAAAAAGCGCCGCACCACCACTGCGTGGGCTCGAACCTCCGACTTTTCGGTTAACAGCCGATCGCGCTAGCCAATTGCGCCACGGAGACAGTCCTGCTCCACTCTCACCACCATCAGAACATATCTTCAAAGCTATCAGCCCAAAGAAAAAAACCACAGCACCACCACCGGGTGGGCTCGAACCTCCAACCTTTCGGTTAACAGCCAATCGCGCTAACCGATTGCGCCACAGAGACAGTCCTGCTTCACTCTCACCACCATCAGAACATATCTTCAATGCTATCAGCACAAAGAAAAAAAAGCGCCCCAGAATCACCGGGTGGGCTCGAACTTTCAACCTTTCGGTTAACAGCCGATCGCGCTAGCCAACTGCGCCAAAGAGACAGTCGTGCTCCACTCTCACCACCATCAGAACATATCTTCAAAGCTATCAGGGCAAAGAAAAAAGCAACACACCACTCCAGGGAGGGCTCGAAACTCCAACCTTTCGGTTAACAGCCGATCGCGCTAGCCAATTGCGCCACGGAGACAGTCCTGCTCTACTCTCACCACCATCAGAACTTTTCTTCAGAGCTATCACCCCAAAGAAAAAAAAGCGCCGAACCACCACCGGTTGGGCTCGAACCTCCAACCTTTCGGTTAGCAGCCGATCGCGCTAGCCAATTGCCCCACGGAGACAGTCGTGCTCCACTCTCACCATCGTCAAAACATTTCTTCAGAGCTATCACCCCAAAAAAAAGCGCCGCACCACCACCGGTTGGGCTCGAACCTCCGACCTTTTGGTTAACAGCCCATCGCGCTAGCCAATTGCGCCATGGAGACAGTCCTGCACCACTCTCACCACCATCAGAACATATCTTCAAAGCTATCAGCCCAAAGAAAAAAAAGCGCCACACCACCACCGGGTGGGCTCGAACCTCCAACTTTTCAGGTAACAGCCGATCACGCTAGCCAATTGCGCCACGGAGACAGTCCTCCTTCACTCTCACCTCCATCAGAACATATCTTCAAAGCTATCAGCACAAAGAAAAAAAAAGCGCCCCAGCATCACCGGGTGGGCTCGAACTTCCAACCTTTCGGTTAACAGCCGATCGCGCTAGCCAACTGCGCCAAGGAGACAGTCGTGCTCCACTCTCACCACCATCAGAACATATCTTCAAAGCTATCAGCGCAAAGAAAAAAGCAACACACCACTCAAGGGAGGGCTCGAAACTCCAACCTTTCGGTTAACAGCCGATCGCGCTAGCCAATGGCGCCACGGAGACAGGCCTGCTCCATTCTTACCACCATTAGAACATATCTTCAAAGCTATCAGCCCAAAGAAAAAAAAGCGCCGCCCCACCAACGGGTGGGCTCGAACCTCGAACTTTCCGGTTAACAGCCAATCACGCTAGCCAATTGCGCCACGGAGACAGTCCTGCTCCACTCTCACCACCATCAGAACATATCTTCAAAGCTATCAGCCCAAAAAAAAGCGCCGCACCACCACCGGGTGGGCTCGAACCTCCAACTTTTCGGTTAACAGCCGATCACGCTAGCCAATTGCACCATGGAGATAGTCCTGATCCACTCTCACCACCATCAGAACATATCTTCAAAGCTATCAGCCCACAGAAAAAAAAGCGCCGCACCACCACCGGGTGGGCTCGAACCTCCAACCTTTCGGTTAACAGCAGATCGCGCTAGCGAATTGCGCCACGGAGACAATCGTGCTCCACTCTCACCACCATCAGAACATATCTTCAAAGCTATCAGCCCAAAGAAAAAAAAGCGCCGCACCACCACTGCGTGGGCTCGAACCTCCGACTTTTCGGTTAACAGCCGATCGCGCTAGCCAATTGCGCCACGGAGACAGTCCTGCTCCACTCTCACCACCATCAGAACATATCTTCAAAGCTATCAGCCCAAAGAAAAAAACCACAGCACCACCAACGGGTGGGCTCGAACCTCGAACTTTCCGGTTAACAGCCAATCACGCTAGCCAATTGCGCCATGGAGACAGTCCTGCTTCACTCTCACCAACATCAGAACATATCTTCAATGCTATCAGCACAAAGAAAAAAAAGCGCCCCAGCATCACCGGGTGGGCTCGAACTTTCAACCTTTCGGTTAACAGCCGATCGCGCTAGCCAACTGCGCCAAAGAGACAGTCGTGCTCCACTCTCACCACCATCAGAACATATCTTCAAAGCTATCAGGGCAAAGAAAAAAGCAACACACCACTCCAGGGAGGGCTCAAAATCCCAACCTTTCGGTTAACAGCCGATCGCGCTAGCCAATTGCGCCACGGAGACAGTCCTGCTCTACTCTCACCACCATCAGAACTTTTCTTCAGAGCTATCACCCCAAAGAAAAAAAAGCGCCGAACCACCACCGGTTGGGCTCGAACCTCCAACCTTTCGGTTAGCAGCCGATCGCGCTAGCCAATTGCCCCACGGAGACAGTCGTGCTCCACTCTCACCATCGTCAAAACATTTCTTCAGAGCTATCACCCCAAAAAAAAGCGCCGCACCACCACCGGTGGGGCTCGAACCTCCGACCTTTTGGTTAACAGCCCATCGCGCTAGCCAATTGCGCCATGGAGACAGTCCTGCACCACTCTCAACACCATCAGAACATATCTTCAAAGCTATCAGCCCAAAGAAAAAAAAGCGCCGCACCACCACCGGGTGGGCTCGAACCTCCAACTTTTCAGGTAACAGCCGATCACGCTAGCCAATTGCGCCACGGAGACAGTCCTGCTTCACTCTCACCACCATCAGAACATATCTTCAAAGCTATCAGCACAAAGAAAAAAAAAGCGCCCCAGCATCACCAGGTGGGCTCGAACTTCCAACCTTTCGGTTAACAGCCGATCGCGCTAGCCAACTGCGCCAAGGAGACAGTCGTGCTCCACTCTCACCACCATCAGAACATATCTTCAAAGCTATCAGCGCAAAGAAAAAAGCAACACACCACTCCAGGGAGGGCTCGAAACTCCAACCTTTCGGTTAACAGCCGATCGCGCTAGCCAATGGCGCCACGGAGACAGTCCTGCTCCATTCTTACCACCATTAGAACATATCTTCAAAGATATCAGCCCAAAGAAAAAAAAGCGCCGCCCCACCGACGGGTGGGCTCGAACCTCGAACTTTCCGGTTAACAGCCAATCACGCTAGCCAATTGCGCCACGGAGACAGTCCTGCTCCACTCTCACCACCATCACAACATATCTTCAAAGCTATCAGCCCAAAAAAAAAGCGCCGCACCACCACCGGGTGGGCTCGAACCTCCAACTTTTCGGTTAACAGCCGATCACGCTAGCCAATTGCACCATGGAGACAGTCCTGATCCACTCTCACCACCATCAGAACATATCTTCAAAGCTATCAGCCCACAGAAAAAAAGCGCCGCACCACCACCGGGTGGGCTCGAACCTCCAACTATTCGGTTAACAGCCGATCACGCTAGCCAATTGCTCCACGGAGACAGTCCTGCTTCACTCTCACCACCATCATAACATATCTTCAAAGCTATCAGCCCAAAGAAAAAAAAGCGCCGCACCACCACCGGGTGGGCTCGAACTACCAACTTCTCGGTTAACAGCCGATCACGCTAGCGAATTGCGCCACGGAGACAGTCCTGCTCCACTCTCACCACCATCAGAACATATCTTCAAAGCTATCAGCCCAAAGAAAAAAAAGCGCCGCACCACCACCGGGTGGGCTCGAACCTCCAACTTTTCGGTTAACAGCCGATCACGCTAGCCAATCGCGCCACGGAGACAGTCCTGCTTCACTCTCACCACCATCATAACATATCTTCAAAGCTATCAGCCCAAAGAAAAAAAAAGCGCCGCACCACCACCGGTTGGGCTCGAACCTCCAACTTTTCGGTTAACAGCCGATCGCGCTAGCCAATTGCGCCACGAAGACAGTCCTGCTCCACTCTCACCACCATCAGAACATATTTTCAAAGCTAGTACCGCAAAGAAAAAAGCAACAAACCACTCCTGGGAGGGCTCGAAACTCCAACCTTTCGGTCAACAGCCGATCGCGCTAGCCCATTGCGCCACGGAGACAGTCTTGCTCATCTCTCACCACCATCAGAACATATCATCAAAGCTATCAGCCCAAAGAAAAAAAAGCACGGCACCACCACCGGGTGGGCTCGAACCTCCAACTTTTCGGTTAACAGCCGATCGCGCTGGCCAATTGCGCCACGGAGACAGTCCTGCTCCACTCTCACCACAAATAGAACATATCTTCAAAGCTATCAGCCCAAAGAAAAAAAGGCGCCGCACCACCACCGGGTGGGCTCGAAACTCTAACCTTTCGGTTAACAGCCGATCGCGCTAGCCAATTGCGCCACGGAGACAGTCCTGCTCCACTCTCACCACCGTCAGAACATTTCTTCAGAGCTATCAGCCCAAAGAAAAAAAAAAGCGCTGCACCACCACCGGGTGGGCTCGAACCTCCAACCTTACGGTTAACAGCCGATCGCGCTAGCCAATTGCCCCACGGAGACAGTCGTGCTCCACTCTCACCATCGTCAGAACATTTCTTCAGATCTATCACCCCAAAGAAAAAAAAAGCGCCGCACCACCACCGGTTGGGCTCGAACCTCCAACTTTTCGGTTAACAGCCGATCGCGCTAGCCAATTGCGCCACGAAGACAGTCCTGCTCCACTCTCACCACCATCAGAACATATTTTCAAAGCTAGTACCGCAAAGAAAAAAGCAACAAACCACTCCTGGGAGGGCTCGAGACTCCAACCTTTCGGTTAACAGCGGATCGCGCTAGCCCATTGCGCCACGGAGGCAGTCTTGCTCCACTCTCACCATCATCAGAACATATCTTCAAAGCTATAAGCGCAAAGAAAAAAAAAGCGCTGCACCACCACCGGGTGGGCTCGAACCTCCATCCTTTCGGTTAATAGCCGATCGCGCTAGCCCATTGCGCCACGGAGACAGTCTTGCCCCACTCTCACCACCATCAAAACATATCTTCAAAGCTATCAGCGCAAAGAAAAAAAAGCGCCGCACCACCACCGGGTGTGCTCGAACCTCCAACCTTTCGGTTAACAGCCGATCGCGCTAGCCAATTGCGCCAGGGAGGCAGTCCTGCTCCACTCTCACCACCATCAGAACATATCTTCAAAGCTATCAGCACAAAGAAAAAAAAGCGCCGCACCACCACCGGGTAGGCTCGAAACTCCAACCTTTCAGTTAAAAGCCGATCGCGCTAGCCAATTGCGCCATGGAGACAGTCCTGCTTCCTCTCACCACCATGAGAACATAACTTCAAAGCTATCAGCCCAAAGAAAAAAAAGCACCGCACCACCACCGGGTTGGCTCGAACCTCCAACCTTTCGGTTAACAGCCGCTCGCGCTAGCCAATTGCCCCGAGGAGACAGTCGTGCTCCACTCTCACCACCGTCAGAACATTTCTTCAGAGCTATCACCCCAAAGAAAAAAAAGCGCCGCACCACCACCGGTTGGGCTCGAACCTCAAACCTTTCGGTTAACAGCCGATCGCGCTAGCCAATTGCGCCACGAAGACAGTCCTGCTTCACTCTCAACACCATCAGAACATATCTTCAAAGCTATTACCGCAAAGAAAAAAGCAACACACCACTCCCGGGAGGGCTCGAAACTCCAACCTTTCGGTCAACAGCCGATCGCGCTAGCCCATTGCGCCACGGAGACAGTCTTGCTCATCTCTCACCACCATCAGAACATATCATCAAAGCTATCAGCCCAAAGAAAAAAAAGCACGGCACCACCACCGGGTGGGCTCGAACCTCCAACTTTTCGGTTAACAGCCGATCGCGCTGGCCAATTGCGCCACGGAGACAGTCCTGCTCCACTCTCACCACAAATAGAACATATCTTCAAAGCTATCAGCCCAAAGAAAAAAAGGCGCCGCACCACCACCGGGTGGGCTCGAAACTCTAACCTTTCGGTTAACAGCCGATCGCGCTAGCCAATTGCGCCACGGAGACAGTCCTGCTCCACTCTCACCACCATCAGAACATATCTTCAAAGCTATCAGCGCAAAGAAAAAAAAGTGCCGCACCACCACCGGGTGGGCTCGAACCTCCAACCTTTCGGTTAACAGCCGATCGCACAAGCCAATTTCGCCACGGAGGCAGTCCTGCTCCACTCTCACCAGCATCAGAACATATCTTCAAAGGTATCAGCCCAAAGAAAAAAAAGAGCCGCACCACCACTGCGTGGGCTCGAACCTCCGACTTTTCGGTTAACAGCCGATCGCGCTAGCCAATTGCGCCACGGAGACAGTCCTGCTCCACTCTCACCACCATCAGAACATATCTTCAAAGCTATCAGCCCAAAGAAAAAAACCACAGCACCACCACCGGGTGGGCTCGAACCTCCAACCTTTCGGTTAACAGCCAATCGCGCTAACCAATTGCGCCACGGAGACAGTCCTGCTTCACTCTCACCACCATCAGAAGATATCTTCAATGCTATCAGCACAAAGAAAAAAAAGCGCCCCAGCATCACCGGGTGGGCTCGAACTTTCAACCTTTCGGTTAACAGCCGATCGCGCTAGCCAACTGCGCCAAAGAGACAGTCGTGCTCCACTCTCACCACCATCAGAACATATCTTCAAAGCTATCAGGGCAAAGAAAAAAGCAACACACCACTCCAGGGAGGGCTCGAAACTCCAACCTTTCGGTTAACAGCCGATCGCGCTAGCCAATTGCGCCACGGAGACAGTCCTGCTCTACTCTCACCACCATCAGAACTTTCCTTCAGAGCTATCACCCCAAAGAAAAAAAAGCGCCGAACCACCACCGGTTGGGCTCGAACCTCCAACCTTTCGGTTAGCAGCCGATCGCGCTAGCCAATTGCCCCACGGAGACAGTCGTGCTCCACTCTCACCATCGTCAAAACATTTCTTCAGAGCTATCACCCCAAAAAAAAGCGCCGCACCACCACCGGTTGGGCTTGAACCTCCGACTTTTTGGTTAACAGCCCATCGCGCTAGCCAATTGCGCCATGGAGACAGTCCTGCACCACTCTCACCACCATCAGAACATATCTTCAAAGCTATCAGCCCAAAGAAAAAAAAGCGCCGCACCACCACCGGGTGGGCTCGAACCTCCAACTTTTCAGGTAACAGCCGATCACGCTAGCCAATTGCGCCACGGAGAAAGTCCTGCTTCACTCTCACCACCATCAGAACATATCTTCAAAGCTATCAGCACAAAGAAAAAAAAAGCGCCCCAGCATCACCGGGTGGGCTCGAACTTCCAACCTTTCGGTTAACAGCCGATCGCGCTAGCCAACTGCGCCAAGGAGACAGTCGTGCTCCACTCTCACCACCATCAGAACATATCTTCAAAGCTATCAGCGCAAAGAAAAAAGCAACACACCACTCCAGGGAGGGCTCGAAACTCCAACCTTTCGGTTAACAGCCGATCGCGCTAGCCAATGGCGCCACGGAGACAGTCCTGCTCCATTCTTACCACCATTAGAACATATCTTCAAAGCTATCAGCCCAAAGGAAAAAAAGCGCCGCCCCACCAACGGGTGGGCTCGAACCTCGAACTTTCCGGTTAACAGCCAATCACGCTAGCCAATTGCGCCACGGAGACAGTCCTGCTCCACTCTCACCACCATCAGAACATATCTTCAAAGCTATCAGCCCAAAAAAAAGCGCCGCACCACCACCGGGTGGGCTCGAACCTCCAACTTTTCGGTTAACAGCCGATCACGCTAGCCAATTGCACCATGGAGACAGTCCTGATCCACTCTCACCACCATCAGAACATATCTTCAAAGCTATCAGCCCACAGAAAAAAAAGCGCCGCACCACCACCGGGTGGGCTCGAACCTCCAACCTTTCGGTTAACAGCAGATCGCGCTAGCGAATTGCGCCACGGAGACAATCGTGCTCCACTCTCACCACCATCAGAACATATCTTCAAAGCTATCAGCGCAAAGAAAAAAAAGTGCCGCACCACCACCGGGTGGGCTCGAACCTCCAACCTTTCGGTTAACAGCCGATCGCGCAAGCCAATTTCGCCACGGAGGCAGTCCTGCTCCACTCTCACCAGCATCAGAACATATCTTCAAAGGTATCAGCCCAAAGAAAAAAAAGCGCCGCACCACCACTGCGTGGGCTCGAACCTCCGACTTTTCGGTTAACAGCCGATCGCGCTAGCCAATTGCGCCACGGAGACAGTCCTGCTCCACTCTCACCACCATCAGAACATATCTTCAAAGGTATCAGCCCAAAGAAAAAAAAGAGCCGCACCACCACTGCGTGGGCTCGAACCTCCGACTTTTCGGTTAACAGCCGATCGCGCTAGCCAATTGCGCCACGGAGACAGTCCTGCTCCACTCTCACCACCATCAGAACATATCTTCAAAGCTATCAGCCCAAAGAAAAAAACCACAGCACCACCACCGGGTGGGCTCGAACCTCCAACCTTTCGGTTAACAGCCAATCGCGCTAACCAATTGCGCCACGGAGACAGTCCTGCTTCACTCTCACCACCATCAGAACATATCTTCAATGCTATCAGCACAAAGAAAAAAAAGCGCCCCAGCATCACCGGGTGGGCTCGAACTTTCAACCTTTCGGTTAACAGCCGATCGCGCTAGCCAACTGCGCCAAAGAGACAGTCGTGCTCCACTCTCACCACCATCAGAACATATCTTCAAAGCTATCAGGGCAAAGAAAAAAGCAACACACCACTCCAGGGAGGGCTCGAAACTCCAACCTTTCGGTTAACAGCCGATCGCGCTAGCCAATTGCGCCACGGAGACAGTCCTGCTCTACTCTCACCACCATCAGAACTTTTCTTCAGAGCTATCACCCCAAAGAAAAAAAAGCGCCGAACCACCACCGGTTGGGCTCGAACCTCCAACCTTTCGGTTAGCAGCCGATCGCGCTAGCCAATTGCCCCACGGAGACAGTCGTGCTCCACTCTCACCATCGTCAAAACATTTCTTCAGAGCTATCACCCCAAAAAAAAGCGCCGCACCACCACCGGTTGGGCTTGAACCTCCGACTTTTTGGTTAACAGCCCATCGCGCTAGCCAATTGCGCCATGGAGACAGTCCTGCACCACTCTCACCACCATCAGAACATATCTTCAAAGCTATCAGCCCAAAGAAAAAAAAGCGCCGCACCACCACCGGGTGGGCTCGAACCTCCAACTTTTCAGGTAACAGCCGATCACGCTAGCCAATTGCGCCACGGAGAAAGTCCTGCTTCACTCTCACCACCATCAGAACATATCTTCAAAGCTATCAGCACAAAGAAAAAAAAGCGCCCCAGCATCACCGGGTGGGCTCGAACTTCCAACCTTTCGGTTAACAGCCGATCGCGCTAGCCAACTGCGCCAAGGAGACAGTCGTGCTCCACTCTCACCACCATCAGAACATATCTTCAAAGCTATCAGCGCAAAGAAAAAAGCAACACACCACTCCAGGGAGGGCTCGAAACTCCAACCTTTCGGTTAACAGCCGATCGCGCTAGCCAATGGCGCCACGGAGACAGTCCTGCTCCATTCTTACCACCATTAGAACATATCTTCAAAGCTATCAGCCCAAAGGAAAAAAAGCGCCGCCCCACCAACGGGTGGGCTCGAACCTCGAACTTTCCGGTTAACAGCCAATCACGCTAGCCAATTGCGCCACGGAGACAGTCCTGCTCCACTCTCACCACCATCAGAACATATCTTCAAAGCTATCAGCCCAAAAAAAAGCGCCGCACCACCACCGGGTGGGCTCGAACCTCCAACTTTTCGGTTAACAGCCGATCACGCTAGCCAATTGCACCATGGAGACAGTCCTGATCCACTCTCACCACCATCAGAACATATCTTCAAAGCTATCAGCCCACAGAAAAAAAAGCGCCGCACCACCACCGGGTGGGCTCGAACCTCCAACCTTTCGGTTAACAGCAGATCGCGCTAGCGAATTGCGCCACGGAGACAATCGTGCTCCACTCTCACCACCATCAGAACATATCTTCAAAGCTATCAGCGCAAAGAAAAAAAAGTGCCGCACCACCACCGGGTGGGCTCGAACCTCCAACCTTTCGGTTAACAGCCGATCGCGCAAGCCAATTTCGCCACGGAGGCAGTCCTGCTCCACTCTCACCAGCATCAGAACATATCTTCAAAGGTATCAGCCCAAAGAAAAAAAAGCGCCGCACCACCACTGCGTGGGCTCGAACCTCCGACTTTTCGGTTAACAGCCGATCGCGCTAGCCAATTGCGCCACGGAGACAGTCCTGCTCCACTCTCACCACCATCAGAACATATCTTCAAAGCTATCAGCCCAAAGAAAAAAACCACAGCACCACCACCGGGTGGGCTCGAACCTCCAACCTTTCGGTTAACAGCCAATCGCGCTAGCCAATTGCGCCATGGAGACAGTCCTGCTTCACTCTCACCACCATCAGAACATATCTTCAATGCTATCAGCACAAAGAAAAAAAAGCGCCCCAGCATCACCGGGTGGGCTCGAACTTTCAACCTTTCGGTTAACAGCCGATCGCGCTAGCCAACTGCGCCAAAGAGACAGTCGTGCTCCACTCTCACCACCATCAGAACATATCTTCAAAGCTATCAGGGCAAAGAAAAAAGCAACACACCACTCCAGGGAGGGCTCAAAACTCCAACCTTTCGGTTAACAGCCGATCGCGCTAGCCAATTGCGCCACGGAGACAGTCCTGCTCTACTCTCACCACCATCAGAACTTTTCTTCAGAGCTATCACCCCAAAGAAAAAAAAGCGCCGAACCACCACCGGTTGGGCTCGAACCTCCAACCTTTCGGTTAGCAGCCGATCGCGCTAGCCAATTGCCCCACGGAGACAGTCGTGCTCCACTCTCACCATCGTCAAAACATTTCTTCAGAGCTATCACCCCAAAAAAAGCGCCGCACCACCACCGGTGGGGCTCGAACCTCCGACCTTTTGGTTAACAGCCCATCGCGCTAGCCAATTGCGCCATGGAGACAGTCCTGCACCACTCTCACCACCATCAGAACATATCTTCAAAGCTATCAGCCCAAAGAAAAAAAAGCGCCGCACCACCACCGGGTGGGCTCGAACCTCCAACTTTTCAGGTAACAGCCGATCACGCTAGCCAATTGCGCCACGGAGACAGTCCTGCTTCACTCTCACCACCATCAGAACATATCTTCAAAGCTATCAGCACAAAGAAAAAAAAGCGCCCCAGCATCACTGGGTGGGCTCGAACTTCCAACCTTTCGGTTAACAGCCGATCGCGCTAGCCAACTGCGCCAAGGAGACAGTCGTGCTCCACCCTCACCACCATCAGAACATATCTTCAAAGCTATCAGCGCAAAGAAAAAAGCAACACACCACTCCAGGGAGGGCTCGAAACTCCAACCTTTCGGTTAACAGCCGATCGCGCTAGCCAATGGCGCCACGGAGACAGTCCTGCTCCATTCTTACCACCATTAGAACATATCTTCAAAGCTATCAGCCCAAAGAAAAAAAAGCGCCGCCCCACCAACGGGTGGGCTCGAACCTCGAACTTTCCGGTTAACAGCCAATCACGCTAGCCAATTGCGCCACGGAGACAGTCCTGCTCCACTCTCACCACCATCACAACATATCTTCAAAGCTATCAGCCCAAAAAAAAGCGCCGCACCACCACCGGGTGGGCTCGAACCTCCAACTTTTCGGTTAACAGCCGATCACGCTAGCCAATTGCACCATGGAGACAGTCCTGATCCACTCTCACCACCATCAGGACATATCTTCAAAGCTATCAGCCCACAGAAAAAAAAGCGCCGCACCACCACCGGGTGGGCTCGAACCTCCAACTATTCGGTTAACAGCCGATCACGCTAGCCAATTGCTCCACGGAGACAGTCCTGCTTCACTCTCACCACCATCATAACATATCTTCAAAGCTATCAGCCCAAAGAAAAAAAAGCGCCGCACCACCACCGGGTGGGCTCGAACTACCAACTTCTCGGTTAACAGCCGATCACGCTAGCGAATTGCGCCACGGAGACAGTCCTGCTCCACTCTCACCACCATCAGAACATATCTTCAAAGCTATCAGCCCAAAGAAAAAAAAAGCGCCGCACCACCACCGGGTGGGCTCGAACCTCCAACTTTTCGGTTAACAGCCGATCACGCTAGCCAATCGCGCCACGGAGACAGTCCTGCTTCACTCTCACCACCATCATAACATATCTTCAAAGCTATCAGCCCAAAGAAAAAAAAAGCGCCGCACCACCACCGGTTGGGCTCGAACCTCCAACTTTTCGGTTAACAGCCAATCGCGCTAGCCAATTGCGCCACGAAGACAGTCCTGCTCCACTCTCACCACCATCAGAACATATTTTCAAAGCTAGTACCGCAAAGAAAAAAGCAACAAACCACTCCTGGGAGGGCTCGACACTCCAACCTTTCGGTCAACAGCCGATCGCGCTAGCCCATTGCGCCACGGAGACAGTCTTGCTCATCTCTCACCACCATCAGAACATATCATCAAAGCTATCAGCCCAAAGAAAAAAAAGCATGGCACCACCACCGGGTGGGCTCGAACCTCCAACTTTTCGGTTAACAGCCGATCGCGCTGGCCAATTGCGCCACGGAGACAGTCCTGCTCCACTCTCACCACAAATAGAACATATCTTCAAAGCTATCAGCCCAAAGAAAAAAAAAGCGCTGCACCACCACCGGGTGGGCTCGAACCTCCAACCTTACGGTTAACAGCCGATCGCGCTAGCCAATTGCCCCACGGAGACAGTCGTGCTCCACTCTCACCATCGTCAGAACATTTCTTCAGATCTATCACCCCAAAGAAAAAAAAAGCGCCGCACCACCACCGGTTGGGCTCGAACCTCCAACTTTTCGGTTAACA
This sequence comes from Rhipicephalus microplus, assembly GCF_043290135.1. Classification (NCBI taxonomy): domain Eukaryota; kingdom Metazoa; phylum Arthropoda; class Arachnida; order Ixodida; family Ixodidae; genus Rhipicephalus; species Rhipicephalus microplus. Next base: position 3,795,118 of record NW_027464602.1, read on the forward strand.
GCCGATCGCGCTAGCCAATTGCGCCACGAAGACAGTCCTGCTCCACTCTCACCACCATCAGAACATATTTTCAAAGCTAGTACCGCAAAGAAAAAAGCAACAAACCACTCCTGGGAGGGCTCGAGACTCCAACCTTTCGGTTAACAGCGGATCGCGCTAGCCCATTGCGCCACGGAGGCAGTCTTGCTCCACTCTCACCATCATCAGAACATATCTTCAAAGCTATAAGCGCAAAGAAAAAAAAGCGCTGCACCACCACCGGGTGGGCTCGAACCTCCATCCTTTCGGTTAATAGCCGATCGCGCTAGCCCATTGCGCCACGGAGACAGTCTTGCCCCACTCTCACCACCATCAAAACATATCTTCAAAGCTATCAGCGCAAAGAAAAAAAAGCGCCGCACCACCACCGGGTGTGCTCGAACCTCCAACCTTTCGGTTAACAGCCGATCGCGCTAGCCAATTGCGCCAGGGAGGCAGTCCTGCTCCACTCTCACCACCATCAGAACATATCTTCAAAGCTATCAGCACAAAGAAAAAAAAGCGCCGCACCACCACCGGGTAGGCTCGAAGCTCCAACCTTTCGGTTAAAAGCCGATCGCGCTAGCCAATTGCGCCATGGAGACAGTCCTGCTTCCTCTCACCACCATGAGAACATAACTTCAAAGCTATCAGCCCAAAGAAAAAAAAGCACCGCACCACCACCGGGTTGGCTCGAACCTCCAACCTTTCGGTTAACAGCCGCTCGCGCTAGCCAATTGCCCCGAGGAGACAGTCGTGCTCCACTCTCACCACCGTCAGAACATTTCTTCAGAGCTATCACCCCAAAGAAAAAAAAGCGCCGCACCACCACCGGTTGGGCTCGAACCTCAAATCTTTCGGTTAACAGCCGATCGCGCTAGCCAATTGCGCCACGAAGACAGTCCTGCTTCACTCTCAACACCATCAGAACATATCTTCAAAGCTATTACCGCAAAGAAAAAAGCAACACACCACTCCCGGGAGGGCTCGAAACTCCAACCTTTCGGTCAACAGCCGATCGCGCTAGCCCATTGCGCCACGGAGACAGTCTTGCTCATCTCTCACCACCATCAGAACATATCATCAAAGCTATCAGCCCAAAGAAAAAAAAGCACGGCACCACCACCGGGTGGGCTCGAACCTCCAACTTTTCGGTTAACAGCCGATCGCGCTGGCCAATTGCGCCACGGAGACAGTTCTGCTCCCCTCTCACCACAAATAGAACATATCTTCAAAGCTATCAGCCCAAAGAAAAAAAGGCGCCGCACCACCACCGGGTGGGCTCGAAACTCTAACCTTTCGGTTAACAGCCGATCGCGCTAGCCAATTGCGCCACGGAGACAGTCCTGCTCCACTCTCACCACCGTCAGAACATTTCTTCAGAGCTATCAGCCCAAAGAAAAAAAAGCGCTGCACCACCACCGGGTGGGCTCGAACCTCCAACCTTACGGTTAACAGCCGATCGCGCTAGCCAATTGCCCCACGGAGACAGTCGTGCTCCACTCTCACCATCGTCAGAACATTTCTTCAGATCTATCACCCCAAAGAAAAAAAAAGCGCCGCACCACCACCGGTTGGGCTCGAACCTCCAACTTTTCGGTTAACAGCCGATCGCGCTAGCCAATTGCGCCACGAAGACAGTCCTGCTCCACTCTCACCACCATCAGAACATATTTTCAAAGCTAGTACCGCAAAGAAAAAAGCAACAAACCACTCCTGGGAGGGCTCGAGACTCCAACCTTTCGGTTAACAGCGGATCGCGCTAGCCCATTGCGCCACGGAGGCAGTCTTGCTCCACTCTCACCATCATCAGAACATATCTTCAAAGCTATAAGCGCAAAGAAAAAAAAAGCGCTGCACCACCACCGGGTGGGCTCGAACCTCCATCCTTTCGGTTAATAGCCGATCGCGCTAGCCCATTGCGCCACGGAGACAGTCTTGCCCCACTCTCACCACAATTAGAACATATCTTCAAAGCTATCAGCCCAAAGAAAAAAAAGCACCGCACCACCACCGGGTGGGCTCGAACCTCCAACCTTTCGTTTAACAGCCAATCGCGCTAGCCAATTGCGCCACGGACACAGTCCTGCTCCACTCTCACCACCATCAGAACATATCTTCAAAGCTATCAGCACAAAGAAAAAAAAGCGCCGCACCACCACCGGGTAGGCTCGAAACTCCAACCTTTCGGTTAACAGCCGATCGCGCTAGCCAATTGCGCCATGGAGACAGTCCTGCTTCCTCTCACCACCATGAGAACATAACTCTAAAGCTATCAGCCCAAAGAAAAAAAAGCACCGCACCACCACCGGGTGGGCTCGAACCTCCAACCTTTCAGTTAACAGCCGCTCGCGCTAGCCAATTGCCCCGAGGAGACAGTCGTGCTCCACTCTCACCACCGTCAGAACATTTCTTCAATGCTATCACCCCAAAGAAAAAAAAGCGCCGCACCACCACCGGTTCGGCTAGAACCTCAAACCTTTCGGTTAACAGCCGATCGCGCTAGCCAATTGCGCCACGAAGACAGTCCTGCTTCACTCTCAACACCATCAGAACATATCTTCAAAGCTATTACCGCAAAGAAAAAAGCAACACACCACTCCCGGGAGGGCTCGAAACTCCAACCTTTCGGTCAACAGCCGATCGCGCTAGCCCATTGCGCCACGGAGACAGTCTTGCTCATCTCTCACCACCATCAGAACATATCATCAAAGCTATCAGCCCAAAGAAAAAAAAGCACGGCACCACCACCGGGTGGGCTCGAACCTCCAACTTTTCGGTTAACAGCCGATCGCGCTGGCCAATTGCGCCACGGATACAGTCCTGCTCCACTCTCACCACAATTAGAACATATCTTCAAAGCTATCAGCCCAAAGAAAAAAAAAGCGCCGCACCACCACCGGGTGGGCTCGAACCTCCAACCTTTCGGTTAACAGCAGATCGCGCTAGCGAATTGCGCCACGGAGAGAATCGTGCTCCACTCTCACCACCATCAGAACATATCTTCAAAGCTATCAGCGCAAAGAAAAAAAAGCGCCACACCACCACCGGGTGGGCTCGAACCTCCAACCTTTCGGTTAACAGCCGATCGCGCAAGCCAATTTCGCCACGGAGGCAGTCCTGCTCCACTCTCACCACCATCAGAACATATCTTCAAAGGTATCGCCCCAAAGAAAAAAAAGCGCCGCACCACCACTGCGTGGGCTCGAACCTCCGACTTTTCGGTTAACAGCCGATCGCGCTAGCCAATTGCGCCACGGAGACAGTCCTGCTCCACTCTCACCACCATCAGAACATATCTTCAAAGCTATCAGCCCAAAGAAAAAAACCACAGCACCACCACCGAGTGGGCTCGAACCTCCAACCTTTCGGTTAACAGCCCATCGCGCTAGCCTATTGCGCCACGGAGACAGTCCTGCTCTACTCTCACCACGATCAGAACATTTCTTCAGAGCTATCACCCCAAAGAAAAAAAAAGCGCCGCACCACCACCGGTTGGGCTCGCCTCCAACCTTTCGGATAACAGCCGATCGCGCTAGCCAATCGCCCCACGGAGACAGTCGTGCTCCAATGTCACCATCGTCAGAACATTTCTTCAGAGCTATCACCCCAAAGAAAAAAAAGCGCCGCACCACCACCGGTTGGGCTCGAACCTCCAACCTTTCGGTTAACAGCCGACCGCGCTAGCCATTGCGCCACGAAGACAGTCCTGCTCCACTCTCACCACCATCAGAACATATCTTCAAAGCTATTACCGCAAAGAAAAAAGCAAAACACCACTCCCGGGAGGGCTCGAACCTCCAACTTAACTTTCCGGTTAACAGCCAATCACGCTAGCCAATCGCGCCACGGAGACAGTCCGGCTTCACTCTCACCACCATCAGAACATATCTTCAATGCTATCAGCCCAAAGAAAAAAAGCGCCCCAGCATCACCGGGTGGGCTCGAACTTCCGACCTTTTGGTTAACAGCCCATCGCGCTAGCCAATTGCGCCACGGAGACAGTCCTGCTCCACTCTCACCACCATCAGAACATATCTTCAAAGCTATCAGCCCAAAGAAAAAAAAGCGCCGCACCACCACCGGGTGGGCTCGAACCTCCAAATTTTCAGTTAACAGCCGATCAGGCTAGCCAATTGCGCCACGGAGACAGTCCTGCTTCACTCTCACCACCATCATAACATATCTTCAAAGCTATCAGCCCAAAGAAAAAAAAGCGCCGCACCACCACCGGGTGGGCTCGAAACTCTAACCTTTCGGTTAACAGCCGATCGCGCTAGCCAATTGCGCCACGGAGACAGTCCTGCTCCACTCTCACCACCGTCAGAACATTTCTTCAGAGCTATCAGCCCAAAGAAAAAAAAAGCGCTGCACCACCACCGGGTGGGCTCGAACCTCCAACTTTTCGGTTAACAGCCGATCGCGCTGGCAAAATGCGCCACGGAGAAAGTCCTGCTCAACTTTCACCACAATTAGAACATATCTTCAAAGCTATCAGCCCAAAGAAAAAAAAAGCGACGCACCACCACCGGGTGGGCTCGAACCTCCAACGTTTCGGTTAACAGCTGATCGCGCTAGCCAATTGCGCCACGGGGACCGTCCTGCTCCACTCTCACCACAATTAAAACATATCTTCAAAGCTATCAGCCCAAAGAAAAAAAAGCGCCGCACCACCACCGGGTGGGCTCGAACCTCCAAATTTCGGTTAACAGCTGATCGCGCTAGCCAATGCGCCACGGGGACCGTCCTGCTCCACTCTCACCACAATTAGAACATATCTTCAAAGCTATCAGCCCAAAGAAAAAAAAAGCGCCGCACCACCACTGGGTGGGCTTGAACCTCCGACTTTTCGGTTAACAGCCGATCGCGCTAGCCAATTGCGCCACGGAGACAGTCCTGCTCCACTCTCACCACCATCAGAACATATCTTCAATGCTATCAGCCCAAAGAAAAAAACCACAGCACCACCACCGGGTGGGCTCCAACCTCCAACTATTCGGTTAACAGCCGATCACGCTAGCCAATTGCGCCACGGAGACAGTCCTGCTTCACTCTCACCACCATCATAACATATCTTCAAAGCAATCAGCCCAAAGAAAAAAAAGCGCCGCACCACCACCGGGTGGGCTCGAAACTCTAACCTTTCGGTTAACAGCCGACCGCGCTAGCCATTTGCGTCACGCAGACAGTCCTGCTCCACTCTCACCACCGTCAGAACATTTCTTCAGAGCTATCAGCCCAAAGAAAAAAAAGCACCGCACCACCGCCGGGTGGGCTCGAACCTCCAACCTTTCGGTTAACAGCCGCTCGCGCTAGCCAATTGCGCCACGGAGACAGTCGTGCTCCACTCTCACCACCATCAGAACATATTGCCACGTTCCATTTCCCAAGTTTTTGTTATCGTCCGAAAACACCGCACGATTCTCAGCGCAAACCGCGCCTGCAGTTTTCTAGCAGGTTCCGGACTGTAGTAGATCATTTCGATAAGATCACGCCCACTGTGCGAACGGTACAGATTGTTCTGGAAGCTACGCCACCGCCAGCGATAACGCTAGAACATTCGACGGCAAGAGTATAAATGCCGACGCGCTTCGCCGCTTGTCAGTTGTTGATCGAAGGCCGACGCTCCGTTCGCCGCTATCAGTCCGAGACTGCTATCTGTGCGAGAATGTTGCTGTAATTGGACTTTCAGTTTACCGGGCACAGGTTCGCCCAAATAAACAGTTAAATCCTAACACGAAGTCTCCTGTCTTCGGCCACGTCACGACCCCGTGACATCTGGTGGAGGTGCTGCTTCGTTCATGTACCGGACGCCCCCGTCAAGCCGTGAACCCAGCCCACGTCGCGGAGAAGACACCGACACCAACCAGGAGCAGCGAACAAGCCGCCGACAGCAAGGGCTACCACCGGAGTACGGGCTTCTACCAGACAAGGCGCGGAAGACGAAGGCCATGACCGCGACTGCAGCGACAATGACAACCGCAGCGTCCCAGCCCACGATGGTCATGCATCAACCCAGGGAACCACCAATTTTCCATGGGTCATCGTTCGAAGACCCGGAGTCCTGGCTGGAGACATACGACCGTGTGGCCGCCCTCAACCACTGGGACCATGACGAAAAGCTGCGTCGTGTGTTCTTCTATTTGGAAGACACCGCAAGGACTTGGCTTGAAAATCGGGAGTCCACGCTCCGAACGTGGGATGTTTTCTGCGGCGCATTCCTTCAAACGTTCGCGAGCGTCGCTCGCAAAGAGAGGGCCGCTGCTTTATTAGAGACTCGGGTTCAGCTACCAAATGAAAATGTCGCCATTTTCACAGAAGAAATGACCCGACTATTCCGTCACGCTGATCCAGACATGCCTGAGGAGAAAAAAGTTCGTTTCCTCATGCGAGGGGTCAAACAGGAGCTCTTCGCGGGACTGATGAGAAACCCACCGATAACCGTCCAAGAATTTGTAGCAGAAGCGACCACTATCGAAAAGACCCTGGACATGCGCACCAGACAGTATAATCGTCGCCTGACTGCAGACTGCGCTGCTGCTCAAGCCAGTAACTCCGGAGACCTGCGTGAAACGATCCGAGCGATCGTGCTGGAAGAGCTGCGCAAGCTGTTGCCTTCGGCCCAGCCTCAAGTGGATTCAATTGCCGACATTGTGCGAGAAGAAGTTCGGCAATCGCTTCAAATTCCCCACGCACTGCTGCCCGAGCCGGAAGCTATGAGCTACGCCGCTGCACTGCGCCACAACGCTCCTCCCCGTCCACGCCAAAACGCCGCCCCATCGCACTTCCGTCGACAGACGCCACCGCCGCCACCACCCCCACCGACGTCATACCGTTCGCCAGCGGCCCAGCGCAGTGCACCGAGGAAGACTGACGTCTGGCGCACCCCTGACCATCGCCCGCTCTGCTACCACTGCGGCGAGGCCGGACACACATACCGCCGTTGCCAGTACCGACAGATGGGACTGCGTGGCTTCGCCGTCAATGCACCGCGTCCACAGCCAGGAGAACGACCACGTGACATCGCCGACTACCTGACAGGAACTCGGTGGACACCACGAAGCCCTTCGCGTTCGCCGTCGCCCAGCCGCCGCACGTCACCGCACTACCGGCAGTACTCTGGCCCAACGCGGGGCCGGTCTCCTAGCCCGTATCCGGGAAACTAGGGGCAGCAACCGGTGGAGGTGCGGTTGCTGTGCGACGAACTACCGAAGATCCTCCGACGACGACGACGCCGCGACGGAGCTTTCCGAACACAACGCCAGCCAGGCAAAGCCCTGACGGCGAAAGCTCATTTACCGAAGGTGGCCTGACGACGCAGCATGGAAGCAGCGGAACAAGCCGACGCAGCCGTGACCCGACGCCACACCCTAACTGTAATGCGAGACGGCGAACTAGCGACCTCGACGTTCTTATCGACGGCCACAGTGTGACTGCTCTCGTCGATACTGGAGCCGACTATTCTGTCATCAGTGGGTCGTTCGCCGCGAAGTTAAAGAAAGTTAGGACAGCTTGGAAAGGCCCTGAAATCCGCACAGCCGGAGGTCATCTCGTAACGCCTGCAGGAATCTGCACAGCGAGAGTCACCATTAACGGCCGTATTTATCCTACCGACTTCGTAGTCCTACAGCGTTGCTCGAGAGATGTCATCCTTGGCATGGACTTCTTATGCCTCCATGGTGCTGTCATCAACCTAAAAACAAAGTCGATAACGTTATCCACAGAAGAAGCACTACCGCCGCGCACGCCGTCAGGACACCATGCCTTGAATGTGCTGGAAGAACAAGTCACCATTCCGCCTCGCTCAAGCGTCATTATTTCAGTCGGCGCTCCTAAATCACCTGACTTGGAAGGCATCGTTGAAGGCAGTCAGCATCTGTTGGTCACCCGAAATATTTGCGTCGCAAGAGGAATTGCAGAGCTGCGGGGAGGCAAAGCAACGGTTTTGCTCACGAATTTCAGCAATGAGTACAAACATGTGAACAAAGGAACAACGGTCGCATACATCGAAGAAATTGTCGAAGCCACCAGTGCTTTCGCCCTCGCCGATTCTGCGGAACCTGCTCAGAGGAACCAAGCCCCTCCCATAGCTTTCGACGTCAATCCCAGACTTCCGAACGATAAGCAAGAACAGCTCAAGGCCGTGCTCCTGCAATACGAAGATTGCTTTACGCCGTCATCGAAAATTCGGCAGACCCCAATCACGAAACATCGCATCATAACCGAAGAAAATGCCAGACCACTCCGTCAGAGTCCGTACAGGGTTTCGACGCGAGAACGTGAGGCCATGAAGAGACAAGTTGATGAAATGCTGCGGGATGACATTATCCAGCCGTCCAAGAGTCCATGGGCATCCCCCGTGGTGTTAGTGAAGAAAAAGGATGGGACCCTACGTTTCTGCGTCGATTATCGCCGCCTGAACAAAATCACAAGAAAGGACGTGTATCCCCTCCCACGAATAGACGACGCACTTGATCGGCTCCATAACGCCAAGTACTTTTCGTCAATGGACCTTAAGACTGGCTATTGGCAAATCGAAGTCGACGAAAGAGACCGAGAGAAGACGGCGTTCATAACACCGGACGGCCTCTTCGAGTTTAAGGTGATGCCCTTCGGCCTTTGCTCAGCGCCTGCAACGTTTCAACGCGTTATGGATACAGTACTGGCAGGATTGAAGTGGCAGACTTGCCTTGTGTACTTGGACGACGTCGTCGTGTTTTCCTCGAGTTTCGACGAGCATCTTCGGCGCCTTGAAGCTGTACTTCAAGCCATCAAGACTTCCGGACTCACACTGAAGCCAGAAAAGTGCAGATTTGCGTATGAGGAGCTCTTGTTTCTGGGGCACGTTATCAGCAAGTCTGGAGTTCGTCCCGATCCGCGGAAAACAGCCGCCATCGCCGACTTCCCGCCGCCCACTGACAAGAAAGCCGTGCGTCGATTTCTGGGCCTGTGTGCCTATTATAGGCGGTTCGTGAAAAACTTCGCCCGCATCGCCGATCCTCTCACTAACCTTACCAAGGCCGACGTGGAGTTTAAGTGGGAAACGCCGCAGGAACACGCTTTCCTGGAGCTTAAACATCGCCTCCAGGCGCCTCCGTTACTTGCCCATTTCGACGAATTCGCCGAGACAGAAATACATACTGACGCAAGCAGCGTAGGTCTTGGCGCCGTTCTTGTGCAGAGGGCTGACGGACTTGAAAGGGTTATTAGTTACGCCAGTCGATCGCTATCCAAAGCAGAAGCAAATTATTCCACAACAGATAAGGAGTGCCTCGCCATCATCTGGGCTACGTCGAAATTTCGCCCCTACCTCTACGGCAGGCCCTTCAAAGTTGTGAGCGACCACCACGCATTGTGTTGGCTAGCCACCTTGAAGGACCCCTCAGGTCGCCTCGCACGATGGAGCCTGAGACTTCAAGAATATGACATTACTGTCATTTACAAGTCCGGCAAAAAACACTCCGACGCCGACTGTCTCTCTCGTGCGCCTGTCGACCAACCGCTACCCGACGACCCGGATGACGACTACTTCTTAGGAACGATAACTACCGACGACTTCGCTGAACGACAGAGGGCCGACCCGGAACTTAAGGCCCTAATAGAATACCTCGAAGGCAGGACCGCCGAAGTCCCGAAGATATTCAAGCGCGCACTTGCGTCGTTCTTTCTACGAAACGGTCTTCTACAAAAGAAAAACTTTTCACCGCTTCGAGCTAAGTACCTTCTTGTGGTGCCTTCAGCTCTGCGACCAGAACTCCTGCAGGCCCTTCACGACGATCCGACGGCAGGGCACCTCGGTGTTTCTCGCACGCTCGCGAGGATACAAGAAAGGTACTACTGGCCACGTCTTACCACCGACGTCACTCGTTATGTGAGAACATGCCGGGACTGTCAGCGACGCAAGACACCGCCGACAAGGCCAGCGGGACTTCTGCAGCCAATTGATCCACCTTGCCGACCTTTCCAGCAGATTGGTATGGACCTACTGGGGCCGTTCCCGACGTCGGCTTTCGGAAACAAGTGGATCGTGGTAGCTACCGACTACCTCACCCGCTACGCCGAGACAAAAGCCCTGCCAAAAGGCAGTGCATCCGAAGTAGCTAAATTCTTCGTCGAAAATATCGTCCTACGTCATGGCGCCCCAGAGGTCCTTATCACCGACAGAGGAACGGCATTCACTGCCGACTTAACTCAAGCAATCTTGGCATACAGCCAAACAAACCACCGCCGGACGACAGCGTACCACCCACAGACCAACGGCCTCACCGAGCGGCTTAACAAAACGATCGCCGACATGCTGTCAATGTACGTCGATGTCGAACACAAGACGTGGGACGCCATTCTTCCGTATGTGACCTTCGCATACAACACGGCGGTGCAGGAGACGACGCAGATATCGCCATACAAATTGGTCTACGGAAGGAGCCCGGCAACGACGCTCGATGCCATGTTACCCAACGTCACCGACGAAGAAAACCTCGATGTGAGCGAGTACCTTCAACGCGCCGAAGAAGCCCGACAACTTGCGCGTCTCCGTATCAAGAATCAACAGACGACCGACAGCCACCGTTACAACCTTCGACGACGCTTCGTGGAATACCAGCCCGGTGAACGTGTTTGGGTGTGGACGCCGATACGCCGACGTGGACTAAGTGAAAAGCTTCTGCGACGGTACTTCGGACCGTACAGGGTGGTTCGACGGCTCGGCCCACTTGATTACGAGGTTGTCCCCGATGGCATCACGAACTCTCAACGACGCCGATCGCGACCTGAAGTCGTCCATGTCGCGCGCCTCAAGCCGTTTCATGCGCGTTAACAAACTGAACTAGTGTTTTTTTTGTATTATTGTTGTATCGTAATTTATTCATTGTACTTTCTTGCATTATTATTGTACTTTCATCTTTAGTTAAAGCATCGGGACGATGCCTTTTTTCAGAGGGGGGCAATGCCACGTTCCATTTCCCAAGTTTTTGTTATCGTCCGAAAACACCGCACGATTCTCAGCGCAAACCGCGCCTGCAGTTTTCTAGCAGGTTCCGGACTGTAGTAGATCATTTCGATAAGATCACGCCCACTGTGCGAACGGTACAGATTGTTCTGGAAGCTACGCCACCGCCAGCGATAACGCTAGAACATTCGACGGCAAGAGTATAAATGCCGACGCGCTTCGCCGCTTGTCAGTTGTTGATCGAAGGCCGACGCTCCGTTCGCCGCTATCAGTCCGAGACTGCTATCTGTGCGAGACTGTTGCTGTAATTGGACTTTCAGTTTACCGGGCACAGGTTCGCCCAAATAAACAGTTAAATCCTAACACGAAGTCTCCTGTCTTCGGCCACGTCACGACCCCGTGACAATATCTTCAAAGCTATCAGCGCAAAGAAAAAAGCAAAACACCACTCCCGGGAGGGCTCGAACCTCCAACTTTTCGGTTAACAGCCGATCGCGCTGGCAAAATGCGCCACGGAGAAAGTCCTGCTCAACTCTCACCACAATTAGAACATATCTTCAAAGCTATCAGCCCAAAGAAAAAAAAACTGCCGCACCACCACCGGGTGGGCTCGAACCTCCAACTTTTCGGTTAACAGCCGATCGCTCTAGCCAATTGCGCCACGGGCACCGTCCTGCTCCACTCTCACCACCGTCAGACCAATTCTTCAGATCTATCACCCCAAAGAAAAAAAAGCGCCACACCACCACCGGGTGGGCTCGAACCTCCAACCTTTCGATTAACAGCCGATCGCGCTAGCCAATTGCCCCACGGAGACAGTCGTGCTCCACTCTCACCACCGTCAGAACATTTCTTCAGAGCTATCACCCCAAAGAAAAAAAAACGCCGCACCACCACCGGTTGGGCTCGAACCTCCAACCTTTCGGTTAACAGCCGATCGCGCTAGTCATTTGCGCCACGAAGACAGTCCTGCTCCACTCTCAGCACCATCAGAACATATCTTCAAAGCTATTACCGCAAAGAAAAAATCAACACACCACTCCCGGGAGGGCTCAAAACTCCAACCTTTCGGTTAACAGCCGATCGCGCTAGCCCATTGCGCCACGAAGACAGTCTTGCTCCACTCTCACCACCATCAGAACATATCTTCAAAGCTATCAGCGCAAAGAAAAAAAAAGCACTGCACCACCACCGTGTGGGCTCGAACCTCCAACCTTTCGGTTAACAGCCGATCGCGCTATCCCATTGCGCCACGGAGACAGTCTTGCTCCACTCTCACCACCATCAGGACATATCTTCAAAGCTATCAGCGCAAAGAAAAAAGCAAACACACCACTCCCGGGAGGGCTCGAAACTCCGACCTTTCGGTCATCAGCCGATCGCGCTAGCCCATTGCGCCACGGAGACAGTCTTGCTCCCCTCTTACCACCATCAGAACATAACTTCAAAGCTATCAGCCCAAAGAAAAAAAAGCACCGCACCACCAGCGGCTGGGCTCAAACCTCCAACCTTTCTGTTAACAGCCGATCGTGCTAGCAAATTGCGCCACGGAGACAGTCGTGCTCCACTCTGACCACCATCAGAACATATCTTCAAAGCTATCCGCGCAAAGAAAAAAGCAAAACACCACTCCCGGGAGGGCTCGAACATCCAACTTTTCGGTTAACAGCCGATCGCGCTGGCCAATCGCGCCACGGAGAAAGTCCTGCTCAACTTTCACCACAATTAGAACATATCTTCAAAGCTATCAGCCAAAAAAAAGCGCCGCACCACCACCGGGTGGGCTCGAACCTCCAACTTTTCGGTTAACAGCCGATCGCGCTTGCCAATTGCGCCACGGGGACCGTCCTGCTCCACTCTCACCACCATCTGAACTTTTCTTCAGAGCTATCACCCCAAAGAAAAAAAAGCGCCGAACCACCACCGGTTGGGCTCGAACCTCCACCCTTTCGGTTAACAGCCGATCGCGCTAGCCAATTGCCCCACGGAGACAGTCGCGCTCCACTCTCACCATCGTCAGAACATTTCTTCAGAGCTATCACCCAAAAAAAAGCGCCGCACCACCACCGGTTCGGCTCGAACCTCCAACCTTTTGGTTAACAGCCCATCGCGCTAGCCAATTGCGCCATGGAGACAGTCCTGCACCACTCTCACCACCATCAGAACATATCTTCAAAGCTATCAGCCCAAAGAAAAAAAAGCGCCGCACCACCACCGGGTGGGCTCGAACCTCCAACTTTTCAGGTAACAGCCGATCACGCTAGCCAATTGCGCCACGGAGACAGTCCTGCTTCACTCTCACCACCATCAGAACATATCTTCAAAGCTATCAGCACAAAGAAAAAAAAGCGCCCCAGACAAACCGGGTGGGCTCGAACTTCCAAACTTTCGGTTAACAGCCGATCGCGCTAGCCAACTGCGCCAAGGAGACAGTCGTGCTCCACTCTCACCACCATCAGAACATATCTTCAAAGCTATCAGCGCAAAGAAAAAAGCAACACACCACTCCAGGGATGGGTCGAAACTCCAACCTTTCAGTTAACAGCCGATCGCGCTAGCCAATGGCGCCACGGAGACAGTCGTGCTCCACTCTCACCACCATCAGAACATATCTTCAAAGCTATCAGCGCAAAGAAAAAAGCAAAACACCACTCCCGGGAGGGCTCGAACCTCCAACTTTTCGGTTAACAGCCGATCGCGCTGGCAAAATGCGCCACGGAGAAAGTCCTGCTTAACTCTCACCACAATTAGAACATATCTTCAAAGCTATCAGCCCAAAGAAAAAAAAACCGCCGCACCACCACCGGGTGGGCTCGAACCTCCAACTTTTCGGTTAACAGCCGATCGCTCTAGCCAATTGCGCCACGGAGACAGTCCTGCTCCACTCTCACCACCATCAGAACATATCTTCAATGCTATCAGCCCAAAGAAAAAAAACCACAGCACCACCACCGGGTGGGCTCAAACCTCCAACCTTTCGGTTAACAGCCAATCGCGCTAGCCAATTGCGCCACGGAGACAGTCCTGCTCCACTCTCACCACCATCAGAACATATCTTCAAAGCTATCAGCACAAAGAAAAAAAAGCGCCGCACCACCACCGGGTGGGCTCGAACCTCCAACCTTTCGGTTAACAGCCGATCGTGCTAGCCAACCGCGCCACGGAGACAGTCGTGCTCCACTCTCACCATCATCAGAACATATCTTCAAAGCTATCAGCGCAAAGAAAAAAGCAACACACCACTCCCGGGAGGGATCGAAACTCCAACCTTTCGGTTAACAGCCGATCGCGCTAGCCAATTGCGCCACGGAGACAGTCCTGCTTCACTCTCACCACCATCAGAACATATCTTCAAAGCTATCAGCACAAAGAAAAAAAAGCGCCCCAGACAAACCGGGTGGGCTCGAACTTCCAACCTTTCGGTTAACAGCCGATCGCTCTAGCCAATTGCGCCACGGAGACAGTCCTGCTCCACTCTCACCACCATCAGAACATATCTTCAATGCTATCAGCCCAAAGAAAAAAAACCACAGCACCACCACCGGGTGGGCTCAAACCTCCAACCTTTCGGTTAACAGCCAATCGCGCTAGCCAATTGCGCCACGGAGACAGTCCTGCTCCACTCTCACCACCATCAGAACATATCTTCAAAGCTATCAGCACAAAGAAAAAAAAGCGCCGCACCACCACCGGGTGGGCTCGAACCTCCAACCTTTCGGTTAACAGCCGATCGTGCTAGCCAACCGCGCTACGGAGACAGTCGTGCTCCACTCTCACCATCATCAGAACATATCTTCAAAGCTATCAGCGCAAAGAAAAAAGCAACACACCACTCCCGGGAGGGATCGAAACTCCAACCTTTCGGTTAACAGCCGATCGCGCTAGCCAATTGCGCCACGGAGACAGTCCTGCTTCACTCTCACCACCATCAGAACATATCTTCAAAGCTATCAGCACAAAGAAAAAAAGCGCCCCAGACGAACCGGGTGGGCTCGAACTTCCAACCTTTCGGTTAACAGCCGATCGCGCTAGCCAACTGCGCCAAGGAGACAGTCGTGCTCCACTCTGACCACCATCAGAACATATCTTCAAAGCTATCAGCGCAAAGAAAAAAGCAACACACCACTCCAGGGAGGGCTCGAAACTCCAACCTTTCGGTTAACAGCCGATCGCGCTAGCCAATGGCGCCACGGAGACAGTCCTGCTCCACTCTTACCACCATTAGAACATATCTTCAAAGCTATGAGCCCAAAGAAAAAAAAGCGCCGCCCCACCAACGGGTGGGCTCGAACCTCGAACTTTCCGGTTAACAGCCAATCACGCTAGCCGATTGTGCCACGGAGACAGTCCTGCTCCACTCTCACCACCATCAGAAAATATCTTCAATGCTATCAGCCCAAAGAAAAAAAAGCTCCGCACCACCACCGGGTGGGCTTGAACCTCCAACTTTTCGGTTAACAGCCAATCACGCTAGCCAATTGCACCACGGAGACAGTCCTGATCCCCTCTCACCACCATCAGAACATATCTTCAAAGCTATCAGCCCACAGAAAAAAAAGCGCCGCACCACCACCGGGTGGGCTCGAACCTCCAACTTTTCGGTTAACAGCCGATCACGCTAGCCAATTGCTCCACGGAGACAGTCCTGCTTCACTCTCACCACCATCATAACATATCTTCAAAGCTATCAGCCCAAAGAAAAAAAAGCGCCGCACCACCACCGGGTGGGCTCGAACTACCAACTTCTCGGTTAACAGCCGATCACGCTAGCGAATTGCGCCACGGAGACAGTCCTGCTCCACTCTCACCACCATCAGAACATATCTTCAAAGCAATCAGCACAAAGAAAAAAAAGCGCCGCACCACCACCGGGTGGGCTCGAAACTCTAACCTTTCGGTTAACAGCCGATCGCGCTAGCCAATTGCGTCACGGAGACAGTCCTGCTCCACTCTCACCACCGTCAGAACATTTCTTCAGAGCTATCAGCCCAAAGAAAAAAAAAGCGCTGCACCACCACCGGGTGGGCTCGAACCTCCAACCTTACGGTTAACAGCCGATCGCGCGAGCCAATTGCCCCACGGAGACAGTCGTGCTCCACTCTCACCATCGTCAGAACATTTCTTCAGAGCTATCACCCCAAAGAAAAAAGCAAAACACCACTCCCGGGAGGGCTCGAACCTCCAACTTTTCGGTTAACAGCCGATCGCGCTGGCAAAATGCGCCACGGAGAAAGTCCTGCTTAACTCTCACCACCATCAGAACATATCTTCAAAGCTATCAGCGCAAAGAAAAAAGCAACACACCACTCCAGGGATGGGTCGAAACTCCAACCTTTAAGTTAACAGCCGATCGCGCTAGCCAATTGCACCACGGAGACAGTCCTGCTTCACTCTCACCACCATCAGAACATATCTTCAAAGCTATCAGCACAAAGAAAAAAAAGCGCCCCAGACAAACCGGGTGGGCTCGAACTTCCAAACTTTCGGTTAACAGCCGATCGCGCTAGCCAACTGCGCCAAGGAGACAGTCGTGCTCCACTCTCACCACCATCAGAACATATCTTCAAAGCTATCAGCGCAAAGAAAAAAGCAACACACCACTCCAGGGATGGGTCGAAACTCCAACCTTTCAGTTAACAGCCGATCGCGCTAGCCAATGGCGCCACGGAGACAGTCGTGCTCCACTCTCACCACCATCAGAACATATCTTCAAAGCTATCAGCGCAAAGAAAAAAGCAAAACACCACTCCCGGGAGGGCTCGAACCTCCAACTTTTCGGTTAACAGCCGATCGCGCTGGCAAAATGCGCCACGGAGAAAGTCCTGCTTAACTCTCACCACAATTAGAACATATCTTCAAAGCTATCAGCCCAAAGAAAAAAAAACCGCCGCACCACCACCGGGTGGGCTCGAACCTCCAACTTTTCGGTTAACAGCCGATCGCTCTAGCCAATTGCGCCACGGAGACAGTCCTGCTCCACTCTCACCACCATCAGAACATATCTTCAATGCTATCAGCCCAAAGAAAAAAAACCACAGCACCACCACCGGGTGGGCTCAAACCTCCAACCTTTCGGTTAACAGCCAATCGCGCTAGCCAATTGCGCCACGGAGACAGTCCTGCTCCACTCTCACCACCATCAGAACATATCTTCAAAGCTATCAGCACAAAGAAAAAAAAGCGCCGCACCACCACCGGGTGGGCTCGAACCTCCAACCTTTCGGTTACCAGCCGATCGTGCTAGCCAACCGCGCCACGGAGACAGTCGTGCTCCACTCTCACCATCATCAGAACATATCTTCAAAGCTATCAGCGCAAAGAAAAAAGCAACACACCACTCCCGGGAGGGATCGAAACTCCAACCTTTCGGTTAACAGCCGATCGCGCTAGCCAATTGCGCCACGGAGACAGTCCTGCTTCACTCTCACCACCATCAGAACATATCTTCAAAGCTATCAGCACAAAGAAAAAAAAGCGCCCCAGACAAACCGGGTGGGCTCGAACTTCCAACCTTTCGGTTAACAGCCGATCGCTCTAGCCAATTGCGCCACGGAGACAGTCCTGCTCCACTCTCACCAACATCAGAACATATCTTCAATGCTATCAGCCCAAAGAAAAAAAACCAAAGCACCACCACCGGGTGGGCTCAAACCTCCAACCTTTCGGTTAACAGCCAATCGCGCTAGCCAATTGCGCCACGGAGACAGTCCTGCTCCACTCTCACCACCATCAGAACATATCTTCAAAGCTATCAGCACAAAGAAAAAAAAGCGCCGCACCACCACCGGGTGGGCTCGAACCTCCAACCTTTCGGTTAACAGCCGATCGTGCTAGCCAACCGCGCCACGGAGACAGTCGTGCTCCACTCTCACCATCATCAGAACATATCTTCAAAGCTATCAGCGCAAAGAAAAAAGCAACACACCACTCCCGGGAGGGATCGAAACTCCAACCTTTCGGTTAACAGCCGATCGCGCTAGCCAATTGCGCCACGGAGACAGTCCTGCTTCACTCTCACCACCATCAGAACATATCTTCAAAGCTATCAGCACAAAGAAAAAAAGCGCCCCAGAGAAACCGGGTGGGCTCGAACTTCCAACCTTTCGGTTAACAGCCGATCGCGCTAGCCAACTGCGCCAAGGAGACAGTCGTGCTCCACTCTGACCACCATCAGAACATATCTTCAAAGCTATTAGCGCAAAGAAAAAAGCAACACACCACTCCAGGGAGGGCTCGAAACTCCAACCTTTCGGTTAACAGCCAATCGCGCTAGCCAATGGCGCCACGGAGACAGTCCTGCTCCACTCTTACCACCATTAGAACATATCTTCAAAGCTATGAGCCCAAAGAAAAAAAAGCGCCGCCCCACCAACGGGTGGGCTCGAACCTCGAACTTTCCGGTTAACAGCCAATCACGCTAGCCAATTGTGCCACGGAGACAGTCCTGCTCCACTCTCACCACCATCAGAACATATCTTCAATGCTATCAGCCCAAAGAAAAAAAAGCTCCGCACCACCACCGGGTGGGCTTGAACCTCCAACTTTTCGGTTAACAGCCAATCACGCTAGCCAATTGCACCACGGAGACAGTCCTGATCCACTCTCACCACCATCAGAACATATCTTCAAAGCTATCAGCCCACAGAAAAAAAAGCGCCGCACCACCACCGGGTGGGCTCGAACCTCCAACTTTTCGGTTAACAGCCGATCACGCTAGCCAATTGCTCCACGGAGACAGTCCTGCTTCACTCTCACCACCATCATAACATATCTTCAAAGCTATCAGCCCAAAGAAAAAAAAGCGCCGCACCACCACCGGGTGGGCTCGAACTACCAACTTCTCGGTTAACAGCCGATCACGCTAGCGAATTGCGCCACGGAGACAGTCCTGCTCCACTCTCACCACCATCAGAACATATCTTCAAAGCAATCAGCCCAAAGAAAAAAAAGCGCCGCACCACCACCGGGTGGGCTCGAAACTCTAACCTTTCGGTTAACAGCCGATCGCGCTAGCCAATTGCGTCACGGAGACAGTCCTGCTCCACTCTCACCACCGTCAGAACATTTCTTCAGAGCTATCAGCCCAAAGAAAAAAAAAAGCGCTGCACCACCACCGGGTGGGCTCGAACCTCCAACCTTACGGTTAACAGCCGATCGCGCGAGCCAATTGCCCCACGGAGACAGTCGTGCTCCACTCTCACCATCGTCAGAACATTTCTTCAGAGCTATCACCCCAAAGAAAAAAGCAAAACACCACTCCCGGGAGGGCTCGAACCTCCAACTTTTCGGTTAACAGCCGATCGCGCTGGCAAAATGCGCCACGGAGAAAGTCCTGCTTAACTCTCACCACAATTAGAACATATCTTCAAAGCTATCAGCCCAAAGAAAAAAAAACCGCCGCACCACCACCGGGTGGGCTCGAACCTCCAACTTTTCGGTTAACAGCCGATCGCTCTAGCCAATTGCGCCACGGAGACAGTCCTGCTCCACTCTCACCACCATCAGAACATATCTTCAATGCTATCAGCCCAAAGAAAAAAAACCACAGCACCACCACCGGGTGGGCTCAAACCTCCAACCTTTCGGTTAACAGCCAATCGCGCTAGCCAATTGCGCCACGGAGACAGTCCTGCTCCACTCTCACCACCATCAGAACATATCTTCAAAGCTATCAGCACAAAGAAAAAAAAGCGCCGCACCACCACCGGGTGGGCTCGAACCTCCAACCTTTCGGTTAACAGCCGATCGTGCTAGCCAACCGCGCCACGGAGACAGTCGTGCTCCACTCTCACCATCATCAGAACATATCTTCAAAGCTATCAGCGCAAAGAAAAAAGCAACACACCACTCCCGGGAGGGATCGAAACTCCAACCTTTCGGTTAACAGCCGATCGCGCTAGCCAATTGCGCCACGGAGACAGTCCTGCTCCACTCTCACCACCATCAGAACATATCTTCAATGCTATCAGCCCAAAGAAAAAAAACCACAGCACCACCACCGGGTGGGCTCAAACCTCCAACCTTTCGGTTAACAGCCAATTGCGCTAGCCAATTGCGCCACGGAGACAGTCCTGCTCCACTCTCACCACCATCAGAACATATCTTCAAAGCTATCAGCACAAAGAAAAAAAAGCGCCGCACCACCACCGGGTGGGCTCGAACCTCCAACCTTTCGGTTAACAGCCGATCGTGCTAGCCAACCGCGCCACGGAGACAGTCGTGCTCCACTCTCACCATCATCAGAACATATCTTCAAAGCTATCAGCGCAAAGAAAAAAGCAACACACCACTCCCGGGAGGGATCGAAACTCCAACCTTTCGGTTAACAGCCGATCGCGCTAGCCAATTGCGCCACGGAGACAGTCCTGCTTCACTCTCACCACCATCAGAACATATCTTCAAAGCTATGAGCCCAAAGAAAAAAAAGCGCCGCCCCACCAACGGGTGGGCTCGAACCTCGAACTTTCCGGTTAACAGCCAATCACGCTAGCCAATTGTGCCACGGAGACAGTCCTGCTCCACTCTCACCACCATCAGAACATATCTTCAATGCTATCAGCCCAAAGAAAAAAAAGCTCCGCACCACCACCGGGTGGGCTTGAACCTCCAACTTTTCGGTTAACAGCCAATCACGCTAGCCAATTGCACCACGGAGACAGTCCTGATCCACTCTCACCACCATCAGAACATATCTTCAAAGCTATCAGCCCACAGAAAAAAAAGCGCCGCACCACCACCGGGTGGGCTCGAACCTCCAACTTTTCGGTTAACAGCCGATCACGCTAGCCAATTGCTCCACGGAGACAGTCCTGCTTCACTCTCACCACCATCATAACATATCTTCAAAGCTATCAGCCCAAAGAAAAAAAAGCGCCGCACCACCACCGGGTGGGCTCGAACTACCAACTTCTCGGTTAACAGCCGATCACGCTAGCGAATTGCGCCACGGAGACAGTCCTGCTCCACTCTCACCACCATCAGAACATATCTTCAAAGCAATCAGCCCAAAGAAAAAAAAGCGCCGCACCACCACCGGGTGGGCTCGAAACTCTAACCTTTCGGTTAACAGCCGATCGCGCTAGCCAATTGCGTCACGGAGACAGTCCTGCTCCACTCTCACCACCGTCAGAACATTTCTTCAGAGCTATCAGCCCAAAGAAAAAAAAGCGCTGCACCACCACCGGGTGGGCTCGAACCTCCAACCTTACGGTTAACAGCCGATCGCGCTAGCCAATTGCCCCACGGAGACAGTCGTGCTCCACTCTCACCATCGTCAGAACATTTCTTCAGAGCTATCACCCCAAAGAAAAAAAAGCGCCGCACCACCACCGGTTGGGCTCGAACCTCCAACCTTTCGGTTAACAGCCGATCGCGCTAGCCAATTGCGCCACGAAGACAGTCCTGCTCCACTCTCACCACCATCAGAACATATTTTAAAAGCTATTACCGCAAAGAAAAAGCAACAAACCACTCCTGGGAGGGCTCGAGACTCCAACCTTTCGGTTAACAGCCGATCACGCTAGCCCATTGCGCCACGGAGGCAGTCTTGCTCCACTCTCACCATCATCAGAACATATCTTCAAAGCTATAAGCGCAAAGAAAAAAAGCGCTGCACCACCAACGGGTGGGCTCGAACCTCCAACCTTTCGGTTAACAGCCGATCGCGCTAGCCCATTGCGCCACGGAGACAGTCTTGTCCCATTCTCACCACCATCAGAACATATCTTCAAAGCTATCAGCGCAAAGAAAAAAGCAACACACCACTCCCGGGAGGGCTCGAAACTCCAACCTTTTGGTCAACAGCCGATCGCGCTAGCCCATTGCGCCACAGAGACAGTCTTGCTCCCCTCTCACCACCATCAGAACATAACTTCAAAGCTATCAGCCCAAAGAAAAAAAAGCACCGCACAACCACCGGTTGGGCTCGAACCTCCAACCTTTCGGTTAACAGCCGATCGCGCTAGCCAATTGCGCCACGAAGACAGTCCTGCTCCACTCTCACCACCATCAGAACATATTTTAAAAGCTATTACCGCAAAGAAAAAGCAACAAACCACTCCTGGGAGGGCTCGAGACTCCAACCTTTCGGTTAACAGCCGATCACGCTAGCCCATTGCGCCACGGAGGCAGTCTTGCTCCACTCTCACCATCATCAGAACATATCTTCAAAGCTATAAGCGCAAAGAAAAAAAAGCGCTGCACCACCAACGGGTGGGCTGGAACCTCCAACCTTTCGGTTAACAGCCGCTCGCGCTAGCCAATTGCGCCACGGAGACAGTCGTGCTCCACTCTCACCACCATCAGAACATATCTTTAAAGCTATCAGCGCAAAGAAAAAAGCAAAACACCACTCCCGGGAGGGCTCGAACCTCCATCTTTTCGGTTAACAGCCGATCGCGCTGGCAAAATGCGCCACGGAGAAAGTCCTGCTCAACTCTCACCACAATTAGAACATATCTTCAAAGCTATCAGCCCAAAGAAAAAAAAAGCGCCGCACCACCACCGGGTGGGCTCCAAACTCCTACCGTTCGGTTAACAGCCGATCGCGCTAGCCAATTGCGCCACGGAGACAGTCCTGCTCCACTCTCACCACCATCAGAACATTACTTCAGAGCTATCACCCCAAAGAAAAAAAAAGCGCCGCACCACCACCGGTTGGGCTCGAACCTCCAACCTTTCGGTTAACAGCCGATCGCGCTAGTCATTTGCGCCACGAAGACAGTACTGCTCCACTCTCACCACCATCAGAACATATCTTCAAAGCTATTACCGCAAAGAAAAAAGCAACACACCACTCCCGGGAGGGCTCAAAACTCCAAACTTTCGGTTAACAGCCGATCGCTCTAGCCCGTTGCGCCACGGAGACAGTCTTGCTCCACTCTCACCACCATCAGAACATAACTTCAAAGCTATCAGCCCAAAGAAAAAAAAGCACCGCACAACCACCGGTTGGGCTCGAACCTCCAACCTTTCGGTTAACAGCCGATCGCGCTAGCCAATTGCGCCACGAAGACAGTCCTGCTCCACTCTCACCACCATCAGAACATATTTTAAAAGCTATTACCGCAAAGAAAAAGCAACAAACCACTCCTGGGAGGGCTCGAGACTCCAACCTTTCGGTTAACAGCCGATCACGCTAGCCAATTGCGCCACGAAGACAGTCCTGCTCCACTCTCACCACCATCAGAACTTTTCTTCAGAGCTATCACCCCAAAGAAAAAAAAAGCGCCGAACCACCACCGGTTGGGCTCGAACCTCCGACCTTTTGGTTAACAGCCCATCGCGCTAGCCAATTGCGCCATGGAGACAGTCCTGCACCACTCTCACCACCATCAGAACATATCTTCAAAGCTATCAGCCCAAAGAAAAAAAAGCGCCGCACCACCACCGGGTGGGCTCGAACCTCCAACTTTTCAGGTAACAGCCGATCACGCTAGCCAATCGCGCCACGGAGACAGTCCTGCTTCACTCTCACCACCATCATAACATATCTTCAAAGCTATCAGCCCAAAGAAAAAAAAGCGCCGCACCACCACCGGGTGGGCTCGAACTACCAACTTCTCGGTTAACAGCCGATCACGCTAGCGAATTGCGCCACGGAGACAGTCCTGCTCCACTCTCACCACCATCAGAACATATCTTCAAAGCAATCAGCCCAAAGAAAAAAAAGCGCCGCACCACCACCGGGTGGGCTCGAAACTCTAACCTTTCGGTTAACAGCCGATCGCGCTAGCCAATTGCGTCACGGAGACAGTCCTGCTCCACTCTCACCACCGTCAGAACATTTCTTCAGAGCTATCAGCCCAAAGAAAAAAAAAAGCGCTGCACCACCACCGGGTGGGCTCGAACCTCCAACCTTACGGTTAACAGCCGATCGCGCTAGCCAATTGCCCCACGGAGACAGTCGTGCTCCACTCTCACCATCGTCAGAACATTTCTTCAGAGCTATCACCCCAAAGAACAAAAAGCGCCGCACCACCACCGGTTGGGCTCGAACCTCCAACCTTTCGGTTAACAGCCGATCGCGCTAGCCAATTGCGCAACGAAGACAGTCCTGCTCCACTCTCACCACCATCAGAACATATTTTAAAAGCTATTACCGCAAAGAAAAAGCAACAAACCACTCCTGGGAGGGCTCGAGACTCCAACCTTTCGGTTAACAGCCGATCACGCTAGCCCATTGCGCCACGGAGGCAGTCTTGCTCCACTCTCACCATCATCAGAACATATCTTCAAAGCTATAAGCGCAAAGAAAAAAAGCGCTGCACCACCAACGGGTGGGCTCGAACCTCCAACCTTTCGGTTAACAGCCGATCGCGCTAGCCCATTGCGCCACGGAGACAGTCTTGTCCCACTCTCACCACCATCAGAACATATCTTCAAAGCTATCAGCGCAAAGAAAAAAGCAACACACCACTCCCGGGAGGGCTCGAAACTCCAACCTTTTGGTCAACAGCCGATCGCGCTAGCCCATTGCGCCACAGAGACAGTCTTGCTCCCCTCTCACCACCATCAGAACATAACTTCAAAGCTATCAGCCCAAAGAAAAAAAAGCACCGCACAACCACCGGTTGGGCTCGAACCTCCAACCTTTCGGTTAACAGCCGATCGCGCTAGCCAATTGCGCCACGAAGACAGTCCTGCTCCACTCTCACCACCATCAGAACATATTTTAAAAGCTATTACCGCAAAGAAAAAGCAACAAACCACTCCTGGGAGGGCTCGAGACTCCAACCTTTCGGTTAACAGCCGATCACGCTAGCCCATTGCGCCACGGAGGCAGTCTTGCTCCACTCTCACCATCATCAGAACATATCTTCAAAGCTATAAGCGCAAAGAAAAAAAAGCGCTGCACCACCAACGGGTGGGCTCGAACCTCCAACCTTTCGGTTAACAGCCGCTCGCGCTAGCCAATTGCGCCACGGAGACAGTCGTGCTCCACTCTCACCACCATCAGAACATATCTTTAAAGCTATCAGCGCAAAGAAAAAAGCAAAACACCACTCCCGGGAGGGCTCGAACCTCCAACTTTTCGGTTAACAGCCGATCGCGCTGGCAAAATGCGCCACGGAGAAAGTCCTGCTCAACTCTCACCACAATTAGAACATATCTTCAAAGCTATCAGCCCAAAGAAAAAAAAAGCGCCGCACCACCACCGGGTGGGCTCGAACCTCCATCTTTTCGGTTAACAGCCGATCGCGCTAGCCAATTGCGCCACGGGGACCGTCCTGCTCCACTCTCACCACCGTCAGACCATTTCTTCAGATCTATCACCCCAAAGAAAAAAAAGCGCCGCACCACCACCGGGTGGGCTCGAACCTCCAACCTTTCGATTAACAGCCGATCGCGCTAGCCAATTGCCCCACGGAGACAGTCGTGCTCCACTCTCACCACCGTCAGAACATTACTTCAGAGCTATCACCCCAAAGAAAAAAAAAGCGCCGCACCACCACCGGTTGGGCTCGAACCTCCAACCTTTCGGTTAACAGCCGATCGCGCTAGTCATTTGCGCCACGAAGACAGTACTGCTCCACTCTCACCACCATCAGAACATATCTTCAAAGCTATTACCGCAAAGAAAAAAGCAACACACCACTCCCGGGAGGGCTCAAAACTCCAAACTTTCGGTTAACAGCCGATCGCGCTAGCCCGTTGCGCCACGAAGACAGTCTTGCTCCACTCTCACCACCATCAGAACATATCTTCAAAGCTATCAGCGCAAAGAAAAAAAGCGCTGCACCACCACCGGGTGGGCTCGAACCTCCAACCTTTCGGTTAACAGCCGATCGCGCTATCCCATTGCGCCACGGAGACAGTCTTGCTCCACTCTCACCACCATCAGAACATATCTTCAAAGCTATCAGCGCAAAAAAAAGCACCGCACCACCAGCGGCTGGGCTCGAACCTCCAACCTTTCTGTTAACAGCCGATCGTGCTAGCAAATTGCGCCACGGAGACAGTCGTGCTCCACTCTGACCACCATCAGAACATATCTTCAAAGCTATCCGCGCAAAGAAAAAAGCAAAACACCACTCCCGGGAGGGCTCGAACCTCCAACTTTTCGGTTAACAGCCGATCGCGCTGGCCAATCGCGCCACGGAGAAAGTCCTGCTCAACTCTCACCACAATTAGAACATATCTTCAAAGCTATCAGCCCAAAGAAAAAAAAGCGCCGCACCACCACCGGGTGGGCTCGAACCTCCAACTTTTCGGTTAACAGCCGATCGCGCTTGCCAATTGCGCCACGGGGACCGTCCTGCTCCACTCTCACCACCATCAGAACTTTTCTTCAGAGCTATCACCCCAAAGAAAAAAAAGCGCCGAACCACCACCGGTTGGGCTCGAACCTCCAACCTTTCGGTTAACAGCCGATCGCGCTAGCCAATTGCCCCACGAAGACAGTCGCGCTCCACTCTCACCATCGTCAGAACATTTCTTCAGAGCTATCACCCCAAAAAAAGCGCCGCACAACCACCGGTTGGGCTCGAACCTCCGACCTTTTGGTTAACAGCCCATCGCGCTAGCCAATTGCGCCATGGAGACAGTCCTGCACCACTCTCACCACCATCAGAACATATCTTCAAAGCTATCAGCCCAAAGAAAAAAAAGCGCCGCACCACCACCGGGTGGGCTCGAACCTCCAACTTTTCAGGTAACAGCCGATCACGCTAGCCAATCGCGCCACGGAGACAGTCATGCTTCACTCTCACCACCATCAGAACATATCTTCAAAGCTATCAGCACAAAGAAAAAAAAGCGCCCCAGACAAACCGGGTGGGCTCGAACTTCCAACCTTTCGGTTAACAGCCGATCGCGCTAGCCAACTGCGCCAAGGAGACAGTCGTGCTCCACTCTCACCATCATCAGAACATATCTTCAAAGCTATCAGCGCAAAGAAAAAAGCAACACACCACTCCAGGGAGGGCTCGAAACTCCAACCTTTCGGTTAACAGCCGATCGCGATAGCCAATTGTGCCACGGAGACCGTCCTGCTCCACTCTCACCACCATAAGAACATATCTTCAAAGCTATAAGCGCAAAGAAAAAAAGCGCTGCACCACCAACGGGTGGGCTCGAACCTCCAACCTTTCGGTTAACAGCCGATCGCGCTAGCCCATTGCGCCACGGAGACAGTCTTGTCCCACTCTCACCACCATCAGAACATATCTTCAAAGCTATCAGCGCAAAGAAAAAAGCAACACACCACTCCCGGGAGGGCTCGAAACTCCAACCTTTTGGTCAACAGCCGATCGCGCTAGCCCATTGCGCCACAGAGACAGTCTTGCTCCCCTCTCACCACCATCAGAACATAACTTCAAAGCTATCAGCCCAAAGAAAAAAAAGCACCGCACAACCACCGGTTGGGCTCGAACCTCCAACATTTCGGTTAACAGCCGATCGCGCTAGCCAATTGCGCCACGAAGACAGACCTGCTCCACTCTCACCACCATCAGAACATATTTTAAAAGCTATTACCGCAAAGAAAAAGCAACAAACCACTCCTGGGAGGGCTCGAGACTCCAACCTTTCGGTTAACAGCCGATCACGCTAGCCCATTGCGCCACGGAGGCAGTCTTGCTCCACTCTCACCATCATCAGAACATATCTTCAAAGCTATAAGCGCAAAGAAAAAAAAGCGCTGCACCACCAACGGGTGGGCTCGAACCTCCAACCTTTCGGTTAACAGCCGCTCGCGCTAGCCAATTGCGCCACGGAGACAGTCGTGCTCCACTCTCACCACCATCAGAACATATCTTTAAAGCTATCAGCGCAAAGAAAAAAGCAAAACACCACTCCCGGGAGGGCTCGAACCTCCAACTTTTCGGTTAACAGCCGATCGCGCTGGCAAAATGCGCCACGGAGAAAGTCCTGCTCAACTCTCACCACAATTAGAACATATCTTCAAAGCTATCAGCCCAAAGAAAAAAAAAGCGCCGCACCACCACCGGGTGGGCTCGAACCTCCATCTTTTCGGTTAACAGCCGATCGCGCTAGCCAATTGCGCCACGGGGACCGTCCTGCTCCACTCTCACCACCGTCAGACCATTTCTTCAGATCTATCACCCCAAAGAAAAAAAAGCGCCGCACCACCACCGGGTGGGCTCGAACCTCCAACCTTTCGATTAACAGCCGATCGCGCTAGCCAATTGCCCCACGGAGACAGTCGTGCTCCACTCTCACCACCGTCAGAACATTACTTCAGAGCTATCACCCCAAAGAAAAAAAAGCGCCGCACCACCACCTGTTGGGCTCGAACCTCCAACCTTTCGGTTAACAGCCGATCGCGCTAGTCATTTGCGCCACGAAGACAGTACTGCTCCACTCTCACCACCATCAGAACATATCTTCAAAGCTATTACCGCAAAGAAAAAAGCAACACACCACTCCCGGGAGGGCTCAAAACTCCAAACTTTCGGTTAACAGCCGATCGCGCTAGCCCGTTGCGCCACGGAGACAGTCTTGCTCCACTCTCACCACCATCAGAACATATCTTCAAAGCTATCAGCGCAAAGAAAAAAAGCGCTGCACCACCACCGGGTGGGCTCGAACCTCCAACCTTTCGGTTAACAGCCGATCGCGCTATCCCATTGCGCCACGGAGACAGTCTTGCTCCACTCTCACCACCATCAGAACATATCTTCAAAGCTATCAGCGCAAAAAAAAGCACCGCACCACCAGCGGCTGGGCTCGAACCTCCAACCTTTCTGTTAACAGCCGATCGTGCTAGCAAATTGCGCCACGGAGACAGTCGTGCTCCACTCTGACCACCATCAGAACATATCTTCAAAGCTATCCGCGCAAAGAAAAAAGCAAAACACCACTCCCGGGAGGGCTCGAACCTCCAACTTTTCGGTTAACAGCCGATCGCGCTGGCCAATCGCGCCACGGAGAAAGTCCTGCTCAACTCTCACCACAATTAGAACATATCTTCAAAGCTATCAGCCCAAAGAAAAAAAAGCGCCGCACCACCACCGGGTGGGCTCGAACCTCCAACTTTTCGGTTAACAGCCGATCGCGCTTGCCAATTGCGCCACGGGGACCGTCCTGCTCCACTCTCACCACCATCAGAACTTTTCTTCAGAGCTATCACCCCAAAGAAAAAAAAGCGCCGAACCACCACCGGTTGGGCTCGAACCTCCAACCTTTCGGTTAACAGCCGATCGCGCTAGCCAATTGCCCCACGAAGACAGTCGCGCTCCACTCTCACCATCGTCAGAACATTTCTTCAGAGCTATCACCCCAAAAAAAAGCGCCGCACCACCACCGGTTGGGCTCGAACCTCCGACCTTTTGGTTAACAGCCCATCGCGCTAGCCAATTGCGCCATGGAGACAGTCCTGCACCACTCTCACCACCATCAGAACATATCTTCAAAGCTATCAGCCCAAAGAAAAAAAAGCGCCGCACCACCACCGGGTGGGCTCGAACCTCCAACTTTTCAGGTAACAGCCGATCACGCTAGCCAATCGCGCCACGGAGACAGTCATGCTTCACTCTCACCACCATCAGAACATATCTTCAAAGCTATCAGCACAAAGAAAAAAAAGCGCCCCAGACAAACCGGGTGGGCTCGAACTTCCAACCTTTCGGTTAACAGCCGATCGCGCTAGCCAACTGCGCCAAGGAGACAGTCGTGCTCCACTCTCACCATCATCAGAACATATCTTCAAAGCTATCAGCGCAAAGAAAAAAGCAACACACCACTCCAGGGAGGGCTCGAAACTCCAACCTTTCGGTTAACAGCCGATCGCGATAGCCAATTGTGCCACGGAGACCGTCCTGCTCCACTCTCACCACCATAAGAACATATCTTCAAAGCTATCAGCCCAAAGAAAAATAGCGCCGCCCCACCACTGGGTGGGCTCGAACCTCCAACTTTTCGGTTAACAGCCGATCACGCTAGCCAATTGCTCCACGGAGACAGTCCTGCTTCACTCTCACCACCATCATAACATATCTGCAAAGCTATCAGCCCAAAGAAAAAAAAGCGCCGCACCACCACCGGGTGGGCTCGAACTACCAACTTCTCGGTTAACAGCCCATGGCGCTAGCCAATTGCGCCATGGAGACAGTCCTGCACCACTCTCACCACCATCAGAACATATCTTCAAAGCTATCAGCCCAAAGAAAAAAAAAGCGCCGCACCACCACCGGGTGGGTTCGAACCTCCAACTTTTCAGGTAACAGCCGATCACGCTAGCCAATTGCGCCACGGAGACAGTCCTGCTTCACTCTCACCACCATCAGAACATATCTTCAAAGCTATCAGCACAAAGAAAAAAAAGCGCCCCAGACAAACCGGGTGGGCTCGAACTTCCAACCTTTCGGTTAACAGCCGATCGCGCTAGCCAACTGCGCCAAGGAGACAGTCGTGCTCCACTCTCACCACCATCAGAACATATCTTCAAAGCTATCAGCGCAAAGAAAAAAGCAACTCACCACTCCAGGGAGGGCTCGAAACTCCAACCTTTCGGTTAGCAGCCGATCGCGCTAGCCAATGGCGCCACGGAGACAGTCCTGCTCCACTCTTACCACCATTAGAACATATCTTCAAAGCTATCAGCCCAAAGAAAAAAAAACGCCGCACCACAAACGGGTGGGCTCGAACCTCGAACTTTCCGGTTAACAGCCAATCACGCTAGCCAATTGCGCCACGGAGACAGTCCTGCTCCACTCTCACCACCATCAGAACATATCTTCGAAGCTATCAGCCCAAAAAAAAGCTCCGCACCACCACCGGGTGGGCTCGAACCTACAACTTTTCGGTTAACAGCCTATCACGCTAGCCAATTGCACCACGGAGGCAGTCCTCATCCACTCTCACCACCATCAGAACATATCTTCAAAGCTATCAGCCCACAGAAAAAAAAGCGCCGCACCACCACCGGGTGGGCTCGAACCTCCAACTTTTCGGTTAACAGCCGATCACGCTATCCAATTGCTCCACGGAGACAGTCCTGCTTCACTCTCACCACCATCATAACATATCTTCAAAGCTATCAGCCCAAAGAAAAAAAAAAGCGCCGCACCACCACCGGGTGGGCTCGAACTACCAACTTCTCGGTTAACAGCCGATCACGCTAGCGAATTGCGCCACGGAGACAGTCCTGCTCCACTCTTACCACCATTAGAACATATCTTCAAAGCTATCAGCCCAAAGAAAAAAAAAACGCCGCAC
This sequence comes from Rhipicephalus microplus, assembly GCF_043290135.1. Lineage (NCBI taxonomy): Eukaryota > Metazoa > Arthropoda > Arachnida > Ixodida > Ixodidae > Rhipicephalus > Rhipicephalus microplus. The sequence continues at coordinate 3,826,262 of NW_027464602.1, forward strand.
CACAAACGGGTGGGCTCGAACCTCGAACTTTCCGGTTAACAGCCAATCACGCTAGCCAATTGCGCCACGGAGACAGTCCTGCTCCACTCTCACCACCATCAGAACATATCTTCGAAGCTATCAGCCCAAAAAAAAGCTCCGCACCACCACCGGGTGGGCTCGAACCTACAACTTTTCGGTTAACAGCCTATCACGCTAGCCAATTGCACCACGGAGGCAGTCCTCATCCACTCTCACCACCATCAGAACATATCTTCAAAGCTATCAGCCCAAAGAAAAAAAAGCGCCGCACCACCACCGGGTGGGCTCCAACCTCCAACTATTCGGTTAACAGCCGATCACGCTAGCCAATTGCGCCACGGAGACAGTCCTGCTTCACTCTCACCACCATCATAACATATCTTCAAAGCAATCAGCCCAAAGAAAAAAAAGCGCCGCACCACCACCGGGTGGGCTCGAAACTCTAACCTTTCGGTTAACAGCCGACCGCGCTAGCCAATTGCGTCACGCAGACAGTCCTGCTCCACTCTCACCACCGTCAGAACATTTCTTCAGAGCTATAAGCCCAAAGAAAAAAAGCACCGCACCACCACCGGGTGGGCTCGAACCTCCAACCTTTCGGTTAACAGCCGCTCGCGCTAGCCAATTGCGCCACGGAGACAGTCGTGCTCCACTCTCACCACCATCAGAACATATCTTCAAAGCTATCAGCGCAAAGAAAAAAGCAAAACACCACTCCCGGGAGGGCTCGAACCTCCAACTTTTCGGTTAACAGCCGATCGCGCTGGCAAAATGCGCCACGGAGAAAGTCCTGCTCAACTCTCACCACAATTAGAACATATCTTCAAAGCTATCAGCCCAAAGAAAAAAAAACCGCCGCACCACCACCGGGTGGGCTCGAACCTCCAACTTTTTGGTTAACAGCCGATCGCTCTAGCCAATTGCGCCACGGGCACCGTCCTGCTCCACTCTCACCACCGTCAGACCATTTCTTCAGATCTATCACCCCAAATAAAAAAAGCGCCGCACCACCACCGGGTGGGCTCGAACCTCCAACCTTTCGATTAACAGCCGATCGCGCTAGCCAATTGCCCCACGGAGACAGTCGTGCTCCACTCTCACCACCGTCAGAACATTTCTTCAGAGCTATCACCCCAAAGAAAAAAAAAACGCCGCACCACCACCGGTTTGGCTCGAACCTCCAACCTTTCGGATAACAGCCGATCGCGCTAGTCATTTGCGCCACGAAGACAGTCCTGCTCCACTCTCACCACCATCAGAACATATCTTCAAAGCTATTACCGCAAAGAAAAAATCAACACACCACTCCCGGGAGGGCTCAAAACTCCAACCTTTCGGTTAACAGCCCATCGCGCTAGCCCATTGCGCCACGGAGACAGTCTTGCTCCACTCTCACCACCATCAGAACATATCTTCAAAGCTATCAGCGCAAAGAAAAAAAAGCACTGCACCACCACCGTGTGGGCTCGAGCCTCCAACCTTTCGGTTAACAGCCGATCGCGCTATCCCATTGCGCCACGGAGACAGTCTTGCTCCACTCTCACCACCATCAGGACATATCTTCAAAGCTATCAGCGCAAAGAAAAAAGCAAACACACCACTCCCGGGAGGGCTCGAAACTCCGACCTTTCGGTCATCAGCCGATCGCGCTAGCCCATTGCGCCACGGAGACAGTTTTGCTCCCCTCTTACCACCATCAGAACATAACTTCAAAGCTATCAGCCCAAAGAAAAAAAAGCACCGCACCACCAGCGGCTGGGCTCAAACCTCCAACCTTTCTGTTAACAGCCGATCGTGCTAGCAAATTGCGCCACGGAGACAGTCGTGCTCCACTCTGACCACCATCAGAACATATCTTCAAAGCTATCCGCGCAAAGAAAAAAGCAAAACACCACTCCCGGGAGGGCTCGAACATCCAACTTTTCGGTTAACAGCCGATCGCGCTGGCCAATCGCGCCACGGAGAAAGTCCTGCTCAACTTTCACCACAATTAGAACATATCTTCAAAGCTATCAGCCCAAAAAAAAGCGCCGCACCACCACCGGGTGGGCTCGAACCTCCAACTTTTCGGTTAACAGCCGATCGCGCTTGCCAATTGCGCCACGGGGACCGTCCTGCTCCACTCTCACCACCATCTGAACTTTTCTTCAGAGCTATCACCCCAAAGAAAAAAAAGCGCCGAACCACCACCGGTTGGGCTCGAACCTCCAACCTTTCGGTTAACAGCCGATCGCGCTAGCCAATTGCCCCACGGAGACAGTCGCGCTCCACTCTCACCATCGTCAGAACATTTCTTAAGAGCTATCACCCAAAAAAAAGCGCCGCACCACCACCGGTTCGGCTCGAACCTCCGACCTTTTGGTTAACAGCCCATCGCGCTAGCCAATTGCGCCATGGAGACAGTCCTGCACCACTCTCACCACCATCAGAACATATCTTCAAAGCTATCAGCCCACAGAAAAAAAGCGCCGCACCACCACCGGGTGGGCTCGAACCTCCAACTTTTCGGTTAACAGCCGATCACGCTAGCCAATTGCTCCACGGAGACAGTCCTGCTTCACTCTCACCACCATCATAACATATCTTCAAAGCTATCAGCCCAAAGAAAAAAAAGCGCCGCACCACCACCGGGTGGGCTCGAACTACCAACTTCTCGGTTAACAGCCGATCACGCTAGCGAATTGCGCCACGGAGACAGTCCTGCTCCACTCTCACCACCATCAGAACATATCTTCAAAGCAATCAGCCCAAAGAAAAAAAAGCGCCGCACCACCACCGGGTGGGCTCGAAACTCTAACCTTTCGGTTAACAGCCGATCGCGCTAGCCAATTGCGTCACGGAGACAGTCCTGCTCCACTCTCACCACCGTCAGAACATTTCTTCAGAGCTATCAGCCCAAAGAAAAAAAAAGCGCTGCACCACCACCGGGTGGGCTCGAACCTCCAACCTTACGGTTAACAGCCGATCGCGCTAGCCAATTGCCCCACGGAGACAGTCGTGCTCCACTCTCACCATCGTCAGAACATTTCTTCAGAGCTATCACCCCAAAGAAAAAAAAGCGCCGCACCACCACCGGTTGGGCTCGAACCTCCAACCTTTCGGTTAACAGCCGATCGCGCTAGCCAATTGCGCCACGAAGACAGTCCTGCTCCACTCTCACCACCATCAGAACATATTTTAAAAGCTATTACCGCAAAGAAAAAGCAACAAACCACTCCTGGGAGGGCTCGAGACTCCAACCTTTCGGTTAACAGCCGATCACGCTAGCCCATTGCGCCACGGAGGCAGTCTTGCTCCACTCTCACCATCATCAGAACATATCTTCAAAGCTATAAGCGCAAAGAAAAAAAGCGCTGCACCACCAACGGGTGGGCTCGAACCTCCAACCTTTCGGTTAACAGCCGATCGCGCTAGCCCATTGCGCCACGGAGACAGTCTTGTCCCACTCTCACCACCATCAGAACATATCTTCAAAGCTATCAGCGCAAAGAAAAAAGCAACACACCACTCCCGGGAGGGCTCGAAACTCCAACCTTTCGGTCAACAGCCGATCGCGCTAGCCCATTGCGCCACAGAGACAGTCTTGCTCCCCTCTCACCACCATCAGAACATAACTTCAAAGCTATCAGCCCAAAGAAAAAAAAAGCACCGCACAACCACCGGTTGGGCTCGAACCTCCAACCTTTCGGTTAACAGCCGATCGCGCTAGCCAATTGCGCCACGAAGACAGTCCTGCTCCACTCTCACCACCATCAGAACATATTTTAAAAGCTATTACCGCAAAGAAAAAGCAACAAACCACTCCTGGGAGGGCTCGAGACTCCAACCTTTCGGTTAACAGCCGATCACGCTAGCCCATTGCGCCACGGAGGCAGTCTTGCTCCACTCTCACCATCATCAGAACATATCTTCAAAGCTATAAGCGCAAAGAAAAAAAAGCGCTGCACCACCAACGGGTGGGCTCGAACCTCCAACCTTTCGGTTAACAGCCGCTCGCGCTAGCCAATTGCGCCACGGAGACAGTCGTGCTCCACTCTCACCACCATCAGAACATATCTTTAAAGCTATCAGCGCAAAGAAAAAAGCAAAACACCACTCCCGGGAGGGCTCGAACCTCCAACTTTTCGGTTAACAGCCGATCGCGCTGGCAAAATGCGCCACGGAGAAAGTCCTGCTCAACTCTCACCACAATTAGAACATATCTTCAAAGCTATCAGCCCAAAGAAAAAAAAAGCGCCGCACCACCACCGGGTGGGCTCGAACCTCCAACTTTTCGGTTAACAGCCGATCGCGCTAGCCAATTGCGCCACGGGGACCGTCCTGCTCCACTCTCACCACCGTCAGACCATTTCTTCAGATCTATCACCCCAAAGAAAAAAAAGCGCCGCACCACCACCGGGTGGGCTCGAACCTCCAACCTTTCGATTAACAGCCGATCGCGCTAGCCAATTGCCCCACGGAGACAGTCGTGCTCCACTCTCACCACCGTCAGAACATTTCTTCAGAGCTATCACCCCAAAGAAAAAAAAAGCGCCGCACCACCACCGGTTGGGCTCGAACCTCCAACCTTTCGGTTAACAGCCGATCGCGCTAGTCATTTGCGCCACGAAGACAGTCCTGCTCCACTCTCACCACCATCAGAACATATCTTCAAAGCTATTACCGCAAAGATAAAAGCAACACACCACTCCCGGGAGGGCTCAAAACTCCAAACTTTCGGTTAACAGCCGATCGCGCTAGCCCGTTGCGCCACGGAGACAGTCTTGCTCCACTCTCACCACCATCAGAACATATCTTCAAAGCTATCAGCGCAAAGAAAAAAAGCGCTGCACCACCACCGGGTGGGCTCGAACCTCCAACCTTTCGGTTAACAGCCGATCGCGCTATCCCATTGCGCCACGGAGACAGTCTTGCTCCACTCTCACCACCATCAGAACACATCTTCAAAGCTATCAGCGCAAAAAAAAAGCACCGCACCACCAGCGGCTGGGCTCGAACCTCCAACCTTTCTGTTAACAGCCGATCGTGCTAGCAAATTGCGCCACGGAGACAGTCGTGCCCCACTCTGACCACCATCAGAACATATCTTCAAAGCTATCCGCGCAAAGAAAAAAGCAAAACACCACTCCCGGGAGGGCTCGAACCTCCAACTTTTCGGTTAACAGCCGATCGCGCTGGCCAATCGCGCCACGGAGAAAGTCCTGTTCAACTCTCACCACAATTAGAACATATCTTCAAAGCTATCACCCCAAAGAAAAAAAAGCGCCGAACCACCACCGGTTGGGCTCGAACCTCCAACCTTTCGGTTAACAGCCGATCGCGCTAGCCAATTGCCCCACGAAGACAGTCGCGCTCCACTCTCACCATCGTCAGAACATTTCTTCAGAGCTATCACCCCAAAAAAAAGCGCCGCACCACCACCGGTTGGGCTCGAACCTCCGACCTTTTGGTTAACAGCCCATCGCGCTAGCCAATTGCGCCATGGAGACAGTCCTGCACCACTCTCACCACCATCAGAACATATCTTCAAAGCTATCAGCTCAAAGAAAAAAAAGCGCCGCACCACCACCGGGTGGGCTCGAACCTCCAACTTTTCAGGTAACAGCCGATCACGCTAGCCAATCGCGCCACGGAGACAGTCCTGCTTCACTCTCACCACCATCAGAACATATCTTCAAAGCTATCAGCACAAAGAAAAAAAAGCGCCCCAGACAAACCGGGTGGGCTCGAACTTCCAACCTTTCGGTTAACAGCCGATCGCGCTAGCCAACTGCGCCAAGGAGACAGTCGTGCTCCACTCTCACCATCATCAGAACATATCTTCAAAGCTATCAGCGCAAAGAAAAAAGCAACACACCACTCCAGGGAGGGCTCGAAACTCCAACCTTTCGGTTAACAGCCGATCGCGCTAGCCAATTGTGCCACGGAGACAGTCCTGCTCCACTCTCACCACCATAAGAACATATCTTCAAAGCTATCAGCCCAAAGAAAAATAGCGCCGCACCACCACTGGGTGGGCTCGAACCTCCAACTTTTCGGTTAACAGCCGATCACGCTAGCCAATTGCTCCACGGAGACAGTCCTGCTTCACTCTCACCACCATCATAACATATCTGCAAAGCTATCAGCCCAAAGAAAAAAAAGCGCCGCACCACCACCGGGTGGGCTCGAACTACCAACTTCTCGGTTAACAGCCCATGGCGCTAGCCAATTGCGCCATGGAGACAGTCCTGCACCACTCTCACCACCATCAGAACATATCTTCAAAGCTATCAGCCCAAAGAAAAAAAAAGCGCCGCACCACCACCGGGTGGGTTCGAACCTCCAACTTTTCAGGTAACAGCCGATCACGCTAGCCAATTGCGCCACGGAGACAGTCCTGCTTCACTCTCACCACCATCAGAACATATCTTCAGAGCTATCAGCACAAAGAAAAAAAAGCGCCCCAGACAAACCGGGTGGGCTCGAACTTCCAACCTTTCGGTTAACAGCCGATCGCGCTAGCCAACTGCGCCAAGGAGACAGTCGTGCTCCACTCTCACCACCATCAGAACATATCTTCAAAGCTATCAGCGCAAAGAAAAAAGCAACTCACCACTCCAGGGAGGGCTCGAAACTCCAACCTTTCGGTTAGCAGCCGATCGCGCTAGCCAATGGCGCCACGGAGACAGTCCTGCTCCACTCTTACCACCATTAGAACATATCTTCAAAGCTATCAGCCCAAAGAAAAAAAAAACGCCGCACCACAAACGGGTGGGCTCGAACCTCGAACTTTCCGGTTAACAGCCAATCACGCTAGCCAATTGCGCCACGGAGACAGTCCTGCTCCACTCTCACCACCATCAGAACATATCTTCAAAGCTATCAGCCCAAAAAAAAGCTCCGCACCACCACCGGGTGGGCTCGAACCTACAACTTTTCGGTTAACAGCCTATCACGCTAGCCAATTGCACCACGGAGACAGTCCTCATCCACTCTCACCACCATCAGAACATATCTTCAAAGCTATCAGCCCACAGAAAAAAAAGCGCCGCACCACCACCGGGTGGGCTCGAACCTCCAACTTTTCGGTTAACAGCCGATCACGCTATCCAATTGCTCCACGGAGACAGTCCTGCTTCACTCTCACCACCATCATAACATATCTTCAAAGCTATCAGCCCAAAGAAAAAAAAAGCGCCGCACCACCACCGGGTGGGCTCGAACTACCAACTTCTCGGTTAACAGCCGATCACGCTAGCGAATTGCGCCACGGAGACAGTCCTGCTCCACTCTCACCACCATCAGAACATATCTTCAAAGCTATCAGCCCAAAGAAAAAAAAGCGCCGCACCACCACCGGGTGGGCTCCAACCTCCAACTATTCGGTTAACAGCCGATCACGCTAGCCAATTGCGCCACGGAGACAGTCCTGCTTCACTCTCACCACCATCATAACATATCTTCAAAGCAATCAGCCCAAAGAAAAAAAAGCGCCGCACCACCACCGGGTGGGCTCGAAACTCTAACCTTTCGGTTAACAGCCGACCGCGCTAGCCAATTGCGTCACGCAGACAGTCCTGCTCCACTCTCACCACCGTCAGAACATTTCTTCAGAGCTATCAGCCCAAAGAAAAAAAGCACCGCACCACCACCGGGTGGGCTCGAACCTCCAACCTTTCGGTTAACCGCCGCTCGCGCTAGCCAATTGCGCCACGGAGACAGTCGTGCTCCACTCTCACCACCGTCAGACCATTTCTTCAGATCTATCACCCCTCTTTGGCAGCAGCGGTGGCAGAACCGGCAGATCTACTTATTTTCGTCTGTTTGCGCAGATTTTTTTTTCGTCGACCACTGCCTTCCTGTCGGTGGCCTGTGTGGAAACCATCTCCCTGCTATCAAGTTTCATCGCATCGTGTGCCATTTTCACGCCGCGATTTCTTCGGATCAACTGATATCTCCAACTGAAGCTACCGACGATCTTGCCGCTGGGGGCCACCACCATCACCGAGCTTCACTATAAAAGTCACCGACCCTGAGGACAGCGGCTCTTTGGCAGCAGCGGTGGCAGAACCGGCAGATCTACTGATTTTCGTCTGTTTGCGCAGGTTAGTTCACGCCCGGTTTAAATTTGCTTTGTTGTTCTTAGCGAGTTTTCTGTGCTGCCGCTGCTGCCAAGTGAATTGTATTTGTTCTGTGTGCTACATTTCCTGATACTATGTCGACACTAAATGCATGCCCTACATGTAACGATGCCATTAAATCCGATGAATTGTCGGTGGCATGTGGCGAGTGTAGCCACTGTTTTCACATTGGAACATGTGCAGGCATATCAGAAAAACAGTATAAAAAGAAGTCCGAATCGGCTAGGCAAAAGTGGGTTTGCTCTACGTGCAAAGATAGTGGAAAAAGTGTCGAGATCACTGAAGGGAGGCCGGAAGCTGAAGTTGACATCAGATCTATTCTCAGTGGCATAAGTCAGAAGTTAGACGAGTTGTTGCCGCTCAGGGAAACAGTGCCAAACATCGAGCGGTCGATACAGCTCATGTCGGACAAGTACGATGAGATGTTGACAAGGCTTGCCGCACAAGAAAAAGATACGAAAGAAATACGGAAAAGACTTGAACGCCTTGAACAGGACACCTGCGCTAGTGATGATGCTTCAAAAAAACTTGAGGCCGATTTAAATGAGCTCGAGTGGAGAAGCCGCAAGTTTAACTTGGAAATACATGGTGTAAGCGTCTCTGAAGGTGAAAATTTGCTTGCAAAGGTAAATTCTGTTGCCAGCATGATTGACGTTTGTGCACTGGACGCAGCAGACGTCGCTGCCATTCACCGCCTCCCATGCAAATTTGGCAAAACACCAGGTATAATCGTTCGGTATGTCAGACAATCTGTTAGAGACGAATGGCTGCATAACCGGTCAAAACTGAGAGAAAAGAAATCAAGCCTGTTCATCCAAGAGAACTTGACCAGCCAAAGTCGGCAACTCCTTCGAGAGGCTAAGGAATGGGCGAGGGAAAATCGGTACAAATACGCCTGGCACAAGAACGGGAAAATCCTGCTGCGCAAATCTGACGGCGATTCCGTGTTAGTAGTGCGTCACAGGACCGACTTTCCCGTCTAAGCCTGCTAGTTGCTGACTGTATCTAGATTATTTCATTCCTCAAAATGGCTAGTCAAAGTCCCTTTCTTCCACACGAGCTAGACGCTTTTGTGACAAGTCATCACGCACATTCCTTGAAGTGCCTTCATCTAAACGTTCGTTCACTCTATAACAAGGAAGAAGATATAAATGACTTCATCAATGGTTTTCATTTTCTGTTTGATGCAGTAATGCTTAGTGAAACTTGGTGCAGGGATGATCGTGATTTGTTCAAACTTCCGTCTTATCAATCGTATTGTGTAAACAGAACTAATCGCCGAGGCGGTGGCGTTATGCTGTTGCTAAGAGAGCACGTAAACTGCGAGCTGCTTTCCAACTTTTGTATCTGTTGTGATGATTTTGAAATAATAACAGCTCGTGTGAATGACTGTATGTTTTCCGTTTGCTATAGACCACCAAGTGGAAATCTTCCTAGTTTCTTTTGTTTCTATGAACAGCTGTTATCATTTGTTTCAGAAACTGGCGATTATTTGGTGTCTGCTGGTGATTTTAATATCGACCTGTTGACCATTTCTGCACCACAAAAGGCCATGTTAACCATGCTGACTTCTAACGGATGCGAAAATTTAATCTATGTACCGACAAGGGTAACTACTGAGAGCGAAACACTGTTAGATTTATTTATTACTAATATCGATTCTACAAAAGCCAACAGTGGTGTAATAACGTGGGACCTTAGTGACCACCTCCCAATATTTGCTCTACTAAGAAAGCAAAATTTCACGATAAATGAAAAGCATCAGTACATTTCTTTTCAAAATATTACACAAACAGGTTTGGATAATTTTAGAGCTGAATTGCTACTTAGCGATATTCCGCAAATTCTGAAAATAGACGACGTTGACATTGCATACAGTAAATTTATTGATGAAATTTCTCGTGTGTATAAGCGTCACTTCCCACAAAAAAAGTTTAAATTGGGTAAAAAAATAAGAAAACCATGCATAACCCCTGAATTGTTACAAAAAATTAAGTGTAAAAATGCGCTTTATCACAAGTTCATTAAAAGTAAGGAACCAAGCATATTGAAAGAATACAAGTCGCTTAGAAACAAACTAAACAAAGAACTAAGGTCACACAGGAAATGCTATTTTCAAGCTGAGTTTGATAGCTGCTCGAAAAAACCCGATATGTTATGGAAAAAGCTTAATACTGTCTTAAATCGCCGTAAATCGTCTCCACGTGTAGAAAAGCTATTTCTTGGTGGCCACGAAATATGGGGCGATGATTTGGCGAATACATTTAATGATTATTTTGTGAGCAATTCTAATTCTTGTGCATCTGCTGATATTACAAAATTTATGCCTGATAGCAATCCATCTTCCTTTTTCCTTCGCCCATTTACAGAGTCTGAAGTACTGTCAGTTTTTCTTTCGCTTAAAAATAGCTCAAGTTGTGACGTTGAGGGCATGCAGGTTCGTCCAATCAAGTATGTGCTTGATTTAATTTGTCCATATCTTACCTACATCTTTAATCTGTCTTTGGCGAGCGCTATCTTTCCCAGGAGGATGCAGATCGCAAGAGTTTCTGTGCTTTTTAAGAAAGGTGACATAAACGATATCAAAAATTATAGACCTATTTCGATATTACCAGTATTATCCAAAGGGCTGGAGAAACTTATACACGTGCAAATGTCTAATTTTTTCGATAAGCACAATCTTATATCTACAGCCCAATTTGGATTTAGAAAACACCTTTCTACTGAGTTAGCCTTGCTACAACAAAAAGAATTCATTTTAACACAATTTGAAAGCAAGAATCTTGTGCTCGGCCTTTACATTGATTTCAGTAAAGCATTTGATTGTATCCATCATTCCATACTACTTAAAAAACTTGAAACCTATGGTATTCGCGGGCACTGCTTAAACCTCGTGAAGTCGTATCTAGATCATCGCCATCAGTACGTCCAGATTGAGCATTACCGTTCAGACTTAAAACACATCAGCAGAGGCGTTCCTCAAGGTAGTATTCTCGGCCCATTTCTTTTTATAGTTTACATCAATGACCTAGTAAATATCTACAGTGATGCGAAATACGTTATGTACGCTGACGACGCTAGCCTATTTTTTTCGTCACCTGAACTTGGTAGCCTTCAGAATAACACCAACACTGCTCTAAGGGCGCTCCAAGAATGGTCAGCAGCAAACGTTTTGCAAATTAATACTAAAAAGACAAAAGCCGTGATTTTCAGACCAAAATCTAAGCAGATAACCTGCGATCACATCACCCTTCTTTACACAAATGAAGCAATAGAAATAGTGAGTAGTGTGAAAATACTGGGAGTTACCTTCACACAAAATATGCTTTGGGATTTACACATCGAATCAGTTTTAGGCAAGCTATCTCGTGTGGTTGGTATGATGGCGCGTCACAGATTGATATTACCTTTTAAAATAAAGCTTCTTGTTTACAATGCGCTCTTTTTTTCTTCCTTGTATTATTGTTTTTTGGTATGGGGTACGACGACATATACAAATCTTGAAAGACTTCATGTACTGCAGAAAAAATTTCTACGGGCGCTTTTCAATGTACCCTACAATTCCCATACTTCAGATTTATTCTTGAAGGGAAATTTCATCCGCGTGTTTACCCTATACAATTACAAGTTAAGTATAGCGTTCAAACGAGAGATAAAAGAAAACCTAAAGTTTTTCCACGAGTTATCTCATCTTGCCAAAAACACCCATTCATACGGCACTCGTTACATAGAACAGTGGAAGGTGGTCACTGCGCGGACAAGCTATTCTATGCAGAAGCTATCATACACGCTGCCAACCCTTTTAAATTCATTTCATAAATTACACATTTCATTGAAAATAACTTCTGCACGAACACTGCGCGAGCATTTCATCAATTCATGCTAACATAGTAAATAGTGTAAAATATTGCTTTTTTTCATTCTTCCTTACTGATGTGTTTTTTTAGACATATCTGTATTCCGAATATGTGTTTCTTGTGATTTTTTTTTCTCTTTATGTGAATGTTTGCCATGGCTGCCTGCACTGTAGGGGTGGCTGCGGGCCTCTGTCAAGTTGCTTGTGCCTTCAAGCAACTTTTACCCGCAGTCTCCTCCATCGCTGATGGAAATAAAAATTATTATTATTATTATTATTATTAAATAAAAAAAGCGCCGCACCACCACCGGGTGGGCTCGAACCTCCAACCTTTCGATTAACAGCCGATGGCGCTAGCCAATTGCCCCACGGAGACAGTCGTGCTCCACTCTCACCACCGTCAGAACATTTCTTCAGAGCTATCACCCCAAAGAAAAAAAAAACGCCGCACCACCACCGGTTTGGCTCGAACCTCCAACCTTTCGGATAACAGCCGATCGCGCTAGTCATTTGCGCCACGAAGACAGTCCTGCTCCACTCTCACCACCATCAGAACATATCTTCAAAGCTATTACCGCAAAGAAAAAATCAACACACCACTCCCGGGAGGGCTCAAAACTCCAACCTTTCGGTTAACAGCCGATCGCGCTAGCCCATTGCGCCACGGAGACAGTCTTGCTCCACTCTCACCACCATCAGAACATATCTTCAAAGCTATCAGCGCAAAGAAAAAAAAGCACTGCACCACCACCGTGTGGGCTCGAACCTCCAACCTTTCGGTTAACAGCCGATCGCGCTATCCCATTGCGCCACGGAGACAGTCTTGCTCCACTCTCACCACCATCAGGACATATCTTCAAAGCTATCAGCGCAAAGAAAAAAGCAAACACACCACTCCCGGGAGGGCTCGAAACTCCGACCTTTCGGTCATCAGCCGATCGCGCTAGCCCATTGCGCCACGGAGACAGTCTTGCTCCCCTCTTACCACCATCAGAACATAACTTCAAAGCTATCAGCCCAAAGAAAAAAAAGCACCGCACCACCAGCGGCTGGGCTCAAACCTCCAACTTTTCTGTTAACAGCCGATCGTGCTAGCAAATTGCGCCACGGAGACAGTCGTGCTCCACTCTGACCACCATCAGAACATATCTTCAAAGCTATCCGCGCAAAGAAAAAAGCAAAACACCACTCCCGGGAGGGCTCGAACATCCAACTTTTCGGTTAGCAGCCGATCGCGCTGGCCAATCGCGCCACGGAGAAAGTCCTGCTCAACTTTCACCACAATTAGAACATATCTTCAAAGCTATCAGCCCAAAAAAAAAAGCGCCGCACCACCACCGGGTGGGCTCGAACCTCCAACTTTTCGGTTAACAGCCGATCGCGCTTGCCAATTGCGCCACGGGGACCGTCCTGCTCCACTCTCACCACCATCTGAACTTTTCTTCAGAGCTATCACCCCAAAGAAAAAAAAGCGCCGAACCACCACCGGTTGGGCTCGAACCTCCAACCTTTCGGTTAACAGCCGATCGCGCTAGCCAATTGCCCCACGGAGACAGTCGCGCTCCACTCTCACCATCGTCAGAACATATCTTCAAAGCTATCAGCACAAAGAAAAAAAAGCGCCCCAGACAAACCGGGTGGGCTCGAACTTCCAAACTTTCGGTTAACAGCCGATCGCGCTAGCCAACTGCGCCAAGGAGACAGTCGTGCTCCACTCTCACCACCATCAGAACATATCTTCAAAGCTATCAGCGCAAAGAAAAAGCAACACACCACTCCAGGGATGGCTCGAAACTCCAACCTTTCGGTTAACAGCCGATCGCGCTAGCCAATGGCGCCACGGAGACAGTCCTGCTCCACTCTTACCACCATTAGAACATATCTTCAAAGCTATCAGCCCAAAGAAAAAAAAGCGCCGCCCCACCAACGGGTGAGCTCGTACCTCGAACTTTCCGGTTAACAGCCAATCACGCTAGCCAATTGCGCCACGGAGACAGTCCTGCTCCACTCTCACCACCATCAGAACATATCTTCAAAGCTATCAGCCCAAAAAAAAGCTCCGCACCACCACCGGGTGGGCTCGAACCTCCAACTTTTCGGTTAACAGCCAATCACGCTAGCGAATTGCACCACGGAGACAGTCCTGATCCACTCTCATCACCATTAAAACATATCTTCAAAGCTATCAGCCCAAAGAAAAAAAAGCGCCGCACCACCACCGGGTGGGCTCGAACCTCCAACTTTTCGGTTAACAGCCGATCGCGCTTGCCAATTGCGCCACGGGGACCGTCCTGCTCCACTCTCACCACCATCAGATCTTTTCTTCAGAGCTATCACCCCAAAGAAAAAAAAAGCGCCGAACCACCACCGGTTGGGCTCGAACCTCCAACCTTTCGGTTAACAGCCGATCGCGCTAGCCAATTGCCCCACGGAGACACTCGCGCTCCACTCTCACCATCGTCAGAACATTTCTTCAGAGCTATCACCCCAAAAAAAAGCGCCGCACCACCACCGGTTCGGCTCGAACCTCCGACCTTTTGGTTAACAGCCCATCGCGCTAGCCAATTGCGCCATGGAGACAGTCCTGCACCACTCTCACCACCATCAGAACATATCTTCAAAGCTATCAGCCCAAAGAAAAAAAAAGCGCCGCACCACCACCGGGTGGGCTCGAACCTCCAACTTTTCAGGTAACAGCCGATCACGCTAGTCAATTGCGCCACGGAGACAGTCCTGCTTCACTCTCACCACCATCAGAACATATCTTCAAAGCTATCAGCACAAAGAAAAAAAAGCGCCCCAGACAAACCGGGTGGGCTCGAACTTCCAACCTTTCGGTTAACAGCCGATCGCGCTAGCCAACTGTGCCAAGGAGACAGTCGTGCTCCACTCTCACCACCATCAGAACATATCTTCAAAGCTATCAGCGCAAAGAAAAAAGCAACACACCACTCCAGGGATGGCTCGAAACTCCAACCTTTCGGTTAACAGCCGATCGCGCTAGCCAATTGCGCCACGGGGACCGTCCTGTTCCACTCTCACCACCATCAGAACTTTTCTTCAGAGCTATCACCCCAAAGAAAAAAAAGCGCCGAACCACCACCGGTTGGGCTCGAACCTCCAACCTTTCGGTTAACAGCCGATAACGCTAGCGAATTGCGGCACGGAGACAGTCCTGCTCCACTCTCACCACCATCAGAACATATCTTCAAAGCTATCAGCCCAAAGAAAAAAAAGCGCTGCACCACTACCGGGTGGGCTCGAACCTCCTACCTTACGGTTAACAGCCGATCGCGCTAGCCAATTGCCCCACGGAGACAGTCGTGCTCCACTCTCAGCATCGTCAGAACATTTCTTCAGAGCTATCACCCCAAAGAAAAAAAAGCGCCGCACCACCACCGGTTGGGCTCGAACCTCCAACCTTTCGGTTAACAGCCGATCGCGCTAGCCAATTGCGCCACGAAGACAGTCCTGCTGCACTCTCACCACCATCAGAACATATTTTAAAAGCTATTACCGCAAAGAAAAAAGCAACAAACCACTCCTGGGAGGGCTCGAGACTCCAACCTTTCGGTTAACAGCCGATCGCGCTAGCCCATTGCGCAACGGAGGCAGTCTTGCTCCACTCTCACCATCATCAGAACATATCTTCAAAGCTATAAGCGTAAAGAAAAAAAAAGCGCTGCACCACCAACGGGTGGGCTCGAACCTCCAACCTTTCGGTTAACAGCCGATCGCGCTAGGCCATTGCGCCACGGAGACAGTCTTGCCCCACTCTCACCACCATCAGAACATATCTTCAAAGCTATCAGCGCAAAAAAAAAGCAACACACCACTCCCGGGAGGGCTCGAAACTCCAACTTTTCGGTTAACAGCCGATCGCGCTAGCCCATTGCGCCACGGAGGCAGTCTTGCTCCACTCTCACCATCATCAGAACATATCTTCAAAGCTATAAGCGCAAAGAAAAAAAAAAGCGCTGCACCACCAACGGGTGGGCTCGAACCTCCAACCTTTCGGTTAACAGCCGATCGCGCTAGGCCATTGCGCCACGGAGACAGTCTTGCCCCACTCTCACCACCATCAGAACATATCTTCAAAGCTATCAGCGCAAAAAAAAGCAACACACCACTCCCGGGAGGGCTCGAAACTCCAACCTTTCGGTCAACAGCAGATCGCGCTAGCCCATTGCGCCACAGAGACAGTCTTGCTCCCCTCTCACCACCATCAGAACATAACTTCAAAGCTATCAGCCCAAGAAAAAAAAGCACCACACCAACACCGGGTGGGCTCGAACCTCCCACCTTTCGGTTAACAGCCGCTCGCGCTAGCCAATTGCGCCACGGAGACAGTCGTGCTCCACTCTCACCACCATCAGAACATATCTTCAAAGCTATCAGCGCAAAGAAAAAAGCAAAACACCACTCCCGGGAGGGCTCGAACCTCCAACTTTTCGGTTAACAGCCGATCGCGCTAGCCCATTGCGCCACGGAGGCAGTCTTGCTCCACTCTCACCATCATCAGAACATATCTTCAAAGCTATCAGCCCAAAGAAAAAAAAGCACCGCACCACCACCGGGTGGGCTCGAACCTCCAACCTTTCGGTTAACAGCCGCTCGCGCTAGCCAATTGCGCCACGGAGACAGTCGTGCTCCACTCTCACCACCATCAGAACATATCTTCAAAGCTATCAGCGCAAAGAAAAAAGCAAAACACCACTCCCGGGAGGGCTCGAACCTCGAACTTTTCGGTTATCAGCCGATCGCGCTAGCCCATTGCGCCACGGAGGCAGTCTTGCTCCACTCTCACCATCATCAGAACATATCTTCAAAGCTATAAGCGCAAAGAAAAAAAAAGCGCTGCACCACCAACGGGTGGGCTCGAACCTCCAACCTTTCGGTTAACAGCCGATCGCGCTAGCCAATTGCGCCACGAAGACAGTCCTGATCCACTCTCACCACCATCAGAACATATTTTAAAAGCTATTACCGCAAAGAAAAAAGCAACAAACCACTCCTGGGAGGGCTCGAGACTCCAACCTTTCGGTTAACAGCCGATCGCGCTAGCCCATTGCGCCACGGAGGCAGTCTTGCTCCACTCTCACCATCATCAGAACATATCTTCAAAGCTATCAGCCCAAAGAAAAAAAAGCACCGCACCACCACCGGGTGGGCTCGAACCTCCAACCTTTCGGTTAACAGCCGCTCGCGCTAGCCAATTGCGCCACGGAGACAGTCGTGCTCCACTCTCACCACCATCAGAACATATCTTCAAAGCTATCAGCGCAAAGAAAAAAGCCAAACACCACTCCCGGGAGGGCTCGAACCTCCAACTTTTCGGTTAACAGCCGATTGCGCTGGCAAAATGCGCCACGGAGAAAACCTGCTCAACTCTCACCACAATTAGAACATATCTTCAAAGCTATCAGCCCAAAGAAAAAAAAACCGCCGCACCACCACCGGGTGGGCTCGAACCTCCAACTTTTCGGTTAACAGCCGATCGCGCTAGCCAATTGCGCACGGGGACCGTCCTGCTCCACTCTCACCACCGTCAGACCATTTCTTCAGATCTATCACCCCAAAGAAAAAAAAGCGCCGCACCACCACCGGGTGGGCTCGAACCTCCAACCTTTCGATTAACAGCCGATCGCGCTAGCCAATTGCCCCACGGAGACAGTCGTGCTCCACTCTCACCACCGTCAGAACATTTCTTCAGAGCTATCACCCCAAAGAAAAAAAAGCGCCGCACCACCACCGGTTGGGCTCGAACCTCCAACCTTTCGGTTAACAGCCGATCGCGCTAGTCATTTGCGCCACGAAGACAGTCCTGCTCCACTCTCACCACCATCAGAACATATCTTCAAAGCTATTACCGCAAAGAAAAAAGCAACACACCACTCCCGGGAGGGCTCAAAACTCCAACCTTTCGGTTAACAGCCGATCGCGCTAGCCCATTGCGCCACGGAGACAGTCTTGCTCCACTCTCACCACCATCAGAACATATCTTCAAAGCTATCAGCGCAAAGAAAAAAAAGCACTGCACCACCACCGGGTGGGCTCGAACCTCCAACCTTTCGGTTAACAGCCGATCGCGCTATCCAATTGCGCCACGGAGACAGTCTTGCTCCACTCTCACCACCATCAGGACATATCTTCAAAGCTATCAGCGCAAAGAAAAAAGCAAACACACCACTCCCGGGAGGGCTCGAAACTCCGACCTTTTGGTCATCAGCCGATCGCGCTAGCCCATTGCGCCACGGAGACAGTCTTGCTCCCCTCTTACCACCATCAGAACATAACTTCAAAGCTATCAGCCCAAAGAAAAAAAAGCACCGCACCACCAGCGGCTGGGCTCAAACCTCCAACCTTTCTGTTAACAGCCGATCGTGCTAGCAAATCGCGCCCGGAGACAGTCGTGCTCCACTCTGACCACCATCAGAACATATCTTCAAAGCTATCCGCGCAAAGAAAAAAGCAAAACACCACTCCCGGGAGGGCTCGAACATCCAACTTTTCGGTTAACAGCCGATCGCGCTGGCCAATCGCGCCACGGAGAAAGTCCTGCTCAACTTTCACCACAATTAGAACATATCTTCAAAGCTATCAGCCCAAAGAAAAAAAAGCGCCGCACCACCACCGGTTGGGCTCGAACCTCCAACCTTTCGGTTAACAGCCGATCGCGCTAGCCAATTGCGCCACGAAGACAGTCCTGCTCCACTCTCACCACCATCAGAACATATTTTAAAAGCTATTACCGCAAAGAAAAAAGCAACAAACCACTCCTGGGAGGGCTCGAACATCCAACTTTTCGGTTAACAGCCGATCGCGCTGGCCAATCGCGCCACGGAGAAAGTCCTGCTCAACTTTCACCACAATTAGAACATATCTTCAAAGCTATCAGCCCAAAGAAAAAAAAGCGCCGCACCACCACCGGTTGGGCTCGAACCTCCAACCTTTCGGTTAACAGCCGATCGCGCTAGCCCATTGCGCCACGGAGGCAGTCTTGCTCCACTCTCACCATCATCAGAACATATCTTCAAAGCTATAAGCGCAAAGAAAAAAAAGCGCTGCACCACCAACGGGTGGGCTCGAACCTCCAACCTTTCGGTTAACAGCCGATCGCGCTAGACCATTGCGCCACGGAGACAGTCTTGCCCCACTCTCACCACCATCAGAACATATCTTCAAAGCTATCAGCGCAAAAAAAAGCAACACACCACTCCCGGGAGGGCTCGAAACTCCAACCTTTCGGTCAACAGCAGATCGCGCTAGCCCATTGCGCCACAGAGACAGTCTTGCTCCCCTCTCACCACCATCAGAACATAACTTCAAAGCTATCAGCCCAAAGAAAAAAAAGCACCACACCAACACCGGGTGGGCTCGAACCTCCCACCTTTCGGTTAACAGCCGCTCGCGCTAGCCAATTGCGCCACGGAGACAGTCGTGCTCCACTCTCACCACCATCAGAACATATCTTCAAAGCTATCAGCGCAAAGAAAAAAGCAAAACACCACTCCCGGGAGGGCTCGAACCTCCAACTTTTCGGTTAACAGCCGATCGCGCTAGCCCATTGCGCCACGGAGGCAGTCTTGCTCCACTCTCACCATCATCAGAACATATCTTCAAAGCTATCAGCCCAAAGAAAAAAAAGCACCGCACCACCACCGGGTGGGCTCGAACCTCCAACCTTTCGGTTAACAGCCGCTCGCGCTAGCCAATTGCGCCACGGAGACAGTCGTGCTCCACTCTCACCACCATCAGAACATATCTTCAAAGCTATCAGCGCAAAGAAAAAAGCAAAACACCACTCCCGGGAGGGCTCGAACCTCGAACTTTTCGGTTATCAGCCGATCGCGCTAGCCCATTGCGCCACGGAGGCAGTCTTGCTCCACTCTCACCATCATCAGAACATATCTTCAAAGCTATAAGCGCAAAGAAAAAAAAAGCGCTGCACCACCAACGGGTGGGCTCGAACCTCCAACCTTTCGGTTAACAGCCGATCGCGCTAGCCAATTGCGCCACGAAGACAGTCCTGATCCACTCTCACCACCATCAGAACATATTTTAAAAGCTATTACCGCAAAGAAAAAAGCAACAAACCACTCCTGGGAGGGCTCGAGACTCCAACCTTTCGGTTAACAGCCGATCGCGCTAGCCCATTGCGCCACGGAGGCAGTCTTGCTCCACTCTCACCATCATCAGAACATATCTTCAAAGCTATCAGCCCAAAGAAAAAAAAGCACCGCACCACCACCGGGTGGGCTCGAACCTCCAACCTTTCGGTTAACAGCCTCTCGCGCTAGCCAATTGCGCCACGGAGACAGTCGTGCTCCACTCTCACCACCATCAGAACATATCTTCAAAGCTATCAGCGCAAAGAAAAAAGCCAAACACCACTCCCGGGAGGGCTCGAACCTCCAACTTTTCGGTTAACAGCCGATTGCGCTGGCAAAATGCGCCACGGAGAAAACCTGCTCAACTCTCACCACAATTAGAACATATCTTCAAAGCTATCAGCCCAAAGAAAAAAAAACCGCCGCACCACCACCGGGTGGGCTCGAACCTCCAACTTTTCGGTTAACAGCCGATCGCGCTAGCCAATTGCGCACGGGGACCGTCCTGCTCCACTCTCACCACCGTCAGACCATTTCTTCAGATCTATCACCCCAAAGAAAAAAAAGCGCCGCACCACCACCGGGTGGGCTCGAACCTCCAACCTTTCGATTAACAGCCGATCGCGCTAGCCAATTGCCCCACGGAGACAGTCGTGCTCCACTCTCACCACCGTCAGAACATTTCTTCAGAGCTATCACCCCAAAGAAAAAAAGCGCCGCACCACCACCGGTTGGGCTCGAACCTCCAACCTTTCGGTTAACAGCCGATCGCGCTAGTCATTTGCGCCACGAAGACAGTCCTGCTCCACTCTCACCACCATCAGAACATATCTTCAAAGCTATTACCGCAAAGAAAAAAGCAACACACCACTCCCGGGAGGGCTCAAAACTCCAACCTTTCATTTAACAGCCGATCGCGCTAGCCCATTGCGCCACGGAGACAGTCTTGCTCCACTCTCACCACCATCAGAACATATCTTCAAAGCTATCAGCGCAAAGAAAAAAAAGCACTGCACCACCACCGGGTGGGCTCGAACCTCCAAACTTTCGGTTAACAGCCGATCGCGCTATCCAATTGCGCCACGGAGACAGTCTTGCTCCACTCTCACCACCATCAGGACATATCTTCAAAGCTATCAGCGCAAAGAAAAAAGCAAACACACCACTCCCGGGAGGGCTCGAAACTCCGACCTTTTGGTCATCAGCCGATCGCGCTAGCCCATTGCGCCACGGAGACAGTCTTGCTCCCCTCTTACCACCATCAGAACATAACTTCAAAGCTATCAGCCCAAAGAAAAAAAAGCACCGCACCACCAGCGGCTGGGCTCAAACCTCCAACCTTTCTGTTAACAGCCGATCGTGCTAGCAAATCGCGCCCGGAGACAGTCGTGCTCCACTCTGACCACCATCAGAACATATCTTCAAAGCTATCCGCGCAAAGAAAAAAGCAAAACACCACTCCCGGGAGGGCTCGAACATCCAACTTTTCGGTTAACAGCCGATCGCGCTGGCCAATCGCGCCACGGAGAAAGTCCTGCTCAACTTTCACCACAATTAGAACATATCTTCAAAGCTATCAGCCCAAAGAAAAAAAAGCGCCGCACCACCACCGGTTGGGCTCGAACCTCCAACCTTTCGGTTAACAGCCGATCGCGCTAGCCAATTGCGCCACGAAGACAGTCCTGCTCCACTCTCACCACCATCAGAACATATTTTAAAAGCTATTACCGCAAAGAAAAAAGCAACAAACCACTCCTGGGAGGGCTCGAACATCCAACTTTTCGGTTAACAGCCGATCGCGCTGGCCAATCGCGCCACGGAGAAAGTCCTGCTCAACTTTCACCACAATTAGAACATATCTTCAAAGCTATCAGCCCAAAGAAAAAAAAGCGCCGCACCACCACCGGTTGGGCTCGAACCTCCAACCTTTCGGTTAACAGCCGATCGCGCTAGCCCATTGCGCCACGGAGGCAGTCTTGCTCCACTCTCACCATCATCAGAACATATCTTCAAAGCTATAAGCGCAAAGAAAAAAAAGCGCTGCACCACCAACGGGTGGGCTCGAACCTCCAACCTTTCGGTTAACAGCCGATCGCGCTAGACCATTGCGCCACGGAGACAGTCTTGCCCCACTCTCACCACCATCAGAACATATCTTCAAAGCTATCAGCGCAAAAAAAAGCAACACACCACTCCCGGGAGGGCTCGAAACTCCAACCTTTCGGTCAACAGCAGATCGCGCTAGCCCATTGCGCCACAGAGACAGTCTTGCTCCCCTCTCACCACCATCAGAACATAACTTCAAAGCTATCAGCCCAAAGAAAAAAAAGCACCACACCAACACCGGGTGGGCTCGAACCTCCCACCTTTCGGTTAACAGCCGCTCGCGCTAGCCAATTGCGCCACGGAGACAGTCGTGCTCCACTCTCACCACCATCAGAACATATCTTCAAAGCTATCAGCGCAAAGAAAAAAGCAAAACACCACTCCCGGGAGGGCTCGAACCTCCAACTTTTCGGTTAACAGCCGATCGCGCTAGCCCATTGCGCCACGGAGGCAGTCTTGCTCCACTCTCACCATCATCAGAACATATCTTCAAAGCTATCAGCCCAAAGAAAAAAAAAGCACCGCACCACCACCGGGTGGGCTCGAACCTCCAACCTTTCGGTTAACAGCCGCTCGCGCTAGCCAATTGCGCCACGGAGACAGTCGTGCTCCACTCTCACCACCATCAGAACATATCTTCAAAGCTATCAGCGCAAAGAACAAAGCAACACACCACTCCAGGGATGGCTCGAAACTCCAACTTTCGGTTAACAGCCGATCGCGCTAGCCAATGGCGCCACGGAGACAGTCCTGCTCCACTCTTACCACCATTAGAACATATCTTCGAAGCTATCAGCCCAAAGAAAAAAAAGCGCCGCCCCACCAACGGGTGAGCTCGTACCTCGAACTTTCCGGTTAACAGCCAATCACGCTAGCCAATTGCGCCACGGAGACAGTCCTGCTCCACTCTCACCACCATCAGAACATATCTTCAAAGCTATCAGCCCAAAAAAAAAAGCTCCGCACCACCACCGGGTGGGCTCGAACCTCCAACCTTTCGGTTAACAGCCGATAGCGCTAGCCGATAGCGCTTCAGCAAATGATTTTTGTGGTTTTTCGTGTGCTGTGCCTCAAGATCTTGCTACGAGTCGACTCATAAGCTGCCAAGGTTCACGTCGGTAGCGGACTTTCACCGGTAGGTTCATTTTTGAGCATTTTTCGGACTTTTACGCCACCGACCACGCCTCGCGTGCTTACCAAACGCCGAGTTGGCGTCTGCCGGGCAGGACGCGCCCTTCCTTGGACGCGCCCTTCGTTCCACCTGCTGAGCCAATATGCTGGACGGTGCTGCTGTTATTATGGACGGTGATGAACTCCCTCCGGAAGAGTTTGGAGAGGAACACGGCTGGCGTTCCGCCGCGGTGAAGAAAAGCTCGAGGCGCACGAACGCCAGTGCTACAGAGCGTGCCACGGCATGCGGCGAGAATGCCAGGGGCAATTTCAGTGCTACAAGAAAAGCTCTACACTTGAAGAATCAAGTTATCAAATCATCGAGAATGCCTCGACTGCCTAGCGAGCACTGGAAGATTATCGTCCGTCCAAGGGGTGGCTTGGATGTTGAGAAGGCGGGCTCAGCTAGACTTGGCCGGGCAATCGCAGAGGCGGCTGGAATTGTACCCACGCTCATCAGTCAGGACATTGTCTGCCCGAATGCAACGCAAAATATCATAGTTATTAGCACGGCGTCCCGTGCGAACGCTGACTCTTACCTCAGGATGAGCTGCCTTACATTGGGAATGAAGAAGTATGACATCAACACTTACGAGGCTGCCCCGCATGAGACCTGCAAGGGGGTCATCCGTAAGATTGACGCATCGGAGAGCCAGACGGAGCTGGAGAGGAGCATCCTTACTGAAAGAAACCCCACGGCTCTGGGAGTCAGACGTATTAAGAACACTGAGACGGTGGTTATTGTCTTCGATGGCTACAAAGTTCCCAACTTCATTTATTTCGGCACAGCGCTGGTCAGATGCTCGCTTTACCATCGGCAGCATGACTGCTGCTATGCCTGTGGCAGACTCGGGCACAGGGCGGACGTCTGTCCGACACCGGACGAAGCTGTGTGCAAGAGGTGCGGAATCAACAACCCTGATGAGAACCATCAATGTTCCCCGACCTGTGGATTCTGTGGCGGCCCACACGCCACGACGGATAAAAGTTGCCAGCAAAGGTTTCAGCTTCCATTTATTGTGCGAAGGCGGCGAAGAGAGCGCCGTGCGGAATCAGAGCGTCGTAGTCAGCAAACGGTACCTGCTAACGCCGACGAGGGTGTGAGCCAGCCTGCACACCGCAACTCCAGTTCAAACAGTCGTTCTGCTGCAACTGGGGTGGACAGCCGTGACTCATCGCAACAGGCAAGCAGTCGGTCCAGATCCAGATCTCGGTCCAGAAGTCGCTCCCAAGGCCAGCGAAAGGGAACTTCGTCTAAAGGCCGAGCCAAGTCCCGGTCCAGAGATCGTCGTCGGTCCCAATCCAGAGGCCCATCGCACTCGAGGAGCCAGTCCAGGGACCCGCATGGCACAGTCCGTTTCCAAAGCCCACCCCAACCGGAGATGCAGGGTGGCTCCTGGGCTGACCGGGTGCGCAGCGGAGGAGGTGAAAAGGTAACGGGAGGCACTGCGCCAGAGCATGGTCTAGCGGAGCTAAATCAGCTTAGGAAGGAGAATGCCGAAATGCGCAGCATTATTGAGTCGCTGAGAGCCGAAATGGCTGAGCTTAGACGTGTCAGTACATCTCAAGCTACTCTGGCATCTGCTTCTCCGTGTGTAGGTTCTCCCTCTCCTCAACCCATGGAGGTTCCCATGGTCGTGGAAGCGGGCCCCTCGGGTAACCCAGCCAAGCGTAAGGCTGCGACTTCAGCCGAGAATGTGCAGGCTAGAGCTAAATCTGAAATTAAGGAGACTCTAAATTCAATTTGCCTTGAGATTCACAAACTTAATGAGCGTTTCTCGGCGGTCGATCAACGTCTCACAGTTATGGATCAGAAAATAGATATTCAACATGCCAGAATTCAATGTGTGGAGAATCAATTACAGAACGCCGGCCTTATGGTGCAGAGCCCCAATATCAGGGGAGCAGCTCGGATTCACCCGGATTTCTTTCCAGAGGGAACGCCTTTATCGGCGCCCATTCCCATGAGTATCCCCAGTTCGAATAGTACAGTTGCTTCTGTACAGAACCTGACGGCAGGGTCAGGGAGCGCCTCCAATGATCAAGATGGCCTCGCACGCTGAATTTCGTATATGGCAATGGAACTGCAGGGGGATACTTAGCAAAAGGGGCACCCTGCAGCAATTTGTCCGCTCTCACAGCGAGAAGCCGCAAGTGATCCTACTGCAGGAGACGCTGTCTGATAGTGTAACCCTCCCGGGGTACAAGGCACATGCAGTTAAAGGGGAAGGCAGAGGGATTGCCACGTTAGTCAGCAACAAGTTCACCTTTGTGACACATGATCTAGGGGTAAGACCTAATAAAACGGAGCTCTCCTTAGTTGAGGTCATTCCGAGTTCTTCCAACCTTTCCAGCATTTTTATACTGAACATATATAGTAGCCCTAGTGATCATAGGCAGCGTTTTAGGACGATCATAGCTAAGGCAACCAGAATGGCTGGGCTCTCTCCTCTGGTTGTGGCGGGGGATTTTAACTCGCCTTTCCGGGCGTGGAACTACCCGTATGATTCAGCTAAAGGCAGGAGCTTGTGGCAGGAGACGGGAGATGCGGATCTCTCGTTAATTACGGACCCGATGTTTCCTACTAGGCGCGGCACATCCACCACCAGGGACTCCACCCCGGACCTAGCTTTCGTGAAAAATGCTGGCTCGGTAGGTTGGGAAAATCTTCTGACGGATTTAGGAAGTGATCATTATATTACAGTTACTAAATTACAGATGGAGGCAAAATCTAAAAGAAAGTTTACTTACGTGGATTGGGATAAATTTCGGGAGTCACGCAGCGCTCGAGCGGAACAGGGGGAAATCCCGGACTCTCTGGGGCAATGGACAGAGATGCTGCTGCAGGACGTTAGAGCGGTTACCAGAACCATTGAGACAGAGGTACAGACAAACAAAATGGACAGTCGGCTTGCGCATTTACTGGAGGCAAAGCAGTCGCTATTGGCCAGATGGAAGGGTCAGAGA
This sequence comes from Rhipicephalus microplus, assembly GCF_043290135.1. NCBI lineage: Eukaryota > Metazoa > Arthropoda > Arachnida > Ixodida > Ixodidae > Rhipicephalus > Rhipicephalus microplus. Next base: position 3,852,616 of record NW_027464602.1, read on the forward strand.
CTTAATCGTAGGCTTCGGAAAAAGATAGCAGAGTTAAATACACAAATTGAAGAACATTGCAAAAACTTGTCGAGGCAGCAGTGGGATGAAATTTGTAATTCAGTCGATGGACAAATGCGAACCAGAGGTAAATGGAATCTTTTAAAACACTTGCTTGACGAGTCGGGCACTAAATCTAATCAGAGGGGGGTCCTTGCTAGAATACTTCATCTTGCTCAAAAATCCTCCTCGGGCGCGGAGCTATTGGGGCAGCTTGCTGAGAAGTATCTACCGCTAGCAGTTGATTCCATGCAAGCCTATCCGGGGTATATGGGAACACCTTGTGCCCATTTGGATGAACCCTTCATCATCAGCGATGTGCGACGTGCCCTGCACGAACTTAATGGCCGATCGGCACCGGGTCCAGATAAGGTCACCAACAAAGCGCTTCGGAATTTGGAAGATGACTCTGTTGAATTTCTTACTGATGAGATTAATAGGATTTGGAAGGGAGGTGACATCCCGGAACAATGGAAGTTGGCCAAGGTGATCCTCATTCCCAAGCCCGGTAAAGCACCAAGTTTGGACAATCTGCGCCCCATCTCTCTCACGTCATGCGTGGGAAAGGTGGTGGAACACGTTGTCCAGAACCGAATCGCGGACTACATAGAGCACAATGATCTCTTCCCTCACTACCTTATTGGCTTTAGGCCAGGCCTCTGTACGCAGGATGCTATGAAAATCATTAAGTGTCAAATTTTAGATAATCATACCAGAGACACCAGGGCGATCCTAGGCTTGGATTTAAAAAAAGCGTTTGATAATGTCCGCCATGATTCTATTTTAGATGCGATCTCAAGTCTCAACCTAGGTTCCTCATTTCATGCGTTTGTCAGATCCTTCCTGTGTGGTCGAAAAGCCATACTTAAAGTTGGAGATCTAGAATCGGATGTGCAAGCGCTGGGAAATAGGGGCACCCCGCAGGGATCTGTTCTATCACCCTTACTTTTTAACATCGTCATGGCTGGTCTCTCGAGGCAGCTTTCTGGAATTTCAGATGTTGGTCATACAATTTATGCCGATGATATCACCATTTGGTGTAGAGGAGGAAGTGATGGCACTGTAGAGGCGGCCCTGCAAGAGGCCATCGACACTACCGAGAGTTTTCTGGAAGACACAGGCCTTTCTTGCTCTCCGGAAAAGTCTGAGCTTCTCCTCTATAAACCGGTCAGGAGGGGCCGTCGACCGCGAGGCTGGGTGCCGCCCCTAGAAAATGACATCCACTTACGTACCAAAAGTGGACGATCAATCCCCAAAGTCGCTTCCATTCGGATCTTAGGTATGACGCTAGAAGCAACGGGCACCAACACCATCACGATTAAAAGGTTGGAAAAAAAGACAGACAGTGTTATTAGGCTCATAAGACGGGTGGCTAACCGAAGGACAGGACTATCAGAGGACAACTTGGTCAGGCTTATACATGCTTTTCTGCTGTGTCATTTTGCATATGTGGCGGCAATGCATGTCTGGAAGAGAATGGAAAGGGACAAGCTTAATGCAATGATCAGGAGAGCTGTAAAGAATGCCCTTGGGCTCCCCAACTACACCCACACCAATCGTCTCCTGCAGTTGGGAATTCATAATACATTGGAGGAAATTGCGGAAGCACAAGAAAGAACACAGGTAATTAGGCTGTCTGGCTCAAAAGCGGGGAGGATGATTCTCGCAGAAATGGGTATTCCACCAGCTCAGATTGAGGCTCTGTACCAAGGGTTGACGAGGGATCAGAAGGAAAACATCATTGTCTCGCCTGCCCCGCGGAACATGCATCCCCAACGTAATGTTGGAAGGAGGAGAGCGCGCGCTCGGGCCCTTCTTCGCCAAGTTGCGGATCTTGACGGGGGGGCCTGTTTCGTGGACGCGGCGCAATATGATGGCCAGAGAGACCGATTCACGGTAGTGGCAATCAACCACAAAGGCATTACAATTAATGCGGCGTCGGTATGCGCCAGAACTGCCAATGCAGCTGAGCAGGTTGCCATCGCCTTGGCTCTTTTAGATCAGCGTAATGAACACATATTTAGCGATTCTAGAGCTGCCATTCGTGCCTTCAGTGTTGGAGCTGTGTGCAAAGAGGCCAAAAATATACTCGGTGATAAGTTGCTTACAACCCATACCATTACATGGTTCCCAGCTCATATGGGAAACATGGACGGAGGGATCATAAATCTCAATGAGTTGGCCCACTCCAGGGCGCGAGGGTTAGCTGTCCGCGGCCATGGAGGACCTTTGGGTCGAACTGGAGATTTCGTAAACAGGGATCCGCCAACTACATATAATGAAATAACCCAACATTTCGCTATGGATAGGAGAATCTTTCCACCTCCACATGCGAAGCTAAATAGAGCGCAGGCGCTTACATTGCGATTACTTCAAACAGAAACGTACCCTAACCCTGCCTTTCTTCACAAGCTTTATCCTGATGTTTATTTAACCAACTCGTGTACAAAATGTGGCGGTTTAGCCACCTTACAACACATGCTCTGGGAGTGCCCTTCGGTACGTGGCACCGATACAGCATCGTCCAGAAAGTGGGACTCCGCTCTCCGGAGTCCAGACATAACATCGCAACTTTGGGCTGTCCAGAGGGCCCACGATGCGGCGCTAGGGCTCGGCCTTACTGTCCCATCGTGGGAGCGGCCCGCCGTGTGCTAGGGCGCACGCCTTCGGACTTGTCAATAAAGTTTTTCCAAACCAAACCACCGGGTGGGCTCGAACCTCCAAGTTTTCGGTTAACAGCCCATCGCGCTTGCCAATTGCTCCACGGGGACCGTCCTGCTCCACTCACCACCATCAGAACTTTTCTTCAGAGCTATCACCCCAAAGAAAAAAAAAGCGCCGAACCACCACCGGTTGGGCTCGAACCTCCAACCTTTCGGTTAACAGCCGATCGCGCTAGCCAATTGCGCCACGGAGACAGTCGTGCTCCACTCTGACCACCATCAGAACATATCTTCAAAGCTATCCGCGCAAAGAAAAAAGCGCCGCACCACCACCGGTTCGGCTCGAACCTCCGACCTTTTGGTTAACAGCCCATCGCGCTAGCCAATTGCCCCACGGAGACAGTCGCGCTCCACTCTCACCATCGTCAGAACATTTCTTCAGAGCTATCACCCCAAAAAAAAGCGCCGCACCACCACCGGTTCGGCTCGAACCTCCGACCTTTTGGTTAACAGCCCATCGCGCTAGCCAATTGCGCCATGGAGACAGTCCTGCACCACTCTCACCACCATCAGAACATATCTTCAAAGCTATCAGCCCAAAGAAAAAAAAGCGCCGCACCACCACCGGGTGGGCTCGAACCTCCAACTTTTCAGGTAACAGCCGATCACGCTAGCCAATTGCGCCACGGAGACAGTCCTGCTTCACTCTCACCACCATCAGAACATATCTTCAAAGCTATCAGCACAAAGAAAAAAAAAGCGCCCCAGACAAACCGGGTGGGCTCGAACTTCCAACCTTTCGGTTAACAGCCGATCGCGCTAGCCAACTGCGCCAAGGAGACAGTCGTGCTCCACTCTCACCACCATCAGAACATATCTTCAAAGCTATCAGCGCAAAGAAAAAAGCAACACACCACTCCAGGGATGGCTCGAAACTCCAACCTTTCGGTTAACAGCCGATCGCGCTAGCCAATGGCGCCACGGAGACAGTCCTGCTCCACTCTTACCACCATTAGAACATATCTTCGAAGCTATCAGCCCAAAGAAAAAAAAGCGCCGCCCCACCAACGGGTGAGCTCGTACCTCGAACTTTCCGGTTAACAGCCAATCACGCTAGCCAATTGCGCCACGGAGACAGTCCTGCTCCACTCTCACCACCATCAGAACATATCTTCAAAGCTATCAGCCCAAAAAAAAGCTCCGCACCACCACCGGGTGGGCTCGAACCTCCAACTTTTCGGTTAACAGCCAATCACGCTAGCGAATTGCACCACGGAGACAGTCCTGATCCACTCTCACCACCATTAGAACATATCTTCAAAGCTATCAGCCCAAAGAAAAAAAAGCGCCGCACCACCACCGGGTGGGCTCGAACCTCCAACTTTTCGGTTAACAGCCGATCGCCCTTGCCAATTGCGCCACGGGGACCGTCCTGCTCCACTCTCACCACCATCAGAACTTTTCTTCAGAGCTATCACCCCAAAGAAAAAAAAAGCGCCGAACCACCACCGGTTGGGCTCGAACCTCCAACCTTTCGGTTAACAGCCGATCGCGCTAGCCAATTGCCCCACGGAGACAGTCGCGCTCCACTCTCACCATCGTCAGAACATTTCTTCAGAGCTATCACCCCAAAAAAAGCGCCGCACCACCACCGGTTCGGCTCGAACCTCCGACCTTTTGGTTAACAGCCCATCGCGCTAGCCAATTGCGCCATGGAGACAGTCCTGCACCACTCTCACCACCATCAGAACATATCTTCAAAGCTATCAGCCCAAAGAAAAAAAAGCGCCGCACCACCACCGGGTGGGCTCGAACCTCCAACTTTTCAGGTAACAGCCGATCACGCTAGCCAATTGCGCCACGGAGACAGTCCTGCTTCACTCTCACCACTATCAGAACATATCTTCAAAGCTATCAGCACAAAGAAAAAAAAGCGCCCCAGACAAACTGGGTGGGCTCGAACTTCCAACCTTTCGGTTAACAGCCGATCGCGCTAGCCAACTGCGCCAAGGAGACAGTCGTGCTCCACTCTCACCACCATCAGAACATATCTTCAAAGCTATCAGCGCAAAGAAAAAAGCAACACACCACTCCAGGGATGGCTCGAAACTCCAACCTTTCGGTTAACAGCCGATCGCGCTAGCCAATGGCGCCACGGAGACAGTCCTGCTCCACTCTTACCACCATTAGAACATATCTTCAAAGCTATCAGCCCAAAGAAAAAAAAGCGCCGCCCCACCAACGGGTGAGCTCGAACCTCGAACTTTCCGGTTAACAGCCAATCACGCTAGCCAATTGCGCCACGGAGACAGTCCCGCTCCACTCTCACCACCATCAGAACATATCTTCAAAGCTATCAGCCCAAAAAAAAAGCTCCGCACCACCACCGGGTGGGCTCGAACCTCCAACTTTTTGGTTAACAGCCAATCACGCTAGCGAATTGCACCACGGAGACAGTCCTGATCCATTCTCACCACCATCAGAACATATCTTCAAAGCTATCACCCCAAAGAAAAAAAAAGCGCCGAACCACCACCGGTTGGGCTCGAACCTCCAACCTTTCGGTTAACAGCCGATCGCGCTAGCCAATTGCGCCACGGAGACAGTCGTGCTCCACTCTGACCACCATCAGAACATATCTTCAAAGCTATCCGCGCAAAGAAAAAAGCGCCGCACCACCACCGGTTCGGCTCGAACCTCCGACCTTTTGGTTAACAGCCCATCGCGCTAGCCAATTGCCCCACGGAGACAGTCGCGCTCCACTCTCACCATCGTCAGAACATTTCTTCAGAGCTATCACCCCAAAAAAAAGCGCCGCACCACCACCGGTTCGGCTCGAACCTCCGACCTTTTGGTTAACAGCCCATCGCGCTAGCCAATTGCGCCATGGAGACAGTCCTGCACCACTCTCACCACCATCAGAACATATCTTCAAAGCTATCAGCCCAAAGAAAAAAAAGCGCCGCACCACCACCGGGTGGGCTCGAACCTCCAACTTTTCAGGTAACAGCCGATCACGCTAGCCAATTGCGCCACGGAGACAGTCCTGCTTCACTCTCACCACCATCAGAACATATCTTCAAAGCTATCAGCACAAAGAAAAAAAAAGCGCCCCAGACAAACCGGGTGGGCTCGAACTTCCAACCTTTCGGTTAACAGCCGATCGCGCTAGCCAACTGCGCCAAGGAGACAGTCGTGCTCCACTCTCACCACCATCAGAACATATCTTCAAAGCTATCAGCGCAAAGAAAAAAGCAACACACCACTCCAGGGATGGCTCGAAACTCCAACCTTTCGGTTAACAGCCGATCGCGCTAGCCAATGGCGCCACGGAGACAGTCCTGCTCCACTCTTACCACCATTAGAACATATCTTCGAAGCTATCAGCCCAAAGAAAAAAAAGCGCCGCCCCACCAACGGGTGAGCTCGTACCTCGAACTTTCCGGTTAACAGCCAATCACGCTAGCCAATTGCGCCACGGAGACAGTCCTGCTCCACTCTCACCACCATCAGAACATATCTTCAAAGCTATCAGCCCAAAAAAAAGCTCCGCACCACCACCGGGTGGGCTCGAACCTCCAACTTTTCGGTTAACAGCCAATCACGCTAGCGAATTGCACCACGGAGACAGTCCTGATCCACTCTCACCACCATTAGAACATATCTTCAAAGCTATCAGCCCAAAGAAAAAAAAGCGCCGCACCCCCACCGGGTGGGCTCGAACCTCCAACTTTTCGGTTAACAGCCGATCGCCCTTGCCAATTGCGCCACGGGGACCGTCCTGCTCCACTCTCACCACCATCAGAACTTTTCTTCAGAGCTATCACCCCAAAGAAAAAAAAAGCGCCGAACCACCACCGGTTGGGCTCGAACCTCCAACCTTTCGGTTAACAGCCGATCGCGCTAGCCAATTGCCCCACGGAGACAGTCGCGCTCCACTCTCACCATCGTCAGAACATTTCTTCAGAGCTATCACCCCAAAAAAAGCGCCGCACCACCACCGGTTCGGCTCGAACCTCCGACCTTTTGGTTAACAGCCCATCGCGCTAGCCAATTGCGCCATGGAGACAGTCCTGCACCACTCTCACCACCATCAGAACATATCTTCAAAGCTATCAGCCCAAAGAAAAAAAAGCGCCGCACCACCACCGGGTGGGCTCGAACCTCCAACTTTTCAGGTAACAGCCGATCACGCTAGCCAATTGCGCCACGGAGACAGTCCTGCTTCACTCTCACCACTATCAGAACATATCTTCAAAGCTATCAGCACAAAGAAAAAAAAGCGCCCCAGACAAACTGGGTGGGCTCGAACTTCCAACCTTTCGGTTAACAGCCGATCGCGCTAGCCAACTGCGCCAAGGAGACAGTCGTGCTCCACTCTCACCACCATCAGAACATATCTTCAAAGCTATCAGCGCAAAGAAAAAAGCAACACACCACTCCAGGGATGGCTCGAAACTCCAACCTTTCGGTTAACAGCCGATCGCGCTAGCCAATGGCGCCACGGAGACAGTCCTGCTCCACTCTTACCACCATTAGAACATATCTTCAAAGCTATCAGCCCAAAGAAAAAAAAGCGCCGCCCCACCAACGGGTGAGCTCGAACCTCGAACTTTCCGGTTAACAGCCAATCACGCTAGCCAATTGCGCCACGGAGACAGTCCCGCTCCACTCTCACCACCATCAGAACATATCTTCAAAGCTATCAGCCCAAAAAAAAAGCTCCGCACCACCACCGGGTGGGCTCGAACCTCCAACTTTTTGGTTAACAGCCAATCACGCTAGCGAATTGCACCACGGAGACAGTCCTGATCCATTCTCACCACCATCAGAACATATCTTCAAAGCTATCAGCCCACAGAAAAAAAAGCGCCGCAGCACCACCGGGTGGGCTCGAACCTCCAACTTTTCGGTTAACAGCCGATCACGCTAGCCAATTGCTCCACGGAGACAGTCCTGCTTCACTCTCACCACCATCATAACATATCTTCAAAGCAATCAGCCCAAAGAAAAAAAAGCGCCGCACCACCACCGGGTGGGCTCGAAACTCTAACCTTTCGGTTAACAGCCGATCGCGCTAGCCAATTGCGTCACGGAGACAGTCCTGCTCCACTCTCACCACCGTCAGAACATTTCTTCAGAGCTATCAGCCCAAAGAAAAAAAAGCGCTGCACCACTACCGGGTGGGCTCGAACCTCCTACCTTACGGTTAACAGCCGATCGCGCTAGCCAATTGCCCCACGGAGACAGTCGTGCTCCACTCTCACCATCGTCAGAACATTTCTTCAGAGCTATCACCCCAAAGAAAAAAAAAGCGCCGCACCACCACCGGTTGGGCTCGAACCTCCAACCTTTCAGTTAACAGCCGATCGCGCTAGCCAATTGCGCCACGAAGACAGTCCTGCTCCACTCTCACCACCATCAGAACATATTTTAAAAGCTATTACCGCAAAGAAAAAAGCAACAAACCACTCCTGGGAGGGCTCGAGACTCCAACCTTTCGGTTAACAGCCGATCGCGCTAGCCCATTGCGCCACGGAGGCAGTCTTGCTCCACTCTCACCATCATCAGAACATATCTTCAAAGCTATAAGCGCAAAGAAAAAAAAGCGCTGCACCACCAACGGGTGGGCTCGAACCTCCAACCTTTCGGTTAACAGCCGATCGCGCTAGCCCATTGCGCCACGGAGACAGTCTTGCCCCACTCTCACCACCATCAGAACATATCCTCATAGCTATCAGCGCAAAAAAAAGCAACACACCGCTCCCGGGAGGGCTCGAAACTCCAACCTTTCGGTCAACAGCAGATCGCGCTAGCCCATTGCGCCACAGAGACAGTCTTGCTCCCCTCTCACCACCATCAGAACATAACTTCAAAGCTATCAGCCCAAAGAAAAAAAAGCACCACACCAACACCGGGTGGGCTCGAACCTCCCACCTTTCGGTTAACAGCCGCTCGCACTAGCCAATTGCGCCACGGAGACAGTCGTGCTCCACTCTCACCACCATCAGAACATATCTTCAAAGCTATCAGCGCAAAGAAAAAAGCAAAACACCACTCCCGGGAGGGCTCGAACCTCCAACTTTTCGGTTAACAGCCGATCGCGCTAGCCCATTGCGCCACGGAGGCAGTCTTGCTCCACTCTCACCATCATCAGAACATATCTTCAAAGCTATCAGCCCAAAGAAAAAAAAAGCACCGCACCACCACCGGGTGGGCTCGAACCTCCAACCTTTCGGTTAACAGCCGCTCGCGCTAGCCAATTGCGCCACGGAGACAGTCGTGCTCCACTCTCACCACCATCAGAACATATCTTCAAAGCTATCAGCGCAAAGAACAAAGCAACACACCACTCCAGGGATGGCTCGAAACTCCAACTTTCGGTTAACAGCCGATCGCGCTAGCCAATGGCGCCACGGAGACAGTCCTGCTCCACTCTTACCACCATTAGAACATATCTTCGAAGCTATCAGCCCAAAGAAAAAAAAGCGCCGCCCCACCAACGGGTGAGCTCGTACCTCGAACTTTCCGGTTAACAGCCAATCACGCTAGCCAATTGCGCCACGGAGACAGTCCTGCTCCACTCTCACCACCATCAGAACATATCTTCAAAGCTATCAGCCCAAAAAAAAAAGCTCCGCGCCACCACCGGGTGGGCTCGAACCTCCAACTTTTCGGTTAACAGCCAATCACGCTAGCGAATTGCACCACGGAGACAGTCCTGATCCACTCTCACCACCATTAGAACATATCTTCAAAGCTATCAGCCCAAAGAAAAAAAAGCGCCGCACCACCACCGGGTGGGCTCGAACCTCCAAGTTTTCGGTTAACAGCCCATCGCGCTTGCCAATTGCTCCACGGGGACCGTCCTGCTCCACTCACCACCATCAGAACTTTTCTTCAGAGCTATCACCCCAAAGAAAAAAAAAGCGCCGAACCACCACCGGTTGGGCTCGAACCTCCAACCTTTCGGTTAACAGCCGATCGCGCTAGCCAATTGCGCCACGGAGACAGTCGTGCTCCACTCTGACCACCATCAGAACATATCTTCAAAGCTATCCGCGCAAAGAAAAAAGCGCCGCACCACCACCGGTTCGGCTCGAACCTCCGACCTTTTGGTTAACAGCCCATCGCGCTAGCCAATTGCCCCACGGAGACAGTCGCGCTCCACTCTCACCATCGTCAGAACATTTCTTCAGAGCTATCACCCCAAAAAAAAGCGCCGCACCACCACCGGTTCGGCTCGAACCTCCGACCTTTTGGTTAACAGCCCATCGCGCTAGCCAATTGCGCCATGGAGACAGTCCTGCACCACTCTCACCACCATCAGAACATATCTTCAAAGCTATCAGCCCAAAGAAAAAAAAGCGCCGCACCACCACCGGGTGGGCTCGAACCTCCAACTTTTCAGGTAACAGCCGATCACGCTAGCCAATTGCGCCACGGAGACAGTCCTGCTTCACTCTCACCACCATCAGAACATATCTTCAAAGCTATCAGCACAAAGAAAAAAAAAGCGCCCCAGACAAACCGGGTGGGCTCGAACTTCCAACCTTTCGGTTAACAGCCGATCGCGCTAGCCAACTGCGCCAAGGAGACAGTCGTGCTCCACTCTCACCACCATCAGAACATATCTTCAAAGCTATCAGCGCAAAGAAAAAAGCAACACACCACTCCAGGGATGGCTCGAAACTCCAACCTTTCGGTTAACAGCCGATCGCGCTAGCCAATGGCGCCACGGAGACAGTCCTGCTCCACTCTTACCACCATTAGAACATATCTTCGAAGCTATCAGCCCAAAGAAAAAAAAGCGCCGCCCCACCAACGGGTGAGCTCGTACCTCGAACTTTCCGGTTAACAGCCAATCACGCTAGCCAATTGCGCCACGGAGACAGTCCTGCTCCACTCTCACCACCATCAGAACATATCTTCAAAGCTATCAGCCCAAAAAAAAGCTCCGCACCACCACCGGGTGGGCTCGAACCTCCAACTTTTCGGTTAACAGCCAATCACGCTAGCGAATTGCACCACGGAGACAGTCCTGATCCACTCTCACCACCATTAGAACATATCTTCAAAGCTATCAGCCCAAAGAAAAAAAAGCGCCGCACCACCACCGGGTGGGCTCGAACCTCCAACTTTTCGGTTAACAGCCGATCGCCCTTGCCAATTGCGCCACGGGGACCGTCCTGCTCCACTCTCACCACCATCAGAACTTTTCTTCAGAGCTATCACCCCAAAGAAAAAAAAAGCGCCGAACCACCACCGGTTGGGCTCGAACCTCCAACCTTTCGGTTAACAGCCGATCGCGCTAGCCAATTGCCCCACGGAGACAGTCGCGCTCCACTCTCACCATCGTCAGAACATTTCTTCAGAGCTATCACCCCAAAAAAAGCGCCGCACCACCACCGGTTCGGCTCGAACCTCCGACCTTTTGGTTAACAGCCCATCGCGCTAGCCAATTGCGCCATGGAGACAGTCCTGCACCACTCTCACCACCATCAGAACATATCTTCAAAGCTATCAGCCCAAAGAAAAAAAAGCGCCGCACCACCACCGGGTGGGCTCGAACCTCCAACTTTTCAGGTAACAGCCGATCACGCTAGCCAATTGCGCCACGGAGACAGTCCTGCTTCACTCTCACCACTATCAGAACATATCTTCAAAGCTATCAGCACAAAGAAAAAAAAGCGCCCCAGACAAACTGGGTGGGCTCGAACTTCCAACCTTTCGGTTAACAGCCGATCGCGCTAGCCAACTGCGCCAAGGAGACAGTCGTGCTCCACTCTCACCACCATCAGAACATATCTTCAAAGCTATCAGCGCAAAGAAAAAAGCAACACACCACTCCAGGGATGGCTCGAAACTCCAACCTTTCGGTTAACAGCCGATCGCGCTAGCCAATGGCGCCACGGAGACAGTCCTGCTCCACTCTTACCACCATTAGAACATATCTTCAAAGCTATCAGCCCAAAGAAAAAAAAGCGCCGCCCCACCAACGGGTGAGCTCGAACCTCGAACTTTCCGGTTAACAGCCAATCACGCTAGCCAATTGCGCCACGGAGACAGTCCCGCTCCACTCTCACCACCATCAGAACATATCTTCAAAGCTATCAGCCCAAAAAAAAAGCTCCGCACCACCACCGGGTGGGCTCGAACCTCCAACTTTTTGGTTAACAGCCAATCACGCTAGCGAATTGCACCACGGAGACAGTCCTGATCCATTCTCACCACCATCAGAACATATCTTCAAAGCTATCAGCCCACAGAAAAAAAAGCGCCGCAGCACCACCGGGTGGGCTCGAACCTCCAACTTTTCGGTTAACAGCCGATCACGCTAGCCAATTGCTCCACGGAGACAGTCCTGCTTCACTCTCACCACCATCATAACATATCTTCAAAGCTATCAGCCCAAAGAAAAAAAAGCGCCGCACCACCACCGGGTGGGCTCGAAACTCTAACCTTTCGGTTAACAGCCGATCGCGCTAGCCAATTGCGTCACGGAGACAGTCCTGCTCCACTCTCACCACCGTCAGAACATTTCTTCAGAGCTATCAGCCCAAAGAAAAAAAAGCGCTGCACCACTACCGGGTGGGCTCGAACCTCCTACCTTACGGTTAACAGCCGATCGCGCTAGCCAATTGCCCCACGGAGACAGTCGTGCTCCACTCTCACCATCGTCAGAACATTTCTTCAGAGCTATCACCCCAAAGAAAAAAAAAGCGCCGCACCACCACCGGTTGGGCTCGAACCTCCAACCTTTCAGTTAACAGCCGATCGCGCTAGCCAATTGCGCCACGAAGACAGTCCTGCTCCACTCTCACCACCATCAGAACATATTTTAAAAGCTATTACCGCAAAGAAAAAAGCAACAAACCACTCCTGGGAGGGCTCGAGACTCCAACCTTTCGGTTAACAGCCGATCGCGCTAGCCCATTGCGCCACGGAGGCAGTCTTGCTCCACTCTCACCATCATCAGAACATATCTTCAAAGCTATAAGCGCAAAGAAAAAAAAGCGCTGCACCACCAACGGGTGGGCTCGAACCTCCAACCTTTCGGTTAACAGCCGATCGCGCTAGCCCATTGCGCCACGGAGACAGTCTTGCCCCACTCTCACCACCATCAGAACATATCCTCATAGCTATCAGCGCAAAAAAAAGCAACACACCGCTCCCGGGAGGGCTCGAAACTCCAACCTTTCGGTCAACAGCAGATCGCGCTAGCCCATTGCGCCACAGAGACAGTCTTGCTCCCCTCTCACCACCATCAGAACATAAATTCAAAGCTATCAGCCCAAAGAAAAAAAAGCACCACACCAACACCGGGTGGGCTCGAACCTCCCACCTTTCGGTTAACAGCCGCTCGCGCTAGCCAATTGCGCCACGGAGACAGTCGTGCTCTACTCTCACCACCGTCAGAACATATCTTCAAAGCTATCAGCGCAAAGAAAAAAGCAAAACACCACTCCCGGGAAGGCTCGAACCTCCAACTTTTCGGTTAACAGCCGATCGCGCTGGCAAAATGCGCCACGGAGAAAGTCCTGCTCAACTCTCACCAAAATTAGAACATATCTTCAAAGCTATCAGCCCAAAGAAAAAAAAACCGCCGCACCACCACCGGGTGGGCTCGAACCTCCAACTTTTCGGTTAACAGCCGATCGCGCTAGCCAATTGCGCCACGGGGACCGTCCTGCTCCACTCTCACCACCGTCAGACCATTTCTTCAGATCTATCACCCCAAAGAAAAAAAAGCGCCGCACCACCACCGGGTGGGCTCGAACCTCCAACCTTTCGGTTAACAGCCAATCACGCTAGCGAATTGCACCACGAAGACAGTCCTGATCCACTCTCACCACCATTAGAACATATCTTCAAAGCTATCAGCCCAAAGAAAAAAAAGCGCCGCACCACCACCGGGTGGGCTCGAACCTCCAACTTTTCGGTTAACAGCCGATCGCGCTTGCCAATTGCGCCACGGGGACCGTCCTGCTCCACTCTCACCACCATCAGAACTTTTCTTCAGAGCTATCACCCCAAAGAAAAAAAAATCGCCGAACCACCACCGGTTGGGCTCGAACCTCCAACCTTTCGGTTAACAGCCGATCGCGCTAGCCAATTGCCCCACGGAGACAGTCGCGCTCCACTCTCACCATCGTCAGAACATTTCTTCAGAGCTATCACCCCAAAAAAAGCGCCGCACCACCACCGGTTCGGCTCGAACCTCCGACCTTTTGGTTAACAGCCCATCGCGCTAGCCAATTGCGCCATGGAGACAGTCCTGCACCAATCTCACCACCATCAGAACATATCTTCAAAGCTATCAGCCCAAAGAAAAAAAAAGCGCCGCACCACCACCGGGTAGGCTCGAACCTCCAACTTTTCAGGTAACAGCCGATCACGCTAGCCAATTGCGCCACGGAGACAGTCCTGCTTCACTCTCACCACTATCAGAACATATCTTCAAAGCTATGAGCACAAAGAAAAAAAAGCGCCCCAGACAAACCGGGTGGGCTCGAACTTCCAACCTTTCGGTTAACAGCCGATCGCGCTAGCCAACTGCGCCAAGGAGACAGTCGTGCTCCACTCTCACCACCATCAGAACATATCTTCAAAGCTATCAGCGCAAAGAAAAAAGCAACACACCACTCCAGGGATGGCTCGAAACTCCAACCTTTCGGTTAACAGCCGATCGCGCTAGCCAATGGCGCCACGGAGACAGTCCTGCTCCACTCTTACCACCATTAGAACATATCTTCAAAGCTATCAGCACAAAGAAAAAAAAGCGCCGCCCCACCAACGGGTGAGCTCGAACCTCGAACTTTCCGGTTAACAGCCAATCACGCTAGCCAATTGCGCCACGGAGACAGTCCTGCTCCACTCTCACCACCATCAGAACATATCTTCAAAGCTATCAGCCCAAAAAAAAAGCTCCGCACCACCACCGGGTGGGCTCGAACCTCCAACTTTTTGGTTAACAGCCAATCACGCTAGCGAATTGCACCACGGAGACAGTCCTGATCCATTCTCACCACCATCAGAACATATCTTCAAAGCTATCAGCCCACAGAAAAAAAAGCGCCGCAGCACCACCGGGTGGGCTCGAACCTCCAACTTTTCGGTTAACAGCCGATCACGCTAGCCAATTGCTCCACGGAGACAGTCCTGCTTCACTCTCACCACCATCATAACATATCTTCAAAGCTATCAGCCCAAAGAAAAAAAAGCGCCGCACCACCACCGGGTGGGCTCGAACTACCAACTTCTCGGTTAACAGCCGATCACGCTAGCGAATTGCGCCACGGAGACAGTCCTGCTCCACTCTCACCACCATCAGAACATATCTTCAAAGCTATCAGCCCAAAGAAAAAAAAGCGCCGCACCACCACCGGGTGGGCTCGAACCTCCAACTTTTCGGTTAACAGCCGATCACGCTAGCCAATTGCGCCACGGAGACAGTCCTGCTTCACTCTCACCACCCTCATAACATATCTTCAAAGCAATCAGCCCAAAGAAAAAAAAGCGCCGCACCACCACCGGGTGGGCTCGAAACTCTAACCTTTCGGTTAACAGCCGATCGCGCTAGCCAATTGCGTCACGGAGACAGTCCTGCTCCACTCTCACCACCGTCAGAACATTTCTTCAGAGCTATCAGCCCAAAGAAAAAAAAGCGCTGCACCACTACCGGGTGGGCTCGAACCTCCTACCTTACGGTTAACAGCCGATCGCGCTAGCCAATTGCCCCACGGAGACAGTCGTGCTCCACTCTCACCATCGTCAGAACATTTCTTCAGAGCTATCACCCCAAAGAAAAAAAAAGCGCCGCACCACCACCGGTTGGGCTCGAACCTCCAAGCTTTCAGTTAACAGCCGATCGCGCTAGCCAATTGCGCCACGAAGACAGTCCTGCTCCACTCTCACCACCATCAGAACATATTTTAAAAGCTATTACCGCAAAGAAAAAAGCAACAAACCACTCCTGGGAGGGCTCGAACCTCCAACCTTTCGGTTAACAGCCGATCGCGCTAGCCAATTGCGCCACGGAGACAGTCTTGCCCCACTCTCACCACCATCAGAACATATCTTCAAAGCTATCAGCGCAAAAAAAAGCAACACACCACTCCCGGGAGGGCTCGAAACTCCAACCTTTCGGTCAACAGCAGATCGCGCTAGCCCATTGCGCCACAGAGACAGTCTTGCTCCCCTCTCACCACCATCAGAACATAACTTCAAAGCTATCAGCCCAAAGAAAAAAAAGCACCACACCAACACCGGGTGGGCTCGAACCTCCCAACTTTCGGTTAACAGCCGCTCGCGCTAGCCAATTGCGCCACGGAGACAGTCGTGCTCCACTCTCACCACCATCAGAACATATCTTCAAAGCTATCAGCGCAAAGAAAAAAGCAAAACACCACTCCCGGGAGGGCTCGAACCTCCAACTTTTCGGTTAACAGCCGATCGCGCTGGCAAAATGCGCCACGGAGAAAGTCCTGCTCAACTCTCACCAAAATTAGAACATATCTTCAAAGCTATCAGCCCAAAGAAAAAAAAAACCGCCGCACCACCACCGGGTGGGCTCGAACCTCCAACTTTTCGGTTAACAGCCGATCGCGCTAGCCAATTGCCCCACGGAGACAGTCGTGCTCCACTCTCACCATCGTCAGAACATTTCTTCAGAGCTATCACCCCAAAGAAAAAAAAAGCGCCGCACCACCACCGGTTGGGCTCGAACCTCCAACCTTTCAGTTAACAGCCGATCGCGCTAGCCAATTGCGCCACGAAGACAGTCCTGCTCCACTCTCACCACCATCAGAACATATTTTAAAAGCTATTACCGCAAAGAAAAAAGCAACAAACCACTCCTGGGAGGGCTCGAGACTCCAACCTTTCGGTTAACAGCCGATCGCGCTAGCCCATTGCGCCACGGAGGCAGTCTTGCTCCACTCTCACCATCATCAGAACATATCTTCAAAGCTATAAGCGCAAAGAAAAAAAAGCGCTGCACCACCAACGGGTGGGCTCGAACCTCCAACCTTTCGGTTAACAGCCGATCGCGCTAGCCCATTGCGCCACGGAGACAGTCTTGCCCCACTCTCACCACCATCAGAACATATCTTCAAAGCTATCAGCGCAAAAAAAAAGCAACACACCACTCCCGGGAGGGCTCGAAACTCCAACCTTTCGGTCAACAGCAGATCGCGCTAGCCCATTGCGCCACAGAGACAGTCTTGCTCCCCTCTCACCACCATCAGAACATAACTTCAAAGCTATCAGCCCAAAGAAAAAAAAGCACCACACCAACACCGGGTGGGCTCGAACCTCCCAACTTTCGGTTAACAGCCGCTCGCGCTAGCCAATTGCGCCACGGAGACAGTCGTGCTCCACTCTCACCACCATCAGAACATATCTTCAAAGCTATCAGCGCAAAGAAAAAAGCAAAACACCACTCCCGGGAGGGCTCGAACCTCCAACTTTTCGGTTAACAGCCGATCGCGCTGGCAAAATGCGCCACGGAGAAAGTCCTGCTCAACTCTCACCAAAATTAGAACATATCTTCAAAGCTATCAGCCCAAAGAAAAAAAAACCGCCGCACCACCACCGGGTGGGCTCGAACCTCCAACTTTTCGGTTAACAGCCGATCGCGCTAGCCAATTGCCCCACGGAGACAGTCGTGCTCCACTCTCACCATCGTCAGAACATTTCTTCAGAGCTATCACCCCAAAGAAAAAAAAAGCGCCGCACCACCACCGGTTGGGCTCGAACCTCCAACCTTTCAGTTAACAGCCGATCGCGCTAGCCAATTGCGCCACGAAGACAGTCCTGCTCCACTCTCACCACCATCAGAACATATTTTAAAAGCTATTACCGCAAAGAAAAAAGCAACAAACCACTCCTGGGAGGGCTCGAGACTCCAACCTTTCGGTTAACAGCCGATCGCGCTAGCCCATTGCGCCACGGAGGCAGTCTTGCTCCACTCTCACCATCATCAGAACATATCTTCAAAGCTATAAGCGCAAAGAAAAAAAAGCGCTGCACCACCAACGGGTGGGCTCGAACCTCCAACCTTTCGGTTAACAGCCGATCGCGCTAGCCCATTGCGCCACGGAGACAGTCTTGCCCCACTCTCACCACCATCAGAACATATCTTCAAAGCTATCAGCGCAAAAAAAAAGCAACACACCACTCCCGGGAGGGCTCGAAACTCCAACCTTTCGGTCAACAGCAGATCGCGCTAGCCCATTGCGCCACAGAGACAGTCTTGCTCCCCTCTCACCACCATCAGAACATAACTTCAAAGCTATCAGCCCAAAGAAAAAAAAGCACCACACCAACACCGGGTGGGCTCGAACCTCCCAACTTTCGGTTAACAGCCGCTCGCGCTAGCCAATTGCGCCACGGAGACAGTCGTGCTCCACTCTCACCACCATCAGAACATATCTTCAAAGCTATCAGCGCAAAGAAAAAAGCAAAACACCACTCCCGGGAGGGCTCGAACCTCCAACTTTTCGGTTAACAGCCGATCGCGCTGGCAAAATGCGCCACGGAGAAAGTCCTGCTCAACTCGCACCAAAATTAGAACATATCTTCAAAGCTATCAGCCCAAAGAAAAAAAAACCGCCGCACCACCACCGGGTGGGCTCGAACCTCCAACTTTTCGGTTAACAGCCGATCGCGCTAGCAAATTGCGCCACGGGGACCGTCCTGTTCCACTCTCACCACCGTCAGACCATTTCTTCAGATCTATCACCCCAAAGAAAAAAAAGCGCCGCACCACCACCGGGTGGGCTCGAACCTCCAACCTTTCGGTTAACAGCCAATCACGCTAGCGAATTGCACCACGGAGACAGTCCTGATCCACTCTCACCACCATTAGAACATATCTTCAAAGCTATCAGCCCAAAGAAAAAAAAGCGCCGCACCACCACCGGGTGGGCTCGAACCTCCAACTTTTCGGTTAACAGCCGATCGCGCTTGCCAATTGCGCCACGGGGACCGTCCTGCTCCACTCTCACCACCATCAGAACTTTTCTTCAGAGCTATCACCCCAAAGAAAAAAAAAGCGCCGAACCACCACCGGTTGGGCTCGAACCTCCAACCTTTCGGTTAACAGCCGATCGCGCTAGCCAATTGCCCCACGGAGACAGTCGCGCTCCACTCTCACCATCGTCAGAACATTTCTTCAGAGCTATCACCCCAAAAAAAGCGCCGCACCACCACCGGTTCGGCTCGAACCTCCGACCTTTTGGTTAACAGCCCATCGCGCTAGCCAATTGCGCCATGGAGACAGTCCTGCACCACTCTCACCACCATCAGAACATATCTTCAAAGGTATCAGCCCAAAGAAAAAAAAGCGCCGCACCACCACCGGGTGGGCTCGAACCTCCAACTTTTCAGGTAACAGCCGATCACGCTAGCCAATTGCGCCACGGAGACGGTCCTGCTTCACTCTCACCACTATCAGAACATATCTTCAAAGCTATCAGCACAAAGAAAAAAAAGCGCCCCAGACAAACCGGGTGGGCTCGAACTTCCAACCTTTCGGTTAACAGCCGATCGCGCTAGCCAACTGCGCCAAGGAGACAGTCGTGCTCCACTCTCACCACCATCAGAACATATCTTCAAAGCTATCAGCGCAAAGAAAAAAGCAACACACCACTCCAGGGATGGCTCGAAACTCCAACGTTTCGGTTAACAGCCGATCGCGCTAGCCAATGGCGCCACGGAGACAGTCCTGCTCCACTCTTACCACCATTAGAACATATCTTCAAAGCTATCAGCACAAAGAAAAAAAAGCGCCACCCCACCAACGGGTGAGCTCGAACCTCGAACTTTCCGGTTAACAGCCAATCACGCTAGCCAATTGCGCCACGGAGACAGTCCTGCTCCACTCTCACCACCATCAGAACATATCTTCAAAGCTATCAGCCCAAAAAAAAAGCTCCGCACCACCACCGGGTGGGCTCGAACCTCCAACTTTTTGGTTAACAGCCAATCACGCTAGCGAATTGCACCACGGAGACAGTCCTGATCCATTCTCACCACCATCAGAACATATCTTCAAAGCTATCAGCCCACAGAAAAAAAAGCGCCGCAGCACCACCGGGTGGGCTCGAACCTCCAACTTTTCGGTTAACAGCCGATCACGCTAGCCAATTGCTCCACGGAGACAGTCCTGCTTCACTCTCACCACCATCATAACATATCTTCAAAGCTATCAGCCCAAAGAAAAAAAAGCGCCGCACCACCACCGGGTGGGCTCGAACTACCAACTTCTCGGTTAACAGCCGATCACGCTAGCGAATTGCGCCACGGAGACAGTCCTGCTCCACTCTCACCACCATCAGAACATATCTTCAAAGCTATCAGCCCAAAGAAAAAAAAGCGCCGCACCACCACCGGGTGGGCTCGAACCTCCAACTTTTCGAATAACAGCCGATCACGCTAGCCAATTGCGCCACGGAGACAGTCCTGCTTCACTCTCACCACCATCATAACATATCTTCAAACAATCAGCCCAAAGAAAAAAAAGTGCCGCACCACCACCGGGTGGGCTCGAAACTCTAACCTTTCGGTTAACAGCCGATCGCGCTAGCCAATTGCTTCACGGAGACAGTCCTGCTCCACTCTCACCACCGTCAGAACATTTCTTCAGAGCTATCAGCCCAAAGAAAAAAAAGCGCTGCACCACTACCGGGTGGGCTCGAAGCTCCTACCTTACGGTTAACAGCCGATCGCGCTAGCCAATTGTCCCACGGAGACAGTCGTGCTCCACTCTCACCATCGTCAGAACATTTCTTCAGAGCTATCACCCCAAAGAAAAAAAAGCGCCGCACCACCACCGGTTGGGCTCGAACCTCCAACCTTTCGGTTAACAGCCGATCGCGCTAGACAATTGCGCCACGAAGACAGTCCTGCTCCACTCTCACCACCATCAGAACATATTTTAAAAGCTATTACCGCAAAGAAAAAAGCAACAAACCACTCCTGGGAGGGCTCGAGACTCCAACCTTTCGGTTAACAGCCGATCGCGCTAGCCCATTGCGCCACGGAGGCAGTCTTGCTCCACTCTCACCATCATCAGAACATATCTTCAAAGCTATAAGCGCAAAGAAAAAAAAAGCGCTGCACCACCAACGGGTGGGCTCGAACCTCAAACCTTTCGGTTAACAGCCGATCGCGCTAGCCCATTGCACCACGGAGACAGTCTTACCCCACTCTCACCACCATCAGAACATATCTTCAAAGCTATCAGCGCAAAGAAAAAAGCAACACACCACTCCCGGGAGGGCTCGAAACTCCAACCTTTCGGTCAACAGCCGATCGCGCTAGCCCATTGCGCCACAGAGACAGTCTTGCTCCCCTCTCACCACCATCAGAACATAATTTCAAAGCTATCAGCCCAAAGAAAAAAAAGCACCGCACCACCACCGGGTGGGCTCGAACCTCCAACTTTTCGGTTAACAGCCACTCGCGCTAGCCAATTGCGCCACGGAGATTGTCGTGCTCCACTCTCACCACCATCAGAACATATCTTCAAAGCTATCAGCGCAAAGAAAAAAGCAAAACACCACTCCCGGGAGGGCTCGAACCTCCAACTTTTCGGTTAACAGCCGATCGTGCTGGCAAAATGCGCCACGGAGAAAGTCCTGCTCAACTCTCACCACAATTAGAACATATCTTCAAAGCTAAAAGCCCAAAGAAAAAAAAACCGCCGCACCACCACCGGGTGGGCTCGAACCTCCAACTTTTCGGTTAACAGCCGATCGCGCTAGCCAATTGCGCCACGGGGACCGTCCTGCTCCACTCTCACCACCGTCAGACCAATTCTTCAGATCTATCACCCAAAGAAAAAAAGCGCCGCACCACCACCGGGTGGGCTCGAACCTCCAACCTTTCGATTAACAGCCGATCGCGCTAGCCAATTGCCCCACGGAGACAGTCGTGCTCCACTCTCACCACCGTCAGAACATTTCTTCAGAGCTGTCACCCCAAAGAAAAAAAAAGCGCCGCACCACCACCGGTTGGGCTCGGACCTCCAACCTTTCGGTTAACAGCCGATCGCGCTAGTCATTTGCGCCACGAAGACAGTGCTGCTCCACTCTCACCACCATCAGAACATATCTTCAAAGCTATTACCGCAAAGAAAAAAGCAACACACCACTCCCGGGAGGGCTCAAAACTCCAACCTTTTGGTTAACAGCCGATCGCGCTAGCCCATTGCGCCACGGAGACAGTCTTGCTCCACTCTCACCACCATCAGAACATATCTTCAAAGCTATCAGCGCAAAGAAAAAAAAGCGCTGCACCACCACCGGGTGGGCTCGAACCTCCAACCTTTCGGTTAACAGCCGATCGCGCTATCCCATTGCGCCACGGAGACAGTCTTGCTCCACTCTCACCACCATCAGAACATATCTTCAAAGCTATAAGCGCAAAGAAAAAAGCAAACACACCACTCCCGGGAGGGCTCGAAACTCCAACTTTTCAGGTAACAGCCGATCACGCTAGCCCATTGCGCCACGGAGACAGTCTTGCTCCCCTCTTACCACCATCAGAACATAACTTCAAAGCTATCAGCCCAAAGAAAAAAAAGCACCGCACCACCACCGGGTGGGCTCGAACCTCCACCTTTTCGGTTAACAGCCGATCGCGCTTGCCAATTGCGCCACGGGGACCGTCCTGCTCCACTCTCACCACCATCAGAACTTTTCTTCAGAGCTATCACCCCAAAGGAAAAAAATCGCCGAACCACCACCGGTTGGGCTCTAACCTCCAACCTTTCGGTTAACAGCCGATCGCGCTAGCCATTTGCCCCACGGAGACAGTCGCGCTCCACTCTCACCATCGTCAGAACATTTCTTCAGAGCTATCACCCCCAAAAAAAAGCGCCGCACCACCACCGGTTGGGCTCGAACCTCCGACCTTTTGGTTAACAGCCCATCGCGCTAGCCAATTGCGCCATGGAGACAGTCCTGCACCACTCTCACCACCATCAGAACATAGCTTCAAAGCTATCAGCCCAAAGAAAAAAAAAAGCGCCGCACCACCACCGGGTGGGCTCGAACCTCCAACTTTTCAGGTAACAGCCGATCACGCTAGCCAATTGCGCCACGGAGACAGTCCTGCTTCACTCTCACCACCATCAGAACATATCTTCAAAGCTATCAGCACAAAGAAAAAAAAGCGCCCCAGACAAACCGTGTGGGCTCGAACTTCCAACCTTTCGGTTAACAGCCGATCGCGCTAGCCAACTGCACCAAGGAGACAGTCGTGCTCAACTCTCACCACCATCAGAACATATCTTCAAAGCTATCAGCCCACAGAAAAAAAAAAGCGCCGCACCACCACCGGGTGGGCTCGAACCTCCAACTTTTCGGTTAACAGCCGATCACGCTAGCCAATTGCTCCACGGAGACAGTCCTGCTTCACTCTCACCACCATCATAACATATCCTCAAAGCTATCAGCCCAAAGAAAAAAAGCGCCGCACCACCACTGGGTGGGCTCGAACTACCAACTTCTCGGTTAACAGCCGATCACGCTAGCGAATTGCGCCACGGAGACAGTCCTGCTCCACTCTCACCACCATCAGAACATATCTTCAAAGCTATCAGCCCAAAGAAAAAAAAGCGCCGCACCACCACCGGGTGGGCTCGAACCTCCAACTTTTCGGTTAACAGCCGATCACGCTAGCCAATTGCGCCACGGAGAAGCTATTACCGCAAAGAAAAAAGCAACACACCACTCCCGGGAGGGCTCAAAACTCCAACCTTTCGGTTAACAGCCGATCGCGCTAGCCCATTGCGCCACGGAGACAGTCCTGCTTCACTCTCACCACCATCATAACATATCTTCAAAGCAATCAGCCCAAAGAAAAAAAAGCGCCGCACCACCACCGGGTGGGCTCGAAACTCTAACCTTTCGGTTAACAGCCGATCGCGCTAGCCAATTGCGTCACGGAGACAGTCCTGCTCCACTCTCACCACCGTCAGAACATTTTTTCAGAGCTATCAGCCCAAAGAAAAAAAAAAGGGCTGCACCACTACCGGGTGGGCTCGAACCTCCAACCTTACGGTTAACAGCCGATCGCGCTAGCCAATTGCCCCACGGAGACAGTCGTGCTCCACTCTCACCATCGTCAGAACATTTCTTCAGAGCTATCACCCCAAAGAAAAAAAAAGCGCCGCACCACCACCGGTTGGGCTCGAACCTCCAACCTTTCGGTTAACAGCCGATCGCGCTAGCCAATTGCGCCACGAAGACAGTCCTGCTCCACTCTCACCACCATCAGAACATAATTTAAAAGCTATTACCGCAAAGAAAAAAGCAACAAACCACTCCTGGGAGGGCTCGAGACTCCAACATTTCGGTTAACAGCCGATCGCGCTAGCCCATTGCGCCACGGAGGCAGTCTTGCTCCACTCTCACCATCATCATAACATATCTTCAAAGCTATCAGCGCAAAGAAAAAAAAGCGCTGCACCACCACCGGGTGGGCTCGAACCTCCAACCTTTCGGTTAACAGCCGATCGCGCTATCCCATTGCGCCACGGAGACAGTCTTGCTCCACTCTCACCACCATCAGAACATATCTTCAAAGCTATCAGCGCAAAGAAAAAAGCAAACACACCACTCCCGGGAGGGCTCGAAACTCCGACCTTTCGGTCAACAGCCGATCGCGCTAGCTCATTGCGCCACGGAGACAGTCTTGCTCCCCTCTTACCACCATCAGAACATAACTTCAAAGCTATCAGCCCAAAGAAAAAAAAGCACCGCACCACCAGCGGCTGGGCTCGAACCTCCAACCTTTCTGTTAACAGCCTATCGTGCTAGCAAATTGCGCCACGGAGACAGTCGTGCTCCACTCTGACCACCATCAGAACATATCTTCAAAGCTATCCGCGCAAAGAAAAAAGCAAAACACCACTCCCGGGAGGGCTCGAACCTCCAACTTTTCGGTTAACAGCCAATCGCGCTGGCCAATCGCGCCACGAAGAAAGTCCTGCTCAACTCTCACCACAATTAGAACATATC
The DNA here is from genome assembly GCF_043290135.1 of Rhipicephalus microplus. NCBI lineage: Eukaryota > Metazoa > Arthropoda > Arachnida > Ixodida > Ixodidae > Rhipicephalus > Rhipicephalus microplus. The sequence continues at coordinate 3,877,349 of NW_027464602.1, forward strand.
TTCAAAGCTATCAGCCCAAAGAAAAAAAAGCGCCGCACCACCACCGGGTGGGCTCAAACCTCCAACTTTTCGGTTAACAGCCGATCGCGCTTGCCAATTGCGCCACGGGGACCGTCCTGCTCCACTCTCACCACCGTCAGACCATTTCTTCAGAGCTATCACCCCAAAGAAAAAAAAGTGCCGCACCACCACCGGTTGGGCTCGAACCTCCAACCTTTCGGTTAACAGCCGATCGCGCTAGCCAATTGCGCCACGTAGACAGTCCTGCTGCACTCTCACCACCCTCAGAACATAAGTTGAAAGCTATTACCGCAAAGAAAAAAGCAACACACCAATCCTGGGAGGGCTCGAGACTCCAACTTTTCGGTCAACAGCCGATCGCGCTAGCCCATTGCGCCACGCAGACAGTCTTGCTCCCCTCTCACCACCATCAGAACATAACTTCAAAGCTATCAGCCCAAAGAAAAAAAAGCACCGCACCACAACCGGGTGGGCTCGAACCTCCAAATTTTCGGTTAACAGCCGATCGCGCTAGCCAATTGCGCCCCGGAGACAGTCGTGCTCCACTCTCACCACCATCAGAACATATCTTCAAAGCTATCCGCGCAAAGAAAAAAGCAAAACACCACTCCCGGGAGGGCTCGAACCTCCAACTTTCCGGTTAACAGCCGATCACGCTAGCCAATTGCGCCACGGAGACAGTCCTGCTCCACTCTCACCACCATCAGAACATATCTTCAAAGCTATCAGCCCACAGAAAAAAAAGCGCCGCACCACCACCGGGAGAGCTCGAACCTTCAACTTTTCGGTTAACAGCCGATCGCGCTAGCCAATTGCGCCACGGAGACAGTCCTGCTCCACCCTCACCACCGTCAGAACATTTCTTCAGAGCTATCAGCCCAAAAAAAAGCGCTGCACCACCACCGAGTGGGCTCGAACCTCCAACCTTTCGGTTAACAGCCGATCGCGCTAGCCAATTGCGCCACGAAGACAGTCCTGCTCCACTCTCACCACCATCAGAACATATTTTAAAAGCTATTACCGCAAAGAAAAAAGCAACAAACCACTCCTGGGACGGCTCGAGACTCCAACCTTACGGTTAACAGCCGATCGCGCTAGCCAATTGCCCCACGGAGACAGTCTTGCTCCACTCTCACCATCGTCAGAACATTTCTTCAGAGCTATCCCCCCAAAGAAAAAAAAGCGCCGCACCACCACCGGTTAGGCTCGAACCTCCAACCTTTCGGTTAACAGCCGATCGCGCTAGCCAATTGCGCCACGAAGACAGTCCTGCTCCACTCTCACCACCATCAGAACATATTTTAAAAGCTATTACCGCAAAGAAAAAAGCAACAAACCACTCCTGGGACGGCTCGAGACTCCAACCTTTCGGTTAACAGCCGATCGCGCTAGCCCATTGCGCCACGGAGGCAGTCTTGCTCCACTCTCACCATCATCAGAACATATCTTCAAAGCTATAAGCGCAAAGAAAAAAAAAAGCGCTGCACCACCAACGGGTGGGCTCGAACCTCCAACCTTTCGGTTAACAGCCGATCGCGCTAGCCCATTGCGCCACGGAGACAGTCTTGCCCCACTCTCACCACCATCAGAACATATCTTCAAAGCTATCAGCGCAAAAAAAAAGCAACACACCACTCCCGGGAGGGCTCGAAACTCCAACCTTTCGGTCAACAGCAGATCGCGCTAGCCCATTGCGCCACAGAGACAGTCTTGCTCCCCTCTCACCACCATCAGAACATAACTTCAAAGCTATCAGCCCAAAGAAAAAAAAGCACCACACCAACACCGGGTGGGCTCGAACCTCCCAACTTTCGGTTAACAGCCGCTCGCGCTAGCCAATTGCGCCACGGAGACAGTCGTGCTCCACTCTCACCACCATCAGAACATATCTTCAAAGCTATCAGCGCAAAGAAAAAAGCAAAACACCACTCCCGGGAGGGCTCGAACCTCCAACTTTTCGGTTAACAGCCGATCGCGCTGGCAAAATGCGCCACGGAGAAAGTCCTGCTCAACTCTCACCAAAATTAGAACATATCTTCAAAGCTATCAGCCCAAAGAAAAAAAAAACCGCCGCACCACCACCGGGTGGGCTCGAACCTCCAACTTTTCGGTTAACAGCCGATCGCGCTAGCCAATTGCGCCACGGGGACCGTCCTGCTCCACTCTCACCACCGTCAGACCATTTCTTCAGATCTATCACCCCAAAGAAAAAAAAGCGCCGCACCACCACCGGGTGGGCTCGAACCTCCAACCTTTCGGTTAACAGCCAATCACGCTAGCGAATTGCACCACGGAGACAGTCCTGATCCACTCTCACCACCATTAGAACATATCTTCAAAGCTATCAGCCAAAAGAAAAAAAAGCGCCGCACCACCACCGGGTGGGCTCGAACCTCCAACTTTTCGGTTAACAGCCGATCGCGCTTGCCAATTGCGCCACGGGGACCGTCCTGCTCCACTCTCACCACCATCAGAACTTTTCTTCAGAGCTATCACCCCAAAGAAAAAAAAAGCGCCGAACCACCACCGGTTGGGCTCGAACCTCCAACCTTTCGGTTAACAGCCGATCGCGCTAGCCAATTGCCCCACGGAGACAGTCGCGCTCCACTCTCACCATCGTCAGAACATTTCTTCAGAGCTATCACCCCAAAAAAAGCGCCGCACCACCACCGGTTCGGCTCCAACCTCCGACCTTTTGGTTAACAGCCCATCGCGCTAGCCAATTGCGCCATGGAGACAGTCCTGCACCACTCTCACCACCATCAGAACATATCTTCAAAGGTATCAGCCCAAAGAAAAAAACGCGCCGCACCACCACCGGGTGGGCTCGAACCTCCAACTTTTCAGGTAACAGCCGATCACGCTAGCCAATTGCGCCACGGAGACGGTCCTGCTTCACTCTCACCACTATCAGAACATATCTTCAAAGCTATCAGCACAAAGAAAAAAAAGCGCCCCAGACAAACCGGGTGGGCTCGAACTTCCAACCTTTCGGTTAACAGCCGATCGCGCTAGCCAACTGCGCCAAGGAGACAGTCGTGCTCCACTCTCACCACCATCAGAACATATCTTCAAAGCTATCAGAGCAAAGAAAAAAGCAACACACCACTCCAGGGATGGCTCGAAACTCCAACGTTTCGGTTAACAGCCGATCGCGCTAGCCAATGGCGCCAAGGAGACAGTCCTGCTCCACTCTTACCACCATTAGAACATATCTTCAAAGCTATCAGCACAAAGAAAAAAAAGCGCCGCAGCACCACCGGGTGAGCTCGAACCTCGAACTTTCCGGTTAACAGCCAATCACGCTAGCCAATTGCTCCACGGAGACAGTCCTGCTTCACTCTCACCACCATCATAACATATCTTCAAAGCTATCAGCCCAAAGAAAAAAAAGCGCCGCACCACCACCGGGTGGGCTCGAACTACCAACTTCTCGGTTAACAGCCGATCACGCTAGCGAATTGCGCCACGGAGACAGTCCTGCTCCACTCTCACCACCATCAGAACATATCTTCAAAGCTATCAGCCCAAAGAAAAAAAAGCGCCGCACCACCACCGGGTGGGCTCGAACCTCCAACTTTTCGAATAACAGCCGATCACGCTAGCCAATTGCGCCACGGAGACAGTCCTGCTTCACTCTCACCACCATCATAACATATCTTCAAACAATCAGCCCAAAGAAAAAAAAGTGCCGCACCACCACCGGGTGGGCTCGAAACTCTAACCTTTCGGTTAACAGCCGATCGCGCTAGCCAATTGCTTCACGGAGACAGTCCTGCTCCACTCTCACCACCGTCAGAACATTTCTTCAGAGCTATCAGCCCAAAGAAAAAAAAGCGCTGCACCACTACCGGGTGGGCTCGAAGCTCCTACCTTACGGTTAACAGCCGATCGCGCTAGCCAATTGTCCCACGGAGACAGTCGTGCTCCACTCTCACCATCGTCAGAACATTTCTTCGGAGCTATCACCCCAAAGAAAAAAAAAGCGCCGCACCACCACCGGTTGGGCTCGAACCTCCAACCTTTCGGTTAACAGCCGATCGCGCTAGACAATTGCGCCACGAAGACAGTCCTGCTCCACTCTCACCACCATCAGAACATATTTTAAAAGCTATTACCGCAGAGAAAAAAGCAACAAACCACTCCTGGGAGGGCTCGAGACTCCAACCTTTCGGTTAACAGCCGATCGCGCTAGCCCATTGCGCCACGGAGGCAGTCTTGCTCCACTCTCACCATCATCAGAACATATCTTCAAAGCTATAAGCGCAAAGAAAAAAAAAGCGCTGCACCACCAACGGGTGGGCTCGAACCTCAAACCTTTCGGTTAACAGCCGATCGCGCTAGCCCATTGCACCACGGAGACAGTCTTGCCCCACTCTCACCACCATCAGAACATATCTTCAAAGCTATCAGCGCAAAGAAAAAAGCAACACACCACTCCCGGGAGGGCTCGAAACTCCAACCTTTCGGTCAACAGCCGATCGCGCTAGCCCATTGCGCCACAGAGACAGTCTTGCTCCCCTCTCACCACCATCAGAACATAACTTCAAAGCTATCAGCCCAAAGAAAAAAAAGCACCGCACCACCACCGGGTGGGCTCGAACCTCCAACTTTTCGGTTAACAGCCACTCGCGCTAGCCAATTGCGCCACGGAGATTGTCGTGCTCCACTCTCACCACCATCAGAACATATCTTCAAAGCTATCAGCGCAAAGAAAAAAGCAAAACACCACTCCCGGGAGGGCTCGAACCTCCAACTTTTCGGTTAACAGCCGATCGCGCTGGCAAAATGCGCCACGGAGAAAGTCCTGCTCAACTCTCACCACAATTAGAACATATCTTCAAAGCTAAAAGCCCAAAGAAAAAAAAACCGCCGCACCACCACCGGGTGGGCTCGAACCTCCAACTTTTCGGTTAACAGCCGATCGCGCTAGCCAATTGCGCCACGGGGACCGTCCTGCTCCACTCTCACCACCGTCAGACCAATTCTTCAGATCTATCACCCAAAGAAAAAAAGCGCCGCACCACCACCGGGTGGGCTCGAACCTCCAACCTTTCGATTAACAGCCGATCGCGCTAGCCAATTGCCCCACGGAGACAGTCGTGCTCCACTCTCACCACCGTCAGAACATTTCTTCAGAGCTGTCACCCCAAAGAAAAAAAAAGCGCCGCACCACCACCGGTTGGGCTCGGACCTCCAACCTTTCGGTTAACAGCCGATCGCGCTAGTCATTTGCGCCACGAAGACAGTGCTGCTCCACTCTCACCACCATCAGAACATATCTTCAAAGCTATTACCGCAAAGAAAAAAGCAACACACCACTCCCGGGAGGGCTCAAAACTCCAACCTTTTGGTTAACAGCCGATCGCGCTAGCCCATTGCGCCACGGAGACAGTCTTGCTCCACTCTCACCACCATCAGAACATAACTTCAAAGCTATCAGCGCAAAGAAAAAAAAGCGCTGCACCACCACCGGGTGGGCTCGAACCTCCAACCTTTCGGTTAACAGCCGATCGCGCTATCCCATTGCGCCACGGAGACAGTCTTGCTCCACTCTCACCACCATCAGAACATATCTTCAAAGCTATAAGCGCAAAGAAAAAAGCAAACACACCACTCCCGGGAGGGCTCGAAACTCCAACTTTTCAGGTAACAGCCGATCACGCTAGCCCATTGCGCCACGGAGACAGTCTTGCTCCCCTCTTACCACCATCAGAACATAACTTCAAAGCTATCAGCCCAAAGAAAAAAAAGCACCGCACCACCACCGGGTGGGCTCGAACCTCCACCTTTTCGGTTAACAGCCGATCGCGCTTGCCAATTGCGCCACGGGGACCGTCCTGCTCCACTCTCACCACCATCAGAACTTTTCTTCAGAGCTATCACCCCAAAGGAAAAAAATCGCCGAACCACCACCGGTTGGGCTCGAACCTCCAACCTTTCGGTTAACAGCCGATCGCGCTAGCCATTTGCCCCACGGAGACAGTCGCGCTCCACTCTCACCATCGTCAGAACATTTCTTCAGAGCTATCACCCCCAAAAAAAAGCGCCGCACCACCACCGGTTGGGCTCGAACCTCCGACCTTTTGGTTAACAGCCCATCGCGCTAGCCAATTGCGCCATGGAGACAGTCCTGCACCACTCTCACCACCATCAGAACATATCTTCAAAGCTATCAGCCCAAAGAAAAAAAAAAGCGCCGCACCACCACCGGGTGGGCTCAAACCTCCAACTTTTCAGGTAACAGCCGATCACGCTAGCCAATTGCGCCACGGAGACAGTCCTGCTTCACTCTCACAACCATCAGAACATATCTTCAAAGCTATCAGCACAAAGAAAAAAAAGCGCCCCAGACAAACCGTGTGGGCTCGAACTTCCAACCTTTCGGTTAACAGCCGATCGCGCTAGCCAACTGCACCAAGGAGACAGTCGTGCTCAACTCTCACCACCATCAGAACATATCTTCAAAGCTATCAGCCCACAGAAAAAAAAAGCGCCGCACCACCACCGGGTGGGCTCGAACCTCCAACTTTTCGGTTAACAGCCGATCACGCTAGCCAATTGCTCCACGGAGACAGTCCTGCTTCACTCTCACCACCATCATAACATATCCTCAAAGCTATCAGCCCAAAGAAAAAAAGCGCCGCACCACCACTGGGTGGGCTCGAACTACCAACTTCTCGGTTAACAGCCGATCACGCTAGCGAATTGCGCCACGGAGACAGTCCTGCTCCACTCTCACCACCATCAGAACATATCTTCAAAGCTATCAGCCCAAAGAAAAAAAAAGCGCCGCACCACCACCGGGTGGGCTCGAACCTCCAACTTTTCGGTTAACAGCCGATCACGCTAGCCAATTGCGCCACGGAGAAGCTATTACCGCAAAGAAAAAAGCAACACACCACTCCCGGGAGGGCTCAAAACTCCAACCTTTCGGTTAACAGCCGATCGCGCTAGCCCATTGCGCCACGGAGACAGTCCTGCTTCACTCTCACCACCATCATAACATATCTTCAAAGCAATCAGCCCAAAGAAAAAAAAGCGCCGCACCACCACCGGGTGGGCTCGAAACTCTAACCTTTCGGTTAACAGCCGATCGCGCTAGCCAATTGCGTCACGGAGACAGTCCTGCTCCACTCTCACCACCGTCAAAACATTTTTTCAGAGCTATCAGCCCAAAGAAAAAAAAAGGGCTGCACCACTACCAGGTGGGCTCGAACCTCCAACCTTACGGTTAACAGCCGATCGCGCTAGCCAATTGCCCCACGGAGACAGTCGTGCTCCACTCTCACCATCGTCAGAACATTTCTTCAGAGCTATCACCCCAAAGAAAAAAAAAGCGCCGCACCACCACCGGTTGGGCTCGAACCTCCAACCTTTCGGTTAACAGCCGATCGCGCTAGCCAATTGCGCCACGAAGACAGTCCTGCTCCACTCTCACCACCATCAGAACATAATTTAAAAGCTATTACCGCAAAGAAAAAAGCAACAAACCACTCCTGGGAGGGCTCGAGACTCCAACATTTCGGTTAAGAGCCGATCGCGCTAGCCCATTGCGCCACGGAGGCAGTCTTGCTCCACTCTCACCATCATCAGAACATATCTTCAAAGCTATCAGCGCAAAGAAAAAAAAGCGCTGCACCACCACCGGGTGGGCTCGAACCTCCAACCTTTCGGTTAACAGCCGATCGCGCTATCCCATTGCGCCACGGAGACAGTCTTGCTCCACTCTCACCACCATCAGAACATATCTTCAAAGCTATCAGCGCAAAGAAAAAAGCAAACACACCACTCCCGGGAGGGCTCGAAACTCCGACCTTTCGGTCAACAGCCGATCGCGCTAGCTCATTGCGCCACGGAGACAGTCTTGCTCCCCTCTTACCACCATCAGAACATAACTTCAAAGCTATCAGCCCAAAGAAAAAAAAGCACCGCACCACCAGCGGCTGGGCTCGAACCTCCAACCTTTCTGTTAACAGCCTATCGTGCTAGCAAATTGCGCCACGGAGACAGTCGTGCTCCACTCTGACCACCATCAGAACATATCTTCAAAGCTATCCGCGCAAAGAAAAAAGCAAAACACCACTCCCGGGAGGGCTCGAACCTCCAACTTTTCGGTTAACAGCCAATCGCGCTGGCCAATCGCGCCACGAAGAAAGTCCTGTTCAACTCTCACCACAATTAGAACATATCTTCAAAGCTATCAGCCCAAAGAAAAAAAAGCGCCGCACCACCACCGGGTGGGCTCAAACCTCCAACTTTTCGGTTAACAGCCGATCGCGCTTGCCAATTGCGCCACGGGGACCGTCCTGCTCCACTCTCACCACCGTCAGACCATTTCTTCAGAGCTATCACCCCAAAGAAAAAAAAGTGCCGCACCACCACCGGTTGGGCTCGAACCTCCAACCTTTCGGTTAACAGCCGATCGCGCTAGCCAATTGCGCCACGTAGACAGTCCTGCTGCACTCTCACCACCCTCAGAACATAAGTTGAAAGCTATTACCGCAAAGAAAAAAGCAACACACCAATCCTGGGAGGGCTCGAGACTCCAACTTTTCGGTCAACAGCCGATCGCGCTAGCCCATTGCGCCACGCAGACAGTCTTGCTCCCCTCTCACCACCATCAGAACATAACTTCAAAGCTATCAGCCCAAAGAAAAAAAAGCACCGCACCACAACCGGGTGGGCTCGAACCTCCAAATTTTCGGTTAACAGCCGATCGCGCTAGCCAATTGCGCCCCGGAGACAGTCGTGCTCCACTCTCACCACCATCAGAACATATCTTCAAAGCTATCCGCGCAAAGAAAAAAGCAAAACACCACTCCCGGGAGGGCTCGAACCTCCAACTTTCCGGTTAACAGCCGATCACGCTAGCCAATTGCGCCACGGAGACAGTCCTGCTCCACTCTCACCACCATCAGAACATATCTTCAAAGCTATCAGCCCACAGAAAAAAAAGCGCCGCACCACCACCGCGAGAGCTCGAACCTTCAACTTTTCGGTTAACAGCCGATCGCGCTAGCCAATTGCGCCACGGAGACAGTCCTGCTCCACCCTCACCACCGTCAGAACATTTCTTCAGAGCTATCAGCCCAAAAAAAAGCGCTGCACCACCACCGAGTGGGCTCGAACCTCCAACCTTACGGTTAACAGCCGATCGCGCTAGCCAATTGCCCCACGGAGACAGTCTTGCTCCACTCTCACCATCGTCAGAACATTTCTTCAGAGCTATCCCCCCAAAGAAAAAAAAGCGCCGCACCACCACCGGTTGGGCTCGAACCTCCAACCTTTCGGTTAACAGCCGATCGCGCTAGCCAATTGCGCCACGAAGACAGTCCTGCTCTACTCTCACCACCATCAACACATATATTCAAAGCTATCAGCCCAAAGAAAAAAAAGCGCCGCACCACCGCCGGGTGGGCTCGAAACTCCAACCTTTCGGTTAACAGCCGATCGCGCTAGCCAATCGCGCCACGGAGATAGTCCTGCTCCACTCTCACCACCATCGGAACATATCTTCAAAGCTATCAGCCCACAGAAAAAAAAGCGCCGCACAACCACCGGGTAGGCTCGAACCTCCAACCTTTCGGTTAACAGCCGATCGCGCTAGCCAATTGCCCCACGGAGACAGTCGTGCTCCACTCTCACCATCGTCAGAACATATCTTCAAAGCTAACAGCCCAAAGAAAAAAAAAGCGCCGCACCACCACCGGGAGAGCTCGAACCTTCAACTTTTCGGTTAACAGCCGATCGCGCTAGCCAATTGCGCAACGGAGACAGTCCTGCTCCACCCTCACCACCGTCAGAACATTTCTTCAGAGCTATCAGCCCAAAGAAAAAAAAAGCGCTGTACCACCACCGAGTGGGCTCGAACCTCCAACGTTACGGTTAACAGCCGATCGCGCTAGCCAATTGCCCCACGGAGACAGTCGTGCTCCACTCTCACCATCGTCAGAACATTTCTTCAGAGCTATCACCCCAAAAAAAAAGCGCCGCACCACCACCGGTTGGGCTCGAACCTCCAACCTTTCGGTTAACAGCCGATCGCGCTAGCCAATTGCGCCACGAAGACAGTCCTGCTCTACTCTCACCACCATCAGCACATATATTCAAAGCTATCAGCCCAAAGAAAAAAAAGCGCCGCACCACCGCCGGGTGGGCTCGAAACTCCAACCTTTCGGTTAACAGCCGATCGCGCTAGCCAATCGCGCCACGGAGACAGTCCTGCTCCACTCTCACCACCATCGGAACATATCTTCAAAGCTATCAGCCCACAGAAAAAAAAGCGCCGCACAACCACCGGGTAGGCTCAAACCTCCAACTTTTCGGTTAACAGCCGATTGCGCTAGCCAATTGCGCCACGGAGACAGTCCTGCTCCACTGTCACCACTATAAGAACATATCTTCATAGCTATCAGCCCAAAAAAAAGCGCCGCACCACCACTGGGTGGGCTCCAACCTCCGACCTTTTGGTTAACAGCCGATCACGCTAGCCAATTGCGCAACGGAGACAGTCCTGCTCCACTCTCACCACCATCAGAACATATCTTCAAAGCTATCAGCCCAAAGAAAAAAAGCGCCGCACCACCACCGGGTGGGCTCGAACCTCAAACTTTCGGGTTAACAGCCGATCACGCTAGCCAATTGCACCACGGAGACAGTCCTGCTCCGCTCTCACCACCATCAGAACATATCTTCAAAGCTATCGGCCCACAGAAAAAATGCGCCGCACAACCACCGGGTAGGCTCGAACCTCCAACTTTTCGGTTAACAGCCGATCGCACTAGCCGATTGCGCCTCGGAGACAGTACTGCTCCACTCTCACCACCATAAGAACATATCTTCAAAGCTATCAGCCCAAAGAAAAAAAAGCGCCGCACCACCACTGGGTGGGCTCGAACCTCCGACCTTTTGGTTAACAGCCAATCGCGCTGGCCAATCGCGCCACGAAGAAAGTCCTGCTCAACTCTCACCACAATTAGAACATATCTTCAAAGCTATCAGCCCAAAGAAAAAAAAGCGCCGCACCACCACCGGGTGGGCTCAAACCTCCAACTTTTCGGTTAACAGCCGATCGCGCTTGCCAATTGCGCCACGGGGACCGTCCTGCTCCACTCTCACCACCGTCAGACCATTTCTTCAGAGCTATCACCCCAAAGAAAAAAAAGTGCCGCACCACCACCGGTTGGGCTCGAACCTCCAACCTTTCGGTTAACAGCCGATCGCGCTAGCCAATTGCGCCACGTAGACAGTCCTGCTGCACTCTCACCACCCTCAGAACATAAGTTGAAAGCTATTACCGCAAAGAAAAAAGCAACACAACAATCCTGGGAGGGCTCGAGACTCCAACTTTTCGGTCAACAGCCGATCGCGCTAGCCCATTGCGCCACGCAGACAGTCTTGCTCCCCTCTCACAACCATCACAACATAACTTCAAAGCTATCAGCCCAAAGAAAAAAAAGCACCGCACCACAACCGGGTGGGCTCGAACCTCCAACCTTTCGGTTAACAGCCGATCGCGCTAGCCAATTGCTCCACGAAGACAGTCCTGCTCTACTCTCACCACCATCAACACATATATTCAAAGCTATCAGCCCAAAGAAAAAAAAGCGCCGCACCACCGCCGGGTGGGCTCGAAACTCCAACCTTTCGGTTAACAGCCGATCGCGCTAGCCAATCGCGCCACGGAGATAGTCCTGCTCCACTCTCACCACCATCGGAACATATCTTCAAAGCTATCAGCCCACAGAAAAAAAAGCGCCGCACAACCACCGGGTAGGCTCGAACCTCCAACCTTTCGGTTAACAGCCGATCGCGCTAGCCAATTGCCCCACGGAGACAGTCGTGCTCCACTCTCACCATCGTCAGAACATTTCTTCAGAGCTATCACCCCAAAAAAAAAGCGCCGCACCACCACTGGGTGGGCTCCAACCTCCAACTTTTCGGTTAACAGCCACTCGCGCTAGCCAATTGCGCCATGGAGATTGTCGTGCTCCACTCTCACCACCATCAGAACATATCTTCAAAGCTATCAGCGCAAAGAAAAAAGCAAAACACCACTCCCGGGAGGGCTCGAACCTCCAACTTTTCGGTTAACAGCCGATCGCGCTGGCAAAATGCGCCACGGAGAAAGTCCTGCTCAACTCTCACCACAATTAGAACATATCTTCAAAGCTAAAAGCCCAAAGAAAAAAAAACCGCCGCACCACCACCGGGTGGGCTCGAACCTCCAACTTTTCGGTTAACAGCCGATCGCGCTAGCCAATTGCGCCACGGGGACCGTCCTGCTCCACTCTCACCACCGTCAGACCAATTCTTCAGATCTATCACCCAAAGAAAAAAAGCGCCGCACCACCACCGGGTGGGCTCGAACCTCCAACCTTTCGATTAACAGCCGATCGCGCTAGCCAATTGCCCCACGGAGACAGTCGTGCTCCACTCTCACCACCGTCAGAACATTTCTTCAGAGCTGTCACCCCAAAGAAAAAAAAAGCGCCGCACCACCACCGGTTGGGCTCGGACCTCCAACCTTTCGGTTAACAGCCGATCGCGCTAGTCATTTGCGCCACGAAGACAGTGCTGCTCCACTCTCACCACCATCAGAACATATCTTCAAAGCTATTACCGCAAAGAAAAAAGCAACACACCACTCCCGGGAGGGCTCAAAACTCCAACCTTTTGGTTAACAGCCGATCGCGCTAGCCCATTGCGCCACGGAGACAGTCTTGCTCCACTCTCACCACCATCAGAACATATCTTCAAAGCTATCAGCGCAAAGAAAAAAAAAGCGCTGCACCACCACCGGGTGGGCTCGAAACTCCAACTTTTCAGGTAACAGCCGATCACGCTAGCCCATTGCGCCACGGAGACAGTCTTGCTCCCCTCTTACCACCATCAGAACATAACTTCAAAGCTATCAGCCCAAAGAAAAAAAAGCACCGCACCACCACCGGGTGGGCTCGAACCTCCACCTTTTCGGTTAACAGCCGATCGCGCTTGCCAATTGCGCCACGGGGACCGTCCTGCTCCACTCTCACCACCATCAGAACTTTTCTTCAGAGCTATCACCCCAAAGGAAAAAAATCGCCGAACCACCACCGGTTGGGCTCGAACCTCCAACCTTTCGGTTAACAGCCGATCGCGCTAGCCATTTGCCCCACGGAGACAGTCGCGCTCCACTCTCACCATCGTCAGAACATTTCTTCAGAGCTAACACCCCCCAAAAAAAGCGCCGCACCACCACCGGTTGGGCTCGAACCTCCGACCTTTTGGTTAACAGCCCATCGCGCTAGCCAATTGCGCCATGGAGACAGTCCTGCACCACTCTCACCACCATCAGAACATATCTTCAAAGCTATCAGCCCAAAGAAAAAAAAAAGCGCCGCACCACCACCGGGTGGGCTCGAACCTCCAACTTTTCAGGTAACAGCCGATCACGCTAGCCAATTGCGCCACGGAGACAGTCCTGCTTCACTCTCACCACCATCAGAACATATCTTCAAAGCTATCAGCACAAAGAAAAAAAAGCGCCCCAGACAAACCGTGTGGGCTCGAACTTCCAACCTTTCGGTTAACAGCCGATCGCGCTAGCCAACTGCACCAAGGAGACAGTCGTGCTCAACTCTCACCACCATCAGAACATATCTTCAAAGCTATCAGCCCACAGAAAAAAAAAGCGCCGCACCACCACCGGGTGGGCTCGAACCTCCAACTTTTCGGTTAACAGCCGATCACGCTAGCCAATTGCTCCACGGAGACAGTCCTGCTTCACTCTCACCACCATCATAACATATCCTCAAAGCTATCAGCCCAAAGAAAAAAAGCGCCGCACCACCACTGGGTGGGCTCGAACTACCAACTTCTCGGTTAACAGCCGATCACGCTAGCGAATTGCGCCACGGAGACAGTCCTGCTCCACTCTCACCACCATCAGAACATATCTTCAAAGCTATCAGCCCAAAGAAAAAAAAAGCGCCGCACCACCACCGGGTGGGCTCGAACCTCCAAATTTTCGGTTAACAGCCGATCACGCTAGCCAATTGCGCCACGGAGAAGCTATTACCGCAAAGAAAAAAGCAACACACCACTCCCGGGAGGGCTCAAAACTCCAACCTTTCGGTTAACAGCCGATCGCGCTAGCCCATTGCGCCACGGAGACAGTCCTGCTTCACTCTCACCACCATCATAACATATCTTCAAAGCAATCAGCCCAAAGAAAAAAAAGCGCCGCACCACCACCGGGTGGGCTCGAAACTCTAACCTTTCGGTTAACAGCCGATCGCGCTAGCCAATTGCGTCACGGAGACAGTCCTGCTCCACTCTCACCACCGTCAGAACATTTTTTCAGAGCTATCAGCCCAAAGAAAAAAAAAAGGGCTGCACCACTACCAGGTGGGCTCGAACCTCCAACCTTACGGTTAACAGCCGATCGCGCTAGCCAATTGCCCCACGGAGACAGTCGTGCTCCACTCTCACCATCGTCAGAACATTTCTTCAGAGCTATCACCCCAAAGAAAAAAAAAGCGCCGCACCACCACCGGTTCGGCTCGAACCTCCAACCTTTCGGTTAACAGCCGATCGCGCTAGCCAATTGCGCCACGAAGACAGTCCTGCTCCACTCTCACCACCATCAGAACATAATTTAAAAGCTATTACCGCAAAGAAAAAAGCAACAAACCACTCCTGGGAGGGCTCGAGACTCCAACATTTCGGTTAACAGCCGATCGCGCTAGCCCATTGCGCCACGGAGGCAGTCTTGCTCCACTCTCACCATCATCAGAACATATCTTCAAAGCTATCAGCGCAAAGAAAAAAAAGCGCTGCACCACCACCGGGTGGGCTCGAACCTCCAACCTTTCGGTTAACAGCCGATCGCGCTATCCCATTGCGCCACGGAGACAGTCTTGCTCCACTCTCACCACCATCAGAACATATCTTCAAAGCTATCAGCGCAAAGAAAAAAGCAAACACACCACTCCCGGGAGGGCTCGAAACTCCGACCTTTCGGTCAACAGCCGATCGCGCTAGCTCATTGCGCCACGGAGACAGTCTTGCTCCCCTCTTACCACCATCAGAACATAACTTCAAAGCTATCAGCCCAAAGAAAAAAAAGCACCGCACCACCAGCGGCTGGGCTCGAACCTCCAACCTTTCTGTTAACAGCCTATCGTGCTAGCAAATTGCGCCACGGAGACAGTCGTGCTCCACTCTGACCACCATCAGAACATATTGCTACCTGTAGGCTGCCACAAACCATAGTGCGAATGCGCGTGTGCGCCCGACGAAGAAGATGAGGCTCGCTGGCTGCTCGAGCTCGGAGCCAGACTGGCCAGTGCTGCAACCGCTCTTGCAAATATATTTTTCGAATATATTCGCAATACTTTGTCTCGTTACTCACGTAACATATTTGGTGGAGGTGGAACGATCCCCGTCCTCACCACGCAGCTCCGCAGTGGCCGCATCCTCCAGCTTCCCGCCATGGCTTCCAGTGACAACGCGTCCGCTTCATCATCTGCGGCTTCTCCGACAACCTTTGTCGCCGTCCAAACACCACGTGATCCCGGGACATTTTCTGCGCAACCTGGCCTCGACGTCGACAAATGGCTTCGCCTTTATGAACGGGTCAGTCAAACTCACCGTTGGGACCCTACCATGATGCTCGCTAATGTTCTCTTCTACTTGGACGGAACCCCGCGTGTCTGGTACGAGACAAATGAGTCCGAACTCACCAGCTGGGACACGTTCAAGGAGAAGCTACGTGACATCTTTGGGGACCCGACCGGTCGCCACGCAGCTGCACGACAGGAGCTGGCTACCCGTGTCCAGTCGCCAACTGAATCGTATGTGTCATACATCCAAGAAGTTCTCGCTCTTTGCCGAAAAGTGGACGAGGCGATGTCTGAGGCTGAAAAGGTTGGACACGTTTTGAAGGGGATCGCGGACGACGCCTTCAATTTGCTGGTGTACACTAACGTCTCGACCATCGACCGTGTAATTCAAGAATGCCGCCGTTTCGAAACAGCAAAAAGCCGTCGGGTGCGCCCTCCTTTTTCTCGGTTGCCAAACACGGCGGCTACGTCCACCTGCTCCGATTCTACCGTCACACCGCCCTTTGAGCAGAGTGTAACGCGTATCGTTCGACGGGAACTTGAAGCAGCAAGTCCAGCGCCGCTTCAGCCCACTTCTTTCGAACATACGATACCGACAACCCCCGCGATCTCCGTTATTCAGGCGGTCGTACGACAAGAATTCGCCAACCGCGGGTTCCCTGGTGCTTGCCCCATCTCTTGCCCCTCCTCCAGACCAATTCCCATTAATGCACCTCGACGTGACCCATTTGTTGCTCCACGATCTCGCAACCCGGCGGAATGGCGAACTCCTGACGACAAACCGATCTGCTTCCGGTGCCACCGCGTTGGACATGTCTCCCGCTACTGCCGTGCCTCCTGGACGCCGCCACATAGGAGCCAGTTTTTCGCACCTTATAGCCCATATGAAGATCTTCGCCGGTATTCGTCCAGCCGTACCGCCCCTGCTTTCGACACGTCTAACAGCCGCCTTCCTGCTCGTTCTCCGTCCCCTCAACGCCGTCGTTCCCCGTCGCCCCAGCCACGCCGCCATCACTCGCCGCCTAACTTTTCATCGTACCCGACGGAAAACTAGACAGTGCAGCCCCTGGAGGTAGTGCTGCATCATCCCTGTCTGAACCAAACCCTCCATTGACGCTTCATACGAACAAAAATCTTGTCGATGTACACGTGGACGGTATTTCTCTGTCGGCACTAGTCGATACTGGCGCTCATGTATCCATAATCAGCGTTCATCTTTGTCGCCGCTTAAGAAAAGTACTCACGCCCCCTGCTACCGAAGCTGTACGTGTGGCCGATGGCGGCACTGTTCCTGTCATTGGCATGTGTACGGCTCGCATACGCATCGCCGACCGTTACATCCCTGTTCTATTCACGGTGCTCCAGAACTGTCCTCATGACCTCATCTTAGGGATGGACTTCCTGTCGACCCATTCTGCTCTGATCGACTGTTCCGCTGGTACTCTTTGCTTAGACCTTCCTCTTCAGCCGGATATTCACCCTGAACCTCAACACGGCCTTTCTGCCACAGACTTCCTCCGCTTACCGCCTAAAGCCCTCACATTCACCGAATTCGCCACGACCTCACCCGTATTGGATGGGAATTACATCGTCACGCCGATTCCTGATGTCCTACTGGCACGTGACGTCACCGTCCCTCACTGCATCGTAACTGTAGCCTCCAACCGGACCCGTCTACCCGTCATAAATTTCGGCTTCACAAAGCAAGTCCTCCCTGAAGGCATCCTAATTGCCACGTTGCGGTCCTTAGCCGATGATCACGTCACCACTTTCGCAGCCGACGCATGCCCCAATTTTCCTTGTCGCCCACTCGATGCCACATGCCTCGACATGTCAATACGTCCCATGATCGACCCTGACCTTCCCCCAGCGCAATCAGCCGCTCTCGCACGCCTTCTAGCTTCCTACCGTGACATCTTCGACCTTGACGACCGCCCACTCGGCCAAACTTCTCTTGTAAAGCACCGCATCAACACCGGTGATGCTGCTCCCATTCACCGTCGACCGTATCGCGTGTCCGCGTCGGAGCGCCAGATTATTCAAGCTGAAGTGAATAAGATGTTAACTAAAGGCATTATTGAGCCCTCATCAAGCCCATGGGCGTCACCCGTCGTCCTGGTTAAAAAGAAGGACAACACATGGCGTTTTTGCATCGATTACCGGCATCTAAATCGAATCACCAAAAAGGACGTGTATCCTTTACCACGTATTGATGACGCCCTCGATTGTCTCCACGGCGCACGCTACTTTTCATCCATCGACCTTCGTTCTGGTTATTGGCAGATTGCCGTAGACGAGAAAGACCAAGAAAAGACCGCCTTCATCACTCCAGATGGCCTATACCAATTCAAGGTTATGCCCTTCGGCCTATGCAATGCCCCCGCCACGTTCGAACGTATGATGGACTCTCTGCTACACGGGTTCAAATGGTCAACATGCCTGTGTTACCTAGACGACGTCCTCGTATTTGCACCTACGTTTGAGACCCACCTTGAGCGTCTGTCGGCCATTCTCGACGTCTTCCGCAAAGCTGGCCTCCAGTTGAACTCCTCGAAGTGTCACTTCGGCCGCCGACAGATTACCGTGCTGGGCCACCTTGTCGATGCTTCTGGTGTGAGACCGGACCCTGAGAAAATTCGTGCCGTCACGAATTTCCCAGTACCCCAATCCGCCAAAGATGTCCGGAGCTTTGTGGGACTTTGCTCCTACTTTAGGCGGTTCGTGAAAGATTTTGCGGCAATCGCCCAACCACTTACCGATCTTTTGAAGAAAGGCGTTCCATTTTCGTGGGGGTCCACTCAAGCTGCCGCCTTCTCTCACCTCATAACACTTTTGACGACGCCCCCTATCCTCGCCCACTTTGACCCATCTGCCCGAACTGAGGTCCGAACTGATGCCAGTGGTCACGGTATCGGAGCCGTTCTCGCCCAATGCCAACAGGGACACGACCGCGTTATCGCGTATGCTAGCCGCCTCCTCACACCTGCAGAGCGTAACTATTCGATCACAGAGCGAGAATGCCTTGCTCTTGTCTGGGCGGTCTCAAAATTCCGTCCATATTTATATGGCACTCACTTTTCCGTCGTCACCGACCACCACGCGCTCTGCTGGCTTTCATCCTTAAGAGATCCTACAGGTCGACTTGGTCGCTGGGCTCTGCGACTGCAAGAATACACCTTTTCTGTGATATACAAGTCTGGACGCCTGCACCAGGACGCCGATTGCCTTTCTCGCTATCCAGTTGACCCATCGGCCACCATACCTGACAACGACGCCTGCGTGTGCTCCGTTTCTCAACTGAACCACATAGCCGACGAGCAACGCCGTGATGCAGCCCTACGAGCTATCATTGAGCGCCTCGACTCCTCCCCATCGAACCGATCCTATCGCTCGTTCGTACTCCAGAATGGCACATTATACCGGCATAACTTCCATCCAGACGGCCCATCTCTGCTGCTTGCCATACCCAAACACCTCCGCTTGGCTGTACTCCACGAACTTCATGACGTTCCTACTGCCGGTCACCTGGGTGTGTCCCGCACATACGACCGGATTCGCCGTCGCTTCTATTGGCCAGGTCTGGCACGGTCCGTCAGAAGATACGTCGCGGCGTGTGAGGAATGTCAGCGCCGCAAAACACCATCGACGCTTCCGGCTGGGCGCCTTCAACCACTCGATATTTCTACTGAACCTTTCTTTCGCGTCGGCTTGGACTTACTCGGCCCTTTTCCTCTGTCTTCTGCTGGCAACAGGTGGATAGCTGTGGCCACAGACTACGCCACACGCTACGCAATCACACGCGCCCTTCCAACAAGTTGCGCCACTGACGTCGCCGATTTTCTTCTACACGACGTGATCTTGCAACATGGTGCTCCACGCCAGCTGCTCACGGACCGAGGCCGCACATTTCTATCGAAAGTCATAGCGGACATTCTACGCTCTTGTGCAACACGCCACAAGCTCACTACGTCGTACCATCCGCAAACAAATGGCCTCACAGAACGCCTGAACCGAACCCTAACTGACATGCTTGCAAAGTACGTTTCCTCAGATCACTCTGACTGGGACATCGCTTTACCATACGTGACATTTGCCTACAATTCTTCCCGCCACGACACGGCTGGTTACTCCCCTTTTTTCTTGCTGTTCGGCCGCGAACCCACATTACCCCTCGATACGACGATTCCGTTACCAGCAGCTCCAACTTCACAATATGCTCTGGACGCCATCAGCCGGGCCGCCCACGCACGCGAAACCGCTCGTGCTCGCCTTCTGACCTCCCAAGCAAACCAACGGCGTCGGTACGACCAACGACACCGCGATGTGCACTTTTCGCCCGGTACGTTGGTTCTGCTGTGGTCTCCGACCAGGCACGTTGGCCTGTCTGACAAGCTGCTCTCTCGGTACACAGGGCCCTACAGAGTGCTTCGTGAGGTGACTCCCGTCACTTATGAAATCACTCCTGCTGCCTCGCCGTCTTCATCCACCCCTAGGGCCAGCGACATCGTACACGTCGCACGCCTGAAGCAGTACCACTCGCCCAATGATCTTGACATCTAGATGCGCCGAGACGGCGCCTTTGCCGACGGGGGTTATATGCTACCTGTAGGCTGCCACAAACCATAGTGCGAATGCGCGTGTGCGCCCGACGAAGAAGATGAGGCTCGCTGGCTGCTCGAGCTCGGAGCCAGACTGGCCAGTGCTGCAACCGCTCTTGCAAATATATTTTTCGAATATATTCGCAATACTTTGTCTCGTTACTCACGTAACAATATCTTCAAAGCTATCCGCGCAAAGAAAAAAGCAAAACACCACTCCCGGGAGGGCTCGAACCTCCAACTTTTCGGTTAACAGCCAATCGCGCTGGCCAATCGCGCCACGAAGAAAGTCCTGCTCAACTCTCACCACAATTAGAACATATCTTCAAAGCTATCAGCCCAAAGAAAAAAAAGCGCCGCACCACCACCGGGTGGGCTCAAACCTCCAACTTTTCGGTTAACAGCCGATCGCGCTTGCCAATTGCGCCACGGGGACCGTCCTGCTCCACTCTCACCACCGTCAGACCATTTCTTCAGAGCTATCACCCCAAAGAAAAAAAAGTGCCGCACCACCACCGGTTGGGCTCGAACCTCCAAACTTTCGGTTAACAGCCGATCGCGCTAGCCAATTGCGCCACGTAGACAGTCCTGCTGCACTCTCACCACCCTCAGAACATAAGTTGAAAGCTATTACCGCAAAGAAAAAAGCAACACACCAATCCTGGGAGGGCTCGAGACTCCAACTTTTCGGTCAACAGCCGATCGCGCTAGCCCATTGCGCCACGCAGACAGTCTTGCTCCCCTCTCACCACCATCAGAACATAACTTCAAAGCTATCAGCCCAAAGAAAAAAAAGCACCGCACCACAACCGGGTGGGCTCGAACCTCCAAATTTTCGGTTAACAGCCGATCGCGCTAGCCAATTGCGCCCCGGAGACAGTCGTGCTCCACTCTCACCACCATCAGAACATATCTTCAAAGCTATCCGCGCAAAGAAAAAAGCAAAACACCACTCCCGGGAGGGCTCGAACCTCCAACTTTCCGGTTAACAGCCGATCACGCTAGCCAATTGCGCCACGGAGACAGTCCTGCTCCACTCTCACCACCATCAGAACATATCTTCAAAGCTATCAGCCCACAGAAAACAAAAGCGCCGCACCACCACCGCGAGAGCTCGAACCTTCAACTTTTCGGTTAACAGCCGATCGCGCTAGCCAATTGCGCCACGGAGACAGTCCTGCTCCACCCTCACCACCGTCAGAACATTTCTTCAGAGCTATCAGCCCAAAAAAAAGCGCTGCACCACCACCGAGTGGGCTCGAACCTCCAACCTTACGGTTAACAGCCGATCGCGCTAGCCAATTGCCCCACGGAGACAGTCTTGCTCCACTCTCACCATCGTCAGAACATTTCTTCAGAGCTATCCCCCCAAAGAAAAAAAAGCGCCGCACCACCACCGGTTGGGCTCGAACCTCCAACCTTTCGGTTAACAGCCGATCGCGCTAGCCAATTGCGCCACGAAGACAGTCCTGCTCTACTCTCACCACCATCAACACATATATTCAAAGCTATCAGCCCAAAGAAAAAAAAGCGCCGCACCACCGCCGGGTGGGCTCGAAACTCCAACCTTTCGGTTAACAGCCGATCGCGCTAGCCAATCGCGCCACGGAGATAGTCCTGCTCCACTCTCACCACCATCGGAACATATCTTCAAAGCTATCAGCCCACAGAAAAAAAAGCGCCGCACAACCACCGGGTAGGCTCGAACCTCCAACCTTTCGGTTAACAGCCGATCGCGCTAGCCAATTGCCCCACGGAGACAGTCGTGCTCCACTCTCACCATCGTCAGAACATATCTTCAAAGCTAACAGCCCAAAGAAAAAAAAGCGCCGCACCACCACCGGGAGAGCTCGAACCTTCAACTTTTCGGTTAACAGCCGATCGCGCTAGCCAATTGCGCAACGGAGACAGTCCTGCTCCACCCTCACCACCGTCAGAACATTTCTTCAGAGCTATCAGCCCAAAGAAAAAAAAAGCGCTGTACCACCACCGAGTGGGCTCGAACCTCCAACGTTACGGTTAACAGCCGATCGCGCTAGCCAATTGCCCCACGGAGACAGTCGTGCTCCACTCTCACCATCGTCAGAACATTTCTTCAGAGCTATCACCCCAAAAAAAAAGCGCCGCACCACCACCGGTTGGGCTCGAACCTCCAACCTTTCGGTTAACAGCCGATCGCGCTAGCCAATTGCGCCACGAAGACAGTCCTGCTCTACTCTCACCACCATCAGCACATATATTCAAAGCTATCAGCCCAAAGAAAAAAAAGCGCCGCACCACCGCCGGGTGGGCTCGAAACTCCAACCTTTCGGTTAACAGCCGATCGCGCTAGCCAATCGCGCCACGGAGACAGTCCTGCTCCACTCTCACCACCATCGGAACATATCTTCAAAGCTATCAGCCCACAGAAAAAAAAGCGCCGCACAACCACCGGGTAGGCTCGAACCTCCAACTTTTCGGTTAACAGCCGATTGCGCTAGCCAATTGCGCCACGGAGACAGTCCTGCTCCACTGTCACCACTATAAGAACATATCTTCATAGCTATCAGCCCAAAAAAAAGCGCCGCACCACCACTGGGTGGGCTCCAACCTCCGACCTTTTGGTTAACAGCCGATCACGCTAGCCAATTGCGCCACGGAGACAGTCCTGCTCCACTCTCACCACCATCAGAACATATCTTCAAAGCTATCAGCCCAAAGAAAAAAAGCGCCGCACCACCACCGGGTGGGCTCGAACCTCAAACTTTCGGGTTAACAGCCGATCACGCTAGCCAATTGCACCACGGAGACAGTCCTGCTCCGCTCTCACCACCATCAGAACATATCTTCAAAGCTATCGGCCCACAGAAAAAATGCGCCGCACAACCACCGGGTAGGCTCGAACCTCCAACTTTTCGGTTAACAGCCGATCGCACTAGCCGATTGCGCCTCGGAGACAGTACTGCTCCACTCTCACCACCATAAGAACATATCTTCAAAGCTATCAGCCCAAAGAAAAAAAAGCGCCGCACCACCACTGGGTGGGCTCGAACCTCCGACCTTTTGGTTAACAGCCAATCGCGCTGGCCAATCGCGCCACGAAGAAAGTCCTGCTCAACTCTCACCACAATTAGAACATATCTTCAAAGCTATCAGCCCAAAGAAAAAAAAGCGCCGCACCACCACCGGGTGGGCTCAAACCTCCAACTTTTCGGTTAACAGCCGATCGCGCTTGCCAATTGCGCCACGGGGACCGTCCTGCTCCACTCTCACCACCGTCAGACCATTTCTTCAGAGCTATCACCCCAAAGAAAAAAAAGTGCCGCACCACCACCGGTTGGGCTCGAACCTCCAACCTTTCTGTTAACAGCCGATCGCGCTAGCCAATTGCGCCACGTAGACAGTCCTGCTGCACTCTCACCACCCTCAGAACATAAGTTGAAAGCTATTACCGCAAAGAAAAAAGCAACACAACAATCCTGGGAGGGCTCGAGACTCCAACTTTTCGGTCAACAGCCGATCGCGCTAGCCCATTGCGCCACGCAGACAGTCTTGCTCCCCTCTCACAACCATCACAACATAACTTCAAAGCTATCAGCCCAAAGAAAAAAAAGCACCGCACCACAACCGGGTGGGCTCGAACCTCCAACCTTTCGGTTAACAGCCGATCGCGCTAGCCAATTGCTCCACGAAGACAGTCCTGCTCTACTCTCACCACCATCAACACATATATTCAAAGCTATCAGCCCAAAGAAAAAAAAGCGCCGCACCACCGCCGGGTGGGCTCGAAACTCCAACCTTTCGGTTAACAGCCGATCGCGCTAGCCAATCGCGCCACGGAGATAGTCCTGCTCCACTCTCACCACCATCGGAACATATCTTCAAAGCTATCAGCCCACAGAAAAAAAAAGCGCCGCACAACCACCGGGTAGGCTCGAACCTCCAACCTTTCGGTTAACAGCCGATCGCGCTAGCCAATTGCCCCACGGAGACAGTCGTGCTCCACTCTCACCATCGTCAGAACATTTCTTCAGAGCTATCACCCCAAAAAAAAAGCGCCGCACCACCACTGGGTGGGCTCCAACCTCCGACCTTTTGGTTAACAGCCGATCACGCTAGCCAATTGCGCCACGGAGACAGTCCTGCTCCACTCTCACCACCATCAGAACATATCTTCAAAGCTATCAGCCCAAAGAAAAAAGCAAAACACCACTCCCGGGAGGGCTCGAACCTCCAACTTTCCGGTTAACAGCCGATCACGCTAGCCAATTGCGCCACGGAGACAGTCCTGCTCCACTCTCACCACATCAGAACATATCTTCAAAGCTAACAGCCCAAAGAAAAACAAGCGCCGCACCACCACCGGGAGAGCTCGAACCTTCAACCTTTCGGTTAACAGCCGATCGCGCTAGCCAATTGCGCAACGGAGACAGTCCTGCTCCACCCTCACCACCGTCAGAACATTTCTTCAGAGCTATCAGCCCAAAGAAAAAAAAAGCGCTGTACCACCACCGAGTGGGCTCGAACCTCCAACGTTACGGTTAACAGCCGATCGCGCTAGCCCATTGCCCCACGGAGACAGTCGTGCTCCACTCTCACCATCGTCAGAACATTTCTTCAGAGCTATCACCCCCCAAAAAAAAGCGCCGCACCACCACCGGTTGGGCTCGAACCTCCAACCTTTCGGTTAACAGCCGATCGCGCTAGCCAATTGCGCCACGAAGACAGTCCTGCTCTACTCTCACCACTATCAGCACATATATTCAAAGCTATCAGCCCAAAGAAAAAAAAGCGCCGCACAACCACCGGGTAGGCTCGAACCTCCAACTTTTCGGTTAACAGCCGATTGCGCTAGCCAATTGCGCCACGGAGACAGTCCTGCTCCACTGTCACCACTATAAGAACATATCTTCATAGCTATCAGCCCAAAAAAAAGCGCCGCACCACCACTGGGTGGGCTCCAACCTCCGAGCTTTTGGTTAACAGCCGATCACGCTAGCCAATTGCGCCACGGAGACTGTCCTGCTCCACTCTCACCACCATCAGAACATATCTTCAAAGCTATCAGCCCAAAGAAAAAAAGCGCCGCACCACCACCGGGTGGGCTCGAACCTCAAACTTTCCGGTTAACAGCCGATCACGCTAGCCAATTGCACCACGGAGACAGTCCTGCTCCGCTCTCACCACCATCAGAACATATCTTCAAAGCTATCGGCCCACAGAAAAAATGCGCCGCACAACCACCGGGTAGGCTCGAACCTCCAACTTTTCGGTTAACAGCCGATCGCACTAGCCGATTGCGCCTCGGAGACAGTACTGCTCCACTCTCACCACCATAAGAACATATCTTCAAAGCTATCAGCCCAAAGAAAAAAAAGCGCCGCACCACCACTGGGTGGGCTCGAACCTCCGACCTTTTGGTTAACAGCCGATCGCGCTAGCCAATTGCGCCACAAAGGCAGTCCTGCTCCACTCTCACCACCATCAGAACATAACTTCAAAGCTATCAGCCCAAAGAAAAAAAAGCGCCGCACCACCACCGGGTGGGCTCGAACCTCCAACTTTCCGGTTAACAGCCGATCACGCTAGCCAATTGCGCCACGGAGACAGTCCTGCTCCACTCTCACCACCGTCAGAACATTTCTTCAGAGCTATCAGCCTAAAGAAAAAAAAGCGCTGCACCACCACCGGGTGGGCTCGAACCTCCAACCTTACGGTTAACAGCCGATCGCGCTGGCCAATTGCCCCACGGAGACAGTCGTGCTCCACTCTCACCATCGTCAGAACATTTCTTCAGAGCTATCACCCCAAAGAAAAAAAAAGCGCCGCACCACCACCGGTTGGGCTCGAACCTCCAACCTTTCGGTTAACAGCCGATCGCGCCAGCCAATTGCGCCTCGAAGACTGTCCTGCTTCACTCTCACCACCATCAGAACATATCTTCAAAGCTATTACCGCAAAGAAAAAAGCAACACACCAATCCTGGGAGGGCTCGAGACTCCAACTTTCCGGTTAACAGCCGATCACGCTAGCCAATTCCGCCACGGAGACAGTCCTGCTCCACTCTCACCACCATGGAAACATATCTTCAAAGCTATCGGCCCACAGAAAAAAAGCGCCGCACAACCACCGGGTAGGCTCGAACCTCCAACTTTTCGGTTAACAGCCGATCGCACTAGCCGATTGCGCCTCGGAGACAGTACTGCTCCACTCTCACCACCATAAGAACATATCTTCAAAGCTCTCAGCCCAAAGAAAAAAAAGCGCCGCACCACCACTGGGTGGGCTCGAACCTCCGACCTTTTGGTTAACAGCCGATCGCGCTAGCCAATTGCGCCACAGAGACAGTCCTGCTCCACTCTCACCACCATGAGAACATAACTTCAATGCTATCAGCCCAAAGAAAAAAAAAAGCGCTGCACCACCACCGGGTGGGCTCGAACCTCCAACCTTTCGGTTAACAGCCGATCGCGCTAGCCCATTGCGCCACGAAGACAGTCTTGCTCCACTCTCACCACCATCAGAACATATCTTCAAAGCTATCAGCGCAAAGAACAAAGCAACACCACTCCCGGGAGGGCTCGAAACTCCAACCTTTCTGTCAACAGCCGATCGCGCTAGCCCATTGCGCCACGGAGACAGTCTTGCTCCCTTCTCACCACCATCAGAACATAACTTCAAAGCTATCAGCCCAAAGAAAAAAAAGCACCGCACCACCACCGGGTGGGCTCGAACCTCCAACCTTTCGGTTAACAGCCGATCGTGCTAGCCAATTGCGCCACGGAGACAGTCGTGCTCCACTCTCACCACCATCAGAACATATCTTCAAAGCTATCAGCCCAAAGAACAAAAAGCGCCGCACCACCACCGGGTGGGCTCGAAACTCTAACCTTTCGGTTAACAGCCGATCGCGCTAGCCAATTGCGCCACGGAGACAGTCCTGCTCCACTCTCACCACCGTCAGAACATTTCTTCAGAGCTATCAGCCCAAAGAAAAAAAAGCGCTGCACCACCACCGGGTGGGCTCGAACCTCCAACCTTACGGTTAACAGCCGATCGCGCTAGCCAATTGCCCCACGGAGACAGTCGTGCTCCACTCTCACCATCGTCAGAACATTTCTTCAGAGCTATCACCCCAAAGAAAAGAAAGCGCCGCACCACCACCGGTTGGGCTCGAACCTCCAACCTTTCGGTTAACAGCCGATCGCGCTAGCCAATTGCGCCACGAAGACAGTCCTGCTCCACTCTCACCACCATCAGAACATATTTTCAAAGCCATTACCGCAAAGAAAAAAGCAACAAACCACTCCTGGGAGGGCTCGAGACTCCAACCTTTCGGTTAACAGCCGATCGCGCTAGCCCATTGCGCCACGGAGGCAGTCTTGCTCCACTCTCACCATCATCAGAACATATCTTCAAAGCTATAAGCGCAAAGAAAAAAAGCGCTGCACCACCAACGGGTGGGCTCGAACCTCCAACCTTTCGGTTAACAGCCGATCGCGCTATCCCATTGCGCAACAGAGGCAGTCTTGCTCCACTCTCACCACCATCAGAACATATCTTCAAAGCTATCAGCGCAAAGAAAAAAGCATACACACCACTCCCAGGAGGGCTCGAAACTCCAACCTTTCGGTCAACAGCCGATCGCGCTAGCCCATTGCGCCACGGAGACAGTCTTGCTCCCCTCTTACCACCATCAGAACATAACTTCAAAGCTATCAGCCCAAAGAAAAAAAAGCACCGCACCACCAGCGGGTGGGCTCGAACCTCCAACCTTTCTGTTAACAGCCGATCGCGCTAGCAAATTGCGCCACGGAGACAGTGGTGCTCCACTCTGACCACCATCAGAACATATCTTCAAAGCTATCCGCGCAAAGAAAAAAGCAAAACACCACTCCCGGGAGGGCTCGAACCTCCAACTTTTCGGTTAACAGCCGATCGCGCTGGCCAATCGCGCCACGGAGAAAGTCCTGCTCAACTCTCACCACAATTAGAACATATCTTCAAAGCAATCAGCCCAAAGAAAAAAAAGCGCCGCACCACCACCGGGTGGGCTCGAACCTCCAACTTTTCGGTTAACAGCCGATCGCGCTTGCCAATTGCGCCACGGGGACCGTCCTGCTCCACTCTCACCACCGTCAGACCATTTCTTCAGAGCTATCACCCAAAGAAAAAAAAAGCGCCGCACCACCACCGGGTGGGCTCGAACCTCCAACCTTTCGGTTAACAGCCGATCGCGCTAGCCAATTGCGCCATGAAGACAGTCCTGCTGCACTCTCACCACCCTCAGAACATAACTTCAAAGCTATTACCGCAAAGAAAAAAGCAACACACCAATCCTGGGAGGGCTCGAGACTCCAACCTTTCGGTCAACAGCCGATCGCGCCTGCCCATTGCGCCACGGAGACAGTCTTGCTCCCCTCTCACCACCATAAGAACATAACTTCAAAGCTATCAGCCCAAAGAAAAAAAAGCACCGCACCACAACCGGGTGGGCTCGAACCTCCAACTTTTCGGTTAACAGCCGATCGCGCTAGGTAATTGCGCCACGGAGACAGTCGTGCTCCACTCTCACCACCATCAGAACATATCTTCAAAGCTATCCGCGCAAAAAAAAAGCAAAACACCACTCCCGGGAGGGCTCGAACCTCCAACTTTCCGGTTAACAGCCGATCACGCTAGCCAATTGCGCCACGGAGACAGTCCTGCTCCACTCTCACCACCATCAGAACATATCTTCAAAGCTATCAGCCCACAGAAAAAAAAGCGCCGCACCACCACAGGGAGAGCTCGAACCTTCAACTTTTCGGTCAACAGCCGATCGCGCTAGCCAATTGCGCAACGGAGACAGTCCTGCTCCACCCTCACCACCGTCAGAACATTTCTTCAGAGCTATCAGCCCAAAGAAAAAAAAAGCGCTGCACCACCATCGAGTGGGCTCGAACCTCCAACGTTACGGTTAACAGCCGATCGCGCTAGCCCATTGCCCCACGGAGACAGTCGTGCTCCACTCTCACCATCGTCAGAACATTTCTTCAGAGCTATCACCCCAAAGAAAAAAAAGCGCCGCACCACCACCGGTTGGGCTCGAACCTCCAACCTTTCGGTTAACAGCCGATCGCGCTAGCCAATTGCGCCACGAAGACAGTCCTGCTCTACTCTCACCACCATCAGCACATATATTCAAAGCTATCAGCCCAAAGAAAAAAAAGCGCCGCACCACCGCCGGGTGGGCTCGAAATTCCAACCTTTCGGTTAACAGCCGATCGCGCTAGCCAATCGCGCCACGGAGACAGTCCTGCTCTACTCTCACCACCATCGGAACATATCTTCAAAGCTATCAGCCCACAGAAAAAAAAAGCGCCGCACAACCACCGGGTAGGCTCGAACCTCCAACTTTTCGGTAAACAGCCGATCGCGCTAGCCAATTGCGCCACGGAGACAGTCCTGCTCCACTGTCACCACTATAAGAACATATCTTCATAGCTATCAGCCCAAAGAAAAAAAAGCACCGCACCACCACTGGGTGGGCTCCAACCTCCGACCTTTTGGTTAACAGCCAATCACGCTAGCCAATTGCGCCACGGAGACAGTCCTGCTCCACTCTCACCACCATCAGAACATATCTTCAAAGCTATCAGCCCAAAGAAAAAAAAGCGCCGCACCACCACCGGGTGGGCTCGAACCTCCAACTTTCCGGTTAACAGCCGATCACGCTAGCCAATTGCGCCACGGAGACAGTCCTGCTCCACTCTCACCACCATCAGAACATATCTTCAAAGCTATCGGCCCACAGAAAAAAAGCGCCGCACAACCACCGGGTAGGCTCGAACCTCCAACTTTTCGGTTAACAGCCGATCGCACTAGCCGACTGCGCCTCGGAGACAGTACTGCTCCACTCTCACCACCATAAGAACATATCTTCAAAGCTATCAGCCCAAAGAAAAAAAAGCGCCGCACCACCACTGGGTGGGCTCGAACCTCCGACCTTTTGGTTAACAGCCGATCGCGCTAGCCAATTGCGCCACAAAGGCAGTCCTGCTCCACTCTCACCACCCTCAGAACATAACTTCAAAGCTATCAGCCCAAAGAAAAAAAAGCGCCGCACCACCACCGGGTGGGCTCGAACCTCCAACTTTCCGGTTAACAGCCGATCACGCTAGCCAATTGCGCCACGGAGACAGTCCTGCTCCACTCTCACCACCGTCAGAACATTTCTTCAGAGCTATCAGCCCAAAGAAAAAAAAGCGCTGCACCACCACCGGGTGGGCTCGAACCTCCAACCTTACGGTTAACAGCCGATCGCGCTGGCCAATTGCCCCACGGAGACAGTCGTGCTCCACTCTCACCATCGTCAGAACATTTCTTCAGAGCTATCACCCCAAAGAAAAAAAAAGCGCCGCACCACCACCGGTTGGGCTCAAACCTCCAACTTTTCGGTTAACAGCCGATCGCGCTTGCCAATTGCGCCACGGGAACCGTCCTGCTCCACTCTCACCACCGTCAGACCATTTCTTCAGAGCTATCACCCCAAAGAAAAAAAAGTGCCGCACCACCACCGGTTGGGCTCGAACCTCCAACCTTTCGGTTAACAGCCGATCGCGCTAGCCAATTGCGCCACGTAGACAGTCCTGCTGCACTCTCACCACCCTCAGAACATAAGTTGAAAGCTATTACCGCAAAGAAAAAAGCAACACACCAATCCTGGGAGGGCTCGAGACTCCAACTTTTCGGTCAACAGCCGATCGCGCTAGCCCATTGCGCCACGCAGACAGTCTTGCTCCCCTCTCACCACCATCAGAACATAACTTCAAAGCTATCAGCCCAAAGAAAAAAAAGCACCGCACCACAACCGGGTGGGCTCGAACCTCCAAATTTTCGGTTAACAGCCGATCGCGCTAGCCTATTGCGCCACGGAGACAGTCCTGCTCCACTCTCACCACCATCAGAACATATCTTCAAAGCTATCAGCCCACAGAAAAAAAAGCGCCGCACCACCACCGGGAGAGCTCGAACCTTCAACTTTTCGGTTAACAGCCGATCGCGCTAGCCAATTGCGCCACGGAGACAGTCCTGCTCCACCCTCACCACCGTCAGAACATTTCTTCAGAGCTATCAGCCCAAAAAAAAGCGCTGCACCACCACCGAGTGGGCTCGAACCTCCAACCTTACGGTTAACAGCCGATCGCGCTAGCCAATTGCCCCACGGAGACAGTCGTGCTCCACTCTCACCATCGTCAGAACATTTCTTCAGAGCTATCCCCCCAAAGAAAAAAAAGCGCCGCACCACCACCGGTTGGGCTCGAACCTCCAACCTTTCGGTTAACAGCCGATCACGCTAGCCAATTGCGCCACGAAGACAGTCCTGCTCTACTCTCACCACCATCAACACATATATTCAAAGCTATCATCCCAAAGAAAAAAAAGCGCCGCACCACCGCCGGGTGGGCTCGAAACTCCAACCTTTCGGTTAACAGCCGATCGCGCTAGCCAATCGCGCCACGGAGATAGTCCTGCTCCACTCTCACCACCATCGGAACATATCTTCAAAGCTATCAGCCCACAGAAAAAAAAGCGCCGCACAACCACCGGGTAGGCTCGAACCTCCAACCTTTCGGTTAACAGCCGATCGCGCTAGCCAATTGCCCCACGGAGACAGTCGTGCTCCACTCTCACCATCGTCAGAACATTTCTTCAGAGCTATCACCCCAAAAAAAAGCGCCGCACCACCACTGGGTGGGCTCCAACCTCCGACCTTTTGGTTAACAGCCGATCACGCTAGCCAATTGCGCCACGGAGACAGTCCTGCTCCACTCTCACCACCATCAGAACATATCTTCAAAGCTATCAGCCCAAAGAAAAAAGCAAAACACCACTCCCGGGAGGGCTCGAACCTCCAACTTTCCGGTTAACAGCCGATCACGCTAGCCAATTGCGCCACGGAGACAGTCCTGCTCCACTCTCACCACCATCAGAACATATCTTCAAAGCTAACAGCCCAAAGAAAAAAAAGCGCCGCACCACCACCGGGAGAGCTCGAACCTTCAACTTTTCGGTTAACAGCCGATCGCGCTAGCCAATTGCGCAACGGAGACAGTCCTGCTCCACCCTCACCACCGTCAGAACATTTCTTCAGAGCTATCAGCCCAAAGAAAAAAAAAGCGCTGTACCACCACCGAGTGGGCTCGAACCTTCAACGTTACGGTTAACAGCCGATCGCGCTAGCCAATTGCCCCACGGAGACAGTCGTGCTCCACTCTCACCATCGTCAGAACATTTCTTCAGAGCTATCACCCCAAAAAAAAAGCGCCGCACCACCACCGGTTGGGCTCGAACCTCCAACCTTTCGGTTAACAGCCGATCGCGCTAGCCAATTGCGCCACGAAGACAGTCCTGCTCTACTCTCACCACCATCAGCACATATATTCAAAGCTATCAGCCCAAAGAAAAAAAAGCGCCGCACCACCGCCGGGTGGGCTCGAAACTCCAACCTTTCGGTTAACAGCCGATCGCGCTAGCCAATCGCGCCACGGAGACAGTCCTGCTCCACTCTCACCACCATCGGAACATATCTTCAAAGCTATCAGCCCACAGAAAAAAAAGCGCCGCACAACCACCGGGTAGGCTCGAACCTCCAACTTTTCGGTTAACAGCCGATTGCGCTAGCCAATGGCGCCACGGAGACAGTCCTGCTCCACTGTCACCACTATAAGAACATATCTTCATAGCTATCAGCCCAAAAAAAGCGCCGCACCACCACTGGGTGGGCTCCAACCTCCGACCTTTTGGTTAACAGCCGATCACGCTAGCCAATTGCGCCACGGAGACAGTCCTGCTCCACTCTCACCACCATCAGAACATATCTTCAAAGCTATCAGCCCAAAGAAAAAAAGCGCCGCACCACCACCGGGTGGGCTCGAACCTCCAACTTTCCGGTTAACAGCCGATCACGCTAGCCAATTGCGCCACGGAGACAGTCCTGCTCCACTCTCACCACCATCAGAACATATCTTCAAAGCTATCGGCCCACAGAAAAAAAAGCGCCGCACCACCACAGGGAGAGCTCGAACCTTCAACTTTTCGGTCAACAGCCGATCGCGCTAGCCAATTGCGCAACGGAGACAGT
This sequence comes from Rhipicephalus microplus, assembly GCF_043290135.1. Lineage (NCBI taxonomy): Eukaryota > Metazoa > Arthropoda > Arachnida > Ixodida > Ixodidae > Rhipicephalus > Rhipicephalus microplus. Next base: position 3,910,681 of record NW_027464602.1, read on the forward strand.
CCTGCTCCACCCTCACCACCGTCAGAACATTTCTTCAGAGCTATCAGCCCAAAGAAAAAAAAAGCGCTGCACCACCATCGAGTGGGCTCGAACCTCCAACGTTACGGTTAACAGCCGATCGCGCTAGCCCATTGCCCCACGGAGACAGTCGTGCTCCACTCTCACCATCGTCAGAACATTTCTTCAGAGCTATCACCCCAAAGAAAAAAAAGCGCCGCACCACCACCGGTTGGGCTCGAACCTCCAACCTTTCGGTTAACAGCCGATCGCGCTAGCCAATTGCGCCACGAAGACAGTCCTGCTCTACTCTCACCACCATCAGCACATATATTCAAAGCTATCAGCCCAAAGAAAAAAAAGCGCCGCACCACCGCCGGGTGGGCTCGAAATTCCAACCTTTCGGTTAACAGCCGATCGCGCTAGCCAATCGCGCCACGGACACAGTCCTGCTCTACTCTCACCACCATCGGAACATATCTTCGAAGCTATCAGCCCACAGAAAAAAAAAGCGCCGCACAACCACCGGGTAGGCTCGAACCTCCAACTTTTCGGTAAACAGCCGATCGCGCTAGCCAATTGCGCCACGGAGACAGTCCTGCTCCACTGTCACCACTATAAGAACATATCTTCATAGCTATCAGCCCAAAGAAAAAAAAGCACCGCACCACCACTGGGTGGGCTCCAACCTCCGACCTTTTGGTTAACAGCCAATCACGCTAGCCAATTGCGCCACGGAGACAGTCCTGCTCCACTCTCACCACCATCAGAACATATCTTCAAAGCTATCAGCCCAAAGAAAAAAAAAGCGCCGCACCACCACCGGGTGGGCTCGAACCTCCAACTTTCCGGTTAACAGCCGATCACGCTAGCCAATTGCGCCACGGAGACAGTCCTGCTCCACTCTCACCACCATCAGAACATATCTTCAAAGCTATCGGCCCACAGAAAAAAAGCGCCGCACAACCACCGGGTAGGCTCGAACCTCCAACTTTTCGGTTAACAGCCGATCGCACTAGCCGACTGCGCCTCGGAGACAGTACTGCTCCACTCTCACCACCCTCAGAACATAAGTTGAAAGCTATTACCGCAAAGAAAAAAGCAACACACCAATCCTGGGAGGGCTCGAGACTCCAACTTTTCGGTCAACAGCCGATCGCGCTAGCCCATTGCGCCACGCAGACAGTCTTGCTCCCCTCTCACCACCATCAGAACATAACTTCAAAGCTATCAGCCCAAAGAAAAAAAAGCACCGCACCACAACCGGGTGGGCTCGAACCTCCAAATTTTCGGTTAACAGCCGATCGCGCTAGCCTATTGCGCCACGGAGACAGTCCTGCTCCACTCTCACCACCATCAGAACATATCTTCAAAGCTATCAGCCCACAGAAAAAAAAGCGCCGCACCACCACCGGGAGAGCTCGAACCTTCAACTTTTCGGTTAACAGCCGATCGCGCTAGCCAATTGCGCCACGGAGACAGTCCTGCTCCACCCTCACCACCGTCAGAACATTTCTTCAGAGCTATCAGCCCAAAAAAAAGCGCTGCACCACCACCGAGTGGGCTCGAACCTCCAACCTTACGGTTAACAGCCGATCGCGCTAGCCAATTGCCCCACGGAGACAGTCGTGCTCCACTCTCACCATCGTCAGAACATTTCTTCAGAGCTATCCCCCCAAAGAAAAAAAAGCGCCGCACCACCACCGGTTGGGCTCGAACCTCCAACCTTTCGGTTAACAGCCAATCACGCTAGCCAATTGCGCCACGAAGACAGTCCTGCTCTACTCTCACCACCATCAACACATATATTCAAAGCTATCATCCCAAAGAAAAAAAAGCGCCGCACCACCGCCGGGTGGGCTCGAAACTCCAACCTTTCGGTTAACAGCCGATCGCGCTAGCCAATCGCGCCACGGAGATAGTCCTGCTCCACTCTCACCACCATCGGAACATATCTTCAAAGCTATCAGCCCACAGAAAAAAAAGCGCCGCACAACCACCGGGTAGGCTCGAACCTCCAACCTTTCGGTTAACAGCCGATCGCGCTAGCCAATTGCCCCACGGAGACAGTCGTGATCCACTCTCACCATCGTCAGAACATTTCTTCAGAGCTATCACCCCAAAAAAAGCGCCGCACCACCACTGGGTGGGCTCCAACCTCCGACCTTTTGGTTAACAGCCGATCACGCTAGCCAATTGCGCCACGGAGACAGTCCTGCTCCACTCTCACCACCATCAGAACATATCTTCAAAGCTATCAGCCCAAAGAAAAAAGCAAAACACCACTCCCGGGAGGGCTCGAACCTCCAACTTTCCGGTTAACAGCCGATCACGCTAGCCAATTGCGCCACGGAGACAGTCCTGCTCCACTCTCACCACCATCAGAACATATCTTCAAAGCTAACAGCCCAAAGAAAAAAAAGCGCCGCACCACCACCGGGAGAGCTCGAACCTTCAACTTTTCGGTTAACAGCCGATCGCGCTAGCCAATTGCGCAACGGAGACAGTCCTGCTCCACCCTCACCACCGTCAGAACATTTCTTCAGAGCTATCAGCCCAAAGAAAAAAAAAGCGCTGTACCACCACCGAGTGGGCTCGAACCTCCAACGTTACGGTTAACAGCCGATCGCGCTAGCCAATTGCCCCACGGAGACAGTCGTGCTCCACTCTCACCATCGTCAGAACATTTCTTCAGAGCTATCACCCCAAAAAAAAAGCGCCGCACCACCACCGGTTGGGCTCGAACCTCCAACCTTTCGGTTAACAGCCGATCGCGCTAGCCAATTGCGCCACGAAGACAGTCCTGCTCTACTCTCACCACCATCAGCACATATATTCAAAGCTATCAGCCCAAAGAAAAAAAAGCGCCGCACCACCGCCGGGTGGGCTCGAAACTCCAACCTTTCGGTTAACAGCCGATCGCGCTAGCCAATCGCGCCACGGAGACAGTCCTGCTCCACTCTCACCACCATCGGAACATATCTTCAAAGCTATCAGCCCACAGAAAAAAAAGCGCCGCACAACCACCGGGTAGGCTCGAACCTCCAACTTTTCGGTTAACAGCCGATTGCGCTAGCCAATTGCGCCACGGAGACAGTCCTGCTCCACTGTCACCACTATAAGAACATATCTTCATAGCTATCAGCCCAAAAAAAAGCGCCGCACCACCACTGGGTGGGCTCCAACCTCCGACCTTTTGGTTAACAGCCGATCACGCTAGCCAATTGCGCCACGGAGACAGTCCTGCTCCACTCTCACCACCATCAGAACATATCTTCAAAGCTATCAGCCCAAAGAAAAAAAGCGCCGCACCACCACCGGGTGGGCTCGAACCTCAAACTTTCCGGTTAACAGCCGATCACGCTAGCCAATTGCACCACGGAGACAGTCCTGCTCCGCTCTCACCACCATCAGAACATATCTTCAAAGCTATCGGCCCACAGAAAAAATGCGCCGCACAACCACCGGGTAGGCTCGAACCTCCAACTTTTCGGTTAACAGCCGATCGCACTAGCCGATTGCGCCTCGGAGACAGTACTGCTCCACTCTCACCACCATAAGAACATATCTTCAAAGCTATCAGCCCAAAGAAAAAAAAGCGCCGCACCACCACTGGGTGGGCTCGAACCTCCGACCTTTTGGTTAACAGCCGATCGCGCTAGCCAATTGCGCCACAAAGGCAGTCCTGCTCCACTCTCACCACCATCAGAACATAACTTCAAAGCTATCAGCCCAAAGAAAAAAAAGCGCCGCACCACCACCGGGTGGGCTCGAACCTCCAACTTTCCGGTTAACAGCCGATCACGCTAGCCAATTGCGCCACGGAGACAGTCCTGCTCCACTCTCACCACCGTCAGAACATTTCTTCAGAGCTATCAGCCTAAAGAAAAAAAAGCGCTGCACCACCACCGGGTGGGCTCGAACCTCCAACCTTACGGTTAACAGCCGATCGCGCTGGCCAATTGCCCCACGGAGACAGTCGTGCTCCACTCTCACCATCGTCAGAACATTTCTTCAGAGCTATCACCCCAAAGAAAAAAAAAGCGCCGCACCACCACCGGTTGGGCTCGAACCTCCAACCTTTCGGTTAACAGCCGTTCGCGCCAGCCAATTGCGCCTCGAAGACTGTCCTGCTTCACTCTCACCACCATCAGAACATATCTTCAAAGCTATTACCGCAAAGAAAAAAGCAACACACCAATCCTGGGAGGGCTCGAGACTCCAACTTTCCGGTTAACAGCCGATCACGCTAGCCAATTCCGCCACGGAGACAGTCCTGCTCCACTCTCACCACCATGGAAACATATCTTCAAAGCTATCGGCCCACAGAAAAAAAGCGCCGCACAACCACCGGGTAGGCTCGAACCTCCAACTTTTTGGTTAACAGCCGATCGCACTAGCCGATTGCGCCTCGGAGACAGTACTGCTCCACTCTCACCACCATAAGAACATATCTTCAAAGCTCTCAGCCCAAAGAAAAAAAAGCGCCGCACCACCACTGGGTGGGCTCGAACCTCCGACCTTTTGGTTAACAGCCGATCGCGCTAGCCAATTGCGCCACAGAGACAGTCCTGCTCCACTCTCACCACCATGAGAACATAACTTCAATGCTATCAGCCCAAAGAAAAAAAAAAGCGCTGCACCACCACCGGGTGGGCTCGAACCTCCAACCTTTCGGTTAACAGCCGATCGCGCTAGCCCATTGCGCCACGAAGACAGTCTTGCTCCACTCTCACCACCATCAGAACATATCTTCAAAGCTATCAGCGCAAAGAACAAAGCAACACCACTCCCGGGAGGGCTCGAAACTCCAACCTTTCTGTCAACAGCCGATCGCGCTAGCCCATTGCGCCACGGAGACAGTCTTGCTCCCTTCTCACCACCATCAGAACATAACTTCAAAGCTATCAGCCCAAAGAAAAAAAAGCACCGCACCACCACCGGGTGGGCTCGAACCTCCAACCTTTCGGTTAACAGCCGATCGCGCTAGCCAATTGCGCCACGGAGACAGTCGTGCTCCACTCTCACCACCATCAGAACATATCTTCAAAGCTATCAGCCCAAAGAACAAAAAGCGCCGCACCACCACCGGGTGGGCTCGAAACTCTAACCTTTCGGTTAACAGCCGATCGCGCTAGCCAATTGCGCCACGGAGACAGTCCTGCTCCACTCTCACCACCGTCAGAACATTTCTTCAGAGCTATCAGCCCAAAGAAAAAAAAGCGCTGCACCACCACCGGGTGGGCTCGAACCTCCAACCTTACGGTTAACAGCCGATCGCGCTAGCCAATTGCCCCACGGAGACAGTCGTGCTCCACTCTCACCATCGTCAGAACATTTCTTCAGAGCTATCACCCCAAAGAAAAGAAAGCGCCGCACCACCACCGGTTGGGCTCGAACCTCCAACCTTTCGGTTAACAGCCGATCGCGCTAGCCAATTGCGCCACGAAGACAGTCCTGCTCCACTCTCACCACCATCAGAACATATTTTCAAAGCCATTACCGCAAAGAAAAAAGCAACAAACCACTCCTGGGAGGGCTCGAGACTCCAACCTTTCGGTTAACAGCCGATCGCGCTAGCCCATTGCGCCACGGAGGCAGTCTTGCTCCACTCTCACCATCATCAGAACATATCTTCAAAGCTATAAGCGCAAAGAAAAAAAAGCGCTGCACCACCAACGGGTGGGCTCGAACCTCCAACCTTTCGGTTAACAGCCGATCGCGCTATCCCATTGCGCAACGGAGACAGTCTTGCTCCACTCTCACCACCATCAGAACATATCTTCAAAGCTATCAGCGCAAAGAAAAAAGCATACACACCACTCCCGGGAGGGCTCGAAACTCCAACCTTTCGGTCAACAGCCGATCGCGCTAGCCCATTGCGCCACGGAGACAGTCTTGCTCCCCTCTTACCACCATCAGAACATAACTTCAAAGCTATCAGCCCAAAGAAAAAAAAGCACCGCACCACCAGCGGGTGGGCTGGAACCTCCAACCTTTCTGTTAACAGCCGATCGCGCTAGCAAATTGCGCCACGGAGACAGTGGTGCTCCACTCTGACCACCATCAGAACATATCTTCAAAGCTATCCGCGCAAAGAAAAAAGCAAAACACCACTCCCGGGAGGGCTCGAACCTCCAACTTTTCGGTTAACAGCCGATCGCGCTGGCCAATCGCGCCACGGAGAAAGTCCTGCTCAACTCTCACCACAATTAGAACATATCTTCAAAGCAATCAGCCCAAAGAAAAAAAAGCGCCGCACCACCACCGGGTGGGCTCGAACCTCCAACTTTTCGGTTAACAGCCGATCGCGCTTGCCAATTGCGCCACGGGGACCGTCCTGCTCCACTCTCACCACCGTCAGACCATTTCTTCAGAGCTATCACCCAAAGAAAAAAAAAGCGCCGCACCACCACCGGGTGGGCTCGAACCTCCAACCTTTCGGTTAACAGCCGATCGCGCTAGCCAATTGCGCCATGAAGACAGTCCTGCTGCACTCTCACCACCCTCAGAACATAACTTCAAAGCTATTACCGCAAAGAAAAAAGCAACATACCAATCCTGGGAGGGCTCGAGACTCCAACCGTTCGGTCAACAGCCGATCGCGCCTGCCCATTGCGCCACGGAGACAGTCTTGCTCCCCTCTCACCACCATAAGAACATAACTTCAAAGCTATCAGCCCAAAGAAAAAAAAGCACCGCACCACAACCGGGTGGGCTCGAACCTCCAACTTTTCGGTTAACAGCCGATCGCGCTAGCCAATTGCGCCACGGAGACAGTCGTGCTCCACTCTCACCACCATCAGAACATATCTTCAAAGCTATCCGCGCAAAAAAAAAAGCAAAACACCACTCCCGGGAGGGCTCGATCCTCCAACTTTCCGGTTAACAGCCGATCACGCTAGCCAATTGCGCCACGGAGACAGTCCTGCTCCACTCTCAACACCATCAGAACATATCTTCAAAGCTATCAGCCCACAGAAAAAAAAGCGCCGCACCACCACAGGGAGAGCTCGAACCTTCAACTTTTCGGTCAACAGCCGATCGCGCTAGCCAATTGCGCAACGGAGACAGTCCTGCTCCACCCTCACCACCGTCAGAACATTTCTTCAGAGCTATCAGCCCAAAGAAAAAAAAAGCGCTGCACCACCATCGAGTGGGCTCGAACCTCCAACGTTACGGTTAACAGCCGATCGCGCTAGCCAATTGCCCCACGGAGACAGTCGTGCTCCACTCTCACCATCGTCAGAACATTTCTTCAGGGCTATCACCCCAAAGAAAAAAAAGCGCCGCACCACCACCGGTTGGGCTCGAACCTCCAACCTTTCGGTTAACAGCCGATCGCGCTAGCCAATTGCGCCACGAAGACAGTCCTGCTCTACTCTCACCACCATCAGCACATATATTCAAAGCTATCAGCCCAAAGAAAAAAAAGCGCCGCACCACCGCCGGGTGGGCTCGAAATTCCAACCTTTCGGTTAACAGCCGATCGCGCTAGCCAATCGCGCCACGGAAACAGTCCTGCTCTACTCTCACCACCATCGGAACATATCTTCAAAGCTATCAGCCCACAGAAAAAAAAAGCGCCGCACAACCACCGGGTAGGCTCGAACCTCCAACTTTTCGGTAAACAGCCGATCGCGCTAGCCAATTGCGCCACGGAGACAGTCCTGCTCCACTGTCACCACTATAAGAACATATCTTCATAGCTATCAGCCCAAAGAAAAAAAAGCACCGCACCACCACTGGGTGGGCTCCAACCTCCGACCTTTTGGTTAACAGCCAATCACGCTAGCCAATTGCGCCACGGAGACAGTCCTGCTCCACTCTCACCACCATCAGAACATATCTTCAAAGCTATCAGCCCAAAGAAAAAAAGAGCGCCGCACCACCACCGGGTGGGCTCGAACCTCCAACTTTCCGGTTAACAGCCGATCACGCTAGCCAATTGCGCCACGGAGACAGTCCTGCTCCACTCTCACCACCATCAGAACATATCTTCAAAGCTATCGGCCCACAGAAAAAAAGCGCCGCACAACCACCGGGTAGGCTCGAACCTCCAACTTTTCGGTTAACAGCCGATCGCACTAGCCGACTGCGCCTCGGAGACAGTACTGCTCCACTCTCACCACCATAAGAACATATCTTCAAAGCTATCAGCCCAAAGAAAAAAAAGCGCCGCACCACCACTGGGTGGGCTCGAACCTCCGACCTTTTGGTTAACAGCCGATCGCGCTAGCCAATTGCGCCACAAAGGCAGTCCTGCTCCACTCTCACCACCCTCAGAACATAACTTCAAAGCTATCAGCCCAAAGAAAAAAAAGCGCCGCACCACCACCGGGTGGGCTCGAACCTCCAACTTTCCGGTTAACAGCCGATCACGCTAGCCAATTGCGCCACGGAGACAGTCCTGCTCCACTCTCACCACCGTCAGAAAATTTCTTCAGAGCTATCACCCCAAAGAAAAAAAAGCGCTGCACCACCACCGGGTGGGCTCGAACCTCCAACCTTACGGTTAACAGCCGATCGCGCTGGCCAATTGCCCCACGGAGACAGTCGTGCTCCACTCTCACCATCGTCAGAACATTTCTTCAGAGCTATCACCCCAAAGAAAAAAAAAGCGCCGCACCACCACCGGTTGGGCTCAAACCTCCAACTTTTCGGTTAACAGCCGATCGCGCTTGCCAATTGCGCCACGGGGACCGTCCTGCTCCACTCTCACCACCGTCAGACCATTTCTTCAGAGCTATCACCCCAAAGAAAAAAAAAGTGCCGCACCACCACCGGTTGGGCTCGAACCTCCAACCTTTCGGTTAACAGCCGATCGCGCTAGCCAATTGCGCCACGTAGACAGTCCTGCTGCACTCTCACCACCCTCAGAACATAAGTTGAAAGCTATTACCGCAAAGAAAAAAGCAACACACCAATCCTGGGAGGGCTCGAGACTCCAACTTTTCGGTCAACAGCCGATCGCGCTAGCCCATTGCGCCACGCAGACAGTCTTGCTCCCCTCTCACCACCATCAGAACATAACTTCAAAGCTATCAGCCCAAAGAAAAAAAAGCGCCGCACCACAACCGGGTGGGCTCGAACCTCCAAATTTTCGGTTAACAGCCGATCGCGCTAGCCGATTGCGCCCCGGAGACAGTCGTGCTCCACTCTCACCACCATCAGAACATATCTTCAAAGCTATCCGCGCAAAGAAAAAAGCAAAACACCACTCCCGGGAGGGCTCGAACCTCCAACTTTCCGGTTAACAGCCGATCACGCTAGCCAATTGCGCCAAGGAGACAGTCCTGCTCCACTCTCACCACCATCAGAACATATCTTCAAAGCTATCAGCCCACAGAAAAAAAAGCGCCGCACCACCACCGGGAGAGCTCGAACCTTCAACTTTTCGGTTAACAGCCGATCGCGCTAGCCAATTGCGACACGGAGACAGTCCTGCTCCACCCTCACCACCGTCAGAACATTTCTTCAGAGCTATCAGCCCAAAAAAAAGCGCTGCACCACCACCGAGTGGGCTCGAACCTCCAACCTTACGGTTAACAGCCGATCGCGCTAGCCAATTGCCCCACGGAGACAGTCGTGCTCCACTCTCACCATCGTCAGAACATTTCTTCAGAGCTATCCCCCCAAAGAAAAAAAAGCGCCGCACCACCACCGGTTGGGCTCGAACCTCCAACCTTTCGGTTAACAGCCGATCGCGCTAGCCAATTGCGCCACGAAGACAGTCCTGCTCTACTCTCACCACCATCAACACATATATTCAAAGCTATCAGCCCAAAGAAAAAAAAGCGCCGCACCACCGCCAGGTGGGCTCGAAACTCCAACCTTTCGGTTAACAGCCGATCGCGCTAGCCAATCGCGCCACGGAGATAGTCCTGCTCCACTCTCACCACCATCGGAACATATCTTCAAAGCTATCAGCCCACAGAAAAAAAAGCGCCGCACAACCACCGGGTAGGCTCGAACCTCCAACCTTTCGGTTAACAGCCGATCGCGCTAGCCAATTGCCCCACGGAGACAGTCGTGCTCCACTCTCACCATCGTCAGAACATTTCTTCAGAGCTATCACCCCAAAAAAAAAGCGCCGCACCACCACTGGGTGGGCTCCAACCTCCGACCTTTTGGTTAACAGCCGATCACGCTAGCCAATTGCGCCACGGAGACAGTCCTGCTCCACTCTCACCACCATCAGAACATATCTTCAAAGCTATCAGCCCAAAGAAAAAAGCAAAACACCACTCCCGGGAGGGCTCGAACCTCCAACTTTCCGGTTAACAGCCGATCACGCTAGCCAATTGCGCCACGGAGACAGTCCTGCTCCACTCTCACCACCATCAGAACATATCTTCAAAGCTAACAGCCCAAAGAAAAAAAAGCGCCGCACCACCACCGGGAGAGCTCGAACCTTCAACTTTTCGGTTAACAGCCGATCGCGCTAGCCAATTGCGCAACGGAGACAGTCCTGCTCCACCCTCACCACCGTCAGAACATTTCTTCAGAGCTATCAGCCCAAAGAAAAAAAAAGCGCTGTACCACCACCGAGTGGGCTCGAACCTCCAACGTTACGGTTAACAGCCGATCGCGCTAGCCAATTGCCCCACGGAGACAGTTGTGCTCCACTCTCACCATCGTCAGAACATTTCTTCAGAGCTATCACCCCAAAAAAAAAGCGCCGCACCACCACCGGTTGGGCTCGAACCTCCAACCTTTCGGTTAACAGCCGATCGCGCTAGCCAATTGCGCCACGAAGACAGTCCTGCTCTACTCTCACCACCATCAGCACATATATTCAAAGCTATCAGCCCAAAGAAAAAAAAAGCGCCGCACCACCGCCGGGCGGGCTCGAAACTCCAACCTTTCGGTTAACAGCCGATCGCGCTAGCCAATTCCGCCACGGAGACAGTCCTGCTCCACTCTCACCACCATCAGAACATATCTTCAAAGCTATCGGCCCACAGAAAAAATGCGCCGCACAACCACCGGGTAGGCTCGAACCTCCAACTTTTCGGTTAACAGCCGATCGCACTAGCCGATTGCGCCTCGGAGACAGTACTGCTCCACTCTCACCACCATAAGAACATATCTTCAAAGCTATCAGCCCAAAGAAAAAATGCGCCGCACAACCACCGGGTAGGCTCGAACCTCCAACTTTTCGGTTAACAGCCGATCGCACTAGCCGATTGCGCCTCGGAGACAGTACTGCTCCACTCTCACCACCATAAGAACATATCTTCAAAGCTATCAGCCCAAAGAAAAAAAAGCGCCGCACCACCACTGGGTGGGCTCGAACCTCCGACCTTTTGGTTAACAGCCGATCGCGCTAGCCAATTGCGCCACAAAGGCAGTCCTGCTCCACTCTCACCACCATCAGAACATAACTTCAAAGCTATCAGCCCAAAGAAAAAAAAGCGCCGCACCACCACCGGGTGGGCTCGAACCTCCAACTTTCCGGTTAACAGCCGATCGCACTAGCCGATTGCGCCTCGGAGACAGTACTGCTCCACTCTCACCACCATAAGAACATATCTTCAAAGCTATCAGCCCAAAGAAAAAAAAGCGCCGCACCACCACTGGGTGGGCTCGAACCTCCGACCTTTTGGTTAACAGCCGATCACGCTAGCCAATTGCGCCACGGAGACAGTCCTGCTCCACTCTCACCACCGTCAGAACATTTCTTCAGAGCTATCAGCCTAAAGAAAAAAAAGCGCTGCACCACCACCGGGTGGGCTCGAACCTCCAACCTTACGGTTAACAGCCGATCGCGCTGGCCAATTGCCCCACGGAGACAGTCGTGCTCCACTCTCACCATCGTCAGAACATTTCTTCAGAGCTATCACCCCAAAGAAAAAAAAAGCGCCGCACCACCACCGGTTGGGCTCGAACCTCCAACCTTTCGGTTAACAGCCGATCGCGCCAGCCAATTGCGCCTCGAAGACTGTCCTGCTTCACTCTCACCACCATCAGAACATATCTTCAAAGCTATTACCGCAAAGAAAAAAGCAACACACCAATCCTGGGAGGGCTCGAGACTCCAACTTTCCGGTTAACAGCCGATCACGCTAGCCAATTCCGCCACGGAGACAGTCCTGCTCCACTCTCACCACCATCAGAACATATCTTCAAAGCTATCGGCCCACAGAAAAAAAGCGCCGCACAACCACCGGGTAGGCTCGAACCTCCAACTTTTCGGTTAACAGCCGATCGCACTAGCCGATTGCGCCTCGGAGACAGTACTGCTCCACTCTCACCACCATAAGAACATATCTTCAAAGCTCTCAGCCCAAAGAAAAAAAAGCGCCGCACCACCACTGGGTGGGCTCGAACCTCCGACCTTTTGGTTAACAGCCGATCGCGCTAGCCAATTGCGCCACAGAGACCGTCCTGCTCCACTCTCACCACCATGAGAACATAACTTCAATGCTATCAGCCCAAAGAAAAAAAAAGCGCTGCACCACCACCGGGTGGGCTCGAACCTCCAACCTTTCGGTTAAGAGCCGATCGCGCTAGCCCATTGCGCCACGAAGACAGTCTTGCTCCACTCTCACCACCATCAGAACATATCTTCAAAGCTATCAGCGCAAAGAACAAAGCAACACCACTCCCGGGAGGGCTCGAAACTCCAACCTTTCGGTTAACAGCCGATCGCGCTAGCCAATCGCGCCACGGAGATAGTCCTGCTCCACTCTCACCACCATCGGAACATATCTTCAAAGCTATCAGCCCACAGAAAAAAAAGCGCCGCACAACCACCGGGTAGGCTCGAACCTCCAACCTTTCGGTTAACAGCCGATCGCGCTAGCCAATTGCCCCACGGAGACAGTCGTGCTCCACTCTCACCATCGTCAGAACATTTCTTCAGAGCTATCACCCCAAAAAAAAGCGCCGCACTACCACTGGGTGGGCTCCAACCTCCGACCTTTTGGTTAACAGCCGATCACGCTAGCCAATTGCGCCACGGAGACAGTCCTGCTCCACTCTCACCACCATCAGAACATATCTTCAAAGCTATCAGCCCAAAGAAAAAAGCAAAACACCACTCCCGGGAGGGCTCGAACCTCCAACTTTCCGGTTAACAGCCGATCACGCTAGCCAATTGCGCCACGGAGACAGTCCTGCTCCACTCTCACCACCATCAGAACATATCTTCAAAGCTAACAGCCCAAAGAAAAAAAAGCGCCGCACCACCACCGGGAGAGCTCGAACCTTCAACTTTTCGGTTAACAGCCGATCGCGCTAGCCAATTGCGCAACGGAGACAGTCCTGCTCCACCCTCACCACCGTCAGAACATTTCTTCAGAGCTATCAGCCCAAAGAAAAAAAAAGCGCTGTACCACCACCGAGTGGGCTCGAACCTCCAACGTTACGGTTAACAGCCGATCGCGCTAGCCAATTGCCCCACGGAGACAGTTGTGCTCCACTCTCACCATCGTCAGAACATTTCTTCAGAGCTATCACCCCAAAAAAAAGCGCCGCACCACCACCGGTTGGGCTCGAACCTCCAACCTTTCGGTTAACAGCCGATCGCGCTAGCCAATTGCGCCACGAAGACAGTCCTGCTCTACTCTCACCACCATCAGCACATATATTCAAAGCTATCAGCCCAAAGAAAAAAAAGCGCCGCACCACCGCCGGGCGGGCTCGAAACTCCAACCTTTCGGTTAACAGCCGATCGCGCTAGCCAATCGCGCCACGGAGACAGTCCTGCTCCACTCTCACCACCATCGGAACATATCTTCAAAGCTATCAGCCCACAGAAAAAAAAGCGCCGCACAACCACCGGGTAGGCTCGAACCTCCAACTTTTCGGTTAACAGCCGATTGCGCTAGCCAATTGCGCCACGGAGACAGTCCTGCTCCACTGTCACCACTATAAGAACATATCTTCATAGCTATCAGCCCAAAAAAAGCGCCGCACCACCACTGGGTGGGCTCCAACCTCCGACCTTTTGGTTAACAGCCGATCACGCTAGCCAATTGCGCCACGGAGACAGTCCTGCTCCACTCTCACCACCATCAGAACATATCTTCAAAGCTATCAGCCCAAAGAAAAAAAGCGCCGCACCACCACCGGGTGGGCTCGAACCTCAAACTTTCCGGTTAACAGCCGATCACGCTAGCCAATTGCACCACGGAGACAGTCCTGCTCCGCTCTCACCACCATCAGAACATATCTTCAAAGCTATCGGCCCACAGAAAAAATGCGCCGCACAACCACCGGGTAGGCTCGAACCTCCAACTTTTCGGTTAACAGCCGATCGCACTAGCCGATTGCGCCTCGGAGACAGTACTGCTCCACTCTCACCACCATAAGAACATATCTTCAAAGCTATCAGCCCAAAGAAAAAAAAGCGCCGCACCACCACTGGGTGGGCTCGAACCTCCGACCTTTTGGTTAACAGCCGATCGCGCTAGCCAATTGCGCCACAAAGGCAGTCCTGCTCCACTCTCACCACCATCAGAACATAACTTCAAAGCTATCAGCCCAAAGAAAAAAAAGCGCCGCACCACCACCGGGTGGGCTCGAACCTCCAACTTTCCGGTTAACAGCCGATCACGCTAGCCAATTGCGCCACGGAGACAGTCCTGCTCCACTCTCACCACCGTCAGAACATTTCTTCAGAGCTATCAGCCTAAAGAAAAAAAAGCGCTGCACCACCACCGGGTGGGCTCGAACCTCCAACCTTACGGTTAACAGCCGATCGCGCTGGCCAATTGCCCCACGGAGACAGTCGTGCTCCACTCTCACCATCGTCAGAACATTTCTTCAGAGCTATCACCCCAAAGAAAAAAAAAGCGCCGCACCACCACCGGTTGGGCTCGAACCTCCAACCTTTCGGTTAACAGCCGATCGCGCCAGCCAATTGCGCCTCGAAGACTGTCCTGCTTCACTCTCACCACCATCAGAACATATCTTCAAAGCTATTACCGCAAAGAAAAAAGCAACACACCAATCCTGGGAGGGCTCGAGACTCCAACTTTCCGGTTAACAGCCGATCACGCTAGCCAATTCCGCCACGGAGACAGTCCTGCTCCACTCTCACCACCATCAGAACATATCTTCAAAGCTATCGGCCCACAGAAAAAAAGCGCCGCACAACCACCGGGTAGGCTCGAACCTCCAACTTTTCGGTTAACAGCCGATCGCACTAGCCGATTGCGCCTCGGAGACAGTACTGCTCCACTCTCACCACCATAAGAACATATCTTCAAAGCTCTCAGCCCAAAGAAAAAAAAGCGCCGCACCACCACTGGGTGGGCTCGAACCTCCGACCTTTTGGTTAACAGCCGATCGCGCTAGCCAATTGCGCCACAGAGACAGTCCTGCTCCACTCTCACCACCATGAGAACATAACTTCAATGCTATCAGCCCAAAGAAAAAAAAAGCGCTGCACCACCACCGGGTGGGCTCGAACCTCCAACCTTTCGGTTAAGAGCCGATCGCGCTAGCCCATTGCGCCACGAAGACAGTCTTGCTCCACTCTCACCACCATCAGAACATATCTTCAAAGCTATCAGCGCAAAGAACAAAGCAACACCACTCCCGGGAGGGCTCGAAACTCCAACCTTTCTGTCAACAGCCGATCGCGCTAGCCCATTGCGCCAGGGAGACAGTCTTGCTCCCTTCTCACCACCATCAGAACATAACTTCAAAGCTATCAGCCCAAAGAAAAAAAAGCACCGCACCACCACCGGGTGGGCTCGAACCTCCAACCTTTCGGTTAACAGCCGATCGCGCTAGCCAATTGCGCCACGGAGACAGTCGTGCTCCACTCTCACCACCATCAGAACATATCTTCAAAGCTATCAGCCCAAAGAACAAAAAGCGCCGCACCACCACCGGGTGGGCTCGAAACTCTAACCTTTCGGTTAACAGCCGATCGCGCTAGCCAATTGCGCCACGGAGACAGTCCTGCTCCACTCTCACCACCGTCAGAACATTTCTTCAGAGCTATCAGCCCAAAGAAAAAAAAGCGCTGCACCACCACCGGGTGGGCTCGAACCTCCAACCTTACGGTTAACAGCCGATCGCGCTAGCCAATTGCCCCACGGAGACAGTCGTGCTCCACTCTCACCATCGTCAGAACATTTCTTCAGAGCTATCACCCCAAAGAAAAGAAAGCGCCGCACCACCACCGGTTGGGCTCGAACCTCCAACCTTTCGGTTAACAGCCGATCACGCTAGCCAATTGCGCCACGAAGACAGTCCTGCTCCACTCTCACCACCATCAGAACATATTTTCAAAGCCATTACCGCAAAGAAAAAAGCAACAAACCACTCCTGGGAGGGCTCGAGACTCCAACCTTTCGGTCAACAGCCGATCGCGCTAGCCCATTGCGCCACGGAGACAGTCTTGCTCGCCTCTTACCACCATCAGAACATAACTTCAAAGCTATCAGCCCAAAGAAAAAAAAGCACCGCACCACCAGCGGGTGGGCTCGAACCTCCAACCTTTCTGTTAACAGCCGATCGCGCTAGCAAATTGCGCCACGGAGACAGTGGTGCTCCACTCTGACCACCATCAGAACATATCTTCAAAGCTATCCGCGCAAAGAAAAAAGCAAAACACCACTCCCGGGAGGGCTCGAACCTCCAATTTTTCGGTTAACAGCCGATCGCGCTGGCCAATCGCGCCACGGAGAAAGTCCTGCTCAACTCTCACCACAATTAGAACATATCTTCAAAGCAATCAGCCCAAAGAAAAAAAAGCGCCGCACCACCACCGGGTGGGCTCGAACCTCCAACTTTTCGGTTAACAGCCGATCGCGCTTGCCAATTGCGCCACGGGGACCGTCCTGCTCCACTCTCACCACCGTCAGACCATTTCTTCAGAGCTATCACCCAAAGAAAAAAAAAGCGCCGCACCACCACCGGGTGGGCTCGAACCTCCAACCTTTCGGTTAACAGCCGATCGCGCTAGCCAATTGTGCCATGAAGACAGTCCTGCTGCACTCTCACCACCCTCAGAACATAACTTCAAAGCTATTACCGCAAAGAAAAAAGCAACACACCAATCCTGGGAGGGCTCGAGACTCCAACCTTTCGGTCAACAGCCGATCGCGCTTCCCATTGCGCCACGGAGACAGTCTTGCTCCCCTCTCACCACCATAAGAACATAACTTCAAAGCTATCAGCCCAAAGAAAAAAAAGCACCACACCACAACCGGGTGGGCTCGAACCTCCAACTTTTCGGTTAACAGCCGATCGCGCTAGCCAATTGCGCCACGGAGACAGTCGTGCTCCACTCTCACCACCATCAGAACATATCTTCAAAGCTATCCGCGCAAAAAAAAAGCAAAACACCACTCCCGGGTGGGCTCGAACCTCCAACTTTCCGGTTAACAGCCGATCACGCTAGCCAATTGCGCCACGGAGACAGTCCTGCTCCACTCTCACCACCATCAGAACATATCTTCAAAGCTATCAGCCCACAGAAAAAAAAGCGCCGCACCACCACAGGGAGAGCTCGAACCTTCAACTTTTCGGTCAACAGCCGATCGCGCTAGCCAATTGCGCAACGGAGACAGTCCTGCTCAACCCTCACCACCGTCAGAACATTTCTTCAGAGCTATCAGCCCAAAAAAAAAAAGCGCTGCACCACCATCGAGTGGGCTCGAACCTCCAACGTTACGGTTAACAGCCGATCGCGCTAGCCAATTGCCCCACGGAGACAGTCGTGCTCCACTCTCACCATCGTCAGAACATTTCTTCAGAGCTATCACCCCAAAGAAAAAAAAAGCGCCGCACCACCACCGGTTGGGCTCGAACCTCCAACCTTTCGGTTAACAGCCGATCGCGCTAGCCAATTGCGCCACGAAGACAGTCCTGCTCTACTCTCACCACCATCAGCACATATATTCAAAGCTATCAGCCCAAAGAAAAAAAAGCGCCGCACCACCGCCGGGTGGGCTCGAAACTCCAACCTTTCGGTTAACAGCCGATCGCGCTAGCCAATCGCGCCACGGAGACAGTCCTGCTCCACTCTCACCACCATCGGAACATATCTTCAAAGCTATCAGCCCACAGAAAAAAAAGCGCCGCACAACCACCGGGTAGGCTCGAACCTCCAACTTTTCGGTAAACAGCCGATCGCGCTAGCCAATTGCGCCACGGAGACAGTCCTGCTCCACTGTCACCACTATAAGAACATATCTTCATAGCTATCAGCCCAAAGAAAAAAAAGCACCGCACCACCACTGGGTGGGCTCCAACCTCCGACCTTTTGGTTAACAGCCAATCACGCTAGCCAATTGCGCCACGGAGACAGTCCTGCTCCACTCTCACCACCATCAGAACATATCTTCAAAGCTATCAGCCCAAAGAAAAAAAAAGCGCCGCACCACCACCGGGTGGGCTCGAACCTCCAACTTTCCGGTTAACAGCCGATCACGCTAGCCAATTGCCCCACGGAGACAGTCCTGCTCCACTCTCACCACCATCAGAACATATCTTCAAAGCTATCGGCCCACAGAAAAAAAGCGCCGCACAACCACCGGGTAGGCTCGAACCTCCAACTTTTCGGTTAACAGTCGATCGCACTAGCCGACTGCGCCTCGGAGACAGTACTGCTCCACTCTCACCACCATAAGAACATATCTTCAAAGCTATCAGCCCAAAGAAAAAAAAGCGCCGCACCACCACTGGGTGGGCTCGAACCTCCGACCTTTTGGTTAACAGCCGATCGCGCTAGCCAATTGCGCCACAAAGGCAGTCCTGCTCCACTCTCACCACCATCAGAACATAACTTCAAAGCTATCAGCCCAAAGAAAAAAAAGCGCCGCACCACCACCGGGTGGGCTCGAACCTCCAACTTTCCGGTTAACAGCCGATCACGCTAGCCAATTGCGCCACGGAGACAGTCCTGCTCCACTCTCACCACCGACAGAACATTTCTTCAGAGCTATCAGCCCAAAGAAAAAAAAGCGCTGCACCACCACCGGGTGGGCTCGAACCTCCAACCTTACGGTTAACAGCCGATCGCGCTGGCCAATTGCCCCACGGAGACAGTCGTGCTCCACTCTCACCATCGTCAGAACATTTCTTCAGAGCTATCACCCCAAAGAAAAAAAAAGCGCCGCACCACCACCGGTTGGGCTCGAACCTCCAACCTTTCGGTTAACAGCCGATCGCGCCAGCCAATTGCGCCTCGAAGACTGTCCTGCTTCACTCTCACCACCATCAGAACATATCTTCAAAGCTATCAGCCCAAAGAACAAAAAGCGCCGCACCACCACCGGGTGGGCTCGATCCTCCAACTTTTCGGTTAACAGCCGATCGCGCTAGCCAATTGCGCCACGGGGACCGTCCTGCTCCACTCTCACCACCGTCAGAACATTTCTTCAGAGCTATCAGCCCAAAGAAAAAACAAGCGCTGCACCACCACCGGGTGGGCTCGAACCTCCAACCTTACGGTTAACAGCCGATCGCGCTAGCCAATTGCCCCACGGATACAGTCGTGCTCCACTCTCACCATCGTCAGAACATTTCTTCAGAGCTATCACCCCAAAGAAAAAAAAAGCGCCACACCACCACCGGTTGGGCTCGAACCTCCAACCTTTTGGTTAACAGCCGATCACGCTAGCCAATTGCGCCACGAAGACTGTCCTGCTCCACTCTCCCCACCATCAGAACATATCTTCAAAGATATTACCGCAAAGAAAAAAGCAACACACCACTCCTCGGAGGGCTCGAGACTCCAACCTTTCTGTTAACAGCCGATCGCGCTAGCCCAATGCGCCACGGAGGCAGTCTTGCTCCACTCTCACCATCACCAAAACATATCTTCAAAGCTATGAGCGCAAAGAAAAAAAAAGCGCTGCACCACCACCGCGTGGGCTCGAACCTCCAACTTTCGGTTAACAGCCGATCGCGCTAGCCCATCGCGGAACGGAGACAGTCTTGCTCCACTCTCACCACCATCAGAACATATCTTCAAAGCTATCAGCGCAAAAAAAAAGCAACACACCACTCCCGGGAGGGCTCGAAACTCCAACCTTTCGGTCAACAGCCGATTGCGCTAGCCCATTGCGCCACGGAGACAGTCTTGCTCCCTTCTCACCACCATCAGAACATAACTTCAAAGCTATCAGCCCAAAGAAAAAAAAGCACCGCACCACCACCGGGTGGGCTCGAACCTCCAACCTTTCGGTTAACAGCCGATCGCGCTAGCCAATTGCGCCACAGAGACAGTCGTGCTCCACTCTCACCACCATCAGAACATATCTTCAAAGCTATCAGCGCAAAGAAAAAAGCAAAACACCACTCCCGGGAGGGCTCGAACCTCCAACTTTTCGGTTAACAGCCGATCGCACTGGCCAAATGCGCCACGGAAAAAGTCCTACTCAACTCTCACCACAATTAGAACATATCTTCAAAGCTATCAGCCCAAACAAAAAAAAGCGCCGCACCACCACCGGGTGGGCTCGAACCTCTAACTTTTCGGTTAACAGCCGATCGCGCTAGCCAATTGCGCCACGGGGACCGTCCTGCTCCACTCTCACCACCGTCACACCATTTCCTTAGAGCTATCACTCCAAAGAAAAAAAAAGCGCCTCACCACCACCAGGTGGGCTCAAACCTCCAACCTTTCGGTTAACAGCCGATCGCGCTAGCCAATTGCCCCACGGAGACAGTCGTGCTCCACTCTCACCACCGTCAGAACATTTCTTCAGAGCCATCACCCCAAAGAAAAAAAAAGTTCCGCACCACCACCGGTTGGGCTAGAACCTCCAACCTTTCGGTTAACAGCCGATCGCGCTAGCCAATGGCGCCACGAAGACAGTCCTGCTCCACTCTCACCACCTTCAGAACATATCTTCAAAGCTATTACCGGAAAGAAAAAAGCAACACACCACACCCGGGAGGGCTCAAAACTCCAACCTTCGGTTAACAGCCGATCGCGCTAGCCCATTGCACCACGGAGACAGTCTTGCTCCACTCTCACCACCATCAGAACATATCTCCAAAGCTATCATCGCAAAGAAAAAAGCAACAGACCACTCCCGGGAGGGCTCGAAACTCCAACCTTTCGGTCAACAGCCGATCGCGCTAGCCCATTGCGCCACGGAGACAGTCTTGCTCATCTCTCACCACCATCAGAACATATCATCAAAGCTATCAGCCCAAAGAAAAAAAACCACCGCACCACCACCGGGTGGGCTCGAACCTCTAACCTTTTGGTTAACGGCCAATCGCGCTAGCCAATTGCGCCACGGAGACAGTCCTGCTCCCCTCTCACCACCATCATAACATATCTTCAAAGCTATCAGCACAAAGAAAAAAAAAGCGCTGCACCACCACCGGGTGGGCTCGAACCTCCAACCTTTCGGTTAACAGCCGATCGCGCTAGCCAACTGCGCCACGGAGACAGCCGTGCTCCACTCTCACCATCATCAGAACATATCTTCAAAGCTATCAGCGCAAAGAAAAAAGCAACACACCACTCCCGGGAGGGATCGAAACTCCAACCTTTCGGTTAACCGCCGATTGCGCTAGCCAATTGCGCCACGGAAACAGTCCTGCTCTACTCTCACCACCATCAGAACATTTCTTCAGAGCTATCACCCCAAAGAAAAAAAAGCGCCGCACCACCACCGGTTGGGCTCGAACCTCCAACCTTTCGGTTAACAGCCGATCGCGCTAGCCAATTGCCCCACGGAGACAGTCGTGCTCCACTCTCACCATCGTCAGAACATTTCTTCAGAGCTATCACCCCAAAGAAAAAAAAGCGCCACACCACCACCGGATGGGCTCGAACCTCCAACCTTTCGGTTAACAGCCGATCGCGCTAGCCAATTGCGCCACGAAGACAGTCCTGCTCCACTCTCACCACCATCAGAACATATCTTCAAAGCTATTACCGCAAAGAAAAAAGCAAAACACCACTCCCGGGAGGGCTCGAACCTCCAACTTTCCGGTTAAAAGCCGATCACGCTAGCCAATTGCGCCACGGAGACAGTCCTGCTCCACTCTCACAACCATCAGAACATAACTTCAAAGCTATCAGCCCACAGAAAAAAAAGCGCCACACCACCACCAGGAGAGCTCGAACCTCCAACTTTTCGGTTAACAGCCGATCGCGCTAGCCAATTGCGCCATGGAGACAGTCCTGCTCCACTCTCACTACCGTCAGAACATTTCTTCAGAGCTATCAGCCCAAAGAAAAAAACAAGCGCTGCACCACCACCGGGTGGGCTCGAACCTCCAACCTTACGGTTAACAGCCGATCGCGCTAGCCAATTGCCCCACTGAGACAGTCGTGCTTCACTCTCACCATCGTCAGAACATTTCTTCAGAGCTATCACCCCAAAGAAAAAAAGCGCCGCACCACCACCAGGTGGGCTCGAACCTCCAACCTTTCGGTTAACAGCCGATCGCGCTAGCCAATTGCCCCACGGAGACAGCCGTGCTCCACTCTCACCACCGTCAGAACATTTCTTCAGAGCTATCACCCCAAAGAAAAAAAAGCGCCACACCACCACCGGTTGGGCTAGAACCTCCATAATTTCGGTTAACAGCCGATCGCGCTAGCCAATTGCGCCACGAAGACAGTCCTGCTCCACTCTCACCACCATCAGAACATATCTTCAAAGCTATTACCGCAAAGAAAAAAGCAACACACCACTCCCGGGAGGGCTCAAAACTCCAACCTTTCGGTTAACAGACGATCACGCTAACCCATTGCGCCACGGAGACAGTCCTGCTCCACTCTCACCACCATAAGAACATAACTTCAAAGCTATCAGCCCAAAGAAAAAAAGCGCCGCACCACCACCGGGTGGGCTCGAACCTCCAACCTTTCGGTTAGCAGCCGATCGCGCTAGCCAATTGCGCCACGAAGACTGTCCTGCTCCACTCTCACCACCATCAGAACATATCTTCAAAGCTATTACCGCAAAGAAAAAAGCAACACACCACTCCTGGGAGGGCTCGAGACTCCAACCTTTCGGTTAACAGCCGATCGCGCAAGCCCATTGCGCCACGGAGGCAGTCTTGCTCCACTCTCACCATCATCAGAACATATATCCAAAGCTATCAGCGCAAAGAAAAAAAAGCGCTGCACCACCACTGGGTGGGCTCGAACCTTCAACCTTTCGGTTAACAGCCGATCGCGCTAGCCCATTGCGCCACGAAGACAGTCTTGCTCCACTCTCACCACCATCAGAACATATCTTCAAAGCTATCAGCGCAAAGAAAAAAGCAACACACCACTCCCGGGAGGGCTCGAAACTCCAACCTTTCGGTCAACAGCCGATCGCGCTAGCCCAATGCGCCACGGAGACAGTCTTGCTCCCTTCTCACCACCATCAGAACATAACTTCAAAGCTATCAGCGCAAAGAAAAAAGCAAAACACTTCTCCCGGGAGGGCTCGAACCTCCAACTTTTCGGTTATCAGCCGATCGCGCTGGCCAATTGCGCCACGGAAAAAGTCCTGCTCAACTCTCACCACAATTAGAACATATCTTCAAAGCTATCAGCCCAAAGAAAAAAAAAGCGCTGCACCACCACCGGGTGGGCTCGAACCTCCAACTTTTCGGTTAACAGCCGATCGCGCTAGCCAATTGCGCCACGGGGACCGTCCTGCTCCACTCTCACCACAGTCAGACCATTTCTTTAGAGCTATCACTCCAAAGAAAAAAAAAGCGCCGCACCACCACCGGGTGGGCTCGAACCTCCAACCTTTCGGTTAACAGCCGATCGCGCTAGCCAATTGCCCCACGGAGACAGTCGTGCTCCACTCTCACCACCGTCAGAACATTTCTTCAGAGCTATCACCCCAAAGAAAAAAAAAAGCGCCACACCACCACCGGTTGGGCTAGACCCTCCATACTTTCGGTTAACAGCCGATCGCGCTAGCCAATTGCGCCACGAAGACAGTCCTGCTCCACTCTCACCACCATCAGAACATATCTTCAAAGCTATTACCGCAAAGAAAAAAGCAACACACCACTCCCGGGAGGGCTCAAAACTCCAACCTTTCGGTTAACAGCCGATCACGCTAACCCATTGCGCCACGGAGACAGTCTTGCTTCACTCTCACCACCATCAGAACATATCTCCAAAGCTATCATCGCAAAGAAAAAAGCAACACACCACTCCCGGGAGGGCTCGAACCTCCAACTTTTCGGTTATCAGCCGATCGCGCTGGCCAATTGCGCCACGGAAAAAGTCCTGCTCAACTCTCACCACAATTAGAACATATCTTCAAAGCTATCAGCCCAAAGAAAAAAAACCACCGCACCACCACCGGGTGGGCTCGAACCTCCAACTTTTCGGTTAACAGCCGATCGCGCTAGCCAATTGCGCCACGGGGACCGTCCTGCTCCACTCTCACCACAGTCAGACCATTTCTTTAGAGCTATCACTCCAAAGAAAAAACAGCGCCGCACCACCACCGGGTGGGCTCGAACCTCCAACCTTTCGGTTAACAGCCGATCGCGCTAGCCAATTGCCCCACGGAGACAGTCGTGCTCCACTTTCACCACCGTCAGAACATTTCTTCAGAGCTATCACCCCAAAGAAAAAAAAAGCGCCACACCACCACCGGTTGGGCTAGAACCTCCATACTTTCGGTTAACAGCCGATCGCGCTAGCCAATTGCGCCACGGAGACAGTCCTGCTCCACTCTTACCACCATCATAACATATCTTCAAAGCTATCAGCACAAAGAAAAAAAGCGCCGCACCACCACCGGGTGGGCTCGAACCTCCAACCTTTCCGTTAACAGCCGATCGCGCTAGCCAACTGCGCCACGGAGACAGTCGTGCTCCACTCTCACCATCATCAGAACATATCTTCAAAGGTATCAGCGCAAAGAAAAAAGCAACACACCACCACCGGTTGGGCTCGAACCTCCAACCTTTCGGTTAACAGCCGATCGCGCTAGCCAATTGCGCCACGTAGACAGTCCTGCTCCACTCTCACCACCATCAGAACATATCTTCAAAGCTATTACCGCAAAGAAAAAAGCAAAACACCACTCCCAGGAGGGCTCGAACCTCCAACTTTCCGGTTAACAGCCGATCGCGCTAGCCAATTGCGCCATGGAGGCAGGCCTGCTCCACTCTCACCACCGTCAGAACATTTCTTCAGAGCTTTCAGCCCAAAGAAAAAACAAGCGCTGCACCACCACCGGGTGGGCTCGAACCTCCAACCTTACGGTTAACAGCCGATCGCGCTAGCCAATTGCCCCACGGATACAGTCGTGCTCCACTCTCACCATCGTCAGAACATTTCTTCAGAGCTATCACCCCAAAGAAAAAAAAGCGCCACACCACCACCGGTTGGGCTCGAACCTCCAACCTTTTGGTTAACAGCCGATCACGCTAGCCAATTGCGCCACGAAGACTGTCCTGCTCCACTCTCCCCACCATCAGAACATATCTTCAAAGATATTACCGCAAAGAAAAAAGCAACACACCATTCCTCGGAGGGCTCGAGACTCCAACCTTTCTGTTAACAGCCGATCGCGCTAGCCCAATGCGCCACGGAGGCAGTCTTGCTCCACTCTCACCATCACCAAAACATATCTTCAAAGCTATGAGCGCAAAGAAAAAAAAGCGCTGCACCACCACCGCGTGGGCTCGAACCTCCAACTTTCGGTTAACAGCCGATCGCGCTAGCCCATCGCGGAACGGAGACAGTCTTGCTCCACTCTCACCACCATCAGAACATATCTTCAAAGCTATCAGCGCAAAAAAAAAGCAACACACCACTCCCGGGAGGGCTCGAAACTCCAACCTTTCGGTCAACAGCCGATTGCGCTAGCCCATTGCGCCACGGAGACAGTCTTGCTCCCTTCTCACCACCATCAGAACATAACTTCAAAGCTATCAGCCCAAAGAAAAAAAGCACCGCACCACCACCGGGTGGGCTCGAACCTCCAACCTTTCGGTTAACAGCCGATCGCGCTAGCCAATTGCGCCACAGAGACAGTCGTGCTCCACTCTCACCACCATCAGAACATATCTTCAAAGCTATCAGCGCAAAGAAAAAATCAAAACACCACTCCCGGGAGGGCTCGAACCTCCAACTTTTCGGTTAACAGCCGATCGCACTGGCCAATTGCGCCACGGAAAAAGTCCTACTCAACTCTCACCACAATTAGAACATATCTTCAAAGCTATCAGCCCAAAGAAAAAAAAAGCGCCGCACCACCACCGGGTGGGCTCGAACCTCTAACTTTTCGGTTAACAGCCGATCGCGCTAGCCAATTGCGCCACGGGGACCGTCCTGCTCCACTCTCACCACCGTCACACCATTTCCTTAGAGCTATCACTCCAAAGAAAAAAAAGCGCCGCACCACCACCAGGTGGGCTCAAACCTCCAACCTTTCGGTTAACAGCCGATCGCGCTAGCCAATTGCCCCACGGAGACAGTCGTGCTCCACTCTCACCACCGTCAGAACATTTCTTCAGAGCCATCACCCCAAAGAAAAAAAAAGTTCCGCACCACCACCGGTTGGGCTAGAACCTCCAACCTTTCGGTTAACAGCCGATCGCGCTAGCCAATGGCGCCACGAAGACAGTCCTGCTCCACTCTCACCACCTTCAGAACATATCTTCAAAGCTATTACCGGAAAGAAAAAAGCAACACACCACACCCGGGAGGGCTCAAAACTCCAACCTTCGGTTAACAGCCGATCGCGCTAGCCCATTGCACCACGGAGACAGTCTTGCTCCACTCTCACCACCATCAGAACATATCTCCAAAGCTATCATCGCAAAGAAAAAAGCAACAGACCACTCCCGGGAGGGCTCGAAACTCCAACCTTTCGGTCAACAGCCGATCGCGCTAGCCCATTGCGCCACGGAGACAGTCTTGCTCATCTCTCACCACCATCAGAACATATCATCAAAGCTATCAGCCCAAAGAAAAAAAACCACCGCACCACCACCGGGTGGGCTCGAACCTCTAACCTTTTGGTTAACGGCCAATCGCGCTAGCCAATTGCGCCACGGAGACAGTCCTGCTCCCCTCTCACCACCATCATAACATATCTTCAAAGCTATCAGCACAAAGAAAAAAAAGCGCCGCACCACCACCGGGTGGGCTCGAACCTCCAACCTTTCGGTTAACAGCCGATCGCGCTAGCCAACTGCGCCACGGAGACAGCCGTGCTCCACTCTCACCATCATCAGAACATATCTTCAAAGCTATCAGCGCAAAGAAAAAAGCAACACACCACTCCCGGGAGGGATCGAAACTCCAACCTTTCGGTTAACCGCCGATTGCGCTAGCCAATTGCGCCACGGAGACAGTCCTGCTCTACTCTCACCACCATCAGAACATTTCTTCAGAGCTATCAACCTAAAGAAAAAAAAGCGCCGCACCACCACCGGTTGGGCTCGAACCTCCAACCTTTCGGTTAACAGCCGATCGCGCTAGCCAATTGCCCCACGGAGACAGTCGTGCTCCACTCTCACCATCGTCAGAACATTTCTTCAGAGCTATCACCCCAAAGAAAAAAAAGCGCCACACCACCACCGGATGGGCTCGAACCTCCAACCTTTCGGTTAACAGCCGATCGCGCTAGCCAATTGCGCCACGAAGACAGTCCTGCTCCACTCTCACCACCATCAGAACATATCTTCAAAGCTATTACCGCAAAGAAAAAAGCAAAACACCACTCCCGGGAGGGCTCGAACCTCCAACTTTCCGGTTAACAGCCGATCACGCTAGCCAATTGCGCCACGGAGACAGTCTTGCTCCACTCTCACAACCATCAGAACATAACTTCAAAGCTATCAGCCCACAGAAAAAAAAGCGCCGCACCACCACCAGGAGAGCTCGAACCTCCAACTTTTCGGTTAACAGCCGATCGCGCTAGCCAATTGCGCCATGGAGACAGTCCTGCTCCACTCTCACTACCGTCAGAACATTTCTTCAGAGCTATCAGCCCAAAGAAAAAAACAAGCGCTGCACCACCACCGGGTGGGCTCGAACCTCCAACCTTACGGTTAACAGCCGATCGCGCTAGCCAATTGCCCCACGGAGACAGCCGTGCTCCACTCTCACCACCGTCAGAACATTTCTTCAGAGCTATCACCCCAAAGAAAAAAAAGCGCCACACCACCACCGGTTGGGCTAGAACCTCCATAATTTCGGTTAACAGCCGATCGCGCTAGCCAATTGCGCCACGAAGACAGCCCTGCTCCACTCTCACCACCATCAGAACATATCTTCAAAGCTATTACCGCAAAGAAAAAAGCAACACACCACTCCCGGGAGGGCTCAAAACTCCAACCTTTCGGTTAACAGCCGATCACGCTAACCCATTGCGCCACGGAGACAGTCCTGCTCCACTCTCACCACCATAAGAACATAACTTCAAAGCTATCAGCCCAAAGAAAAAAAGCGCCGCACCACCACCGGGTGGGCTCGAACCTCCAACCTTTCGGTTAGCAGCCGATCGCGCTAGTCAATTGCGCCACGAAGACTGTCCTGCTCCACTCTCCCCACCATCAGAACATATCTTCAAAGCTATTACCGCAAAGAAAAAAGCAACACACCACTCCTGGGAGGGCTCGAGACTCCAACCTTTCGGTTAACAGCCGATCGCGCAAGCCCATTGCGCCACGGAGGCAGTCTTGCTCCACTCTCACCATCATCAGAACATATATCCAAAGTTATCAGCGCAAAGAAAAAAAAGCGCTGCACCACCACCGGGTGGGCTCGAACCTCCAACCTTTCGGTTAACAGCCGATCGCGCTAGCCCATTGCGCCACGAAGACAGTCTTGCTCCACTCTCACCACCATCATAACATATCTTCAAAGCTATCAGCGCAAAGAAAAAAGCAACACACCACTCCCGGGAGGGCTCGAAACTCCAACCTTTCGGTCAACAGCCGATCGCGCTAGCCCAATGCGCCACGGAGACAGTCTTGCTCCCTTCTCACCACCATCAGAACATAACTTCAAAGCTATCAGCGCAAAGAAAAAAGCAAAACACCACTCCCGGGAGGGCTCGAACCTCCAACTTTTCGGTTATCAGCCGATCGCGCTGGCCAATTGCGCCACGGAAAAAGTCCTGCTCAACTCTCACCACAATTAGAACATATCTTCAAAGCTATCAGCCCAAAGAAAAAAAAGCGCTGCACCACCACCGGGTGGGCTCGAACCTCCAACTTTTCGGTTAACAGCCGATCGCGCTAGCCAATTGCGCCACGGGGACCGTCCTGCTCCACTCTCACCACAGTCAGACCATTTCTTTAGAGCTATCACTCCAAAGAAAAAAAAAGCGCCGCACCACCACCGGGTGGGCTCGAACCTCCAACCTTTCGGTTAACAGCCGATCGCGCTAGCCAATTGCCCCACGGAGACAGTCGTGCTCCACTCTCACCACCGTCAGAACATTTCTTCAGAGCTATCACCCCAAAGAAAAAAAAGCGCCACACCACCACCGGTTGGGCTAGAACCTCCATACTTTCGGTTAACAGCCGATCGCGCTAGCCAATTGCGCCACGAAGACAGTCCTGCTCCACTCTCACCACCATCAGAACATATCTTCAAAGCTATTACCGCAAAGAAAAAAGCAACACACCACTCCCGGGAGGGCTCAAAACTCCAACCTTTCGGTTAACAGCCGATCACGCTAACCCATTGCGCCACGGAGACAGTCTTGCTTCACTCTCACCACCATCAGAACATATCTCCAAAGCTATCATCGCAAAGAAAAAAGCAACACACCACTCCCGGGAGGGCTCGAACCTCCAACTTTTCGGTTAACAGCCGATCGCGCTGGCCAATTGCGCCACGGAAAAAGTCCTACTCAACTCTCACCACAATTAGAACATATCTTCAAAGCTATCAGCCCAAAGAAAAAAAAAGCGCCGCACCAACACCGGGTGGGCTCGAACCTCTAACCTTTCGGTTAACAGCCGATCGCGCTAGCCAACTGCGCCACGGAGACAGCCGTGCTCCACTCTCACCATCATCAGAACATATCTTCAAAGCCTTCAGCGCAAAGAAAAAAGCAACACACCACTCCCGGGAGGGATCGAAACTCCAACCTTTCGGTTAACAGCCGATCGCGCTAGCCAATTGCGCCACGGAGACAGTCCTGCTCTACTCTCACCACCATCAGAACATTTCTTCAGAGCTATCACCCCAAAGAATAAAAAGCGCCGCACCACCACCGGTTGGGCTCGAACCTCCAACCTTTCGGTTAACAGCCGATTGCGCTAGCCAATTGCGCCACGGGGACCGTCCTGCTCCACTCTCACCACCGTCAGAACATTTCTTCAGAGCTATCACCCCATAGAAAAAAAAGTTCCGCACCACCACCGGTCGGGCTAGAACCTCCAACCTTTCGGTTAACAGCCGATCGCGCTAGCCAATGGCGCCACGAAGACAGTCCTGCTCCACTCTCACCACCATCAGAACATATCTTCAAAGCTATTACCGGAAAGAAAAAAGCAACACACCACACCCGGGAGGGCTCAAAACTCCAACCTTCGGTTAACAGCCGATCGCGCTAGCCCATTGCATCACGGAGACAGTCTTGCTCCACTCTCACCACCATCAGAACATATCTCCAAAGCTATCATCGCAAAAAAAGCAACAGACCACTCCCTGGAGGGCTCAAAACTCCAACCTTTCGGTCAACAGCCGATCGCGCTAGCCCATTCCGCCACGGAGACAGTCTTGCCCATCTCTCACCACCATCAGAACATATCATCAAAGCTATCAGCCCAAAGAAAAAAAACCACCGCACCACCACCGGGTGGGCTCGAACCTCTAACCTTTCGGTTAACAGCCAATCGCGCTAGCCAATTGCGCCACGGAGACAGTCCTGCTCCACTCTCACCACCATCATAACATATCTTCAAAGCTATCAGCACAAAGAAAAAAAAGCGCCGCACCACCACCGGGTGGGCTCGAACCTCCAACCTTTCGGTTAACAGCCGATCGCGCTAGCCAACTGCGCCACGGAGACAGCCGTGCTCCACTCTCACCATCATCAGAACATATCTTCAAAGCTATCAGCGCAAAGAAAAAAGCAACACACCACTCCCGGGAGGGATCGAAACTCCAACCTTTCGGTTAACAGCCGATCGCGCTAGCCAATTGCGCCACGGAGACAGTCCTGCTCTACTCTCACCACCATCAGAACATTTCTTCAGAGCTATCACCCCAAAGAATAAAAAGCGCCGCACCACCACCGGTTGGGCTCGAACCTCCAACCTTTCGGTTAACAGCCGATCGCGCTAGCCAATTGCCCCACGGAGACAGTCGTGCTCCACTCTCACCATCGTCAGAACATTTCTTCAGAGCTATCACCCCAAAGAAAAAAAAGTGCCACACCACCACCGGTTGGGCTCGAACCTCCAACCTTTCGGTTAACAGCCGATCGCGCTAGCCAATTGCGCCACGAAGACAATCCTGCTCCACTCTCACCACCATCAGAACATATCTTCAAAGCTATTACCGCAAAGAAAAAAGCAAAACACCACTCCCGGGAGGGCTCGAACCTCCAACCTTCCGGTTAACAGCCGATCACGCTAGCCAATTGCGCCACGGAGACAGTCCTGCTCCACTCTCACCACCATCAGAACATAACTTCAAAGCTATCAGCCCACAGAAAAAAAAGCGCCGCACCACCACCAGGAGGGCTCGAACCTCCAACTTTTCGGTTAACAGCCGATCGCGCTAGCCACTTGCGCCATGGAGACAGTCCTGCTCCACTCTCACCACCGTCAGAACATTTCTTCAGAGCTATCAGCCCAAAGAAAAAACAAGCGCTGCACCACCACCGGGTGGGCTCGAACCTCCAACCTTACGGTTAACAGCCGATCGCGCTAGCCAATTGCCCCACGGAGACAGTCGTGCTTCACTCTCACCATCGTCAGAACATTTCTTCAGAGCTATCACCCCAAAGAAAAAAAGCGCCACACCACCACCGGTTGGGCTCGAACCTCCATCCTTTCGGTTAAGAGCCGATCGCGCTAGCCAATTGCGCCACGAAGACTGTCCTGCTACACTCTCACCACCATCAGAACATATCTTCAAAGATATTACCGCAAAGAAAAAAGCAACACACCACTCCTGGGAGGGCTCGAGACTCCAACCTTTCGGTTAACAGCCGATCGCGCTAGCCTATTGCGCCACGGAGGCAGTCTTGCTCCACTCTCACAATCATCAAAACATATCTTCAAAGCTATGAGCGCAAAGAAAAAAAGCGCTGCACCACCACCGGGTGGGCTCGAACCTCCAAGCTTTCGGTTAACAGCCGATCGCGCTAGCCAATTGCGCCACGGAGACAGTCGTGCTCCACTCTCACCACCATCAGAACATATCTTCAAAGCTATCAGCGCAAAGAAAAAAGCAAAATACCACTCCCGGGAGGGCTCGAACCTCCAACTTTTCGGTTAACAGCCGATCGCGCTGGCCAATTGCGCCACGGAGAAAGTCCCGCTCAACTCTCACCACAATTAGAACATATCTTCAAAGCTATCAGCCCAAAGAAAAAAAAAGGTGCCGCACCACCACCGGGTGGGCTCGAACCTCCAACTTTTCGGTTAACAGCCGATCGCGCTAGCCAATTGCGCCACGGGGACCGTCCTGCTCCACTCTTACCACCGTCAGATCATTTCTTCAGAGCTATCACCCCAAAGAAAAAAAAGCGCCGCACCACCACCGGGTGGGCTCGAACCTCCAACGTTTCGGTTAACAGCCGATCGCGCTGGCCAATTGCGCCACGGACAAAGTCCTGCTCCACTCTAACCACCGTCAGACCATTTATTCAGAGCTATCACCCCAAAGAAAAAAAGCGCCGCACCACCACCGGTTGGGCTAGAACCTCCAACCTTTCGGTTAACAGCCGATCGCGCTAGCCAATTGCGCCACGAAGACAGTCCTGCTCCACTCTCACCACCATCAGAACATATCTTCAAAGCTATTACCGCAAAGAAATAAGCAACACACCACTCCCGGGAGGGCTCAAAACTCCAACCTTTCGGTTAACAGCAAATCGAGCTAGCCCAATGCGCCACGGAGACAGTCTTGCTCCACTCTCACCCCCATCAGAACATATCTTTAAAGCTATCATCGCAAAGAAAAAAGCAACACAGCACTCCCGGGAGGGCTCGAAACTCCAATCTTTCGGTCAACAGCCGATCGCGCTAGCCCATTGCGCCACGGAGACAGTCTTGTTCATCTCTCACCACCATCAGAACATATCATCAAAGCTATCAGCTCAAAGAAAAAAAAGCACCGCACCACCAACGAGTGTGCTCGAACCTCCAACTTTTCGGTTAACAGCCGATCGCGCTGGCCAATTGCGCCACGGAGACAGTCCTGCTCCACTCTCACCACAATTAGAACATATCTTCAAAGCTATCAGCCGAAAGAAAAAAAAAGCGCCGCACCACCACTTGTGGGCTCGAACCTCCAACCTTTCGGTTAACAGCAGATCACGCTAGCCAATTGCGCCACGGAGACAATCGTGCTCCACTCTCACCACCATCAGAACATATCTTCAAAGCTATCAGCGCAAAGAAAAAAAGCGCCGCACCACCAACGGGTGGGCTCGAACCTCCAACTTTTCGGTTAACAGCCGATCGCGCTGGCCAATTGCGCCACGGAGACAGTCCTGCTCCACTCTCACCACAATTAGAACATATCTTCAAAGCTATCAGCCCAAAGAAAAAAAGCGCCGTTTCACCACTTGTGGGCTCGAACCTCCAACCTTTCGGTTAACAGCAGATCGCGCTAGCCAATTGCGCCACGGAGAAAATCGTGCTCCACTCTCACCACCATCAGAACATAACTTCAAAGCTATCAGCGCAAAGAAAAAAAAGCGCCGCACCACCACCGGGTGGGCTCGAACCTCCAACCTTTCGGTTAACAGCCGATCGCGCAAGCCAATTTCGCCACGGAGACAGTCCTGCTCCACTCTCACCACCATCAGAACATATCTTCAAAGGTATCAGCCCAAAGAAAAAAAAGTGCCGCACCACCACTTGGTGGGCTCGAACCTCCGACTTTTAGGTTAACAGCCGATCGCGCTAGCCAATTGCGCCACGGAGACAGTCCTGCTCCACTCTCACCACCGTCAGAACATTTCTTCAGAGCTAGCAGCCCAAAGAAAAAAAAGCGCTGCACCACCACCGGTTGGGCTCGAACCTCCAACCTTTCGGTTAACAGCCGATCGCGCTAGCCAATTGCCCCACGGAGACAGTCGTGCTCCACTCTCACCATCGTCAGAACATTTCTTCAGAGCTATCACCCCAAAGAAAAAAAAGTGCCACACCACCACCGGTTGGGCTCGAACCTCCAACCTTTCGGTTAACAGCCGATCGCGCTAGCCAATTGCGCCACGAAGACAATCCTGCTCCACTCTCACCACCATCAGAACATATCTTCAAAGCTATTACCGCAAAGAAAAAAGCAAAACACCACTCCCGGGAGGGCTCGAACCTCCAACCTTCCGGTTAACAGCCGATCACGCTAGCCAATTGCGCCACGGAGACAGTCCTGCTCCACTCTCACCACCATCAGAACATAACTTCAAAGCTATCAGCCCACAGAAAAAAAAGCGCCGCACCACCACCAGGAGAGCTCGAACCTCCAACTTTTCGGTTAACAGCCGATCGCGCTAGCCACTTGCGCCATGGAGACAGTCCTGCTCCACTCTCACCACCGTCAGAACATTTCTTCAGAGCTATCAGCCCAAAGAAAAAACAAGCGCTGCACCACCACCGGGTGGGCTCGAACCTCCAACCTTACGGTTAACAGCCGATCGCGCTAGCCAATTGCCCCACGGAGACAGTCGTGCTTCACTCTCACCATCGTCAGAACATTTCTTCAGAGCTATCACCCCAAAGAAAAAAAGCGCCACACCACCACCGGTTGGGCTCGAACCTCCATCCTTTCGGTTAAGAGCCGATCGCGCTAGCCAATTGCGCCACGAAGACTGTCCTGCTACACTCTCACCACCATCAGAACATATCTTCAAAGATATTACCGCAAAGAAAAATCAACACACCACTCCTGGGAGGGCTCGAGACTCCAACCTTTCGGTTAACAGCCGATCGCGCTAGCCTATTGCGCCACGGAGGCAGTCTTGCTCCACTCTCACAATCATCAAAACATATCTTCAAAGCTATGAGCGCAAAGAAAAAAAGCGCTGCACCACCACCGGGTGGGCTCGAACCTCCAAGCTTTCGGTTAACAGCCGATCGCGCTAGCCAATTGCGCCACGGAGACAGTCGTGCTCCACTCTCACCACCATCAGAACATATCTTCAAAGCTATCAGCGCAAAGAAAAAAGCAAAATACCACTCCCGGGAGGGCTCGAACCTCCAACTTTTCGGTTAACAGCCGATCGCGCTGGCCAATTGCGCCACGGAGAAAGTCCCGCTCAACTCTCACCACAATTAGAACATATCTTCAAAGCTATCAGCCCAAAGAAAAAAAAAGGTGCCGCACCACCACCGGGTGGGCTCGAACCTCCAACTTTTCGGTTAACAGCCGATCGCGCTAGCCAATTGCGCCACGGGGACCGTCCTGCTCCACTCTTACCACCGTCAGATCATTTCTTCAGAGCTATCACCCCAAAGAAAAAAAAGCGCCGCACCACCACCGGGTGGGCTCGAACCTCCAACTTTTCGGTTAACAGCCGATCGCGCTGGCCAATTGCGCCACGGACAAAGTCCTGCTCCACTCTAACCACCGTCAGACCATTTATTCAGAGCTATCACCCCAAAGGAAAAAAAGCGCCGCACCACCACCGGTTGGGCTAGAACCTCCAACCTTTCGGTTAATAGCCGATCGCGCTAGCCAATTGCGCCACGAAGACAGTCCTGCTCCACTCTCACCACCATCAGAACATATCTTCAAAGCTATTACCGCAAAGAAATAAGCAACACACCACTCCCGGGAGGGCTCAAAACTCCAACCTTTCGGTTAACAGCAAATCGAGCTAGCCCAATGCGCCACGGAGACAGTCTTGCTCCACTCTCACCCCCATCAGAACATATCTTTAAAGCTATCATCGCAAAGAAAAAAGCAACACAGAACTCCCGGGAGGGCTCGAAACTCCAATCTTTCGGTCAACAGCCGATCGCGCTAGCCCATTGCGCCACGGAGACAGTCTTGTTCATCTCTCACCACCATCAGAACATATCATCAAAGCTATCAGCTCAAAGAAAAAAAAGCACCGCACCACCAACGAGTGGGCTCGAACCTCCAACTTTTCGGTTAACAGCCGATCGCGCTGGCCAATTGCGCCACGGAGACAGTCCTGCTCCACTCTCACCACAATTAGAACATATCTTCAAAGCTATCAGCCCAAAGAAAAAAAAGCGCCGCACCACCACTTGTGGGCTCGAACCTCCAACCTTTCGGTTAACAGCAGATCACGCTAGCCAATTGCGCCACGGAGACAATCGTGCTCCACTCTCACCACCATCAGAACATATCTTCAAAGCTATCAGCGCAAAGAAAAAAAGCGCCGCACCACCAACGGGTGGGCTCGAACCTCCAACTTTTCGGTTAACAGCCGATCGCGCTGGCCAATTGCGCCACGGAGACAGTCCTGCTCCACTCTCACCACAATTAGAACATATCTTCAAAGCTATCAGCCCAAAGAAAAAAAAGCGCCGTACCACCACTTGTGGGCTCGAACCTCCAACCTTTCGGTTAACAGCAGATCGCGCTAGCCAATTGCGCCACGGAGAAAATCGTGCTCCACTCTCACCCCCATCAGAACATAACTTCAAAGCTATCAGCGCAAAGAAAAAAAAGCGCCGCACCACCACCGGGTGGGCTCGAACCTCCAACCTTTCGGTTAACAGCCGATCGCGCAAGCCAATTTCGCCACGGAGACAGTCCTGCTCCACTCTCACCACCATCAGAACATATCTTCAAAGGTATCAGCCCAAAGAAAAAAAAGTGCCGCACCACCACTTGGTGGGCTCGAACCTCCGACTTTTAGGTTAACAGCCGATCGCGCTAGCCAATTGCGCCACGGAGACAGTCCTGCTCCACTTTCACCACCGTCAGAACATTTCTTCAGAGCTAGCAGCCCAAAGAAAAAAAAGCGCTGCACCACCACCGGGTGGGCTCGAACCTCCAACATTACGGTTAACAGCCGATCGCGCTAGCCAATTGCCCCACGGAGACAGTCGTGCTCCACTCTCACCATCGTCAGAACATTTATTCAGAGCTATCACCCCAAAGAAAAAAAAGCGCCGCACAACCACCGATTGGGCTCGAACCTCCAACTTTTCGGTTAACAGCCGATCGCGCTAGCCAATTGTACCACGAAGACTGTCCTGCTCCACTCTCACCACCATCAGAACAAATCTTCAAAGCTATCAGCGCAAAGAAAAAAGCAACACACCACTCCCGGGAGGGCTCGAAACTCCAACCTTTCGGTCAACAGCCGATCGTGCTAGCCCATTGCGCCACGGAGACAGTCTTGCTCCCTTCTCACCACCATCAGAACATAACTTCAAAGCTATCAGCCCAAAGAAAAAAAAGCACCGCACCACCACCGGGTGGGCTCGAACCTCCAACCTTTCGGTTAACAGCCGATCACGCTAGCCAATTGCGCCACGGAGACAGTCGTGCTCCACTCTCACCACCATCAGAACATATCTTCAAAGCTATCAGCGCAAAGAAAAAAGGAAAACACCACTCCCGGAAGGGCTCGAACCTCCAACTTTTCGGTTAACAGCCGATCGCGCTGGCCAATTGCGCCACGGACAAAGTCCTTCTCCACTCTAACCACCGTCAGACCATTTCTTCAGAGCTATCACCCCAAAGAAAAAAAAGCGCCGCACCACCACCGGGTGGGCTCGAACCTCCAACCTTTCGGTTAACAGCCGATCGCGCTAGCCAATTGCGCCACGAAGACTGTCCTGCTACACACTCACCACCATCTTGAACATTACTTCAAAGCTATTACCGCAAAGAAAAAAGCAACACACCACTCCCGGGAGGGCTCAAAACTCTAACCTTTCGGTTAACAGCCGATCGCGCTAGCCCATTGCGCCACGGAGACAGTCTTGCTCCACTCTCACCACCATCAGAACATATCTTCAAAGCTATCATCGCAAAGAAAAAAGCAACACACCACTCCCGGGAGGGCTCGAAACTCCAACCTTTCGGTCAACAGCCGATCGCGCAGGCCCATTGCGCCACGGAGACAGTCTTGCTCATCTCTCACCACCATCAGATCATATCATCAAAGCTATCAGCCCACAGAAAAAAAAGCGCCGCACCACCACCAGGAGAGCTCAAACCTCCAACTTTTCAGTTAACAGCCGATCGCGCTAGCAAATTGCGCCATGGAGACAGTCCTGCTCCACTCTCACCACCGTCAGAACATTTCTTCAGAGCTATCAGCCCAAAGAAAAAACAAGCGCTGCACCACCACCGGGTGGGCTCGAACCTCCAACCTTACGGTTAACAGCCGATCGCGCTAGCCAATTGCCCCACGGAGACAGTCGTGCTTCACTCTCACCATCGTCAGAACATTTCTTCAGAGCTATCACCCCAAAGAAAAAAAGCGCCACACCACCACCGGTTGGGCTCGAACCTCCATCCTTTCGGTTAACAGCCGATCGCGCTAGCCAATTGCGCCACGAAGACTGTCCTGCTACACTCTCACCACCATCAGAACATATCTTCAAAGATATTACCGCAAAGAAAAAAGCAACACACCACTCCTGGGAGGGCTCGAGACTCCAACCTTTCGGTTAACAGCCGATCGCGCTAGCCTATTGCGCCACGGAGGCAGTCTTGCTCCACTCTCACAATCATCAAAACATATCTTCAAAGCTATGAGCGCAAAGAAAAAAAGCGCTGCACCACCACCGGGTGGGCTCGAACCTCCAAGCTTTCGGTTAACAGCCGATCGCGCTAGCCAATTGCGCCACGGAGACAGACGTGCTCCACTCTCACCACCATCAGAACATATCTTCAAAGCTATCAGCGCAAAGAAAAAAGCAAAATACCACTCCCGGGAGGGCTCGAACCTCCAACTTTTCGGTTAACAGCCGATCGCGCTGGCCAATTGCGCCACGGAGACAGTCCTGCTCCACTCTCACCACAATTAGAACATATCTTCAAAGCTATCAGCCCAAAGAAAAAAAAGCGCCGCACCGCCACTTTCGGGCTCGAACCTCCAACCTTTCGGTTAACAGCAGATCACGCTAGCCAATTGCGCCACGGAGACAATCGTGCTCCACTCTCACCACCATCAGAACATATCTTCAAAGCTATCAGCGCAAAGAAAAAAAGCGCCGCACCACCAACGGGTGGGCTCGAACCTCCAACTTTTCGGTTAACAGCCGATCGCGCTGGCCAATTGCGCCACGGAGACAGTCCTGCTCCACTCTCACCACAATTAGAACATATCTTCAAAGCTATCAGCCCAAAGAAAAAAAAGCGCCGTACCACCACTTGTGGGCTCGAACCTCCAACCTTTCGGTTAACAGCAGATCGCGCTAGCCAATTGCGCCACGGAGAAAATCGTGCTCCACTCTCACCCCCATCAGAACATAACTTCAAAGCTATCAGCGCAAAGAAAAAAAAGCGCCGCACCACCACCGGGTGGGCTCGAACCTCCAACCTTTCGGTTAACAGCCGATCGCGCAAGCCAATTTCGCCACGGAGACAGTCCTGCTCCACTCTCACCACCATCAGAACATATCTTCAAAGGTATCAGCCCAAAGAAAAAAAAGTGCCGCACCACCACTTGGTGGGCTCGAACCTCCGACTTTTAGGTTAACAGCCGATCGCGCTAGCCAATTGCGCCACGGAGACAGTCCTGATCCACTCTCACCACCGTCAGAACATTTCTTCAGAGCTAGCAGCCCAAAGAAAAAAAAGCGCTGCACCACCACCGGGTGGGCTCGAACCTCCAACATTACGGTTAACAGCCGATCGCGCTAGCCAATTGCCCCACGGAGACAGTCGTGCTCCACTCTCACCATCGTCAGAACATTTATTCAGAGCTATCACCCCAAAGAAAAAAAAGCGCCGCACAACCACCGATTTGGCTCGAACCTCCAACCTTTCGGTTAACAGCCGATCGCGCTAGCCAATTGTACCACGAAGACTGTCCTGCTCCACTCTCACCACCATCAGAACAAATCTTCAAAGCTATCAGCGCAAAGAAAAAAGCAACACACCACTCCCGGGAGGGCTCGAAACTCCAACCTTTCGGTCAACAGCCGATCGTGCTAGCCCATTGCGCCACGGAGACAGTCTTGCTCCCTTCTCACCACCATCAGAACATAACTTCAAAGCTATCAGCCCAAAGAAAAAAAAGCACCGCACCACCACCGGGTGGGCTCGAACCTCCAACCTTTCGGTTAACAGCCGATCACGCTAGCCAATTGCGCCACGGAGACAGTCGTGCTCCACTCTCACCACCATCAGAACATATCTTCAAAGCTATCAGCGCAAAGAAAAAAGGAAAACACCACTCCCGGAAGGGCTCGAACCTCCAACTTTTCGGTTAACAGCCGATCGCGCTGGCCAATTGCGCCACGGACAAAGTCCTGCTCCACTCTAACCACCGTCAGACCATTTCTTCAGAGCTATCACCCCAAAGAAAAAAAAAGCGCCGCACCACCACCGGGTGGGCTCGAACCTCCAACCTTTCGGTTAACAGCCGATCGCGCTAGCCAATTGCCCCACGGAGACAGTCGTGCTCCACTCTCACCACCGTCAGAACATTTCTTCAGAGCTATCACCCCAAAGAAAAAAAAGCGCCGCACCACCACCGGCTGGGCTAGAACCTCCAACCTTTCGGTTAACAGCCGATCACGCTAGCCAATTGCGCCACGAAGACAGTCCTGCTCCACACTCACCACCATCTTGAACATTACTTCAAAGCTATTACCACAAAGAAAAAAGCAACACACCACTCCCGGGAGGGCTCAAAACTCTAACCTTTCGGTTAACATCCGATCGCGCTAGCCCATTGCGCCACGGAGACAGTCTTGCTCCACTCTCACCACCATCAGAACATATCTTCAAAGCTATCATCGCAAAGAAAAAAGCAACACACCACTCCCGGGAGGGCTCGAAACTCCAACCTTTCGGTCAACAGCCGATCGCGCAGGCCCATTGCGCCACGGAGACAGTCTTGCTCATCTCTCACCACCATCAGATCATATCATCAAAGCTATTAGCCCACAGAAAAAAAAGCGCCGCACCACCACCAGGAGAGCTCAAACCTCCAACTTTTCAGTTAACAGCCGATCGCGCTAGCAAATTGCGCCATGGAGACAGTCCTGCTCCACTCTCACCACCGTCAGAACATTTCTTCAGAGCTATCAGCCCAAAGAAAAAACAAGCGCTGCACCACCACCGGGTGGGCTCGAACCTCCAACCTTACGGTTAACAGCCGATCGCGCTAGCCAATTGCCCCACGGAGACAGTCGTGCTTCACTCTCACCATCGTCAGAACATTTCTTCAGAGCATTCACCCCAAAGAAAAAAAGCGCCACACCACCACCGGTTGGGCTCGAACCTCCATCCTTTCGGTTAACAGCCGATCGCGCTAGCCAATTGCGCCACGAAGACTGTCCTGCTACACTCTCACCACCATCAGAACATATCTTCAAAGATATTACCGCAAAGAAAAAAGCAACACACCACTCCTGGGAGGGCTCGAGACTCCAACCTTTCGGTTAACAGCCGATCGCGCTAGCCTATTGCGCCACGGAGGCAGTCTTGCTCCACTCTCACAATCATCAAAACATATCTTCAAAGCTATGAGCGCAAAGAAAAAAAGCGCTGCACCACCACCGGGTGGGCTCGAACCTCCAAGCTTTCGGTTAACAGCCGATCGCGCTAGCCAATTGCGCCACGGAGACAGACGTGCTCCACTCTCACCACCATCAGAACATATCTTCAAAGCTATCAGCGCAAAGAAAAAAGCAAAATACCACTCCCGGGAGGGCTCGAACCTCCAACCTTACGGTTAACAGCCGATCGCGCTAGCCAATTGCCCCACGGAGACAGTCGTGCTTCACTCTAACCACCGTCAGACCATTTATTCAGAGCTATCACCCCAAAGAAAAAAAAGCGCCGCACCACCACCGGTTGGGCTAGAACCTCCAACCTTTCGGTTAACAGCCGATCGCGCTAGCCAATTCCGCCACGAAGACAGTCCTGCTCCACTCTCACCACCATCAGACCATATCTTCAAAGCTATTACCGCAAAGAAATAAGCAACACAGCACTCCCGGGAGGGCTCGAAACTCCAATATTTCGGTCAACAGCCGATCGCGCTAGCCCATTGCGCCACGGAGACAGTCTTGTCCATCTCTCACCACCATCAGAACATATCATCAAAGCTATCAGCTCAAAGAAAAAAAAGCACCGCACCACCAACGAGTGGGCTCGAACCTCCAACTTTTCGGTTAGCAGCCGATCGCGCTGGCCAATTGCGCCACGGAGACAGTCCTGCTCCACTCTCACCACAATTAGAACATATCTTCAAAGCTATCAGCCCAAAGAAAAAAAAGCGCCGCACCACCACTTGTGGGCTCGAACCTCCAACCTTTCGGTTAACAGCAGATCACGCTAGCCAATTGCGCCACGGAGACAATCGTGCTCCACTCTCACCACCATCAGAACATATCTTCAAGGCTATCAGCGCAAAGAAAAAAAGCGCCGCACCACCAACGGGTGGGCTCGAACCTCCAACTTTTCGGTTAACAGCCGATCGCGCTGGCCAATTGCGCCACGGAGACAGTCCTGCTCCACTCTCACCACAATTAGAACATATCTTCAAAGCTATCAGCCCAAAGAAAAAAAAGCGCCGTACCACCACTTGTGGGCTCGAACCTCCAACCTTTCGGTTAACAGCAGATCGCGCTAGCCAATTGCGCCACGGAGAAAATCGTGCTCCACTCTCACCACCATCAGAACATAACTTCAAAGCTATCAGCGCAAAGAAAAAAAAGCGCCGCACCACCACCGGGTGGGCTCGAACCTCCAACCTTTCGGTTAACAGCCGATCGCGCAAGCCAATTTCGCCACGGAGACAGTCCTGCTCCACTCTCACCACCATCAGAACATATCTTCAAAGGTATCAGCCCAAAGAAAAAAAAGTGCCGCACCACCACTTGGTGGGCTCGAACCTCCGACTTTTAGGTTAACAGCCAATCGCGCTAGCCAATTGCGCCACGGAGACAGTCCTGCTCCACTCTCACCACCGTCAGAACATTTCTTCAGAGCTAGCAGCCCAAAGAAAAAAAAGCGCTGCACCACCACCGGGTGGGCTCGAACCTCCAACATTACGGTTAACAGCCGATCGCGCTAGCCAATTGCCCCACGGAGACAGTCGTGCTCCACTCTCACCATCGTCAGAACATTTATTCAGAGCTATCACCCCAAAGAAAAAAAAGCGCCGCACAACCACCGATTGGGCTCGAACCTCCAACCTTTCGGTTAACAGCCGATCGCGCTAGCCAATTGTACCACGAAGACTGTCCTGCTCCACTCTCACCACCATCAGAACATATCTTCAAAGCTATCAGCGCAAAGAAAAAAGGAAAACACCACTCCCGGAAGGGCTCGAACCTCCAACTTTTCGGTTAACAGCCGATCGCGCTGGCCAATTGCGCCACGGACAAAGTCCTGCTCCACTCTAACCACCGTCAGACCATTTCTTCAGAGCTATCACCCCAAAGAAAAAAAAAGCGCCGCACCACCACCGGGTGGGCTCGAACCTCCAACCTTTCGGTTAACAGCCGATCGCGCTAGCCAATTGCCCCACGGAGACAGTCGTGCTCCACTCTCACCACCGTCAGAACATTTCTTCAGAGCTATCACCCCAAAGAAAAAAAAAGCGCCGCACCACCACCGGCTGGGCTAGAACCT
Organism: Rhipicephalus microplus; assembly: GCF_043290135.1. Lineage (NCBI taxonomy): Eukaryota > Metazoa > Arthropoda > Arachnida > Ixodida > Ixodidae > Rhipicephalus > Rhipicephalus microplus. The sequence goes on from NW_027464602.1 coordinate 3,954,536, forward strand.
CCAACCTTTCGGTTAACAGCCGATCACGCTAGCCAATTGCGCCACGAAGACAGTCCTGCTCCACACTCACCACCATCTTGAACATTACTTCAAAGCTATTACCGCAAAGAAAAAAGCAACACACCACCCCCGGGAGGGCTCAAAACTCTAACCTTTCGGTTAACAGCCGATCGCGCTAGCCCATTGCGCCACGGAGACAGTCTTGCTCCACTCTAACCACCATCAGAACATATCTTCAAAGCTATCATCGCAAAGAAAAAAGCAACACACCACTCCCGGGAGGGCTCGAAACTCCAACCTTTCGGTCAACAGCCGATCGCGCAGGCCCATTGCGCCAAGGAGACAGTCTTGCTCATCTCTCACCACCATCAGATCATATCATCAAAGCTATCAGCCCACAGAAAAAAAAGCGCCGCACCACCACCAGGAGAGCTCGAACCTCCAACTTTTCAGTTAACAGCCGATCGCGCTAGCAAATTGCGCCATGGAGACAGTCCTGCTCCACTCTCACCACCGTCAGAACATTTCTTCAGAGCTATCACCCCAAAGAAAAAAAAGCGCCACACCACCACCGGTTGGGCTCGAACCTCCAACCTTTCGGTTAACAGCCGATCGCGCTAGCCAACTGCGCCACGGAGACAGCCGTGCTCCACTCTCACCATCATCAGAACATATCTTCAAAGCTATCAGCGCAAAGAAAAAAGCAACACACCACTCCCGGGAGGGATCGAAACTCCAAACTTTCGGTTAACAGCCGATCGCGCTAGCCAATTGCGCCACGGAGACAGTCCTGCTCTACTCTCACCACCATCAGAACATTTCTTCAGAGCTATCACCCCAAAGAATAAAAAGCGCCGCACCACCACCGGTTGGGCTCGAACCTCCAACCTTTCGGTTAACAGCCGATCGCGCAAGCCAATTGCCCCACGGAGACAGTCGTGCTCCACTCTCACCATCGTCAGAACATTTCTTCAGAGCTATCACCCCAAAGAAAAAAAAGCGCCACACCACCACCGGTTGGGCTCGAACCTCCAACCTTTCGGTTAACAGCCGATCGCGCTAGCCAATTGCGCCACGAAGACAATCCTGCTCCACTCTCACCACCATCAGAACATATCTTCAAAGCTATTACCGCAAAGAAAAAAGCAAAACACCACTCCCGGGAGGGCTCGAACCTCCAACCTTCCGGTTAACAGCCGATCACGCTAGCCAATTGCGCCACGGAGACAGTCCTGCTCCACTCTCACCACCATCAGAACATAACTTCAAAGCTATCAGCCCACAGAAAAAAAAGCGCCGCACCACCACCAGGAGAGCTCGAACCTCCAACTTTTCGGTTAACAGCCGATCGCGCTAGCCACTTGCGCCATGGAGACAGTCCTGCTCCACTCTCACCACCGTCAGAACATTTCTTCAGAGCTATCAGCCCAAAGAAAAAACAAGCGCTGCACCACCACCGGGTGGGCTCGAACCTACAACCTTACGGTTAACAGCCGATCGCGCTAGCCAATTGCCCCACGGAGACAGTCGTGCTTCACTCTCACCATCGTCAGAACATTTCTTCAGAGCTATCACCCCAAAGAAAAAAAGCGCCACACCACCACCGGTTGGGCTCGAACCTCCATCCTTTCGGTTAACAGCCGATCGCGCTAGCCAATTGCGCCACGAAGACTGTCCTGCTACACTCTCACCACCATCAGAACATATCTTCAAAGATATTACCGCAAAGAAAAAAGCAACACACCACTCCTGGGAGGGCTCGAGACTCCAACCTTTCGGTTAACAGCCGATCGCGCTAGCCTATTGCGCCAAGGAGGCAGTCTTGCTCCACTCTCACAATCATCAAAACATATCTTCAAAGCTATGAGCGCAAAGAAAAAAAGCGCTGCACCACCACCGGGTGGGCTCGAACCTCCAAGCTTTCGGTTAACAGCCGATCGCGCTAGCCAATTGCGCCACGGAGACAGTCGTGCTCCACTCTCACCACCATCAGAACATATCTTCAAAGCTATCAGCGCAAAGAAAAAAGCAAAATACCACTCCCGGGAGGGCTCGAACCTCCAACTTTTCGGTTAACAGCCGATCGCGCTGGCCAATTGCGCCACGGAGAAAGTCCCGCTCAACTCTCACCACAATTAGAACATATCTTGAAAGCTATCAGCCCAAAAAAAAAAGGTGCCGCACCACCACCGGGTGGGCTCGAACCTCCAACTTTTCGGTTAACAGCCGATCGCGCTAGCCAATTGCGCCACGGGGACCGTCCTGCTCCACTCTTACCACCGTCAGATCATTTCTTCAGAGCTATCACCCCAAAGAAAAAAAAGCGCCGCACCACCACCGGGTGGGCTTGAACCTCCAACTTTTCGGTTAACAGCCGATCGCGCTGGCCAATTGCGCCACGGACAAAGTCCTGCTCCACTCTAACCACCGTCAGACCATTTATTCAGAGCTATCACCCCAAAGAAAAAAAAGCGCCGCACCATCACCGGTTGGGCTAGAACCTCCAACCTTTCGGTTAACAGCCGATCGCGCTAGCCAATTGCGCCACGAAGACAGTCCTGCTCCACTCTCACCACAATCAGAACATATCTTCAAAGCTATTACCGCAAAGAAATAAGCAACACACCACTCCCGGGAGGGCTCAAAACTCCAACCTTTCGGTTAACAGCAAATCGAGCTAGCCCAATGCGCCACGGAGACAGTCTTGCTCCACTCTCACCCCCATCAGAACATATCTTTAAAGCTATCATCGCAAAGAAAAAAGCAACACAGCACTCCCGGGAGGGCTCGAAACTCCAATCTTTCGGTCAACAGCCGATCGCGCTAGCCCATTGCGCCACGGAGACAGTCTTGTTCATCTCTCACCACCATCAGAACATATCATCAAAGCTATCAGCTCAAAGAAAAAAAAGCACCGCACCACCAACGAGTGGGCTCGAACCTCCAACTTTTCGGTTAACAGCCGATCGTGCTGGCCAATTACGCCACGGAGACAGTCCTGCTCCACTCTCACCCCAATTAGAACATATCTTCAAAGCTATCAGCCCAAAGAAAAAAAAGCGCCGCACCACCACTTGTGGGCTCGAACCTCCAACCTTTCGGTTAACAGCAGATCACGCTAGCCAATTGCGCCACGGAGACAATCGTGCTCCACTCTCACCACCATCAGAACATATCTTCAAAGCTATCAGCGCAAAGAAAAAAAGCGCCGCACCACCAACGGGTGGGCTCGAACCTCCAACTTTTCGGTTAACAGCCGATCGCGCTGGCCGATTGCGCCACGGAGACAGTCCTGCTCCACTCTCACAGCAATTAGAACATATCTTCAAAGCTATCAGCCCAAAGAAAAAAAAGCGCCGTACCACCACTTGTGGGCTCGAACCTCCAACCTTTCGGTTAACAGCAGATCGCGCTAGCCAATTGCGCCACGGAGAAAATCGTGCTCCACTCTCACCACCATCAGAACATAACTTCAAAGCTATCAGCGCAAAGAAAAAAAAGCGCCGCACCACCACCGGGTGGGCTCGAACCTCCAACCTTTCGGTTAACAGCCGATCGCGCAAGCCAATTTCGCCACGGAGACAGTCCTGCTCCACTCTCACCACCATCAGAACATATCTTCAAAGGTATCAGCCCAAAGAAAAAAAAGTGCCGCACCACCACTTGGTGGGCTCGAACCTCCGACTTTTAGGTTAACAGCCGATCGCGCTAGCCAATTGCGCCACGGAGACAGTCCTGCTCCACTCTCACCACCGTCAGAACATTTCTTCAGAGCTAGCAGCCCAAAGAAAAAAAAAGCGCTGCACCACCACCGGGTGGGCTCGAACCTCCAACATTACGGTTAACAGCCGATCGCGCTAGCCAATTGCCCCACGGAGACAGTCGTGCTCCACTCTCACCATCGTCAGAACATTTATTCAGAGCTATCACCCCAAAGAAAAAAAAGCGCCGCACAACCACCGATTGGGCTCGAACCTCCAACCTTTCGGTTAACAGCCGATCGCGCTAGCCAATTGTACCACGAAGACTGTCTTGCTCCACTCTCACCACCATCAGAACATATCTTCAAAGCTATTACCGCAAAGAAAAAAGCAACACACCACTCCTGGGAGGGCTCGAGACTGCAACCTTTCGGTTAACAGCCGGTCGCGCTAGCCCATTGCGCAACGGGGACAGTCTTGCTCCACTCTCACCACCATCAGAACAAATCTTCAAAGCTATCAGCGCAAAGAAAAAAGCAACACACCACTCCCGGGAGGGCTCGAAACTCCAACCTTTCGGTCAACAGCCGATCGTGCTAGCCCATTGCGCCACGGAGACAGTCTTGCTCCCTTCTCACCACCATCAGAACATAACTTCAAAGCTATCAGCCCAAAGAAAAAAAAGCACCGCACCACCACCGGGTGGGCTCGAACCTCCAACCTTTCGGTTAACAGCCGATCGCGCTAGCCAATTGCGCCACGGAGACAGTCGTGCTCCACTCTCACCACCATCAGAACATATCTTCAAAGCTATCAGCGCAAAGAAAAAAGCAAAACACCACTCCCGGAAGGGCTCGAACCTCCAACTTTTCGGTTAACAGCCGATCGCGCTGGCCAATTGCGCCACGGACAAAGTCCTGCTCCACTCTAACCACCGTCAGACCATTTCTTCAGAGCTATCACCCCAAAGAAAAAAAAGCGCCGCACCACCACCGGGTGGGCTCGAACCTCCAACCTTTCGGTTACCAGCCGATCGCGCTAGCCAATTGCCCCACGGAGACAGTCGTGCTCCACTCTCACCACCGTCAGAACATTTCTTCAGAGCTATCACCCCAAAGAAAAAAAAAGCGCCGCACCACCACCGGCTGGGCTAGAACCTCCAACCTTTCGGTTAACAGCCGATCACGCTAGCCAATTGCGCCACGAAGACAGTCCTGCTCCACACTCACCACCATCTTGAACATTACTTCAAAGCTATTACCGCAAAGAAAAAAGCAACACACCACTCCCGGGAGGGCTCAAAACTCTAACCTTTCGGTTAACAGCCGATCGCGCTAGCCCATTGCGCCACGGAGACAGTCTTGCTCAACTCTCACCACCATCAGAACATATCTTCAAAGCTATCATCGCAAAGAAAAAAGCAACACACCACTCCCGGGAGGGCTCGAACCTCCAACTTTTCGGTTAACAGCCGATCGCGCTGGCCAATTGCGCCACGGACAAAGTCCTGCTCCACTCTAACCACCGTCAGACCATTTCTTCAGAGCTATCACCCCAAAGAAAAAAAAGCGCCGCACCACCACCGGGTGGGCTCGAACCTCCAACCTTTCGGTTAACAGCCGATCGCGCTAGCCAATTGCCCCACGGAGACAGTCGTGCTCCACTCTCACCACCGTCAGAACATTTCTTCAGAGCTATCACCCCAAAGAAAAAAAAAGCGCCACACCACCACCGGTTGGGCTCGAACCTCCAACCTTTCGGTTAACAGCCGATCACGCTAGCCCATTGCGCCACGGAGACAGTCTTGCTCCCTTCTCACCACCATCAGAACATAACTTCAAAGCTATCAGCCCAAAGAAAAAAAAGCGCTGCACCACCACCGCGTGAGCTCGAACCTCCAACCTTTCGGTTAACAGCCGATCGCGCTAGCCCATCGCGCCACGGAGACAGGCTTGCTCCACTCTCACCACCATCAGAACATATCTTCAAAGCTATCAGCGCAAAGAAAAAAGCAACACACCACTCCCGGGAGGGCTCGAAACTCCAACCTTTCGGTCAACAGCCGATCGCGCTAGCCCATTGCGCCACGGAGACAGTCTTGCTCCCTTCTCACCACCATCAGAACATAACTTCAAAGCTATCAGCCTAAAGAAAAAAAAGCAACGCACCACCACCGGGTGGGCTCGAACCTCCAACCTTTCGGTTAACAGCCGATCGCGCTAGCCAATTGCCCCACAGAGACAGTCGTGCTCCACTCTCACCACCATCAGAACATATCTTCAAAGCTATCAGCGCAAAGAAAAAAGCAAAACACCACTCCCGGGAGGGCTCGAACCTCCAACTTTTCGGTTAACAGCCGATCGCGCTGGCCAATTGCGCCACAGAAAAAGTCCTACTCAACTCTCACCACAATTAGAACATATGTTCAAAGCTATCAGCCCAAAGAAAAAAAAAGCGCCGCACCACCACCGGGTGGGCTCGAACCTCTAACTTTTCGGTTAACAGCCGATCGCGCTAGCCAATTGCGCCACGGGGACAGTCCTGCTCCACTCTCACCACCATCAGAACATATCTTCAAAGCTATTACCGCAATGAAAAAAGCAAAACACCACTCCCGGGAGAGCTCGAACCTCCAACTTTCCGGTTAACAGCTGATCACGCTAGCCAATTGCGCCACGGAGACAGCCCTGCTCCACTCTCATCACCATCAGAACATAACTTCAAAGCTATCAGCCCACAGAAAAAACAAGCGCTGCACCACCACCGGGTGGGCTCGAACCTCCAACCTTACGGTTAACAGCCGATCGCGCTAGCCAATTGCCCCACGGAGACAGTCGTGCTTCACTCTCACCATCGTCAGAATATTTCTTCAGAGCTATCACCCCAAAGAAAAAAAGCGCCACACCACCACCGGTTGGGCTCGAACCTCCATCCTTTCGGTTAACAGCCGATCGCGCTAGCCAATTGCGCCACGAAGACTGTCCTGCTACACTCTCACCACCATCAGAACATATCTTCAAAGTTATTACCACAAAGAAAAAAGCAACACACCACTCCTGGGAGTGCTCGAGACTCCAACAGGTTAACAGCCGATCGCGCTAGCCCATTGCGCCACGGAGGCAGTCTTGCTCCACTCTCACCATCATCAAAACATATCTTCAAAGCTATGAGCGCAAAGAAAAAAAGCGCTGCACCACCACCGGGTGGGCTCGAACCTCCAACCTTTCGGTTATCAGCAGATCGCGCTAGCCCATCGCGCCACGGAGACAGTCTTGCTCCACTCTCACCACCATCAGAACATATCTTCAAAGCTATCAGCGCAAAGAAAAAAGCAACACACCACTCCCGGGAGGGCTCGAAACTCCAACCTTTCGGTCAACAGCCGATCGCGCTAGCCCATTGCGCCACGGAGACAGTCTTGCTCCCTTCTCACCACCATCAGAACATAACTTCAAACCTATCAGCCCAAAGAAAAAAAACCACCGCACCACCACAGGGTGGGCTCGAACCTCCAACATTTCGGTTAACAGCCGATCGCGCTAGCCAATTGCGCCACGGAGACAGTCGTGCTCCACTCTCACCACCATCAGAACATATCTTCAAAGCTATCAGCGCAAAGAAAAAAGCAAAATACCACTCCCGGGAGGGCTCGAACCTCCAACTTTTCGGTTAACAGCCGATCGCGCTGGCCAATTGCGCCACGGAGAAAGTCCCGCTCAACTCTTACCACCGTCAGACCATTTCTTCAGAGCTATCACCCCAAAGAAAAAAAAAGCGCCGCACCACCACCGGGTGGGCTCGAACCTCCAACTTTTCGGTTAACAGCCGATCGCGCTAGCCAATTGCCCCACGGAGACAGTCGTGCTCGACTCTCACCACCGTCAGAACATTTCTTCAGAGCTATCACCCCAAAGAAAAAAAAGCGCCGCACCACCACCGGTTGGGCTAGAACCTCCAACCTTTCGGTTAACAGCCGATCGCGCTAGCCAATTGCGCCACGAAGACAGTCCTGCTCCACTCTCACCACCATCAGAACATATCTTCAAAGCTATTACCGCAAAGAAAAAAGCAACACACCACTCCCGGGAGGGCTCAAAACTCCAACCTTTCGGTTAACAGCAAATCGAGCTAGCCAAATGCGCAACCGAGACAGTCTTGCTCCACTCTCACCACCATCAGAACATATCTTCAAAGCTATCATCGCAAAGAAAAAAGCAACACAGCACTCCCGGGAGGGCTCGAAACTCCAATCTTTCGGTCAACAGCCGATCGCGCTAGCCCATTGCGCCACGGAGACAGTCTTGTTCATCTCTCACCACCATCAGAACATATCATCAAAGCTATCAGCCCAAAGAAAAAAAAGCACCGCACCACCAACGGGTGGGCTCGAACCTCCAACTTTTCGGTTAACAGCCGATCGCGCTGGCCAATTGCGCCACGGAGACAGTCCTGCTCCACTCTCACCACAATTAGAACATATCTTCAAAGCTATCAGCCCAAAGAAAAAAAAGCGCCGCACCACCACTTGTGGGCTCGAACCTCCAACCTTTCGGTTAACAGCAGATCGCGCTAGCGAATTGCGCCACGGAGACAATCGTGCTCCACTCTCACCACCATAAGAACATATCTTCAAAGCTATTAGCGCAAAGAAAAAAAAAGCGCCGCACCACCAACGGGTGGGCAAGAACCTCCAACTTTTCGGTTAACAGCCGATCGCGCTGGCCAATTGCGCCACGGAGACAGTCCTGCTCCACACTCACCACAATTAGAACATATCTTCAAAGCTATCAGCCCAAAGAAAAAAAAAGCGCCGTACCACCACTTGTGGGCTCGAACCTCCAACCTTTCGGTTAACAGCAGATCGCGCTAGCCAATTGCGCCACGGAGACAATCGTGCTCCACTCTCACCACCATCAGAACATATCTTCAAAGCTATCAGCGCAAAGAAAAAAAAGCGCCGCACCACCAACCGGTGGGCTCGAACCTCCAACTTTTCGGTTAACAGCCGATCGCGCTGGCCAATTGCGCCACGGAGACAGTCCTGCTCCACTCTCACCACAATTAGAACATATCTTCAAAGCTATCAGCCCAAAGAAAAAAAAGCGCCGCACCACCACTTGTGGGCTCGAACCTCCAACCTTTCGGTTAACAGGAGATCGCGCTAGCCGATTGCGCCACGGAGACAATCGTGCTCCACTCTCACCACCATCAGAACATATCTTCAAAGCTATCAGCGCAAAGAAAAAAAAGCGCCGCACCACCACCGGGTGGGCTCGAACCTCCAACCTTTCGGTTAACAGCCGATCGCGCAAGCCAATTTCGCCACGGAGACAGTCCTGCTCCACTCTCACCACCATCAGAACATATCTTCAAAGGTATCAGCCCAAAGAAAAAAAGTGCCGCACCACCACTTGGTGGGCTCGCACCTCCGACTTTTCGGTTAACAGCCGATCGCGCTAGCCAATTGCGCCACGGAGACAGTCCTGCTCCACTCTCACCACCATCAGAACATTTCTTCAGAGCTAGCAGCCCAAAGAAAAAAAAAGCGCTGCACCACCACCGGATGGGCTCGAACCTCCAACATTACGGTTAACAGCCGATCGCGCTAGCCAATTGTGCCACGAAGACTGTCCTGCTCCACTCTCACCAACATCAGAACATATCTTCAAAGCTATTACCGCAAAGAAAAAAGCAACACACCACTCCCGGGAGGGCTCAAAACTCCAACCTTTCGGTTAACAGCAAATCGAGCTAGCCCAATGCGCCACGGAGACAGTCTTGCTCCACTCTCACCACCATCAGAACATATCTTTAAAGCTATCATCGCAAAGAAAAAAGCAACACAGCACTCCCGGGAGGGCTCGAAACTCCAATCTTTCGGTCAACAGCCGATCGCGCTAGCCCATTGCGCCACGGAGACAGTCTTGTTCATCTCTCACCACGATCAGAACATATCATCAAAGCTATCAGCTCAAAGAAAAAAAAGCACCGCACCACCAACGAGTGGGCTCGAACCTCCAACTTTTCGGTTAACAGCCGATCGCGCTGGCCAATTGCACCACGGAGACAGTCCTGCTCCACTCTCACCACAATTAGAACATATCTTCAAAGCTATCAGCCCAAAGAAAAAAAAGCGCCGCACCACCACTTGTGGGCTCGAACCTCCAACCTTTCGGTTAACAGCAGATCGCGCTAGCCAATTGCGCCACGGAGACAATCGTGCTCCACTCTCACCACCATCAGAACATATCTTCAAAGCTATCAGCGCAAAGAAAAAAAAGCGCCGCACCACCACCGGGTGGGCTCGAACCTCCAACCTTTCGGTTAACAGCCGATCGCGCAAGCCAATTTCGCCACGGAGACAGTCCTGCTCCACTCTCACCACCATCAGAACATATCTTCAAAGGTATCAGCCCAAAGAAAAAAAAGTGCCGCACCACCACTTGGTGGGCTCGAACCTCCGACTTTTAGGTTAACAGCTGATCGCGCTAGCCAATTGCGCCACGGAGACAGTCCTGCTCCACTCTCACCACCGTCAGAACATTTCTTCAGAGCTAGCAGCCCAAAGAAAAAAAAGCGCTGCACCACCACCGGGTGGGCTCGAACCTCCAACATTACGGTTAACAGCCGATCGCGCTAGCCAATTGTGCCACGAAGACTGTCCTGCTCCACTCTCACCACCATCAGAACATATCTTCAAAGCTATTACCGCAAAGAAAAAAGCAACACACCACTCCTGGGAGGGCTCGAGACTCCAACCTTTCGGTAAACAGCCGGTCGCACTAGCCCATTGCGCCACGGGGACAGTCTAGCTCCACTCTCACCACCATCAGAACATATCTTCAAAGCTATCAGCGCAAAGAAAAAAGCAACACACCACTCCCGGGAGGGCTCGAAACTCCAACCTTTCGGTCAACAGCCGATCGCGCTAGCCCATTGCGCCACGGAGACAGTCTTGCTCCCTTCTCACCAGCATCAGAACATAACTTCAAAGCTATCAGCCCAAAGAAAAAAAGCACCGCACCACCACCGGGTGGGCTCGAACCTCCAACCTTTCGGTTAACAGCCGATCGCGCTAGCCAATTGCGCCACGGAGACAGTCGTGCTCCACTCTCACCACCATCAGAACATATCTTCAAAGCTATCAGCGCAAAGAAAAAAGCAAAACACCACTCCCGGAAGGGCTCGAACCTCCAACTTTTCGGTTAACAGCCGATCGCGCTGGCCAATTGCGGCACGGACAAAGTCCTGCTCCACTCTAACCACCGTCAGACCATTTCTTCAGAGCTATCACCCCAAAGAAAAAAAAAGCGCCGCACCACCACCGGGTGGGCTCGAACCTCCAACCTTTCGGTTAACAGCCGATCGCGCTAGCCAATTGCCCCACGGAGACAGTCGTGCTCCACTCTCACCACCGTCAGAACATTTCTTCAGAGCTATCACCCCAAAGAAAAAAAAAGCGCCGCACCACCACCGGCTGGGCTAGAACCTCCAACCTTTCGGTTAACAGCCGATCACGCTAGCCAATTGCGCCACGAAGACAGTCCTGCTCCACACTCACCACCATCGGAACATTACTTCAAAGCTATTACCGCAAAAAAAAAGCAACAAACCACTCCCGGGAGGGCTCAAAACTCTAACCTTTCGGTTAACAGCCGATCGCGCTAGCCCATTGCGCCACGGAGACAGTCTTGCTCCACTCTCACCACCATCAGAACATATCTTCAAAGCTATCATCGCAAAGAAAAAAGCACACACCACTCCCGGGAGGGCTCGAAACTCCAACCTTTCGGTCAACAGCCGATCGCGCAGGCCCATTGCGCCACGGAGACAGTCTTGCTCATCTCTCACCACCATCAGATCATATCATCAAAGCTATCAGCCCACAGAAAAAAAAGCGCCACTCCACCAACGGGTGGGCTCGAACCTCCAACTTTTCGGTTAACAGCCGATCGCGCTGGCCAATTGCGCCACGGAGACAGTCCTGCTCCACTCTCACCACAATTAGAACATATCTTCAAAGCTATCAGCCCAAAGAAAAAAAAAGCGCCGTACCACCACTTGTGGGCTCGAACCTCCAACCTTTCGGTTAACAGCAGATCGCGCTAGCCAATTGCGCCACGGAGACAATCGTGCTCCACTCTCACCACCATCAGAACATATCTTCAAAGCTATCAGCGCAAAGAAAAAAAAGCGCCGCACCACCACCGGGTGGGCTCGAACCTCCAACCTTTCGGTTAACAGCCGATCGCGCTAGCCAATTGCCCCACGGATACAGTCGTGCTCCACTCTCACCATCGTCAGAACATTTCACCAGAGCTATCACCCCAAAGAAAAAAAAGCGCCACACCACCACCGGTTGGGCTCGAACCTCCAACCTTTCGGTTAACAGCCGATCACGCTAGCCCATTGCGCCACGGAGACAGTCTTGCTCCCTTCTCACCACCATCAGAACATAACTTCAAAGCTATAAGCCCAAAGAAATAAAAGCGCTGCACCACCACCGCGTGGGCTCGAACCTCCAACCTTTCGGTAAACAGCCGATCGCGCTAGCCCATCGCGCCACGGAGACAGTCTTGCTCCACTCTTACCACCATCAGAACATATCTTCAAAGCTATCAGCGCAAAGAAAAAAGCAACACACCACTCCCGGGAGGGCTCTAAACTACAACCTTTCGGTCAACAGCCGATCGCGCTAGCCCATTGCGCCACGGAGACAGTCTTGCTCCCTTCTCACCACCATCAGAACATAACTTCAAAGCTATCAGCCCAAAGAAAATAAAGCACCGCACCACCACCGGGTGGGCTCGAACCTCCAACCTTTCGGTTAACAGCCGATCGCGCTAGCCAATTGCGCCACAGAGACAGTCGTGCTCCACTCTCACCACCATCAGAACATATCTTCAAAGCTATCAGCGCAAAGAAAAAAGCAAAACACCACTCCCGGGAGGGCTCGAACCTCAAACTTTTCGGTTAACAGCCGATCGCGCTGGCCAATTGCGCCACGGAAAAAGTCCTACTCAACTCTCACCACAATTAGAACATATCTTCAAAGCTATCAGCCCAAAGAAAAAAAAAGCGCCGCACCACCACCGGGTGGGCTCGAACCTCTAAATTTTCGGTTAACGGCCGATGGCGCTAGCCAATTGCGCCACGGGGACCGTCCTGCTCCACTCTCACCACCGTCAGACCATTTCCTTAGAGCTATCACTCCAAAGAAAAAAAAGCGCCGCACCACCACCAGGTGGGCTCGAACCTCCAACCTTTCGGTTAACAGCCGATCGCGCTAGCCAATTGCCCCACGGAGACAGTCGTGCTCCGCTCTCACCACCGTCAGAACATTTCTTCAGAGCTATCACCCCAAAGAAAAAAAAAGTTCCGCACCACCACCGGTTGGGCTAGAACCTCCAACCTTTCGGTTAACAGCCAATCGCGCTAGCCAATGGCGCCACGAAGACAGTCCTGCTCCACTCTCACCACCATCAGAACATATCTTCAAAGCTATCAGCACAAAGAAAAAAAAGCGCCGCACCACCACCGGGTGGGCTCGAACCTCCAACCTTTCGGTTAACAGCCGATCGCGCTAGCCAACTGCGCCACGGAGACAGCCGTGCTCCACTCTCACCATCATCAGAACATATCTTCAAAGCTATCAGCGCAAAGAAACAAGCAACACACCACTCCCGGGAGGGATCGAAACTCCAACCTTTCGGTTAACAGCCGATCGCGCTAGCCAATTGCGCCACGGAGACAGTCCTGCTCTACTCTCACCACCATCAGAACATTTCTTCAGAGCTATCATCGCAAAGAAAAAAGCAACAGACCACTCCCGGGAGGGCTCGAAACTCCAACCTTTCGGTCAACAGCCGATCGCGCTAGCCCATTGCGCCACGGAGACAGTCTTGCTCATCTCTCACCACCATCAGAACATATCATCAAAGCTATCAGCCCAAAGAAAAAAAACCACCGCACCACCACCGGGTGGGCTCGAACCTCTAACCTTTCGGTGAACAGCCAATCGCGCTAGCCAATTGCGCCACGGAGACAGTCCTGCTCCATTCTCACCACCATCATAACATATCTTCAAAGCTATCAGCACAAAGAAAAAAAAGCGCCGCACCACCACCGGGTGGGCTCGAACCTCAAACCGTTCGGTTAACAGCCGATCGCGCTAGCCAACTGCGCCACGGAGACAGCCGTGCTCCACTCTCACCATCATCAGAACATATCTTCAAAGCTATCAGCGCAAAGAAAAAAGCAAAATACCACTCCCGGGAGGGCTCGAACCTCCAACTTTTCGGTTAACAGCCGACCGCGCTGGCCAATTGCGCCACGGAGAAAGTCCCGCTCAACTCTCACCACAATTAGAACATATCTTCAAAGATATCAGCCCAAAGAAAAAAACAGGTGCCGCACCACCACCGGGTGGGCTCGAACCTCCAACTTTTCGGCTAACAGCCGATCGCGCCAGCCAATTGCACCACGGGGACCTTCCTGCTCCACTCTTACCACCGTCAGACCATTTCTTCAGAGCTATCACCCCAAAGAAAAAAAAAGCGCCGCACCACCACCGGGTGGGCTCGAACCTCCAACTTTTCGGTTAACAGCCGATCGCGCTAGCCAATTGCCCCACGGAGACAGTCGTGCTCCACTCTCACCACCGTCAGAACATTTCTTCAGAGCTATCACCCCAAAGAAAAAAAAAGCGCCGCACCACCACCGGTTGGGCTAGAACCTCCAACCTTTAGGTTAACAGCCGATCGCGCTAGTCAATTGCGCCACGAAGACAGTCCTGCTCCGTTCTCACCACCATCAGAACATATCTTCAAAGCTATTACCGCAAAGAAAAAAGCAACACACCACTCCCGGGAGGGCTCAAAACTCCAACCTTTCGGTTAACAGCAAATCGAGCTAGCCCAATGCGCCACGGAGACAGTCTTGCTCCACTCTCACCACCATCAGAACATATCTTCAAAGCTATCATCGCAAAGAAAAAAGCAACACAGCACTCCCGGGAGGGCTCGAAACTCCAATCTTTCGGTCAACAGCCGATCGCGCTAGCCCATTGCGCCACGGAGACAGTCTTGTTCATCTCTCACCACCATCAGAACATATCATCAAAGCTATCAGCCCAAAGAAAAAAAAGCACCGCACCACCAACGGGTGGGCTCGAACCTCCAACTTTTCGGTTAACAGCCGATCGCGCTGGCCAATTGCGCCACGGAGACAGTCCTGCTCCACTCTCACCACAATTAGAACATATCTTCAAAGCTATCAGCCCAAAGAAAAAAAAGCGCCGCTCCACCACTTGTGGGCTCGAACCTCCAACCTTTCGGTTAACAGCAGATCGCGCTAGCCAATTGCGCCTTGGAGACAATCGTGCTCCACTCTCACCACCATCAGAACATATCTTCAAAGCTATCAGCGCAAAGAAAAAAAAAGCGCCGCACCACCAACGGGTGGGCTCGAACCTCCAACTTTTCGGTTAACAGCCGATCACGCTGGCCAATTGCGCCACGGAGACAGTCCTGCTCCACTCTCACCACAATTAGAACATATCTTCAAAGCTATCAGCCCAAAGAAAAAAAAGCGCCGCACCACCACTTGTGGGCTCGAACCTCAACCTTTCGGTTATCAGCAGATCGCGCTAGCCCATCGCGCCACGGAGACAGTCTTGCTCCACTCTCACCACCATCAGAACATATCTTCAAAGCTATCAGCGCAAAGAAAAAAGCAACACACCACTCCCGGGAGGGCTCGAAACTCCAACCTTTCGGTCAACAGCCGATCGCGCTAGCCCATTGCGCCACGGAGACAGTCTTGCTCCCTTCTCACCACCATCAGAACATAACTTCAAACCTATCAGCCCAAAGAAAAAAAACCACCGCACCACCACAGGGTGGGCTCGAACCTCCAACATTTCGGTTAACAGCCGATCGCGCTAGCCAATTGCGCCACGGAGACAGTCGTGCTCCACTCTCACCACCATCAGAACATATCTTCAAAGCTATCAGCGCAAAGAAAAAAGCAAAATACCACTCCCGGGAGGGCTCGAACCTCCAACTTTTCGGTTAACAGCCGATCGCGCTGGCCAATTGCGCCACGGAGAAAGTCCCGCTCAACTCTTACCACCGTCAGACCATTTCTTCAGAGCTATCACCCCAAAGAAAAAAAAAGCGCCGCACCACCACCGGGTGGGCTCGAACCTCCAACTTTTCGGTTAACAGCCGATCGCGCTAGCCAATTGCCCCACGGAGACAGTCGTGCTCGACTCTCACCACCGTCAGAACATTTCTTCAGAGCTATCACCCCAAAGAAAAAAAAGCGCCGCACCACCACCGGTTGGGCTAGAACCTCCAACCTTTCGGTTAACAGCCGATCGCGCTAGCCAATTGCGCCACGAAGACAGTCCTGCTCCACTCTCACCACCATCAGAACATATCTTCAAAGCTATTACCGCAAAGAAAAAAGCAACACACCACTCCCGGGAGGGCTCAAAACTCCAACCTTTCGGTTAACAGCAAATCGAGCTAGCCAAATGCGCAACCGAGACAGTCTTGCTCCACTCTCACCACCATCAGAACATATCTTCAAAGCTATCATCGCAAAGAAAAAAGCAACACAGCACTCCCGGGAGGGCTCGAAACTCCAATCTTTCGGTCAACAGCCGATCGCGCTAGCCCATTGCGCCACGGAGACAGTCTTGTTCATCTCTCACCCCCATCAGAACATATCATCAAAGCTATCAGCCCAAAGAAAAAAAAGCACCGCACCACCAACGGGTGGGCTCGAACCTCCAACTTTTCGGTTAACAGCCGATCGCGCTGGCCAATTGCGCCACGGAGACAGTCCTGCTCCACTCTCACCACAATTAGAACATATCTTCAAAGCTATCAGCCCAAAGAAAAAAAAGCGCCGCACCACCACTTGTGGGCTCGAACCTCCAACCTTTCGGTTAACAGCAGATCGCGCTAGCGAATTGCGCCACGGAGACAATCGTGCTCCACTCTCACCACCATCAGAACATATCTTCAAAGCTATTAGCGCAAAGAAAAAAAAAGCGCCGCACCACCAACGGGTGGGCAAGAACCTCCAACTTTTCGGTTAACAGCCGATCGCGCTGGCCAATTGCGCCACGGAGACAGTCCTGCTCCACACTCACCACAATTAGAACATATCTTCAAAGCTATCAGCCCAAAGAAAAAAAAAGCGCCGTACCACCACTTGTGGGCTCGAACCTCCAACCTTTCGGTTAACAGCAGATCGCGCTAGCCAATTGCGCCACGGAGACAATCGTGCTCCACTCTCACCACCATCAGAACATATCTTCAAAGCTATCAGCGCAAAGAAAAAAAAGCGCCGCACCACCAACCGGTGGGCTCGAACCTCCAACTTTTCGGTTAACAGCCGATCGCGCTGGCCAATTGCGCCACGGAGACAGTCCTGCTCCACTCTCACCACAATTAGAACATATCTTCAAAGCTATCAGCCCAAAGAAACAAAAGCGCCGCACCACCACTTGTGGGCTCGAACCTCCAACCTTTCGGTTAACAGGAGATCGCGCTAGCCGATTGCGCCACGGAGACAATCGTGCTCCACTCTCACCACCATCAGAACATATCTTCAAAGCTATCAGCGCAAAGAAAAAAAAGCGCCGCACCACCACCGGGTGGGCTCGAACCTCCAACCTTTCGGTTAACAGCCGATCGCGCAAGCCAATTTCGCCACGGAGACAGTCCTGCTCCACTCTCACCACCATCAGAACATATCTTCAAAGGTATCAGCCCAAAGAAAAAAAGTGCCGCACCACCACTTGGTGGGCTCGCACCTCCGACTTTTCGGTTAACAGCCGATCGCGCTAGCCAATTGCGCCACGGAGACAGTCCTGCTCCACTCTCACCACCATCAGAACATTTCTTCAGAGCTAGCAGCCCAAAGAAAAAAAAAGCGCTGCACCACCACCGGATGGGCTCGAACCTCCAACATTACGGTTAACAGCCGATCGCGCTAGCCAATTGTGCCACGAAGACTGTCCTGCTCCACTCTCACCAACATCAGAACATATCTTCAAAGCTATTACCGCAAAGAAAAAAGCAACACACCACTCCCGGGAGGGCTCAAAACTCCAACCTTTCGGTTAACAGCAAATCGAGCTAGCCCAATGCGCCACGGAGACAGTCTTGCTCCACTCTCACCACCATCAGAACATATCTTTAAAGCTATCATCGCAAAGAAAAAAGCAACACAGCACTCCCGGGAGGGCTCGAAACTCCAATCTTTCGGTCAACAGCCGATCGCGCTAGCCCATTGCGCCACGGAGACAGTCTTGTTCATCTCTCACCACCATCAGAACATATCATCAAAGCTATCAGCTCAAAGAAAAAAAAGCACCGCACCACCAACGAGTGGGCTCGAACCTCCAACTTTTCGGTTAACAGCCGATCGCGCTGGCCAATTGCACCACGGAGACAGTCCTGCTCCACTCTCACCACAATTAGAACATATCTTCAAAGCTATCAGCCCAAAGAAAAAAAAGCGCCGCACCACCACTTGTGGGCTCGAACCTCCAACCTTTCGGTTAACAGCAGATCGCGCTAGCCAATTGCGCCACGGAGACAATCGTGCTCCACTCTCACCACCATCAGAACATATCTTCAAAGCTATCAGCGCAAAGAAAAAAAAGCGCCGCACCACCACCGGGTGGGCTCGAACCTCCAACCTTTCGGTTAACAGCCGATCGCGCAAGCCAATTTCGCCACGGAGACAGTCCTGCTCCACTCTCACCACCATCAGAACATATCTTCAAAGGTATCAGCCCAAAGAAAAAAAAGTGCCGCACCACCACTTGGTGGGCTCGAACCTCCGACTTTTAGGTTAACAGCTGATCGCGCTAGCCAATTGCGCCACGGAGACAGTCCTGCTCCACTCTCACCACCGTCAGAACATTTCTTCAGAGCTAGCAGCCCAAAGAAAAAAAAGCGCTGCACCACCACCGGGTGGGCTCGAACCTCCAACATTACGGTTAACAGCCGATCGCGCTAGCCAATTGTGCCACGAAGACTGTCCTGCTCCACTCTCACCACCATCAGAACATATCTTCAAAGCTATTACCGCAAAGAAAAAAGCAACACACCACTCCTGGGAGGGCTCGAGACTCCAACCTTTCGGTAAACAGCCGGTCGCACTAGCCCATTGCGCCACGGGGACAGTCTAGCTCCACTCTCACCACCATCAGAACATATCTTCAAAGCTATCAGCGCAAAGAAAAAAGCAACACACCACTCCCGGGAGGGCTCGAAACTCCAACCTTTCGGTCAACAGCCGATCGCGCTAGCCCATTGCGCCACGGAGACAGTCTTGCTCCCTTCTCACCACCATCAGAACATAACTTCAAAGCTATCAGCCCAAAGAAAAAAAGCACCGCACCACCACCGGGTGGGCTCGAACCTCCAACCTTTCGGTTAACAGCCGATCGCGCTAGCCAATTGCGCCACGGAGACAGTCGTGCTCCACTCTCACCACCATCAGAACATATCTTCAAAGCTATCAGCGCAAAGAAAAAAGCAAAACACCACTCCCGGAAGGGCTCGAACCTCCAACTTTTCGGTTAACAGCCGATCGCGCTGGCCAATTGCGGCACGGACAAAGTCCTGCTCCACTCTAACCACCGTCAGACCATTTCTTCAGAGCTATCACCCCAAAGAAAAAAAAAAGCGCCGCACCACCACCGGGTGGGCTCGAACCTCCAACCTTTCGGTTAACAGCCGATCGCGCTAGCCAATTGCCCCACGGAGACAGTCGTGCTCCACTCTCACCACCGTCAGAACATTTCTTCAGAGCTATCACCCCAAAGAAAAAAAAAAGCGCCGCACCACCACCGGCTGGGCTAGAACCTCCAACCTTTCGGTTAACAGCCGATCACGCTAGCCAATTGCGCCACGAAGACAGTCCTGCTCCACACTCACCACCATCGGAACATTACTTCAAAGCTATTACCGCAAAAAAAAAGCAACAAACCACTCCCGGGAGGGCTCAAAACTCTAACCTTTCGGTTAACAGCCGATCGCGCTAGCCCATTGCGCCACGGAGACAGTCTTGCTCCACTCTCACCACCATCAGAACATATCTTCAAAGCTATCATCGCAAAGAAAAAAGCAACACACCACTCCCGGGAGGGCTCGAAACTCCAACCTTTCGGTCAACAGCCGATCGCGCAGGCCCATTGCGCCACGGAGACAGTCTTGCTCATCTCTCACCACCATCAGATCATATCATCAAAGCTATCAGCCCACAGAAAAAAAAGCGCCGCTCCACCAACGGGTGGGCTCGAACCTCCAACTTTTCGGTTAACAGCCGATCGCACTGGCCAATTGCGCCACGGAGACAGTCCTGCTCCACTCTCACCACAATTAGAACATATCTTCAAAGCTATCAGCCCAAAGAAAAAAAAAGCGCCGTACCACCACTTGTGGGCTCGAACCTCCAACCTTCCGGTTAACAGCAGATCGCGCTAGCCAATAGCGCCACGGAGACAATCGTGCTCCACTCTCACCACCATCAGAACATATCTTCAAAGCTATCAGCGCAAAGAAAAAAAAGCGCCGCACCACCACCGGGTGGGCTCGAACCTCCAACCTTTCGGTTAACAGCCGATCGCGCTAGCCAATTGCCCCACGGATACAGTCGTGCTCCACTCTCACCATCGTCAGAACATTTCACCAGAGCTATCACCCCAAAGAAAAAAAAGCGCCACACCACCACCGGTTGGGCTCGAACCTCCAACCTTTCGGTTAACAGCCGATCACGCTAGCCCATTGCGCCACGGAGACAGTCTTGCTCCCTTCTCACCACCATCAGAACATAACTTCAAAGCTATCAGCCCAAAGAAATAAAAGCGCTGCACCACCACCGCGTGGGCTCGAACCTCCAACCTTTCGGTAAACAGCCGATCGCGCTAGCCCATCGCGCCACGGAGACAGTCTTGCTCCACTCTTACCACCATCAGAACATATCTTCAAAGCTATCAGCGCAAAGAAAAAAGCAACACACCACTCCCGGGAGGGCTCTAAACTACAACCTTTCGGTCAACAGCCGATCGCGCTAGCCCATTGCGCCACGGAGACAGTCTTGCTCCCTTCTCACCACCATCAGAACATAACTTCAAAGCTATCAGCCCAAAGAAAATAAAGCACCGCACCACCACCGGGTGGGCTCGAACCTCCAACCTTTCGGTTAACAGCCGATCGCGCTAGCCAATTGCGCCACAGAGACAGTCGTGCTCCACTCTCACCACCATCAGAACATATCTTCAAAGCTATCAGCGCAAAGAAAAAAGCAAAACACCACTCCCGGGAGGGCTCGAACCTCAAACTTTTCGGTTAACAGCCGATCGCGCTGGCCAATTGCGCCACGGAAAAAGTCCTACTCAACTCTCACCACAATTAGAACATATCTTCAAAGCTATCAGCCCAAAGAAAAAAAAAGCGCCGCACCACCACCGGGTGGGCTCGAACCTCTAAATTTTCGGTTAACGGCCGATGGCGCTAGCCAATTGCGCCACGGGGACCGTCCTGCTCCACTCTCACCACCGTCAGACCATTTCCTTAGAGCTATCACTCCAAAGAAAAAAAAGCGCCGCACCACCACCAGGTGGGCTCGAACCTCCAACCTTTCGGTTAACAGCCGATCGCGCTAGCCAATTGCCCCACGGAGACAGTCGTGCTCCGCTCTCACCACCGTCAGAATATTTCTTCAGAGCTATCACCCCAAAGAAAAAAAAGCGCCGCACCACCACCGGGTGGGCTCGAACCTCCAACCTTTCGGTTAACAGCCGATCGCGCTAGCCAACTGCGCCACGGAGACAGCCGTGCTCCACTCTCACCATCATCAGAACATATCTTCAAAGCTATCAGCGCAAAGAAACAAGCAACACACCACTCCCGGGAGGGATCGAAACTCCAACCTTTCGGTTAACAGCCGATCGCGCTAGCCAATTGCGCCACGGAGACAGTCCTGCTCTACTCTCACCACCATCAGAACATTTCTTCAGAGCTATCATCGCAAAGAAAAAAGCAACAGACCACTCCCGGGAGGGCTCGAAACTCCAACCTTTCGGTCAACAGCCGATCGCGCTAGCCCATTGCGCCACGGAGACAGTCTTGCTCATCTCTCACCACCATCAGAACATATCATCAAAGCTATCAGCCCAAAGAAAAAAAACCACCGCACCACCACCGGGTGGGCTCGAACCTCTAACCTTTCGGTGAACAGCCAATCGCGCTAGCCAATTGCGCCACGGAGACAGTCCTGCTCCATTCTCACCACCATCATAACATATCTTCAAAGCTATCAGCACAAAGAAAAAAAAGCGCCGCACCACCACCGGGTGGGCTCGAACCTCAAACCTTTCGGTTAACAGCCGATCGCGCTAGCCAACTGCGCCACGGAGACAGCCGTGCTCCACTCTCACCATCATCAGAACATATCTTCAAAGCTATCAGCGCAAAGAAAAAAGCAAAATACCACTCCCGGGAGGGCTCGAACCTCCAACTTTTCGGTTAACAGCCGACCGCGCTGGCCAATTGCGCCACGGAGAAAGTCCCGCTCAACTCTCACCACAATTAGAACATATCTTCAAAGCTATCAGCCCAAAGAAAAAAACAGGTGCCGCACCACCACCGGGTGGGCTCGAACCTCCAACTTTTCGGTTAACAGCCGATCGCGCCAGCCAATTGCACCACGGGGACCTTCCTGCTCCACTCTTACCACCGTCAGACCATTTCTTCAGAGCTATCACCCCAAAGAAAAAAAAAGCGCCGCACCACCACCGGGTGGGCTCGAACCTCCAACTTTTCGGTTAACAGCCGATCGCGCTAGCCAATTGCCCCACGGAGACAGTCGTGCTCCACTCTCACCACCGTCAGAACATTTCTTCAGAGCTATCACCCCAAAGAAAAAAAAAGCGCCGCACCACCACCGGTTGGGCTAGAACCTCCAACCTTTAGGTTAACAGCCGATCGCGCTAGTCAATTGCGCCACGAAGACAGTCCTGCTCCGTTCTCACCACCATCAGAACATATCTTCAAAGCTATTACCGCAAAGAAAAAAGCAACACACCACTCCCGGGAGGGCTCAAAACTCCAACCTTTCGGTTAACAGCAAATCGAGCTAGCCCAATTGCGCCACGGAGACAGTCGTGCTCCACTCTCACCACCATCAGAACATATCTTCAAAGCTATCAGCGCAAAGAAAAAAGCAAAACACCACTCCCGGAAGGGCTCGAACCTCCAACTTTTCGGTTAACAGCCGATCGCGCTGGCCAATTGCGGCACGGACAAAGTCCTGCTCCACTCTAACCACCGTCAGACCATTTCTTCAGAGCTATCACCCCAAAGAAAAAAAAAAGCGCCGCACCACCACCGGGTGGGCTCGAACCTCCAACCTTTCGGTTAACAGCCGATCGCGCTAGCCAATTGCCCTACGGAGACAGTCGTGCTCCACTCTCACCACCGTCAGAACATTTCTTCAGAGCTATCACCCCAAAGAAAAAAAAAAGCGCCGCACCACCACCGGCTGGGCTAGAACCTCCAACCTTTCGGTTAACAGCCGATCACGCTAGCCAATTGCGCCACGAAGACAGTCCTGCTCCACACTCACCACCATCGGAACATTACTTCAAAGCTATTACCGCAAAAAAAAAGCAACAAACCACTCCCGGGAGGGCTCAAAACTCTAACCTTTCGGTTAACAGCCGATCGCGCTAGCCCATTGCGCCACGGAGACAGTCTTGCTCCACTCTCACCACCATCAGAACATATCTTCAAAGCTATCATCGCAAAGAAAAAAGCAACACACCACTCCCGGGAGGGCTCGAAACTCCAACCTTTCGGTCAACAGCCGATTGCGCAGGCCCATTGCGCCACGGAGACAGTCTTGCTCATCTCTCACCACCATCAGATCATATCATCAAAGCTATCAGCCCACAGAAAAAAAAGCGCCGCTCCACCAACGGGTGGGCTCGAACCTCCAACTTTTCGGTTAACAGCCGATCGCGCTGGCCAATTGCGCCACGGAGACAGTCCTGCTCCACTCTCACCACAATTAGAACATATCTTCAAAGCTATCAGCCCAAAGAAAAAAAAAGCGCCGTACCACCACTTGTGGGCTCGAACCTCCAACCTTTCGGCTAACAGCAGATCGCGCTAGCCAATAGCGCCACGGAGACAATCGTGCTCCACTCTCACCACCATCAGAACATATCTTCAAAGCTATCAGCGCAAAGAAAAAAAAGCGCCGCACCACCACCGGGTGGGCTCGAACCTCCAACCTTTCGGTTAACAGCCGATCGCGCTAGCCAATTGCCCCACGGATACAGTCGTGCTCCACTCTCACCATCGTCAGAACATTTCACCAGAGCTATCACCCCAAAGAAAAAAAAGCGCCACACCACCACCGGTTGGGCTCGAACCTCCAACCTTTCGGTTAACAGCCGATCACGCTAGCCCATTGCGCCACGGAGACAGTCTTGCTCCCTTCTCACCACCATCAGAACATAACTTCAAAGCTATCAGCCCAAAGAAATAAAAGCGCTGCACCACCACCGCGTGGGCTCGAACCTCCAACCTTTCGGTAAACAGCCGATCGCGCTAGCCCATCGCGCCACGGAGACAGTCTTGCTCCACTCTTACCACCATCAGAACATATCTTCAAAGCTATCAGCGCAAAGAAAAAAGCAACACACCACTCCCGGGAGGGCTCTAAACTACAACCTTTCGGTCAACAGCCGATCGCGCTAGCCCATTGCGCCACGGAGACAGTCTTGCTCCCTTCTCACCACCATCAGAACATAACTTCAAAGCTATCAGCCCAAAGAAAATAAAGCACCGCACCACCACCGGGTGGGCTCGAACCTCCAACCTTTCGGTTAACAGCCGATCGCGCTAGCCAATTGCGCCACAGAGACAGTCGTGCTCCACTCTCACCACCATCAGAACATATCTTCAAAGCTATCAGCGCAAAGAAAAAAGCAAAACACCACTCCCGGGAGGGCTCGAACCTCAAACTTTTCGGTTAACAGCCGATCGCGCTGGCCAATTGCGCCACGGAAAAAGTCCTACTCAACTCTCACCACAATTAGAACATATCTTCAAAGCTATCAGCCCAAAGAAAAAAAAAGCGCCGCACCACCACCGGGTGGGCTCGAACCTCTAAATTTTCGGTTAACGGCCGATGGCGCTAGCCAATTGCGCCACGGGGACCGTCCTGCTCCACTCTCACCACCGTCAGACCATTTCCTTAGAGCTATCACTCCAAAGAAAAAAAAGCGCCGCACCACCACCAGGTGGGCTCGAACCTCCAACCTTTCGGTTAACAGCCGATCGCGCTAGCCAATTGCCCCACGGAGACAGTCGTGCTCCGCTCTCACCACCGTCAGAATATTTCTTCAGAGCTATCACCCCAAAGAAAAAAAAGCGCCGCACCACCACCGGGTGGGCTCGAACCTCCAACCTTTCGGTTAACAGCCGATCGCGCTAGCCAACTGCGCCACGGAGACAGCCGTGCTCCACTCTCACCATCATCAGAACATATCTTCAAAGCTATCAGCGCAAAGAAACAAGCAACACACCACTCCCGGGAGGGATCGAAACTCCAACCTTTCGGTTAACAGCCGATCGCGCTAGCCAATTGCGCCACGGAGACAGTCCTGCTCTACTCTCACCACCATCAGAACATTTCTTCAGAGCTATCATCGCAAAGAAAAAAGCAACAGACCACTCCCGGGAGGGCTCGAAACTCCAACCTTTCGGTCAACAGCCGATCGCGCTAGCCCATTGCGCCACGGAGACAGTCTTGCTCATCTCTCACCACCATCAGAACATATCATCAAAGCTATCAGCCCAAAGAAAAAAAACCACCGCACCACCACCGGGTGGGCTCGAACCTCTAACCTTTCGGTGAACAGCCAATCGCGCTAGCCAATTGCGCCACGGAGACAGTCCTGCTCCATTCTCACCACCATCATAACATATCTTCAAAGCTATCAGCACAAAGAAAAAAAAGCGCCGCACCACCACCGGGTGGGCTCGAACCTCAAACCTTTCGGTTAACAGCCGATCGCGCTAGCCAACTGCGCCACGGAGACAGCCGTGCTCCACTCTCACCATCATCAGAACATATCTTCAAAGCTATCAGCGCAAAGAAAAAAGCAAAATACCACTCCCGGGAGGGCTCGAACCTCCAACTTTTCGGTTAACAGCCGACCGCGCTGGCCAATTGCGCCACGGAGAAAGTCCCGCTCAACTCTCACCACAATTAGAACATATCTTCAAAGCTATCAGCCCAAAGAAAAAAACAGGTGCCGCACCACCACCGGGTGGGCTCGAACCTCCAACTTTTCGGTTAACAGCCGATCGCGCCAGCCAATTGCACCACGGGGACCTTCCTGCTCCACTCTTACCACCGTCAGACCATTTCTTCAGAGCTATCACCCCAAAGAAAAAAAAAGCGCCGCACCACCACCGGGTGGGCTCGAACCTCCAACTTTTCGGTTAACAGCCGATCGCGCTAGCCAATTGCCCCACGGAGACAGTCGTGCTCCACTCTCACCACCGTCAGAACATTTCTTCAGAGCTATCACCCCAAAGAAAAAAAAAGCGCCGCACCACCACCGGTTGGGCTAGAACCTCCAACCTTTAGGTTAACAGCCGATCGCGCTAGTCAATTGCGCCACGAAGACAGTCCTGCTCCGTTCTCACCACCATCAGAACATATCTTCAAAGCTATTACCGCAAAGAAAAAAGCAACACACCACTCCCGGGAGGGCTCAAAACTCCAACCTTTCGGTTAACAGCAAATCGAGCTAGCCCAATGCGCCACGGAGACAGTCTTGCTCCACTCTCACCACCATCAGAACATATCTTCAAAGCTATCATCGCAAAGAAAAAAGCAACACAGCACTCCCGGGAGGGCTCGAAACTCCAATCTTTCGGTCAACAGCCGATCGCGCTAGCCCATTGCGCCACGGAGACAGTCTTGTTCATCTCTCACCACCATCAGAACATATCATCAAAGCTATCAGCCCAAAGAAAAAAAAGCACCGCACCACCAACGGGTGGGCTCGAACCTCCAACTTTTCGGTTAACAGCCGATCGCGCTGGCCAATTGCGCCACGGAGACAGTCCTGCTCCACTCTCACCACAATTAGAACATATCTTCAAAGCTATCAGCCCAAAGAAAAAAAAGCGCCGCACCACCACTTGTGGGCTCGAACCTCCAACCTTTCGGTTAACAGCAGATCGCGCTAGCCAATTGCGCCTTGGAGACAATCGTGCTCCACTCTCACCACCATCAGAACATATCTTCAAAGCTATCAGCGCAAAGAAAAAAAAAGCGCCGCACCACCAACGGGTGGGCTCGAACCTCCAACTTTTCGGTTAACAGCCGATCGCGCTGGCCAATTGCGCCACGGAGACAGTCCTGCTCCACTCTCACCACAATTAGAACATATCTTTAAAGCTATCAGCCCAA
This sequence comes from Rhipicephalus microplus, assembly GCF_043290135.1. Classification (NCBI taxonomy): domain Eukaryota; kingdom Metazoa; phylum Arthropoda; class Arachnida; order Ixodida; family Ixodidae; genus Rhipicephalus; species Rhipicephalus microplus. The sequence goes on from NW_027464602.1 coordinate 3,981,763, forward strand.
AGAAAAAAAAAGCGCCGTACCACCACTTGTGGGCTCGAACCTCCAACCTTTCGGTTAACAGCAGATCGCGCTAGCCAATTGCGCCACGGAGACAATCGTGCTCCACTCTCACCACCATCAGAACATATCTTCAAAGCTATCAGCGCAAAGAAAAAAGCAAAACACCACTCCCGGGAGGGCTCGAACCTCAAACTTTTCGGTTAACAGCCGATCGCGCTGGCCAATTGCGCCACGGAAAAAGTCCTACTCAACTCTCACCACAATTAGAACATATCTTCAAAGCTATCAGCCCAAAGAAAAAAAAAGCGCCGCACCACCACCGGGTGGGCTCGAACCTCTAAATTTTCGGTTAACGGCCGATGGCGCTAGCCAATTGCGCCACGGGGACCGTCCTGCTCCACTCTCACCACCGTCAGACCATTTCCTTAGAGCTATCACTCCAAAGAAAAAAAAGCGCCGCACCACCACCAGGTGGGCTCGAACCTCCAACCTTTCGGTTAACAGCCGATCGCGCTAGCCACTTGCCCCACGGAGACAGTCGTGCTCCGCTCTCACCACCGTCAGAACATTTCTTCAGAGCTATCACCCCAAAGAAAAAAAAAGTTCCGCACCACCACCGGTTGGGCTAGAACCTCCAACCTTTCGGTTAACAGCCAATCGCGCTAGCCAATGGCGCCACGAAGACAGTCCTGCTCCACTCTCACCACCATCAGAACATATCTTCAAAGCTATCAGCACAAAGAAAAAAAAGCGCCGCACCACCACCGGGTGGGCTCGAACCTCCAACCTTTCGGTTAACAGCCGATCGCGCTAGCCAACTGCGCCACGGAGACAGCCGTGCTCCACTCTCACCATCATCAGAACATATCTTCAAAGCTATCAGCGCAAAGAAACAAGCAACACACCACTCCCGGGAGGGATCGAAACTCCAACCTTTCGGTTAACAGCCGATCGCGCTAGCCAATTGCGCCACGGAGACAGTCCTGCTCTACTCTCACCACCATCAGAACATTTCTTCAGAGCTATCATCGCAAAGAAAAAAGCAACAGACCACTCCCGGGAGGGCTCGAAACTCCAACCTTTCGGTCAACAGCCGATCGCGCTAGCCCATTGCGCCACGGAGACAGTCTTGCTCATCTCTCACCACCATCAGAACATATCATCAAAGCTATCAGCCCAAAGAAAAAAAACCACCGCACCACCACCGGGTGGGCTCGAACCTCTAACTTTCGGTGAACAGCCAATCGCGCTAGCCAATTGCGCCACGGAGACAGTCCTGCTCCATTCTCACCACCATCATAACATATCTTCAAAGCTATCAGCACAAAAAAAAAAAAGCGCCGCACCACCACCGGGTGGGCTCGAACCTCAAACCTTTCGGTTAACAGCCGATCGCGCTAGCCAACTGCGCCACGGAGACAGCCGTGCTCCACTCTCACCATCATCAGAACATATCTTCAAGGCTATCAGCGCAAAGAAAAAAGCAAAATACCACTCCCGGGAGGGCTCGAACCTCCAACTTTTCGGTTAACAGCCGACCGCGCTGGCCAATTGCGCCACGGAGAAAGTCCCGCTCAACTCTCACCACAATTAGAACATATCTTCAAAGCTATCAGCCCAAAGAAAAAAACAGGTGCCGCACCACCACCGGGTGGGCTCGAACCTCCAACTTTTCGGTTAACAGCCGATCGCGCCAGCCAATTGCACCACGGGGACCTTCCTGCTCCACTCTTACCACCGTCAGACCATTTCTTCAGAGCTATCACCCCAAAGAAAAAAAAAGCGCCGCACCACCACCGGGTGGGCTCGAACCTCCAACTTTTCGGTTAACAGCCGATCGCGCCAGCCAATTGCCCCACGGAGACAGTCGTGCTCCACTCTCACCACCGTCAGAACATTTCTTCAGAGCTATCACCCCAAAGAAAAAAAAAGCGCCGCACCACCACCGGTTGGGCTAGAACCTCCAACCTTTAGGTTAACAGCCGATCGCGCTAGTCAATTGCGCCACGAAGACAGTCCTGCTCCGTTCTCACCACCATCAGAACATATCTTCAAAGCTATTACCGCAAAGAAAAAAGCAACACACCACTCCCGGGAGGGCTCAAAACTCCAACCTTTCGGTTAACAGCAAATCGAGCTAGCCCAATGCGCCACGGAGACAGTCTTGCTCCACTCTCACCACCATCAGAACATATCTTCAAAGCTATCGTCGCAAAGAAAAAAGCAACACAGCACTCCCGGGAGGGCTCGAAACTCCAATCTTTCGGTCAACAGCCGATCGCGCTAGCCCATTGCGCCACGGAGACAGTCTTGTTCATCTCTCACCACCATCAGAACATATCATCAAAGCTATCAGCCCAAAGAAAAAAAAGCACCGCACCACCAACGGGTGGGCTCGAACCTCCAACTTTTCGGTTAACAGCCGATCGCGCTGGCCAATTGCGCCACGGAGACAGTCCTGCTCCACTCTCACCACAATTAGAACATATCTTCAAAGCTATCAGCCCAAAGAAAAAAAAGCGCCGCACCACCACTTGTGGGCTCGAACCTCCAACCTTTCGGTTAACAGCAGATCGCGCTAGCCAATTGCGCCTTGGAGACAATCGTGCTCCACTCTCACCACCATCAGAACATATCTTCAAAGCTATCAGCGCAAAGAAAAAAAAAGCGCCGCACCACCAACGGGTGGGCTCGAACCTCCAACTTTTCGGTTAACAGCCGATCGCGCTGGCCAATTGCGCCACGGAGACAGTCCTGCTCCACTCTCACCACAATTAGAACATATCTTTAAAGCTATCAGCCCAAAGAAAAAAAAAGCGCCGTACCACCACTTGTGGGCTCGAACCTCCAACCTTTCGGTTAACAGCAGATCGCGCTAGCCAATTGCGCCACGGAGACAATCGTGCTCCACTCTCACCACCATCAGAACATATCTTTAAAGCTATCAGCGCAAAGAAAAAAAAGCGCGGCACCACCACCGGGTGGGCTCGAACCTCCAACCTTTCGGTTAACAGCCGATCGCGCAAGCCAATTTCGCCACGGAGACAGTCCTGCTCCACTCTCACCACCATCAGAACATATCTTCAAAGGTATCAGTCCAAAGAAAAAAAAGTGCCGCACCACCACTTGGTGGGCTCGAACCTCCGACTTTTCGGTTAACAGCCCATCGCGCTAGCCAATTTCGCCACGGAGACAGTCCTGCTCCACTCTCACCACCGTCAGAACATTTATTCAGAATTATCACCCCAAAGAAAAAAAGCGCCGCATCACCACCGATTGGGCTCGAACCTCCAGCCTTTCGGTTAACAGCCGATCGCGTTAGCCAATTGTGCCACGAAGACTGTCCTGCTCCACTCTCACCACCATCAGAACATATCTTCAAAGCTATTACCGCAAAGAAAAAAGCAACACACCACTCCTGGGAGGGCTCGAGACTCCAACCTTTCGGTTAACAGCCGGTCGCGCTGGCCCATTGCGCCACGGGGACAGTCTTGCTCCACTCTCACCACCATCAGAACATACCTTCAAAGCTATCAGCGCAAAGAAAAAAGCAACACACCACTCCCGGGAGGGCTCGAAACTCCAACCTTTCGGTCAACAGCCGATCGCGCTAGCCCATTGCGCCACGGAGACAGTCTTGCTCCCTTCTCACCACCAACAGAACATAACTTCAAAGCTATCAGCCCAAAGAAAAAAAGAGCACCGCACCACCACCGGGTGGGCTCGAACCTCCAACCTTTCGGTTAACAGCCGATCGCGCTAGCCAATTGCGCCACGGAGACAGTCGTGCTCCACTCTCACCACCATCAGAACATATCTTCAAAGCTATCAGCGCAAAGAAAAAAGCAAAACACCACTCCCGGAAGGGCTCGAACCTCCAACTTTTCGGTTAACAGCCGATCGCGCTGGCCAATTGCGCCACGGACAAAGTCCTGCTCCACTCTAACCACCGTCAGACCATTTCTTCAGAGCTATCACCCCAAAGAAAAAAAAGCGCCGCACCACCACCGGGTGGGCTCGAACCTCCAACCTTTCGGTTAACAGCCGATCGCGCTAGCCAATTGCCCCACGGAGACAGTCGTGCTCCACTCTCACCACCGTCAGAACATTTCTTCAGAGCTATCACCCCAAAGAAAAAAAAGCGCCGCACCACCACCGGCTGGGCTAGAACCTCCAACCTTTCGGTTAACAGCCGATCGCGCTAGCCAATTGCGCCACGAAGACAGTCCTGCTCCACACTCACCACCATCAGAACATTACTTCAAAGCTATTACCGCAAAGAAAAAAGCAACACACCACTCCCGGGAGGGCTCAAAACTCCAACCTTTCGGTTAACAGCCGATCGCGCTAGCCCATTGCGCCACGGAGACAGTCTTGCTCCACTCTCACCACCATCAGAACATATCTTCAAAGCTATCTTCGCAAAGAAAAAAGCAACACACCACTCCCGGGAGGGCTCGAAACTCCAACCTTTCGGTCAACAGCCGATCGCGCAGGCCCATTGCGCCACGGAGACAGTCTTGCTCATCTCTCACCACCATCAGATCATATCATCAAAGCTATCAGCCCAAAGAAAAAAAAAGCACCGCACCACCACCGGGTGGGCTCGAACCTCCAAATTTTCGGTTAACAGCCGATCGCGCTGGCCAATTGCGCCACGGAGACAGTCCTGCTCCACTCTCACCACAATTAGAACATATCTTCAAAGCTCTCAGCCCAAAGAAAAAAAAGCGCCGCACCACCACCGGGTGGGCTCGAACCTCCAACCTTTCGGTTAACAGCAGATCGCGCTAGCCAATCGCGCCACGGAGACAATCGTGCTCCACTCTCACCACCATCAGAACATATCTTCAAAGCTATCAGCCCACAGAAAAAAAAGCGCCGCACCACCACCGGGAGAGCTCGAACCTTCAACTTTTCGGTTAACAGCCGATCGCGCTAGCCAATTGCGCCACGGAGACAGTCCTGCTCCACCCTCATCACCGTCAGAACATTTCTTCAGAGCTATCAGCTCAAAGAAAAAAAAGCGCTGCACCACCACCTAGTGGGCTCGAACCTCCAACCTTACGGTTAACAGCCGATCGCGCTAGCCAATTGCCCCACGGAGACAGTCCTGCTCCACTCTCACCACCATCAGAACATAACTTCAAAGCTATCAGCCCAAAGAAAAAAAAGCGCTGCACCACCACCGGGTGGGCTCGAACCTCCAACCTTTCGGTTAACAGCCGATCGCGCTAGCCAATTGCGCCACGGAAACAGTCGTGCTCCACTCTCACCACCATCAGAACATATCTTCAAAGCTATCAGCGCAAAGAAAAAAGCAAAACACCACTCCCGGAAGGGCTCGAACCTCCAACTTTTCGGTTAACAGCCGATCGCGCTGGCCAATTGCGCCACGGACAAAGTCCTGCTCCACTCTCACCACCGTCAGACCATTTCTTCAGAGCTATCGCCCCAAAGAAAAAAAAAGCACCGCACCTCCACCGGGTGGGCTCGAACCTCCAACCTTTCGGTTAACAGCCGCTCGCGCTAGCCAATTGCCCCAAGGAGACAGTCCTGCTCCACTCTCACCACCGTCAGAACATTTCTTCAGAGCTATCAGCCCAAAGAAAAAAAAGCGCCGCACCACCGCCGGTTGGGCTCGAACCTCCAACCGTTCGGTTAACAGCCGATCGCGCTAGCCAATTGCGCCTCGAAGACGTCCTGCTCCACTCTCACCACCATCAGAACATATCTTCAAAGCTATTACCGCAAAGAAAAAAGCAACACACCACTCCCGGGAGGGCTCGAAACTCCAACCTTTCGGTCAACAGCCGATCGCGCAGGCCCATTGCGCCACGGAGACAGTCTTGCTCATCTCTCACCACCATCAGATCATATCATCAAAGCTATCAGCCCAAAGAAAAAAAAAGCACCGCACCACCACCGGGTGGGCTCGAACCTCCAACTTTACGGTTAACAGCCGATCGCGCTGGCCAATTGCGCCACGGAGACAGTCCTGCTCCACTCTCACCACAATTAGAACATATCTTCAAAGCTATCAGCCCACAGAAAAAAAGCGCCGTACCACCACCGGGAGAGCTCGAACCTTCAACTTTTCGGTTAACAGCCGATCGTGCTTGCCAATTGCGCCACGGAGACAGGCCTGCTCCATCCTCACCACCGTCAGAGCATTTCTTCAGAGATATCAGCCCAAAGAAAAAAAAAAGCGCTGCACCACCACCGAGTGGGCTTGAACCTCCAACCTTACGGTTAACAGCCGATCGCGCTAGCCAATTGCCCCACGGAGACAGTCGTGCTCCACTCTCACCATCGTCAGAACATTTCTTCAGAGCTATCACCCCAAAGAAAAAAAAGCGCCGCACCACCGCCGGGTGGGCTCGAAACTCCAACATTTCGGTTAACAGCCGATCGCGCTAGCCAATCGCGCCACGGAGACAGTCCTGCTCCACTCTCACCACCATCGGAACATATCTTCAAAGCTATCAGCCCACAGAAAAAAAAGTGCCGCACAACCACCGGGTAGGCTCGAACCTCCAACTTTTCGGTTAACAGCCGATCGCGCTAGCCAATTGCGCCACGGAGACAGTCCTGCTCCACTGTCACCACTATAAGAACATATCTTCAAAGCTATCAGCCCAAAGAAAAAAAGCGCCGCACCACCACTGGGTGTGCTCGAACCTCCGACCTTTTGGTTAACAGCAGATCACGCTAGCCAATTGCGCCACGGAGACAGTCCTGCTCCACTCTCACCACCATCAGAACATACCTTCATAACTATCAGCCCACAGAAAAAAGCGCCGCACAACCACCGGGTAGGCTCGAACCTCCAACTTTTCGGTTAACAGCCGATCGCACTAGCCAATTGCACCTCGGAGACAGTACTGCTCCACTCTCACCACCATAAGAACATATCTTCAAAGCTATCCGCCCAAAGAAAAAAAAGCGCCGCACCACCACTGGGTGGGCTCGAACCTCCGACCTTTTGGTTTACAGCCGATCGCGCTAGCCAATTGCGCCACACAGACAGTCCTGCTCCACTCTCACCACCATCAGAACATAACTTCAAAGCTATCAGCCCAAAAAAAAGCGCCGCACCACCCCCGGGTGGGCTCGAACCTCCAAGTTTCCGGTTAACAGCCGATCACGCTAGCCAGTTGCGCCACGGAGACAGTCCTGCTCCACTCTCACCACCGTCAGAACATTTCTTCAGAGCTATCAGCCCAAAGAAAAAAAAGCGCTGCACCACTACCGGGTGGGCTCGAACCTCCAACCTTACGGTAACAGCCGATCGCGTTAGCCAATTGTGCCACGAAGACTGTCCTGCTCCACTCTCACCACCATCAGAACATATCTTCAAAGCTATTACCGCAAAGAAAAAAGCAACACACCACTCCTGGGAGGGCTCGAGACTCCAACCTTTCGGTTAACAGCCGGTCGCGCTGGCCCATTGCGCCACGGGGACAGTCTTGCTCCACTCTCACCACCATCAGAACATACCTTCAAAGCTATCAGCGCAAAGAAAAAAGCAACACACCACTCCCGGGAGGGCTCGAAACTCCAACCTTTCGGTCAACAGCCGATCGCGCTAGCCCATTGCGCCACGGAGACAGTCTTGCTCCCTTCTCACCACCAACAGAACATAACTTCAAAGCTATCAGCCCAAAGAAAAAAAGAGCACCGCACCACCACCGGGTGGGCTCGAACCTCCAACCTTTCGGTTAACAGCCGATCGCGCTAGCCAATTGCGCCACGGAGACAGTCGTGCTCCACTCTCACCACCATCAGAACATATCTTCAAAGCTATCAGCGCAAAGAAAAAAGCAAAACACCACTCCCGGAAGGGCTCGAACCTCCAACTTTTCGGTTAACAGCCGATCGCGCTGGCCAATTGCGCCACGGACAAAGTCCTGCTCCACTCTAACCACCGTCAGACCATTTCTTCAGAGCTATCACCCCAAAGAAAAAAAAGCGCCGCACCACCACCGGGTGGGCTCGAACCTCCAACCTTTCGGTTAACAGCCGATCGCGCTAGCCAATTGCCCCACGGAGACAGTCGTGCTCCACTCTCACCACCGTCAGAACATTTCTTCAGAGCTATCACCCCAAAGAAAAAAAAGCGCCGCACCACCACCGGCTGGGCTAGAACCTCCAACCTTTCGGTTAACAGCCGATCGCGCTAGCCAATTGCGCCACGAAGACAGTCCTGCTCCACACTCACCACCATCAGAACATTACTTCAAAGCTATTACCGCAAAGAAAAAAGCAACACACCACTCCCGGGAGGGCTCAAAACTCCAACCTTTCGGTTAACAGCCGATCGCGCTAGCCCATTGCGCCACGGAGACAGTCTTGCTCCACTCTCACCACCATCAGAACATATCTTCAAAGCTATCTTCGCAAAGAAAAAAGCAACACACCACTCCCGGGAGGGCTCGAAACTCCAACCTTTCGGTCAACAGCCGATCGCGCAGGCCCATTGCGCCACGGAGACAGTCTTGCTCATCTCTCACCACCATCAGATCATATCATCAAAGCTATCAGCCCAAAGAAAAAAAAAGCACCGCACCACCACCGGGTGGGCTCGAACCTCCAAATTTTCGGTTAACAGCCGATCGCGCTGGCCAATTGCGCCACGGAGACAGTCCTGCTCCACTCTCACCACAATTAGAACATATCTTCAAAGCTCTCAGCCCAAAGAAAAAAAAAGCGCCGCACCACCACCGGGTGGGCTCGAACCTCCAACCTTTCGGTTAACAGCAGATCGCGCTAGCCAATCGCGCCACGGAGACAATCGTGCTCCACTCTCACCACCATCAGAACATATCTTCAAAGCTATCAGCCCACAGAAAAAAAAGCGCCGCACCACCACCGGGAGAGCTCGAACCTTCAACTTTTCGGTTAACAGCCGATCGCGCTAGCCAATTGCGCCACGGAGACAGTCCTGCTCCACCCTCATCACCGTCAGAACATTTCTTCAGAGCTATCAGCTCAAAGAAAAAAAAGCGCTGCACCACCACCTAGTGGGCTCGAACCTCCAACCTTACGGTTAACAGCCGATCGCGCTAGCCAATTGCCCCACGGAGACAGTCCTGCTCCACTCTCACCACCATCAGAACATAACTTCAAAGCTATCAGCCCAAAGAAAAAAAAGCGCTGCACCACCACCGGGTGGGCTCGAACCTCCAACCTTTCGGTTAACAGCCGATCGCGCTAGCCAATTGCGCCACGGAAACAGTCGTGCTCCACTCTCACCACCATCAGAACATATCTTCAAAGCTATCAGCGCAAAGAAAAAAGCAAAACACCACTCCCGGAAGGGCTCGAACCTCCAACTTTTCGGTTAACAGCCGATCGCGCTGGCCAATTGCGCCACGGACAAAGTCCTGCTCCACTCTCACCACCGTCTGACCATTTCTTCAGAGCTATCGCCCCAAAGAAAAAAAAGCACCGCACCTCCACCGGGTGGGCTCGAACCTCCAACCTTTCGGTTAACAGCCGCTCGCGCTAGCCAATTGCCCCAAGGAGACAGTCCTGCTCCACTCTCACCACCGTCAGAACATTTCTTCAGAGCTATCAGCCCAAAGAAAAAAAAGCGCCGCACCACCGCCGGTTGGGCTCGAACCTCCAACCGTTCGGTTAACAGCCGATCGCGCTAGCCAATTGCGCCTCGAAGACGTCCTGCTCCACTCTCACCACCATCAGAACATATCTTCAAAGCTATTACCGCAAAGAAAAAAGCAACACACCACTCCCGGGAGGGCTCGAAACTCCAACCTTTCGGTCAACAGCCGATCGCGCAGGCCCATTGCGCCACGGAGACAGTCTTGCTCATCTCTCACCACCATCAGATCATATCATCAAAGCTATCAGCCCAAAGAAAAAAAAAGCACCGCACCACCACCGGGTGGGCTCGAACCTCCAACTTTACGGTTAACAGCCGATCGCGCTGGCCAATTGCGCCACGGAGACAGTCCTGCTCCACTCTCACCACAATTAGAACATATCTTCAAAGCTATCAGCCCACAGAAAAAAAGCGCCGTACCACCACCGGGAGAGCTCGAACCTTCAACTTTTCGGTTAACAGCCGATCGTGCTTGCCAATTGCGCCACGGAGACAGGCCTGCTCCATCCTCACCACCGTCAGAACATTTCTTCAGAGATATCAGCCCAAAGAAAAAAAAAGCGCTGCACCACCACCGAGTGGGCTTGAACCTCCAACCTTACGGTTAACAGCCGATCGCGCTAGCCAATTGCCCCACGGAGACAGTCGTGCTCCACTCTCACCATCGTCAGAACATTTCTTCAGAGCTATCACCCCAAAGAAAAAAAAGCGCCGCACCACCGCCGGGTGGGCTCGAAACTCCAACATTTCGGTTAACAGCCGATCGCGCTAGCCAATCGCGCCACGGAGACAGTCCTGCTCCACTCTCACCACCATCGGAACATATCTTCAAAGCTATCAGCCCACAGAAAAAAAAGTGCCGCACAACCACCGGGTAGGCTCGAACCTCCAACTTTTCGGTTAACAGCCGATCGCGCTAGCCAATTGCGCCACGGAGACAGTCCTGCTCCACTGTCACCACTATAAGAACATATCTTCAAAGCTATCAGCCCAAAGAAAAAAAGCGCCGCACCACCACTGGGTGTGCTCGAACCTCCGACCTTTTGGTTAACAGCAGATCACGCTAGCCAATTGCGCCACGGAGACAGTCCTGCTCCACTCTCACCACCATCAGAACATACCTTCATAACTATCAGCCCACAGAAAAAAGCGCCGCACAACCACCGGGTAGGCTCGAACCTCCAACTTTTCGGTTAACAGCCGATCGCACTAGCCAATTGCACCTCGGAGACAGTACTGCTCCACTCTCACCACCATAAGAACATATCTTCAAAGCTATCCGCCCAAAGAAAAAAAAGCGCCGCACCACCACTGGGTGGGCTCGAACCTCCGACCTTTTGGTTTACAGCCGATCGCGCTAGCCAATTGCGCCACACAGACAGTCCTGCTCCACTCTCACCACCATCAGAACATAACTTCAAAGCTATCAGCCCAAAAAAAAGCGCCGCACCACCCCCGGGTGGGCTCGAACCTCCAAGTTTCCGGTTAACAGCCGATCACGCTAGCCAGTTGCGCCACGGAGACAGTCCTGCTCCACTCTCACCACCGTCAGAACATTTCTTCAGAGCTATCAGCCCAAAGAAAAAAAAGCGCTGCACCACTACCGGGTGGGCTCGAACCTCCAACCTTACGGTAACAGCCGATCGCGCTGGCCAATTGCCCCACGGAGACAGTCGTGCTCCACTCTCACCATCGTCAGAACATTTCTTCAGAGCTATCACCCCAAAGAAAAAAAAGCGCCGCACCACCGCCGGTTGGGCTCGAACCTCCAACCGTTCGGTTAACAGCCGATCGCGCTAGCCAATTGCGCCTCGAAGACGTCCTGCTCCACTCTCACCACCATCAGAACATATCTTCAAAGCTATTACCGCAAAGAAAAAAGCAAAACACCACTCCTGGGAAGGCTCAAGACTCCAACCTTTCGGTTAACAGCCGATCGCGCTAGCCCATTGCGCCACGGAGGCAGTCTTGCTCCACTCTCACCATCATCAGAACATATCTTCAAAGCCATCAGCGCAAAGAAAAAAAAGCGTTGCACCACCACCGGGTGGGCTCGAACCTCCAACCTTTCGGCTAACAGCCGATCGCGCTAGCCCATTGCGCCATGAAGACAGTCTTGCTCCACTCTCACCACCATCAGAACATATCTTCAAAGCTATCAGCGCAAAGAAAAAAGCAACACACCACTCCCGGGAGGGCTCGAAACTCCAACCTTTCGGTCAACAGCCGATCGCGCTAGCCCATTGCGCCACGCAGACAGTCTTGCTCCCTTCTCACCACCATCAGAACATAACTTCAAAGCTATCAGCCCAAAAAAAAGCGCCGCACCACCCCCGGGTGGGCTCGAACCTCCAAATTTCCGGTTAACAGCCGATCACGCTAGCCAGTTGCGCCACGGAGACAGTCCTGCTCCACTCTCACCACCGTCAGAACATTTCTTCAGAGCTATCACCCCAAAGAAAAAAAAGCGCCGCACCACCACCGGGTGGGCTCGAACCTCCAACTTTTCGGTTAACAGCCGATCGCGCTAGCCAATTGCCCCACGGAGACAGTCGTGCTCCACTCTCACCACCGTCAGAACATTTCTTCAGAGCTATCACCCCAAAGAAAAAAAAAAGCGCCGCACCACCACCGGTTGGGCTAGAACCTCCAACCTTTCGGTTAACAGCCGATCGCGCTAGTCAATTGCGCCACGAAGACAGTCCTGCTCCGTTCTCACCACCATCAGAACATATCTTCAAAGCTATTACCGCAAAGAAAAAAGCAACACACCACTCCCGGGAGGGCTCAAAACTCCAACCTTTCGGTTAACAGCAAATCGAGCTAGCCCAATGCGCCACGGAGACAGTCTTGCTCCACTCTCACCACCATCAGAACATATCTTCAAAGCTATCATCGCAAAGAAAAAAGCAACACAGCACTCCCGGGAGGGCTCGAAACTCCAATCTTTCGGTCAACAGCCGATCGCGCTAGCCCATTGCGCCACGGAGACAGTCTTGTTCATCTCTCACCACCATCAGAACATATCATCAAAGCTATCAGCCCAAAGAAAAAAAAGCACCGCACCACCAACGGGTGGGCTCGAACCTCCAACTTTTCGGTTAACAGCCGATCGCGCTGGCCAATTGCGCCACGGAGACAGTCCTGCTCCACTCTCACCACAATTAGAACATATCTTCAAAGCTATCAGCCGAAAGAAAAAAAAGCTCCGCACCACCACTTGTGGGCTCGAACCTCCAACCTTTCGGTTAACAGCAGATCGCCCTAGCCAATTGCGCCGCGGAGACAATCGTGCTCCACTATCACCACCATCAGAACATATCTTCAAAGCTATCAGCGCAAAGAAAAAAAAAGCGCCGCACCACCAACGGGTGGGCTCGAACCTCCAACTTTTCGGTTAACAGCCGATCGCGCTGGCCAATTGCGCCACGGAGACAGTCCTGCTCCACTCTCACCACAATTAGAACATATCTTTAAAGCTATCAGCCCAAAGAAAAAAAAAGCGCCGTACCACCACTTGTGGGCTCGAACCTCCAACCTTTCGGTTAACAGCAGATCGCGCTAGCCAATTGCGCCACGGAGACAATCGTGCTCCACTCTCACCACCATCAGAACATATCTTTAAAGCTATCAGCGCAAAGAAAAAAAAGCGCGGCACCACCACCGGGTGGGCTCGAACCTCCAACCTTTCGGTTAACAGCCGATCGCGCAAGCCAATTTCGCCACGGAGACAGTCCTGCTCCACTCTCACCACCATCAGAACATATCTTCAAAGGTATCAGTCCAAAGAAAAAAAAGTGCCGCACCACCACTTGGTGGGCTCGAACCTCCGACTTTTCGGTTAACAGCCGATCGCGCTAGCCAATTTCGCCACGGAGACAGTCCTGCTCCACTCTCACCACCGTCAGAACATTTCTTCAGAGCTAGCAGCCCAAAGAAAAAAAAAGCGCTGCACCACCACCGGGTGGGCTCGAACCTCCAACATTACGGTTAACAGCCGATCGCGCTAGCCAATTGCCCCACGGAGACAGTCGTGCTCCACTCTCACCATCGTCAGAACATTTATTCAGAATTATCACCCCAAAGAAAAAAAAGCGCCGCATCACCACCGATTGGGCTCGAACCTCCAGCCTTTCGGTTAACAGCCGATCGCGTTAGCCAATTGTGCCACGAAGACTGTCCTGCTCCACTCTCACCACCATCAGAACATATCTTCAAAGCTATTACCGCAAAGAAAAAAGCAACACAGCACTCCCGGGAGGGCTCGAAACTCCAATCTTTCGGTCAACAGCCGATCGCGCTAGCCCATTGCGCCACGGAGACAGTCTTGTTCATCTCTCACCACCATCAGAACATATCATCAAAGCTATCAGCCCAAAGAAAAAAAAGCACCGCACCACCAACGGGTGGGCTCGAACCTCCAACTTTTCGGTTAACAGCCGATCGCGCTGGCCAATTGCGCCACGGAGACAGTCCTGCTCCACTCTCACCACAATTAGAACATATCTTCAAAGCTATCAGCCGAAAGAAAAAAAAGCTCCGCACCACCACTTGTGGGCTCGAACCTCCAACCTTTCGGTTAACAGCAGATCGCCCTAGCCAATTGCGCCACGGAGACAGTCCTGCTCCACTCTCACCACCATCAGAACATATCTTCAAAGGTATCAGTCCAAAGAAAAAAAAGTGCCGCACCACCACTTGGTGGGCTCGAACCTCCGACTTTTCGGTTAACAGCCGATCGCGCTAGCCAATTTCGCCACGGAGACAGTCCTGCTCCACTCTCACCACCGTCAGAACATTTCTTCAGAGCTAGCAGCCCAAAGAAAAAAAAAGCGCTGCACCACCACCGGGTGGGCTCGAACCTCCAACATTACGGTTAACAGCCGATCGCGCTAGCCAATTGCCCCACGGAGACAGTCGTGCTCCACTCTCACCATCGTCAGAACATTTATTCAGAATTATCACCCCAAAGAAAAAAAAGCGCCGCATCACCACCGATTGGGCTCAAAACTCCAACCTTTCGGTTAACAGCAAATCGAGCTAGCCCAATGCGCCACGGAGACAGTCTTGCTCCACTCTCACCACCATCAGAACATATCTTCAAAGCTATCATCGCAAAGAAAAAAGCAACACAGCACTCCCGGGAGGGCTCGAAACTCCAATCTTTCGGTCAACAGCCGATCGCGCTAGCCCATTGCGCCACGGAGACAGTCTTGTTCATCTCTCACCACCATCAGAACATATCATCAAAGCTATCAGCCCAAAGAAAAAAAAGCACCGCACCACCAACGGGTGGGCTCGAACCTCCAACTTTTCGGTTAACAGCCGATCGCGCTGGCCAATTGCGCCACGGAGACAGTCCTGCTCCACTCTCACCACAATTAGAACATATCTTCAAAGCTATCAGCCGAAAGAAAAAAAAGCTCCGCACCACCACTTGTGGGCTCGAACCTCCAACCTTTCGGTTAACAGCAGATCGCCCTAGCCAATTGCGCCGCGGAGACAATCGTGCTCCACTATCACCACCATCAGAACATATCTTCAAAGCTATCAGCGCAAAGAAAAAAAAAGCGCCGCACCACCAACGGGTGGGCTCGAACCTCCAACTTTTCGGTTAACAGCCGATCGCGCTGGCCAATTGCGCCACGGAGACAGTCCTGCTCCACTCTCACCACAATTAGAACATATCTTTAAAGCTATCAGCCCAAAGAAAAAAAAAGCGCCGTACCACCACTTGTGGGCTCGAACCTCCAACCTTTCGGTTAACAGCAGATCGCGCTAGCCAATTGCGCCACGGAGACAATCGTGCTCCACTCTCACCACCATCAGAACATATCTTTAAAGCTATCAGCGCAAAGAAAAAAAAGCGCGGCACCACCACCGGGTGGGCTCGAACCTCCAACCTTTCGGTTAACAGCCCATCGCGCTAGCCAATTGCGCCACGGAGACAGTCGTGCTCCACTCTCACCACCATCAGAACATATCTTCAAAGCTATCAGCGCAAAGAAAAAAGCAAAACACCACTCCCGGAAGGGCTCGAACCTCCAACTTTTCGGTTAACAGCCGATCGCGCTGGCCAATTGCGCCACGGACAAAGTCCTGCTCCACTCTCACCACCGTCAGACCATTTCTTCAGAGCTATCGCCCCAAAGAAAAAAAAAGCACCGCACCTCCACCGGGTGGGCTCGAACCTCCAACCTTTCGGTTAACAGCCGCTCGCGCTAGCCAATTGCCCCAAGGAGACAGTCCTGCTCCACTCTCACCACCGTCAGAACATTTCTTCAGAGCTATCAGCCCAAAGAAAAAAAAGCGCAGCACCACTACCGGGTGGGCTCGAACCTCCAACCTTACGGTAACAGCCGATCGCGCTGGCCAATTGCCCCACGGAGACAGTCGTGCTCCACTCTCACCATCGTCAGAACATTTCTTCAGAGCTATCACCCCAAAGAAAAAAAAGCGCCGCACCACCGCCGGTTGGGCTCGAACCTCCAACCGTTCGGTTAACAGCCGATCGCGCTAGCCAATTGCGCCTCGAAGACGTCCTGCTCCACTCTCACCACCATCAGAACATATCTTCAAAGCTATCAGCGCAAAGAAAAAAGCAAAACACCACTCCCGGAAGGGCTCGAACCTCCAACTTTTCGGTTAACAGCCGATTGCGCTGGCGAATTGCGCCACGGACAAAGTCCTGCTCCACTCTCACCACCGTCAGACCATTTCTTCAGAGCTATCGCCCCAAAGAAAAAAAAAGCACCGCACCTCCACCGGGTGGGCTCGAACCTCCAAATTTCCGGTTAACAGCTGATCACGCTAGCCAGTTGCGCCACGGAGACAGTCCTGCTCCACTCTCACCACCGTCAGAACATTTCTTCAGAGCTATCAGCCCAAAGAAAAAAAAGCGCTGCACCACTCCTGGGTGGGCTCGAACCTCCAACCTTACGGTAACAGCCGATCGCGCTGGCCAATTGCCCCACGGAGACAGTCGTGCTCCACTCTCACCATCGTCAGAACATTTCTTCAGAGCTATCACCCCAAAGAAAAAAAAGCGCCGCACCACCGCCGGTTGGGCTCGAACCTCCAACCGTTCGGTTAACAGCCGATCGCGCTAGCCAATTGCGCCTCGAAGGCGTCCTGCTCCACTCTCACCACCATCAGAACATATCTTCAAAGCTATTACCGCAAAGAAAAAAGCAACACACCACTCCCGGGAGGGCTCGAAACTCCAACCTTTCGGTCAACAGCCGATCGCGCAGGCCCATTGCGCCACGGAGACAGTCTTGCTCATCTCTCACCACCATCAGATCATATCTTCAAAGCTATCAGCCCAAAGAAAAAAAAAGCACCGCACCACCACCGGATGGGCTCGAACCTCCAACTTTACGGTTAACAGCCGATCGCGCTGGCCAATTGCGCCACGGAGACAGTCCTGCTCCACTCTCACCACAATTAGAACATATCTTCAAAGCTATCAGCCCACAGAAAAAAAGCGCCGTACCACCACCGGGAGAGCTCGAACCTTCAACTTTTCGGTTAACAGCCGATCGTGCTAGCCAATTGCGCCACGGAGACAGGCCTGCTCCATCCTCACCACCGTCAGAACATTTCTTCAGAGCTATCAGCCCAAAGAAAAAAAAAAGCGCTGCACCACCACCGAGTGGGCTCGAACCTCCAACCTTACGGTTAACAGCCGATCGCGCTAGCCAATTGCCCCACGGAGACAGTCGTGCTCCACTCTCACCATCGTCAGAACATTTCTTCAGAGCTATCACCCCAAAGAAAAAAAAGCGCCGCACCACCGCCGGGTGGGCTCGAAACTCCAACATTTCGGTTAACAGCCGATCGCGCTAGCCAATCGCGCCACGGAGACAGTCCTGCTCCACTCTCACCACCATCGGAACATATCTTCAAAGCTATCAGCCCACAGAAAAAAAAGCGCTGCACAACCACCGGGTAGGCTCGAACCTCCAACTTTTCGGTTAACAGCCGATCGCGCTAGCCAATTGCGCCACGGAGACAGTCCTGCTCCACTGTCACCACTATAAGAACATATCTTCAAAGCTATCAGCCCAAAGAAAAAAAGCGCCGCACCACCACTGGGTGTGCTCGAACCTCCGACCTTTTGGTTAACAGCAGATCACGCTAGCCAATTGCGCCACGGAGACAGTCCTGCTCCACTCTCACCACCATCAGAACATACCTTCAAAGCTATCAGCCCACAGAAAAAAGCGCCGCACAACCACCGGGTAGGCTCGAACCTCCAACTTTTCGGTTAACAGCCGATCGCACTAGCCAATTGCACCTCGGAGACAGTACTGCTCCACTCTCACCACCATAAGAACATATCTTCAAAGCTATCCGCCCAAAGAAAAAAAAGCGCCGCACCACCACTGGGTGGGCTCGAACCTCCGACCTTTTGGTTAACAGCCGATCGCGCTAGCCAATTGCGCCACACAGACAGTCCTGCTCCACTCTCACCACCATCAGAACATAACTTCAAAGCTATCAGCCCAAAAAAAAAGCGCCGCACCACCCCCGGGTGGGCTCGAACCTCCAAATTTCCGGTTAACAGCCGATCACGCTAGCCAGTTGCGCCACGGAGACAGTCCTGCTCCACTCTCACCACCATCAGAACATCTCTTCAAAGCTATCAGCCCACAGAAAAAAAAGCGCCGTACAACCACCGGGTAGGCTCGAACCTCAAACTTTTCGGTTAACAGCCGATCGCGCTAGCCAATTGCGCCTCGGAGACAGTCCTGCTCCACTCTCACCACCATAAGAACATATCTTCAAAGCTATCAGCCCAAAGAAAAAAAAAGCGCCGCACCACCACTGGGTGGGCTCGAACCTCCGACCTTTTGGTTAACAGCCGATCGCGCTAGCCAATTGCGCCACAAAGACAGTCCTGCTCCGCTCTCACCACCATCAGAACATAACTTCAAAGCTATCAGCCCAAAGAAAAAAAAGCGCCGCACCACTACCGGGTGGGCTCGAACCTCCAACTTTCCGGTTAACAGCCAATCACGCTAGCCAATTGCGCCACGGAGACAGACCTGCTTCACTCTCACCACCGTCAGAACATATCTTCAAAGGTATCAGTCCAAAGAAAAAAAAGTGCCGCACCACCACTTGGTGGGCTCGAACCTCCGACTTTTCGGTTAACAGCCGATCGCGCTAGCCAATTGCGCCACGGAGACAGTCCTGCTCCACTCTCACCACCGTCAGAACATTTCTTCAGAGCTAGCAGCCCAAAGAAAAAAAAAGCGCGGCACCACCACCGGGTGGGCTCGAACCTCCAACATTACGGTTAACAGCCGATCGCGCTAGCCAATTGCCCCACGGAGACAGTCGTGCTCCACTCTCACCATCGTCAGAACATTTATTCAGAATTATCACCCCAAAGAAAAAAAAGCGCCGCATCACCACCGATTGGGCTCGAACCTCCAACCTTTTGGTTAACAGCCGATCGCGCTAGCCAATTGTGCCACGAAGACTGTCCTGCTCCACTCTCACCACCATCAGAACATATCTTCAAAGCTATTACCGCAAAGAAAAAAGCAACACACCACTCCTGGGAGGGCTCGAGACTCCAACCTTTCGGTTAACAGCCGGTCGCGCTGGCCCATTGCGCCACAGGGACAGTCTTGCTCCACTCTCACCACCATCAGAACATATCTTCAAAGCTATCAGCGCAAAGAAAAAAGCAACACACCACTCCCGGGAGGGCTCGAAACTCCAACCTTTCGGTCAACAGCCGATCGCGCTAGCCCATTGCGCCACGGAGACAGTCTTGCTCCCTTCTCACCACCAACAGAACATAACTTCAAAGCTATCAGCCCAAAGAAAAAAGGAGCACCGCACCACCACCGGGTGGGCTCGAACCTCCAACCTTTCGGTTAACAGCCGATCGCGCTAGCCAATTGCGCCACGGAGACAGTCGTGCTCCACTCTCACCACCATCAGAACATATCTTCAAAGCTATCAGCGCAAAGAAAAAAGCAAAACACCACTCCCGGAAGGGCTCGAACCTCCAACTTTTCGGTTAACAGCCGATCGCGCTGGCCAATTGCGCCACGGACAAAGTCCTGCTCCACTCTAACCACCGTCAGACCATTTCTTCAGAGCTATCACCCCAAAGAAAAAAAAAGCGCCGCACCACCACCGGGTGGGCTCGAACCTCCAACCTTTCGGTTAACAGCCGATCGCGCTAGCGAATTGCCCCACGGAGACAGTCGTGCTCCACTCTCACCACCGTCAGAACATTTCTTCTGAGCTATCACCCCAAAGAAAAAAAAAGCGCCGCACCACCACCGGCTGGGCTAGAACCTCCAACCTTTCCGTTAACAGCCGATCGCGCTAGCCAATTGCGCCACGAAGACAGTCCTGCTCCACACTCACCACCATCAGAACATTACTTCAAAGCTATTACCGCAAAGAAAAAAGCAACACACCACTCCCGGGAGGGCTCAAAACTCCAACCTTTCGGTTAACAGCCGATCGCGCTAGCCCATTGCGCCACGGAGACAGTCTTGCTCCACTCTCACCACCATCAGAACATATCTTCAAAGCTATCATCGCAAAGAAAAAAGCAACACACCACTCCCGGGAGGGCTCGAAACTCCAACCTTTCGGTCAACAGCCGATCGCGCAGGCCCATTGCGCCACGGAGACAGTCTTGCTCTACTCTCACCACCATCAGAACATTTCTTCAGAGCTATCATCGCAAAGAAAAAAGCAACAGACCACTCCCGGGAGGGCTCGAAACTCCAACCTTTCGGTCAACAGCCGATCGCGCTAGCCCATTGCGCCACGGAGACAGTCTTGCTCATCTCTCACCACCATCAGAACATATCATCAAAGCTATCAGCCCAAAGAAAAAAAAGCGCCGCACCACCACCGGGTGGGCTCGAACCTCCAACCTTTCGGTTAACAGCCGATCGCGCTAGCCAACTGCGCCACGGAGACAGCCGTGCTCCACTCTCACCATCATCAGAACATATCTTCAAAGCTATCAGCGCAAAGAAAAAAGCAAAATACCACTCCCGGGAGGGCTCGAACCTCCAACTTTTCGGTTAACAGCCGACCGCGCTGGCCAATTGCGCCACGGAGAAAGTCCCGCTCAACTCTCACCACAATTAGAACATATCTTCAAAGCTATCAGCGCAAAGAAAAAAAAAGCGCCGCATCACCAACGGGTGGGCTCGAACCTCCAACTTTTCGGTTAACAGCCGATCGCGCTGGCCAATTGCGCCACGGAGACAGTCCTGCTCCACTCTCACCACAATTAGAACATATCTTTAAAGCTATCAGCCCAAAGAAAAAAAAAGCGCCGTACCACCACTTGTGGGCTCGAACCTCCAACCTTTCGGTTAACAGCAGATCGCGCTAGCCAATTGCGCCACGGAGACAATCGTGCTCCACTCTCACCACCATCAGAACATATCTTTAAAGCTATCAGCGCAAAGAAAAAAAAGCGCGGCACCACCACCGGGTGGGCTCGAACCTCCAACCTTTCGGTTAACAGCCGATCGCGCAAGCCAATTTCGCCACGGAGACAGTCCTGCTCCACTCTCACCATCGTCAGAACATTTATTCAGAATTATCACCCCAAAGAAAAAAAAGCGCCGCATCACCACCGATTGGGCTCGAACCTCCAGCCTTTCGGTTAACAGCCGATCGCGTTAGCCAATTGTGCCACGAAGACTGTCCTGCTCCACTCTCACCACCATCAGAACATATCTTCAAAGCTATTACCGCAAAGAAAAAAGCAACACACCACTCCTGGGAGGGCTCGAGACTCCAACCTTTCGGTTAACAGCCGGTCGCGCTGGCCCATTGCGCCACGGGGACAGTCTTGCTCCACTCTCACCACCATCAGAACATACCTTCAAAGCTATCAGCGCAAAGAAAAAAGCAACACACCACTCCCGGGAGGGCTCGAAACTCCAACCTTTCGGTCAACAGCCGATCGCGCTAGCCCATTGCGCCACGGAGACAGTCTTGCTCCCTTCTCACCACCAACAGAACATAACTTCAAAGCTATCAGCCCAAAGAAAAAAAGAGCACCGCACCACCACCGGGTGGGCTCGAACCTCCAACCTTTCGGTTAACAGCCGATCGCGCTAGCCAATTGCGCCACGGAGACAGTCGTGCTCCACTCTCACCACCATCAGAACATATCTTCAAAGCTATCAGCGCAAAGAAAAAAGCAAAACACCACTCCCGGAAGGGCTCGAACCTCCAACTTTTCGGTTAACAGCCGATCGCGCTGGCCAATTGCGCCACGGACAAAGTCCTGCTCCACTCTAACCACCGTCAGACCATTTCTTCAGAGCTATCACCCCAAAGAAAAAAAAAGCGCCGCACCACCACCGGGTGGGCTCGAACCTCCAACCTTTCGGTTAACAGCCGATCGCGCTAGCCAATTGCCCCACGGAGACAGTCGTGCTCCACTCTCACCACCGTCAGAACATTTCTTCAGAGCTATCACCCCAAAGAAAAAAAAAGCGCCGCACCACCACCGGCTGGGCTAGAACCTCCAACCTTTCGGTTAACAGCCGATCGCGCTAGCCAATTGCGCCACGAAGACAGTCCTGCTCCACACACACCACCATCAGAACATTACTTCAAAGCTATTACCGCAAAGAAAAAAGCAACACACCACTCCCGGGAGGGCTCAAAACTCCAACCTTTCGGTTAACAGCCGATCGCGCTAGCCCATTGCGCCACGGAGACAGTCTTGCTCCACTCTCACCACCATCAGAACATATCTTCAAAGCTATCATCGCAAAGAAAAAAGCAACACACCACTCCCGGGAGGGCTCGAAACTCCGACCTTTCGGTCAACAGCCGATCGCGCAGGCCCATTGCGCCACGGAGACAGTCTTGCTCATCTCTCACCACCATCAGATCATATCATCAAAGCTATCAGCCCAAAGAAAAAAAAGCACCGCACCACCACCGGGTGGGCTCGAACCTCCAACTTTTCGGTTAACAGCCGATCGCGCTGGCCAATTGCGCCACGGAGACAGTCCTGCTCCACTCTCACCACAATTAGAACATATCTTCAAAGCTCTCAGCCGAAAGAAAAAAAAGCGCCGCACCACCACCGGGTGGGCTCGAACCTCAAACCTTTCGGTTAACAGCAGATCGCGCTAGCCAATCGCGCCACGGAGACAATCGTGCTCCACTCTCACCACCATGAGAACATATCTTCAAAGCTATCAGCCCACAGAAAAAAAAGCGCCGCACCACCACCGGGAGAGCTCGAACCTTCAACTTTTCGGTTAACAGCCGATCGCGCTAGCCAATTGCGCCACGGAGACAGTCCTGCTCCACCCTCATCACCGTCAGAACATTTCTTCAGAGCTATCAGCCCAAAGAAAAAAAAGCGCTGCACCACCACCTAGTGGGCTCGAACCTCCAACCTTACGGTTAACAGCCGATCGCGCTAGCCAATTGCCCCACGGAGACAGTCCTGCTCCACTCTCACCACCATCAGAACATAACTTCAAAGCTATCAGCCCAAAGAAAAAAAAGCGCTGCACCACCACCGGGTGGGCTCGAACCTCCAACCTTTCGGTTAACAGCCGATCGCGCTAGCCAATTGCGCCACGGAGACAGTCGTGCTCCACTCTCACCACCATCAGAACATATCTTCAAAGCTATCAGCGCAAAGAAAAAAGCAAAACACCACTCCCGGAAGGGCTCGAACCTCCAACTTTTCGGTTAACAGCCGATCGCGCTGGCCAATTGCGCCACGGACTAAGTCCTGCTCCACTCTCACCACCGTCAGACCATTTCTTCAGAGCTATCGCCCCAAAGAAAAAAAAGCACCGCACCTCCACCGGGTGGGCTCGAACCTCCAACCTTTCGGTTAACAGCCGCTGGCGCTAGCCAATTGCCCCAAGGAGACAGTCGTGCTCCACTCTCACCACCGTCAGAACATTTCTTCAGAGCTATCACCCCAAAGAAAAAAGCAACACACCACTCCCGGGAGGGCTCAAAACTCCAACCTTTTGGTTAACAGCCGATCGCGCTAGCCCATTGCGCCACGGAGACAGTCTTGCTCCGCTCTCACCACCATCAGAACATATCTTCAAAGCTATCATCGCAAAGAAAAAAGCAACACACCACTCCCGGGAGGGCTCGAAACTCCAACCTTTCGGTCAACAGCCGATCGCGCAGGCCCATTGCGCCACGGAGACAGTCTTGCTCATCTCTCACCACCATCAGATCATATCATCAAAGCTATCAGCCCAAAGAAAAAAAAACACCGCACCACCACCGGGTGGACTCGAACCTCCAACTTTATGGTTAACAGCCGATCGCGCTGGCCAATTGCGCCACGGAGACAGTCCTGCTCCACTCTCACCACAATTAGAACATATCTTCAAAGCTATCAGCCCACAGAAAAAAAGCGCCGTACCACCACCGGGAGAGCTCGAACCTTCAACTTTTCGGTTAACAGCCGATCGTGCTAGCCAATTGCGCCACGGAGACAGGCCTGCTCCATCCTCACCACCGTGAGAACATTTCTTCAGAGCTATCAGCCCAAAGAAAAAAAAAAGCGCTGCACCACCACCGAGTGGGCTCGAACCTCCAACCTTACGGTTAACAGCCGATCGCGCTAGCCAATTGCCCCACGGAGACAGTCGTGCTCCACTCTCACCATCGTCAGAACATTTCTTCAGAGCTATCACCCCAAAGAAAAAAAAAAGCGCCGCACCACCGCCGGGTGGGCTCGAAACTCCAACATTTCGGTTAACAGCCGATCGCGCTAGCCAATCGCGCCACGGAGACAGTCCTGCTCCACTCTCACCACCATCGGAACATATCTTCATAGCTATCAGCCCACAGAAAAAAAAGCGCCGCACAACCACCGGGTAGTAGAACCTCCAACTTTTCGGTTAACAGCCGATCGCGCTAGCCAATTTCGCCACGGAGACACTCCTGCTCCACTGTCACCACTATAAGAACATATCTTCAAAGCTATCAGCCCAAAGAAAAAAAGCGCCGCACCACCACTGGGTGTGCTCGAACCTCCGACCTTTTGGTTAACAGCAGATCACGCTAGCCAATTGCGCCACGGAGACAGTCCTGCTCCACTCTCACCACCATCAGAACATATCTTCAAAGCTATCAGCCCACAGAAAAAAGCGCCGCACAACCACCGGGTAGGCTCGAACCTCCAACTTTTCGGTTAACAGCCGATCGCACTAGCCAATTGCACCTCGGAGACAGTACTGCTCCACTCTCACCACCATAAGAACATATCTTCAAAGCTATCCGCCCAAAGAAAAAAAAGCGCCGCACCACCACTGGGTGGGCTCGAACCTCCGACCTTTTGGTTAACAGCCGATCGCGCTAGCCAATTGCGCCACACAGACAGTCCTGCTCCACTCTCACCACCATCAGAACATAACTTCAAAGCTATCAGCCCAAAAAAAAAGCGCCGCACCACCCCCGGGTGGGCTCGAACCTCCAAGTTTCCGGTTAACAGCCGATCACGCTAGCCAGTTGCGCCACGGAGACAGTCCTGCTCCACTCTCACCACCGTCAGAACATTTCTTCAGAGCTATCAGCCCAAAGAAAAAAAAGCGCTGCACCACTACCGGGTGGGCTCGAACCTCCAACCTTACGGTAACAGCCGATCGCGCTGGCCAATTGCCCCACGGAGACAGTCGTGCTCCACTCTCACCATCGTCAGAACATTTCTTCAGAGCTATCACCCCAAAGAAAAAAAGCGCCGCACCACCGCCGGTTGGGCTCGAACCTCCAACCGTTCGGTTAACAGCCGATCGCGCTAGCCAATTGCGCCTCGAAGACGTCCTGCTCCACTCTCACCACCATCAGAACATATCTTCAAAGCTATTACCGCAAAGAAAAAAGCAAAACACCACTCCTGGGAGGGCTCAAGACTCCAACCTTTCGGTTAACAGCCGATCGCGCTAGGCCATTGCGCCACGGAGGCAGTCTTGCTCCACTCTCACCATCATCAGAACATATCTTCAAAGCCATCAGCGCAAAGAAAAAAAAGCGCTGCACCACCACCAGGTGGGCTCGAACCTCCAACCTTTCGGCTAACAGCCGATCGCGCTAGCCCATTGCGCCACGAAGACAGTCTTGCTCCACTCTCACCACCATCAGAACATATCTTCAAAGCTATCAGCGCAAAGAAAAAAGCAACACACCACTCCCGGGAGGGCTCGAAACTCCAACCTTTCGGTCAACAGCCGATCGCGCTAGCCCATTGCGCCACGCAGACAGTCTTGCTCCCTTCTCACCACCATCAGAACATAACTTCAAAGCTATCAGCCCAAAAAAAAAGCGCCGCACCACCCCCGGGTGGGCTCGAACCTCCAAATTTCCGGTTAACAACCCGATCACGCTAGCCAGTTGCGCCACGGAGACAGTCCTGCTCCACTCTCACCACCGTCAGAACATTTCTTCAGAGCTATCAGCCCAAAGAAAAAAAAGCGCTGCACCACTACCGGGTGGGCTCGAACCTCCAACCTTACGGTAACAGCCGATCGCGCTGGCCAATTGCCCCACGGAGACAGTCGTGCTCCACTCTCACCATCGTCAGAACATTTCTTCAGAGCTATCACCCCAAAGAAAAAAAAGCGCCGCACCACCGCCGGTTGGGCTCGAACCTCCAACCGTTCGGTTAAGAGCCGATCGCGCTAGCCAATTGCGCCTCGAAGACGTCCTGCTCCACTCTCACCACCATCAGAACATATCTTCAAAGGTATTACCGCAAAGAAAAAAGCAAAACACCACTCCTGGGAGGGCTCGAGACTCCAACCTTTCGGTTAACAGCCGATCGCGCTAGCCCATTGCGCCACGGAGGCAGTCTTGCTCCACTCTCACCATCATCAGAACATATCTTCAAAGCCATCAGCGCAAAGAAAAAAAAGCGCTGCACCACCACCGGGTGGGCTTGAACCTCCAACCTTTCGGTTAACAGCCGATCGCGCTAGCCCATTGCGCCACGAAGACAGTCTTGCTCCACTCTCACCACCATCAGAACATATCTTCAAAGCTATCAGCGCAAAGAAAAAAGCAACACACCACTCCCGGGAGGGCTCGAAACTCCAACCTTTCGGTCAACAGCCGATCGCGCTAGCCCATTGCGCCACGCAGACAGTCTTGCTCCCTTCTCACCACCATCAGAACATAACTTCAAAGCTATCAGCCCAAAGAAAAAAAAGCACCGCACCACCACCGGGTGGGCTCGAACCTCCAACCTTTCGGTTAACAGCCGATCGCGCTAGCCAATTGCGCCACAGAAACAGTCGTGCTCCACTCTCACCACCATCAGAGTATATCTTCAAAGCTATCAGCCCAAAGAAAAAAAAAGCGCCGCACCACCACCGGGTGGGCTATCCTCCAACTTTTCGGTTAACAGCCGATCGCGCTAGCCAATTGCGCCACGGGGACCGTCTTGCTCCACTCTCACCACCGTCAGACCATTTCTTTAGAGCTATCACTCCAAAGAAAAAAAAGCGCCGCACCACCACCGGGTGGGCTCGAACCTGCAACTTTCCGGTTAACAGCCGATCACGCTAGCCAATTGCGCCACGGAGACAGTCCTGCTCCACTCTCACCACCATCAGAACATATCTTCAAAGCTATCAGCCCACAGAAAAAAAAGCGCCGTACAACCACCGGGTAGGCTCGAACCTCAAACTTTTCGGTTAACAGCCGATCGCGCTAGCCAATTGCGCCTCGGAGACAGTCCTGCTCCACTCTCACCACCATAAGAACATATCTTCAAAGCTATCAGCCCAAAGAAAAAAAAGCGCCGCACCACCACTGGGTGGGCTCGAACCTCCGACCTTTTGGTTAACAGCCGATCGCGCTAGCCAATTGCGCCACAAAGACAGTCCTGCTCCGCTCTCACCACCATCAGAACATAACTTCAAAGCTATCATCCCAAAGAAAAAAAAGCGCCGCACCACTACCGGGTGGGCTCGAACCTCCAACTTTCCGGTTAACAGCCAATCGCGCTATCCAATTGCCCCACGGAGACAGTCGTGCTCCACTCTCACCATCGTCAGAACATTTATTCAGAATTATCACCCCAAAGAAAAAAAAGCGCCGCATCACCACCGATTGGGCTCGAACCTCCAACCTTTCGGTTAACAGCCGATCGCGCTAGCCAATTGTACCACGAAGACTGTCCTGCTCCACTCTCACCACCATCAGAACATATCTTCAAAGCTATTACCGCAAAGAAAAAAGCAACACACCACTCCTGGGAAGGCTCGAGACTCCAACCTTTCGGTTAACAGCCGGTCGCGCTGGCCCATTGCGCCACGGGGACAGTCTTGCTCCACTCTCACCACCATCAGAACATATCTTCAAAGCTATCAGCGCAAAGAAAAAAGCAACACACCACTCCCGGGAGGGCTCGAAACTCCAACCTTTCGGTCATCAGCCGATCGCGCTAGCCCATTGCGCCACGGAGACAGTCTTGCTCCCTTCTCACCACCAACAGAACATAACTTCAAAGCTATCAGCCCAAAGAAAAAAGGAGCACCGCACCACCACTGGGTGGGCTCGAACCTCCAACCTTTCGGTTAACAGCCGATCGCGCTAGCCAATTGCGCCACGGAGACAGTCGTGCTCCAATCTCACCACCATCAGAACATATCTTCAAAGCTATCAGCGCAAAGAAAAAAGCAAAACACCACTCCCGGAAGGGCTCGAACCTCCAACTTTTCGGTTAACAGCCGATCGCGCTGGCCAATTGCGCCACGGACAAAGTCCTGCTCCACTCTAACCACCGTCAGACCATTTCTTCAGAGCTATCACCCCAAAGAAAAAAAAAAGCGCCGCACCACCACCGGGTGGGCTCGAACCTCCAACCTTTCGGTTAACAGCCGATCGCGCTAGCCAATTGCCCCACGGAGACAGTCGTGCTCCACTCTCACCACCGTCAGAACATTTCTTCTGAGCTATCACCCCAAAGAAAAAAAAAGCGCCGCACCACCAACGGCTGGGCTAGAACCTCCAACCTTTCGGTTAACAGCCAATCGCGCTAGCCAATTGCGCCACGAAGACAGTCCTGCTCCACACTCACCACCATCAGAACATTACTTCAAAGCTATTACCGCAAAGAAAAAAGCAACACACCACTCCCGGGAGGGCTCAAAACTCCAACCTTTCGGTTAACAGCCGATCGCGCTAGCCCATTGCGCCACGGAGACAGTCTTGCTCCACTCTCACCACCATCAGAACACATCTTCAAAGCTATCATCGCAAAGAAAAAAGCAACACACCACTCCCGGGAGGGCTCGAAACTCCAACCTTTCGGTCAACAGCCGATCGCGCAGGCCCATTGCGCCACGGAGACAGTCTTGCTCATCTCTCACCACCATCAGAACATATCTTCAAAGCTATCAGCCCACAGAAAAAAGCGCCGCACAACCACCGGGTAGGCTCGAACCTCCAACGTTTCGGTTAACAGCCGATCGCACTAGCCAATTGCACCTCGGAGACAGTACTGCTCCACTCTCACCACCATAAGAACATATCTTCAAAGCTATCCGCCCAAAGAAAAAAAAGCGCCGCACCACCACTGGGTGGGCTCGAACCTCCGACCTTTTGGTTAACAGCCGATCGCGCTAGCCAATCGCGCCACGGAGACAGTCCTGCTCCACTCTCACCACCATCGGAACATATCTTCATAGCTATCAGCCCACAGAAAAAAAAGCGCCGCACAACCACCGGGTAGGCTCGAACCTCCAACTTTTCGGTTAACAGCCGATCGCACTAGCCAATTGCACCTCGGAGACAGTACTGCTCCACTCTCACCACCATAAGAACATATCTTCAAAGCTATCCGCCCAAAGAAAAAAAAGCGCCGCACCACCACTGGGTGGGCTCGAACCTCCGACCTTTTGGTTAACAGCCGATCGCGCTAGCCAATTGCGCCACACAGACAGTCCTGCTCCACTCTCACCACCATCAGAACATAACTTCAAAGCTATCAGCCCAAAAAAAAGCGCCGCACCACCCCCGGGTGGGCTCGAACCTCCAAGTTTCCGGTTAACAGCCGATCACGCTAGCCAGTTGCGCCACGGAGACAGTCCTGCTCCACTCTCACCACCGTCAGAACATTTCTTCAGAGATATCAGCCCAAAGAAAAAAAAGCGCTGCACCACTACCGGGTGGGCTCGAACCTCCAACCTTACGGTAACAGCCGATCGCGCTGGCCAATTGCCCCACGGAGACAGTCGTGCTCCACTCTCACCATCGTCAGAACATTTCTTCAGAGCTATCACCCCAAAGAAAAAAAGCGCCGCACCACCGCCGGTTGGGCTCGAACCTCCAACCGTTCGGTTAACAGCCGATCGCGCTAGCCAATTGCGCCTCGAAGACGTCCTGCTCCACTCTCACCACCATCAGAACATATCTTCAAAGCTATTACCGCAAAGAAAAAAGCAAAACACCACTCCTGGGAGGGCTCAAGACTCCAACCTTTCGGTTAACAGCCGATCGCGCTAGGCCATTGCGCCACGGAGGCAGTCTTGCTCCACTCTCACCATCATCAGAACATATCTTCAAAGCCATCAGCGCAAAGAAAAAAAAGCGCTGCACCACCACCAGGTGGGCTCGAACCTCCAACCTTTCGGCTAACAGCCGATCGCGCTAGCCCATTGCGCCACGAAGACAGTCTTGCTCCACTCTCACCACCATCAGAACATATCTTCAAAGCTATCAGCGCAAAGAAAAAAGCAACACACCACTCCCGGGAGGGCTCGAAACTCCAACCTTTCGGTCAACAGCCGATCGCGCTAGCCCATTGCGCCACGCAGACAGTCTTGCTCCCTTCTCACCACCATCAGAACATAACTTCAAAGCTATCAGCCCAAAAAAAAAGCGCCGCACCACCCCCGGGTGGGCTCGAACCTCCAAATTTCCGGTTAACAACCCGATCACGCTAGCCAGTTGCGCCACGGAGACAGTCCTGCTCCACTCTCACCACCGTCAGAACATTTCTTCAGAGCTATCAGCCCAAAGAAAAAAAAGCGCTGCACCACTACCGGGTGGGCTCGAACCTCCAACCTTACGGTAACAGCCGATCGCGCTGGCCAATTGCCCCACGGAGACATTCGTGCTCCACTCTCACCATCGTCAGAACATTTCTTCAGAGCTATCACCCCAAAGAAAAAAAAGCGCCGCACCACCGCCGGTTGGGCTCGAACCTCCAACCGTTCGGTTAACAGCCGATCGCGCTAGCCAATTGCGCCTCGAAGACGTCCTGCTCCACTCTCACCACCATCAGAACATATCTTCAAAGGTATTACCGCAAAGAAAAAAGCAAAACACCACTCCTGGGAGGGCTCGAGACTCCAACCTTTCGGTTAACAGCCGATCGCGCTAGCCCATTGCGCCACGGAGGCAGTCTTGCTCCACTCTCACCATCATCAGAACATATCTTCAAAGCCATCAGCGCAAAGAAAAAAAAGCGCTGCACCACCACCGGGTGGGCTCGAACCTCCAACCTTTCGGTTAACAGCCGATCGCGCTAGCCCATTGCGCCACGAAGACAGTCTTGCTCCACTCTCACCACCATCAGAACATATCTTCAAAGCTATCAGCGCAAAGAAAAAAGCAACACACCACTCCCGGGAGGGCTCGAAACTCCAACCTTTCGGTCAACAGCCGATCGCGCTAGCCCATTGCGCCACGCAGACAGTCTTGCTCCCTTCTCACCACCATCAGAACATAACTTCAAAGCTATCAGCCCAAAGAAAAAAAAGCACCGCACCACCACCGGGTGGGCTCGAACCTCCAACCTTTCGGTTAACAGCCGATCGCGCTAGCCAATTGCGCCACAGAAACAGTCGTGCTCCACTCTCAACACCATCAGAGTATATCTTCAAAGCTATCAGCCCAAAGAAAAAAAAAGCGCCGCACCACCACCGGGTGGGCTATCCTCCAACTTTTCGGTTAACAGCCGATCGCGCTAGCCAATTGCGCCACGGGGACCGTCTTGCTCCACTCTCACCACCGTCAGACCATTTCTTTAGAGCTATCACTCCAAAGAAAAAAAAGCGCCGCACCACCACCGGGTGGGCTCGAACCTGCAACTTTCCGGTTAACAGCCGATCACGCTAGCCAATTGCGCCACGGAGACAGTCCTGCTCCACTCTCACCACCATCAGAACATATCTTCAAAGCTATCAGCCCACAGAAAAAAAAGCGCCGTACAACCACCGGGTAGGCTCGAACCTCAAACTTTTCGGTTAACAGCCGATCGCGCTAGCCAATTGCGCCTCGGAGACAGTCCTGCTCCACTCTCACCACCATAAGAACATATCTTCAAAGCTATCAGCCCAAAGAAAAAAAAGCGCCGCACCACCACTGGGTGGGCTCGAACCTCCGACCTTTTGGTTAACAGCCGATCGCGCTAGCCAATTGCGCCACAAAGACAGTCCTGCTCCGCTCTCACCACCATCAGAACATAACTTCAAAGCTATCATCCCAAAGAAAAAAAAGCGCCGCACCACTACCGGGTGGGCTCGAACCTCCAACTTTCCGGTTAACAGCCGATCGCGCTATCCAATTGCCCCACGGAGACAGTCGTGCTCCACTCTCACCATCGTCAGAACATTTATTCAGAATTATCACCCCAAAGAAAAAAAAGCGCCGCATCACCACCGATTGGGCTCGAACCTCCAACCTTTCGGTTAACAGCCGATCGCGCTAGCCAATTGTACCACGAAGACTGTCCTGCTCCACTCTCACCACCATCAGAACATATCTTCAAAGCTATTACCGCAAAGAAAAAAGCAACACACCACTCCTGGGAGGGCTCGAGACTCCAACCTTTCGGTTAACAGCCGGTCGCGCTGGCCCATTGCGCCACGGGGACAGTCTTGCTCCACTCTCACCACCATCAGAACATATCTTCAAAGCTATCAGCGCAAAGAAAAAAGCAACACACCACTCCCGGGAGGGCTCGAAACTCCAACCTTTCGGTCAACAGCCGATCGCGCTAGCCCATTGCGCCACGGAGACAGTCTTGCTCCCTTCTCACCACCAACAGAACATAACTTCAAAGCTATCAGCCCAAAGAAAAAAGGAGCACCGCACCACCACCGGGTGGGCTCGAACCTCCAACCTTTCGGTTAACAGCCGATCGCGCTAGCCAATTGCGCCACGGAGACAGTCGTGCTCCACTCTCACCACCATCAGAACATATCTTCAAAGCTATCAGCGCAAAGAAAAAAGCAAAACACCACTCCCGGAAGGGCTCGAACCTCCAACTTTTCGGTTAACAGCCGATCGCGCTGGCCAATTGCGCCACGGAAAAAGTCCTGCTCCACTCTAACCACCGTCAGACCATTTCTTCAGAGCTATCACCCCAAAGAAAAAAAAAGCGCCGCACCACCACCGGGTGGGCTCGAACCTCCAACCTTTCGGTTAACAGCCGATCGCGCTAGCCAATTGCCCCACGGAGACAGTCGTGCTCCACTCTCACCACCGTCAGAACATTTCTTCTGAGCTATCACCCCAAAGAAAAAAAAAGCGCCGCACCACCAACGGCTGGGCTAGAACCTCCAACCTTTCGGTTAACAGCCAATCGCGCTAGCCAATTGCGCCACGAAGACAGTCCTGCTCCACACTCACCACCATCAGAACATTACTTCAAAGCTATTACCGCAAAGAAAAAAGCAACACACCACTCCCGGGAGGGCTCAAAACTCCAACCTTTCGGTTAACAGCCGATCGCGCTAGCCCATTGCGCCACGGAGACAGTCTTGCTCCACTCTCACCACCATCAGAACACATCTTCAAAGCTATCATCGCAAAGAAAAAAGCAACACACCACTCCCGGGAGGGCTCGAAACTCCAACCTTTCGGTCAACAGCCGATCGCGCAGGCCCATTGCGCCACGGAGACAGTCTTGCTCATCTCTCACCACCATCAGATCATATCATCAAAGCTATCAGCCCAAAGAAAAAAAAAAGCACCGCACCACCACCGGGTGGGCTCGAACCTCCAACTTTTCGGTTAACAGCCGATCGCGCTGGCCAATTGCGCCACGGAGACAGTCCTGCTCCACTCTCACCACAATTAGAACATATCTTCAAAGCTCTCAGCCCAAAGAAAAAAAAGCGCCGCACCACCACCGGGTGGGCTCGAACCTCCAACCTTTCGGTTAACAGCAGATCGCGCTAGCCAATCGCGCCACGGAGACAATCGTGCTCCACTTTCACCACCATCAGAACATATCTTCAAAGCTATCAGCCCACAGAAAAAAAAGCGCCGCACCACCACCGGGAGAGCTCGAACCTTCAACTTTTCGGTTAACAGCCGATCGCGCTAGCCAATTGCGCCACGGAGACAGTCCTGCTCCACCCTCATCACCGTCAGAACATTTCTTCAGAGCTATCAGCCCAAAGAAAAAAAGCGCTGCACCACCACCTAGTGGGCTCGAACCTCCAACCTTACGGTTAACAGCCGATCGCGCTAGCCAATTGCCCCACGGAGACAGTCCTGCTCCACTCTCAGCACCATCAGAACATAACTTCAAAGCTATCAGCCCAAAGAAAAAAAAGCGCTGCACCACCACCGGCTGGGCTAGAACCTCCAACCTTTCGGTTAACAGCCGATCGCGCTAGCCAATTGCGCCACGAAGACAGTCCTGCTCCACACTCACCACCATCAGAACATATCTTCAAAGCTATTACCGCAAAGAAAAAAGCAACACACCACTCCCGGGAGGGCTCAAAACTCCAACCTTTTGGTTAACAGCTGATCGTGCTAGCCCATTGCGCCACGGAGACAGTCTTGCTCCGCTCTCACCACCATCAGAACATATCTTCAAAGCTATCATCGCAAAGAAAAAAGCAACACACCACTCCCGGGAGGGCTCGAAACTCCAACCTTTCGGTCAACAGCCGATCGCGCAGGCCCATTGCGCCACGGAGACAGTCTTGCTCATCTCTAACCACCATCAGATCATATCATCAAAGCTATCAGCCCAAAGAAAAAAAAAAGCACCGCACCACCACCGGGTGGGCTCGAACCTCCAACTTTACGGTTAACAGCCGATCGCGCTGGCCAATTGCGCCACGGAGACAGTCCTGCTCCACTCTCACCACAATTAGAACATATCTTCAAAGCTATTAGCCCAAAGAAAAAAAAAGCGCCGCACCACCACCGGGTGGGCTCGAACCTCCAACCTTTCGGTTAACAGCAGATCGCGCTAGCCAATCGCGCCACGGAGACAATCGTGCTCCACTCTCACCACCATCAGAACATATCTTCAAAGCTATCAGCCCACAGAAAAAAAGCGCCGTACCACCACCGGGAGAGCTCGAACCTTCAACTTTTCGGTTAACAGCCGATCGTGCTAGCCAATTGCGCCACGGAGACAGGCCTGCTCCATCCTCACCACCGTCAGAACATTTCTTCAGAGCTATCAGCCCAAAGAAAAAAAAAGCGCTGCACCACCACCGAGTGGGCTCGAACCTCCAACCTTACGGTTAACAGCCGATCGCGCTAGCCAATTGCCCCACGGAGACAGTCGTGCTCCACTCTCACCACCGTCAGAACATTTCTTCTGAGCTATCACCCCAAAGAAAAAAAAAAGCGCCGCACCACCAATGGCTGGGCTAGAACCTCCAACCTTTCGGTTAACAGCCGATCGCGCTAGCCAATTGCGCCACGAAGACAGTCCTGCTCCACACTCACCACCATCAGAACATTACTTCAAAGCTATTACCGCAAAGAAAAAAGCAACACACCACTCCCGGGAGGGCTCAAAACTCCAACCTTTCGGTTAACAGCCGATCGCGCTAGCCCATTGCGCCACGGAGACAGTCTTGCTCCACTCTCACCACCATCAGAACACATCTTCAAAGCTATCATCGCAAAGAAAAAAGCAACACACCACTCCCGGGAGGGCTCGAAACTCCAACCTTTCGGTCAACAGCCGATCGCGCAGGCCCATTGCGCCACGGAGACAGTCTTGCTCATCTCTCACCACCATCAGATCATATCATCAAAGCTATCAGCCCAAAGAAAAAAAAAAGCACCGCACCACCACCGGGTGGGCTCGAACCTCCAACTTTTCGGTTAACAGCCGATCGCGCTGGCCAATTGCGCCACGGAGACAGTCCTGCTCCACTCTCACCACAATTAGAACATATCTTCAAAGCTCTCAGCCCAAAGAAAAAAAAGCGCCGCACCACCACCGGGTGGGCTCGAACCTCCAACCTTTCGGTTAACAGCAGATCGCGCTAGCCAATCGTGCCACGGAGACAATCGTGCTCCACTTTCACCACCATCAGAACATATCTTCAAAGCTATCAGCCCACAGAAAAAAAAGCGCCGCACCACCACCGGGAGAGCTCGAACCTTCAACTTTTCGGTTAACAGCCGATCGCGCTAGCCAATTGCGCCACGGAGACAGTCCTGCTCCACCCTCATCACCGTCAGAACATTTCTTCAGAGCTATCAGCCCAAAGAAAAAAAAGCGCTGCACCACCACCTAGGGGGCTCGAACCTCCAACCTTACGGTTAACAGCCGATCGCGCTAGCCAATTGCCCCACGGAGACAGTCCTGCTCCACTCTCAGCACCATCAGAACATAACTTCAAAGCTATCAGCCCAAAGAAAAAAAAGCGCTGCACCACCACCGGCTGGGCTAGAACCTCCAACCTTTCGGTTAACAGCCGATCGCGCTAGCCAATTGCGCCACGAAGACAGTCCTGCTCCACACTCACCACCATCAGAACATATCTTCAAAGCTATTACCGCAAAGAAAAAAGCAACACACCACTCCCGGGAGGGCTCAAAACTCCAACCTTTTGGTTAACAGCTGATCGTGCTAGCCCATTGCGCCACGGAGACAGTCTTGCTCCGCTCTCACCACCATCAGAACATATCTTCAAAGCTATCATCGCAAAGAAAAAAGCAACACACCACTCCCGGGAGGGCTCGAAACTCCAACCTTTCGGTCAACAGCCGATCGCGCAGGCCCATTGCGCCACGGAGACAGTCTTGCTCATCTCTCACCACCATCAGATCATATCATCAAACCTATCAGCCCAAAGAAAAAAAAAAGCACCGCACCACCACCGGGTGGGCTCGAACCTCCAACTTTACGGTTAACAGCCGATCGCGCTGGCCAATTGCGCCACGGAGACAGTCCTGCTCCACTCTCACCACAATTAGAACATATCTTCAAAGCTATTAGCCCAAAGAAAAAAAAAGCGCCGCACCACCACCGGGTGGGCTCGAACCTCCAACCTTTCGGTTAACAGCAGATCGCGCTAGCCAATCGCGCCACGGAGACAATCGTGCTCCACTCTCACCACCATCAGAACATATCTTCAAAGCTATCAGCCCACAGAAAAAAAGCGCCGTACCACCACCGGGAGAGCTCGAACCTTCAACTTTTCGGTTAACAGCCGATCGTGCTAGCCAATTGCGCCACGGAGACAGGCCTGCTCCATCCTCACCACCGTCAGAACATTTCTTCAGAGCTATCAGCCCAAAGAAAAAAAAAGCGCTGCACCACCA
Organism: Rhipicephalus microplus; assembly: GCF_043290135.1. NCBI lineage: Eukaryota > Metazoa > Arthropoda > Arachnida > Ixodida > Ixodidae > Rhipicephalus > Rhipicephalus microplus. The sequence goes on from NW_027464602.1 coordinate 4,018,934, forward strand.
CCGAGTGGGCTCGAACCTCCAACCTTACGGTTAACAGCCGATCGCGCTAGCCAATTGCCCCACGGAGACAGTCGTGCTCCACTCTCACCATCGTCAGAACATTTCTTCAGAGCTATCACCCCAAAGAAAAAAAAGCGCCGCACCACCACCAGTTGGGCTCGAACCTCCAACCTTTCGGTTAACAGCCGATCGCGCTAGCCAATTGCGCCACGAAGACAGTCCTGCTCTATTCTCACCACCATCAGCACATATATTCAAAGCTATCAGCCCAAAGAAAAAAAAGCGCCGCACCACCGCCGGGTGCGCTCGAAACTCCAACATTTCGGTTAACAGCCGATCGCGCTAGCCAATCGCGCCACGGAGACAGTCCTGCTCCACTCTCACCACCATCGGAACATATCTTCAAAGCTATCAGCCCACAGAAAAAAAAGCGCCGCACAACCACCGGGTAGGCTCGAACCTCCAACTTTTCGGTTAACAGCCGATCGCGCTAGCGATTGCGCCACGGAGACAGTCCTGCTCCACTGTCACCACTATAAGAACATTTCTTCAAAGCTATCAGCCCAGAGAAAAAAAGCGCCGCACCACCACTGGGTGTGCTCGAACCTCCGACCTTTTGGTTAACAGCAGATCACGCTAGCCAATTGCGCCACGGAGACAGTCCTGTTCCACTCTCACCACCATCAGAACATATCTTCAAAGCTATCAGCCCACAGAAAAAAGCGCCGCACAACCACTGGGTAGGCTCGAACTTCCAACTTTTCGGTTAACAGCCGATCGCACTAGCCAATTGCACCTCGGAGACAGTACTGCTCCACTCTCACCACCATAAGAACATATCTTCAAAGCTATCCGCCCAAAGAAAAAAAAGCGCCGCACCACCACTGGGTGGGCTCAAACCTCCGACCTTTTGGTTAACAGCCGATCGCGCTAGCCAATTGCGCCACACAGACAGTCCTGCTCCACTCTCACCACCATCAGAACATAACTTCAAAGCTATCAGCCTAAAAAAAAGCGCCGCACCACCCCCGGGTGGGCTCGAACCTCCAAATTTCCGGTTAACAGCCGATCACGCTAGCCAGTTGCGCCACGGAGACAGTCCTGCTCCACTCTCACCACCGTCAGAACATTTCTTCAGAGCTATCAGCCCAAAGAAAAAAAAGCGCTGCACCACTACCGGGTGGGCTCGAACCTCCAACCTTACGGTAACAGCCGATCGCGCTGGCCAATTGCCCCACGGAGACAGTCGTGCTCCACTCTCACCATCGTCAGAACATTTCTTCAGAGCTATCACCCCAAAGAAAAAAAAGCGCCGCACCACCGCCGGTTGGGCTCGAACCTCCAACCGTTCGGTTAACAGCCGATCGCGCTAGCCAATTGCGCCTCGAAGACGTCCTGCTCCACTCTCACCACCATCAGAATATATCTTCAAAGCTATTACCGCAAAGAAAAAAGCAAAACACCACTCCTGGGAGGGCTCGAGACTCCAACCTTTCGGTTAACAGCCGATCGCGCTAGCCCATTGCGCCACGGAGGCAGTCTTGCTCCACTCTCACCATCATCAGAACATATCTTCAAAGCCATCAGCGCAAAGAAAAAAAAGCGCTGCACCACCACCGGGTGGGCTCGAACCTCCAACCTTTCGGCTAACAGCCGATCACGCTAGCCCATTGCGCCACGAAGACAGTCTTGCTCCACTCTCACCACCATCAGAACATATCTTCAAAGCTATCAGCGCAAAGAAAAAAGCAACACACCACTCCCGGGAGGGCTCGAAACTCCAACCTTTCGGTCAACAGCCGATCACGCTAGCCCATTGCGCCACGCAGACAGTCTTGCTCCCTTCTCACCACCATCAGAACATAACTTCAAAGCTATCAGCCCAAAAAAAAAAGCGCCGCACCACCCCCGGGTGGGCTCGAACCTCCAAATTTCCGGTTAACAGCCGATCACGCTAGCCAGTTGCGCCACGGAGACAGTCCTGCTCCACTCTCACCACCGTCAGAACATTTCTTCAGAGCTATCAGCCCAAACAAAAAAAAGCGCTGCACCACTACCGGGTGGGCTCGAACCTCCAACCTTACGGTAACAGCCGATCGCGCTGGCCAATAGCCCCACGGAGACAGTCGTGCTCCACTCTCACCATCGTCAGAACATTTCTTCAGAGCTATCACCCCAAAGAAAAAAAAGCGCCGCACCACCGCCGGTTGGGCTCGAACCTCCAACCGTTCGGTTAACAGCCGATCGCGCTAGCCAATTGCGCCTCGAAGACGTCCTGCTCCACTCTCACCACCATCAGAACGTATCTTCAAAGCTATTACCGCAAAGAAAAAAGCAAAACACCACTCCTGGGAGGGCTCGAGACTCCAACCTTTCGGTTAACAGCCGATCGCGCTAGCCCATTGCGCCACGGAGGCAGTCTTGCTCCACTCTTACCATCATCAGAACATATCTTCAAAGCCATCAGCGCAAAGAAAAAAAAGCGCTGCACCACCACCGGGTGGGCTCGAACCTCCAACCTTTCGGTTAACAGCCGATCGCGCTAGCCCATTGCGCCACGAAGACAGTCTTGCTCCACTCTCACCACCATCAGAACATATCTTCAAAGCTATCAGCGCAAAGAAAAAAGCAACACACCACTCCCGGGAGGGCTCGAAACTCCAACCTTTCGGTCAACAGCCGATCGCGCTAGCCCATTGCGCCACGCAGACAGTCTTGCTCCCTTCACACCACCATCAGAACATAACTTCAAAGCTATCAGCCCAAAGAAAAAAAAGCACCGCACCACCACCGGGTGGGCTCGAACCTCCAACCTTTCGGTTAACAGCCGATCGCGCTAGCCAATTGCGCCACAGAAACAGTCGTGCTCCACTCTCACCACCATCAGAGTATATCTTCAAAGCTATCAGCCCAAAGAAAAAAAAAGCGCCGCACCACCACCGGGTGGGCTCGAACCTCCAACTTTTCGGTTAACAGCCGATCGCGCTAGCCAATTGCGCCACGGGGACCGTCCTGCTCCACTCTCACCACCGTCAGAACATCTCTTCAAAGCTATCAGCCCACAGAAAAAAAAGCGCCGTACAACCACCGGGTAGGCTCGAACCTCAAACTTTTCGGTTAACAGCCGATCGCGCTAGCCAATTGCGCCTCGGAGACAGTCCTGCTCCACTCTCACCACCATCAGAACATCTCTTCAAAGCTATCAGCCCACAGAAAAAAAAGCGCCGTACAACCACCGGGTAGGCTCGAACCTCAAACTTTTCGGTTAACAGCCGATCGCGCTAGCCAATTGCGGCTCGGAGACAGTCCTGCTCCACTCTCACCACCATAAGAACATATCTTCAAAGCTATCAGCCCAAAGAAAAAAAAGCGCCGCACCACCACTGGGTGGGCTCGAACCTCCGACCTTTTGGTTAACAGCCGATCGCGCTAGCCAATTGCGCCACAAAGACAGTCCTGCTCCGCTCTCACCACCATCAGAACATAACTTCAAAGCTATCAGCCCAAAGAAAAAAAAGCGCCGCACCACTACCGGGTGGGCTCGAACCTCCAACTTTCCGGTTAACAGCCAATCACGCTAGCCAATTGCGCCACGGAGACAGTCCTGCTTCACTCTCACCACCGTCAGAACATTTCTTCAGAGCTATCAGCCCAAAGAAAAAAAAAAGCGCTGCACCACCACCGGGTGGGCTCGAACCTCCAACCTTACGGTTAACAGCCGATTGCGCTAGCCAATTGTACCACGAAGACTGTCCTGCTCCACTCTCACCACCATCAGAACATATCTTCAAAGCTATTACCGCAAAGAAAAAAGCAACAAACCACTCCTGGGAGGGCTCGAGACTCCAACCTTTCGGTTAACAGCCGATCGCGCAAGCCCATTGCGCCACGGAGGCAGTCTTGCTCCACTCTCACCATCATCAGAACATATCTTCAAAGCTATCAGCGCAAAGAAAAAAAAGCGCTGCACCACCACCGGGTGGGCTCGAACCCCCCAACCTTTCGGTTAACAGCCGATCGCGCTAGCCCATTGCGTCACGAAGACAGTCTTGCTCCACTCTCACCACCATCAGAACATATCTTCAAAGCTATCAGCGCAAAAAAAAGCAACACACCACTCCCGGTAGGGCTCGAAACTCCAACCTTTCGGTCAACAGCCGACCGCGCTAGCCCATTGCGCCACGGAGACAGTCTTGCTCCCTTCTCACCACCATCAGAACATAACTTCAAAGCTATCAGCGCAAAGAAAAAAGCAAAACACCACTCCCGGGAGGTCTCGAACCTCCAACTTTTCGGTTAACAGCCGATCGCGCTGGCCAATTGCGCCACGGAGAAAGTCCTGCTCAACTCTCACCACAATTAGAACATATCTTCAAAGCTATCAGCCCAAAGAAAAAAAAGCGCCGCACCACCACCGGGTGGGCTCGAACCTCCAACTTTTCAGTTAACAGCCGATCGCGCTAGCCAATTGCGCCACGGGGACCGTCCGTCTCCACTCTCACCACAGTCAGACCATTTCTGTAGAGCTATCACTCCAAAGAAAAAAAAGCGCCGCACCACCACCGGGTGGGCTCGAATCTCCAACCTTTCGGTTAACAGCCAATCGCGCTAGCCAATTGCCCCACGGAGACAGTCATGCTCCACTCTCACCACCGTCAGAACATTTCTTCAGAGCTATCACCCCAAAGAAAAAAAAGCGCCACACCTCCACCGGTTGGGCTAGAACCTCCAACCTTTCGGTTACCAGCCGATCGCGCTAGCCAATTGCGCCACGAAGACAGTCCTGCTCCACTCTCACCACCATCAGAACTTATGTTCAAAGCTATTACCGCAAAGAAAAAAGCAACACACCACTCCCGGGAGGGCTCGAAACTCCAACCTTTCGGTCAACACCCGTTCGCGCTAGCCCATTGCGCCACGGAGACAGTCTTGCTCATCTCTCACCACCATCAGAACATATCATCAAAGCTATCAGCCCAACGAAAAAAAACCACCGCACCACCACCGGGTGGGCTCGAACCTCCAACCTTTCGGTTAACAGCCAATCGCGCTAGCCAATTGCGCCACGGAGACAATCCTGCTCCACTCTCACCACCATCATAACATATCTTCAAAGCTATCAGCACAAAGAAAAAAAAGCGCCGCACCACCACCGGGTGGGCTCGAACCTCCAACCTTTCGGTTAACAGCCGATCGCGCTAGCCAACTGCGCCACGGAGACAGTCGTGCTCCACTCTCACCATCATCAGAACATATCTTCAAAGCTATCAGCGCAAAGAAAAAAGCAACACACCACTCCCGGGAGGGATCGAAACTCCAACCCTTCGGTTAACAGCCGATCGCGCTAGCCAATTGCGCCACCGAGACAGTCCTGCTCTACTCTCACCACCATCAGAACATTTCTTCAGAGCTATCACCCCAAAGAAAAAAAAAGCGCCGCACCACCACCGGTTTGGCTCGAACCTCCAACCTTTCGGTTAACAGCCGATCGCGCTAGCCAATTGCCCCACGAATACAGTCCTGCTCCACTCTCACCACCATCAGAACATATCTTCAAAGCTATTACCGCAAAGAAAAAAGCAAAACACCATTCCCAGGAGGGCTCGAACCTCCAACTTTCCGGTTAACAGCCGATCACGCTAGCCAATTGCGCCACGGAGACAGTCCTGCTCCACTCTCACCACCGTCAGAACATTTCTTCAGAGCTATCAGCCCAAAGAAAAAACAAGCGCTACACCACCACCGGGTGGGCTCGAACCTCCAACCTTACGGTTAACAGCCGATCGCGCTAGCCCTTTGCGCCACGGAGACAGTCTTGCTCCCTTCTCACCACCATCAGAACATAGCTTCAAAGCTATCAGCCCACAGAAAAAAAGCGCCGTACCACCACCGGGAGAGCTCGAACCTTCAACTTTTCGGTTAACAGCCGATCGTGCTAGCCAATTGCGCCACGGAGACAGGCCGGCTCCATCCTCACCACCGTCAGAACATTTCTTCAGAGCTATCAGCCCAAAGAAAAAAAAAAGCGCTGCACCACCACCGAGTGGGCTCGAACCTCCAACCTTACGGTTAACAGCCGATCGCGCTAGCCAATTGCCCCACGGAGACAGTCGTGCTCCACTCTCACCATCGTCAGAACATTTCTTCAGAGCTATCACCCCAAAGAAAAAAAAGCGCCGCACCACCACCAGTTGGGCTCGAACCTCCAACCTTTCGGTTAACAGCCGATCGCGCTAGCCAATTGCGCCACGAAGACAGTCCTGCTCTACTCTCACCACCATCAGCACATATATTCAAAGCTATCAGCCCAAAGAAAAAAAAGCGCCGCACCACCGCCGGGTGGGCTCGAAACTCCAACATTTCGGTTAACAGCCGATCGCGCTAGCCAATCGCGCCACGGAGACAGTCCTGCTCCACTCTCACCACCATCGGAACATATCTTCAAAGCTATCAGCCCACAGAAAAAAAAGCGCCGCACAACCACCGGGTAGGCTCGAACCTCCAACTTTTCGGTTAACAGCCGATCGCGCTAGCCAATTGCGCCACGGAGACAGTCCTGCTCCACTGTCACCACTATAAGAACATATCTTCAAAGCTATCAGCCCAAAGAAAAAAAGCGCCGCACCACCACTGGGTGTGCTCGAACCTCCGACCTTTTGGTTAACAGCAGATCACGCTAGCCAATTGCGCCACGGAGACAGTCCTGCTCCACTCTCACCACCATCAGAACATATCTTCAAAGCTATCAGCCCACAGTAAAAAGCGCCGCACAACCACCGGGTAGGCTCGAACCTCCAACTTTTCGGTTAACAGCCGATCGCACTAGCCAATTGCACCTCGGAGACAGTACTGCTCCACTCTCACCACCATAAGAACATATCTTCAAAGCTATCCGCCCAAAGAAAAAAAAGCGCCGCACCACCACTGGGTGGGCTCGAACCTCCGACCTTTTGGTTAACAGCCGATCGCGCTAGCCAATTGTGCCACACAGACAGTCCTGCTCCACTCTCACCACCATCAGAACATAACTTCAAAGCTATCAGCCCAAAAAAAAGCGCCGCACCACCCCCGGGTGGGCTCGAACCTCCAAATTTCCGGTTAACAGCCGATCACGCTAGCCAGTTGCGCCACGGAGACAGTCCTGCTCCACTCTCACCACCGTCAGAACATTTCTTCAGAGCTATCACCCCAAAGAAAAAAAAGCGCTGCACCACTACCGGGTGGGCTCGAACCTCCAACCTTACGGTAACAGCCGATCGCGCTGGCCAATTGCCCCACGGAGACAGTCGTGCTCCACTCTCACCATCGTCAGAACATTTCTTCAGAGCTATCACCCCAAAGAAAAAAAAGCGCCGCACCACCGCCGGTTGGGCTCGAACCTCCAACCGTTCGGTTAACAGCCGATCGCGCTAGCCAATTGCGCCTCGAAGACGTCCTGCTCCACTCCCCCCACCATCAGAACATATCTTCAAAGCTATTACCGCAAAGAAAAAAGCAGAACACCACTCCTGGGAGGGCTCCAGACTCCAACCTTTCGGTTAACAGCCGATCGCGCTAGCCCATTGCGCCACGGAGGCAGTCTTGCTCCACTCTCACCCTCATCAGAACATATCTTCAAAGCCATCAGCGCAAAGAAAAAAAAGCGCTGCACCACCACCGGGTGGGCTCGAACCTCCAACCTTTCAGTTAACAGCCGATCGCGCTAGCCCATTGCGCCACGAAGACAGTCTTGCTCCACTCTCACCACCATCAGAACATATCTTCAAAGCTATCAGCGCAAAGAAAAAAGCAACACACCACTCCCGGGAGGGCTCGAAACTCCAACCTTTCGGTCAACAGCCGATCGCGCTAGCCCATTGCGCCGCGCAGACAGCCTTGCTCCCTTCTCACCACCATCAGAACATAACTTCAAAGCTATCAGCCCAAAGAAAAAAAAGCACCGCACCACCACCGGGTGCGCTCGAACCTCCAACCTTTCGGTTAACAGCCGATCGCGCTAGCCAATTGCGCCACAGAAACAGTCGTGCTCCACTCTCAACACCATCAGAGTATATCTTCAAAGCTATCAGCCCAAAGAAAAAAAAAGCGCCGCACCACCACCGGGTGGGCTCGAACCTCCAACTTTTCGGTTAACAGCCGATCGCGCTAGCCAATTGCGCCACGAGGACCGTCCTGCTCCACTCTCACCACCGTCAGACCATTTCTTTAGAGCTATCACTCCAAAGAAAAAAAAGCGCCGCACCACCACCGGGTGGGCTCGAACCTGCAACTTTCCGGTTAACAGCCGATCACGCTAGCCAATTGCGCCACGGAGACAGTCCTGCTCCACTCTCACCACCATCAGAACATCTCTTCAAAGCTATCAGCCCACAGAAAAAAAAGCGCCGTACAACCACCGGGTAGGCTCGAACCTCAAACTTTTCGGTTAACAGCCGATCACGCTAGCCAATTGCGCCTCGGAGACAGTCCTGCTCCACTCTCACCACCATAAGAACATATCTTCAAAGCTATCAGCCCAAAGAAAAAAAAGCGCCGCACCACCACTGGGTGGGCTCGAACCTCCGACCTTTTGGTTAACAGCCGATCGCGCTAGCCAATTGCGCCTCAAAGACAGTCCTGCTCCGCTCTCACCACCATCAGAACATAACTTCAAAGCTATCAGCCCAAAGAAAAAAAAGCGCCGCACCACTACCGGGTGGGCTCGAACCTCCAACTTTCCGGTTAACAGCCAATCACGCTAGCCAATTGCGCCACGGAGACAGTCCTGCTTCACTCTCACCACCGTCAGAACATTTCTTCAGAGCTATCAGCCCAAAGAAAAAAAAAGCGCTGCACCACCACCGGGTGGGCTCGAACCTCCAACCTTACGGTTAACAGGCGATCGCGCTGGCCAATTGCCCCACGGAGACAGTCGTGCTCCACTCTCACCATCGTCAGAACATTTCTTCAGAGCTATCACCCCAAAGAAAAAAAAAGCGCCGCACCACCACCGGTTGGGCTCGAACCTCCAACCTTTCGGTTAACAGCCGATCGCGCTAGCCAATTGCACCACGAAGACTGTCCTGCTCCACTCTCACCACCATCAGAACATATCTTCAAAGCTATTACCGCAAAGGAAAAAGCAACACACCACTCCTGGGAGGGCTCGAGACTCCAACCTTTCGGTTAACAGCCGATCGCGCAAGCCCATTGCGCCACGGAGGCAGTCTTGCTCCACTCTCACCATCATCAGAACATATCTTCAAAGCTATCAGCGCAAAGAAAAAAAAGCGCTGCACCACCACCGGGTGGGCTCGAACCCCCCAACCTTTCGGTTAACAGCCGATCGCGCTAGCCCATTGCGTCACGAAGACAGTCTTGCTCCACTCTCACCACCATCAGAACATATCTTCAAAGCTATCAGCGCAAAAAAAGCAACACACCACTCCCGGTAGGGCTCGAAACTCCAACCTTTCGGTCAACAGCCGACCGCGCTAGCCCATTGCGCCACGGAGACAGTCTTGCTCCCTTCTCACCACCATCAGAACATAACTTCAAAGCTATCAGCGCAAAGAAAAAAGCAAAACACCACTCCCGGGAGGGCTCGAACCTCCAACTTTTCGGTTAACAGCCGATCGCGCTGGCCAATTGCGCCACGGAGAAAGTCCTGCTCAACTCTCACCACAATTAGAACATATCTTCAAAGCTATCAGCCCAAAGAAAAAAAAGCGCCGCACCACCACCGGGTGGGCTCGAACCTCCAACTTTTCAGTTAACAGCCGATCGCGCTAGCCTATTGCGCCACGGGGACCGTCCGTCTCCACTCTCACCACAGTCAGACCATTTTTTTAGAGCTATCACTCCAAAGAAAATAAAGCGCCGCACCACCACCGGGTGGGCTCGAACCTCCAACCTTTCGGTTAACAGCCAATCGCGCTAGCCAATTGCCCCACGGAGACAGTCGTGCTCCATTCTCACCATCGTCAGAACATTTCTTCAGAGCTATCACCCCAAAGAAAAAAAAGCGCCGCACCACCACCGGTTGGGCTCGAACCTCCAACCTTTCGGTTAACAGCCGATCGCGCTAGCCAATTGCACCACGAAGACTGTCCTGCTCCACTCTCACCACCATCAGAACTTATGTTCAAAGCTATTACCGCAAAGAAAAAAGCAACACACCACTCCCGGGAGGGCTCGAAACTCCAACCTTTCGGTCAACAGCCGATCGCGCTAGCCCATTGCGCCACGGAGACAGTCTTGCTCATCTCTCACCACCATCAGAACATATCATCAAAGCTATCAGCCCAACGAAAAAAAACCACCGCACCACCACCGGGTGGGCTCGAACCTCCAACCTTTCGGTTAACAGCCAATCGCGCTAGCCAATTGCGCCACGGAGACAGTCCTGCTCCACTCTCACCACCATCATAACATATCTTCAAAGCTATCAGCACAAAGAAAAAAAAGCGCCGCACCACCACCGGGTGGGCTCGAACCTCCAACCTTTCGGTTAACAGCCGATCGCGCTAGCCAACTGCGCCACGGAGACAGTCGTGCTCCACTCTCACCATCATCAGAACATATCTTCAAAGCTATCAGCGCAAAGAAAAAAGCAACACACCACTCCCGGGAGGGATCGAAACTCCAACCTTTCGGTTAACAGCCGATCGCGCTAGCCAATTGCGCCACCGAGACAGTCCTGCTCTACTCTCACCACCATCAGAACATTTCTTCAGAGCTATCACCCCAAAGAAAAAAAAAAGCGCCGCACCACCACCGGTTGGGCTCGAACCTCCAACCTTTCGGTTAACAGCCGATCGCGCTAGCCGATTGCCCCACGAATACAGTCCTGCTCCACTCTCACCACCATCAGAACATATCTTCAAAGCTATTACCGCAAAGAAAAAAGCAAAACACCACTCCCAGGAGGGCTCGAACCTCCAACTTTCCGGTTAACAGCCGATCACGCTAGCCAATTACGCCACGGAGACAGTCCTGCTCTACTCTCACCACCGTCAGAACATTTCTTCAGAGCTATCAGCCCAAAGAAAAAACAAGCGCTGCACCACCACCGGGTGGGCTCGAACCTCCAACCTTACGGTTAACAGCCGATCGCGCTAGCCCTTTGCGCCACGGAGACAGTCTTGCTCCCCTTCTCACCACCATCAGAACATAGCTTCAAAGCTATCAGCCCAAAGAGAAAAAAGCACCGCACCACCACCGGGTGGGCTCGAACCTCCAACCTTTCGGTTAACAGCCGATCGCGCTAGCCAATTGCGCCACAGAGACAGTCGTGCTCCACTCTCACCACCATCAGAACATATTTTCGAAGCTATCAGCGCAAAGAAAAAAGCAAAACACCACTCCCGGGAGGGCTCGAACCTCCAACTTTTCGGTTAACAGCCGATCGCGCTGGCCAAATGCGCCACGGAGAAAGTCCTGCTCAACTCTCACCACAATTAGAACATATCTTCAAAGCTATCAGCCCAAAGAAAAAAAAGCGCCGCACCACCACCGGGTGGGCTCGAACCTCCAACTTTTCGGTTAACAGCCGATCGCGCTAGCCAATTGCGCCACGGGGACCGTCCTGCTCCACTCTCACCACCGTCAGACCATTTCTTCAGAGCTATCACCCCAAAGAAAAAAAAAAGTTCCGCACCACCACCGGTTGGGCTAGAACCTCCAACCTTTCGGTTAACAGCCGATCGCGCTAGCCAATGGCGCCACGAAGACAGTCCTGCTCCACTCTCACCACCATCAGAACATATCTTCAAAGCTATTACCGCAAAGAAAAAGCAACACACCACTCCCGGGAGGGCTCAAAACTCCAACCTTTCGGTTAACAGCCGATCGCGCTAGCCCATTGCACCACGGAGACAGTCTTGCTCCACTCTCACCACCATCAGAACATATCTCCAAAGCTATCATCGCAAAGAAAAAAGCAACACACCACTCCCGGGAGGGCTCGAAACTCCAACCTTTCGGTCAACAGCCGATCGCGCTAGCCAACTGCGCCACGGAGACAGTCGTGCTCCACTCTCACCACTATCAGAACATAACTTCAAAGCTATCAGCCCACAGAAAAAAAAGCGCCGCACCACCACCAGGAGAGCTCGAACCTCCAACTTTTCAGTTAACGGCCGATCGCGCTAGCCAATTGCGCCACGGAGACAGTCCTTCTCCACTCTCACCACCGTCAGAACATTTCTTCAAAGCTATCAGCCCAAAAAAAACAAGCGCTGCACCACCACCGGGTGGGCTCGAACCTCCAACCTTACGGTTAACAGCCGATCGCGCTAGCCAATTGCCCCACGGAGACAGTCGTGCTCCACTCTCACCATCGTCAGAACATTTCTTCAGAGCTATCACCCCAAAGAAAAAAAAAGCGCCACACCACCACCGGTTGGGCTCGAACCTCCAACCTTTCGGATAACAGCCGATCGCGCTAGCCAATTGCGCCACGAAGACTGTCCTGCTCCACTCTCACCACCATCAGAACATATCTTCAAAGATATTACCGCAAAGAAAAAAGCAACACACCACTCCTGGGAGGGCTCGAGACTCCAACCTTTCGGTTAACAGCCGATCGCGCTAGCCCATTGCGCCACGGAGGCAGTCTTGCTCCACTCTCACAATCATCAAAACATATCTTCAAAGCTATCAGCGCAAAGAAAAAAAGCGCTGCACCACCACCGCTTGGGCTCGAACCTCCAACCTTTCGGTTAACAGCCGATCGCGCTAGCCCATCGCGCCACGGAGACAGTCTTGCTCCACTCTCACCACCATCAGAACATATCTTCAAAGCTATCAGCGCAAAGAAAAAAGCAACACACCACTCCCGGAAGGGCTCGAAACTCCAACCTTTCGGTCAACAGCCGATCGTGCTAGCCCTTTGCGCCACGGAGACAGTCTTGCTCCCTTCTCACCACCATCAGAACATAACTTCAAAGCTATCAGCGCAAAGAAAAAAGCAAAACACCACTCCCGGGAGGGCTCGAACCTCCAACTTTTCGGTTAACAGCCGATCGCGCTGGCCAATTGCGCCACGGAGAAAGTCCTGCTCAACTCTCACCACAATTAGAACATATCTTCAAAGCTATCAGCCCAAAGAAAAAAAAGCGCCGCACCACCACCGGGTGGGCTCGAACCTCCAACTTTTCAGTTAACAGCCGATCGCGCTAGCCAATTGCGCCACGGGGACCGTCCTGCTCCACTCTCACCACCATCAGAACATAACTTCAAAGCTATCAGCCCAAAGAAAAAAAAGCGCCGCACCACTACCGGGTGGGCTCGAACCTCCAACTTTCCGGTTAACAGCCGATCACGCTAGCCAATTGCGCCACGGAGACAGTCCTGCTTCACTCTCACCACCGTCAGAACATTTCTTCAGAGCTATCAGCCCAAAGAAAAAAAAAGCGCTGCACCACCACCGGGTGGGCTCGAACCTCCAACCTTACGGTTAACAGGCGATCGCGCTGGCCAATTGCCCCACGGAGACAGTCGTGCTCCACTCTCACCATCGTCAGAACATTTCTTCAGAGCTATCACCCCAAAGAAAAAAAAAGCGCCGCACCACCACCGGTTGGGCTCGAACCTCCAACCTTTCGGTTAACAGCCGATCGCTAGCCAATTGCACCACGAAGACTGTCCTGCTCCACTCTCACCACCATCAGAACATATCTTCAAAGCTATTACCGCAAAGAAAAAAGCAACACACCACTCCTGGGGGGGCTCGAGACTCCAACCTTTCGGTTAACAGCCGATCGCGCAAGCCCATTGCGCCACGGAGGCAGTCTTGCTCCACTCTCACCATCATCAAAACATATCTTCATAGCTATCAGCGCAAAGAAAAAAAAGCGCTGCACCACCACCGGGTGGGCTCGAACCCCCCAACCTTTCGGTTAACAGCCGATCGCGCTAGCCCATTGCGTCACGAAGACAGTCTTGCTCCACTCTCACCACCATCAGAACATATCTTCAAAGCTATCAGCGCAAAAAAAAGCAGCACACCACTCCCGGTAGGGCTCGAAACTCCAACCTTTCGGTCAACAGCCGACCGCGCTAGCCCATTGCGCCACGGACACAGTCTTGCTCCCTTCTCACCACCATCAGAACATAACTTCAAAGCTATCAGCGCAAAGAAAAAAGCAAAACACCACTCCCGGGAGGGCTCGAACCTCCAACTTTTCGGTTAACAGCCGATCGCGCTGGCCAATTGCGCCACGGAGAAAGTCCTGCTCAACTCTCACCACAATTAGAACATATCTTCAAAGCTATCAGCCCAAAGAAAAAAAAGCGCCGCACCACCACCGGGTGGGCTCGAACCTCCAACTTTTCAGTTAACGGCCGATCGCGCTAGCCAATTGCGCCACGGGGACCGTCCTGCTCCACTCTCACCACCATCAGAACATAACTTCAAAGCTATCAGCCCAAAGAAAAAAAAGCGCCGCACCACTACCGGGTGGGCTCGAACCTCCAACTTTCCGGTTAACAGCCGATCACGCTAGCCAATTGCGCCACGGAGACAGTCCTGCTTCACTCTCACCACCGTCAGAACATTTCTTCAGAGCTATCAGCCCAAAGAAAAAAAAAGCGCTGCACCACCACCGGGTGGGCTCGAACCTCCAACCTTACGGTTAACAGGCGATCGCGCTGGCCAATTGCCCCACGGAGACAGTCGTGCTCCACTCTCACCATCGTCAGAACATTTCTTCAGAGCTATCACCCCAAAGAAAAAAAAAGCGCCGCACCACCACCGATTGGGCTCGAACCTCCAACCTTTCGGTTAACAGCCGATCGCGCTAGCCAATTGCACCACGAAGACTGTCCTGCTCCACTCTCACCACCATCAGAACATATCTTCAAAGCTATTACCGCAAAGAAAAAAGCAACACACCACTCCTGGGAGGGCTCGAGACTCCAACCTTTCGGTTAACAGCCGATCGCGCAAGCCCATTGCGCCACGGAGGCAGTCTTGCTCCACTCTCACCATCATCAGAACATATCTTCAAAGCTATCAGCGCAAAGAAAAAAAAGCGCTGCACCACCACCGGGTGGGCTCGAACCCCCCAACCTTTCGGTTAACAGCCGATCGCGCTAGCCCATTGCGTCACGAAGACAGTCTTGCTCCACTCTCACCACCATCAGAACATATCTTCAAAGCTATCAGCGCAAAAAAAAGCAACACACCACTCCCGGTAGGGCTCGAAACTCCAACCTTTCGGTCAACAGCCGACCGCGCTAGCCCATTGCGCCACGGACACAGTCTTGCTCCCTTCTCACCACCATCAGAACATAACTTCAAAGCTATCAGCGCAAAGAAAAAAGCAAAACACCACTCCCGGGAGGGCTCGAACCTCCAACTTTTCGGTTAACAGCCGATCGCGCTGGCCAATTGCGCCACGGAGAAAGTCCTGCTCAACTCTCACCCAATTAAAACATATCTTCAAAGCTATCAGCCCAAAGAAAAAAAAGCGCCGCACCACCACCGGGTGGGCTCGAACCTCCAACTTCTCAGTTAACAGCCGATCGCGCTAGCCAATTGCGCCACGGGGACCGTCCTGCTCCACTCTCACCACCATCAGAACATAACTTCAAAGCTATCAGCCCAAAGAAAAAAAAGCGCCGCACCACTACCGGGTGGGCTCGAACCTCCAACTTTCCGGTTAACAGCCGATCACGCTAGCCAATTGCGCCACGGAGACAGTCCTGCTTCACTCTCACCACCGTCAGAACATTTCTTCAGAGCTATCAGCCCAAAGAAAAAAAAGCGCTGCACCACCACCGGGTGGGCTCGAACCTCCAACCTTACGGTTAACAGGCGATCGCGCTGGCCAATTGCCCCACGGAGACAGTCGTGCTCCACTCTCACCATCGTCAGAACATTTCTTCAGAGCTATCACCCCAAAGAAAAAAAAGCGCCGCACCACCACCGGTTGGGCTCGAACCTCCAACCTTTCGGTTAACAGCCGATCGCGCTAGCCAATTGCACCACGAAGACTGTCCTGCTCCACTCTCACCACCATCAGAACATATCTTCAAAGCTATTACCGCAAAGAAAAAAGCAACACACGACTCCTGGGAGGGCTCGAGACTCCAACCTTTCGGTTAACAGCCGATCGCGCAAGCCCATTGCGCCACGGAGGCAGTCTTGCTCCACTCTCACCATCATCAGAACATATCTTCAAAGCTATCAGCGCAAAGAAAAAAAAGCGCTGCACCACTCCCGGTAGGGCTCGAAACTCCAACCTTTCGGTCAACAGCCGTCCGCGCTAGCCCATTGCGCCACGGAGACAGTCTTGCTCCCTTCTCACCACCATCAGAACATAACTTCAAAGCTATCAGCGCAAAGAAAAAAGCAAAACACCACTCCCGGGAGGGCTCGAACCTCCAACTTTTCGGTTAACAGCCGATCGCGCTGGCCAATTGCGCCACGGAGAAAGTCCTGCTCAACTCTCACCACAATTAGAACATATCTTCAAAGCTATCAGCCCAAAGAAAAAAAGCGCCGCACCACCACCGGGTGGGCTTGAACCTCCAACTTTTCAGTTAACAGCCGATCGCGCTAGCCAATTGCGCCACGGGGACCGTCCGCCTCCACTCTCACCACAGTCAGACCATTTCTTTAGAGCTATCACTCCAAAGAAAAAAAAGCGCCGCACCACCACCGGGTGGGCTCGAACCTCCAACCTTTCGGTTAACAGCCAATCGCGCTAGCCAATTGCCCCACGGAGACAGTCGTGCTCCACTCTCACCACCGTCAGAACATTTCTTCAGAGCTATCACCCCAAAGAAAAAAAAAAGCGCCACACCTCCACCGGTTGGGCTAGAACCTCCAACCTTTCGGTTAACAGCCGATCGCGCTAGCCAATTGCGCCACGAAGACAGTCCTGCTCCACTCTCACCACCATCAGAACTTATGTTCAAAGCTATTACCGCAAAGAAAAAAGCAGCACACCACTCCCGGGAGGGCTCGAAACTCCAACCTTTCGGTCAACAGCCGATCGCGCTAGCCCATTGCGCCACGGAGACAGTCTTGCTCATCTCTCACCACCATCAGAACATATCATCAAAGCTATCAGCCCAACGAAAAAAAACCACCGCACCACCACCGGGTGGGCTCGAACCTCCAACCTTTCGGTTAACAGCCAATCGCGCTAGCCAATTGCGCCACGGAGACAGTCCTGCTCCACTCTCACCACCATCATAACATATCTTCAAAGCTATCAGCCCAAAGAAAAAAAAGCACCGCACCACCACCGGGTGGGCTCGAACCTCCAACCTTTCGGTTAACAGCCGATCGCGCTAGCCAATTGCGCCACAGAGACAGTCGTGCTCCACTCTCACCACCATCAGAACATATCTTCAAAGCTATCAGCGCAAAGAAAAAAGCAAAACACCATTCCCAGGAGGGCTCGAACCTCCAACTTTCCGGTTAACAGCCGATCACGCTAGCCAATTGCGCCACGGAGACGGTCCTGCTCCACTCTCACCACCGTCAGAACATTTCTTCAGAGCTATCAGCCCAAAGAAAAAACAAGCGCTGCACCACCACCGGGTAGGCTCGAACCTCCAACCTTACGGTTAACAGCCGATCGCGCTAGCCAACTGCGCCACGGAGACAGTCATGCTCCACTCTCACCATCATCAGAACATATCTTCAAAGCTATCAGCGCAAAGAAAAAAGCAACACACCACTCCCGGGAGGGATCGAAACTCCAACCTTTCGGTTAACAGCCGATCGCGCTAGCCAATTGCGCCACAGAGACAGTCGAGCTCCACTCTCACCACCATCAGAACATATCTTCAAAGCTATCAGCGCAAAGAAAAAAGCAAAACACCACTCCCGGGAGGGCTCGAACCTCCAAATTTTCGGTTAACAGCCGATCGCGCTGGCCAAATGCGCCACGGAGAAAGTCCTGCTCAACTTTCACCACAATTAGAACATATCTTCAAAGCTATCAGCCCAAAGAAAAAAAAGCGCCGCACCACCACCGGGTGGGCTCGAACCTCCAACTTTTCGGTTAACAGCCGATCGCGCTAGCCAATTGCGCCACGGGGACCGTCCTGCTCCACTCTCACCACCGTCAGACCATTTCTTTAGAGCTATCACTCCAAAGAAAAAAAAGCGCCGCACCACCACCGGGTGGGCTCGAACCTCCAACCTTTCGGTTAACAGCCTATCGCGCTAGCCAATTGCCCCACGGAGACAGTCGTGCTCCACTCTCACCACCGTCAGAACATTTCTTCAGAGCTATCACCCCAAAGAAAAAAAAAGTTCCGCACCACCACCGGTTGGGCTAGAACCTCCAACCTTTCGGTTAACAGCCGATCGCGCTAGCCAATGGCGCCACGAAGACAGTCCTGCTCCACTCTCACCACCATCAGAACATATCTTCAAAGCTATTACCGCAAAGAAAAAAGCAACACACCACTCCCGGGAGGGCTCAAAACTCCAACCTTTCGGTTAACAGCCGATCGCGCTAGCCCATTGCACCACGGAGACAGTCTTGCTCCACTCTCACCACCATCAGAACATATCTCCAAAGCTATCATCGCAAAGAAAAAAGCAACACACCACTCCCGGGAGGGCTCGAAACTCCAACCTTTCGGTCAACAGCCGATCGCGCTAGCCAACTGCGCCACGGAGACAGTCGTGCTCCACTCTCACCACCATCAGAACATAACTTAAAAGCTATCAGCCCACAGAAAAAAAAGCGCCGCACCACCACCAGGAGAGCTCGAACCTCCAACTTTTCAGTTAACAGCCGATCGCGCTAGCCAATTGCGCCACGGAGACAGTCCTGCTCCACTCTCACCACCGTCAGAACATTTCTTCAGAGCTATCAGCCAAAAAAAAAAACAAGCGCTGCACCACCACCGGGTGGGCTCGAACCTCCAACCTTACGGTTAACAGCCGATCGCGCTAGCCAATTGCCCCACGGAGACAGTCGTGCTCCACTCTCACCATCGTCAGAACATTTCTTCAGAGCTATCACCCCAAAGAAAAAAAAAGCGCCACACCACCACCGGTTGGGCTCGAACCTCCAACCTTTCGGATAACAGCCGATCGCGCTAGCCAATTGCGCCACGAAGACTGTCCTGCTCCACTCTCACCACCATCAGAACATATCTTCAAAGATATTACCGCAAAGAAAAAAGCAACACACCACTCCTGGGAGGGCTCGAGACTCCAACCTTTCGGTTAACAGCCGATCGCGCTAGCCCATTGCGCCACGGAGGCAGTCTTGCTCCACTCTCACAATCATCAAAACATATCTTCAAAGCTATCATTGCAAAGAAAAAAAGCGCTGCACCACCACCACTCGGGCTCGAACCTCCAACCTTTCGGTTAACAGCCGATCGCGCTAGCCCATCGCGCCACGGAGACAGTCTTGCTCCACTCTCACCACCATCCGAACATATCTTCAAAGCTATCAGCGCTAAGAAAAAAGCAACACACCTCTCCCGTGTGATGGTTAAGGAGACGTTCGTCACTATGTTTGTTGATAGCGGACGAGAAATCATTAACATGAACTTTTTATTTCATGGCATGGGTGGAACGGCTGCCGACGCACGGATACGCTACCGTGTGCAGCGCCGTTGAGTCGGACGTCGCGGCCAACCCAGCAGTCAGGGTCGCAACTCCGGAGGTCCTGGATCAGGCCACGGCTCACGACGACCACACCCGGTAGGCCTCGTCCACGAACCTGCTCCCGGCCTCTGCACTCAGGCAGGAGCCGTTCGGCAGGTCTCGGCCTTGAACCTTGAACAGACACACCGGAGCTCGACCTGGCCGACACGTACGGGTCTCACGTCCGGCTCAGGAACGCTGCCAGGAACTCGTCCTCTCGAGCGGCACACCGTTTCGTCTGCCTTCGTGGCCTCAACTCTCGAGCTGCAGTGGCGGAGATGCCTTGACCAGCGCGACCTCGGACCTCGTTTCCAAGCTTTTGATCACCTTCCGGGCGTAGCGGTTCCACGTGCGGGTTCTGGCCAGCACAGCACCGTCTGTGCCGTGCTGAAATGCTGCTCGCTACAGCTGCGGTGCGGCAGCTCACTCACCGGCGTTCGTCGCCTTGGCCAGGGCACAGCCAGGTACCCTCGGGTGCGCCCCTCGTGAGCTCGCGGCCCACTTCCGAGGCTGGTGCGTCGCTCGGTACGGCTCGGCACCGCTCGGCGATCCTCGATTCAGCCAGCAACTCTCCTGGCATCTGAATTCTCGGCCACCCTGAACCTCGCCCGGCTCCATGGTCCTCCGTACACACGCCCGCGTCTCGCCCGGCAGAAAGTCTCACTCGTCCCTTGCCGAAGTGCGACGCTCTGGTGATACCGGCGCTTGATGGCGTGGGTGCGGCCACGGAGCAGTAAACCCGCATCGGAGACGCGATGCTCCATGCGGGGCATGGCCAGCCCGTCCAGCGAAGAGCGTGCGCCGAGACGCATGCTCGACGCAACCGTGACCATTAGCCAGGCCACGTTCATCGCTGTGTCGAACGGCTGACCGTGGAGACGCCTCGCCGAGATCCGCGATGCCCTCGGCAAGGAAGAGAACAGCAGGCCAGGCCGTGCCCCGAGATGCAGTACTCGTGCCGGCAATGCCGCCCCAGCTGGTAGTTGGACGGCAGCAGCGTGGACGGCCGCGTTCCCTGGCCGGAACCTGGATCACCTGCGTCCGACGCTTCGGCCCGCTGTCTCCCGTCTGCCGCTGCTTCGGCTCGTCCCCAGCCACAAAGCCCACTGCCACGTGATGGTCGCCCGTGGCCCAATCGTGGCACGCCACCTTTATGGGCCACCACAGGTCATCAGCTCATTCGCTGACACTCACGCGCACATTACAAGCGCCTTGCCCCGCACTTCCGGCGTTGTCGTTTTCTTCACTCATCACACCCGGAAGGGCTCGAAACTCCAACCTTTCGGTCAACAGCCGATTGTGCTAGCCCTTTGCGCCACGGAGACAGTCTTGCTCCCTTCTCACCACCATCAGAACATAACTTCAAAGCTATCAGCCCAAAGAAAAAAAAGCACCGCAACACCACCGGGTGGGCTCGAACCTCCAACCTTTCGGTTAACAGCCGATCGCGCTGGCCAATTGCGCCACGAAGACTGTCCTGCTCCACTCTCACCACCATCAGAACATATCTTCAAAGATATTACCGCAAAGAAAAAAGCAACACACCACTCCTGGGTGGGCTCGAACCTCCGACCTTTTGGTTAACAGCCGATCGCGCTAGCCAATTGCGCCACAAAGACAGTCCTGCTCCACTCTCACCACCATCAGAACATAACTTCAAAGCTATCAGCCCAAAGAAAAAAAAGCGCCGCACCACTACCGGGTGGGCTCGAACCTCCAACTTTCCGGTTAACAGCCGATCACGTTAGCCAATTGCGCCACGGAGACAGTCCTGCTTCACTCTCACCACCGTCAGAACATTTCTTTAGAGCTATCACTCCAAAGAAAAAAAAGCGCCGCACCACCACCGGGTGGGCTCGAACCTCCAACCTTTCGGTTAACAGCCAATCGCGCTAGCCAATTGCCCCACGGAGACAGTCGTGCTCCACTCTCACCACCGTCAGAACATTTCTTCAGAGCTATCACCCCAAAGAAAAAAAAAGCGCCACACCTCCACCGGTTGGGCTAGAACCTCCAACCTTTCGGTTAACAGCCGATCGCGCTAGCCAATTGCGCCACGAAGACAGTCCTGCTCCACTCTCACCACCATCAGAACTTATGTTCAAAGCTATTACCGCAAAGAAAAAAGCAGCACACCACTCCCGGGAGGGCTCGAAACTCCAACCTTTCGGTCAACAGCCGATCGCGCTAGCCCATTGCGCCACGGAGACAGTCTTGCTCATCTCTCACCACCATCAGAACATATCATCAAAGCTATCAGCCCAACGAAAAAAAACCACCGCACCACCACCGGGTGGGCTCGAACCTCCAACCTTTCGGTTAACAGCCAATCGCGCTAGCCAATTGCGCCACGGAGACAGTCCTGCTCCACTCTCACCACCATCATAACATATCTTCAAAGCTATCAGCCCAAAGAAAAAAAAGCACCGCACCACCACCGGGTGGGCTCGAACCTCCAACCTTTCGGTTAACAGCCGATCGCGCTAGCCAATTGCGCCACAGAGACAGTCGTGCTCCACTCTCACCACCATCAGAACATATCTTCAAAGCTATCAGCGCAAAGAAAAAAGCAAAACACCATTCCTAGGAGGGCTCGAACCTCCAACTTTCCGGTTAACAGCCGATCACGCTAGCCAATTGCGCCACGGAGACAGTCGTGCTCCACTCTCACCACCATCAGAACATATCTTCAAAGCTATCAGCGCAAAGAAAAAAGCAAAACACCACTCCCGGGAGGGCTCGAACCTCCAAATTTTCGGTTAACAGCCGATCGCGCTGGCCAAATGCGCCACGGAGAAAGTCCTGCTCAACTCTCACCACAATTAGAACATATCTTCAAAGCTATCAGCCCAAAGAAAAAAAAGCGCCGCACCACCACCGGGTGGGCTCGAACCTCCAACTTTTCGGTTAACAGCCGATCGCGCTAGCCAATTGCGCCACGGGGACCGTCCTGCTCCACTCTCACCACCGTCAGACCATTTCTTTAGAGCTATCACTCCAAAGAAAAAAAAGCGCCGCACCACCACCGGGTGGGCTCGAACCTCCAACCTTTCGGTTAACAGCCTATCGCGCTAGCCAATTGCCCCACGGAGACAGTCGTGCTCCACTCTCACCACCGTCAGAACATTTCTTCAGAGCTATCACCCCAAAGAAAAAAAAAGTTCCGCACCACCACCGGTTGGGCTAGAACCTCCAACCTTTCGGTTAACAGCCGATCGCGCTAGCCAATGGCGCCACGAAGACAGTCCTGCTCCACTCTCACCACCATCAGAACATATCTTCAAAGCTATTACCGCAAAGAAAAAAGCAACACACCACTCCCGGGAGGGCTCAAAACTCCAACCTTTCGGTTAACAGCCGATCGCGCTAGCCCATTGCACCACGGAGACAGTCTTGCTCCACTCTCACCACCATCAGAACATATCTCCAAAGCTATCATCGCAAAGAAAAAAGCAACACACCACTCCCGGGAGGGCTCGAAACTCCAACCTTTCGGTCAACAGCCGATCGCGCTAGCCAACTGCGCCACGGAGACAGTCGTGCTCCACTCTCACCACCATCAGAACATAACTTAAAAGCTATCAGCCCACAGAAAAAAAAGCGCCGCACCACCACCAGGAGAGCTCGAACCTCCAACTTTTCAGTTAACAGCCGATCGCGCTAGCCAATTGCGCCACGGAGACAGTCCTGCTCCACTCTCACCACCGTCAGAACATTTCTTCAGAGCTATCAGCCAAAAAAAAAACAAGCGCTGCACCACCACCGGGTGGGCTCGAACCTCCAACCTTACGGTTAACAGCCGATCGCGCTAGCCAATTGCCCCACGGAGACAGTCGTGCTCCACTCTCACCATCGTCAGAACATTTCTTCAGAGCTATCACCCCAAAGAAAAAAAAAGCGCCACACCACCACCGGTTGGGCTCGAACCTCCAACCTTTCGGATAACAGCCGATCGCGCTAGCCAATTGCGCCACGAAGACTGTCCTGCTCCACTCTCACCACCATCAGAACATATCTTCAAAGATATTACCGCAAAGAAAAAAGCAACACACCACTCCTGGGAGGGCTCGAGACTCCAACCTTTCGGTTAACAGCCGATCGCGCTAGCCCATTGCGCCACGGAGGCAGTCTTGCTCCACTCTCACAATCATCAAAACATATCTTCAAAGCTATCATTGCAAAGAAAAAAAGCGCTGCACCACCACCACTCGGGCTCGAACCTCCAACCTTTCGGTTAACAGCCGATCGCGCTAGCCCATCGCGCCACGGAGACAGTCTTGCTCCACTCTCACCACCATCCGAACATATCTTCAAAGCTATCAGCGCTAAGAAAAAAGCAACACACCTCTCCCGTGTGATGGTTAAGGAGACGTTCGTCACTATGTTTGTTGATAGCGGACGAGAAATCATTAACATGAACTTTTTATTTCATGGCATGGGTGGAACGGCTGCCGACGCACGGATACGCTACCGTGTGCAGCGCCGTTGAGTCGGACGTCGCGGCCAACCCAGCAGTCAGGGTCGCAACTCCGGAGGTCCTGGATCAGGCCACGGCTCACGACGACCACACCCGGTAGGCCTCGTCCACGAACCTGCTCCCGGCCTCTGCACTCAGGCAGGAGCCGTTCGGCAGGTCTCGGCCTTGAACCTTGAACAGACACACCGGAGCTCGACCTGGCCGACACGTACGGGTCTCACGTCCGGCTCAGGAACGCTGCCAGGAACTCGTCCTCTCGAGCGGCACACCGTTTCGTCTGCCTTCGTGGCCTCAACTCTCGAGCTGCAGTGGCGGAGATGCCTTGACCAGCGCGACCTCGGACCTCGTTTCCAAGCTTTTGATCACCTTCCGGGCGTAGCGGTTCCACGTGCGGGTTCTGGCCAGCACAGCACCGTCTGTGCCGTGCTGAAATGCTGCTCGCTACAGCTGCGGTGCGGCAGCTCACTCACCGGCGTTCGTCGCCTTGGCCAGGGCACAGCCAGGTACCCTCGGGTGCGCCCCTCGTGAGCTCGCGGCCCACTTCCGAGGCTGGTGCGTCGCTCGGTACGGCTCGGCACCGCTCGGCGATCCTCGATTCAGCCAGCAACTCTCCTGGCATCTGAATTCTCGGCCACCCTGAACCTCGCCCGGCTCCATGGTCCTCCGTACACACGCCCGCGTCTCGCCCGGCAGAAAGTCTCACTCGTCCCTTGCCGAAGTGCGACGCTCTGGTGATACCGGCGCTTGATGGCGTGGGTGCGGCCACGGAGCAGTAAACCCGCATCGGAGACGCGATGCTCCATGCGGGGCATGGCCAGCCCGTCCAGCGAAGAGCGTGCGCCGAGACGCATGCTCGACGCAACCGTGACCATTAGCCAGGCCACGTTCATCGCTGTGTCGAACGGCTGACCGTGGAGACGCCTCGCCGAGATCCGCGATGCCCTCGGCAAGGAAGAGAACAGCAGGCCAGGCCGTGCCCCGAGATGCAGTACTCGTGCCGGCAATGCCGCCCCAGCTGGTAGTTGGACGGCAGCAGCGTGGACGGCCGCGTTCCCTGGCCGGAACCTGGATCACCTGCGTCCGACGCTTCGGCCCGCTGTCTCCCGTCTGCCGCTGCTTCGGCTCGTCCCCAGCCACAAAGCCCACTGCCACGTGATGGTCGTCCGTGGCCCAATCGTGGCACGCCACCTTTATGGGCCACCACAGGTCATCAGCTCATTCGCTGACACTCACGCGCACATTACAAGCGCCTTGCCCCGCACTTCCGGCGTTGTCGTTTTCTTCACTCATCACACCCGGAAGGGCTCGAAACTCCAACCTTTCGGTCAACAGCCGATCGTGCTAGCCCTTTGCGCCACGGAGACAGTCTTGCTCCCTTCTCACCACCATCAGAACATAACTTCAAAGCTATCAGCCCAAAGAAAAAAAAGCACCGCAACACCACCGGGTGGGCTCGAACCTCCAACCTTTCGGTTAACAGCCGATCGCGCTGGCCAATTGCGCCACGAAGACTGTCCTGCTCCACTCTCACCACCATCAGAACATATCTTCAAAGATATTACCGCAAAGAAAAAAGCAACACACCACTCCTGGGTGGGCTCGAACCTCCGACCTTTTGGTTAACAGCCGATCGCGCTAGCCAATTGCGCCACAAAGACAGTCCTGCTCCACTCTCACCACCATCAGAACATAACTTCAAAGCTATCAGCCCAAAGAAAAAAAAGCGCCGCACCACTACCGGGTGGGCTCGAACCTCCAACTTTCCGGTTAACAGCCGATCACGTTAGCCAATTGCGCCACGGAGACAGTCCTGCTTCACTCTCACCACCGTCAGAACATTTCTTCAGAGCTATCAGCCCAAAGAAAAAAAAAGCGCTGCACCACCACCGGGTGGGCTCGAACCTCCAACCTTACGGTTAACAGGCGATCGCGCTGACCAATTGCCCCACGGAGACAGTCGTGCTCCACTCTCACCATCGTCAGAACATTTCTTCAGAGCTATCACCCCAAAGAAAAAAAAAAGCGCCGCACCACCACCGGTTGGGCTCGAACCTCCAACCTTTCGGTTAACAGCCGATCGCTAGCCAATTGCACCACGAGAATGTCCTGCTCCACTCTCACCACCATCAGAACATATCTTCAAAGCTATTACCGCAAAGAAAAAAGCAACACACCACTCCTGGGAGGGCTCGAGACTCCAACCTTTCGGTTAACAGCCGATCGCGCAAGCCCATTGCGCCACGGAGGCAGTCTTGCTCCACTCTCACCATCATCAGAACATATCTTCATAGCTATCAGCGCAAAGAAAAAAAAGCGCTGCACCACCACCGGGTGGGCTCGAACCCCCCAACCTTTCGGTTAACAGCCGATCGCGCTAGCCCATTGCGTCACGAAGACAGTCTTGCTCCACTCTCACCACCATCAGAACATATCTTCAAAGCTATCAGCGCAAAAAAAAGCCACACACCACTCCCGGTAGGGCTCGAAACTCCAACCTTTCGGTCAACAGCCGACCGCGCTAGCCCATTGCGCCACGGAGACAGTCTTGCTCCCTTCTCACCACCATCAGAACATAACTTCAAAGCTATCAGCGCAAAGAAAAAAGCAAAACACCACTCCCGGGAGGGCTCGAACCTCCAACTTTTCGGTTAACAGCCGATCGCGCTGGCCAATTGCGCCACGGAGAAAGTCCTGCTCAACTCTCACCACAATTAGAACATATCTTCAAAGCTATCAGCCCAAAGAAAAAAAAGCGCCGCACCACCACCGGGTGGGCTCGAACCTCCAACTTTTCAGTTAACAGCCGATCGCGCTAGCCAATTGCGCCACGGGGACCGTCCGTCTCCACTCTCACCACAGTCAGACCATTTCTTTAGAGCTATCACTCCAAAGAAAAAAAAGCGCCGCACCACCACCAGGTGGGCTCGAACCTCCAACCTTTCGGTTAACAGCCAATCGCGCTAGCCAATTGCCCCACGGAGACAGTCGTGCTCCACTCTCACCACCGTCAGAACATTTCTTCAGAGCTATCACCCCAAAGAAAAAAAAAGCGCCACACCTCCACCGGTTGGGCTAGAACCTCCAACCTTTCGGTTAACAGCCGATCGCGCTAGCCAATTGCGCCACGAAGACAGTCCTGCTCCACTCTCACCACCATCAGAACTTATGTTCAAAGCTATCACCGCAAAGAAAAAAGCAACACACCACTCCCGGGAGGGCTCGAAACTCCAACCTTTCGGTCAACAGCCGATCGCGCTAGCCAATTGCGCCACTGAGACAGTCCTGCTCTACTCTCACCACCATCAGAACATTTCGTCAGAGCTATCACCCCAAAGAAAAAAAAAGCGCCGCACCACCACCGGTTGGGCTCGAACCTCCAACCTTTCGGTTAACAGCCGATCGCTAGCCAATTGCACCACGAGAATGTCCTGCTCCACTCTCACCACCATCAGAACATATCTTCAAAGCTATTACCGCAAAGAAAAAAGCAACACACCACTCCTGGGAGGGCTCGAGACTCCAACCTTTCGGTTAACAGCCGATCGCGCAAGCCCATTGCGCCACGGAGGCAGTCTTGCTCCACTCTCACCATCATCAGAACATATCTTCATAGCTATCAGCGCAAAGAAAAAAAAGCGCTGCACCACCACCGGGTGGGCTCGAACCCCCCAACCTTTCGGTTAACAGCCGATCGCGCTAGCCCATTGCGTCACGAAGACAGTCTTGCTCCACTCTCACCACCATCAGAACATATCTTCAAAGCTATCAGCGCAAAAAAAAGCCACACACCACTCCCGGTAGGGCTCGAAACTCCAACCTTTCGGTCAACAGCCGACCGCGCTAGCCCATTGCGCCACGGAGACAGTCTTGCTCCCTTCTCACCACCATCAGAACATAACTTCAAAGCTATCAGCGCAAAGAAAAAAGCAAAACACCACTCCCGGGAGGGCTCGAACCTCCAACTTTTCGGTTAACAGCCGATCGCGCTGGCCAATTGCGCCACGGAGAAAGTCCTGCTCAACTCTCACCACAATTAGAACATATCTTCAAAGCTATCAGCCCAAAGAAAAAAAAGCGCCGCACCACCACCGGGTGGGCTCGAACCTCCAACTTTTCAGTTAACAGCCGATCGCGCTAGCCAATTGCGCCACGGGGACCGTCCGTCTCCACTCTCACCACAGTCAGACCATTTCTTTAGAGCTATCACTCCAAAGAAAAAAAAGCGCCGCACCACCACCAGGTGGGCTCGAACCTCCAACCTTTCGGTTAACAGCCAATCGCGCTAGCCAATTGCCCCACGGAGACAGTCGTGCTCCACTCTCACCACCGTCAGAACATTTCTTCAGAGCTATCACCCCAAAGAAAAAAAAAGCGCCACACCTCCACCGGTTGGGCTAGAACCTCCAACCTTTCGGTTAACAGCCGATCGCGCTAGCCAATTGCGCCACGAAGACAGTCCTGCTCCACTCTCACCACCATCAGAACTTATGTTCAAAGCTATCACCGCAAAGAAAAAAGCAACACACCACTCCC
Organism: Rhipicephalus microplus; assembly: GCF_043290135.1. Taxonomy (NCBI): domain Eukaryota; kingdom Metazoa; phylum Arthropoda; class Arachnida; order Ixodida; family Ixodidae; genus Rhipicephalus; species Rhipicephalus microplus. Next base: position 4,047,556 of record NW_027464602.1, read on the forward strand.
GGGAGGGCTCGAAACTCCAACCTTTCGGTCAACAGCCGATCGCGCTAGCCAATTGCGCCACTGAGACAGTCCTGCTCTACTCTCACCACCATCAGAACATTTCTTCAGAGCTATCACCCCAAAGAAAAAAAAAGCGCCGCACCACCACCGGTTGGGCTCGAACCTCCAACCTTTCGGTTAACAGCCGATCGCGCTAGCCAATTGCCCCACGAATACAGTCCTGCTCCACTCTCACCACCATCAGAACATATCTTCAAAGCTATTACCGCAAAGAAAAAAGCAAAACACCACTCCCAGGAGGGCTCGAACCTCCAACTTTCCGGTTAACAGCCGATCACGCTAGCCAATTGCGCCACGGAGACAGTCCTGCTCCACTCTCACCACCGTCAGAACATTTCTTCAGAGCTATCAGCCCAAAGAAAAAACAAGCGCTGCACCACCACCGGGTGGGCTCGAACCTCCAACCTTACGGTTAACAGCCGATCGCGCTAGCCAATTGCCCCACGGAGACAGTCGTGCTCCACTCTCACCATCGTCAGAACATTTCTTCAGAGCTATCACCCCAAAGAAAAAAAAAGCGCCACACCACCACCGGTTGGGCTCGAACCTGCAACCTTTCGGTTAACAGCCGATCGCGCTAGCCAATTGCGCCATGAAGACTGTCCTGCTCCACTCTCACCACCATCAGAACATATCTTCAAAGATATTACCGCAAAGAAATAAGCAACACACCACTCCTGGGAGGGCTCGAGACTCCAACCTTTCGGTTAACAGCCGATCGCGCTAGGCCATTGCTCCACGGAGGCAGTCTTGCTCCACTCTCACAATCATCAAAACATATCTTCAAAGCTATCAGCGCAAAGAAAAAAAGCGCTGCACAACCACCGCGTGGGCTCGAACCTCCAACCTTTCGGTTAACAGCCGATCGCGCTAGCCCATCGCGCCACGGAGACAGTCTTGCTCCACTCTCACCACCATCAGAACATATCTTCAAAGCTATCAGCGCAAAGAAAAAAGCAACACACCACTCCCGGAAGGGCTCGAAACTCCAACCTTTCGGTTAACAGCCGATCGCGCTAGCCAATTGCGCCACAGAGACAGTCGTGCTCCACTCTCACCACCATCAGAACATATCTTCAAAGCTATCGGCGCAATGAAAAAAGCAAAACACCACTCCCGGGAGGGCTCGAACCTCCAACTTTTCGGTTAACAGCCGATCGCGCTGGCCAAATGCGCCACGGAGAAAGTCCTGCTCAACTCTCACCACAATTAGAACATATCTTCAAAGCTATCAGCCCAAAGAAAAAAAAGCGCCGCCCCACCACCGGGTGGGCTCGAACCTCCAACTTTTCGGTTAACAGCCGATCGCGCTAGCCAATTGCGCCACGGGGACCGTCCTGCTCCACTCTCACCACCGTCAGACCATTTCTTTAGAGCTATCACTCCAAAGAAAAAAAAGTTCCGCACCACCACCGGTTGGGCTAGAACCTCCAACCTTTCGGCTAACAGCCGATCGCGCTAGCCAATGGCGCCACGAAGACAGTCCTGCTCCACTCTCTTCACCATCAGAACATATCTTCAAAGCTATTACCGCAAAGAAAAAAGCAACACACCATTCCCGGGAGGGCTCAAAACTCCAACCTTTCGGTTAACAGCCGATCGCGCTAGCCCATTGCACCACGGAGACAGTCTTGCTCCACTCTCACCACCATCAGAACATATCTCCAAAGCTATCATCGCAAAGAAAAAAGCAACACACCACTCCCGGGAGGGCTCGAAACTCCAACCTTTCGGTCAACAGCCGATCGCGCTAGCCCATTGCGCCACGGAGACAGTCTTGCTCATCTCTCACCACCATCATAACATATCTTCAAAGCTATCAGCACAAAGAAAAAAAAGCGCCGCACCACCACCGGGTGGGCTCGAACCTCCAACTTTTCGGTTAACAGCCGATCGCGCTAGCCAATTGCGCCACGGGGACCGTCCTGCTCCACTCTCACCACCGTCAGACCATTTCTTTAGAGCTTTCACTCCAAAGAAAAAAAAGCGCCGCACCACCACCGGGTGGGCTCGAACCTCCAACCTTGCGCTTAACAGCCTATCGCGCTAGCCAATTGCCCCACGGAGACAGTCGTGCTCCAGTCTCACCACCGTCAGAACAGTTCTTCAGAGCTATCACCCCAAAGAAAAAAAAAGTTCCGCGCCACCACCGGTTGGGCTAGAACCTCCAACCTTTCGGTTAACAGCCGATCGCGGTAGCCAATGGCGCCACGAAGACAGTCCTGCTCCATTCTCACCACCATCAGAACATATCTTAAAAGCTATTACCGCAAAGAAAAAAGCAACACACCACTCCCGGGAGGGCTCAAAACTCCAACCTTTCGGTTAACAGCCGATCGCGCTAGCCCATTGCACCACGGAGACAGTCTTGCTCCACTCTCACCACCATCAGAACATATCTCCAAAGCTATCATCGCAAAGAAAAAAGCAACACACCACTCCCGGGAGGGCTCGAAACTCCAACCTTTTGGTCAACAGCCGATCGCGCTAGCCCATTGCGCCACGGAGACAGTCTTGCTCATCTCTCACCACCATCAGAACATATCATCAAAGCTATCAGCCCAAAGAAAAAAAACCACCGCACCACCACCGGGTGTGCTCGAACCTCCAACCTTTCGGTTAACAGCCAATCGCGCTAGCGAATTGCGCCACGGAGACAGTCCTGCTCCACTCTCACCACCATCATAACATATCTTCAAAGCTATCAGCACAAAGAAAAAAAAGCGCCGCACCACCACCGGGTGGGCTCGAACCTCCAACCTTTCGGTTAACAGCCGATCGCGCTAGCCAACTGCGCCACGGAGACAGCCGTGCTCCACTCTCACCATCATCAGAACATATCTTCAAAGCTATCAGCGCAAAGAAAAAAAGCAGCACACCACTCCCGGGAGGGATCGAAACTCCAACCTATCGGTTAACAGCCGATCGCGCTAGCCAATTGCGCCACGGAGACAGTCCTGCTCTACTCTCACCACCATCAGAACATTTCTTCAGAGCTATCACCCCAAAGAAAAAAAAGCGCCGCACCACCACCGGTTGGGCTCGAACCTCCAACCTTTCGGTTAACAGCCGATCGCGCTAGCCAATTGCCCCACGGAGACAGTCGTGCTCCACTCTCACCATCGTGAGAACATTTCTTCAGAGCTATCACCCCAAAGGAAAAAAAGCGCCGCACCACCACCGGTTGGGCTCGAACCTCCAACCTTTCGGTTAACAGCCGATCGCGCTAGCCAATTGCGCCACGAAGACAGTCCTGCTCCACTCTCACCACCATCAGAACATGTCTTCAAAGCTATTACCGCAAAGAAAAAAGCAAAACACCACTCCCGGGAGGGCTCGAACCTCCAACTTTCCGGTTAACAGCCGATCACGCTAGCCAATTGCGCCACGGGGACCGTCCTGCTCCACTCTCACCACCGTCAGACCATTTCTTTAGAGCTATCACTCCAAAGAAAAAAAAGCGCCGCACCACCACCGGGTGGGCTCGAACCTCCAACCTTTCGGTTAACAGCCTATCGCGCTAGCCAATTGCCCCACGGAGACAGTCGTGCTCCACTCTCACCACCGTAAGAACATTTCTTCAGAGCTATCACCCCAAAGAAAAAAAAAGTTCCGCACAACCCCCGGGTGGGCTCCAACCTCCAACCTTTCGGTTAACAGCCGATCGCGCTAGCCTATTGCCTCACGGAGACAGTCGTGCTCCACTCTCACCACCGTCAGAACATTTCTTCAGAGCTATCACCCCAAAGAAAAAAAAGAGCCGCACCACCACCGGGTGGGCTCGAACCTCCAACCTTTCGGTTAACAGCCGATCGCGCTAGCCAATTGCGCCACGAAGACAGTCCTGCTGCACTCTCACCACCATCATAACTTATGTTCAAAGCTATTACCGCAAAGAAAAAAGCAACACACCACTCCCGGGAGGGCTCAAAACTCCAACCTTTCGGTTAACAGCCGATCACGCTAGCCCATTGCGCCACAAAGACAGTCTTGCTCCACTCTCACCACCATAAGAACATATCTCCAAAGCAATCATCACAAAGAAAAAAGCAACACACCACTCCCGGGAGGGCTCGAAACTCCAACCTTTCGGTCAACAGCCGATCGCGCTAGCCCATTGCGCCACGGAGACAGTCTTGCTCATCTCTCACCACCATCAGAACATATCATCAAAGCTATCAGCCCAAAGAAAAAAAAACCACCGCACCACCACCGGGTGGGCTCGAACCTCAAACCTTTCGGTTAACAGCCAATCGCGCTAGCCAATTGCGCCACGGAGACAGTCATGCTCCACTCTCACCACCATCATAACATATCTTCAAAGCTATCAGCACAAAGAAAAAAAAGCGCCGCACCACCACCGGGTGGGCTGGAACCTCCAACCTTTCGGTTAACAGCCGATCGCGCTAGCCAACTGCGCCACGGAGACAGTCGTGCTCCACTCTCACCATCATCAGAACATATCTTCAAAGCTATCAGCGCAAAGAAAAAAGCAACACACCACTCCCGGGAGGGATCGAAACTCCAACCTTTCGGTTAACAGCCGATCGCGCTAGCCAATTGCGCCACCGAGACAGTCCTGCTCTACTCTCACCACCATCAGAACATTTCTTCAGAGCTATCACCCCAAAGAAAAAAAAGCGCCGCACCACCACCGGTTGGGCTCGAACCTCCAACCTTTCGATTAACAGCCGATCGCGCTAGCCAATTGCCCCACGAATACAGTCCTGCTCCACTCTCACCACCATCAGAACATATCTTCAAAGCTATCAGCCCACAGAAAAAAAAGCGCTGCACCACCACCAGGAGAGCTCAAACCTCCAACTTTTCAGTTAACAGCCGATCGCGCTAGCAAATTGCGCCACGGAGACAGTCCCTCTTCCACTCTCACTACCGTCAGAACATTTCTTCAGAGCTATCAGTCCAAAGAAAAAACAAGCGCTGCACCACCACCGGGTGGGCTCGAACCTCCAACCTCACGGTTAACAGCCGATCGCGCTAGCCAATTGCCCCACAGAGACAGTCGTGCTCCACTCTCACCATCGTCAGAACATTTCTTCAGAGCTATCACCCCAAAGAAAAAAAAAGCGCCACACCACCACCGGTTGGGCTCGAACCTCCAACCTTTCGGTTAACAGCCGATCGCGCTAGCCAATTGCGCCACGAAGACTGTCCTGCTCCACTCTCACCACCATCAGAACATATCTTCAAAGATATTACCGCAAAGAAAAAGCAACACACCACTCCTGGGAGGGCTCGAGTCTCCAAACTTTCGGTTAACAGCCGATCGCGCTATCCCATTGCGCCACGGAGGCAGTCTTGCTCCACTCTCACAATCATCAAAACATATCTTCAAAGCTATCAGCGCAAAGAAAAAAAAGCGCTGCACCACCACCGCGTGGGCTCGAACCTCCAACCTTTCGGTTAACAGCCGATCGCGCTAGCCCATCGCGCCACGGAGACAGTCTTGCTCCACTCTCACCACCATCAGAACATATCTTCAAAGCTATCAGCGCAAAGAAAAAAGCAACACACCACTCCCGGAAGGGCTCGAAACTCCAACCTTTCGGTCAACAGCCGATCGTGCTAGCCCTTTGCGCCACGGAGACAGTCTTGCTCCCTTCTCACCACCATCAGAACATAACTTCAAAGCTATCAGCCCAAAGAAAAAAAAGCACCGCACCACCACCGGGTGGGCTCGAACCTCCAACCTTTCGGTTAACAGCCGATCGCGCTAGCCAATTGCGCCACAGAGACAGTCGTGCTCCACTCTCACCACCATCAGAACATATCTTCAAAGCTATCAGCGCAAAGAAAAAAGCAAAACACCACTCCCGGGAGGGCTCGAACCTCCAACTTTTCGGTTAACAGCCGATCGCGCTGGCCAAATGCGCCACGGAGAAAGTCCTGCTCAACTCTCACCACAATTAGAACATATCTTCAAAGCTATCAGCCCAAAGAAAAAAAAAGCGCCGCACCACCACCGGGTGGGCTCGAACCTCCAACTTTTCGGTTAACAGCCGATCGCGCTAGCCAATTGCGCCACGGGGACCGTCCTGCTCCACTCTCACCACCGTCAGACCATTTCTTAGAGCTATCACTCCAAAGAAAAAAAAGCGCCGCACCACCACCGGGTGGGCTCGAACCTCCAACCTTTCGGTTAACAGCCTATCGCGCTCGCCAATTGCCCCACGTAGACAGTCGTGCTCCACTCTCACCACCGTCAGAACATTTCTTCAGAGCTATCACCCCAAAGAAAAAAAAAGTTCCGCACCACCACCGGTTGGGCTAGAACCTCCAACCTTTCGGTTAACAGCCGATCGCGCTAGCCAATGGCGCCACGAAGACAGTCCTGCTCCACTCTCACCACCATCAGAACATATCTTCAAAGCTATTACCGCAAAGAAAAAAGCAACACACCACTACCGGGAGGGCTCAAAACTCAAACCTTTCGGTTAACAGCCGATCGCGCTAGCCCATTGCACCACGGAGACAGTCTTGCTCCACTCTCACCACCATCAGAACATATCTCCAAAGCTATCATCGCAAAGATAAAAGCAACACACCACTCCCGGGAGGGCTCGAAACTCCAACCTTTTGGTCAACAGCCGATCGCGCTAGCCCATTGCGCCACGGAGACTGTCTTGCTCATCTCTCACCACCATCAGAACATATCATCAAAGCTATCAGCCCAAAGAAAAAAAACCACCGCACCACCACCGGTTGGGCTCGAACCTCCAACCTTTCGGTTAACAGCCAATCGCGCTAGCGAATTGCGCCACGGAGACAGTCCTGCTCCACTCTCACCACCATCATAACATATCTTCAAAGCTATCAGCACAAAGAAAAAAAAAGCGCCGCACCACCACCGGGTGGGCTCGAACCTCCAACCTTTCGGTTAACAGCCGATCGCGCTAGCCAACTGCGCCACGGAGACAGCCGTGCTCCACTCTCACCATCATCAGAACATATCTTCAAAGCTATCAGCGCAAAGAAAAAAGCAGCACACCAATCCCGGGAGGGATCGAAACTCCAACCTTTCGGTTAACAGCCGATTGCGCTAGCCAATTGCGCCACGGAGACAGTCCTGCTCTACTCTCACCACCATCAGAACATTTCTTCAGAGCTATCACCCCAAAGAAAAAAAAGCGCCGCACCACCACCGGTTGGGCTCGAACCTCCAGCCTTTCGGTTAACAGCCGATCGCGCTAGCCAATTGCCCCACGGAGACAGTCGTGCTCCACTCTCACCATCGTGAGAACATTTCTTCAGAGCTATCACCCCAAAGAAAAAAAAAAGCGCCGCACCACCACCGGTTGGGCTCGAACCTCCAACCTTTCGGTTAACAGCCGATCGCGCTAGCCAATTGCGCCACGAAGACAGTCCTGCTGCACTCTCACCACCATCAGAACATATCTTCAAAGCTATTACCGCAAAGAAAAAAGCAAAACACCACTCCCGGGAGGGCTCGAACCTCCAACTTTCCGGTTAACAGCCGATCACGCTAGCCAATTGCGCCACGGAGACAGTCCTGCTCCACTCTCACCACCATCAGAACATAACTTCAAAGCAATCAGCCCACAGAAAAAAAAGCGCCACACCACCACCAGGAGAGCTCGAACCTCCAACTTTTCGGTTAACAGCCGGTCGCGCTAGCCAATTGCGCCACAGAGACAGTCCTGCTCCACTCTCACCACCGTCAGAACATTTCTTCAGAGCTATCAGCCCAAAGAAAAAACAAGCGCTGCACCACCACCGGGTGGGCTCGAACCTCCAACCTTACGGTTAACAGCCAATCACGCTAGCCAATTGCCCCACGGAGACAGTCGTGCTCCACTCTCACCATCGTCAGATCATTTCTTCAGAGCTATCACCCCAAAGAAAAAAAAGCGCCACACTACCACCGGTTGGGCTCGAACCTCCATCCTTTCGGTTAACAGCCGATCGCGCTAGCCAATTGCGCCACGAAGACTGTCCTGCTCCACTCTCACCACCATCACAACATATCTTCAAAGATATTACCGCAAAGAAAAAAGCAACACACCACTCCTGGGAGGGCTCGAGACTCCAACCTTTCGGTTAACAGCCAATCACGCTAGCCAATTGCCCCACGGAGACAGTCGTGCTCCACTCTCACCATCGTCAGATCATTTCTTCAGAGCTATCACCCCAAAGAAAAAAAAGCGCCACACCACCACCGGTTGGGCTCGAACTTCCATCCTTTCGGTTAACAGCCGATCGCGCTAGCCAATTGCGCCACGAATACTGTCCTGCTCCACTCTCACCACCATCACAACATATCTTCAAAGCTATCAGCGCAAAGAAAAAAGCTACACACCACTCCCGGGAGGGCTCGAAACTCCAACCTTTCGGTCAACAGCCGATCGCGCTAGCCCATTGCGCCACGGAGACAGTCTTGCTCATCTCTAACCACCATCATAACATATCTTCAAAGCTATCAGCACAAAGAAAAAAAAGCGCCGCACCACCACCGGGTGGGCTGGAACCTCCAACCTTTCGGTTAACAGCCGATCGCGCTAGCCAACTGCGCCACGGAGACAGTCGTGCTCCACTCTCACCATCATCAGAACATATCTTCAAAGCTATCAGCGCAAAGAAAAAAGCAACACACCACTCCCGGGAGGGATCGAAACTCCAACCTTTCGGTTAACAGCCGATCGCGCTAGCCAATTGCGCCACCGAGACAGTCCTGCTCTACTCTCACCACCATCAGAACATTTCTTCAGAGCTATCTCCCCAAAGAAAAAAAAGCGCCGCACCACCACCGGTTGGGCTCGAACCTCCAACCTTTCGATTAACAGCCGATCGCGCTAGCCAATTGCCCCACGAATACAGTCCTGCTCCACTCTCACCACCATCAGAACATATCTTCAAAGCTATTACCGCAAAGAAAAAAGCAAAACACCACTCCCAAGAGGGCTCGAACCTCCAACTTTCCGGTTAACAGCCGATCACGCTAGCCAATTGCGCCACGGAGACAGTCCTGCTCCACTCTCACCACCATCAGAACATAACTTCAAAGCTATCAGCCCACAGAAAAAAAAGCGCTGCACCACCACCAGGAGAGCTCAAACCTCCAACTTTTCAGTTAACAGCCGATCGCGCTAGCCAATTGCGCCACGGAGACAGTCCTGCTCCACTCTCACTACCGTCAGAACATTTCTTCAGAGCTATCAGCCCAAAGAAAAAACAAGCGCTGCACCACCACCGGGTGGGCTCGAACCTCCAACCTCACGGTTAACAGCCGATCGCGCTAGCCAATTGCCCCACAGAGACAGTCGTGCTCCACTCTCACCATCGTCAGAACATTTCTTCAGAGCTATCACCCCAAAGAAAAAAAAAGCGCCACACCACCACCGGTTGGGCTCGAACCTCCAACCTTTCGGTTAACAGCCGATCGCGCTAGCCAATTGCGCCACGAAGACTGTCCTGCTCCACTCTCACCACCATCAGAACATATCTTCAAAGATATTACCGCAAAGAAAAAAGCAACACACCACTCCTGGGAGGGCTCGAGACTCCAACCTTTCGGTTAACAGCTGATCGCGCTATCCCATTGCGCCACGGAGGCAGTCTTGCTCCACTCTCACAATCATCAAAACATATCTTCAAAGCTATCAGCGCAAAGAAAAAAAAGCGCTGCACCACCACCGCGTGGGCTCGAACCTCCAACCTTTCGGTTAACAGCCGATCGCGCTAGCCCATCGCGCCACGGAGACAGTCTTGCTCCACTCTCACCACCATCAGAACATATCTTCAAAGCTATCAGCGCAAAGAAAAAAGCAACACACCACTCCCGGAAGGGCTCGAAACTCCAACCTTTCGGTCAACAGCCGATCGTGCTAGCCCTTTGCGCCACGGAGACAGTCTTGCTCCCTTCTCACCACCATCAGAACATAACTTCAAAGCTATCAGCCCAAAGAAAAAAAAGCACCGCACCACCACCGGGTGGGCTCGAACCTCCAACCTTTCGGTTAACAGCCGATCGCGCTAGCCAATTGCGCCACAGAGACAGTCGTGCTCCACTCTCACCACCATCAGAACATATCTTCAAAGCTATCAGCGCAAAGAAAAAAGCAAAACACCACTCCCGGGAGGGCTCGAACCTCCAACTTTTCGGTTAACAGCCGATCGCGCTGGCCAAATGCGCCACGGAGAAAGTCCTGCTCAACTCTCACCACAATTAGAACATATCTTCAAAGCTATCAGCCCACAGAAAAAAAAAGCGCCGCACCACCACCGGTTGGGCTCGAACCTCCAGCCTTTCGGTTAACAGCCGATCGCGCTAGCCAATTGCCCCACGGAGACAGTCGTGCTCCACTCTCACCATCGTGAGAACATTTCTTCAGAGCTATCACCCCAAAGAAAAAAAAAGCGCCGCACCACCACCGGTTGGGCTCGAACCTCCAACCTTTCGGTTAACAGCCGATCGCGCTAGCCAATTGCGCCACGAAGACAGTCCTGCTCCACTCTCACCACCGTCAGAACATATCTTCAAAGCTATTACCGCAAAGAAAAAAGCAAAACACCACTCCCGGGAGGGCTCGAACCTCCAACTTTCCGGTTAACAGCCGATCACGCTAGCCAATTGCGCCACGGAGACAGTCCTGCTCCACTCTCACCACCATCAGAACATAACTTCAAAGCAATCAGCCCACAGAAAAAAAAGCGCCACACCACCACCAGGAGAGCTCGAACCTCCAACTTTTCGGTTAACAGCCGATCGCGCTAGCCAATTGCGCCACAGAGACAGTCCTGCTCCACTCTCACCACCGTCAGAACATTTCTTCAGAGCTATCAGCCCAAAGAAAAAACAAGCGCTGCACCACCACCGGGTGGGCTCGAACCTCCAACCTTACGGTTAACAGCCAATCACGCTAGCCAATTGCCCCACGGAGACAGTCGTGCTCCACTCTCACCATCGTCAGATCATTTCTTCAGAGCTATCACCCCAAAGAAAAAAAAGCGCCACACCACCACCGGTTGGGCTCGAACCTCCATCCTTTCGGTTAACAGCCGATCGCGCTAGCCAATTGCGCCACGAAGACTGTCCTGCTCCACTCTCACCACCATCACAACATATCTTCAAAGATATTACCGCAAAGAAAAAAGCAACACACCACTCCTGGGAGGGCTCGAGACTCCAACCTTTCGGTTAACAGCCAATCACGCTAGCCAATTGCCCCACGGAGACAGTCGTGCTCCACTCTCACCATCGTCAGATCATTTCTTCAGAGCTATCACCCCAAAGAAAAAAAAGCGCCACACCACCACCGGTTGGGCTCGAACTTCCATCCTTTCGGTTAACAGCCGATCGCGCTAGCCAATTGCGCCACGAATACTGTCCTGCTCCACTCTCACCACCATCACAACATATCTTCAAAGCTATCAGCGCAAAGAAAAAAGCTACACACCACTCCCGGGAGGGCTCGAAACTCCAACCTTTCGGTCAACAGCCGATCGCGCTAGCCCATTGCGCCACGGAGACAGTCTTGCTCCCTTCTCGCCACCATCAGAACATATCTTCAAAGCTATCAGCGCAAAGAACAAAGCAAAATACCACTCCCGGGAGGGCTCGAACCTCCAACTTTTCGGTTAACAGCCGATCGCGCTGGCCAATTGCGCCACGGAGAAAGTCCTGCTCAACTCTCACCACCATCAGAACATATCTTCAAAGCTATCATCGCAAAGAAAAAAGCAACACAGCACTCCCGGGAGGGCTCGAACCTCCAACTTTTCGGTTAACAGCCGATCGCGCTGGCATTGCGCCACGGAGACAGTCCTGCTCCACTCTCACCACAATTAGAACATATCTTCAAAGCTATCAGCCCAAAGAAAAAACAAGCGCCGCACCACCACCGGGTGGGCTCGAACCTCCAACTTTTCGGTTAACAGCCGATCGCGGTAGCCAATTGCGACATGGGGACCGTCCTGCTCCACTCTCACCACCGTCAGACCATTTCTTCAGAGCTATCACCCCAAAGAAAAAAAAAGCGCCGCACCACCACCGGGTGGGCTCGAACCTCCAACCATTCGGTTAACAGCCGATCGCGCTGGCCAATTGCGCCACGGAGAAAGTCCTGCTCTACTCTCACCGCCATCAGAACATATCTACAAAGCTATTACCGCAAAGAAAAAAGCAACACACCACTCCCGGGAGGGCTCAAAACTCCAACCTTTCGGTTAACAGCCAATCGAGCTAGCCCAATGCGCCACGGAGACAGTCTTGCTCCACTCTCACCACCATCAGAACATATCTTCAAAGCTATCATCGCAAAGAAAAAAGCAACACAGCACTCCCGAGAGGGCTCGAAACTCCAACCTTTCGGTCAACAGCCGATCGCGCTAGCCCATTGCGCCACGGAGACAGTCTTGTTCATCTCTCACCACCATCAGAACATATCATCAAAGCTATCAGCCCAAAGAAAAAAAAAAGCACCGCACCATTAACGGGTGGGCTCGAACCTCCAACTTTTCGCTTAACAGCCGATCGCGCTGGCATTGCGCCACGGAGACAGTCCTGCTCCACTCTCACCACAATTAGAACATATCTTCAAAGCTATCAGCCCAAAGAAAAAAAAGCGCCGCACCACCACTTGTGGGCTCGAACCTCCAACCTTTCGGTTAACAGCAGATCGCGCTAGCCAATTGCGCCACGGAGACAATCGTGCTCCACTCTCACCACCATCAGAACATATCTTCAAAGCTATCAGCGCAAAGAAAAAAAAGCGCCACACCACCAACGGGTGGGCTCGAACCTCCAACTTTTCGGTTAACAGCCGATCGCGCTGGCCAATTGCGCCACGGAGACAGTCCTGCTCCACTCTCACCACAATTAGAACATATCTTCAAAGCTATCAGCCCAAAGAAAAAAAAGCACCGCACCACCACTTGTGGGCTGGAACCTCCAAAATTTCGGTTAACAGCAGATCGCGCTAGCCAATTGCGCCACGGAGACAATCGTGCTCCACTCTCACCACCATCAGAACATATCTTCAAAGCTATCAGCGCAAAGAAAAAAAAGCGCCGCACCACCACCAGGTGGGCTCGAACCTCCAACCTTTCGGTTAACAGCCGATCGCGCAAGCCAATTTCGCCACGGAGACAGTCCTGCTCTACTCTCACCACCATCAGAACATATCTTCAAAGGTATCAGCCCAAAGAAAAAAAAGCGCCGCACCACCACTTGGTGGGCTCGAACCTCCGACTTTTCGGTTAACAGCCGATCGCGCTAGCCAATTGCGCCACGGAGACAGTCCTGCTCCACTCTCACCACCGTCAGAACATTTTTTCAGAGCTAGCAGCCCAAAGAAAAAAAAGCGCTGCACCACCACCGGGTGGGCTCGAACCTCCAACATTACGGTTAACAGCCGATCGCGCTAGCCAATTGCCCCACGGAGACAGTCGTGCTCCACTTTCACCATCGTCAGAACATTTCTTCAGAGCTATCACTCCAAAGAAAAAAAAAGCGCCGCACCACCACCGATTGGGCTCGAACCTCCAACCTTTCGGTTAACAGCCGATCGCGCTAGCCAATTGTGCCACGAAGACTGTCCTGCTGCACTCTCAACACCATCAGAACATATCTTCAAAGCTATTACCGCAAAGAAAAAAGCAACACACCACTCCTGGGAGGGCTCGAGACTCCAACCTTTCGGTTAACAGCCGATCGCGCTAGCCCATTGCGCCACGGGGACAGTCTTGCTCCACTCTCACCACCATCAGAACATATCTTCAAAGCTATCAGCGCAAAGAAAAAAGCAACACACCACTTCCGGGAGGGCTCGAAACTCCAACCTTTCGATCAACAGCCGATCGCGCTAGCCCATTGCGCCACGGAGACAGTCTTGCTCCCTTCTCACCACCATCAGAACATAACTTCAAAGCTATCAGCCCAAAGAAAAAAAAGCACCAAACCACCACCGGGTGGGCTCGAACCTCCAACTTTTCGGCTAACAGCCGATCGCGCTGGCCAATTGCGCCACGGAGACAGTCCTGCTCCACTCTCACCACAATTAGAACATATCTTCAAAGCTATCAGCCCAAAGAAAAAAAAAGCGCCGCACCACCACCGGGTGGGCTCGAACCTCCAACCTTTCGGTTAACAGCAGATCGCGCTAGCCAATCGCGCCACGGAGACAGTCGTGCTCCACTCTCACCACCATCAGAACATATCTTCAAAGCTATCAGCGCAAAGAAAAAAAAGCGCCGCACCACCACCGGGTGGGCTCGAACCTCCAACCTTTCGGTTAACAGCCGATCGCGCAAGCCGATTTCGCCATGGAGACACTCCTGCTCCACTCTCACCACCATCAGAACATATCTTCAAAGGTATCAGCCCAAAGAAAAAAAAGCGCCGCACCACCACTGGGTGGGCTCGAACCTCCGACTTTTCGGTTAACAGCCGCTCGCGCTAGCCAATTGCGCCACGGAGGCAGTCCTGCTCCACTCTCACCACCATCAGAACATATCTTCAAAGCTATCAGCCCAAAGAAAAAAAACCACCGCACCACCACCGGGTGGGCTCGAACCTCCAACCTTTCGGTTAACAGCCAATCGCGCTAGCCAATTGCGCCACGGAGACAGTCCTGCTCCACTCTCACCACCATCAGAACATATCTTCAAAGCTATCAGCACAAAGAAAAAAAGCGCCGCACCACCACCGGGTGGGCCCGAACCTCCAACCTTTCAGTTAACAGCCGATCGCGCTAGCCAACTGCGCCATGGAGACAGTCGTGCTCCACTCTCACCACCATCAGAACATATCTTCAAAGCTATCACCCCAAAGAAAAAAAAAGCGCCGCACCACCACCGGTTGGGCTCGATCCTCCAACCTTTCGGTTAACAGCCGATCGCGCTAGCCAATTGCGCCACGAAGACAGTCCTGCTCCACTCTCACCACCATCAGAACATATCTTCAAAGCTATTACCGCAAAGAAAAAAGCAAAATACCACTCCCAGGAGGGCTCGAACCTCCAACGTTCCGGTTAACAGCCGATCACGCTAGCCAATTGCGCCACGGAGACAGTCCTGCTCCACTCTCAGCACCATCAGAACATAACTTTAAAGCTATCAGCCCACAGAAAAAAAAGCGCCGCACCACCACCAGGAGAGCTCGAACCTCCAACTTTTCAGTTTACAGCCGATCGCGCTAGCAAATTGCGCCACGGAGACAGTCCTGCTCCACTATCACCACCGTCAGAACATTTCTTCAGAGCTATAAGCCCAAAGAAAAAACAAGCGCTGCACCACCACCGGGTGGGCTCGAACCTCCAACCTTACGGTTAACAGCCGATCGCGCTAGCCAATTGCCCCACGGAGACAGTCGTACTCCACTCTCACCATCGTCAGAACATTTTTCAGAGCTATCACCCCAAAGAAAAAAAAAGCGCCACACCACCACCGGTTGGGCTCGAACCTCCAACCTTTCGGTTAACAGCCGATCGCGCTAGCCTATTGCGCCACGAAGACTGTCCTGGTCCACTCGCACCACCATCAGAACATATCTTCAAAGATATTACCGCAAAGAAAAAAGCAACACACCACTCCTGGGAGGGCTCGAGACTCCAACCTTTCGGTTAACAGCCGATCGCGCTAGCCCATTGCGCCACGGAGGCAGTCTTGCTCCACTCTCACCAACATCAAAACATATCTTCAAAGCTATGAGCGCAAAGAAAAAAAAGCGCTGCTCCACCACCGCGTGGGCTCGAACCTCCAACCTTTCGGTTAACAGCCGATCGCACTAGCCCATCGCGACACGGAGACAGGCTTGCTCCACTCTCACCACCATCAGAACATATCTTCAAAGCTATCAGCGCAAAGAAAAAGCAACACACCACTCCCGGAAAGGCTCGAAACTCCAACCTTTCGGTCAACAGCCGATTGCGCTAGCCCATTGCGCCACGGAGACATCTTGCTCCCTTCTCATCACCATCAGAACATAACTTAAAAGCTATCAGACCAAAGAAAAAAAAGCACCGCACCACCACCGGGTGGGCTCGTACCTCCAAACTTTCGGTTAACAGCCGATCGCGCTAGCCAATTGCGCCACAGAGACAGTCGTGCTCCACTCTCACCACCATCAGAACATATCTTCAAAGCTATCAGCGCAAAGAAAAAAGCAAAACACCACTCCCGGGAGGGCTCGAACCTCCAACGTTCTGGTTAACAGCCGATCACGCTAGCCAATTGCGCCACGGAGACAGTCCTGCTCCACTCGCACCACCATCAGAACATAACTTTAAAGCTATCAGCCCACAGAAAAAAAAGCGCCGCACCACCACCATGAGAGCTCGAACCTCCAACTTTTCAGTTAACAGCCGATCGCGCTAGCAAATTGCGCCACGGAGACAGTCCTGCTCCACTATCACCACCGTCAGAACATTTCTTCAGAGCTATAAGCCCAAAGAAAAAACAAGCGCTGCACCACCACCGGGTGGGCTCGAACCTCCAACCTTACGGTTAACAGCCGATCGCGCTAGCCAATTGCCCCACGGAGACAGTCGTACTCCACTCTCACCACCATCAGAACATATCTTCAAAGCTATCAGCGCAAAGAAAAAAGCAGCACACCAATCCCGGGAGGGATCGAAACTCCAACCTTTCGGTTAACAGCCGATTGCGCTAGCCAATTGCGCCACGGAGACAGTCCTGCTCTACTCTCACCACCATCAGAACATTTCTTCAGAGCTATCACCCCAAAGAAAAAAAAGCGCCGCACCACCACCGGTTGGGCTCGAACCTCCAGCCTTTCGGTTAACAGCCGATCGCGCTAGCCAATTGCCCCACGGAGACAGTCGTGCTCCACTCTCACCATCGTGAGAACATTTCTTCAGAGCTATCACCCCAAAGAAAAAAAAAGCGCCGCACCACCACCGGTTGGGCTCGAACCTCCAACCTTTCGGTTAACAGCCGATCGCGCTAGCCAATTGCGCCACGAAGACAGTCCTGCTGCACTCTCACCACCATCAGAACATATCTTCAAAGCTATTACCGCAAAGAAAAAAGCAAAACACCACTCCCGGGAGGGCTCGAACCTCCAACTTTCCGGTTAACAGCCGATCACGCTAGCCAATTGCGCCACGGAGACAGTCCTGCTCCACTCTCACCACCATCAGAACATAACTTCAAAGCAATCAGCCCACAGAAAAAAAAGCGCCACACCACCACCAGGAGAGCTCGAACCTCCAACTTTTCGGTTAACAGCCGGTCGCGCTAGCCAATTGCGCCACAGAGACAGTCCTGCTCCACTCTCACCACCGTCAGAACATTTCTTCAGAGCTATCAGCCCAAAGAAAAAACAAGCGCTGCACCACCACCGGGTGGGCTCGAACCTCCAACCTTACGGTTAACAGCCAATCACGCTAGCCAATTGCCCCACGGAGACAGTCGTGCTCCACTCTCACCATCGTCAGATCATTTCTTCAGAGCTATCACCCCAAAGAAAAAAAAGCGCCACACTACCACCGGTTGGGCTCGAACCTCCATCCTTTCGGTTAACAGCCGATCGCGCTAGCCAATTGCGCCACGAAGACTGTCCTGCTCCACTCTCACCACCATCACAACATATCTTCAAAGATATTACCGCAAAGAAAAAAGCAACACACCACTCCTGGGAGGGCTCGAGACTCCAACCTTTCGGTTAACAGCCAATCACGCTAGCCAATTGCCCCACGGAGACAGTCGTGCTCCACTCTCACCATCGTCAGATCATTTCTTCAGAGCTATCACCCCAAAGAAAAAAAAGCGCCACACCACCACCGGTTGGGCTCGAACTTCCATCCTTTCGGTTAACAGCCGATCGCGCTAGCCAATTGCGCCACGAATACTGTCCTGCTCCACTCTCACCACCATCACAACATATCTTCAAAGCTATCAGCGCAAAGAAAAAAGCTACACACCACTCCCGGGAGGGCTCGAAACTCCAACCTTTCGGTCAACAGCCGATCGCGCTAGCCCATTGCGCCACGGAGACAGTCTTGCTCATCTCTAACCACCATCAGAACATATCATCAAAGCTATCAGCCAAAAGAAAAAAAAACCACCGCACCACCACCGGGTGGGCTCGAACCTCCAACCTTTCGGTTAACAGCCAATCGCGCTAGCCAATTGCGCCACGGAGACAGTCATGCTCCACTCTCACCACCATCATAACATATCTTCAAAGCTATCAGCACAAAGAAAAAAAAGCGCCGCACCACCACCGGGTGGGCTGGAACCTCCAACCTTTCGGTTAACAGCCGATCGCGCTAGCCAACTGCGCCACGGAGACAGTCGTGCTCCACTCTCACCATCATCAGAACATATCTTCAAAGCTATCAGCGCAAAGAAAAAAGCAACACACCACTCCCGGGAGGGATCGAAACTCCAACCTTTCGGTTAACAGCCGATCGCGCTAGCCAATTGCGCCACCGAGACAGTCCTGCTCTACTCTCACCACCATCAGAACATTTCTTCAGAGCTATCACCCCAAAGAAAAAAAAGCGCCGCACCACCACCGGTTGGGCTCGAACCTCCAACCTTTCGATTAACAGCCGATCGCGCTAGCCAATTGCCCCACGAATACAGTCCTGCTCCACTCTCACCACCATCAGAACATATCTTCAAAGCTATCAGCCCACAGAAAAAAAAGCGCTGCACCACCACCAGGAGAGCTCAAACCTCCAACTTTTCAGTTAACAGCCGATCGCGCTAGCCAATTGCGCCACGGAGACAGTCCTGCTCCACTCTCACTACCGTCAGAACATTTCTTCAGAGCTATCAGCCCAAAGAAAAAACAAGCGCTGCACCACCACCGGGTGGGCTCGAACCTCCAACCTCACGGTTAACAGCCGATCGCGCTAGCCAATTGCCCCACAGAGACAGTCGTGCTCCACTCTCACCATCGTCAGAACATTTCTTCAGAGCTATCACCCCAAAGAAAAAAAAAGCGCCACACCACCACCGGTTGGGCTCGAACCTCCAACCTTTCGGTTAACAGCCGATCGCGCTAGCCAATTGCGCCACGAAGACTGTCCTGCTCCACTCTCACCACCATCAGAACATATCTTCAAAGATATTACCGCAAAGAAAAAAGCAACACACCACTCCTGGGAGGGCTCGAGACTCCAACCTTTCGGTTAACAGCTGATCGCGCTATCCCATTGCGCCACGGAGGCAGTCTTGCTCCACTCTCACAATCATCAAAACATATCTTCAAAGCTATCAGCGCAAAGAAAAAAAAGCGCTGCACCACCACCGCGTGGGCTCGAACCTCCAACCTTTCGGTTAACAGCCGATCGCGCTAGCCCATCGCGCCACGGAGACAGTCTTGCTCCACTCTCACCACCATCAGAACATATCTTCAAAGCTATCAGCGCAAAGAAAAAAGCAACACACCACTCCCGGAAGGGCTCGAAACTCCAACCTTTCGGTCAACAGCCGATCGTGCTAGCCCTTTGCGCCACGGAGACAGTCTTGCTCCCTTCTCACCACCATCAGAACATAACTTCAAAGCTATCAGCCCAAAGAAAAAAAAGCACCGCACCACCACCGGGTGGGCTCGAACCTCCAACCTTTCGGTTAACAGCCGATCGCGCTAGCCAATTGCGCCACAGAGACAGTCGTGCTCCACTCTCACCACCATCAGAACATATCTTCAAAGCTATCAGCGCAAAGAAAAAAGCAAAACACCACTCCCGGGAGGGCTCGAACCTCCAACTTTTCGGTTAACAGCCGATCGCGCTGGCCAAATGCGCCACGGAGAAAGTCCTGCTCAACTCTCACCACAATTAGAACATATCTTCAAAGCTATCAGCCCAAAGAAAAAAAAAAGCGCCGCACCACCACCGGTTGGGCTCGAACCTCCAGCCTTTCGGTTAACAGCCGATCGCGCTAGCCAATTGCCCCACGGAGACAGTCGTGCTCCACTCTCACCATCGTGAGAACATTTCTTCAGAGCTATCACCCCAAAGAAAAAAAAAGCGCCGCACCACCACCGGTTGGGCTCGAACCTCCAACCTTTCGGTTAACAGCCGATCGCGCTAGCCAATTGCGCCACGAAGACAGTCCTGCTCCACTCTCACCACCGTCAGAACATATCTTCAAAGCTATTACCGCAAAGAAAAAAGCAAAACACCACTCCCGGGAGGGCTCGAACCTCCAACTTTCCGGTTAACAGCCGATCACGCTAGCCAATTGCGCCACGGAGACAGTCCTGCTCCACTCTCACCACCATCAGAACATAACTTCAAAGCAATCAGCCCACAGAAAAAAAAGCGCCACACCACCACCAGGAGAGCTCGAACCTCCAACTTTTCGGTTAACAGCCGATCGCGCTAGCCAATTGCGCCACAGAGACAGTCCTGCTCCACTCTCACCACCGTCAGAACATTTCTTCAGAGCTATCAGCCCAAAGAAAAAACAAGCGCTGCACCACCACCGGGTGGGCTCGAACCTCCAACCTTACGGTTAACAGCCAATCACGCTAGCCAATTGCCCCACGGAGACAGTCGTGCTCCACTCTCACCATCGTCAGATCATTTCTTCAGAGCTATCACCCCAAAGAAAAAAAAGCGCCACACCACCACCGGTTGGGCTCGAACCTCCATCCTTTCGGTTAACAGCCGATCGCGCTAGCCAATTGCGCCACGAAGACTGTCCTGCTCCACTCTCACCACCATCACAACATATCTTCAAAGATATTACCGCAAAGAAAAAAGCAACACACCACTCCTGGGAGGGCTCGAGACTCCAACCTTTCGGTTAACAGCCAATCACGCTAGCCAATTGCCCCACGGAGACAGTCGTGCTCCACTCTCACCATCGTCAGATCATTTCTTCAGAGCTATCACCCCAAAGAAAAAAAAGCGCCACACCACCACCGGTTGGGCTCGAACTTCCATCCTTTCGGTTAACAGCCGATCGCGCTAGCCAATTGCGCCACGAATACTGTCCTGCTCCACTCTCACCACCATCACAACATATCTTCAAAGCTATCAGCGCAAAGAAAAAAGCTACACACCACTCCCGGGAGGGCTCGAAACTCCAACCTTTCGGTCAACAGCCGATCGCGCTAGCCCATTGCGCCACGAAGACAGTCTTGCTCCCTTCTCGCCACCATCAGAACATATCTTCAAAGCTATCAGCGCAAAGAACAAAGCAAAATACCACTCCCGGGAGGGCTCGAACCTCCAACTTTTCGGTTAACAGCCGATCGCGCTGGCATTGCGCCACGGAGACAGTCCTGCTCCACTCTCACCACAATTAGAACATATCTTCAAAGCTATCAGCCCAAAGAAAAAACAAGCGCCGCACCACCACCGGGTGGGCTCGAACCTCCAACTTTTCGGTTAACAGCCGATCGCGGTAGCCAATTGCGACATGGGGACCGTCCCTACTGAAAAGTTCCGTATGAAATCTTACGGAAAATATATGGACTCCGTAACATTTCCTTATGCTACATACGGAAAACTAATGGAGTTTTATGGAAATATACGGAAGTTGTATGGCATTTACGGAAAGCTTCTTATGGAATATATGGAAGGATAAGGAAATTGTATGGCGTCTACGGAAAGCTTTTTATGGAGTATACAGAAAGATAAGGAAAATGTATGGCATATATGGAAAGCTTTATATGGAGTATAAAGGATAAGGAAGTTTTATGGCGTGGATGGAGTGAGTTTTATGGAAAATATGGAAAGATAAGGAAACTTATGGAGCATACGGAGAGTTCATTATGGAAGATTTGGGAGGATAAGGAAAGTGTATTGAGTGTACAGAAGCTTTCATAAGAAAAAACAGAATGTTAGGTCTTACGGAAATATACAAATTTTGTAAGGTGCTTACGAAAATGTGCAATAGTGTATGAAAGGAATGTGGATTGTTGCAAAAATGTGGAAACTGTACAGTTGTTGTCACATTTTCAGCAGGAAATACGAGCTCTTTAAAGTTATAAATGAATGCACAGTGACATATATAGTACAAAAGAATAACGCAGGCTAGTCTGTGTTGTTAGTCACCGCTGTTCGCCCTTTTTCAGAATGAATAGAACTTCTGCAGATGACCAGGTGCTAAAGTCTGTCACACGGAAAATGTGTCATTCACAAGGAATGACAATAACTGTCATTTTACTTGCATGCTGTCACACGAAAACAAATCAAGCAAGCAAAGCATAACTTCAAGGGCTCGTTTTTTAATAGAAACAATAATAATGAGAACTAAATTCAATGTGAATGAACTTGTCAATATTAATGAAACTGTTCTCATTAACATTGGCAAAGAGAAATGTCATTTTAAAATATCGACCATGAGCTTAGCTCTTCTGAGCACCGACAAAAGAAATGAAAATCTATGAAAACTAATTGCATGTAGCCTAAAAATAATTTTTTATTGATAGTATATGTGCTCCTACAATATAGATACAGCTATACACAACTTGCCACAGCTTCACGACAGAAACGAGGTAGGGGCAGAGGGAGTGGTCAGAAAAATAATTAAGTATGAGAGCACAACTGATATGTACGGACACATAATGGTGCTTATTATTGATGCACGGATGGTCGTGTATAGAGCTGGGTCGTTTTGAGATCTTCAAAAGCATTGTTTCAGACCACCATGCAGATTACGCTTCCATTGTAGTGCTACATAAGACACAACTTATGGGCCAGCTTTAATGAATAAAAAGATTATAGGTTAAACAAATGCTTTAAAATATATCATATCATGGCTGCATGGACGCATACAAGCTATGTAAAGCGCAATAAAGTGAGGACGCATGAGTTCTCTTGATGCTTCAGTTCTACATCGATGCTTCAACTGTGCTGCAAAGAAATTTAACCAATGTCTGTGTGTGCAACATTGTCCATTTTAAACTATTTATATGTATTATAATATAGAACGGAGACAGTCAAAACTGTTATCCGAGACCAGGTAGGAGCGTAGGCCTAGCTATCAAAATCAGCGACAGTCCGGGCCGAGCGTCTCGTGCTTAGCACTGACAATGTGTGTGCCGAGATTTGCATGACCCACTACAATCATCATTACATATTTCCCCCTCGCTGAAGATAATGCCAAGTAAGTGTTCTAAGGTGTCGTGAGGACAAGTGGTTCGTGATATGGTTTGAGGCGATTCACATGTACGATTTCGCGGCCTCGGCGACGCATGTCGACAGTGGCCGTGAGGGGTTCGATGAGGTAGTTAACAGCGGAAGTTTGTTCTATGACGCGATAAGGTCCATGGTACCTGCTGACAAACTTTGTAGAGGTACCAGGAGCAGCACTGGGGGGCACCCACAGCCAAACAAGAGAGTTGGGCGAAAATTGGTAGTTGGACCGTCCATCGTCGTGACGAAATTTCTGTAGCCCTTGTTCTTGTGTTGTAAGGGTGCGAGCTAATTGCCGACATTCTTCCGCATACCGCGCGGCTTCGGAAAGTGGTGTGCCTTCGGATGAGTCGGGTCGGTAGGGGAGAATGGTGTCAATTGGAGACGATGGTTCTCGACCATAAAGTAAAAAGAATGGAGAAAAGCCTGTCGTCGCTTGAGGTGCCGTGTTGTAAGCGTACGTTACGTAAGGAAGGATGAGATCCCAGTTGGTGTGGTCGGAGGCGACATACATAGAAAGCATGTCGCCAAGAGTACGGTTGAAACGCTCGGTCAAGCCATTTGTTTGTGGGCGATATGCGGTAGTACAGCGGTGAATTACATGGCATTCTGCAAGAAGTTCTCGAATAACATCCGCGAGAAAGACGCGGCCTCGGTCGCTCAAAAGTTCACGTGGAGCGCCATGACGCAGAACAAAACGTTGCAGCAGGAAAGACGCAACGTCACGTGCCGTCGCGGCTGGTAGAGCGGCCGTTTCTGCATATCTCGTGAGATGGTCGATCGCTACAATAATCCAGCGATTCCCAGCTTATGTATATGGTAGAGGACCATAAAGGTCTATTCCAACCCGGTCGAATGGTCGCACTGGGCACGGTAACGGCTGCATTGGTGCAGTAGGACGGCTAGGATCGTGCTTGCGGCGTTGGCACTCTGTGCAAGATCGAATGTACTTTTGAACGAATGTGTACATGCCGCGCCAATAAAACCGAAAACGTAGCCTGGCGTAGGTTTTAAACAAACCGGCGTGCGCACACTGCGGATCGGCATGGAAAGCAGCACATATGCTGGCGCGGAGATGCCTGGGTATGACGAGTAGCCATTTGCGACCGTCAGGGTGGTAGTTGCGGCGATAAAGTATTCCATCACGGATGGCGAAGTGAGAGGCTTGTCGGTGTAGCGCTCGAGATGGCGGGTGGGCGAGTGCTTCAGATAGGTAATCCATCAGAGACGCAATCCACGAATCTTTGCGCTGCTCCGCAGCCATGTTGATGGGTCCTGATAGTGGAAGGAAGTTGTCTTGGATGGAGACACTCGCAATATCAGTAGAAACAGGCGAACGCGAAAGAGCGTCGGCATCGGCGTGCTTCTGGCCTGAGCGATAAATGACGCGGATGTCGTACTCTTGGAGCCGTAAAGCCCATCGTGCCAAGCGTCCTGAGGGATCTTTGAGGGAGGATAACCAGCAGAGCGCGTGGTGGTCGGTAACAACATCGAAAGGGCGGCCGTACAGATAAGGCCGAAATTTTGTAATGGCCCAGATAATCGCTAGGCATTCTTTCTCAGTTACCGAATAATTTGCTTCTGTTCTTGTAAGAGTGCGGCTCGCGTACGCAACAACATATTCTTGGTAACCAGGCTTTCGTTGGGCGAGTACAGCGCCAAGACCGACACCGCTAGCATCTGTGTGGATTTCTGTGGGAGCGCTTGAATCGAAATGACGCAGTATGGGTGGTGTTGTAAGCAGTTCACGGAGCTTCGCAAAGGCACTGTCGCAAGCTGGAGACCACGCAGATAGATTGCGGTCTCCCTGAAGTAGGTCTGTCAGAGGCGCCATGATCGAGGCGAAATCTCGGACGAAGCGGCGGAAGTATGAGCAAAGGCCAATGAAACTACGCAGCTGCTTGAGAGACGCGGGCCTCGGGAACTCGCGAACAGCACGTAGCTTAGCGGGGTCAGGAAGAACGCCATCCTTCGACACGACGTGTCCGAGAATGGTCAGCTTGCGCGCTCCAAAGTGACACTTCTTTAAGTTGAGTTGGAGGCCGGCTGCAGAGAGGCAGCGTAGAACCTGTTCCAAGCGACGAAGGTGCGTGGGAAAATCGGGTGAGAATACCACTACATCGTCTAAGTAGCACAAACACGTGTTCCATTTGAGGCCTCGTAGGATAGTGTCCATCATGCGCTCAAATGTTGCCGGCGCATTGCATAGCCCGAATGGCATCACGTTAAATTCGTATAAGCCGTCTGGTGTAACAAATGCAGTTTTTGGCCTATCATCCGGATTCATGGGCACTTGCCAGTACCCAGAGCGTAGATCAAGGGAGGAAAAGAACTCTGCGCCTTGTAAAGAGTCGAGGGCGTCATCAATTCGAGGCAAAGGATAAACATCCTTTCGTGTTATTTTGTTTAGGCGACGATAATCTACGCAAAAGCGTATCTTGCCATCCTTCTTTTTAACTAAAACAACCGGCGACGCCCAAGGACTGTTTGACAGTTGAACGACGCCTCGCTTTAGCATGTCACCTACTTGTTCATCGATGATACGGCGTTCAGTTGGCGAAACACGGTATGGTCGCTGCCGTAGTGGTGGGTGATTACCTGTGTCGATCTGGTGGCATACGGTAGATGTGCGACCTAAAGTAGCGCTGTGACTGTCAAAAGATTGTCGAAACTCGTCAAGGAGGCTCAAAAGCTCACACCTCTGTTGTGGGTTTAGGCCTTCGTCGATGACACGGTTGAAAATGTCGGTAGTGGGAGGGTCATTCACGGAACTACAGGAGAGGGCACTGACTTCCGATGATTCATCAGGAACGTCAAGTGTAGCGATGGTTTCGAATGATTCTATCGAACCAATACATTCGCCTCGGAATAGCGTAATCGTGAATGGGAACGGATTCTTCACAGGCACGTTGGTCGCACCACCTTGAAGTGTAACGAGAGCGGTTGGGAGCGGTGATAGGTGGCGATGAACGAAAGCAGCGGAAGGCGTGAAGAATGCGGTAGCGTCGACGACGGTGGAACACGACACAGGTGCGAAGACAGTAGCGCGTGGAGGGATTTGGGTGTCGTCACTAATGACCAACTTCGCGTCGGAAGGGCGATCGTGCACTGGTAGCGCATCACCAAGGGGACAAAAGGCGACTTCGGCACGGGCGCAATCAATGACGGCTTGGTGATGGGAGAGAAAATCCCAACCTAAAATGATGTCATGAGAACAGTGCGGGAGTACTACGAACTGGACTGTGTAGGGCACTCCTTGAATTACAAGTCTGGCAGTACACGCGGCCACAGGCTGCACAGGCTGTGCAGTGGCAGTATGAAGACATGAACCCAAGTAAGGCGTTGTCACTTTTCGAATTGAACGGCAAACTTTTTCGGCGATGACAGAAATTGCGGCACCAGTATCAATAAGGGCAAGTATGGGTACACCTTCAAGAACGGCATTAATTACATTCGGCGGCGAACGAAGAGGGCTTGTGCTTTGCGACGAGGACGCAGTTCTTGCCTCGGGAACTGCGTCATTTAGTTTTCCGCGTCGATTGTAGGGGGGCGTCGGCGCATCGGGGAGGGCGAGCGTCGACGTGGAGAAGGAGATCGGCGATCAGGAGCTGGTCGGTGGCTTGGACGAGGAGCGTACAATTCGGGGTCTGGGGTGTATTGAGTGTACGTGTAATCGTTTTCGTATGGACGTAGGTTTTCACGTGAGTGGAGTGGACGGCGGCGGCACAGACGTGCGACGTGCCCAGGTAGACCACACGAAAAGCAGATCGGTCGGTTGTCGGCAGTGCGCCATGGATTAGGGACTCGGCGAAGTGGAGGTCGTGGCGGCAGGGCAGCATAAACAGGAGCAGGCTGTGGAGGCGGCGCTTGGAACGTTTGTGGTCGTGGTCGTGCTGCTGCTTCGGCGTACGTCAATGGTGCATTGACTGGTGGCACCAGCTGTGGAGGAAGGACCTCAGACACTTGATCTCGTATAATAGTCCGTAGAGTAGGGCTAAGCGGTGCACTGCGCTCCGGTAGGCCAGAGATGAGCGAGAGTTGGCGGGCAACTTCTTCGCGCACGAAATCTTTGATCTGCGAGAGGAGGACGGGGTCTTGCGAGGGAGTTAAGCCGGACATCGATTCCTGATGTGGGACAGCACGGCGGGTGACGAGACGTTGCCGGCGGAGCTCATCATAGCTTTGGCAGAGCTCGGTAACTTGGGCGACAGTAGCAGGGCTTTTCGAAATGAGCATCTGGAAAGCGTCCTCGTCAATACCCTTAAAAATATGCTTGATGCGGTCCACCTCTGTCATGTTCACATCGACGCGCTTGCACAAGTCAATGACGTCTTCTATATAACTTGTAAAGTTCTCACCAGGCAGTTGAGATCTCGACTGAAGGCGCTGCTCCGCACGAAGTTTGCGGACAGAAGGACGACCAAAGACTTCGCTGAACTTTGCTTTGAATGCTGTCCAGGTGGGAACGTCGGTCTCATGGTTCCGAAGCCATAAGTGGGCAATGCCACTGAGGTAAATGCCGACAGTGGCCCGTCTCGTGGCTTCGTCCCATTTGTTCAAGACACTCACGAGTTCATAAGTAGCCAGCCAGTCGTCGTGGTCGTCAGTGCCGCTGAATATGGGAGGATCCCGCTGACGGACCGCGCCGGAGCACACGATGGCCTGGGAAGCCATAGGAGGAGGGCTTGTGGCAGATGCAGTGGTCATGACAGCAGGTAGAGTCCGGCTTCGCAACTCCAGGATTGCAAGGAGACCCAGCAAACTCCACCAATTATAATATAGAACGGAGACAGTCAAAACTGTTATCCGAGACCAGGTAGGAGCGTAGGCCTAGCTATCAAAATCAGCGACAGTCCGGGCCGAGCGTCTCGTGCTTAGCACTGACAATGTGTGTGCCGAGATTTGCATGACCCACTACAATCATCATTACAGTATATATAAAATTCCTACTGCAGGTTAAGCTACGTAGCACTCCATAACTCTTCCTTTTATTAAGGGCAATTTTTCAAACAATCAACATTATTCATTTTCTGTCTCATGACTTCGTGCCCGCAATTCTTGGTTTGGCTCGATCACAATTGTGCAGCCCTTATTTTGGAGGAATCAAAAAACATCAACCAAAATATATTTTGGAACTGCTCCTCGGTGATATTGCCTTCCCTCAACTGCCACAGCTTGAGATGAGTCATATAGCAAGTCTCGCGCATACCTAGGGCCTACCCTTGAGGAAACTGGTCCGGCTGTGAAATGCTCAGTTTTTTCTCAAATAAACTTTTTGGTTTGAGTTTTCTCAGTTCTCGAGTCCCTTCACAATAAAGCAGACCCAATGTTCCCCTTAGTCCTTAATTTTGTTATATTATGAAATAAATAAAAAAAATAATACTGAAAATAAAAATACTAATAACTGTTGCGCAAAAAACACAGTCCCACATACGTACTTGAACGCAATATTGCTTTTATTTTGTTTTATAACCTAAGGCATTAGAAAAAATAGTAGTACAATAAAAACTTTGAAAAAAAAAAAACAAAAAGAACTAATTTTGGCGGGACTCGAACCTGCGCCACTCAGTTGTGCTCGTGCACGTGAACCGAGTGCGTTAACTAGCTGAGCTATTCGCGCAGAACAGTAAAGTGGCGTTTAAGTTATGCATATAAATTTGCTTTTCACACGCTATGTGTTGGCATATTTATGTACGATATGCGATCGTATCTATTGTTGTGTGCATACGTTTTGTGATTGTATATACGTCACATGCTTTTCGCATGTCTTTCAACTATAGATTGCTGCCCCGCCGCGGATGAAAACAAGTATTTTTACATCCACACACAAGCTTGAGCAGTTGAAGGTTGTTTCCCGGGGCTCTCTTGCGATTGAGTCGGCCACCACAGGGAATTAGAGTGATACGCCATTAATCCCTGCATCTAGCTGTATTCCACTTAGTAGCTCTATCGCTTGATGACAAATCGAGCGCGGGGCGCGACGTTATTGCGCACGACCATGCCTCGCGTAGTGACGACATCAGCTGATTGCGCCGGCCCGCTTGCTTCGATTTGCTTCAGAGCAAAGAAATGTCATACCTTGAAAGATTGCGTACTGCACTATATCAAAATGTTACTGCTTTGTAGCCATCCTATTATTCATTGAGAATTGATAACTCTGATATCACTACTGTAGAGCTTTGTGTCGGCGACACGCACCGAACGTGAAACCGCACTACGTCTGTCGTAGAAGCAGTAGGAGGCTGTCGTCTGCTAGAACAAAAACAAAACAAAAACCTGCGAAAATATTCATAAGTTGTAACTTGTTTTTTGAATAACCGTTTATTACTTTTAAAGTTATTTTGCCAGATAACATACATTTTTTTAGTTTATAGCAGCGACAGATGTTTTTTTTTTCCCTCACACAGATATCCAAGCCAAATCCATTCACAGCTAAAGCCACATGTTGTTTGTCTTTGTCTCCGTGGGTAGCTCTCTCCTGTGTTCGCGCTGCTACACACGAGAGCACGAAATGTTAAATTTACGCAAGGAAGCGCCGTTCCTCGTTCGTGTGATGTGCTAAGATTGCGCCCTATTCCCGCGGTTGTTCGAGTGCGGATTAAGTGCGAGTCGTCCAAGCAATCGGCGGGTTGGGCGGGCGCTCGAAGGACTCCGAGGTGACGGCTGACGCCTGTGGTTGCTTCCCTCGGGACAGTGTGAAAGAAACTAAAGGTAAGGTGGACACTTTTTTATGTAGACCAAGTATGCCACTCAGTGCAAGTGTGTGTTGCTGAACTCGAACGAGGCGTCGTGAAACGGCAACCTTACGCGCCTTTGCGAGTGCGGTTGCCGATTCGCTTTGACAAGGCTAACGCTAGCAGAGCCATGGCGCATCGGCGCGGCCTTACTGGAGCTAATTCGAGACAACTGCGGCAACATGCATGTGTATGGTGATCGATTTTTTCATATGTGCAGTGTAGTGAGGAAGACGCACACGGCGCTTGCTACGTTGTTGATTAAACGAAGCCTGCAGTGCCATTTGATGGAAAGCAGCATTTTGTTTACGTTCGCGGGCGATACAACTCGTAACTTGGCTCGATTCACCTAGCCAACCGCCTAAGTGGGTTGATTAGCATACGTTCACGGTAGAGCGTTATTATGCCCCTAAACAGGGGCGTGTGCTTGTTAAAAGATATAATGTGTGTGCCTAGTGTAGAGAGAGAGGTGTTCGTGCAATCTGCATGTGTACCTGCAAGACGCTTCTGCTTGTAACTAATAATGTACCGGCCAGCACCTACATTGTACGCCTGACTTTGAAGAAAACTTGCATGCACAATGTGAGATTTTGTAATCTGCCAGAGTTGCTTTTTATAAAATAATACACTGCCAGCATGTTCAAAATATGTTTCGCTGCTGTGTGGCAGGGGTGCGGTTATCATGCTGTTGTGTAGTTGCTGATGGAAGCACTTATAGTTTTGATGCGTTAATATTTCTCATCTAACTCATCAGGTGTTTGGCTGTTTCAGCACAAACAAGGCAAAGAGAGAAGGAAGACGGGTAATGACAGGAGGAGTGCCGACTTTTGTTTGCAGGAGAATACCCATGTTGGTGTATTTATTGTGACAGCCTTTCTGTGTTGCTTTCTTGCCCAATTTATGCAACAACACAGTTGTCAGCAATATGAGAGAGAACACTGAAATTAGCTTTTAAAGATCATGGTGACTAAATGCCTAGTAATTCACAGCACAAAGTAACAACAAAAGACATCAGTATGATTATTGTGGACGAGTACAGTCTTGCATCTAAAAAATATATTCTGCAAAATGTTGCCTAAGTAAGAAACCTCTCTATGTTTGCAAATAGTGTGACGTCACTTCGAGCGCCGTGCCAGCCATTCCCTCCCTCTGTGCAAGGGCTGGTTGGCAAGGAAGTTGTTTGTGACATTCCTGATAGACCACTGAGATGTATGCGATTCTAAACCTGTAGCCTAATATATACATAATCTTTTGCGCAGTTACATCGCTGCATCTGACACCTACAACTTATTTGCATATTTACATTGCTCCCTTAGGACCTAACACACAAACTTGTTTGCATTGTCACTTCATGAATATCGAGCGGTAAAGGTACTGAGTATATGTGAAACAAGAATCTCTGCTTATTACATGAAGACATATGAGGCCTTCGATAAAACGAGTTATACCTTTATTGGGCTTGCGTACTCGTCGGGGCGATTCATACATGCAGCTTCAGCAAATGGTATCTTCCAGCCCGGTGACCATGCAATTTTTTTTTGCACATAGCGCAAACACTGAGATGTACCCACTCGCAGATGGTCGCGTCAAGTGCATATTTACCTTGACTAAAATGTCGAATCAAGTTTTTTCATCGACCGGTCCCTGCCATGAGTGCTAACGTCTTCGCAAACAAGACACATTGTTATTGACACTGCACACACCACACACAATATTCTCTGTTGAACCAATATTCTCAATACCTTTCAATGCACACTACATGCCGCAATCAACAGTGCACATTTTTGAAGACTATGCCACTGTTCCTCGCACAGGCCACCACGTGTGTTCACTTCTTCAAGATAAACAGACAGCGTGGCAAATATTTTACCACACAGCTAGATGTTTGCTGACACATACTACAGCTAATGTCGACATTGTAACGTGAAGTGTAAGCTTTGAAAAATTAAAGCTTGCCCCAAACACCGCACGACTGTACCGGGCTGAGCCACCAGCGGGAGTGTTTTTCCAGCCACACCTTTTACATGTGCCAGTGACATCATGCTGTGACGTACCTCGGTAGGGGCCTATCGCTGCATACTTTATGTGAATGAGGGTCCTGTTAGTGAAAGCAGGCATTGTTGATTTCGTAACTTGTTCATTCCCAACTGGACCTTCATTTGCACGAGTTGTCTGACTGATATTCAGGCGAACTTTTGTGCAGTAAGTTATACAGTTGGCAGTCTGTGCTTGCTCCATACTGTTGTTACTGGTGTTTCTTGTTGTTACTTTGCACTGCTCATTACTGCTCACCCACAGAAGCTAGCCTATCTTGCTGCTGTTTTGGACAAGATGCAGCTGGCAAGTGCGATAGTGTTCATAACTCTAAATTCTCAAGCAAAAATTATCGTTTCATATTCAGTTAGTTGCATTCATATCAGTACATTATAAGAAATCATTGATTAAAGATTAATCCGTGTTCCTTCACATAATGCTCACAACTTTTATATCAATTTGAATGGTGTTTATAAAAAACTTGGGTTTTAGCTAAACTTCATGCTGTTTTCTTGAACAGCTGACAAAACGCTATTGGATGCTTACTTGCCATGAATTGGACTGTGTTTGAAATACATTGCAATTCTTCACCGGACTGCCAGTACACTTCACATTGGGGTAACATTTATTAACCATGGATTGATTAATTAAGAACGGGAAGAAAGAAGCGGCAGGCCGGGATACTTGATATTGGCATCCGTTTTGCTACCCAGCGCATTATCATGCAAACTTCCTATAGAGTGGTTATGCGTCTTGCATGTGTGTCTGTAAACCAAGAACTTTGGGTAGAACTATATTTTTCTTACAAATGGTTGCAGGACTGTGGAGGCTGTAGGGCTGCTTAGGAATGGTGGAATCCCTGGACATGTGTTCAACCTTGCTGCATCAGCTCCTTGGTGTTTTCACGGCATCTTTACAGATGTGTTGGGTGAGTAAAGCAAGCAGGTTTCAACACAAGAAAAAGTATAATATGGCAGCACCTCTTGTGCATGCCTTACATCCCAAGTATATCAAATATTTATCTTGCACCTTGTGGCCTGTAATTTTTAAAGAGACACTTCTTTTTGCTTTATATTTGAGTCTTGATGCTTCGACAGCAATGTATTTGTGTTTGACAGCAAGTGTTCTTGAACAAATAACTGATCTCAATAATGACAACACACCCTTCAAACTTGGTCCTTAGCATAAGCTAGCACATACCTGTAGCAGATTCAATTATTCATTTTTTGCTGGGATGATAATGGGAAAGTAGCAAAGGCAAGTTCAGATTGGAGTGGTCGGTGACGTCTGTTTAGGCTCTGCCATATTGCTTTGCAACCAGAGTTACTTGTGGCCACATATACAATGAAGCCACATGACGTGCATTCTAAATGAGATTACCATATCACATTTCGCTGCATCTCAATGTGTGCCAAACAAATGCAGATATCATTAGCTTGCCACTATAAAGGGATACTAAACCAACACAAGGTTGAAATTTAGTCGTGGTGTTGCAGCTGTGTATGACTCTACAATGGATGCATAGCCGTGATAATTTGTCTATATGTTGTCGCAATAGTAATGTTACACACATTGTACGATACAAAAGAGGTCCTCGCTTATTTCGCTTTTTTTCGCAATGCTTCTTGTCTCTTCTTGCCATGTGCTCCTCCTCACTGTACAAGGAGCAAGAGTAGTGGGCACACAAACACGTATTTAAAAAAAAATGTTGTAAGGTGAGCACTGAGAAGCTGAACACTTCCGAAAGGCTCAAAGAGGTAAAGGTATTGTTTCTAGCTACTTTTTGGGCACCCACAGCTAGTTGTGCTGCTGCAGTTAAAAAATGAGTTAAATGTTAAAAATTAATTGGAGGTGGTTTGGCACCCATAATTGCAGTTACATACAGAACTAGGTTTCAATGCGTAAGCAAAATCTGTTCACTCTAAATCAATCCTAATGATATCTGAAATTCAGGAAATATTCACAGAAAAGCTCAGGAAAAGGCTAAGTGGTTGCCCCTTGAACGTGAAGGAGATACCCTTCTTCTAAAAGGTCAATAGACCGTCTAGTAGTCTCGATATTACATGCACTGTAAAATATTCTGGTGTGGTGCTTTTCATGCATGTTATAATGAGAGGGGTTTTTAACAGAACTGTTGTAACTTTGCCTTGCGTTGCTAAAATTTGTTCACATAGTTATAATACATGAATCACTTTATGCCTTTTGATTTTATGCAAATGGTTTGCTTACCCAGTCGGTTTAACTTGATTTGGATAAAAACATAAATGCTCGAAACTTTTTTTTATTATACAGCAGGTTTATTTTTAAAATACGCGACCATTGATGTGAACACAGTTGGTGGCGTGCTTGATTAATCCTTCACTATCACCACTCTAACTACACCTGCTACAGTGCATAGTGTGACAAAAGTAATGGTACTTAACATTACTGGCAGCATACTTTTATGTCTCAAAATGTGTTAAAAAGCCTGGTAAAAGTGTGTGTACGTTTTTTTTTTTCGCTCCAACTAAATATTCTGGTCTACTCAAAATAGCTTCCGCTCTTTTAAGGTCCTCAATCTATTAGGTGTTCAAAAGAAGTATCAATGCCATATGCTTTTTTTGTCAGCCTACTCACAACTCTAATAATGAGAATTACCCGACAACATTACCCAGTAAAATATAGGGATGTTATAAAAAGTAATGTCAATTCAATTGTCAAGAAACTTTGCGAAGTTACATTTTTGTTCACTTTTCTTTTCATAATTTTGTTAAAGTTACTTTTGATAACATCCCCTACAATTTGTTTGGCATCATTTTCTACTAGTTCTCATTATAATGTGTTCAACAAAGACAACAAACCCTTAAATTTATAGTTCTTTCCTTTACTCATGAATCTGAAACAGTGAATCTCAGTAATCTTAGCGGTGTGTGACTTGTTTTTTTTTTTTTTTTGATCAGTTGTGCATGTGTTCAAGTACATGCATTTAGGTGGGAGGGTGAACCATTGCCACCTCCTGTGACTAGCAGATTTTCCGAGAACTGACAGATGCATAATGCTGCCAAAGAAGTATAGGGATATTGGAAGTAATCGTAACGTAATTGCAATCGTAATGTTATTGCCAGTAGGCAAAAAAAAGGTGTGCCACACTTGCCATAATGGTAACAAGCAGCGCTGACTGACTCTTCCATGTATAAATGCACATATATACCGTACAAAATGGAAGAGGGATAGCCGCCATGGTAGCTCAGTTGATAGAGCATCGGACATGTTATTCGAAGTTCGCAGGCTCGGTCCCTGTACAGGGCAGGTTATCTTTTTTCCTTCTACTTTTCTTTCTTCACAATTACAACACTTCTATTCTTCTTGAAGACTTTCTGGTGTAAAAAAGGTACCTTATAATCTGAAGAGGCAAACAGAATGTGCCAGTGCACGAGTTAGCTGTTGTAGTGGTTACAAGTAAGATATGTTTTGAAGAATAAATCATTCTGCCACTTGCCTAAAAAATGGCTACAGGACATGGCACTGGATGCACTTTGTTATTTTTGAATCAAGCTATCTTGTATTCTATTTTTATAAATTACATGGGATACACATGACGGTATCACACACTTTAATGCCACAAAGATTATGCAGCGAACAATGTTATAAATGCGAAATTGCATAAGGATAAGGTGAAAACTGCACCCTCAACGAGAATGTACAGGGAGCACAGGGTGCAGGCGTCATTCCTTCTGCACGTGCTTTTCAAGTGCGAGCTGTTTTCTCCTCGTTCTGACCAACTAACTAAATTGAGATGTGTTGTTATAGTGCAAGAAGATGCTCCACGGGAAACTAGGTTTGTCTCAAACTCTGTGTGTGTCTTTCAATCTATATGGTGCCCGGTTCAAGAGTTCATGCAGACCAGATCGTGTAAAATAGGACCGTGTAAAATGGGCCGTGTAAATAAAATAAAATGGACCATGTAAATAAACAGGATCGTGTAAAATGTCGTTTTCGTGTGCAACTGTAGTTGTGGTTGTGCTGAATGACCTTTCTTTATATACACTACATAACAAACTTGCTCCTTTAGAGTCGAGTGCATCTTCGGATCGATTGTAAATGTTTGCATATGCGAGGCCTTAAGTTTTATAAGAAATTGCTCAGTGTGCCACGAGGAAATGTGGGTTCAGCGAAAATTTGCATATCATTATATACAACTCTTAAAGCCTTGTCTACAACTTTGGGCAGGTTGACTTTGAGCAGAAAACGAGGAGCACCAGCAGCCCCCAAAAAAGAGCAAGCACCCTCCAAGCTCCCGAAGCTCTCTTCGACAGGAACATCATGGTCACTGTGTGGCATTGAAAGCCATTGCAAGGAGTGCCTTATCAGTACACTGTGCTGCTCTTTCATCGCAGAAGACGAAGTTGACCACTCTAGAGGAACTTCATGCTGTGTATTGTGAGTGCTTCAGTGGTTTTGTTTTTGTCCAGCCAGCAGTTAAGAAATCATGTGTCAGATTTAGCCGGGATGGCTAGAGGGAGTCGGGCAGGCATGTTTGGACATTTGTCTAGCCAATTTTCGCACTGGTCCTGTTGGAGTTACTGCCACAATCACAGAAGCTACGTAACCTCTCTAAATGTACAGATGTGTCGGGGAAGATTAGCTGCATTAGGTTTTTCTATAACTGATAGCTGCCAGCATTCTTCATTATATAGGAGTTTTGTTCCTTACTTATGGGTGTAAAGTCCTCCACAGAAAAAATGCAACACGTCTACTTCCAGAAGGCTCCAAGGCCCTACTTGTAGGTTTTTTCGGCTTGTATCGTAAGCACCTTGTTTGGGTGTACATGAACATTTTATAAACATGTACAGCGAAAAATTTGGGTGGCCGGTCGTTTTGTTGTTATCATGTTCCTCGCAGTATTCTTAAGCATGTTGTGCATTACGTTGTCAATCTGGTTCATGTGCATAGAAGATATTACGAAGTTTTAGGCTACAGTATAAAAAGCCTGGAAGCAAGCTATCAATAATTTTTTAACAGAGTTGCTTAATCTCATACATGATACATCACTAAACTTTCGTGGGTATTCATCAATGTAAGCTCGTCTTAGTGTTATCCAAAATGAAGATGTGAGTCGACAGATGGAAACATCTAGTAATCAGGGTGAACAGTGGAAGTGCCTCAGACAGGCTGGCCGATGTTGCGATAGGAGGACCTAATTTTTAGAAGTCACATTGTCATCCTTGGCGTGTTAGTTTAAATAAGGTCAGTAATGACATCATCTTTTGCTGTAGGCGTGTGTGCCTGTTGGAAATGTTTGTCTGAGAAAAAAAATACCTATAACGCAGAAGAGTGCAGCCCTTGCTTCTTTTCAAGTTAGGTTGCGCTGATACAAAGTGGTCTCTCCTCCAAAGGGAAGCAAAAAAAAGATAAATGATAGAAAAGAAGAAAAAAGAAGAAAGAAAAGGGGGATGCAAAGTAAAAGTAGTGCTACACTGCTCCTACTTTGCATCCCCCTTTTCTTCTTTTTTTTTCTCTTGTTTTCTTTTTTCACCTTTTTTGTTACATTTGCATTGTCCCATCTAGTGCATGAATCAATGACACATGGCTTTGCTATAGCAAAGATGCTTATGAAGTGTTGGATTGAACAGTGCATTGTACTTCATTCAGTTAATTACAGACTGATCAGTCTTGCAATAAGTGCTTCCTGTCTATCACCACACATGTTCAAATGAAAAGTTTGTGCTTGGCTCTTAGTATGCTGGTATATAGCTTGTGTCTTGGACTACTCAAAATGAATGTTGTTTTGCTGCTGTTTATGGTAATGAATTTATCCAACATGAAAATATCTTGCCTTGCGAACTTTGTCGGACCTGCCTTTCTTTTTCTTTCCTATGCAGGCATTGTATGTGAGGGAGGCAGTAACAGAGAAGGGATAGCTTGAGCTTCGGAAGAATAAATGCTGGCAGTGAAGCAATTACACATCAAACATCCCAGCCATTTTGCCAACCGTACTAAATGTGTTTTGAAAAAAAAATGTGCTCGGTTACTGTATTAAAAACAGCAAAATGCTAAAATATATCGCAGAGAACAAAATATTAGGCCACGTTGGTGCCTTCTGGACTTCCCAGGTTGTCGTCTGGGTGTTGTTTGTAAAAAGTAAAAAGTGTTTCAAAAATACTGCCTTTTTACACCAAATTCGGTCTAGGTATTAAGTAAAGGTGATTGTGTGTAGTGCATGAAGCTCAGTAATATTAGTGCAATTTTTTTGCCACATCAAAAGCAAGGAAGCAGTTCTTTTTATATGGCAAGTTATATGATTACACTTTGTCTTAAAGTAGAAATGAATTTTTGAAGTTTTCTTATGAAGGCTGTTCTCTGCATTTGATATACGACAGCTTCCGTTCCGAAGTTCTCCATGGCCCTCAATAGGAGACTTCAAAAATCATTTTCCTTATTTAAACAAAAATTGTAATGATAACACTTGCCATGTAACAAGAACTGTTTATTTGCTTTCAACTTACACATAAAAGTAATTTTCAATTAGACAAACACACAGCTCAAGTTGCATCTCAATGTGGACAAAAACGATTATATAGTGATATTTGTAATCTGGACCTAACATTATTTTTTTTCGTGAAATATAACTTCTGTGCAGTGAGTATTTGTGGCTCAAATATTCATACAAAGTGCAGTATTGCCATACAAGAAATGCAAACGATAAACAGTTTGGCTGAATTCTTCAAAGCCTATGTAGCGGAAAAATTGCACTAATGTTACTCGACTTCAAATACTTTAAGAAGCACCTTTACTTAATATGTAGATCAAATTTGATATGGCAAGAAAAAGCGGTACTTCGAAATTTTTCTCACAAATAACACCCGCACGACATTCTGCGAAATTCTGATGGTACCCACGTGACCACTACTTTTTTCTCTTCAAAACATTTCTGCAAATAGCTATTTTCAGGAGAGTAAATTACCATCATTTTTTAAACTATACATCTGTGATGGTCGCCAGGCAGTATGGTTTGTATGTTTGGTGTAGAATAGCCCAGTGCGAAAAACAACAAATGTCTGAGCATCCTTTGACGCTCGGGCAATTTCGAAAGCATTTGTTTGTTAGCAGCAATTCAGTTAAGCCCTTGTCTTTATGCTTAGGCCCAGAAACAAAACACAAGTAACCAAAGTAGTCCTAAGAGTCATGCAGTCTCGCTGTTCCAAGGCTTGTGGAGCCTAATTTAGTGCAAGCTTCACCATGTTTTAAAAATTCAGATTCAACCAACAGGTTTTGGAGGCACAGTGCATTTTCAGCTAACTTGTTTCACACCAGTTACTTTGATAAAAAGCGGGAAGTAGAGGTAAAAATACCATTTTAAAGGCATTGTAGATAATAACAAAACGGACTGCTTTCTTTTTTTGTGTGGTGCTTTGCCTGAACGCTGTGCTTTTTGTGGTATAGTTCATTGTCTAGTGAACAGAGGCCTTAAAAACTAACATTAGCCATGTTGAGGTCGATTTCCTGGTTATAGTCATAGTAGCCATATTAAAAATATATGACTTCAAACTTGATTGTTCTTTTGAAGATGTTTTCTTGCATAATGATATTTCAGAGTCTTAGTCAATTTTGTTATAAGAAAACGTGATGTCATAATAGGGTCACTTTTTGTAGGGTCGTTCAGTTCTACCTTACCTTTTATATTCCTAATAGAGCAGTTATTTTCAATATTGGTATTTAAAATGGAATGAGCATGCTGTATGTAGTAAGGTGTAAGCACTTACAGATAGCACATGCACACAACTTTTCTGTTGGCAGTTTATTTCTGTTATTCTTGATTTATATGTGGGGTTTCACGTCCGAAAACTACGATATGATTATGAGAGACGCCGTAGTGGAGGGCACTGGAAACTTCGACCACTTGGGGTTCTTTAACGTACACCCAAATCAGCACACGTGCCCACAGCATTTCTGCCTCCATCGGAAATGGAGCCGGGGTTTGATACCGCGACATGCGGGTCAGCAGCTGAATTTCTTTTACTCTTGCTCCCCTATATGTGTGCAGTTCGGTTATAGTTATCTGGCTTCCACAGATGTTTGATTTCACCTGCCTGGTCCTGCTTGCTTTCATGGTGATTTTAACCTTCATAACTTGCATAGGTTTAACTCTCAAAATTGTTCAAGATGCCAATTTTGTGCACAAACTCTATAGTGTAAAGGCAGCAGATGTACATGCACACACTATTAAATGTACATTGAGAGATTTCACTTGCAGTTCATAAAGTTTTACTGTGCAGGAAGCATTTAAATCATAAATTTATACGGACATATTAATCGATTATCTCTACCATTGAAAAGCGTGACAACCTAGTTGTTTTCACTGTGGTAAGCATGCTTTTTTCTTTGATGTGGCAGAACTAATTTATACACTCATTCCTTCTATTATTCACATATGCATAACTTGAAGGATTGTGTGCCTTACATTTTCAGTTTCATTCTGTGTGTTATATTTCTTGTGCATGTGAACTAATGTGCTAACATGTGTCTCTGACATTATTTGTGCCAATTATTTTCATTTCCAGGTGCCTATGAAGGACACATAAGTTCTATGGCAGTGACCTTCCAAATTTACAGTGGTGCCGGAGCCTCAAGCAGCATTTCGCCGATCTCCACAAGGCGTTCATGATACAAACACAGCGCCACACTTTCACAGTGCTATGATTATTATTTATGTTTAAACA
The DNA here is from genome assembly GCF_043290135.1 of Rhipicephalus microplus. Lineage (NCBI taxonomy): Eukaryota > Metazoa > Arthropoda > Arachnida > Ixodida > Ixodidae > Rhipicephalus > Rhipicephalus microplus. The sequence goes on from NW_027464602.1 coordinate 4,088,185, forward strand.
TTTCGTTCTAAAATTGCTGTTACATTGTGTTTTGTGCCACCATACTGTGGCTTAGGTGGAGCACGTGAAATTACGGTGTAGTCACCTCATTTGTGTACCATCAACACTGCAATGTCACCATTCACAGCTGGAGCATACAGACAAATAAAAAAATATATTGATTGTAGCAGGGCTGGTGTGTATAATAATGCTTCTCTATTGATAATAATAACTTTATAAGTTCTTTAGGTCTTGCATAGAACACTGCATTAATGTGTTGCAATGTAACCACCATTTGTGATCGCTAGCATGTTAATTTAGTAGTTTTGTAATGTATTTTATTTGAAAGGTAATTTTGCTTCCGCATCACGACAATTAGAAAGATGCCGATAATTCAATTCCTCATTAGGTAGCTTCTTAACACATTTGTTTCTTTCAAGCCTTTGTTTACTCATCAAGGCTGTTTCAGATAGCAAACATATTTCACCTTCATGCAACAGATTAAGAATGAAATATTCATATATATTTATACACAGTACTTGCTTTTGCAAACAATGTGAATGGCCAATTGCTTTTACTCGAGATCTAGGATGTCCATTTGATCTTTGCAAGATGAAGCAGATAGCTGCATAGTTTCTGCATTATGCTAATTTCCGTAAGCTGCTTATCGGGTAATTTAGCATGATATGGCACCTTCCGTAAGCTGCGGATGTCCGCAACTTTCTGCACGATGTGGCGCTTTCCGTAAGCTGCGGATGTCCGCATCTTTTCGCATGATATGGCGCTTTCCGTAGGCTGCGCATGTTCGTATCTTTCCGCATGATGCGGCTTTCCGTAGTCCAATAATTGCGTATGTACGGATTCGTATATGCGGAACGTTTCAGTAGACTCTCACCACCGTCAGACCATTTCTTCAGAGCTATCACCCCAAAGAAAAAAAAAGCGCCGCACCACCACCGGGTGGGCTCGAACCTCCAACCATTCGGTTAACAGCCGATCGCGCTGGCCAATTGCGCCACGGAGAAAGTCCTGCTCAACTCTCATCACCATCAGAACATATCTTCAAAGCTATCATCGCAAAGAAAAAAGCAACACAGCACTCCCGGGAGGGCTCGAACCTCCAACTTTTCGGTTAACAGCCGATCGCGCTGGCAAAGCGCCACGGAGACAGTCCTGCTCCACTCTCACCACAATTAGAACATATCTTCAAAGCTATCAGCCCAAAGAAAAAACAAGCGCCACACCACCACCGGGTGGGCTCGAACCTCCAACTTTTCGGTTAACAGCCGATCGCGGTAGCCAATTGCGACATGGGGACCGTCCTGCTCCACTCTCACCACCATCAGAACATTTCTTCAGAGATATCACCCCAAAGAAAAAAAAAGCGCCGCACCACCACCGGTTGGGCTAGAACCTCCAACCTTTCGGCTAACAGCCGATCGCGCTAGCCAATTGCGCCACGAAGACAGTCCTGCTCTACTCTCACCGCCATCAGAACATATCTTCAAAGCTATTACCGCAAAGAAAAAAGCAACACACCACTCCCGGGAGGGCTCAAAACTCCAACCTTTCGGTTAACAGCCAATCGAGCTAGCCCAATGCGCCACGGAGACAGTCTTGCTCCACTCTCACCACCATCAGAACATATCTTCAAAGCTATCATCGCAAAGAAAAAAGCAACACAGCACTCCCGAGAGGGCTCGAAACTCCAACCTTTCGGTCAACAGCCGATCGCGCTAGCCCATTGCGCCACGGAGACAGTCTTGTTCATCTCTCACCACCATCAGAACATATCATCAAAGCTATCAGCCCAAAGAAAAAAAAAAGCACCGCACCATTAACGGGTGGGCTCGAACCTCCAACTTTTCGCTTAACAGCCGATCGCGCTGGCATTGCGCCACGGAGACAGTCCTGCTCCACTCTCACCACAATTAGAACATATCTTCAAAGCTATCAGCCCAAAGAAAAAAAAGCGCCGCACCACCACTTGTGGGCTCGAACCTCCAACCTTTCGGTTAACAGCAGATCGCGCTAGCCAATTGCGCCACGGAGACAATCGTGCTCCACTCTCACCACCATCAGAACATATCTTCAAAGCTATCAGCGCAAAGAAAAAAAAGCGCCACACCACCAACGGGTGGGCTCGAACCTCCAACTTTTCGGTTAACAGCCGATCGCGCTGGCCAATTGCGCCACGGAGACAGTCCTGCTCCACTCTCACCACAATTAGAACATATCTTCAAAGCTATCAGCCCAAAGAAAAAAAAGCACCGCACCACCACTTGTGGGCTGGAACCTCCAAAATTTCGGTTAACAGCAGATCGCGCTAGCCAATTGCGCCACGGAGACAATCGTGCTCCACTCTCACCACCATCAGAACATATCTTCAAAGCTATCAGCGCAAAGAAAAAAAAGCGCCGCACCACCACCAGGTGGGCTCGAACCTCCAACCTTTCGGTTAACAGCCGATCGCGCAAGCCAATTTCGCCACGGAGACAGTCCTGCTCTACTCTCACCACCATCAGAACATATCTTCAAAGGTATCAGCCCAAAGAAAAAAAAGCGCCGCACCACCACTTGGTGGGCTCGAACCTCCGACTTTTCGGTTAACAGCCGATCGCGCTAGCCAATTGCGCCACGGAGACAGTCCTGCTCCACTCTCACCACCGTCAGAACATTTTTTCAGAGCTAGCAGCCCAAAGAAAAAAAAGCGCTGCACCACCACCGGGTGGGCTCGAACCTCCAACATTACGGTTAACAGCCGATCGCGCTAGCCAATTGCCCCACGGAGACAGTCGTGCTCCACTTTCACCATCGTCAGAACATTTCTTCAGAGCTATCACCCCAAAGAAAAAAAAAGCGCCGCACCACCACCGATTGGGCTCGAACCTCCAACCTTTCGGTTAACAGCCGATCGCGCTAGCCAATTGTGCCACGAAGACTGTCCTGCTGCACTCTCAACACCATCAGAACATATCTTCAAAGCTATTACCGCAAAGAAAAAAGCAACACACCACTCCTGGGAGGGCTCGAGACTCCAACCTTTCGGTTAACAGCCGATCGCGCTAGCCCATTGCGCCACGGGGACAGTCTTGCTCCACTCTCACCACCATCAGAACATATCTTCAAAGCTATCAGCGCAAAGAAAAAAGCAACACACCACTCCCGGGAGGGCTCGAAACTCCAACCTTTCGATCAACAGCCGATCGCGCTAGCCCATTGCGCCACGGAGACAGTCTTGCTCCCTTCTCACCACCATCAGAACATAACTTCAAAGCTATCAGCCCAAAGAAAAAAAAGCACCAAACCACCACCGGGTGGGCTCGAACCTCCAACTTTTCGGCTAACAGCCGATCGCGCTGGCCAATTGCGCCACGGAGACAGTCCTGCTCCACTCTCACCACAATTAGAACATATTGTTACACGCAAGAAGTACACGAAAAGGTTGAAAAACAGGCGAGCCTGGATGGTTCGCGTTTACTTCCACAAGGGGTCTCGAGACAGCACACCCAACGTCGTCTTCCTTCTTTACCTTTTGTCTGAATGTTCATTCGCGCTGTATGCGCCGTGCATTGCAACCGCTCGTGACATTTCCCCGTTGGCAGACGAAGCCCGCCGGGCGAGTCACTCAGTGGTTCGTGCATTGCATAGCTTCATGCGAGCGACGTGCGCCACTTCTGTTTTAGCCGAGCGCCGTCCAGTGCTTGTGAGCCGTGCTATGCGGTAGTTGACCTCACTGAGGCGTTCGAGGATAACGTAGGGCCCGACATAGTGAGCGAGAAATTTCTGGTACAGGCCACGTTTCCGTAAAGGCGTCCAGAGCCACACCTGATCTCCAGGATTGAAGTGAACATGTCGGTGACGGTCGTCATAGCGGATCTTTGACCGGTCTTGCGAGGTGACGGTGCGTAGCCGAGCGAGGCGTCGCGCTTCTTCTGCTCTACAGAGAATCTCGTTGATCGGCTCACTGTGATGAGCAGAGTAGGGAAGCATAGTGTCAAGATTATAGCGTGGTGGACGAGCATAAAGGAGAAAGAAAGGTGAGTAACCAGTGGTCTCATGTCTTGCGGTGTTGAAAGCATAGGTGATGAAAGGCAAAATTGTGTCCCAGTTTTTGTGCGCGGAGTCGATGTACATGGACAGCATGTTGACAAGCGTTCGGTTCGTGCGTTCCACTAGACCATTAGTCTGTGGATGGTATGGAGTGGAATGGCGGAAGCTTGATGAGCACAGACGAAGGGTCTCTTCGACAACATCCGCGGTAAATTGCCGCCCACGGTCGCTGATTACGATGCGAGGAGGTCCGTGTCTGAGGATAACTTGAAACAGCAAGAAGATGGAAACGTCTTTTGCTGTGGCCGACGGCAGTGCTGCCGTCTCACAATAACGGGTTAAGTGGTCTACGCAAACGATGACCCAACGATTGCCGTCTGTGGATCGCGGAAAAGGGCCCAGAAGATCTATACCAACTCGCTCAAAGGGGGTGCTAGGAGGCGAAACAGGCTGAAGGCGACCAGACGGCGCGTCAGTTGGTCGCTTGTAACGCTGACATTGGGTGCAGCTGGCGACGTACCGTTCGGTATCATTGCGCATCCGGGGCCAATAAAAGCGTTCCTGAGCACGGTAGAGTGTTCTTGTGCATCCAAGATGTCCGGAAGTTGGTTCGTCGTGCATGGCAGATAATACGTGACTGCGAAGGCTCTTGGGGACAACCAAAAGGTAGCGCGCACCGGTAGCCGAGAAGTTCGTCTTATATAGGGCGCCGTCACGTAAGCGAAAACGATTGTCTGCAGCGGACTCCCGCGCGGCCGCGAATAGCGGCTGTAAGCTGTCGTCTTTCCTCTGCTCTGATATGAAGGTATCCATATCCGGAAATCCCGTGGACACAAAAGCGATGTATTCATCAAAGTTGTCCGCGTCACATTCAGTCGTTGGGAGTGGCAGGCGAGAGAGACAATCAGCATCAGCGTGTCGCCGGCCGCTCTTGTAGGAAACAACGAAATCATACTCCTGCAGACGGAGCGCCCAGCGTGCTAGTCGACCAGAGGGATCCCGAAGATTCACAAGCCAGCATAGAGAGTGATGATCCGTGACGACAGTAAAGGGGCGCCCGTAGAGATACGATCGAAACCGTTGCACAGCGAAGACGACCGCCAGACACTCTTGTTCGGTGACAGTGTAGTTGCGCTCGGGGCGACTCAATGAGCGGCTAGCGTACGATATCACATGCTCGCTGTCGCCGACACGCTGAACTAGTACGGCGCCAATGCCAACACCACTAGCATCGGTATGAACTTCTGTCGGTGATGACGGATTGAAGTGGCGAAGAATAGGCTGGGACGTCAACAGTAGCTTTAGCTGCCGAAACGATGAGTCGCATTCCGAGCTCCACTCGAAAGGAACACCTTTTTGGAGAAGGCATGTGAGCGGATGAGCTATGTCAGCAAATTTGGGAATGAAACGGCGAAAGTAGGAGCATAACCCTAAAAAACTTCGTAGCTGCTTCACAGAGCGAGGTGCCTCGAATGCCTCCACAGCTGTTGTCTTTTGTGGATCTGGTCGTATACCTTCTTTGTCGATCAGGTGTCCCAGCACAAGTGTCTGTCGTTCACCAAAATGGCACTTTTTAGAATTAAGCACAAGGCCGGCCTTCCTCAAGCAGTTCAGTACCAAGTCCAGGCGCTCGTTATGCTCACGAAATGTTCGGCCGAAGATCACAACGTCGTCTAGGTAGCACATACAAACTTCCCACTTCAAACCGCGAAGTATAGTGTCCATGAACCTTTCAAACGTTGCGGGGGCGTTACAAAGCCCGAAAGGCATCACGTTGAATTCAAATAGTCCATCGGGCGTTACAAAAGCGGTCTTCTCTCTGTCATCCGGGTGCATAGGGATTTGCCAGTAACCTGATCGTAAATCCACAGAAGAGAAGTAAGAAGCCGCAAAGAGGCAATCGATGGCGTCGTCAATTCGTGGGAGTGGGTATACGTCTTTCCTAGTAACGGCATTTAGGCGACGGTAATCGACACAGAATCGCCACGTGCCGTCTTTCTTCTTCACCAGTATCACTGGAGCTGCCCAAGGGCTAGACGATTCCCGAATTACTCCTTTACCCATCATTTCTTCGACTTGAGCGCTGATGATCTTTCGCTCCGCAGAGGACACACGATATGGTTTTTGACGAATCGGTTCAGCGGATCCTGTGTTGATGCGATGGCGAGTACGGGATGCAGGAATCGATGTGGGGCCGTCGTGCTGTGCAAAGTCGAATATTGAAGAGTGTTTCGAGAGCAGGGCCATCAAAACACGACGTTCATGGTCACTGAGCGATGTAGCTACCATTCCGAGCATGTGTTCGTTTGCGGTGTGCGAGACACTGGTTTGTGCTGTATCCGGTAGTTCTGTAAGCACTGCCATAGGTATAAATGACTCTCCCTGAAACGTAGCAAGTTTTAGGCCTTGAGACAGCACTACGGCTTCAGTGGAGCAATTTAGCGTCCATAGCCCTGCGCATCCATCGGTAACTGAAACCATACAATACGGAACCAACACATTTTTCTTAAGACAGTTTCTATGGACCGGTTCCACCGCAACATCGAACGAAGTACTAACAGAAGACGAACAAACAACAGGAACGCGCATCGCGGATAAAGCGGGCACAACAGTGTCTTCAGAAACACAAAACACACTCTCTTGCTGGGATGATTCTTCTAAGAGCGCAGAGGACACACTTCCGCAAATACTGAGTTCTCCTGTTCGGCAGTCAACATTGGCGCCACACAATTTCAAAAAGTCAATGCCGAGAATTACATCGTGTGTGGAACGCGGAAGCACGGTAAACTCAGTGTTAAAGGTTTGACCACCCAAGGAGACATCCACGTTACACACACCAACCGGGTATAATGAGTCCCCACTCACTCCACGAAAGCTTGTGCTGTGGTCCCAATGAAACATAACCTTGCGTCCCAGCAGATTTTTGAACACCACACTCATGACAGAAACAGTTGCTCCCGTGTCGACTAAAGCCATGGTAGAAACGCCATCAATAAGTACATTAACCTTATTCTTCAGCATGAAGATAGGTGGAGGTATCCGAGTCGGCAGCAAAGATTTTCCAGCGACCTCACCTCCATCGGCCGCGCTGGCTAGTTTCCCGGCGGTGGTGACGCGAAGCGGCGTCGAGGAGATGATGACGTCACACGCCGTCTGGGAGATGGAGATCGAGACGCTCGGAAAGCTGGTGGTGGTGTCAGAGTACGTTCGGAGGCAGGAGAGCGGTAACGGTTTCGATACCTTTCTTGTTCTCCAGAATAGCTGTCCAGAGGGAAGTGACGGCTTCTTTCTTCTCGGAAGTAGCCTTCAAAAGTGGTGTTTCCTGGCCTATTAGTGTCCATTGCACGACCACCGTGTTGCATAAACGATCCCGACTGTCCATTGCTGAATGCCCGACGTCGGTTACAATACCTAGCTATGTGGCCAGGCGTGCCACAGTTGTAACACACGGGCAGAGGGCGAACTTCCGGACGCTGATTGAAATATTCCACAGCGGCCACAGGCTGAGAGTAACTCATCCCCTCCCCTTGGATGTCGTAGGCAGTGCTGGGTCTTCGTGGGCGAACGTCGCGTGGATGCTGATCAAAACGCCGATCAATCGAGTCGTAATGGCGTTGTTCGGTCTGGCCATAATGCGGGTCGTGTCGGTAGCTGTTACAATCCGCAGCATTCACCGAATGCTGCCAAGTAGCCGGAGGAGATGCGCAGACGGCGTCTCGGAAAGCGACGGAGGCGCAACGCGGCACCGCATAACGCGTTTGTTCTTCGTGCCGCAGGAGCTCCTCACGGACAATCTGCCGAATGGTAGCTGAGAGGTCTGTCTGCGGACTCGCGTCAACGCTGGCCACAGTCGTGACATTGGCTAGCCGTCCAAACTTCGGCGTGATTCGGCGAGTTTTCAGCGCCTCGAATGTGCGGCAGTGCCGAATCACGTCTGATACGGTGTTCAGGTTGTCTTTTCCAATGAGGAAGTTATAGACGTCTTCCGCAATACCTTTTAAAAGGTGTCCCACTTTATCTTCCTCGGGCATTCGAGAGTCGATGGTCTTACACAGCTTGAGAACTTCTTCAATATATGTCGTGCAAGTCTCGCCGATCACCTGAGCTCTCTGAGCTAAAGCTGTTTCCGCTCGTTTCTTCTTAGTGTCCGAGTCGCTAAAGCACTTCTTCATTTCTTCAATAAGACTGCTCCATGTAGTAAGCGTGTCGGCGTGGTTTTCATACCAAACCAGGGCCGTGTCCGTCAAATAAAAAACGACATGCCTGAGCTGGCTGGCCGGGTTCCAGTTGTTGCATTGGCTTACCCTTTCGTAATGGGTCAGCCATTCATCGAAGTCTTCCCCTGGCTTTGCTGAGAACGGCCGTGGCTCTCGGTAATGCTGATACAGCGGTGGTCTTGCCGAGGCATTGCTGAGGGGGTCATTTTGCTCCAGAGACATGTCGGGGCGCGATGGCGAAAGTCCGGCAAGGCGACGGCTTCTACGAAGTTCTGGTGCTGACGGCTCCGTCGTAGGTCGTGGGAGGTACCCAGCACAGCTCCACCAAATGTTACACGCAAGAAGTACACGAAAAGGTTGAAAAACAGGCGAGCCTGGATGGTTCGCGTTTACTTCCACAAGGGGTCTCGAGACAGCACACCCAACGTCGTCTTCCTTCTTTACCTTTTGTCTGAATGTTCATTCGCGCTGTATGCGCCGTGCATTGCAACCGCTCGTGACAATATCTTCAAAGCTATCAGCCCAAAGAAAAAAAAAGCGCCGCACCACCACCGGGTGGGCTCGAACCTCCAACCTTTCGGTTAACAGCAGATCGCGCTAGCCAATCGCGCCACGGAGACAGTCGTGCTCCACTCTCACCACCATCAGAACATATCTTCAATGCTATCAGCGCAAAGAAAAAAAAGCGCCGCACCACCACCGGGTGGGCTCGAACCTCCAACCTTTCGGTTAACAGCCGATCGCGCAAGCCGATTTCGCCATGGAGACACTCCTGCTCCACTCTCACCACCATCAGAACATATCTTCAAAGGTATCAGCCCAAAGAAAAAAAAGCGCCGCACCACCACTGGGTGGGCTCGAACCTCCGACTTTTCGGTTAACAGCCGATCGCGCTAGCCAATTGCGCCACGGAGGCAGTCCTGCTCCACTCTCACCACCATCAGAACATATCTTCAAAGCTATCAGCCCAAAGAAAAAAAACCACCGCACCACCACCGGGTGGGCTCGAACCTCCAACCTTTCGGTTAACAGCCAATCGCGCTAGCCAATTGCGCCACGGAGACAGTCCTGCTCCACTCTCACCACCATCAGAACATATCTTCAAAGCTATCAGCACAAAGAAAAAAAGCGCCGCACCACCACCGGGTGGGCCCGAACCTCCAACCTTTCAGTTAACAGCCGATCGCGCTAGCCAACTGCGCCATGGAGACAGTCGTGCTCCACTCTCACCACCATCAGAACATATCTTCAAAGCTATCACCCCAAAGAAAAAAAAAGCGCCGCACCACCACCGGTTGGGCTCGATCCTCCAACCTTTCGGTTAACAGCCGATCGCGCTAGCCAATTGCGCCACGAAGACAGTCCTGCTCCACTCTCACCACCATCAGAACATATCTTCAAAGCTATTACCGCAAAGAAAAAAGCAAAACACCACTCCCAGGAGGGCTCGAACCTCCAACGTTCCGGTTAACAGCCGATCACGCTAGCCAATTGCGCCACGGAGACAGTCCTGCTCCACTCTTAGCACCATCAGAACATAACTTTAAAGCTATCAGCCCACAGAAAAAAAAGCGCCGCACCACCACCAGGAGAGCTCGAACCTCCAACTTTTCAGTTTACAGCCGATCGCGCTAGCAAATTGCGCCACGGAGACAGTCCTGCTCCACTATCACCACCGTCAGAACATTTCTTCAGAGCTATAAGCCCAAAGAAAAAACAAGCGCTGCACCACCACCGGGTGGGCTCGAACCTCCAACCTTACGGTTAACAGCCGATCGCGCTAGCCAAATGCCCCACGGAGACAGTCGTACTCCACTCTCACCATCGTCAGAACATTTTTCAGAGCTATCACCCCAAAGAAAAAAAAAGCGCCACACCACCACTGGTTGGGCTCGAACCTCCAACCTTTCGGTTAACAGCCGATCGCGCTAGCCTATTGCGCCACGAAGACTGTCCTGGTCCACTCGCACCACCATCAGAACATATCTTCAAAGATATTACCGCAAAGAAAAAAGCAACACACCACTCCTGGGAGGGCTCGAGACTCCAACCTTTCGGTTAACAGCCGATCGCGCTAGCCCATTGCGCCACGGAGGCAGTCTTGCTCCACTCTCACCAACATCAAAACATATCTTCAAAGCTATGAGCGCAAAGAAAAAAAAGCGCTGCTCCACCACCGCGTGGGCTCGAACCTCCAACCTTTCGGTTAACAGCCGATCGCGCTAGCCCATCGCGACACGGAGACAGGCTTGCTCCACTCTCACCACCATCAGAACATATCTTCAAAGCTATCAGCGCAAAGAAAAAGCAACACACCACTCCCGGAAAGGCTCGAAACTCCAACCTTTCGGTCAACAGCCGATTGCGCTAGCCCATTGCGCCACGGAGACATCTTGCTCCCTTCTCACCACCATCAGAACATAACTTAAAAGCTATCAGACCAAAGAAAAAAAAGCACCGCACCACCACCGGGTGGGCTCGTACCTCCAAACTTTCGGTTAACAGCCGATCGCGCTAGCCAATTGCGCCACAGAGACAGTCGTGCTCCACTCTCACCACCATCAGAACATATCTTCAAAGCTATCAGCGCAAAGAAAAAAGCAAAACACCACTCCCGGGAGGGCTCGAACCTCCAACGTTCTGGTTAACAGCCGATCATGCTAGCCAATTGCGCCACGGAGACAGTCCTGCTCCACTCGCACCACCATCAGAACATAACTTTAAAGCTATCAGCCCACAGAAAAAAAAGCGCCGCACCACCACCATGAGAGCTCGAACCTCCAACTTTTCAGTTAACAGCCGATCGCACTAGCAAATTGCGCCACGGAGACAGTCCTGCTCCACTATCACCACCGTCAGAACATTTCTTCAGAGCTATAAGCCCAAAGAAAAAACAAGCGCTGCACCACCAACGGGTGGGCTCGAACCTCCAACCTTACGGTTAACAGCCGATCGCGCTAGCCAATTGCCCCACGGAGACAGTCGTACTCCACTCTCACCACCATCAGAACATATCTTCAAAGCTATTACCGCAAAGAAAAAAGCAAAACACCACTCCCAGGAGGGCTCGAACCTCCAACGTTCCGGTTAACAGCCGATCACGCTAGCCAATTGCGCCACGGAGACAGTCCTGCTCCACTCTCACCACCATCAGAACATAACTTTAAAGCTATCAGCCCACAGAAAAAAAAGCGCCGCACCACCACCAGGAGAGCTCGAACCTCCAACTTTTCAGTTAACAGCCGATCGCGCTAGCAAATTGCGCCACGGAGACAGTCCTGCTCCACTATCACCACCGTCAGAACATTTCTTCAGAGCTATAAGCCCAAAGAAAAAACAAGCGCTGCACCACCACCGGGTGGGCTCGAACCTCCAACCTTACGGTTAACAGCCGATCGCGCTAGCCAATTGCCCCACGGAGACAGTCGTACTCCACTCTCACCATCGTCAGAACATTTTTCAGACCTATCACCCCAAAGAAAAAAAAAAGCGCCACACCACCACTGGTTGGGCTCGAACCTCCAACCTTTCGGTTAACAGCCGATCGCGCTAGCCTATTGCGCCACGAAGACTGTCCTGCTCCACTCTCACCACCATCAGAACATATCTTCAAAGATATTACCGCAAAGAAAAAAGCAACATACCACTCCTGGGAGGGCTCGAGACTCCAACCTTTCGGTTAACAGCCGATCGCGCTAGCCCATTGCGCCACGGAGGCAGTCTTGCTCCACTCTCACCAACATCAAAACATATCTTCAAAGCTATGAGCGCAAAGAAAAAAAAGCGCTGCACCACCACCGCGTGGGCTCGAACCTCCAACCTTTCGGTTAACAGCCGATCGCGCTAGCCCATCGCGACACGGAGACAGGCTTGCTCCACTCTCACCACCATCAGAACATATCTTCAAAGCTATCAGCGCAAAGAAAAAGCAACACACCACTCCCGGAAAGGCTCGAAACTCCAACCTTTCGGTCAACAGCCGATTGCGCGAGCCCATTGCGCCACGGAGACATCTTGCTCCTTTCTCACCACCATCAGAACATAACATAAAAGCTATCAGACCAAAGAAAAAAAAGCACCGCACCACCACCGGGTGGGCTCGTACCTCCAAACTTTCGGTTAACAGCCGATCGCGCTAGCCAATTGCGCCACAGAGACAGTCGTGCTCCACTCTCACCACCATCTGAACATATCTTCAAAGCTATCAGCGCAAAGAAAAAAGCAAAACACCACTCCCGGGAGGGCTCGAACCTCCAACTTCTCGGTTAACAGCCGATCGCGCTGGCCAAATGCGCCACGGAGAAAGTCCTGCTCAACTCTCACCACAATTAGAACATATCTTCAAAGCTATCAGCCCAAAGAAAAAAAAAAGCGCCGCACCACCACCGGGTGGGCTCGAACCTCCAACTTTTCGGTTAACAGCCAATCGCGCTAGCCAATTGCGCCACGGGGACCGTCCTGCTCCACTCTCACCACCGTCAGACCATTTCTTTAGAGCTATCACTCCAAAGAAGAAAAAGCGCCGCACCACCACCGGGTGGGCTCGAACCTCCAACCTTTCGGTTAACAGCCGATCGCGCTAGCCAATTGCCCCACGGAGACAGTCGTGCTCCACTCTCACCACCGTCAGAACATTTCTTCAGAGCTATCACCCCAAAGAAAAAAAAGTTCCGCACCACCACCGGTTGGGCTAGAACCTCCAACCTTTCGGTTAACAGCCGATCGCGCTAGCCAATGGCGCCACGAAGACAGTCCTGCTCCACTCTCACCACCATCAGAACATATCTTCAAAGCTATTACCGCAAAGAAAAAAGCAACACACCACTCCCGGGAGGGCTCAAAACTCCAACCTTTCGGTTAACAGCCGATCGCGCTAGCCCATTGCACCACGGAGACAGTCTTGCTCCACTCTCACCACCATCAGAACATATCTCCAAAGCTATCATCGCAAAGAAAAAAGCAACACACCACTCCCGGGAGGGCTCGAAACTCCAACCTTTTGGTCAACAGCCGATCGCGCTAGCCAACTGCGCCACGGAGACAGCCATGCTTCACTCTCACCATCATCAGAACATATCTTCAAAGCTATAAGCGCAAAGAAAAAAGCAACACACCACTCCCGGGAGGGATCGAACCTCCATCCTTTCGGTTAACAGCCGATCGCGCTAGCCAATTGCGCCACGAAGACAGTCCTGCTCCACTCTCACCACCATCAGAACATATCTTCAAAGCTATTACCGCAAAGAAAAAAGCAACACACCAATCCCGGGAGGGCTCAAAACTCCAACCTTTCGGTTAACAGCCAATCGAGCTAGCCCAATGCGCCACGGAGACAGTCTTGCTCCACTCTCACCACCATCAGAACATATCTTCAAAGCTATCATCGCAAAGAAAAAAGCAACACAGCACTCCCGGGAGGGCTCGAAACTCCAACCTTTCGGTCAACAGCCGATCGCGCTAGCCCATTGCGCCACGGAGACAGTCTTGTTCATCTCTAACCACCATCAGAACATATCATCAAAGCTATCAGCCCAAAGAAAAAAAAAGCACCGCACCACCAACAGGTGGGCTCGAACCTCCAACTTTTCGGTTAACAGCCGATCGCGCTGGCCAATTTCGCCACGGAGACAGTCCTGCTCCACTCTCACCACAATTAGAACATATCTTCAAAGCTATCAGCCCAAAGAAAAAAAAGCGCCGCACCACCACTTGTGGGCTCGAACCTCCAACCTTTCGGTTAACAGCAGATCGCGCTAGCCAAATGCGCCACGGAGACAATCGTGCTCCACTCTCACCACCATCAGAACATATCTTCAAAGCTATCAGCGCAAAGAAAAAAAAGCGCCGCACCACCACCGGGTGGGCTCGAACCTCCAACCTTTCGGTTAACAGCCGATCGCGCTAGCCAACTGCGCCACGGAGACAGCCGTGCTCCACTCTCACCATCATCAGAACATATCTTCAAAGCAATCAGCGCAAAGAAAAAAGCAGCACACCACTCCCGGGAGGGATCGAAACTCCAACCTTTCGGTTAACAGCCGATAGCGCTAGCCAATTGCGCAACGGAGACAGTCCTGCTCTACTCTCACCACCATCAGAACATTTCTTCAGAGCTATCACCCCAAAGAAAAAAAAGCGCCGCACCACCACCGGTTGGGCTCGAACCTCCAACCTTTCGGTTAACAGCCGATCGCGCTAGCCAATTGCCCCACAGAGACAGTCGTGCTCCACTCTCACCATCGTGAGAACATTTCTTCAGAGCTATCACCCCAAAGAAAAAAAAAGCGCCGCACCACCACCGGTTGGGCTCGAACCTCCAACCTTTCGGCTAACAGCCGATCGCGCTAGCCAATTGCGCCACGAAGACAGTCCTGCTCCACTCTCACCACCATCAGAACATATCTTCAAAGCTATTACCGCAAAGAAAAAAGCAAAACACCACTCCCAGGAGGGCTCGAACCTCCAACTTTCCGGATAACAGCCGATCACGCTAGCCAATTGTGCCACGGAGACAGTCCTGCTCCACTCTCACCACCATCAGATCATAACTTCAAAGCTATCAGCCCACAGAAAAAAAAGCGCCACACCACCACCAGGAGAGCTCGAACCTCCAACTTTTCGGTTAACAGCCGATCGCGCTAGCCAATTGCGCCACAGAGACAGTCCTGCTCCACTCTCACCACCATCAGAACATTTCTTCAGAGCTATCAGCCCAAAGAAAAAACAAGCGCTGCACCACCACCGGGTGGGCTCGAACCTCCAACCTTACGGTTAACAGCCAATCACGCTAGCCAATTGCCCCACGGAGACAGTCGTGCTCCACTCTCACCATCGTCAGATCATTTCTTCAGAGCTATCACCCCAAAGAAAAAAAAGCGCCACACCACCACCGGTCGGGCTCGAACCTCCATCCTTTTGGTTAACAGCCGATCGCGCTAGCCAATAGCGCCACGAAGACTGTCCTGTTCCACTCTCACCACCATCAGAACATATCTTCAAAGATA
The DNA here is from genome assembly GCF_043290135.1 of Rhipicephalus microplus. NCBI lineage: Eukaryota > Metazoa > Arthropoda > Arachnida > Ixodida > Ixodidae > Rhipicephalus > Rhipicephalus microplus. Next base: position 4,103,438 of record NW_027464602.1, read on the forward strand.
TTACCGCAAAGAAAAAAGCAACACACCACTCCTGGGAGGGCGCGAGACTCCAACCTTTCGGTTAACAGCCGATCGCGCTAGCCCATTGCGCCACGGAGGCAGTCTTGCTCCACTCTCACCATCATCAAAACATATCTTCAAAGCTATCAGCGCAAAAAAAAAAGCAACACACCACTCCCGGGAGGGCTCGAAACTCCAACCTTTCGGTCAACAGCCGATCGCGCTAGCCCATTGCGCCACGGAGACAGTCTTGCTCCCTTCTCACCACCATCAGAACATATCTTCAAAGATCTTACCACAAAGAAAAAAGCAGCACACCACTCCTGGGAGGGCTCGAGACTCCAACCTTTCGGTTTACAGCTGATCGTGCTAGCCCATTGCGCCACGGAGGCAGTCTTGCTCCACTCTCACCATCATCAAAACATATCTTCAAAGCTATCAGCGCAAAGAAAAAAGCAACACACCACTCCCGGGAGGGCTCGAAACTCCAACCTTTCGGTCAACAGCCGATCGCGCTAGCCCATTGCGCCACGGAGACAGTCTTGCTCCCTTCTCACCACCATCAGAACATATCTTCAAAGCTATCAGCGCAAAGAAAAAAGCAAAATACCACTCCCGGGAGGGCTCGAACCTCCAACTTTTCGGTTAACAGCCGATCTCGCTGGCCAATTGCGCCACGGAGAAAGTCCTGCTCAACTTTCACCACAATTAGAACATATCTTGAAAGCTATCAGCCCAAAGAAAAAAAAAGCGCCGCACCACCACCGGGTGGGCTCGAACCTCCAACTTTTCGGTTAACAGCCGATCGCGCTAGCCAATTGCGCCATGGGGACCGTCCTGCTCCACTCTCACCACCGTCAGACCATTTCTTCAGAGCTATCACCCCAAAGAAAAAAAAAGCGCCGCACCACCACCGGGTGGGCTCGAACCTCCAACCTTTCGGTCAACAGCCGATCACGCTAGCCAATTGCCCCACGGAGAAAGTCGTGCTCCACTCTCGCCACCGTCAGAACATTTCTTCAGAGCTATCACCCCAATGAAAAAAAAGCGCCGCACCACCACCGGTTGGGCTAGAACCTCCAACCTTTCGGTTGACAGCCGATCGCGCTAGCCAATTGCGCCACGAAGACAGTCCTGCTCCACTCTCACCACCATCAGAACATATCTTCAAAGCTATTACCGCAAAGAAAAAAGCAACACACCAATCCCGGGAGGGCTCAAAACTCCAACCTTTCGGTTAACAGCCAATCGAGCTAGCCCAATGCGCCACGGAGACAGTCTTGCTCCACTCTCACCACCGTCAGACCATTTCTTCAGAGCTATCACCCCAAAGAAAAAAAAAGCGCCGCACCACCACCGGGTGGGCTCGAACCTCCAACCTTTCGGTTAACAGCCGATCACGCTAGCCAATTGCCCCACGGAGACAGTCGTGCTCCACTCTCACCACCGTCAGAACATTTCTTCAGAGCTATCACCCCAATGAAAAAAAAGCGCCACACCACCACCGGTTGGGCTAGAACCTCCAACCTTTCGGTTGACAGCCGATCGCGCTAGCCAATTGCGCCACGAAGACAGTCCTGCTCCACTCTCACCACCATCAGAACATATCTTCAAAGCTATTACCGCAAAGAAAAAAGCAACACACAAATCCCGGGAGGGCTCAAAACTCCAACCTTTCGGTTAACAGCCAATCGAGCTAGCCCAATGCGCCACGGAGACAGTCTTGCTCCACTCTAACCACCATCAGAACATATCTTCAAAGCTATCAGCGCAAAGAAAAAAAAGCGCCGCACCACCACCGGGTGGGCTCGAACCTCCAACCTTTCGGTTAACAGCCGATCGCGCTAGCCAACTGCGCCACGGAGACAGCCGTGCTCCACTCTCACCATCATCAGAACATATCTTCAAAGCTATCAGCGCAAAGAAAAAAGCAGCACACCACTCCCGGGAGGGATCGAAACTCCAACCTTTCGGTTAACAGCCGATCGCGCTAGCCAATTGCGCAACGGAGACAGTCCTGCTCTACTCTGACCACCATCAGAACATTTCTTCAGAGCTATCACCCCAAAGAAAAAAAAGCGCCGCACCACCACCGGTTGGGCTCGAACCTCCAACCTTTCGGTTAACAGCCGATCGCGCTAGCCAATTGCCCCACGGAGACAGTCGTGCTCCACTCTCACCATCGTGAGAACATTTCTTCAGAGCTATCACCCCCAAAAAAAAAGCGCCGCACCACCACGGGTTGGGCTCGAACCTCCAACCTTTCGGTTAACAGCCGATCGCGCTAGCCAATTGCGCCACGAAGACAGTCCTGCTCCACTCTCACCACCATCAGAACATATCTTCAAAGCTATTACCGCAAAGAAAAAAGCAAAACACCACTCCCGGGAGGGCTCGAACCTCCAACTTTCCGGATAACAGCCGATCACGCTAGCCAACTGTGCCACGGAGACAGTCCTGCTCCACTCTCACCACAATCAGAACATAACTTCAAAGCTATCAGCCCACAGAAAAAAAAGCGCCAAACCACCACCAGGAGAGCTCGAACCTCCAACTTTTCGGTTAACAGCCGATCGCGCTAGCCAATTGCGCCACAGAGACAGTCGTGCTCCACTCTCACCACCGTCAGAACATTTCTTCAGAGCTATCAGCCCAAAGAAAAAACAAGCGCTGCACCACCACCGGGTGGGCTCGAACCTCCAACCTTACGGTTAACAGCCAATCACGCTAGCCTATTGCCCCACGGAGACAGTCGTGCTCCACTCTCACCATCGTCAGATCATTTCTTCAGAGCTATCACCCCAAAGAAAAAAAAGCGCCACACCACCACCGGTTGGGCTCGAACCTCCATCCTTTTGGTTAACAGCCGATCGCGCTAGCCAATTGCGCCACGAAGACTGTCCTGCTCCACTCTCACCACCATCAGAACATATCTTCAAAGATATTACCGCAAAGAAAAAAGCAACACACCACTCCTGGGAGGGCTCGAGACTCCAACCTTTCGGTTAACAGCCCATCACGCTAGCCAATTGCCCCACGGAGACAGTCGTGCTCCACTCTCACCATCGTCAGATCATTTCTTCAGAGCTATCACCCCAAAGAAAAAAAAAGCGCCACACCACCACCGGTTGGGCTCGAACCTCCATCCTTTCGGTTAACAGCCGATCGCGCTAGCCAATTGCGCCACGAAGACTGTCCTGCTCCACTCTCACCACCATCAGAACATATCTTCAAAGATCTTACCGCAAAGAAAAAAGCAACACACCACTCCCGGGAGGGCTCGGAACTCCAACCTTTCGGTCAACAGCCGATCGCGCTAGCCCATTGCGCCACGGAGACAGTCCTGCTCCACTCTCACCACAATTAGAACATATCTTCAAAGCTATCAGCCCAAAGAAAAAAAAGCGCCGCACCACCACCGGGTGGGCTCGAACCTCCAACTTTTCGGTAAACAGCCGATCGCGCTAGCCAATTGCGACATGGGGACCGTCCTGCTCCGCTCTCACCACCGTCAAACCATTTCTTCAGAGCTATCACCCCAAAGAAAAAAAAGCGCCGCACCACCTCCGGGTGGGCTCGAACCTCCAACCATTCGGTTAACAGCCGATCGCGCTAGCCAATTGCCCCACGGAGACAGTCGTGCTCCACTCTCACCACCGTCAGAACATTTCTTCAGAGCTATCACCCCAAAGAAAAAAAAGCGCCGCACCACCACCGGTTGGGCCAGAACCTCCAACCTTTCGGCTAACAGCCGATCGCGCTAGCCAATTGCGCCACGAAGACAGTCCTGCTCTACTCTCACCACCATCAGAACATATCTTCAAAGCTATTACCGCAAAGAAAAAAGCAACACACCACTCCCGGGAGGGCTCAAAACTTCAACCTTTCGGTTAACAGCCAATCGAGCTAGCCCAATGCGCCACGGAGACAGTCTTGCTCCACTGTCACCACCATCAGAACATATCTTCAAAGCTATCATCGCAAAGAAAAAAGCAACACAGCACTTCCGGGAGGGCTCGAAACTCCAACGTTTCGGTCAACAGCCGATCGCGCTAGCCCATTGCGCCACGGAGACAGTCTTGTTCATCTCTCACCACCATCAGAACATATCAACAAAGCTATCAGCCCAAAGAAAAAAAAAGCACCGCACCATTAACGGGTGGGCTCGAACCTCCAACTTTTCGGTTAACAGCCGATCGCGCTGGCATTGCGCCACGGAGACAGTCCTGCTCCACTCTCACCACAATTAGAACATATCTTCAAAGCTATCAGCCCAAAGAAAAAAAAGCGCCGCACCACCACTTGTGGGCTCGAACCTCCAACCTTTCGGTTAACAGCAGATCGCGCTAGCCAATTGCGCCACGGAGACAATCGTGCTCCTCTCTCACCACCATCAGAACATATCTTCAAAGCTATCAGCGCAAAGAAAAAAAAGCGCCACACCACCAACGGGTGGGCTCGAACCTCCAACTTTTCGGTTAACAGCCGATCGCGCTGGCCAATTGCGCCACGGAGACAGTCCTGCTCCACTCTCACCACAATTAGAACATATCTTCAAAGCTATCAGCCCAAAGAAAAAAAAGCGCCGCACCACCACTTGTGCGCTCGAACCTCCCAACTTTCGGTTAACAGCAGATCGCGCTAGCCAATTGCGCCACGGAGACAATCGTGCTCCTCTCTCACCACCATCAGAACATATCTTCAAAGCTATCAGCGCAAAGAAAAAAAAGCGCCACACCACCAACGGGTGGGCTCGAACCTCCAACTTTTCGGTTAACAGCCGATCGCGCTGGCCAATTGCGCCACGGAGACAGTCCTGCTCCACTCTCACCACAATTAGAACATATCTTCAAAGCTATCAGCCCAAAGAAAAAAAAAGCGCCGCACCACCACTTGTGGGCTCGAACCTCCCAACTTTCGGTTAACAGCAGATCGCGCTAGCCAATTGCGCCACGGAGACAATCGTGCTCCACTCTCACCACCATCAGAACATATCTTCAAAGCTATCAGCGCAAAGAAAAAAAAGCGCCGCACCACCACCGGGTGGGCTCGAACCTCCAACCTTTCGGTTAACAGCCGATCGCGCAAGCCAATTTCGCCACGGAGACAGTCCTGCTCTACTCTCACCACCATCAGAACATATCTTCAAAGGTATCAGCCCAAAGAAAAAAAAGCGCCGCACCACCACTTGGTGCGCTCGAACCTCCGACTTTTCGGTTAACAGCCAATCGCGCTAGCCAATTGCGCCCCGGAGACAGTCCTGCTCCGCTCTCACCACCGTCAGAACATTTCTTCAGAGCTATCACCCCAAAGAAAAAAAGAGCGCCGCACCACCACCGATTGGGCTCGAACCTCCAACCTTTCGGTTAACAGCCGATCGCGCTAGCCAATTGTGCCACGAAGACTGTCCTGCTCCACTCTCAACACCATCAGAACATATCTTCAAAGCTATTACCCCAAAGAAAAAAGCAACACACCACTCCTGGGAGGGCTCGAGACTCCAACCTTTCGGTTAACAGCCGATCGCGCCAGCCCATTGCGCCACAGGGACAGTCTTGCTCCACTCTCACCACCATCAGAACATATCTTCAAAGCTATCAGCGCAAAGAAAAAAGCAACACACCACTCCCGGGAGGGCTCGAAACTCCAACCTTTCGGTTAACAGCCGATCGCGCTAGCCAATTGCCCCACGGAGACAGTCGTGCTCCACTCTCACCACCGTCAGAACATTTCTTCAGAGCTATCACCCCAAAGAAAAAAAAAGCGCCGCACCACCACCGGGTGGGCTCGAACCTCCAACCATTCGGTTAACAGCCGATCGCGCTAGCCAATTGCCCCACGGAGACAGTCGTGCTCCACTCTCACCACCGTCAGAACATTTCTTCAGAGCTATCACCCCAAAGAAAAAAAAGCGCCGCACCACCACCGGTTGGGCTAGAACCTCCAACCTTTCGGCTAACAGCCGATCGCGCTAGCCAATTGCGCCACGAAGACAGTCCTGCTCTACTCTCACCACCATCAGAACATATCTTCAAAGCTATTACCGCAAAGAAAAAAGCAACACACCACTCCCGGGAGGGCTCAAAACTCCAACCTTTCGGTTAACAGCCAATCGAGCTAGCCCAATGCGCCACGGAGACAGTCTTGCTCCACTCTCACCACCATCAGAACATATCTTCAAAGCTATCATCGCAAAGAAAAAAGCAACACAGCACTCCCGGGAGGGCTCGAAACTCCAACCTTTCGGTCAACAGCCGATCGCGCTAGCCCATTGCGCCACGGAGACAGTCTTGTTCATCTCTCACCACCATCAGAACAAATCATCAAAGCTATCAGCCCAAAGAAAAAAAAAGCACCGCACCATTAACGGGTGGGCTCGAACCTCCAACTTTTCGGTTAACAGCCGATCGCGCTAGCCAATTGCGCCACGGAGACAATCGTGCTCCACTCTCACCACCATCAGAACATATCTTCAAAGCTATCAGCGCAAAGAAAGAAAAGCGCCACACCACCAACGGGTGGGCTCGAACCTCCAACTTTTCGGTTAACAGCCGATCGCGCTGGCCAATTGCGCCACGGAGACAGTCCTGCTCCACTCTCACCACAATTAGAACATATCTTCAAAGCTATCAGCCCAAAGAAAAAAAAGCGCCGCACCACCACTTGTGGGCTCGAACCTCCAAACTTTCGGTTAACAGCAGATCGCGCTGGCCAATTGCGCCACGGAGACAGTCCTGCTCCACTCTCACCACAATTAGAACATATCTTCAAAGCTATCAGCCCAAAGAAAAAAAAGCGCCGCACCACCAACGGGTGGGCTCGAACCTCCAACTTTTCGGTCAACAGCCGATCGCGCTAGCCCATTGCGCCACGGAGACAGTCTTGTTCATCTCTCACCACCATCAGAACATATCAACAAAGCTATCAGCCCAAAGAAAAAAAAAGCACCGCACCATTAACGGGTGGGCTCGAACCTCCAACTTTTCGGTTAACAGCCGATCGCGCTGGCATTGCGCCACGGAGACAGTCCTGCTCCACTCTCACCACAATTAGAACATATCTTCAAAGCTATCAGCCCAAAGAAAAAAAAGCGCCGCACCACCACTTGTGGGCTCGAACCTCCAACCTTTCGGTTAACAGCAGATCGCGCTAGCCAATTGCGCCACGGAGACAATCGTGCTCCTCTCTCACCACCATCAGAACATATCTTCAAAGCTATCAGCGCAAAGAAAAAAAAGCGCCACACCACCAACGGGTGGGCTCGAACCTCCAACTTTTCGGTTAACAGCCGATCGCGCTGGCCAATTGCGCCACGGAGACAGTCCTGCTCCACTCTCACCACAATTAGAACATATCTTCAAAGCTATCAGCCCAAAGAAAAAAAAGCGCCGCACCACCACTTGTGCGCTCGAACCTCCCAACTTTCGGTTAACAGCAGATCGCGCTAGCCAATTGCGCCACGGAGACAATCGTGCTCCTCTCTCACCACCATCAGAACATATCTTCAAAGCTATCAGCGCAAAGAAAAAAAAGCGCCACACCACCAACGGGTGGGCTCGAACCTCCAACTTTTCGGTTAACAGGCGATCGCGCTGGCCAATTGCGCCACGGAGACAGTCCTGCTCCACTCTCACCACAATTAGAACATATCTTCAAAGCTATCAGCCCAAAGAAAAAAAAGCGCCGCACCACCACTTGTGGGCTCGAACCTCCCAACTTTCGGTTAACAGCAGATCGCGCTAGCCAATTGCGCCACGGAGACAATCGTGCTCCACTCTCACCACCATCAGAACATATCTTCAAAGCTATCAGCGCAAAGAAAAAAAAGCGCCGCACCACCACCGGGTGGGCTCGAACCTCCAACCTTTCGGTTAACAGCCGATCGCGCAAGCCAATTTCGCCACGGAGACAGTCCTGCTCTACTCTCACCACCATCAGAACATATCTTCAAAGGTATCAGCCCAAAGAAAAAAAAGCGCCGCACCACCACTTGGTGCGCTCGAACCTCCGACTTTTCGGTTAACAGCCAATCGCGCTAGCCAATTGCGCCCCGGAGACAGTCCTGCTCCGCTCTCACCACCGTCAGAACATTTCTTCAGAGCTATCACCCCAAAGAAAAAAAGAGCGCCGCACCACCACCGATTGGGCTCGAACCTCCAACCTTGCGGTTAACAGCCGATCGCGCTAGCCAATTGTGCCACGAAGACTGTCCTGCTCCACTCTCAACACCATCAGAACATATCTTCAAAGCTATTACCCCAAAGAAAAAAGCAACACACCACTCCTGGGAGGGCTCGAGACTCCAACCTTTCGGTTAACAGCCGATCGCGCCAGCCCATTGCGCCACAGGGACAGTCTTGCTCCACTCTCACCACCATCAGAACATATCTTCAAAGCTATCAGCGCAAAGAAAAAAGCAACACACCACTCCCGGGAGGGCTCGAAACTCCAACCTTTCGGTCAACAGCCGATCGCGCTAGCCCATTGCGCCACGGAGACAGTCTTGCTCCCTTCTCACCACCATCAGAACATAACTTCAAAGCAATCAGCCCAAAGAAAAAAAAAGCACCGAACCACCACCGGGTGGGCTCGAACCTCCAACCTTTCGGTTAACAGCCGATCGCGCTAGCCAATTGCCCCACGGAGACAGTCGTGCTCCACTCTCACCACCGTCAGAACATTTCTTCAGAGCTATCACCCCAAAGAAAAAAAAAAGCGCCGCACCACCACCGGGTGGGCTCGAACCTCCAACCATTCGGTTAACAGCCGATCGCGCTAGCCAATTGCCCCACGGAGACAGTCGTGCTCCACTCTCACCACCGTCAGAACATTTCTTCAGAGCTATCACCCCAAAGAAAAAAAAGCGCCGCACCACCACCGGTTGGGCTAGAACCTCCAACCTTTCGGCTAACAGCCGATCGCGCTAGCCAATTGCGCCACGAAGACAGTCCTGCTCTACTCTCACCACCATCAGAACATATCTTCAAAGCTATTACCGCAAAGAAAAAAGCAACACACCACTCCCGGGAGGGCTCAAAACTCCAACCTTTCGGTTAACAGCCAATCGAGCTAGCCCAATGCGCCACGGAGACAGTCTTGCTCCACTCTCACCACCATCAGAACATATCTTCAAAGCTATCATCGCAAAGAAAAAAGCAACACAGCACTCCCGGGAGGGCTCGAAACTCCAACCTTTCGGTCAACAGCCGATCGCGCTAGCCCATTGCGCCACGGAGACAGTCTTGTTCATCTCTCACCACCATCAGAACAAATCATCAAAGCTATCAGCCCAAAGAAAAAAAAAGCACCGCACCATTAACGGGTGGGCTCGAACCTCCAACTTTTCGGTTAACAGCCGATCGCGCTAGCCAATTGCGCCACGGAGACAATCGTGCTCCACTCTCACCACCATGAGAACATATCTTCAAAGCTATCAGCGCAAAGAAAGAAAAGCGCCACACCACCAACGGGTGGGCTCGAACCTCCAACTTTTCGGTTAACAGCCGATCGCGCTGGCCAATTGCGCCACGGAGACAGTCCTGCTCCACTCTCACCACAATTAGAACATATCTTCAAAGCTATCAGCCCAAAGAAAAAAAAGCGCCGCACCACCACTTGTGGGCTCGAACCTCCAAACTTTCGGTTAACAGCAGATCGCGCTAGCCAATTGCGCCACGGAGACAATCGTGCTCCACTCTCACCACCATCAGAACATATCTTCAAAGCTATCAGCGCAAAGAAAAAAAAGCGCCGCACCACCACCGGGTGGGCTCGAACCTCCAACCTTTCGGTTAACAGCCGATCGCGCAAGCCAATTTCGCCACGGAGACAGTCCTGCTCTACTCTCACCACCATCAGAACATATCTTCAAAGGTATCAGCCCAAAGAAAAAAAAGCGCCGCACCACCACTTGGTGGGCTCGAACCTCCGACTTTTCGGTTAACAGCCGATCGCGCTAGCCAATTGCGCCCCGGAGACAGTCCTGCTCCACTCTCACCACCGTCAGAACATTTCTTCAGAGCTAGCAGCCCAAAGAAAAAAAAAGCGCCACACCACCACCGATTGGGCTCGAACCTCCAACCTTTCGGTTAACAGCCGATCGCGCTAGCCAATTGTGCCACGAAGACTGTCCTGCTCCACTCTCAACACCATCAGAACATATCTTCAAAGCTATTACCGCAAAGAAAAAAGCAACACACCACTCCTGGGAGGGCTCGAGACTCCAACCTTTCGGTTAACAGCCGATCGCGCTAGCCCATTGCGCCACGGGGACAGTCTTGCTCCACTCTCACCACCATCAGAACATATCTTCAAAGCTATCAGCGCAAAGAAAAAAGCAACACACCACTCCCGGGAGGGCTCGAAACTCCAACCTTTCGGTCAACAGCCGATCGCGCTAGCCCATTGCGCCACGGAGACAGTCTTGCTCCCTTCTCACCACCATCAGAACATAACTTCAAAGCTATCAGCCCAAAGAAAAAAAGCGCCGCACCACCACCGCGGGGGCTCGAACCTCCAACCTTTCGGTTAACAGCCGATCGCGCTAGCCAACTGCGCCACGGAGACAGTCCTGCTCCACTCTCACCACCATCAGAACATAACTTCAAAGCTATCAGCCCACAGAAAAAAAGCGCCACACCACCACCAGGAGAGCTCGAACCTCCAACTTTTCGGTTAACAGCCGATCGCGCTAGCCAATTGCACCATGGAGACAGTCATGCTCTACTCTCACCACCATCAGAACATTTCTTCAGAGCTATCACCCCAAAGAAAAAAAAAGCGCCGCACCACCACCGGTTGGGCTCGAACCTCCAAACTTTCGGTTAACAGCCGATCGCGCTAGCCAATTGCCCCACGGAGACAGTCGTGCTCCCCTCTCACCACCATCAGAACATATCTTCAAAGCTATTGCCGCAAAGAAAAAAGCAAAACACCACTCCCGAGAGGGCTCGAACCTCCATCCTTTCGGTTAACAGCCGATCGCGCTAGCCAATTGCGCCACGAAGACTGTCCTGCTCCACTCTCACCACCATCAGAACATATCTTCAAAGATATTACCGCAAAGAAAAAAGCAACACACCACTCCTGGGAGGGCTCGAGACTCCAACCTTTCGGTTAACAGCCGATCGCGCTAGCCCATTGCGCCACGGAGGCAGTCTTGCTCCACTCTCACCATCATCAAAACATATCTTCAAAGCTATCAGCGCAAAGAAAAAAGCTACACACCACTCCCGGGAGGGCTCGAAACTCCAACCTTTCGGTCAACAGCCGATCGCACTAGCCCATTGCGCCACGGAGACAGTCTTGCTCCCTTCTCACCACCATCAGAACATATCTTCAAAGCTATCAGCGCAAAGAAAAAAGCAAAATACCACTCCCGGGAGGGCTCGAACCTCCAACTTTTCGGTTAACAGCCGATCGCGCTGGCCAATTGCGCCACGGAGAAAGTCCTGCTCAACTCTCACCACCATCAGAACATATCTTCAAAGGTATCAGCCCAAAGAAAAAAAAGCGCCGCACCACCACTTGGTGCGCTCGAACCTCCGACTTTTCGGTTAACAGCCAATCGCGCTAGCCAATTGCGCCCCGGAGACAGTCCTGCTCCGCTCTCACCACCGTCAGAACATTTCTTCAGAGCTATCACCCCAAAGAAAAAAAGAGCGCCGCACCACCACCGATTGGGCTCGAACCTCCAACCTTTCGGTTAACAGCCGATCGCGCTAGCCAATTGTGCCACGAAGACTGTCCTGCTCCACTCTCAACACCATCAGAACATATCTTCAAAGCTATTACCCCAAAGAAAAAAGCAACACACCACTCCTGGGAGGGCTCGAGACTCCAACCTTTCGGTTAACAGCCGATCGCGCCAGCCCATTGCGCCACAGGGACAGTCTTGCTCCACTCTCACCACCATCAGAACATATCTTCAAAGCTATCAGCGCAAAGAAAAAAGCAACACACCACTCCCGGGAGGGCTCGAAACTCCAACCTTTCGGTCAACAGCCGATCGCGCTAGCCCATTGCGCCACGGAGACAGTCTTGCTCCCTTCTCACCACCATCAGAACATAACTTCAAAGCTATCAGCCCAAAGAAAAAAAAAGCACCGAACCACCACCGGGTGGGCTCGAACCTCCAACCTTTCGGTTAACAGCCGATCGCGCTAGCCAATTGCCCCACGGAGACAGTCGTGCTCCACTCTCACCACCGTCAGAACATTTCTTCAGAGCTATCACCCCAAAGAAAAAAAAAGCGCCGCACCACCACCGGGTGGGCTCGAACCTCCAACCATTCGGTTAACAGCCGATCGCGCTAGCCAATTGCCCCACGGAGACAGTCGTGCTCCACTCTCACCACCGTCAGAACATTTCTTCAGAGCTATCACCCCAAAGAAAAAAAAGCGCCGCACCACCACCGGTTGGGCTAGAACCTCCAACCTTTCGGCTAACAGCCGATCGCGCTAGCCAATTGCGCCACGAAGACAGTCCTGCTCTACTCTCACCACCATCAGAACATATCTTCAAAGCTATTACCGCAAAGAAAAAAGCAACACACCACTCCCGGGAGGGCTCAAAACTCCAACCTTTCGGTTAACAGCCAATCGAGCTAGCCCAATGCGCCACGGAGACAGTCTTGCTCCACTCTCACCACCATCAGAACATATCTTCAAAGCTATCATCGCAAAGAAAAAAGCAACACAGCACTCCCGGGAGGGCTCGAAACTCCAACCTTTCGGTCAACAGCCGATCGCGCTAGCCCATTGCGCCACGGAGACAGTCTTGTTCATCTCTCACCACCATCAGAACAAATCATCAAAGCTATCAGCCCAAAGAAAAAAAAAGCACCGCACCATTAACGGGTGGGCTCGAACCTCCAACTTTTCGGTTAACAGCCGATCGCGCTAGCCAATTGCGCCACGGAGACAATCGTGCTCCACTCTCACCACCATGAGAACATATCTTCAAAGCTATCAGCGCAAAGAAAGAAAAGCGCCACACCACCAACGGGTGGGCTCGAACCTCCAACTTTTCGGTTAACAGCCGATCGCGCTGGCCAATTGCGCCACGGAGACAGTCCTGCTCCACTCTCACCACAATTAGAACATATCTTCAAAGCTATCAGCCCAAAGAAAAAAAAGCGCCGCACCACCACTTGTGGGCTCGAACCTCCAAACTTTCGGTTAACAGCAGATCGCGCTAGCCAATTGCGCCACGGAGACAATCGTGCTCCACTCTCACCACCATCAGAACATATCTTCAAAGCTATCAGCGCAAAGAAAAAAAAGCGCCGCACCACCACCGGGTGGGCTCGAACCTCCAACCTTTCGGTTAACAGCCGATCGCGCAAGCCAATTTCGCCACGGAGACAGTCCTGCTCTACTCTCACCACCATCAGAACATATCTTCAAAGCTATCAGCGCAAAGAAAAAAAAGCGCCACACCACCAACGGGTGGGCTCGAACCTCCAACTTTTCGGTTAACAGGCGATCGCGCTGGCCAATTGCGCCACGGAGACAGTCCTGCTCCACTCTCACCACAATTAGAACATATCTTCAAAGCTATCAGCCCAAAGAAAAAAAAGCGCCGCACCACCACTTGTGGGCTCGAACCTCCCAACTTTCGGTTAACAGCAGATCGCGCTAGCCAATTGCGCCACGGAGACAATCGTGCTCCACTCTCACCACCATCAGAACATATCTTCAAAGCTATCAGCGCAAAGAAAAAAAAGCGCCGCACCACCACCGGGTGGGCTCGAACCTCCAACCTTTCGGTTAACAGCCGATCGCGCAAGCCAATTTCGCCACGGAGACAGTCCTGCTCTACTCTCACCACCATCAGAACATATCTTCAAAGGTATCAGCCCAAAGAAAAAAAAGCGCCGCACCACCACTTGGTGCGCTCGAACCTCCGACTTTTCGGTTAACAGCCAATCGCGCTAGCCAATTGCGCCCCGGAGACAGTCCTGCTCCGCTCTCACCACCGTCAGAACATTTCTTCAGAGCTATCACCCCAAAGAAAAAAAGAGCGCCGCACCACCACCGATTGGGCTCGAACCTCCAACCTTGCGGTTAACAGCCGATCGCGCTAGCCAATTGTGCCACGAAGACTGTCCTGCTCCACTCTCAACACCATCAGAACATATCTTCAAAGCTATTACCCCAAAGAAAAAAGCAACACACCACTCCTGGGAGGGCTCGAGACTCCAACCTTTCGGTTAACAGCCGATCGCGCCAGCCCATTGCGCCACAGGGACAGTCTTGCTCCACTCTCACCACCATCAGAACATATCTTCAAAGCTATCAGCGCAAAGAAAAAAGCAACACACCACTCCCGGGAGGGCTCGAAACTCCAACCTTTCGGTCAACAGCCGATCGCGCTAGCCCATTGCGCCACGGAGACAGTCTTGCTCCCTTCTCACCACCATCAGAACATAACTTCAAAGCTATCAGCCCAAAGAAAAAAAAAGCACCGAACCACCACCGGGTGGGCTCGAACCTCCAACCTTTCGGTTAACAGCCGATCGCGCTAGCCAATTGCCCCACGGAGACAGTCGTGCTCCACTCTCACCACCGTCAGAACATTTCTTCAGAGCTATCACCCCAAAGAAAAAAAAAAGCGCCGCACCACCACCGGGTGGGCTCGAACCTCCAACCATTCGGTTAACAGCCGATCGCGCTAGCCAATTGCCCCACGGAGACAGTCGTGCTCCACTCTCACCACCGTCAGAACATTTCTTCAGAGCTATCACCCCAAAGAAAAAAAAGCGCCGCACCACCACCGGTTGGGCTAGAACCTCCAACCTTTCGGCTAACAGCCGATCGCGCTAGCCAATTGCGCCACGAAGACAGTCCTGCTCTACTCTCACCACCATCAGAACATATCTTCAAAGCTATTACCGCAAAGAAAAAAGCAACACACCACTCCCGGGAGGGCTCAAAACTCCAACCTTTCGGTTAACAGCCAATCGAGCTAGCCCAATGCGCCACGGAGACAGTCTTGCTCCACTCTCACCACCATCAGAACATATCTTCAAAGCTATCATCGCAAAGAAAAAAGCAACACAGCACTCCCGGGAGGGCTCGAAACTCCAACCTTTCGGTCAACAGCCGATCGCGCTAGCCCATTGCGCCACGGAGACAGTCTTGTTCATCTCTCACCACCATCAGAACAAATCATCAAAGCTATCAGCCCAAAGAAAAAAAAAGCACCGCACCATTAACGGGTGGGCTCGAACCTCCAACTTTTCGGTTAACAGCCGATCGCGCTAGCCAATTGCGCCACGGAGACAATCGTGCTCCACTCTCACCACCATGAGAACATATCTTCAAAGCTATCAGCGCAAAGAAAGAAAAGCGCCACACCACCAACGGGTGGGCTCGAACCTCCAACTTTTCGGTTAACAGCCGATCGCGCTGGCCAATTGCGCCACGGAGACAGTCCTGCTCCACTCTCACCACAATTAGAACATATCTTCAAAGCTATCAGCCCAAAGAAAAAAAAGCGCCGCACCACCACTTGTGGGCTCGAACCTCCAAACTTTCGGTTAACAGCAGATCGCGCTAGCCAATTGCGCCACGGAGACAATCGTGCTCCACTCTCACCACCATCAGAACATATCTTCAAAGCTATCAGCGCAAAGAAAAAAAAGCGCCGCACCACCACCGGGTGGGCTCGAACCTCCAACCTTTCGGTTAACAGCCGATCGCGCAAGCCAATTTCGCCACGGAGACAGTCCTGCTCTACTCTCACCACCATCAGAACATATCTTCAAAGGTATCAGCCCAAAGAAAAAAAAGCGCCGCACCACCACTTGGTGGGCTCGAACCTCCGACTTTTCGGTTAACAGCCGATCGCGCTAGCCAATTGCGCCCCGGAGACAGTCCTGCTCCACTCTCACCACCGTCAGAACATTTCTTCAGAGCTAGCAGCCCAAAGAAAAAAAAAGCGCCACACCACCACCGATTGGGCTCGAACCTCCAACCTTTCGGTTAACAGCCGATCGCGCTAGCCAATTGTGCCACGAAGACTGTCCTGCTCCACTCTCAACACCATCAGAACATATCTTCAAAGCTATTACCGCAAAGAAAAAAGCAACACACCACTCCTGGGAGGGCTCGAGACTCCAACCTTTCGGTTAACAGCCGATCGCGCTAGCCCATTGCGCCACGGGGACAGTCTTGCTCCACTCTCACCACCATCAGAACATATCTTCAAAGCTATCAGCGCAAAGAAAAAAGCAACACACCACTCCCGGGAGGGCTCGAAACTCCAACCTTTCGGTCAACAGCCGATCGCGCTAGCCCATTGCGCCACGGAGACAGTCTTGCTCCCTTCTCACCACCATCAGAACATAACTTCAAAGCTATCAGCCCAAAGAAAAAAAGCGCCGCACCACCACCGCGGGGGCTCGAACCTCCAACCTTTCGGTTAACAGCCGATCGCGCTAGCCAACTGCGCCACGGAGACAGTCCTGCTCCACTCTCACCACCATCAGAACATAACTTCAAAGCTATCAGCCCACAGAAAAAAAGCGCCACACCACCACCAGGAGAGCTCGAACCTCCAACTTTTCGGTTAACAGCCGATCGCGCTAGCCAATTGCACCATGGAGACAGTCATGCTCTACTCTCACCACCATCAGAACATTTCTTCAGAGCTATCACCCCAAAGAAAAAAAAAGCGCCGCACCACCACCGGTTGGGCTCGAACCTCCAAACTTTCGGTTAACAGCCGATCGCGCTAGCCAATTGCCCCACGGAGACAGTCGTGCTCCCCTCTCACCACCATCAGAACATATCTTCAAAGCTATTGCCGCAAAGAAAAAAGCAAAACACCACTCCCGAGAGGGCTCGAACCTCCATCCTTTCGGTTAACAGCCGATCGCGCTAGCCAATTGCGCCACGAAGACTGTCCTGCTCCACTCTCACCACCATCAGAACATATCTTCAAAGATATTACCGCAAAGAAAAAAGCAACACACCACTCCTGGGAGGGCTCGAGACTCCAACCTTTCGGTTAACAGCCGATCGCGCTAGCCCATTGCGCCACGGAGGCAGTCTTGCTCCACTCTCACCATCATCAAAACATATCTTCAAAGCTATCAGCGCAAAGAAAAAAGCTACACACCACTCCCGGGAGGGCTCGAAACTCCAACCTTTCGGTCAACAGCCGATCGCACTAGCCCATTGCGCCACGGAGACAGTCTTGCTCCCTTCTCACCACCATCAGAACATATCTTCAAAGCTATCAGCGCAAAGAAAAAAGCAAAATACCACTCCCGGGAGGGCTCGAACCTCCAACTTTTCGGTTAACAGCCGATCGCGCTGGCCAATTGCGCCACGGAGAAAGTCCTGCTCAACTCTCACCACCATCAGAACATATCTTCAAAGGTATCAGCCCAAAGAAAAAAAAGCGCCGCACCACCACTTGGTGCGCTCGAACCTCCGACTTTTCGGTTAACAGCCAATCGCGCTAGCCAATTGCGCCCCGGAGACAGTCCTGCTCCGCTCTCACCACCGTCAGAACATTTCTTCAGAGCTATCACCCCAAAGAAAAAAAGAGCGCCGCACCACCACCGATTGGGCTCGAACCTCCAACCTTTCGGTTAACAGCCGATCGCGCTAGCCAATTGTGCCACGGAGACTGTCCTGCTCCACTCTCAACACCATCAGAACATATCTTCAAAGCTATTACCCCAAAGAAAAAAGCAACACACCACTCCTGGGAGGGCTCGAGACTCCAACCTTTCGGTTAACAGCCGATCGCGCCAGCCCATTGCGCCACAGGGACAGTCTTGCTCCACTCTCACCACCATCAGAACATATCTTCAAAGCTATCAGCGCAAAGAAAAAAGCAACACACCACTCCCGGGAGGGCTCGAAACTCCAACCTTTCGGTCAACAGCCGATCGCGCTAGCCCATTGCGCCACGGAGACAGTCTTGCTCCCTTCTCACCACCATCAGAACATAACTTCAAAGCTATCAGCCCAAAGAAAAAAAAAGCACCGAACCACCACCGGGTGGGCTCGAACCTCCAACCTTTCGGTTAACAGCCGATCGCGCTAGCCAATTGCCCCACGGAGACAGTCGTGCTCCACTCTCACCACCGTCAGAACATTTCTTCAGAGCTATCACCCCAAAGAAAAAAAAAGCGCCGCACCACCACCGGGTGGGCTCGAACCTCCAACCATTCGGTTAACAGCCGATCGCGCTAGCCAATTGCCCCACGGAGACAGTCGTGCTCCACTCTCACCACCGTCAGAACATTTCTTCAGAGCTATCACCCCAAAGAAAAAAAAGCGCCGCACCACCAGCGGTTGGGCTAGAACCTCCAACCTTTCGGCTAACAGCCGATCGCGCTAGCCAATTGCGCCACGAAGACAGTCCTGCTCTACTCTCACCACCATCAGAACATATCTTCAAAGCTATTACCGCAAAGAAAAAAGCAACACACCACTCCCGGGAGGGCTCAAAACTCCAACCTTTCGGTTAACAGCCAATCGAGCTAGCCCAATGCGCCACGGAGACAGTCTTGCTCCACTCTCACCACCATCAGAACATATCTTCAAAGCTATCATCGCAAAGAAAAAAGCAACACAGCACTCCCGGGAGGGCTCGAAACTCCAACCTTTCGGTCAACAGCCGATCGCGCTAGCCCATTGCGCCACGGAGACAGTCTTGTTCATCTCTCACCACCATCAGAACAAATCATCAAAGCTATCAGCCCAAAGAAAAAAAAAGCACCGCACCATTAACGGGTGGGCTCGAACCTCCAACTTTTCGGTTAACAGCCGATCGCGCTAGCCAATTGCGCCACGGAGACAATCGTGCTCCACTCTCACCACCATGAGAACATATCTTCAAAGCTATCAGCGCAAAGAAAGAAAAGCGCCACACCACCAACGGGTGGGCTCGAACCTCCAACTTTTCGGTTAACAGCCGATCGCGCTGGCCAATTGCGCCACGGAGACAGTCCTGCTCCACTCTCACCACAATTAGAACATATCTTCAAAGCTATCAGCCCAAAGAAAAAAAAGCGCCGCACCACCACTTGTGGGCTCGAACCTCCAAACTTTCGGTTAACAGCAGATCGCGCTAGCCAATTGCGCCACGGAGACAATCGTGCTCCACTCTCACCACCATCAGAACATATCTTCAAAGCTATCAGCGCAAAGAAAAAAAAGCGCCGCACCACCACCGGGTGGGCTCGAACCTCCAACCTTTCGGTTAACAGCCGATCGCGCAAGCCAATTTCGCCACGGAGACAGTCCTGCTCTACTCTCACCACCATCAGAACATATCTTCAAAGGTATCAGCCCAAAGAAAAAAAAGCGCCGCACCACCACTTGGTGGGCTCGAACCTCCGACTTTTCGGTTAACAGCCGATCGCGCTAGCCAATTGCGCCCCGGAGACAGTCCTGCTCCACTCTCACCACCGTCAGAACATTTCTTCAGAGCTAGCAGCCCAAAGAAAAAAAAAGCGCCACACCACCACCGATTGGGCTCGAACCTCCAACCTTTCGGTTAACAGCCGATCGCGCTAGCCAATTGTGCCACGAAGACTGTCCTGCTCCACTCTCAACACCATCAGAACATATCTTCAAAGCTATTACCGCAAAGAAAAAAGCAACACACCACTCCTGGGAGGGCTCGAGACTCCAACCTTTCGGTTAACAGCCGATCGCGCTAGCCCATTGCGCCACGGGGACAGTCTTGCTCCACTCTCACCACCATCAGAACATATCTTCAAAGCTATCAGCGCAAAGAAAAAAGCAACACACCACTCCCGGGAGGGCTCGAAACTCCAACCTTTCGGTCAACAGCCGATCGCGCTAGCCCATTGCGCCACGGAGACAGTCTTGCTCCCTTCTCACCACCATCAGAACATAACTTCAAAGCTATCAGCCCAAAGAAAAAAAGCGCCGCACCACCACCGCGGGGGCTCGAACCTCCAACCTTTCGGTTAACAGCCGATCGCGCTAGCCAACTGCGCCACGGAGACAGTCCTGCTCCACTCTCACCACCATCAGAACATAACTTCAAAGCTATCAGCCCACAGAAAAAAAGCGCCACACCACCACCAGGAGAGCTCGAACCTCCAACTTTTCGGTTAACAGCCGATCGCGCTAGCCAATTGCACCATGGAGACAGTCATGCTCTACTCTCACCACCATCAGAACATTTCTTCAGAGCTATCACCCCAAAGAAAAAAAAAGCGCCGCACCACCACCGGTTGGGCTCGAACCTCCAAACTTTCGGTTAACAGCCGATCGCGCTAGCCAATTGCCCCACGGAGACAGTCGTGCTCCCCTCTCACCACCATCAGAACATATCTTCAAAGCTATTGCCGCAAAGAAAAAAGCAAAACACCACTCCCGAGAGGGCTCGAACCTCCATCCTTTCGGTTAACAGCCGATCGCGCTAGCCAATTGCGCCACGAAGACTGTCCTGCTCCACTCTCACCACCATCAGAACATATCTTCAAAGATATTACCGCAAAGAAAAAAGCAACACACCACTCCTGGGAGGGCTCGAGACTCCAACCTTTCGGTTAACAGCCGATCGCGCTAGCCCATTGCGCCACGGAGGCAGTCTTGCTCCACTCTCACCATCATCAAAACATATCTTCAAAGCTATCAGCGCAAAGAAAAAAGCTACACACCACTCCCGGGAGGGCTCGAAACTCCAACCTTTCGGTCAACAGCCGATCGCACTAGCCCATTGCGCCACGGAGACAGTCTTGCTCCCTTCTCACCACCATCAGAACATATCTTCAAAGCTATCAGCGCAAAGAAAAAAGCAAAATACCACTCCCGGGAGGGCTCGAACCTCCAACTTTTCGGTTAACAGCCGATCGCGCTGGCCAATTGCGCCACGGAGAAAGTCCTGCTCAACTTTCACCACAATTAGAACATATCTTGAACGCTATCAGCCCAAAGAAAAAAAAAAGCGCCGCACCACCACCGGGTGGGCTCGAACCTCCAACTTTTCGGTTAACAGCCGATCGCGCTAGCCAATTGCGCCATGGGGACCGTCCTGCTCCACTCTCAACACCGTCAGACCATTTCTTCAGAGCTATCACCCCAAAGAAAAAAAAGCGCCGCACCACCACCGGGTGGGCTCGAACCTCCAACCTTTCGGTTAACAGCCGATCGCGCTAGCCAATTGCCCCACGGAGACAGTCGTGCTCCACTCTCACCACCGTCAGAACATTTCTTCAGAGCTATCACCCCAAAGAAAAAAAAAGCGCCGCACCACCACCGGTTGGGCTAGAACCTCCAACCTTTCGGTTAACAGCCGATCGCGCTAGCCAATTGCGCCACGAAGACAGTCCTGCTCCACTCTCACCACCATCAGAACATATCTTCAAAGATATTACCGCAAAGAAAAAAGCAACACACCACTCCCGGGAGGGCTCAAAACTCCAACCTTTCGGTTAACAGCCAATCGAGCTAGCCCAATGCGCCACGGAGACAGTCTTGCTCCACTCTCACCACCATCAGAACATATCTTCAAAGCTATCTTCGCAAAGAAAAAAGCAACACAGCACTCCCGGGAGGGCTCGAAACTCCAACCTTTCGGTCAACAGCCGATCGCGCTAGCCCATTGCGCCACGGAGACAGTCTTGTTCATCTCTAACCACCATCAGAACATATCATCAAAGCTATCAGCCCAAAGAAAAAAAAGCACCGCACCACCAACGGGTGGGCTCGAACCTCCAACTTTTCGGTTAACAGCCGATCGCGCTGGCCAATTTCGCCACGGAGACAGTCCTGCTCCACTCTCACCACAATTAGAACATATCTTCAAAGCTATCAGCCCAAAGAAAAAAAAGCGCCGCACCACCACTTGTGGGCTCGAACTTACAACCTTTCGGTTAACAGCAGATCGCGCTAGCCAATTGCGCCACGGAGACAATCGTGCTCCACTCTCACCACCATCAGAACATATCTTCAAAGCTATCAGCGCAAAGAAAAAAAAGCGCCGCACCACCAATGGGTGGGCTCGAACCTCCAACTTTTCGGTTAACAGCCGATCGCGCTGGCCAATTGCGCCATGGAGACAGTCGTGCTCCACTCTCACCACCATCAGAACATATCTTCAATGCTATCAGCGCAAAGAAAAAAAAAGCGCCACACCACCACCGGTTGGGCTCGAACCTCCATCCTTTCGGTTAACAGCCGATCGCGCTAGCCAATTGCGCCACGAAGACTGTCCTGCTCCACTCTCACCACCATCAGAACATATCTTCAAAGATCTTACCGCAAAGAAAAAAGCAACACGCCACTCCCGGGAGGGCTCGGAACTCCAACCTTTCGGTCAACAGCCGATCGCGCTAGCCCATTGCGCCACGGAGACAGTCTTGTTCATCTCTAACCACCATCAGAACATATCATCAAAGCTATCAGCCCAAAGAAAAAAAAGCACCGCACCACCAACGGGTGGGCTCGAACCTCCAACTTTTCGGTTAACAGCCGATCGCGCTGGCCAATTTCGCCACGGAGACAGTCCTGCTCCACTCTCACCACAATTAGAACATATCTTCAAAGCTATCAGCCCAAAGAAAAAAAAGCGCCGCACCACCACTTGTGGGCTCGAACCTACAACCTTTCGGTTAACAGCAGATCGCGCTAGCCAATTGCGCCACGGAGACAATCGTGCTCCACTCTCACCACCATCAGAACATATCTTCAAAGCTATCAGCGCAAAGAAAAAAAAGCGCCGCACCACCAATGGGTGGGCTCGAACCTCCAACTTTTCGGTTAACAGCCCATCACGCTAGCCAATTGCCCCACGGAGACAGTCGTGCTCCACTCTCACCATCGTCAGATCATTTCTTCAGAGCTATCACCCCAAAGAAAAAAAAAGCGCCACACCACCACCGGTTGGGCTCGAACCTCCATCCTTTCGGTTAACAGCCGATCGCGCTAGCCAATTGCGCCACGAAGACTGTCCTGCTCCACTCTCACCACCATCAGAACATATCTTCAAAGATCTTACCGCAAAGAAAAAAGCAACACACCACTCCCGGGAGGGCTCGGAACTCCAACCTTTCGGTCAACAGCCGATCGCGCTAGCCCATTGCGCCACGGAGACAGTCCTGCTCCACTCTCACCACAATTAGAACATATCTTCAAAGCTATCAGCCCAAAGAAAAAAAAGCGCCGCACCACCACCGGGTGGGCTCGAACCTCCAACTTTTCGGTAAACAGCAGATCGCGCTAGCCAATTGCGACATGGGGACCGTCCTGCTCCGCTCTCACCACCGTCAAACCATTTCTTCAGAGCTATCACCCCAAAGAAAAAAAAGCGCCGCACCACCTCCGGGTGGGCTCGAACCTCCAACCATTCGGTTAACAGCCGATCGCGCTAGCCAATTGCCCCACGGAGACAGTCGTGCTCCACTCTCACCACCGTCAGAACATTTCTTCAGAGCTATCACCCCAAAGAAAAAAAAGCGCCGCACCACCACCGGTTGGGCCAGAACCTCCAACCTTTCGGCTAACAGCCGATCGCGCTAGCCAATTGCGCCACGAAGACAGTCCTGCTCTACTCTCACCACCATCAGAACATATCTTCAAAGCTATTACCGCAAAGAAAAAAGCAACACACCACTCCCGGGAGGGCTCAAAACTTCAACCTTTCGGTTAACAGCCAATCGAGCTAGCCCAATGCGCCACGGAGACAGTCTTGCTCCACTCTCACCACCATCAGAACATATCTTCAAAGCTATCATCGCAAAGAAAAAAGCAACACAGCACTCCCGGGAGGGCTCGAAACTCCAACGTTTCGGTCAACAGCCGATCGCGCTAGCCCATTGCGCCACGGAGACAGTCTTGTTCATCTCTCACCACCATCAGAACATATCAACAAAGCTATCAGCCCAAAGAAAAAAAAGCACCGCACCATTAACGGGTGGGCTCGAACCTCCAACTTTTCGGTTAACAGCCGATCGCGCTGGCATTGCGCCACGGAGACAGTCCTGCTCCACTCTCACCACAATTAGAACATATCTTCAAAGCTATCAGCCCAAAGAAAAAAAAGCGCCGCACCACCACTTGTGGGCTCGAACCTCCAACCTTTCGGTTAACAGCAGATCGCGCTAGCCAATTGCGCCACGGAGACAATCGTGCTCCTCTCTCACCACCATCAGAACATATCTTCAAAGCTATCAGCGCAAAGAAAAAAAAGTGCCACACCACCAACGGGTGGGCTCGAACCTCCAACTTTTCGGTTAACAGCCGATCGCGCTGGCCAATTGCGCCACGGAGACAGTCCTGCTCCACTCTCACCACAATTAGAACATATCTTCAAAGCTATCAGCCCAAAGAAAAAAAAGCGCCGCACCACCACTTGTGCGCTCGAACCTCCCAACTTTCGGTTAACAGCAGATCGCGCTAGCCAATTGCGCCACGGAGACAATCGTGCTCCTCTCTCACCACCATCAGAACATATCTTCAAAGCTATCAGCGCAAAGAAAAAAAAGCGCCACACCACCAACGGGTGGGCTCGAACCTCCAACTTTTCGGTTAACAGCCGATCGCGCTGGCCAATTGCGCCACGGAGACAGTCCTGCTCCACTCTCACCACAATTAGAACATATCTTCAAAGCTATCAGCCCAAAGAAAAAAAAGCGCCGCACCACCACTTGTGGGCTCGAACCTCCCAACTTTCGGTTAACAGCAGATCGCGCTAGCCAATTGCGCCACGGAGACAATCGTGCTCCACTCTCACCACCATCAGAACATATCTTCAAAGCTATCAGCGCAAAGAAAAAAAAGCGCCGCACCACCACCGGGTGGGCTCGAACCTCCAACCTTTCGGTTAACAGCCGATCGCGCAAGCCAATTTCGCCACGGAGACAGTCCTGCTCTACTCTCACCACCATCAGAACATATCTTCAAAGGTATCAGCCCAAAGAAAAAAAAGCGCCGCACCACCACTTGGTGCGCTCGAACCTCCGACTTCTCGGTTAACAGCCAATCGCGCTAGCCAATTGCGCCCCGGAGACAGTCCTGCTCCGCTCTCACCACCGTCAGAACATTTCTTCAGAGCTATCACCCCAAAGAAAAAAAGAGCGCCGCACCACCACCGATTGGGCTCGAACCTCCAACCTTTCGGTTAACAGCCGATCGCGCTAGCCAATTGTGCCACGAAGACTGTCCTGCTCCACTCTCAACACCATCAGAACATATCTTCAAAGCTATTACCCCAAAGAAAAAAGCAACACACCACTCCTGGGAGGGCTCGAGACTCCAACCTTTCGGTTAACAGCCGATCGCGCCAGCCCATTGCGCCACAGGGACAGTCTTGCTCCACTCTCACCACCATCAGAACATATCTTCAAAGCTATCAGCGCAAAGAAAAAAGCAACACACCACTCCCGGGAGGGCTCGAAACTCCAACCTTTCGGTCAACAGCCGATCGCGCTAGCCCATTGCGCCACGGAGACAGTCTTGCTCCCTTCTCACCACAATTAGAACATATCTTCAAAGCTATCAGCCCAAAGAAAAAAAAGCGCCGCACCACCACCGGGTGGGCTCGAACCTCCAACTTTTCGGTAAACAGCAGATCGCGCTAGCCAATTGCGACATGGGGACCGTCCTGCTCCGCTCTCACCACCGTCAAACCATTTCTTCAGAGCTATCACCCCAAAGAAAAAAAAGCGCCGCACCACCTCCGGGTGGGCTCGAACCTCCAACCATTCGGTTAACAGCCGATCGCGCTAGCCAATTGCCCCACGGAGACAGTCGTGCTCCACTCTCACCACCGTCAGAACATTTCTTCAGAGCTATCACCCCAAAGAAAAAAAAGCGCCGCACCACCACCGGTTGGGCCAGAACCTCCAACCTTTCGGCTAACAGCCGATCGCGCTAGCCAATTGCGCCACGAAGACAGTCCTGCTCTACTCTCACCACCATCAGAACATATCTTCAAAGCTATTACCGCAAAGAAAAAAGCAACACACCACTCCCGGGAGGGCTCAAAACTTCAACCTTTCGGTTAACAGCCAATCGAGCTAGCCCAATGCGCCACGGAGACAGTCTTGCTCCACTCTCACCACCATCAGAACATATCTTCAAAGCTATCATCGCATAGAAAAAAGCAACACAGCACTCCCGGGAGGGCTCGAAACTCCAACGTTTCGGTCAACAGCCGATCGCGCTAGCCCATTGCGCCACGGAGACAGTCTTGTTCATCTCTCACCACCATCAGAACATATCAACAAAGCTATCAGCCCAAAGAAAAAAAAGCACCGCACCATTAACGGGTGGGCTCGAACCTCCAACTTTTCGGTTAACAGCCGATCGCGCTGGCATTGCGCCACGGAGACAGTCCTGCTCCACTCTCACCACAATTAGAACATATCTTCAAAGCTATCAGCCCAAAGAAAAAAAAGCGCCGCACCACCACTTGTGGGCTCGAACCTCCAACCTTTCGGTTAACAGCAGATCGCGCTAGCCAATTGCGCCACGGAGACAATCGTGCTCCTCTCTCACCACCATCAGAACATATCTTCAAAGCTATCAGCGCAAAGAAAAAAAAGTGCCACACCACCAACGGGTGGGCTCGAACCTCCAACTTTTCGGTTAACAGCCGATCGCGCTGGCCAATTGCGCCACGGAGACAGTCCTGCTCCACTCTCACCACAATTAGAACATATCTTCAAAGCTATCAGCCCAAAGAAAAAAAAGCGCCGCACCACCACTTGTGCGCTCGAACCTCCCAACTTTCGGTTAACAGCAGATCGCGCTAGCCAATTGCGCCACGGAGACAATCGTGCTCCTCTCTCACCACCATCAGAACATATCTTCAAAGCTATCAGCGCAAAGAAAAAAAAGCGCCACACCACCAACGGGTGGGCTCGAACCTCCAACTTTTCGGTTAACAGCCGATCGCGCTGGCCAATTGCGCCACGGAGACAGTCCTGCTCCACTCTCACCACAATTAGAACATATCTTCAAAGCTATCAGCCCAAAGAAAAAAAAGCGCCGCACCACCACTTGTGGGCTCGAACCTCCCAACTTTCGGTTAACAGCAGATCGCGCTAGCCAATTGCGCCACGGAGACAATCGTGCTCCACTCTCACCACCATCAGAACATATCTTCAAAGCTATCAGCGCAAAGAAAAAAAAGCGCCGCACCACCACCGGGTGGGCTCGAACCTCCAACCTTTCGGTTAACAGCCGATCGCGCAAGCCAATTTCGCCACGGAGACAGTCCTGCTCTACTCTCACCACCATCAGAACATATCTTCAAAGGTATCAGCCCAAAGAAAAAAAAGCGCCGCACCACCACTTGGTGCGCTCGAACCTCCGACTTTTCGGTTAACAGCCAATCGCGCTAGCCAATTGCGCCCCGGAGACAGTCCTGCTCCGCTCTCACCACCGTCAGAACATTTCTTCAGAGCTATCACCCCAAAGAAAAAAAGAGCGCCGCACCACCACCGATTGGGCTCGAACCTCCAACCTTTCGGTTAACAGCCGATCGCGCTAGCCAATTGTGCCACGAAGACTGTCCTGCTCCACTCTCAACACCATCAGAACATATCTTCAAAGCTATTACCCCAAAGAAAAAAGCAACACACCACTCCTGGGAGGGCTCGAGACTCCAACCTTTCGGTTAACAGCCGATCGCGCCAGCCCATTGCGCCACAGGGACAGTCTTGCTCCACTCTCACCACCATCAGAACATATCTTCAAAGCTATCAGCGCAAAGAAAAAAGCAACACACCACTCCCGGGAGGGCTCGAAACTCCAACCTTTCGGTCAACAGCCGATCGCGCTAGCCCATTGCGCCACGGAGACAGTCTTGCTCCCTTCTCACCACCATCAGAACATAACTTCAAAGCTATCAGCCCAAAGAAAAAAAAAGCACCGAACCACCACCGGGTGGGCTCAAACCTCCAACCTTTCGGTTAACAGCCGATTGCGCTAGCCAATTGCGCCACGGAGACAGTCGTGCTCCACACTCACCACCATCAGAACATATCTTTAAAGCTATCAGCGCAAAGAAAAAAGCAAAACACCACTCCCGGAAGGGCTCGAACCTCCAACTTTTCGGTTAACAGCCGATCGCGCTGGCCAATTGCGCCACGGACAAAGTCCTGCTCCACTCTCACCACCGTCAGACCATTTCTTCAGAGCTATCACCCCAAAGAAAAAAAAAGCGCCGCACCACCACCGGGTGGGCTCGAACCTCCAACCTTTCGGTTAACAGCCGATCGCGCTAGCCAATTGCCCCACGGAGACAGTCGTGCTCCACTCTCACCACCGTCAGAACATTTCTTCAGAGCTATCACCCCAAAGAAAAAAAAAGCGCCGCACCACCACCGGGTGGGCTCGAACCTCCAACTATTCGGTTAACAGCCGATCGCGCTAGCCAATTGCCCCACGGAGACAGTCGTGCTCCACTCTCACCACCGTCAGAACATTTCTTCAGAGCTATCACCCCAAAGAAAAAAAAGCGCCGCACCACCACCGGTTGGGCTAGAACCTCCAACCTTTCGGCTAACAGCCGATCGCGCTAGCCAATTGCGCCACGAAGACAGTCCTGCTCTACTCTCACCACCATCAGAACATATCTTCAAAGCTATTACCGCAAAGAAAAAAGCAACACACCACTCCCGGGAGGGCTCAAAACTCCAACCTTTCGGTTAACAGCCAATCGAGCTAGCCCAATGCGCCACGGAGACAGTCTTGCTCCACTCTCACCACCATCAGAACATATCTTCAAAGCTATCATCGCAAAGAAAAAAGCAACACAGCACTCCCGGGAGGGCTCGAAACTCCAACCTTTCGGTCAACAGCCGATCGCGCTAGCCCATTGCCCCACGGAGACAGTCTTGTTCATCTCTCACCACCATCAGAACAAATCATCAAAGCTATCAGCCCAAAGAAAAAAAAAGCACCGCACCATTAACGGGTGGGCTTGAACCTCCAACTTTTCGGTTAACAGCCGATCGCGCTAGCCAATTGCGCCACGGAGACAATCGTGCTCCACTCTCACCACCATCAGAACATATCTTCAAAGCTATCAGCGCAAAGAAAGAAAAGCGCCACACCACCAACGGGTGGGCTCGAACCTCCAACTTTTCGGTTAACAGCCGATCGCGCTGGCCAATTGCGCCACGGAGACAGTCCTGCTCCACTCTCACCACAATTAGAACATATCTTCAAAGCTATCAGCCCAAAGAAAAAAAAGCGCCGCACCACCACTTGTGGGCTCGAACCTCCAAACTTTCGGTTAACAGCAGATCGCGCTAGCCAATTGCGCCACGGAGACAATCGTGCTCCACTCTCACCACCATCAGAACATATCTTCAAAGCTATCAGCGCAAAGAAAAAAAAGCGCCGCACCACCACCGGGTGGGCTCGAACCTCCAACCTTTCGGTTAACAGCCGATCGCGCAAGCCAATTTCGCCACGGAGACAGTCCTGCTCTACTCTCACCACCATCAGAACATATCTTCAAAGGTATCAGCCCAAAGAAAAAAAAAGCGCCGCACCACCACTTGGTGGGCTCGAACCTCCGACTTTTCGGTTAACAGCCGATCGCGCGAGCCAATTGCGCCCCGGAGACAGTCCTGCTCCACTCTCACCACCGTCAGAACATTTCTTCAGAGCTAGCAGCCCAAAGAAAAAAAAGCGCCACACCACCACCGATTGGGCTCGAACCTCCAACCTTTCGGTTAACAGCCGATCGCGCTAGCCAATTGTGCCACGAAGACTGTCCTGCTCCACTCTCAACACCATCAGAACATATCTTCAAAGCTATTACCGCAAAGAAAAAAGCAACACACCACTCCTGGGAGGGCTCGAGACTCCAACCTTTCGGTTAACAGCCGATCGCGCTAGCCCATTGCGCCACGGGGACAGTCTTGCTCCACTCTCACCACCATCAGAACATATCTTCAAAGCTATCAGCGCAAAGAAAAAAGCAACACACCACTCCCGGGAGGGCTCGAAACTCCAACCTTTCGGTCAACAGCCGATCGCGCTAGCCCATTGCGCCACGGAGACAGTCTTGCTCCCTTCTCACCACCATCAGAACATAACTTCAAAGCTATCAGCCCAAAGAAAAAAAGCGCCGCACCACCACCGCGGGGGCTCGAACTTCCAACCTTTCGGTTAACAGCCGATCGCGCTAGCCAACTGCGCCACGGAGACAGTCCTGCTCCACTCTCACCACCATCAGAACATAACTTCAAAGCTATCAGCCCACAGAAAAAAAGCGCCACACCACCACCAGGAGAGCTCGAACCTCCAACTTTTCGGTTAACAGCCGATCGCGCTAGCCAATTGCACCATGGAGACAGTCATGCTCTACTCTCACCACCATCAGAACATTTCTTCAGAGCTATCACCCCAAAGAAAAAAAAAGCGCCGCACCACCACCGGTTGGGCTCGAACCTCCAAACTTTCGGTTAACAGCCGATCGCGCTAGCCAATTGCCCCACGGAGACAGTCGTGCTCCCCTCTCACCACCATCAGAACATATCTTCAAAGCTATTGCCGCAAAGAAAAAAGCAAAACACCACTCCCGAGAGGGCTCGAACCTCCATCCTTTCGGTTAACAGCCGATCGCGCTAGCCAATTGCGCCACGAAGACTGTCCTGCTCCACTCTCACCACCATCAGAACATATCTTCAAAGATATTACCGCAAAGAAAAAAGCAACACACCACTCCTGGGAGGGCTCGAGACTCCAACCTTTCGGTTAACAGCCGATCGCGCTAGCCCATTGCGCCACGGAGGCAGTCTTGCTCCACTCTCACCATCATCAAAACATATCTTCAAAGCTATCAGCGCAAAGAAAAAAGCAACACACCACTCCCGGGAGGGCTCGAAACTCCAACCTTTCGGTCAACAGCCGATCGCGCTAGCCCATTGCGCCACGGAGACAGTCTTGCTCCCTTCTCACCACCATCAGAACATATCTTCAAAGCTATCAGCGCAAAGAAAAAAGCAAAATACCACTCCCGGGAGGGCTCGAACCTCCAACTTTTCGGTTAACAGCCGATCGCGCTGGCCAATTGCGCCACGGAGAAAGTCCTGCTCAACTTTCACCACAATTAGAACATATCTTGAACGCTATCAGCCCAAAGAAAAAAAAAGCGCCGCACCACCACCGGGTGGGCTCGAACCTCCAACTTTTCGGTTAACAGCCGATCGCGCTAGCCAATTGCGCCATGGGGACCGTCCTGCTCCACTCTCAACACCGTCAGACCATTTCTTCAGAGCTATCACCCCAAAGAAAAAAAAGCGCCGCACCACCACCGGGTGGGCTCGAACCTCCAACCTTTCGGTTAACAGCCGATCGCGCTAGCCAATTGCCCCACGGAGACAGTCGTGCTCCACTCTCACCACCGTCAGAACATTTCTTCAAAGATATTACCGCAAAGAAAAAAGCAACACACCACTCCCGGGAGGGCTCAAAACTCCAACCTTTCGGTTAACAGCCAATCGAGCTAGCCCAATGCGCCACGGAGACAGTCTTGCTCCACTCTCACCACCATCAGAACATATCTTCAAAGCTATCTTCGCAAAGAAAAAAGCAACACAGCACTCCCGGGAGGGCTCGAAACTCCAACCTTTCGGTCAACAGCCGATCGCGCTAGCCCATTGCGCCACGGAGACAGTCTTGTTCATCTCTAACCACCATCAGAACATATCATCAAAGCTATCAGCCCAAAGAAAAAAAAGCACCGCACCACCAACGGGTGGGCTCGAACCTCCAACTTTTCGGTTAACAGCCGATCGCGCTGGCCAATTTCGCCACGGAGACAGTCCTGCTCCACTCTCACCACAATTAGAACATATCTTCAAAGCTATCAGCCCAAAGAAAAAAAAGCGCCGCACCACCACTTGTGGGCTCGAACCTACAACCTTTCGGTTAACAGCAGATCGCGCTAGCCAATTGCGCCACGGAGACAATCGTGCTCCACTCTCACCACCATCAGAACATATCTTCAAAGCTATCAGCGCAAAGAAAAAAAACCGCCGCACCACCAATGGGTGGGCTCGAACCTCCAACTTTTCGGTTAACAGCCGATCGCGCTGGCCAATTGCGCCATGGAGACAGTCGTGCTCCACTCTCACCACCATCAGAACATATCTTCAATGCTATCAGCGCAAAGAAAAAAGCAAAACACCACTCCCGGAAGGGCTCGAACCTCCAACTTTTCGGTTAACAGCCGATCGCGCTGGCCAATTGCGCCACGGACAAAGTCCTGCTCCACTCTCACCACCGTCAGACCATTTCTTCAGAGCTATCACCCCAAAGAAAAAAAAAGCGCCGCACCACCACCGGGTGGGTTTGAACCTCCAACCTTTCGGTTAACAGCCGATCGCGCTAGCCAATTGCCCCACGGAGAGAGTCGTGCTCCACTCTCACCACCGTCAGAACATTTCTTCAGAGCTATCACCCCAAAGAAAAAAAAGCGCCGCACCACCACCGGTTGGGCTAGAACCTCCAACCTTTCGGTTAACAGCCGATCGCGCTAGCCAATTGCGCCACGAAGACAGTCCTGCTCCACACTCACCACCATCAGAACATATCTTCAAAGCTATTACCGCAAAGAAAAAAGCAACACACCACTCCCGGGAGGGCTCAAAACTCCAACCTTTCGGTTAACAGCCGATCGCGCTAGCCCATTGCGCCACGGAGACAGTCTTGCTCCACTCTCACCACCATCAGAACATATCTTCAAAGCTATCATCGCAAAGAAAAAAGCAACACACCACCACCGGGTGGGCTCGAACCTCCAACTTTTCAAATAACAGCCGATCGCGCTGGCCAATTGCGGCACGGAGACAGTCCTGCTCCACTCTCACCACAATTAGAGCATAACTTCAAAGGTATCAGCCCAAAGAAAAAAAAGCGCCGCACCACAACTGGGTGGGCTCGAACATCCGACTTTTCGGTTAACAGCCGATCGCGCTAGCCAATCGCGCCACGGAGGCAGTCCTGCTCCACTCTCACCACCATCAGAACATATCTTCAAAGCTATCAGCCCAAAGAAAAAAAACCACCCCACCACCACCGGGTGGGCTCGAACCTCCAACCTTTCGGTTAACAGCCAATCGCGCTAGCCAATTGCGCCACGGAGACAGTAATGCTCCACTCTCACCACCATCAGAACATATCTTCAAAGCTATCAGCACAAAGAAAAAAAGCGCCGCACCACCACCGGGTGGGCTCGAACCTCCAACCTTTCGGTTAACAGCCGATCGCGCTAGCCAACTGCGCCATGGAGACAGTCGTGCTCCACTCTCACCACCATCAGAACATATCTTCAATGCTATCAGCGCAAAGAAAAAAGCAACACACCACTCCCGGGAGGGATCGCAACTCCAACCTTTCGGTTAACTGCCGATCGCGCTAGCCAATTGCGCCACGGAGACAGTCCTGCTCTACTCTCACCACCATCAGAACATATCTTCAAAGCTATTAGCCCGAAGAAAAAAAAGCGCCGCACCACCGCCGGGTGGGCTCGAAACTCCAACCTTTCGGTTAACAGCCGATCACGCTAGCCAATTGCGCCACGGAGACAGTCCTGCTCCACTCTCACCACCATCAGAACATATCTTCAAAGCTATCAGCCCACAGAAAAAAAAGCGCCGCACAACCACCGGGTAGGCTCGAACCTCCGACGTTTTGGTTAACACCGATTGCGCTCGCCAATTGCGCCTTGGAGACAGTCCTGCTCCACTCTCACCACCATCAGAACATATCTTCAAAGCTATCAGCCCAAAGAAAAAAAAGCACTTCACCACCATCGGGTGGGCTCGAACCTCCAACTTTTCGGTTAACAGCCGATCACGCTAGCCAATTGCGCCACGGAGACAGTCCTGCTCCACTCTCACCACCATCAGAACATATCTTCAAAGCTATCAGCCCACAGAAAAAAAAGCGCCGCACAACCACCGGGTAGGCTCGAACCTCCGCCTTTTCGGTTAACAGCCGATCGCGCTAGCCAATTGCGCCACGGAGACAATCCTGCTCCACTCTCACCACCATCAGAACATATCTTCAAAGCTATCAGCCCAAAGAAAAAAAAGCGCCGCACCACCACCGGGTGGGCTCGAACCTCCAACTCTCCGGTTAACAGCCGATCATGCTAGCCAATTGCGCCACGGAGACAGTCGTGCTCCACTCTCACCACCATCAGAACATATCTTCAAAGCTATCAGCGCAAAGAAAAAAGCAAAACACCACTCCCGGAAGGGCTCGAACCTCCAACTTTTCGGTTAACAGCCGATCGCGCTGGCCAATATCGCCACGGACAAAGTCCTGCTCCACTCTCACCACCGTCAGACCATTTCTTCAGAGCTATCACCCCAAAGAAAAAAAAAGCGCCGCACCACCACCGGGTGGGCTCCAACCTCCAACCTTTCGGTTAACAGCCGATCGCGCTAGCCAATTGCCCCACGGAGACAGTCGTGCTCCACTCTCACCACCATCAGAACATTTCTTCAGAGCAATCACCCCAAAGAAAAAAAAAGCGCCGCACCACCACCGGTTGGGCTAGAACCTCCAACCTTTCGGTTAACAGCCGATCGCGCTAGCCAATTGCGCCACGAAGACAGCCCTGCTCCACACTCACCACCATCAGAACATATCTTCAAAGCTATTACCGCAAAGAAAAAAGCAACACACCACTCCCGGGAGGGCTCAAAACTCCAACCTTTCGGTTAACAGCCGATCGCGCTAGCCCATTGCGCCACGGAGACAGTCTTGCTCCTATAATATAGAACGGAGACAGTCAAAACAGTTATCCGAGACCAGGTAGGAGCGTAGGCCTAGCTATCAAAATCAGCGACAGTCCGGGCCGAGCGTCTCGTGCTTAGCACTGACAATGTGTGTGCCGAGATTTGCATGACCCACTACAATCATCATTACATATTCCCCCCTCGCTGAAGATGGTGCCAAGTAAGTGTTCTAAGGTGTCGTGAGGACAAGTGGTTCGTGATATGGTTTGAGGCGATTCACATGTACGATTTCGCGGCCTCGGCGACGCAGGTCCACTGTGGCCGTGAGGGGTTCGATGAGGTAGTTAACAGCGGAAGTTTGTTCTATGACGCGATAAGGTCCATGGTACCTGCTGACAAACTTTGTAGAGGTACCAGGAGCAGCACTGGGGGGCACCCACAGCCAAACAAGAGAGTTGGGCGAAAATTTGTAGTTGGACCGTCCATCGTCGTGACGAAATTTCTGTAGCCCTTGTTCTTGTGTTGTAAGGGTGCGAGCTGATTGCCGACATTCTTCCGCATACCGCGCGGCTTCGGAAAGTGGTGTGCCTTCGGATGAGTCGGGTCGGTAGGGGAGAATGGTGTCAATTGGAGATGATGGTTCTCGACCATAAAGTAAAAAGAATGGAGAAAAGCCTGTCGTCGCTTGAGGTGCCGTGTTGTAAGCGTACGTTACGTAAGGAAGGATAAGATCCCAGTTTGTGTGGTCGGAGGCGACATACATAGAAAGCATGTCGCCAAGAGTACGGTTGAAACGCTCGGTCAAACCATTTGTTTGTGGGCGATATGCGGTAGTACAGCGGTGAATTACATGGCATTCTGCAAGAAGTTCTCGAATAACATCCGTGAGAAAGACGCGGCCTCGGTCGCTCAAAAGTTCACGTGGAGCGCCATGACGCAGAACAAAACGTTGCAGCAGGAAAGACGCAACGTCACGTGCCGTCGCGGCTGGTAGAGCGGCAGTTTCTGCATATCTCGTGAGATGGTCGATCGCTACAATAATCCAGCGATTCCCAGCTGATGTATATGGTAGAGGACCATAAAGGTCTATTCCAACCCGGTCGAATGGTCGCACTGGGCACGG
Organism: Rhipicephalus microplus; assembly: GCF_043290135.1. Lineage (NCBI taxonomy): Eukaryota > Metazoa > Arthropoda > Arachnida > Ixodida > Ixodidae > Rhipicephalus > Rhipicephalus microplus. The sequence continues at coordinate 4,139,272 of NW_027464602.1, forward strand.
TAACGGCTGCATTGGTGCAGTAGGACGGCTAGGATCGTGCTTGCGGCGTTGGCACTCTGTGCGAGATCGAACTTAATCTATAAAGGCAAGGGAGAAAAGGACAAGATTCGCTCGTATAGACCACTAACCATTACATCGGTACTATACAGGTTGGCGATGCAAGCAGTAAAAATGAATATAGAAACATGGGCCGAACATAACGGTATTTTGGGAGAACTTCAGAACGGATTTCGAGTCGACAGGCGGTTAGACGATAACCTGTTTGTTCTCACTCAGTGTATAGAAATATCTAAAATAGAGAATAGGCCCTTGTATGTGGCTTTTCTAGACATCACTGGGGCATACGACAACGTTAATCAGGAAATTTTGTGGGATATATTGAAAGGAATGGGCATAGGCGACGACTGTATACAGCTTTTGAGGAAGATATACCGAGAAAATACAGTTTGCATAGAGTGGGAAGGAATGCGTAGCAAAGAGAACGTTGAGGTTAGCAGGGGTCTGAGACAGGGATGTCCTTTGTCCCCACTGTTATTCATGCTGTACATGGTGAGTATGGAAAAAGCGCTAGAAGGTAGCAACATTGGTTTTAATCTGTCACACAAACAGGGCGGCATGATGATTGAGCAGAAGCTTCCAGGTTTATTTTATGCGGACGATATCGTCTTATTTGCGGACAGTCGAGATGATATACAGCAGCTGGCGAATATATGCGGAAGGGAAGGTGAAGCTCTTGGACTAGGATTCAGTGTAACGAAGTGTGGTTTGATGGTATTCAATGATCCCTGTGATCAGACGGTGTCCATACAAGGCCAAGAAATACCGAGGGTACGTGAATACAAGTACCTTGGAGTATGGGTAAATGAGAGTGATAGATACATGAAGGTACAGGAAAAAGCCTCGGCAGCAAAAGGAAAGAGGAATGCGGCAATAATGAAGCACAGAGCGTTGTGGGGATACAATAGGTATGAGGTGCTTCGAGGTCTGTGGAAGGGTGTAATGGTTCCAGGGCTTACTTTTGGGAACTCAGTGGTGTGCATGAGGGCAGAGGTGCAATCGGGAAAGGATGTAAATCAAAGGACTGTGGGACGCCTCGCGTTGGGTGCTCACGGGAAGACGACAAACGAGGCTGTAAAGGGCGATATGGGGTGGGCAGGTTTTGAGGCGAGGGAAGCGCAGAGCAAAATAAGGTTCGAAGAAAGGCTAAGAAATATGAAGGAGAGTAGATGGGCAGAGAAGGTGTTCCGTTATTTGTATAGGAAGAGCGTGGACACACAGTGGAGAAAAAGAACTAGAAGACTCACTAGTAAATATACGGCTGGTATTGTGAGCCATATGTCAACAAAGAGCGTTAAGGGAAAAGTCAGGGAGGCGGAGAGGATTTACTGGATGGCAGCTATGGAGAAAAAACCGGCTTTGAGTAACTACCGAAAGGGCAAAAATGAAATAAGGAGGGAGGCATTTTACGATAATTCAAGGGGAAGCGCTTTACTGTTTGAAGCGAGATCGGGTTGCCTTAGAACGCGTAGTTATAAAGCAAGATTCAGTAAAGAAGAAGAACAATGCACATGCTGCGGGAAAGATAAGGAAACGGCGGAGCATGTTCTGATTGAATGTGGAGATATCCACCCAGGTGTACGTTTGGGCACGAGCCTACAGGAAGCCTTGGGTTTTAGGGACACCAATGGAAAGCTGAACACACCCGCGATTGAAATAAGTAAGAGACGGTTAGAGTACTGGTGGCAGAAAATTAGAGAGAAAGGACAAAAATAAATATTGGAAAAATAAAATATGGACAGTGTGCCGTAAATGGCAGAGACCTTAAGCTGAAAATTTACCTTTTTTCCATTAAGATAGAATTTATCGAAGTAGAGGCATTAGGCCAACATAAAAAAAAGAAAAATTTTTTTTTTGTCGAGCCTGGTGGCATACCTGTCACCACCCCGTTATAAAGGGGACGCTCATAGCATCCATCCATCCATCCATCCAATGTACTTTTGAACGAATGTGTACATGCCGCGCCAATAAAACCGAAAACGTAGCCTGGCGTAGGTTTTAAACAATCCGGCGTGCGCACACTGCGGATCGGCATGGAAAGCAGCACATATGCTGGCGCGGAGATGCCTGGGTATGACGAGTAGCCATTTGCGACCGTCAGGGTGGTAGTTGCGGCGATAAAGTATTCCATCACGGATGGCGAAGTGAGAGGCTTGTCGGTGTAGCGCTCGAGATGGCGGGTGGGCGAGTGTTTCAGATAGGTAATCCATCAGAGACGCAATCCACAAATCTTTGCGCTGCTCCGCAGCCATGTTGATGGGTCCTGATAGTGGAAGGAAGTTGTCTTGGATGGAGACACTCGCAATATCAGTAGAAACAGGCGAATGCGAAAGAGCGTCGGCATCGGCGTGCTTTTCGCCTGAGCGATAAATGACGCGGATGTCGTACTCTTGGAGCCGTAAAGCCCATCGTGCCAAGCGTCCTGAGGGATCTTTGAGGGAGGATAACCAGCAGAGCGCGTGGTGGTCGGTAACAACATCGAAAGGGCGGCCGTACAGATAAGGCCGAAATTTTGTAATGGCCCAGATAATCGCTAGGCATTCTTTCTCAGTTACCGAATAATTTGCTTCTGTTCTTGTAAGAGTGCGGCTCGCGTACGCAACAACATATTCTTGGTAACCAGGCTTTCGTTGGGCGAGTACAGCGCCAAGACCGACACCGCTAGCATCTGTGTGGATTTCTGTGGGAGCGCTTGAATCGAAATGACGCAGTATGGGTGGTGTTGTAAGCAGTTCACGGAGCTTCGCAAAGGCACTGTCGCAAGCTGGAGACCACGCAGATAGATTGTGGTCTCCCTGAAGTAGGTCTGTCAGAGGCGCCATGATCGAGGCGAAATCTCGGACGAAGCGGCGGAAGTATGAGCAAAGCCCAATGAAACTACGCAGCTGCTTGAGAGACGCGGGCCTCGGGAACTCGCGAACAGCACGTAGCTTAGCGGGGTCTGGAAGAACGCCATCCTTTGACACGACGTGTCCGAGAATGGTCAGCTTGCGCGCTCCAAAGTGACACTTCTTCAAGTTGAGTTGGAGGCCTGCTGCAGAGAGGCAGCGTAGAACCTGTTCCAAGCGACGAAGGTGCGTGGGAAAATCGGGCGAGAATACTACTACATCGTCTAAGTAGCACAAACACGTGTTCCATTTGAGGCCTCGTAGGATAGTGTCCATCATGCGCTCAAATGTTGCCGGCGCATTGCATAGCCCGAATGGCATCACGTTAAATTCGTATAAGCCGTCTGCTGTAACAAATGCAGTTTTTGGCCTATCATCCGGATTCATGGGCACTTGCCAGTACCCAGAGCGTAGATCAAGGGAGGAAAAGAACTCGGCGCCTTGTAAAGAGTCGAGGGCGTCATCAATTCGAGGCAAAGGATAAACATCCTTTCGTGTTATTTTGTTTAGGCGACGATAATCTACGCAAAAGCGTATCTTGCCATCCTTCTTTTTAACTAAAACAACCGGCGACGCCCAAGGACTGTTTGACAGTTGAACGACGCCTCGCTTTAGCATGTCACCTACTTGTTCATCGATGATACGGCGTTCAGTTGGCGAAACACGGTATGGTCGCTGCCGTAGTGGTGGGTGATTACCTGTGTCGATCTGGTGGCACACGGTAGATGTGCGACCTAAAGTAGCGCTGTGACTGTCAAAAGATGGTCGAAACTTGTCAAGGAGGCTCAAAAGCTCACACCTCTGTTGTGGGTTCAGGCCTTCGTCGATGACACGGTTGAAAATGTCGGTAGTGGAAGGGTCATTCACTGAACTACAGGAGAGGGCGCTGACTTCTGATGATTCATCAGAAACGTCAAGTGTAGCGATGGTTTCGAATGATTCTATCGAACCAATACATTCGCCTCGAAGTAGCGTAATCGTGAATGGGATCGGATTCTTCACAGGCACGTTGGTCGCACCAGCTTGAAGAGTAACGAGAGCGGTTGGGAGCGGTGATAGGTGGCGATGAACGAAAGCAGCGGAAGGCGTGAAGAATGCGGTAGCGTCGACGACGGTGGAACACGACACAGGTGCGAAGACAGTAGCGCGTGGAGGGATTCGGGTGTCGTCACTAATGACCAACTTCGCGTCGGAAGGGCGATCGTGCACTGGTAGCGCATCACCAAGGGGACAAAAGGCGACTTCGGCACGGGCGCAATCAATGACGGCTTGGTGATGGGAGAGAAAATCCCAACCTAAAATGATGTCATGAGAACAGTGCGGGAGTACTACGAACTGGACTGTGTAGGGCACTCCTTGAATTACAAGTCTGGCAGTACACGCGGCCACAGGCGGCACAGGCTGTGCAGTGGCAGTATGAAGACATGAACCGAAGTAAGGCGTTGTCACTTTTCGAATTGAACGGCAAACTTTTTCGGCGATGACAGAAATTGCGGCACCAGTATCAATAAGGGCAAGTACGGGTACACCTTCAAAAACGGCATTAATTACATTCGGCGGCGAACGAAGAGGGCTTGTGCTTTGCGACGAGGACGCAGTTCTTGCCTCGGGAACTGCGTCATTTAGTTTTCCGCGTCGATTGTAGGGGGGCGTCAGCGCATCGGGGAGGGCGAGCGTCGACGTGGAGAAGGAGATCGGCGATCAGGAGCTGGTCGGTGGCTTAGACGAGGAGCGTACAATTCGGGGTCTGGGGTGTATTGAGTGTACGTGTAATCGTTTTCGTATGGACGTAGGTTTTCACGTGAGTGGAGTGGGCGGCGGCGGCACAGACGTGCGACGTGCCCAGGTAGACCACACGAAAAGCAGATCGGTCGGTTGTCGGCAGTGCGCCATGGATTAGGGACTCGGCGAAGTGGAGGTCATGGCGGCTGGGCGGCATAAACAGGAGCAGGCTGTGGAGGCAGCGCTTGGAACGTCTGTGGTCGTGGTCGTGCTGCTGCTTCGGCGTACGTCAATGGTGCATTGACTGGTGGCACCAGCTGTGAAGGAAGGACCTCAGACACTTGATCTCGTATAATAGTCCGTAGAGTAGGGCTAAGCGGTGCACTGCACTCCGGTAGGCCAGAGATGAGCGAGAGTTGGCGGGCAACTTCTTCGCGCACGAAATCTTTGATCTGCGAGAGGAGGACGGGGTCTTGCGAGGGAGTTAAGCCGGACATCGATTCCTGATGTGGGACAGCACGGCGGGTGACGAGACGTTGCCGGCGGAGCTCATCATAGCTTTGGCAGAGCTCGGTAACTTGGGCGACAGTAGCAGGGCATTTTGAAATGGGCATCTGGAAAGCGTCCTCGTCAATACCTTTAAAAATATGCTTGATGCGGTCCACCTCTGTCATGTTCACATCGACGCGCTTGCACAAGTCAATGACGTCTTCTATGTAACTTGTAAAGTTCTCACCAGGCAGTTGACATCTCGACTGAAGGCGCTGCTCCGCACGAAGTTTGCGGACAGAAGGACGACCAAAGACTTCGCTGAACTTTGCTTTGAATGCTGTCCAGGTGGGAACGTCGGTGTCATGGTTCCGAAGCCATAGGTGGGCAATGCCACTGAGGTAAATGCCGACTGTGGCCCGTCTCGTGGCTTCGTCCCATTTGTTCAAGACACTAACGAGTTCGTAAGTAGCCAGCCAGTCGTCGACGTCGTGGTCGTCAGTGCCGCTGAATATGGGAGGATCCCGCTGACGGACCGCGCCGGAGCACACGATGGGCTGGGAAGCCATAGGAGGAGGGCTTGTGGCAGATGCAGTGGTCATGACAGCAGGTAGAGTCCGGCTTCACAACTCCAGGATTGCAAGGAGACCCAGCAAACTCCACCAATTATAATATAGAACGGAGACAGTCAAAACTGTTATCCGAGACCAGGTAGGAGCGTAGGCCTAGCTATCAAAATCAGCGACAGTCCGGGCCGAGCGTCTCGTGCTTAGCACTGACAATGTGTGTGCCGAGATTTGCATGACCCACTACAATCATCATTACACTCCACTCTCACCACCATCAGAACATATCTTCAAAGCTATCAGCCCAAAGAAAAAAAACCACCGCACCACCACCGGGGGGCTCGAACCTCCAACCTTTCGGTTAACAGCCAATCGCGCTAGCCAATTGCGCCACGGAGACAGTCCTGCTCCACTCTCACCACCATCAGAACATATCTTCAACGCTATCAGCACAAAGAAAAAAAGCGCCGCACCACCACCGGGTGGGCTCGAACCTCCAACCTTTCGGTTAACAGCCGATCGCGCTAGCCAACTGCGCCATGGAGACAGTCGTGCTCCACTCACACCACCATCAGAACTTATCTTCAAAGCTATCAGCGCAAAGAAAAAAGCAACACACCACTCCCGGGAGGGATCGCAACTCCAACCTTTCGGTTAACAGCCGATCGCGCTAGACAATTGCGCCACGGAGACAGTCCTGCTCTACTCTCACCAACGTCAGAACATATCTTCAAAGCTATTAGCCCGAAGAAAAAAAAGCGTCGCACCACCGCCGGGTGGGCTCGAAACTCCAACCTTTCGGTTAACAGCCGATCACGCTAGCCAATTGCGCCACGGAGACAGTCCTGCTCCACTCTCAACACCATCAGAACATATCTTCAAAGCTATCAGCCCACAGAAAAAAAAGCGCCGCACAACCACCGGGTAGGCTCGAACCTCCGACGTTTTGGTTAACACCGATTGCGCTCGCCAATTGCGCCTTGGAGACAGTCCTGCTCCACTCTCACCACCATCAGAACATATCTTCAAAGCTATCAGCACGAAGAAAAAAAAGCACTTTACCACCACCGGGTGGGCTCGAACCTCCAGCTTTTCGGTTAACAGCCGATCACGCTAGCCAATTGCGCCACGGAGACAGTCCTGCTCCACTCTCACCACCATCAGAACATATCTTCAAAGCTATCAGCCCACAGAAAAAAAAGCGCCGCACAACCACCGGGTAGGCTCGAACCTCCGACTTTTCGGTTAACAGCCGATCGCGCTAGCCAATTGCGCCACGGAGACAGTCCTGCTCCACTCTAACCACCATAAGAACATATCTTCAAAGCTATCAGCCCAAAGAAAAAAAAAGCGCCGCACCACCACTGGGTGGGTTCGAACCTCCGACCTTTTGGTTAACAGCCGAACGCGCTAGCCAATTGCGCCACGGAGACAATCCTGCTCCACTCTCACCACCATCAGAACATATCTTCAAAGCTATCAGCCCAAACAAAAAAAAAGCGCCGGACCACCACCGGGTGGGCTCGAACCTCCAACTTTCCGGTTAACAGCCGATCACGCTAGCCAATTGCGCCACGGAGACAGTCCTGCTCCATTCTCACCACCATCAGAACATATCTTCAAAGCTATCAGCCCACAGAAAAAAAAGCGCCGCACAACCACCGGGTAGGCTCGAACCTCCGACTTTTCGGTTAACAGCCGATCGCGCTAGCCAGTTGCGCCACGGAGACAGTCCTGCTCCACTCTCACCACCATAAGAACATATCTTCAAAGCTATCAGCCCAAAGAAAAAAAAGCGCCGCACCACCCTGGGTGGGCTCGAACCTCCGACCTTTTGGTTAACAGCCGATCGCGCTAGCCAATTGCGCCACGGAGACAATCCTGCTCCACTTTCACCACCATAAGAACATATCTTCAAAGCTATCAGCCCGGAGAAAAAAGCAACACACCACTTCCGGGAGGGCTCGAAACTCCAACCTTTCGGTACACAGCCGATCGCGCTAGCCCATTGCGCCACGGAGACAATCTTGCTCCGTTCTCACCACCATCAGAACATAACTTCAAAGCTATCATCCCAAAGAAAAAAAAGCACCGCACCACCACCGGGTGGGCTCGAACCTCCAACCTTTCGGTTAACAGCCGATCGCGCAAGCCAATTGCACCACGGAGACAGTCCTGCTCTACTCTCACCACCATCAGAACATATCTTCAAAGCTATCAGCCCAAAGAAAAAAAAGCGCCGCACCACCGCCGGGTGGGCTCGAAACTCCAACCTTTCGGTTAACAGCCGATCGCGCTAGCCAATTGCGCCACAGAGACAGTCCTGCTTCACTCTCACCACCATCAGAACATATCTTCAAAGCTATCAGCCCAAAGAAAAAAAAGCGCCATACCACAACCGGGTGGGCTCGAACCTCCGACCTTTTGGTTAACACTGATCGCGCTCACCAATTGCGCCTTGGAGACAGTCCTGGTCCACTCTCACCACCATCAGAAAATATCTTCAAAGCTATCAGCCCAAGAAAAAAAAGCGCCGCACAACCACCGGGTAGGCTCGAACCTCCGACTTTTCGGTTAACAGCCGATCGCGCTAGCCAATTGCGCCATGGAGACAGTCCTGCTCCGCTCTCACCACCATAAGAACATATCTTCGAAGCTATCAGCCCAAAAAAAACAACCGCACCACCACTGGGTGGGCTCGAACCTCCGACCTTTTGGTTAACAGCCGATCGCGCTAGCCAATTGCGCCCGGGAGACAATCCTGCTCCACTCTCACCACCATCAGAACATATCTTCAAAGCTATCAGCCCAAAGAAAAAAAAGCGCCGCACCACCACCGGGTGGGCTCGAACCTCCAACTTTCCGGTTAACAGCCGATCACGCTAGTAAATTGCGCCACGAAGACAGTCCTGCTCTACTCTCACCACCATCAGAACATATCTTCAAAGCTATCAGCCCACAGAAAAAAAGCGCCGCACAACCACCGGGTAGGCTCGAACCTCCGACTTTTCGGTTAACAGCCGATCGCGCGTGCCAATTGCGCCACGGAGACAGTCCTGCTCCACTCTCACCACCATAAGAACATATCTTCAAAGCTATCAGCTCAAAGAAAAAAAAGCGCCGCACCACCACTGGGTGGGCTCGAACCTCCGACCTTTTGGTTAACAGCCGATCGCGCTACCCAATTGCGCCACGGAGACAATCCTGCTCCACTATCACCACAATTAGAACATATCTTCAAAGCTATCAGCCCAAAAAAAAAGCGCCGCACCATCACCGGGTGGGCTCGAACCTCCAACTTTTCGGTTAGCAGCAGATCGCGCTAGCCAATTGCGCCACGGAGACAGTGCTGCTCTACTCTCACCAACATCAGAACATATCTTCAAAGCTATTAGCCCGAAGAAAAAAAAGCGCCGCACCACCGCCGGGTGGGCTCGAAACTCCAACCTTTCGGTTAACAGCCGATCACGCTAGCCAATTGCGCCACGGAGACAGTCCTGCTCCACTCTCACCACCATCAGAACATATCTTCAAAGCTATCAGCCCAAAGAAAAAAAAGTGCCGCACCACCACTGGGTGGGCTCGAACCTCCGACCTTTTGGTTAACAGCCGATCGCGCTAGCCAATTGCGCCCGGGAGACAATCCTGCTCCACTCTCACCACCATCAGAACATATCTTCAAAGCTATCAGCCCAAAGAAAAAAAAGCGCCGCACCACCACCGGGTGGGCTCGAACCTCCAACTTTCCGGTTAACAGCCGATCACGCTAGCCAATTGCGCCACGGAGACAGTCCTGCTCCACTCTCACCACCATCAGAACATATCTTCAAAGCTATCAGCCCACAGAAAAAAAAGCGCTGCACAACCACCGGGTAGGCTCGAACCTCCGACTTTTCGGTTAACAGCAGATCGCGCGTGCCAATTGCGCCACGGAGACAGTCCTGCTCCACTCTCACCACCATAAGAACATATCTTCAAAGCTATCAGCCCAAAGAAAAAAAAGCGCCGCACCACCACTGGGTGGGCTCGAACCTCCGACCTTTTGGTTAACAGCCGATCTCGCTATCCAATATCGCCACGGAGACAATCCTGCTCCACTCTCACCACAATTAGAACATACCTTCATAGCTATCAGCCCAAAAAAAGCGCCGCACCACCACCGGGTGGGCTCGAACCTCCAACCTTTCGGTTAACAGCAGATCGCGCTAGCCAATCGCGCCACGGAGACAATCGTGCTCCACTCTCACCACCATCAGAACATATCTTCAAAGCTATCAGCGCAAAGAAAAAAAAGCGCCGCACCACCACCGGGTGGGCTCGAACCTCCAACCTTTCGGTTAACAGCCGATCGCGCAAGCCGATTTCGCCATGGAGACACTCCTGCTCCACTCTCACCACCATCAGAACATATCTTCAAAGGTATCAGCCCAAAGAAAAAAAAGCGCCGCACCACCACTGCGTGGGCTCGAACCTCCGACTTTTCGGTTAACAGCCGATCGCGCTAGCCAATTGCGCCACGGAGGCAGTCCTGCTCCACTCTCACCACCATCAGAACATATCTTCAAAGCTATCAGCCCAAAGAAAAAAAACAACCGCACCACCACCGGGTGGGCTCGAACCTCCAACCTTTCGGTTAACAGCCAATCGCGCTAGCCAATTGTGCCACGGAGACAGTCCTGCTCCACTCTCACCACCATCAGAACATATCTTCAAAGCTATCAGCACAAAGAAAAAAAGCGCCGCACCACCACCGGGTGGGCTCGAACCTCCAACCTTTCGGTTAACAGCCGATCGCGCTAGCCAACTGCGCCATAGAGACAGTCGTGCTCCACTCACACCACCATCAGAACATATCTTCAAAGCTATCAGCGCAAAGAAAAAAGCAACACACCACTCCCGGGAGGGATCGCAACTCAAACCTTTCGGTTAACAGCCGATCGCGCTAGACAATTGCGCCACGGAGACAGTCCTGCTCTACTCTCACCAACATCAGAACATATCTTCAAAGCTATTAGCCCGAAGAAAAAAAAGCGCCGCACCACCGCCGGGTGGGCTCGAAACTCCAACCTTTCGGTTAACAGCCGATCACGCTAGCCAATTGCGCCACGGAGACAGTCCTGCTCCACTCTCACCACCATCAGAACATACCTTCAAAGCTATCAGCCCACAGAAAAAAAAGCGCCGCACAACCACCGGGTAGGCTCGAACCTCCGACGTTTTGGTTAACACCGATTGCGCTCGCCAATTGCGCCTTGGAGACAGTCCTGCTCCACTCTCACCACCTTCAGAACATATCTTCAAAGCTATCAGCACAAAGAAAAAAAAGCACTTCACCACCACCGGGTAGGCTCGAACCTCCGACTTTTCGGTTAACAGCCGATCGCGCTAGCCAATTGCGCCACGGAGACAGTCCTGCTCCACTCTCACCACCATAAGAACATATCTTAAAAGCTATAAGCCCAAAGAAAAAAAAGCGCCGCACCACCACTGGGTGGGCTCGAACCTCCGACCTTTTGGTTAACAGCCGATCGGGCTAGCCAATTGCGCCACGGAGACAATCCTGCTCCACTCTCACCACCATAAGAACATATCTTCAAAGCTATCAGCCCGAAGAAAAAAGCAACACACCACTTCCGGGAGGGCTCGAAACTCCAACCTTTCGATACACAGCCGATCGCGCTAGCCCATTGCGCCACGGAGACAATCTTGCTCCCTTCTCACCACCATCAGAACATAACTTCAAAGCTATCATCCCAAAGAAAAAAAAGCACCGCACCACCACCGGGTGGGCTCGAACCTCCAACCTTTCGGTTAACAGCCGATCGCGCTAGCCAATTGCACCACGGAGACAGTCCTGCTCTACTCTCACCACCATCAGAACATATCTTCAAAGCTATCAGCCCAAAGAAAAAAAAGCGCCGCACCACCGCCGGGTGGGCTCGAAACTCCAACCTTTCGGTTAACAGCCGATCGCGCTAGCCAATTGCGCCACAGAGACAGTCCTGCTTCACTCTCACCACCATCAGAACATATCTTCGAAGCTATCAGCCCAAAACAAAAAGCGCCGCACCACCACTGGGTGGGCTCGAACCTCCGACCTTTTGGTTAACAGCCGATCGCGCTAGCCAATTGCGCCCGGGAGACAATCCTGCTCCACTCTCACCACCATCAGAACATATCTTCAAAGCTATCAGCCCAAAGAAAAAAAAGCGCCGCACCACCACCGGGTGGGCTCGAACCTCCAACTTTCCGGTTAACAGCCGATCACGCTAGCCAATTGCGCCACGGAGACAGTCCTGCTCCACTCTCACCACCATCAGAACATATCTTCAAAGCTATCAGCCCACAGAAAAAAAAGCGCCGCACAACCACCGGGTAGGCTCGAACCTCCGACTTTTCGGTTAACAGCCGATCGCGCGTGCCAATTGCGCCACGGAGACAGTCCTGCTCCACTCTCACCACCATAAGAACATATCTTCAAAGCTATCAGCCCAAAGAAAAAAAAGCGCCGCACCACCACTGGGTGGGCTCGAACCTCCGACCTTTTGGTTAACAGCCGATCTCGCTATCCAATATCGCCACGGAGACAATCCTGCTCCACTCTCACCACAATTAGAACATATCTTCATAGCTATCAGCCCAAAAAAAGCGCCGCACCACCACCGGGTGGGCTCGAACCTCCAACCTTTCGGTTAACAGCAGATCGCGCTAGCCAATCGCGCCACGGAGACAATCGTGCTCCACTCTCACCACCATCAGAACATATCTTCAAAGCTATCAGCGCAAAGAAAAAAAAGCGCCGCACCACCACCGGGTGGGCTCGAACCTCCAACCTTTCGGTTAACAGCCGATCGCGCAAGCCGATTTCGCCATGGAGACACTCCTGCTCCACTCTCACCACCATCAGAACATATCTTCAAAGGTATCAGCCCAAAGAAAAAAAAGCGCCGCACCACCACTGCGTGGGCTCGAACCTCCGACTTTTCGGTTAACAGCCGATCGCGCTAGCCAATTGCGCCACGGAGGCAGTCCTGCTCCACTCTCACCACCATCAGAACATATCTTCAAAGCTATCAGCCCACAGAAAAAAAAGCGCCGCACAACCACCGGGTAGGCTCGAACCTCCGACTTTTCGGTTAACAGCCGATCGCGCGTGCCAATTGCGCCACGGAGACAGTCCTGCTCCACTCTCACCACTATAAGAACATATCTTCAAAGCTATCAGCCCAAAGAAAAAAAAGCGCCGCACCACCACTGGGTGGGCTCTAACCTCCGTCCTTTTGGTTAACAGCCGATCGCGCTATCCAATTGCGCCACGAAGACAACCCTGCTCCACTATCACCACAATTAGAACATATCTTCAAAGCTATCAGCCAAAAAAAAAAAAAGCGCCGCACCACCACCGGGTGGGCTCGAACCTCCAACCTTAACGGTTAACAGCAGATCGCGCTAGCCAATCGCGCCACGGAGACAATCGTGCTCCACTCTCACCACCATCAGAACATATCTTCAAAGCTATCAGCGCAAAGAAAAAAAAGCGCCGCACCACCACCGGGTGGGCTCTAACCTCCAACCTTTCGGTTAACAGCCGATCGCGCAAGCCGATTTCGCCATGGAGACACTCCTGCTCCACTCTCACCACCATCAGGACATATCTTCAAAGGTATCAGCCCAAAGAAAAAAAGCGCCGCACCACCACTGGGTGGGCTCGAACCTCCGACTTTTCGGTTAACAGCCGAACGCGCTAGCCAATTGCGCCACGGAGGCAGTCCTGCTCCACTATCACCACCACCAGAACATATCTTCAAAGCTATCAGCTTAAAGAAAAAAAACCACCGCACCACCACCGGGTGGGCTCGAACCTCCAACCTTTCGGTTAACAGCCAATCGCGCTAGCCAATTGCGCCACGGAGACAGTCCTGCTCCACTCTCACCACCATCAGAACATATCTTCAAAGCTATCAGCACAAAGAAAAAAAGCGCCGCACCACCACCGGGTGGGCTCGAACCTCCAACCTTTCGGTTAACAGCCGATCGCGCTAGCCAACTGCGCCATGGAGACAGTCGTGCTCCACTCACACCACCATCAGAACATATCTTCAAAGCTATCAGCGCAAAGAAAAAAGCAACACACCAATCCCGGGAGGGATCGCAACTCCAACCTTTCGGTTAACAGCCGATCGCGCTAGACAATTGCGCCACGGAGACAGTCCTGCTCTACTCTCACCAACATCAGAACATATCTTCAAAGCTATTAGCCCGAAGAAAAAAAAGCGCCGCACCACCGCCGGGTGGGCTCGAAACTCCAACCTTTCGGTTAACAGCCGATCACGCTAGCCAATTGCGTCACGGAGACAGTCCTGCTCCACTCTCACCACCATCAGAACATATCTTCAAAGCTATCAGCCCAAAGAAAAAAAAGCGCCGCACCACCACTGGGTGGGCTCGAACCTCCGACCTTTTGGTTAACAGCCGATCTCGCTATCCCATTGCGCCACGGAGACAATCCTGCTCCACTCTCACCACAATTAGAACATATCTTCAAAGGTATCAGCCCAAAGAAAAAAAAGCGCCGCACCACCACTGGGTGGGCTCGAACCTCCGACTTTTCGGTTAACAGCCGATGGTGCTAGCCAATTGCGCCACGGAGGCAGTTCTGCTCCACTCTCACCACCATCAGAACATATCTTCAAAGCTATCAGCCCAAAGAAAAAAACCACCGCACCACCACCGGGTGGGCTCGAACCTCCAACCTTTCGGTTAACAGCCAATCGCGCTAGCCAATTGCGCCACGGAGACAGTCCTGCTCCACTCTCACCACCATCAGAACATATCTTCAAAGCTATCAGCACAAAGAAAAAAAGCGCCGCACCACCACCGGGTGGGCTCGAACCTCCAACCTTTCGGTTAACAGCCGAACGCGCAAGCCGATTTCGCCATGGAGACACTCCTGCTCCACTCTCACCACCATCACAACATATCTTCAAAGGTATCAGCCCTAAGAAAAAAAAGCGCCGCACCACCACTGGGTGGGCTCGAACCTCCGACTTTTCGGTTAACAGCCGATCGCGCTAGCCAATTGCGCCACGGAGGCAGTCCTGCTCCACTCTCACCACCATCAGAACATATCTTCAAAGCTATCAGCTCAAATAAAAAAACCACCGCACCACCACCGGGTGGGCTCGAACCTCCAACCTTTCGGTTAACAGCCAATCGCGCTAGCCAATTGCGCCACGGAGACAGTCCTGCTCCACTCTCACCACCATCAGAACATATCTTCAAAGCTATCAGCACAAAGAAAAAAAGCGCCGCACCACCACCGGGTGGGCTCGAACCTCCAACCTTTCGGTTAACAGCCGATCGCGCAAGCCGATTTCGCCATGGAGACACTCCTGCTCCACTCTCACCACCATCAGAACATATCTTCAAAGATATCAGCCCAAAGAAAAAAAAGCGCCGCACCACCACTGGGTGGGCTCGAACCTCCGACTTTTCGGTTAACAGCCGATCGCGCTAGCCAATTGCGCCACGGAGGCAGTCCTGCTCCACTCTCACCACCATCAGAACATATCTTCAAAGCTATCAGCCCAAAGAAAAAAACCACCGCACCACCACCGTGGGGGCTCGAATCTCCAACCTTTCGGTTAACAGCCAATCGCGCTAGCCAATTGCGCCACGGAGACAGTCCTGCTCCACTCTCACAACCATCAGAACATATCTTCAAAGCTATCAGCACAAAGAAAAAAAGCGCCGCACCACCACCGGGTGGGCTGGAACCTCCAACCTTTCGGTTAACAGCCGATCGCGCTAGCCAACTGCGCCATGGAGACAGTCGTGCTCCACTCACACCACCATCAGAACATATCTTCAAAGCTATCAGCCCAAAGAAAAAAAAGCGCCGCACCACCACCGGGTGGGCTCGAACCTCCAACTTTCCGGTTAACAGCCGATCACGCTAGCCAATTGCGCCACGGAGACAGTCCTGCTCCACTCTCACCACCATCAGAACATATCTTCAAAGCTATCAGCCCACAGAAAAAAAAGCGCCGCACAACCACCGGGTAGGCTCGAACCTCCGACTTTTCGGTTAACAGCCGATCGCGCGTGCCAATTGCGCCACGGAGACAGTCCTGCTCCACTCTCACCACCATAAGAACATATCTTCAAAGCTATCAGCCCAAAGAAAAAAAAGCGCCGCACCACCACTGGGTGGGCTCGAACCTCCGACCTTTTGGTTAACAGCCGATCTCGCTATCCAATTGCGCCACGGAGACAATCCTGCTCCACTCTCACCACCATCAGAACATATCTTCAAAGCTATCAGCACAAAGAAAAAAAGCGCCGCACCACCACCGGGTGGGCTCGAACCTCCAACCTTTCGGTTAACAGCCGATCGCGCTAGCCAACTGCGCCATGGAGACAGTCGTGCTCCACTCACACCACCATCAGAACATATCTTCAAAGCTATCAGCGCAAAGAAAAAAGCAACACACCACTCCCGGGAGGGATCGCAACTCCAACCTTTCGGTTAACAGCCGATCGCGCTAGACAATTGCGCCACGGAGACAGTCCTGCTCTACTCTCACCAACATCAGAACATATCTTCAAAGCTATTAGCCCGAAGAAAAAAAAGCGTCGCACCACCGCCGGGTGGGCTCGAAACTCCAACCTTTCGGTTAACAGCCGATCACGCTAGCCAATTGCGCCACGGAGACAGTCCTGCTCCACTCTCAACACCATCAGAACATATCTTCAAAGCTATCAGCCCACAGAAAAAAAAGCGCCGCACAACCACCGGGTAGGCTCGAACCTCCGATGTTTTGGTTAACACCGATTGCGCTCGCCAATTGCGCCTTGGAGACAGTCCTGCTCCACTCTCACCACCATCAGAACATATCTTCAAAGCTATCAGCACGAAGAAAAAAAAGCACTTCACCACCACCGGGTGGGCTCGAACCTCCAACTTTTCGGTTAACAGCCGATCACGCTAGCCAATTGCGCCACGGAGACAGTCCTGCTCCACTCTCACCACCATCAGAACATATCTTCAAAGCTATCAGCCCACAGAAAAAAAAGCGCCGCACAACCACCGGGTAGGCTCGAACCTCCGACTTTTCGGTTAACAGCCGATCGCGCTAGCCAATTGCGCCACGGAGACAGTCCTGCTCCACTCTAACCACCATAAGAACATATCTTCAAAGCTATCAGCCCAAAGAAAAAAAAAGCGCCGCACCACCACTGGGTGGGTTCGAACCTCCGACCTTTTGGTTAACAGCCGAACGCGCTAGCCAATTGCGCCACGGAGACAATCCTGCTCCACTCTCACCACCATCAGAACATATCTTCAAAGCTATCAGCCCAAACAAAAAAAAAGCGCCGGACCACCACCGGGTGGGCTCGAACCTCCAACTTTCTGGTTAACAGCCGATCACGCTAGCCAATTGCGCCACGGAGACAGTCCTGCTCCATTCTCACCACCATCAGAACATATCTTCAAAGCTATCAGCCCACAGAAAAAAAAGCGCCGCACAACCACCGGGAAGGCTCGAACCTCCGACTTTTCGGTTAACAGCCGATCGCGCTAGCCAGATGCGCCACGGAGACAGTCCTGCTCCACTCTCACCACCATAAGAACATATCTTCAAAGCTATCAGCCCAAAGAAAAAAAAGCGCCGCACCACCACTGGGTGGGCTCGAACCTCCGACCTTTTGGTTAACAGCCGATCGCGCTAGCCAATTGCGCCACGGAGACAATCCTGCTCCACTTTCACCACCATAAGAACATATCTTCAAAGCTATCAGCCCGGAGAAAAAAGCAACACACCACTTCCGGGAGGGCTCAAAACTCCAACCTTTCGGTACACAGCCGATCGCGCTAGCCCATTGCGCCACGGAGACAATCTTGCTCCCTTCTCACCACCATCAGAACATAACTTCAAAGCTATCATCCCAAAGAAAAAAAGCACCGCACCACCACCGGGTGGGCTCGAACCTCCAACCTTTCGGTTAACAGCCGATCGCGCAAGCCAATTGCACCACGGAGACAGTCCTGCTCTACTCTCACCACCATCAGAACATATCTTCAAAGCTATCAGCCCAAAGAAAAAAAAGCGCCGCACCACCGCCGGGTGGGCTCGAAACTCCAACCTTTCGGTTAACAGCCGATCGCGCTAGCCAATTGCGCCACAGAGACAGTCCTGCTTCACTCTCACCACCATCAGAACATATCTTCAAAGCTATCAGCCCAAAGAAAAAAAAGCGCCAACCACAACCGGGTGGGCTCGAACCTCCGACCTTTTGGTTAACACTGATCGCGCTCACCAATTGCGCCTTGGAGACAGTCCTGGTCCACTCTCACCACCATCAGAAAATATCTTCAAAGCTATCAGCCCAAGAAAAAAAAGCGCCGCACAACCACCGGGTAGGCTCGAACCTCCGACTTTTCGGTTAACAGCCGATCGCGCTAGCCAATTGCGCCATGGAGACAGTCCTGCTCCACTCTAACCACCATAAGAACATATCTTCAAAGCTATCAGCCCAAAGAAAAAAAAGCGCCGCACCACCACTGGGTGAGCTCGAACCTCCGACCTTTTGGTTAACAGCCGATCGCGCGTGCCAATTGCGCCACGGAGACAGTCCTGCTCCGCTCTCACCACCATAAGAACATATCTTCGAAGCTATCAGCCCAAAAAAAACAACCGCACCACCACTGGGTGGGCTCGAACCTCCGACCTTTTGGTTAACAGCCGATCGCGCTAGCCAATTGCGCCCGGGAGACAATCCTGCTCCACTCTCACCACCATCAGAACATATCTTCAAAGCTATCAGCCCAAAGAAAAAAAAGCACCGCACCACCACCGGGTGGGCTCGAACCTCCAACTTTCCGGTTAACAGCCGATCACGCTAGTCAATTGCGCCACGAAGACAGTCCTGCTCTACTCTCACCACCATCAGAACATATCTTCAAAGCTATCAGCCCACAGAAAAAAAGCGCCGCACAACCACCGGGTAGGCTCGAACCTCCGACTTTTCGGTTAACAGCCGATCGCGCGTGCCAATTGCGCCACGGAGACAGTCCTGCTCCACTCTCACCACCATAAGAACATATCTTCAAAGCTATCAGCTCAAAGAAAAAAAAGCGCCGCACCACCACTGGGTGGGCTCGAACCTCCGACCTTTTGGTTAACAGCCGATCGCGCTATCCAATTGCGCCACGGAGACAATCCTGCTCCACTATCACCACAATTAGAACATATCTTCAAAGCTATCAGCCCAAAAAAAAAGCGCCGCACCACCACCGGGTGGGCTCGAACCTCCAACTTTTCGGTTAACAGCAGATCGCGCTAGCCAATTGCGCCACGGAGACAGTCCTGCTCTACTCTCACCAACATCAGAACATATCTTCAAAGCTATTAGCCCGAAGAAAAAAAAGCGCCGCACCACCGCCGGGTGGGCTCGAAACTCCAACCTTTCGGTTAACAGCCGATCACGCTAGCCAATTGCGCCACGGAGACAGTCCTGCTCCACTCTCACCACCATCAGAACATATCTTCAAAGCTATCAGCCCAAAGAAAAAAAAGCGCCGCACCACCACTGGGTGGGCTCGAACCTCCGACCTTTTGGTTAACAGCCGATCGCGCTAGCCGATTGCGCCCGGGAGACAATCCTGCTCCACTCTCACCACCATCAGAACATATCTTCAAAGCTATCAGCCCAAAGAAAAAAAAGCGCCGCACCACCACCGGGTGGGCTCGAACCTCCAACTTTCCGGTTAACAGCCGATCACGCTAGCCAATTGCGCCACGGAGGCAGTCCTGCTCCACTCTCACCACCATCAGAACATATCTTCAAAGCTATCAGCCCACAGAAAAAAAAGCGCCGCACAACCACCGGGTAGGCTCGAACCTCCGACTTTTCGGTTAACAGCCGATCGCGCGTGCCAATTGCGCCACGGAGACAGTCCTGCTCCACTCTCACCACCATAAGAACATATCTTCAAAGCTATCAGCCCAAAGAAAAAAAGCGCCGCACCACCACTGGGTGGGCTCGAACCTCCGACCTTTGGTTAACAGCCGATCTCGCTATCCAATATCGCCACGGAGACAATCCTGCTCCACTCTCACCACAATTAGAACACATCTTCATAGCTATCAGCCCAAAAAAAGCGCCGCACCACCACCGGGTGGGCTCGAACCTCCAACCTTTCGGTTAACAGCAGATCGCGCTAGCCAATCGCGCCACGGAGACAATCGTGCTCCACTCTCACCACCATCAGAACATATCTTCAAAGCTATCAGCGCAAAGAAAAAAAAAGCGCCGCACCACCACCGGGTGGGCTCGAACCTCCAACCTTTCGGTTAACAGCCGATCGCGCAAGCCGATTTCGCCATGGAGACACTCCTGCTCCACTCTCACCACCATCAGAACATATCTTCAAAGGTATCAGCCCAAAGAAAAAAAAGCGCCGCACCACCACTGCGTGGGCTCGAACCTCCGACTTTTCGGTTAACAGCCGATCGCGCTAGCCAATTGCGCCACGGAGGCAGTCCTGCTCCACTCTCACCACCATCAGAACATATCTTCAAAGCTATCAGCCCAAAGAAAAAAAACAACCACACCACCACCGGGTGGGCTCGAACCTCCAACCTTTCGGTTAACAGCCAATCACGCTAGCCAATTGCGCCACGGAGACAGTCCTGCTCCACTCTCACCACCATCAGAACATATCTTCAAAGCTATCAGCACAAAGAAAAAAAGCGCCGCACCACCACCGGGTGGGCTCGAACCTCCAACCTTTCGGTTAACAGCCGATCGCGCTAGCCAACTGCGCCATAGAGACAGTCGTGCTCCACTCACACCACCATCAGAACATATCTTCAAAGCTATCAGCGCAAAGAAAAAAGCAACACACCACTCCCGGGAGGGATCGCAACTCAAACCTTTCGGTTAACAGCCGATCGCGCTAGACAATTGCGCCACGGAGACAGTCCTGCTCCACTCTCACCAACATCAGAACATATCTTCAAAGCTATTAGCCCGAAGAAAAAAAAAGCGCCGCACCACCGCCGGGTGGGCTCGAAACTCCAACCTTTCGGTTAACAGCCGATCACGCTAGCCAATTGCGCCACGGAGACAGTCCTGCTCCACTCTCACCACCATCAGAACATATCTTCAAAGCTATCAGCCCACAGAAAAAAAAGCGCCGCACAACCACCGGGTAGGCTCGAACCTCCGACGTTTTGGTTAACACCGATTGCGCTCGCCAATTGCGCCTTGGAGACAGTCCTGCTCCACTCTCACCACCATCAGAACATATCTTCAAAGCTATCAGCACAAAGAAAAAAAAGCACTTCACCACCACCGGGTAGGATCGAACCTCCGACTTTCCGGTTAACAGCCGATCGCGCTAGCCAATTGCGCCACGGAGACAGTCCTGCTCCACTCTCACCACCATAAGAACATATCTTCAAAGCTATCAGCCCAAAGAAAAAAAAGCGCCGCACCACCACTGGGTGGGCTCGAACCTCCGACGTTTTGGTTAACAGCCGATCGGGCTAGCCAATTGCGCCACGGAGACAATCCTGCTCCACTCTCACCACCATAAGAACATATCTTCAAAGCTATCAGCCCGAAGAAAAAAGCAACACACCACTTCCGGGAGGGCTCGAAACTCCAACCTTTCGGTACACAGCCGATCGCGCTAGCCCATTGCGCCACGGAGACAATCTTGCTCCCTTCTCACCACCATCAGAACATAACTTCAAAGCTATCATCCCAAAGAAAAAAAAGCACCGCACCACCACCGGGTGGGCTCGAACCTCCAACCTTTCGGTTAACAGCCGATCGCGCTAGCCAATTGCACCACGGAGACAGTCCTGCTCTACTCTCACCACCATCAGAACATATCTTCAAAGCTATCAGCCCAAAGAAAAAAAAGCGCCGCACCACCGCCGGGTGGGCTCGAAACTCCAACCTTTCGGTTAACAGCCGATCGCGCTAGCCAATTGCGCCACAGAGACAGTCCTGCTTCACTCTCACCACCATCAGAACATATCTTCAAAGCTATCAGCCCAAAGAAAAAAAAAGCGCCATACCACAACCGGGTGGGCTCGAACCTCCGACCTTTTGGTTAACACTGATCGCGCTCACCAATTGCGCCTTGGAGACAGTCCTGGTCCACTCTCACCACCATCAGAAAATATCTTCAAAGCTATCAGCCCAAGAAAAAAAAGCGCCGCACAACCACCGGGTAGGCTCGAACCTCCGACTTTTCGGTTAACAGCCGATCGCGCTAGCCAATTGCGCCACGGAGACAGTCTTGCTCCACTCTAACCACCATAAGAACATATCTTCAAAGATATCAGCCCAAAGAAAAAAAAGCGCCGCACCACCACTGGGTGGGCTCGAACCTCCGACCTTTTGGTTAACAGCCGATCGCGCGTGCTAATTGCGCCACGGAGACAGTCCTGCTCCACTCTCACCACCATAAGAACATATCTTCGAAGCTATCAGCCCAAAACAAAAAGCGCCGCACCACCACTGGGTGGGCTCGAACCTCCGACCTTTTGGTTAACAGCCGATCGCGCTAGCCAATTGCGCCCGGGAGACAATCCTGCTCCACTCTCACCACCATCAGAACATATCTTCAAAGCTATCAGCCCAAAGAAAAAAAAGCGCCGCACCACCACCGGGTGGGCTCGAACCTCCAACTTTCCGGTTAACAGCCGATCACGCTAGCCAATTGCGCCACGGAGACAGTCCTGCCCCACTCTCACCACCATCAGAACATATCTTCAAAGCTATCAGCCCACAGAAAAAAAAGCGCCGCACAACCACCGGGTAGGCTCGAACCTCCGACTTTTCGGTTAACAGCCGATCGCGCGTGCCAATTGCGCCACGGAGACAGTCCTGCTCCACTCTCACCACCATAAGAACATATCTTCAAAGCTATCAGCCCAAAGAAAAAAAAGCGCCGCACCACCACTGGGTGGGCTCTAACCTCCGTCCTTTTGGTTAACAGCCGATCGCGCTATCCAATTGCGCCACGGAGACAATCCTGCTCCACTATCACCACAATTAGAACATATCTTCAAAGCTATCAGCCCAAAAAAAAAAGCGCCGCACCACCACCGGGTGGGCTCGAACCTCCAACCTTTCGGTTAACAGCAGATCGCGCTAGCCAATCGCGCCACGGAGACAATCGTGCTCCACTCTCACCACCATCAGAACATATCTTCAAAGCTATCAGCGCAAAGAAAAAAAAGCGCCGCACCACCACCGGGTGGGCTCTAACCTCCAACCTTTCGGTTAACAGCCGATCGCGCAAGCCGATTTCGCCATGGAGACACTCCTGCTCCACTCTCACCACCATCAGAACATATCTTCAAAGGTATCAGCCCAAAGAAAAAAAGCGCCGCACCACCACTGGGTGGGCTCGAACCTCCGACTTTTCGGTTAACAGCCGAACGCGCTAGCCAATTGCGCCACGGAGGCAGTCCTGCTCCACTATCACCACCACCAGAACATATCTTCAAAGCTATCAGCTCAAAGAAAAAAAACCACCGCACCACCACCGGGTGGGCTCGAACCTCCAACCCTTCGGTTAACAGCCAATCGCGCTAGCCAATTGCGCCACGGAGACAGTCCTGCTCCACTCTCACCACCATCAGAACATATCTTCAAAGCTATCAGCACAAAGAAAAAAAGCGCCGCACCACCACCGGGTGGGCTCGAACCTCCAACCTTTCGGTTAACAGCCGATCGCGCTAGCCAACTGCGCCATGGAGACAGTCGTGCTCCACTCACACCACCATCAGAACATATTTTCAAAGCTATCAGCGCAAAGAAAAAAGCAACACACCACTCCCGGGAGGGATCGCAACTCCAACCTTTCGGTTAACAGCCGATCGCGCTAGACAATTGCGCCACGGAGACAGTCCTGCTCTACTCTCACCAACATCAGAACATATCTTCAAAGCTATTAGCCCGAAGAAAAAAAAGCGCTGCACCACCGCCGGGTGGGCTCGAAACTTCAACCTTTCGGTTAACAGCCGATCACGCTAGCCAATTGCGCCACGGAGACAGTCCTGCTCCACTCTCACCACCATCAGAACATATCTTCAAAGCTATCAGCCCAAAGAAAAAAAAGCGCCGCACCACCACTGGGTGGGCTCGAACCTCCGACCTTTTGGTTAACAGCCGATCTCGCTATCCAATTGCGCCACGGAGACAATCCTGCTCCACTCTCACCACAATTAGAACATATCTTCAAAGGTATCAGCCCAAAGAAAAAAAAGCGCCGCACCACCACTGGGTGGGCTCGAACCTCCAACCTTTCGGTTAACAGCCGATCGCGCTAGCCAACTGCGCCATGGAGACAGTCGTGCTCCACTCACACCACCATCAGAACATATTTTCAAAGCTATCAGCGCAAAGAAAAAAGCAACACACCACTCCCGGGAGGGATCGCAACTCCGACCTTTTGGTTAACACTGATCGCGCTCACCAATTGCGCCTTGGAGACAGTCCTGGTCCACTCTCACCACCATCAGAAAATATCTTCAAAGCTATCAGCCCAAGAAAAAAAAGCGCCGCACCACCACTGGGTGGGCTCGAACCTCCGACCTTTTGGTTAACAGCCGATCGCGCTAGCCGATTGCGCCCGGGAGACAATCCTGCTCCACTCTCACCACCATCAGAACATATCTTCAAAGCTATCAGCCCAAAGAAAAAAAAGCGCCGCACCACCACCGGGTGGGCTCGAACCTCCAACTTTCCGGTTAACAGCCGATCACGCTAGCCAATTGCGCCACGGAGGCAGTCCTGCTCCACTCTCACCACCATCAGAACATATCTTCAAAGCTATCAGCCCACAGAAAAAAAAGCGCCGCACAACCACCGGGTAGGCTCGAACCTCCGACTTTTCGGTTAACAGCCGATCGCGCGTGCCAATTGCGCCACGGAGACAGTCCTGCTCCACTCTCACCACCATAAGAACATATCTTCAAAGCTATCAGCCCAAAGAAAAAAAGCGCCGCACCACCACTGGGTGGGCTCGAACCTCCGACCTTTGGTTAACAGCCGATCTCGCTATCCAATATCGCCACGGAGACAATCCTGCTCCACTCTCACCACAATTAGAACACATCTTCATAGCTATCAGCCCAAAAAAAGCGCCGCACCACCACCAGGTGGGCTCGAACCTCCAACCTTTCGGTTAACAGCAGATCGCGCTAGCCAATCGCGCCACGGAGACAATCGTGCTCCACTCTCACCACCATCAGAACATATCTTCAAAGCTATCAGCGCAAAGAAAAAAAAGCGCCGCACCACCACCGGGTGGGCTCGAACCTCCAACCTTTCGGTTAACAGCCGATCGCGCAAGCCGATTTCGCCATGGAGACACTCCTGCTCCACTCTCACCACCATCAGAACATATCTTCAAAGGTATCAGCCCAAAGAAAAAAAAGCGCCGCACCACCACTGCGTGGGCTCGAACCTCCGACTTTTCGGTTAACAGCCGATCGCGCTAGCCAATTGCGCCACGGAGCCAGTCCTGCTCCACTCTCACCACCATCAGAACATATCTTCAAAGCTATCAGCCCAAAGAAAAAAAACAACCACACCACCACCGGGTGGGCTCGAACCTCCAACCTTTCGGTTAACAGCCAATCGCGCTAGCCAATTGCGCCACGGAGACAGTCCTGCTCCACTCTCACCACCATCAGAACATATCTTCAAAGCTATCAGCACAAAGAAAAAAAGCGCCGCACCACCACCGGGTGGGCTCGAACCTCCAACCTTTCGGTTAACAGCCGATCGCGCTAGCCAACTGCGCCATGGAGACAGTCGTGCTCCACTCACACCACCATCAGAACATATTTTCAAAGCTATCAGCGCAAAGAAAAAAGCAACACACCACTCCCGGGAGGGATCGCAACTCCAACCTTTCGGTTAACAGCCGATCGCGCTAGACAATTGCGCCACGGAGACAGTCCTGCTCTACTCTCACCAACATCAGAACATATCTTCAAAGCTATTAGCCCGAAGAAAAAAAAGCGCTGCACCACCGCCGGGTGGGCTCGAAACTCCAACCTTTCGGTTAACAGCCGATCACGCTAGCCAATTGCGCCACGGAGACAGTCCTGCTCCACTCTCACCACCATCAGAACATATCTTCAAAGCTATCAGCCCAAAGAAAAAAAAGCGCCGCACCACCACTGGGTGGGCTCGAACCTCCGACCTTTTGGTTAACAGCCGATCTCGCTATCCAATTGCGCCACGGAGACAATCCTGCTCCACTCTCACCACAATTAGAACATATCTTCAAAGGTATCAGCCCAAAGAAAAAAAAGCGCCGCACCACCACTGGGTGGGCTCGAACCTCCGACTTTTCGGTTAACAGCCGATCGCGCTAGCCAATTGCGCCACGGAGGCAGTCCTGCTCCACTCTCACCACCATCAGAACATATCTTCAAAGCTATCAGCCCAAAGAAAAAAACCACCGCACCACCACCGGGTGGGCTCGAACCTCCAACCTTTCGGTTAACAGCCAATCGCGCTAGCCAATTGCGCCACGGAGACACTCCTGCTCCACTCTCACCACCATCACAACATATCTTCAAAGGTATCAGCCCAAAGAAAAAAAAGCGCCGCACCACCACTGGGTGGGCTCGAACCTCCGACTTTTCGGTTAACAGCCGATCGCGCTAGCCAATTGCGCCACGGAGGCAGTCCTGCTCCACTCTCACCACCATCAGAACATATCTTCAAAGCTATCAGCTCAAATAAAAAAACCACCGCACCACCACCGGGTGGGCTCGAACCTCCAACCTTTCGGTTAACAGCCAATCGCGCTAGCCAATTGCGCCACGGAGACAGTCCTGCTCCACTCTCACCACCATCAGAACATATCTTCAAAGCTATCAGCACAAAGAAAAAAAGCGCCGCACCACCACCGGGTGGGCTCGAACCTCCAACCTTTCGGTTAACAGCCGATCGCGCAAGCCGATTTCGCCATGGAGACACTCCTGCTCCACTCTCACCACCATCAGAACATATCTTCAAAGGTATCAGCCCAAAGAAAAAAAAGCGCCGCACCACCACTGGGTGGGCTCGAACCTCCGACTTTTCGGTTAACAGTCGATCGCGCTAGCCAATTGCGCCACGGAGGCAGTCCTGCTCCACTCTCACCACCATCAGAACATATCTTCAAAGCTATCAGCCCAAAGAAAAAACCACCGCACCACCACCGGGTGGGCTCGAACCTGCAACCTTTCGGTTAACAGCCAATCGCGCTAGCCAATTGCGCCACGGAGACACTCCTGCTCCACTCTCACCACCATCACAACATATCTTCAAAGGTATCAGCCCAAAGAAAAAAAAGCGCCGCACCACCACTGGGTGGGCTCGAACCTCCGACTTTTCGGTTAACAGCCGATCGCGCTAGCCAATTGCGCCACGGAGGCAGTCCTGCTCCACTCTCACCACCATCAGAACATATCTTCAAAGCTATCAGCTCAAATAAAAAAACCACCGCACCACCACCGGGTGGGCTCGAACCTCCAACCTTTCGGTTAACAGCCGATCGCGCTAGCCAATTGCGCCACGGAGGCAGTCCTGCTCCACTCTCACCACCATCAGAACATATCTTCAAAGCTATCAGCCCAAAGAAAAAAAACCACCGCACCACCACCGTGGGGGCTCGAATCTCCAACCTTTCGGTTAACAGCCAATCGCGCTAGCCAATTGCGCCACGGAGACAGTCCTGCTCCACTCTCACAACCATCAGAACATATCTTCAAAGCTATCAGCACAAAGAAAAAAAGCGCCGCACCACCACCGGGTGGGCTCGAACCTCCAACCTTTCGGTTAACAGCCGATCGCGCTAGCCAACTGCGCCATGGAGACAGTCGTGCTCCACTCACACCACCATCAGAACATATCTTCAAAGCTATCAGCCCAAAGAAAAAAAAGCGCCGCACCACCACCGGGTGGGCTCGAACCTCCAACTTTCCGGTTAACAGCCGATCACGCTAGCCAATTGCGCCACGGAGACAGTCCTGCTCCACTCTCACCACCATCAGAACATATCTTCAAAGCTATCAGCCCACAGAAAAAAAAGCGCCGCACAACCACCGGGTAGGCTCGAACCTCCGACTTTTCGGTTAACAGCCGATCGCGCGTGCCAATTGCGCCACGGAGACAGTCCTGCTCCACTCTCACCACCATAAGAACATATCTTCAAAGCTATCAGCCCAAAGAAAAAAAAGCGCCGCACCACCACTGGGTGGGCTCGAACCTCCGACCTTTTGGTTAACAGCCGATCTCGCTATCCAATTGCGCCACGGAGACAGTCCTGCTCCATTCTCACCACCATCAGAACATATCTTCAAAGCTATCAGCCCACAGAAAAAAAAGCGCCGCACAACCACCGGGTAGGCTCGAACCTCCGACTTTTCGGTTAACAGCCGATCGCGCTAGCCAATTGCGCCACGGAGACAGTCCTGCTCCACTCTAACCACCATAAGAACATATCTTCAAAGCTATCAGCCCAAAGAAAAAAAAGCGCCGCACCACCACTGGGTGGGTTCGAACCTCCGACCTTTTGGTTAACAGCCGATCGCGCTAGCCAATTGCGCCACGGAGACAATCCTGCTCCACTCTCACCACCATCAGAACATATCTTCAAAGCTATCAGCCCAAAGAAAAAAAAGCGCCGCACCACCACCGGGTGGGCTTGAACCTCCAACTTTCCGGTTAACAGCCGATCACGCTAGCCAATTGCGCCACGGAGACAGTCCTGCTCCATTCTCACCACCATCAGAACATATCTTCAAAGCTATCAGCCCACAGAAAAAAAGCGCCGCACAACAACCGGGTAGGCTCGAACCTCCGACTTTTCGGTTAACAGCCGATCGCGCTAGCCAATTGCGCCACGGACACAGTCCTGCTCCACTCTCACCACCATAAGAACATATCTTCAAAGCTATCAGCCCAAAGAAAAAAAAGCGCCGCACCACCACTGGGTGGGCTCGAACCTCCGACCATTTGGTTAACAGCCGATCGCGCTAGCCAATTGCGCCACGGAGACAATCCTGCTCCACTCTCACCACCATAAGAACATATCTTCAAAGCTATCAGCCCGAAGAAAAAAGCAACACACCACTTCCGGGAGGGCTCGAAACTCCAACCTTTCGGTACACAGCCGATCGCGCTAGCCAATTGCGCCACGGAGACAATCTTGCTCCCTTCTCACCACCATCACAACATATCTTCAAAGGTATCAGCCCAAAGAAAAAAAAGCGCCGCACCACCACTGGGTGGGCTCGAACCTCCGACTTTTCGGTTAACAGCCGATCGCGCTAGCCAATTGCGCCACGGAGGCAGTCCTGCTCCACTCTCACCACCATCAGAACATATCTTCAAAGCTATCAGCTCAAATAAAAAAACCACCGCACCACCACCGGGTGGGCTCGAACCTCCAACCTTTCGGTTAACAGCCGATCGCGCTAGCCAATTGCGCCACGGAGGCAGTCCTGCTCCACTCTCACCACCATCAGAACATATCTTCAAAGCTATCAGCCCAAAGAAAAAAAACCACCGCACCACCACCGTGGGGGCTCGAATCTCCAACCTTTCGGTTAACAGCCAATCGCGCTAGCCAATTGCGCCACGGAGACAGTCCTGCTCCACTCTCACAACCATCAGAACATATCTTCAAAGCTATCAGCACAAAGAAAAAAAGCGCCGCACCACCACCGGGTGGGCTCGAACCTCCAACCTTTCGGTTAACAGCCGATCGCGCTAGCCAACTGCGCCATGGAGACAGTCGTGCTCCACTCACACCACCATCAGAACATATCTTCAAAGCTATCAGCCCAAAGAAAAAAAAGCGCCGCACCACCACCGGGTGGGCTCGAACCTCCAACTTTCCGGTTAACAGCCGATCACGCTAGCCAATTGCGCCACGGAGACAGTCCTGCTCCACTCTCACCACCATCAGAACATATCTTCAAAGCTATCAGCCCACAGAAAAAAAAGCGCCGCACAACCACCGGGTAGGCTCGAACCTCCGACTTTTCGGTTAACAGCCGATCGCGCGTGCCAATTGCGCCACGGAGACAGTCCTGCTCCACTCTCACCACCATAAGAACATATCTTCAAAGCTATCAGCCCAAAGAAAAAAAAGCGCCGCACCACCACTGGGTGGGCTCGAACCTCCGACCTTTTGGTTAACAGCCGATCTCGCTATCCAATTGCGCCACGGAGACAATCCTGCTCCACTCTCACCACCATCAGAACATATCTTCAAAGCTATCAGCCCAAAGAAAAAAAAAGCGCCGCACAACCACCGGGTAGGCTCGAACCTCCGACGTTTTGGTTAACACCGATTGCGCTCGCCAATTGCGCCACGGAGACAGTCCTGCTCCACTCTCACCACCATCAGAACATATCTTCAAAGCTATCAGCACAAAGAGAAAAAAGCACTTTACCACCACCGGGTGGGCTCGAACCTCCAACTTTTCGGTTAACAGCCGATCACGCTGACCAATTGCGCCACGGAGACAGTCCTGCTCCACTCTCACCACCATCAGAACATATCTTCAAAGCTATCAGCCCACAGAAAAAAAAGCGCCGCACAACCACCGGGTAGGCTCGAACCTCCGACTTTTCGGTTAACAGCCGATCGCGCTAGCCAATTGCGCCACGGAGACAGTCCTGCTCCACTCTAACCACCATAAGAACATATCTTCAAAGCTATCAGCCCAAAGAAAAAAAAGCGCCGCACCACCACTGGGTGGGTTCGAACCTCCGACCTTTTGGTTAACAGCCGATCGCGCTAGCCAATTGCGCCACGGAGACAATCCTGCTCCACTCTCACCACCATCAGAACATATCTTCAAAGCTATCAGCCCAAAGAAAAAAAAGCGCCGCACCACCACCGGGTGGGCTTGAACCTCCAACTTTCCGGTTAACAGCCGATCACGCTAGCCAATTGCGCCACGGAGACAGTCCTGCTCCATTCTCACCACCATCAGAACATATCTTCAAAGCTATCAGCCCACAGAAAAAAAGCGCCGCACAACAACCGGGTAGGCTCGAACCTCCGACTTTTCGGTTAACAGCCGATCGCGCTAGCCAATTGCGCCACGGACACAGTCCTGCTCCACTCTCACCACCATAAGAACATATCTTCAAAGCTATCAGCCCAAAGAAAAAAAAGCGCCGCACCACCACTGGGTGGGCTCGAACCTCCGACCATTTGGTTAACAGCCGATCGCGCTAGCCAATTGCGCCACGGAGACAATCCTGCTCCACTCTCACCACCATAAGAACATATCTTCAAAGCTATCAGCCCGAAGAAAAAAGCAACACACCACTTCCGGGAGGGCTCGAAACTCCAACCTTTCGGTACACAGCCGATCGCGCTAGCCAATTGCGCCACGGAGACAATCTTGCTCCCTTCTCACCACCATCAGAACATAACTTCAAAGCTATCATCCCAAAGAAAAAAAAGCACCGCGCCACCACCGGGTGGGCTCGAACCTCCAACCTTTCGGTTAACAGCCGATCTCGCTAGCCAATTGCACCACGGAGACAGTCCTGCTCTACTCTCACCACCATCAGAACATATCTTCAAAGCTATCAGCCCAAAGAAAAAAAAGCGCCGCACCACCGCCGGGTGGGCTCGAAACTCCAACCTTTCGGTTAACAGCCGATCGCGCTAGCCAATTGCGCCACAGAGACAGTCCTGCTTCACTCTCACCACCATCAGAACATATCTTCAAAGCTATCATCCAAAGAAAAAAAAGCGCCATACCACAACCGGGTGGGCTCGAACCTCCGACCTTTTGGTTAACAGCCGATCGCGCTAGCCAATTGCGCCACGGAGACAATCCTGCTCCACTCTCACCACCATAAGAACATATCTTCAAAGCTATCAGCCCGAAGAAAAAAGCAACACACCACTTCCGGGAGGGCTCGAAACTCCAACTTTTCGGTCAACAGCCGATCGCGCTAGCCAATTGCCCCACGGAGACAGTCGTGCTCAACTCTCACCACCGTAAGAACATTTCTTCAGAGCTATCACCCCAAAGAAAAAAAAAGCGCCGCACCACCACCGGTTGGGCTAGAACCTCCAACCTTTCGGTTAACAGCCGATCGCGCTAGCCAATTGCGCAACGAAGACAGTCCTGCTCCACTCTCACCACCATCAGAACATATCTTCAAAGCTATTACAGCAAAGAAAAAAGCAACACACCACTCCCAGGAGGGCTCGAACCTCCAACTTTACGGTTAACAGCCGATCGCGCTAGCCAATTGCGCCACGGACACAGTCCTGCTCCACTCTCACCACCATAAGAACATATCTTCAAAGCTATCAGCCCAAAGAAAAAAAAGCGCCGCACCACCACTGGGTGGGCTCGAACCTCCGACCATTTGGTTAACAGCCGATCGCGCTAGCCAATTGCGCCACGGAGACAATCCTGCTCCACTCTCACCACCATAAGAACATATCTTCAAAGCTATCAGCCCGAAGAAAAAAGCAACACACCACTTCCGGGAGGGCTCGAAACTCCAACCTTTCGGTACACAGCCGATCGCGCTAGCCAATTGCGCCACGGAGACAATCTTGCTCCCTTCTCACCACCATCACAACATATCTTCAAAGGTATCAGCCCAAAGAAAAAAAAGCGCCGCACCACCACTGGGTGGGCTCGAACCTCCGACTTTTCGGTTAACAGCCGATCGCGCTAGCCAATTGCGCCACGGAGGCAGTCCTGCTCCACTCTCACCACCATCAGAACATATCTTCAAAGCTATCAGCTCAAATAAAAAAACCACCGCACCACCACCGGGTGGGCTCGAACCTCCAACCTTTCGGTTAACAGCCGATCGCGCTAGCCAATTGCGCCACGGAGGCAGTCCTGCTCCACTCTCACCACCATCAGAACATATCTTCAAAGCTATCAGCCCAAAGAAAAAAAACCACCGCACCACCACCGTGGGGGCTCGAATCTCCAACCTTTCGGTTAACAGCCAATCGCGCTAGCCAATTGCGCCACGGAGACAGTCCTGCTCCACTCTCACAACCATCAGAACATATCTTCAAAGCTATCAGCACAAAGAAAAAAAGCGCCGCACCACCACCGGGTGGGCTCGAACCTCCAACCTTTCGGTTAACAGCCGATCGCGCTAGCCAACTGCGCCATGGAGACAGTCGTGCTCCACTCACACCACCATCAGAACATATCTTCAAAGCTATCAGCCCAAAGAAAAAAAAGCGCCGCACCACCACCGGGTGGGCTCGAACCTCCAACTTTCCGGTTAACAGCCGATCACGCTAGCCAATTGCGCCACGGAGACAGTCCTGCTCCACTCTCACCACCATCAGAACATATCTTCAAAGCTATCAGCCCACAGAAAAAAAAGCGCCGCACAACCACCGGGTAGGCTCGAACCTCGGACTTTTCGGTTAACAGCCGATCGCGCGTGCCAATTGCGCCACGGAGACAGTCCTGCTCCACTCTCACCACCATAAGAACATATCTTCAAAGCTATCAGCCCAAAGAAAAAAAAGCGCCGCACCACCACTGGGTGGGCTCGAACCTCCGACCTTTTGGTTAACAGCCGATCTCGCTATCCAATTGCGCCACGGAGACAATCCTGCTCCACTCTCACCACCATCAGAACATATCTTCAAAGCTATCAGCCCAAAGAAAAAAAAAGCGCCGCACAACCACCGGGTAGGCTCGAACCTCCGACGTTTTGGTTAACACCGATTGCGCTCGCCAATTGCGCCACGGAGACAGTCCTGCTCCACTCTCACCACCATCAGAACATATCTTCAAAGCTATCAGCACAAAGAGAAAAAAGCACTTTACCACCACCGGGTGGGCTCGAACCTCCAACTTTTCGGTTAACAGCCGATCACGCTGACCAATTGCGCCACGGAGACAGTCCTGCTCCACTCTCACCACCATCAGAACATATCTTCAAAGCTATCAGCCCACAGAAAAAAAAGCGCCGCACAACCACCGGGTAGGCTCGAACCTCCGACTTTTCGGTTAACAGCCGATCGCGCTAGCCAATTGCGCCACGGAGACAGTCCTGCTCCACTCTAACCACCATAAGAACATATCTTCAAAGCTATCAGCCCAAAGAAAAAAAAGCGCCGCACCACCACTGGGTGGGTTCGAACCTCCGACCTTTTGGTTAACAGCCGATCGCGCTAGCCAATTGCGCCACGGAGACAATCCTGCTCCACTCTCACCACCATCAGAACATATCTTCAAAGCTATCAGCCCAAAGAAAAAAAAGCGCCGCACCACCACCGGGTGGGCTTGAACCTCCAACTTTCCGGTTAACAGCCGATCACGCTAGCCAATTGCGCCACGGAGACAGTCCTGCTCCATTCTCACCACCATCAGAACATATCTTCAAAGCTATCAGCCCACAGAAAAAAAGCGCCGCACAACAACCGGGTAGGCTCGAACCTCCGACTTTTCGGTTAACAGCCGATCGCGCTAGCCAATTGCGCCACGGACACAGTCCTGCTCCACTCTCACCACCATAAGAACATATCTTCAAAGCTATCAGCCCAAAGAAAAAAAAGCGCCGCACCACCACTGGGTGGGCTCGAACCTCCGACCATTTGGTTAACAGCCGATCGCGCTAGCCAATTGCGCCACGGAGACAATCCTGCTCCACTCTCACCACCATAAGAACATATCTTCAAAGCTATCAGCCCGAAGAAAAAAGCAACACACCACTTCCGGGAGGGCTCGAAACTCCAACCTTTCGGTACACAGCCGATCGCGCTAGCCAATTGCGCCACGGAGACAATCTTGCTCCCTTCTCACCACCATCAGAACATAACTTCAAAGCTATCATCCCAAAGAAAAAAAAGCACCGCGCCACCACCGGGTGGGCTCGAACCTCCAACCTTTCGGTTAACAGCCGATCTCGCTAGCCAATTGCACCACGGAGACAGTCCTGCTCTACTCTCACCACCATCAGAACATATCTTCAAAGCTATCAGCCCAAAGAAAAAAAGCGCCGCACCACCGCCGGGTGGGCTCGAAACTCCAACCTTTCGGTTAACAGCCGATCGCGCTAGCCAATTGCGCCACAGAGACAGTCCTGCTTCACTCTCACCACCATCAGAACATATCTTCAAAGCTATCATCCAAAGAAAAAAAGCGCCATACCACAACCGGGTGGGCTCGAACCTCCGACCTTTTGGTTAACAGCCGATCGCGCTAGCCAATTGCGCCACGGAGACAATCCTGCTCCACTCTCACCACCATAAGAACATATCTTCAAAGCTATCAGCCCGAAGAAAAAAGCAACACACCACTTCCGGGAGGGCTCGAAACTCCAACTTTTCGGTCAACAGCCGATCGCGCTAGCCAATTGCCCCACGGAGACAGTCGTGCTCAACTCTCACCACCGTAAGAACATTTCTTCAGAGCTATCACCCCAAAGAAAAAAAAAGCGCCGCACCACCACCGGTTGGGCTAGAACCTCCAACCTTTCGGTTAACAGCCGATCGCGCTAGCCAATTGCGCAACGAAGACAGTCCTGCTCCACTCTCACCACCATCAGAACATATCTTCAAAGCTATTACAGCAAAGAAAAAAGCAACACACCACTCCCAGGAGGGCTCGAACCTCCAACTTTACGGTTAACAGCCGATCGCGCTGGCCAATTGCGCCACGGAGAAAGTCCTGCTCAACTCTCACCACAATTAGAATATATCTTCAAAGCTATCACCCCATAGAAAAAAAAGCGCCGCACCACCACTGGGTGGGCTCGAACCTCCGACCTTTTGGTTAACAGCCGATCGCGCTAGCCAATTGCGCCACGGAGACAGTCTTGCTTCACTCTCACCACCATCAGAACATATCTTCAAAGCTATCATCGCAAAGAAAAAAGCAACACACCACTCCCGGGAGGGCTCGAAACTCCAACCTTTCGGTCAACAGCCGATCGCGCTAGCCCATTGCGCCACGGAGACAGTCTTGCTCATCTCTCACCACCATCAGATGATATCATCAAGCCTATCAGCTCAAATAAAAAAAAGCACCGCACCACCACCGGGTGGGCTCGAACCTCCAACTTTTCGGTTAACAGCCGATCGCGCTGGCCAATTGCGCCAAGGAGACAGTCCTGCTCCACTCTCCCCACAATTAGAACATATCTTCAAAGCTATCAGCCCAAAGAAAAAAAAGCGCCGCACCACCACCGGGTGGGCTCGAACATCCAACCTTTCGGTTAACAGCAGATCGCGCTAGCCAATTGCGCCACGGAGACAACCGTGCTCCACTCTCACCACCACCAGAACATATCTTCAAAGCTATCAGCGCAAAGAAAAAAAAGTGCCGCACCACCACCGGGTGGGCTCGAACCTCCAACTTTCCGGTTAACAGCCGATCACGCTAGCCAATTGCGCCACGGAGACAGTCCTGCTCCACTCTCACCACCATCAGAACATAACTTCAAAGCTATCAGCCCACAGAAAAAAAAGCGCCACACCACCACCAGGAGAGCTCGAACCTCCAACTTTTCGGTTAACAGCCGATCGCGCTAGCCAATTGCGCCACGGAGACAGTCCTGCTCCACTCTCACCACCGTCAGAACATTTCTTCAGAGCTAACAGCCCAAAGAAAAAACAAGCGGTGCACCACCACCTGGTGGGCTCGAACCTCCAACCTTACGGTTAACAGCCGATCACGCTAGCCAATTGCCCCACGGAGACAGTCGTGCTCCACTCTCACCACCGTCAGAACATTTCTTCAGAGCTATCACCCCAAAGAAAAAAAAGTTCCGCACCACCACCGGTTGGGCTAGAACCTCCAACCTTTCGGTTAACAGCCTATCGCGCTAGAAAATGGCGCCACGAAGACAGTCCTGCTCCACTCTCACCACCATCAGAACATATCTTCAAAGCTATTACCGCAAAGAAAAAAGCAACACACCACTCCCGGGAGGGCTCAAAACTCCAACCTTTCGGTTAACAGCCGATCGCGCTAGCCCATTGCACCACGGAGACAGTCTTGCTCCACTCTCACCACCATCAGAACATATCTCCAAAGCTATCATCGCAAAGAAAAAAGCAACACACCACTCCCGGGAGGGCTCGAAACTCCAACCTTTTGGTCAACAGCCGATCGCGCTAGCCCATTGCGCCACGGAGACAGTCTTGCTCATCTCTCACCACCATCAGAACATATCATCAAAGCTATCAGCCCAAAGAAAAAAAACCACCGCACCGCCACCGGGTAGGCTCGAACCTCCAACCTTTCGGTTAACAGCCAATCGCGCTAGCGAATCGCGCCACGGAGACAGTCCTGCTCCACTCTCACCATTATCATAACATATCTTCAAAGCTATCAGCACAAAGAAAAAAAAGCGCCGCACCACCATCGCGGGGGATCGAACCTCCAACCTTTCGGTTAACAGCCGATCGCGCTAGCCAACTGCGCCACGGAGACAGCCGTGCTCCACTCTCATTATCAACAGAACATATCTTCAAAGCTATCAGCGCAAAGAAAAAAGCAACATACCACTCCCGGGAGGGATCGAAACTCCAACCTTTTGGTTAACAGCCGATCGCGCTAGCCAATTGCGCCACGGAGACAGTCCTGCTCTACTCTCACCACCATCAGAACATTTCTTCAGAGCTATCACCCCAAAGAAAAAAAAGCGCCGCACCACCACCGGTTGGGCTCGAACCTCCAACCTTTCGGTTAACAGCCGATCGCGCTAGCCAATTGCCCCACGGAGACAGTCGTGCTCCACTCTCACCATCGTCAGAACATTTCTTCAGAGCTATCACCCCAAAGAAAAAAAGCGCCGCACCACTCCCGGGAGGGCTCGAACCTCCAACCTTTCGGTTAACAGCCGATCACGCTAGCCAATTGCGCCACGAAGACAGTCCTGCTCCACTCTCACCACCATCAGAACATATCTTCAAAGCTATTACCGCAAAGAAAAAAAAGCGCCACACCACCACCAGGAGAGCTCGAACCTCCAACGTTTCGGTTAACAGCCGATCGCGCTAGCCAATTGCGCGACGGAGACAGTCCTGCTCCACTCTCACCACCGTCAGAACATTTCTTCAGAGCTATCAGCCCAAACAAAAAACAAGCGCTGCACCACCACCGGGTGGGATCGAACCTCCAACCTTTCGGTTAACAGCCGATCGCGCTAGCCAACTGCGCCACGGAGACAGCCGTGCTCCACTCTCATTATCATCAGAACATATCTTCAAAGCTATCAGCGCAAAGAAAAAAGCAACATACCACTCCCGGGAGGGATCGAAACTCCAACCTTTTGGTTAACAGCCGATCGCGCTAGCCAATTGCGCCACGGAGACAGTCCTGCTCTACTCTTACCACCATCAGAACATTTCTCCAGAGCTATCACCCCAAAGAAAAAAAAGCGCCGCACCACCACCGGTTGGGCTCGAACCTCCAACCTTTCGGTTAACAGCCGATCGCGCTAGCGAATTGCGCCACGAAGACTGTCCTGCTCCACTCTCACCACCATCAGAACATATCTTCAAAGATATTACCGCAAAGAAAAAAGCAACACACCACTCCTGGGAGGGCTCGAGACTCCAACCTTTCGGTTAACAGCCGACCGCGCTAGCCCATTGTGCCACAGAGGCAGTCTTGCTCCACTCTCACCATCATCAAAACATATCTTCAAAGCTATCAGCGCAAAGAAAAAAGCAACACACCACTCCCGGGAGGGCTCGAAACTCCAAACTTTCGGTCAACAGCCGATCGCGCTAGCCCATTGCGCCACGGAGACAGTCCTGCTCCCTTCTCACCATCATCAGAACATATCTTCAAAGCTCTCAGCGCAAAGAAAAAAGCAAAGTACCACTCCCGGGAGGGCTCGAACCTCCAACTTTTCGGTTAACAGCCGATCGCGCTGGCCAATTGCGCCACGGAGAAAGTCCTGCTCAACTTTCACCACAATTAGAACATATCTTTAAAGCTATCAGCCCAAAGAAAAAAAGCGCCGCACCACCACCGGGTGGGCTCGAACCTCCAACTTTTCGGTTAACAGCCAATCGCGCTAGCCAATTGCGCCATGGGGACCGTCCTGCTCCACTCTCACCACCGTCAGACCATTTCTTCAGAGCTATCACCCCAAAGAAAAAAAAAGCGCCGCACCACCACCGGGTGGGCTCGAACCTCCAACCTTTCGGTTAACAGCCGATCGCGCTAGCCAATTGCCCCACGGAGACAATCGTGCTCCACTCTCACCACCGTCAGAACATTTCTTCAGAGCTATCACCCCAAAGAAAAAAAAGCGCCGCACCACCACCGGTTGGGCTAGAACCTCCAACCTTTCGGTTAACAGCCGATCGCGCTAGCCAATTGTGCCACGAAGAGTCCTGCTCCACTCTCACCACCATCAGAACATATCTTCAAAGCTATTACCGCAAAGAAAAAAGCAACACACCACTCCCGGGAGGGCTCAAAACTCCAACCTTTCGGTTAACAGCCAATCGAGCTAGCCCAATGCGCCACGGAGACAGTCTTGCTCCACTCTCACCACCATCAGAACATATCTTCAAAGCTATCATCGCAAAGAAAAAAGCAACACAGCACTCCCGGGAGGGCTCGAAACTCCAACCTTTCGGTCAACAGCCGATCGCGCTAGCCCATTTCGCCACGGAGACAGTCTTGTTCATCTCTAACCACCATCAGAACATATCATCAAAGCTATCAGCCCAAAGAAAAAAAAAGCACCGCACCACCAACGGGTGGGCTCGAACCTCCAACTTTTCGGTTAACAGCCGATCGCGCTGGCCAATTTCGCCACGGAGACAGTCCTGCTCCACTCTCACCACAATTAGAACATATCTTCAAAGCTATCAGCCCAAAGAAAAAAAAGCGCCGCACCACCACTTGTGGGCTCGAACCTCCAACCTTTCGGTTAACAGCAGATCGCGCTAGCCAATTGCGCCACGGAGACAATCGTGCTCCACTCTCACCACCATCAGAACATATCTTCAAAGCTATCATCGCAAAGAAAAAAGCAACACACCACTCCCGGGAGGGCTCGAAACTCCAACCTTTTGGTCAACAGCCGATCGCGCTAGCCCATTGCGCCACGGAGACAGTCTTGCTCATCTCTCACCACCATCAGAACATATCATCAAAGCTATCAGCCCAAAGAAAAAAAACCACCGCACCGCCACCGGGTAGGCTCGAACCTCCAACCTTTCGGTTAACAGCCAATCGCGCTAGCGAATCGCGCCACGGAGACAGTCCTGCTCCACTCTCACCATTATCATAACATATCTTCAAAGCTATCAGCACAAAGAAAAAAAAGCGCCGCACCACCATCGCGGGGGATCGAACCTCCAACCTTTCGGTTAACAGCCGATCGCGCTAGCCAACTGCGCCACGGAGACAGCCGTGCTCCACTCTCATTATCATCAGAACATATCTTCAAAGCTATCAGCGCAAAGAAAAAAGCAACATACCACTCCCGGGAGGGATCGAAACTCCAACCTTTTGGTTAACAGCCGATCGCGCTAGCCAATTGCGCCACGGAGACAGTCCTGCTCTACTCTCACCACCATCAGAACATTTCTTCAGAGCTATCACCCCAAAGAAAAAAAAGCGCCGCACCACCACCGGTTGGGCTCGAACCTCCAACCTTTTGGTTAACAGCCGATCGCGCTAGCCAATTGCCCCACGGAGACAGTCGTGCTCCACTCTCACCACCATCAGAACATATCTTCAAAGCTATTACAGCAAAGAAAAAAGCAACACACCACTCCCAGGAGGGCTCGAACCTCCAACTTTACGGTTAACAGCCGATCGCGCTGGCCAATTGCGCCACGGAGAAAGTCCTGCTCAACTCTCACCACAATTAGAATATATCTTCAAAGCTATCACCCCATAGAAAAAAAAGCGCCGCACCACCACTGGGTGGGCTCGAACCTCCGACCTTTTGGTTAACAGCCGATCGCGCTAGCCAATTGCGCCACGGAGACAGTCTTGCTCCACTCTCCCCACAATTAGAACATATCATCAAGCCTATCAGCTCAAATAAAAAAAAGCACCGCACCACCACCGGGTGGGCTCGAACCTCCAACTTTTCGGTTAACAGCCGATCGCGCTGGCCAATTGCGCCAAGGAGACAGTCCTGCTCCACTCTCCCCACAATTAGAACATATCTTCAAAGCTATCAGCCCAAAGAAAAAAAAGCGCCGCACCACCACCGGGTGGGCTCGAACATCCAACCTTTCGGTTAACAGCAGATCGCGCTAGCCAATTGCGCCACGGAGACAATCGTGCTCCACTCTCACCACCACCAGAACATATCTTCAAAGCTATCAGCGCAAAGAAAAAAAAGTGCCGCACCACCACCGGGTGGGCTCGAACCTCCAACCTTTCGGTTAATAGCCGATCGCGCAAGCCAATTTCGCCATGGAGACAGTCCTGCTCCACTCTCACCACCAACAGAACATATCTTCAAAGGTATCAGCCCAAAGAAAAAAAAGCGCCGCACCACCACTGGGTGGGCTCGAACCTCCGACTTTTCGGTTAACAACCGATCGCGCTAGCCAATTACGCCACGGAGACAGTCCTGCTCCACTCTCACCACCATCAGAACATATCTTCAAAGCTATCAGCCCAAAGAAAAAAACCACCGCACCACCACCGGGTGGGCTCGAACCTCTAACCTTTCGGTTAACAGGCAATCGCGCTAGCCAATTGCGCCACGGAGACAGTCCTGCTCCACTCTCACCACCATCAGAACATATCTTCAAAGCTATCAGCACAAAGACAAAAAGCGCCGCACCACCACCGGGTGGGCTCGAACCTCCAACCTTTCGGTTAACAGCCGATCGCGCTAGCCAATTGCGCCACGGAGACAGTCCTGCTTCACTCTCACCACCATCAGAACATATCTTCAAAGCTATCAGCCCAAAGAAAAAAACCACCGCACCACCACCGGGTGGGCTCGAACCTCCAACCTTTCGGTTAACAGCCGATCGCGCTAGCGAATTGCGCCACGGAGACAGTCCTGCTCCACTCTCACCATTATCATAACATATCTTCAAAGCTATCAGCACAAAGAAAAAAAAGCGCCGCACCACCACCGCGGGGGATCGAACCTCCAACCTTTCGGTTAACAGCCGATCGCGCTAGCCAACTGCGCCACGGAGACAGCCGTGCTCCACTCTCATTATCATCAGAACATATCTTCAAAGCTATCAGCGCAAAGAAAAAAGCAACATACCACTCCCGGGAGGGATCGAAACTCCAACCTTTTGGTTAACAGCCGATCGCGCTAGCCAATTGCGCCACGGAGACAGTCCTGCTCTACTCTCACCACCATCAGAACATTTCTTCAGAGCTATCACCCCAAAGAAAAAAAAGCGCCGCACCACCACCGGTTGGGCTCGAACCTCCAACCTTTCGGTTAACAGCCGATCGCGCTAGCCAATTGCCCCACGGAGACAGTCGTGCCTCACTCTCACCATCGTCAGAACATTTCTTCAGAGTTATCACCCCAAAGAAAAAAAAAGCGCCGCACCACCACCGGTTGGGCTCGAACCTCCAACCTTTCGGTTAACAGCCGATCGCGCTAGCCAACTGCGCCACGAAGACAGTCCTGCTCCACTCTCACCACCATCAGAACATATCTTCAAAGCTATTACCGCAAAGAAAAAAGCAAACCACCACTCCCGGGAGGGCTCGAACCTCCAACTTTCCGGTTAACAGCCGATCACGCTAGCCAATTGCGCCACGGAGACAGTCCTGCTCCACTCTCACCACCATCAGAACATAACTTCAAAGCTATCAGCCCACAGAAAAAAAAGCGCCACACCACCACCAGGAGAGCTCGAACCTCCAACTTTTCGGTTAACAGCCGATCGCGCTAGCCAATTGCGCCACGGAGACAGTCCTGCTCCACTCTCACCACCGTCAGAACATTTCTTCAGAGCTAACAGCCCAAAGAAAAAACAAGCGCTGCACCACCACCTGGTGGGCTCGAACCTCCAACCTTACGGTTAACAGCCGATCACGCTAGCCAATTGCCCCACGGAGACAGTCGTGCTCCACTCTCACCACCGTCAGAACATTTCTTCAGAGCTATCACCCCAAAGAAAAAAAAGTTCCGCACCACCACCGGTTGGGCTAGAACCTCCAACCTTTCGGTTAACAGCCTATCGCGCTAGAAAATGGCGCCACGAAGACAGTCCTGCTCCACTCTCACCACCATCAGAACATATCTTCAAAGCTATTACCGCAAAGAAAAAAGCAACACACCACTCCCGGGAGGGCTCAAAACTCCAACCTTTCGGTTAACAGCCGATCGCGCTAGCCCATTGCACCACGGAGACAGTCTTGCTCCACTCTCACCACCATCAGAACATATCTCCAAAGCTATCATCGCAAAGAAAAAAGCAACACACCACTCCCGGGAGGGCTCGAAACTCCAACCTTTTGGTCAACAGCCGATCGCGCTAGCCCATTGCGCCACGGAGACAGTCTTGCTCATCTCTCACCACCATCAGAACATATCATCAAAGCTATCAGCCCAAAGAAAAAAAACCACCGCACCGCCACCGGGTATGCTCGAACCTCCAACCTTTCGGTTAACAGCCAATCGCGCTAGCGAATCGCGCCACGGAGACAGTCCTGCTCCACTCTCACCATTATCATAACATATCTTCAAAGCTATCAGCACAAAGAAAAAAAAGCGCCGCACCACCATCGCGGGGGATCGAACCTCCAACCTTTCGGTTAACAGCCGATCGCGCTAGCCAACTGCGCCACGGAGACAGCCGTGCTCCACTCTCATTATCATCAGAACATATCTTCAAAGCTATCAGCGCAAAGAAAAAAGCAACATACCACTCCCGGGAGGGATCGAAACTCCAACCTTTTGGTTAACAGCCGATCGCGCTAGCCAATTGCGCCACGGAGACAGTCCTGCTCTACTCTCACCACCATCAGAACATTTCTTCAGAGCTATCACCCCAAAGAAAAAAAAGCGCCGCACCACCACCGGTTGGGCTCGAACCTCCAACCTTTCGGTTAACAGCCGATCGCGCTAGCCAATTGCCCCACGGAGACAGTCGTGCTCCACTCTCACCATCGTCAGAACATTTCTTCAGAGCTATCACCCCAAAGAAAAAAAGTGCCGCACCACTCCCGGGAGGGCTCGAACCTCCAACCTTTCGGTTAACAGCCGATCACGCTAGCCAATTGCGCCACGAAGACAGTCCTGCTCCACTCTCACCACCATCAGAACATATCTTCAAAGCTATTACCGCAAAGAAAAAAAAGCGCCACACCACCACCAGGAGAGCTCGAACCTCCAACTTTTCGGTTAACAGCCGATCGCGCTAGCCAATTGCGCGACGGAGACAGTCCTGCTCCACTCTCACCACCGTCAGAACATTTCTTCAGAGCTATCAGCCCAAAGAAAAAACAAGCGCTGCACCACCACCGGGTGGGATCGAACCTCCAACCTTTCGGTTAACAGCCGATCGCGCTAGCCAACTGCGCCACGGAGACAGCCGTGCTCCACTCTCATTATCATCAGAACATATCTTCAAAGCTATCAGCGCAAAGAAAAAAGCAACATACCACTCCCGGGAGGGATCGAAACTCCAACCTTTTGGTTAACAGCCGATCGCGCTAGCCAATTGCGCCACGGAGACAGTCCTGCTCTACTCTTACCACCATCAGAACATTTCTTCAGAGCTATCACCCCAAAGAAAAAAAAAGCGCCGCACCACCACCGGTTGGGCTCGAACCTCCAACCTTTCGGTTAACAGCCGATCGCGCTAGCGAATTGCGCCACGAAGACTGTCCTGCTCCACTCTCACCACCATCAGAACATATCTTCAAAGATATTACCGCAAAGAAAAAAGCAACACACCACTCCTGGGAGGGCTCGAGACTCCAACCTTTCGGTTAACAGCCGACCGCGCTAGCCCATTGTGCCACAGAGGCAGTCTTGCTCCACTCTCACCATCATCAAAACATATCTTCAAAGCTATCAGCGCAAAGAAAAAAGCAACACACCACTCCCGGGAGGGCTCGAAACTCCAACCTTTCGGTCAACAGCCGATCGCGCTAGCCCATTGCGCCACGGAGACAGTCCTGCTCCCTTCTCACCACCATCAGAACATATCTTCAAAGCTCTCAGCGCAAAGAAAAA
The DNA here is from genome assembly GCF_043290135.1 of Rhipicephalus microplus. Taxonomy (NCBI): domain Eukaryota; kingdom Metazoa; phylum Arthropoda; class Arachnida; order Ixodida; family Ixodidae; genus Rhipicephalus; species Rhipicephalus microplus. The sequence continues at coordinate 4,184,213 of NW_027464602.1, forward strand.
AGCAAAGTACCACTCCCGGGAGGGTCGAACCTCCAACTTTTCGGTTAACAGCCGATCGCGCTGGCCAATTGCGCCACGGAGAAAGTCCTGCTCAACTTTCACCACAATTAGAACATATCTTTAAAGCTATCAGCCCAAAGAAAAAAAAGCGCCGCACCACCACCGGGTGGGCTCGAACCTCCAACTTTTCGGTTAACAGCCAATCGCGCTAGCCAATTGCGCCATGGGGACCGTCCTGCTCCACTCTCACCACCGTCAGACCATTTCTTCAGAGCTATCACCCCAAAGAAAAAAAAGCGCCGCACCACCACCGGGTGGGCTCGAACCTCCAACCTTTCGGTTAACAGCCGATCGCGCTAGCCAATTGCCCCACGGAGACAATCGTGCTCCACTCTCACCACCGTCAGAACATTTCTTCAGAGCTATCACCCCAAAGAAAAAAAAAGCGCCGCACCACCACCGGTTGGGCTAGAACCTCCAACCTTTCGGTTAACAGCCGATCGCGCTAGCCAATTGTGCCACGAAGACAGTCCTGCTCCACTCTCACCACCATCAGAACATATCTTCAAAGCTATTACCGCAAAGAAAAAAGCAACACACCACTCCCAGGAGGGCTCAAAACTCCAACCTTTCGGTTAACAGCCAATCGAGCTAGCCCAATGCGCCACGGAGACAGTCTTGCTCCACTCTCACCACCATCAGAACATATCTTCAAAGCTATCATCGCAAAGAAAAAAGCAACACAGCACTCCCGGGAGGGCTCGAAACTCCAACCTTTCGGTCAACAGCCGATCGCGCTAGCCCATTTCGCCACGGAGACAGTCTTGTTCATCTCTAACCACCATCAGAACATATCATCAAAGCTATCAGCCCAAAGAAAAAAAAAGCACCGCACCACCAACGGGTGGGCTCGAACCTCCAACTTTTCGGTTAACAGCCGATCGTGCTGGCCAATTTCGCCACGGAGACAGTCCTGCTCCACTCTCACCACAATTAGAACATATCTTCAAAGCTATCAGCCCAAAGAAAAAAAAGCGCCGCACCACCACTTGTGGGCTCGAACCTCCAACCTTTCGGTTAACAGCAGATCGCGCTAGCCAATTGCGCCACGGAGACAATCGTGCTCCACTCTCACCACCATCAGAACATATCTTCAAAGCTATCAGCGTAAAGAAAAAAAAGCGCCGCACCACCAACGGGTGGGCTCGAACCTCCAACTTTTCGGTTAACAGCCGATCGCGCTGGCCAATTGCGCCACGGAGACAGTCCTGCTCCACTCTCACCACAATTAGAACGTATCTTCAAAGCTATCAGCCCAAAAAAAAAGCGCCGCACCACCACTTGTGGGCTCGAACCTCCAACCTTTCGGTTAACAGCAGATCGCGCTAGCCAATTGCGCCACGGAGACAATCGTGCTCCACTCTCACCACCATCAGAACATATCTTCAAAGCTATCAGCGCAAAGAAAAAAGCAAAACACCTCTCCCGGAAGGGCTCGAACCTCCAACTTTTCGGTTAACAGCCGATCGCGCTGGCCAATTGCGCCACGGACAAAGTCCTGCTCCACTCTCACCACCGTCAGACCATTTCTTCACAGCTATCACCCCAAAAAAAAAAAAAGCGCCGCACCACCACCGGGTGGGCTCGAACCTCCAACCTTTCGGTTAACAGCCGATCGCGCTAGCCAATTGCCCCACGGAGACAGTCGTGCTCCACTCTCACCACCGTCAGAACATTTCTTCAGAGCTATCACCCCAAAGAAAAAAAAGCGCCGCACCACCACCGGTTGGGCTAGAACCTCCAACCTTTCGGTTAACAGCCGATCGCGCTAGCCAATTGCGCCACGAAGACAGTCCTGATCCACACTCACCACCATCAGAACATATCTTCAAAGCTATTACCGCAAAGAAAAAAGCAACACACCACTCCCGGGAGGGCTCAAAACTCCAACCTTTCGGTTAACAGCCGATCGCGCTAGCCCATTGCGCCACGGAGACAGTCTTGCTCCACTCTCACCACCATCAGAACATATCTTCAAAGCTATCATCACAAAGAAAAAAAAGCACCGCACTACCACCGGGTGGGCTCGAACCTCCAACTTTTCGGCTAACAGCCGATCGCGCTGGCCAATTGCGCCACGGAGACAGTCCTGCTCCACTCTCACCACAATTAGAACATATCTTCAAAGCTATCAGCCCAAAGAAAAAAAAGCGCCGCACCACCACCGGGTGGGCTCGAACCTCCAACCTCTCGGTTAACAGCAGATCGCGCTAGCCAATGGCGCCACGGAGACAATCGTGCTCCACTCTCACCACCATCAGAACATATCTTCAAAGCTATCAGTGCAAAGAAAACAAAGCGCCGCACCACCACCGGGTGGGCTCGAACCTCCAACCTTTCGGTTAACAGCCGATCGCGCAAGCCGATTTCGCCATGGAGACACTCCTGCTCCACTCTCACCACCATCAGAACAAATCTTCAAAGGTATCAGCCCAAAGAAAAAAAAGCGCCGCACCACCACTGGGTGGGCTCGAACCTCCGACTTTTCGGTTAACAGCCGATCGCGCTAGCCAATTCCGCCACGGAGACAGTCCTGCTCCACTCTCACCACCGTCAGAACATTTCTTCAGAGCTAGCAGCCCAAAGAAAAAAAAAGCCCTGCACCACCACCGGGTGGGCTCGAACCTCCAACATTACGGTTAACAGCCGATCGCGCTAGCCAATTGCCCCACGGAGACAGTCGTGCTCCACTCTCACCATCGTCAGAACATTTCTTCAGAGCTATCACCCCAAAGAAAAAAAAAGCGCCGCACCACCACCGGTTGGGCTAGAACCTCTAACCTTTCGGTTAACAGCCGATCGCGCTAGCCAATTGTGCCACGAAGACAGTCCTGCTCCACTCTCACCACCATCAGAACATATCTTCAAAGCTATTACCACAAAGAAAAAAGCAACACACCACTCCCGGGAGGGCTCAAAACTCCAACCTTTCGGTTAACAGCCAATCGAGCTAGCCCAATGCGCCACGGAGACAGTCTTGCTCCACTCTCACCACCATCAGAACATATCTTCAAAGCTATCATCGCAAAGAAAAAAGCAACACAGCACTCCCGGGAGGGCTCGAAACTCCAACCTTTCGGTCAACAGCCGATCGCGCTAGCCCATTTCGCCACGGAGACAGTCTTGTTCATCTCTAACCACCATCAGAACATATCATCAAAGCTATCAGCCCAAAGAAAAAAAAAGCACCGCACCACCAACGGGTGGGCTCGAACCTCCAACTTTTCGGTTAACAGCCGATCGCGCTGGCCAATTTCGCCACGGAGACAGTCCTGCTCCACTCTCACCACAATTAGAACATATCTTCAAAGCTATCAGCCCAAAGAAAAAAAAGCGCCGCACCACCACTTGTGGGCTCGAACCTCCAACCTTTCGGTTAACAGCAGATCGCGCTAGCCAATTGCGCCACGGAGACAATCGTGCTCCACTCTCACCACCATCAGAACATATCTTCAAAGCTATCAGCGCAAAGAAAAAAAAGCGCCGCACCACCAACGGGTGGGCTCGAACCTCCAACTTTTCGGTTAACAGCCGATCGCGCTGGCCAATTGCGCCACGGAGACAGTCCTGCTCCACTCTCACCACAATTAGAACGTATCTTCAAAGCTATCAGCCCAAAAAAAAAGCGCCGCACCACCACTTGTGGGCTCGAACCTCCAACCTTTCGGTTAACAGCAGATCGCGCTAGCCAATTGCGCCACGGAGACAATCGTGCTCCACTCTCACCACCATCAGAACATATCTTCAAAGCTATCAGCGCAAAGAAAAAAGCAAAACACCTCTCCCGGAAGGGCTCGAACCTCCAACTTTTCGGTTAACAGCCGATCGCGCTGGCCAATTGCGCCACGGACAAAGTCCTGCTCCACTCTCACCACCGTCAGACCATTTCTTCACAGCTATCACCCCAAAGAAAAAAAAAGCGCCGCACCACCACCGGGTGGGCTCGAACCTCCAACCTTTCGGTTAACAGCCGATCGCGCTAGCCAATTGCCCCACGGAGACAGTCGTGCTCCACTCTCACCACCGTCAGAACATTTCTTCAGAGCTATCACCCCAAAGAAAAAAAAGCGCCGCACCACCACCGGTTGGGCTAGAACCTCCAACCTTTCGGTTAACAGCCGATCGCGCTAGCCAATTGCGCCACGAAGACAGTCCTGATCCACACTCACCACCATCAGAACATATCTTCAAAGCTATTACCGCAAAGAAAAAAGCAACACACCACTCCCGGGAGGGCTCAAAACTCCAACCTTTCGGTTAACAGCCGATCGCGCTAGCCCATTGCGCCACGGAGACAGTCTTGCTCCACTCTCACCACCATCAGAACATATCTTCAAAGCTATCATCACAAAGAAAAAAGCAACACACCACTCCCGGGGGGCTCGAAACTCCAACCTTTCGGTCAACAGCCGATCGCGCAGGCCCATTGCGCCACGGAGACAGTCTTGCTCATCTCTCACCACCATCAGATCATATCATCAAAGCTATCAGCCCAAAGAAAAAAAAGCGCCGCACCACCACCGGGTGGGCTCGAACCTCCAACCTCTCGGTTAACAGCAGATCGCGCTAGCCAATCGCGCCACGGAGACAATCGTGCTCCACTCTCACCACCATCAGAACATATCTTCAAAGCTATCAGTGCAAAGAAAACAAAGCGCCGCACCACCACCGGGTGGGCTCGAACCTCCAACCTTTCGGTTAACAGCCGATCGCGCAAGCCGATTTCGCCATGGAGACACTCCTGCTCCACTCTCACCACCATCAGAACAAATCTTCAAAGGTATCAGCCCAAAGAAAAAAAAGCGCCGCACCACCACTGGGTGGGCTCGAACCTCCGACTTTTCGGTTAACAGCCGATCGCGCTAGCCAATTCCGCCACGGAGACAGTCCTGCTCCACTCTCACCACCGTCAGAACATTTCTTCAGAGCTAGCAGCCCAAAGAAAAAAAAGCCCTGCACCACCACCGGGTGGGCTCGAACCTCCAACATTACGGTTAACAGCCGATCGCGCTAGCCAATTGCCCCACGGAGACAGTCGTGCTCCACTCTCACCATCGTCAGAACATTTATTCAGAGCTATCACCCCAAAGAAAAAAAAAGCGCCGCACCACCACCGATTGGGCTCGAACCTCCAACCTTTCGGTTAACAGCTGATCGCGCTAGCCAATTGTGCCACGAAGACTGTCCTGCTCCACTCTCGCCACCATCAGAACATATCTTCAAAGCTATTACCGCAAAGAAAAAAGCAACACACCACTCCTGGGAGGGCTCGAGACTCCAACCTTTCGGTTAACAGCCGATCGCGCTAGCCCATTGCGCCACGGGGACAGTCTTGCTCCACTCTCACCACCATCAGAACATATCTTCAAAGCTATCAGCGCAAAGAAAAAAGCAACACACCACTTCCGGGAGGGCTCGAAACTCCAACCTTTCGGTCAACAGCCGATCGCGCTAGCCCATTGCGCCACGGAGACAGTCTTGCTCCCTTCTCACCACCATCAGAGCATAACTTCAAAGCTATCAGCCCAAAGAAAAAAAAGCACCGCACCACCACCGGGTGGGCTCGAACCTCCAACTTTTCAACTAACAGCCGATCGCGCTGGCCAATTGCGCCACGGAGACAGTCCTGCTCCACTCTCACCACAATTAGAACATAACTTCAAAGCTATCAGCCCAAAGAAAAAAAAGCGCCGCACCACCACCGGGTGGGCTCGAACCTCCAACCTTTCGGTTAACAGCAGATCGCGCTAGCCAATCGCGCCACGGAGACAATCGTGCTCCACTCTCCCCACCATCAGAACATATCTTCAAAGCTATCAGCGCAAAGAAAAAAAAGCACCGCACCACCACCGGGTGGGCTCGAACCTCCAACCTATCGGTTAACAGCCGATCGCGCAAGCCGATTTCTCCATGGAGACACTCCTGCTCCACTCTCGCCACCATCAGAACATATCTTCAAAGGTATCAGCCCAAAGAAAAAAAGCGCCGCACCACCACTGGGTGGGCTCGAACCTCCGACTTTTCGGTTAACAGCCGATCGCGCTAGCCAATCGCGCCACGGAGGCAGTCCTGCTCCACTCTCACCACCATCAGAACATATCTTCAAAGCTATCAGCCCAAAGAAAAAAAACCACCCCACCACCACCGGGTGGGCTCGATCCTCCAACCTTTCGGGTAACAGCCAATCGCGCTAGCCAATTGCGCCAAGGAGACAGTCCCGCTCCACTCTCACCACCATCAGAACAAATCTTCAAAGCTATCAGCACAAAGAAAAAAAGCACCGCACCACCACCGGGTGGGCTCGAACCTCCAACCTTTCGGTTAACAGCCGATCGCGCTAGCCAACTGCGCCATGGAGACTGTCGTGCTCCACTCTCACCACCATCAGAACATATCTTCAATGCTATCAGCGCAAAGAAAAAAGCAACACACCACTCCCGGGAGGGATCGCAATTCCAACCTTTCGGTTAACAGCCGATCGCGCTAGCCAATTGCGCCACGGAGACAGTCCTGCTCTACTCTCACCACCATCAGAACATATCTTCAAAGCTATTAGCCCGAAGAAAAAAAAAGCGCCGCACCACCGCCGGGTGGGCTCGAAACTCCAACCTTTCGGTTAACAGCCGATCACGCTAGCCAATTGCGCCACGGAGACAGTCCTGCTCCACTCTTACCACCATCAGAACATATCTTCAAAGCTATCAGCCCACAGAAAAAAAAGCGCCGCACAACCACCGGGTAGGCTCGAACCTCCGACGTTTTGGTTAACACCGATTGCGCTCGCCAATTGCGCCTTGGAGACAGTCCTGCTCCACTCTCACCACCATCAGAACATATCTTCAAAGCTATCAGCCCAAAGAAAACAAAGCACTTCACCACCACCGGGTGGGCTCGAACCTCCAACTTTTCGGTTAACAGCCGATCACGCTAGCCAATTGCGCCACGGAGACAGTCCTGCTCCACTCTCACCACCATCAGAACATATCTTCAAAGCTATCAGCCCACAGAAAAAAAAGCGCCGCACAACCACCGGGTAGGCTCGAACCTCCGCCTTTTCGGTTAACAGCCGATCGCGCTAGCCAATTGCGCCACGGAGACAGTGCTGCTCCACTCTAACCACCATAAGAACATATCTTCAAAGCTATCAGCCCAAAGAAAAAAAAGCGCCGCACCACCACTGGGTGGGTTCGAACCTCCGACCTTTTGGTTAACAGCCGATCGCGCTAGCCAATTGCGCCACGGAGACAATCCTGCTCCACTCTCACCACCATCAGAACATATCTTCAAAGCTATCAGCCCAAAGAAAAAAAAGCGCCGCACAACCACCGGGTGGGCTCGAACCTCCAACTTTCCGGTTAACAGCCGATCACGCTAGCCAATTGCGCCACGGAGACAGTCCTGCTCCATTCTCACCACCATCAGAACATATCTTCAAAGCTATCAGCCCACAGAAAAAAAGCGCCGCACAACCACCGGGTGGGCTCGAACCTCCAACATTACGGTTAAAAGCCGATCGCGCTAGCCAATTGCCCCACGGAGACAGTCGTGCTCCACTCTCACCATCGTCAGAACATTTCTTCAGAGCTATCACCCCAAAGAAAAAAAAAGCGCCGCACCACCACCGATTGGGCTCGAACCTCCAACCTTTCGGTTAACAGCCGATCGCGCTAGCCAATTGTGCCACGAAGACTGTCCTGCTCCATTCTCACCACCATCAGAACATATCTTCAAAGCTATCAGCCCACAGAAAAAAAAGCGCCGCACAACCACCGGGTAGGCTCGAACCTCCGACTTTTCGGTTAACAGCCGATCGCGCGTGCCAATTGCGCCACGGAGACAGTCCTGCTCCACTCTCACCACCATAAGAACATATCTTCAAAGCTATCAGCCCAAAGAAAAAAAAGCGCCGCACCACCACTGGGTGGGCTCGAACCTCCGACCTTTTGGTTAACAGCCGATCTCGCTATCCAATTGCGCCACGGAGACAATCCTGCTCCACTCTCACCACAATTAGAACATATCTTCAAAGCTATCAGCCCAAAAAAAAGCGCCGCACCACCACCGGGTGGGCTCGAACCTCCAACCTTTCGGTTAACAGCAGATCGCGCTAGCCAATCGCGCCACGGAGACAATCGTGCTCCACTCTCACCACCATCAAAACATATCTTCAAAGCTATCAGCGCAAAGAAAAAAAAGCGCCGCACCGCCCCCGGGTGGGCTCGAACCTCCAACCTTTCGGTTAACAGCCGAACGCGCAAGCCGATTTCGCCATGGAGACACTCCTGCTCCACTCTCACCACCATCACAACATATCTTCAAAGGTATCAGCCCAAAGAAAAAAAAGCGCCGCACCACCACTGGGTGGGCTCGAACCTCCGACTTTTCGGTTAACAGCCGATCGCGCTAGCCAATTGCGCAACGGAGGCAGTCCTGCTCCACTCTCACCACCATCAGAACATATCTTCAAAGCTATCAGCCCAAAGAAAAAAACCACCGTCAAACCACCGGGTGGGCTCGAACCTCCAACCGTTCGGTTAACAGCCAATCGCGCTAGCCAATTGCGCCACGGAGACAGTCCTGCTCCACTCTCACCACCATCAGAACATATCTTCAAAGCTATCAGCACAAAGAAAAAAAGCGCCGCACCACCACCGGGTGGGCTCAAACCTCCAACCTTTCGGTTAACAGCAGATCGCGCAAGCCGATTTCGCCATGGAGACACTCCTGCTCCACTCTCACCACCATCAGAACATATCTTCAAAGGTATCAGCCCAAAGAAAAAAAAGCGCCGCACCACCACTGGGTGGGCTCGAACCTCCGACTTTTCGGTTAACAGCCGATCGCGCTAGCCAATTGCGCCACGGAGGCAGTCCTGCTCCACTCTCACCACCATCAGAACATATCTTCAAAGCTATCAGCCCAAAGAAAAAAAACCACCGCACCACCACCGTGGGGGCTCGAATCTCCAACCTTTCGGTTAACAGCCAATCGCGCTAGCCAATTGCGCCACGGAGACAGTCCTGCTCCACTCTCACAACCATCAGAACATATCTTCAAAGCTATCAGCACAAAGAAAAAAAGCGCCGCACCACCACCGGGTGGGCTCGAACCTCCAACCTTTCGGTTAACAGCCGATCGCGCTAGCCAACTGCGCCATGGAGACAGTCGTGCTCCACTCACACCACCATCAGAACATATCTTCAAAGCTATCACCCCAAAGAAAAAAAAGCGCCGCACCACCACCGGTTGGGCTAGAACCTCCAACCTTTCGGTTAACAGCCGATCGCGCTAGCCAATTGCGCCACGAAGACAGTCCTGATCCACACTCACCACCATCAGAACATATCTTCAAAGCTATTACCGCAAAGAAAAAAGCAACACACCACTCCCGGGAGGGCTCAAAACTCCAACCTTTCGGTTAACAGCCGATCGCGCTAGCCCATTGCGCCACGGAGACAGTCTTGCTCCACTCTCACCACCATCAGAACATATCTTCAAAGCTATCATCACAAAGAAAAAAGCAACACACCACTCCCGGGGGGCTCGAAACTCCAACCTTTCGGTCAACAGCCGATCGCGCAGGCCCATTGCGCCACGGAGACAGTCTTGCTCATCTCTCACCACCATCAGATCATATCATCAAAGCTATCAGCCCAAAGAAAAAAAAGCACCGCACTACCACCGGGTGGGCTCCAACCTCCAACTTTTCGGCTAACAGCCGATCGCGCTGGCCAATTGCGCCACGGAGACAGTCCTGCTCCACTCTCACCACAATTAGAACATATCTTCAAAGCTATCAGCCCAAAGAAAAAAAAGCGCCGCACCACCACCGGGTGGGCTCGAACCTCCAACCTCTCGGTTAACAGCAGATCGCGCTAGCCAATCGCGCCACGGAGACAATCGTGCTCCACTCTCACCACCATCAGAACATATCTTCAAAGCTATCAGTGCAAAGAAAACAAAGCGCCGCACCACCACCGGGTGGGCTCGAACCTCCAACCTTTCGGTTAACAGCCGATCGCGCAAGCCGATTTCGCCATGGAGACACTCCTGCTCCACTCTCACCACCATCAGAACAAATCTTCAAAGGTATCAGCCCAAAGAAAAAAAAGCGCCGCACCACCACTGGGTGGGCTCGAACCTCCGACTTTTCGGTTAACAGCCGATCGCGCTAGCCAATTCCGCCACGGAGACAGTCCTGCTCCACTCTCACCACCGTCAGAACATTTCTTCAGAGCTAGCAGCCCAAAGAAAAAAAAGCCCTGCACCACCACCGGGTGGGCTCGAACCACCAACCTTTCGGTTATCAGCCGATCGCGCTAGCCAATTGTGCCACGAAGACTGTCCTGCTCCACTCTCGCCACCATCAGAACATATCTTCAAAGCTATTACCGCAAAGAAAAAAGCAACACACCACTCCTGGGAGGGCTCGAGACTCCAACCTTTCGGTTAACAGCCGATCGCGCTAGCCCATTGCGCCACGGGGACAGTCTTGCTCCACTCTCACCACCATCAGAACATATCTTCAAAGCTATCAGCGCAAAGAAAAAAGCAACACACCACTTCCGGGAGGGCTCGAAACTGCAACCTTTCGGTCAACAGCCGATCGCGCTAGCCCATTGCGCCACGGAGACAGTCTTGCTCCCTTCTCACCACCATCAGAGCATAACTTCAAAGCTATCAGCCCAAAGAAAAAAAAGCGCTGCACCACCACCGGGCGGGCTCAAACCTCCAACCTTTCGGTTAACAGCCGATCGCGCTAGCCAATTGCGCCACGGAGACAGTCGTGCTCCACTCTCACCACCATCAGAACATATCTTCAAAGCTATCAGCGCAAAGAAAAAAGCAAAACACCACTCCCGGAAGGGCTCGAACCTCCAACTTTTCGGTTAACAGCCGATCGCGCTGGCCAATTGCGCCACGGACAAAGTCCTGCTCCACTCTCACCACCGTCAGACCATTTCTTCAGAGCTATCACCCCAAAGAAAAAAAAAGCGCCGCACCACCACCGGGTGGGCTTGAACCTCCAACCTTTCGGTTAACAGCCGATCGCGCTAGCCAATTGCCCCACGGAGACAGTCGTGCTCCACTCTCACCACCGTCACAACATTTCTTCAGAGCTATCACCCCAAAAAAAAGCGCCGCACCACCACCGGTTGGGCTAGAACCTCCAACCTTTCGGTTAACAGCCGATCGCGCTAGCCAAGTGCGCCACGAAGACAGTCCTGCTCAACACTCACCACCATCAGAACATATCTTCAAAGCTATTACCGCAAAGAAACAAGCAACACACCACTCCCGGGAGGGCTCAAAACTCCAACCTTTCGGTTAACAGCCGATCGCGCTAGCCCATTGCGCCACGGAGACAGTCTTGCTCCACTCTCACCACCATCAGAACATATCTTCAAAGCTATCATCGCAAAGAAAAAAGCAACACACCACTCCCGGGAGGGCTCGAAACTCCAACCTTTCGGTCAACAGCCGATCGCGCAGGCCCATTGCGCCACGGAGACAGTCTTGCTCATCTCTCACCACCATCAGATCATATCATCAAAGCTATCAGCCTAAAGAAAAAAAAGCACCGCACCACCACCGGGTGGGCTCGAACCTCCAACTTTTCAACTAACAGCCGATCGCGCTGGCCAATTGCGCCACGGAGACAGTCCTGCTCCACTCTCACCACAATTAGAACATAACTTCAAAGCTATCAGCCCAAAGAAAAAAAAAGCGCCGCACCACCACCGGGTGGGCTCGAACCTCCAACCTTTCGGTTAACAGCAGATCGCGCTAGCCAATCGCGCCACGGAGACAATCGTGCTCCACTCTCCCCACCATCAGAACATATCTTCAAAGCTATCAGCCCAAAGAAAAAAAAGCGCCGCACCACCACTGGGTGGGTTCGAACCTCCGACCTTTTGGTTAACAGCCGATCGCGCTAGCCAATTGCGCCACGGAGACAATCCTGCTCCACTCTCACCACCATCAGAACATATCTTCAAAGCTATTAGCCCGAAGAAAAAAAAAGCGCCGCACCACCGCCGGGTGGGCTCGAAACTCCAACCTTTCGGTTAACAGCCGATCACGCTAGCCAATTGCGCCACGGAGACAGTCCTGCTCCACTCTTACCACCATCAGAACATATCTTCAAAGCTATCAGCCCACAGAAAAAAAAGCGCCGCACAACCACCGGGTAGGCTCGAACCTCCGACGTTTTGGTTAACACCGATTGCGCTCGCCAATTGCGCCTTGGAGACAGTCCTGCTCCACTCTCACCACCATCAGAACATATCTTCAAAGCTATCAGCCCAAAGAAAACAAAGCACTTCACCACCACCGGGTGGGCTCGAACCTCCAACTTTTCGGTTAACAGCCGATCACGCTAGCCAATTGCGCCACGGAGACAGTCCTGCTCCACTCTCACCACCATCAGAACATATCTTCAAAGCTATCAGCCCACAGAAAAAAAAGCGCCGCACAACCACCGGGTAGGCTCGAACCTCCGCCTTTTCGGTTAACAGCCGATCGCGCTAGCCAATTGCGCCACGGAGACAGTGCTGCTCCACTCTAACCACCATAAGAACATATCTTCAAAGCTATCAGCCCAAAGAAAAAAAAGCGCCGCACCACCACTGGGTGGGTTCGAACCTCCGACCTTTTGGTTAACAGCCGATCGCGCTAGCCAATTGCGCCACGGAGACAATCCTGCTCCACTCTCACCACCATCAGAACATATCTTCAAAGCTATCAGCCCAAAGAAAAAAAAGCGCCGCACAACCACCGGGTGGGCTCGAACCTCCAACTTTCCGGTTAACAGCCGATCACGCTAGCCAATTGCGCCACGGAGACAGTCCTGCTCCATTCTCACCACCATCAGAACATATCTTCAAAGCTATCAGCCCACAGAAAAAAAGCGCCGCACAACCACCGGGTGGGCTCGAACCTCCAACATTACGGTTAAAAGCCGATCGCGCTAGCCAATTGCCCCACGGAGACAGTCGTGCTCCACTCTCACCATCGTCAGAACATTTCTTCAGAGCTATCACCCCAAAGAAAAAAAAAGCGCCGCACCACCACCGATTGGGCTCGAACCTCCAACCTTTCGGTTAACAGCCGATCGCGCTAGCCAATTGTGCCACGAAGACTGTCCTGCTCCATTCTCACCACCATCAGAACATATCTTCAAAGCTATCAGCCCACAGAAAAAAAAGCGCCGCACAACCACCGGGTAGGCTCGAACCTCCGACTTTTCGGTTAACAGCCGATCGCGCGTGCCAATTGCGCCACGGAGACAGTCCTGCTCCACTCTCACCACCATAAGAACATATCTTCAAAGCTATCAGCCCAAAGAAAAAAAAGCGCCGCACCACCACTGGGTGGGCTCGAACCTCCGACCTTTTGGTTAACAGCCGATCTCGCTATCCAATTGCGCCACGGAGACAATCCTGCTCCACTCTCACCACAATTAGAACATATCTTCAAAGCTATCAGCCCAAAAAAAAGCGCCGCACCACCACCGGGTGGGCTCGAACCTCCAACCTTTCGGTTAACAGCAGATCGCGCTAGCCAATCGCGCCACGGAGACAATCGTGCTCCACTCTCACCACCATCAAAACATATCTTCAAAGCTATCAGCGCAAAGAAAAAAAAGCGCCGCACCGCCCCCGGGTGGGCTCGAACCTCCAACCTTTCGGTTAACAGCCGAACGCGCAAGCCGATTTCGCCATGGAGACACTCCTGCTCCACTCTCACCACCATCACAACATATCTTCAAAGGTATCAGCCCAAAGAAAAAAAAGCGCCGCACCACCACTGGGTGGGCTCGAACCTCCGACTTTTCGGTTAACAGCCGATCGCGCTAGCCAATTGCGCAACGGAGGCAGTCCTGCTCCACTCTCACCACCATCAGAACATATCTTCAAAGCTATCAGCCCAAAGAAAAAAACCACCGTCAAACCACCGGGTGGGCTCGAACCTCCAACCGTTCGGTTAACAGCCAATCGCGCTAGCCAATTGCGCCACGGAGACAGTCCTGCTCCACTCTCACCACCATCAGAACATATCTTCAAAGCTATCAGCACAAAGAAAAAAAGCGCCGCACCACCACCGGGTGGGCTCAAACCTCCAACCTTTCGGTTAACAGCAGATCGCGCAAGCCGATTTCGCCATGGAGACACTCCTGCTCCACTCTCACCACCATCAGAACATATCTTCAAAGGTATCAGCCCAAAGAAAAAAAAGCGCCGCACCACCACTGGGTGGGCTCGAACCTCCGACTTTTCGGTTAACAGCCGATCGCGCTAGCCAATTGCGCCACGGAGGCAGTCCTGCTCCACTCTCACCACCATCAGAACATATCTTCAAAGCTATCAGCCCAAAGAAAAAAAACCACCGCACCACCACCGTGGGGGCTCGAATCTCCAACCTTTCGGTTAACAGCCAATCGCGCTAGCCAATTGCGCCACGGAGACAGTCCTGCTCCACTCTCACAACCATCAGAACATATCTTCAAAGCTATCAGCACAAAGAAAAAAAGCGCCGCACCACCACCGGGTGGGCTCGAACCTCCAACCTTTCGGTTAACAGCCGATCGCGCTAGCCAACTGCGCCATGGAGACAGTCGTGCTCCACTCACACCACCATCAGAACATATCTTCAAAGCTATCACCCCAAAGAAAAAAAAGCGCCGCACCACCACCGGTTGGGCTAGAACCTCCAACCTTTCGGTTAACAGCCGATCGCGCTAGCCAATTGCGCCACGAAGACAGTCCTGATCCACACTCACCACCATCAGAACATATCTTCAAAGCTATTACCGCAAAGAAAAAAGCAACACACCACTCCCGGGAGGGCTCAAAACTCCAACCTTTCGGTTAACAGCCGATCGCGCTAGCCCATTGCGCCACGGAGACAGTCTTGCTCCACTCTCACCACCATCAGAACATATCTTCAAAGCTATCATCACAAAGAAAAAAGCAACACACCACTCCCGGGGGGCTCGAAACTCCAACCTTTCGGTCAACAGCCGATCGCGCAGGCCCATTGCGCCACGGAGACAGTCTTGCTCATCTCTCACCACCATCAGATCATATCATCAAAGCTATCAGCCCAAAGAAAAAAAAGCACCGCACTACCACCGGGTGGGCTCCAACCTCCAACTTTTCGGCTAACAGCCGATCGCGCTGGCCAATTGCGCCACGGAGACAGTCCTGCTCCACTCTCACCACAATTAGAACATATCTTCAAAGCTATCAGCCCAAAGAAAAAAAAGCGCCGCACCACCACCGGGTGGGCTCGAACCTCCAACCTCTCGGTTAACAGCAGATCGCGCTAGCCAATCGCGCCACGGAGACAATCGTGCTCCACTCTCACCACCATCAGAACATATCTTCAAAGCTATCAGTGCAAAGAAAACAAAGCGCCGCACCACCACCGGGTGGGCTCGAACCTCCAACCTTTCGGTTAACAGCCGATCGCGCAAGCCGATTTCGCCATGGAGACACTCCTGCTCCACTCTCACCACCATCAGAACAAATCTTCAAAGGTATCAGCCCAAAGAAAAAAAAGCGCCGCACCACCACTGGGTGGGCTCGAACCTCCGACTTTTCGGTTAACAGCCGATCGCGCTAGCCAATTCCGCCACGGAGACAGTCCTGCTCCACTCTCACCACCGTCAGAACATTTCTTCAGAGCTAGCAGCCCAAAGAAAAAAAAGCCCTGCACCACCACCGGGTGGGCTCGAACCACCAACCTTTCGGTTATCAGCCGATCGCGCTAGCCAATTGTGCCACGAAGACTGTCCTGCTCCACTCTCGCCACCATCAGAACATATCTTCAAAGCTATTACCGCAAAGAAAAAAGCAACACACCACTCCTGGGAGGGCTCGAGACTCCAACCTTTCGGTTAACAGCCGATCGCGCTAGCCCATTGCGCCACGGGGACAGTCTTGCTCCACTCTCACCACCATCAGAACATATCTTCAAAGCTATCAGCGCAAAGAAAAAAGCAACACACCACTTCCGGGAGGGCTCGAAACTGCAACCTTTCGGTCAACAGCCGATCGCGCTAGCCCATTGCGCCACGGAGACAGTCTTGCTCCCTTCTCACCACCATCAGAGCATAACTTCAAAGCTATCAGCCCAAAGAAAAAAAAGCGCTGCACCACCACCGGGCGGGCTCAAACCTCCAACCTTTCGGTTAACAGCCGATCGCGCTAGCCAATTGCGCCACGGAGACAGTCGTGCTCCACTCTCACCACCATCAGAACATATCTTCAAAGCTATCAGCGCAAAGAAAAAAGCAAAACACCACTCCCGGAAGGGCTCGAACCTCCAACTTTTCGGTTAACAGCCGATCGCGCTGGCCAATTGCGCCACGGACAAAGTCCTGCTCCACTCTCACCACCGTCAGACCATTTCTTCAGAGCTATCACCCCAAAGAAAAAAAAAGCGCCGCACCACCACCGGGTGGGCTTGAACCTCCAACCTTTCGGTTAACAGCCGATCGCGCTAGCCAATTGCCCCACGGAGACAGTCGTGCTCCACTCTCACCACCGTCACAACATTTCTTCAGAGCTATCACCCCAAAAAAAAGCGCCGCACCACCACCGGTTGGGCTAGAACCTCCAACCTTTCGGTTAACAGCCGATCGCGCTAGCCAAGTGCGCCACGAAGACAGTCCTGCTCAACACTCACCACCATCAGAACATATCTTCAAAGCTATTACCGCAAAGAAACAAGCAACACACCACTCCCGGGAGGGCTCAAAACTCCAACCTTTCGGTTAACAGCCGATCGCGCTAGCCCATTGCGCCACGGAGACAGTCTTGCTCCACTCTCACCACCATCAGAACATATCTTCAAAGCTATCATCGCAAAGAAAAAAGCAACACACCACTCCCGGGAGGGCTCGAAACTCCAACCTTTCGGTCAACAGCCGATCGCGCAGGCCCATTGCGCCACGGAGACAGTCTTGCTCATCTCTCACCACCATCAGATCATATCATCAAAGCTATCAGCCTAAAGAAAAAAAAGCACCGCACCACCACCGGGTGGGCTCGAACCTCCAACTTTTCAACTAACAGCCGATCGCGCTGGCCAATTGCGCCACGGAGACAGTCCTGCTCCACTCTCACCACAATTAGAACATAACTTCAAAGCTATCAGCCCAAAGAAAAAAAAAGCGCCGCACCACCACCGGGTGGGCTCGAACCTCCAACCTTTCGGTTAACAGCAGATCGCGCTAGCCAATCGCGCCACGGAGACAATCGTGCTCCACTCTCCCCACCATCAGAACATATCTTCAAAGCTATCAGCGCAAAGAAAAAAAAGCACCGCACCACCACCTGGTGGGCTCGAACCTCCAACCTATCGGTTAACAGCCGATCGCGCAAGCCGATTTCTCCACGGAGACAGTCCTGCTCCACTCTCACCACCATCAGAACATATCTTCAAAGCTATCAGCCCACAGAAAAAAAAGCGCCGCACAACCACCGGGTAGGCTCGAACCTCCGCCTTTTCGGTTAACAGCCGATCGCGCTAGCCAATTGCGCCACGGAGACAGTGCTGCTCCACTCTAACCACCATAAGAACATATCTTCAAAGCTATCAGCCCAAAGAAAAAAAAGCGCCGCACCACCACTGGGTGGGTTCGAACCTCCGACCTTTTGGTTAACAGCCGATCGCGCTAGCCAATTGCGCCACGGAGACAATCCTGCTCCACTCTCACCACCATCAGAACATATCTTCAAAGCTATCAGCCCAAAGAAAAAAAAGCGCCGCACAACCACCGGGTGGGCTCGAACCTCCAACTTTCCGGTTAACAGCCGATCACGCTAGCCAATTGCGCCACGGAGACAGTCCTGCTCCATTCTCACCACCATCAGAACATATCTTCAAAGCTATCAGCCCACAGAAAAAAAGCGCCGCACAACCACCGGGTGGGCTCGAACCTCCAACATTACGGTTAAAAGCCGATCGCGCTAGCCAATTGCCCCACGGAGACAGTCGTGCTCCACTCTCACCATCGTCAGAACATTTCTTCAGAGCTATCACCCCAAAGAAAAAAAAAGCGCCGCACCACCACCGATTGGGCTCGAACCTCCAACCTTTCGGTTAACAGCCGATCGCGCTAGCCAATTGTACCACGAAGACTGTCCTGCTCCATTCTCACCACCATCAGAACATATCTTCAAAGCTATCAGCCCACAGAAAAAAAAGCGCCGCACAACCACCGGGTAGGCTCGAACCTCCGACTTTTCGGTTAACAGCCGATCGCGCGTGCCAATTGCGCCACGGAGACAGTCCTGCTCCACTCTCACCACCATAAGAACATATCTTCAAAGCTATCAGCCCAAAGAAAAAAAAGCGCCGCACCACCACTGGGTGGGCTCGAACCTCCGACCTTTTGGTTAACAGCCGATCTCGCTATCCAATTGCGCCACGGAGACAATCCTGCTCCACTCTCACCACAATTAGAACATATCTTCAAAGCTATCAGCCCAAAAAAAAGCGCCGCACCACCACCGGGTGGGCTCGAACCTCCAACCTTTCGGTTAACAGCAGATCGCGCTAGCCAATCGCGCCACGGAGACAATCGTGCTCCACTCTCACCACCATCAAAACATATCTTCAAAGCTATCAGCGCAAAGAAAAAAAAGCGCCGCACCGCCCCCGGGTGGGCTCGAACCTCCAACCTTTCGGTTAACAGCCGAACGCGCAAGCCGATTTCGCCATGGAGACACTCCTGCTCCACTCTCACCACCATCACAACATATCTTCAAAGGTATCAGCCCAAAGAAAAAAAAGCGCCGCACCACCACTGGGTGGGCTCGAACCTCCGACTTTTCGGTTAACAGCCGATCGCGCTAGCCAATTGCGCAACGGAGGCAGTCCTGCTCCACTCTCACCACCATCAGAACATATCTTCAAAGCTATCAGCCCAAAGAAAAAAACCACCGTCAAACCACCGGGTGGGCTCGAACCTCCAACCGTTCGGTTAACAGCCAATCGCGCTAGCCAATTGCGCCACGGAGACAGTCCTGCTCCACTCTCACCACCATCAGAACATATCTTCAAAGCTATCAGCACAAAGAAAAAAAGCGCCGCACCACCACCGGGTGGGCTCAAACCTCCAACCTTTCGGTTAACAGCAGATCGCGCAAGCCGATTTCGCCATGGAGACACTCCTGCTCCACTCTCACCACCATCAGAACATATCTTCAAAGGTATCAGCCCAAAGAAAAAAAAGCGCCGCACCACCACTGGGTGGGCTCGAACCTCCGACTTTTCGGTTAACAGCCGATCGCGCTAGCCAATTGCGCCACGGAGGCAGTCCTGCTCCACTCTCACCACCATCAGAACATATCTTCAAAGCTATCAGCCCAAAGAAAAAAAACCACCGCACCACCACCGTGGGGGCTCGAATCTCCAACCTTTCGGTTAACAGCCAATCGCGCTAGCCAATTGCGCCACGGAGACAGTCCTGCTCCACTCTCACAACCATCAGAACATATCTTCAAAGCTATCAGCACAAAGAAAAAAAGCGCCGCACCACCACCGGGTGGGCTCGAACCTCCAACCTTTCGGTTAACAGCCGATCGCGCTAGCCAACTGCGCCATGGAGACAGTCGTGCTCCACTCACACCACCATCAGAACATATCTTCAAAGCTATCACCCCAAAGAAAAAAAAGCGCCGCACCACCACCGGTTGGGCTAGAACCTCCAACCTTTCGGTTAACAGCCGATCGCGCTAGCCAATTGCGCCACGAAGACAGTCCTGATCCACACTCACCACCATCAGAACATATCTTCAAAGCTATTACCGCAAAGAAAAAAGCAACACACCACTCCCGGGAGGGCTCAAAACTCCAACCTTTCGGTTAACAGCCGATCGCGCTAGCCCATTGTGCCACGGAGACAGTCTTGCTCCACTCTCACCACCATCAGAACATATCTTCAAAGCTATCATCACAAAGAAAAAAGCAACACACCACTCCCGGGGGGCTCGAAACTCCAACCTTTCGGTCAACAGCCGATCGCGCAGGCCCATTGCGCCACGGAGACAGTCTTGCTCATCTCTCACCACCATCAGATCATATCATCAAAGCTATCAGCCCAAAGAAAAAAAAGCACCGCACTACCACCGGGTGGGCTCGAACCTCCAACTTTTCGGCTAACAGCCGATCGCGCTGGCCAATTGCGCCACGGAGACAGTCCTGCTCCACTCTCACCACAATTAGAACATATCTTCAAAGCTATCAGCCCAAAGAAAAAAAAGCGCCGCACCACCACCGGGTGGGCTCGAACCTCCAACCTCTCGGTTAACAGCAGATCGCGCTAGCCAATCGCGCCACGGAGACAATCGTGCTCCACTCTCACCACCATCAGAACATATCTTCAAAGCTATCAGTGCAAAGAAAACAAAGCGCCGCACCACCACCGGGTGGGCTCGAACCTCCAACCTTTCGGTTAACAGCCGATCGCGCAAGCCGATTTCGCCATGGAGACACTCCTGCTCCACTCTCACCACCATCAGAACAAATCTTCAAAGGTATCAGCCCAAAGAAAAAAAAGCGCCGCACCACCACTGGGTGGGCTCGAACCTCCGACTTTTCGGTTAACAGCCGATCGCGCTAGCCAATTCCGCCACGGAGACAGTCCTGCTCCACTCTCACCACCGTCAGAACATTTCTTCAGAGCTAGCAGCCCAAAGAAAAAAAAGCCCTGCACCACCACCGGGTGGGCTCGAACCACCAACCTTTCGGTTATCAGCCGATCGCGCTAGCCAATTGTGCCACGAAGACTGTCCTGCTCCACTCTCGCCACCATCAGAACATATCTTCAAAGCTATTACCGCAAAGAAAAAAGCAACACACCACTCCTGGGAGGGCTCGAGACTCCAACCTTTCGGTTAACAGCCGATCGCGCTAGCCCATTGCGCCACGGGGACAGTCTTGCTCCACTCTCACCACCATCAGAACATATCTTCAAAGCTATCAGCGCAAAGAAAAAAGCAACACACCACTTCCGGGAGGGCTCGAAACTGCAACCTTTCGGTCAACAGCCGATCGCGCTAGCCCATTGCGCCACGGAGACAGTCTTGCTCCCTTCTCACCACCATCAGAGCATAACTTCAAAGCTATCAGCCCAAAGAAAAAAAAGCGCTGCACCACCACCGGGCGGGCTCAAACCTCCAACCTTTCGGTTAACAGCCGATCGCGCTAGCCAATTGCGCCACGGAGACAGTCGTGCTCCACTCTCACCACCATCAGAACATATCTTCAAAGCTATCAGCGCAAAGAAAAAAGCAAAACACCACTCCCGGAAGGGCTCGAACCTCCAACTTTTCGGTTAACAGCCGATCGCGCTGGCCAATTGCGCCACGGACAAAGTCCTGCTCCACTCTCACCACCGTCAGACCATTTCTTCAGAGCTATCACCCCAAAGAAAAAAAAAGCGCCGCACCACCACCGGGTGGGCTTGAACCTCCAACCTTTCGGTTAACAGCCGATCGCGCTAGCCAATTGCCCCACGGAGACAGTCGTGCTCCACTCTCACCACCGTCACAACATTTCTTCAGAGCTATCACCCCAAAAAAAAAGCGCCGCACCACCACCGGTTGGGCTAGAACCTCCAACCTTTCGGTTAACAGCCGATCGCGCTAGCCAAGTGCGCCACGAAGACAGTCCTGCTCAACACTCACCACCATCAGAACATATCTTCAAAGCTATTACCGCAAAGAAACAAGCAACACACCACTCCCGGGAGGGCTCAAAACTCCAACCTTTCGGTTAACAGCCGATCGCGCTAGCCCATTGCGCCACGGAGACAGTCTTGCTCCACTCTCACCACCATCAGAACATTTCTTCAAAGCTATCATCGCAAAGAAAAAAGCAACACACCACTCCCGGGAGGGCTCGAAACTCCAACCTTTCGGTCAACAGCCGATCGCGCAGGCCCATTGCGCCACGGAGACAGTCTTGCTCATCTCTCACCACCATCAGATCATATCATCAAAGCTATCAGCCTAAAGAAAAAAAAGCACCGCACCACCACCGGGTGGGCTCGAACCTCCAACTTTTCAACTAACAGCCGATCGCGCTGGCCAATTGCGCCACGGAGACAGTCCTGCTCCACTCTCACCACAATTAGAACATAACTTCAAAGCTATCAGCCCAAAGAAAAAAAAAGCGCCGCACCACCACCGGGTGGGCTCGAACCTCCAACCTTTCGGTTAACAGCAGATCGCGCTAGCCAATCGCGCCACGGAGACAATCGTGCTCCACTCTCCCCACCATCAGAACATATCTTCAAAGCTATCAGCGCAAAGAAAAAAAAGCACCGCACCACCACCTGGTGGGCTCGAACCTCCAACCTATCGGTTAACAGCCGATCGCGCAAGCCGATTTCTCCATGGAGACACTCCTGCTCCACTCTCACCACCATCAGAACATATCTTCAAAGGTATCAGCCCAAAGAAAAAAAGCGCCGCACCACCACTGGGTGGGCTCGAACCTCCGACTTTTCGGTTAACAGCCGATCGCGCTAGCCAATCGCGCCACGGAGGCAGTCCTGCTCCACTCTCACCACCATCAGAACATATCTTCAAAGCTATCAGCCCAAAGAAAAAAAACCACCCCACCACCACCGGGTGGGCTCGATCCTCCAACCTTTCGGGTAACAGCCAATCGCGCTAGCCAATTGCGCCAAGGAGACAGTCCTGCTCCACTCTCACCACCATCAGAACAAATCTTCAAAGCTATCAGCACAAAGAAAAAAAGCACCGCACCACCATCGGGTGGGCTCGAACCTCCAACCTTTCGGTTAACAGCCGATCGCGCTAGCCAACTGCGCCATGGAGACAGTCGTGCTCCACTCTCACCACCATCAGAACATATCTTCAATGCTATCAGCGCAAAGAAAAAAGCAACACACCACTCCCGGGAGGGATCGCAATTCCAACCTTTCGGTTAACAGCCGATCGCGCTAGCCAATTGCGCCACGGAGACAGTCCTGCTCTACTCTCACCACCATCAGAACATATCTTCAAAGCTATTAGCCCGAAGAAAAAAAAAGCGCCGCACCACCGCCGGGTGGGCTCGAAACTCCAACCTTTCGGTTAACAGCCGATCACGCTAGCCAATTGCGCCACGGAGACAGTCCTGCTCCACTCTTACCACCATCAGAACATATCTTCAAAGCTATCAGCCCACAGAAAAAAAAGCGCCGCACAACCACCGGGTAGGCTCGAACCTCCGACGTTTTGGTTAACACCGATTGCGCTCGCCAATTGCGCCTTGGAGACAGTCCTGCTCCACTCTCACCACCATCAGAACATATCTTCAAAGCTATCAGCCCAAAGAAAATAAAGCACTTCACCACCACCGGGTGGGCTCGAACCTCCAACTTTTCGGTTAACAGCCGATCACGCTAGCCAATTGCGCCACGGAGACAGTCCTGCTCCACTCTCACCACCATCAGAACATATCTTCAAAGCTATCAGCCCACAGAAAAAAAAGCGCCGCACAACCACCGGGTAGGCTCGAACCTCCGCCTTTTCGGTTAACAGCCGATCGCGCTAGCCAATTGCCCCACGGAGACAGTCGTGCTCCACTCTCACCATCGTCAGAACATTTCTTCAGAGCTATCACCCCAAAGAAAAAATAGCGCCGCACCACCACCGATTGGGCTCGAACCTCCAACCTTTCGGTTAACAGCCGATCGCGCTAGCCAATTGTGCCACGAAGACTGTCCTGCTCCATTCTCACCACCATCAGAACATATCTTCAAAGCTATCAGCCCACAGAAAAAAAAGCGCCGCACAACCACCGGGTAGGCTCGAACCTCCGACTTTTCGGTTAACAGCCGATCGCGCGTGCCAATTGCGCCACGGAGACAGTCCTGCTCCACTCTCACCACCATAAGAACATATCTTCAAAGCTATCAGCCCAAAGAAAAAAAAGCGCCGCACCACCACTGGGTGGGCTCGAACCTCCGACCTTTTGGTTAACAGCCGATCTCGCTATCCAATTGCGCCATGGAGACAATCCTGCTCCACTCTCACCACAATTAGAACATATCTTCAAAGCTATCAGCCCAAAAAAAGCGCCGCACCACCACCGAGTGGGCTCGAACCTCCAACCTTTCGGTTAACAGCAGATCGCGCTAGCCAATCGCGCCACGGAGACAATCGTGCTCCACTCTCACCACCATCAAAACATATCTTCAAAGCTATCAGCGCAAAGAAAAAAAAGCGCCGCACCGCCACCGGGTGGGCTCGAACCTCCAACCTTTCGGTTAACAGCCGAACGCGCAAGCCGATTTAGCCATGGAGACACTCCTGCTCCACTCTCACCACCATCACAACATATCTTCAAAGGTATCAGCCCAAAGAAAAAAAAGCGCCGCACCACAACTGGGTGGGCTCGAACCTCCGACTTTTCGGTTAACAGCCGATCGCGCTAGCCAATTGCGCAACGGAGGCAGTCCTGCTCCACTCTCACCACCATCAGAACATATCTTCAAAGCTATCAGCCCAAAGAAAAAAACCACCGCACCACCACCGGGTGGGCTCGAACCTCCAACCTTTCGGTTAACAGCCAATCGCGCTAGCCAATTGCGCCACGGAGACAGTCCTGCTCCACTCTCACCACCATCAGAACATATCTTCAAAGCTATCAGCACAAAGAAAAAAAGCGCCGCACCACCACCGGGTGGGCTCAAACCTCCAACCTTTCGGTTAACAGCCGATCGCGCAAGCCGATTTCGCCATGGAGACACTCCTGCTCCACTCTCACCACCATCAGAACATATCTTCAAAGGTATCAGCCCAAAGAAAAAAAAGCGCCGCACCACCACTGGGTGGGCTCGAACCTCCGACTTTTCGGTTAACAGCCGATCGCGCTAGCCAATTGCGCCACGGAGGCAGTCCTGCTCCACTCTCACCACCATCAGAACATATCTTCAAAGCTATCAGCCCAAAGAAAAAAAACCACCGCACCACCACCGTGGGGGCTCGAATCTCCAACCTTTCGGTTAACAGCCAATCGCGCTAGCCAATTGCGCCACGGAGACAGTCCTGCTCCACTCTCACAACCATCAGAACATATCTTCAAAGCTATCAGCACAAAGATAAAAAGCGCCGCACCCCCACCGGGTGGGCTCGAACCTCCAACCTTTCGGTTAACAGCCGATCGCGCTAGCCAACTGCGCCATGGAGACAGTCGTGCTCCACTCACACCACCATCAGAACATATCTTCAAAGCTATCAGCGCAAAGAAAAAAGCGCCGCACCACCACTGGGTGGGCTCGAACCTCCGACTTTTCGGTTAACAGCCGATCGCGCTAGCCAATTGCGCCACGGAGGCAGTCCTGCTCCACTCTCACCACCATCAGAACATATCTTCAAAGCTATCAGCTCAAAGAAAAAACACCACCGCACCACCACCGGGTGGGCTCGAACCTCCAACCTTTCGGTTAACAGCCGATCGCGCAAGCCGATTTCGCCATGGAGACACTCCTGCTCCACTCTCACCACCATCAGAACATATCTTCAAAGGTATCAGCCCAAAGAAAAAAAAGCGCCGCACCACCACTGGGTGGGCTCGAACCTCCGACTTTTCGGTTAACAGCCGATCGCGCTAGCCAATTGCGCCACGGAGGCAGTCCTGCTCCACTCTCACCACCATCAGAACATATCTTCAAAGCTATCAGCCCAAAGAAAAAAAAGCGCCGCACCACCACCGGGTGGGCTCGAACCTCCAACTTTCCGGTTAACAGCCGATCACGCTAGCCAATTGCGCCACGGAGACAGTCCTGCTCCACTCTCACCACCATCAGAACATATCTTCAAAGCTTTCAGCCCACAGAAAAAAAAGCGCCGCACAACCACCGGGTAGGCTCGAACCTCCGACTTTTCGGTTAACAGCCGATCGCGCGTGCCAATTGCGCCACGGAGACAGTCCTGCTCCACTCTCACCACCATAAGAACATATCTTCAAAGCTATCAGCCCAAAGAAAAAAAAGCGCCGCACCACCACTGGGTGGGCTCAAACCTCCGACCTGTTGGTTAACAGCCGATCTCGCTATCCAATTGCGCCACGGAGACAATCCTGCTCCACTCTCACCACAATTAGAACATATCTTCAAAGCTATCAGCCCAAAAAAAAGCGCCGCACCACCACCGGGTGGGCTCGAACCTCCAACCTTTCGGTTAACAGCAGATCGCGCTAGCCAATCGCGCCACGGAGACAATCGTGCTCCACTCTCACCACCATCAGAACATATCTTCAAAGCTATCAGCGCAAAGAAATAAAAGCGCCGCACCACCACCGGGTGGGCTCGAACCTCCAACCTTTCGGTTAACAGCCGAACGCGCAAGCCGATTTCGCCATGGAGACACTCCTGCTCCACTCTCACCACCATCACAACATATCTTCAAAGGTATCAGCCCAAAGAAAAAAAAGCGCCGCACCACCACTGTGTGGGCTCGAACCTCCGACTTTTCGGTTAACAGCCGATCGCGCTAGCCAATTGCGCCACGGAGGCAGTCCTGCTCCACTCTCACCACCATCAGAACATATCTTCAAAGCTATCAGCCCAAAGAAAAAAAAACACCGCACCACCACCGGGTGGGCTCGAACCTCCAACCTTTCGGTTAACAGCCAATCGCGCAAGCCGATTTCGCCATGGAGACACTCCTGCTCCACTCTCACCACCATCAGAACATATCTTCAAAGGTATCAGCCCAAAGAAAAAAAAGCGCCGCACCACCACTGGGTGGGCTCGAACCTCCGACTTTTCGGTTAACAGCCGATCGCGCTAGCCAATTGCGCCACGGAGGCAGTCCTGCTCCACTCTCACCACCATCAGAACATATCTTCAAAGCTATCAGCCCAAAGAAAAAAAACCACCGCACCACCACCAGGGGGGCTCGAACCTCCAACCTTTCGGTTAACAGCCAATCGCGCTAGACAATTGCGCCACGGAGACAGTCCTGCTCCACTCTCACAACCATCAGAACATATCTTCAAAGCTATCAGCACAAAGAAAAAAAGCGCCGCACCACCACCGGGTGGGCTCGAACCTCCAACCTTTCGCTTAACAGCCGATCGCGCTAGCCAACTGCGCCATGGAGACAGTCGTGCTCCACTCACACCACCATCAGAACATATCTTCAAAGCTATCAGCGCAAAGAAAAAAGCAACACACCACTCCCGGGAGGGATCGCAACTCCAACCTTTCGGTTAACAGCCGATCACGCTAGCCAATTGCGCCACGGAGACAGTCCTGCTCCACTCTCACCACCATCAGAACATATCTTCAAAGCTATCAGCCCACAGAAAAAAAAGCGCCGCACAACCACCGGGTAGGCTCGAACCTCCGACGTTTTGGTTAACACCGATTGCGCTCGCCAATTGCGACTTGGAGACAGTCCTGCTCCACTCTCACCACCATCAGAACATATCTTCAAAGCTATCAGCCCAAAGAAAAAAAAGCGCCGCACCACCACCGGGTGGGCTTGAACCTCCAACTTTCCGGTTAACAGCCGATCACGCTAGCCAATTGCGCCACGGAGACAGTCCTGCTCCATTCTCACCACCATCAGAACATATCTTCAAAGCTATCAGCCCACAGAAAAAAAAGCGCCGCACAACCACCGGGTAGGCTCGAACCTCCGACTTTTCGGTTAACAGCCGATCGCGCTAGCCAATTGCGCCACGGAGACAGTCCTGCTCCAATCTAACCACCATAAGAACATATCTTCAAACTATCAGCCCAAAGAAAAAAAAGCGCCGCACCACCACTGGGTGGGTTCGAACCTCCGACCTTTTGTTTAACAGCCGATCGCGCTAGCCAATTGCGCCACGGAGACAATCCTGCTCCACTCTCACCGCCATCAGAACATATCTTCAAAGCTATCAGCCCAAAGAAAAAAAAGCGCCGCACCACCACCGGATGGGCTTGAACCTCCAACTTTCCGGTTAACAGCCGATCACGCTAGCCAATTGCGCCACGGAGACAGTCCTGCTCCATTCTCACCACCATCAGAACATATCTTCAAAGCTATCAGCCCACAGAAAAAAAAAGCGCCGCACAACCACCGGGTAGGCTCGAACCTCCGACTTTTCGGTTAACAGCCGATCGCGCTAGCCAATTGCGCCACGGAGACAGTCCTGCTCCACTCTCACCACCATAAGAACATATCTTCAAAGCTATCAGCCCAAAGAAAAAAAAGCGCCGCACCACCACTGGGTGGGCTCGAACCTCCGACCATTTGGTTAACAGCCGATCGCGCTAGCCAATTGCGCCACGGAGACAATCTTGCTCCACTCTCACCACCATAAGAACATATCTTCAAAGCTATCAGCTCGAAGAAAAAAGCAACACACCACTTCCGGGAGGGCTCGAAACTCCAACCTTTCGGTACACAGCCGATCGCGCTAGCCCATTGCGCCACGGAGACAATCTTGCTCCCTTCTCACCACCATCAGAACATAACTTCAAAGCTATCATCCCAAAGAAAAAAAAGCACCGCGCCACCACCGGGTGGGCTCGAACCTCCAACCTTTCGGTTAACAGCCGATCGCGCTAGCCAATTGCACCACGGAGACAGTCCTGCTCTACTCTCACCACCATCAGAACATATCTTCAAAGCTATCAGCCCAAAGAAAAAAAAGCGCCGCACCACCGCCGGGTGGGCTCGAAACTCCAACCTTTCGGTTAACAGCCGATCGCGCTAGCCAATTGCGCCACAGAGACAGTCCTGCTTCACTCTCACCACCATCAGAACATATCTTCAAAGCTATCAGCCCAAAGAAAAAAAAGCGCCATACCACAACCGGGTGGGCTCGAACCTCCGACCTTTTGGTTAACAGCCGATCGCGCTAGCCAATTGCGCCACGGAGACAATCCTGCTCCACTCTCACCACCATAAGAACATATCTTCAAAGCTATCAGCCCGAAGAAAAAAGCAACACACCACTCCCGGGAGGGCTCGAAACTCCAACTTTTCGGTCAACAGCCGATCGCGCTAGCCAATTGCCCCACGGAGACAGTCGTGCTCCACTCTCACCACCGTCAGAACATTTCTTCAGAGCTATCACCCCAAAGAAAAAAAAGCGCCGCACCACCACCGGTTGGGCTAGAACCTCCAACCTTTCGGTTAACAGCCGATCGCGCTAGCCAATTGCGCAACGAAGACAGTCCTGCTCCACTCTCACCACCATCAGAACATATCTTCAAAGCTATTACAGCAAAGAAAAAAGCAACACACCACTCCCAGGAGGGCTCGAACCTCCAACTTTTCGGTTAACAGCCGATCGCGCTGGCCAATTGCGCCACGGAGAAAGTCCTGCTCAACTCTCACCACAATTAGAATATATCTTCAAAGCTATCACCCCATAGAAAAAAAAGCGCCGCACCACCACTGGGTGGGCTCGAACCTCCGACCTTTTGGTTAACAGCCGATCGCGCTAGCCAATTGCGCCACGGAGACAATCCTGCTCCACTCTCACCACCATAAGAACATATCTTCAAAGCTATCAGCCCGAAGAAAAAAGCAACACACCACTCCCGGGAGGGCTCGAAACTCCAAACTTTCGGTTAACAGCCGATCGCGCGAGCCCATTGCGCCACGGAGACAGTCTTGCTCCACTCTCACCACCATCAGAACATATCTTCAAAGCTATCATCGCAAAGAAAAAAGCAACACACCACTCCCGGGAGGGCTCGAAACGCCAACCTTTCGGTCAACAGCCGATCGCGCTAGCCCATTGCGCCATGGAGACAGTCTTGCTCATCTCTCACCATCATCAGATCATATCATCAAGCCTATCAGCTCAAAGAAAAAAAAGCACCGCACCACCACCGGGTGGGCTCGAACCTCCAACTTTTCGGTTAACAGCCGATCGCGCTGGCCAATTGCGCCACGGAGACAGTCCTGCTCCACTCTCCCCACAATTAGAACATATCTTCAAAGCTATCAGCCCAAAGAAAAAAAAGCGCCGCACCACCACCGGGTGGGCTCGAACCTCCAACCTTTCGGTTAACAGCAGATCGCGCTAGCCAATTGCGCCACGGAGACAATCGTGCTCCACTCTCACCACCACCAGAACATATCTTCAAAGCTATCAGCGCAAAGAAAAAAAAGCGCCGCACCACCACCGGGTGGGCTCGAACCTCCAACCTTTCGGTTAATAGCCGATCGCGCAAGCCAATTTCGCCATGGAGACAGTCCTGCTCCACTCTCACCACCATCAGAACATATCTTCAAAGGTATCAGC
Source organism: Rhipicephalus microplus (assembly GCF_043290135.1). Lineage (NCBI taxonomy): Eukaryota > Metazoa > Arthropoda > Arachnida > Ixodida > Ixodidae > Rhipicephalus > Rhipicephalus microplus. The sequence goes on from NW_027464602.1 coordinate 4,214,555, forward strand.
CCAAAGAAAAAAAAAGCGCCGCACCACCACTGGGTGGGCTCGAACCTCCGACTTTTCGGTTAACAGCCGATCGCGCTAGCCAATTGCGCCACGGAGACAGTCCTGCTCCACTCTCACCACCATCAGAACATATCTTCAAAGCTATCAGCCCAAAGAAAAAAACCACCGCACCACCACCGGGTGGGCTCGAACCTCCAACCTTTCGGTTAACAGGCAATCGCGCTAGCCAATTGCGCCACGGAGACAGTCCTGCTCCACTCTCACCACCATCAGAACATATCTTCAAAGCTATCAGCACAAAGAAAAAAAGCGCCGCACCACCACCGGGTGGGCTCGAACCTCCAACCTTTCGGTTAACAGCCGATCGCGCTAGCCAATTGCGCCACGGAGACAGCCCTGCTTCACTCTCACCACCATAAGAACATATCTTCAAAGCTATCAGCCCAAAGAAAAAAAAGCGCCATACCACCAAAGTGTGGGCTCGAACCTCCGACCTTTTGGTTAACAGCCGATCGCGCTAGCCAATTGCGCCATGGAGACAGTCCTGCTCCACTCTCACCACCATCAGAACATATCTTCAAAGCTATCAGCCCAAAGAAAAAAACCACCGCACCACCACCGGGTGGGCTCGAACCTCCAACCTTTCGGTTAACAGCCGATCGCGCTAGCGAATTGCGCCACGGAGACAGTCCTGCTCCACTCTCACCATTATCATAACATATCTTCAAAGCTATCAGCACAAAGAAAAAAAACGCCGCACCACCACCGCGGGGGATCGAACCTCCAACCTTTCGGTTAACAGCCGATCGCGCTAGCCAACTGCGCCACGGAGACAGCCGTGCTCCACTATCATTATCATCAGAACATATCTTCAAAGCTATCAGCGCAAAGAAAAAAGCAACATACCACTCCCGGGAGGGATCGAAACTCCAACCTTTTGGTTAACAGCCGATCGCGCTAGCCAATTGCGCCACGGAGACAGTCCTGCTCTACTCTCACCACCATCAGAACATTTCTTCAGAGCTATCACCCCAAAGGAAAAAAAAGCGCCGCACCACCACCGGTTGGGCTCGAACCTCCAACCTTTCGGTTAACAGCCGATCGCGCTAGCCAATTGCCCCACGGAGACAGTCGTGCTCCACTCTCACCATCGTCAGAACATTTCTTCAGAGCTGTCACCCCAAAGAAAAAAAAAGCGCCGCACCACCACCGGTTGGGCTCGAACCTCGAACCTTTCGGTTAACAGCCGATCGCGCTAGCCAATTGCGCCACGAAGACAGTCCTGCTCCACTCTCACCACCATCAGAACATATCTTCAAAGCTATTACCGCAAAGAAAAAAGCAAACCACCACTCCCGGGAGGGCTCGAACCTCCAACTTTCCGGTTAACAGCCGATCACGCTAGCCAATTGCGCCACGGAGACAGTCCTGCTCCACTCTCACCACCATTAGAACATAACTTCAAAGCTATCAGCCCACAGAAAAAAAAGCGCCACAACACCACCAGGAGAGCTCCAACCTCCAACTTTTCGGTTAACAGCCGATCGCGCTAGCCAATTGCGCCACGGAGACAGTCCTGCTCCACTCTCACCACCGTCAGAACATTTCTTCAGAGCTATCAGCCCAAAGAAAAAACAAGCGCTGCACCACCACCGGGTGGGCTCGAACCTCCAACCTTACGGTTAACAGCCGATCACGCTAGCCAATTGCCCCACGGAGACTGTCGTGCTCCACTCTCACCACCGTCAGAACATTTCTTCAGAGCTATCACCCCAAAGAAAAAAAAGTTCCGCACCACCACCGGTTGGGCTAGAACCTCCAACCTTTCGGTTAACAGCCTATCGCGCTAGAAAATGGCGCCACGAAGACAGTCCTGCTCCACTCTCACCACCATCAGAACATATCTTCAAAGCTATTACCGCAAAGAAAAAAGCAACACACCACTCCCGGGAGGGCTCAAAACTCCAACCTTTCGGTTAACAGAAGATCGCGCTAGCCCATTGCACCACGGAGACAGTCTTGCTCCACTCTCACCACCATCAGAACATATCTCCAAAGCTATCATCGCAAAGAAAAAAGCAACACACCACTCCCGGGAGGGCTCGAAACTCCAACCTTTTGGTCAACAGCCGATCGCGCTAGCCCATTGCGCCACGGAGACAGTCTTGCTCATCTCTCACCACCATCAGAACATATCATCAAAGCTATCAGCCCAAAGAAAAAAAACCACCGCACTGCCACCGGGTAGGCTCGAACCTCCAACCTTTCGGTTAACAGCCAATCGCGCTAGCGAATTGCGCCACGGAGGCAGTCCTGCTCCACTCTCACCATTATCATAACATATCTTCAAAGCTATCAGCACAAAGAAAAAAAAGCGCCGCACCACCACCGGGTGGGCTCGAACCTCCAACTTTTCGGTTAACAGCCGATCGCGCCAGCCAATTGCCCCACGGAGACAGTCGTGCTCCACTCTCACCACCGTCAGAACATTTCTTCAGAGCTATCACCCCAAAGAAAAAAAAAGCGCCGCACCACCACCGGTTGGGCTAGAACCTCCAACCTTTAGGTTAACAGCCGATCGCGCTAGTCAATTGCGCCACGAAGACAGTCCTGCTCCGTTCTCACCACCATCAGAACATATCTTCAAAGCTATTACCGCAAAGAAAAAAGCAACACACCACTCCCGGGAGGGATCGCAACTCCAACCTTTCGGTTAACAGCCGATCACGCTAGCCAATTGCGCCACGGAGACAGTCCTGCTCCACTCTCACCACCATCAGAACATATCTTCAAAGCTATCAGCCCACAGAAAAAAAAGCGCCGCACAACCACCGGGTAGGCTCGAACCTCCGACGTTTTGGTTAACACCGATTGCGCTCGCCAATTGCGACTTGGAGACAGTCCTGCTCCACTCTCACCACCATCAGAACATATCTTCAAAGCTATCAGCCCAAAGAAAAAAAAGCGCCGCACCACCACCGGGTGGGCTTGAACCTCCAACTTTCCGGTTAACAGCCGATCACGCTAGCCAATTGCGCCACGGAGACAGTCCTGCTCCATTCTCACCACCATCAGAACATATCTTCAAAGCTATCAGCCCACAGAAAAAAAAGCGCCGCACAACCACCGGGTAGGCTCGAACCTCCGACTTTTCGGTTAACAGCCGATCGCGCTAGCCAATTGCGCCACGGAGACAGTCCTGCTCCAATCTAACCACCATAAGAACATATCTTCAAACTATCAGCCCAAAGAAAAAAAAGCGCCGCACCACCACTGGGTGGGTTCGAACCTCCGACCTTTTGTTTAACAGCCGATCGCGCTAGCCAATTGCGCCACGGAGACAATCCTGCTCCACTCTCACCGCCATCAGAACATATCTTCAAAGCTATCAGCCCAAAGAAAAAAAAGCGCCGCACCACCACCGGATGGGCTTGAACCTCCAACTTTCCGGTTAACAGCCGATCACGCTAGCCAATTGCGCCACGGAGACAGTCCTGCTCCATTCTCACCACCATCAGAACATATCTTCAAAGCTATCAGCCCACAGAAAAAAAAAGCGCCGCACAACCACCGGGTAGGCTCGAACCTCCGACTTTTCGGTTAACAGCCGATCGCGCTAGCCAATTGCGCCACGGAGACAGTCCTGCTCCACTCTCACCACCATAAGAACATATCTTCAAAGCTATCAGCCCAAAGAAAAAAAAGCGCCGCACCACCACTGGGTGGGCTCGAACCTCCGACCATTTGGTTAACAGCCGATCGCGCTAGCCAATTGCGCCACGGAGACAATCTTGCTCCACTCTCACCACCATAAGAACATATCTTCAAAGCTATCAGCTCGAAGAAAAAAGCAACACACCACTTCCGGGAGGGCTCGAAACTCCAACCTTTCGGTACACAGCCGATCGCGCTAGCCCATTGCGCCACGGAGACAATCTTGCTCCCTTCTCACCACCATCAGAACATAACTTCAAAGCTATCATCCCAAAGAAAAAAAAGCACCGCGCCACCACCGGGTGGGCTCGAACCTCCAACCTTTCGGTTAACAGCCGATCGCGCTAGCCAATTGCACCACGGAGACAGTCCTGCTCTACTCTCACCACCATCAGAACATATCTTCAAAGCTATCAGCCCAAAGAAAAAAAAGCGCCGCACCACCGCCGGGTGGGCTCGAAACTCCAACCTTTCGGTTAACAGCCGATCGCGCTAGCCAATTGCGCCACAGAGACAGTCCTGCTTCACTCTCACCACCATCAGAACATATCTTCAAAGCTATCAGCCCAAAGAAAAAAAAGCGCCATACCACAACCGGGTGGGCTCGAACCTCCGACCTTTTGGTTAACAGCCGATCGCGCTAGCCAATTGCGCCACGGAGACAATCCTGCTCCACTCTCACCACCATAAGAACATATCTTCAAAGCTATCAGCCCGAAGAAAAAAGCAACACACCACTCCCGGGAGGGCTCGAAACTCCAACTTTTCGGTCAACAGCCGATCGCGCTAGCCAATTGCCCCACGGAGACAGTCGTGCTCCACTCTCACCACCGTCAGAACATTTCTTCAGAGCTATCACCCCAAAGAAAAAAAAGCGCCGCACCACCACCGGTTGGGCTAGAACCTCCAACCTTTCGGTTAACAGCCGATCGCGCTAGCCAATTGCGCAACGAAGACAGTCCTGCTCCACTCTCACCACCATCAGAACATATCTTCAAAGCTATTACAGCAAAGAAAAAAGCAACACACCACTCCCAGGAGGGCTCGAACCTCCAACTTTTCGGTTAACAGCCGATCGCGCTGGCCAATTGCGCCACGGAGAAAGTCCTGCTCAACTCTCACCACAATTAGAATATATCTTCAAAGCTATCACCCCATAGAAAAAAAAGCGCCGCACCACCACTGGGTGGGCTCGAACCTCCGACCTTTTGGTTAACAGCCGATCGCGCTAGCCAATTGCGCCACGGAGACAATCCTGCTCCACTCTCACCACCATAAGAACATATCTTCAAAGCTATCAGCCCGAAGAAAAAAGCAACACACCACTCCCGGGAGGGCTCGAAACTCCAAACTTTCGGTTAACAGCCGATCGCGCGAGCCCATTGCGCCACGGAGACAGTCTTGCTCCACTCTCACCACCATCAGAACATATCTTCAAAGCTATCATCGCAAAGAAAAAAGCAACACACCACTCCCGGGAGGGCTCGAAACGCCAACCTTTCGGTCAACAGCCGATCGCGCTAGCCCATTGCGCCATGGAGACAGTCTTGCTCATCTCTCACCATCATCAGATCATATCATCAAGCCTATCAGCTCAAAGAAAAAAAAGCACCGCACCACCACCGGGTGGGCTCGAACCTCCAACTTTTCGGTTAACAGCCGATCGCGCTGGCCAATTGCGCCACGGAGACAGTCCTGCTCCACTCTCCCCACAATTAGAACATATCTTCAAAGCTATCAGCCCAAAGAAAAAAAAGCGCCGCACCACCACCGGGTGGGCTCGAACCTCCAACCTTTCGGTTAACAGCAGATCGCGCTAGCCAATTGCGCCACGGAGACAATCGTGCTCCACTCTCACCACCACCAGAACATATCTTCAAAGCTATCAGCGCAAAGAAAAAAAAGCGCCGCACCACCACCGGGTGGGCTCGAACCTCCAACCTTTCGGTTAATAGCCGATCGCGCAAGCCAATTTCGCCATGGAGACAGTCCTGCTCCACTCTCACCACCATCAGAACATATCTTCAAAGGTATCAGCCCAAAGAAAAAAAAAGCGCCGCACCACCACTGGGTGGGCTCGAACCTCCGACTTTTCGGTTAACAGCCGATCGCGCTAGCCAATTGCGCCACGGAGACAGTCCTGCTCCACTCTCACCACCATCAGAACATATCTTCAAAGCTATCAGCCCAAAGAAAAAAACCACCGCACCACCACCGGGTGGGCTCGAACCTCCAACCTTTCGGTTAACAGGCAATCGCGCTAGCCAATTGCGCCACGGAGACAGTCCTGCTCCACTCTCACCACCATCAGAACATATCTTCAAAGCTATCAGCACAAAGAAAAAAAGCGCCGCACCACCACCGGGTGGGCTCGAACCTCCAACCTTTCGGTTAACAGCCGATCGCGCTAGCCAATTGCGCCACGGAGACAGCCCTGCTTCACTCTCACCACCATAAGAACATATCTTCAAAGCTATCAGCCCAAAGAAAAAAAAGCGCCATACCACCAAAGTGTGGGCTCGAACCTCCGACCTTTTGGTTAACAGCCGATCGCGCTAGCCAATTGCGCCATGGAGACAGTCCTGCTCCACTCTCACCACCATCAGAACATATCTTCAAAGCTATCAGCCCAAAGAAAAAAACCACCGCACCACCACCGGGTGGGCTCGAACCTCCAACCTTTCGGTTAACAGCCGATCGCGCTAGCGAATTGCGCCACGGAGACAGTCCTGCTCCACTCTCACCATTATCATAACATATCTTCAAAGCTATCAGCACAAAGAAAAAAAACGCCGCACCACCACCGCGGGGGATCGAACCTCCAACCTTTCGGTTAACAGCCGATCGCGCTAGCCAACTGCGCCACGGAGACAGCCGTGCTCCACTATCATTATCATCAGAACATATCTTCAAAGCTATCAGCGCAAAGAAAAAAGCAACATACCACTCCCGGGAGGGATCGAAACTCCAACCTTTTGGTTAACAGCCGATCGCGCTAGCCAATTGCGCCACGGAGACAGTCCTGCTCTACTCTCACCACCATCAGAACATTTCTTCAGAGCTATCACCCCAAAGGAAAAAAAAGCGCCGCACCACCACCGGTTGGGCTCGAACCTCCAACCTTTCGGTTAACAGCCGATCGCGCTAGCCAATTGCCCCACGGAGACAGTCGTGCTCCACTCTCACCATCGTCAGAACATTTCTTCAGAGCTGTCACCCCAAAGAAAAAAAAAGCGCCGCACCACCACCGGTTGGGCTCGAACCTCGAACCTTTCGGTTAACAGCCGATCGCGCTAGCCAATTGCGCCACGAAGACAGTCCTGCTCCACTCTCACCACCATCAGAACATATCTTCAAAGCTATTACCGCAAAGAAAAAAGCAAACCACCACTCCCGGGAGGGCTCGAACCTCCAACTTTCCGGTTAACAGCCGATCACGCTAGCCAATTGCGCCACGGAGACAGTCCTGCTCCACTCTCACCACCATTAGAACATAACTTCAAAGCTATCAGCCCACAGAAAAAAAAGCGCCACAACACCACCAGGAGAGCTCCAACCTCCAACTTTTCGGTTAACAGCCGATCGCGCTAGCCAATTGCGCCACGGAGACAGTCCTGCTCCACTCTCACCACCGTCAGAACATTTCTTCAGAGCTATCAGCCCAAAGAAAAAACAAGCGCTGCACCACCACCGGGTGGGCTCGAACCTCCAACCTTACGGTTAACAGCCGATCACGCTAGCCAATTGCCCCACGGAGACTGTCGTGCTCCACTCTCACCACCGTCAGAACATTTCTTCAGAGCTATCACCCCAAAGAAAAAAAAGTTCCGCACCACCACCGGTTGGGCTAGAACCTCCAACCTTTCGGTTAACAGCCTATCGCGCTAGAAAATGGCGCCACGAAGACAGTCCTGCTCCACTCTCACCACCATCAGAACATATCTTCAAAGCTATTACCGCAAAGAAAAAAGCAACACACCACTCCCGGGAGGGCTCAAAACTCCAACCTTTCGGTTAACAGAAGATCGCGCTAGCCCATTGCACCACGGAGACAGTCTTGCTCCACTCTCACCACCATCAGAACATATCTCCAAAGCTATCATCGCAAAGAAAAAAGCAACACACCACTCCCGGGAGGGCTCGAAACTCCAACCTTTTGGTCAACAGCCGATCGCGCTAGCCCATTGCGCCACGGAGACAGTCTTGCTCATCTCTCACCACCATCAGAACATATCATCAAAGCTATCAGCCCAAAGAAAAAAAACCACCGCACTGCCACCGGGTAGGCTCGAACCTCCAACCTTTCGGTTAACAGCCAATCGCGCTAGCGAATTGCGCCACGGAGGCAGTCCTGCTCCACTCTCACCATTATCATAACATATCTTCAAAGCTATCAGCACAAAGAAAAAAAAGCGCCGCACCACCACCGCGGGGGGTCGAACCTCCAACCTTTCGGTTAACAGCCGATCGCGCTAGCCAACTGCGCCACGGAGACAGCCGTGCTCCACTCTCATTATCATCAGAACATATCTTCAAAGCTATCAGCGCAAAGAAAAAAGCAACATACCACTCCCGGAAGGGATCGAAACTCCAACCTTTTGGTTAACAGCCGATCGCGCTAGCCAATTGCGCCACGGAGACAGTCCTGCTCTACTCTCACCACCATCAGAACATTTCTTCAGAGCTATCACCCCAAAGAAAAAAGAAGCGCCGCACCACCACCGGTTGGGCTCGAACCTCCAACCTTTCGGTTAACAGCCGATCGCGCTAGCCAATTGCCCCACGGAGACAGTCGTGCTCCACTCTCACCATCGTCAGAACATTTCTTCAGAGCTATCACCCCAAAGAAAAAAAAAGCGCCGCACCACTCCCGGGAGGGCTCGAACCTCCAACCTTTCGGTTAACAGCCGATCGCGCTAGCCAATCGCGCCACGAAGACAGTCCTGCTCCACTCTCACCACCATCAGAACATATCTTCAAAGCTATTACCGCAAAGAGAAAAAAGCGCCACACCACCACCAGGAGAGCTCGAACCTCCAACTTTTCGGTTAACAGCCGATCGCGCTAGCCAGTTGCGCCACGGAGACAGTCCTGCTCCACTCTCACCACCGTCAGAACATTTCTTCAGAGCTATCAGCCCAAAGAAAATACAAGCGCTGCACCACCACCGGGTGGGATCGAACCTCCAACCTTTCGGTTAACAGCCGATCGCGCTAGCCAACTGCGCCACGGAGACAGCTGTGCTCCACTCTCATTATCATCAGAACATATCTTCAAAGCTATCAGCGCAAAGAAAAAAGCAACATACCACTCCCGGGAGGGATCGAAACTCCAACCTTTTGGTTAACAGCCGATCGCGCTAGCCAATTGCGCCACGGAGACAGTCCTGCTCTACTCTTACCACCATCAGAACATTTCTTCAGAGCTATCACCCCAAAGAAAAAAAAAGCGCCGCACCACCACCGGTTGGGCTCGAACCTCCAACCTTTCGGTTAACAGCCGATCGCGCTAGTCAATTGCGCCACGAAGACTGTCCTGCTCCACTCTCACCACCATCAGAACATATCTTCAAAGATATTACCGCAAAGAAAAAAGCAACACACCACTCCTGGGAGGGCTCGAGACTCCAACCTTTCGGTTAACAGCCGAACGCGCTAGCCCATTGCGCCACGGAGGCAGTCTTGCTCCACTCTCACCATCATCAAAACATATCTTCAAAGCTATCAGCGCAAAGAAAAAAGCAACACACCACTCCCGGGAGGGCTCGAAACTCCAACCTTTCGGTCAACAGCCGATCGCGCTAGCCCATTGCGCCACGGAGACAGTCTTGCTCCCTTCTCACCACCATCAGAACATATCTTCAAAGCTATCAGCGCAAAGAAAAAAGCAAAGTACCACTCCCGGGAGGGCTCGAACCTCCAACTTTTCGGTTAACAGCCGATCGCGCTGGCCAATTGCGCCACGGAGAAAGTCCTGCTCAAATTTCACCACAATTAGAACATATCTTGAAAGCTATCAGCCCAAAGAAAAAAAAAGCGCCGCACCACCACCGGGTGGGCTCGAACCTCCAACTTTTCGGTTAACAGCCAATCGCGCTAGCCAATTGCGCCATGGGGACCGTCCTGCTCCACTCTCACCACCGTCAGACCATTTCTTCAGAGCTATCACCCAAAGAAAAAAAAGCGCCGCACCACCACCGGGTGGGCTCGAACCTCCAACCTTTCGGTTAACAGCCGATCGCGCTAGCCAATTGCCCCACGGAGACAATCGTGCTCCACTCTCACCACCGTCAGAACATTTCTTCAGAGCTATCACCCCAAAGAAAAAAAAAGCGCCGCACCACCACCGGTTGGGCTAGAACCTCCAACCTTTCGGCTAACAGCCGATCGCGCTAGCGAATTGTGCCACGAAGACAGTCCTGCTCCACTCTCACCACCATCAGAACATATCTTCAAAGCTATTACCGCAAAGAAAAAAGCAACACACCACTCCCGGGAGGGCTCAAAACTCCAACCTTTCGGTTAACAGCCAATCGAGCTAGCCCAATGCGCCACGGAGACAGTCTTGCTCCACTCTCACCACCATCAGAACATATCTTCAAAGCTATCATCGCAAAGAAAAAAGCAACACAGCACTCCCGGGAGGGCTCGAAACTCCAACCTTTCGGTCAACAGCCGATCGCGCTAGCCCATTGCGCCACGGAGACAGTCTTGTTCATCTCTAACCACCATCAGAACATATCATCAAAGCTATCAGCCCAAAGAAAAAAAAAGCACCGCACCACCAACGGGTGGGCTCGAACCTCCAACTTTTCGGTTAACAGCCGATCGCGCTGGCCAATTTCGCCACGGAGACAGTCCTGCTCCACTCTCACCACAATTAGAACATATCTTCAAAGCTATCAGCCCAAAGAAAAAAAAGCGCCGCACCACCACTTGTGGGCTCGAACCTCCAACCTTTCGGTTAACAGCAGATCGCGCTAGCCAATTGCGCCACGGAGACAATCGTGCTCCACTCTCACCACCATCAAAACATATCTTCAAAGCTATCACGCAAAGAAAAAAAAAGCGCCGCACCACCAACGGGTGGGCTCGAACCTCCAACTTTTCGGTTAACAGCCGATCGCGCTGGCCAATTGCGCCACGGAGACAGTCCTGCTCCACTCTCACCACAATTAGAACGTATCTTCAAAGCTATCAGCCCAAAGAAAAAAAAGCGCCGCACCACCACTTGTGGGCTCGAACCTCCAACCTTTCGCTTAACAGCAGATCGCGCTAGCCAATTGCGCCACGGAGACAATCGTGCTCCACTCTCACCACCATCAGAACATATCTTCAAAGCTATCAGCGCAAAGAAAAAAGCAAAGCACCACTCCCGGAAGGGCTCGAACCTCCAACTTTTCGGTTAACAGCCGATCGCGCTGGCCAATTGCGCCACGGACAAAGTCCTGCTCCACTCTCACCACCGTCAGACCATTTCTTCACAGCTATCACCCCAAAGAAAAAAAAGCGCCGCACCACCACCGGGTGGGCTCGAACCTCCAACCTTTCGGTTAACAGCCGATCGCGCTAGCCAATTGCCCCACGGAGACAGTCGTGCTCCACTCTCACCACCGTCAGAACATTTCTTCAGAGCTATCACCCCAAAGAAAAAAAAAGCGCCGCACCACCACCGGTTGGGCTAGAACCTCCAACCTTTCGGTTAACAGCCGATCGCGCTAGCCAATTGCGCCACGAAGACAGTCCTGATCCACACTCACCACCATCAGAACATATCTTCAAAGCTATCATCGCAAAGAAAAAAGCAACACACCACTCCCGGGGGGCTCGAAACTCCAACCTTTCGGTCAACAGCCGATCGCGCAGGCCCATTGCGCCACGGAGACAGTCTTGCTCATCTCTCACCACCATCAGATCATATCATCAAAGCTATTAGCCCAAAGAAAAAAAAGCACCGCACTACCACCGGGTGGGCTCGAACCTCCAACTTTTCGGCTAACAGCCGATCGCGCTGGCCAATTGCGCCACGGAGACAGTCCTGCTCCACTCTCACCACAATTAGAACATATCTTCAAAGCTATCAGCCCAAAGAAAAAAAAGCGCCGCACCACCACCGGGTGGGCTCGAACCTCCAACCTCTCGGTTAACAGCAGATCGCGCTAGCCAATCGCGCCACGGAGACAATCGTGCTCCACTTTCACCACCATCAGAACATATCTTCAAAGCTATCAGTGCAAAGAAAACAAAGCGCCGCACCACCACCGGGTGGGCTCGAACCTCCAACCTTTCGGTTAACAGCCGATCGCGCAAGCCGATTTCGCCATGGAGACACTCCTGCTCCACTCTCACCACCATCAGAACAAATCTTCAAAGGTATCAGCCCAAAGAAAAAAAAGCGCCGCACCACCACTGGGTGGGCTCGAACCTCCGACTTTTCGGTTAACAGCCGATCGCGCTAGCCAATTCCGCCACGGAGACAGTCCTGCTCCACTCTCACCACCGTCAGAACATTTCTTCAGAGCTAGCAGCCCAAAGAAAAAAAAAGCCCTGCACCACCACCGGGTGGGCTCTAACCTCCAACATTACGGTTAACAGCCGATCGCGCTAGCCAATTGCCCCACGGAGACAGTCGTGCTCCACTCTCACCATCGTCAGAACATTTATTCAGAGCTATCACCCCAAAGAAAAAAAAAAGCGCCGCACCACCACCGATTGGGCTCGAACCTCCAACCTTTCGGTTAACAGCCGATCGCGCTAGCCAATTGTGCCACGAAGACTGTCCTGCTCCACTCTCGCCACCATCAGAACATATCTTCAAAGCTATTACCGCAAAGAAAAAAGCAACACACACCTCCTGGGAGGGCTCGAGACTCCAACCTTTCGGTTAACAGCCGATCGCGCTAGCCCATTGCGCCACGGGGACAGTCTTGCTCCACTCTCACCACCATCAGAACATATCTTCAAAGCTATCAGCGCAAAGCAAAAAGCAACACACCACTTCCGGGAGGGCTCGAAACTCCAACCTTTCGGTCAACAGCCGATCGCGCTAGCCCATTGCGCCACGGAGACAGTCTTGCTCCCTTCTCACCACCATCAGAACATAACTTCAAAGCTATCAGCCCAAAGAAAAAAAAAGCGCTGCACCACCACCGGGTGGGCTCAAACCTCCAACCTTTCGGTTAACAGCCGATCGCGCTAGCCAATTGCGCCACGGAGACAGTCGTGCTCCACTCTCACCACCATCAGAACATATCTTCAAAGCTATCAGCGCAAAGAAAAAAGCAAAACACCACTCCCGGAAGGGCTCGAACCTCCAACTTTTCGGTTAACAGCCGATCGCGCTGGCCAATTGCGCCACGGACAAAGTCCTGCTCCACTCTCACCACCGTCAGACCATTTCTTCAGAGCTATCACCCCAAAGAAAAAAAAAGCGCCGCACCACCACCGGTTGGGCTAGAACCTCCAACCTTTCGGTTAACAGCCGATCGCGCTAGCCAATTGCGCAACGAAGACAGTCCTGCTCCACTCTCACCACCATCAGAACATATCTTCAAAGCTATTACAGCAAAGAAAAAAGCAACACACCACTCCCAGGAGGGCTCGAACCTCCAACTTTTCGGTTAACAGCCGATCGCGCTGGCCAATTGCGCCACGGAGAAAGTCCTGCTCAACTCTCACCACAATTAGAATATATCTTCAAAGCTATCACCCCATAGAAAAAAAGCGCCGCACCACCACTGGGTGGGCTCGAACCTCCGACCTTTTGGTTAACAGCCGATCGCGCTAGCCAATTGCGCCACGGAGACAATCCTGCTCCACTCTCACCACCATAAGAACATATCTTCAAAGCTATCAGCCCGAAGAAAAAAGCAACACACCACTTCCGGGAGGGCTCGAAACTCCAACCTTTTGGTACACAGCCGATCGCGCTAGCCCATTGCGCCACGGAGACAATCTTGCTCCCTTCTCACCACCATCAGAACATAACTTCAAAGCTATCATCCCAAAGAAAAAAAAGCACCGCGCCACCACCGGGTGGGCTCGAACCTCCAACCTTTCGGTTAACAGCCGATCGCGCTAGCCAATTGCACCACGGAGACAGTCCTGCTCTACTCTCACCACCATCAGAACATATCTTCAAAGCTATCAGCCCAAAGAAAAAAAAGCGCCGCACCACCGCCGGGTGGGCTCGAAACTCCAACCTTTCGGTTAACAGCCGATCGCTCTAGCCAATTGCGCCACAGAGACAGTCCTGCTTCACACTCACCACCATCAGAACATATCTTCAAAGCTATCAGCCCAAAGAAAAAAAAGCGCCATACCACAACCGGGTGGGCTCGAACCTCCGACCTTTTGGTTAACAGCCGATCGCGCTAGCCAATTGCGCCACGGAGACAATCCTGCTCCACTCTCACCACCATAAGAACATATCTTCAAAGCTATCAGCCCGAAGAAAAAAGCAACACACCACTCCCGGGAGGGCTCGAAACTCCAACTTTTCGGTCAACAGCCGATCGCGCTAGCCAATTGCCCCACGGAGACAGTCGTGCTCCACTCTCACCACCGTCAGAACATTTCTTCAGAGCTATCACCCCAAAGAAAAAAAAGCGCCGCACCACCACCGGTTGGGCTAGAACCTCCAACCTTTCGGTTAACAGCCGATCGCGCTAGCCAATTGCGCAACGAAGACAGTCCTGCTCCACTCTCACCACCATCAGAACATATCTTCAAAGCTATTACAGCAAAGAAAAAAGCAACACACCACTCCCAGGAGGGCTCGAACCTCCAACTTTTCGGTTAACAGCCGATCGCGCTGGCCAATTGCGCCACGGAGAAAGTCCTGCTCAACTCTCACCACAATTAGAATATATCTTCAAAGCTATCACCCCATAGAAAAAAAAGCGCCGCACCACCACTGGGTGGGCTCGAACCTCCGACCTTTTGGTTAACAGCCGATCGCGCTAGCCAATTGCGCCACGGAGACAATCCTGCTCCACTCTCACCACCATAAGAACATATCTTCAAAGCTATCAGCCCGAAGAAAAAAGCAACACACCACTCCCGGGAGGGCTCGAAACTCCAAACTTTCGGTTAACAGCCGATCGCGCGAGCCCATTGCGCCACGGAGACAGTCTTGCTCCACTCTCACCACCATCAGAACATATCTTCAAAGCTATCATCGCAAAGAAAAAAGCAACACACCACTCCCGGGAGGGCTCGAAACGCCAACCTTTCGGTCAACAGCCGATCGCGCTAGCCCATTGCGCCATGGAGACAGTCTTGCTCATCTCTCACCACCATCAGATCATATCATCAAGCCTATCAGCTCAAAGAAAAAAAAGCACCGCACCACCACCGGGTGGGCTCGAACCTCCAACTTTTCGGTTAACAGCCGATCGCGCTGGCCAATTGCGCCACGGAGACAGTCCTGCTCCACTCTCCCCACAATTAGAACATATCTTCAAAGCTATCAGCCCAAAGAAAAAAAAGCGCCGCACCACCACCGGGTGGGCTCGAACCTCCAACCTTTCGGTTAACAGCAGATCGCGCTAGCCAATTGCGCCACGGAGACAATCGTGCTCCACTCTCACCACCACCAGAACATATCTTCAAAGCTATCAGCGCAAAGAAAAAAAAGCGCCGCACCACCACCGGGTGGGCTCGAACCTCCAACCTTTCGGTTAATAGCCGATCGCGCAAGCCAATTTCGCCATGGAGACAGTCCTGCTCCACTCTCACCACCATCAGAACATATCTTCAAAGGTATCAGCCCAAAGAAAAAAAAAGCGCCGCACCACCACTGGGTGGGCTCGAACCTCCGACTTTTCGGTTAACAGCCGATCGCGCTAGCCAATTGCGCCACGGAGACAGTCCTGCTCCACTCTCACCACCATCAGAACATATCTTCAAAGCTATCAGCCCAAAGAAAAAAACCACCGCACCACCACCGGGTGGGCTCGAACCTCCAACCTTTCGGTTAACAGGCAATCGCGCTAGCCAATTGCGCCACGGAGACAGTCCTGCTCCACTCTCACCACCATCAGAACATATCTTCAAAGCTATCAGCACAAAGAAAAAAAGCGCCGCACCACCACCGGGTGGGCTCGAACCTCCAACCTTTCGGTTAACAGCCGATCGCGCTAGCCAATTGCGCCACGGAGACAGCCCTGCTTCACTCTCACCACCATAAGAACATATCTTCAAAGCTATAAGCCCAAAGAAAAAAAAGCGCCATACCACCACAGGGTGGGCTCGAACCTCCGACCTTTTGGTTAACAGCCGATCGCGCTAGCCAATTGCGCCATGGAGACAGTCCTGCTCCACTCTCACCACCATCAGAACATATCTTCAAAGCTATCAGCCCAAAGAAAAAAACCACCGCACCACCACCGGGTGGGCTCGAACCTCCAACCTTTCGGTTAACAGCCGATCGCGCTAGCGAATTGCGCCACGGAGACAGTCCTGCTCCACTCTCACCATTATCATAACATATCTTCAAAGCTATCAGCACAAAGAAAAAAAAGCGCCGCACCACCACCGCGGGGGATCGAACCTCCAACCTTTCGGTTAACAGCCGACCGCGCTAGCCAACTGCGCCACGGAGACAGCCGTGCTCCACTATCATTATCATCAGAACATATCTTCAAAGCTATCAGCGCAAAGAAAAAAGCAACATACCACTCCCGGGAGGGATCGAAACTCCAACCTTTTGGTTAACAGCCGATCGCGCTAGCCAATTGCGCCACGGAGACAGTCCTGCTCTACTCTCACCACCATCAGAACATTTCTTCAGAGCTATCACCCCAAAGGAAAAAAAAGCGCCGCACCACCACCGGTTGGGCTCGAACCTCCAACCTTTCGGTTAACAGCCGATCGCGCTAGCCAATTGCCCCACGGAGACAGTCGTGCTCCACTCTCACCATCGTCAGAACATTTCTTCAGAGCTGTCACCCCAAAGAAAAAAAAGCGCCGCACCACCACCGGTTGGGCTCGAACCTCCAACCTTTCGGTTAACAGCCGATCGCGCTAGCCAATTGCGCCACGAAGACAGTCCTGCTCCACTCTCACCACCATCAGAACATATCTTCAAAGCTATTACCGCAAAGAAAAAAGCAAACCACCACTCCCGGGAGGGCTCGAACCTCCAACTTTCCGGTTAACAGCCGATCACGCTAGCCAATTGCGCCACGGAGACAGTCCTGCTCCACTCTCACCACCATTAGAACATAACTTCAAAGCTATCAGCCCACAGAAAAAAAAGCGCCACAACACCACCAGGAGAGCTCCAACCTCCAACTTTTCGGTTAACAGCCGATCGCGCTAGCCAATTGCGCCACGGAGACAGTCCTGCTCCACTCTCACCACCATCAGAACATATCTTCAAAGCTATTACCGCAAAGAAAAAAAAGCGCCACACCACCACCAGGAGAGCTCGAACCTCCAACTTTTCGGTTAACAGCCGATCGCGCTAGCCAGTTGCGCCACGGAGACAGTCCTGCTCCACTCTCACCACCATCAGAACATTTCTTCAGAGCTATCACCCCAAAGAAAAAAGAAGCGCCGCACCACCACCGGTTGGGCTCGAACCTCCAACCTTTCGGTTAACAGCCGATCGCGCTAGCCAATTGCCCCACGGAGACAGTCGTGCTCCACTCTCACCATCGTCAGAACATTTCTTCAGAGCTATCACCCCAAAGAAAAAAAAAGCGCCGCACCACTCCCGGGAGGGCTCGAACCTCCAACCTTTCGGTTAACAGCCGATCGCGCTAGCCAATCGCGCCACGAAGACAGTCCTGCTCCACTCTCACCACCATCAGAACATATCTTCAAAGCTATTACCGCAAAGAAAAAAAAGCGCCACACCACCACCAGGAGAGCTCGAACCTCCAACTTTTCGGTTAACAGCCGATCGCGCTAGCCAGTTGCGCCACGGAGACAGTCCTGCTCCACTCTCACCACCGTCAGAACATTTCTTCAGAGCTATCAGCCCAAAGAAAATACAAGCGCTGCACCACCACCGGGTGGGATCGAACCTCCAACCTTTCGGTTAACAGCCGATCGCGCTAGCCAACTGCGCCACGGAGACAGCTGTGCTCCACTCTCATTATCATCAGAACATATCTTCAAAGCTATCAGCGCAAAGAAAAAAGCAACATACCACTCCCGGGAGGGATCGAAACTCCAACCTTTTGGTTAACAGCCGATCGCGCTAGCCAATTGCGCCACGGAGACAGTCCTGCTCTACTCTTACCACCATCAGAACATTTCTTCAGAGCTATCACCCCAAAGAAAAAAAAAGCGCCGCACCACCACCGGTTGGGCTCGAACCTCCAACCTTTCGGTTAACAGCCGATCGCGCTAGTCAATTGCGCCACGAAGACTGTCCTGCTCCACTCTCACCACCATCAGAACATATCTTCAAAGATATTACCGCAAAGAAAAAAGCAACACACCACTCCTGGGAGGGCTCGAGACTCCAACCTTTCGGTTAACAGCCGAACGCGCTAGCCCATTGCGCCACGGAGGCAGTCTTGCTCCACTCTCACCATCATCAAAACATATCTTCAAAGCTATCAGCGCAAAGAAAAAAGCAACACACCACTCCCGGGAGGGCTCGAAACTCCAACCTTTCGGTCAACAGCCGATCGCGCTAGCCCATTGCGCCACGGAGACAGTCTTGCTCCCTTCTCACCACCATCAGAACATATCTTCAAAGCTATCAGCGCAAAGAAAAAAGCAAAGTACCACTCCCGGGAGGGCTCGAACCTCCAACTTTTCGGTTAACAGCCGATCGCGCTGGCCAATTGCGCCACGGAGAAAGTCCTGCTCAAATTTCACCACAATTAGAACATATCTTCAAAGCTATCAACCCAAAGAAAAAAAAAGCGCCGCACCACCACCGGGTGGGCTCGAACCTCCAACTTTTCGGTTAACAGCCAATCGCGCTAGCCAATTGCGCCATGGGGACCGTCCTGCTCCACTCTCACCACCGTCAGACCATTTCTTCAGAGCTATCACCCCAAAGAAAAAAAAAGCGCCGCACCACCACCGGGTGGGCTCGAACCTCCAACCTTTCGGTTAACAGCCGATCGCGCTAGCCAATTGCCCCACGGAGACAATCGTGCTCCACTCTCACCACCGTCAGAACATTTCTTCAGAGCTATCACCCCAAAGAAAAAAAAAGCGCCGCACCACCACCGGTTGGGCTAGAACCTCCAACCTTTCGGCTAACAGCCGATCGCGCTAGCCAATTGTGCCACGAAGACAGTCCTGCTCCACTCTCACCACCATCAGAACATATCTTCAAAGCTATTACCGCAAAGAAAAAAGCAACACACCACTCCCGGGAGGGCTCAAAACTCCAACCTTTCGGTTAACAGCCAATCGAGCTAGCCCAATGCGCCACGGAGACAGTCTTGCTCCACTCTCACCACCATCAGAACATATCTTCAAAGCTATCATCGCAAAGAAAAAAGCAACACAGCACTCCCGGGAGGGCTCGAAACTCCAACCTTTCGGTCAACAGCCGATCGCGCTAGCCCATTGCGCCACGGAGACAGTCTTGTTCATCTCTAACCACCATCAGAACATATCATCAAAGCTATCAGCCCAAAGAAAAAAAAAGCACCGCACCACCAACGGGTGGGCTCGAACCTCCAACTTTTCGGTTAACAGCCGATCGCGCTGGCCAATTTCGCCACGGAGACAGTCCTGCTCCACTCTCACCACAATTAGAACATATCTTCAAAGCTATCAGCCCAAAGAAAAAAAAGCGCCGCACCACCACTTGTGGGCTCGAACCTCCAACCTTTCGGTTAACAGCAGATCGCGCTAGCCAATTGCGCCACGGAGACAATCGTGCTCCACTCTCACCACCATCAAAACATATCTTCAAAGCTATCAGCGCAAAGAAAAAAAAAGCGCCGCACCACCAACGGGTGGGCTCGAACCTCCAACTTTTCGGTTAACAGCCGATCGCGCTGGCCAATTGCGCCACGGAGACAGTCCTGCTCCACTCTCACCACCATCAGAACATATCTTCAAAGCTATCAGCACAAAGAAAAAAAGCACCGCACCACCACCGGGTGGGCTCGAACCTCCAACCTTTCGGTTAACAGCCGATCGCGCTAGCCAACTGCGCCATGGAGACAGTCCTGATCCACTCTCACCACCATCAGAACATATCTTCAAAGCTATCAGCACAAAGAAAAAAAGCACCGCACCACCACCGGGTGGGCTCGAACCTCCAACCTTTCGGTTAACAGCCGATCGCGCTAGCCAACTGCGCCATGGAGACAGTCGTGCTCCACTCTCACCACCATCAGAACATATCTTCAATGCTATCAGCGCAAAGAAAAAAGCAACACACCACTCCCGGGAGGGATCGCAATTCCAACCTTTCGGTTAACAGCCGATCGCGCTAGCCAATTGCGCCACGGAGACAGTCCTGCTCTACTCTCACCACCATCAGAACATATCTTCAAAGCTATTAGCCCGAAGAAAAAAAAAGCGCCGCACCACCGCCGGGTGGGCTCGAAACTCTAACCTTTCGGTTAACAGCCGATCACGCTAGCCAATTGCGCCACGGAGACAGTCCTGCTCCACTCTCACCACCATCAGAACATATCTTCAAAGCTATCAGCCCACAGAAAAAAAAGCGCCGCACAACCACCGGGTAGGCTCGAACCTCCGACGTTTTGGTTAACACCGATTGCGCTCGCCAATTGCGCATTGGAGACAGTCCTGCTCCACTCTCACCACCATCAGAACATATATTCAAAGCTATCAGCCCAAAGAAAAAAAAGCACTTCACCACCACCGGGTGGGCTCGAACCTCCAACTTTTCGGTTAACAGCCGATCACGCTAGCCAACTGCGCCACGGAGACAGTCCTGCTCCACTCTCACCACCATCAGAACATATCTTCAAAGCTATCAGCCCACAGAAAAAAAAGCGCCGCACAACCACCGGGAAGGCTCGAACCTCCGCCTTTTCGGTTAACAGCCGATCGCGCTAGCCAATTGCGCCACGGAGACAGTCCTGCTCCACTCTAACCACCATAAGAACATATCTTCAAAGCTATCAGCACAAAGAAAAAAAAGCGCCGCACCACCACTGGGTGGGTTCGAACCTCCGACCTTTTGGTTAACAGCCGATCGCGCTAGCCAATTGCGCCACGGAGACAATCCTGCTCCAATCTCACCACCATCAGAACATATCTTCAAAGCTATCAGCCCAAAGAAAAAAAAGCGCCGCACCACCACCGGGTGGGCTCGAACCTCCAACTTTCCGGTTAACAGCCGATCACGCTAGCCAATTGCGCCACGGAGACAGTCCTGCTCCATTCTCACCACCATCAGAACATATCTTCAAAGCTATCAGCCCACAGAAAAAAAGCGCCGCACAACCACTGGGTGGGCTCGAACCTCCAACATTACGGTTAACAGCCGATCGCGCTAGCCAATTGCCCCACGGAGACAGTCGTGCTCCACTCTCACCATCGTCAGAACATTTCTTCAGAGCTATCACCCCAAAGAAAAAAAAGCACCGCACCACCACCGATTGGGCTCGAACCTCCAACCTTTCGGTTAACAGCCGATCGCGCTAGCCAATTGTGCCACGAAGACTGTCCTGCTCCATTCTCACCACCATCAGAACATATCTTCAAAGCTATTACCGCAAAGAAAACAGCAACACACCACTCCTGGGAGGGCTCGAGACTCCAACCTTTCGGTTAACAGCCGATCGCGCTAGCCCATTGCGCCACGGGGACAGTCTTGCTCCACTCTCACCACCATCAGAACATATCTTCAAAGCTATCAGCGCAAAGAAAAAAGCAACACACCACTTCCGGGAGGGCTCGAAACTCCAACCTTTCGGTCAACAGCCGATCGCGCTAGCCCATTGCGCCACGGAGACAGTCTTGCTCCCTTCTCACCACCATCAGAACATAACTTCAAAGCTATCAGCCCAAAGAAAAAAAAAAGCACTGCACCACCACCGGGTGGGCTCAAACCTCCAACCTTTCGGTAAACAGCCGATCGCGCTAGCCAATTGCGCCACGGAGACAGTCGTGCTCCACTCTCACCACCATCAGAACATATCTTCAAAGCTATCAGTGCAAAGAAAAAAGCAAAACACCACTCCCGGAAGGGCTCGAACCTCCAACTTTTCGGTTAACAGCCGATCGCGCTGGCCAATTGCGCCACGGACAAAGTCCTGCTCCACTCTCACCACCGTCAGACCATTTCTTCAGAGCTATCACCCCAAAGAAAAAAAAAGCGCCGCACCACCACCGGGTGGGCTCGAACCTCCAACCTTTCGGTTAACAGCCGATCGCGCTAGCCACTTGCCCCACGGAGACAGTCGTGCTCCACTCTCACCACCATCAGAACATTTCTTCAGAGCTATCACCCCAAAGAAAAAAAAAGCGCCGCACCACCACCGGTTGGGCTAGAACCTCCAACCTTTCGGTTAACAGCCGATCGCGCTAGCCAATTGCGCCACGAAGACAGCCCTGCTCCACACTCACCACCATCAGAACATATCTTCAAAGCTATTACCGCAAAGAAAAAAGCAACACACCACTCCCGGGAGGGCTCAAAACTCCAACCTTTCGGTTAACAGCCGATCGCGCTAGCCCATTGCGCCACGGAGACAGTCTTGCTCCTATAATATAGAACGGAGACAGTCAAAACTGTTATCCGAGACCAGGTAGGAGCGTAGGCCTAGCTATCAAAATCAGCGACAGTCCGGGCCGAGCGTCTCGTGCTTAGCACTGACAATGTGTGTGCCGAGATTTGCATGACCCACTACAATCATCATTACATATTCCCCCCTCGCTGAAGATGGTGCCAAGTAAGTGTTCTAAGGTGTCGTGAGGACAAGTGGTTCGTGATATGGTTTGAGGCGATTCACATGTACGATTTCGAGCCTCGGCGACGCAGGTCCACAGTGGCCGTGAGGGGTTCGATGAGGTAGTTAACAGCGGAAGTTTGTTCTATGACGCGATAAGGTCCATGGTACCTGCTGACAAACTTTGTAGAGGTACCAGGAGCAGCACTGGGGGGCACCCACAGCCAAACAAGAGAGTTGGGCGAAAATTGGTAGTTGGACCGTCCATCGTCGTGACGAAATTTCTGTAGCCCTTGTTCTTGTGTTGTAAGGGTGCGAGCTAATTGCCGACATTCTTCCGCATACCGCGCGGCTTCGGAAAGTGGTGTGCCTTCGGATGAGTCGGGTCGGTAGGGGAGAATGGTGTCAATTGGAGATGATGGTTCTCGACCATAAAGTAAAAAGAATGGAGAAAAGCCTGTCGTCGCTTGAGGTGACGTGTTGTAAGCGTACGTTACGTAAGGAAGGATAAGATCCCAGTTTGTGTGGTCGGAGGCGACATACATAGAAAGCATGTCGCCAAGAGTACGGTTGAAACGCTCGGTCAAGCCATTTGTTTGTGGGCGATATGCGGTAGTACAGCGGTGAATTACATGGCATTCTGCAAGAAGTTCTCGAATAACATCCGCGAGAAAGACGCGGCCTCGGTCGCTCAAAAGTTCACGTGGAGCGCCATGACGCAGAACAAAACGTTGCAGCAGGAAAGACGCAACGTCACGTGCCGTCGCGGCTGGTAGAGCGGCCGTTTCTGCATATCTCGTGAGATGGTCGATCGCTACAATAATCCAGCGATTCCCAGCTGATGTATATGGCAGAGGACCATAAAGGTCTATTCCAACCCGGTCGAATGGTCGCACTGGGCACGGTAACAGCTGCATTGGTGCAGTAGGACGGCTAGGATCGTGCTTGCAGCGTTGGCACTCTGTGCAAGATCGAATGTACTTTTGAACGAATGTGTACATGCCGCGCCAATAAAACCGAAAACGTAGCCTGGCGTAGGTTTTAAACAATCCGGCGTGCGCACACTGCGGATCGGCATGGAAAGCAGCACATATGCTGGCGCGGAGATGCCTGGGTATGACGAGTAGCCATTTGCGACCGTCAGGGTGGTAGTTGCGGCGATAAAGTATTCCATCACGGATGGCGAAGTGAGAGGCTTGTCGGTGTAGCGCTCGAGATGGCTGGTGGGCGAGTGTTTCAGATAGGTAATCCATCAGAGACGCAATCCACAAATCTTTGCGCTGCTCCGCAGCCATGTTGATGGGTCCTGATAGTGGAAGGAAGTTGTCTTGGATGGAGACACTCGCAATATCAGTAGAAACAGGCGAACGCGAAAGAGCGTCGGCATCGGCGTGCTTTTTGCCTGAGCGATAAATGACGCGGATGTCGTACTCTTGGAGCCGTAAAGCCCATCGTGCCAAGCGTCCTGAGGGATCTTTGAGGGAGGATAACCAGCAGAGCGCGTGGTGGTCGGTAACAACATCGAAAGGGCGGCCGTACAGATAAGGCCGAAATTTTGTAATGGCCCAGATAATCGCTAGGCATTCTTTCTCAGTTACCGAATAATTTGCTTCTGTTCTTGTAAGAGTGCGGCTCGCGTACGCAACAACATATTCTTGGTAACCAGGCTTTCGTTGGGCGAGTACAGCGCCAAGACCGACACCGCTAGCATCTGTGTGGATTTCTGTGGGAGCGCTTGAATCGAAATGACGCAGTATGGGTGGTGTTGTAAGCAGTTCACGGAGCTTCGCAAAGGCACTGTCGCAAGCTGGAGACCACGCAGATAGATTGTGGTCTCCCTGAAGTAGGTCTGTCAGAGGCGCCATGATCGAGGCGAAATCTCGGACGAAGCGGCGGAAGTATGAGCAAAGCCCAATGAAACTACGCAGCTGCTTGAGAGACGCGGGCCTCGGGAACTCGCGAACAGAACGTAGCTTAGCGGGGTCTGGAAGAACGCCATCCTTTGACACGACGTGTCCGAGAATGGTCAGCTTGCGCGCTCCAAAGTGACACTTCTTCAAGTTGAGTTGGAGGCCTGCTGCAGAGAGGCAGCGTAGAACCTGTTCCAAGCGACGAAGGTGGGTGGGAAAATCGGGCGAGAATACTACTACATCGTCTAAGTAGCACAAACACGTGTTCCATTTGAGGCCTCGTAGGATAGTGTCCATCATGCGCTCAAATGTTGCCGGCGCATTGCATAGCCCGAATGGCATCACGTTAAATTTGTATAAGCCGTCTGCTGTAACAAATGCAGTTTTTGGCCTATCATCCGGATTCATGGGCACTTGCCAGTATCCAGAGCGTAGATCAAGGGAGGAAAAGAACTCGGCGCCTTGTAAAGAGTCGACGGCGTCATCAATTCGAGGCAAAGGATAAACATCCTTTCGTGTTATTTTGTTTAGGCGACGATAATCTACGCAAAAGCGTATCTTGCCATCCTTCTTTTTAACTAAAACAACCGGCGACGCCCAAGGACTGTTTGACAGTTGAACGACGCCTCGCTTTAGCATGTCACCAACTTGTTCATCGATGATACGGCGTTCAGTTGGCGAAACACGGTATGGTCGCTGCCGTAGTGGTGGGTGATTACCTGTGTCGATCTGGTGGCACACGGTAGATGTGCGACCTAAAGTAGCGCTGTGACTGTCAAAAGATGGTCGAAACTTGTCAAGGAGGCTCAAAAGCTCACACCTCTGTTGTGGGTTCAGGCCTTCGTCGATGACACGGTTGAAAATGTCGGTAGTGGAAGGGTCATTCACTGAACTACAGGAGAGGGCGCTGACTTCTGATGATTCATCAGGAACGTCAAGTGTAGCGATGGTTTCGAATGATTCTATCGAACCAATACATTCGCCTCGAAGTAGCGTAATCGTGAATGGGAACGGATTCTTCACAGGCACGTTGGTCGCACCAGCTTGAAGAGTAACGAGAGCGGTTGGGAGCGGTGTAGGTGGCGATGAACGAAAGCAGCGGAAGGCGTGAAGAATGCGGTAGCGTCGACGACGGTGGAACACGACACAGGTGCGAAGACAGTAGCGCGTGGAGGGATTCGGGTGTCGTCACTAATGACCAACTTCGCGTCGGAAGGGCGATCGTGCACTGGTAGCGCATCACCAAGGGGACAAAAGGCGACTTCGGCACGGGCGCAATCAATGACGGCTTGGTGATGGGAGAGAAAATCCCAACCTAAAATGATGTCATGAGAACAGTGCGGGAGTACTACGAACTGGACTGTGTAGGGCGCTCCTTGAATTACAAGTCTGGCAGTACACGCGGCCACAGGCTGCACAGGCTGTGCAGTGGCAGTATGAAGACATGAACCCAAGTAAGGCGTTGTCACTTTTCGAATTGAACGGCAAACTTTTTCGGCGATGACAGAAATTGCGGCACCAGTATCAATAAGGGCAAGTACGGGTACACCTTCAAGAACGGCATTAATTACATTCGGCGGCGAACGAAGATGGCTTGTGCTTTGCGACGAGGACGCAGTTCTTGCCTCGGGAACTGCGTCATTTAGTTTTCCGCGTCGATTGTAGGGGGGCGTTGGCGCATCGGGGAGGGCGAGCGTCGACGTGGAGAAGGAGATCGGCGATCAGGAGCTGGTCGGTGGCTTAGACGAGGAGCGTACAATTCGGGGTCTGGGGTGTATTGAGTGTACGTGTAATCGTTTTCGTATGGACGTATGTTTTCACGTGAGTGGAGTGGGCGGCGGCGGCACAGACGTGCGACGTGCCCAGGTAGACCACACGAAAAGCAGATCGGTCGGTTGTCGGCATTGCGCCATGGATTAGGGACTCGGCGAAGTGGAGGTCGTGGCGGCTGGGCGGCATAAACAGGAGCAGGCTGTGGAGGCGGCGCTTGGAACGTCTGTGGTCGTGGTCGTGCTGCTGCTTCGGCGTACGTCAATGGTGCATTGACTGGTGGCACCAGCTGTGAAGGAAGGACCTCAGACACTTGATCTCGTATAATAGTCCGTAGAGTAGGGCTAAGCGGTGCACTGCGCTCCGGTAGGCCAGAGATGAGCGAGAGTTGACGGGCAACTTTTTCGCGCACGAAATCTTTGATCTGCGAGAGGAGGACGGGGTCTTGCGAGGGAGTTAAGCCGGACATCAATTCCTGATGTGGGACAGCACGGCGGGTGACGAGACGTTGCCGGCGGAGCTCATCATAGCTTTGGCAGAGCTCGGTAACTTGGGCGACAGTAGCAGGGCTTTTTGAAATGAGCATCTGGAAAGCGTCCTCATCAATACCTTTAAAAATATGCTTGATGCGGTCCACCTCTGTCATGTTCACATCGACGCGCTTGCACAAGTCAATGACGTCTTCTATGTAACTTGTAAAGTTCTCACCAGGCAGTTGAGATCTCGACTGAAGGCGCTGCTCCGCACGAAGTTTGCGGACACAAGGACGACCAAAGACTTCGCTGAACTTTGCTTTGAATGCTGTCCAGGTGGGAACGTCGGTGTCATGGTTCCGAAGCCATAGGTGGGAAATGCCACTGAGGTAAATGCCGACAGTGGCCCGTCTCGTGGCTTCGTCCCATTTGTTCAAGACACTAACGAGTTCGTAAGTAGCCAGCCAGTCGTCGACGTCGTGGTCATCAGTGCCGCTGAATATGGGAGGATCCCGCTGACGGACCGCGCCGGAGCACACGATGGGCTGGGAAGCCATAGGAGGAGGGCTTGTGGCAGATGCAGTGGTCATGACAGCAGGTAGAGTCCGGCTTCGCAACTCCAGGATTGCAAGGAGACCCAGCAAACTCCACCAATTATAATATAAAACGGAGACAGTGAAAACTGTTATCCGAGACCAGGTAGGAGCGTAGGCCTAGCTATCAAAATCAGCGACAGTCCGGGCCGAGCGTCTCGTGCTTAGCACTGACAATGTGTGTGCCGAGATTTGCATGACCCACTACAATCATCATTACACTCCACTCTCACCACCATCAGAACATATCTTCAAAGCTATCATCGCAAAGAAAAAAGCAACACACCACTCCCGGGTGGGCTCGAAACTCCAACATTTCGGTCAACAGCCGATCGCGCAGGCCCATTGCGCCACGGAGACAGTCTTGCTCATCTCTCACCACCATCAGATCATATCATCAAAGCTATCAGCCCAAAGAAAAAAAAGCACCGCACCACCACCGGGTGGGCTCGAACCTCCAACTTTTCGGCTAACAGCCGATCGCGCTGGCCAATTGCACCACGGAGACAGTCCTGCTCCACTCTCACCACAATCAGAACATATCTTCAAAGCTATCAGCGCAAAGAAAAAAGCAACACACCACTCCCGGGAGGGATCGCAACTCCAACCTTTCGGTTAACAGCCGATCGCGCTAGACAATTGCGCCACGGAGACAGTCCTGCTCTACTCTCACCAACATCAGAACATATCTTCAAAGCTATTAGCCCGAAGAAAAAAAAGCGCCGCTCCACCACCGGGTGGGCTCGAACCTCCAACCTTTCGGTTAACAGCCGATCGCGCTAGCCAACTGCGCCATGGAGACAGTCGTGCTCCACTCACACCACCATCAGAACATATCTTCAAAGCTATCAGCGCAAAGAAAAAAGCAACACACCACTCCCGGGAGGGATCGCAACTCCAACCTTTCGGTTAACAGCCGATCGCACTAGACAATTGCGCCACTGAGACAGTCCGGCTCTACTCTCACCAACATCAAAACATATCTTCAAAGCTATTAGCCCGAAGAAAAAAAAGCGCCGCACCACCGCCGGGTGGGCTCGAAACTCCAACCTTTCGGTTAACAGCCGATCACGCTAGCCAATTGCGCCACGGAGACAGTCCTGCTCCACTCTCACCACCATCAGAACATATCTTCAAAGCTATAGCTATCAGCCCACAGAAAAAAAAGCGCCGCACAACCACCGGGTAGGCTCGAACCTCCGACGTTTTGGTTAACACCGATTGCGCTCGCCAATTGCGCCTTGGAGACAGTCCTGCTCCACTCTCACCACCATCAGAACATATCTTCAAAGCTATCAGCACAAAGAAAAAAAAGCGCCGCACCACCACTGGGTGGGTTCAAACCTCCGACCTTTTGGTTAACAGCAGATCGCGCTAGCCAATCGCGCCACGGAGACAATCGTGCTCCACTCTCACCACCATCAGAACATATCTTCAAAGCTATCAGCGCAAAGAAAAAAAAGCGCCGCACCACCACCGGGTGGGCTCGACCCTCCAACCTTTCGGTTAACAGCCGATCGCGCAAGCCGATTTCGCCATGGAGACACTCCTGCTCCACTATCACCACCATCAGAACATATCTTCAAAGGTATCAGCCCAAAGAAAAAAAAGCGCCGCACCACCACTGGGTGGGCTCGAACCTCCGACTTTTCGGTTAACAGCCGATCGCGCTAGCCAATTGCGCCACGGAGGCAGTCCTGCTCCACTCTCACCACCATCAGAACATATCTTCAAAGCTATCAGCCCAAAGAAAAAAAACCACCGCACCACCACCGGGTGGGCTCGAACCTCCAACCTTTCGGTTAACAGCCAATCGCGCTAGCCAATTGCGCCACGGAGACAGTCCTGCTCCACTCTCACCACCATCAGAACATATCTTCAAAGCTATCAGCACAAAGAAAAAAAGCGCCGCACCACCACCGGGTGGGCTCGAACCTCCAACCTTTCGGTTAACAGCCGATCACGCTAGCCAACTGCGCCATGGAGACAGTCGTGCTCTACTCTCACCAACATCAGAACATATCTTCAAAGCTATCAGCGCAAAGAAAAAAGCAACACACCACTCCCGGGAGGGATCGCACTCCAACCTTTCGGTTAACAGCCGATCGCGCTAGACAATTGCGCCACAGAGACAGTCCTGCTCTACTCTCACCAACATCGGAACATATCTTCAAAGCTATTAGCCCGAAGAAAAAAAAGCGCCGCACCACCGCCGGCTGGGCTCGAAACTCCAACCTTTCGGTTAACAGCCGATCACGCTAGCCGATTGCGCCACGGAGACAGTCCTGCTCCACTCTCACCACCATCAGAACATATCTTCAAAGCTATCAGCCCACAGAAAAAAAGCGCCGCACAACCACCGGGTAGGCTCGAACCTCCGACGTTTTGGTTAACACCGATTGCGCTCGCCAATTGCGCCTTGGAGACAGTCCTGCTCCACTCTCACCACCATCAGAACATATCTTCAGAGCTATCAGCACAAAGAAAAAAAAGCACTTCACCACCACCGGGTGGGCTCGAACCTCCAACTTTTCGGTTAACAGCCGATCACGCTAGCCAACTGCGCCACGAAGACGGTCCTGCTCCACTCTCACCACCATCAGAACATATCTTCAAAGCTATCAGCCCACAGAAAAAAAAGCGCCGCACAACCACCGGGTAGGCTCGAACCTCCGACTTTTCGGTTAACAGCCGATCGCGCTAGCCAATTGCGCCACGGAGACAGTCCTGCTCCACTCTAACCACCATAAGAACATATCTTCAAAGCTATCAGCCCAAAGAAAAAAAAGCGCCGCACCACCACTGGGTGGGTTCGAACCTCCGACCTTTTGGTTAACAGCCGATCGCGCTAGCCAATTGCGCCACGGAGACAATCCTGCGCCACTCTTACCACCATCAGAACATATCTTCAAAGCTATCAGCCCAAAGAAAAAAAAGCGCCGCACCACCACCGGGTGGGCTCGAACCTCCAACTTTCCGGTTAACAGCCGATCACGCTAGCCAATTGCGCCACGGAGACAGTCCTGCTCCATTCTCATCACCATCAGAACATATCTTCAAAGCTATCAGCCCACAGAAAAAAAAGCGCCGCACAACCACCGGGTAGGCTCGAACTTCCGACTTTTCGGTACACAGCCGATCGCGCTAGCCCATTGCGCCACGGAGACAATCTTGCTCCCTTCTCACCACCATCAGAACATAACTTCAAAGCTATCATCCCAAAGAAAAAAAAAGCACCGCACCACCACCGGGTGGGCTCGAACCTCCAACCTTTCGGTTAACAGCCGATCGCGCTAGCCAATTGCACCACGGAGACAGCCCTGCTCTACTCTCACCACCATCAGAACATATCTTCAAAGCTATCAGCCCAAAGAAAAAAAAGCGCCGCACCACCGCCGGGTGGGCTCGAAACTCCAACCTTTCGGTTAACAGCCGATCACGCTAGCCAATTGCGCCACGGAGACAGTCCTGCTCCACTCTCACCACCATCAGAACATATCTTCAAAGCTATCAGCCCACAGAAAAAAAAGCGCCGCACAACCACCGGGTAGGCTCGAACCTCCGACGTTTTGGTTAACACCGATTGCGCTCGCCAATTGCGCCTTGGAGACAGTCCTGCTCCACTCTCACCACCATCAGAACATATCTTCAAAGCTATCAGCACAAAGAAAAAAAAGCACTTCACCACCACCGGGTGGGCTCGAACCTCCAACTTTTCGGTTAACAGCCAATCACGCTAGCCAATTGCGCCACGGAGACAGTCCTGCTCCACTCTCACCACCATCAGAACATATCTTCAAAGCTATCAGCCCAAACAAAAAAAAGCGCCGCACCACCACTGGGTGGGTTCGAACCTTCGACCTTTTGGTTAACAGCCGATCGCGCTAGCCAATTGCGCCACGGAGACAATCCTGCTCCACTCTCACCACCATCAGAACATATCTTCAAAGCTATCAGCCCAAAGAAAAAAAAGCGCCGCACCACCACCGGGTGGGCTCGAACCTCCAGCTTTCCGGTTAACAGCCGATCACGCTAGCCAATTGCGCCACGGAGACAGTCCTGCTCCATTCTCACCACCATCAGAACATATCTTCAAAGCTATCAGCCCACAGAAAAAAAAGCGCCGCACAACCACCGCGTAGGCTCGAACCTCCGACTTTTCGGTTAACAGCCGATCGCGCTAGCCAATTGCGCCACGGAGACAGTCCTGCTCCACTCTCACCACCATAAGAACATATCTCCAAAGCTATCAGCCCAAAGAAAAAAAAGCGCCGCACCACCACTGGGTGGGCTCGAACCTCCGACCTTTTCGTTAACAGCCGATCGCGCTAGCCAATTGCGCCACGGAGACAATCCTGCTCCACTCTCACCACCATAAGAACATATCTTCAAAGCTATCAGCCCGAAGAAAAAAGCAACACACCACTTCCGGGAGGGCTCGAAACTCCAACCTTTCGGTACACAGCCGATCGCGCTAGCCCATTGCGCCACGGAGACAATCTTGCTCCCTTCTCACCACCATCAGAACATAACTTCAAAGCTATCATCCCAAAGAAAAAAACGCACCGCACCACCACCGGGTGGGCTCGAACCACCAACCTTTCGGTTGACAGCCGATCGCGCTAGCCAATTGCACCACGGAGACAGTCCTGCTCTACTCTCACCACCATCAGAACATATCTTCAAAGCTATCAGCCCAAAGAAAAAAAAGCGCCGCACCACCGCCGGGTGGGCTCGAAACTCCAACCTTTCGGTTAACAGCCGATCGCGCTAGCCAATTGCGCCACAGAGACAGTCCTGCTTCACTCTCACCACCATCAGAACATATCTTCAAAGCTATCAGCCCAAAGAAAAAAAAGCGCCATACCACAACCGGGTGGGCTCGAACCTCCGACCTTTTGGTTAACACTGATCGCGCTCACCAATTGCGCCTTAGAGACAGTCCTGCTCCACTCTCTCCACCATCAGAACATATCTTCAAAGCTATCAGCCCAAGAAAAAAAAGCGCCGCACAACCACCGGGTAGGCTCGAACCTCCGACTTTTCTAACAGCCGATCGCGCTAGCCAATTGCGCCACGGAGACAGTCCTGCTCCACTCTAACCACCATAAGAAAATATCTTCAAAGCTATCAGCCCAAAGAAAAAAAGCGCCGCACCACCACTGGGTGGGCTCGAACCTCCGACCTTTTGGTTAACAGCCGATCGCGCGTGCCAATTGCGCCACGGAGACAGTCCTGCTCCACTCTCACCACCATAAGAACATATCTTCAAAGCTATCAGCCCAAAGAAAAAAAAGCGCCACACCACCACTGGGTGGGCTCGAACCTCCGACCTTTTGGTTAACAGCCGATCGCGCTAGAAATTGCGCCCGGGAGACAATCCTGCTCCACTCTCACCACCATCAGAACATATCTTCAAAGCTATCAGCCCAAAGAAAAAAAAGCGCCGCACCACCACCGGGTGGGCTCGAACCTCCAACTTTCCGGTTAACAGCCGATCACGCTAGCCAATTGCGCCACGGAGACAGTCCTGCTCCACTCTCACCACATCAGAACATATCTTCAAAGCTATCAGCCCACAGAAAACAAAGCGCCGCACAACCACCGGGTAGGCTCGAACATCCGACTTTTCGGTTAACAGCCGATCGCGCGTGCCAATTGCGCCACGGAGACAGTCCTGCTCCACTCTCACCACCATAAGAACATATCTTCAAAGCTATCAGCCCAAAGAAAAAAAAGCGCCGCACCACCACTGGGTGGGCTCGAACCTCCGACCTTTTGGTTAACAGCCGATCGCGCTATCCAATTGCGCCACGGAGACAATCCTGCTCTACTCTCACCACCATAAGAACATAACTTCAAAGCTATCAGCCTGAAGCAAAAAGCAACACACCACTCCCGGGAGGGCTCGAAACTCCAACCTTTCGGTCAACAGCCGATCGTGCTAGCCCATTGCGCCACGGAGACAGTCTTGCTCCCTTCCCACCACCATCAGAACATAACTTCAAAGCTATCAGCCCAAAGAAAAAAAAAGCACCGCACCACCACCGGGTGGGCTCGAACCTCCAACCTTTCGGTTAACAGCCGATCGCGCTAGCCAATTGCACCACGGAGACAGTCGTGCTCCACTCTCACCACCATCAGAACATATCTTCAAAGCTATCAGCGTAAAGAAAAAAGCAAAACACCACTCCCGGGAGGGCTCGAACCTCCAACTTTTCGGTTAACAGCCGATCGCGCTGGCCAATGGCGCCACGGAGAAAGTCCTGCTTAACTCTCACCACAATTAGAATATATCTTCAAAGCTATCACCCCATAGAAAAAAAAGCGCCGCACCACCACTGGGTGGGCTCGAACCTCCGACCTTTTGGTTAACAGCCGATCGCGCTAGCCAATTGTGCCACGGAGACAATCCTGCTCCACTCTCACCACCATAAGAACATATCTTCAAAGCTATCAGCCCGAAGAAAAAAGCAACACACCACTCCCGGGAGGGCTCGAAACTCCAACCTTTCGGTCAACAGCCGATCGCGCTAGCCAATTGCCCCACGGAGACAGTGGTGCT
This sequence comes from Rhipicephalus microplus, assembly GCF_043290135.1. Classification (NCBI taxonomy): domain Eukaryota; kingdom Metazoa; phylum Arthropoda; class Arachnida; order Ixodida; family Ixodidae; genus Rhipicephalus; species Rhipicephalus microplus. Next base: position 4,248,433 of record NW_027464602.1, read on the forward strand.
CCACTCTCACCACCGTCAGAACATTTCTTCAGAGCTATCACCCCAAAGAAAAAAAAAGCGCCGCACCACCACCGGTTGGGCTAGAACCTCCAACCTTTCGGTTAACAGCCGATCGCGCTAGCCAATTGCGCAACGAAGACAGTCCTGCTCCACTCTCACCACCATCAGAACATATCTTCAAAGCTATTACCGCAAAGAAAAAAGCAACACACCGCTCCCGGGAGGGCTCAAAACTCCAACCTTTCGGTTAACAGCCGATCGCGCGAGCCCATTGCGCCACGGAGACAGTCTTGCTCCACTCTCACCACCATCAGAACATATCTTCAAAGCTATCATCGCAAAGAAAAAAGCAACACACCACTCCCGGGAGGGCTCGAAACTCCAACCTTTCGGTCAACAGCCGATCGCGCTAGCCCATTGCGCCACGGAGACAGTCTTGCTCATCTCTCACCACCATAAGATCATATCATCAAGCCTATCAGCTCAAAGAAAAAAAAAGCACCGCACCACCACCGGGTGGGCTCGAACCTCCAACGTCTCGGTTAACAGCCGATCGCGCTGGCCAATTGCGCCACGGAGACCGTCCTGCTCCACTCTCCCCACAATTAGAACATATCTTCAAAGCTATCAGCCCAAAGAAAAAAAAAGCGCCGCACCACCACCGGGTGGGCTCGAACCTCCAACCTTTCGGTTAACAGCAGATCGCCCTAGCCAATTGCGCCACGGAGACAGTCCTGCTCCACTCTAACCACCATAAGAACATATCTTCAAAGCTATAAGCCCAAAGAAAAAAAAGCGCCGCACCTCCACTGGGTGGGCTCGAACCTCCGACCTTTTGGTTAACAGCCGATCGCGCGTGCCAATTGCGCCACGGGGACAGTCCTGCTCCACTCTCACCACCATCAGAACATATCTTCAAAGCTATCAGCACAAAGAAAAAAAGCGCCGCACCACCACCGGGTGGGCTCGAACCTCCAACCTTTCGGTTAACAGCCGATCACGCTAGCCAACTGCGCCATGGAGACAGTCGTGCTCCACTCACACTACCATCAGAACATATCTTCAAAGCTATCAGCGCAAAGAAAAAAGCAACACACCACTCCCGGGAGGGATCGCAACTCCAACCTTTCGGTTAACAGCCGATCGCGCTAGACAATTGCGCCACGGAGACAGTCCTGCTCTACTCTCACCAACATCAGAACATATCTTCAAAGCTATTAGCCCGAAGAAAAAAAAGCGCCGCACCACCGCTGGGTGGGCTCGAAACTCCAACCTTTAGGTTAACAGCCGATCACGCAAGCCAATTGCGCCACGGAGACAGTCCTGCTCCACTCTCACCACCATCAGAACATATCTTCAAAGCTATCAGCCCAGAGAAAAAAAAGCGCCGCACAAACACCGGGTAGGCTCGAACCTCCGACTTTTCGGTTAACAGCCGATCGCGCGTGCCAATTGCGCCACGGAGACAGTCCTGCTCCACTCTCACCACCATAGGAACATATCTTCAAAGCTATCAGCCCAAAGAAAAAAAAGCGCCGCACCACCACTGGGTGGGCTCGAACCTCCGACCTTTTGGTTAACAGCCGATCGCGCTGTCCAAATGCGCCACGGAGACAACCGTGCTCCACTCTCACCACAATTAGAACATATCTTCAAAGCTATCAGCCCAAAAAAAAGCGCCGCACCACCACCGGGTGGGCTCGAACCTCCAACCTTTCGGTTAACAGCAGATCGCGCTAGCCAATCGCGCCACGGAGACAATCTTGCTCCACTCTCACCACCATCAGAACATATCTTCAAAGCTATCAGCGCAAAGAAAAAAAAGCGCCGCACCACCACCGGGTGGGCTCGAACCTCCAACCTTTCGGTTAACAGCCGATCGCGCTAGACAATTGCGCCACGGAGACAGTCCTGCTCTACTCTCACCAACATCAGAACACATCTTCAAAGCTATTAGCCCGAAGAAAAAAAAGCGCCGCACCACCGCCGGCTGGGCTCGAAACTCCAACCTTTCGGTTAACAGCCGATCACGCTAGCCAATTGCGCCACGGAGACAGTCCTGCTCCACTCTCACCACCATCAGAACATATCTTCAAAGCTATCAGCCCACAGAAAAAAAAGCGCCGCACAACCACCGGGTAGGCTCGAACCTCCGACGTTTTGGTTAACACCGATTGCGCTCGCCAATTGCGCCTTGGAGACAGTCCTGCTCCACTCTCACCACCATCAGAACATATCTTCAAAGCTATCAGCACAAAGAAAAAAAAGCACTTCACCACCACCGGGTGGGCTCGAACCTCCAACTTTTCGGTTAACAGCCGATCACGCTAGCCAATTGCGCCACGGAGACAGTCCTGCTCCACTCTCACCACCATCAGAACATATCTTCAAAGCTATCAGCCCACAGAAAAAAAAGCGCCGCACAACCACCGGGTAGGCTCGAACCTCCGACTTTTCGGTTAACAGCCGATCGCGCTAGCCAATTGCGCCACGGAGACAGTCCTGCTCCACTCTAACCACCATAAGAACATATCTTCAAAGCTATCAGCCCAAAGAAAAAAAAGCGCCGCACCACCACTGGGTGGGTTCGAACCTCCGACCTTTTGGTTAACAGCCGATCGCGCTAGCCAATTGCGCCACGGAGACAATCCTGCGCCACTCTCACCACCATCAGAACATATCTTCAAAGCTATCAGCCCAAAGAAAAAAAAGCGCCGCACCACCACCGGGTGGGCTCGAACCTCCAACTTTCCGGTTAACAGCCAATCGCGCTAGCCAATTGCGCCACGGAGACAGTCCTGCTCCACTCTAACCACCATAAGAACATATCTTCAAAGCTATCAGCCCACAGAAAAAAAAGCGCCGCACAACCACCGGGTAGGCTCGAACCTCCGACTTTTCGGTTAACAGCCGATCGCGCTAGCCAATTGCGCCACGGAGACAGTTCTGCTCCACTCTAACCACCATAGGAACATATCTTCAAAGCTATCAGCCCAAAGAAAAAAAAAGCGCCGCACCACCACTGGGTGGGTTCGAACCTCCGACCTTTTGGTTAACAGCCGATCGCGCTAGCCAATTGCGCCACGGAGACAATCCTGCGCCACTCTCACCACCATCAGAACATATCTTCAAAGCTATCAGCCCAAAGAAAAAAAAGCGCCGCACCACCACCGGGTGGGCTCGAACCTCCAACTTTCCGGTTAACAGCCGATCGCGCTAGCCAATTGCGCCACGGAGACAGTCCTGCTCCACTCTCACCACCATCAGAACATATCTTCAAAGCTATCAGCCCACAGAAAAAAAAGCGCCGCACAACCACCGGGTAGGCTCGAACCTCCGACGTTTTGGTTAACACCGATTGCGCTCGCCAATTGCGCCTTGGAGACAGTCCTGCTCCACTCTCACCACCATCAGAACATATCTTCAAAGCTATCAGCACAAAGAAAAAAAAGCACTTCACCACCACCGGGTGGGCTCGAACCTCCAACTTTTCGGTTAACAGCCAATCACGCTAGCCAATTGCGCCACGGAGACAATCCTGCTCCACTCTCACCACCATAAGAACATATCTTCAAAGCTATCAGCCCGAAGAAAAAAGCAACACACCACTTCCGGGAGGGCTCGAAACTCCAACCTTTCGGTACACAGCCGATCGCGCTAGCCCATTGCGCCACGGAGACAATCCTGCTCCACTCTCACCACCATCAGAACATATCTTCAAAGCTATCAGCCCAAAGAAAAAAAAGCGCCACACCACCACCGGGTGGACTCGAACCTCCAACTTTCCGGTTAACAGCCGATCACGCTAGCCAATTGCGCCACGGAGACAGTCCTGCTCCATTCTCACCACCATCAGAACATATCTTCAAAGCTATCAGCCCACAGAAAAAAAAGCGCCGCACAACCACCGGGTAGGCTCGAACCTCCGACTTTTCGGTTAATAGCCGATCGCGCTAGCCAATTGCGCCACGGAGACAGTCCTGCTCCACTCTCACCACCATAAGAACATATCTCCAAAGCTATCAGCCCAAAGAAAAAAAAGCGCCGCACCACCACTGGGTGGGCTCGAACCTCCGACCTTTTCGTTAACAGCCGATCGCGCTAGCCAATTGTGCCACGGAGACAATCCTGCTCCACTCTCACCACCATAAGAACATATCTTTAAAGCTATCAGCCCGAAGAAAAAAGCAACACACCACTTCCGGGAGGGCTCGAAACTCCAACCTTTCGGTACACAGCCGATCGCGCTAGACCATTGCGCCACGGAGACAATCTTGCTCCCTTCTCACCACCATCAGAACATAACTTCAAAGCTATCATCCCAAAGAAAAAAAGCACCGCACCACCACCGGGTGGGCTCGAACCACCAACCTTTCGGTTGACAGCCGATCGCGCTAGCCAATTGCACCGCGGAGACAGTCCTGCTCTACTCTCACCACCATCAGAACATATGTTCAAAGCTATCAGCCCAAAGCAAAAAAAACCCCGCACCACCGCCGGGTGGGCTCGAAACTCCAACCTTTCGGTTAACAGCCAATCGCGCTAGCCAATTGCGCCACAGAGACAGTCCTGCTCCACTCTAACCACCATAAGAAAATATCTTCAAAGCTATCAGCCCAAAGAAAAAAAAGCGCCGCACCACCACTGGGTGGGCTCGAACCTCCGACCTTTTGGTTAACAGCCGATCGCGCGTGCCAATTGCGCCACGGAGACAGTCCTGCTCCACTCTCACCACCATAAGAACATATCTTCAAAGCTATCAGCCCAAAGAAAAAAGAGCGCCACACCACCACTGGGTGGGCTCGAACCTCCGACCTTTTGGTTAACAGCCGATCGCGCTAGAAATTGCGCCCGGGAGACAATCCTGCTCCACTCTCACCACCATCAGAACATATCTTCAAAGCTATCAGCCCAAAGAAAAAAAAGCGCCGCACCACCACCGGGTGGGCTCGAACCTCCAACTTTCCGGTTAACAGCCGATCACGCTTGCCAATTGCGCCACGGAGACAGTCCTGCTCCACTCTCACCACATCAGAACATATCTTCAAAGCTATCAGCCCACAGAAAAAAAGCGCCGCACAACCACCGGGTAGGCTCGAACCTCCGACTTTTCGGTTAACAGCCGATCGCGCGTGCCAATTGCGCCACGGAGACAATCCTGCTCCACTCTCACCACCATAAGAACATATCTTCAAAGCTATCAGCTCAAAGAAAAAAAAGCGCCGCACCACCACTGGGTGGGCTCGAACCTCCGACCTTTTGGTTAACAGCCGATCGCGCTATCCAATTGCGCCACGGAGACAATCCTGCTCCACTCTCACCACCATAAGAACATATCTTCAAAGCTATCAGCCTGAAGCAAAAAGCAACACACCACTCACGGGAGGGCTCGAAACTCCAACCTTTCGGTCAACAGCCGATCGCGCTAGCCCATTGCGCCACGGAGACAGTCTTGCTCCCTTCCCACCACCATCAGAACATAACTTCAAAGCTATCAGCCCAAAGAAAAAAAAGCACCGCACCACCACCGGGTGGGCTCGAACCTCCAACCTTTCGGTTAACAGCCGATCGCGCTAGCCAATTGCACCACGGAGACAGTCGTGCTCCACTCTCACCACTATCAGAACATATCTTCAAAGCTATCAGCGTAAAGAAAAAAGCAAAACACCACTCCCGGGAGGGCTCGAACCTCCAACTTTTCGGTTAACAGCCGATCGCGCTGGCCAATTGCGCCACGGAGAAAGTCCTGCTCAACTCTCACCACAATTAGAATATATCTTCAACGCTATCACCCCATAGAAAAAAAGCGCCGCACCACCACTGGGTGGGCTCGAACCTCCGACCTTTTGGTTAACAGCCGATCGCGCTAGCCAATTGTGCCACGGAGACAATCCTGCTCCACTCTCACCACCATAAGAACATATCTTCAAAGCTATCAGCCCGAAGAAAAAAGCAACACACCACTCCCGGGAGGGCTCGAAACTCCAACCTTTCGGTCAACAGCCGATCGCGCTAGCCAATTGCCCCACGGAGACAGTCGTGCTCCACTCTCACCACCGTCAGAACATTTCTTCAGAGCTACCACCCCAAAGAAAAAAAAAGCGCCGCACCACCACCGGTTGGGCTAGAACCTCCAACCTTTCGGTTAACAGCCGATCGCACTAGCCAATTGCGCAACGAAGACAGTCCTGCTCCACTCTCACCACCATCAGAACATATCTTCAAAGCTATTACCGCAAAGAAAAAAGCAACACACCAATCCCGGGAGGGCTCAAAACTCCAACCTTTCGGTTAACAGCCGATCGCGCGAGCCCATTGCGCCACGGAGACAGTCTTGCTCCACTCTCACCACCATCAGAACATATCTTCAAAGCTATCATCGCAAAGAAAAAAGCAACACACCACTCCCGGGAGGGCTCGAAACTCCAACCTTTCGGTCAACAGCCGATCGCGCTAGCCCATTGCGCCACGGAGACATTCTTGCTCATCTCTCACCACCATCAGATCATATCATCAAGCCTATCAGCTCAAAGAAAAAAAAGCACCGCACCACCACCGGGTGGGCTCGAACCTCCAACTTTTCGGTTAACAGCCGATCGCGCTGGCCAATTGCGCCACGGAGACCTTCCTGCTCCACTCTCCCCACAATTAGAACATATCTTCAAAGCTATCAGCCCAAAGAAAAAAAAGCGCCGCACCACCACCGGGTGGGCTCGAACCTCCAACCTTTCGGTTAACAGCAGATCGCGCTAGCCAATTGCGCCACGGAGACAGTCCTGCTCCACTCTAACCACCATAAGAACATATCTTCAAAGCTATCAGCCCAAAGAAAAAAAAGCGCCGCACCTCCACTGGGTGGGCTCGAACCTCCGACCTTTTGGTTAACAGCCGATCGCGCGTGCCAATTGCGCCACGGAGACAGTCCTGCTCCACTCTCACCACCATCAGAACATATCTCCAAAGCTATCAGCACAAAGAAAAAAAGCGCCGCACCACCACCGGGTTGGCTCGAACCTCCAACCTTTCGGTTAACAGCCGATCGCGCTAGCCAACTGCGCCATGGAGACAGTCGTGCTCCACTCACACTACCATCAGAACATATCTTCAAAGCTATCAGCGCAAAGAAAAAAGCAACACACCACTCCCGGGAGGGATCGCAACTCCAACCTTTCGGTTAACAGCCGATCGCGCTAGACAATTGCGCCACGGAGACAGTCCTGCTCTACTCTCACCAACATAAGAGCATATCTTCAAAGCTATTAGCCCGAAGAAAAAAAAGCGCCGCACCACCGCCGGGTGGGCTCGAAACTCCAACCTTTCGGTTAACAGCCGATCACGCAAGCCAATTGCGCCACGGAGACAGTCCTGCTCCACTCTCACCACCATCAGAACATATCTTCAAAGCTATCAGCCCAGAGAAAAAAAAGCGCCGCACAACCACCGGGTAGGCTCGAACCTCCGACTTTTCGGTTAACAGCCGATCGCGCGTGCCAATTGCGCCACGGAGACAGTCCTGCTCCACTCTCACCACCATAGGAACATATCTTCAAAGCTATCAGCCCAAAGAAAAAAAAGCGCCGCACCACCACTGGGTGGGCTCGAACCTCCGACCTTTTGGTTAACAGCCGATCGCGCTGTCCAAATGCGCTACGGAGACAACCCTGCTCCACTCTCACCACAATTAGAACATATCTTCACAGCTATCAGCCCAAAAAAAAGCGCCGCACCACCACCGCGTGGGCTCGAACCTCCAACCTTTCGGTTAACAGCAGATCGCGCTAGCCAATCGCGCCACGGAGACAATCGTGCTCCACTCTCACCACCATCAGAACATATCTTCAAAGCTATTAGCCCGAAGAAAAAAAAGCGCCGCACCACCGCCGGCTGGGCTCGAAACTCCAACCTTTCGGTTAACAGCCGATCACGCTAGCCAATTGCGCCACGGAGACAGTCCTGCTCCACTCTCACCACCATCAGAACATATCTTCAAAGCTATCAGCCCACAGAAAAAAAAGCGCCGCACAACCACCGGGTAGACTCGAACCTCCGACGTTTTGGTTAACACCGATTGCGCTCGCCAATTGCGCCTTGGAGACAGTCCTGCTCCACTCTCACCACCATCAGAACATATCTTCAAAGCTATCAGCACAAAGAAAAAAAGCACTTCACCACCACCGGGTGGGCTCCAACCTCCAACTTTCCGGTTAACAGCCGATCGCGCTAGCCAATTGCGCCACGGAGACAGTCGTGCTCCACTCTCACCACCGTCAGAACATTTCTTCAGAGCTACCACCCCAAAGAAAAAAAAAGCGCCGCACCACCACCGGTTGGGCTAGAACCTCCAACCTTTCGGTTAACAGCCGATCGCACTAGCCAATTGCGCAACGAAGACAGTCCTGCTCCACTCTCACCACCATCAGAACATATCTTCAAAGCTATTACCGCAAAGAAAAAAGCAACACACCAATCCCGGGAGGGCTCAAAACTCCAACCTTTCGGTTAACAGCCGATCGCGCGAGCCCATTGCGCCACGGAGACAGTCTTGCTCCACTCTCACCACCATCAGAACATATCTTCAAAGCTATCATCGCAAAGAAAAAAGCAACACACCACTCCCGGGAGGGCTCGAAACTCCAACCTTTCGGTCAACAGCCGATCGCGCTAGCCCATTGCGCCACGGAGACATTCTTGCTCATCTCTCACCACCATCAGATCATATCATCAAGCCTATCAGCTCAAAGAAAAAAAAGCACCGCACCACCACCGGGTGGGCTCGAACCTCCAACTTTTCGGTTAACAGCCGATCGCGCTGGCCAATTGCGCCACGGAGACCTTCCTGCTCCACTCTCCCCACAATTAGAACATATCTTCAAAGCTATCAGCCCAAAGAAAAAAAAGCGCCGCACCACCACCGGGTGGGCTCGAACCTCCAACCTTTCGGTTAACAGCAGATCGCGCTAGCCAATTGCGCCACGGAGACAGTCCTGCTCCACTCTAACCACCATAAGAACATATCTTCAAAGCTATCAGCCCAAAGAAAAAAAAGCGCCGCACCTCCACTGGGTGGGCTCGAACCTCCGACCTTTTGGTTAACAGCCGATCGCGCGTGCCAATTGCGCCACGGAGACAGTCCTGCTCCACTCTCACCACCATCAGAACATATCTCCAAAGCTATCAGCACAAAGAAAAAAAGCGCCGCACCACCACCGGGTTGGCTCGAACCTCCAACCTTTCGGTTAACAGCCGATCGCGCTAGCCAACTGCGCCATGGAGACAGTCGTGCTCCACTCACACTACCATCAGAACATATCTTCAAAGCTATCAGCGCAAAGAAAAAAGCAACACACCACTCCCGGGAGGGATCGCAACTCCAACCTTTCGGTTAACAGCCGATCGCGCTAGACAATTGCGCCACGGAGACAGTCCTGCTCTACTCTCACCAACATAAGAGCATATCTTCAAAGCTATTAGCCCGAAGAAAAAAAAGCGCCGCACCACCGCCGGGTGGGCTCGAAACTCCAACCTTTCGGTTAACAGCCGATCACGCAAGCCAATTGCGCCACGGAGACAGTCCTGCTCCACTCTCACCACCATCAGAACATATCTTCAAAGCTATCAGCCCAGAGAAAAAAAAGCGCCGCACAACCACCGGGTAGGCTCGAACCTCCGACTTTTCGGTTAACAGCCGATCGCGCGTGCCAATTGCGCCACGGAGACAGTCCTGCTCCACTCTCACCACCATAGGAACATATCTTCAAAGCTATCAGCCCAAAGAAAAAAAAGCGCCGCACCACCACTGGGTGGGCTCGAACCTCCGACCTTTTGGTTAACAGCCGATCGCGCTGTCCAAATGCGCTACGGAGACAACCCTGCTCCACTCTCACCACAATTAGAACATATCTTCAAAGCTATCAGCCCAAAAAAAAGCGCCGCACCACCACCGCGTGGGCTCGAACCTCCAACCTTTCGGTTAACAGCAGATCGCGCTAGCCAATCGCGCCACGGAGACAATCGTGCTCCACTCTCACCACCATCAGAACATATCTTCAAAGCTATTAGCCCGAAGAAAAAAAAGCGCCGCACCACCGCCGGCTGGGCTCGAAACTCCAACCTTTCGGTTAACAGCCGATCACGCTAGCCAATTGCGCCACGGAGACAGTCCTGCTCCACTCTCACCACCATCAGAACATATCTTCAAAGCTATCAGCCCACAGAAAAAAAAGCGCCGCACAACCACCGGGTAGACTCGAACCTCCGACGTTTTGGTTAACACCGATTGCGCTCGCCAATTGCGCCTTGGAGACAGTCCTGCTCCACTCTCACCACCATCAGAACATATCTTCAAAGCTATCAGCACAAAGAAAAAAAGCACTTCACCACCACCGGGTGGGCTCGAACCTCCAACTTTCCGGTTAACAGCCGATCGCGCTAGCCAATTGCGCCACGGAAACAGTCCTGCTCCACTCTCACCACCATAAGAACATATCTTCAAAGCTATCAGCCCAAAGAAAAAAAAGCGCCGCACCACCACTGGGTGGGCTCGAACCTCCGACCTTTTGGTTAACAGCCGATCGCGCTAGCCAATTGCGCCACGGAGACAATCCTGCTCCACTCTCACCACCATAAGAACATATCTTCAAAGCTATCAGCCCGAAGAAAAAAGCAACACACCACTTCCGGGAGGGCTCGAAACTCCAACCTTTCGGTACACAGCCGATCGCGCTAGCCCATTGCGCCACGGAGACAATCTTGCTCCCTTCTCACCACTATCAGAACATAACTTCAAAGCTATCATCCCAAAGAAAAAAAAGCACCGCACCACCACCGGGTGGGCTCGAACCTCCAACCTTTCAGTTAACAGCTGATCGCGCTAGCCAATTGCACCACGGAGACAGTCCTGCTCTACTCTCACCACCATCAGAACATATCTTCAAAGCTATCAGCCCACAGAAAAAAAAGCACCGCACAACCACCGGGTAGGCTCGAACCTCCGACTTTTCGGTTAACAGCCGATCGCGCTAGCCAATTGCGCCACGGAGACAGTCCTGCTCCACTCTCACCACCATAAGAACATATCTTCAAAGCTATCAGCTCAAAGAAAAAAAAGCGCCGCACCACCACTGGGTGGGCTCGAACCTCCGACCTTTTGGTTAACAGCCGATCGCGCTATCCAATTGCGCCACGGAGACAATCCTGCTCCACTCTCACCACCATAAGAACATATCTTCAAAGCTATCAGCCTGAAGCAAAAAGCAACACACCACTCACGGGAGGGCTCGAAACTCCAACCTTTCGGTCAACAGCCGATCGCGCTAGCCCATTGCGCCACGGAGACAGTCTTGCTCCCTTCCCACCACCATCAGAACATAACTTCAAAGCTATCAGCCCAAAGAAAAAAAAGCACCGCACCACCACCGGGTGGGCTCGAACCTCCAACCTTTCGGTTAACAGCCGATCGCGCTAGCCAATTGCACCACGGAGACAGTCGTGCTCCACTCTCACCACTATCAGAACATATCTTCAAAGCTATCAGCGTAAAGAAAAAAGCAAAACACCACTCCCGGGAGGGCTCGAACCTCCAACTTTTCGGTTAACCGCCGATCGCGCTGGCCAATTGCGCCACGGAGAAAGTCCTGCTCAACTCTCACCACAATTAGAATATATCTTCAACGCTATCACCCCATAGAAAAAAAAGCGCCGCACCACCACTGGGTGGGCTCGAACCTCCGACCTTTTGGTTAACAGCCGATCGCGCTAGCCAATTGTGCCACGGAGACAATCCTGCTCCACTCTCACCACCATAAGAACATATCTTCAAAGCTATCAGCCCGAAGAAAAAAGCAACACACCACTCCCGGGAGGGCTCGAAACTCCAACCTTTCGGTCAACAGCCGATCGCGCTAGCCAATTGCCCCACGGAGACAGTCGTGCTCCACTCTCACCACCGTCAGAACATTTCTTCAGAGCTATCACCCCAAAGAAAAAAAAAGCGCCGCACCACCACCGGTTGGGCTAGAACCTCCAACCTTTCGGTTAACAGCCGATCGCACTAGCCAATTGCGCAACGAAGACAGTCCTGCTCCACTCTCACCACCATCAGAACATATCTTCAAAGCTATTACCGCAAAGAAAAAAGCAACACACCAATCCCGGGAGGGCACAAAACTCCAACCTTTCGGTTAACAGCCGATCGCGCGAGCCCATTGCGCCACGGAGACAGTCTTGCTCCACTCTCACCACCATCAGAACATATCTTCAAAGCTATCATCGCAAAGAAAAAAGCAACACACCACTCCCGGGAGGGCTCGAAACTCCAACCTTTCGGTCAACAGCCGATCGCGCTAGCCCATTGCGCCACGGAGACATTCTTGCTCATCTCTCACCACCATCAGATCATATCATCAAGCCTATCAGCTCAAAGAAAAAAAAGCACCGCACCACCTCCGGGTGGGCTCGAACCTCCAACTTTTCGGTTAACAGCCGATCGCGCTGGCCAATTGCGCCACGGAGACTTTCCTGCTCCACTCTCCCCACAATTAGAACATATCTTCAAAGCTATCAGCCCAAAGAAAAAAAAGCGCCGCACCACCACCGGGTGGGCTCGAACCTCCAACCTTTCGGTTAACAGCAGATCGCGCTAGCCAATTGCGCCACGGAGACAGTCCTGCTCCACTCTAACCACCATAAGAACATATCTTCAAAGCTATCAGCCCAAAGAAAAAAAAGCGCCGCACCTCCACTGGGTGGGCTCGAACCTCCGACCTTTTGGTTAACAGCCGATCGCGCGTGCCAATTGCGCCACGGAGACAGTCCTGCTCCACTCTCACCACCATCAGAACATATCTTCAAAGCTATCAGCACAAAGAAAAAAAGCGCCGCACCACCACCGGGTGGGCTCGAACCTCCAACCTTTCGGTTAACAGCCGATCGCGCTAGCCAACTGCGCCATGGAGACAGTCGTGCTCCACTCACACTACCATCAGAACATATCTTCAAAGCTATCAGCGCAAAGAAAAAAGCAACACACCACTCCCGGCAGGGATCGCAACTCCAACCTTTCGGTTAACAGCCGATCGCGCTAGACAATTGCGCCACGGAGACAGTCCTGCTCTACTCTCACCAACATCAGAACATATCTTCAAAGCTATTAGCCCGAAGAAAAAAAAGCGCCGCACCACCGCCGGGTGGGCTCGAAACTCCAACCTTTCGGTTAACAGCCGATCACGCAAGCCAATTGCGCCACGGAGACAGTCCTGCTCCACTCTCACCACCATCAGAACATATCTTCAAAGCTATCAGCCCAGAGAAAAAAAAGCGCCGCACAACCACCGGGTAGGCTCGAACCTCCGACTTTTCGGTTAACAGCCGATCGCGCGTGCCAATTGCGCCACGGAGACAGTCCTGCTCCACTCTCACCACCATAGGAACATATCTTCAAAGCTATCAGCCCAAAGAAAAAAAAGCGCCGCACCACCACTGGGTGGGCTCGAACCTCCGACCTTTTGGTTAACAGCCGATCGCGCTGTCCAAATGCGCTACGGAGACAACCCTGCTCCACTCTCACCACAATTAGAACATATCTTCAAAGCTATCAGCCCAAAAAAAGCGCCGCACCACCACCGCGTGGGCTCGAACCTCCAACCTTTCGGTTAACAGCAGATCGCGCTAGCCAATCGCGCCACGGAGACAATCGTGCTCCACTCTCACCACCATCAGAACATATCTTCAAAGCTATTAGCCCGAAGAAAAAAAAGCGCCGCACCACCGCCGGCTGGGCTCGAAACTCCAACCTTTCGGTTAACAGCCGATCACGCTAGCCAATTGCGCCACGGAGACAGTCCTGCTCCACTCTCACCACCATCAGAACATATCTTCAAAGCTATCAGCCCACAGAAAAAAAAGCGCCGCACAACCACCGGGTAGACTCGAACCTCCGACGTTTTGGTTAACACCGATTGCGCTCGCCAATTGCGCCTTGGAGACAGTCCTGCTCCACTCTCACCACCATCAGAACATATCTTCAAAGCTATCAGCACAAAGAAAAAAAGCACTTCACCACCACCGGGTGGGCTCGAACCTCCAACTTTTCGGTTAACAGCCGATCACGCTAGCCAATTGCGCCACGGAGACAGTCCTGCTCCACTCTCACCACCATCAGAACATATCTTCAAAGCTATCAGCCCACAGAAAAAAAAGCGCCGCACAACCACCGGGTAGGCTCGAACCTCCGACTTTTCGGTTAACAGCCGATCGCGCTAGCCAATTGCGCCACGGAGACAGTCCTGCTCCACTCTAACCACCATAAGAACATATCTTCAAAGCTATCAGCCCAAAGAAAAAAAAGCGCCGCACCACCACTGGGTGGGTTCGAACCTCCGACCTTTTGGTTAACAGCCGATCGCGCTAGCCAATTGCGCCACGAAGACAATCCTGCGCCACTCTCACCACCATCAGAACATATCTTCAAAGCTATCAGCCCAAAGAAAAAAAAGCGCCGCACCACCACCGGGTGGGCTCGAACCTCCAACTTTCCGGTTAACAGCCGATCGCGCTAGCCAATTGCGCCACGGAGACAGTCCTGCTCCACTCTCACCACCATAAGAACATATCTTCAAAGCTATCAGCCCAAAGAAAAAAAAGCGCCGCACCACCACTGGGTGGGCTCGAACCTCCGACCTTTTGGTTAACAGCCGATCGCGCTAGCCAATTGCGCCACGGAGACAATCCTGCTCCACTCTCACCACCATAAGAACATATCTTCAAAGCTATCAGCCCGAAGAAAAAAGCAACACACCACTTCCGGGAGGGCTCGAAACTCCAACCTTTCGGTACACAGCCGATCGCGCTAGCCCATTGCGCCACGGAGACAATCTTGCTCCCTTCTCACCACCATCAGAACATAACTTCAAAGCTATCATCCCAAAGAAAAAAAAGCACCGCACCACCACCGGGTGGGCTCGAACCTCCAACCTTTCAGTTAACAGCTGATCGCGCTAGCCAATTGCACCACGGAGACAGTCCTGCTCTACTCTCACCACCATCAGAACATATCTTCAAAGCTATCAGCCCACAGAAAAAAAAGCGCCGCACAACCACCGGGTAGGCTCGAACCTCCGACTTTTCGGTTAACAGCCGATCGCGCTAGCCAATTGCGCCACGGAGACAGTCCTGCTCCACTCTCACCACCATAAGAACATATCTCCAAAGCTATCAGCCTAAAGAAAAAAAAGCGCCGCACCACCACTGGGTGGGCTCGAACCTCCGACCTTTTCGTTAACAGCCGATCGCGCTAGCCAATTGCGCCACGGAGACAATCCTGCTCCACTCTCACCACCATAAGAACATATCTTCAAAGCTATCAGCCCGAAGAAAAAAGCAACACACCACTTCCGGGAGGGCTCGAAACTCCAACCTTTCGGTACACAGCCGATCGCGCTAGCCCATTGCGCCACGGAGACAATCTTGCTCCCTTCTCACCACCATAAGAACATATCTTCAAAGCTATCAGCCCAAAGAAAAAAAAGCGCCGCACCTCCACTGGGTGGGCTCGAACCTTCGACCTTTTGGTTAACAGCCGATCGCGCGTGCCAATTGCGCCACGGAGACAGTCCTGCTCCACTCTCACCACCATCAGAACATATCTTCAAAGCTATCAGCACAAAGAAAAAAAGCGCCGCACCACCACCGGGTGGGCTCGAACCTCC
Source organism: Rhipicephalus microplus (assembly GCF_043290135.1). NCBI lineage: Eukaryota > Metazoa > Arthropoda > Arachnida > Ixodida > Ixodidae > Rhipicephalus > Rhipicephalus microplus. The sequence continues at coordinate 4,264,137 of NW_027464602.1, forward strand.
AACCTTTCGGTTAACAGCCGATCGCGCTAGCCAACTGCGCCATGGAGACAGTCGTGCTCCACTCACACCACCATCAGAACATATCTTCAAAGCTATCAGCGCAAAGAAAAAAGCAACACACCACTCCCGGGAGGGATCGCAACTCCAACCTTTCGGTTAACAGCCGATCGCGCTAGACAATTGCGCCACGGAGACAGTCCTGCTCTACTCTCACCAACATCAGAACATATCTTCAAAGCTATTAGCCCGAAAAAAAAGCGCCGCACCACCGCCGGGTGGGCTCGAAACTCCAACCTTTCGGTTAACAGCCGATCACGCTAGCCAATTGCGCCACGGAGACAGTCCGGCTCCACTCTCACCACCATCAGAACATATCTTCAAAGCTATCAGCCCACAGAAAAAAAAGCGCCGCACAACCACCGGGTGGGCTCGAACCTCCAACCTTTCGGTTAACAGCCAATCGCGCTAGCCAATTGCGCCACGGAGACAGTCCTGCTCCACTCTCACCACCATCAGAAAATATCTTCAAAGCTATCAGCACAAAGAAAAATAGCGCCGCACCACCACCGGGTGGGCTCGAACCTCCAACCTTTCGGTGAACAGCCGATCGCGCTAGCCAACTGCGCCATGGAGACAGTCGTGCTCCACTCACACCACCATCAGAACATATCTTCAAAGCTATCAGCACAAAGAAAAAAAGCGCCGCACCACCACCGGGTGGGCTCGAACCTCCAACCTTTCGGTCAACAGCCGATCGCGCTAGCCAACTGCGCCATGGAGACAGTCGTGCTCCACTCACACCACCATCAGAACATATCTTCAAAGCTATCAGCGCAAAGAAAAAAGCAACACACCACTCCCGGGTGGGCTCGAAACTCCAACCTTTCGGTTAACAGCCGATCACGCTAGCCAATTGCGCCACGGAGACAGTCCTGCTCCACTCTAACCACCATAAGAAAATATCTTCAAAGCTATCAGCCCAAAGAAAAAAAAGCGCCGCACCACCACTGGGTGGGCTCGAACCTCCGACCTTTTGGTTAACAGCCGATCGCGCGTGCCAATTGCGCCACGGAGACAGTCCTGCTCCACTCTCACCACCATAAGAACATATCTTCAAAGCTATCAGCCCAAAGAAAAAAGAGCGCCACACCACCACTGGGTGGGCTCGAACCTCCGACCTTTTGGTTAACAGCCGATCGCGCTAGAAATTGCGCCCGGGAGACAATCCTGCTCCACTCTCACCACCATCAGAACATATCTTCATAGCTATCAGCCCAAAGAAAAAAAAAGCGCCGCACCACCACCGGGTGGGCTCGAACCTCCAACTTTCCGGTTAACAGCCGATCACGCTTGCCAATTGCGCCACGGAGACAGTCCTGCTCCACTCTCACCACATCAGAACATATCTTCAAAGCTATCAGCCCACAGAAAAAAAAGCGCCGCACAACCACCGGGTAGGCTCGAACCTCCGACTTTTCGGTTAACAGCCGATCGCGCGTGCCAATTGCGCCACGGAGACAGTCCTGCTCCACTCTCACCACCATAAGAACATATCTTCAAAGCTATCAGCTCAAAGAAAAAAAAGCGCCGCACCACCACTGGGTGGGCTCGAACCTCCGACCTTTTGGTTAACAGCCGATCGCGCTATCCAATTGCGCCACGGAGACAATCCTGCTCCACTCTCACCACCATAAGAACATATCTTCAAAGCTATCAGCCTGAAGCAAAAAGCAACACACCACTCCCGGGAGGGCTCGAAACTCCAACCTTTTGGTCAACAGCCGATCGCGCTAGCCCATTGCGCCACGGAGACAGTCTTGCTCCCTTCCCACCACCATCAGAACATAACTTCAAAGCTATCAGCCCAAAGAAAAAAAAGCACCGCACCACCACCGGGTGGGCTCGAACCTCCAACCTTTCGGTTAACAGCCGATCGCGCTAGCCAATTGCACCACGGAGACAGTCGCGCTCCACTCTCACCACTATCAGAACATATCTTCAAAGCTATCAGCGTAAAGAAAAAAGCAAAACACCACTCCCGGGAGAACTCGAACCTCCAACTTTTCGGTTAACAGCCGATCGCGCTGGCCAATTGCGCCACGGAGAAAGTCCTGCTCAACTCTCACCACAATTAGAATATATCTTCAACGCTATCACCCCATAGAAAAAAAAAGCGCCGCACCACCACTGGGTGGGCTCGAACCTCCGACCTTTTGGTTAACAGCCGATCACGCTAGCCAATTGTGCCACGGAGACAATCCTGCTCCACTCTCACCACCATAAGAACATATCTTCAAAGCTATCAGCCCGAAGAAAAAAGCAACACACCACTCCCGGGAGGGCTCGAAACTCCAACCTTTCGGTCAACAGCCGATCGCGCTAGCCAATTGCCCCACGGAGACAGTCGTGCTCCACTCTCACCACCGTCAGAACATTTCTTCAGAGCTATCACCCCAAAGAAAAAAAAAGCGCCGCACCACCACCGGTTGGGCTAGAACTTCCAACCTTTCGGTTAACGGCCGATCGCACTAGCCAATTGCGCAACGAAGACAGTCCTGCTCCACTCTCACCACCATCAGAACATATCTTCAAAGCTATTACCGCAAAGAAAAAAGCAACACACCAATCCCGGGAGGGCTCAAAACTCCAACCTTTCGGTTAACAGCCGATCGCGCGAGCCCATTGCGCCACGGAGACAGTCTTGCTCCACTCTCACCACCATCAGAACATATCTTCAAAGCTATCATCGCAAAGAAAAAAGCAACACACCACTCCCGGGAGGGCTCGAAACTCCAACCTTTCGGTCAACAGCCGATCGCGCTAGCCCATTGCGCCACGGAGACATTCTTGCTCATCTCTCACCACCATCAGATCATATCATCAAGCCTATCAGCTCAAAGAAAAAAAAGCACCGCACCACCACCGGGTGGGCTCGAACCTCCAACTTTTCGGTTAACAGCCGATCGCGCTGGCCAATTGCGCCACGGAGACCTTCCTGCTCCACTCTCCCCACAATTAGAACATATCTTCAAAGCTATCAGCCCAAAGAAAAAAAAGCGCCGCACCACCACCGGGTGGGCTCGAACCTCCAACCTTTCGGTTAACAGCAGATCGCGCTAGCCAATTGCGCCACGGAGACAGTCCTGCTCCACTCTAACCACCATAAGAACATATCTTCAAAGCTATCAGCCCAAAGAAAAAAAAGCGCCGCACCTCCACTGGGTGGGCTCGAACCTCCGACCTTTTGGTTAACAGCCGATCGCGCGTGCCAATTGCGCCACGGAGACAGTCCTGCTCCACTCTCACCACCATCAGAACATATCTTCAAAGCTATCAGCACAAAGAAAAAAAGCGCCGCACCACCACCGGGTGGGCTCGAACCTCCAACCTTTCGGTTAACAGCCGATCGCGCTAGCCAACTGCGCCATGGAGACAGTCGTGCTCCACTCACACTACCATCAGAACATATCTTCAAAGCTATCAGCGCAAAGAAAAAAGGAACACACCACTCCCGGGAGGGATCGCAACTCCAACCTTTCGGTTAACAGCCGATCGCGCTAGACAATTGCGCCACGGAGACAGTCCTGCTCTACTCTCACCAACATCAGAACATATCTTCAAAGCTATTAGCCCGAAGAAAAAAAAGCGCCGCACCACCGCCGGGTGGGCTCGAAACTCCAACCTTTCGGTTAACAGCCGATCACGCAAGCCAATTGCGCCACGGAGACAGTCCTGCTCCACTCTCACCACCATCAGAACATATCTTCAAAGCTATCAGCCCAGAGAAAAAAAAGCGCCGCACAACCACCGGGTAGGCTCGAACCTCCGACTTTTCGGTTAACAGCCGATCGCGCGTGCCAATTGCGCCACGGAGACAGTCCTGCTCCACTCTCACCACCATAAGAACATATCTTCAAAGCTATCAGCCCAAAGAAAAAAAAGCGCCGCACCACCACTGGGTGGGCTCGAACCTCCGACCTTTTGGTTAACAGCCGATCGCGCTAGCCAATTGCGCCACGGAGACAATCCTGCTCCACTCTCACCACCATAAGAACATATCTTCAAAGCTATCAGCCCGAAGAAAAAAGCAACACACCACTTCCGGGAGGGCTCGAAACTCCAACCTTTCGGTACACAGCCGATCGCGCTAGCCCATTGCGCCACGGAGACAATCTTGCTCCCTTCTCACCACCATCAGAACATAACTTCAAAGCTATCATCCCAAAGAAAAAAAAGCACCGCACCACCACCGGGTGGGCTCGAACCTCCAACCTTTCAGTTAACAGCTGATCGCGCTAGCCAATTGCACCACGGAGACAGTCCTGCTCTACTCTCACCACCATCAGAACATATCTTCAAAGCTATCAGCCCACAGAAAAAAAAGCGCCGCACAACCACCGGGTAGGCTCGAACCTCCGACTTTTCGGTTAACAGCCGATCGCGCTAGCCAATTGCGCCACGGAGACAGTCCTGCTCCACTCTCACCACCATAAGAACATATCTCCAAAGCTATCAGCCTAAAGAAAAAAAAGCGCCGCACCACCACTGGGTGGGCTCGAACCTCCGACCTTTTCGTTAACAGCCGATCGCGCTAGCCAATTGCGCCACGGAGACAATCCTGCTCCACTCTCACCACCATAAGAACATATCTTCAAAGCTATCAGCCCGAAGAAAAAAGCAACACACCACTTCCGGGAGGGCTCGAAACTCCAACCTTTCGGTACACAGCCGATCGCGCTAGCCCATTGCGCCACGGAGACAATCTTGCTCCCTTCTCACCACCATAAGAACATATCTTCAAAGCTATCAGCCCAAAGAAAAAAAAGCGCCGCACCTCCACTGGGTGGGCTCGAACCTTCGACCTTTTGGTTAACAGCCGATCGCGCGTGCCAATTGCGCCACGGAGACAGTCCTGCTCCACTCTCACCACCATCAGAACATATCTTCAAAGCTATCAGCACAAAGAAAAAAAGCGCCGCACCACCACCGGGTGGGCTCGAACCTCCAACCTTTCGGTTAACAGCCGATCGCGCTAGCCAACTGCGCCATGGAGACAGTCGTGCTCCACTCACACCACCATCAGAACATATCTTCAAAGCTATCAGCGCAAAGAAAAAAGCAACACACCACTCCCGGGAGGGATCGCAACTCCAACCTTTCGGTTAACAGCCGATCGCGCTAGACAATTGCGCCACGGAGACAGTCCTGCTCTACTCTCACCAACATCAGAACATATCTTCAAAGCTATTAGCCCGAAAAAAAAGCGCCGCACCACCGCCGGGTGGGCTCGAAACTCCAACCTTTCGGTTAACAGCCGATCACGCTAGCCAATTGCGCCACGGAGACAGTCCGGCTCCACTCTCACCACCATCAGAACATATCTTCAAAGCTATCAGCCCACAGAAAAAAAAGCGCCGCACAACCACCGGGTGGGCTCGAACCTCCAACCTTTCGGTTAACAGCCAATCGCGCTAGCCAATTGCGCCACGGAGACAGTCCTGCTCCACTCTCACCACCATCAGAAAATATCTTCAAAGCTATCAGCACAAAGAAAAATAGCGCCGCACCACCACCGGGTGGGCTCGAACCTCCAACCTTTCGGTTAACAGCCGATCGCGCTAGCCAACTGCGCCATGGAGACAGTCGTGCTCCACTCACACCACCATCAGAACATATCTTCAAAGCTATCAGCACAAAGAAAAAAAGCGCCGCACCACCACCGGGTGGGCTCGAACCTCCAACCTTTCGGTCAACAGCCGATCGCGCTAGCCAACTGCGCCATGGAGACAGTCGTGCTCCACTCACACCACCATCAGAACATATCTTCAAAGCTATCAGCGCAAAGAAAAAAGCAACACACCACTCCCGGGTGGGCTCGAAACTCCAACCTTTCGGTTAACAGCCGATCACGCTAGCCAATTGCGCCACGGAGACAGTCCTGCTCCACTCTAACCACCATAAGAAAATATCTTCAAAGCTATCAGCCCAAAGAAAAAAAAGCGCCGCACCACCACTGGGTGGGCTCGAACCTCCGACCTTTTGGTTAACAGCCGATCGCGCGTGCCAATTGCGCCACGGAGACAGTCCTGCTCCACTCTCACCACCATAAGAACATATCTTCAAAGCTATCAGCCCAAAGAAAAAAGAGCGCCACACCACCACTGGGTGGGCTCGAACCTCCGACCTTTTGGTTAACAGCCGATCGCGCTAGAAATTGCGCCCGGGAGACAATCCTGCTCCACTCTCACCACCATCAGAACATATCTTCAAAGCTATCAGCCCAAAGAAAAAAAAAGCGCCGCACCACCACCGGGTGGGCTCGAACCTCCAACTTTCCGGTTAACAGCCGATCACGCTTGCCAATTGCGCCACGGAGACAGTCCTGCTCCACTCTCACCACATCAGAACATATCTTCAAAGCTATCAGCCCACAGAAAAAAAAGCGCCGCACAACCACCGGGTAGGCTCGAACCTCCGACTTTTCGGTTAACAGCCGATCGCGCGTGCCAATTGCGCCACGGAGACAGTCCTGCTCCACTCTCACCACCATAAGAACATATCTTCAAAGCTATCAGCTCAAAGAAAAAAAAGCGCCGCACCACCACTGGGTGGGCTCGAACCTCCGACCTTTTGGTTAACAGCCGATCGCGCTATCCAATTGCGCCACGGAGACAATCCTGCTCCACTCTCACCACCATAAGAACATATCTTCAAAGCTATCAGCCTGAAGCAAAAAGCAACACACCACTCCCGGGAGGGCTCGAAACTCCAACCTTTTGGTCAACAGCCGATCGCGCTAGCCCATTGCGCCACGGAGACAGTCTTGCTCCCTTCCCACCACCATCAGAACATAACTTCAAAGCTATCAGCCCAAAGAAAAAAAAGCACCGCACCACCACCGGGTGGGCTCGAACCTCCAACCTTTCGGTTAACAGCCGATCGCGCTAGCCAATTGCACCACGGAGACAGTCGCGCTCCACTCTCACCACTATCAGAACATATCTTCAAAGCTATCAGCGTAAAGAAAAAAGCAAAACACCACTCCCGGGAGAACTCGAACCTCCAACTTTTCGGTTAACAGCCGATCGCGCTGGCCAATTGCGCCACGGAGAAAGTCCTGCTCAACTCTCACCACAATTAGAATATATCTTCAACGCTATCACCCCATAGAAAAAAAAAGCGCCGCACCACCACTGGGTGGGCTCGAACCTCCGACCTTTTGGTTAACAGCCGATCGCGCTAGCCAATTGTGCCACGGAGACAATCCTGCTCCACTCTCACCACCATAAGAACATATCTTCAAAGCTATCAGCCCGAAGAAAAAAGCAACACACCACTCCCGGGAGGGCTCGAAACTCCAACCTTTCGGTCAACAGCCGATCGCGCTAGCCAATTGCCCCACGGAGACAGTCGTGCTCCACTCTCACCACCGTCAGAACATTTCTTCAGAGCTATCACCCCAAAGAAAAAAAAAGCGCCGCACCACCACCGGTTGGGCTAGAACTTCCAACCTTTCGGTTAACGGCCGATCGCACTAGCCAATTGCGCAACGAAGACAGTCCTGCTCCACTCTCACCACCATCAGAACATATCTTCAAAGCTATTACCGCAAAGAAAAAAGCAACACACCAATCCCGGGAGGGCTCAAAACTCCAACCTTTCGGTTAACAGCCGATCGCGCGAGCCCATTGCGCCACGGAGACAGTCTTGCTCCACTCTCACCACCATCAGAACATATCTTCAAAGCTATCATCGCAAAGAAAAAAGCAACACACCACTCCCGGGAGGGCTCGAAACTCCAACCTTTCGGTCAACAGCCGATCGCGCTAGCCCATTGCGCCACGGAGACATTCTTGCTCATCTCTCACCACCATCAGATCATATCATCAAGCCTATCAGCTCAAAGAAAAAAAAGCACCGCACCACCACCGGGTGGGCTCGAACCTCCAACTTTTCGGTTAACAGCCGATCGCGCTGGCCAATTGCGCCACGGAGACCTTCCTGCTCCACTCTCCCCACAATTAGAACATATCTTCAAAGCTATCAGCCCAAAGAAAAAAAAGCGCCGCACCACCACCGGGTGGGCTCGAACCTCCAACCTTTCGGTTAACAGCAGATCGCGCTAGCCAATTGCGCCACGGAGACAGTCCTGCTCCACTCTAACCACCATAAGAACATATCTTCAAAGCTATCAGCCCAAAGAAAAAAAAGCGCCGCACCTCCACTGGGTGGGCTCGAACCTCCGACCTTTTGGTTAACAGCCGATCGCGCGTGCCAATTGCGCCACGGAGACAGTCCTGCTCCACTCTCACCACCATCAGAACATATCTTCAAAGCTATCAGCACAAAGAAAAAAAGCGCCGCACCACCACCGGGTGGGCTCGAACCTCCAACCTTTCGGTTAACAGCCGATCGCGCTAGCCAACTGCGCCATGGAGACAGTCGTGCTCCACTCACACTACCATCAGAACATATCTTCAAAGCTATCAGCGCAAAGAAAAAAGGAACACACCACTCCCGGGAGGGATCGCAACTCCAACCTTTCGGTTAACAGCCGATCGCGCTAGACAATTGCGCCACGGAGACAGTCCTGCTCTACTCTCACCAACATCAGAACATATCTTCAAAGCTATTAGCCCGAAGAAAAAAAAGCGCCGCACCACCGCCGGGTGGGCTCGAAACTCCAACCTTTCGGTTAACAGCCGATCACGCAAGCCAATTGCGCCACGGAGACAGTCCTGCTCCACTCTCACCACCATCAGAACATATCTTCAAAGCTATCAGCCCAGAGAAAAAAAAGCGCCGCACAACCACCGGGTAGGCTCGAACCTCCGACTTTTCGGTTAACAGCCGATCGCGCGTGCCAATTGCGCCACGGAGACAGTCCTGCTCCACTCTCACCACCATAGGAACATATCTTCAAAGCTATCAGCCCAAAGAAAAAAAAGCGCCGCACCACCACTGGGTGGGCTCGAACCTCCGACCTTTTGGTTAACAGCCGATCGCGCTGTCCAAATGCGCTACGGAGACAACCCTGCTCTACTCTCACCACAATTAGAACATATCTTCAAAGCTATCAGCCCAAAAAAAAGCGCCGCACCACCACCGCGTGGGCTCGAACCTCCAACCTTTCGGTTAACAGCAGATCGCGCTAGCCAATCGCGCCACGGAGACAATCGTGCTCCACTCTCACCACCATCAGAACATATCTTCAAAGCTATTAGCCCGAAGAAAAAAAAGCGCCGCACCACCGCCGGCTGGGCTCGAAACTCCAACCTTTCGGTTAACAGCCGATCACGCTAGCCAATTGCGCCACGGAGACAGTCCTGCTCCACTCTCACCACCATCAGAACATATCTTCAAAGCTATCAGCCCACAGAAAAAAAAGCGCCGCACAACCACCGGGTAGACTCGAACCTCCGACGTTTTGGTTAACACCGATTGCGCTCGCCAATTGCGCCTTGGAGACAGTCCTGCTCCACTCTCACCACCATCAGAACATATCTTCAAAGCTATCAGCACAAAGAAAAAAAGCACTTCACCACCACCGGGTGGGCTCGAACCTCCAACTTTTCGGTTAACAGCCGATCACGCTAGCCAATTGCGCCACGGAGACAGTCCTGCTCCACTCTCACCACCATCAGAACATATCTTCAAAGCTATCAGCCCACAGAAAAAAAAGCGCCGCACAACCACCGGGTAGGCTCGAACCTCCGACTTTTCGGTTAACAGCCGATCGCGCTAGCCAATTGCGCCACGGAGACAGTCCTGCTCCACTCTAACCACCATAAGAACATATCTTCAAAGCTATCAGCCCAAAGAAAAAAAAGCGCCGCACCACCACTGGGTGGGTTCGAACCTCCGACCTTTTGGTTAACAGCCGATCGCGCTAGCCAATTGCGCCACGAAGACAATCCTGCGCCACTCTCACCACCATCAGAACATATCTTCAAAGCTATCAGCCCAAAGAAAAAAAAGCGCCGCACCACCACCGGGTGGGCTCGAACCTCCAACTTTCCGGTTAACAGCCGATCGCGCTAGCCAATTGCGCCACGGAGACAGTCCTGCTCCACTCTCACCACCATAAGAACATATCTTCAAAGCTATCAGCCCAAAGAAAAAAAAGCGCCGCACCACCAATGGGTGGGCTCGAACCTCCGACCTTTTCGTTAACAGCCGATCGCGCTAGCCAATTGCGCCACGGAGACAATCCTGCTCCACTCTCACCACCATAAGAACATATCTTCAAAGCTATCAGCCCGAAGAAAAAAGCAACACACCACTTCCGGGAGGGCTCGAAACTCCAACCTTTCGGTACACAGCCGATCGCGCTAGCCCATTGCGCCACGGAGACAATCTTGCTCCCTTCTCACCACCATAAGAACATATCTTCAAAGCTATCAGCCCAAAGAAAAAAAAGCGCCGCACCTCCACTGGGTGGGCTCGAACCTCCGACCTTTTGGTTAACAGCCGATCGCGCTAGCCAATCGCGCCACGGAGACAATCCTGCTCCACTCTCACCACCATAAGAACATATCTTCAAAGCTATCAGCCCGAAGAAAAAAGCAACACACCACTTCCGGGAGGGCTCGAAACTCCAACCTTTCGGTACACAGCCGATCGCGCTAGCCCATTGCGCCACGGAGACAATCTTGCTCCCTTCTCACCACCATCAGAACATAACTTCAAAGCTATCATCCCAAAGAAAAAAAAGCACCGCACCACCACCGGGTGGGCTCGAACCTCCAACCTTTCAGTTAACAGCCGATCGCGCTAGCCAATTGCACCACGGAGACAGTCCTGCTCTACTCTCACCACCATCAGAACATATCTTCAAAGCTATCAGCCCAAAGAAAAAAAAGCGCCGCACCACCGCCGGGTGGGCTCGAAACTCCAACCTTTCGGTTAACAGCCGATCGCGCTAGCCAATTGCGCCACAGAGACAGTCCTGCTTCACTCTCACCACCATCAGAACATATCTTCAAAGCTATCAGCCCAAAGAAAAAAAAAGCGCCATACCACAACCGGGTGGGCTCGAACCTCCGACCTTTTGGTTAACACTGATCGCGCTCACCAATTGCGCCTTGGAGACAGTCCTGCTCCACTCTCACCACCATCAGAACATATCTTCAAAGCTATCAGCCCAAGAAAAAAAAGCGCCGCACAACCACCGGGTACGCTCGAACCTCCGACTTTTCGGTTAACAGCCGATCGCGCTAGCCAATTGCGCCACGGAGACTGTCCTGCTCCACTCTAACCACCATAAGAACATATCTTCAAAGCTATCAGCCCAAAGAAAAAAAAGCGCCGCACCTCCACTGGGTGGGCTCGAACCTCCGACCTTTTGGTTAACAGCCGATCGCGCGTGCCAATTGCGCCACAGAGACAGCCCTGCTCCACTCTCACCACCATCAGAACATATCTTCAAAGCTATCAGCACAAAGAAAAAAAGCGCCGCACCTCCACCGGGTGGGCTCGAACCTCCAACCTTTCGGTTAACAGCCGATCGCGCTAGCCAACTGCGCCATGGAGACAGTCGTGCTCCACTCACACCACCATCAGAACATATCTTCAAAGCTATCAGCGCAAAGAAAAAAGCAACACACCACTCCCGGGAGGGATCGCAACTCCAACCTTTCGGTTAACAGCCGATCGCGCTAGACAATTGCGCCACGGAGACAGTCCTGCTCTACTCTCACCAACATCAGAACATATCTTCAAAGCTATTAGCCCGAAGAAAAAAGCAACACACCACTCCCGGGAGGGATCGCAACTCCAACCTTTCGGTTAACAGCCGATCGCGCTAGACAATTGCGCCACGGAGACAGTCCTGCTCTACTCTCACCAACATCAGAACATATCTTCAAAGCTATCAGCCCAAAGAAAAAAAAGCGCCGCACCTCCACTGGGTGGGCTCGAACCTCCGACCTTTTGGTTAACAGCCGATCGCGCGTGCCAATTGCGCCACGGAGACAGTCCTGCTCCACTCTCACCACCATCAGAACATATCTTCAAAGCTATCAGCACAAAGAAAAAAAGCGCCGCACCACCACCGGGTGGGTTCGAACCTCCAACCTTTCGGTTAACAGCCGATCGCGCTAGCCAACTGCGCCATGGAGACAGTCGTGCTCCACTCACACCACCATCAGAACATATCTTCAAAGCTATCAGCGCAAAGAAAAAAGCAACACACCACTCCCGGGAGGGATCGCAACTCCAACCTTTCGGTTAACAGCCGATCGCGCTAGACAATTGCGCCACGGAGACAGTCCTGCTCTACTCTCACCAACATCAGAACATATCTTCAAAGCTATTAGCCCGAAGAAAAAAAAGCGCCGCACCACCGCCGGGTGGGCTCGAAACTCCAACCTTTCGGTTAACAGCCGATCACGCTAGCCAATTGCGCCACGGAGACAGTCCTGCTCCACTCTCACCACCATCAGAACATATCTTCAAAGCTATCAGCCCACAGAAAAAAAAGCGCCGCACAACCACCGGGTGGGCTCGAACCTCCAACCTTTCGGTTAACAGCCGATCGCGCTAGCCAACTGCGCCATGGAGACAGTCGTGCTCCACTCACACAACCATCAGAACATATCTTCAAAGCTATCAGCACAAAGAAAAAAAGCGCCGCACCACCACCGGGTGGGCTCGAACCTCCAACCTTTCGGTCAACAGCCGATCGCGCTAGCCAACTGCGCCATGGAGACAGTCGTGCTCCACTCACACCACCATCAGAACATATCTTCAAAGCTATCAGCGCAAAGAAAAAAGCAACACACCACTCCCGGGAGGGATCGCAACTCCAACCTTTCGGTTAACAGCCGATCGCGCTAGACAATTGCGCAACGGAGACAGTCCTGCTCTACTCTCACCAACATCAGAACATATCTTCAAAGCTATTAGCCCGAAGAAAAAAAAGCGCCGCACCACCGCCGAGTGGGCTCGAAACTCCAACCTTTCGGTTAAGAGCCGATCACGCTAGCCAATTGCGCCACGGAGACAGTCCTGCTCCACTCTCACCACCATCAGAACATATCTTCAAAGCTATCAGCCCACAGAAAAAAAAGCGCCGCACAACCACCGGGTAGGCTCGAACCTCCGACGTTTTGGTTAACACCGATTGCGCTCGCCAATTGCGCCTTGGAGACAGTCCTGCTCCACTCTCGCCACCATCAGAACATATCTTCAAAGCTATCAGCACAAAGAAAAAAAAGCACTTCACCACCACCGGGTGGGCTCGAACCTCCAACTTTTCGGTTAACAGCCGATCACGCTAGCCAATTGCGCCACGGAGACAGTCCTGCTCCAATCTCACCACCATCAGAACATATCTTCAAAGCTATCAGCCCACAGAAAAAAAAGCGCCGCACAACCACCGGGTAGGCTCGAACCTCCGACTTTTCGGTTAACAGCCGATCACGCTAGCCAATTGCGCCACGGAGACAGTCCTGCTCCATTCTCACCACCATCCGAACATATCTTCAAAGCTATCAGCCCACAGAAAAAAAAGCGCCGCACAACCACCGGGTAGGCTCGAACCTCCGACTTTTCGGTTAACAGCCGATCGCGCTAGCCAATTGCGCCACGGAGACAGTCCTGCTCCACTCTCACCACCATAAGAACATATCTTCAAAGCTATCAGCCCAAAGAAAAAAAGCGCCGCACCACCACTGGGTGGGCTCGAACCTCCGACCTTTTGGTTAACAGCCGATCGCGCTAGCCAATTGCGCGACGGAGACAATCCTGCTCCACTCTCACCACCATAAGAACATATCTTCAAAGCTATCAGCCCGAAGAAAAAAGCAACACACCACTTCCGGGAGGGCTCGAAACTCCAACCTTTCGGTACACAGCCGATCGCGCTAGCCCATTGCGCCACGGAGACAATCTTGCTCCCTTCTCACCACCATCAGAACATAACTTCAAAGCTATCATCCCAAAGAAAAAAAAGCACCGCACCAACACCGGGTGGGCTCGAACCACCAACCTTTCGGTTAACAGCCGATCGCGCTAGCCAATTGCACCACGGAGACAGTCCTGCTCTACTCTCACCACCATCAGAACATATCTTCAAAGCTATCAGCCCAAAGAAAAAAAGCGCCGCACCACCGCCGGGTGGGCTCGAAACTCCAACCTTTCGGTTAACAGCCGATCGCGCTAGCCAATTGCGCCACAGAGACAGTCCTGCTTCACTCTCACCACCATCAGAACATATCTTCAAAGCTATCAGCCCAAAGAAAAAAAAGCGCCGCACCACCACCGGGTGGGCTCGAACCTCCAACTTTCCGGTTAACAGCCGATCACGCTAGCCAATTGCGCCACGGAGACAGTCCTGCTCCACTCTCACCACCATCAGAACATATCTTCAAAGCTATCAGCCCACAGAAAAAAAAAGCGCCGCACAACCACCGGGTAGGCTCGAACCTCCGACTTTTCGGTTAACAGCCGATCGCGCGTGCCAATTGCGCCACGGAGACAGTCCTGCTCCACTCTCACCACCATAAGAACATATCTTCAAAGCTATCAGCCCAAAGAAAAAAAGCGCCGCACCACCACTGGGTGGGCTCGAACCTCCGACCTTTTGGTTAACAGCCGATCGCGCTATCCAATTGCGCCACGGAGACAATCCTGCTCCACTCTCACCACCATAAGAACATATCTTCAAAGCTATCAGCCCGAAGCAAAAAGCAACACACCACTCCCGGGAGGGCTCGAAACTCCAACCTTTCGGTCAACAGCCGATCGCGCTAGCCCATTGCGCCACGGAGACAGTCTTGCTCCCTTCCCACCACCATCAGAACATAACTTCAAAGCTATCAGCCCAAAGAAAAAAAAAGCACCGCACCACCACCGGGTGGGCTCGAACCTCCAACCTTTCGGTTAACAGCCGATCGCGCTAGCCAATTGCACCACGGAGACAGTCGTGCTCCACTCTCACCACCATCAGAACATATCTTCAAAGCTATCAGCTCAAAGAAAAAAAAGCACCGCACCACCACCGGGTGGGCTCGAACCTCCAACTTTTCGGTTAACACCCGATCGCGCTGGCCAATTGCGCCACGGAGACAGTCCTGCTCCACTCTCCCCACAATTAGAACATATCTTCAAAGCTATCAGCCCAAAGAAAAAAAAGCGCCGCACCACCACCGGGTGGGCTTGAACCTCCAACCTTTCGGTTAACAGCAGATCGCGCTAGCCAATTGCGCCACGGAGACAGTCCTGCTCCACTCTAACCACCATAAGAACATATCTTCAAAGCTATCAGCCCAAAGAAAAAAAAGCGCCGCACCTCCACTGGGTGGGCTCGAACCTCCAACCTTTCGGTTAACAGCCGATCGCGCTAGACAATTGCGCCACGGAGACAGTCCTGCTCTACTCTCACTAACATCAGAACATATCTTCAAAGCTATTAGCCCGAAGAAAAAAAAGCGCCGCACCACCGCCGGGTGGGCTCGAAACTCCAACCTTTTGGTTAACAGCCGATCACGCAAGCCAATTGCGCCACGGAGACAGTCCTGCTCCACTCTCACCACCATCAGAACATATCTTCAAAGCTATCAGCCCACAGAAAAAAAAGCGCCGCACAACCACCGGGTGGGCTCGAACCTCCAACCTTTCGGTTAACAGCCAATCGCGCTAGCCAATTGCGCCACGGAGACAGTCCTGCTCCACTCTCACCACCACCAGAACATATCTTCAAAGCTATCAGCACAAAGAAAAAAAGCGCCGCACCACCACCGGGTGGGTTCGAACCTCCAACCTTTCGGTTAACAGCCGATCGCGCTAGCCAACTGCGCCATGGAGACAGTCGTGCTCCACTCACACCACCATCAGAACATATCTTCAAAGCTATCAGCACAAAGAAAAAAAGCGCCGCACCACCACCGGGTGGGCTCGAACCTCCAACCTTTCGGTCAACAGCCGATCGCGCTAGCCAACTGCGCCATGGAGACAGTCGTGCTCCACTCACACCACCATCAGAACATATCTTCAAAGCTATCAGCGCAAAGAAAAAAGCAACACACCACTCCCGGGAGGGATCGCAACTCCAACCTTTCGGTTAACAGCCGATCGCGCTAGACAATTGCGCCACGGAGACAGTCCTGCTCTACTCTCACCACCATCAGAACATATCTTCAAAGCTATCAGCTCAAAGAAAAAAGCAACACACCACTCCCGCGAGGGATCGCAACTCCAACCTTTCGGTTAACAGCCGATCGCGCTAGACAATTGCGCCACGGAGACAGTCCTGCTCTACTCTCACCAACATCAGAACATATCTTCAAAGCTATTAGCCCGAAGAAAAAAAAGCGCCGCACCACCGCCGAGTGGGCTCGAAACTCCAACCTTTCGGTTAAGAGCCGATCACGCTAGCCAATTGCGCCACGGAGACAGTCCTGCTCCACTCTCACCACCATCAGAACATATCTTCAAAGCTATCAGCCCACAGAAAAAAAAGCGCCGCACAACCACCGGGTAGGCTCGAACCTCCGACGTTTTGGTTAACACCGATTGCGCTCGCCAATTGCGCCTTGGAGACAGTCCTGCTCCACTCTCACCACCATCAGAACATATCTTCAAAGCTATCAGCACAAAGAAAAAAAAGCACTTCACCACCACCGGGTGGGCTCGAACCTCCAACTTTTCGGTTAACAGCCGATCACGCTAGCCAATTGCGCCACGGAGACAGTCCTGCTCCAATCTCACCACCATCAGAACATATCTTCAAAGCTATCAGCCCACAGAAAAAAAAGCGCCGCACAACCACCGGGTAGGCTCGAACCTCCGACTTTTCGGTTAACAGCCGATCACGCTAGCCAATTGCGCCACGGAGACAGTCCTGCTCCATTCTCACCACCATCCGAACATATCTTCAAAGCTATCAGCCCACAGAAAAAAAAGCGCCGCACAACCACCGGGTAGGCTCGAACCTCCGACTTTTCGGTTAACAGCCGATCGCGCTAGCCAATTGCGCCACGGAGACAGTCCTGCTCCACTCTCACCACCATAAGAACATATCTTCAAAGCTATCAGCCCAAAGAAAAAAAGCGCCGCACCACCACTGGGTGGGCTCGAACCTCCGACCTTTTGGTTAACAGCCGATCGCGCTAGCCAATTGCGCGACGGAGACAATCCTGCTCCACTCTCACCACCATAAGAACATATCTTCAAAGCTATCAGCCCGAAGAAAAAAGCAACACACCACTTCCGGGAGGGCTCGAAACTCCAACCTTTCGGTACACAGCCGATCGCGCTAACCCATTGCGCCACGGAGACAATCTTGCTCCCTTCTCACCACCATCAGAACATAACTTCAAAGCTATCATCCCAAAGAAAAAAAAGCACCGCACCAACACCGGGTGGGCTCGAACCACCAACCTTTCGGTTAACAGCCGATCGCGCTAGCCAATTGCACCACGGAGACAGTCCTGCTCTACTCTCACCACCATCAGAACATATCTTCAAAGCTATCAGCCCAAAGAAAAAAAGCGCCGCACCACCGCCGGGTGGGCTCGAAACTCCAACCTTTCGGTTAACAGCCGATCGCGCTAGCCAATTGCGCCACAGAGACAGTCCTGCTTCACTCTCACCACCATCAGAACATATCTTCAAAGCTATCAGCCCAAAGAAAAAAAAGCGCCATACCACAACCGGGTGGGCTCGAACCTCCGACCTTTTGGTTAACACTGATCGCGCTCACCAATTGCGCCTTGGAGACAGTCCTGCTCCACTCTCACCACCATCAGAACATATCTTCAAAGCTATCAGCCCAAGAAAAAAAAGCGCCGCACAACCACCGGGTAGGCTCGAACCTCCGACTTTTCGGTTAACAGCCGATCGCGCTAGCCAATTGCGCCACGGAGACAGTCCTGCTCCACTCTCACCACCATAAGAACATATCTTCAAAGCTATCAGCCCAAAGAAAAAAAAGCGCCGCACCACCACTGGGTGGGCTCGAACCTCCGACCTTTTGGTTAACAGCCGATCGCGCTAGAAATTGCGCCCGGGAGACAATCCTGCTCCACTCTCACCACCATCAGAACATATCTTCAAAGCTATCAGCCCAAAGAAAAAAAAGCGCCGCACCACCACCGGGTGGGCTCGAACCTCCAACTTTCCGGTTAACAGCCGATCACGCTAGCCAATTGCGCCACGGAGACAGTCCTGCTCCACTCTCACCACCATCAGAACATATCTTCAAAGCTATCAGCCCACAGAAAAAAAAGCGCCGCACAACCACCGGGTAGGCTCGAACCTCCGACTTTTCGGTTAACAGCCGATCGCGCGTGCCAATTGCGCCACGGAGACAGTCCTGCTCCACTCTCACCACCATAAGAACATATCTTCAAAGCTATCAGCCCAAAGAAAAAAAAGCGCCGCACCACCACTGGGTGGGCTCGAACCTCCGACCTTTTGGTTAACAGCCGATCGCGCTATCCAATTGCGCCACGGAGACAATCCTGCTCCACTCTCACCACCATAAGAACATATCTTCAAAGCTATCAGCCCTAAGCAAAAAGCAACACACCACTCCCGGGAGGGCTCGAAACTCCAACCTTTCGGTCAACAGCCGATCGCGCTAGCCCATTGCGCCACGGAGACAGTCTTGCTCCCTTCCCACCACCATCAGAACATAACTTCAAAGCTATCAGCCCAAAGAAAAAAAAGGCACCGCACCACCACCGGGTGGGCTCGAACCTCCAACCTTTCGGTTAACAGCCGATCGCGCTAGCCAATTGCACCACGGAGACAGTCGTGCTCCACTCTCACCACCATCAGAACATATCTTCAAAGCTATCAGCTCAAAGAAAAAAAAGCACCGCACCACCACCGGGTGGGCTCGAACCTCCAACTTTTCGGTTAACACCCGATCGCGCTGGCCAATTGCGCCACGGAGACAGTCCTGCTCCACTCTCCCCACAATTAGAACATATCTTCAAAGCTATCAGCCCAAAGAAAAAAAAGCGCCGCACCACCACCGGGTGGGCTCGAACCTCCAACCTTTCGGTTAACAGCAGATCGCGCTAGCCAATTGCGCCACGGAGACAGTCCTGCTCCACTCTAACCACCATAAGAACATATCTTCAAAGCTATCAGCCCAAAGAAAAAAAAGCGCCGCACCTCCACTGGGTGGGCTCGAACCTCCAACCTTTCGGTTAACAGCCGATCGCGCTAGACAATTGCGCCACGGAGACAGTCCTGCTCTACTCTCACTAACATCAGAACATATCTTCAAAGCTATTAGCCCGAAGAAAAAAAAAGCGCCGCACCACCGCCGGGTGGGCTCGAAACTCCAACCTTTCGGTTAACAGCCGATCACGCAAGCCAATTGCGCCACGGAGACAGTCCTGCTCCACTCTCACCACCATCAGAACATATCTTCAAAGCTATCAGCCCACAGAAAAAAAAGCGCCGCACAACCACCGGGTGGGCTCGAACCTCCAACCTTTCGGTTAACAGCCAATCGCGCTAGCCAATTGCGCCACGGAGACAGTCCTGCTCCACTCTCACCACCACCAGAACATATCTTCAAAGCTATCAGCACAAAGAAAAAAAGCGCCGCACCACCACCGGGTGGGCTCGAACCTCCAACCTTTCGGTTAAAAGCCGATCGCGCTAGCCAACTGCGCCATGGAGACAGTCGTGCTCCACTCACACCACCATCAGAACATATCTTCAAAGCTATCAGCACAAAGAAAAAAAGCGCCGCACCACCACCGGGTGGGCTCGAACCACCAACCTTTCGGTCAACAGCCGATCGCGCTAGCCAACTGCGCCATGGAGACAGTCGTGCTCCACTCACACCACCATCAGAACATATCTTCAAAGCTATCAGCTCAAAGAAAAAAGCAACACACCACTCCCGCGAGGGATCGCAACTCCAACCTTTCGGTTAACAGCCGATCGCGCTAGACAATTGCGCCACGGAGACAGTCCTGCTCTACTCTCACCAACATCAGAACATATCTTCAAAGCAATTAGCCCGAAGAAAAAAAAGCGCCGCACCTCCACTGGGTGGGCTCGAACCTCCGACCTTTTGGTTAACAGCCGATCGCGCGTGCCAATTGCGCCACGGAGACAGTCCTGCTCCACTCTCACCACCATCAGAACATATCTTCAAAGCTATCAGCACAAAGAAAAAAAGCGCCGCAACACCACCGGGTGGGCTCGAACCTCCAACCTTTCAGTTAACAGGCGATCGCGCTAGCCAACTGCGCCATGGAGAGAGTCGTGCTCCACTCACACCACCATCAGAACATATCTTCAAAGCTATCAGCGCAAAGAAAAAAGCAACACACCACTCCCGGGAGGGATCGCAACTCCAACCTTTCGGTTAACAGCCGATCGCGCTAGACAATTGCGCCACGGAGACAGTCCTGCTCTACTCTCACCAACATCAGAACATATCTTCAAAGCTATTAGCCCGAAGAAAAAAAAGCGCCGCACCACCGCCGGGTGGGCTCGAAACTCCAACCTTTCGGTTAACAGCCGATCACGCTAGCCAATTGCGCCACGGAGACAGTCCTGCTCCACTCTCACCACCATCAGAACATATCTTCAAAGCTATCAGCCCACAGAAAAAAAGCGCCGCACAACCACCGGGTAGGCTCGAACCTCCGACTTTTCGGTTAACAGCCGATCGCGCGTGCCAATTGCGCCACGGAGACAGTCCTGCTCCACTCTCACCACCATAAGAACATATCTTCAAAGCTATCAGCCCAAAGAAAAAAAGCGCCGCACCACCACTGGGTGGGCTCGAACCTCCGACCTTTTGGTTAACAGCCGATCGCGCTATCCAATTGCGCCACGGAGACAATCCTGCTCCACTCTCACCACCATAAGAACATATCTTCAAAGCTATCAGCCCGAAGGAAAAAGCAACACACCACTCCCGGGAGGGCTCGAAACTCCAACCTTTCGGTCAACAGCCGATCGCGCTAGCCCATTGCGCCACGGAGACAGTCTTGCTCCCTTCCCACCACCATCAGAACATAACTTCAAAGCTATCAGCCCAAAGAAAAAAAAAGCACCGCACCACCACCGGATGGGCTCGAACCTCCAACCTTTCGGTTAACAGCCGATCGCGCTAGCCAATTGCACCACGGAGACAGTCGTGCTCCACACTCACCACCATCAGAACATATCTTCAAAGCTATCAGCTCAAAGAAAAAAAAGCACCGCACCACCACCGGGTGGGCTCGAACCTCCAACTTTTCGGTTAACACCCGATCGCGCTGGCCAATTGCGCCACGGAGACAGTCCTGCTCCACTCTCCCCACAATTAGAACATATCTTCAAAGCTATCAGCCCAAAGAAAAAAAAGCGCCGCACCACCACCGGGTGGGCTCGAACCTCCAACCTTTCGGTTAACAGCAGATCGCGCTAGCCAATTGCGCCACGGAGACAGTCCTGCTCCACTCTAACCACCATAAGAACATATCTTCAAAGCTATCAGCCCAAAAAAAAAGCGCCGCACCTCCACTGGGTGGGCTCGAACCTCCAACCTTTCGGTTAACAGCCGATCGCGCTAGACAATTGCGCCACGGAGACAGTCCTGCTCTACTCTCACCAACATCAGAACATATCTTCAAAGCTATTAGCCCGAAGAAAAAAAAGCGCCGCACCACCGCCGGGTGGGCTCGAAACTCCAACCTTTCGGTTAACAGCCGATCACGCAAGCCAATTGCGCCACGGAGACAGTCCTGCTCCACTCTCACCACCATCAGAACATATCTTCAAAGCTATCAGCCCACAGAAAAAAAAGCGCCGCACAACCACCGGGTGGGCTCGAACCTCCAACCTTTCGGTTAACAGCCAATCGCGCTAGCCAATTGCGCCACGGAGACAGTCCTGCTCCACTCTCACCACCACCAGAACATATCTTCAAAGCTATCAGCACAAAGAAAAAAAGCGCCGCACCACCACCGGGTGGGCTCGAACCTCCAACCTTTCGGTTAACAGCCGATCGCGCTAGCCAACTGCGCCATGGAGACAGTCGTGCTCCACTCACACCACCATCAGAACATATCTTCAAAGCTATCAGCACAAAGAAAAAAAGCGCCGCACCACCACCGGGTGGGCTCGAACCTCCAACCTTTTGGTCAACAGCCGATCGCGCTAGCCAACTGCGCCATGGAGACAGTCGTGCTCCACTCACACCACCATCAGAACATATCTTCAAAGCTATCAGCGCAAAGAAAAAAGCAACACACCACTCCCGGGAGGGATCGCAACTCCAACCTTTCGGTTAACAGCCGATCGCGCTAGACAATTGCGCCACGGAGACAGTCCTGCTCTACTCTCACCACCATCAGAACATATCTTCAAAGCTATCAGCTCAAAGAAAAAAGCAACACACCACTCCCGCGAGGGATCGCAACTTCAACCTTTCGGTTAACAGCCGATCGCGCTAGACAATTGCGCCACGGAGACAGTCCTGCTCTACTCTCACCAACATCAGAACATATCTTCAAAGCTATTAGCCCGAAGAAAAAAAAGCGCCGCACCTCCACTGGGTGGGCTCGAACCTCCGACCTTTTGGTTAACAGCCGATCGCGCGTGCCAATTGCGCCATGGAGACAGTCCTGCTCCACTCTCACCACCATCAGAACATATCTTCAAAGCTATCAGCACAAAGAAAAAAAGCGCCGCACCACCACCAGGTGGGCTCGAACCTCCAACCTTTCGGTTAACAGGCGATCGCGCTAGCCAACTGCGCCATGGAGAGAGTCGTGCTCCACTCACACCACCATCAGAACATATCTTCAAAGCTATCAGCGCAAAGAAAAAAGCAACACACCACTCCCGGGAGGGATCGCAACTCCAACCTTTCGGTTAACAGCCGATCGCGCTAGACAATTGCGCCACGGAGACAGTCCTGCTCTACTCTCACCAACATCGGAACATATCTTCAAAGCTATTAGCCCGAAGAAAAAAAAGCGCCGCACAACCACCGGGTGGGCTCGAACCTCCAACCTTTCGGTTAACAGCCAATCGCGCTAGCCAATTGCGCCACGGAGACAGCCCTGCTCCACTCTCACCACCACCAGAACATATCTTCAAAGCTATCAGCACAAAGAAAAAAAGCGCCGCACCACCACCGGGTGGGCTCGAACCTCCAACCTTTCGGTTAACAGCCGATCGCGCTAGCCAACTGCGCCATGGAGACAGTCGTGCTCCACTCACACCACCATCAGAACATATCTTCAAAGCTATCAGCACAAAGAAAAAAAGCGCCGCACCACCACCGGGTGGGCTCGAACCTCCAACCTTTTGGTCAACAGCCGATCGCGCTAGCCAACTGCGCCATGGAGACAGTCGTGCTCCACTCACACCACCATCAGAACATATCTTCAAAGCTATCAGCGCAAAGAAAAAAGCAACACACCACTCCCGGGAGGGATCGCAACTCCAACCTTTCGGTTAACAGCCGATCGCGCTAGACAATTGCGCCACGGAGACAGTCCTGCTCTTCTCTCACCACCATCAGAACATATCTTCAAAGCTATCAGCTCAAAGAAAAAAGCAACACACCACTCCCGCGAGGGATCGCAACTCCAACCTTTCGGTTAACAGCCGATCGCGCTAGACAATTGCGCCACGGAGACAGTCCTGCTCTACTCTCACCAACATCAGAACATATCTTCAAAGCTATTAGCCCGAAGAAAAAAAAGCGCCGCACCTCCACTGGGTGGGCTCGAACCTCCGACCTTTTGGTTAACAGCCGATCGCGCGTGCCAATTGCGCCACGGAGACAGTCCTGCTCCACTCTCACCACCATCAGAACATATCTTCAAAGCTATCAGCACAAAGAAAAAAAGCGCCGCACCACCACCAGGTGGGCTCGAACCTCCAACCTTTCGGTTAACAGGCGATCGCGCTAGCCAACTGCGCCATGGAGAGAGTCGTGCTCCACTCACACCACCATCAGAACATATCTTCAAAGCTATCAGCGCAAAGAAAAAAGCAACACACCACTCCCGGGAGGGATCGCAACTCCAACCTTTCGGTTAACAGCCGATCGCGCTAGACAATTGCGCCACGGAGACAGTCCTGCTCTACTCTCACCAACATCGGAACATATCTTCAAAGCTATTAGCCCGAAGAAAAAAAAGCGCCGCACCACCGCCGGGTGGGCTCGAAACTCCAACCTTTCGGTTAACAGCCGATCGCGCAAGCCGATTTCGCAATGGAGACACTCCTGCTCCACTCTCACCACCATCAGAACATATCTTCAAAGGTATCAGCCCAAAGAAAAAAAAGCGCCGCACCACCACTGGGTGGGCTCGAACCTCCGACTTTTCGGTTAACAGCCGATCACGCTTGCCAATTGCGCCACGGAGACAGTCCTGCTCCACTCTCACCACATCAGAACATATCTTCAAAGCTATCAGCCCACAGAAAAAAAAGCGCCGCACAACCACCGGGTAGGCTCGAACCTCCGACTTTTCGGTTAACAGCCGATCGCGCGTGCCAATTGCGCCACGGAGACAGTCCTGCTCCACTCTCACCACCATAAGAACATATCTTCAAAGCTATCAGCTCAAAGAAAAAAAAGCGCCGCACCACCACTGGGTGGGCTCGAACCTCCGACCTTTTGGTTAACAGCCGATCGCGCTATCCAATTGCGCCACGGAGACAATCCTGCTCCACTCTCACCACCATAAGAACATATCTTCAAAGCTATCAGCCTGAAGCAAAAAGCAACACACCACTCCCGGGAGGGCTCGAAACTCCAACCTTTTGGTCAACAGCCGATCGCGCTAGCCCATTGCGCCACGGAGACAGTCTTGCTCCCTTCCCACCACCATCAGAACATAACTTCAAAGCTATCAGCCCAAAGAAAAAAAAGCACCGCACCACCACCGGGTGGGCTCGAACCTCCAACCTTTCGGTTAACAGCCGATCGCGCTAGCCAATTGCACCACGGAGACAGTCGCGCTCCACTCTCACCACTATCAGAACATATCTTCAAAGCTATCAGCGTAAAGAAAAAAGCAAAACACCACTCCCGGGAGAACTCGAACCTCCAACTTTTCGGTTAACAGCCGATCGCGCTGGCCAATTGCGCCACGGAGAAAGTCCTGCTCAACTCTCACCACAATTAGAATATATCTTCAACGCTATCACCCCATAGAAAAAAAAAGCGCCGCACCACCACTGGGTGGGCTCGAACCTCCGACCTTTTGGTTAACAGCCGATCACGCTAGCCAATTGTGCCACGGAGACAATCCTGCTCCACTCTCACCACCATAAGAACATATCTTCAAAGCTATCAGCCCGAAGAAAAAAGCAACACACCACTCCCGGGAGGGCTCGAAACTCCAACCTTTCGGTCAACAGCCGATCGCGCTAGCCAATTGCCCCACGGAGACAGTCGTGCTCCACTCTCACCACCGTCAGAACATTTCTTCAGAGCTATCACCCCAAAGAAAAAAAAAGCGCCGCACCACCACCGGTTGGGCTAGAACTTCCAACCTTTCGGTTAACGGCCGATCGCACTAGCCAATTGCGCAACGAAGACAGTCCTGCTCCACTCTCACCACCATCAGAACATATCTTCAAAGCTATTACCGCAAAGAAAAAAGCAACACACCAATCCCGGGAGGGCTCAAAACTCCAACCTTTCGGTTAACAGCCGATCGCGCGAGCCCATTGCGCCACGGAGACAGTCTTGCTCCACTCTCACCACCATCAGAACATATCTTCAAAGCTATCATCGCAAAGAAAAAAGCAACACACCACTCCCGGGAGGGCTCGAAACTCCAACCTTTCGGTCAACAGCCGATCGCGCTAGCCCATTGCGCCACGGAGACATTCTTGCTCATCTCTCACCACCATCAGATCATATCATCAAGCCTATCAGCTCAAAGAAAAAAAAGCACCGCACCACCACCGGGTGGGCTCGAACCTCCAACTTTTCGGTTAACAGCCGATCGCGCTGGCCAATTGCGCCACGGAGACCTTCCTGCTCCACTCTCCCCACAATTAGAACATATCTTCAAAGCTATCAGCCCAAAGAAAAAAAAGCGCCGCACCACCACCGGGTGGGCTCGAACCTCCAACCTTTCGGTTAACAGCAGATCGCGCTAGCCAATTGCGCCACGGAGACAGTCCTGCTCCACTCTAACCACCATAAGAACATATCTTCAAAGCTATCAGCCCAAAGAAAAAAAAGCGCCGCACCTCCACTGGGTGGGCTCGAACCTCCGACCTTTTGGTTAACAGCCGATCGCGCGTGCCAATTGCGCCACGGAGACAGTCCTGCTCCACTCTCACCACCATCAGAACATATCTTCAAAGCTATCAGCACAAAGAAAAAAAGCGCCGCACCACCACCGGGTGGGCTCGAACCTCCAACCTTTCGGTTAACAGCCGATCGCGCTAGCCAACTGCGCCATGGAGACAGTCGTGCTCCACTCACACTACCATCAGAACATATCTTCAAAGCTATCAGCGCAAAGAAAAAAGGAACACACCACTCCCGGGAGGGATCGCAACTCCAACCTTTCGGTTAACAGCCGATCGCGCTAGACAATTGCGCCACGGAGACAGTCCTGCTCTACTCTCACCAACATCAGAACATATCTTCAAAGCTATTAGCCCGAAGAAAAAAAAGCGCCGCACCACCGCCGGGTGGGCTCGAAACTCCAACCTTTCGGTTAACAGCCGATCACGCAAGCCAATTGCGCCACGGAGACAGTCCTGCTCCACTCTCACCACCATCAGAACATATCTTCAAAGCTATCAGCCCAGAGAAAAAAAAGCGCCGCACAACCACCGGGTAGGCTCGAACCTCCGACTTTTCGGTTAACAGCCGATCGCGCGTGCCAATTGCGCCACGGAGACAGTCCTGCTCCACTCTCACCACCATAAGAACATATCTTCAAAGCTATCAGCCCAAAGAAAAAAAAGCGCCGCACCACCACTGGGTGGGCTCGAACCTCCGACCTTTTGGTTAACAGCCGATCGCGCTAGCCAATTGCGCCACGGAGACAATCCTGCTCCACTCTCACCACCATAAGAACATATCTTCAAAGCTATCAGCCCGAAGAAAAAAGCAACACACCACTTCCGGGAGGGCTCGAAACTCCAACCTTTCGGTACACAGCCGATCGCGCTAGCCCATTGCGCCACGGAGACAATCTTGCTCCCTTCTCACCACCATCAGAACATAACTTCAAAGCTATCATCCCAAAGAAAAAAAAGCACCGCACCACCACCGGGTGGGCTCGAACCTCCAACCTTTCAGTTAACAGCTGATCGCGCTAGCCAATTGCACCACGGAGACAGTCCTGCTCTACTCTCACCACCATCAGAACATATCTTCAAAGCTATCAGCCCACGGAAAAAAAAGCGCCGCACAACCACCGGGTAGGCTCGAACCTCCGACTTTTCGGTTAACAGCCGATCGCGCTAGCCAATTGCGCCACGGAGACAGTCCTGCTCCACTCTCACCACCATAAGAACATATCTCCAAAGCTATCAGCCTAAAGAAAAAAAAGCGCCGCACCACCACTGGGTGGGCTCGAACCTCCGACCTTTTCGTTAACAGCCGATCGCGCTAGCCAATTGCGCCACGGAGACAATCCTGCTCCACTCTCACCACCATAAGAACATATCTTCAAAGCTATCAGCCCGAAGAAAAAAGCAACACACCACTTCCGGGAGGGCTCGAAACTCCAACCTTTCGGTACACAGCCGATCGCGCTAGCCCATTGCGCCACGGAGACAATCTTGCTCCCTTCTCACCACCATAAGAACATATCTTCAAAGCTATCAGCCCAAAGAAAAAAAAGCGCCGCACCTCCACTGGGTGGGCTCGAACCTTCGACCTTTTGGTTAACAGCCGATCGCGCGTGCCAATTGCGCCACGGAGACAGTCCTGCTCCACTCTCACCACCATCAGAACATATCTTCAAAGCTATCAGCACAAAGAAAAAAAGCGCCGCACCACCACCGGGTGGGCTCGAACCTCCAACCTTTCGGTTAACAGCCGATCGCGCTAGCCAACTGCGCCATGGAGACAGTCGTGCTCCACTCACACCACCATCAGAACATATCTTCAAAGCTATCAGCGCAAAGAAAAAAGCAACACACCACTCCCGGGAGGGATCGCAACTCCAACCTTTCGGTTAACAGCCGATCGCGCTAGACAATTGCGCCACGGAGACAGTCCTGCTCTACTCTCACCAACATCAGAACATATCTTCAAAGCTATTAGCCCGAAAAAAAAGCGCCGCACCACCGCCGGGTGGGCTCGAAACTCCAACCTTTCGGTTAACAGCCGATCACGCTAGCCAATTGCGCCACGGAGACAGTCCGGCTCCACTCTCACCACCATCAGAACATATCTTCAAAGCTATCAGCCCACAGAAAAAAAAGCGCCGCACAACCACCGGGTGGGCTCGAACCTCCAACCTTTCGGTTAACAGCCAATCGCGCTAGCCAATTGCGCCACGGAGACAGTCCTGCTCCACTCTCACCACCATCAGAAAATATCTTCAAAGCTATCAGCACAAAGAAAAATAGCGCCGCACCACCACCGGGTGGGCTCGAACCTCCAACCTTTCGGTTAACAGCCGATCGCGCTAGCCAACTGCGCCATGGAGACAGTCGTGCTCCACTCACACCACCATCAGAACATATCTTCAAAGCTATCAGCACAAAGAAAAAAAGCGCCGCACCACCACCGGGTGGGCTCGAACCTCCAACCTTTCGGTCAACAGCCGATCGCGCTAGCCAACTGCGCCATGGAGACAGTCGTGCTCCACTCACACCACCATCAGAACATA
The DNA here is from genome assembly GCF_043290135.1 of Rhipicephalus microplus. Taxonomy (NCBI): domain Eukaryota; kingdom Metazoa; phylum Arthropoda; class Arachnida; order Ixodida; family Ixodidae; genus Rhipicephalus; species Rhipicephalus microplus. The sequence continues at coordinate 4,292,936 of NW_027464602.1, forward strand.
TCTTCAAAGCTATCAGCGCAAAGAAAAAAGCAACACACCACTCCCGGGTGGGCTCGAAACTCCAACCTTTCGGTTAACAGCCGATCACGCTAGCCAATTGCGCCACGGAGACAGTCCTGCTCCACTCTAACCACCATAAGAAAATATCTTCAAAGCTATCAGCCCAAAGAAAAAAAAGCGCCGCACCACCACTGGGTGGGCTCGAACCTCCGACCTTTTGGTTAACAGCCGATCGCGCGTGCCAATTGCGCCACGGAGACAGTCCTGCTCCACTCTCACCACCATAAGAACATATCTTCAAAGCTATCAGCCCAAAGAAAAAAGAGCGCCACACCACCACTGGGTGGGCTCGAACCTCCGACCTTTTGGTTAACAGCCGATCGCGCTAGAAATTGCGCCCGGGAGACAATCCTGCTCCACTCTCACCACCATCAGAACATATCTTCAAAGCTATCAGCCCAAAGAAAAAAAAAGCGCCGCACCACCACCGGGTGGGCTCGAACCTCCAACTTTCCGGTTAACAGCCGATCACGCTTGCCAATTGCGCCACGGAGACAGTCCTGCTCCACTCTCACCACATCAGAACATATCTTCAAAGCTATCAGCCCACAGAAAAAAAAGCGCCGCACAACCACCGGGTAGGCTCGAACCTCCGACTTTTCGGTTAACAGCCGATCGCGCGTGCCAATTGCGCCACGGAGACAGTCCTGCTCCACTCTCACCACCATAAGAACATATCTTCAAAGCTATCAGCTCAAAGAAAAAAAAGCGCCGCACCACCACTGGGTGGGCTCGAACCTCCGACCTTTTGGTTAACAGCCGATCGCGCTATCCAATTGCGCCACGGAGACAATCCTGCTCCACTCTCACCACCATAAGAACATATCTTCAAAGCTATCAGCCTGAAGCAAAAAGCAACACACCACTCCCGGGAGGGCTCGAAACTCCAACCTTTTGGTCAACAGCCGATCGCGCTAGCCCATTGCGCCACGGAGACAGTCTTGCTCCCTTCCCACCACCATCAGAACATAACTTCAAAGCTATCAGCCCAAAGAAAAAAAAGCACCGCACCACCACCGGGTGGGCTCGAACCTCCAACCTTTCGGTTAACAGCCGATCGCGCTAGCCAATTGCACCACGGAGACAGTCGCGCTCCACTCTCACCACTATCAGAACATATCTTCAAAGCTATCAGCGTAAAGAAAAAAGCAAAACACCACTCCCGGGAGAACTCGAACCTCCAACTTTTCGGTTAACAGCCGATCGCGCTGGCCAATTGCGCCACGGAGAAAGTCCTGCTCAACTCTCACCACAATTAGAATATATCTTCAACGCTATCACCCCATAGAAAAAAAAAGCGCCGCACCACCACTGGGTGGGCTCGAACCTCCGACCTTTTGGTTAACAGCCGATCGCGCTAGCCAATTGTGCCACGGAGACAATCCTGCTCCACTCTCACCACCATAAGAACATATCTTCAAAGCTATCAGCCCGAAGAAAAAAGCAACACACCACTCCCGGGAGGGCTCGAAACTCCAACCTTTCGGTCAACAGCCGATCGCGCTAGCCAATTGCCCCACGGAGACAGTCGTGCTCCACTCTCACCACCGTCAGAACATTTCTTCAGAGCTATCACCCCAAAGAAAAAAAAAGCGCCGCACCACCACCGGTTGGGCTAGAACTTCCAACCTTTCGGTTAACGGCCGATCGCACTAGCCAATTGCGCAACGAAGACAGTCCTGCTCCACTCTCACCACCATCAGAACATATCTTCAAAGCTATTACCGCAAAGAAAAAAGCAACACACCAATCCCGGGAGGGCTCAAAACTCCAACCTTTCGGTTAACAGCCGATCGCGCGAGCCCATTGCGCCACGGAGACAGTCTTGCTCCACTCTCACCACCATCAGAACATATCTTCAAAGCTATCATCGCAAAGAAAAAAGCAACACACCACTCCCGGGAGGGCTCGAAACTCCAACCTTTCGGTCAACAGCCGATCGCGCTAGCCCATTGCGCCACGGAGACATTCTTGCTCATCTCTCACCACCATCAGATCATATCATCAAGCCTATCAGCTCAAAGAAAAAAAAGCACCGCACCACCACCGGGTGGGCTCGAACCTCCAACTTTTCGGTTAACAGCCGATCGCGCTGGCGAATTGCGCCACGGAGACCTTCCTGCTCCACTCTCCCCACAATTAGAACATATCTTCAAAGCTATCAGCCCAAAGAAAAAAAAGCGCCGCACCACCACCGGGTGGGCTCGAACCTCCAACCTTTCGGTTAACAGCAGATCGCGCTAGCCAATTGCGCCACGGAGACAGTCCTGCTCCACTCTAACCACCATAAGAACATATCTTCAAAGCTATCAGCCCAAAGAAAAAAAAGCGCCGCACCTCCACTGGGTGGGCTCGAACCTCCGACCTTTTGGTTAACAGCCGATCGCGCGTGCCAATTGCGCCACGGAGACAGTCCTGCTCCACTCTCACCACCATCAGAACATATCTTCAAAGCTATCAGCACAAAGAAAAAAAGCGCCGCACCACCACCGGGTGGGCTCGAACCTCCAACCTTTCGGTTAACAGCCGATCGCGCTAGCGAACTGCGCCATGGAGACAGTCGTGCTCCACTCACACTACCATCAGAACATATCTTCAAAGCTATCAGCGCAAAGAAAAAAGGAACACACCACTCCCGGGAGGGATCGCAACTCCAACCTTTCGGTTAACAGCCGATCGCGCTAGACAATTGCGCCACGGAGACAGTCCTGCTCTACTCTCACCAACATCAGAACATATCTTCAAAGCTATTAGCCCGAAGAAAAAAAAGCGCCGCACCACCGCCGGGTGGGCTCGAAACTCCAACCTTTCGGTTAACAGCCGATCACGCAAGCCAATTGCGCCACGGAGACAGTCCTGCTCCACTCTCACCACCATCAGAACATATCTTCAAAGCTATCAGCCCAGAGAAAAAAAAGCGCCGCACAACCACCGGGTAGGCTCGAACCTCCGACTTTTCGGTTAACAGCCGATCGCGCGTGCCAATTGCGCCACGGAGACAGTCCTGCTCCACTCTCACCACCATAGGAACATATCTTCAAAGCTATCAGCCCAAAGAAAAAAAAGCGCCGCACCACCACTGGGTGGGCTCGAACCTCCGACCTTTTGGTTAACAGCCGATCGCGCTGTCCAAATGCGCTACGGAGACAACCCTGCTCTACTCTCACCACAATTAGAACATATCTTCAAAGCTATCAGCCCAAAAAAAAGCGCCGCACCACCACCGCGTGGGCTCGAACCTCCAACCTTTCGGTTAACAGCAGATCGCGCTAGCCAATCGCGCCACGGAGACAATCGTGCTCCACTCTCACCACCATCAGAACATATCTTCAAAGCTATTAGCCCGAAGAAAAAAAAGCGCCGCACCACCGCCGGCTGGGCTCGAAACTCCAACCTTTCGGTTAACAGCCGATCACGCTAGCCAATTGCGCCACGGAGACAGTCCTGCTCCACTCTCACCACCATCAGAACATATCTTCAAAGCTATCAGCCCACAGAAAAAAAAGCGCCGCACAACCACCGGGTAGACTCGAACCTCCGACGTTTTGGTTAACACCGATTGCGCTCGCCAATTGCGCCTTGGAGACAGTCCTGCTCCACTCTCACCACCATCAGAACATATCTTCAAAGCTATCAGCACAAAGAAAAAAAGCACTTCACCACCACCGGGTGGGCTCGAACCTCCAACTTTTCGGTTAACAGCCGATCACGCTAGCCAATTGCGCCACGGAGACAGTCCTGCTCCACTCTCACCACCATCAGAACATATCTTCAAAGCTATCAGCCCACAGAAAAAAAAGCGCCGCACAACCACCGGGTAGGCTCGAACCTCCGACTTTTCGGTTAACAGCCGATCACGCTAGCCAATTGCGCCACGGAGACAGTCCTGCTCCACTCTAACCACCATAAGAACATATCTTCAAAGCTATCAGCCCAAAGAAAAAAAAGCGCCGCACCACCACTGGGTGGGTTCGAACCTCCGACCTTTTGGTTAACAGCCGATCGCGCTAGCCAATTGCGCCACGAAGACAATCCTGCGCCACTCTCACCACCATCAGAACATATCTTCAAAGCTATCAGCCCAAAGAAAAAAAAGCGCCGCACCACCACCGGGTGGGCTCGAACCTCCAACTTTCCGGTTAACAGCCGATCGCGCTAGCCAATTGCGCCACGGAGACAGTCCTGCTCCACTCTCACCACCATAAGAACATATCTTCAAAGCTATCAGCCCAAAGAAAAAAAAGCGCCGCACCACCAATGGGTGGGCTCGAACCTCCGACCTTTTCGTTAACAGCCGATCGCGCTAGCCAATTGCGCCACGGAGACAATCCTGCTCCACTCTCACCACCATAAGAACATATCTTCAAAGCTATCAGCCCGAAGAAAAAAGCAACACACCACTTCCGGGAGGGCTCGAAACTCCAACCTTTCGGTACACAGCCGATCGCGCTAGCCCATTGCGCCACGGAGACAATCTTGCTCCCTTCTCACCACCATAAGAACATATCTTCAAAGCTATCAGCCCAAAGAAAAAAAAGCGCCGCACCTCCACTGGGTGGGCTCGAACCTCCGACCTTTTGGTTAACAGCCGATCGCGCTAGCCAATCGCGCCACGGAGACAATCCTGCTCCACTCTCACCACCATAAGAACATATCTTCAAAGCTATCAGCCCGAAGAAAAAAGCAACACACCACTTCCGGGAGGGCTCGAAACTCCAACCTTTCGGTACACAGCCGATCGCGCTAGCCCATTGCGCCACGGAGACAATCTTGCTCCCTTCTCACCACCATCAGAACATAACTTCAAAGCTATCATCCCAAAGAAAAAAAAGCACCGCACCACCACCGGGTGGGCTCGAACCTCCAACCTTTCAGTTAACAGCCGATCGCGCTAGCCAATTGCACCACGGAGACAGTCCTGCTCTACTCTCACCACCATCAGAACATATCTTCAAAGCTATCAGCCCAAAGAAAAAAAAGCGCCGCACCACCGCCGGGTGGGCTCGAAACTCCAACCTTTCGGTTAACAGCCGATCGCGCTAGCCAATTGCGCCACAGAGACAGTCCTGCTTCACTCTCACCACCATCAGAACATATCTTCAAAGCTATCAGCCCAAAGAAAAAAAAAGCGCCATACCACAACCGGGTGGGCTCGAACCTCCGACCTTTTGGTTAACACTGATCGCGCTCACCAATTGCGCCTTGGAGACAGTCCTGCTCCACTCTCACCACCATCAGAACATATCTTCAAAGCTATCAGCCCAAGAAAAAAAAGCGCCGCACAACCACCGGGTACGCTCGAACCTCCGACTTTTCGGTTAACAGCCGATCGCGCTAGCCAATTGCGCCACGGAGACTGTCCTGCTCCACTCTAACCACCATAAGAACATATCTTCAAAGCTATCAGCCCAAAGAAAAAAAAGCGCCGCACCTCCACTGGGTGGGCTCGAACCTCCGACCTTTTGGTTAACAGCCGATCGCGCGTGCCAATTGCGCCACAGAGACAGCCCTGCTCCACTCTCACCACCATCAGAACATATCTTCAAAGCTATCAGCACAAAGAAAAAAAGCGCCGCACCTCCACCGGGTGGGCTCGAACCTCCAACCTTTCGGTTAACAGCCGATCGCGCTAGCCAACTGCGCCATGGAGACAGTCGTGCTCCACTCACACCACCATCAGAACATATCTTCAAAGCTATCAGCGCAAAGAAAAAAGCAACACACCACTCCCGGGAGGGATCGCAACTCCAACCTTTCGGTTAACAGCCGATCGCGCTAGACAATTGCGCCACGGAGACAGTCCTGCTCTACTCTCACCAACATCAGAACATATCTTCAAAGCTATTAGCCCGAAGAAAAAAGCAACACACCACTCCCGGGAGGGATCGCAACTCCAACCTTTCGGTTAACAGCCGATCGCGCTAGACAATTGCGCCACGGAGACAGTCCTGCTCTACTCTCACCAACATCAGAACATATCTTCAAAGCTATCAGCCCAAAGAAAAAAAAGCGCCGCACCTCCACTGGGTGGGCTCGAACCTCCGACCTTTTGGTTAACAGCCGATCGCGCGTGCCAATTGCGCCACGGAGACAGTCCTGCTCCACTCTCACCACCATCAGAACATATCTTCAAAGCTATCAGCACAAAGAAAAAAAGCGCCGCACCACCACCGGGTGGGTTCGAACCTCCAACCTTTCGGTTAACAGCCGATCGCGCTAGCCAACTGCGCCATGGAGACAGTCGTGCTCCACTCACACCACCATCAGAACATATCTTCAAAGCTATCAGCGCAAAGAAAAAAGCAACACACCACTCCCGGGAGGGATCGCAACTCCAACCTTTCGGTTAACAGCCGATCGCGCTAGACAATTGCGCCACGGAGACAGTCCTGCTCTACTCTCACCAACATCAGAACATATCTTCAAAGCTATTAGCCCGAAGAAAAAAAAGCGCCGCACCACCGCCGGGTGGGCTCGAAACTCCAACCTTTCGGTTAACAGCCGATCACGCTAGCCAATTGCGCCACGGAGACAGTCCTGCTCCACTCTCACCACCATCAGAACATATCTTCAAAGCTATCAGCCCACAGAAAAAAAAGCGCCGCACAACCACCGGGTGGGCTCGAACCTCCAACCTTTCGGTTAACAGCCGATCGCGCTAGCCAACTGCGCCATGGAGACAGTCGTGCTCCACTCACACAACCATCAGAACATATCTTCAAAGCTATCAGCACAAAGAAAAAAAGCGCCGCACCACCACCGGGTGGGCTCGAACCTCCAACCTTTCGGTCAACAGCCGATCGCGCTAGCCAACTGCGCCATGGAGACAGTCGTGCTCCACTCACACCACCATCAGAACATATCTTCAAAGCTATCAGCGCAAAGAAAAAAGCAACACACCACTCCCGGGAGGGATCGCAACTCCAACCTTTCGGTTAACAGCCGATCGCGCTAGACAATTGCGCAACGGAGACAGTCCTGCTCTACTCTCACCAACATCAGAACATATCTTCAAAGCTATTAGCCCGAAGAAAAAAAAGCGCCGCACCACCGCCGAGTGGGCTCGAAACTCCAACCTTTCGGTTAAGAGCCGATCACGCTAGCCAATTGCGCCACGGAGACAGTCCTGCTCCACTCTCACCACCATCAGAACATATCTTCAAAGCTATCAGCCCACAGAAAAAAAAGCGCCGCACAACCACCGGGTAGGCTCGAACCTCCGACGTTTTGGTTAACACCGATTGCGCTCGCCAATTGCGCCTTGGAGACAGTCCTGCTCCACTCTCGCCACCATCAGAACATATCTTCAAAGCTATCAGCACAAAGAAAAAAAAGCACTTCACCACCACCGGGTGGGCTCGAACCTCCAACTTTTCGGTTAACAGCCGATCACGCTAGCCAATTGCGCCACGGAGACAGTCCTGCTCCAATCTCACCACCATCAGAACATATCTTCAAAGCTATCAGCCCACAGAAAAAAAAGCGCCGCACAACCACCGGGTAGGCTCGAACCTCCGACTTTTCGGTTAACAGCCGATCACGCTAGCCAATTGCGCCACGGAGACAGTCCTGCTCCATTCTCACCACCATCCGAACATATCTTCAAAGCTATCAGCCCACAGAAAAAAAAGCGCCGCACAACCACCGGGTAGGCTCGAACCTCCGACTTTTCGGTTAACAGCCGATCGCGCTAGCCAATTGCGCCACGGAGACAGTCCTGCTCCACTCTCACCACCATAAGAACATATCTTCAAAGCTATCAGCCCAAAGAAAAAAAGCGCCGCACCACCACTGGGTGGGCTCGAACCTCCGACCTTTTGGTTAACAGCCGATCGCGCTAGCCAATTGCGCGACGGAGACAATCCTGCTCCACTCTCACCACCATAAGAACATATCTTCAAAGCTATCAGCCCGAAGAAAAAAGCAACACACCACTTCCGGGAGGGCTCGAAACTCCAACCTTTCGGTACACAGCCGATCGCGCTAGCCCATTGCGCCACGGAGACAATCTTGCTCCCTTCTCACCACCATCAGAACATAACTTCAAAGCTATCATCCCAAAGAAAAAAAAGCACCGCACCAACACCGGGTGGGCTCGAACCACCAACCTTTCGGTTAACAGCCGATCGCGCTAGCCAATTGCACCACGGAGACAGTCCTGCTCTACTCTCACCACCATCAGAACATATCTTCAAAGCTATCAGCCCAAAGAAAAAAAGCGCCGCACCACCGCCGGGTGGGCTCGAAACTCCAACCTTTCGGTTAACAGCCGATCGCGCTAGCCAATTGCGCCACAGAGACAGTCCTGCTTCACTCTCACCACCATCAGAACATATCTTCAAAGCTATCAGCCCAAAGAAAAAAAAGCGCCGCACCACCACCGGGTGGGCTCGAACCTCCAACTTTCCGGTTAACAGCCGATCACGCTAGCCAATTGCGCCACGGAGACAGTCCTGCTCCACTCTCACCACCATCAGAACATATCTTCAAAGCTATCAGCCCACAGAAAAAAAAAGCGCCGCACAACCACCGGGTAGGCTCGAACCTCCGACTTTTCGGTTAACAGCCGATCGCGCGTGCCAATTGCGCCACGGAGACAGTCCTGCTCCACTCTCACCACCATAAGAACATATCTTCAAAGCTATCAGCCCAAAGAAAAAAAGCGCCGCACCACCACTGGGTGGGCTCGAACCTCCGACCTTTTGGTTAACAGCCGATCGCGCTATCCAATTGCGCCACGGAGACAATCCTGCTCCACTCTCACCACCATAAGAACATATCTTCAAAGCTATCAGCCCGAAGCAAAAAGCAACACACCACTCCCGGGAGGGCTCGAAACTCCAACCTTTCGGTCAACAGCCGATCGCGCTAGCCCATTGCGCCACGGAGACAGTCTTGCTCCCTTCCCACCACCATCAGAACATAACTTCAAAGCTATCAGCCCAAAGAAAAAAAAAGCACCGCACCACCACCGGGTGGGCTCGAACCTCCAACCTTTCGGTTAACAGCCGATCGCGCTAGCCAATTGCACCACGGAGACAGTCGTGCTCCACTCTCACCACCATCAGAACATATCTTCAAAGCTATCAGCTCAAAGAAAAAAAAGCACCGCACCACCACCGGGTGGGCTCGAACCTCCAACTTTTCGGTTAACACCCGATCGCGCTGGCCAATTGCGCCACGGAGACAGTCCTGCTCCACTCTCCCCACAATTAGAACATATCTTCAAAGCTATCAGCCCAAAGAAAAAAAAGCGCCGCACCACCACCGGGTGGGCTTGAACCTCCAACCTTTCGGTTAACAGCAGATCGCGCTAGCCAATTGCGCCACGGAGACAGTCCTGCTCCACTCTAACCACCATAAGAACATATCTTCAAAGCTATCAGCCCAAAGAAAAAAAAGCGCCGCACCTCCACTGGGTGGGCTCGAACCTCCAACCTTTCGGTTAACAGCCGATCGCGCTAGACAATTGCGCCACGGAGACAGTCCTGCTCTACTCTCACTAACATCAGAACATATCTTCAAAGCTATTAGCCCGAAGAAAAAAAAGCGCCGCACCACCGCCGGGTGGGCTCGAAACTCCAACCTTTTGGTTAACAGCCGATCACGCAAGCCAATTGCGCCACGGAGACAGTCCTGCTCCACTCTCACCACCATCAGAACATATCTTCAAAGCTATCAGCCCACAGAAAAAAAAGCGCCGCACAACCACCGGGTGGGCTCGAACCTCCAACCTTTCGGTTAACAGCCAATCGCGCTAGCCAATTGCGCCACGGAGACAGTCCTGCTCCACTCTCACCACCACCAGAACATATCTTCAAAGCTATCAGCACAAAGAAAAAAAGCGCCGCACCACCACCGGGTGGGTTCGAACCTCCAACCTTTCGGTTAACAGCCGATCGCGCTAGCCAACTGCGCCATGGAGACAGTCGTGCTCCACTCACACCACCATCAGAACATATCTTCAAAGCTATCAGCACAAAGAAAAAAAGCGCCGCACCACCACCGGGTGGGCTCGAACCTCCAACCTTTCGGTCAACAGCCGATCGCGCTAGCCAACTGCGCCTTGGAGACAGTCGTGCTCCACTCACACCACCATCAGAACATATCTTCAAAGCTATCAGCGCAAAGAAAAAAGCAACACACCACTCCCGGGAGGGATCGCAACTCCAACCTTTCGGTTAACAGCCGATCGCGCTAGACAATTGCGCCACGGAGACAGTCCTGCTCTACTCTCACCAACATCAGAACATATCTTCAAAGCTATTAGCCCGAAGAAAAAAAAGCGCCGCACCACCGCCGAGTGGGCTCGAAACTCCAACCTTTCGGTTAAGAGCCGATCACGCTAGCCAATTGCGCCACGGAGACAGTCCTGCTCCACTCTCACCACCATCAGAACATATCTTCAAAGCTATCAGCCCACAGAAAAAAAAGCGCCGCACAACCACCGGGTAGGCTCGAACCTCCGACGTTTTGGTTAACACCGATTGCGCTCGCCAATTGCGCCTTGGAGACAGTCCTGCTCCACTCTCACCACCATCAGAACATATCTTCAAAGCTATCAGCACAAAGAAAAAAAAGCACTTCACCACCACCGGGTGGGCTCGAACCTCCAACTTTTCGGTTAACAGCCGATCACGCTAGCCAATTGCGCCACGGAGACAGTCCTGCTCCAATCTCACCACCATCAGAACATATCTTCAAAGCTATCAGCCCACAGAAAAAAAAGCGCCGCACAACCACCGGGTAGGCTCGAACCTCCGACTTTTCGGTTAACAGCCGATCACGCTAGCCAATTGCGCCACGGAGACAGTCCTGCTCCATTCTCACCACCATCCGAACATATCTTCAAAGCTATCAGCCCACAGAAAAAAAAGCGCCGCACAACCACCGGGTAGGCTCGAACCTCCGACTTTTCGGTTAACAGCCGATCGCGCTAGCCAATTGCGCCACGGAGACAGTCCTGCTCCACTCTCACCACCATAAGAACATATCTTCAAAGCTATCAGCCCAAAGAAAAAAAGCGCCGCACCACCACTGGGTGGGCTCGAACCTCCGACCTTTTGGTTAACAGCCGATCGCGCTAGCCAATTGCGCGACGGAGACAATCCTGCTCCACTCTCACCACCATAAGAACATATCTTCAAAGCTATCAGCCCGAAGAAAAAAGCAACACACCACTTCCGGGAGGGCTCGAAACTCCAACCTTTCGGTACACAGCCGATCGCGCTAACCCATTGCGCCACGGAGACAATCTTGCTCCCTTCTCACCACCATCAGAACATAACTTCAAAGCTATCATCCCAAAGAAAAAAAAGCACCGCACCAACACCGGGTGGGCTCGAACCACCAACCTTTCGGTTAACAGCCGATCGCGCTAGCCAATTGCACCACGGAGACAGTCCTGCTCTACTCTCACCACCATCAGAACATATCTTCAAAGCTATCAGCCCAAAGAAAAAAAGCGCCGCACCACCGCCGGGTGGGCTCGAAACTCCAACCTTTCGGTTAACAGCCGATCGCGCTAGCCAATTGCGCCACAGAGACAGTCCTGCTTCACTCTCACCACCATCAGAACATATCTTCAAAGCTATCAGCCCAAAGAAAAAAAAGCGCCATACCACAACCGGGTGGGCTCGAACCTCCGACCTTTTGGTTAACACTGATCGCGCTCACCAATTGCGCCTTGGAGACAGTCCTGCTCCACTCTCACCACCATCAGAACATATCTTCAAAGCTATCAGCCCAAGAAAAAAAAGCGCCGCACAACCACCGGGTAGGCTCGAACCTCCGACTTTTCGGTTAACAGCCGATCGCGCTAGCCAATTGCGCCACGGAGACAGTCCTGCTCCACTCTCACCACCATAAGAACATATCTTCAAAGCTATCAGCCCAAAGAAAAAAAAGCGCCGCACCACCACTGGGTGGGCTCGAACCTCCGACCTTTTGGTTAACAGCCGATCGCGCTAGAAATTGCGCCCGGGAGACAATCCTGCTCCACTCTCACCACCATCAGAACATATCTTCAAAGCTATCAGCCCAAAGAAAAAAAAGCGCCGCACCACCACCGGGTGGGCTCGAACCTCCAACTTTCCGGTTAACAGCCGATCACGCTAGCCAATTGCGCCACGGAGACAGTCCTGCTCCACTCTCACCACCATCAGAACATATCTTCAAAGCTATCAGCCCACAGAAAAAAAAGCGCCGCACAACCACCGGGTAGGCTCGAACCTCCGACTTTTCGGTTAACAGCCGATCGCGCGTGCCAATTGCGCCACGGAGACAGTCCTGCTCCACTCTCACCACCATAAGAACATATCTTCAAAGCTATCAGCCCAAAGAAAAAAAAGCGCCGCACCACCACTGGGTGGGCTCGAACCTCCGACCTTTTGGTTAACAGCCGATCGCGCTATCCAATTGCGCCACGGAGACAATCCTGCTCCACTCTCACCACCATAAGAACATATCTTCAAAGCTATCAGCCCTAAGCAAAAAGCAACACACCACTCCCGGGAGGGCTCGAAACTCCAACCTTTCGGTCAACAGCCGATCGCGCTAGCCCATTGCGCCACGGAGACAGTCTTGCTCCCTTCTCACCACCATCAGAACATAACTTCAAAGCTATCAGCCCAAAGAAAAAAAAGGCACCGCACCACCACCGGGTGGGCTCGAACCTCCAACCTTTCGGTTAACAGCCGATCGCGCTAGCCAATTGCACCACGGAGACAGTCGTGCTCCACTCTCACCACCATCAGAACATATCTTCAAAGCTATCAGCTCAAAGAAAAAAAAGCACCGCACCACCACCGGGTGGGCTCGAACCTCCAACTTTTCGGTTAACACCCGATCGCGCTGGCCAATTGCGCCACGGAGACAGTCCTGCTCCACTCTCCCCACAATTAGAACATATCTTCAAAGCTATCAGCCCAAAGAAAAAAAAGCGCCGCACCACCACCGGGTGGGCTCGAACCTCCAACCTTTCGGTTAACAGCAGATCGCGCTAGCCAATTGCGCCACGGAGACAGTCCTGCTCCACTCTAACCACCATAAGAACATATCTTCAAAGCTATCAGCCCAAAGAAAAAAAAGCGCCGCACCTCCACTGGGTGGGCTCGAACCTCCAACCTTTCGGTTAACAGCCGATCGCGCTAGACAATTGCGCCACGGAGACAGTCCTGCTCTACTCTCACTAACATCAGAACATATCTTCAAAGCTATTAGCCCGAAGAAAAAAAAAGCGCCGCACCACCGCCGGGTGGGCTCGAAACTCCAACCTTTCGGTTAACAGCCGATCACGCAAGCCAATTGCGCCACGGAGACAGTCCTGCTCCACTCTCACCACCATCAGAACATATCTTCAAAGCTATCAGCCCACAGAAAAAAAAGCGCCGCACAACCACCGGGTGGGCTCGAACCTCCAACCTTTCGGTTAACAGCCAATCGCGCTAGCCAATTGCGCCACGGAGACAGTCCTGCTCCACTCTCACCACCACCAGAACATATCTTCAAAGCTATCAGCACAAAGAAAAAAAGCGCCGCACCACCACCGGGTGGGCTCGAACCTCCAACCTTTCGGTTAAAAGCCGATCGCGCTAGCCAACTGCGCCATGGAGACAGTCGTGCTCCACTCACACCACCATCAGAACATATCTTCAAAGCTATCAGCACAAAGAAAAAAAGCGCCGCACCACCACCGGGTGGGCTCGAACCACCAACCTTTCGGTCAACAGCCGATCGCGCTAGCCAACTGCGCCATGGAGACAGTCGTGCTCCACTCACACCACCATCAGAACATATCTTCAAAGCTATCAGCTCAAAGAAAAAAGCAACACACCACTCCCGCGAGGGATCGCAACTCCAACCTTTCGGTTAACAGCCGATCGCGCTAGACAATTGCGCCACGGAGACAGTCCTGCTCTACTCTCACCAACATCAGAACATATCTTCAAAGCAATTAGCCCGAAGAAAAAAAAGCGCCGCACCTCCACTGGGTGGGCTCGAACCTCCGACCTTTTGGTTAACAGCCGATCGCGCGTGCCAATTGCGCCACGGAGACAGTCCTGCTCCACTCTCACCACCATCAGAACATATCTTCAAAGCTATCAGCACAAAGAAAAAAAGCGCCGCAACACCACCGGGTGGGCTCGAACCTCCAACCTTTCAGTTAACAGGCGATCGCGCTAGCCAACTGCGCCATGGAGAGAGTCGTGCTCCACTCACACCACCATCAGAACATATCTTCAAAGCTATCAGCGCAAAGAAAAAAGCAACACACCACTCCCGGGAGGGATCGCAACTCCAACCTTTCGGTTAACAGCCGATCGCGCTAGACAATTGCGCCACGGAGACAGTCCTGCTCTACTCTCACCAACATCAGAACATATCTTCAAAGCTATTAGCCCGAAGAAAAAAAAGCGCCGCACCACCGCCGGGTGGGCTCGAAACTCCAACCTTTCGGTTAACAGCCGATCACGCTAGCCAATTGCGCCACGGAGACAGTCCTGCTCCACTCTCACCACCATCAGAACATATCTTCAAAGCTATCAGCCCACAGAAAAAAAGCGCCGCACAACCACCGGGTAGGCTCGAACCTCCGACTTTTCGGTTAACAGCCGATCGCGCGTGCCAATTGCGCCACGGAGACAGTCCTGCTCCACTCTCACCACCATAAGAACATATCTTCAAAGCTATCAGCCCAAAGAAAAAAAGCGCCGCACCACCACTGGGTGGGCTCGAACCTCCGACCTTTTGGTTAACAGCCGATCGCGCTATCCAATTGCGCCACGGAGACAATCCTGCTCCACTCTCACCACCATAAGAACATATCTTCAAAGCTATCAGCCCGAAGGAAAAAGCAACACACCACTCCCGGGAGGGCTCGAAACTCCAACCTTTCGGTCAACAGCCGATCGCGCTAGCCCATTGCGCCACGGAGACAGTCTTGCTCCCTTCCCACCACCATCAGAACATAACTTCAAAGCTATCAGCCCAAAGAAAAAAAAAGCACCGCACCACCACCGGATGGGCTCGAACCTCCAACCTTTCGGTTAACAGCCGATCGCGCTAGCCAATTGCACCACGGAGACAGTCGTGCTCCACACTCACCACCATCAGAACATATCTTCAAAGCTATCAGCTCAAAGAAAAAAAAGCACCGCACCACCACCGGGTGGGCTCGAACCTCCAACTTTTCGGTTAACACCCGATCGCGCTGGCCAATTGCGCCACGGAGACAGTCCTGCTCCACTCTCCCCACAATTAGAACATATCTTCAAAGCTATCAGCCCAAAGAAAAAAAAGCGCCGCACCACCACCGGGTGGGCTCGAACCTCCAACCTTTCGGTTAACAGCTGATCGCGCTAGCCAATTGCGCCACGGAGACAGTCCTGCTCCACTCTAACCACCATAAGAACATATCTTCAAAGCTATCAGCCCAAAAAAAAAGCGCCGCACCTCCACTGGGTGGGCTCGAACCTCCAACCTTTCGGTTAACAGCCGATCGCGCTAGACAATTGCGCCACGGAGACAGTCCTGCTCTACTCTCACCAACATCAGAACATATCTTCAAAGCTATTAGCCCGAAGAAAAAAAAGCGCCGCACCACCGCCGGGTGGGCTCGAAACTCCAACCTTTCGGTTAACAGCCGATCACGCAAGCCAATTGCGCCACGGAGACAGTCCTGCTCCACTCTCACCACCATCAGAACATATCTTCAAAGCTATCAGCCCACAGAAAAAAAAGCGCCGCACAACCACCGGGTGGGCTCGAACCTCCAACCTTTCGGTTAACAGCCAATCGCGCTAGCCAATTGCGCCACGGAGACAGTCCTGCTCCACTCTCACCACCACCAGAACATATCTTCAAAGCTATCAGCACAAAGAAAAAAAGCGCCGCACCACCACCGGGTGGGCTCGAACCTCCAACCTTTCGGTTAACAGCCGATCGCGCTAGCCAACTGCGCCATGGAGACAGTCGTGCTCCACTCACACCACCATCAGAACATATCTTCAAAGCTATCAGCACAAAGAAAAAAAGCGCCGCACCACCACCGGGTGGGCTCGAACCTCCAACCTTTTGGTCAACAGCCGATCGCGCTAGCCAACTGCGCCATGGAGACAGTCGTGCTCCACTCACACCACCATCAGAACATATCTTCAAAGCTATCAGCGCAAAGAAAAAAGCAACACACCACTCCCGGGAGGGATCGCAACTCCAACCTTTCGGTTAACAGCCGATCGCGCTAGACAATTGCGCCACGGAGACAGTCCTGCTCTACTCTCACCACCATCAGAACATATCTTCAAAGCTATCAGCTCAAAGAAAAAAGCAACACACCACTCCCGCGAGGGATCGCAACTTCAACCTTTCGGTTAACAGCCGATCGCGCTAGACAATTGCGCCACGGAGACAGTCCTGCTCTACTCTCACCAACATCAGAACATATCTTCAAAGCTATTAGCCCGAAGAAAAAAAAGCGCCGCACCTCCACTGGGTGGGCTCGAACCTCCGACCTTTTGGTTAACAGCCGATCGCGCGTGCCAATTGCGCCATGGAGACAGTCCTGCTCCACTCTCACCACCATCAGAACATATCTTCAAAGCTATCAGCACAAAGAAAAAAAGCGCCGCACCACCACCAGGTGGGCTCGAACCTCCAACCTTGCGGTTAACAGGCGATCGCGCTAGCCAACTGCGCCATGGAGAGAGTCGTGCTCCACTCACACCACCATCAGAACATATCTTCAAAGCTATCAGCGCAAAGAAAAAAGCAACACACCACTCCCGGGAGGGATCGCAACTCCAACCTTTCGGTTAACAGCCGATCGCGCTAGACAATTGCGCCACGGAGACAGTCCTGCTCTACTCTCACCAACATCGGAACATATCTTCAAAGCTATTAGCCCGAAGAAAAAAAAGCGCCGCACAACCACCGGGTGGGCTCGAACCTCCAACCTTTCGGTTAACAGCCAATCGCGCTAGCCAATTGCGCCACGGAGACAGCCCTGCTCCACTCTCACCACCACCAGAACATATCTTCAAAGCTATCAGCACAAAGAAAAAAAGCGCCGCACCACCACCGGGTGGGCTCGAACCTCCAACCTTTCGGTTAACAGCCGATCGCGCTAGCCAACTGCGCCATGGAGACAGTCGTGCTCCACTCACACCACCATCAGAACATATCTTCAAAGCTATCAGCACAAAGAAAAAAAGCGCCGCACCACCACCGGGTGGGCTCGAACCTCCAACCTTTTGGTCAACAGCCGATCGCGCTAGCCAACTGCGCCATGGAGACAGTCGTGCTCCACTCACACCACCATCAGAACATATCTTCAAAGCTATCAGCGCAAAGAAAAAAGCAACACACCACTCCCGGGAGGGATCGCAACTCCAACCTTTCGGTTAACAGCCGATCGCGCTAGACAATTGCGCCACGGAGACAGTCCTGCTCTACTCTCACCACCATCAGAACATATCTTCAAAGCTATCAGCTCAAAGAAAAAAGCAACACACCACTCCCGCGAGGGATCGCAACTCCAACCTTTCGGTTAACAGCCGATCGCGCTAGACAATTGCGCCACGGAGACAGTCCTGCTCTACTCTCACCAACATCAGAACATATCTTCAAAGCTATTAGCCCGAAGAAAAAAAAGCGCCGCACCTCCACTGGGTGGGCTCGAACCTCCGACCTTTTGGTTAACAGCCGATCGCGCGTGCCAATTGCGCCACGGAGACAGTCCTGCTCCACTCTCACCACCATCAGAACATATCTTCAAAGCTATCAGCACAAAGAAAAAAAGCGCCGCACCACCACCAGGTGGGCTCGAACCTCCAACCTTTCGGTTAACAGGCGATCGCGCTAGCCAACTGCGCCATGGAGAGAGTCGTGCTCCACTCACACCACCATCAGAACATATCTTCAAAGCTATCAGCGCAAAGAAAAAAGCAACACACCACTCCCGGGAGGGATCGCAACTCCAACCTTTCGGTTAACAGCCGATCGCGCTAGACAATTGCGCCACGGAGACAGTCCTGCTCTACTCTCACCAACATCGGAACATATCTTCAAAGCTATTAGCCCGAAGAAAAAAAAGCGCCGCACCACCGCCGGGTGGGCTCGAAACTCCAACCTTTCGGTTAACAGCCGATCGCGCAAGCCGATTTCGCAATGGAGACACTCCTGCTCCACTCTCACCACCATCAGAACATATCTTCAAAGGTATCAGCCCAAAGAAAAAAAAGCGCCGCACCACCACTGGGTGGGCTCGAACCTCCGACTTTTCGGTTAACAGCCGATCACGCTAGCCAATTGCGCCACGGAGACAGTCCTGCTCCACTCTCATCACCATCAGAACATATCTTCAAAGCTATCAGCCCAAAGAAAAAAAACCACCGCACCACCACCGGGTGGGCTCGAACCTCCAACCTTTCGGTTAACAGCCAATCGCGCTAGCCAATTGCGCCACGGAGACAGTCCTGCTCCACTCTCACCACCACTCAGAACATATCTTCAAAGCTATCAGCACAAAGAAAAAAAGCGCCGCACCACCACCGGGTGGGCTCGAACCTCCAACCTTTCGGTTAACAGCCGATCGCGCTAGCCAACTGCGCCATGGAGACAGTCGTGCTCCACTCACACCACCATCAGAACATATCTTCAAAGCTATCAGCTCAAAGAAAAAAGCAACACACCACTCCCGGGAGGGATCGCAACTCCAACCTTTCGGTTAACAGCCGATCGCGCTAGACAATTGCGCCACGGAGACAGTCCTGCTCTACTCTCACCAACATCAGAACATATCTTCAAAGCTATTAGCCCGAAGAAAAAAAAGCGCCGCACCACCGCCGGGTGGGCTCGAACCTCCGACGTTTTGGTTAACACCTATTGCGCTCGCCAATTGCGCGTTGGAGACAGTCCTGCTCCACTCTCACCACCATCAGAACATATCTTCAAAGCTATCAGCACAAAGAAAAAAAAGCACTTCACCACCACCGGGTGGGCTCGAACCTCCAACTTTTCGGTTAACAGCCGATCACGCTAGCCAATTGCGCCACGGAGACAGTCCTGCTCCACTCTCACCACCATCAGAACATATCTTCAAAGCTATCAGACCACAGAAAAAAAAAGCGCCGCACAACCACCGGGTAGGCTCGAACCTCCGACTTTTTGGTTAACAGCCGATCGCGCTAGCCAATTGCGCCACAGAGACAGTCCTGCTCCACTCTAACCACCATAAGAACATATCTTCAAAGCTATCAGCCCAAAGACAAAAAACCGCCGCACCACCACTGGGTGGGTTCGAACCTCTGACCTTTTGGTTAACAGCCGATCGCGCTAGCCAATTGCGCCACGGAGACAATCCTGCTCCACTCTCACCACCATCAGAACATATCTTCAAAGCTATCAGCCCAAAGAAAAAAAAGCGCCGCACCACCACCGGGTGGGCTCGAACCTACAACATTCCGGTTAACAGCCGATCACGCTAGCCAATTGCACCACGGAGACAGTCCTGCTCCATTCTCACCACCATCAGAACATATCTTCAAAGCTATCAGCCCACAGAAAAAAAAGCGCCGCACCACCACTGGGTGGGATCGAACCTCCGACCTTTTGGTTAACAGCCGATCGCGCTAGCCAATTGCGCCACGCAGACAATCCTGCTCCACTCTCACCACCATAAGAACATATCTTCAAAGCTATCAGCCAAAAGAAAAAAGCAACACACCACTTCCGGGAGGGCTCGAAACTCCAACCTTTCGGTACGCAGCCGATCGCGCTAGCCCATTGCGCCACGGAGACAATCTTGCTCCCTTCTCGCCACCATCAGAACATAACTTCAAAGCTATCATCCCAAAGAAAAAAAAGCACCGCACCACCACCGGGTGGGCTCGAACCACCAACCTTTCCGTTAACAGCCGATCGCGCTAGCCAATTGCAACACGGAGACAGTCCTGCTCTACTCTCACCACCATCAGAACATATCTTCAAAGCTATCAGCCCAAAGAAAAAAAAGCGCCGCACCACCGCCAGGTGGGCTCGAAACTCCAACCTTTCGGTTAACAGCCGATCGCGCTAGCCAATTGCGCCACAGAGACAGTCCTGCTGCACTCTCACCACCATCAGAACATATCTTCAAAGCTATCAGCCCAAAGAAAAAAAAGCGCCATACCACAACCGGGTGGGCTCGTACCTCCGACCTTTTGGTTAACACTTATCGCGCTCACCAATTGCGCCTTGGAGACAGTCCTGCTCCACTCTCACCACCATCAGAACATATCTTCAAAGCTATCAGCCCAAGAAAAAAAAGCGCCGCACCACCACCGGGTGGGCTCGAACCTCCAACTTTCCGGTTAACAGCCGATCACGCTAGCCAATTGCGCCACGGAAACAGTCCTGCTCCACTCTCACCACCATCAGAACATATCTTCAAAGCTATCAGCCCACAGAAAAAAAAGCGCCGCACAACCACCGGGTAGGCTCGAACCTCCGACTTTTCGGTTAACAGCCGATCGCGCGTGCCAATTGCGCCATGGGGTCAGTACTGCTCCACTCTCACCACCATAAGAACATATCTTCAAAGCTATCAGCCCAAAGAAAAAAAAGCGCCGCACCACCACTGGGTGGGCTCGAACCTCCGACCTTTTGGTTAATAGCCGATCGCGCTATCCGATTGCGCCACGGAGACAATCCTGCTCCACTCTCACCACCATAAGAACATATCTTCAAAGCTATCAGCCCGAAGAAAAAAGCAACACACCACTCCCGGGAGGGCTCGCAACTCCAACCTTTCGGTCGACAGCCGATCGCGCTAGCCCATTGCGCCACGGAGACAGTCTTGCTCCCTTCCCACCACCATCAGAACATAACTTCAAAGCTATCAGCCCAAAGAAAAAAAAAGCACCGCACCACCACCGGGTGGGCTCGAACCTCCAACCTTTCGGTTAACAGCCGATCGCGCTAGCCAATTGCACCACGGAGACAGTCGTGCTCCACTCTCACCACCATCAGAACATATCTTCAAAGCTATCAGCGTAAAGAAAAAAGCAAAACACCACTCCCGGGAGGGCTCGAACCTCCAACTTTTCGGTTAACAGCCGATCGCGCTGGCCAATTGCGCCACGGAGAAAGTCCTGCTCAACTCTCACCACAATTAGAATATATCTTCAAAGCTATCACCCCATAGAAAAAAAAGCGCCGCACCACCACTGGGTGGGCTCGAACCTCCGACCTTTTGGTTAACAGCCGATCGCGCTAGCCAATTGTGCCACGGAGACAATCCTGCTCCACTCTCACCACCATAAGAACATATCTTCAAAGCTATCAGCCCGAAGAAAAAAGCAACACACCACTCCCGGGAGGGCTCGAAACTCCAACCTTTCGGTCAACAGCCGATCGCGCTAGCCAATTGCCCCACGGAGACAGTCGTGCTCCACTCTCACCACCGTCAGAACATTTCTTCAGAGCTATCACCCCAAAGAAAAAAAAGCGCCGCACCACCACCGGTTGGGCAAGAACCTCCAACCTTTCGGTTAACAGCCGATCGCGCTAGCCAATTGCGCAACGAAGACAGTCCTGCTCCACTCTCACCACCATCAGAACATATCTTCAAAGCTATAACCGCAAAGAAAAAAGCAACACACCACTCCCGGGAGGGCTCAAAACTCCAACCTTTCGGTTAACAGCCGATCGCGCGAGCCCATTGCGCCACGGAGACAGTCTTGCTCCACTCTCACCACCATCAGAACTTATCTTCAAAGCTATCATCGCAAAGAAAAAAGCAACACACCACTCCAGGGAGGGCTCGAAACTCCAACCTTTCGGTCAACAGCCGATCGCGCTAGCCCATTGCGCCACGGAGACAGTCTTGCTCATCTCTCACCACCATCAGATCATATCATCAAGCCTATCAGCTCAAAGAAAAAAAAGCACCGCACCACCACCGGGTGGGCTCGAACCTCCAACTTTTCGGTTAACAGCCGATCGCGCTGGCCAATTGCGCCACGGAGACAGTCCTGCTCCACTCTCCCCACAATTAGAACATATCTTCAAAGCTATCAGCCCAAAGAAAAAAAAAGCGCCGCACCACCACCGGGTGGGCTCGAACCTCCAACCTTTCGGTTAACAGCAGATCGCGCTAGCCAACTGCGCCACGGAGACAATCGTGCTCCACTCTCACCACCATCAGAACATATCTTCAAAGCTATCAGCCCAAAGAAAAAGAAGCACCGCACCACCACCGGGTGGGCTCGAACCTCCAACGTTTTGGTTAACAGCCGATCACGCTAGCCAATTGCGCCACGGAGACAGTCCTGCTCCACTCTCACCACCATCAGAACATATCTTCAAAGCTATCAGCCCACAGAAAAAAAAGCGCCGCACAACCACCGGGTAGGCTCGAACCTCCGACTTTTCGGTCAACAGCAGATCGCGCTAGCCAATTGCGCCACGGAGACAGTCCTGCTCCACTCTCACCACCATAAGAACATATCTTCAAAGCTATCAGCCCAAAGAAAAAAAAGCGCCGCACCACCACTGGGTGGGCTCGAACCTCCGACCTTTTGGTTAACAGCCGATCGCGCTAGCCAATTGCGCCACGGAGACAGTCGTGCTCCACTCTCACCACCATCAGAACATATTTTCTAAGCTATCAGCCCACAGAAAAAAAGCGCCACACCACCACTGGGTGGGCTCGAACCTCCGACCTTTTGGTTAACAGCCGATCGCGCTAGCCAATTGCGCCACGGAGAACCACCGTCAGAACATTTCTTCAGAGCTATCAGCCCAAAGAAAAAAAAAGCGCTGCACAACCACCGGGTGGGTTCGAACCTCCAACCTTACGGTTAACAGCCGATCGCGCTAGCCCATTGCGCCACGGAGACAGTCTTGCTCCACTCTCACCACCATCAGAACATATCTTCAAAGCTATCAGCGCAAAGAAAAAAGCAACACACCACTCCCGGGAGGGCTCGAAACTCCAACCTTTCGGTCAACAGCCGATCGCGCTAGCCCATTGCGCCACGGAGACAGTCTTGCTTCCTTCTCACCACCATCAGAACATAACTTCAAAGCTATCAGCCCAAAGAAATAAAAGCACCGCAGCACTATCGTGTGGGCTCGAACCTCCAACCTTTTGGTTAACAGCCGATCACGCTAGCCAATTGCGCCACGGAGACAGTCGTGCTTCACTCTCACCACCATCAGAACATATCTTCAAAGCTATCAGCGCAAAGAAAAAAGCAAAACACAACTCCCGGGAGGGCTCGAACCTCCAACTTTTCGGTTAACAGCCCTTCGCGCTGGCCAATTGTGCCACGGAGAAAGTCCTGCTCCACTCTCACCACCGTCAGACCATTTCTTCAGAGCTATCACCCCAAAGAAAAAAAAGCGCCGCACCACCACCGGGTGGGCTCGAACCTCCAACCTTTCGGTTAACAGCCGATCGTTCTAGCCAATTTCCCCACGGTGACAGTCGTGCTCCACTCTCACCACCATCAGAACATATCTTCAAAGCTATCAGCCCATAGAAAAAAAAGCGCCGCACCACCACCGGGTGGGCTCGAACCTCCAACTTTTCGGTTAACAGCCGATTGCGCTAGCCAATTGCGCCACGGGGACCGTCCTGCTCCACTCTCACCACCGTCAGACCATTTCTTCAGAGCTATCACCCCAAAGAAAAAAAAGCGCCGCACCACCACCGGGTGGGCTCGAACCTCCAACCTTTCGGGTAACAGACGATCGCGCTAGCCAATCACCCCACGGAGACAGTCGTGCTCCACTCTCATCACCGTCAGAACATTTCTTCAGAGCTATCACCCCAAAGAAAAAAAAGCGCCGCACCAGCACCGGTTGGGCTGGAACCTCCAACTTTTCGGTTAACAGCCGATCGCGCTAGCCAATTGCGCCACGAAGACAGTCCTGCTCCACTCTCACCACCATCAGAACATATCTTCAAAGCTATTACCGCAAAGAAAAAAGCAACACACCACTTCCGGGAGGGCTCAAAACTCCAACCTTTCGGTTAACAGCCGATCGCGCTAGCCCATTGCGCCACGGAGACAGTCTTGCTCCACTCTCACCACCATCAGAACATATCTTCAAAGCTATCAGCCCAAAGAAAAAAAAAGCGCCGCACCACCACCGGGTGGGCTGGAACCTCCGACCTTTTGGTTAACACTGATCGCGCTCACCAATTGCGCCTTGGAGACAGTCCTGCTCCACTCTCACCACCATCAGAACATATCTTCAAAGCTATCAGCCCACAGAAAAAAAAAGCGCCACACAACCACCGGGTAGGCTCGAACATCCGACTTTTCGGTTAACAGCCGATCACGCTAGCCAATCGCGCCACGGAGACAGTCCTGCTCCACTCTCACCACCATAAGAACATATCTTCAAAGCTATCAGCCCAAAGAAAAAAAAGCGCCGCAC
Source organism: Rhipicephalus microplus (assembly GCF_043290135.1). Lineage (NCBI taxonomy): Eukaryota > Metazoa > Arthropoda > Arachnida > Ixodida > Ixodidae > Rhipicephalus > Rhipicephalus microplus. Next base: position 4,317,422 of record NW_027464602.1, read on the forward strand.
CACCACTGGGTGGGCTCGAACCTCCGACCTTTTGGTTAACAGCCGATCGCGCTAGCCAATTGCGCCACGGAGACAATCCTGCTCCACTCTCACCACCATCAGAACATATCTTCAAAGCTATCAGCCCAAAGAATAAAAAGCGCCGCACCACCACCGGGTGGGCTCGAACCTCCAACTTTCCGGTTAACAGCTGATCACGCTAGCTAATTGCGCCACGGAGAAAATCCTGCTCCACTCTCACCACCATCAGAACATATCTTCAAAGCTATCAGCCCACAGAAAAAAAAGCGCCGCACAACCACCGGGTAGGCTGGAGCCTCCGACTTTTCGGTTAACAGCCGATCGCGCTAGCCAATTGCGCCACGGAGACAGTCCTGCTCCACTCTCACCACCATAAGAACATATCTTCAAAGCTATCAGCCCAAAGAAAAAAAGCGCCGCACTACCACTGGGTGGGCTCGAACCTCCGACCTTTTTGTTAACAGCCGATCGCGCTAGCCAATTGCGCCACGAAGACAATCCTGCTCCACTCTCACCACCATAAGAACATATCTTCAAAGCTATCAGCCCAAAGAAAAAAGCAACACACCACTCCCGGGAGGGCTCGAAACTCCAACCTTTCGGTCAACAGCCGATCGCGCTAGCCAATTGCCCCACGGAGACAGTCGTGCTCCACTCTCACCACCGTCAGAACATTTCTTCAGAGCTATCACCCCAAACAAAAAAAAGCGCCGCATCACCACCGGTTGGGCTAGAACCTCCAACCTTTCGGTTAACAGGCGATCGCGCTAGCCAATTGCGCAACGAAGACAGTCCTGCTCCACTCTCACCACCATCAGAACATATCTTCAAAGCTATTACCGCAAAGAAAAAAGCAACACACCACTCCCGGGAGGGCTCAAAACTCCAACCTTTCGGTTAACAGCCGATCGCGCGAGCCCATTGCGCCACGGAGACAGTCTTGCTCCACTCTCACCACCATCAGAACATATCTTCAAAGCTATCATCGCAAAGAAAAAAGCAACACACCACTCCCGGGAGGGCTCGAAACTCCAACCTTTCGGTCAACAGCCGATCGCGCTAGCCCATTGCGCCACGGAGACAGTCTTGCTCATCTCTCACCACCATCAGATCATATCATCAAGGCTATCAGCTCAAAGAAACAAAAGCACCGCACCACCACCGGGTGGGCTCGAACCTCCAACTTTTCGGTTAACAGCCGACCGCGCTGGCCAATTGCGCCACGGAGACAGTCCTGCTCCACTCTCCCCACAATTAGAACATATCTTCAAAGCTATCAGCCCAAAGAAAAAAAAGCGCCGCACCACCACCGGGTGGGCTCGAACCTCCAACCTTTCGGTTAACAGCAGATCGCGCTAGCCAATTGCGCCACGGAGACAGTCTTGCTCCCTTCCCACCACCATCAGAGCATAACTTCAAAGCTATCAGCCCAAAGAAAAAAAAAAGCACCGCACCACCACCGGGTGGGCTCGAACCTCCAACCTTTCGGTTAACAGCCGATCGCGCTAGCCAATTGCACCACGGAGACAGTCGTGCTCCACTCTCACCACCATCAGAACTTATCTTCAAATCTATCAGCGTAAAGAAAAAAGCAAAACACCACTCCCGGGAGGGCTCGAACCTCCAACTTTTCGGTTAACAGCCGATCGCGCTGGCCAATTGCGCCACGGAGAAAGTCCTGCTCAACTGTCACAACAATTAGAATATATCTTCAAAGCTATCACCCCATAGAAAAAAAAGCGCCGCACCACCACTGGGTGGGCTCGAACCTCCGACCTTTTGGTTAACAGCCGATCGCGCTAGCCAATTGCGCCACGGAGACAATCCTGCTCCACTCTCACCACCATAAGAACATATCTTCAAAGCTATCAGCCCAAAGAAAAAAAAGCGCCGCACCACCACCGGGTGGGCTCGAAAATCCAACTTTCCGGTTAATAGCCGATCACGCTAGCCAATTGCGCCACGGAGACAGTCCTGCTCCATTCTCACCACCATCAGAACATATCTTCAAAGCTATAAGCCCACAGAAAAAAAAGCGCCGCACAACCACCGGGTAGGCTTGAACCTCCGACTTTTCGGTTAACAGCCGATCGCGCTAGCCAATTGCGCCACGGAGAACCACCGTCAGAATTTTTCTTCAGAGCTATCAGCCCAAAGAAAAAAAAGCGCTGCACAACCACCGGGTAGGCTCGAACCTCCAACCTTACGGTTAACAGCCGATCGCGCTAGCCCATTGCGCCACGGAGACAGTCTTGCTCCACTCTCACCACCATCACAACATATCTTCAAAGCTATCAGCGCAAAGAAAAAAGCAACACACCACTCCCGGGAGGGCTCGAAACTCCAACCTTTCGGTACACAGCCGATCGCGCTAGCCCATTGCGCCTCGGAGACAATCTTGCTCCCTTCTCACCACCATCAGAACATAACTTCAAAGCTATCATCCCAAAGAAAAAAAAGCACCGCACCACCACCGGGTGGGCTCGAACCTCCAACCTTTCGGTTAACAGCCGATCGCGCTAGTCAATTGCACCACGGAGACAGTCCTGCTCTACTCTCACCATCATCAGAACATATCTTCAAAGCTATCAGCCCAAGGAAAAAAAAGCGCCGCACCACCGCCGGGTGGGCTCGAAACTCCAACCTTTCGGTTAACAGCCGATCGCGCTAGCCAATTGCGCCACAGAGACAGTCCTGCTTCACTCTCACCACCATCAGAACATATCTTCAAAGCTATCAGCCCAAAGAAAAAAAACCGCCATACCACAACCGGGTCGGCTCGAACCTCCGACCTTTTGGTTAACACTGATCGCGCTCACCAATTGCGCCTTGGAGACAGTCCTGCTCCACTCTCACCACCATCAGAACATATCTTCAAAGCTATCAGCCCAAGAAAAAAAAGCGCCGCACAACCACCGGGTAGGCTCGAACCTCCGACTTTTCGGTTAACAGCCGATCGCGCTAGCCAATTGCGCCACGGAGACAGTCCTGCTCCACTCTAACCACCATAAGAACATATCTTCAAAGCTATCAGCCCAAAGAAAAAAAAGCGCCGCACCACCACTGGGTGGGCTCGAACCTCCGACCTTTTGGTTAACAGCCGATCGCGCTAGCCAATTGCGCCACGAAGACAATCCTGCTCCACTCTCACCACCATCAGAACATATCTTCAAAGCTATCAGCCCAAAGAAAAAAAAGCGCCGCACCACCACCGGGTGGGCTCGAACCTCCAACTTTCCGGTTAACAGCCGATCACGCTAGCTAATTGCGCCACGGAGAAAGTCCTGCTCCACTCTCACCACCATCAGATCTTAACTTCAAAGCTATCAGCCCACAGAAAAAAAAGCGCCACACAACCACCGGGTAGGCTCGGGCCTCCGACGTTTCGGTTAACAGCCGATCGCGCTAGCCAATTGCGCCACGGAGACAGTCCTGCTCCACTCTCACCACCATAAGAACATATCTTCAAAGCTATCAGCCCAAAGAAAAAAAGCGCCGCACCACCACTGGGTGGGCTCGAACCTCCGACCTTTTGGTTAACAGCCGATCGCGCTAGCCAATTGCGCCACGGAGACAATCCTGCTCCACTCTCACCACCATAAGAACATATCTTCAAAGCTATCAGCCCGAAGAAAAAAGCAACACACCACTCCCGGGAGGGCTCGAAACTCCAACCTTTCGGTCAACAGCCGATCGCGCTAGCCCATTGCGCCACGGAGACAGTCTTGCTCCCTTCCCACCACCATCAGAACATAACTTCAAAGCTATCAGCCCAAAGAAAAAAAAGCACCGCACCACCACCGGGTGGGCTCGAACCTCCAACCTTTCGGTTAACAGCCGATCGCGCTAGCCAATTGCACCACGGAGACAGTCGTGCTCCACTCTCACCACCATCAGAACATATCTTCAAAGCTATCAGCGCAAAAAAAAGCAAAACACCACTCCCGGGAGGGCTCAAAACTCCAACCTTTCGGTTAACAGCCGATCGCGCTAGCCAATTGCGCCACGGAGACAGTCCTGCTCCACTCTCACCACCATAAGAACATATCTTCAAAGCTATCAGCCCAAAGAAAAAAAAGCGCCGCACCACCACTGGGTGGGCTCGAACCTCCGACCTTTTGGTTAACAGCCGATCGCGCTAGCCAATTGCGCCACGGAGACAATCCTGCTCCACTCTCACCACCATAAGAACATATCTTCAAAGCTATCAGCCCGAAGAAAAAAGCAACACACCACTCCCGGGAGGGCTCGAAACTCCAACCTTTCGGTCAACAGCCGATCGCGCTAGCCCTTTGCGCCACGGAGACAGTCTTGCTCCCTTCCCACCACCATCAGAGCATATCTTCAAAGCTATCAGCACAAAGAAAAAAAGCGCCGCACCACCACCGGGTGGGCTCGAACCTCCAACCTTTCGGTTAACAGCCGATCGCGCTAGCCAATTGCGCCATGGAGACAGTCCTGCTCCACTCTCACCACCATCAGAACATATCTTCAAAGCTATCAGCCCAAAGAAAAAAAAGCGCCGCATCACCACCGGTTGGGCTAGAACCTCCAACCTTTCGGTTAACAGCCGATCGCGCTAGCCAATTGCGCAACGAAGACAGTCCTGCTCCACTTTCACCACCATCAGAACATATCTTCAAAGCTATTACCGCAAAGAAAAAAGCAACACACCACTCCCGGGAGGGCTCAAAACTCCAACCTTTCGGTTAACAGCCGATCGCGCTAGCCAATTGCGCCACGGAGACAGTCCTGCTTCACTCTCACCACCATAAGAACATATCTTCAAAGCTATCAGCCCAAAGAAAAAAAAGCGCCATACCACCACAGGGTGGGCTCGAACCTCCGACCTTTTGGTTAACAGCCGATCGCGCTAGCCAATTGCGCCATGGAGACAGTCCTGCTCCACTCTCACCACCATCAGAACATATCTTCAAAGCTATCAGCCCAAAGAAAAAAAAGCACCGCACCACCACCGGGTGGGCTGGAACCTCCAACTTTTCAGTTAACAGCAGATCGCGCTAGCCAATTGCGCCACGGAGACAGTCCTGCTCCACTCTCACCACCATAAGAACATATCTTCAAAGCTATCAGCCCAAAGAAAAAAAAGCGCCGCGCCACCACTGGGTGGGCTCGAACCTCCGACCTTTTGGTTAACAGCCGATCGCGCTAGCCAATTGCGCCACGGAGACAGTCCTGCTCCACTCTCACCACCATGAGAACATATTTTCAAAGCTATCAGCCCACAGAAAAAAAGCGCCACACCACCACTGGGTGGGCTCGAACCTCCGACCTTTTGGTTAACAGCCGATCGCGCTAGCCAATTGCGCCACGGAGAACCACCGTCAGAACATTTCTTCAGAGCTATCAGCCCAAAGAAAAAAAAGCGCTGCACAACCACCGGGTGGGCTCGAACCTCCAACCTTACGGTTAACAGCCGATCGCGCTAGCCCATTGCGCCACGGAGACAGTCTTGCTCCACTCTCACCACCATCAGAACATATCTTCAAAGCTATCAGCGCAAAGAAAACAGCAACACACCACTCCCGGGAGGGCTCCAAACTCCAATCTTTCGGTCAACAGCCGATCGCGCTAGCCCATTGCGCCACGGAGACAGTCTTGCTCCCTTCTCACCACCATCAGAACATAACTTCAAAGCTATCAGCCCAAAGAAAAAAAGCACCGCACCACCATCGTGTGGGCTCGAACCTCCAACCTTTTGGTTAACAGCCGATCGCGCTAGCCAATTGTGCCACGGAGACAGTCGTGCTTCACTCTCACCACCATCTGAACATATCTTCAAAGCTATCAGCGCAAAGAAAAAAGCAAAACACCACTCCCGGTAGGGCTCGAACCTCCAACTTTTCGGTTAACAGCCCTTCGCGCTGGCAAATTGCGCCACGGAGAAAGTCCTGCTCCACTCTCACCACCGTCAGACCATTTCTTCAGAGCTATCAGCCCATAGAAAAAAAAGCGCCGCACCACCACCGGGTGGGCTCGAACCTCCAACTTTTCGGTTAACAGCCGATTGCGCTAGCCAATTGCGCCACGGGGACTGTCCTGCTCCACTCTCACCACCGTCAGACCATTTCTTCAGAGCTATCACCCCAAAGAAAAAAAAAGCGCCGCACCACCACCGGGTGGGCTCGAACCTCCAACCTTTCGGGTAACAGCCGATCGCGCTAGCCAATTGTCCCACGGAGACAGTCGTGCTCCACTCTCACCACCGTCAGAACATTTCTTCAGAGCTATCACCCCAAAGAAAAAAAAGCGCCGCACCACCACCGGTTGGGCTAGAACCTCCAACTTTTCGGTTAACAGCCGATCGCGCTAGCCAATTGCGCCACGAAGACAGTCCTGCTCCACTCTCACCACCATCAGAACATATCTTCAAAGCTGTTACCGCAAAGAAAAAAGCAACACACCACTCCCGGGAGGGCTCAAAACTCCAACCTTTCGGTTAACAGCCGATCGCGCTAGCCCATTGCGCCACGGAGACAGTCTTGCTCCACTCTCACCACCATCAGAACATATCTTCAAAGCTATCAGCCCAAAGAAAAAAAAAGCGCCGCACCACCACCGGGTGGGCTGGAACCTCCGACCTTTTGGTTAACACTGATCGCGCTCACCAATTGCGCCTTGGAGACAGTCCTGCTCCACTCTCACCACCATCAGAACATATCTTCAAAGCTATCAGCCCACAGAAAAAAAAGCGCCACACAACCACCGGGTAGGCTCGAACCTCCGACTTTTCGGTTAACAGCCGATCGCGCTAGCCAATTGCGCCACGGAGACAGTCCTGCTCCACTCTCACCACCATAAGAACATATCTTCAAAGCTATCAGCCCAAAGAAAAAAAAGCGCCGCACCACCACTGGGTGGGCTCGAACCTCCGACCTTTTGGTTAACAGCCGATCGCGCTAGCCAATTGCGCCACGGAGACAATCCTGCTCCACTCTCACCACCATCAGAACATATCTTCAAAGCTATCAGCTCAAAGAATAAAAAGCGCCGCACCACCACCGGGTGGGCTCGAACCTCCAACTTTCCGGTTAACAGCTGATCACGCTAGCCCATTGCGCCACGGAGACAGTCTTGCTCCCTTCCCACCACTATCAGAACATAACTTCAAAGCTATCAGCCCAAAGAAAAAAAAAGCACCGCACCACCACCGGGTGGGCTCGATCCTCCAACCTTTCGGTTAACAGCCGATCGCGCTAGCCAATTGCACCACGGAGACAGTCGTGCTCCACTCTCACCACCATCAGAACATATCTTCAAAGCTATCAGCGCAAAGAAAAAAGCAAAACACCACTCCCGGGAGGGCTCAAAACTCCAACCTTTCGGTTAACAGCCGATCGCGCTAGCCCATTGCGCCACGGAGACAGTCTTGCTCCACTCTCACCACCATCAGAACATATCTTCAAAGCTATCAGCCAAAGATCGCGCTGGCCAATTGCGCCACGGAGAAAGTCCTGCTCAACTCTCACCACAATTAGAATACATCTTCAAAGCTATCACCCCATAGAAAAAAAAAGCGCCGCACCACCACTGGGTGGGCTCGAACCTCCGACCTTTTGTTTAACAGCCAATCGCGCTAGCCAATTGCGCCACGAAGACAATCCTGCTCCACTCTCACCACCATAAGAACATATCTTCAAAGCTATCAGCCCGAAGAAAAAAGCAACACACCACCACCGGGTGGGCTCGAACTCCAACCTTTCGGTCAACAGCCGATCGCGCTAGCCAATTGCCCCACGGAGACAGTCGTGCTCCACTCTCACCACCGTCAGAACATTTCTTCAGAGCTATCACCCCAAAGAAGAAAAAAAAGCGCCGCATCACCACCGGTTGGGCTAGAACCTCCAACCTTTCGGTTAACAGCCGATCGCGCTAGCCAATTGCGCAACGAAGACAGTCCTGCTCCACTTTCACCACCATCAGAGCATATCTTCAAAGCTATTACCGCAAAGAAAAAAGCAACACACCACTCCCGGGAGGGCTCAAAACTCCAACCTTTCGGTTAACAGCCGATCGCGCGAGCCCATTGCGCCACGGAGACAGTCCTGCTCCACTCTCACCACCATCAGAACATATCTTCAAAGCTATCAGCACAAAGAAAAAAAGCGCCGCACCACCACCGGGTGGGCTCGAACCTCCAACCTTTCGGTTAACAGCCGATCGCGCTAGCCAATTGCGCCATGGAGACAGTCCTGCTCCACTCTCACCACCATCAGAACATATCTTCAAAGCTATCAGCCCAAAGAAAAAAAAGCGCCGCATCACCACCGGTTGGGCTAGAACCTCCAACCTTTCGGTTAACAGCCGATCGCGCTAGCCAATTGCGCAACGAAGACAGTCCTGCTCCACTTTCACCACCATCAGAACATATCTTCAAAGCTATTACCGCAAAGAAAAAAGCAACACACCACTCCCGGGAGGGCTCAAAACTCCAACCTTTCGGTTAACAGCCGATCGCGCTAGCCAATTGCGCCACGGAGACAGTCCTGCTTCACTCTCACCACCATAAGAACATATCTTCAAAGCTATCAGCCCAAAGAAAAAAAAGCGCCATACCACCACAGGGTGGGCTCGAACCTCCGACCTTTTGGTTAACAGCCGATCGCGCTAGCCAATTGCGCCATGGAGACAGTCCTGCTCCACTCTCACCACCATCAGAACATATCTTCAAAGCTATCAGCCCAAAGAAAAAAAAGCACCGCACCACCACCGGGTGGGCTGGAACCTCCAACTTTTCAGTTAACAGCAGATCGCGCTAGCCAATTGCGCCACGGAGACAGTCCTGCTCCACTCTCACCACCATAAGAACATATCTTCAAAGCTATCAGCCCAAAGAAAAAAAAGCGCCGCGCCACCACTGGGTGGGCTCGAACCTCCGACCTTTTGGTTAACAGCCGATCGCGCTAGCCAATTGCGCCACGGAGACAGTCCTGCTCCACTCTCACCACCATCAGAACATATTTTCAAAGCTATCAGCCCACAGAAAAAAAGCGCCACACCACCACTGGGTGGGCTCGAACCTCCGACCTTTTGGTTAACAGCCGATCGCGCTAGCCAATTGCGCCACGGAGAACCACCGTCAGAACATTTCTTCAGAGCTATCAGCCCAAAGAAAAAAAAGCGCTGCACAACCACCGGGTGGGCTCGAACCTCCAACCTTACGGTTAACAGCCGATCGCGCTAGCCCATTGCGCCACGGAGACAGTCTTGCTCCACTCTCACCACCATCAGAACATATCTTCAAAGCTATCAGCGCAAAGAAAACAGCAACACACCACTCCCGGGAGGGCTCCAAACTCCAATCTTTCGGTCAACAGCCGATCGCGCTAGCCCATTGCGCCACGGAGACAGTCTTGCTCCCTTCTCACCACCATCAGAACATAACTTCAAAGCTATCAGCCCAAAGAAAAAAAGCACCGCACCACCATCGTGTGGGCTCGAACCTCCAACCTTTTGGTTAACAGCCGATCGCGCTAGCCAATTGTGCCACGGAGACAGTCGTGCTTCACTCTCACCACCATCTGAACATATCTTCAAAGCTATCAGCGCAAAGAAAAAAGCAAAACACCACTCCCGGTAGGGCTCGAACCTCCAACTTTTCGGTTAACAGCCCTTCGCGCTGGCAAATTGCGCCACGGAGAAAGTCCTGCTCCACTCTCACCACCGTCAGACCATTTCTTCAGAGCTATCAGCCCATAGAAAAAAAAGCGCCGCACCACCACCGGGTGGGCTCGAACCTCCAACTTTTCGGTTAACAGCCGATTGCGCTAGCCAATTGCGCCACGGGGACTGTCCTGCTCCACTCTCACCACCGTCAGACCATTTCTTCAGAGCTATCACCCCAAAGAAAAAAAAAGCGCCGCACCACCACCGGGTGGGCTCGAACCTCCAACCTTTCGGGTAACAGCCGATCGCGCTAGCCAATTGTCCCACGGAGACAGTCGTGCTCCACTCTCACCACCGTCAGAACATTTCTTCAGAGCTATCACCCCAAAGAAAAAAAAGCGCCGCACCACCACCGGTTGGGCTAGAACCTCCAACTTTTCGGTTAACAGCCGATCGCGCTAGCCAATTGCGCCACGAAGACAGTCCTGCTCCACTCTCACCACCATCAGAACATATCTTCAAAGCTGTTACCGCAAAGAAAAAAGCAACACACCACTCCCGGGAGGGCTCAAAACTCCAACCTTTCGGTTAACAGCCGATCGCGCTAGCCCATTGCGCCACGGAGACAGTCTTGCTCCACTCTCACCACCATCAGAACATATCTTCAAAGCTATCAGCCCAAAGAAAAAAAAAGCGCCGCACCACCACCGGGTGGGCTGGAACCTCCGACCTTTTGGTTAACACTGATCGCGCTCACCAATTGCGCCTTGGAGACAGTCCTGCTCCACTCTCACCACCATCAGAACATATCTTCAAAGCTATCAGCCCACAGAAAAAAAAGCGCCACACAACCACCGGGTAGGCTCGAACCTCCGACTTTTCGGTTAACAGCCGATCGCGCTAGCCAATTGCGCCACGGAGACAGTCCTGCTCCACTCTCACCACCATAAGAACATATCTTCAAAGCTATCAGCCCAAAGAAAAAAAAGCGCCGCACCACCACTGGGTGGGCTCGAACCTCCGACCTTTTGGTTAACAGCCGATCGCGCTAGCCAATTGCGCCACGGAGACAATCCTGCTCCACTCTCACCACCATCAGAACATATCTTCAAAGCTATCAGCTCAAAGAATAAAAAGCGCCGCACCACCACCGGGTGGGCTCGAACCTCCAACTTTCCGGTTAACAGCTGATCACGCTAGCCCATTGCGCCACGGAGACAGTCTTGCTCCCTTCCCACCACTATCAGAACATAACTTCAAAGCTATCAGCCCAAAGAAAAAAAAAGCACCGCACCACCACCGGGTGGGCTCGATCCTCCAACCTTTCGGTTAACAGCCGATCGCGCTAGCCAATTGCACCACGGAGACAGTCGTGCTCCACTCTCACCACCATCAGAACATATCTTCAAAGCTATCAGCGCAAAGAAAAAAGCAAAACACCACTCCCGGGAGGGCTCAAAACTCCAACCTTTCGGTTAACAGCCGATCGCGCTAGCCCATTGCGCCACGGAGACAGTCTTGCTCCACTCTCACCACCATCAGAACATATCTTCAAAGCTATCAGCCAAAGATCGCGCTGGCCAATTGCGCCACGGAGAAAGTCCTGCTCAACTCTCACCACAATTAGAATACATCTTCAAAGCTATCACCCCATAGAAAAAAAAAGCGCCGCACCACCACTGGGTGGGCTCGAACCTCCGACCTTTTGGTTAACAGCCAATCGCGCTAGCCAATTGCGCCACGAAGACAATCCTGCTCCACTCTCACCACCATAAGAACATATCTTCAAAGCTATCAGCCCGAAGAAAAAAGCAACACACCACTCCCGGGAGGGCTCGAAACTCCAACCTTTCGGTCAACAGCCGATCGCGCTAGCCAATTTCCCCACGGAGACAGTCGTGCTCCACTCTCACCACCGTCAGAACATTTCTTCAGAGCTATCACCCCAAACAAAAAAAAAGCGCCGCACCACCACCGGGTGGGCTCGAACCTCCAACATTTCGGTTAACAGCAGATCGCGCTAGCCAATTGCGCCACGGAGAAAGTCCTGCTCACCTCTCACCACAATTAGAATATATCTTCAAAGCTATCACCCCACAGAAAAAAAAGCGCCGCACCACCACTGGGTGGGCTCGAACCTCCGACCTTTTGGTTAACAGCCGATCGCGCTAGCCAATTGCGCCACAGAGACGATCCTGCTCCACTCTCACCACCATAAGAACATATCTTCAAAGCTATCAGCCCAAAGAAAAAAAAAGCGCCGCATCACCACCGGTTGGGCTAGAACCTCCAACCTTTCGGTTAACAGCCGATCGCGCTAGCCAATTGCGCAACGAAGACAGTCCTGCTCCACTTTCACTACCATCAGAACATATCTTCAAAGCTATCAGCCCACAGAAAAAAAAGCGCCGCACAACCACCGGGTAGGCTCGAGCCTCCAACCTTTTGGTTAACAGCCGATCGCGCTAGCCAATTGTGCCACGGAGACAGTCGTGCTTCACTCTCACCACCATCTGAACATATCTTCAAAGCTATCAGCGCAAAGAAAAAAGCAAAACACCACTCCCGGTAGGGCTCGAACCTCCAACTTTTCGGTTAACAGCCCTTCGCGCTGGCAAATTGCGCCACGGAGAAAGTCCTGCTCCACTCTCACCACCGTCAGACCATTTCTTCAGAGCTATCAGCCCATAGAAAAAAAAGCGCCGCACCACCACCGGGTGGGCTCGAACCTCCAACTTTTCGGTTAACAGCCGATTGCGCTAGCCAATTGCGCCACGGGGACTGTCCTGCTCCACTCTCACCACCGTCAGACCATTTCTTCAGAGCTATCACCCCAAAGAAAAAAAAAGCGCCGCACCACCACCGGGTGGGCTCGAACCTCCAACCTTTCGGGTAACAGCCGATCGCGCTAGCCAATTGTCCCACGGAGACAGTCGTGCTCCACTCTCACCACCGTCAGAACATTTCTTCAGAGCTATCACCCCAAAGAAAAAAAAGCGCCGCACCACCACCGGTTGGGCTAGAACCTCCAACTTTTCGGTTAACAGCCGATCGCGCTAGCCAATTGCGCCACGAAGACAGTCCTGCTCCACTCTCACCACCATCAGAACATATCTTCAAAGCTGTTACCGCAAAGAAAAAAGCAACACACCACTCCCGGGAGGGCTCAAAACTCCAACCTTTCGGTTAACAGCCGATCGCGCTAGCCCATTGCGCCACGGAGACAGTCTTGCTCCACTCTCACCACCATCAGAACATATCTTCAAAGCTATCAGCCCAAAGAAAAAAAAAGCGCCGCACCACCACCGGGTGGGCTGGAACCTCCGACCTTTTGGTTAACACTGATCGCGCTCACCAATTGCGCCTTGGAGACAGTCCTGCTCCACTCTCACCACCATCAGAACATATCTTCAGAGCTATCAGCCCACAGAAAAAAAAGCGCCACACAACCACCGGGTAGGCTCGAACCTCCGACTTTTCGGTTAACAGCCGATCGCGCTAGCCAATTGCGCCACGGAGACAGTCCTGCTCCACTCTCACCACCATAAGAACATATCTTCAAAGCTATCAGCCCAAAGAAAAAAAAGCGCCGCACCACCACTGGGTGGGCTCGAACCTCCGACCTTTTGGTTAACAGCCGATCGCGCTAGCCAATTGCGCCACGGAGACAATCCTGCTCCACTCTCACCACCATCAGAACATATCTTCAAAGCTATCAGCTCAAAGAATAAAAAGCGCCGCACCACCACCGGGTGGGCTCGAACCTCCAACTTTCCGGTTAACAGCTGATCACGCTAGCCCATTGCGCCACGGAGACAGTCTTGCTCCCTTCCCACCACTATCAGAACATAACTTCAAAGCTATCAGCCCAAAGAAAAAAAAAGCACCGCACCACCACCGGGTGGGCTCGATCCTCCAACCTTTCGGTTAACAGCCGATCGCGCTAGCCAATTGCACCACGGAGACAGTCGTGCTCCACTCTCACCACCATCAGAACATATCTTCAAAGCTATCAGCGCAAAGAAAAAAGCAAAACACCACTCCCGGGAGGGCTCAAAACTCCAACCTTTCGGTTAACAGCCGATCGCGCTAGCCCATTGCGCCACGGAGACAGTCTTGCTCCACTCTCACCACCATCAGAACATATCTTCAAAGCTATCAGCCAAAGATCGCGCTGGCCAATTGCGCCACGGAGAAAGTCCTGCTCAACTCTCACCACAATTAGAATACATCTTCAAAGCTATCACCCCATAGAAAAAAAAAGCGCCGCACCACCACTGGGTGGGCTCGAACCTCCGACCTTTTGGTTAACAGCCAATCGCGCTAGCCAATTGCGCCACGAAGACAATCCTGCTCCACTCTCACCACCATAAGAACATATCTTCAAAGCTATCAGCCCGAAGAAAAAAGCAACACACCACTCCCGGGAGGGCTCGAAACTCCAACCTTTCGGTCAACAGCCGATCGCGCTAGCCAATTTCCCCACGGAGACAGTCGTGCTCCACTCTCACCACCGTCAGAACATTTCTTCAGAGCTATCACCCCAAACAAAAAAAAAGCGCCGCACCACCACCGGGTGGGCTCGAACCTCCAACATTTCGGTTAACAGCAGATCGCGCTAGCCAATTGCGCCACGGAGAAAGTCCTGCTCACCTCTCACCACAATTAGAATATATCTTCAAAGCTATCACCCCACAGAAAAAAAAGCGCCGCACCACCACTGGGTGGGCTCGAACCTCCGACCTTTTGGTTAACAGCCGATCGCGCTAGCCAATTGCGCCACGGAGACGATCCTGCTCCAGTCTCACCACCATAAGAACATATCTTCAAAGCTATCAGCCCAAAGAAAAAAAAAGCGCCGCATCACCACCGGTTGGGCTAGAACCTCCAACCTTTCGGTTAACAGCCGATCGCGCTAGCCAATTGCGCAACGAAGACAGTCCTGCTCCACTTTCACTACCATCAGAACATATCTTCAAAGCTATCAGCCCACAGAAAAAAAAGCGCCGCACAACCACCGGGTAGGCTCGAGCCTCCGACTTTTCGGTTAACAGCCGATCGCGCTAGCCAATTGCGCCACGGAGACAGTCCTGCTCCACTCTCACCACCATAAGAACATATCTTCAAAGCTATCATCGCAAAGAAAAAAGCAACACACCACTCCCGGGAGGGCTCGAAACTCCAACCTTTCGGTCAACAGCCGATCGCGCTAGCCAATTTCCCCACGGAGACAGTCGTGCTCCACTCTCACCACCGTCAGAACATTTCTTCAGAGCTATCACCCCAAACAAAAAAAAAGCGCCGCACCACCACCGGGTGGGCTCGAACCTCCAACATTTCGGTTAACAGCAGATCGCGCTAGCCAATTGCGCCACGGAGAAAGTCCTGCTCACCTCTCACCACAATTAGAATATATCTTCAAAGCTATCACCCCACAGAAAAAAAAGCGCCGCACCACCACTGGGTGGGCTCGAACCTCCGACCTTTTGGTTAACAGCCGATCGCGCTAGCCAATTGCGCCACGGAGACGATCCTGCTCCACTCTCACCACCATAAGAACATATCTTCAAAGCTATCAGCCCAAAGAAAAAAAAGCGCCGCACCACCACCGGGTGGGCTCGAACTTCCAACTTTCCGGTTAACAGCCGATCACGCTAGCCAATTGCGCCACGGAGACAGTCCTGCTCCATTCTCACCACCATCAGAACATATCTTCAAAGCTATCAGCCCAAAGAAAAAAAAGCGCCATACCACCACAGGGTGGGCTCGAACCTCCGACCTTTTGGTTAACAGCCGATCGCGCTAGCCAATTGCGCCATGGAGACAGTCCTGCTCCACTCTCACCACCATCAGAACATATCTTCAAAGCTATCAGCCCAAAGAAAAAAAAGCACCGCACCACCACCGGGTGGGCTCAAACCTCCAACTTTTCAGTTAACAGCAGATCGCGCTAGCCAATTGCGCCACGGAGACAGTCCTGCTCCACTCTCACCACCATAAGAACATATCTTCAAAGCTATCAGCCCAAAGAAAAAAAAGCGCCGCGCCACCACTGGGTGGGCTCGAACCTCCGACCTTTTGGTTAACAGCCGATCGCGCTAGCCAATTGCGCCACGGAGACAGTCCTGCTCCACTCTCACCACCATCAGAACATATTTTCAAAGCTATCAGCCCACAGAAAAAAAGCGCCACACCACCACTGGGTGGGCTCGAACCTCCGACCTTTTGGTTAACAGCCGATCGCGCTAGCCAATTGCGCCACGGAGAACCACCGTCAGAACATTTCTTCAGAGCTATCAGCCCAAAGAAAAAAAAAGCGCTGCACAACCACCGGGTGGGCTCGAACCTCCAACCTTACGGTTAACAGCCGATCGCGCTAGCCCATTGCGCCACGGAGACAGTCTTGCTCCACTCTCACCACCATCAGAACATATCTTCAAAGCTATCAGCGCAAAGAAAACAGCAACACACCACTCCCGGGAGGGCTCGAAACTCCAATCTTTCGGTCAACAGCCGATCGCGCTAGCCCATTGCGCCACGGAGACAGTCTTGCTCCCTTCTCACCACCATCAGAACATAACTTCAAAGCTATCAGCCCAAAGAAAAAAAGCACCGCACCACCATCGTGTGGGCTCGAACCTCCAACCTTTTGGTTAACAGCCGATCGCGCTAGCCAATTGTGCCACGGAGACAGTCGTGCTTCACTCTCACCACCATCTGAACATATCTTCAAAGCTATCAGCGCAAAGAAAAAAGCAAAACACCACTCCCGGTAGGGCTCGAACCTCCAACTTTTCGGTTAACAGCCCTTCGCGCTGGCAAATTGCGCCACGGGGACTGTCCTGCTCCACTCTCACCACCGTCAGACCATTTCTTCAGAGCTATCACCCCAAAGAAAAAAAAAGCGCCGCACCACCACCGGGTGGGCTCGAACCTCCAACCTTTCGGGTAACAGCCGATCGCGCTAGCCAATTGTCCCACGGAGACAGTCGTGCTCCACTCTCACCACCGTCAGAACATTTCTTCAGAGCTATCACCCCAAAGAAAAAAAAGCGCCGCACCACCACCGGTTGGGCTAGAACCTCCAACTTTTCGGTTAACAGCCGATCGCGCTAGCCAATTGCGCCACGAAGACAGTCCTGCTCCACTCTCACCACCATCAGAACATATCTTCAAAGCTGTTACCGCAAAGAAAAAAGCAACACACCACTCCCGGGAGGGCTCAAAACTCCAACCTTTCGGTTAACAGCCGATCGCGCTAGCCCATTGCGCCACGGAGACAGTCTTGCTCCACTCTCACCACCATCAGAACATATCTTCAAAGCTATCAGCCCAAAGAAAAAAAAAGCGCCGCACCACCACCGGGTGGGCTGGAACCTCCGACCTTTTGGTTAACACTGATCGCGCTCACCAATTGCGCCTTGGAGACAGTCCTGCTCCACTCTCACCACCATCAGAACATATCTTCAAAGCTATCAGCCCACAGAAAAAAAAGCGCCACACAACCACCGGGTAGGCTCGAACCTCCGACTTTTCGGTTAACAGCCGATTGCGCTAGCCAATTGCGCCACGGAGACAGTCCTGCTCCACTCTCACCACCATAAGAACATATCTTCAAAGCTATCAGCCCAAAGAAAAAAAAGCGCCGCACCACCACTGGGTGGGCTCGAACCTCCGACCTTTTGGTTAACAGCCGATCGCGCTAGCCAATTGCGCCACGGAGACAATCCTGCTCCACTCTCACCACCATCAGAACATATCTTCAAAGCTATCAGCTCAAAGAATAAAAAGCGCCGCACCACCACCGGGTGGGCTCGAACCTCCAACCTTTCGGTTAACAGCCGATCGCGCTAGCCCATTGCGCCACGGAGACAGTCTTGCTCCACTCTCACCACCATCAGAACATATCTTCAAAGCTATCAGCCCAAAGAAAAAAAAAGCGCCGCACCACCACCGGGTGGGCTGGAACCTCCGACCTTTTGGTTAACACTGATCGCGCTCACCAATTGCGCCTTGGAGACAGTCCTGCTCCACTCTCACCACCATCAGAACATATCTTCAAAGCTATCAGCCCACAGAAAAAAAAGCGCCACACAACCACCGGGTAGGCTCGAACCTCCGACTTTTCGGTTAACAGCCGATCGCGCTAGCCAATTGCGCCACGGAGACAGTCCTGCTCCACTCTCACCACCATAAGAACATATCTTCAAAGCTATCAGCCCAAAGAAAAAAAAGCGCCGCACCACCACTGGGTGGGCTCGAACCTCCGACCTTTTGGTTAACAGCCGATCGCGCTAGCCCATTGCGCCACGGAGACAGTCTTGCTCCCTTCCCACCACTATCAGAACATAACTTCAAAGCTATCAGCCCAAAGAAAAAAAAAGCACCGCACCACCACCGGGTGGGCTCGATCCTCCAACCTTTCGGTTAACAGCCGATCGCGCTAGCCAATTGCACCACGGAGACAGTCGTGCTCCACTCTCACCACCATCAGAACATATCTTCAAAGCTATCAGCGCAAAGAAAAAAGCAAAACACCACTCCCGGGAGGGCTCAAAACTCCAACCTTTCGGTTAACAGCCGATCGCGCTAGCCCATTGCGCCACGGAGACAGTCTTGCTCCACTCTCACCACCATCAGAACATATCTTCAAAGCTATCAGCCAAAGATCGCGCTGGCCAATTGCGCCACGGAGAAAGTCCTGCTCAACTCTCACCACAATTAGAATACATCTTCAAAGCTATCACCCCATAGAAAAAAAAAGCGCCGCACCACCACTGGGTGGGCTCGAACCTCCGACCTTTTGGTTAACAGCCAATCGCGCTAGCCAATTGCGCCACGAAGACAATCCTGCTCCACTCTCACCACCATAAGAACATATCTTCAAAGCTATCAGCCCGAAGAAAAAAGCAACACACCACTCCCGGGAGGGCTCGAAACTCCAACCTTTCGGTCAACAGCCGATCGCGCTAGCCAATTTCCCCACGGAGACAGTCGTGCTCCACTCTCACCACCGTCAGAACATTTCTTCAGAGCTATCACCCCAAACAAAAAAAAAGCGCCGCACCACCACCGGGTGGGCTCGAACCTCCAACATTTCGGTTAACAGCAGATCGCGCTAGCCAATTGCGCCACGGAGAAAGTCCTGCTCACCTCTCACCACAATTAGAATATATCTTCAAAGCTATCACCCCACAGAAAAAAAAGCGCCGCACCACCACTGGGTGGGCTCGAACCTCCGACCTTTTGGTTAACAGCCGATCGCGCTAGCCAATTGCGCCACGGAGACGATCCTGCTCCACTCTCACCACCATAAGAACATATCTTCAAAGCTATCAGCCCAAAGAAAAAAAAAGCGCCGCACCACCACCGGGTGGGCTCGAACTTCCAACTTTCCGGTTAACAGCCGATCACGCTAGCCAATTGCGCCACGGAGACAGTCCTGCTCCATTCTCACCACCATCAGAACATATCTTCAAAGCTATCAGCCCACAGAAAAAAAAAGCGCCGCACAACCACCGGGTAGGCTCGAACCTCCGACTTTTCGGTTAACAGCCGATCGCGCTAGCCAATTGCGCCACGGAGAAAGTCCTGCTCCACTCTCACCACCATCAGAACATATCTTCAAAGCTATCAGCCCACAGAAAAAAAAGCGCCGCACAACCACCGGGTAGGCTCGAGCCTCCGACTTTTCGGTTAACAGCCGATCGCGCTAGCCAATTGCGCCACGGAGACAGTCCTGCTCCACTCTCACCACCATAAGAACATATCTTCAAAGCTATCATCGCAAAGAAAAAAGCAACACACCACTCCCGGGAGGGCTCGAAACTCCAACCTTTCGGTCAACAGCCGATCGCGCTAGCCCATTGCGCCACGGAGACAGTCTTGCTCATCTCTCACCACTATCAGATCATATCATCAAGGCTATCAGCTCAAAGAAACAAAAGCACCGCACCACCACCGGGTGGGCTCGAACCTCCAACGTTTCGGTTAACAGCCGATCGCGCTGGCCAATTGCGCCACGGAGACAGTCCTGCTCCACTCTCCCCACAATTAGAATATATCTTCAAAGCTATCAGCCCAAAGAAAAAAAAGCGCCGCACCACCACCGGGTGGGCTCGAACTTCCAACTTTCCGGTTAACAGCCGATCACGCTAGCCAATTGCGCCACGGAGACAGTCCTGCTCCATTCTCACCACCATCAGAACATATTTTCAAAGCTATCAGCCCACAGAAAAAAAAAGCGCCGCACAACCACCGGGTGGGCTCGAACCTCCAACCTTTCGGTTAACAGCCGATCGCGCTAGCCAATTGCACCACGGAGACAGTCGTGCTCCACTCTCACCACCATCAGAACATATCTTCAAAGCTATCAGCGTAAAGAAAAAAGCAAAACACCACTCCCGGGAGGGTTCGAACCTCCAACTTTTTGGTTAACAGCCGATCGCGCTGGCCAATTGCGCCACGGAGAAAGTCCTGCTCAACTCTCACCACAATTAGAATATATCTTCAAAGCTATCAGCCCAAAGAAAAAAAAGCGCCGCACCACCACCGGGTGGGCTCGAACTTCCAACTTTCCGGTTAACAGCCGATCACGCTAGCCAATTGCGCCACGGAGACAGTCCTGCTCCATTCTCACCACCATCAGAACATATCTTCAAAGCTATCAGCCCACAGAAAAAAAAGCGCCGCACAACCACCGGGTAGGCTCGAACCTCCGACTTTTCGGTTAACAGCCGATCGCGCTAGCCAATTGCGCCACGGAGAAAGTCCTGCTCCACTCTCACCACCATCACAACATATCTTCAAAGCTATCAGCCCACAGAAAAAAAAGCGCCGCACAACCACCGGGTAGGCTCGAGCCTGCGACTTTTCGGTTAACAGCCGATCGCGCTAGCCAATTGCGCCACGGAGACAGTCCTGCTCAACTCTCACCACCATAAGAACATATCTTCAAAGCTATCAGCCCAAAGAAAAAAAGCGCCGCACCACCACTGGGTGGGCTCGAACCTCCGACCTTTTGGTTAACAGCCGATTGCGCTAGCCAATTGCGCCACGGAGACAATCCTGCTCCACTCTCACCACCATAAGAACATATCTTCAAAGCTATCATCGCAAAGAAAAAAGCAACACACCACTCCCGGGAGGGCTCGAAACTCCAACCTTTCGGTCAACAGCCGATCGCGCTAGCCCATTGCGCCACGGAGACAGTCTTGCTCATCTCTCACCACAATCAGATCATATCATCAAGGCTATCAGCTCAAAGAAACAAAAGCACCGCACCACCACCGGGTGGGCTCGAACCTCCAACGTTTCGGTTAACAGCCGATCGCGCTGGCCAATTGCGCCACGGAGACAGTCCTGCTCCACTCTCCCCACAATTAGAACATATCTTCAAAGCTATCAGCCCAAAGAAAAAAAAAGCGCCGCACCACCACCGGGTGGGCTCGAACCTCCAACATTTCGGTTAACAGCAGATCGCGCTAGCCAATTGCGCCACGGAGACAGTCTTGCTCCCTTCCCACCACCATCAGAACATAACTTCAAAGCTATCAGCCCAAAGAAAAAAAAAGCACCGCACCACCACCGGGTGGGCTCGAACCTCCAACCTTTCGGTTAACAGCCGATCGCGCTAGCCAATTGCACCACGGAGACAGTCGTGCTCCACTCTCACCACCATCAGAACATATCTTCAAAGCTATCAGCGTAAAGAAAAAAGCAAAACACCACTCCCGGGAGGGTTCGAACCTCCAAATTTTGGTTAACAGCCGATCGCGCTGGCCAATTGCGCCACGGAGAAAGTCCTGCTCAACTCTCACCACAATTAGAATATATCTTCAAAGCTATCAGCCCAAAGAAAAAAAAGCGCCGCACCACCACCGGGTGGGCTCGAACTTCCAACTTTCCGGTTAACAGCCGATCACGCTAGCCAATTGCGCCACGGAGACAGTCCTGCTCCATTCTCACCACCATCAGAACATATCTTCAAAGCTATCAGCCCACAGAAAAAAAAGCGCCGCACAACCACCGGGTAGGCTCGAACCTCCGACTTTTCGGTTAACAGCCGATCGCGCTAGCCAATTGCGCCACGGAGAAAGTCCTGCTCCACTCTCACCACCATCAGAACATATCTTCAAAGCTATCAGCCCACAGAAAAAAAAGCGCCGCACAACCACCGGGTAGGCTCGAGCCTCCGACTTTTCGGTTAACAGCCGATCGCGCTAGCCAATTGCGCCACGGAGACAGTCCTGCTCCACTCTCACCACCATAAGAACATATCTTCAAAGCTATCAGCCCAAAGAAAAAAAAGCGCCGCACCACCACTGGGTGGGCTCGAACCTCCGACCTTTTGGTTAACAGCCGATCGCGCTAGCCAATTGCGCCACGGAGACAATCCTGCTCCACTCTCACCACCATAAGAACATATCTTCAAAGCTATCAGCCCGAAGAAAAAAGCAACACACCAATCCCGGGAGGGCTCGAAACTCCAACCTTTCGGTCAACAGCCGATCGCGCTAGCCCATTGCGCCACGGAGACAGTCTTGCTCCCTTCCCACCACCATCAGAACATAACTTCAAAGCTATCAGCCCAAAGAAAAAAATGCACCGCACCACCACCGGGTGGGCTCGAACCTCCAACCTTTCGGTTAACAGCCGATCGCGCTAGCCAATTGCGCCACGGAGACAGTCTTGCTCCACTCTCACCACCATCAGAACATATCTTCAAAGCTATCAGCCAAAGATCGCGCTGGCCAATTGCGCCACGGAGAAAGTCCTGCTCAACTCTCACCACAATTAGAATATATCTTCAAAGCTATCACCCCATAGAAAAAAAAGCGCCGCACCACCACTGGGTGGGCTCGAACCTCCGACCTTTTGGTTAACAGCCGATCGCGCTAGCCAATTGCGCCACCAAGACAATCCTGCTCCACTCTCACCACCATAAGAACATATCTTCAAAGCTATCAGCCCGAAGAAAAAAGCAACACACCACTCCCGGGAGGGCTCGAAACTCCAACCTTTCGGTCAACAGCCGATCGCGCTAGCCAATTGCCCCACGGAGACAGTCGTGCTCCACTCTCACCACCGTCAGAACATTTCTTCAGAGCTATCACCCCAAAGAAAAAAAAAGCGCCGCATCACCACCATAAGAACATATCTTCAAAGCTATCAGCCCAAAGAAAAAAAAGCGCCGCACCACCACCGGGTGGGCTCGAAAATCCAACTTTCCGGTTAATAGCCGATCACGCTAGCCAATTGCGCCACGGAGACAGTCCTGCTCCATTCTCACCACCATCAGAACATATCTTCAAAGCTATAAGCCCACAGAAAAAAAAGCGCCGCACAACCACCGGGTAGGCTTGAACCTCCGACTTTTCGGTTAACAGCCGATCGCGCTAGCCAATTGCGCCACGGAGAACCACCGTCAGAATTTTTCTTCAGAGCTATCAGCCCAAAGAAAAAAAAGCGCTGCACAACCACCGGGTAGGCTCGAACCTCCAACCTTACGGTTAACAGCCGATCGCGCTAGCCCATTGCGCCACGGAGACAGTCTTGCTCCACTCTCACCACCATCAGAACATACCTTCAAAGCTATCAGCGCAAAGAAAAAAGCAACACACCACTCCCGGGAGGGCTCGAAACTCCAACCTTTCGGTACACAGCCGATCGCGCTAGCCCATTGCGCCTCGGAGACAATCTTGCTCCCTTCTCACCACCATCAGAACATAACTTCAAAGCTATCATCCCAAAGAAAAAAAAGCACCGCACCACCACCGGGTGGGCTCGAACCTCCAACCTTTCGGTTAACAGCCGATCGCGCTAGCCAATTGCACCACGGAGACAGTCCTGCTCTACTCTCACCATCATCAGAACATATCTTCAAAGCTATCAGCCCAAGGAAAAAAAAGCGCCGCACCACCGCCGGGTGGGCTCGAAACTCCAACCTTTCGGTTAAC
Organism: Rhipicephalus microplus; assembly: GCF_043290135.1. NCBI lineage: Eukaryota > Metazoa > Arthropoda > Arachnida > Ixodida > Ixodidae > Rhipicephalus > Rhipicephalus microplus. The sequence goes on from NW_027464602.1 coordinate 4,341,028, forward strand.
AGCCGATCGCGCTAGCCAATTGCGCCACAGAGACAGTCCTGCTTCACTCTCACCACCATCAGAACATATCTTCAAAGCTATCAGCCCAAAGAAAAAAAACCGCCATACCACAACCGGGTCGGCTCGAACCTCCGACCTTTTGGTTAACACTGATCGCGCTCACCAATTGCGCCTTGGAGACAGTCCTGCTCCACTCTCACCACCATCAGAACATATCTTCAAAGCTATCAGCCCAAGAAAAAAAAGCGCCGCACAACCACCGGGTAGGCTCGAACCTCCGACTTTTCGGTTAACAGCCGATCGCGCTAGACAATTGCGCCACGGAGACAGTCCTGCTCCACTCTAACCACCATAAGAACATATCTTCAAAGCTATCAGCCCAAAGAAAAAAAGCGCCGCACCACCACTGGGTGGGCTCGAACCTCCGACCTTTTGGTTAACAGCCGATCGCGCTAGCCAACTGCGCCACGAAGACAATCCTGCTCCACTCTCACCACCATCAGAACATATCTTCAAAGCTATCAGCTCAAAGAAAAAAAAGCGCCGCACCACTACCGGGTGGGCTCGAACCTCCAACTTTCCGGTTAACAGCCGATCACGCTAGCTAATTGCGCCACGCAGAAAGTCCTGCTCCACTCTCACCACCATCAGATCTTATCTTCAAAGCTATCAGCCCACAGAAAAAAAAGCGCCACACAACCACCGGGTAGGCTCGGGCCTCCGACGTTTCGGTTAACAGCCGATCGCGCTAGCCAATTGCGCCACGGAGACAGTCCTGCTCCACTCTCACCACCATAAGAACATATCTTCAAAGCTATCAGCCCAAAGAAAAAAAAGCGCCGCACCACCACTGGGTGGGCTCGAACCTCCGACCTTTTGGTTAACAGCCGATCGCGCTAGCCAATTGCGCCACGGAGACAATCCTGCTCCACTCTCACCACCATAAGAACATATCTTCAAAGCTATCAGCCCGAAGAAAAAAGCAACACACCACTCCCGGGAGGGCTCGAAACTCCAACCTTTCGGTCAACAGCCGATCGCGCTAGCCCATTGCGCCACGGAGACAGTCTTGCTCCCTTCCCACCACCATCAGAACATAACTTCAAAGCTATCAGCCCAAAGAAAAAAAAGCACCGCACCACCACCGGGTGGGCTCGAACCTCCAACCTTTCGGTTAACAGCCGATCGCGCTAGCCAATTGCACCACGGAGACAGTCGTGCTCCACTCTCACCACCATCAGAACATATCTTCAAAGCTATCAGCGCAAAAAAAGCAAAACACCACTCCCGGCAGGGCTCAAAACTCCAACCTTTCGGTTAACAGCCGATCGCGCTAGCCAATTGCGCCACGGAGACAGTCCTGCTCCACTCTCACCACCATAAGAACATATCTTCAAAGCTATCAGCCCAAAGAAAAAAAAGCGCCGCACCACCACTGGGTGGGCTCGAACCTCCGACCTTTTGGTTAACAGCCGATCGCGCTAGCCAATTGCGCCACGGAGACAATCCTGCTCCACTCTCACCACCATAAGAACATATCTTCAAAGCTATCAGCCCGAAGAAAAAAGCAACACACCACTCCCGGGAGGGCTCGAAACTCCAACCTTTCGGTCAACAGCCGATCGCGCTAGCCCATTGCGCCACGGAGACAGTCTTGCTCCCTTCCCACCACCATCAGAACATAACTTCAAAGCTATCAGCCCAAAGAAAAAAAAAGCACCGCACCACCACCGGGTGGGCTCGAACCTCCAACCTTTCGGTTAACAGCCGATCGCGCTAGCCAATTGCACCACGGAGACAGTCGTGCTCCACTCTCACCACCATAAGAACATATCTTCAAAGCTATCAGCCCGAAGAAAAAAGCAACACACCACCACCGGGTGGGCTCGAACTCCAACCTTTCGGTCAACAGCCGATCGCGCTAGCCAATTGCCCCACGGAGACAGTCGTGCTCCACTCTCACCACCGTCAGAACATTTCTTCAGAGCTATCACCCCAAAGAAGAAAAAAAAGCGCCGCATCACCACCGGTTGGGCTAGAACCTCCAACCTTTCGGTTAACAGCCGATCGCGCTAGCCAATTGCGCAACGAAGACAGTCCTGCTCCACTTTCACCACCATCAGAACATATCTTCAAAGCTATTACCGCAAAGAAAAAAGCAACACACCACTCCCGGGAGGGCTCAAAACTCCAACCTTTCGGTTAACAGCCGATCGCGCGAGCCCATTGCGCCACGGAGACAGTCCTGCTCCACTCTCACCACCATCAGAACATATCTTCAAAGCTATCAGCACAAAGAAAAAAAGCGCCGCACCACCACCGGGTGGGCTCGAACCTCCAACCTTTCGGTTAACAGCCGATCGCGCTAGCCAATTGCGCCATGGAGACAGTCCTGCTCCACTCTCACCACCATCAGAACATATCTTCAAAGCTATCAGCCCAAAGAAAAAAAAGCGCCGCATCACCACCGGTTGGGCTAGAACCTCCAACCTTTCGGTTAACAGCCGATCGCGCTAGCCAATTGCGCAACGAAGACAGTCCTGCTCCACTTTCACCACCATCAGAACATATCTTCAAAGCTATTACCGCAAAGAAAAAAGCAACACACCACTCCCGGGAGGGCTCAAAACTCCAACCTTTCGGTTAACAGCCGATCGCGCTAGCCAATTGCGCCACGGAGACAGTCCTGCTTCACTCTCACCACCATAAGAACATATCTTCAAAGCTATCAGCCCAAAGAAAAAAAAGCGCCATACCACCACAGGGTGGCCTCGAACCTCCGACCTTTTGGTTAACAGCCGATCGCGCTACCCAATTGCGCCATGGAGACAGTCCTGCTCCACTCTCACCACCATCAGAACATATCTTCAAAGCTATCAGCCCAAAGAAAAAAAAAGCACCGCACCACCACCGGGTGGGCTCGAACCTCCAACTTTTCAGTTAACAGCAGATCGCGCTAGCCAATTGCGCCACGGAGACAGTCCTGCTCCACTCTCACCACCATAAGAACATATCTTCAAAGCTATCAGCCCAAAGAAAAAAAAGCGCCGCGCCACCACTGGGTGGGCTCGAACCTCCGACCTTTTGGTTAACAGCCGATCGCGCTAGCCAATTGCGCCACGGAGACAGTCCTGCTCCACTCTCACCACCATCAGAACATACTTTCAAAGCTATCAGCCCACAGAAAAAAAGCGCCACACCACCACTGGGTGGGCTCGAACCTCCGACCTTTTGGTTAACAGCCGATCGCGCTAGCCAATTGCGCCACGGAGAACCACCGTCAGAACATTTCTTCAGAGCTATCAGCCCAAAGAAAAAAAAAGCGCTGCACAACCACCGGGTGGGCTCGAACCTCCAACCTTACGGTTAACAGCCGATCGCGCTAGCCCATTGCGCCACGGAGACAGTCTTGCTCCACTCTCACCACCATCAGAACATATCTTCAAAGCTATCAGCGCAAAGAAAAAAGCAACACACCACTCCCGGGAGGGCTCGAAACTCCAATCTTTCGGTCAACAGCCGATCGCGCTAGCCCATTGCGCCACGGAGACAGTCTTGCTCCCTTCTCACCACCATCAGAACATAACTTCAAAGCTATCAGCCCAAAGAAAAAAAGCACCGCACCACCATCGTGTGGGCTCGAACCTCCAACCTTTTGGTTAACAGCCGATCGCGCTAGCCAATTGCGCCACGGAGACAGTCGTGCTTCACTCTCACACCATCTGAACATATCTTCAAAGCTATCAGCGCAAAGAAAAAAGCAAAACACCACTCCCGGTAGGGCTCGAACCTCCAACTTTTCGGTTAACAGCCCTTCGCGCTGGCAAATTGCGCCACGGAGAAAGTCCTGCTCCACTCTCACCACCGTCAGACCATTTCTTCAGAGCTATCAGCCCATAGAAAAAAAAGCGCCGCACCACCACCGGGTGGGCTCGAACCTCCAACTTTTCGGTTAACAGCCGATTGCGCTAGCCAATTGCGCCACGGGGACTGTCCTGCTCCACTCTCACCACTGTCAGACCATTTCTTCAGAGCTATCACCCCAAAGAAAAAAAAAGCGCCGCACCACCACCGGGTGGGCTCGAACCTCCAACCTTTCGGGTAACAGCCGATCGCGCTAGCCAATTGTCCCACGGAGACAGTCGTGCTCCACTCTCACCACCGTCAGAACATTTCTTCAGAGCTATCACCCCAAAGAAAAAAAAGCGCCGCACCACCACCGGTTGGGCTAGAACCTCCAACTTTTCGGTTAACACCCGATCGCGCTAGCCAATTGCGCCACGAAGACAGTCCTGCTCCACTCTCACCACCATCAGAACATATCTTCAAAGCTGTTACCGCAAAGAAAAAAGCAACACACCACTCCCGGGAGGGCTCAAAACTCCAACCTTTCGGTTAACAGCCGATCGCGCTAGCCCATTGCGCCACGGAAACAGTCTTGCTCCACTCTCACCACCATCAGAACATATCTTCAAAGCTATCAGCCCAAAGAAAAAAAAAGCGCCGCACCACCACCGGGTGGGCTGGAACCTCCGACCTTTTGGTTAACACTGATCGCGCTCACCAATTGCGCCTTGGAGACAGTCCTGCTCCACTCTCACCACCATCAGAACATATCTTCAAAGCTATCAGCCCACAGAAAAAAAAAGCGCCACACAACCACCGGGTAGGCTCGAACCTCCGACTTTTCGGTTAACAGCCGATCGCGCTAGCCAATTGCGCCACGGAGACAGTCCTGCTCCACTCTCACCACCATAAGAACATATCTTCAAAGCTATCAGCCCAAAGAAAAAAAAGCGCCGCACCACCACTGGGTGGGCTCGAACCTCCGACCTTTTGGTTAACAGCCGATCGCGCTAGCCAATTGCGCCACGGAGACAATCCTGCTCCACTCTCACCACCATCAGAACATATCTTCAAAGCTATCAGCCCAAAGAATAAAAAGCGCCGCACCACCACCGGGTGGGCTCGAACCTCCAACTTTCCGGTTAACAGCTGATCACGCTAGCTAATTGCGCCACGGAGAAAGTCCTGCTCCACTCTCACCACCATCAGAACATATCTTCAAAGCTATCAGCCCACAGAAAAAAAAGCGCCGCACAACCACCGGGTAGGCTCGAGCCTCCGACTTTTCGGTTAACAGCCGATCGCGCTAGCCCATTGCGCCACGGAGACAGTCTTGCTCCCTTCCCACCACTATCAGAACATAACTTCAAAGCTATCAGCCCAAAGAAAAAAGCAAAACACCACTCCCGGGAGGGCTCAAAACTCCAACCTTTCGGTTAACAGCCGATCGCGCTAGCCCATTGCGCCACGGAGACAGTCTTGCTCCACTCTCACCACCATCAGAACATATCTTCAAAGCTATCAGCCAAAGATCGCGCTGGCCAATTGCGCCACGGAGAAAGTCCTGCTCAACTCTCACCACAATTAGAATACATCTTCAAAGCTATCACCCCATAGAAAAAAAAGCGCCGCACCACCACTGGGTGGGCTCGAACCTCCGACCTTTTGGTTAACAGCCGATCGCGCTAGCCAATTGCGCCACGAAGACAATCCTGCTCCACTCTCACCACCATAAGAACATATCTTCAAAGCTATCAGCCCGAAGAAAAAAGCAACACACCACTCCCGGGAGGGCTCGAAACTCCAACCTTTCGGTCAACAGCCGATCGCGCTAGCCAATTTCCCCACGGAGACAGTTGTGCTCCACTCTCACCACCGTCAGAACATTTCTTCAGAGCTATCACCCCAAACAAAAAAAAAAAGCGCCGCACCACCACCGGGTGGGCTCGAACCTCCAACATTTCGGTTAACAGCAGATCGCGCTAGCCAATTGCGCCACGGAGAAAGTCCTGCTCACCTCTCACCACAATTAGAATATATCTTCAAAGCTATCACCCCACAGAAAAAAAAGCGCCGCACCACCACTGGGTGGGCTCGAACCTCCGACCTTTTGGTTAACAGCCGATCGCGCTAGCCAATTGCGCCACGGAGACGATCCTGCTCCACTCTCACCACCATAAGAACATATCTTCAAAGCTATCAGCCCAAAGAAAAAAAAGCGCCGCACCACCACCGGGTGGGCTCGAACTTCCAACTTTCCGGTTAACAGCCGATCACGCTAGCCAATTGCGCCACGGAGACAGTCCTGCTCCATTCTCACCACCATCAGAACATATCTTCAAAGCTATCAGCCCACAGAAAAAAAAGCGCCGCACAACCACCGGGTAGGCTCGAACCTCCGACTTTTCGGTTAACAGCCGATCGCGCTAGCCAATTGCGCCACGGAGAAAGTCCTGCTCCACTCTCACCACCATCAGAACATATCTTCAAAGCTATCAGCCCACAGAAAAAAAAGCGCCGCACAACCACCGGGTAGGCTCGAGCGTCCGACTTTTCGGTTAACAGCCGATCGCGCTAGCCAATTGCGCCACGGAGACAGTCCTGCTCCACTCTCACCACCATAAGAACATATCTTCAAAGCTATCATCGCAAAGAAAAAAGCAACACACCACTCCCGGGAGGGCTCGAAACTCCAACCTTTCGGTCAACAGCCGATCGCGCTAGCCCATTGCGCCACGGAGACAGTCTTGCTCATCTCTCACCACTATCAGATCATATCATCAAGGCTATCAGCTCAAAGAAACAAAAGCACCGCACCACCACCGGGTGGGCTCGAACCTCCAACGTTTCGGTTAACAGCCGATCGCGCTGGCCAATTGCGCCACGGAGACAGTCCTGCTCCACTCTCCCCACAATTAGAATATATCTTCAAAGCTATCAGCCCAAAGAAAAAAAAGCGCCGCACCACCACCGGGTGGGCTCGAACTTCCAAATTTCCGGTTAACAGCCGATCACGCTAGCCAATTGCACCACGGAGACAGTCGTGCTCCACTCTCACCACCATCAGAACATATCTTCAAAGCTATCAGCGTAAAGAAAAAAGCAAAACACCACTCCCGGGAGGGTTCGAACCTCCAACTTTTTGGTTAACAGCCGATCGCGCTGGCCAATTGCGCCACGGAGAAAGTCCTGCTCAACTCTCACCACAATTAGAATATATCTTCAAAGCTATCAGCCCAAAGAAAAAAAAGCGCCGCACCACCACCGGGTGGGCTCGAACTTCCAACTTTCCGGTTAACAGCCGATCACGCTAGCCAATTGCGCCACGGAGACAGTCCTGCTCCATTCTCACCACCATCAGAACATATCTTCAAAGCTATCAGCCCACAGAAAAAAAAGCGCCGCACAACCACCGGGTAGGCTCGAACCTCCGACTTTTCGGTTAACAGCCGATCGCGCTAGCCAATTGCGCCACGGAGACAATCCTGCTCCACTCTCACCACCATAAGAACATATCTTCAAAGCTATCAGCCCGAAGAAAAAAGCAACACACCACCACTGGGTGGGCTCGAACCTCCGACCTTTTGGTTAACAGCCGATCGCGCTAGCCAATTGCGCCACGGAGACAATCCTGCTCCACTCTCACCACCATAAGAACATATCTTCAAAGCTATCAGCCCGAAGAAAAAAGCAACACACCACTCCCGGGAGGGCTCGAAACTCCAACCTTTCGGTCAACAGCCGATCGCGCTAGCCCATTGCGCCACGGAGACAGTCTTGCTCCCTTCCCACCACCATCAGAACATAACTTCAAAGCTATCAGCCCAAAAAAAAAATGCACCGCACCACCACCGGGTGGGCTCGAACCTCCAACCTTTCGGTTAACAGCCGATCGCGCTAGCCAATTGCACTACGGAGACAGTCGTGCTCCACTCTCACCACCATCAGAACATATCTTCAAAGCTATCAGCGTAAAGAAAAAAGCAAAACACCACTCCCGGGAGGGTTCGAACCTCCAACTTTTCGGTTAACAGCCGATCGCGCTGGCCAATTGCGCCACGGAGAAAGTCTTGCTCAACTCTCACCACAATTAGAATATATCTTCAAAGCTATCACCCCACAGAAAAAAAAGCGCCGCACCACCACTGGGTGGGCTCGAACCTCCGACCTTTTGGTTAACAGCCGATCGCGCTAGCCAATTGCGCCACGGAGACGATCCTGCTCCACTCTCACCACCATAAGAACATATCTTTAAAGCTATCAGCCCAAAGAAAAAAAAGCGCCGCACCACCTCCGGGTGGGCTCGAACTTCCAACTTTCCGGTTAACAGCAGATCACGCTAGCCAATTGCGCCACGGAGACAGTCCTGCTCCATTCTCACCACCATCAGAACATATCTTCAAAGCTATCAGCCCACAGAAAAAAAAGCGCCGCACAACCACCGGGTAGGCTCGAACCTCCGACTTTTCGGTTAACAGCCGATCGCGCTAGCCAATTGCGCCACGGAGAAAGTCCTGCTCCACTCTCACCACCATCAGAACATATCTTCAAAGCTATCAGCCCGAAGAAAAAAGCAACACACCACTCCCGGGAGGGCTCGAAACTCCAACCTTTCGGTCAACAGCCGATCGCGCTAGCCCATTGCGCCACGGAGACAGTCTTGCTCATCTCTCACCACTATCAGATCATATCATCAAGGCTATCAGCTCAAAGAAACAAAAGCACCGCACCACCACCGGGTGGGCTCGAACCTCCAACGTTTCGGTTAACAGCCGATCGCGCTGGCCAATTGCGCCACGGAGACAGTCCTGCTCCACTCTCCCCACAATTAGAACATATCTTCAAAGCTATCAGCCCAAAGAAAAAAAAAGCGCCGCACCACCACCGGGTGGGCTCGAACCTCCAACATTTCGGTTAACAGCAGATCGCGCTAGCCAATTGCGCCACGGAGACAGTCTTGCTCCCTTCCCACCACCATCAGAACATAACTTCAAAGCTATCAGCCCAAAGAAAAAAAAAGCACCGCACCACCACCGGGTGGGCTCGAACCTCCAACCTTTCGGTTAACAGCCGATCGCGCTAGCCAATTGCACCACGGAGACAGTCGTGCTCCACTCTCACCACCATCAGAACATATCTTCAAAGCTATCAGCGTAAAGAAAAAAGCAAAACACCACTCCCGGGAGGGTTCGAACCTCCAAATTTTGGTTAACAGCCGATCGCGCTGGCCAATTGCGCCACGGAGAAAGTCCTGCTCAACTCTCACCACAATTAGAATATATCTTCAAAGCTATCAGCCCAAAGAAAAAAAAGCGCCGCACCACCACCGGGTGGGCTCGAACTTCCAACTTTCCGGTTAACAGCCGATCACGCTAGCCAATTGCGCCACGGAGACAGTCCTGCTCCATTCTCACCACCATCAGAACATATCTTCAAAGCTATCAGCCCACAGAAAAAAAAGCGCCGCACAACCACCGGGTAGGCTCGAACCTCCGACTTTTCGGTTAACAGCCGATCGCGCTAGCCAATTGCGCCACGGAGAAAGTCCTGCTCCACTCTCACCACCATCAGAACATATCTTCAAAGCTATCAGCCCACAGAAAAAAAAGCGCCGCACAACCACCGGGTAGGCTCGAGCCTCCGACTTTTCGGTTAACAGCCGATCGCGCTAGCCAATTGCGCCACGGAGACAGTCCTGCTCCACTCTCACCACCATAAGAACATATCTTCAAAGCTATCAGCCCAAAGAAAAAAAAGCGCCGCACCACCACTGGGTGGGCTCGAACCTCCGACCTTTTGGTTAACAGCCGATCGCGCTAGCCAATTGCGCCACGGAGACAATCCTGCTCCACTCTCACCACCATAAGAACATATCTTCAAAGCTATCAGCCCGAAGAAAAAAGCAACACACCACTCCCGGGAGGGCTCGAAACTCCAACCTTTCGGTCAACAGCCGATCGCGCTAGCCCATTGCGCCACGGAGACAGTCTTGCTCCCTTCCCACCACCATCAGAACATAACTTCAAAGCTATCAGCCCAAAGAAAAAAATGCACCGCACCACCACCGGGTGGGCTCGAACCTCCAACCTTTCGGTTAACAGCCGATCGCGCTAGCCAATTGCGCCACGGAGACAGTCTTGCTCCACTCTCACCACCATCAGAACATATCTTCAAAGCTATCAGCCAAAGATCGCGCTGGCCAATTGCGCCACGGAGAAAGTCCTGCTCAACTCTCACCACAATTAGAATATATCTTCAAAGCTATCACCCCATAGAAAAAAAAGCGCCGCACCACCACTGGGTGGGCTCGAACCTCCGACCTTTTGGTTAACAGCCGATCGCGCTAGCCAATTGCGCCACCAAGACAATCCTGCTCCACTCTCACCACCATAAGAACATATCTTCAAAGCTATCAGCCCGAAGAAAAAAGCAACACACCACTCCCGGGAGGGCTCGAAACTCCAACCTTTCGGTCAACAGCCGATCGCGCTAGCCAATTGCCCCACGGAGACAGTCGTGCTCCACTCTCACCACCGTCAGAACATTTCTTCAGAGCTATCACCCCAAAGAAAAAAAAAGCGCCGCATCACCACCGGTTGGGCTAGAACCTCCAACCTTTCGGTTAACAGCCGATCGCGCTAGCCAATTGCGCCACGGAGACAGTCTTGCTCCACTCTCACCACCATCAGAACATATCTTCAAAGCTATCATCCCAAAGAAAAAAGCAACACACCACTCCCGGGAGGGCTCGATTTTCCAACCTTTCGGTCAACAGCCGATCGCGCTAGCCCATTGCGCCACGGAGACAGTCTTGCTCATCTCTCACCACCATCAGATCATATCATCAAGGCTATCAGCTCAAAGAAAAAAAAGCACCGCACCACCACCGGGTGGGCTCGAACCTCCAACTTTTCGGTTAACAGCCGATCGCGCTGGCCAATTGCGCCACGGAGACAGTCCTGCTCCACTCTCCCCACAATTAGAACATATCTTCAAAGCTATCAGCTCAAAGAAAAAAAAAGCGCCGCACCACCACCGGGTGGGCTCGAATCTCCAACATTTCGGTTAACAGCAAATCGCGCTAGCCAATTTCGCCACGGAGACAGTCTTGCTCCCTTCCCACCACCATCAGAACATAACTTCAAAGCTATCAGCCCAAAGAAAAAAAAGCACCGCACCACCACCGGGTGGGCTCGAACCTCCAACCTTTCGGTTAACAGCCGATCGCGCTAGCCAATTGCACCACGGAGACAGTCGTGCTCCACTCTCACCACCATCAGAACATATCTTCAAAGCTAACAGCGTAAAGAAAAAAGCAAAACACCACTCCCGGGAGGGCTCGAACCTCCAACTTTTCGGTTAACAGCCGATCGCGCTGGCCAATTGCGCCACGGAGAAAGTCCTGCTCAACTCTCACCACAATTAGAATATATCTTCAAAGCTATCACCCCATAGAAAAAAAAGCGCCGCACCACCACCGGGTGGGCTCGAACCTCCAACTTTTCGGTTAACAGCCGATCGCGCTGGCCAATTGCGCCACGGAGACGATCCTTCTCCACTCTCACCACCATAAGAACATATCTTCAAAGCTATCAGCCCAAAGAAAAAAAAGCGCCGCACCACCACCGGGTGGGCTCGAACTTCCAACTTTCCGGTTAACAGCCGATCACGCTAGCCAATTGCGCCACGGAGACAGTCCTGCTCCATTCTCACCACCATCAGAACATATCTTCAAAGCTATCAGCCCACAGAAAAAAAAGCGCCGCACAACCACCGGGTAGGCTCGAACCTCCGACTTTTGGGTTAACAGCCGATCGCGCTAGCCAATTGCGCCACGGAGAAAGTCCTGCTCCACTCTCACCACCATCAGAACATATCTTCAAAGCTATCAGCCCACAGAAAAAAAAGCGCCGCACAACCACCGGGTAGGCTCGAGCCTCCGACTTTTCGGTTAACAGCCGATCGCGCTAGCCAATTGCGCCACGGAGAGAGTCCTGCTCCACTCTCACCACCATAAGAACATATCTTCAAAGCTATCAGCCCAAAGAAAAAAAGCGCCGCACCACCACTGGGTGGGCTCGAACCTCCGACCTTTTGGTTAACAGCCGATCGCGCTAGCCAATTGCGCCACGGAGACAATCCTGCTCCACTCTCACCACCATAAGAACATATCTTCAAAGCTATCAGCCCGAAGAAAAAAGCAACACACCACTCCCGGGAGGGCTCGAAACTCCAACCTTTTGGTCAACAGCCGATCGCGCTAGCCCATTGCGCCACGGAGACAGTCTTGCTCCCTTCCCACCACCATCAGAACATAACTTCAAAGCTATCAGCCCAAAGAAAAAAATGCACCGCACCACCACCGGGTGGGCTCGAACCTCCAACCTTTCGGTTAACAGCCGATCGCGCTAACCAATTGCACCACGGAGACAGTCGTGCTCCACTCTCACCACCATCAGAACATATCTTCAAAGCTATCAGCGCAAAGAAAAAGCAATACACCACTCCCGGGAGGGCTCAAAACTCCAACCTTTCGGTTAACAGCCAATCGCGCTAGCCCATTGCGCCACGGAGACAGTCTTGCTCCACTCTCACCACCATCAGAACATATCTTCAAAGCTATCAGCCAAAGATCGCGCTGGCCAATTGCGCCACGGAGAAAGTCCTGCTCAACTCTCACCACAATTAGAATATATCTTCAAAGCTATCACCCCATAGAAAAAAAAGCGCCGCACCACCACTGGGTGGGCTCGAACCTCCGACCTTTTGGTTAACAGCCGATCGCGCTAGCCAATTGCGCCGCCAAGACAATCCTGCTCCACTCTCACCACCATAAGAACATATCTTCAAAGCTATCAGCCCGAAGAAAAAAGCAACACACCACTCCCGGGAGGGCTCGAAACTCCAACCTTTCGGTCAACAGCCGATCGCGCTAGCCGATTGCCCCACGGAGACAGTCGTGCTCCACTCTCACCACCGTCAGAACATTTCTTCAGAGCTATCACCCCAAAGAAAAAAAAAGCGCCGCATCACCACCGGTTGGGCTAGAACCTCCAACCTTTCGGTTAACAGCCGATCGCGCTAGCCAATTGCGCAACGAAGACAGTCCTGCTCCACTTTCACTACCATCAGAACATATCTTCAAAGCTATTACCGCAAAGAAAAAAGCAACACACCACCCCCGGGAGGGCTCAAAACTCCAACCTTTCGGTTAACAGCCGATCGCGCGAGCCCATTGCGCCACGGAGACAGTCTTGCTCCACTCTCACCACCATCAGAACATATCTTCAAAGCTATCATCGCAAAGAAAAAAGCAACACACCACTCCCGGGAGGGCTCGATTTTTCAACCTTTCGGTCAACAGCCGATCGCGCTAGCCCATTGCGCCACGGAGACAGTCTTGCTCATCTCTCACCACCATCAGATCATATCATCAGGGCTATCAGCTCAAAGAAAAAAAAGCACCGCACCACCACCGGGTGGGCTCGAACCTCCAACTTTTCGGTTAACAGCCGATCGCGCTGGCCAATTGCGCCACGGAGACAGTCCTGCTCCACTCTCCCCACAATTAGAACATATCTTCAAAGCTATCAGCCCAAAGAAAAAAAAAGCGCCGCACCACCACCGGGTGGGCTCGAACCTCCAACCTTTCGGTTAACAGCAGATCGCGCTAGCCAATTACGCCACGGAGACAGTCTTGCTCCCTTCCCACCACCATCAGAACATAACTTCAAAGCTATCAGCCCAAAGAAAAAAAAAGCACCGCACCACCACCGGGTGGGCTCGAACCTCCAACTTTTCGGTTAACAGCCGATCGCGCTGGCCAATTGCGCCACGGAGACAGTCCTGCTCCACTCTCCCCACAATTAGAACATATCTTCAAAGCTATCAGCCCAAAGAAAAAAAAAGCGCCGCACCACCACCGGGTGGGCTCGAACCTCCAACCTTTCGGTTAACAGCAGATCGCGCTAGCCAATTGCGCCACGGAGACAGTCTTGCTCCCTTCCCACCACCATCAGAGCATATCTTCAAAGCTATAACCCCATAGAAAAAAAAGCGCCGCACCACCACTGGGTGGGCTCGAACCTCCGACCTTTTGGTTAACAGCCGATCGCGCTAGCCAATTGCGCCACGGAGACAATCCTGCTCCACTCTCACCACCATAAGAACATGTCTTCAAAGCTATCAGCCCAAAGAAAAAAAAAGCGCCGCACCACCACCGGGTGGGCTCGAACCTCCAACTTTCCGGTAAACAGCCGATCACGCTAGCCAATTGCGCCACGGAGACAGTCCTGCTCCATTCTCACCACCATCAGAACATATCTTCAAAGCTATCAGCCCACAGAAAAAAAAGCGCCGCACAACCACCGGGTAGGCTCGAACCTCCGACTTTTCGGTTAACAGCCGATCGCGCTAGCCAATTGCGCCACGGAGAACCACCGTCAGAACATTTCTTCAGAGCTATCAGCCCAAAGAAAAAAAAGCGCTGCACAACCACCGGGTAGGCTCGAACCTCCAACCTTAGGGTTAACAGCCGATCGCGCTAGCCCATTGCGCCACGGAGACAGTCTTGCTCCCCTCTCACCACCATCAGAACATATCTTCAAAGCTATCAGCGCAAAGAAAAAAGCAACACACCACTCCCGGGAGGGCTCGAAACTCCAACCTTTCGGTACACAGCCGATCGCGCTAGCCCAATGCGCCACGGAGACAATCTTGCTCCCTTCTCACCACCATCAGAACATAACTTCAAAGCTATCATCCCAAGGAAAAAAAAGCACCGCACCACCACCGGGTGGGCTCGAACCTCCAACCTTTCGGTTAACAGCCGATCGCGCTAGCCAATTGCACCACGGAGACAGTCCTGCTCTACTCTCACCACCATCAGAACATATCTTCAAAGCTATCAGCCCAAAGAAAAAAAAGCGCCACACCACCGCCGGGTGGGCTCGAAACTCCAACCTTTCGGTTAACAGCCGATCGCGCTAGCCAATTGCGCCACAGAGACAGTCCTGCTTCACTCTCACCACCATCAGAACATATCTTCAAAGCTATCAGCCCAAAGAAAAAAAGACGCCATACCACAACCGGGTCGGCTCGAACCTCCGACCTTTTGGGTAACACTGATCGCGCTCACCAATTGCGCCTTGGAGACAGTCCTGCTCCACTCTCACCACCATCAGAACATATCTTCAAAGCTATCAGCCCAAGAAAAAAAAGCGCCACACAACCACCGGGTAGGCTCGAACCTCCGACTTTTCGGTTAACAGCCGATCGCGCTAGCCAATTGCGCCACGGAGACAGTCCTGCTCCACTCTAACCACCATAAGAACATATCTTCAAAGCTATCAGCCCAAAGAAAAAAAGCGCCGCACCACCACTGGGTGGGCTCGAACCTCCGACCTTTTGGTTAACAGCCGATCGCGCTAGCCAATTGCGCCACGGAGACAATCCTGCTCCACTCTCACCACCATCAGAACATATCTTCAAAGCTATCAGCGTAAAGAAAAAAGCAAAACACCACTCCCGGGAGGGCTCGAACCTCCAACTTTTCGGTTAACAGCCGATCGCGCTGGCCAATTGCGCCACGGAGAAAGTCCTGCTCAACTCTCACCACAATTAGAATATATCTTCAAAGCTATCACCCCATAGAAAAAAAAGCGCCGCACCACCACCGGGTGGGCTCGAACCTCCAACTTTTCGGTTAACAGCCGATCGCGCTGGCCAATTGCGCCACGGAGACAGTCCTGCTCCACTCTGCCCACAATTAGAACATATCTTCAAAGCTATCAGCCCAAAGAAAAAAAAGCGCCGCACCACCACCGGGTGGGCTCGAACCTCCAACCTTTCGGTTAACAGCAGATCGCGCTAGCCAATTGCGCCACGGAGACAGTCTTGCTCCCTTCCCACCACCATCAGAGCATATCTTCAAAGCTATCACCCCATAGAAAAAAAAGCGCCGCACCACCACTGGGTGGGCTCGAACCTCCGACCTTTTGGTTAACAGCCGATCGCGCTAGCCAATTTCGCCACGGAGACAATCCTGCTCCACTCTCACCACCATAAGAACATATCTTCAAAGCTATCAGCCCAAAGAAAAAAAAAAGCGCCGCACCACCACCGGGTGGGCTCGAACCTCCAACTTTCCGGTTAACAGCCGACCACGCTAGCCAATTGCGCCACGGAGACAGTCCTGCTCCATTCTCACCACCATTAGAACATATCTTCAAAGCTATCAGCCCACAGAAAAAAAAGCGCCGCACAACCACCGGGTAGGCTCGAACCTCCGACTTTTCGGTTAACAGCCGATCGCGCTAGCCAATTGCGCCACGGAGAACCACCGTCAGAACATTTCTTCAGAGCTATCAGCCCAAAGAAAAAAAAAGCGCTGCACAACCACCGGGTAGGCTCGAACCTCCAACCTTAGGGTTAACAGCCGATCGCGCTAGCCCATTGCGCCACGGAGACAGTCTTGCTCCACTCTCACCACCATCAGAACATATCTTCAAAGCTATCAGCGCAAAGAAAAAAGCAACACACCACTCCCGGGAGGGCTCGAAACTCCAACCTTTCGGTACACAGCCGATCGCGCTAGCCCATTGCGCCACGGAGACAATCTTGCTCCCTTCTCACCACCATCAGAACATAACTTCAAAGCTATCATCCCAAAGAAAAAAAAGCACCGCACCACCACCGGGTGGGCTCGAACCTCCAACCTTTCGGTTAACAGCCGATCGCGCTAGCCAATTGCACCACGGAGACAGTCCTGATCTACTCTCACCACCATCAGAACATATCTTCAAAGCTATCAGCCCAAAGAAAAAAAAGCGCCACACCACCGCCGGGTGGGCTCGAAACTCCCACCTTTCGGTTAACAGCCGATCGCGCTCACCAATTGCGCCTTGGAGACAGTCCTGCTCCACTCTCACCACCATCAGAACATATCTTCAAAGCTATCAGCCCAAGAAAAAAAAGCGCCGCACAACCACCGGGTAGGCTCGAACCTCCGACTTTTCGGTTAACAGCCGATCGCGCTAGCCAATTGCGCCACGGAGACAGTCCTGCTCCACTCTAACCACCATAAGAACATATCTTCAAAGCTATCAGCCCAAAGAAAAAAAAGCGCCGCACCACCACTGGGTGGGCTCGAACCTCCGACCTTTTGGTTAACAGCCGATCGCGCTAGCCAATTGCGCCACGGAGACAATCCTGCTCCACTCTCACCACCATCAGAACATATCTTCAAAGCTATCAGCCCAAAGAAAAAAAAGCGCCGCACCACCACCGGGTGGGCTCGAACCTCCAACTTTCCGGTTAACAGCCGATCACGCTAGCTAATTGCGCCACGGAGAAAGTCCTGCTCCACTCTCACCACCATCAGAACATATCTTCAAAGCTATCAGCCCACAGAAAAAAAAGCGCCGCACAACCACCGGGTAGGCTCGAGCCTCCGACTTTTCGGTTAACAGCCGATCGCGCTAGCCAATTGCGCCACGGAGACAGTCCTGCTCCACTCTCACCACCATAAGAACATATCTTCAAAGCTATCAGCCCAAAGAAAAAAAAACGCCGCACCACCACTGGGTGGGCTCGAACCTCCGACCTTTTGGTTAACAGCCGATCGCGCTAGCCAATTGCGCCACGGAGACAGTCGTGCTCCACTCTCACCACCATAAGAACATATCTTCAAAGCTATCAGCCCGAAGAAAAAAGCAACACACCACTCCCGGGAGGGCTCGAAACTCCAACCTTTCGGTCAACAGCCGATCGCGCTAGCCAATTGCCCCACGGAGACAGTCGTGCTCCACTCTCACCACCGTCAGAACATTTCTTCAGAGCTATCACCCCAAAGAAAAAAAAAAGCGCCGCATCACCACCGGTTGGGCTAGAAACTCCAACCTTTCGGTTAACAGCCGATCGCGCTAGCCAATTGCGCAACGAAGACAGTCCTGCTCCACTTTCACTACCATCAGAACATATCTTCAAAGCTATTACCGCAAAGAAAAAAGCAACACACCACCCCCGGGAGGGCTCAAAACTCCAACCTTTCGGTTAACAGCCGATCGCGCGAGCCCATTGCGCCACGGAGACAGTCTTGCTCCACTCTCACCACCATCAGAACATATCTTCAAAGCTATCATCGCAAAGAAAAAAGCAACACACCACTCCCGGGAGGGCTCGATTTTCCAACCTTTCGGTCAACAGCCGATCGCGCTAGCCCATTGCGCCACGGAGACAGTCTTGCTCATCTCTCACCACCATCAGATCATATCATCAAGGCTATCAGCTCAAAGAAAAAAAAGCACCGCACCACCACCGGGTGGGCTCGAACCTCCAACTTTTCGGTTAACAGCCGATCGCGCTGGCCAATTGCGCCACGGAGACAGTCCTGCTCCACTCTCCCCACAATTAGAACATATCTTCAAAGCTATCAGCCCAAAGAAAAAAAAGCGCCGCACCACCACCGGGTGGGCTCGAACCTCCAACCTTTCGGTTAACAGCAGATCGCGCTAGCCAATTACGCCACGGAGACAGTCTTGCTCCCTTCCCACCACCATCAGAACATAACTTCAAAGCTATCAGCCCAAAGAAAAAAAAAGCACCGCACCACCACCGGGTGGGCTCGAACCTCCAACTTTTCGGTTAACAGCCGATCGCGCTGGCCAATTGCGCCACGGAGACAGTCCTGCTCCACTCTCCCCACAATTAGAACATATCTTCAAAGCTATCAGCCCAAAGAAAAAAAAGCGCCGCACCACCACCGGGTGGGCTCGAACCTCCAACCTTTCGGTTAACAGCAGATCGCGCTAGCCAATTGCGCCACGGAGACAGTCTTGCTCCCTTCCCACCACCATCAGAGCATATCTTCAAAGCTATCACCCCATAGAAAAAAAAGCGCCGCACCACCACTGGGTGGGCTCGAACCTCCGACCTTTTGGTTAACAGCCGATCGCGCTAGCGAATTGCGCCACGGAGACAATCCTGCTCCACTCTCACCACCATAAGAACATATCTTCAAAGCTATCAGCCCAAAGAAAAAAAAAGCGCCGCACCACCACCGGGTGGGCTCGAACCTCCAACTTTCCGGTAAACAGCCGATCACGCTAGCCAATTGCGCCACGGAGACAGTCCTGCTCCATTCTCACCACCATCAGAACATATCTTCAAAGCTATCAGCCCACAGAAAAAAAGCGCCGCACAACCACCGGGTGGGCTCGAACCTCCGACTTTTCGGTTAACAGCCGATCGCGCTAGCCAATTGCGCCACGGAGAACCACCATCAGAACATTTCTTCAGAGCTATCAGCCCAAAGAAAAAAAAGCGCTGCACAACCACCGGGTAGGCTCGAATCTCCAACCTTAGGGTTAACAGCCGATCGCGCTAGCCCATTGCGCCACGGAGACAGTCCTGCTTCACTCTCACCACCATCAGAACATATCTTCAAAGCTATCAGCCCAAAGAAAAAAAGACGCCATACCACAACCGGGTCGGCTCGAACCTCCGACCTTTTGGGTAACACTGATCGCGCTCACCAATTGCGCCTTGGAGACAGTCCTGCTCCACTCTCACCACCATCAGAACATATCTTCAAAGCTATCAGCCCAAGAAAAAAAAGCGCCGCACAACCACCGGGTAGGCTCGAACCTCCGACTTTTCGGTTAACAGCTGATCGCGCTAGCCAATTGCGCCACAGAGACAGTCCTGCTCCACTCTAACCACCATAAGAACATATCTTCAAAGCTATCAGCCCAAAGAAAAAAAAGCGCCGCACCACCACTGGGTGGGCTCGAACCTCCGACCTTTTGGTTAACAGCCGATCGCGCTAGCCAATTGCGCCACGGAGACAATCCTGCTCCACTCTCACCACCATCAGAACATATCTTCAAAGCTATCAGCGTAAAGAAAAAAGCAAAACACCACTCCCGGGAGGGCTCGAACCTCCAACTTTTCGGTTAACAGCCGATCGCGCTGGCCAATTGCGCCACGGAGAAAGTCCTGCTCAACTCTCACCACAATTAGAATATATCTTCAAAGCTATCACCCCATAGAAAAAAAAGCGCCGCACCACCACCGGGTGGGCTCGAACCTCCAACTTTTCGGTTAACAGCCGATCGCGCTGGCCAATTGCGCCACGGAGACAGTCCTGCTCCACTCTCCCCACAATTAGAACATATCTTCAAAGCTATCAGCCCAAAGAAAAAAAAAGCGCCGCACCACCACCGGGTGGGCTCGAACTTCCAACCTTTCGGTTAACAGCAGATCGAGCTAGCCAATTGCGCCACGGAGACAGTCTTGCTCCCTTCCCACCACCATCAGAGCATATCTTCAAAGCTATCACCCCATAGAAAAAAAAGCGCCGCACCACCACTGGGTGGGCTCGAACCTCCGACCTTTTGGTTAACAGCCGATCGCGCTAGCCAATTTCGCCACGGAGACAATCCTGCTCCACTCTCACCACCATAAGAACATATCTTCAAAGCTATCAGCCCAAAGAAAAAAAAAGCGCCGCACCACCACCGGGTGGGCTCGAACCTCCAACTTTCCGGTTAACAGCCGATCACGCTAGCCAATTGCGCCACGGAGACAGTCCTGCTCCATTCTCACCACCATCAGAACATATCTTCAAAGCTATCAGCCCACAGAAAAAAAAGCGCCGCACAACCACCGGGTAGGCTCGAACCTCCGACTTTTCGGTTAACAGCCGATCGCGCTAGCCAATTGCGCCACGGAGAACCACCGTCAGAACATTTCTTCAGAGCTATCAGCCCAAAGAAAAAAAAGCGCTGCACAACCACCGGGTAGGCTCGAACCTCCAACCTTAGGGTTAACAGCCGATCGCGCTAGCCCATTGCGCCACGGAGACAGTCTTGCTCCACTCTCACCACCATCAGAACATATCTTCAAAGCTATCCGCGCAAAGAAAAAAGCAACACACCACTCCCGGGAGGGCTCGAAACTCCAACCTTTCGGTACACAGCCGATCGCGCTAGCCCATTGCGCCACGGAGACAATCTTGCTCCCTTCTCACCACCATCAGAACATAACTTCAAAGCTATCATCCCAAAGAAAAAAAAGCACCGCACCACCACCGGGTGGGCCCGAACCTCCAACCTTTCGGTTAACAGCCGATCGCGCTAGCCAATTGCACCACGGAGACAGTCCTGCTCTACTCTCACCACCATCAGAACATATCTTCAAAGCTATCAGCCCAAAGAAAAAAAAGCGCCACACCACCGCCGGGTGGGCTCGAAACTCCAACCTTTCGGTTAACAGCCGATCGCGCTAGCCAATTGCGCCACAGAGACAGTCCTGCTTCACTCTCACCACCATCAGAACATATCTTCAAAGCTATCAGCCCAAAGAAAAAAAAGCGCCGCACCACCACCGGGTGGGCTCGAACCTCCAACTTTCCGGTTAACAGCCGATCACGCTAGCTAATTGCGCCACGGAGACAGTCCTGCTCCACTCTCACCACCATAAGAACATATCTTCAAAGCTATCAGCCCAAAGAAAAAAAAGCGCCGCACCACCACTGGGTGGGCTCGAACCTCCGACCTTTTGGTTAACAGCCGATCGCGCTAGCCAATTGCGCCACGGAGACAGTCCTGCTCCACTCTAACCACCATAAGAACATATCTTCAAAGCTATCAGCCCAAAGAAAAAAAAGCGCCGCACCACCACTGGGTGGGCTCGAACCTCCGACCTTTTGGTTAACAGCCGATCGCGCTAGCCAATTGCTCCACGGAGACAATCCTGCTCCACTCTCACCACCATCAGAACATATCTTCAAAGCTATCAGCCCAAAGAAAAAAAAGCGCCGCACCACCACCGGGTGGGCTTGAACCTCCAACTTTCCGGTTAACAGCCGATCACGCTAGCTAATTGCGCCACGGAGAAAGTCCTGCTCCACTCTAACCACCATCAGAACATATCTTCAAAGCTATCAGCCCACAGAAAAAAAGCGCCGCACAACCACCGGGTAGGCTCGAGCCTCCGACTTTTCGGTTAACAGCCGATCGCGCTAGCCAATTGCGCCACGGAGACAGTCCTGCTCCACTCTCACCACCATAAGAACATATCTTCAAAGCTATCAGCCCAAAGAAAAAAAAGCGCCGCACCACCACTGGGTGGGCTCGAACCTCCGACCTTTTGGTTAACAGCCGATCGCGCTAGCCAATTGCGCCACGGAGACAGTCGTGCTCCACTCTCACCACCATCAGAACATATCTTCAAAGCTATCAGCGCAAAGAAAAAAGCAAAACACCACTCCCGGGAGGGCTCAAAACTCCAACCTTTCGGTTAACAGCCGATCGCGCTAGCCCATTGCGCCACGGAGACAGTCTTGCTCCACTCTCACCACCATCAGAACATATCTTCAAAGCTATCAGCCAAAGATCGCGCTGGCCAATTGCGCCACGGAGAAAGTCCTGCTCAACTCTCACCACAATTAGAATATATCTCCAAAGCTATCACCCCATAGAAAAAAAAAGCGCCGCACCACCACTGGGTGGGCTCGAACCTCCGACCTTTTGGTTAACAGCCGATCGCGCTAGCCAATTGCGCCACCAAGACAATCCTGCTCCACTCTCACCACCATAAGAACATATCTTCAAAGCTATCAGCCCGAAGAAAAAAGCAACACACCACCACCGGGTGGGCTCGAACTCCAACCTTTCGGTCAACAGCTGATCGCGCTAGCCAATTGCCCCACAGGGACAGTCGTGCTCCACTCTCACCACCGTCAGAACATTTCTTCAGAGCTATCACCCCAAAGAAAAAAAAGCGCCGCATCAACAACGGTTCGGCTAGAACCTCCAACCTTTCGGTTAACAGCCGATCGCGCTAGCCAATTGCGCAACGAAGACAGTCCTGCTCCATTTTCACCACCATAAGAACATATTTTCAAAGCTATCAGCCCAAAGAAAAAAAAGCGCCATACCACCACAGGGTGGGCTCGAACTTCCGACCTTTTGGTTAACAGCCGATCGCGCTAGCCAATTGCGCCATGGAGACAGTCCTGCTCCACTCTCACCACCATCAGAACATATCTTCAAAGCTCTCAGCCCAAAGAAAAAAAAGCACCGCACCACCACCGGGTGGGCTCGAACCTCCAACTTTTCGGTTAACAGCCGATCACGCTAGCCAATTGCGCCACGGAGACAGTCCTGCTCCACTCTCACCACCATCAGAACATATCTTCAAAGCTATCAGCCCACAGAAAAAAAAAGCGCCGCACAACCACCGGGTAGGCTCGAACTTCCGACTTTTCGGTTAACAGCAGATCGCGCTAGCCAATTGCGCCACGGAGACAGTCCTGCTCCACTCTCACCACCATAAGAACATATCTTCAAAGCTATCAGCCCAAAGAAAAAAAGCGCCGCACCACCACTGGGTGGGCTCGAACCTCCGACCTTTTGGTTAACAGCCGATCGCGCTAGCCAATTGCACCACCAAGACAATCCTGCTCCACTCTCACCACCATAAGAACATATCTTCAAAGCTATCAGCCCGAAGAAAAAAGCAACACACCACTCCCGGGAGGGCTCGAAACTCCAACCTTTCGGTCAACAGCCGATCGCGCTAGCCAATTGCCCCACGGAGACAGTCGTGCTCCACTCTCTCCACCGTCAGAACATTTCTTCAGAGCTATCACCCCAAAGAAAAAAAAAGCGCCGCATCACCACCGGTTGGGCTAGAACCTCAAACCTTTCGGTTAACAGCCGATCGCGCTAGTCAATTGCGCAACGAAGACAGTCCTGCTCCACTTTCACCACCATCAGAACATATCTTCAAAGCTATTACCGCAAAGAAAAAAGCAACACACCACTCCCGGGAGGGCTCAAAACTCCAACCTTTCGGTTAACAGCCGATCGCGCGAGCCCATTGCGCCACGGAGAAAGTCTTGCTCCATTCTCACCACCATCAGAACATATCTTCAAAGCTATCATCGCAAAGAAAAAAGCAACACACCACTCCCGGGATGGCTCGATTTTCCAACCTTTCGGTCAACAGCCGATCGCGCTAGCCCATTGCGCCACGGAGACAGTCTTGCTCACCTCTCACCACCATCAGATCATATCATCAAGGCTATCAGCTCAAAGAAAAAAAAGCACCGCACCACCACCGGGTGGGCTCGAACCTCCAACTTTTCGGTTAACAGCCGATCGCGCTGGCCAATTGCGCCACGGAGACAGTCCTGCTCCACTCTACCCACAATTAGAACATATCTTCAAAGCTATCAGCCCAAAGAAAAAAAAAGCGCCGCACCACCACCGGGTGGGCTCGAACCTCCAACCTTTCGGTTAACAGCAGATCGCGCTAGCCAATTACGCCACGGAGACAGTCTTGCTCCCGTCCCACCACCATCAGAACATAACTTCAAAGCTATCAGCCCAAAGAAAAAAAAAGCACCGCACCACCACCGGGTGGGCTCGAACCTCCAACCTTTCGGTTAACAGCCGATCGCGCTAGCCAATTGCACCACGGAGACAGTCGTGCTCCACTCTCACCACCATCAGAACATATCTTCAAAGCTATCAGCGTAAAGAAAAAAGCAAAACACCACTCCCGGGAGGGCTCGAACCTCCAACTTTTCGGTTAACAGCCGATCGCGCTGGCCAATTGCGCCACGGAGAAAGTCCTGCTCAACTCTCACCACAATTAGAATATATCTTCAAAGCTATCACCCCATAGAAAAAAAAGCGCCGCACCACCACCGGGTGGGCTCGAACCTCCAACTTTTCGGTTAACAGCCGATCGCGCTGGCCAATTGCGCCACGGAGACAGTCCTGCTCCACTCTCCCCACAATTAGAACATATCTTCAAAGCTATCAGCCCAAAGAAAAAAAAAGCGCCGCACCACCACCGGGTGGGCTCGAACCTCCAACCTTTCGGTTAACAGCAGATCGCGCTAGCCAATTGCGCCACGGAGACAGTCTTGCTCCCTTCCCACCACCATCAGAGCATATCTTCAAAGCTATCACCCCATAGAAAAAAAAGCGCCGCACCACCACTGGGTGGGTTCGAACCTCCGACCTTTTGGTTAACAGCCGATCGCGCTAGCCAATTTCGCCACGGAGACAATCCTGCTCCACTCTCACCACCATAAGAACATATCTTCAAAGCTATCAGCCCAAAGAAAAAAAAAGCGCCGCACCACCACCGGGTGGGCTCGAACCTCCAACTTTCCGGTTAACAGCCGATCACGCTAGCCAATTGCGCCACGGAGACAGTCCTGCTCCATTCTCACCACCATCAGAACATATCTTCAAAGCTATCAGCCCACAGAAAAAAAAGCGCCGCACAACCACCGGGTAGGCTCGAACCTCCGACTTTTCGGTTAACAGCCGATCGCGGTAGCCAATTGCGCCACGGAGAACCACCGTCAGAACATTTCTTCAGAGCTATCAGCCCAAAAAACAAAAAGCGCTGCACAACCACCGGGTAGGCTCGAACCTCCAACCTTAGGGTTAACAGCCGATCGCGCTAGCCCATTGCGCCACGGAGACAGTCTTGCTCCACTCTGACCACCATCAGAACATATCTTCAAAGCTATCAGCGCAAAGAAAAAAGCAACACACCACTCCCGGGAGGGCTCGAAACTCCAACCTTTCGGTACACAGCCGATCGCGCTAGCCCATTGCGCCACGGAGACAATCTTGCTCCCTTCTCACCACCATCAGAACATAACTTCAAAGCTATCATCCCAAAGAAAAAAAAGCACCGCACCACCACCGGGTGGGCTCGAACCTCCAACTTTCCGGTTAACAGCCGATCACGCTAGCCAATTGCGCCACGGAGACAGTCTTACTCTACTCTCACAACCATCAGAACATAACTTCAAAGCTATCAGCCCACAGAAAAAAAAGCGCCGCACCACCACCGGGAGAGCCCGAACCTCCAACTTTTCGGTTAACAGCCGATCGCGCTAGCCAATTGCGCTACGCAGACTGTCCTGCTCCACTCTCACCACCGTCAGAACATTTCTTCAGAGCTATCAGCCCAAAGAAAAAAAAGCGCTGCACCACCACCGGGTGGGCTCGAACCTCCAACCTTGGTTAACACTGATCGCGCTCACCAATTGCGCCTTGGTGACAGTCCTGCTCCACTCTCACCACCATCAGAACATATCTTCAAAGCTATCAGCCCAAGAAAAAAAAGCGCCGCACAACCACCGGGTAGGCTCGAACCTCCGACTTTTCGGTTAACAGCCGATCGCGCTAGCCAATTGCGCCACGGAGACAGTCCTGCTCCACTCTAACCACCATAAGAACATATCTTCAAAGCTATCAGCCCAAAGAAAAAAAAGCGCCGCACCACCACTGGGTGGGCTCGAACCTCCGACCTTTTGGTTAACAGCCGATCGCGCTAGCCAATTGCGCCACGGAGACAATCCTGCTCCACTCTTACCACCATCAGAACATATCTTCAAAGCTATCAGCCCAAAGAAAAAAAAGCGCCGCACCACCACCGGGTGGGCTCGAACCTCCAACTTTCCGGTTAACAGCCGATCACGCTAGCTAATTGCGCCACGGAGAAAGTCCTGCTCCACTCTCACCACCATCAGAACATATCTTCAAAGCTATCAGCCCACAGAAAAAAAAGCGCCGCACAACCACCGGGTAGGCTCGAGCCTCCGACTTTTTGGTTAACAGCCGATCGCGCTAGCCAATTGCGCCACGGAGACAGTCCTGCTCCACTCTCACCACCATAAGAACATATCTTCAAAGCTATCAGCCCAAAGAAAAAAAAGCGCCGCACCACCACTGGGTGGGCTCGAACCTCCGTTCTTTGGTTAACAGCCGATCGCGCTAGCCAATTGCGCCACGGAGACAATCCTGCTCCACTCTCACCACCTTAAGAACATATCTTCAAAGCTATCAGCCCGAAGAAAAAAGCAACACACCACTCCCGGGAGGGCTCGAAACTCCAACCTTTCGGTCAACAGCCGATCGCGCTAGCCCATTGCGCCACGGAGACAGTCTTGCTCCCTTCCCACCACCATCAGAACATAACTTCAAAGCTATCAGCCCAAAGAAAAAAAAAGCCCCGCACCACCACCGGGTGGGCTCGAACCTCCAACCTTTCGGTTAACAGCCGATCGCGCTAGCCAATTGCACCACGGAGACAGTCGTGCTCCACTCTCACCACCATCAGAACATATCTTCAAAGCTATCAGCGCAAAGAAAAAAGCAAAACACCACTCCCGGGAGGGCTCAAAACTCCAACCTTTCGGTTAACAGCCGATCGCGCTAGCCCATTGCGCCACGGAGACAGTCTTGCTCCACTCTCACCACTATCAGAACATATCTTCAAAGCTATCAGCCAAAGATCGCGCTGGCCAATTGCGCCACGGAGAAAGTCCTGCTCAACTCTCACCACAATTAGAATATATCTCCAAAGCTATCACCCCATAGAAAAAAAAGCGCCGCACCACCACTGGGTGGGCTCGAACCTCCGACCTTTTGGTTAACAGCCGATCGCGCTAGCCAATTGCGCCACCAAGACAATCCTGCTCCACTCTCACCTCCATAAGAACATATCTTCAAAGCTATCAGCCCGAAGAAAAAAGCAACACACCACCACCGGGTGGGCTCGAACTCCAACCTTTCGGTCAACAGCTGATCGCGCTTGCCAATTGCCCCACAGGGACAGTCGTGCTCCACTCTCACCACCGTCAGAACATTTCTTCAGAGCTATCACCCCAAAGAAAAAAAAAGCGCCGCATCACCAACGGTTGGGCTAGAACCTCCAACCTTTCGGTTAACAGCCGATCGCGCTAGCCAATTGCGCAACGAAGACAGTCCTGCTCCATTTTCACCACCATAAGAACATATCTTCAAAGCTATCAGCCCAAAGAAAAAAAAGCGCCATACCACCACAGGGTGGGCTCGAACTTCCGACCTTTTGGTTAACAGCCGATCGCGCTAGCCAATTGCGCCATGGAGACAGTCCTGCTCCACTCTCACCACCATCAGAACATATCTTCAAAGCTATCAGCCCAAAGAAAAAAAAGCACCGCACCACCACCGGGTGTGCTCGAACCTCCAACTTTTCGGTTAACAGCCGATCACGCTAGCCAATTGCGCCACGGAGACAGTCCTGCTCCCCTCTCACCACCATCAGAACATATCTTCAAAGCTATCAGCCCACAGAAAAAAAAGCGCCGCACAACCACCGGGTAGGCTCGAACTTCCGACTTTTCGGTTAACAGCAGATCGCGCTAGCCAATTGCGCCACGGAGACAGTCCTGCTCCACTCTCACCACCATAAGAACATATCTTCAAAGCTATCAGCCCAAAGAAAAAAAAAGCGCCGCGCCACCACTGGGTGGGCTCGAACCTCCGACCTTTTGGTTAACAGCCGATCGCGCTAGCCAATTGCGCCACGGAGACAGTCCTGCTCCACTCTCACCACCATCAGAACATATTTTCAAAGCTATCAGCCCACAGAAAAAAAAGCGCCACACCACCACTGGGTGGGCTCGAACCTCCGACCTTTTGGTTAACAGCCGATCGCGCTAGCCAATTGCGCCACGGAGACAGTCGTGCTTCACTCTCACCACCATCTGAACATATCTTCAAAGCTATCAGCGCAAAGAAAAAAGCAAAACACCACTCCCGGGAGGGCTCGAACCTCCAACTTTTCGGTTAACAGCCCTTCGCGCTGGCCAATTGCGCCACGGAGAAAGTCCTGCTCCACTCTCACCACCGTCAGACCATTTCTTCAGAGCTATCACCCCAAAGAAAAAAAAGCGCCGCACCACCACCGGGTGGGCTCGAACCTCCAACCTTTCGGTTAACAGCCGATCGTGCTAGCCAATTTCTCCACGGTGACAGTCGTGCTCCACTCTCACCACCATCAGAACATATCTTCAAAGCTATCAGCCCATAGAAAAAAAAGCGCCGCACCACCACCGGGTGGGCTCGAACCTCCAACTTTTCGGTTAACAGCCGATTGCGCTAGCCAATTGCGCCACGGGGACTGTCCTGCTCCACTCTCACCACCGTCAGACCATTTCTTCAGAGCTATCACCCCAAAGAAAAAAAAAGCGCCGCACCACCACCGGGTGGGCTCGAACCTCCAACCTTTCGGGTAACAGCCGATCGCGCTAGCCAATTGCCCCACGGAGACAGTCGTGCTCCACTCTCACCACCGTCAGAACATTTCTTCAGAGCTATCACCCCAAAGAAAAAAAAGCGCCGCACCACCACCGGTTGGGCTAGAACCTCCAACTTTTCGGTTAACAGCCAATCGCGCTAGCCAATTGCGCCACGAAGACAGTCCTGCTCCACTCTCACCACAATCAGAACATATCTTCAAAGCTATTACCGCATAAAAAAGCAACTCACCACTCCCGGGAGGGCTCAAAACTCCAAACTTTCGGTTAACAGCCGATCGCGCTAGCCCATTGCGCCACGGAGACAGTCTTGCTCCACTCTCACCACCATCAGAACATATCTTCAAAGCTTTCAGCCCAAAGAAAAAAAAAGCGCCGCACCACCACCGGGTGGGCTGGAACCTCCGACCTTTTGGTTAACAATGATCGCGCTCACCAATTGCGCCTTGGAGACAGTCCTGCTCCACTCTCACCACCATCAGAACATATCTTCAAAGCTATCAGCCCACAGAAAAAAAAGCGCCACACAACCACAGGGTAGGCTCGAACCTCCGACTTTTCGGTTAACAGCCGATCGCGCTAGCCAATTGCGCCACGGAGACAGTCCTGCTCCACTCTCACCACCATAAGAACATATCTTCAAAGCTATCAGCCCAAAGAAAAAAAAGCGCCGCACCACCACTGGGTGGGCTCGAACCTCCGACCTTTTGGTTAACAGCCGATCGCGCTAGCCAATTGCGCCACGGAGACAATCCTGCTCCACTCTCACCACCATCAGAACATATATTCAAATCTATCAGCCCAAAGAATAAAAAGCGCCGCACCACCACCGGGTGGGCTCGAACCTCCAACTTTCCGGTTAACAGCTGATCACGCTAGCTAATTGCGCCACGAAGAAAGTCCTGCTCCACTCTCACCACTATCAGAACATATCTTCAAAGCTATCAGCCCACAGAAAAAAAGCGCCGCACAACCACCGGGTAGGCTCGAGCCTCCGACTTTTCGGTTAACAGCCGATCGCGCTAGCCAATTGCGCCACGGAGACAGTCCTGCTCCACTCTCACCACCATAAGAACATATCTTCAAAGCTATCAGCCCAAAGAAAAAAAGCGCCGCACCACCACTGGGTGGGCTCGAACCTCCGACCTTTTGGTTAACAGCCGATCGCGCTAGCCAATTGCGCCACCAAGACAATCCTGCTCTACTCTCACCACCATAAGAACATATCTTCAAAGCTATCAGCCCGAAGAAAAAAGCAACACACCACTCCCGGGAGGGCTCGAAACTCCAACCTTTCGGTTAACAGCCAATCGCGCTAGCCCATTGCGCCACGGAGACAGTCTTGCTCCACTCTCACCACCATCAGAACATATCTTCAAAGCTATCAGCCAAAGATCGCGCTGGCCAATTGCGCCACGGAGAAAGTCCTGCTCAACTCTCACCACAATTAGAATATATCTTCAAAGCTATCACCCCATAGAAAAAAAAAGCGCCGCACCACCACTGGGTGGGCTCGAACCTCCGACCTTTTGGTTAACAGCCGATCGCGCTAGCCAATTGCACCACCAAGACAATCCTGCTCCACTCTCACCACCATAAGAACATTTCTTCAGAGCTATCACCCCAAAGAAAAAAAAAGCGCCGCATCACCACCGGTTGGGCTAGAACCTCCAACCTTTCGGTTAACAGCCGATCGCGCTAGTCAATTGCGCAACGAAGACAGTCCTGCTCCACTTTCACCACCATCAGAACATATCTTCAAAGCTATTACCGCAAAGAAAAAAGCAACACACCACTCCCGGGAGGGCTCAAAACTCCAAGCTTTCGGTTAACAGCCGATCGCGCGAGCCCATTGCGCCACGGAGAAAGTCTTGCTCCACTCTCACCACCATCAGAACATATCTTCAAAGCTATCATCGCAAAGAAAAAAGCAACACACCACTCACGGGAGGGCTCGATTTTCCAACCTTTCGGTCAACAGCCGATCGCGCTAGCCCATTGCGCCACGGAGACAGTCTTGCTCACCTCTCACCACCATCAGATCATATCATCAAGGCTATCAGCTCAAAGAAAAAAAAGCACCGCACCACCACCGGGTGGGCTCGAACCTCCAACTTTTCGGTTAACAGCCGATCGCGCTGGCAAATTGCGCCACGGAGACAGTCCTGCTCCACTCTACCCACAATTAGAACATATCTTCAAAGCTATCAGCCCAAAGAAAAAAAAAGCGCCGCACCACCACCGGGTGGGCTCGAACCTCCAACCTTTCGGTTAACAGCAGATCGCGCTAGCCAATTACGCCACGGAGGCAGTCTTGCTCCCGTCCCACCACCATCAGAACATAACTTCAAAGCTATCAGCCCAAAGAAAAAAAAAGCACCGCACCACCACCGGACGGCTCGAACCTCCAACCTTTCGGTTAACAGCCGATCGCGCTAGCCAATTGCACCACGGAGACAGTCGTGCTCCACTCTCACCACCATCAGAACATATCTTCAAAGATATCAGCGTAAAGAAAAAAGCAAAACACCACTCCCGGGAGGGCTCGAACCTCCAACTTTTCGGTTAACAGCCGATCGCGCTGGCCAATTGCGCCACGGAGAAAGTCCTGCTTAACTCTCACCACAATTAGAATATATCTTCAAAGCTATCACCCCATAGAAAAAAAAGCGCCGCACCACCACCGGGTGGGCTCGAACCTCCAACTTTTCGGTTAACAGCCGATCGCGCTGGCCAATTGCGCCACGGAGACAGTCCTGCTCCACTCTCCCCACAATTAGAACATATCTTCAAAGCTATCAGCCCAAAGAAAAAAAAAGCGCCGCACCACCACCGGGTGGGCTCGAACCTCCAACCTTTCGGTTAACAGCAGATCGCGCTAGCCAATTGCGCCACGGAGACAGTCTTGCTCCCTTCCCACCACCATCAGAGCATATCTTCAAAGCTATCACCCCATAGAAAAAAAAGCGCCGCACAACCACCGGGTAGGCTCGAACCTCCGACTTTTCGGTTAACAGCCGATCGCGGTAGCCAATTGCGCCACGGAGAACCACCGTCAGAACATTTCTTCAGAGCTATCAGCCCAAAAAACAAAAAGCGCTGCACAACCACCGGGTAGGCTCGAACCTCCAACCTTAGGGTTAACAGCCGATCGCGCTGGCCAATTGCGCCACGGAGAAAGTCCTGCTCAACTCTCACCACAATTAGAATATATCTTCAAAGCTATCACCCCATAGAAAAAAAAGCGCCGCACCACCACCGGGTGGGCTCGAACCTCCAACTTTTCGGTTAACAGCCGATCGCGCTAGCCAATTTCGCCACGGAGACAATCCTGCTCCACTCTCACCACCATAAGAACATATCTTCAAAGCTATCAGCCCAAAGAAAAAAAAAGCGCCGCACCACCACCGGGTGGGCTCGAACCTCCAACTTTCCGGTTAACAGCCGATCACGCTAGCCAATTGCGCCACGGAGACAGTCCTGCTCCATTCTCACCACCATCAGAACATATCTTCAAAGCTATCAGCCCACAGAAAAAAAAGCGCCGCACAACCACCGGGTAGGCTCGAACCTCCGACTTTTCGGTTAACAGCCGATCGCGGTAGCCAATTGCGCAACGGAGAACCACCGTCAGAACATTTCTTCAGAGCTATCAGCCCAAAAAACAAAAAGCGCTGCACAACCACCGGGTAGGCTCGAACCTCCAACCTTAGGGTTAACAGCCGATCGCGCTAGCCCATTGCGCCACGGAGACAGTCTTGCTCCACTCTCACCACCATCAGAACATATCTTCAAAGCTATCAGCGAAAAGAAAAAAGCAACAAACCACTCCCGGGAGGGCTCGAAACTCCAACCTTTCGGTACACAGCCGATCGCGCTAGCCCATTGCGCCACGGAGACAATCTTGCTCCCTTCTCACCACCATCAGAACATAACTTCAAAGCTATCATCCCAAAGAAAAAAAAGCACCGCACCACCACCGGGTGGGCTCGAACCTCCAACCTTTCGGTTAACAGCCGATCGCGCTAGCCAATTGCACCACGGAGACAGTCCTGCTCTACTCTCACCACCATCAGTACATATCTTCAAAGCTATCAGCCCAAAGAAAAAAAAGCGCCACACCACCGCCGGGTGGGCTCGAAACTCCAACCTTTCGGTTAACAGCCGATCGCGCTAGCCAATTGCGCCACAGAGACAGTCCTGCTTCACTCTCACCACCATCAGAACATATCTTCAAAGCTATCAGCCCAAAGAAAAAAAAGCGCCATACCACAACCGGGTCGGCTCGAACCTCCGACCTTTTGGTTAACACTGATCGCGCTCACCAATTGCGCCTTTGAGACAGTCCTGCTCCACTCTCACCACCATCAGAACATATCTTCAAAGCTATCAGCCCAAGAAAAAAAAGCGCCGCACAACCACCGGGTAGGCTCGAACCTCCGACTTTTCGGTTAACAGCCGATCGCGCTAGCCAATTGCGCCACGGAGACAGTCCTGCTCCACTCTAACCACCATAAGAACATATCTTCAAAGCTATCAGCCCAAAGAAAAAAAAGCGCCGCACCACCACTGGGTGGGCTCGAACCTCCGACCTTTTGGTTAACAGCCGATCGCGCTAGCCAATTGCGCCACGGAGACAATCCTGCTCCACTCTCACCACCATCAGAACATATCTTCAAAGCTATCAGCCCAAAGAAAAAAAAGCGCCGCACCACCACCGGGTGGGCTCGAACCTCCAACTTTCCGGTTAACAGCCGATCACGCTAGCTAATTGCGCCACGGAGACAGTCCTGCTCCACTCTCACCACCA
This sequence comes from Rhipicephalus microplus, assembly GCF_043290135.1. Lineage (NCBI taxonomy): Eukaryota > Metazoa > Arthropoda > Arachnida > Ixodida > Ixodidae > Rhipicephalus > Rhipicephalus microplus. The sequence goes on from NW_027464602.1 coordinate 4,374,804, forward strand.
TAAGAACATATCTTCAAAGCTATCAGCCCAAAGAAAAAAAAGCGCCGCACCACCACTGCGTGGGCTCGAACCTCCGACCTTTTGGTTAACAGCCGATCGCGCTAGCCAATTGCGCCGCGGAGACAATCCTGCTCCACTCTCACCACCATAAGAACATATCTTCAAAGCTATCAGCCCGAAGAAAAAAGCAACACACCACTCCCGGGAGGGCTCGAAACTCCAACCTTTCGGTCAACAGCCGATCGCGCTAGCCCATTGCGCCACGGAGACAGTCTTGCTCCCTTCCCACCACCATCAGAACATAACTTCAAAGCTATCAGCCCAAAGAAAAAAAAAAGCCCCGCACCACCACCGGGTGGGCTCGAACCTCCAACCTTTCGGTTAACAGCCGATCGCGCTAGCGAATTCCACCACGGAGACAGTCGTGCTCCACTCTCACCACCATCAGAACATATCTTCAAAGCTATCAGCGCAAAGAAAAAAGCAAAACACCACTCCCGGGAGGGCTCAAAACTCCAACCTTTCGGTTAACAGCCGATCGCGCTAGCCCATTGCGCCACGGAGACAGTCTTGCTCCACTCTCACCACCATCAGAACATATCTTCAAAGCTATCAGCCAAAGATCGCGCTGGCCAATTGCGCCACGGAGAAAGTCCTGCTCAACTCTCACCACAATTAGAATATATCTCCAAAGCTATCACCCCATAGAAAAAAAAGCGCCGCACCACCACTGGGTGGGCTCGAACCTCCGACCTTTTGGTTAACAGCCGATCGCGCTAGCCAATTGCGCCACCAAGACAATCCTGCTCCACTCTCACCTTCATAAGAACATATCTTCAAAGCTATCAGCCCGAAGAAAAAAGCAACACACCACCACCGGGTGGGCTCGAACTCCAACCTTTCGGTCAACAGCTGATCGCGCTAGCCAATTGCCCCACAGGGACAGTCGTGCTCCACTCTCAACACCGTCAGAACATTTCTTCAGAGCTATCACCCCAAAGAAAAAAAAAGCGCCGCATCACCAACGGTTGGGCTAGAACCTGCAACCTTTCGGTTAGCAGCCGATCGCGCTAGCCAATTGCGCAACGAAGACAGTCCTGCTCCATTTTCACCACCATAAGAACATATCTTCAAAGCTATCAGCCCAAAAAAAAAGCGCCATACCACCACAGGGTGGGCTCGAACTTCCGACCTTTTGGTTAACAGCCGATCGCGCTAGCCAATAGCGTCATGGAGACAGTCCTGCTCCACTCTCACCACCATCAGAACATATCTTCAAAGCTATCAGCCCAAAGAAAAAAAAGCACCGCACCACCACCGGGTGGGCTCGAACCTCCAACTTTTCGGTTAACAGCCGATCACGCTAGCCAATTGCGCCACGGAGACAGTCCTGCTCCCCTCTCACCACCATCAGAACATATCTTCAAAGCTATCAGCCCACAGAAAAAAAAGCGCCGCACAACCACCGGGTAGGCTCGAACTTCCGACTTTTCGGTTAACAGCAGATCGCGCTAGCCAATTGCGCCACGGAGACAGTCCTGCTCCACTCTCACCACCATAAGAACATATCTTCAAAGCTATCAGCCCAAAGAAAAAAAAGCGCCGCGCCACCACTGGGTGGGCTCGAACCTCCGACCTTTTGGTTAACAGCCGATCGCGCTAGCCAATTGCGCCACGGAGACAGTCCTGCTCCACTCTCACCACCATCAGAACATATTTTCAAAGCTATCAGCCCACAGAAAAAAAAGCGCCACACCACCACTGGGTGGGCTCGAACCTCCGACCTTTTGGTTAACAGCCGATCGCGCTAGCCAATTGCGCCACGGAGAACCACCGTCAGAACATTTCTTCAGAGCTATCAGCCCAAAGAAAAAAAAGCGCTGCAAAACCACCGGGTGGGCTCGAACCTCCAACCTTACGGTTAACAGCCGATCGCGCTAGCCCATTGCGCCATGGAGACAGTCTTGCTCCACTCTCACCACCATCAGAACATATCTTCAAAGCTATCAGCGCAAAGAAAAAAGCAACACACCACTCCTGGGAGGGCTCGAAACTCCAATCTTTCGGTCAACAGCCGATCGCGCTAGCCCATTGCGCCACGGAGACAGTCGTGCTCCACTCTCACCACCATCAGAACATATCTTCAAAGATATCAGCGTAAAGAAAAAAGCAAAACACCACTCCCGGGAGGGCTCGAACCTCCAACTTTTCGGTTAACAGCCGATCGCGCTGGCCAATTGCGCCACGGAGAAAGTCCTGCTCAACTCTCACCACAATTAGAATATATCTTCAAAGCTATCACCCCATAGAAAAAAAAGCGCCGCACCACCACCGGGTGGGCTCGAACCTCCAACTTTTCGGTTAACAGCCGATCGCGCTGGCCAATTGCGCCACGGAGACAGTCCTGCTCCACTCTCCCCACAATTAGAACATATCTTCAAAGCTATCAGCCCAAAGAAAAAAAAAAGCGCCGCACCACCACCGGGTGGGCTCGAACCTCCAACCTTTCGGTTAACAGCAGATCGCGCTAGCCAATTGCGCCACGGAGACAGTCTTGCTCCCTTCCCACCACCATCAGAGCATATCTTCAAAGCTATCACCCCATAGAAAAAAAAGCGCCGCACAACCACCGGGTAGGCTCGAACCTCCGACTTTTCGGTTAACAGCCGATCGCGGTAGCCAATTGCGCCACGGAGAACCACCGTCAGAACATTTCTTCAGAGCTATCAGCCCAAAAAACAAAAAGCGCTGCACAACCACCGGGTAGGCTCGAACCTCCAACCTTAGGGTTAACAGCCGATCGCGCTGGCCAATTGCGCCACGGAGAAAGTCCTGCTCAACTCTCACCACAATTAGAATATATCTTCAAAGCTATCACCCCATAGAAAAAAAAGCGCCGCACCACCACCGGGTGGGCTCGAACCTCCAACTTTTCGGTTAACAGCCGATCGCGCTAGCCAATTTCGCCACGGAGACAATCCTGCTCCACTCTCACCACCATAAGAACATATCTTCAAAGCTATCAGCCCAAAGAAAAAAAAAGCGCCGCACCACCACCGGGTGGGCTCGAACCTCCAACTTTCCGGTTAACAGCCGATCACGCTAGCCAATTGCGCCACGGAGACAGTCCTGCTCCATTCTCACCACCATCAGAACATATCTTCAAAGCTATCAGCCCACAGAAAAAAAAGCGCCGCACAACCCCCGGGTAGGCTCGAACCTCCGACTTTTCGGTTAACAGCCGATCGCGGTAGCCAATTGCGCCACGGAGAACCACCGTCAGAACATTTCTTCAGAGCTATCAGCCCAAAAAACAAAAAGCGCTGCACAACCACCGGGTAGGCTCGAACCTCCAACCTTAGGGTTAACAGCCGATCGCGCTAGCCCATTGCGCCACGGAGACAGTCTTGCTCCACTCTCACCACCATCAGAACATATCTTCAAAGCTATCAGCGCAAAGAAAAAAGCAACAAACCACTCCCGGGAGGGCTCGAAACTCCAACCTTTCGGTACACAGCCGATCGCGCTAGCCCATTGTGCCACGGAGACAATCTTGCTCCCTTCTCACCACCATCAGAACATAACTTCAAAGCTATCATCCCAAAGAAAAAAAAGCACCGCACCACCACCGGGTGGGCTCGAACCTCCAACTTTTCGGTTAACAGCCGATCGCGCTAGCCAATTGCGCAACGAAGACAGTCCTGCTCCATTTTCACCACCATAAGAACATATCTTCAAAGCTATCAGCCCAAAAAAAAGCGCCATACCACCACAGGGTGGGCTCGAACTTCCGACCTTTTGGTTAACAGCCGATCGCGCTAGCCAATAGCGTCATGGAGACAGTCCTGCTCCACTCTCACCACCATCAGAACATATCTTCAAAGCTATCAGCCCAAAGAAAAAAAAGCACCGCACCACCACCGGGTGGGCTCGAACCTCCAACTTTTCGGTTAACAGCCGATCACGCTAGCCAATTGCGCCACGGAGACAGTCCTGCTCCCCTCTCACCACCATCAGAACATATCTTCAAAGCTATCAGCCCACAGAAAAAAAAGCGCCGCACAACCACCGGGTAGGCTCGAACTTCCGACTTTTCGGTTAACAGCAGATCGCGCTAGCCAATTGCGCCACGGAGACAGTCCTGCTCCACTCTCACCACCATAAGAACATATCTTCAAAGCTATCAGCCCAAAGAAAAAAAAGCGCCGCGCCACCACTGGGTGGGCTCGAACCTCCGACCTTTTGGTTAACAGCCGATCGCGCTAGCCAATTGCGCCACGGAGACAGTCCTGCTCCACTCTCACCACCATCAGAACATATTTTCAAAGCTATCAGCCCACAGAAAAAAAAGCGCCACACCACCACTGGGTGGGCTCGAACCTCCGACCTTTTGGTTAACAGCCGATCGCGCTAGCCAATTGCGCCACGGAGAACCACCGTCAGAACATTTCTTCAGAGCTATCAGCCCAAAGAAAAAAAAAGCGCTGCAAAACCACCGGGTGGGCTCGAACCTCCAACCTTACGGTTAACAGCCGATCGCGCTAGCCCATTGCGCCATGGAGACAGTCTTGCTCCACTCTCACCACCATCAGAACATATCTTCAAAGCTATCAGCGCAAAGAAAAAAGCAACACACCACTCCTGAAGGGCTCGAAACTCCAATCTTTCGGTCAACAGCCGATCGCGCTAGCCCATTGCGCCACGGAGACAGTCTTGCTCCCTTCTCACCACCATCAGAACATAACTTCAAAGCTATCAGCCCAAAGAAAAAAAAGCACCGCACCACCATCGTGTGGGCTCGAACCTCCAACCTTTTGGTTAACAGCCGATCGCGCTAGCCAATTGCGCCACGGAGACAGTCGTGCTTCACTCTCACCACCATCTGAACATATCTTCAAAGCTATCAGCGCAAAGAAAAAAGCAAAACACCACTCCCGGGAGGGCTCGAACCTCCAACTTTTCGGTTAACAGCCCTTCGCGCTGGCCAATTGCGCCACGGAGAAAGTCCTGCTCCACTCTCACCACCGTCAGACCATTTCTTCAGAGCTATCACCCCAAAGAAAAAAAAGCGCCGCACCACCACCGGGTGGGCGCGAACCTCCAACCTTTCGGTTAACAGCCGATCGTGCTAGCCAATTTCCCCACGGTGACAGTCGTGCTCCACTCTCACCACCATCAGAACATATCTTCAAAGCTATCAGCCCATAGAAAAAAAAGCGCCGCACCACCACCGGGTGGGCTCGAACCTCCAACTTTTCGGTTAACAGCCGATTGCGCTAGCCAATTGCGCCACGGGGACTGTCCTGCTCCACTCTCACCACCGTCAGACCATTTCTTCAGAGCTATCACCCCAAAGAAAAAAAAAGCGCCGCACCACCACCGGGTGGGCTCGAACCTCCAACCTTTCGGGTAACAGCCGATCGCGCTAGCCAATTGCCCCACGGAGACAGTCGTGCTCCACTCTCACCACCGTCAGAACATTTCTTCAGAGCTATCGCCCCAAAGAAAAAAAAGCGCCGCACCACCACCGGTTGGGCTAGAACCTCCAACTTTTCGGTTAACAGCCGATCGCGCTAGCCATTTGCGCCACGAAGACAGTCCTGCTCCACTCTCACCACCATCAGAACATATCTTCAAAGCTATTACCGCAAAAAAAAGCAACACACCACTCCCGGGAGGGCTCAAAACTCCAACCTTTCGGTTAACAGCCGAATGCGCTAGCCCATTGCGCCACGGAGACAGTCTTGCTCCACTCTCACCACCATCAGAACATATCTTCAAAGCTATCAGCCCAAAGAAAAAAACGCGCCGCACCACCACCGGGTGGGCTGGAACCTCCGACCTTTTGGTTAACACTGATCGCGCTCACCAATTGCGCCTTGGAGACAGTCCTGCTCCACTCTCACCACCATCAGAACATATCTTCAAAGCTATCAGCCCGAAGAAAAAAGCAACACACCACTCCCGGGAGGGCTCGAAACTCCAACCTTTCGGTCAACAGCCGATCGCGCTAGCCCATTGCGCCACGGAGACAGTCTTGCTCCCTTCCCACCACCATCAGAACATAACTTCAAAGCTATCAGCCCAAAGAAAAAAAAAGCCCCGCACCACCACCGGGTGGGCTCGAACCTCCAACCTTTCGGTTAACAGCCGATCGCGCTAGCCAATTGCACCACGGAGACAGTCGTGCTCCACTCTCACCACCATCAGAACATATCTTCAAAGCTATCAGCGCAAAGAAAAAAGCAAAACACCACTCCCGGGAGGGCTCAAAACTCCAACCTTTCGGTTAACAGCCGATCGCGCTAGCCCATTGCGCCACGGAGACAGTCTTGCTCCACTCTCACCACCATCAGAACATATCTTCAAAGCTATCAGCCAAAGATCGCGCTGGCCAATTGCGCCACGGAGAAAGTCCTGCTCAACTCTCACCACAATTAGAATATATCTCCAAAGCTATCACCCCATAGAAAAAAAAAGCGCCGCACCACCACTGGGTGGGCTCGAACCTCCGACCTTTTGGTTAACAGCCGATCGCGCTAGCCAATTGCGCCACCAAGACAATCCTGCTCCACTCTCACCTCCATAAGAACATATCTTCAAAGCTATCAGCCCGAAGAAAAAAGCGACACACCACCACCGGGTGGGCTCGAACTCCAACCTTTCGGTCAACAGCTGATCGCGCTAGCCAATTGCCCCACAGGGACAGTCGTGCTCCACTCTCACCACCGTCAGAACATTTCTTCAGAGCTATCACCCCAAAGAAAAAAAAAGCGCCGCATCACCAACGGTTGGGCTAGAACCTCCAACCTTTCGGTTAACAGCCGATCGCGCTAGCCAATTGCGCAACGAAGACAGTCCTGCTCCATTTTCACCACCATAAGAACATATCTTCAAAGCTATCAGCCCAAAAAAAAAAGCGCCATACCACCACAGGGTGGGCTCGAACTTCCGACCTTTTGGTTAACAGCCGATCGCGCTAGCCAATTGCGCCATGGAGACAGTCCTGCTCCACTCTCACCACCATCAGAACATATCTTCAAAGCTATCAGCCCAAAGAAAAAAAAGCACCGCACCACCACCGGGTGGGCTCGAACCTCCAACTTTTCGGTTAACAGCCGATCACGCTAGCCAATTGCGCCACGGAGACAGTCCTGCTCCCCTCTCACCACCATCAGAACATATCTTCAAAGCTATCAGCCCACAGAAAAAAAAGCGCCGCACAACCACCGGGTAGGCTCCAACTTCCGACTTTTCGGTTAACAGCAGATCGCGCTAGCCAATTGCGCCACGGAGACAGTCCTGCTCCACTCTCACCACCATAAGAACATATCTTCAAAGCTATCAGCCCAAAGAAAAAAAAGCGCCGCGCCACCACTGGGTGGGCTCGAACCTCCGACCTTTTGGTTAACAGCCGATCGCGCTAGCCAATTGCGCCACGGAGACAGTCCTGCTCCACTCTCACCACCATCAGAACATATTTTCAAAGCTATCAGCCCACAGAAAAAAAAGCGCCACACCACCACTGGGTGGGCTCGAACCTCCGACCTTTTGGTTAACAGCCGATAGCGCTAGTTAATTGCGCCACGGAGAACCACCGTCAGAACATTTCTTCAGAGCTATCAGCCCAAAGAAAAAAAAGCGCTGCAAAACCACCGGGTGGGCTCGAACCTCCAACCTTACGGTTAACAGCCGATCGCGCTAGCCCATTGCGCCATGGAGACAGTCTTGCTCCACTCTCACCACCATCAGAACATATCTTCAAAGCTATCAGCGCAAAGAAAAAAGCAACACACCACTCCTGGGAGGGCTCGAAACTCCAATCTTTCGGTCAACAGCCGATCGCGCTAGCCCATTGCGCCACGGAGACAGTCTTGCTCCCTTCTCACCACCATCAGAACATAACTTCAAAGCTATCAGCCCAAAGAAAAAAAAGCACCGCACCACCATCGTGTGGGCTCGAACCTCCAACCTTTTGGTTAACAGCCGATCGCGCTAGCCAATTGCGCCACGGAGACAGTCGTGCTTCACTCTCACCACCATCTGAACATATCTTCAAAGCTATCAGCGCAAAGAAAAAAGCAAAACACCACTCCCGGGAGGGCTCGAACCTCCAACTTTTCGGTTAACAGCCCTTCGCGCTGGCCAATTGCGCCACGGAGAAAGTCCTGCTCCACTCTCACCACCGTCAGACCATTTCTTCAGAGCTATCACCCCAAAGAAAAAAAAGCGCCGCACCACCACCGGGTGGGCTCGAACCTCCAACCTTTCGGTTAACAGCCGATCGTGCTAGCCAATTTCCCCACGGTGACAGTCGTGCTCCACTCTCACCACCATCAGAACATATCTTCAAAGCTATCAGCCCATAGAAAAAAAAGCGCCGCACCACCACCGGGTGGGCTCGAACCTCCAACTTTTCGGTTAACAGCCGATTGCGCTAGCCAATTGCGCCACCGGGACTGTCCTGCTCCACTCTCACCACCGTCAGACCATTTCTTCAGAGCTATCACCCCAAAGAAAAAAAAAAGCGCCGCACCACCACCGGGTGGGCTCGAACCTCCAACCTTTCGGGTAACAGCCGATCGCGCTAGCCAATTGCCCCACGGAGACAGTCGTGCTCCACTCTCACCACCGTCAGAACATTTCTTCAGAGCTATCACCCCAAAGAAAAAAAAGCGCCGCACCACCACCGGTTGGGCTAGAACCTCCAACTTTTCGGTTAACAGCCGATCGCGCTAGCCAATTGCGCCACGAAGACAGTCCTGCTCCACTCTCACCACCATCAGAACATATCTTCAAAGCTATTACCGCAAAAAAAAAGCAACACACCACTCCCGGGAGGGCTCAAAACTCCAACCTTTCGGTTAACAGCCGATCGCGCTAGCCCATTGCGCCACGGAGACAGTCTTGCTCCACTCTCACCACCATCAGAACATATCTTCAAAGCTATCAGCCCAAAGAAAAAAACGCGCCGCACCACCACCGGGTGGGCTGGAACCTCCGACCTTTTGGTTAACACTGATCGCGCTCACCAATTGCGCCTTGGAGACAGTCCTGCTCCACTCTCACCACCATCAGAACATATCTTCAAAGCTATCAGCCCACAGAAAAAAAAGCGCCACACAACCACAGGGTAGGCTCGAACCTCCGACTTTTCGGTTAACAGCCGATCGCGCTAGCCATTGCGCCACGGAGACAGTCCTGCTCCACTCTCACCACCATAAGAACATATCTTCAAAGCTATCAGCCCAAAGAAAAAAAAGCGCCGCACCACCACTGGGTGGGCTCGAACCTCCGACCTTTTGGTTAACAGCCGATCGCGCAAGCCAATTGCGCCACGGAGACAATCCTGCTCCACTCTCACCACCATCAGAACATATATTCAAATCTATCAGCCCAAAGAATAAAAAGCGCCGCACCACCACCGGGTGGGCTCGAACCTCCAACTTTCCGGTTAACAGCTGATCACGCTAGCTAATTGCGCCACGAAGAAAGTCCTGCTCCACTCTCACCACCATCAGAACATTTCTTCATAGCTATCACCCCAAAGAAAAAAAGCGCCTCACAACCACCGGGTAGGCTCGAGCCTCCGACTTTTCGGTTAACAGCCGATCGCGCTAGCCAATTGCGCCACGGAGACAGTCCTGCTCCATTTTCACCACCATAAGAACATATCTTCAAAGCTATCAGCCCAAAGAAAAAAAGCGCCGCACCACCACTGGGTGGGCTCGAACCTCCGACCTTTTGGTTAACAGCCGATCGCGCTAGCCAATTGCGCCACGGAGACAATCCTGCTCCACTCTCACCACCATAAGAACAAATCTTCAAAGCTATCAGCCCAAAGAAAAAAAAGCACCGCACCACCACCGGGTGGGCTCGAACCTCCAACCTTTCGGTCAACAGCCGATCGCGCTAGCCCATTGCGCCACGGAGACAGTCTTGCTCCCTTCCCACCACCATCAGAACATAACTTCAAAGCTATCAGCCCAAAGAAAAAAAAAGCACCGCACCACCACCGGGTGGGCTCGAACCTCCAACCTTTCGGTTAACAGCCGATCGCGCTAGCCAATTGCACCACGGAGACAGTCGTGCTCCACTCTCACCACCATCAGAACATATCTTCAAAGCTATCAGCGTAAAGAAAAAAGCAAAACACCACTCCCGGGAGGGCTCGAACCTCCAACTTTTCGTTTAACAGCCGATCGCGCTGGCCAATTGCGCCACGGAGAAAGTCCTGCTCAGCTCTCACCACAATTAGAATATATCTTCAAAGCTATCACCCCATAGGAAAAAAAGCGCCGCACCACCACTGGGTGGGCTCGAACCTCCGACCTTTTGGTTAACAGCCGATCGCGCTAGCCAATTGCACCACGGAGACAATCCTGCTCCACTCTCACCACCATAAGAACATATCTTCAAAGCTATCAGCCCAAAGAAAAAAAAGCGCCGCACCACCACCGGGTGGGCTCGAACCTCCAACTTTCCGGTTAACAGCCGATCACGCTAGCCAATTGCGCCACGGAGACAGTCCTGCTCCATTCTCACCACCATCAGAACATATCTTCAAAGCTATCAGCCCACAGAAAAAAAAGCGCCGCACAACCACCGGGTAGGCTCGAACCTCCGACATTTCGGTTAACATCCGATCACGCTAGCCAATTGCGCCACGGAGAACCACCGTCAAAACATTTCTTCAGAGCTATCAGCCCAAAGAAAAAAAAAGCGCTGCACAACCACCGGGTAGGCTCGAACCTCCAACCTTACGGTTAACAGCCGATCGCGCTAGCCCATTGCGCCGCGGAGGCAGTCTTGCTCCACTCTCACCACCATCAGAACATATCTTCAAAGCTATCAGCGCAAAGAAAAAAGCAACACACCACTCCCGGGAGGGCTCGAAACTCCAACCTTTCGGTACACAGCCGATCGCGCTAGCCCATTGCGCCATGGAGACAATCTTGCTCCCTTCTCACCACCATCAGAACATAACTTCAAAGCTATCATCCCAAAGAAAAAAAAGCACCGCACCACCACCGGGTGGGCTCGAACCTCCAACCTTTCGGTTAACAGCTGATCGCGCTAGCCAATTGCACCACGGAGACAGTCCTGCTCTACTCTCACCACCATCAGAACATATCTTCAAAGCTATCAGCCCAAAGAAAAAAAAGCGCCGCACCACCGCCGGGTGGGCTCGAAACTCCAACCTTTCGGTTAACAGCCGATCGCGCTAGCCATTTGCGCCACAGAGACAGTCCTGCTCCACTCTCACCACCATAAGAACATATCTTCAAAGCTATCAGCCCGAAGAAAAAAGCAACACACCACTCCCGGGAGGGCTCGAAACTCCAACCTTTCGGTCAACAGTCGATCGCGCTAGCCAATTGCCCCACGGAGACAGTCGTGCCCCACTCTCACCACCGTCAGAACATTTTTTCAGAGCTATCACCCCAAACAAAAAAAAGCGCCGCATCACCACCGGTTGGGCTAGAACCTCCAACCTTTCGGTTAACAGCCGATCGCGCTAGTCAATTGCGCAACGAAGACAGTCCTGCTCCACTCTCACCACCATCAGAACATATCTTCAAAGCTATTACCGCAAAGAAAAAAGCAACACACCACTCCCGGGAGGGCTCAAAACTCCAACCTTTCGGTTAACAGCCGATCGCGCGAGCCCATTGCGCCACGGAAACAGTCTTGCTCCACTCTCACCACCATCAGAACATATCTTCAAAGCTATCATCGCAAAGAAAAAAGCAACACACCACTCCCGGGAGCGCTCGAAACTCCAATCTTTCGGTCAACAGCCGATCGCGCTAGCCCATTGCGCCACGGAGACAGTCTTGATCATCTCTCACCACTATCAGATCATATCATCAAGGCTATCAGCTCAAAGAAACAAAAGCACCGCACCACCACCGGGTGGGCTCGAACCTCCAACGTTTCGGTTAACAGCCGATCGCGCTGGCCAATTGCGCCACGGAGACAGTCCTGCTCCACTCTCCCCACAATTAGAACATATCTTCAAAGCTATCAGCCCAAAGAAAAAAAAAGCGCCGCACCACCACCGGGTGGGCTCGAACCTCCAACATTTCGGTTAACAGCAGATCGCGCTAGCCAATTGCGCCACGGAGACAGTCTTGCTCCTTTCCCACCACCATCAGAACATAACTTCAAAGCTATCAGCCCAAAGAAACAAAAAGCACCGCACCACCACCGGGTGGGCTCGAACCTCCAACCTTTCGGTTAACAGCCGATCGCGCTAGCCAATTGCACCACGGAGACAGTCGTGCTCCACTCTCACCACCATCAGAACATATCTTCAAAGCTATCAGCGTAAAGAAAAAAGCAAAACACCACTCCCGGGAGGGTTCGAACCTCCAACTTTTCGGTTAACAGCCGATCGCGCTGGCCAATTGTGCCACGGAGACAGTCCTGCTCCATTCTCACCACCATCAGAACATATCTTCAAAGCTATCAGCCCACAGAAAAAAAAGCGCCGCACAACCACCGGGTAGGCTCGAACCTCCGACTTTTCGGTTAACAGCCGATCGCGCTAGCCAATTGCACTACGGAGGCAGTCTTGCTCCACTCTCACCATCATCAGAACATATCTTCAAAGCTATCAGCGCAAAGAACAAAAGCGCTGCACCACCACCAGATGGGCTCGAACTTCCAACCTTTCGGTTAACAGCCGATCGCGCTAGCCCATTGCGCCACGGAGACAGTCTTGCTCCACTCTCACCACCATCAGAACATATCTTCAAAGCTATCAGCGCAAAGAAAAAAGCAAAACACCACTCCCGGAAGGGCTCAAAACTCCAACCTTTCGGTTAACAGCCGATCGCGCTAGCCCATTGCGCCACGGAGACAGTCTTGCTCCACTCTCACCACCATCAGAACATATCTTCAAAGCTATCAGCCAAAGATCGCGCTGGCCAATTGCGCCACGGAGAAAGTCCTGCTCAACTCTCACCACAATTAGAATATATCTCCAAAGCTATCACCCCATAGAAAAAAAAAGCGCCGCACCACCACTGGGTGGGCTCGAACCTCCGACCTTTTGGTTAACAGCCGATCGCGCTAGCCAATTGCGCCACCAAGACAATCCTGCTCCACTCTCACCTCCATAAGAACATATCTTCAAAGCTATCAGCCCGAAGAAAAAAGCAACACACCACCACCGGGTGGGCTCGAACTCCAACCTTTCGGTCAACAGCTGATCGCGCTAGCCAATTGCCCCACAGGGACAGTCGTGCTCCACTCTCACCACCGTCAGAACATTTCTTCATAGCTATCACCCCAAAGAAAAAAAAAAGCGCCGCATCACCAACGGTTGGGCTAGAACCTCCAACCTTTCGGTTAACAGCCGATCGCGCTAGCCAATTGCGCAACGAAGACAGTCCTGCTCCATTTTCACCACCATAAGAACATATCTTCAAAGCTATCAGCCCAAAGAAAAAAAAGCGCCATACCACCACAGGGTGGGCTCGAACTTCCGACCTTTTGGTTAACAGCCGATCGCGCTAGCCAATTGCGCCATGGAGACAGTCCTGCTCCACTCTCACCACCATCAGAACATATCTTCAAAGCTATCAGCCCAAAGAAAAAAAAGCACCGCACCACCACCGGGTGGGCTCGAACCTCCAACCTTTCGGTTAACAGCAGATCGCGCTAGCCAATTACGCCACGGAGACAGTCTTGCTCCCTTCCCACCACCATCAGAACATAACTTCAAAGCTATCAGCCCAAAGAAAAAAAAAGCACCGCACCACCACCGGGTGGGCTCGAACCTCCAACCTTTCGGTTAACAGCCGATCGCGCTAGCCAATTGCACCACGGAGACAGTCGTGCTCCACTCTCACCACCATCAGAACATATCTTCAAAGCTATCAGCGTAAAGAAAAAAGCAAAACACCACTCCCGGGAGGGCTCGAACCTCCAACTTTTCGTTTAACAGCCGATCGCGCTGGCCAATTGCGCCACGGAGAAAGTCCTGCTCAGCTCTCACCACAATTAGAATATATCTTCAAAGCTATCACCCCATAGAAAAAAAAGCGCCGCACCACCACTGGGTGGGCTCGAACCTCCGACCTTTTGGTTAACAGCCGATCGCGCTAGCCAAATGCACCACGGAGACAATCCTGCTCCACTCTCACCACCATAAGAACATATCTTCAAAGCTATCAGCCCAAAGAAAAAAAAGCGCCGCACCACCACCGGGTGGGCTCGAACCTCCAACTTTCCGGTTAACAGCCGATCACGCTAGCCAATTGCGCCACGGAGACAGTCCTGCTCCATTCTCACCACCATCAGAACATATCTTCAAAGCTATCAGCCCACAGAAAAAAAAGCGCCGCACAACCACCGGGTAGGCTCGAACCTCCAACCTTACGGTTAACAGCCGATCGCGCTAGCCCATTGCGCCGCGGAGGCAGTCTTGCTCCACTCTCACCACCATCAGAACATATCTTCAAAGCTATCAGCGCAAAGAAAAAAGCAACACACCACTCCCGGGAGGGCTCGAAACTCCAACCTTTCGGTACACAGCCGATCGCGCTAGCCCATTGCGCCATGGAGACAATCTTGCTCCCTTCTCACCACCATCAGAACATAACTTCAAAGCTATCATCCCAAAGAAAAAAAAGCACCGCACCACCACCGGGTGGGCTCGAACCTCCAACCTTTCGGTTAACAGCTGATCGCGCTAGCCAATTGCACCACGGAGACAGTCCTGCTCTACTCTCACCACCATCAGAACATATCTTCAAAGCTATCAGCCCAAAGAAAAAAAAGCGCCGCACCACCGCCGGGTGGGCTCGAAACTCCAACCTTTCGGTTAACAGCCGATCGCGCTAGCCATTTGCGCCACAGAGACAGTCCTGCTCCACTCTCACCACCATAAGAACATATCTTCAAAGCTATCAGCCCGAAGAAAAAAGCAACACACCACTCCCGGGAGGGCTCGAAACTCCAACCTTTCGGTCAACAGTCGATCGCGCTAGCCAATTGCCCCACGGAGACAGTCGTGCTCCACTCTCACCACCGTCAGAACATTTTTTCAGAGCTATCACCCCAAACAAAAAAAAGCGCCGCATCACCACCGGTTTGGCTAGAACCTCCAACCTTTCGGTTAACAGCCGATCGCGCTAGTCAATTGCGCAACGAAGACAGTCCTGCTCCACTCTCACCACCATCAGAACATATCTTCAAAGCTATTACCGCAAAGAAAAAAGCAACACACCACTCCCGGGAGGGCTCAAAACTCCAACCTTTCGGTTAACAGCCGATCGCGCGAGCCCATTGCGCCACGGAAACAGTCTTGCTCCACTCTCACCACCATCAGAACATATCTTCAAAGCTATCATCGCAAAGAAAAAAGCAACACACCACTCCCGGGAGGGCTCGAAACTCCAATTTTTCGGTCAACAGCCGATCGCGCTAGCCCATTGCGCCACGGAGACAGTCTTGCTCATCTCTCACCACTATCAGATCATATCATCAAGGCTATCAGCTCAAAGAAACAAAAGCACCGCACCACCACCGGGTGGGCTCGAACCTCCAACGTTTCGGTTAACAGCCGATCGCGCTGGCCAATTGCGCCACGGAGACAGTCCTGCTCCACTCTCCCCACAATTAGAACATATCTTCAAAGCTATCAGCTCAAAGAAAAAAAAGCGCCGCACCACCACCGGGTGGGCTCGAACCTCCAACATTTCGGTTAACAGCAGATCGCGCTAGCCAATTGCGCCACGGAGACAGTCTTGCTCCCTTCCCACCACCATCAGAACATAACTTCAAAGCTATCAGCCCAAAGAAACAAAAAGCACCGCACCACCACCGGGTGGGCTCGAACCTCCAACCTTTCGGTTAACAGCCGATCGCGCTAGCCAATTGCACCACGGAGACAGTCGTGCTCCACTCTCACCACCATCAGAACATATCTTCAAAGCTATCAGCGTAAAGAAAAAAGCAAAACACCACTCCCGGGAGGGTTCGAACCTCCAACTTTTCGGTTAACAGCCGATCGCGCTGGCCAATTGTGCCACGGAGACAGTCCTGCTCCATTCTCACCACCATCAGAACATATCTTCAAAGCTATCAGCCCACAGAAAAAAAAGCGCCGCACAACCACCGGGTAGGCTCGAACCTCCGACTTTTCGGTTAACAGCCGATCGCGCTAGCCAATTGCGCCACGGAGAAAGTCCTGCTCCACTCTCACCACCATCAGAACATATCTTCAAAGCTATCAGCCCAAAGAAAAAAAAGCGCCGCACCACCACCGGGTGGGCTCGAACCTCCAACTTTCCGGTTAACAGCCGATCACGCTAGCCAATTGCGCCACGGAGACAGTCCTGCTCCATTCTCACCACCATCAGAACATATCTTCAAAGCTATCAGCCCACAGAAAAAAAAGCGCCGCACAACCACCGGGTAGGCTCGAACCTCCGACATTTCGGTTAACATCCGATCACGCTAGCCAATTGCGCCACGGAGAACCACCGTCAAAACATTTCTTCAGAGCTATCAGCCCAAAGAAAAAAAAAGCGCTGCACAACCACCGGGTAGGCTCGAACCTCCAACCTTACGGTTAACAGCCGATCGCGCTAGCCCATTGCGCCGCGGAGGCAGTCTTGCTCCACTCTCACCACCATCAGAACATATCTTCAAAGCTATCAGCGCAAAGAAAAAAGCAACACACCACTCCCGGGAGGGCTCGAAACTCCAACCTTTCGGTACACAGCCGATCGCGCTAGCCCATTGCGCCATGGAGACAATCTTGCTCCCTTCTCACCACCATCAGAACATAACTTCAAAGCTATCATCCCAAAGAAAAAAAAGCACCGCACCACCACCGGGTGGGCTCGAACCTCCAACCTTTCGGTTAACAGCTGATCGCGCTAGCCAATTGCACCACGGAGACAGTCCTGCTCTACTCTCACCACCATCAGAACATATCTTCAAAGCTATCAGCCCAAAGAAAAAAAAGCGCCGCACCACCGCCGGGTGGGCTCGAAACTCCAACCTTTCGGTTAACAGCCGATCGCGCTAGCCATTTGCGCCACAGAGACAGTCCTGCTCCACTCTCACCACCATAAGAACATATCTTCAAAGCTATCAGCCCGAAGAAAAAAGCAACACACCACTCCCGGGAGGGCTCGAAACTCCAACCTTTCGGTCAACAGTCGATCGCGCTAGCCAATTGCCCCACGGAGACAGTCGTGCCCCACTCTCACCACCGTCAGAACATTTTTTCAGAGCTATCACCCCAAACAAAAAAAAGCGCCGCATCACCACCGGTTGGGCTAGAACCTCCAACCTTTCGGTTAACAGCCGATCGCGCTAGTCAATTGCGCAACGAAGACAGTCCTGCTCCACTCTCACCACCATCAGAACATATCTTCAAAGCTATTACCGCAAAGAAAAAAGCAACACACCACTCCCGGGAGGGCTCAAAACTCCAACCTTTCGGTTAACAGCCGATCGCGCGAGCCCATTGCGCCACGGAAACAGTCTTGCTCCACTCTCACCACCATCAGAACATATCTTCAAAGCTATCATCGCAAAGAAAAAAGCAACACACCACTCCCGGGAGCGCTCGAAACTCCAACCTTTCGGTCAACAGCCGATCGCGCTAGCCCATTGCGCCACGGAGACAGTCTTGATCATCTCTCACCACTATCAGATCATATCATCAAGGCTATCAGCTCAAAGAAACAAAAGCACCGCACCACCACCGGGTGGGCTCGAACCTCCAACGTTTCGGTTAACAGCCGATCGCGCTGGCCAATTGCGCCACGGAGACAGTCCTGCTCCACTCTCCCCACAATTAGAACATATCTTCAAAGCTATCAGCCCAAAGAAAAAAAAAGCGCCGCACCACCACCGGGTGGGCTCGAACCTCCAACATTTCGGTTAACAGCAGATCGCGCTAGCCAATTGCGCCACGGAGACAGTCTTGCTCCTTTCCCACCACCATCAGAACATAACTTCAAAGCTATCAGCCCAAAGAAACAAAAAGCACCGCACCACCACCGGGTGGGCTCGAACCTCCAACCTTTCGGTTAACAGCCGATCGCGCTAGCCAATTGCACCACGGAGACAGTCGTGCTCCACTCTCACCACCATCAGAACATATCTTCAAAGCTATCAGCGTAAAGAAAAAAGCAAAACACCACTCCCGGGAGGGTTCGAACCTCCAACTTTTCGGTTAACAGCCGATCGCGCTGGCCAATTGTGCCACGGAGACAGTCCTGCTCCATTCTCACCACCATCAGAACATATCTTCAAAGCTATCAGCCCACAGAAAAAAAAGCGCCGCACAACCACCGGGTAGGCTCGAACCTCCGACTTTTCGGTTAACAGCCGATCGCGCTAGCCAATTGCACTACGGAGGCAGTCTTGCTCCACTCTCACCATCATCAGAACATATCTTCAAAGCTATCAGCGCAAAGAACAAAAGCGCTGCACCACCACCAGATGGGCTCGAACTTCCAACCTTTCGGTTAACAGCCGATCGCGCTAGCCCATTGCGCCACGGAGACAGTCTTGCTCCACTCTCACCACCATCAGAACATATCTTCAAAGCTATCAGCGCAAAGAAAAAAGCAAAACACCACTCCCGGAAGGGCTCAAAACTCCAACCTTTCGGTTAACAGCCGATCGCGCTAGCCCATTGCGCCACGGAGACAGTCTTGCTCCACTCTCACCACCATCAGAACATATCTTCAAAGCTATCAGCCAAAGATCGCGCTGGCCAATTGCGCCACGGAGAAAGTCCTGCTCAACTCTCACCACAATTAGAATATATCTCCAAAGCTATCACCCCATAGAAAAAAAAAGCGCCGCACCACCACTGGGTGGGCTCGAACCTCCGACCTTATGGTTAACAGCCGATCGCGCTAGCCAATTGCGCCACCAAGACAATCCTGCTCCACTCTCACCTCCATAAGAACATATCTTCAAAGCTATCAGCCCGAAGAAAAAAGCAACACACCACCACCGGGTGGGCTCGAACTCCAACCTTTCGGTCAACAGCTGATCGCGCTAGCCAATTGCCCCACAGGGACAGTCGTGCTCCACTCTCACCACCGTCAGAACATTTCTTCATAGCTATCACCCCAAAGAAAAAAAAAAGCGCCGCATCACCAACGGTTGGGCTAGAACCTCCAACCTTTCGGTTAACAGCCGATCGCGCTAGCCAATTGCGCAACGAAGACAGTCCTGCTCCATTTTCACCACCATAAGAACATATCTTCAAAGCTATCAGCCCAAAGAAAAAAAAGCGCCATACCACCACAGGGTGGGCTCGAACTTCCGACCTTTTGGTTAACAGCCGATCGCGCTAGCCAATTGCGCCATGGAGACAGTCCTGCTCCACTCTCACCACCATCAGAACATATCTTCAAAGCTATCAGCCCAAAGAAAAAAAAGCACCGCACCACCACCGGGTGGGCTCGAACCTCCAACCTTTCGGTTAACAGCAGATCGCGCTAGCCAATTACGCCACGGAGACAGTCTTGCTCCCTTCCCACCACCATCAGAACATAACTTCAAAGCTATCAGCCCAAAGAAAAAAAAAGCACCGCACCACCACCGGGTGGGCTCGAACCTCCAACCTTTCGGTTAACAGCCGATCGCGCTAGCCAATTGCACCACGGAGACAGTCGTGCTCCACTCTCACCACCATCAGAACATATCTTCAAAGCTATCAGCGTAAAGAAAAAAGCAAAACACCACTCCCGGGAGGGCTCGAACCTCCAACTTTTCGTTTAACAGCCGATCGCGCTGGCCAATTGCGCCACGGAGAAAGTCCTGCTCAGCTCTCACCACAATTAGAATATATCTTCAAAGCTATCACCCCATAGAAAAAAAAGCGCCGCACCACCACTGGGTGGGCTCGAACCTCCGACCTTTTGGTTAACAGCCGATCGCGCTAGCCAAATGCACCACGGAGACAATCCTGCTCCACTCTCACCACCATAAGAACATATCTTCAAAGCTATCAGCCCAAAGAAAAAAAAGCGCCGCACCACCACCGGGTGGGCTCGAACCTCCAACTTTCCGGTTAACAGCCGATCACGCTAGCCAATTGCGCCACGGAGACAGTCCTGCTCCATTCTCACCACCATCAGAACATATCTTCAAAGCTATCAGCCCACAGAAAAAAAAGCGCCGCACAACCACCGGGTAGGCTCGAACCTCCAACCTTACGGTTAACAGCCGATCGCGCTAGCCCATTGCGCCGCGGAGGCAGTCTTGCTCCACTCTCACCACCATCAGAACATATCTTCAAAGCTATCAGCGCAAAGAAAAAAGCAACACACCACTCCCGGGAGGGCTCGAAACTCCAACCTTTCGGTACACAGCCGATCGCGCTAGCCCATTGCGCCATGGAGACAATCTTGCTCCCTTCTCACCACCATCAGAACATAACTTCAAAGCTATCATCCCAAAGAAAAAAAAGCACCGCACCACCACCGGGTGGGCTCGAACCTCCAACCTTTCGGTTAACAGCTGATCGCGCTAGCCAATTGCACCACGGAGACAGTCCTGCTCTACTCTCACCACCATCAGAACATATCTTCAAAGCTATCAGCCCAAAGAAAAAAAAGCGCCGCACCACCGCCGGGTGGGCTCGAAACTCCAACCTTTCGGTTAACAGCCGATCGCGCTAGCCATTTGCGCCACAGAGACAGTCCTGCTCCACTCTCACCACCATAAGAACATATCTTCAAAGCTATCAGCCCGAAGAAAAAAGCAACACACCACTCCCGGGAGGGCTCGAAACTCCAACCTTTCGGTCAACAGTCGATCGCGCTAGCCAATTGCCCCACGGAGACAGTCGTGCTCCACTCTCACCACCGTCAGAACATTTTTTCAGAGCTATCACCCCAAACAAAAAAAAGCGCCGCATCACCACCGGTTTGGCTAGAACCTCCAACCTTTCGGTTAACAGCCGATCGCGCTAGTCAATTGCGCAACGAAGACAGTCCTGCTCCACTCTCACCACCATCAGAACATATCTTCAAAGCTATTACCGCAAAGAAAAAAGCAACACACCACTCCCGGGAGGGCTCAAAACTCCAACCTTTCGGTTAACAGCCGATCGCGCGAGCCCATTGCGCCACGGAAACAGTCTTGCTCCACTCTCACCACCATCAGAACATATCTTCAAAGCTATCATCGCAAAGAAAAAAGCAACACACCACTCCCGGGAGGGCTCGAAACTCCAACCTTTCGGTCAACAGCCGATCGCGCTAGCCCATTGCGCCACGGAGACAGTCTTGCTCATCTCTCACCACTATCAGATCATATCATCAAGGCTATCAGCTCAAAGAAACAAAAGCACCGCACCACCACCGGGTGGGCTCGAACCTCCAACGTTTCGGTTAACAGCCGATCGCGCTGGCCAATTGCGCCACGGAGACAGTCCTGCTCCACTCTCCCCACAATTAGAACATATCTTCAAAGCTATCAGCTCAAAGAAAAAAAAAGCGCCGCACCACCACCGGGTGGGCTCGAACCTCCAACATTTCGGTTAACAGCAGATCGCGCTAGCCAATTGCGCCACGGAGACAGTCTTGCTCCCTTCCCACCACCATCAGAACATAACTTCAAAGCTATCAGCCCAAAGAAACAAAAAGCACCGCACCACCACCGGGTGGGCTCGAACCTCCAACCTTTCGGTTAACAGCCGATCGCGCTAGCCAATTGCACCACGGAGACAGTCGTGCTCCACTCTCACCACCATCAGAACATATCTTCAAAGCTATCAGCGTAAAGAAAAAAGCAAAACACCACTCCCGGGAGGGTTCGAACCTCCAACTTTTCGGTTAACAGCCGATCGCGCTGGCCAATTGTGCCACGGAGACAGTCCTGCTCCATTCTCACCACCATCAGAACATATCTTCAAAGCTATCAGCCCACAGAAAAAAAAGCGCCGCACAACCACCGGGTAGGCTCGAACCTCCGACTTTTCGGTTAACAGCCGATCGCGCTAGCCAATTGCGCCACGGAGAAAGTCCTGCTCCACTCTCACCACCATCAGAACATATCTTCAAAGCTATCAGCCTACAGAAAAAAAAGCGCCGCACAACCACCGGGTAGGCTCGAGCCTCCGACTTTTCGGTTAACAGCCGATCGCGCTAGCCAATTGCGCCACGGAGACAGTCCTGCTCCACTCTCACCACCATAAGAACATATCTTCAAAGCTATCAGCCCAAAGAAAAAAAAGCGCCGCACCACCACTGGGTGGGCTCGAACCTCCGACCTTTTGGTTAACAGCCGATCGCGCTAGCCAAATGCGCCACGGAGACAATCCTGCTCCACTCTCACCACCATAAGAACATATCTTCAAAGCTATCAGCCCGAAGAAAAAAGCAACACACCACTCCCGGGAGGGCTCGAAACTCCAACCTTTCGGTCAACAGCCGATCGCGCTAGCCCATTGCGCCACGGAGACAGTCTTGCTCCCTTCCCACCACCATCAGAACATAACTTCAAAGCTATCAGCCCAAAGAAAAAAAAGCACCGCACCACCACCGGGTGGGCTCGAACCTCCAACCTTTCGGTTAACAGCCGATCGCGCTAGCCAATTGCACCACGGAGACAGTCGTGCTCCACTCTCACCACCATCAGAACATATCTTCAAAGCTATCAGCGCAAAGAAAAAAGCAAAACACCACTCCCGGGAGGGCTCAAAACTCCAACCTTTCGGTTAACAGCCAATCGCGCTAGCCCATTGCGCCACGGAGACAGTCTTGCTCCACTCTCACCACCATCAGAACATATCTTCAAAGCTATCAGCCAAAGATCGCGCTGGCCAATTGCGCCACGGAGAAAGTCCTGCTCAACTCTCACCACAATTAGAATATATCTTCAAAGCTATCACCCCATAGAAAAAAAAAGCGCCGCACCACCACTGGGTGGGCTAATAATGGATCCAACTGGACAGCCTATCGCGAATAATGCAGTAGCAGAAGAACTAAACCATACCTTTTCTTCCGTTTTAACCAGAGAACCGATTGAAAACCTCCCTGATGTCTCCCCCCACAACTACCCTACCATGCCGGACGTCATTTTTTCACCTCAGGGCATCCAGAAAATTATCGAGTCGTTAAAACTTACATCATCCTGCGGCATCGATGGTATAAATGCTAAGGTGCTCAAAAACACCAAAGAAATCACCAGTGTCATTCTTTCCTATATTTTTCAGCAATCACTCTCATCCGCCATCGTTCCTCACGACTGGAAAGTGGGTAAGATCGTTCCGGTTCCTAAGCCTGGTTCATCTAGTTACCGGCCAATTTCCTTAACCAGCGTCTGTTCAAAAATAATGGAACATATAATTCATTCACAAATCGCTAACTTCCTTACCTCAGTTAAATTTTTTCACCCTAACCAACATGGATTCCAAAGGGGACTCTCATGCGATACTCAGCTTGCACTATTCATCCATGACTTAAGCGCTAGTGTAGACCTTAACATACCAGTTGACGCCCTTTTTATTGACTTTGAGAAAGCCTTTGACAAAGTTCCCCACAACCGCCTACTACTAAAACTCTCCCAATTAAGCCTTAACCAACTTGTCTACAATTGGATTCAGGACTTCCTCACTAACCGTCAGCAATTTGTTGAAGCTAACGATACGCCCTCTTCCCTTTCCAACGTAATCTCCGGTGTGCCACAAGGTACAGTTCTAGGACCCCTCCTCTTCTTAATTTACATCAATGATTTACCCGATAACATTTCATCTAACATCCGCCTCTTTGCCGACGACTGTGTAATCTACCGACCTATTACTAACGTTTCAGATACAATTACTCTCCAGCAGGACCTACTAAAGCTGGACGAGTGGTGTCGCAAATGGCTCATGGTATTAAATACTAATAAAACTGCACTTATTTCATTTCACAGACGCCAAAACTTACCCACCACTAACTATAATATTAATGGCTCCATAGTTTCTTCCCTAAGTTCCATTAAATATCTCGGTGTTAACATTTCACAGAATCTAAACTGGTCTTTTCACGTAAGTAAAATAGTTAACAATGCTAACATAGCTCTCGGTTACCTTCGTCGTAACTTGCATCTTGCCCCTCCATCAGTCAAATTACTAGCCTACAAAACACTAATTCGCCCAAAACTAGAGTACGCATCCGTCATTTGGGACCCATTCCAAATTAACCTAAGTAAGTCCATCGAACTAATTCAAAACCGAGCAGTTAGATTCATCTACTCAGATTACTCGTATCATACCAGTGTTACCACCCTTAAAAGAATAGCAGATCTACCTAACCTTGACCTACGCCGTAAGGTTTCCAGACTATCCTTGTATCACAAAATGTATCATACGTTTCATTACAACTGTCCCATTCAATCAGCTCATCGTACTTCAGCCCGCACAAGCCACCACAAGGCCATGTACCCACCTCCTGCATGTACCACAGCCCACCATCACTCCTTCTTCGCTCAAGCAGCCAGGGACTGGAACGATCTTCCCCCAAGTGTCATCCATCATAGCAACACGGATAGATTTAAAAATGCCATAGAATCATTGTTTTATTAACCCTATATTGTTTGCCCACACCCTCATGTAAAGCCCCCTGTTGGGTGGCCTTTGAGATATATTAAATAAATAAATAAATAAATAAACCTCCGACCTTTTGGTTAACAGCCGATCGCGCTAGCCAATCGCGCCACCAAGACAATCCTGCTCCACTCTCACCACCATAAGAACATATCTTCAAAGCTATCAGCCCGAAGAAAAAAGCAACACACCACTCCCGGGAGGGCTCGAAACTCCAACCTTTCGGTCAACAGCCGATCGCGCTAGCCAATTGCCCCACGGAGACAGTCGTGCTCCACTCTCACCACCGTCAGAACATTTCTTCAGAGCTATCACCCCAAAGAAAAAAAAAGCGCCGCATCACCACCGGTTGGGCTAGAACCTCCAACCTTTCGGATAACAGCCGATCGCGCTAGCCAATTGCGCAACGAAGACAGTCCTGCTCCACTTTCATTACCATCAGAACATATCTTCAAAGCTATTACCGCAAAGAAAAAAGCAACACACCACTCCCGGGAGGGCTCAAAACTCCAACCTTTCGGTTAACAGCCGATCGCGCGAGCCCATTGCGCCACGGAGACAGTCTTGCTCCACTCTCACCACCATCAGAACATATCTTCAAAGCTATCATCGCAAAGAAAAAAGCAACACACCACTCCCGGGAGGGCTCGATTTTCCAACCTTTCGGTCAACAGCCGATCGCGCTAGCCCATTGCGCCATGGAGACAGTCTTGCTCATCTCTCACCACCATCAGATCATATCATCAAGGCTATCAGCTCAAAGAAAAAAAAGCACCGCACCACCACCGGGTGGGCTCGAACCTCCAACTTTTCGGTTAACAGGCGATCGCGCTGGCCAATTGCGCCACGGAGACAGTCCTGCTCCACTCTCCCCACAATTAGAACATATCTTCAAAGCTATCATCCCAAAGAAAAAAAAAGCGCCGCACCACCACCGGGTGGGCTCGAACCTCCAACCTTTCGGTTAACAGCAGATCGCGCTAGCCAATTACGCCACGGAGCCAGTCTTGCTCCCTTCCCACCACCATCAGAACATAACTTCAAAGCTATCAGCCCAAAGAAAAAAAAGCACCGCACCACCACCGGGTGGGCTCGAACCTTCAACCTTTCGGTTAACAGCCGATCGCGCTAGCCAATTGCACCACGGAGACAGTCGTGCTCCACTCTCACCACCATCAGAACATATCTTCAAAGCTATCAGCGTAAAGAAAAAAGCAAAACACCACTCCCGGGAGGGCTCGAACCTCCAACTTTTCGGTTAACAGCCGATCGCGCTGGCCAATTGCGCCACGGAGAAAGTCCTGCTCAGCTCTCACCACAATTAGAATATATCTTCAAAGCTATCACCCCATAGAAAAAAAGCGCCGCACCACCACTGGGTGGGCTCGAACCTCCGACCTTTTGGTTAACAGCCTATCGCGCTAGCCAATTGCGCCACGGAGACAATCCTGCTCCACTCTCACCACCATAAGAACATATCTTCAAAGCTATCAGCCCAAAGAAAAAAAAGCGCCGCACCACCACCGGGTGGGCTCGAACCTCCAACTTTCCGGTTAACAGCCGATCACGCTAGCCAATTGCGCCACGGAGACAGTCCTGCTCCATTCTCACCACCATCAGAACATATCTTCAAAGCTATCAGCCCACAGAAAAAAAAGCGCCGCACAACCACCGGGTAGGCTCGAACCTCCGACTTTTCGGTTAACAGCCGATCACGCTAGCCAATTGCGCCACGGAGAACCACCGTCAGAACATTTCTTCAGAGCTATCAGCCCAAAGAAAAAAAAGCGCTGCACAACCACCGGGTAGGCTCGAACCTCCAACCTTACGGTTAACAGCCGATCGCGCTAGCCCATTGCGCCGTGGAGGCAGTCTTGCTCCACTCTCACCACCATCAGAACATATCTTCAAAGCTATCAGCGCAAAGAAAAAAGCAACACACCACTCCCGGGAGGGCTCGAAACTCCAACCTTTCGGTACACAGCCGATCGCGCTAGCCCATTGCGCCATGGAGACAATCTTGCTCCCTTCTTACCACCATCAGAACATAACTTCAAAGCTATCATCCCAAAGAAAAAAAAGCACCGCACCACCACCGGGTGGGCTCGAACCTCCAACCTTTCGGTTAACAGCCGATCGCGCTAGCCAATTGCACCACGGAGACAGTCCTGCTCTACTCTCACCACCATCAGAACATATCTTCAAAGCTATCAGCCCAAAGAAAATAAAGCGCCGCACCACCGCCGGGTGGGCTCGAAACTCCAACCTTTCGGTTAACAGCCGATCGCGCTAGCCATTTGCGCCACAGAGACAGTCCTGCTTCACTCTCACCACCATCAGAACATATCTTCAAAGCTATCAGGCCAAAGAAAAAAAGCGCCATAGCACAACCGGGTGGGCTCGAACCTCCGACCTTTTGGTTAACACTGATCGCGCTCACCAATTGCGCCTTGGAGACAGTCCTGCTCCACTCTCACCACCATCAGAACATATCTTCAAAGCTATCAGCCCAAGAAAAAAAAGCGCCGCACAACCACCGGGTAGGCTCGAACCTCCGACTTTTCGGTTAACAGCCGATCGCGCTAGCCAATTGCGCCACGGAGACAGTCCTGCTCCACTCTAACCACCATAAGAACATATCTTCAAAGCTATCAGCCCAAAGAAAAAAAAGCGCCGCACCACCACTGGGTGGGCTCGAACCTCCGACCTTTTGGTTAACAGCCGATCGCGCTTGCCAATTGCGCCATTGAGACAATCCTGCTCCACTCTCACCACCATCAGAACATATCTTCAAAGCTATTAGCCCAAAGAAAAAAAAGCGCCGCACCACCACCGGGTGGGCTCGAACCTCCAACTTTCCGGTTAACAGCCGATCACCCTAGCTAATTGCGCCACGGAGAAAGTCCTGTTCCACTCTCACCACCATCAGAACATATCTTCAAAGCTATCAGCCCACAGAAAAAAAAGCGCCGCACAACCACCGGGTAGGCTCGAGCCTCCGACTTTTCGGTTAACAGCCGATCGCGCTAGCCAATTGCGCCACGGAGACAGTCCTGCTCCACTCTCACCACCATAAGAACATATCTTCAAAGCTATCAGCCCAAAGAAAAAAAAGCGCCGCACCACTACTGGGTGGGCTCGAACCTCCGACCTTTTGGTTAACAGCCGATCGCGCTAGCCAATTGCGCCACGGAGACAATCCTGCTCCACTCTCACCACCATAAGAACATATCTTCAAAGCTATCAGCCCGAAGAAAAAAGCAACACACCACTCCCGAGAGGGCTCGAAACTCCAACCTTTCGGTCAACAGCCGATCGCGCTAGCCCATTGCGCCACGGAGACAGTCTTGCTCCCTTCCCACCACCATCAGAACATAACTTCAAAGCTATCAGCCCAAAGAAAAAAAAAGCACCGCACCACCACCGGGTGGGCTCGAACCTCCAACCTTTCGGTTAACAGCCGATCGCGCTAGCCAATTGCACCACGGAGACAGTCGTGCTCCACTCTCACCACCATCAGAAATTATCTTCAAAGCTATCAGCGCAAAGAAAAAAGCAAAACACCACTCCCGGGAGGGCTCAAAACTCCAACCTTTCGGTTAACAGCCGATCGCGCTGGCCCATTGCGCCACGGAGTTAGTCTTGCTCCACTCTCACCACCATCAGAACATATCTTCAAAGCTATCAGCCAAAGATCGCGCTGGCCAATTGCGCCACGGAGAAAGTCCTGCTCAACTCTCACCACAATTAGAATATATCTTCAAAGCTATCACCCCATAGAAAAAAAAAGCGCCGCACCACCACTGGGTGGGCTCGAACCTCCGACCTTTTGGTTAACAGCCGATCGCGCTAGCCAATTGCGCCACCAAGACAATCCTGCTCCACTCTCACCACCATAAGAACATATCTTCAAAGCTATCAGCCCGAAGAAAAAAGCAACACACCACTCCCGGGAGGGCTCGAAACTCCAACCTTTCGGTTAACAGCCGATCGCGCGAGCCCATTGCGCCACGGAGACAGACTTGCTCCACTCTCACCACCATCAGAACATATCTTCAAAGCTATCATCGCAAAAAAAAGCAACACACCACTCCCGGGAGGGCTCGAAACTCCAACCTTTCGGTCAACAGCCGATCGCGCTAGCCCATTGCGCCACGGAGGCAGTCTTGCTCATCTCTCACCACCATCAGATCATATCATCAAGGCTATCAGCTCAAAGAAAAAAAAGCACCGCACCACCACCGGGAGGGCTCGAACCTCCAACTTTTCGGTTAACAGCCGATCGCGCTGGCCAATTGCGCCACGGAGACAGTCCTGCTCCACTCTCCCCACAATTAGAACATATCTTCAAAGCTATCAGCCCAAAGAAAAAAAAGCGCCGCACCACCACCGGGTGGGCTCGAACCTCCAACCTTTCGGTTAACAGCAGATCGCGCTAGCCAATCGCGCCACGGAGACAGTCTTGCTCCCTTCCCACCACCATCAGAACATAACTTCAAAGCTATCAGCCCAAAGAAAAAAAAAGCACCGCACCACCACCGGGTGGGCTCGAACCTCCAACCTTTCGGTTAACAGCCGATCGCGCTAGCCAATTGCACCACGGAGACAGTCGTGCTCCATTCTCACCACCATCAGAACATATCTTCAAAGCTATCAGCGTAAAGAAAAAAGCAAAACACCACTCCCGGGAGGGCTCGAACCTCCAACTTTTCGGTTAACAGCCAATCGCGCTGGCCAATTGCGCCACGGAGAAAGTCCTGCTCAACTCTCACCACAATTAGAATATATCTTCAAAGCTATCACCCCATAGAAAAAAAAGCGCCGCACCACCACTGGGTGGGCTCGAACCTCCGACCTTTTGGTTAACAGCCGATCGCGCTAGCCAATTGCGCCACGGAGACAATCCTGCTCCACTCTCACCACCAAAAGAACATATCTTCAAAGCTATCAGCCCAAAGAAAAAAAAGCGCCGCACCACCACCGGGTGGGCTCGAACCTCCAACTTTCCGGTTAACAGCCGATCACGCTAGCCAATTGCGCCACGGAGACATTCCTGCTCCATTCTCACCACCATCAGAACATATCTTCAAAGCTATCAGCCCACAGAAAAAAAGCGCCGCACAACCACCGGGTAGGCTCGAACCTCCGACTTTTCGGTTAACAGCCGATCGCGCTAGCCAATTGCGCCACGGAGACAGTCCTGCTCCACTCTAACCACCATAACAACATATCTTCAAAGCTATCAGCCCAAAGAAAAAAAAGCGCCGCACCACCACTTTGTGGGCTCGAACCTCCGACCTTTTGGTTAACAGCCGATCGCGCGTGCCAATTGCGCCACGGAGACAGTCCTGCTCCACTCTCACCACCATAAGAACATATCTTCAAAGCTATCAGCCCAAAGAAAAAAAAGCGCCGCACCACCACTGGGTGGGCTCGAACCTCCGACCTTTTGGTTAACAGCCGATCACGCTAGCCAATTGCGCCACGGAGACAGACCTGCTCCACTCTCACCACCATAAGAACATATCATCAAAGCTATCAGCCCAAAGAAAAAAAAGCACCGCACCACCACCGGGTGGGCTCGAACCTCCAACTTTCCGGTTGACAGCCGATCAAGCGAGCCAATTGCGCCACGGAGACAGTCCTGCTTCACTCTCACCACCATCAGAACATATCTTCAAAGCTATCAGCCCACAGAAAAAAAAGCGCCGCACAACCACCGGGTAGGCTCGAACCTCCAACTTTTCGGTTAACAGCCGATCGCGCTAGCCCATTGCGCCACGGAGACAGTCTTGCTCCCTTCTCACCACCATCAGAACATAACTTCAAAGCTATCAGCCCAAAGAAAAAAAAGCGCCGCACCACCATCGTGTGGGCTCGAACCTCCAACCTTTTGGTTAACACCCGATCGCGCTATCCTATTGCGCCACGGAGACAATCCTGCTCCACTCTCACAACCATAAGAACATATCTTCAAAGCTATCAGCCCGAAGAAAAAAGCAACACACTACTCCCGGGAGGGCTCGAAACTCCAACATTTCGGTCAACAGCCGATCGCGCTAGCCCATTGCGCCACGGAGACAGTCTTGCTCCCTTCCCACCACCATCAGAACATAACTTCAAAGCTATCAGCCCAAAGAAAAAAGCAAAACACCACTCCCGGGAGGGCTAGAACCTCCAACTTTTCGGTTAACAGCTGATCGCGCTGGCCAATTGCGCCACGGAGAAAGTCCTGCTCAACTCTCACCACAATTAGAATATATCTTCAAAGCTATCACCCCATAGAAAATAAAGCGCCGCACCACCACTGGGTGGGCTCGAACTTCCGACCATTTGGTTAACAGCCGATCGCGCTAGCCAATTGCGCCACGGAGACAATCCTGCTCTACTCTCACCACCATAAGAACATATCTTCAAAGCTATCAGCCCGAAGAAAAAAGCAACACACCACTCCCGGGAGGGCTCGAAACTCCAACCTTTCGGTCAACAGCCGATCGCGCTAGCCAATTGCCCCACGGAGACAGTCGTGCTCCACTCTCACCACCGTCAGAACATTTCTTCAGAGCTATCACCCCAAAGAAAAAAAAAGCGCCACACCACCACCGGTTGGGCTAGAACCTCCAACCTTTCGGTTAACAGCCGATCGCGCTAGCCAATTGCGCAACGAAGACAGTCCTGCTCCACTCTCACCACCATCAGAACATATCTTCAAAGCTATTACCGCAAAGAAAAAAGCAACACACCACTCCCGGGAGGGCTCAAAACTCCAACATTTCGGTTAACAGCCGATCGCGCGAGCCCATTGCGCCACGGAGACAGTCTTGCTCCACTCTCTCCACCATCAGAACAAATCTTCAAAGCTATCATCGCAAAGAAAAAAGCAACACACCACTCCCGGGAGGGCTCGAAACTCCAACCTTTCGGTCAACAGCCGATCGCGCTAGCCATTGCGCCACGGAGACAGTCTTGCTCATCTCTTACCACCATCAGATCATATCATCAAGCCTATCAGCTCAAAGAAAAAAAAAGCACCGCACCACCACCGGGTGGGCTCGAACCTCCAACTTTTCGGTTAACAGCCGATCGCGCTGGCCAATTGCGCCACGGAGACAGTCCTGTTCCACTCTCCCCACAATTAGAACATATCTTCAAAGCTATCAGCCCAAAGAAAAAAAAGCGCCGCACCACCACCGGGTGGGCTCGAACCTCCAACCTTTCGGTTAACAGCCGATCGCGCTAGCCAATTGCGCAACGAAGACAGTCCTGCTCCACTCTCACCACCATCAGAACATATCTTCAAAGCTATTACCGCAAAGAAAAAAGCAACACACCACTCCCGGGAGGGCTCAAAACTCCAAAATTTCGGTTAACAGCCGATCGCGCGAGCCCATTGCGCCACGGAGACAGTCTTGCTCCACTCTCTCCACCATCAGAACAAATCTTCAAAGCTATCATCGCAAAGAAAAAAGCAACACACCACTCCCGGGAGGGCTCGAAACTACAACCTTTCGGTCAACAGCCGATCGCGCTAGCCATTGTGCCACGGAGACAGTCTTGCTCATCTCTTACCACCATCAGATCATATCATCAAGCCTATCAGCTCAAAGAAAAAAAAAGCACCGCACCACCACCGGGTGGGCTCGAACCTCCAACTTTTCGGTTAACAGCCGATCGCGCTGGCCAATTGCGCCACGGAGACAGTCCTGTTCCACTCTCCCCACAATTAGAACATATCTTCAAAGCTATCAGCCCAAAGAAAAAAAAGCGCCGCACCACCACCGGGTGGGCTCGAACCTCCAACCTTTCGGTTAACAGCAGATCGCGCTAGCCAATTGCGCCATGGAGACAATCGTGCTCCGCTCTCACCACCATCAGAACATATCTTCAAAGCTATCAGCGCAAAGAAAAAAAAGCGCCGCACCACCACCGGGTTGGCTCGAACCTCCAACCTTTCGGTTAACAGCCGATCGTGCAAGCCAATTGCGCCACGGAGACAGTCCTGCTCCACTCTCACCACCATCAGAACATATCTTCAAAGCTATCAGCCCAAAAAAAAACCACCGCACCACCACCGGGTGGGCTCGAACCTCCAACCTTTCGGTTAACAGGCAATCGCGCTAGCCAATTGCGCCACGGAGACAGTCCTGCTCCACTCTCACCACCATCAGAACATATCTTCAAAGCTATCAGCACAAAGAAAAAAAAGCGCCGCACCACCACCGGGTGGGCTCGAACCTCCAACCTTTCGGTTAACAGCCGATCGCGCTAGCCAATTGCGCCACGGAGACAGTCCTGCTTCACTTTCACCACCATAAGAACATATCTTCAAAGCTATCAGCCCAAAGAAAAAAAAGCGCCATACCACCACAGGGTGGGCTCGAACCTCCGACCTTTTGGTTAACAGCCGATCGCGCTAGCCAATTGCGCCATGGAGACAGTCCTGCTCCACTCTCACCACCATCAGAACATATCTTCAAAGCTATCAGCCCAAAGAAAAAAAAGCACCGCACCACCAACGGGGAGGCTCGAACCTCCAACTTTCCGGTTAACAGCCGATCAAGCTAGCCAATTGCGCCACGGAGACAGTCCTGCTCCACTCTCACCACCATCAGAACATATCTTCAAAGCTATCAGCCCACAGAAAAAAAGCGCCGCACAACCACCGGGTAGGCTCGAACCTCCAACTTTTCGGTTAACAGCCGATCGCGCTAGCCAATTGCGCCACGGAGACAGACCTGCTCCACTCTCACCACCATAAGAACATATCATCAAAGCTATCAGCCCGAAGAAAAAAAAGTGCCACACCACCACTGGGTGGGCTCGAACCTCCGACCTTTTGGTTAACAGCCGATCGCGCTAGCCAATTGCGCCACGGAGACAGTCCTGCTCCACTCTCACCACCGTCAGAACATTTCTTCAGAGCTATAAGCCCAAAGAAAAAAAAGCACTGCACCACCACCGGGTGGGCTCGAACCTCCAACCTTACGGTTAACAGCCGATCGCGCTAGCCCATTGAGCCACGGAGACAGTCTTGCTCTACTCTCACCACCATCAGAACATATCTTCAAAGCTATCAGCGCAAAGAAAAAAGCAACACACCACTCCCGGGAGGGCTCGAAACTCCAACCTTTCGGTCAACAGCCGATCGCGCTAGCCCATTGCGCCACGGAGACAGTCTTGCTCCCTTCTCACCACCATCAGAACATAACTTCAAAGCTATCAGCCCAAAGAAAAAAAAGCACCGCACCACCATCGTGTGGGCTCGAACCTCCAACCTTTTGGTTAACAGCCGATCGCGCTAGCCAATTCGCCACGGAGACAGTCGTGCCCACTCTCACCACCATCAGAACATATCTTCAAAGCTATCAGCGTAAAGAAAAAAGCAAAACACCATTCCCGGGAGGGCTCGAACCTCCAACTTTTCGGTTAACAGCTGATCGCGCTGGCCAATTGCGCCACGGAGAAAGTCCTGCTCAACTCTCACCACAATTAGAATATATCTTCAAAGCTATCACCCCATAGAAAATAAAGCGCCGCACCACCACTGGGTGGGCTCGAACCTCCGACCATTTGGTTAACAGCCGATCGCGCTAGCCAATTGCGCCACGGAGACAATCCTGCTCTACTCTCACCACCATAAGAACATATCTTCAAAGCTATCAGCCCGAAGAAAAAAGCAACACACCACTCCCGGGAGGGCTCGAAACTCCAACCTTTCGGTCAACAGCCGATCGCGCTAGCCAATTGCCCCACGGAGACAGTCGTGCTCCACTCTCACCACCGTCAGAACATTTCTTCAGAGCTATCACCCCAAAGAAAAAAAAAGCGCCACACCACCACCGGTTGGGCTAGAACCTCCAACCTTTCGGTTAACAGCCGATCGCGCTAGCCAATTGCGCAACGAAGACAGTCCTGCTCCACTCTCACCACCATCAGAACATATCTTCAAAGCTATTACCGCAAAGAAAAAAGCAACACACCACTCCCGGGAGGGCACAAAACTCCAACATTTCGGTTAACAGCCGATCGCGCGAGCCCATTGCGCCACGGAGACAGTCATGCTCCACTCTCTCCACCATCAGAACAAATCTTCAAAGCTATCATCGCAAAGAAAAAAGCAACACACCACTCCCGGGAGGGCTCGAAACTCCAACCTTTCGGTCAACAGCCGATCGCGCTAGCCATTGCGCCACGGAGACAGTCTTGCTCATCTCTTACCACCATCAGATCATATCATCAAGCCTATCAGCTCAAAAAAAAAAGCACCGCACCACCACCGGGTGGGCTCGAACCTCCAACTTTTCGGTTAACAGCCGATCGCGCTGGCCAATTGCGCCACGGAGACAGTCCTGTTCCACTCTCCCCTTAATTAGAACATATCTTCAAAGCTATCAGCCCAAAGAAAAAAAAGCGCCGCACCACCACCGGGTGGGCTCGAACCTCCAACCTTTCGGTTAACAGCCGATCGCGCTGGCCAATTGCGCCACGGAGACAGTCCTGCTCCACTCTCCCCACAATCAGAACATATCTTCAAAGCTATCAGCCCAAAGAAAAAAAAAGCACCGCACCACCACCGGGTGGGCTCGAACCTCCAACCTTTCGGTTACCAGGCAATCGCGCTAGCCAATTGCGCCACGGAGACAGTCCTGCTCCACTCTCACCACCATCAGAACATATCTTCAAAGCTATCAGCACAAAGAAAAAAAAGCGCCGCACCACCACCGGGTGGGCTCGAACCTCCAACCTTTCGGTTAACAGCCGATCGCGCTAGCCAATTGCGCCACGGAGACAGTCCTGCTTCACTCTCACCACCATAAGAACATATCTTCAAAGCTATCAGCCCAAAGAAAAAAAAAAGCGCCATACCACCACAGGGTGGGCTCGAACCTCCGACCTTTTGGTTAACAGCCGATCGCGCTAGCCAATTGCGCCATGGAGACAGTCCTGCTCCACTCTCACCACCATCAGAACATATCTTCAAAGCTATCAGCCCAAAGAAAAAAAAGCACCGCACCACCACCGGGTAGGCTCGAACCTCCAACTTTCCGGTTAACAGCCGATCAAGCTAGCCAATTGCGCCACGGAGACAGTCCTGCTCCACTCTCACCACCATCAGAACATATCTTCAAAGCTATCAGCCCACAGAAAAAAAGCGCCGCACAACCACCGGGTAGGCTCGAACCTCCAACTTTTCGGTTAACAGCCGATCGCGCTAGCCAATTGCGCCACGGAGACAGACCTGCTCCACTCTCACCACCATAAGAACATATCATCAAAGCTATCAGCCCGAAGAAAAAAAAGTGCCACACCACCACTGGGTGGGCTCGAACCTCCGACCTTTTGGTTAACAGCCGATCGCGCTAGCCAATTGCGCCACGGAGACAGTCCTGCTCCACTCTCACCACCGTCAGAACATTTCTTCAGAGCTATCAGCCCAAAGAAAAAAAAGCGCTGCACCACCACCGGGTGGGCTCGAACCTCCAACCTTACGGTTAACAGCCGATCGCGCTAGCCCATTGAGCCACGGAGACAGTCTTGCTCTACTCTCACCACCATCAGAACATATCTTCAAAGCTATCAGCGCAAAGAAAAAAGCAACACACCACTCCCGCGAGGGCTCGAAACTCCAACCTTTCGGTCAACAGCCGATCGCGCTAGCCCATTGCGCCACGGAGACAGTCTTGCTCCCTTCTCACCACCATCAGAACATAACTTCAAAGCTATCAGCCCAAAGAAAAAAAAGCACCGCACCACCATCGTGTGGGCTCGAACCTCCAACCTTTTGGTTAACAGCCGATCGGGCTAGCCAATTGCGCCACGGAGACAGTCGTGCTTCACTCTCACCACCATCAGAACATATCTTCAAAGCTATCAGCGCAAAGAAAAAAGCAAAACACCACTCGAACCTCCAACTTTTCGCTCGAACATCCAACTTTTCGGTTAACAGCCGATCGCGCTGGCCAATTGCGCCACGGAGAAAGTCCTGCTCCACTCTCACCACCGTCAGACCATTTCTTCAGAGCTATCACCACGAAGAAAAAAAAAACGCCGCACCACCTCCGGGTGGGCTCGAACCTCCAACCTTTCGGTTAACAGCCGATCGTGCTAGCCAATTTCCCCACGGTGACAGTCGTGCTCCACTCTCACCACCATCAGAACATATCTTCAAAGCTATCAGCCCATAGAAAAAAAAAGCGCCGCACCACCACTGGGTGGGCTCAAACCACCACCTTTTCCGTTAACAGCCGATTGCGCTAGCCAATTGCGCCACGGCGACCGTCCTGCTCCACTCTCACCACCGTCAGACCATTTCTTCAGAGCTATCACCCCAAAGAAAAAAAAGCGCCGCACCACCACCGGGTGGGCTCGAACCTCCAACTTTTCGGTTAACAGCCGATCGCGCTGGCCAATTGCGCCACGGAGACAGCCCTGCTCCACTCTCCCCACAATTAGAACATATCTTCAAAGCTATCAGCCCAAAGAAAAAAAAAGCGCCGCACCACCACCGGGTGGGCTCGAACCTCCAATCTTTCGGTTAACAGCAGATCGCGCTAGCCAATTGCGCCACGGAGACAATCGTGCTCCGCTCTCACCACCATCAGAACATATCTTCAAAGCTATCAGCGCAAAGAAAAAAAGCGCCGCACCACCACCGGGTGGGCTCGAACCTCCAACCTTTCGGTTAACAGCCGATCGCGCAAGCCAATTTCGCCATGGAGACAGTCCTGCTCCACTCTCACCACCATCAGAACATATCTTCAAAGGTATCAGCCCAAAGAAAAAAAAGCGCCGCACCACCACTGGGTGGGCTCGAACCTCCGACTTTTCGGTTAACAGCCGATCGCGGTAGCCAATTGCGCCACGGAGACAGTCCTGCTCCACTCTCCCCACCATCAGAACATATCTTCAAAGCTATCAGCCCAAAAAAAAAACCACCGCACCACCACCGGGTGGGCTCGAACCTCCAACCTTTCGGTTAACAGGCAATCGCGCTAGCCAATTGCGCCACGGAGACAGTCCTGCTCCACTCTCACCACCATCAGAACATATCTTCAAAGCTATCAGCACAAAGAAAAAAAGCGCCGCACCACCAGCGGGTGGGCTCGAACCTCCAACCTTTCGGTTAACAGCCGATCGCGCTAGCCAATTGCGCCATGGAGACAGTCCTGCTCCACTCTCACCACCATCAGAACATATCTTCAAAGCTATCAGCCCAAAGAAAAAAAAGCACCGCACCACCACCGGGTGGGCTCGAACCTCCAACTTTCCGGTTAACAGCCGATCAAGCTAGCCAATTGCGCCACGGAGACAGTCCTGCTCCACTCTCACCACCATCGGAACATATCTTCAAAGCTATCAGCCCACAGAAAAAAAGCGCCGCACAACCACCGGGTAGGCTCGAACCTCCAACTTTTCGGTTAACAGCCGATCGCGCTAGCCAATTGTGCCACGGAGACAGACCTGCTCCACTCTCACCACCATAAGAACATATCATCAAAACTATCAGCCCGAAGAAAAAAAAGTGCCACACCACCACTGGGTGGGCTCGAACCTCCGACCTTTTGGTTAACAGCCGATCGCGCTAGCCAATTGCGCCACGGAGACAGTCCTGCTCCACTCTCACCACCGTCAGAACATTTCTTCAGAGCTATCAGCCCAAAGAAAAAAAAGCGCTGCACCACCACCGGGTGGGCTCGAACCTCCAACCTTACGGTTAACAGCCGATCGCGCTAGCCCATTGCGCCACGGAGACAGTCTTGCTCCACTCTCACCACCATCAGAACATATCTTCAAAGCTATCAGCGCAAAGAAAAAAGCAACACACCACTCCCGGGAGGGCTCGAAACTCCAACCTTTCGGTCAACAGCCGATCGCGCTAGCCCATTGCGCCACGGAGACAGTCTTGCTCCCTTCTCACCACCATCAGAACATAACTTCAAAGCTATCAGCCTAAAGAAAAAAAAGCACCGCACCACCATCGTGTGGGCTCGAACCTCCAACCTTTTGGTTAACAGCCGATCGCGCTAGCCAATTGCGCCACGGAGACAGTCGTGCTTCACTCGCACCACCATCAGAACATATCTTCAAAGCTATCAGCGCAAAGAAAAAAGCAAAACACCACTCGAACCTCCAAGTTTTCGCTCGAACATCCAACTTTTCGGTTAACAGCCGATCGCGCTGGCCAATTGCGCCACGGAGAAAGTCCTGCTCCACTCTCACCACCGTCAGACCATTTCTTCAGAGCTATCACCCCAAAGAAAAAAAAGCGCCGCACCACCACCGGGTGGGCTCGAACCTCCAACCTTTCGGTTAACAGCCGATCGTGCTAGCCAATTTCCCCACAGTGACAGTCGTGCTCCACTCTCACCACCATCAGAACATATCTTCAAAGCTATCAGCCCATAGAAAAAAAAGCGCCGCACCACCACCGGGTGGGCTCGAACCTCCAACTTTTCGGTTAACAGCCGATTGCGCTAGCCAATTGCGCCACGGGGAGCGTCCTGCTCCACTCTCACCACCGTCAGACCATTTCTTCAGAGCTATCACCCCAAAGAAAAAAAAGCGCCGCACCACCACCGGGTGGGCTCGAACCTCCAACCTTTCGGGTAACAGCCGATCGCGCTAGCCAATTGCCCCACGGAGACAGTCGTGCTCCACTCTCACCACCGTCAGAACATTTCTTCAGAGCTATCACCCCAAAGAAAAAAAAGCGCCGCACCACCACCGGTTGGGCTAGAACCTCCAACTTTTCGGTTAACAGCCGATCGCGCTAGCCAATTGCGCCACGAAGACAGTCCTGCTCCACTCTCACCACCATCAGAACATATCTTCAAAGCTCTTACCGCAAAGAAAATAGCAACACACCACTCCCGGGAGGGCTCAAAACTCCAACCTTTCGGTTAACAGCCGATCGCGCTAGCCCATTGCGCCACGGAGACAGTCTTGCTCCACTCTCACCACCATCAGAACATATCTTCAAAGCTATCAGCCCAAACAAAAAAAAAGCGCCGCACCACCACCGGGTGGGCTGGAACCTCCAACCTTTCGGTTAACAGCAGATCGCGCTAGCCAATTGCGCCACGGAGACAATCGTGCTCCACTCTCACCACCATCAGAACATATCTTCAAAGCTATCAGCCCACAGAAAAAAAAGCGCCACACAACCACCGGGTAGGCTCGAACCTCCGACTTTTCGGTTAACAGCCGATCGCGCTAGCCAATTGCGCCACGGAGACAGTCCTGCTCCACTCTCACCACCATCAGAACATATCTTCAAAGCTATCAGCCCAAAGAAAAAAAAGCGCGCACCACCACCGGGTGGGCTCGAACCTCCAACTTTCCGGTTAACAGCCGATCACGCTAGCTAATTGCGCCACGGAGACAGTCCTGCTCCACTCTCACCACCATCAGAACATAACTTCAAAGCTATCAGCCCACAGAAAAAAAAGCGCCGCACAACCACCGGGTAGGCACGAACCTCCAACTTTTCGGTTAACAGCCGATCGCGCTAGCCCATTGCGCCACGGAGACAGTCTTGCTCCCTTCTCACCACCATCAGAACATAACTTCGAAGCTATCAGCCCAAAGAAAAAAAAAGCGCCGCACCACCATCGTGTGGGCTCGAACCTCCAACCTTTTGGTTAAAACCCGATCGCGCTATCCAATTGCGCCACGGAGACAATCCTGCTCCACTCTCACCACCATAAAAACATATCTTCAAAGCTATCAGCCCGAAGAAAAACGCAACACACCACTCCCGGGAGGGCTCGAAACTCCAACCTTTCGGTCAACAGCCGATCGCGCTAGCCCATTGCGCCACGGAGACAGTCTTGCTCCACTCTCACCAATCAGAACAAATCTTCAAAGCTATCATCGCAAAGAAAAAAGCAACACACCACTCCCGGGAGGGCTCGAAACTCCAACCTTTCGGTCAACAGCCGATCGCGCTAGCCCATTGCGCCACGGAGACAGTCTTGCTCATCTCTTACCACCATCAGATCATATCATCAAGCCTATCAGCTCAAAGAAAAAAAAAGCACCGCATTACCACCGGGTGGGCTCGAACCTCCAACTTTTCGGTTAACAGCCGATCGCGCTGGCCAATTGCGCCACGGAGACAGTCCTGCTCCACTCTCCCCACAATTAGAACATATCTTCAAAGCTATCAGCCCAAAGAAAAAAAAGCGCCGCACCACCACTGGGTGGGCTCGAACCTCCGACTTTTCGGTTAACAGC
Source organism: Rhipicephalus microplus (assembly GCF_043290135.1). Taxonomy (NCBI): domain Eukaryota; kingdom Metazoa; phylum Arthropoda; class Arachnida; order Ixodida; family Ixodidae; genus Rhipicephalus; species Rhipicephalus microplus. The sequence continues at coordinate 4,415,626 of NW_027464602.1, forward strand.
CGATCGCGGTAGCCAATTGCGCCACGGAGACAGTCCTGCTCCACTCTCACCACCATCAGAACATATCTTCAAAGCTATCAGCCCAAAAAAAACCACCGCACCACCACCGGGTGGGCTCGAACCTCCAACTTTTCGGTTGACAGCCGATCGCGCTAGCCAATTGCGCCACGGAGACAGACCTGCTCCACTCTCACCACCATAAGAACATATCATCAAAGCTATCAGCCCGAAGAAAAAAAAGTGCCACACCACCACTGGGTGGGCTCGAACCTCTGACCTTTTGGTTAACAGCCGATCGCGCTAGCCAATTGCGCCACGGAGACAGTCCTGCTCCACTCTCACCACCGTCAGAACATTTCTTCAGAGCTATCAGCCCAAAGAAAAAAAAGCGCTGCACCATCACCGGGTGGGCTCGAACCTCCAACCTTACGGTTAACAGCCGATCGCGCTAGCCCATTGCGCCACGGAGACAGTCTTGCTCCACTCTCACCACCATCAGAACATATCTTCAAAGCTATCAGCGCAAAGAAAAAAGCAACACACCACTCCCGGGAGGGCTCGAAACTCCAACCTTTCGGTCAACAGCCGATCGCGCTAGCCCATTGCGCCACGGAGACAGTCTTGCTACCTTCTCACCACCATCAGAACATAACTTCAAAGCTATCAGCCCAAAGAAAAAAAAGCACCGCACCACCATCATGTGGGCTCGAACCTCCAACCTTTTGGTTAACAGCCGATCGCGCTAGCCAATTGCGACACGGAGACAGTCGTGCTTCACTCTCACCACCATCAGAACATATCTTCAAAGCTATCAGCGCAAAAAAAGCAAAACACCACTCGAACCTCCAACTTTTCGCTCGAACATCCAACTTTTTGGTTAACAGCCGATCGCGCTGGCCAATTGGGCCACGGAGAAAGTCCTGCTCCACTCTCACCACCGTCAGACCATTTTTTCAGAGCTATCACCCCAAAGAAAAAAAAGCGCCGCACCACCACCGGGTGGGCTCGAACCTCCAAACTTTCGGTTAACAGCCGATCGTGCTAGCCAATTTCCCCACGGTGACAGTCGTGCTCCACTCTCACCACCATCAGAACATATCTTCAAAGCTATCAGCCCATAGAAAAAAAAAGCGCCGCACCACCACCGGGTGGGCTCGAACCTCCAACTTTTCGGTTAACAGCCGATTGCGCTAGCCAATTGCGCCACGGGGACCGTCCTGCTCCACTCTCACCACCGTCAGACCATTTCGTCAGAGCTATCACCCCAAAGAAAAAAAAAGTGCCGCACCACCACCGGGTGGGCTCGAACCTCCAACCTTTTGGGTAACAGCCGATCGCGCTAGCCAATTGCCCCACGGAGACAGTCGTGCTCCACTCTCACCACCGTCAGAACATTTCTTCAGAGCTATCACCCCAAAGAAAAAAAAGCGCCGCACCACCACCGGTTGGGCTAGAACCTCCAACTTTTCGGTTAACAGCCGATCGCGCTAGCCAATTGCGCCACGGAGATAGTCCTGCTCCACTCTCACCACCATAGGAACATATCTTCAAAGCTATCAGCCCAAAGAAAAAAAAGCGCCGCACCACCACTGGGTGGGCTCGAACCTCCGACCTTTTGGTTAACAGCCGATCGCGCTAGCCAATTGCGCCACGGAGACAATCCTGCTCCACTCTCACCACCATCAGAACATATCTTCAAAGCTATCAGCCCAAAGAAAAAAAAGCGCGCACCACCACCGGGTGGGCTCGAACCTCCAACTTTCCGGTTAACAGCCGATCACGCCAGCTAATTGCGCCACGGAGACAGTCCTGCTCCACTCTCACCACCATCAGAACATATCTTCAAAGCTATCAGCCCACAGAAAAAAAAAGCGCCGCACAACCACCAGGTAGGCTCGAGCCTCCGACTTTTCGGTTAACAGCCGATCGCGCTAGCCAATTGCGCCACGGAGACAGTCCTGCTCCACTCTCACCACCATAAGAACATATCTTCAAAGCTATTAGCCCAAAGAAAAAAAAAGCGCCGCACCACCACTGGGTGGGCTCGAACCTCCGACCTTTTGGTTAACAGCCGATCGCGCTAGCCAATTGCGCCACGGAGACAATCCTGCTCCACTCTCACCACCATAAGAACATATCTTCAAAGCTATCAGCTGAAGAAAAAAGCAACACACCACTCCCGGGAGGGCTCGAAACTCCAACCTTTCGGTCAACAGCCGATCGCGCTAGCCCATTGCGCCACGGAGACAGTCTTGCTCCCTTCCCACCACCATCAGAACATAACTTCAAAGCTATCAGCCCAAAGAAAAAAAAGCACCGCACCACCACCGGGTGGGCTCGAACCTCCAACCTTTCGGTTAACAGCCGATCGCGCTAGCCAATTGCACCACGGAGACAGTCGTGCTCCACTCTCACCACCATCAGAACATATCTTCAAAGCTATCAGCGCAAAGAAAAAAGCAAAACACCACTCCCGAGAGGGCTCGAACCTCCAACTTTTCGGTTAACAGCCGATCGCGCTGGCCAATTGCGCCACGGAGAAAGTCCTGCTCTACTCTCACCACAATTAGAATATATCTTCAAAGCTATCACCCCATAGAAAAAAAAGCACCGCACCACCACTGGGTGGGCTCGAACCTCCGACCTTTTGGTTAACAGCCGATCGCGCTAGCCAATTGCGCCACGAAGACAATCCTGCTCCACTCTCACCACCATAAGAACATATCTTCGAAGCTATCAGCCCGAAGAAAAAAGCAACACACCCCTCCCGGGAGGGCTCGAAACTCCAACCTTTCGGTCAACAGCCGATCGCGCTAGCCAATCGCCCCACGGAGACAGTCATGCTCGACTCTCACCACCGTCAGAACATTTCTTCAGAGCTATCACCCCAAAGAAAAAAAAAGCGCCGCATCACCACCGGTTGGGCTAGAACCTCCAACCTTTCGGTTAACAGCCGATCGCGCTAGCCAATTGCGCAACGAAGACAGTCCTGCTCCACTCTCACCACCATCAGAACATATCTTCAAAGCTATTACCGCAAAGAAAAAAGCAACACACCACTCCCGGGAGGGCTCAAAACTCCAACCTTTCGGTTAACAGCCGATCGCGCGAGCCCATTGCGCCACGGAGACAGTCTTGCTCCACTCTCACCACCATCAGAACATATCTTCAAAGCTATCATCGCAAAGAAAAAAGCAACACACCACTCCCGGGAGGGCTCGAAACTCCAACCTTTCGGTCAACAGCCGATCGCGCTAGCCCATTGCGCCACGGAGACAGTCTTGCTCATCTCTCACCACCATCAGATCATATCATCAAGGCTCTCAGCTCAAAGAAAAAAAAAGCACCGCACCACCACCGGGTGGGCTCGAACCTCCAACGTTTCGGTTAACAGCCGATCGCGCTGGCCAATTGCGCCACGGAGACAGTCCTGCTCCACTCTCCCCACAATTAGAACATATCTTCAAAGCTATCAGCCCAAAGAAAAAAAAAGCGCCGCACCACCACCGGGTGGGCTCGAACCTCCAACATTTCGGTTAACAGCAGATCGCGCTAGCCAATTGCGCCACGGAGACAGTCTTGCTCCCTTCCCACCACCATCAGAACATAACTTCAAAGCTATCAGCCCAAAGAAACAAAAAGCACCGCACCACCACCGGGTGGGCTCGAACCTCCAACCTTTCGGTTAACAGCCGATCGCGCTAGCCAATTGCACCACGGAGACAGTCGTGCTCCACTCTCACCACCATCAGAACATATCTTCAAAGCTATCAGCGTAAAGAAAAAAGCAAAACACCACTCCCGGGAGGGTTCGAACCTCCAACTTTTCGGTTAACAGCCGATCGCGCTGGCCAATTGTGCCACGGAGACAGTCCTGCTCCATTCTCACCACCATCAGAACATATCTTCAAAGCTATCAGCCCACAGAAAAAAAAGCGCCGCACAACCACCGGGTAGGCTCGAACCTCCGACTTTTCGGTTAACAGCCGATCGCGCTAGCCAATTGCGCCACGGAGAAAGTCCTGCTCCACTCTCACCACCATCAGAACATATCTTCAAAGCTATCAGCCCACAGAAAAAAAAGCGCCGCACAACCACCGGGTAGGCTCGAGCCTCCGACTTTTCGGTTAACAGCCGATCGCGCTAGCCAATTGCGCCACGGAGACAGTCCTGCTCCACTCTCACCACCATAAGAACATATCTTCAAAGCTATCAGCCCAAAGAAAAAAAAGCGCCGCACCACCACTGGGTGGGCTCGAACCTCCGACCTTTTGGTTAACAGCCGATCGCGCTAGCCAATTGCGCCACGGAGACAGTCGTGCTTCACTCGCACCACCATCAGAACATATCTTCAAAGCTATCAGCGCAAAGAAAAAAGCAAAACACCACTCGAACCTCCAAGTTTTCGCTCGAACATCCAACTTTTCGGTTAACAGCCGATCGCGCTGGCCAATTGCGCCACGGAGAAAGTCCTGCTCCACTCTCACCACCGTCAGACCATTTCTTCAGAGCTATCACCCCAAAGAAAAAAAAGCGCCGCACCACCACCGGGTGAGCTCGAACCTCCAACCTTTCGGTTAACAGCCGATCGTGCTAGCCAATTTCCCCACAGTGACAGTCGTGCTCCACTCTCACCACCATCAGAACATATCTTCAAAGCTATCAGCCCATAGAAAAAAAAGCGCCGCACCACCACCGGGTGGGCTCGAACCTCCAACTTTTCGGTTAACAGCCGATTGCGCTAGCCAATTGCGCCACGGGGAGCGTCCTGCTCCACTCTCACCACCGTCAGACCATTTCTTCAGAGCTATCACCCCAAAGAAAAAAAAGCGCCGCACCACCACCGGGTGGGCTCGAACCTCCAACCTTTCGGGTAACAGCCGATCGCGCTAGCCAATTGCCCCACGGAGACAGTCGTGCTCCACTCTCACCACCGTCAGAACATTTCTTCAGAGCTATCACCCCAAAGAAAAAAAAGCGCCGCACCACCACCGGTTGGGCTAGAACCTCCAACGTTTCGGTTAACAGCCGATCGCGCTAGCCAATTGCGCCACGAAGACAGTCCTGCTCCACTCTCACCACCATCAGAACATATCTTCAAAGCTCTTACCGCAAAGAAAATAGCAACACACCACTCCCGGGAGGGCTCAAAACTCCAACCTTTCGGTTAACAGCCGATCGCGCTAGCCCATTGCGCCACGGAGACAGTCTTGCTCCACTCTCACCACCATCAGAACATATCTTCAAAGCTATCAGCCCAAACAAAAAAAAGCGCCGCACCACCACCGGGTGGGCTGGAACCTCCAACCTTTCGGTTAACAGCAGATCGCGCTAGCCAATTGCGCCACGGAGACAATCGTGCTCCACTCTCACCACCATCAGAACATATCTTCAAAGCTATCAGCCCACAGAAAAAAAAGCGCCACACAACCACCGGGTAGGCTCGAACCTCCGACTTTTCGGTTAACAGCCGATCGCGCTAGCCAATTGCGCCACGGAGACAGTCCTGCTCCACTCTCACCACCATCAGAACATATCTTCAAAGCTATCAGCCCAAAGAAAAAAAAGCGCGCACCACCACCGGGTGGGCTCGAACCTCCAACTTTCCGGTTAACAGCCGATCACGCTAGCTAATTGCGCCACGGAGACAGTCCTGCTCCACTCTCACCACCATCAGAACATAACTTCAAAGCTATCAGCCCACAGAAAAAAAAGCGCCGCACAACCACCGGGTAGGCACGAACCTCCAACTTTTCGGTTAACAGCCGATCGCGCTAGCCCATTGCGCCACGGAGACAGTCTTGCTCCCTTCTCACCACCATCAGAACATAACTTCGAAGCTATCAGCCCAAAGAAAAAAAAGCGCCGCACCACCATCGTGTGGGCTCGAACCTCCAACCTTTTGGTTAAAACCCGATCGCGCTATCCAATTGCGCCACGGAGACAATCCTGCTCCACTCTCACCACCATAAAAACATATCTTCAAAGCTATCAGCCCGAAGAAAAACGCAACACACTACTCCCGGGAGGGCTCGAAACTCCAACCTTTCGGTCAACAGCCGATCGCGCTAGCCCATTGCGCCACGGAGACAGTCTTGCTCCACTCTCACCAATCAGAACAAATCTTCAAAGCTATCATCGCAAAGAAAAAAGCAACACACCACTCCCGGGAGGGCTCGAAACTCCAACCTTTCGGTCAACAGCCGATCGCGCTAGCCCATTGCGCCACGGAGACAGTCTTGCTCATCTCTTACCACCATCAGATCATATCATCAAGCCTATCAGCTCAAAGAAAAAAAAAGCACCGCATTACCACCGGGTGGGCTCGAACCTCCAACTTTTCGGTTAACAGCCGATCGCGCTGGCCAATTGCGCCACGGAGACAGTCCTGCTCCCCTCTCCCCACAATTAGAACATATCTTCAAAGCTATCAGCCCAAAGAAAAAAAAAGCGCCGCACCACCACCGGGTGGGCTCGAACCTCCAACCTTTCGGTTAACAGCAGATCGCGCTAGCCAATTGCGCCACGGAGACAATCGTGCTCCGCTCTCACCACCATCAGAACATATCTTCAAAGCTATCAGCGCAAAGAAAAAAAAGCGCCGCACCACCACCGGGTGGGCTCGAACCTCCAACCTTTCGGTTAACAGCCGATCGCGCAAGCCAATTTCGCCATGGAGACAGTCCTGCTCCACTCTCACCACCATCAGAACATATCTTCAAAGGTATCAGCCCAAAGAAAAAAAAGCGCCGCACCACCACTGGGTGGGCTCGAACCTCCGACTTTTCGGTTAACAGCCGATCGCGGTAGCCAATTGCGCCACGGAGACAGTCCTGCTCCACTCTCACCACCATCAGAACATATCTTCAAAGCTATCAGCCCAAAAAAAAACCACCGCACCACCACCGGGTGGGCTCGAACCTCCAACTTTTCGGTTAACAGCCGATCGCGCTAGCCAATTGCGCCACGGAGACAGACCTGCTCCACTCTCACCACCATAAGAACATATCATCAAAGCTATCAGCCCGAAGAAAAAAAAGTGCCACACCACCACTGGGTGGGCTCGAACCTAAGACCTTTTGGTTAACAGCCGATCGCGCTAGCCAATTGCGCCACGGAGACAGTCCTGCTCCACTCTCACCACCGTCAGAACATTTCTTCAGAGCTATCAGCCCAAAGAAAAAAAAGCGCTGCACCACCACCGGGTGGGCTCGAACCTCCAACCTTACGGTTAACAGCCGATCGCGCTAGCCCATTGCGCCACGGAGACAGTCTTGCTCCACTCTCACCACCATCAGAACATATCTTCAAAGCTATCAGCGCAAAGAAAAAAGCAACACACCACTCCCGGGAGGGCTCGAAACTCCAACCTTTCGGTCAACAGCCGATCGCGCTAGCCCATTGCGCCACGGAGACAGTCTTGCTACCTTCTCACCACCATCAGAACATAACTTCAAAGCTATCAGCCCAAAGAAAAAAAAGCACCGCACCACCATCATGTGGGCTCGAACCTCCAACCTTTTGGTTAACAGCCGATCGCGCTAGCCAATTGCGACACGGAGACAGTCGTGCTTCACTCTCACCACCATCAGAACATATCTTCAAAGCTATCAGCGCAAAAAAAAGCAAAACACCACTCGAACCTCCAACTTTTCGCTCGAACATCCAACTTTTTGGTTAACAGCCGATCGCGCTGGCCAATTGGGCCACGGAGAAAGTCCTGCTCCACTCTCACCACCGTCAAACCATTTTTTCAGAGCTATCACCCCAAAGAAAAAAAAGCGCCGCACCACCACCGGGTGGGCTCGAACCTCCAACCTTTCGGTTAACAGCCGATCGTGCTAGCCAATTTCCCCACGGTGACAGTCGTGCTCCACTCTCACCACCATCAGAACATATCTTCAAAGCTATCAGCCCATAGAAAAAAAAAGCGCCGCACCACCACCGGGTGGGCTTGAACCTCCAACTTTTCGGTCAACAGCCGATTGCGCTAGCCAATTGCGCCACGGGGACCGTCCTGCTCCACTCTCACCACCGTCAGACCATTTCGTCAGAGCTATCACCCCAAAGAAAAAAAAAGCGCCGCACCACCACCGGGTGGGCTCGAACCTCCAACCTTTTGGGTAACAGCCGATCGCGCTAGCCAATTGCCCCACGGAGACAGTCGTGCTCCACTCTCACCACCGTCAGAACATTTCTTCAGAGCTATCACCCCAAAGAAAAAAAAGCGCCGCACCACCACCGGTTGGGCTAGAACCTCCAACTTTTCGGTTAACAGCCGATCGCGCTAGCCAATTGCGCCACGGAGATAGTCCTGCTCCACTCTCACCACCATAGGAACATATCTTCAAAGCTATCAGCCCAAAGAAAAAAAAGCGCCGCACCACCACTGGGTGGGCTCGAACCTCCGACCTTTTGGTTAACAGCCGATCGCGCTAGCCAATTGCGCCACGGAGACAATCCTGCTCCACTCTCACCACCATCAGAACATATCTTCAAAGCTATCAGCCCAAAGAAAAAAAAGCGCGCACCACCACCGGGTGGGCTCGAACCTCCAACTTTCCGGTTAACAGCCGATCACGCCAGCTAATTGCGCCACGGAGACAGTCCTGCTCCACTCTCACCACCATCAGAACATATCTTCAAAGCTATCAGCCCACAGAAAAAAAAAGCGCCGCACAACCACCAGGTAGGCTCGAGCCTCCGACTTTTCGGTTAACAGCCGATCGCGCTAGCCCATTGCGCCACGGAGACAGTCTTGCTCCCTTCTCACCACCATCAGAACTTAACTTCAAAGCTATCAGCCCAAAGAAAAAAAAGCGCCGCATACCATCGTGTGGGCTCGAACCTCCAACCTTTTGGTTAACACCCGATCGCGCTATCCAATTGCGCCACGGAGACAATCCTGCTCCACTCTCACAACCATAAGAACATATCTTCAAAGCTATCAGCCCGAAGAAAAAAGCAACACACTACTCCCGGGAGGGCTCGAAACTCCAACATTTCGGTCAACAGCCGATCGCGCTAGCCCATTGCGCCACGAAGACAGTCTTGCTCCCTTCCCACCACCATCAGAACATAACTTCAAAGCTATCAGCCCAAAGAAAAAAGCAACACACCACTCCCGGGAGGGCTCGAAACTCCAACCTTTCGGTCAACAGCCGATCGCGCTAGCCAATTGCCCCACGGAGACAGTCGTGCTCCACTCTCACCACCGTCAGAACATTTCTTCAGAGCTATCACCCCAAAGAAAAAAAAAGCGCCACACCACCACCGGTTGGGCTAGAACCTCCAACCTTTCGGTTAACAGCCGATCGCGCTAGCCAATTGCGCAACGAAGACAGTCCTGCTCCACTCTCACCACCATCAGAACATATCTTCAAAGCTATTACCGCAAAGAAAATAGCAACACACCACTCCCGGGAGGGCTCAAAACTCCAACCTTTCGGTTAACAGCCGATCGCGCTAGCCCATTGCGCCACGGAGACAGTCTTGCTCCACTCTCTCCACCATCAGAACAAATCTTCAAAGCTATCATCGCAAAGAAAAAAGCAACACACCACTCCCGGGAGGGCTCGAAACTCCAACCTTTCGGTCAACAGCCGATCGCGCTAGCCATTGCGCCACGGAGACAGTCTTGCTCATCTCTTACCACCATCAGATCATATCATCAAGCCTATCAGCTCAAAGAAAAAAAAAGCACCGCACCACCACCGGGTGGGCTCGAACCTCCAACTTTTCGGTTAACAGCCGATCGCGCTGGCCAATTGCGCCACGGAGACAGTCCTGTTCCACTCTCCCCACAATTAGAACATATCTTCAAAGCTATCAGCCCAAAGAAAAAAAAGCGCCGCACCACCACCGGGTGGGCTCGAACCTCCAACCTTTCGGTTAACAGCCGATCGCGCTAGCCAATTGCGCAACGAAGACAGTCCTGCTCCACTCTCACCACCATCAGAACATATCTTCAAAGCTATTACCGCAAAGAAAAAAGCAACACACCACTCCCGGGAGGGCTCAAAACTCCAACATTTCGGTTAACAGCCGATCGCGCGAGGCCATTGCGCCACGGAGACAGTCTTGCTCCACTCTCTCCACCATCAGAACAAATCTTCAAAGCTATCATCGCAAAGAAAAAAGCAACACACCACTCCCGGGAGGGCTCGAAACTCCAACCTTTCGGTCAACAGCCGATCGCGCTAGCCATTGCGCCACGGAGACAGTCTTGCTCATCTCTTACCACCATCAGATCATATCATCAAGCCTATCAGCTCAAAGAAAAAAAAAGCACCGCACCACCACCGGGTGGGCTCGAACCTCCAACTTTTCGGTTAACAGCCGATCGCGCTGGCCAATTGCGCCACGGAGACAGTCCTGTTCCACTCTCCCCACAATTAGAACATATCTTCAAAGCTATCAGCCCAAAGAAAAAAAAGCGCCGCACCACCACCGGGTGGGCTCGAACCTCCAACCTTTCGGTTAACAGCAGATCGCGCTAGCCAATTGCGCCACGGAGACAATCGTGCTCCGCTCTCACCACCATCAGAACATATCTTCAAAGCTATCAGCGCAAAGAAAAAAAAGCGCCGCACCACCACCGGGTTGGCTCGAACCTCCAACCTTTCGGTTAACAGCCGATCGCGCAAGCCAATTGCGCCACGGAGACAGTCCTGCTCCACTCTCACCACCATCAGAACATATCTTCAAAGCTATCAGCCCAAAAAAAAACCACCGCACCACCACCGGGTGGGCTCGAACCTCCAACCTTTCGGTTAACAGGCAATCGCGCTAGCCAATTGCGCCACGGAGACAGTCCTGCTCCACTCTCACCACCATCAGAACATATCTTCAAAGCTATCAGCACAAAGAAAAAAAAGCGCCGCACCACCACCGGGTGGGCTCGAACCTCCAACCTTTCGGTTAACAGCCGATCGCACTAGCCAATTGCGCCACGGAGACAGTCCTGCTTCACTCTCACCACCATAAGAACATATCTTCAAAGCTATCAGCCCAAAGAAAGAAAAAGCGCCATACCACCACAGGGTGGGCTCGAACCTCCGACCTTTTGGTTAACAGCCGATCGCGCTAGCCAATTGCGCCATGGAGACAGTCCTGCTCCACTCTCACCACCATCAGAACATATCTTCAAAGCTATCAGCCCAAAGAAAAAAAAAGCACCGCACCACCACCGGGTAGGCTCGAACCTCCAACTTTCCGGTTAACAGCCGATCAAGCTAGCCAATTGCGCCACGGAGACAGTCCTGCTCCACTCTCACCACCATCAGAACATATCTTCAAAGCTATCAGCCCACAGAAAAAAAGCGCCGCACAACCACCGGGTAGGCTCGAACCTCCAACTTTTCGGTTAACAGCCGATCGCGCTAGCCAATTGCGCCACGGAAACAGACCTGCTCCACTCTCACCACCATAAGAACATATCATCAAAGCTATCAGCCCGAAGAAAAAAAAGTGCCACACCACCACTGGGTGGGCTCGAACCTCCGACCTTTTGGTTAACAGCCGATCGCGCTAGCCAATTGCGCCACGGAGACAGTCCTGCTCCACTCTCACCACCGTCAGAACATTTCTTCAGAGCTATCAGCCCAAAGAAAAAAAAGCACTGCACCACCACCGGGTGGGCTCGAACCTCCAACCTTACGGTTAACAGCCGATCGCGCTAGCCCATTGAGCCACGGAGACAGTCTTGCTCTACTCTCACCACCATCAGAACATATCTTCAAAGCTATCAGCGCAAAGAAAAAAGCAACACACCACTCCCGGGAGGGCTCGAAACTCCAACCTTTCGGTCAACAGCCGATCGCGCTAGCCCATTGCGCCACGGAGACAGTCTTGCTCCCTTCTCACCACCATCAGAACATAACTTCAAAGCTATCAGCCCAAAGAAAAAAAAGCACCGCACCACCATCGTGTGGGCTCGAACCTCCAACCTTTTGGTTAACAGCCGATCGCGCTAGCCAATTGCGCCACGGAGACAGTCGTGCTTCACTCTCACCACCATCAGAACATATCTTCAAAGCTATCAGCGCAAAGAAAAAAGCAAAACACCACTCGAACCTCCAACTTTTCGCTCGAACATCGAACTTTTCGGTTAACAGCCGATCGCGCTGGCCGATTGCGCCACGGAGAAAGTCCTGCTCCACTCTCACCACCGTCAGACCATTTCTTCAGAGCTATCACCACAAAGAAAAAAAAACGCCGCACCACCACCGGGTGGGCTCGAACCTCCAACCTTTCGGTTAACAGCCGATCGTGCTAGCCAATTGCACCACGGAGACAGTCGTGCTCACTCTCACCACCATCAGAACATATCTTCAAAGCTATCAGCGTAAAGAAAAAAGCAAAACACCACTCCCGGGAGGGCTCGAACCTCCAACTTTTCGGTTAACAGCTGATCGCGCTGGCCAATTGCGCCACGGAGAAAGTCCTGCTCAACTCTCACCACAATTAGAATATATCTTCAAAGCTATCACCCCATAGAAAATAAAGCGCCGCACCACCACTGGGTGGGCTCGAACCTCCGACCATTTGGTTAACAGCCGATCGCGCTAGCCAATTGCGCCACGGAGACAATCCTGCTCTACTCTCACCACCGTAAGAACATATCTTCAAAGCTATCAGCCCGAAGAAAAAAGCAACACACCACTCCCGGGAGGGCTCGAAACTCCAACCTTTCGGTCAACAGCCGATCGCGCTAGCCAATTGCCCCACGGAGACAGTCGTGCTCCACTCTCACCACCGTCAGAACATTTCTTCAGAGCTATCACCCCAAAGAAAAAAAAAGCGCCACACCACCACCGGTTGGGCTAGAACCTCCAACCTTTCGGTTAACAGCCGATCGCGCTAGCCAATTGCGCAACGAAGACAGTCCTGCTCCACTCTCACCACCATCAGAACATATCTTCAAAGCTATTACCGCAAAGAAAAAAGCAACACACCACTCCCGGGAGGGCTCAAAACTCCAACATTTCGGTTAACAGCCGATCGCGCGAGGCCATTGCGCCACGGAGACAGTCTTGCTCCACTCTCTCCACCATCAGAACAAATCTTCAAAGCTATCATCGCAAAGAAAAAAGCAACACACCACTCCCGGGAGGGCTCGAAACTCCAACCTTTCGGTCAACAGCCGATCGCGCTAGCCATTGCGCCACGGAGACAGTCTTGCTCATCTCTTACCACCATCAGATCATATCATCAAGCCTATCAGCTCAAAGAAAAAAAAAGCACCGCACCACCACCGGGTGGGCTCGAACCTCCAACTTTTTGGTTAACAGCCGATCGCGCTGGCCAATTGCGCCACGGAGACAGTCCTGTTCCACTCTCCCCACAATTAGAACATATCTTCAAAGCTATCAGCCCAAAGAAAAAAAAGCGCCGCACCACCACCGGGTGGGCTCGAACCTCCAACCTTTCGGTTAACAGCCGATCGCGCTGGCCAATTGCGCCACGGAGACAGTCCTGCTCCACTCTCACCACCATCAGAACATATCTTCAAAGCTATCAGCACAAAGAAAAAAAAGCGCCGCACCACCACCGGGTGGGCTCGAACCTCCAACCTTTCGGTTAACAGCCGATCGCGCTAGCCAATTGCGCCACGGAGACAGTCCTGCTTCACTCTCACCACCATAAGAACATATCTTCAAAGCTATCAGCCCAAAGAAAAAAAAAGCGCCATACCACCACAGGGTGGGCTCGAACCTCCGACCTTTTGGTTAACAGCCGATCGCGCTAGCCAATTGCGCCATGGAGACAGTCCTGCTCCACTCTCACCACCATCAGAACATATCTTCAAAGCTATCAGCCCAAAGAAAAAAAAGCACCGCACCACCACCGGGTAGGCTCGAACCTCCAACTTTCCGGTTAACAGCCGATCAAGCTAGCCAATTGCGCCACGGAGACAGTCCTGCTCCACTCTCACCACCATCAGAACATATCTTCAAAGCTATCAGCCCACAGAAAAAAAGCGCCGCACAACCACCGGGTAGGCTCGAACCTCCAACTTTTCGGTTAACAGCCGATCGCGCTAGCCAATTGCGCCACGGAGACAGACCTGCTCCACTCTCACCACCATAAGAACATATCATCAAAGCTATCAGCCCGAAGAAAAAAAAGTGCCACACCACCACTGGGTGGGCTCGAACCTCCGACCTTTTGGTTAACAGCCGATCGCGCTAGCCAATTGCGCCACGGAGACAGTCCTGCTCCGCTCTCACCACCGTCAGAACATTTCTTCAGAGCTATCAGCCCAAAGAAAAAAAAGCGCTGCACCACCACCGGGTGGGCTCGAACCTCCAACCTTACGGTTAACAGCCGATCGCGCTAGCCCATTGAGCCACGGAGACAGTCTTGCTCTACTCTCACCACCATCAGAACATATCTTCAAAGCTATCAGCGCAAAGAAAAAAGCAACACACCACTCCCGGGAGGGCTCGAAACTCCAACCTTTCGGTCAACAGCCGATCGCGCTAGCCCATTGCGCCACGGAGACAGTCTTGCTCCCTTCTCACCACCATCAGAACATAACTTCAAAGCTATCAGCCCAAAGAAAAAAAAGCACCGCACCACCATCGTGTGGGCTCGAACCTCCAACCTTTTGGTTAACAGCCGATCGCGCTAGCCAATTGCGCCACGGAGACAGTCGTGCTTCACTCTCACCACCATCAGAACATATCTTCAAAGCTATCAGCGCAAAGAAAAAAGCAAAACACCACTCGAACCTCCAACTTTTCGCTCGAACATCCAACTTTTCGGTTAACAGCCGATCGCGCTGGCCAATTGCGCCACGGAGAAAGTCCTGCTCCACTCTCACCACCGTCAGACCATTTCTTCAGAGCTATAACCACAAAGAAAAAAAAACGCCGCACCACCACCGGGTGGGCTCGAACCTCCAACCTTTCGGTTAACAGCCGATCGTGCTAGCCAATTTCCCCACGGTGACAGTCGTGCTCCACTCTCACCACCATCAGAACATATCTTCAAAGCTATCAGCCCATAGAAAAAAAAAGCGCCGCACCACCACCGGGTGGGCTCGAACCTCCAATCTTTCGGTTAACAGCAGATCGCGCTAGCCAATTGCGCCACGGAGACAATCGTGCTCCGCTCTCACCACCATCAGAACATATCTTCAAAGCTATCAGCGCAAAGAAAAAAAGCGCCGCACCACCACCGGGTGGGCTCGAACCTCCAACCTTTCGGTTAACAGCCGATCGCGCAAGCCAATTTCGCCATGGAGACAGTCCTGCTCCACTCTCACCACCATCAGAACATATCTTCAAAGGTATCAGCCCAAAGAAAAAAAAGCGCCGCACCACCACTGGGTGGGCTCGAACCTCCGACTTTTCGGTTAACAGCCGATCGCGGTAGCCAATTGCGCCACGGAGACAGTCCTGCTCCATTCTCCCCACCATCAGAACATATCTTCAAAGCTATCAGCCCAAAAAAAAAACCACCGCACCACCACCGGGTGGGCTCGAACCTCCAACCTTTCGGTTAACAGGCAATCGCGCTAGCCAATTGCGCCACGGAGACAGTCCTGCTCCACTCTCACCACCATCAGAACATATCTTCAAAGCTATCAGCACAAAGAAAAAAAGCGCCGCACCACCACCGGGTGGGCTCGAACCTCCAACCTTTCGGTTAACAGCCGATCGCGCTAGCCAATTGCGCCATGGAGACAGTCCTGCTCCACTCTCACCACCATCAGAACATATCTTCAAAGCTATCAGCCCAAAGAAAAAAAAGCACCGCACCACCACCGGGTGGGCTCGAACCTCCAACTTTCCGGTTAACAGCCGATCAAGCTAGCCAAATGCGCCACGGAGACAGTCCTGCTCCACTCTCACCACCATCAGAACATATCTTCAAAGCTATCAGCCCACAGAAAAAAAGCGCCGCACAACCACCGGGTAGGCTCGAACCTCCAACTTTTCGGTTAACAGCCGATCGCGCTAGCCAATTGTGCCACGGAGACAGACCTGCTCCACTCTCACCACCATAAGAACATATCATCAAAACTATCAGCCCGAAGAAAAAAAAGTGCCACACCACCACTGGGTGGGCTCGAACCTCCGACCTTTTGGTTAACAGCCGATCGCGCTAGCCAATTGCGCCACGGAGACAGTCCTGCTCCACTCTCACCACCGTCAGAACATTTCTTCAGAGCTATCAGCCCAAAGAAAAAAAAAGCGCTGCACCACCACCGGGTGGGCTCGAACCTCCAACCTTACGGTTAACAGCCGATCGCGCTAGCCCATTGCGCCACGGAGACAGTCTTGCTCCACTCTCACCACCATCAGAACATATCTTCAAAGCTATCAGCGCAAAGAAAAAAGCAACACACCACTCCCGGGAGGGCTCGAAACTCCAACCTTTCGGTCAACAGCCGATCGCGCTAGCCCATTGCGCCACGGAGACAGTCTTGCTCCCTTCTCACCACCATCAGAACATAACTTCAAAGCTATCAGCCCAAAGAAAAAAAAGCACCGCACCACCATCGTGTGGGCTCGAACCTCCAACCTTTTGGTTAACAGCCGATCGCGCTAGCCAATTGCGCCACGGAGACAGTCGTGCTTCACTCGCACCACCATCAGAACATATCTTCAAAGCTATCAGCGCAAAAAAAAAAGCAAAACACCACTCGAACCTCCAAGTTTTCGCTCGAACATCCAACTTTTCGGTTAACAGCCGATCGCGCTGGCCAATTGCGCCACGGAGAAAGTCCTGCTCCACTCTCACCACCGTCAGACCATTTCTTCAGAGCTATCACCCCAAAGAAAAAAAAGCGCCGCACCACCACCGGGTGGGCTCGAACCTCCAACCTTTCGGTTAACAGCCGATCGTGCTAGCCAATTTCCCCACAGTGACAGTCGTGCTCCACTCTCACCACCATCAGAACATATCTTCAAAGCTATCAGCCCATAGAAAAAAAAGCGCCGCACCACCACCGGGTGGGCTCGAACCTCCAACTTTTCGGTTAACAGCCGATTGCGCTAGCCAATTGCGCCACGGGGACCGTCCTGCTCCACTCTCACCACTGTCAGACCATTTCTTCAGAGCTATCACCCCAAAGAAAAAAAAAGCGCCGCACCACCACCGGGTGGGCTCGAACCTCCAACCTTTCGGGTAACAGCCGATCGCGCTAGCCAATTGCCCCACGGAGACAGTCGTGCTCCACTCTCACCACCATCAGAACATATCTTCAAAGCTATCAGCCCAAACAAAAAAAAAGCGCCGCACCACCACCGGGTGGGCTGGAACCTCCAACCTTTCGGTTAACAGCAGATCGCGCTAGCCAATTGTGCCACGGAGACAATCGTGCTCCACTCTCACCACCATCAGAACATATCTTCAAAGCTATCAGCCCACAGAAAAAAAAGCGCCACACAACCACCGGGTAGGCTCGAACCTCCGACTTTTCGGTTAACAGCCGATCGCGCTAGCCAATTGCGCCACGGAGACAGTCCTGCTCCACTCTCACCACCATCAGAACATATCTTCAAAGCTATCAGCCCAAAGAAAAAAAAGCGCGCACCACCACCGGGTGGGCTCGAACCTCCAACTTTCCGGTTAACAGCCGATCACGCTAGCTAATTGCGCCACGGAGACAGTCCTGCTCCACTCTCACCACCATCAGAACATAACTTCAAAGCTATCAGCCCACAGAAAAAAAAGCGCCGCACAACCACCGGGTAGGCACGAACCTCCAACTTTTCGGTTAACAGCCGATCGCGCTAGCCCATTGCGCCACGGAGACAGTCTTGCTCCCTTCTCACCACCATCAGAACATAACTTCGAAGCTATCTGCCCAAAGAAAAAAAGCGCCACACCACCATCGTGTGGGCTCGAACCTCCAACCTTTTGGTTAACACCCGATCGCGCTATCCAATTGCGCCACGGAGACAATCCTGCTCCACTCTCACCACCATAAAAACATATCTTCAAAGCTATCAGCCCGAAGAAAAACGCAACACACCACTCCCGGGAGGGCTCGAAACTCCAACCTTTCGGTCAACAGCCGATCGCGCTAGCCCATTGCGCCACGGAGACAGTCTTGCTCCACTCTCACCAATCAGAACAAATCTTCAAAGCTATCATCGCAAAGAAAAAAGCAACACACCACTCCCGGGAGGGCTCGAAACTCCAACCTTTCGGTCAACAGCCGATCGCGCTAGCCCATTGCGCCACGGAGACAGTCTTGCTCATCTCTTACCACCATCAGATCATATCATCAAGCCTATCAGCTCAAAGAAAAAAAAAAGCACCGCATTACCACCGGGTGGGCTCGAACCTCCAACTTTTCGGTTAACAGCCGATCGCGCTGGCCAATTGCGCCACGGAGACAGTCCTGCTCCACTCTCCCCACAATCAGAACATATCTTCAAAGCTATCAGCCCAAAGAAAAAAAAAGCGCCGCACCACCACCGGGTGGGCTCGAACCTCCAACCTTTCGGTTAACAGCAGATCGCGCTAGCCAATTGCGCCACGGAGACAATCGTGCTCCGCTCTCACCACCATCAGAACATATCTTCAAAGCTATCAGCGCAAAGAAAAAAAAGCGCCGCACCACCACCGGGTGGGCTCGAACCTCCAACCTTTCGGTTAACAGCCGATCGCGCAAGCCAATTTCGCCATGGAGACAGTCCTGCTCCACTCTCACCACCATCAGAACATATCTTCAAAGGTATCAGCCCAAAGAAAAAAAAGCGCCGCACCACCACTGGGTGGGCTCGAACCTCCGACTTTTCGGTTAACAGCCGATCGCGGTAGCCAATTGCGCCACGGAGACAGTCCTGCTCCACTCTCACCACCATCAGAACATATCTTCAAAGCTATCAGCCCGAAAAAAAAACCACCGCACCACCACCGGGTGGGCTCGAAACTCCAACTTTTCGGTTAACAGCCGCTCGCGCTAGCCAATTGCGCCACAGAGACAGACCTGCTCCACTCTCACCACCATAAGAACATATCATCAAAGCTATCAGCCCGAAGAAAACAAAGTGCCACACCACCACTGGGTGGGCTCGAACCTCCGACCTTTTGGTTAACAGCCGATCGCGCTAGCCAATTGCGCCACGGAGACAGTCCTGCTCCACTCTCACCACCGTCAGAACATTTCTTCAGAGCTATCAGCCCAAAGAAAAAAAAGCGCTGCACCACCACCGGGTGGGCTCGAACCTCCAACCTTACGGTTAACAGCCGATCGCGCTAGCCCATTGCGCCACGGAGACAGTCTTGCTCCACTCTCACCACCATCAGAACATATCTTCAAAGCTATCAGCGCAAAGAAAAAAGCAACACACCACTCCCGGGAGGGCTCGAAACTCCAACCTTTCGGTCAACAGCCGATCGCGCTAGCCCATTGCGCCACGGAGACAGTCTTGCTACCTCCTCACCACCATCAGAACATAACTTCAAAGCTATCAGCCCAAAGAAAAAAAAGCACCGCACCACCATCATGTGGGCTCGAACCTCCAACCTTTTGGTTAACAGCCGATCGCGCTAGCCAATTGCGACACGGAGACAGTCGTGCTTCACTCTCACCACCATCAGAACATATCTTCAAAGCTATCAGCGCAAAGAAAAAAGCAAAACACCACTCGAACCTCCAACTTTTCGCTCGAACATCCAACTTTTTGGTTAACAGCCGATCGCGCTGGCCAATTGGGCCACGGAGAAAGTCCTGCTCCACTCTCACCACCGTCAGACCATTTTTTCAGAGCTATCACCCCAAAGAAAAAAAAGCGCCGCACCACCACCGGGTGGGCTCGAACCTCCAACCTTTCGGTTAACAGCCGATCGTGCTAGCCAATTTCCCCACGGTGACAGTCGTGCTCCACTCTCACCACCATCAGAACATATCTTCAAAGCTATCAGCCCATAGAAAAAAAAGCGCCGCACCACCACCGGGTGGGCTCGAACCTCCAACTTTTCGGTTAACAGCCGATTGCGCTAGCCAATTGCGCCACGGGGACCGTCCTGCTCCACTCTCACCACCGTCAGACCATTTCGTCAGAGCTATCACCCCAAAGAAAAAAAAAGCGCGGCACCACCACCGGGTGGGCTCGAACCTCCAACCTTTTGGGTAACAGCCGATCGCGCTAGCCAATTGCCCCACGGAGACAGTCGTGCTCCACTCTCACCACCGTCAGAACATTTCTTCAGAGCTATCACCCCAAAGAAAAAAAAGCGCCGCACCACCACCGGTTGGGCTAGAACCTCCAACTTTTCGGTTAACAGCCGATCGCGCTAGCCAATTGCGCCACGGAGACAGTCCTGCTCCACTCTCATCACCATAGGAACATATCTTCAAAGCTATCAGCCCAAAGAAAAAAAAGCGCCGCACCACCACTGGGTGGGCTCGAACCTCCGACCTTTTGGTTAACAGCCGATCGCGCTAGCCAATTGCGCCACGGAGACAATCCTGCTCCACTCTCACCACCATCAGAACATATCTTCAAAGCTATCAGCCCAAAGAAAAAAAAGCGCGCACCACCACCGGGTGGGCTCGAACCTCCAACTTTCCGGTTAACAGCCGATCACGCCAGCTAATTGCGCCACGGAGACAGTCCTGCTCCACTCTCACCACCATCAGAACATATCTTCAAAGCTATCAGCCCACAGAAATAAAAGCGCCGCACAACCACCAGGTAGGCTCGAGCCTCCGACTTTTCGGTTAACAGCCGATCGCGCTAGCCAATTGCGCCACGGAGACAGTCCTGCTCCACTCTCACCACCATAAGAACATATCTTCAAAGCTATTAGCCCAAAGAAAAAAAAGCGCCGCACCACCACTGGGTGGGCTCGAACCTCCGACCTTTTGGTTAACAGCCGATCGCGCTGGCCAATTGCGCCACGGAGAAAGTCCTGCTCTACTCTCACCACAATTAGAATATATCTTCAAAGCTATCACCCCATAGAAAAAAAAGCGCCGCACCACCACTGGGTGGGCTCGAACCTCCGACCTTTTGGTTAACAGCCGATCGCGCTAGCCAATTGCGCCACGAAGACAATCCTGCTCCACTCTCACCACCATAAGAACATATCTTCAAAGCTATCAGCCCGAAGAAAAAAGCAACACACCCCTCCCGGGAGGGCTCGAAACTCCAACCTTTCGGTCAACAGGCGATCGCGCTAGCCAATCGCCCCACGGAGACAGTCATGCTCGACTCTCACCACCGTCAGAACATTTCTTCAGAGCTATCACCCCAAAGAAAAAAAAAGCGCCGCATCACCACCGGTTGGGCTAGAACCTCCAACCTTTCGGTTAACAGCCGATCGCGCTAGCCAATTGCGCAACGAAGACAGTCCTGCTCCACTCTCACCACCATCAGAACATATCTTCAAAGCTATTACCGCAAAGAAAAAAGCAACACACCACTCCCGGGAGGGCTCAAAACTCCAACCTTTCGGTTAACAGCCGATCGCGCGAGCCCATTGCGCCACGGAGACAGTCTTGCTCCACTCTCACCACCATCAGAACATATCTTCAAAGCTATCATCGCAAAGAGAAAAGCAACACACCACTCCCGGGAGGGCTCGAAACTCCAACTTTTCGGTCAACAGCCGATCGCGCTAGCCCATTGCGCCACGGAGACAGTCTTGCTCATCTCTCACCACCATCAGATCATATCATCAAGGCTCTCAGCTCAAAGAAAAAAAAAGCACCGCACCACCACCGGGTGGGCTCGAACCTCCAACTTTTCGGTTAACAGCCGATCGCGCTGGCCAATTGCGCCACGGAGACAGTCCTGCTCCACTCTCACCACCATCAGAACATATCTTCAAAGGTATCAGCCCAAAGAAAAAAAAGCGCCGCACCACCACTGGGTGGGCTCGAACCTCCGACTTTTCGGTTAACAGCCGATCGCGGTAGCCAATTGCGCCACGGAGACAGTCCTGCTCCACTCTCACCACCATCAGAACATATCTTCAAAGCTATCAGCCCAAAGAAAAAAACCACCGCACCACCATTGGGTGGGCTCGAACCTCCAACCTTTCGGTTAACAGGCAATCGCGCTAGCCAATTGCGCCACGGAGCCAGTCCTGCTCCACTCTCACCACCATCAGAACATATCTTCAAAGGTATCAGCCCAAAGAAAAAAAAGCGCCGCACCACCACTGGGTGGGCTCGAACCTCCGACTTTTCGGTTAACAGCCGATCGCGGTAGCCAATTGCGCCACGGAGACAGTCCTGCTCCACTCTCACCACCATCAGAACATATCTTCAAAGCTATCAGCCCAAAGAAAAAAACCACCGCACCACCATTGGGTGGGCTCGAACCTCCAACCTTTCGGTTAACAGGCAATCGCGCTAGCCAATTGCGCCACGGAGCCAGTCCTGCTCCACTCTCACCACCATCAGAACATATCTTCAAAGCTATCAGCACAAAGAAAAAAAGCGCCGCACCACCACCGGGTGGGCTCGAACCTCCAACCTTTCGGTTAACAGCCGATCGCGCTAGCCAATTGCGCCACGGAGACAGTCCTGCTTCACTCTCACCACAGTAAGAACATATCTTCAAAGCTATCAGCCCAAAGAAAAAAAAGCGCCATACCACCACAGGGTGGGCTCGAACCTCCGACCTTTTGGTTAACAGCCGATCGCGCTAGCCAATTGCGCCATGGAGACAGTCCTGCTCCACTCTCACCACCATCAGAACATATCTTCAAAGCTATCAGCCCAAAGAAAAAAAGCGCCGCACAACCACCGGGTAGGCTCGAACCTCCAACTTTTCGGTTAACAGCCGATCGCGCTAGCCAATTGCGCCACAGAGACAGACCTGCTCCACTCTCACCACCATAAGAACATATCATCAAAGCTATCAGCCCGAAGAAAAAAAAGTGCCACACCACCACTGGGTGGGCTCGAAACTCCAACCTTTCGGTCAACAGCCGATCGCGCTAGCCCATTGCGCCACGGAGACAGTCTTGCTCCCTTCTCACCACCATCAGAACATAACTTCAAAGCTATCAGCCCAAAAAAAAAAGCACCGCACCACCATCGTGTGGGCTCGAACCTCCAACCTTTTGGTTCACAGCCGATCGCGCTAGCCAATTGCGCCACGGAGACAGTCGTGCTTCACTCGCACCACCATCAGAACATATCTTCAAAGCTATCAGCGCAAAGAAAAAAGCAAAACACCACTCGAACCTCCAACTTTTCGCTCGAACCTCCAACTTTTCGGTTAACAGCCGATCGCGCTGGCCAATTGCGCCACGCAGAAAGTCCTGCTCCACTCTCACCACCGTCAGACCATTTCTTCAGAGCTATCACCCCAAAGAAAAAAAAGCGCCGCACCACCACCGGGTGGGCTCGAACCTCCAACCTTTCGGTTAACAGCCGATCGTGCTAGCCAATTTCCCCACGGTGACAGTCGTGCTCCACTCTCACCACCATCAGAACATATCTTCAAAGCTATCAGCCCATAGAAAAAAAAGCGCCGCACCACCACCGGGTGGGCTCGAAACTCCAACTTTTCGGTTAACAGCCGATTCCGCTAGCCAATTGCGCCACGGGGACCGTCCTGCTCCACTCTCACCACCGTCAGACCATTTCTTCAGAGCTATCACCCAAAAAAAGCGCCGCACCACCACCGGGTGGGCTCGAACCTCCAACCTTTCGGGTAACAGCCGATCGCGCTAGCCAATTGCCCCACGGAGACAGTCGTGCTCCACTCTCACCACCGTCAGAACATTTCTTCAGAGCTATCACCCCAAAGAAAAAAAAGCGCCGCACCACCACCGGTTGGGCTAGAACCTCCAACTTTTCGGTTAACAGCCGATCGCGCTAGCCAATTGCGCCACGAAGACAGTCCTGCTCCACTCTCACCACCATCAGAACATATCTTCGAAGCTATTACCGCAAAGAAAATAGCAACACACCACTCCCGGGAGGGCTCAAAACTCCAACCTTTCGGTTAACAGCCGATCGCGCTAGCCCATTGCGCCACGGAGACAGTCTTGCTCCACTCTCACCACCATCAGAACATATCTTCAAAGCTATCAGCCCAAAGAAAAAAAAAGCGCCGCACCACCACCGGGTGGGCTGGAACCTCCAACCTTTCGGTTAACAGCAGATCACGCTAGCCAATTGCGCCACGGAGACAATCGTGCTCCACTCTCACCACCATAAGAACATATCATCAAAGCTATCAGCCCGAAGAAAAAAAAGTGCCACACCACCACTGGGTGGGCTCGAACCTCCGACCTTTTGGTTAACAACACTGATCGCGCTCACCAATTGCGCCTTGGAGACAGTCCTGCTCCACTCTCACCACCATCAGCACATATCTTCAAAGCTATCAGCCCACAGAAAAAAAAGCGCCGCACAACCACCGGGTAGGCTCGAACCTCCAACTTTTCGGTTAACAGCCGATCGCGCTAGCCAATTGCGCCACAGAGACAGACCTGCTTCACTCTCACCACCATAAGAACATATCATCAAAGCTATCAGCCCGAAGAAAAAAAAGTGCCACACCACCACTGGGTGGGCTCGAACCTCCGACCTTTTGGTTAACAGCCGATCGCGCTAGCCAATTGCGCCACGGAGACAGTCCTGCTCCACTCTCACCACCGTCAGAACATTTCTTCAGAGCTATCAGCCCAAAGAAAAAAAAGCGCTGCACCACCACCGGGTGGGCTCGAACCTTTAACCTTACGGTTAACAGCCGATCGCGCTAGCCCATTGCGCCACGGAGACAGTCTTGCTCCACTCTCACCACCATCAGAACATATCTTCAAAGCTATCAGCGCAAAGAAAAAAGCAACACACCACTCCCGGGAGGGCTCGAAACTCCAACCTTTCGGTCAACAGCCGATCGCGCTAGCCCATTGCGCCACGGAGACAGTCTTGCTCCCTTCTCACCACCATCAGAACATAACTTCAAAGCTATCAGCCCAAAAAAAAAGCACCGCACCACCATCGTGTGGGCTCGAACCTCCAACCTTTTGGTTCACAGCCGATCGCGTTAGCCAATTGCGCCACGGAGACAGTCGTGCTTCACTCTCACCACCATCAGAACATATCTTCAAAGCTATCAGCGCAAAGAAAAAAGCAAAACACCACTCGAACCTCCAACTTTTCGCTCGAACCTCCAACTTTTCGGTTAACAGCCGATCGCGCTGGCCAATTGCGCCACGCAGAAAGTCCTGCTCCACTCTCACCACCGTCAGACCATTTCTTCAGAGCTATCACCCCAAAGAAAAAAAAGCGCCGCACCACCACCGGGTGGGCTCGAACCTCCAACCTTTCGGTTAACAGCCGATCGTGCTAGCCAATTTCCCCACGGTGACAGTCGTGCTCCACTCTCACCACCATCAGAACATATCTTCAAAGCTATCAGCCCAAAAAAAAAGCACCGCACCACCATCGTGTGGGCTCGAACCTCCAACCTTTTGGTTCACAGCCGATCGCGCTAGCCAATTGCGCCACGGAGACAGTCGTGCTTCACTCTCACCACCATCAGAACATATCTTCAAAGCTATCAGCGCAAAGAAAAAAGCAAAACACCACTCGAACCTCCAACTTTTCGCTCGAACCTCCAACTTTTCGGTTAACAGCCGATCGCGCTGGCCAATTGCGCCACGCAGAAAGTCCTGCTCCACTCTCACCACCGTCAGACCATTTCTTCAGAGCTATCACCCCAAAGAAAAAAAAGCGCTGCACCACCACCGGGTGGGCTCGAACCTCCAACCTTTCGGTTAACAGCCGATCGTGCTAGCCAATTTCCCCACGGTGACAGTCGTGCTCCACTCTCACCACCATCAGAACATATCTTCAAAGCTATCAGCCCATAGAAAAAAAAAGCGCCGCACCACCACCGGGTGGGCTCGAAACTCCAACTTTTCGGTTAACAGCCGATTCCGCTAGCCAATTGCGCCACGGGGACCGTCCTGCTCCACTCTCACCACCGTCAGACCATTTCTTCAGAGCTATCACCCAAAAAAAAAGCGCCGCACCACCACCGGGTGGGCTCGAACCTCCAACCTTTCGGGTAACAGCCGATCGCGCTAGCCAATTGCCCCACGGAGACAGTCGTGCTCCACTCTCACCACCGTCAGAACATTTCTTCAGAGCTATCACCCCAAAGAAAAAAAAGCGCCGCACCACCACCGGTTGGGCTAGAACCTCCAACTTTTCGGTTAACAGCCGATCGCGCTAGCCAATTGCGCCACGAAGACAGTCCTGCTCCACTCTCACCACCATCAGAACATATCTTCGAAGCTATTACCGCAAAGAAAATAGCAACACACCACTCCCGGGAGGGCTCAAAACTCCAACCTTTCGGTTAACAGCCGATCGCGCTAGCCCATTGCGCCACGGAGACAGTCTTGCTCCACTCTCACCACCATCAGAACATATCTTCAAAGCTATCAGCCCAAAGAAAAAAAAAGCGCCGCACCACCACCGGGTGGGCTGGAACCTCCAACCTTTCGGTTAACAGCAGATCACGCTAGCCAATTGCGCCACGGAGACAATCGTGCTCCACTCTCACCACCATCAGAACATATCTTCAAAGCTATCAGCGCAAAGAAAAAAAAGCGCCGCACCTCCACTGGGTGGGCTCGAACCTCCGACCTTTTGGTTAACACTGATCGCGCTCACCAATTGCGCCTTGGAGACAGTCCTGCTCCACTCTCACCACCATCAGCACATATCTTCAAAGCTATCAGCCCACAGAAAAAAAAGCGCCGCACAACCACCGGGTAGGCTCGAACCTCCAACTTTTCGGTTAACAGCCGATCGCGCTAGCCAATTGCGCCACAGAGACAGACCTGCTCCCCTCTCACCACCATAAGAACATATCATCAAAGCTATCAGCCCGAAGAAAAAAAAGTGCCACACCACCACTGGGTGGGCTCGAACCTCCGACCTTTTGGTTAACAGCCGATCGCGCTAGCCAATTGCGCCACGGAGACAGTCCTGCTCCACTCTCACCACCGTCAGAACATTTCTTCAGAGCTATCAGCCCAAAGAAAAAAAAGCGCTGCACCACCACCGGGTGGGCTCGAACCTTTAACCTTACGGTTAACAGCCGATCGCGCTAGCCCATTGCGCCACGGAGACAGTCTTGCTCCACTCTCACCACCATCAGAACATATCTTCAAAGCTATCAGCGCAAAGAAAAAAGCAACACACCACTCCCGGGAGGGCTCGAAACTCCAACCTTTCGGTCAACAGCCGATCGCGCTAGCCCATTGCGCCACGGAGAAGTGTTGCTCCCTTCTCACCACCATCAGAACATAACTTCAAAGCTATCAGCCCAAAGAAGAAAAAGCACCGCACCACCATCGTGTGGGCTCGAACCTCCAACTTTCCGGTTAACAGCCGATCACGCCAGCTAATTGCGCCACGGAGACAGTCCTGCTCCACTCTCACCACCATCAGAACATATCTTCAAAGCTATCAGTCCACAGAAAAAAAAAGCGCCGCACAACCACCAGGTAGGCTCGAGCCTCCGACTTTTCGGTTAACAGCCGATCGCGCTAGCCAATTGCGCCACGGAGACAGTCCTGCTCCACTCTCACCACCATAAGAACATATCTTCAAAGCTATTAGCCCAAAGAAAAAAAAAAGCGCCGCACCACCACTGGGTGGGCTCGAACCTCCGACCTTTTCGTTAACAGCCGATCGCGCTAGCCAATTGCGCCACGGAGACAATCCTGCTCCACTCTCACCACCATAAGAACATATCTTCAAAGCTATCAGCTCAAGAAAAAAGCAACACACCACTCCCGGGAGGGCTCGAAACTCCAACCTTTCGGTCAACAGCCGATCGCGCTAGCCCATTGCGCCACGGAGACAGTCTTGCTCCCTTCCCACCACCATCAGAACATAACTTCAAAGCTATCAGCCCAAAGAAAAAAAAGCACCGCACCACCACCGGGTGGGCTCGAACCTCCAACCTTTCGGTTAACAGCCAATCGCGCTAGCCAATTGCACCACGGAGACAGTCGTGCTCCACTCTCACCACCATCAGAACATATCTTCAAAGCTATCAGCGCAAAGAAAAAAGCAAAACACCACTCCCGAGAGGGCTCGAACCTCCAACTTTTCGGTTAACAGCCGATCGCGCTGGCCAATTGCGCCACGGAGAAAGTCCTGCTCTACTCTCACCACAATTAGAATATATCTTCAAAGCTATCACCCCATAGAAAAAAAAGCGCCGCACCACCACTGGGTGGGCTCGAACCTCCGACCTTTTGGTTAACAGCCGATCGCGCTAGCCAATTGCGCCACGAAGACAATCCTGCTCCACTCTCACCACCATAAGAACATATCTTCAAAGCTATCAGCCCGAAGAAAAAAGCAACACACCCCTCCCGGGAGGGCTCGAAACTCCAACCTTTCGGTCAACAGCCGATCGCGCTAGCCAATCGCCCCACGGAGACAGTCATGCTCGACTCTCACCACCGTCAGAACATTTCTTCAGAGCTATCACCCCAAAGAAAAAAAAAGCGCCGCATCACCACCGGTTGGGCTAGAACCTCCAACCTTTCGGTTAACAGCCGATCGCGCTAGCCAATTGCGCAACGAAGACAGTCCTGCTCCACTCTCACCACCATCAGAACATATCTTCAAAGCTATTACCGCAAAGAAAAAAGCAACACACCACTCCCGGGAGGGCTCAAAACTCCAACCTTTCGGTTAACAGCCGATCGCGCGAGCCCATTGCGCCACGGAGACAGTCTTGCTCCACTCTCACCACCATCAGAACATATCTTCAAAGCTATCATCGCAAAGAAAAAAGCAACACACCACTCCCGGGAGGGCTCGAAACTCCAACCTTTCGGTCAACAGCCGATCGCGCTAGCCCATTGCGCCACGGAGACAGTCTTGCTCATCTCTCACCACCATCAGATCATATCATCAAGGCTCTCAGCTCAAAGAAAAAAAAAGCACCGCACCACCACCGGTGGGCTCGAACCTCCAACTTTTCGGTTAACAGCCGATCGCGCTGGCCAATTGCGCCACGGAGACAGTCCTGCTCCACTCTCACCACCATCAGAACATATCTTCAAAGGTATCAGCCCAAAGAAAAAAAAGCGCCGCACCACCACTGGGTGGGCTCGAACCTCCGACTTTT
This sequence comes from Rhipicephalus microplus, assembly GCF_043290135.1. Taxonomy (NCBI): domain Eukaryota; kingdom Metazoa; phylum Arthropoda; class Arachnida; order Ixodida; family Ixodidae; genus Rhipicephalus; species Rhipicephalus microplus. Next base: position 4,444,728 of record NW_027464602.1, read on the forward strand.
CGGTTAACAGCCGATCGCGGTAGCCAATTGCGCCACGGAGACAGTCCTGCTCCACTCTCACCACCATCAGAACATATCTTCAAAGCTATCAGCCCAAAGAAAAAAACCACCGCACCACCATTGGGTGGGCTCGAACCTCCAACCTTTCGGTTAACAGGCAATCGCGCTAGCCAATTGCGCCACGGAGCCAGTCCTGCTCCACTCTCACCACCATCAGAACATATCTTCAAAGGTATCAGCCCAAAGAAAAAAAAGCGCCGCAGCACCACTGGGTGGGCTCGAACCTCCGACTTTTCGGTTAACAGCCGATCGCGGTAGCCAATTGCGCCACGGAGACAGTCCTGCTCCACTCTCACCACCATCAGAACATATCTTCAAAGCTATCAGCCCAAAGAAAAAAAAGCACCGCACCACCACCGGGTGGGCTCGAACCTCCAACTTTCCGGTTAACAGCCGATCAAGCTAGCCAATTGCGCCACGGAGACAGTCCTGCTCCACTCTCACCACCATGAGAACATATCTTCAAAGCTATCAGCCCACAGAAAAAAAGCGCCGCACAACCACCGGGTAGGCTCGAACCTCCAACTTTTCGGTTAACAGCCGATCGCGCTAGCCAATTGCGCCACAGAGACAGACCTGCTCCACTCTCACCACCATAAGAACATATCATCAAAGCTATCAGCCCGAAGAAAAAAAAGTGTCACACCACCACTGGGTGGGCTCGAACCTCCGACCTTTTGGTTAACAGCCGATCGCGCTAGCCAATTGCGCCACGGAGACAGTCCTGCTCCACTCTCACCACCGTCAGAACATTTCTTCAGAGCTATCAGCCCAAAGAAAAAAAAGCGCTGCACCACCACCGGGTGGGCTCGAACCTCCAACCTTACGGTTAACAGCCGATCGCGCTAGCCCATTGCGCCACGGAGACAGTCTTGCTCCACTCTCACCACCATCAGAACATATCTTCAAAGCTATCAGCGCAAAGAAAAAAGCAACACACCACTCCCGGGAGGGCTCGAAACTCCAACCTTTCGGTCAACAGCCGATCGCGCTAGCCCATTGCGCCACGGAGACAGTCTTGCTCCCTTCTCACCACCATCAGAACATAACTTCAAAGCTATCAGCCCAAAAAAAAGCACCGCACCACCATCGTGTGGGCTCGAACCTCCAACCTTTTGGTTAACAGCCGATCGCGCTAGCCAATTGCGCCACGGAGACAGTCGTGCTTCACTCTCACCACCATCAGAACATATCTTCAAAGCTATCAGCGCGAAGAAAAAAGCAAAACACCACTCGAACCTCCAACTTTTCGCTCGAACCTCCAACTTTTCGGTTAACAGCCGATCGCGCTGGCCAATTGCGCCACGCAGAAAGTCCTGCTCCACTCTCACCACCGTCAGACCATTTCTTCAGAGCTATCACCCCAAAGAAAAAAAAGCGCCGCACCACCACCGGGTGGGCTCGAACCTCCAACCTTTCGGTTAACAGCCGATCGTGCTAGCCGATTTCCCCACGGTGACAGTCGTGCTCCACTCTCACCACCATCAGAACATATCTTCAAAGCTATCAGCCCATAGAAAAAAAAAGCGCCGCACCACCACCGGGTGGGCTCGAAACTCCAACTTTTCGGTTAACAGCCGATTCCGCTAGCCAATTGCGCCACGGGGACCGTCCTGCTCCACTCTCACCACCGTCAGACCATTTCTTCAGAGCTATCACCCAAAAAAAAGCGCCGCACCACCACCGGGTGGGCTCGAACCTCCAACCTTTCGGGTAACAGCCGATCGCGCTAGCCAATTGCCCCACGAAGACAGTCCTGCTCCACTCTCACCACCGTCAGAACATTTCTTCAGAGCTATCACCCCAAAGAAAAAAAAGCGCCGCACCACCACCGGTTGGGCTAGAACCTCCAACTTTTCGGTTAACAGCCGATCGCGCTAGCCAATTGCGCCACGAAGACAGTCCTGCTCCACTCTCACCACCATCAGAACATATCTTCGAAGCTATTACCGCAAAGAAAATAGCAACACACCACTCCCGGGAGGGCTCAAAACTCCAACCTTTCGGTTAACAGCCGATCGCGCTAGCCCATTGCGCCACGGAGACAGTCTTGCTCCACTCTCACCACCATCAGAACATATCTTCAAAGCTATCAGCCCAAAGAAAAAAAAAGCGCCGCACCACCACCGGGTGGGCTGGAACCTCCAACCTTTCGGTTAACAGCAGATCACGCTAGCCAATTGCGCCACGGAGACAATCGTGCTCCACTCTCACCACCATCAGAACATATCTTCAAAGCTATCAGCGCAAAGAAAAAAAAGCGCCGCACCTCCACTGGGTGGGCTCGAACCTCCGACCTTTTGGTTAACACTGATCGCGCTCACCAATTGCGCCTTGGAGACAGTCCTGCTCCACTCTCACCACCATCAGCACATATCTTCAAAGCTATCAGCCCACAGAAAAAAAAGCGCCGCACAACCACCGGGTAGGCTCGAACCTCCAACTTTTCGGTTAACAGCCGATCGCGCTAGCCAATTGCGCCACAGAGACAGACCTGCTTCACTCTCACCACCATAAGAACATATCATCAAAGCTATCAGCCCGAAGAAAAAAAAGTGCCACACCACCACTGGGTGGGCTCGAACCTCCGACCTTTTGGTTAACAGCCGATCGCGCTAGCCAATTGCGCCACGGAGACAGTCCTGCTCCACTCTCACCACCGTCAGAACATTTCTTCAGAGCTATCAGCCCAAAGAAAAAAAAGCGCTGCACCACCACCGGGTGGGCTCGAACCTTTAACCTTACGGTTAACAGCCGATCGCGCTAGCCCATTGCGCCACGGAGACAGTCTTGCTCCACTCTCACCACCATCAGAACATATCTTCAAAGCTATCAGCGTAAAGAAAAAAGCAACACACCACTCCCGGGAGGGCTCGAAACTCCAACCTTTCGGTCAACAGCCGATCGCGCTAGCCCATTGCGCCACGGAGAAGTCTTGCTCCCTTCTCACCACCATCAGAACATAACTTCAAAGCTATCAGCCCAAAGAAAAAAAAGCACCGCACCACCATCGTGTGGGCTCGAACCTCCAACCTTTTGGTTCACAGCCGATCGCGCTAGCCAATTGCGCCACGGAGACAGTCGTGCTTCACTCTCACCACCATCAGAACATATCTTCAAAGCTATCAGCGCAAAGAAAAAAGCAAAACACCACTCGAACCTCCAACTTTTCGCTCGAACCTCCAACTTTTCGGTTAACAGCCGATCGCGCTGGCCAATTGCGCCACGGAGAAAGTCCTGCTCCACTCTCACCACCGTCAGACCATTTCTTCAGAGCTATCACCCCAAAGAAAAAAAAGCGCCGCACCACCACCGGGTGGGCTCGAACCTCCAACCTTTCGGTTAACAGCCGATCGTGCTAGCCAATTTCCCCACGGTGACAGTCGTGCTCCACTCTCACCACCATCAGAACATATCTTCAAAGCTATCAGCCCATAGAAAAAAAAAGCGCCGCACCACCACCGGGTGGGCTCGAAACTCCAACTTTTCGGTTAACAGCCGATTCCGCTAGCCAATTGCGCCACGGGGACCGTCCTGCTCCACTCTCACCACCGTCAGACCATTTCTTCAGAGCTATCACCCCAAAGAAAAAAAAAGCGCCGCACCACCACCGGGTGGGCTCGAACCTCCAACCTTTCGGGTAACAGCCGATCGCGCTAGCCAATTGCCCCACGGAGACAGTCGTGCTCCACTCTCACCACCGTCAGAACATTTCTTCAGAGCTATCACCCCAAAGAAAAAAAAGCGCCGCACCACCACCGGTTGGGCTAGAACCTCCAACTTTTCGGTTAACAGCCGATCGCGCTAGCCAATTGCGCCACGAAGACAGTCCTGCTCCACTCTCACCACCATCAGAACATATCTTCAAAGCTATTACCGCAAAGAAAATAGCAACACACCACTCCCGGGAGGGCTCAAAACTCCAACCTTTCGGTTAACAGCCGATCGCGCTAGCCCATTGCGCCACGGAGACAGTCTTGCTCCACTCTCACCACCATCAGAACATATCTTCAAAGCTATCAGCCCAAAGAAAAAAAAAGCGCCGCACCACCACCGGGTGGGCTGGAACCTCCAACCTTTCGGTTAACAGCAGATCGCGCTAGCCAATTGCGCCACGGAGACAATCGTGCTCCACTCTCACCACCATCAGAACATATCTTCAAAGCTATCAGCGCAAAGAAAAAAAAGCGCCGCACCTCCACTGGGTGGGCTCGAACCTCCGACCTTTTGGTTAACACTGATCGCGCTCACCAATTGCGCCTTGGAGACAGTCCTGCTCCACTCTCACCACCATCAGAACATATCTTCAAAGCTATCAGCCCACAGAAAAAAAAGCGCCACACAACCACCGGGTAGGCTCGAACCAGTGGGCCAGGCAGCAGCAAACCGGACGGAATGCTCAGCAACCCTTTCTGCTTTTTAATACAGGTTGCAGCTGTCTTTCTCGGAGGACAGCACTCACCTATCGACCATGCTTCAGCTACTGTGACAAGCAAAGAATGGACATGCGCCCAGGTACCAGATCGCGCGACACGTGCGGATGGCTGCATCGACGATGTGGCGTCACTCCCCTTTGTCACGCCGCCTGCCTGGCACCGAAGTTCAACGACGTCATGTCACGTGGACGCTCAAGCTCTTATAAAAAGCCTCACACCGCCGTTATTCACCAGTGGGCCAGGCAGCAGCAAACCGGACGGAATGCTCAGCAACCCTTTCTGCTTTTTAATACAGGTTGCAGCTGTCTTTCTCGGAGGACAGCACTCACCTATCGACCATGCTTCAGCTACTGTGACAAGCAAAGAATGGACATGCGCCCAGGTACCAGATCGCGCGACACGTGCGGATGGCTGCATCGACGATGTGGCGTCACTCCCCTTTGTCACGCCGCCTGCCTGGCACCGAAGTTCAACGACGTCATGTCACGTGGACGCTCAAGCTCTTATAAAAAGCCTCACACCGCCGTTATTCACCAGTGGGCCAGGCAGCAGCAAACCGGACGGAATGCTCAGCAACCCTTTCTGCTTTTTAATACAGGTTGGTGATTGCTCATTAGCTTACTCGTACCGTAGTGATGACCGGTTCTTATTGCTGCTGCCCTGCCCACGTTTTGCTAAACATATTTTTATGCGCTTTTCTTCTGTTATCGTAAACTTGTTGGTATGTGGTGACATCGAGTCGAATCCCGGTCCGTCTGATAAAGATCTGCTGGCGCAGCTATTAGCCGGCCAAAATAAAATTAGTGCTACCGTAGAAAATATCCAAGCCAACCAAAAGAAATTTGAGAGTAAGATCACTACCTTAGCTGAAAAGATTAACGGGATAGAACAGCAGCTTTCCAGCCTCAATAAATTAACAACTCAAGTAAACGACATGGAGAAGGTTATTTCACATCAGAGTGCTGCATTAGCCTCACTCATTGAAAAAGTAGATGACCTAGAGAACAGAAGTCGCAGAAATAACTTAATAATATATGGCTTGGATGAGACGTCGGTAGAATCTAGTGAGGAGCTAGAAAAGAAAGTTGTAGAAGGTATTTTCTTGGAAAAACTGCAAGTACCGACTCCCGCTATAGAAAGAATTCATAGGCTTGGCTTCAAGGGTGCAAAAACTCGCCCCGTAATCCTTAAATTCTTGAATTATCGTGAAAAGGAAAGCATTCTCAGAAAATCCTATAAATTAAAAGGCACATCCCTCTCTCTTTCTCAGGATTTCTCCAAGCGAGTGCGAGAGATACGAAAAAATCTTTGGAACAGTGCAACAGAAGATAGAGCAAGGGGTGGTAAAGTCAAACTCGTTCATGACAAACTTTGTGTCGATGGTACTTTTTACACGTGGAATGACGAGAGAAATGAACGCTGTCAACTAAATAAAGCACCTCGTAAATGACCAGTAATGCGCCCCTGCCCACATATGCGAATTTTAAACATGAACTGCCGAAGTATATTAAACAAAAGTACTGAGCTGGAAGGTATCATACTTGCCCATGATCCTAGTATCCTTCTATTAACCGAAACTTGGCTAAATGATTCGATCTTCGATAGCGAATTTGTACCAGCTGATTTCAATGTGTTCAGGAAAGATCGCGGGGCAAGAGGAGGAGGAGTTTGCATTCTCTTCAAAAATTCCTTGAACATTATTAGAATGCCTGATGTACCTAACGTTGAAGCTCTCTTCTGCAAAACTTATCACGGAAATGTTAAATACGTTATTGGCGTTGTTTACAGGCCACCCTCCTTGGAACCCATCGATCTCATTGAATTACAAAATTACATGACCATTCACGTAAGGCAAGAAGATAGAGTCATTTTGGCTGGTGACTTTAACGCACCAAACATTGATTGGAGCTTGCTGACTACCAGGAAGCAAAACGACAAAGTAGGGGAAGCAATTATAGACTTCGTATTTGCATTCGATTTATTACAAATTGTTGATGACTTCACTAGGATACAAGGCCAAACTAGATCTATACTTGACTTGTTTTTCATTCGTGGCTTTCCTGCACCTTGTGTTACATGTGAAATTCATCCTGGCATTTCTGATCACGAAATGGTATTACTAACACTCTCCGGTGTATCAATGAACGAACATAGATCAATTTGTAACTTTCCAAACTTTTCCAGGGCAGATGATGTTTCTATAATAGATACGTTGTCTTTTCATTTCGACACGTTTGCAAGCAGTGATGCTAGCGTAAACTATCTTTGGGACCGCTTAAAAAGTATTATTATGGAATGCATGGATCGTTTTGTGCCACGTATTGTCAAGAAACCAAAAAAGAGAAACCCCTGGATAACTCGGCCTACACTACAGCTCAAAAGAAAACTTAAAAGATTAAAGAAGAAGGGCTCTTCAACAAATGCTCAAAAGCAAGAAATATCTCTTTTAACCGTTAAACTTCAAAATGAAGTTTCGAAGGATAAACAAAACTACCATAGTGTATTACTACCACGCTTTATCTCGACATCCCCAGAAAAATTCTGGAGATTGATTTCCCCTTCGTCTCGTTCTTCCACGGCTTTTGAAGTTGATGGTTCCATTACTCACGACAGCTCAAAGATCGCGAACGCATTCAATGCTCAATTTCAATCTGTTTTCACCAAAGATAACAATTTATTGCCAGATTTCAGTCTTTCTCTTCCGCCAGTACCAGACATTGTCATTAGCGAAACGGGAATACTGAACTTGCTGTTAAATATAGATATAAAAAAATCATGTGGTCCCGATGACATCCCTAACGAATTTTTAAAACGGTATGCGGAGTGGATGGCAAAGTACCTTCATGTATTGTTTTCGAAATCATTGCAGGAGGGCGAGGTTCCTCTAGATTGGAAAATAGCTAAGATTACACCGCTACACAAAAACGGGAGCAATTCTACGGTTAAAAATTACCGCCCCATATCGCTTATTTCGACAGCTTGCAAACTAATGGAACATGCAATACATAAACACATCTCAGTATTTCTCGAAGAACAAAACTTCTTCACCAAGGGACAACATGGTTTTCGCAAAGGCTTCTCTACACAAACTCAATTAGTAGAAACTATACACGATTTTGCGACATCTATTAATAATGGTAATCAAACTGACGCTATTTTTCTAGACTTTCGCAAAGCTTTCGATACGGTTTCTCATAATAAACTGCTTTATAAATTAAATTTGGTACTTCAAAACCCTAAGCTAATATCCTGGATTTCATCATACATAACTGGTCGTCTACAAATGGTTTCTTTTAATCAACATTGCTCGGGTAGAGTTTCTGTATCATCTGGTGTCCCGCAGGGTTCGGTACTCGGACCACTTTTTTTCCTCATTTTCATAAATGATATAGTTGACGGCATCCCTGTAAAAATTAAACTTTACGCCGATGACTGCATCCTGTACTGCGAAGTTAAAAACTCGAATGATCAGCTACTCCTAAATCAAGCTTTTGAGAAGGTTATGTCATGGTGTGAAAGTTGGCAGATGTGTCTTAATCTTGAAAAAACAGTAGCAATGAAAATTACTCGCAAAAAAACGCCCTTAACTTACTATTACGGCTACAAAAACAATTACCTCAGTGAGGTAACCGAGTACAAATACTTAGGCCTTTTAATAACAAGTGACCTTCGGTGGAATAAACACATCGACCAAGTCATAGCTCACACACAACGTAAACTATTTTTTCTCCGCAGAGCACTGAAACTATCCACCCCCACTGTACGTCTCCTTGCGTATAAATCCGTTATTCTGCCCGGGTTAGACTACGCTGCAATTATCTGGGACCCATATACCAAAACAAATATTGATAAACTGGAATCCATTCAGAAAAGAGCAGTACGATTTATATATAATCGCTATGACCGTACATCAGTAACAGATCTGTTAACCAGAGCTAAGCTTCAACCTCTATCCACTAGAAACCGTCATTCACGTTTGAAGTTTCTTTACCAAATATTAATGGGGCATGTTAAGGTCGATACATATTCTGTTATGCCACTCACCTCTAGATACAGCACAAGACTACGGCATGATAGAACACTAACACCACATCAAACGCGAAATAATGCATTTAAATATTCTTTTTTCCCCAGAACGGTGAATGATTGGAATTTATTAACAAATGAGCAAGTGTTACAGTCTTCATTGGCAAGTTTTACTTCTAGTCTGTGTTCATGAACCTGGATCTCATTTATATTTCGTATATATGCACACATGCGTACTTAGTAAGAGTGCACATTTATTCTTGAAGGTCTATGCATGTATTTGTGTTTCATTTCGTTATTGCTATATTATTTACCTACACTCGGTATTTTGTTCTTGTGTGCACGTAATTGTATTGAGGATTGCTATATATGTATTGGTATGCATGCGTACGTGTATTGTTCAGATGTGTAACCGCGTTTCATTTTTTTTGATAGGTCACTTTCTGTTTTATGTCATACGAATTATGTGACCTGGTTACGCCTACCACTTGTTCCACACATTTCGTAGTACCAGATCATGCATTGTTCATCTTCCCACCCTACCAAAGTCCCGACTAGGGATTGTAGTATTTATAAATAAATAAATAAATAAAAAAACCTACGACTTTTCGGTTAACAGCCGATCGCGCTAGCCAATTGCGCCACGGAGACAGTCCTGCTCCACTCTCACCACCATAAGAACATATCTTCAAAGCTATCAGCCCAAAGAAAAAAAAGCGCCGCACCACCACTGGGTGGGCTCGAACCTCCGACCTTTTGGTTAACAGCCGATCGCGCAAGCCAATTTAGCCATGGAGACAGTCCTGCTCCACTCTCACCACCATCAGAACATATCTTCAAGGTATCAGCCCAAAGAAAAAAAAGTGCCGCACCACCACTGGGTGGGCTCGAACCTCCGACTTTTCGGTTAACAGCCGATCGCGCTAGCCAATTGCGCCACGGAGACAGTCCTGCTCCACTCTCACCACCATCAGAACATATCTTCAAAGCTATCAGCCCAAAAAAAAACCACCGCACCACCACCGGGTGGGCTCTAGCCTCCAACCTTTCGGTTAACAGGCAATCGCGCTAGCCAATTGCGCCACGGAAACAGTCCTGCTCCACTCTCACCACCATCAGAACATATCTTCAAAGCTATCAGCACAAAGAAAAAAAGCGCCGCACCACCACCGGGTGGGCTCGAACCTCCAACCTTTCGGTTAACAGCCGATCGCGCTAGCCAATTGCGCCACGGAGACAGTCCTGCTTCACTCTCACCACCATAAGAACATATCTTCAAAGCTATCAGCCCAAAGAAAAAAAAAGCGCCATACCACCACAGGGTGGGCTCGAACCTCCGACCTTTTGGTTAACAGCCGATCGCGCTAGCCAATTGCGCCATGGAGACAGTCCTGCTACACTCTCACCACCATCAGAACATATCTTCAACGCTATCAGCCCAAAGAAAAAAAAGCACCGCACCACCACCGGGTGGGCTCGAACCTCCAACTTTTCGGTTAACAGCCAATCACGCTAGCCAATTGCGCCACGGAGACAGTCCTGCTCCACTCTCACCACCATCAGAACATATCTTCAAAGCTATCAGCCCACAGAAAAAAAGCGCCGCACAACCACCGGGTAGGCTCGAACCTCCGACTTTTCGGTTAACAGCAGATCGCGCTAGCCAATTGCGCCACGGAGACAGTCCTGCTCCACTCTCACCACCATCAGAACATATCTTCAAAGCTATCAGCCCCAAGAAAAAAACCACCGCGCCACCACCGGGTGGGCTATAACCTCCAACCTTTCGGTTAACAGGCAATCGCGCTAGCCAATTGCGCCACGGAGACAGTCCTGCTCCACTCTCACCACCATCAGAACATATCTTCAAAGCTATCAGCACAAAGAAAAAAAGCACCGCACCACCACCGGGTGGGCTCGAACCTCCAACCTTTCGGTTAACAGCCGATCGCGCTAGCCAATTGCGCCACGGAGACAGTCCTGCTTCACTCTCACCACCATAAGAACATATCTTCAAAGCTATCAGCCCAAAGAAAAAAAAGCGACATACCACCACAGGGTGGGCTCGAACCTCCGACCTTTTGGTTAACAGCCGATCGCGCTAGCCAATTGCGCCATGGAGACAGTCCTGCTACACTCTCACCACCATCAGAACATATCTTCAACGCTATCAGCCCAAAGAAAAAAAAGCACCGCACCACCACCGGGTAGGCTCGAACCTCCGACTTTTCGGTTAACAGCAGATCGCGCTAGCCAATTGCGCCACAGAGACAGTCCTGCTTCACTCTCACCACCATCAGAACATATCTTCAAAGCTATCAGCCCAAAGAAAAAAAAGCGCCATACCACAACCGGGTGGGCTCGAACCTCCGACCTTTTGGTTAACACTGATCGCGCTCACCAATTGCGCCTTGGAGACAGTCCTGCTCCACTCTCACCACCATCAGAACATATCTTCAAAGCTATCAGCCCAAGAAAAAAAAGCGCCACACAACCACCGGGTAGGCTCGAACCTCCGACTTTTCGGTTAACAGCCGATCGCGTTAGCCAATTGCGCCACGGAGACAGTCCTGCTCCACTCTAACCACCATAAGAACATATCTTCAAAGCTATAAGCCCAAAGAAAAAAAAGCGCCGCACCACCACTGGGTGGGCTCGAACCTCCGACCTTTTGGTTAACAGCCGATCGCGCGTGCCAATTGCGCCACGGAGACAGTCCTGCTCCACTCTCGCCACCATAAGAACATATCTTCAAGGCTATCAGCCCAAAGAAAAAAAAAGCGCCGCACCACCACTGGGTGGGCTCGAACCTCCGACCTTTTGGTTAACAGCCGATCGCGCTAGCCAATTGCACCACGGAGACAGTCGTGCTCCACTCTCACCACCATCAGAACATATCTTCAAAGCTATCAGCGTAAAGAAAAAAGCAAAACACCACTCCCGGGAGGGCTCGAACCTCCAACTTTTCGGTTAACAGCCGATCGCGCTGGCCAATTGCGCCACGGAGAAAGTCCTGCTGAACTCTCACCACAATCAGAATATATCTTCAAAGCTATCATCCCATAGAAAAAAAAGCGCCGCACCACCACTGGGTGGGCTCGAACCTCCGACCTTTTGGTTAACAGCCGATCGCGCTAGCCAAATGCGCCACGGAGACAATCCTGCTCCACTCTCACCACCATAAGAACATATCTTCAAAGCTATCAGCCCAAAGAAAAAAAAGCGCCGCACCACCACCGGGTGGGCTCGAACCTCCAACTTTCCGGTTAACAGCCGATCACGCTAGCGAATTGCGCCACGGAGACAGTCCTGCTCCATTCTCACCACCATCAGAACATATCTTCAAAGCTATCAGCCCACAGAAAAAAAAGCGCCGCAAAACCACCGGGTAGGCTCGAACCTCCGACTTTTCGGTTAACAGCCGATCGCGCTAGCCAATTGCGCCACGGAGAACCACCGTCAGAACATTTCTTCAGAGCTATCAGCCCAAAGAAAAAAAAAGCGCTGCACAACCACCGGGTAGGCTCGAACCTCCAACCTTACGGTTAACAGCCGATCGCGCTAGCCCATCGCGCCACGGAGACAGTCTTGCTCCACTCTCACCACCATCAGAACATATCTTCAAAGCTATCAGCCCAAAGAAAAAAAAGCACCGCACCACCACCGGGTGGGCTCGAACCTCCAACCTTTCGGTTAACAGCCGATCGCGCTAGCCAATTGCGCCATGGAGACAATCTTGCTCCCTTCTCACCACCATCAGAACATAATTTCAAAGCGATCATCCCAAAGAAAAAAAAGCACACACCACCACCGGGTGGGCTCGAACCTCCAACCTTTCGGTTAACAGCCGATCGCGCTAGCCAATTGCGCCACGGAGACAGTCCTGCTCTACTCTCACCACCATCAGAACACATCTTCAAAGCTATCAGCCCAAAGAAAAAAAAAGCGCCGCACCACCGCCGGGTGGGCTCGAAACTCCAACCTTTCGGTTAACAGCCGATCGCGCTAGCCAATTGCGCCACAGAGACAGTCCTGCTTCACTCTCACCACCATCAGAACATATCTTCAAAGCTATCAGCCCAAAGAAAAAAAAGCGCCATACCACAACCGGGTGGGGTCGAACCTCCGACCTTTTGGTTAACACTGATCGCGCTCACCAATTGCGCCTTGGAGACAGTCCTGCTCCACTCTCACCACCATCAGAACATGTCTTCAAAGCTATCAGCCCAAGAAAAAAAAGCGCCACACAACCACCGGGTAGGCTCGAACCTCCGACTTTTCGGTTAACAGCCGATCGCGTTAGCCAATTGCGCCACGGAGACAGTCCTGCTCCACTCTAACCACCATAAGAACATATCTTCAAAGCTATAAGCCCAAAGAAAAAAAAGCGCCGCACCACCACTGGGTGGGCTCGAACCTCCGACCTTTTGGTTAACAGCCGATCGCGCGTGCCAATTGCGCCACGGAGACAGTCCTGCTCCACTCTCGCCACCATAAGAACATATCTTCAAGGCTATCAGCCCAAAGAAAAAAAAAAGCGCCGCACCACCACTGGGTGGGCTCGAACCTCCGACCTTTTGGTTAACAGCCGATCGCGCTAGCCAATTGCACCACGGAGACAGTCGTGCTCCACTCTCACCACCATCAGAACATATCTTCAAAGCTATCAGCGTAAAGAAAAAAGCAAAACACCACTCCCGGGAGGGCTCGAACCTCCAACTTTTCGGTTAACAGCCGATCGCGCTGGCCAATTGCGCCACGGAGAAAGTCCTGCTGAACTCTCACCACAATCAGAATATATCTTCAAAGCTATCATCCCATAGAAAAAAAAGCGCCGCACCACCACTGGGTGGGCTCGAACCTCCGACCTTTTGGTTAACAGCCGATCGCGCTAGCCAAATGCGCCACGGAGACAATCCTGCTCCACTCTCACCACCATAAGAACATATCTTCAAAGCTATCAGCCCAAAGAAAAAAAAGCGCCGCACCACCACCGGGTGGGCTCGAACCTCCAACTTTCCGGTTAACAGCCGATCACGCTAGCGAATTGCGCCACGGAGACAGTCCTGCTCCATTCTCACCACCATCAGAACATATCTTCAAAGCTATCAGCCCACAGAAAAAAAAGCGCCGCACAACCACCGGGTAGGCTCGAACCTCCGACTTTTCGGTTAACAGCCGATCGCGCTAGCCAATTGCGCCACGGAGAACCACCGTCAGAACATTTCTTCAGAGCTATCAGCCCAAAGAAAAAAAAAGCGCTGCACAACCACCGGGTAGGCTCGAACCTCCAACCTTACGGTTAACAGCCGATCGCGCTAGCCCATTGCGCCACGGAGACAGTCTTGCTCCACTCTCACCACCATCAGAACATATCTTCAAAGCTATCAGCGCAAAGAAAAAAGCAACACACCACTCCCGGGAGGGCTCGAAACTCCAACCTTTCGGTACACAGCCGATCGCGCTAGCCCATTGCGCCATGGAGACAGTCTTGCTCCCTTCTCACCACCATCAGAACATAACTTCAAAGCTATCATCCCAAAGAAAAAAAAGCACCGCACCACCACCGGGTGGGCTCGAACCTCAAACCTTTCGGTTAACAGCCGATCGCGCTAGCCAATTGCGCCACAGAGACAGTCCTGCTTCACTCTCACCACATCAGAACATATCTTCAAAGCTATCAGCCCAAAGAAAAAAAAGCGCCATACCACAACCGGGTGGGCTCGAACCTCCGACCTTTTGGTTAACACTGATCGCGCTCACCAATTGCGCCTTGGAGACAGTCCTGCTCCACTCTCACCACCATCAGAACATATCTTCAAAGCTATCAGCCCAAGAAAAAAAAGCGCCGCACAACCACCGGGTAGGCTCGAACCTCCGACTTTTCGGTTAACAGCCGATCGCGTTAGCCAATTGCGCCACGGAGACAGTCTTGCTCCCTTCCCACCATCAGAACATAACTTCAAAGCTATCAGCCCAAAGAAAAAAAAAGCACCGCACCACCACCGGGTGGGCTCGAACCTCCAACCTTTCGGTTAAGAGCCGATCGCGCGTGCCAATTGCACCACGGAGACAGTCGTGCTCCACTCTCACTACCATCAGAACATATCTTCAAAGCTATCAGCGCAAAGAAAAAAGCAAAACACCACTCTCGGGAGGGCTCGAACCTCCAACTTTTCGGTTAACAGCCGATCGCGCTGGCCAATTGCGCCACGGAGAAAGTCCTGCTCAACTCTCACCACAATTAGAATATATCTTCGAAGCTATCACCCCATAGAAAAAAAAGCGCCGCACCACCACTGGGTGGGCTCGAACCTCCGACCTTTTGGTTAACAGCCGATCGCGCTAGCCAATTGCGCCACGAAGACAATCCTGCTCCACTCTCATCACCATAAGAACTTATCTTCAAAGCTATCAGCCCGAAGAAAAAAGCAACACACCACTCCCGGGAGGGCTCGAAACTCACACATTTCGGTCAACAGCCGATCGCGCTAGCCAATTGCCCCACGGAGACAGTCGTGCTCCACTCTCACCATCGTCAGAACATTTCTTCAGAGCTATCACCCCAAAGAAAAAAAAAGCGCCGCATCACCACCGGTTGGGCTAGAACCTCCAACCTTTCGGTTAACAGCCGATCGCGCTAGCCAATTGCGCAACGAAGACAGTCCTGCTTCACTCTCACCACCATCAGAACATATCTTCAAAGCTATTACCGCAAAGAAAAAAGCAACACACCACTCCCGGGAGGGCTCAAAACTCCAACCTTTCGGTTAACAGCCGATCGCGCGAGCCCATTGCGCCACGGAGACAGTCTTGCTCCACTCTCACCACCATGAGAACATATCTTCAAAGCTATCATCGCAAAGAAAAAAGCAACACACCACTCCCGGGAGGGCTCGAAACTCCAACCTTTCGGTCAACAGCCGAACGCGCTAGCCCATTGCGCCACGGAGACAGTCTTGCTCATCTCTCACCACCATCAGATCATATCATCAAGGCTATCAGCTCAAAGAAAAAAAAGCACCGCACCACCACCGGGTGGGCTCGAACCTCCAACCTTTCGGTTAACAGCAGATCGCGCTAGCCAATTGCGCCACGGAGACAGTCTTGCTCCCTTCCCACCACCATCAGAACATAACTTCAAAGCTATCAGCCCAAAGAAAAAAAAGCACCGCACCACCACCGGGTGGGCTCGAACCTCCAACCTTTCGGTTAACAGCCGATCGCGCTAGCCAATTGCACCACGGAGACAGTCGTGCTCCACTCTCACCACCATCAGAACATATCTTCAAAGCTATCAGCGTAAAGAAAAAAGCAAAACACCACTCCCGGGAGGCCTCGAACCTCCAACTTTTCGGTTAACAGCCGATCGCGCTGGCCAATTGCGCCACGGAGAAAGTCCTGCTGAACTCTCACCACAATCAGAATATATCTTCAAAGCTATCATCCCATAGAAAAAAAAGCGCCGCACCACCACTGGGTGGGCTCGAACCTCCGACCTTTTGGTTAACAGCCGATAGCGCTAGCCAATTGCGCCACGGAGACAATCCTGCTCCACTCTCACCACCATAAGAACATATCTTCAAAGCTATCAGCCCAAAGAAAAAAAAGCGCCGCACCTCCACCGGGTGGGCTCGAACCTCCAACTTTCCGGTTAACAGCCGATCACGCTAGCCAATTGCGCCACGGAGACAGTCCTGCTCCATTCTCACCACCATCAGAACATATCTTCAAAGCTATCAGCCCACAGAAAAAAAAGCGCCGCACAACCACCGGGTAGGCTCGAACCTCCGACTTTTCGGTTAACAGCCGATCGCGCTAGCCAATTGCGCCACGGAGAACCACCGTCAGAACATTTCTTCAGAGCTATCAGCCCGAAGAAAAAAAAAGCGCTGCACAACCACCGGGTAGGCTCGAACCTCCAACCTTACGGTTAACAGCCGATCGCGCTAGCCCATTGCGCCACGGAGACAGTCTTGCTCCACTCTCACCACCATCAGAACATATCTTCAAAGCTATCAGCGCAAAGAAAAAAGCAACACACCACTCCCGGGAGGGCTCGAAACTCCAACCTTTCGGTACACAGCCGATCGCGCTAGCCCATTGCGCCATGGAGACAATCTTGCTCCCTTCTCACCACCATCAGAACATAACTTCAAAGCTATCATCCCAAAGAAAAAAAAGCACCGCACCACCACCGGGTGGGCTCGAACCTCCAACCTTTCGGTTAACAGCCGATCGCGCTAGCCAATTGCACCACGGAGACAGTCCTGCTCTACTCTCACCACCATCAGAACACATCTTCAAAGCTATCAGCCCAAAGAAAAAAAAAGCGCCGCACCACCGCCGGGTGGGCTCGAAACTCCAACCTTTCGGTTAACAGCCGATCGCGCTAGCCAATTGCGCCACAGAGACAGTCCTGCTTCACTCTCACCACCATCAGAACATATCTTCAAAGCTATCCGCCCAAAGAAAAAAAAGCGCCATACCACAACCGGGTGGGCTCGAACCTCCGACCTTTTGGTTAACACTGATCGCGCTCACCAATTGCGCCTTGGAGACAGTCCTGCTCCACTCTCACCACCATCAGAACATATCTTCAAAGCTATCAGCCCAAGAAAAAAAAGCGCCACACAACCACCGGGTAGGCTCGAACCTCCGACTTTTCGGTTAACAGCCGATCGCGTTAGCCAATTGTGCCACGGAGACAGTCCTGCTCCACTCTAACCACCATAGGAACATATCTTCAAAGCTATAAGCCCAAAGAAAAAAAAGCGCCGCACCACCACTGGGTGGGCTCGAACCTCCGACCTTTTGGTTAACAGCCGATCGCGCGTGCCAATTGCGCCACGGAGACAGTCCTGCTCCACTCTCGCCACCATAAGAACATATCTTCAAAGCTATCAGCCCAAAGAAAAAAAAAGCGCCGCACCACCACTGGGTGGGCTCGAACCTCCGACCTTTTGGTTAACAGCCGATCGCGCTAGCCAATTGCGCCACGGAGACAGACCTGGTCCACTCTCACCACCATAAGAACATATCATCAAAGCTATCAGCCCAAAGAAAAAAAAGCGCGGCACCACCACCGGGTGGGCTCGAACCTCCAACTTTCCGGTTAACAGCCGATCAAGCTAGCCAATTGCGCCACGGAGACAGTCCTGCTCCACTCTCACCACCATCAGAACATATCTTCAAAGCTATCAGCCCACAGAAAAAAAAGCGCCGCACAACCACCGGGTAGGCTCGAACCTCCAACTTTTCGGTTAACAGCCGATCGCGCTAGCCCATTGCGCCACGGAGACAGTCTTGCTCCCTTCTCACCACCATCAGAACATAACTTCAAAGCTATCAGCCCAAAGAAAAAAAAAGCGCCGCACCACCATTGTGTGGGCTCGAACCTCCAACCTTTTGGTTAACAGCCGATCGCGCTATCCAATTGCGCCACGGAGACAATCCTGCTCCACTCTCACCACTATAAGAACATATCTTCAAAGCTATCAGCCCGAAGAAAAAAGCAACACACCACTCCCGGGAGGGCTCGAAACTCCAACCTTTCGGTCAACAGCCGATCGCGCTAGCCCATTGCGCCACGGAGACAGTCTTGCTCCCTTTCCACCACCATCAGAACATAACTTCAAAGCTATCAGCCCAAAGAAAAAAAAAAGCACCGCACCACCATTGTGTGGGCTCGAACCTCCAACCTTTTGGTTAACAGCCGATCGCGCTAGCCAATTGCACCACGGAGACAGTCGTGCCCACTCTCACCACCATCAGAACATATCTTCAAAGCTATCAGCGTAAAGAAAAAAGCAAAACACCACTCCCGGGAGGGCTCGAACCTCCAACTTTTCGGTTAACAGCCGATCGCGCTGGCCAATTGCGCCACGGAGAAAGTCCTGCTCAACTCTCACCACAATTAGAATATATCTTCAAAGCTATCACCCCATAGAAAATAAAGCGCCGCACCACCACTGGGTGGGCTCGAACCTCCGACCTTTTGGTTAACAGCCGATCGCGCTAGCCAATTGCGCAACGAAGACAGTCCTGCTCCACTCTCACCACCATCAGAACATATCTTCAAAGCTATTACCGCAAAGAAAAAAGCAACACACCACTCCCGGGAGGGCTCAAAACTCCAACCTTTCGGTTAACAGCCGATCGCGCGAGCCCATTGCGCCACGGAGACAGTCTTGCTCCACTCTCACCACCATCAGAACAAATCTTCAAAGCTATCATCGCAAAGAAAAAAGCAACACACCACTCCCGGGAGGGCTCGAAACTCCAACCTTTCGGTCAACAGCCGATCGCGCTAGCCCATTGCGTCACGGAGACAGTCTTGCTCATCTCTTACCACCATCAGATCATATCATCAAGCCTATCAGCTCAAGGAAAAAAAAAGCACCGCACCACCACCGGGTGGGCTCGAACCTCCAACTTTTCGGTTAACAGCCGATCGCGCTGGCCAATTGGGCCACGGAGACAGTCCTGCTCCACTCTCCCCACAATTAGAACATATCTTCAAAGCTATCAGCCCAAAGAAAAAAAAAGCGCCGCACCACCACCGGGTGGGCTCGAACCTCCAACCTTTCGGTTAACAGCAGATCGCGCTAGCCAATTGCGCCACGGAGACAATCGTGCTCCACTCTCACCACCATCAGAACATATCTTCAAAGCTATCAGCGCAAAGAAAAAAAAGCGCCGCACAACCACCGGGTGGGCTCGAACCTCCAACCTTTCGGTTAACAGCCGATCGCGCAAGCCAATTTCGCCATGGAGACAGTCCTGCTCCACTCTCACCACCATCAGAACATATCTTCAAAGGTATCAGCCCAAAGAAAAAAAAAGCGCCGCACCACCACTGGGTGGGCTCGAACCTCCGACTTTTCGGTTAACAGCCGATCGCGGTAACCAATTGCGCCACGGAGACAGTCCTGCTCCACTCTCACCACCATCAGAACATATCTTCAAAGCTATCAGCCCAAAGAAAAAAACCACCGCACCACCACCGGGTGGGCTCGAACCTCCAATCTTTCGGTTAACAGGCAATCGCGCTAGCCAATTGCGCCACGGAGACAGTCCTGCTCCACTCTCACCACCATCAGAACATATCTTCAAAGCTATCAGCACAAAGAAAAAAAGCGCCGCACCACCACCGGGTGGGCTCGAACCTCCAACCTTTCGGCTAACAGCCGATAGCGCTAGCCAATTGCGCCACGGAGACAGTCCTGCTTCACTCTCACCACCATAAGAACATATCTTCAAAGCTATCAGCCCAAAGAAAAAAAAAGCGCCATACCACCACAGGGTGGGCTCGAACCTCCGACCTTTTGGTTAACAGCCGATCGCGCTAGCCAATTGTGCCACGAAGACAGTCCTGCTCCACTCTCACCACCATCAGAACATATCTTCAAAGCTATTACCGCAAAGAAAATAGCAACACACCACTCCCGGGAGGGCTCAAAACTCCAACCTTTCGGTTAACAGCCGATCGCGCTAGCCCATTGCGCCACGGAGACAGTCTTGCTCCCTTCTCACCACCATCAGAACATAACTTCAAAGCTATCAGCCCAAAGAAAAAAAGGCACCGCACCACCATCGTGTGGGTTCGAACCTCCAACCTTTTGGTTAACAGCCGATCACGCTAGCCAATTGCGCCACGGAGACAGTCGTGCTTCACTCTCACCACCATCAGAACATATCTTCAAAGCTATCAGCGCAAAGAAAAAAGCAAAACACCACTCGAACCTCCAACTTTTCGCTCGAACCTCCAACTTTTCGGTGAACAGCCGATCGCGCTGGCCAATTGCGCCACGGAGAAAGTCCTGCTCCACTCTCACCACCGTCAGACCATTTCTTCAGAGCTATCACCCCAAAGAAAAAAAAAGCGCCGCACCACCACCGGGTGGGCTCGAACCTCCAGCCTTTCGGTTAACAGCCGATCGTGCTAGCCAATTTCCCCACGGTGACAGTCGTGCTCCACTCTCACCACCATCAGAACATATCTTCAAAGCTATCAGCCCATAAAAAAAAGCGCCGCACCACCACCGGGTGGGCTCGAACCTCCAACTTTTCGGTTAACAGCCGATTGCGCTAGCCAATTGCGCCACGGGGACCGTCCTGCTCCACTCTCACCACCGTCAGACCATTTCTTCAGAGATATCACCCCAAAGAAAAAAAAAGCGCCGCACCACCACCGGGTGGGCTCGAACCTCCAACCTTTCGGGTAACAGCCGATCGCGCTAGCCAATTGCCCCACGGAGACAGTCGTGCTCCACTCTCACCACAGTCAGAACATTTCTTCAGAGCTATCACCCCAAAGAAAAAAAAGCGCCGCACCACCACCGGTTGGGCTAGAACCTCCAACTTTTCGGTTAACAGCCGATCGCGCTAGCCAATTGCGCCACGAAGACAGTCCTGCTCCACTCTCACCACCATCAGAACATATCTTCAAAGCTATTACCGCAAAGAAAATAGCAACACACCACTCCCGGGAGGGCTCAAAACTCCAACCTTTCGGTTAACAGCCGACCGCGCTATCCCATTGCGCCACGGAGACAGTCTTGCTCCACTCTCACCACCATCAGAACATATCTTCAAAGCTATCAGCCCAAAGAAAAAAAAGCGCCGCACCACCACCGGGTGGGCTGGAACCTCCAACCTTTCGGTTAACAGCAGATCGCGCTAGCCAATTGCGCCACGGAGACAATCGTGCTCCACTCTCACCACCATCAGAACATATCTTCAAAGCTATCAGTGCAAAGAAAAAAAAGCGCCGCACCTCCACTGGGTGGGCTCGAACCTCCGACCTTTTGGTTAACACTGATCGCGCTCACCAATTGCGCCTTGGAGACAGTCCTGCTCCACTCTCACCACCATCAGAACATATCTTCAAAGCTATCAGCCCACAAAATAAAAGCGCCACACAGCCACCGGGTAGGCTCGAACCTCCGACTTTTCGGTTAACAGCCGATCGCGCTAGCCAATTGTGCCACGGAGACCGTCCTGCTCCACTCTCACCACCATAAGAACATATCTTCAAAGCTATCTGCCCAAAGAAAAAAAAGCGCCGCACCACCACTGGGTGGGCTCGAACCTCCGACCTTTTGGTTAACAGCCGATCGCGCTAGCCAATCGCGCCACGGAGACAATCCTGCTCCACTCTCACCACCATCAGAACATATCTTCAAAGCTATCAGCCCAAAGAAAAAAAAGCGCCGCACCACCACCGGGTGGGCTCGAACCTCCAACTTTCCGGTTAACAGCCGATCACGCTAGCTAATTGCGCCACGGAGACAGTCCTGCTCCACTCTCACCACCATCAGAACATATCTTCAAAGCTATCAGCCCACAGAAAAAAAAGCGCCGCACAACCACCGGGTAGGCTCGAGCCTCCGACTTTTCGGTTAACAGCCGATCGCGCTAGCCAATTGCGCCACGGAGACAGTCCTGCTCCACTCTCACCACCATAAGAACATATCTTCAAAGCTATCAGCCCAAAGAAAAAAAAGCGCCGCACCACCACTGGGTGGGCTCGAACCTCCGACCTTTTGGTTAACAGCCGATCGCGCTAGCCAATTGCGCCACGCAGACAATCCTGCTCCACTCTCACCACCATCAGAACATATCTTCAAAGCTATCAGCCCAAAGAAAAAAAAGCGCCGCACCACCACCGGGTGGGCTCGAACCTCCAACTTTCCGGTTAACAGCCGATCACGCTAGCTAATTGCGCCACGGAGACAGTCCTGCTCCACTCTCACCACCATCAGAACATATCTTCAAAGCTATCAGCCCACAGAAAAAAAGCGCCGCACAACCACCAGGTAGGCTCGAGCCTCCGACTTTTCGGTTAACAGCTGACCGCGCTAGCCAATTGCGCCACGGAGACAGTCCTGCTCCACTCTCACCACCATAAGAACATATCTTCAAAGCTATTAGCCCAAAGAAAAAAAAGCGCCGCACCACCACTGGGTGGGCTCGAACCTCCGACCTTTTGGTTAACAGCCGATCGCGCTAGCCAATTGCGCCACGGAGACAATCCTGCTCCACTCTCACCACCATAAGAACATATCTTCAAAGCTATCAGCCGAAGAAAAAAGCAACACACCACTCCCGGGAGGGCTCGAAACTCCAACCTTTCGGTCAACAGCCGATCGCGCTAGCCCATTGAGCCACGGAGACAGTCTTGCTCCCTTCCCACCACCATCAGAACATAACTTCAAAGCTATCAGCCCAAAGAAAAAAAAGCACCGCACCACCACCGGGTGGGCTCGAACCTCCAACCTTTCGGTTAACAGCCGATCGCGCTAGCCAATTGCACCACGGAGACAGTCGTGCTCCACTCTCACCACCATCAGAACATATCTTCAAAGCTATCAGCGCAAAGAAAAAAGCAAAACACCACTCCCGGGAGGGCTCGAACCTCCAACTTTTCGGTTAACAGCCGATCGCGCTGGCCAATTGCGCCACGGAGAAAGTCCTGCTCTACTGTCACCACAATTAGAATATATCTTCAAAGCTATCACCCCATAGAAAAAAAAGCGCCGCACCACCACTGGGTGGGCTCGAACCTCCGACCTTTTGGTTAACAGCCGATCGCGCTAGCCAATTGCGCAACGAAGACAATCCTGCTCCACTCTCACCACCATAAGAACATATCTTCAAAGCTATCAGCCCGAAAAAAAAGCAACACACCACTCCTGGGAGGGCTCGAAACTCCAACCTTTCGGTCAACAGCCAATCGCGCTAGCCAATCGCCCCACGGAGACAGTCGTGCTCGACTCTCACCACCGTCAGAACATTTCTTCAGAGCTATCACCCCAAAGAAAAAAAAGCGCCGCATCACCACCGGTTGGGCTAGAACCTCCAACCTTTCGGTTAACAGCCGATCGCGCTAGCCAATTGCGCAACGAAGACAGTCCTGCTCCACTCTCACCACCATCAGAACATATCTTCAAAGCTATTACCGCAAAGAAAAAAGCAACACACCACTCCCGGGAGGGCTCAAAACTCCAACCTTTCGGTTAACAGCCGATCGCGCGAGCCCATTGCGCCACGGAGACAGTCTTGCTCCACTCTCACCACCATCAGAACATATCTTCAAAGCTATCATCGCAAAGAAAAAAGCAACACACCACTCCCGGGAGGGCTCGAAACTCCAACCTTTCGGTCAACAGCCGATCGCGCTAGCCCATTGCGCCACGGAGACAGTCTTGCTCATCTCTCACCACCATCAGATCATATCATCAAGGCTCTTAGCTCAAAGAAAAAAAAGCACCGCACCACCACCGGGTGGGCTCGAACCTCCAACTTTTCGGTTAACAGCCGATCGCGCTGGCCAATTGCGCCACGGAGACAGTCCTGCTCCACTCTCCCCACAATTAGAACATATCTTCAAAGCTATCAGCCCAAAGAAAAAAAAGCGCCGCACCACCACCGGGTGGGCTCGAACCTCCAACCTTTCGGTTAACAGCAGATCGCGCTAGCCAATTGCGCCACGGAGACAGTCTTGCTCCCTTCCCACCACCATCAGAACATAACTTCAAAGCTATCAGCCCAAAGAAAAAAAAAGCACCGCACCACCACCGGGTGGGCTCGAACCTCCCACCTTTCGGTTAACAGCCGATCACGCTAGCCAATTGCACCACGGAGACAGTCGTGCTCCACTCTCAACACCATCAGAACATATCTTCAAAGCTATCAGCGTAAAGAAAAAAGCAAAATACCACTCCCGGGAGGGCTCGAACCTCCAACTTTTCGGTTAACAGCCGATCGCGCTGGCCAATTGCGCCACGGAGAAAGTCCTGCTCAACTCTCACCACAATTAGAATATATCTTCAAAGCTATCACCCCATAGAAAAAAAAGCGCCGCACCACCACTGGGTGGGCTAGAACCTCCGACCTTTTGGTTAACAGCCGATCGCGCTAGCCAATTGCGCCACGGAGACAATCCTGCTCTACTCTCACCACCATAAGAACATATCTTCAAAGCTATCAGCCCGAAGAAAAAAGCAACACACCACTCCCGGGAGGGCTCGAAACTCCAACCTTTCGGTCAACAGCCGATCGCGCTAGCCAATTGCCCCATGGAGACAGTCGTGCTCCACTCTCACCACCGTCAGAACATTTCTTCAGAGCTATCACCCCAAAGAAAAAAAAAGCGCCGCACCACCACCGGTTGGGCTAGAACCTCCAACATTTCGGTTAACAGCCGATCGCGCTAGCCAATTGCGCAACGAAGACAGTCCTGCTCCACTCTCACCACCATCAGAACATATCTTCAAAGCTATTACCGCAAAGAAAAAAGCAACACACCACTCCCGGGAGGGCTCAAAACTCCAACCTTTCGGTTAACAGCCGATCGCGCGAGCCCATTGCGCCACGGAGACAGTCTTGCTCCACTCTCACCACCATCAGAACATATCTTCAAAGCTATCATCGCAAAGAAAAAAGCAACACACCACTCCCGGGAGGGCTCGAAACTCCAACCTTTCGGTCAACAGCCGATCGCGCTAGCCTATTGCGCCACGGAGACAGTCTTGCTCATCTCTCACCACCATCAGATCATATCATCAAGCCTATCAGCTCAAAGAAAAAAAAGCGCCGCACCACCACCGGGTGGGCTCGAACCTCCAACTTTTCGGTTAACAGCCGATCGCGCTGGCCAATTGCGCCACGGAGACAGTCCTGCTCCACTCTCCCCACAATTAGAACATATCTTCAAAGCTATCAGCCCAAAGAAAAAAAAAGTGCCGCACCACCACCGGGTGGGCTTGAACCTCCAACCTTTCGTTTAACAGCAGATCGCGCTAGCCAATTGCGCCACGGAGACAATCGTGCTCCACTCTCACCACCATCAGAACATAACCTCAAAGCTATCAGCGCAAAGAAAAAAAAGCGCCGCACCACCACCGGGTGGGCTCGAACCTCCAACCTTTCGGTTAACAGCCGATCGCGCAAGCCAATTTCGCCATGGAGACAGTCCTGCTCCACTCTCACCACCATCAGAACATAACTTCAAAGGTATCAGCCCAAAGAAAAAAAAGCGCCGCACCACCACTGGGTGGGCTCGAACCTCCGACTTTTCGGTTAACAGCCGATCGCGCTAGCCAATTGCGCCACGGAGACAGTCCTGCTCCACTCTCACCACCATCAGAACATATCTTCAAAGCTATCAGCCCAAAGAAAAAAACCACCGCACCACCACCGGGTGGGCTCTAACCTCCAACCTTTCGGTTAACAGGCAATCGCGCTAGCCAATTGCGCCACGGAGACAGTCCTGCTCCACTCTCACCACCATCAGAACATATCTTCAAAGCTATCAGCACAAAGAAAAAAAGCGCCGCACCACCACCGAGTGGGCTCGAACCTCCAGCCTTTCGGTTAACAGCCGATCGCGCTAGCCAATTCCGCCACGGAGACAGTCCTGCTTCACTCTCACCACCATAAGAACATATCTTCAAAGCTATCAGCCCAAAGAAAAAAAAGCGCCATACCACCACAGGGTGGGCTCGAACCTCCGACCTTTTGGTTAACAGCCGATCGCGCTAGCCAATTGCGCCATGGAGACAGTCCTGCTACACTCTCAACACCATCAGAGCATATCTTCAACGCTATCAGCCCAAAGAAAAAAAGGCACCGCACCACCACCGGGTGGGCTCGAACCTACAACTTTTCGGTTAACAGCCGATCACGCTAGCCAATTGCGCCACGGAGACAGTCCTGCTCCACTCTCACCACCATCAGAACATATCTTCAAAGCTATCAGCCCAAAGAAAAAAAAGCGCCGCACTACCACTGGGTGGGCTCGAACCTCCGACCTTTTGGTTAACAGCCGATCGCGCTAGCCAATTGCGCCACGCAGACAGTCCTGCTCCACTCTCACCACCATCAGAACATATTTTCAAAGCTATCAGCCCAAAGAAAAAAAAGCGCCGCACCACCACCGGGTGGGCTCGAACCTCCAACTTTCCGGTTAACAGCCGATCAAGCTAGCCAATTGCGCCATTGAGACAGTCCTGCTCCATTCTCACCACCATCAGAACATATCTTCAAAGCTATCAGCCCACAGAAAAAAAAGCGCCGCACAACCACCGGGTAGGCTCGAACCTCCAACTTTTCGGTTAACAGCCGATCGTGCTAGCCAATTGCGCCACGGAGACAGACCTGCTCCACTCTCACCACCATAAGAACATATCTTCAAAGCTATCAGCCGAAGAAAAAAGCAACACACCACTCCCGGGAGGGCTCGAAACTCCAACCTTTCGGTCAACAGCCGATCGCGCTAGCCCATTGAGCCACGGAGACAGTCTTGCTCCCTTCCCACCACCATCAGAACATAACTTCAAAGCTATCAGCCCAAAGAAAAAAAAGCACCGCACCACCACCGGGTGGGCTCGAACCTCCAACCTTTCGGTTAACAGCTGATCGCGCTAGCCAATTGCACCACGGAGACAGTCGTGCTCCACTCTCACCACCATCAGAACATATCTTCAAAGCTATCATCGCAAAGAAAAAAGCAACACACCACTCCCGGGAGGGCTCAAAACTCCAACCTTTCGGTTAACAGCCGATCGCGCGAGCCCATTGCGCCACGGAGACAGTCTTGCTCCACTCTCACCACCATCAGAACATATCTTCAAAGCTATCATCGCAAAGAAAAAAGCAACACACCACTCCCGGGAGGGCTCGAAACTCCAACCTTTCGGTCAACAGCCGATCGCGCTAGCCCATTGCGCCACGGAGACAGTCTTGCTCATCTCTCACCACCATCAGATCATATCATCAAGCCTATCAGCTCAAAGAAAAAAAAGCGCCGCACCACCACCGGGTGGGCTCGAACCTCCAACTTTTCGGTTAACAGCCGATCGCGCTGGCCAATTGCGCCACGGAGACAGTCCTGCTCCACTCTCCCCACAATTAGAACATATCTTCAAAGCTATCAGCCCAAAGAAAAAAAAAGTGCCGCACCACCACCGGGTGGGCTTGAACCTCCAACCTTTCGTTTAACAGCAGATCGCGCTAGCCAATTGCGCCACGGAGACAGTCTTGCTCCCTTCCCACCACCATCAGAACATAACTTCAAAGCTATCAGCCCAAAGAAAAAAAAAGCACCGCACCACCACCGGGTGGGCTCGAACCTCCCACCTTTCGGTTAACAGCCGATCACGCTAGCCAATTGCACCACGGAGACAGTCGTGCTCCACTCTCAACACCATCAGAACATATCTTCAAAGCTATCAGCGTAAAGAAAAAAGCAAAATACCACTCCCGGGAGGGCTCGAACCTCCAACTTTTCGGTTAACAGCCGATCGCGCTGGCCAATTGCGCCACGGAGAAAGTCCTGCTCAACTCTCACCACAATTAGAATATATCTTCAAAGCTATCACCCCATAGAAAAAAAAGCGCCGCACCACCACTGGGTGGGCTAGAACCTCCGACCTTTTGGTTAACAGCCGATCGCGCTAGCCAATTGCGCCACGGAGACAATCCTGCTCTACTCTCACCACCATAAGAACATATCTTCAAAGCTATCAGGCCGAAGAAAAAAGCAACACACCACTCCCGGGAGGGCTCGAAACTCCAACCTTTCGGTCAACAGCCGATCGCGCTAGCCAATTGCCCCATGGAGACAGTCGTGCTCCACTCTCACCACCGTCAGAACATTTCTTCAGAGCTATCACCCCAAAGAAAAAAAAAGCGCCACACCACCACCGGTTGGGCTAGAACCTCCAACATTTCGGTTAACAGCCGATCGCGCTAGCCAATTGCGCAACGAAGACAGTCCTGCTCCACTCTCACCACCATCAGAACATATCTTCAAAGCTATTACCGCAAAGAAAAAAGCAACACACCACTCCCGGGAGGGCTCAAAACTCCAACCTTTCGGTTAACAGCCGATCGCGCGAGCCCATTGCGCCACGGAGACAGTCTTGCTCCACTCTCACCACCATCAGAACATATCTTCAAAGCTATCATCGCAAAGAAAAAAGCAACACACCACTCCCGGGAGGGCTCGAAACTCCAACCTTTCGGTCAACAGCCGATCGCGCTAGCCCATTGCGCCACGGAGACAGTCTTGCTCATCTCTCACCACCATCAGATCATATCATCAAGGCTCTTAGCTCAAAGAAAAAAAAGCACCGCACCACCACCGGGTGGGCTCGAACCTCCAACTTTTCGGTTAACAGCCGATCGCGCTGGCCAATTGCGCCACGGAGACAGTCCTGCTCCACTCTCCCCACAATTAGAACATATCTTCAAAGCTATCAGCCCAAAGAAAAAAAAGCGCCGCACCACCACCGGGTGGGCTCGAACCTCCAACCTTTCGGTTAACAGCAGATCGCGCTAGCCAATTGCGCCACGGAGACAGTCTTGCTCCCTTCCCACTACCATCAGAACATAACTTCAAAGCTATCAGCCCAAAGAAAAAAAAAGCACCGCACCACCACCGGGTGGGCTCGAACCTCCCACCTTTCGGTTAACAGCCGATCACGCTAGCCAATTGCACCACGGAGACAGTCGTGCTCCACTCTCAACACCATCAGAACATATCTTCAAAGCTATCAGCGTAAAGAAAAAAGCAAAATACCACTCCCGGGAGGGCTCGAACCTCCAACTTTTCGGTTAACAGCCGATCGCACTGGCCAATTGCGCCACGGAGAAAGTCCTGCTCAACTCTCACCACAATTAGAATATATCTTCAAAGCTATCACCCCATAGAAAAAAAAGCGCCGCACCACCACTGGGTGGGCTAGAACCTCCGACCTTTTGGTTAACAGCCGATCGCGCTAGCCAATTGCGCCACGGAGACAATCCTGCTCTACTCTCACCACCATAAGAACATATCTTCAAAGCTATCAGCCCGAAGAAAAAAGCAACACACCACTCCCGGGAGGGCTCGAAACTCCAACCTTTCGGTCAACAGCCGATCGCGCTAGCCAATTGCCCCATGGAGACAGTCGTGCTCCACTCTCACCACCGTCAGAACATTTCTTCAGAGCTATCACCCCAAAGAAAAAAAAAGCGCCGCACCACCACCGGTTGGGCTAGAACCTCCAACATTTCGGTTAACAGCCGATCGCGCTAGCCAATTGCGCAACGAAGACAGTCCTGCTCCACTCTCACCACCATCAGAACATATCTTCAAAGCTATTACCGCAAAGAAAAAAGCAACACACCACTCCCGGGAGGGCTCAAAACTCCAACCTTTCGGTTAACAGCCGATCGCGCGAGCCCATTGCGCCACGGAGACAGTCTTGCTCCACTCTCACCACCATCAGAACATATCTTCAAAGCTATCATCGCAAAGAAAAAAGCAACACACCACTCCCGGGAGGGCTCGAAACTCCAACCTTTCGGTCAACAGCCGATCGCGCTAGCCTATTGCGCCACGGAGACAGTCTTGCTCATCTCTCACCACCATCAGATCATATCATCAAGCCTATCAGCTCAAAGAAAAAAAAGCGCCGCACCACCACCGGGTGGGCTCGAACCTCCAACTTTTCGGTTAACAGCCGATCGCGCTGGCCAATTGCGCCACGGAGACAGTCCTGCTCCACTCTCCCCACAATTAGAACATATCTTCAAAGCTATCAGCCCAAAGAAAAAAAAAGTGCCGCACCACCACCGGGTGGGCTTGAACCTCCAACCTTTCGTTTAACAGCAGATCGCGCTAGCCAATTGCGCCACGGAGACAATCGTGCTCCACTCTCACCACCATCAGAACATAACCTCAAAGCTATCAGCGCAAAGAAAAAAAAGCGCCGCACCACCACCGGGTGGGCTCGAACCTCCAACCTTTCGGTTAACAGCCGATCGCGCAAGCCAATTTCGCCATGGAGACAGTCCTGCTCCACTCTCACCACCATCAGAACATAACTTCAAAGGTATCAGCCCAAAGAAAAAAAAGCGCCGCACCACCACTGGGTGGGCTCGAACCTCCGACTTTTCGGTTAACAGCCGATCGCGCTAGCCAATTGCGCCACGGAGACAGTCCTGCTCCACTCTCACCACCATCAGAACATATCTTCAAAGCTATCAGCCCAAAGAAAAAAACCACCGCACCACCACCGGGTGGGCTCTAACCTCCAACCTTTCGGTTAACAGGCAATCGCGCTAGCCAATTGCGCCACGGAGACAGTCCTGCTCCACTCTCACCACCATCAGAACATATCTTCAAAGCTATCAGCACAAAGAAAAAAAGCGCCGCACCACCACCGAGTGGGCTCGAACCTCCAGCCTTTCGGTTAACAGCCGATCGCGCTAGCCAATTCCGCCACGGAGACAGTCCTGCTTCACTCTCACCACCATAAGAACATATCTTCAAAGCTATCAGCCCAAAGAAAAAAAAGCGCCATACCACCACAGGGTGGGCTCGAACCTCCGACCTTTTGGTTAACAGCCGATCGCGCTAGCCAATTGCGCCATGGAGACAGTCCTGCTACACTCTCAACACCATCAGAGCATATCTTCAACGCTATCAGCCCAAAGAAAAAAAGGCACCGCACCACCACCGGGTGGGCTCGAACCTACAACTTTTCGGTTAACAGCCGATCACGCTAGCCAATTGCGCCACGGAGACAGTCCTGCTCCACTCTCACCACCATCAGAACATATCTTCAAAGCTATCAGCCCAAAGAAAAAAAAGCGCCGCACTACCACTGGGTGGGCTCGAACCTCCGACCTTTTGGTTAACAGCCGATCGCGCTAGCCAATTGCGCCACGCAGACAGTCCTGCTCCACTCTCACCACCATCAGAACATATTTTCAAAGCTATCAGCCCAAAGAAAAAAAAGCGCCGCACCACCACCGGGTGGGCTCGAACCTCCAACTTTCCGGTTAACAGCCGATCAAGCTAGCCAATTGCGCCATTGAGACAGTCCTGCTCCATTCTCACCAC
Source organism: Rhipicephalus microplus (assembly GCF_043290135.1). Classification (NCBI taxonomy): domain Eukaryota; kingdom Metazoa; phylum Arthropoda; class Arachnida; order Ixodida; family Ixodidae; genus Rhipicephalus; species Rhipicephalus microplus. The sequence goes on from NW_027464602.1 coordinate 4,476,147, forward strand.
CATCAGAACATATCTTCAAAGCTATCAGCCCACAGAAAAAAAAGCGCCGCACAACCACCGGGTAGGCTCGAACCTCCAACTTTTCGGTTAACAGCCGATCGTGCTAGCCAATTGCGCCACGGAGACAGACCTGCTCCACTCTCACCACCATAAGAACATATCTTCAAAGCTATCAGCCGAAGAAAAAAGCAACACACCACTCCCGGGAGGGCTCGAAACTCCAACCTTTCGGTCAACAGCCGATCGCGCTAGCCCATTGAGCCACGGAGACAGTCTTGCTCCCTTCCCACCACCATCAGAACATAACTTCAAAGCTATCAGCCCAAAGAAAAAAAAAGCACCGCACCACCACCGGGTGGGCTCGAACCTCCAACCTTTCGGTTAACAGCTGATCGCGCTAGCCAATTGCACCACGGAGACAGTCGTGCTCCACTCTCACCACCATCAGAACATATCTTCAAAGCTATCAGCGCAAAGAAAAAAGCAAAACACCACTCCCGGGAGGGCTCGAACCTCCAACTTTTCGGTTAACAGCCGATCGCGCTGGCCAATTGCGCCACGGAGAAAGTCCTGCTCTACTGTCACCACAATTAGAATATATCTTCAAAGCTATCACCCCATAGAAAAAAAAGCGCCGCACCACCACTGGGTGGGCTCGAACCTCCGACCTTTTGGTTAACAGCCGATCGCGCTAGCCAATTGCGCAACGAAGACAATCCTGCTCCACTCTCACCACCATAAGAACATATCTTCAAAGCTATCAGCCCGAAAAAAAAGCAACACACCACTCCTGGGAGGGCTCGAAACTCCAACCTTTCGGTCAACAGCCAATCGCGCTAGCCAATCGCCCCACGGAGACAGTCGTGCTCGACTCTCACCACCGTCAGAACATTTCTTCAGAGCTATCACCCCAAAGAAAAAAAAAGCGCCGCATCACCACCGGTTGGGCTAGAACCTCCAACCTTTCGGTTAACAGCCGATCGCGCTAGCCAATTGCGCAACGAAGACAGTCCTGCTCCACTCTCACCACCATCAGAACATATCTTCAAAGCTATTACCGCAAAGAAAAAAGCAACACACCACTCCCGGGAGGGCTCAAAACTCCAACCTTTCGGTTAACAGCCGATCGCGCGAGCCCATTGCGCCACGGAGACAGTCTTGCTCCACGCTCACCACCATCAGAACATATCTTCAAAGCTATCATCGCAAAGAAAAAAGCAACACACCACTCCCGGGAGGGCTCGAAACTCCAACCTTTCGGTCAACAGCCGATCGCGCTAGCCCATTGCGCCACGGAGACAGTCTTGCTCATCTCTCACCACCATCAGATCATATCATCAAGGCTCTTAGCTCAAAGAAAAAAAAGCACCGCACCACCACCGGGTGAGCTCGAACCTCCAACTTTTCGGTTAACAGCCGATCGCGCTGGCCAATTGCGCCACGGAGACAGTCCTGCTCCACTCTCCCCACAATTAGAACATATCTTCAAAGCTATCAGCCCAAAGAAAAAAAAGCGCCGCACCACCACCGGGTGGGCTCGAACCTCCAACCTTTCGGTTAACAGCAGATCGCGCTAGCCAATTGCGCCACGGAGACAGTCTTGCTCCCTTCCCACCACCATCAGAACATAACTTCAAAGCTATCAGCCCAAAGAAAAAAAAAGCACCGCACCACCACCGGGTGGGCTCGAACCTCCCACCTTTCGGTTAACAGCCGATCACGCTAGCCAATTGCACCACGGAGACAGTCGTGCTCCACTCTCACCACCATCAGAACATATCTTCAAAGCTATCAGCGTAAAGAAAAAAGCAAAATACCACTCCCGGGAGGGCTCGAACCTCCAACTTTTCGGTTAACAGCCGATCGCGCTGGCCAATTGCGCCACGGAGAAAGTCCTGCTCAACTCTCACCACAATTAGAATATATCTTCAAAGCTATCACCCCATAGAAAAAAAAGCGCCGCACCACCACTGGGTGGGCTAGAACCTCCGACCTTTTGGTTAACAGCCGATCGCGCTAGCCAATTGCGCCACGGAGACAATCCTGCTCTACTCTCACCACCATAAGAACATATCTTCAAAGCTATCAGCCCGAAGAAAAAAGCAACACACCACTCCCGGGAGGGCTCGAAACTCCAACCTTTCGGTCAACAGCCGATCGCGCTAGCCAATTGCCCCATGGAGACAGTCGTGCTCCACTCTCACCACCGTCAGAACATTTCTTCAGAGCTATCACCCCAAAGAAAAAAAAAGCGCCGCACCACCACCGGTTGGGCTAGAACCTCCAACATTTCGGTTAACAGCCGATCGCGCTAGCCAATTGCGCAACGAAGACAGTCCTGCTCCACTCTCACCACCATCAGAACATATCTTCAAAGCTATTACCGCAAAGAAAAAAGCAACACACCACTCCCGGGAGGGCTCAAAACTCCAACCTTTCGGTTAACAGCCGATCGCGCGAGCCCATTGCGCCACGGAGACAGTCTTGCTCCACTCTCACCACCATCAGAACATATCTTCAAAGCTATCATCGCAAAGAAAAAAGCAACACACCACTCCCGGGAGGGCTCGAAACTCCAACCTTTCGGTCAACAGCCGATCGCGCTAGCCCATTGCGCCACGGAGACAGTCTTGCTCATCTCTCACCACCATCAGATCATATCATCAAGCCTATCAGCTCAAAGAAAAAAAAGCGCCGCACCACCACCGGGTGGGCTCGAACCTCCAACTTTTCGGTTAACAGCCGATCGCGCTGGCCAATTGCGCCACGGAGACAGTCCTGCTCCACTCTCCCCACAATTAGAACATATCTTCAAAGCTATCAGCCCAAAGAAAAAAAAAGTGCCGCACCACCACCGGGTGGGCTTGAACCTCCAACCTTTCGTTTAACAGCAGATCGCGCTAGCCAATTGCGCCACGGAGACAATCGTGCTCCACTCTCACCACCATCAGAACATAACCTCAAAGCTATCAGCGCAAAGAAAAAAAAGCGCCGCACCACCACCGGGTGGGCTCGAACCTCCAACCTTTCGGTTAACAGCCGATCGCGCAAGCCAATTTCGCCATGGAGACAGTCCTGCTCCACTCTCACCACCATCAGAACATAACTTCAAAGGTATCAGCCCAAAGAAAAAAAAGCGCCGCACCACCACTGGGTGGGCTCGAACCTCCGACTTTTCGGTTAACAGCCGATCGCGCTAGCCAATTGCGCCACGGAGACAGTCCTGCTCCACTCTCACCACCATCAGAACATATCTTCAAAGCTATCAGCCCAAAGAAAAAACCACCGCACCACCACCGGGTGGGCTCTAACCTCCAACCTTTCGGTTAACAGGCAATCGCGCTAGCCAATTGCGCCACGGAGACAGTCCTGCTCCACTCTCACCACCATCAGAACATATCTTCAAAGCTATCAGCACAAAGAAAAAAAGCGCCGCACCACCACCGAGTGGGCTCGAACCTCCAGCCTTTCGGTTAACAGCCGATCGCGCTAGCCAATTCCGCCACGGAGACAGTCCTGCTTCACTCTCACCACCATAAGAACATATCTTCAAAGCTATCAGCCCAAAGAAAAAAAAGCGCCATACCACCACAGGGTGGGCTCGAACCTCCGACCTTTTGGTTAACAGCCGATCGCGCTAGCCAATTGCGCCATGGAGACAGTCCTGCTACACTCTCAACACCATCAGAGCATATCTTCAACGCTATCAGCCCAAAGAAAAAAAAGCACCGCACCACCACCGGGTGGGCTCGAACCTACAACTTTTCGGTTAACAGCCGATCACGCTAGCCAATTGCGCCACGGAGACAGTCCTGCTCCACTCTCACCACCATCAGAACATATCTTCAAAGCTATCAGCCCACAGAAAAAAAAGCGCCGCACAACCACCGGGTAGGCTCGAACCTCCGACTTTTCGGTTAACAGCAGATCGCGCTAGCCAATTGCGCCACGGAGACAGTCCTGCTCCACTCTCACCACCATAAGAACATATCTTCAAAGCTATCAGCCCAAAGAAAAAAAAGCGCCGCACTACCACTGGGTGGGCTCGAACCTCCGACCTTTTGGTTAACAGCCGATCGCGCTAGCCAATTGCGCCACGCAGACAGTCCTGCTCCACTCTCACCACCATCAGAACATATTTTCAAAGCTATCAGCCCAAAGAAAAAAAAGCGCCGCACCACCACCGGGTGGGCTCGAACCTCCAACTTTCCGGTTAACAGCCGATCAAGCTAGCCAATTGCGCCATTGAGACAGTCCTGCTCCATTCTCACCACCATCAGAACATATCTTCAAAGCTATCAGCCCACAGAAAAAAAAGCGCCGCACAACCACCGGGTAGGCTCGAACCTCCAACTTTTCGGTTAACAGCCGATCGTGCTAGCCAATTGCGCCACGGAGACAGACCTGCTCCACTCTCACCACCATAAGAACATATCATCAAAGCTATCAGCCCGAAGAAAAAAAAGCGCCACACCACCACTGGGTAGGCTCGAACCTCCGACCTTTTGGTTAACAGCCGATCGCGCTAGCCAATTGCGCCACGGAGACAGTCCTGCTCCACTCTCACCACCGTCAGAACATTTCTTCAGAGTTTCAGCCCAAAGAAAAAAAAAGCGCTGCACTACCACCGGGTGGGCTCGAACCTCCAACCTTACGGTTAACAGCCGATCGCGCTAGCCCATTGCGCCACGGACACAGTCGTGCTTCACTCTCACCACCATCAGAACATATCTTCAAAGCTATCAGCGCAAAGAAAAAAGCAAAACACCACTCCCGGGAGGGCTCGAACCTCCAACTTTTCGGTTAACAGCCGATAGCGTGGCCAATTGCGCCACGGAGAAAGTCCTGCTCCACTCTCACCACCGTCAGACCATTTCTTCAGAGCTATCACCCCAAAGAAAAAAAAGCGCCGCACCACCACCGGGTGGGCTCGAACCTCCAACCTTTCGGTTAACAGCCGATCGTGCTAGCCAATTTCCCCACGGAGACAGTCGTGCTCCACTCTCACCACCATCAGAACATATCTTCAAAGCTATCAGCCCATAGAGAAAAAAGCGCCGCACCACCACCGGGTGGGCTCGAACCTCCAACTTTTCGGTTAACAGCCGATTGCGCTAGCCAATTGCGCCACGGGGACCGTCCTGCTCCACTCTCACCACCGTCAGACCATTTCTAAAGAGCTATCACCCCAAAGAAAAAAAAAGCGCCGCACCACCACCGGGTGGGCTCGAACCTCCAACCTTTCGGATAACAGCCGATCGCGCTAGCCAATTGCCCCACGGAGACAGTCGTGTTCCACTCTCACCACCGTCAGAACATTTCTTGAGAGCTATCACCCCAAAGAAAAAAAAGCGCCGCACCACCACCGGTTGGGCTAGAACCTCCAACTTTTCGGTTAACAGCCGATCGCGCTAGCCCATTGCGCCACGAAGACAGTCCTGCTCCAATCTCACCACCATCAGAACATATCTTCAAAGCTATTACCGCAAAGAAAAAAGCAACACACCACTCCCGGGAGGGCTCAAAACTCCAACCTTTCGGTTAACAGCCGATCGCGCTAGCCCATTGCGCCACGGAGACAGTCTTGCTCCACTCTCACCACCATCAGAACATATCTTCAAAGCTATCAGCCCAAAGAAAAAAAAGCGCCGCACCACTACCGGGTGGGCTGGAACCTCCAACTTTTCGGTTAACAGCAGATCGCGCTAGCCAATTGCGCCACGGAGACAATCGTGCTCCACTCTCACCACCATCAGAACATATCTTCAAAGCTATCAGCCCAAAGAAAAAAAAGCGCCGCACCAACACTGGGTGGGCTCGAACCTCCGACCTTTTGGTTAACAGCCGATCGCGCTAGCCAATTGCGCCACGGAGACAATCCTGCTCCACTCTCACCACCATAAGAACATATCTTCAAAGCTATCTGCCCAAAGAAAAAAAAAGCACCGCACCACCACCGGGTGGGCTCGAACCTCCAACCTTTCGGTTAACAGCCGATCGCGCTCACCAATTGCGCCTTGGAGACAGTCCTGCTCCACTCTCACCACCATCAGAACATATCTTCAAAGCTATCAGCCCACAGAAAAAAAGCGCCACACAACCACCGGGTAGGCTCGAACCTCCGACTTTTCGGTTAACAGCCGATCGCGCTAGCCAATTGTGACACGGAGACCGTCCTGCTCCACTCTCACCACCATAAGAACATATCTTCAAAGCTATCAGCCCAAAGAAAAAAAAGCGCCGCACCACCACTGGGTGGGCTCGAAACTCCGACCTTTTGGTTAACAGCCGATCGCGCTAGCCCATTGCGCCACGGAGACAATCCTGCTCCACTCTCACCACCATCAGAACATATCTTCAAAGCTATCAGCCCAAAGAAAAAAAAGCGCCGCACCACCACCGGGTGGGCTCGAACCTCCAACCTTTCGGTTAACAGCCGATCGCGCTAGCCCATTGCGCCACGGAGACAGTCCTGCTCCACTCTCACCACCGTCAGAACATTTCTTCAGAGTTTCAGCCCACAGAAAAAAAAGCGCCGCACAACCACCGGGTAGGCTCGAGCCTCCGACTTTTCGGTTAACAGCCGATCGCGCTAGCCAATTGCGCCACGGAGACAGTCCTGCTCCACTCTCACCACCATAAGAACATATCTTCAAAGCTATCAGCCCAAAGAAAAAAAAGCGCCGCACCAACACTGGGTGGGCTCGAACCTCCGACCTTTTGGTTAACAGCCGATCGCGCTAGCCAATTGCGCCACGGAGACAATCCTGCTCCACTCTCAACACCATAAGAACATATCTTCAAAGCTATCAGCCCGAAAAAAAAGCAACACACCACTCCCGGGAGGGCTCGAAACTCCAACCTTTCGGTCAACAGCCGATCGCGCTAGCCCATTGCGCCACGGAGACAGTGTTGCTCCCTTCCCACCACCATCAGAACATAACTTCAAAGCTATCAGCCCAAAGAAAAAAAAAGCACCGCACCACCACCGGGTGGGCTCGAACCTCCAACCTTTCGGTTAACAGCCGATCGCGCTAGCCAATTGCACCACGGAGACAGTCGTGCTCCACTCTCACCACCATCAGAACATATCTTCAAAGCTATCAGCGCAAAGAAAAAAGCAAAACACCACTCCCGGGAGGGCTCGAACCTCCAACTTTTCGGTTAACAGCCGATCGCGCTGGCCAATTGCGCCACGGAGAAAGTCCTGCTCAACTCTCACCACAATTAGAATATATCTTCAAAGCTATCACCCCATAGAAAAAAAAAGCGCCGCACCACCACTGGGTGGGCTCGAACCTCCGACCTTTTGGTTAACAGCCGATCGCGCTAGCCAATTGCGCCACGAAGACAATCCTGCTCCACTCTCACCACCATAAGAACTTATCTTCAAAGCTATCAGCCCGAAGAAAAAAGCAACACACCACTCCCGGGAGGGCTCGAAACTCCAACCTTTCGGTCAACAGCCGATTGCGCTAGCCAATTGCCCCACGGAGACAGTCGTGCTCCACTCTCACCACCGTCAGAACATTTCTTCAGAGCTATAACCCCAAAGAAAAAAAAAGCGCCGCATCACCACCGGTTGGGCTAGAACCTCCAACCTTTCGGTTAACAGCCGATCGCGCTAGCCAATTGCGCAACGAAGACAGTCCTGCTACACTCTCACCACCATCAGAACATATCTTCAAAGCTATTACCGCAAAGAAAAAAGCAACACACCACTCCCGGGAGGGCTCAAAACTCCAACCTTTCGGTTAACAGCCGATCGCGCGAGCCCATTGCGCCACGGAGACAGTCTTGCTCCACTCTCACCACCATCAGAACATATCTTCAAAGCTATCATCGCAAAGAAAAAAGCAACACACCACTCCCGGGAGGGCTCGAAACTCCAACCTTTCGGTCAACAGCCGATCGCGCTAGCCCATTGCGCCACGGAGACAGTCTTGCTCACCTCTCACCACCATCAGATCATATCATCGAGGCTATCAGCTCAAAGAAAAAAAAGCACCGCACCACCACCGGGTGGGCTCGAACCTCCAACTTTTCGGTAACAGCCGATCGCGCTGGCCAATTGCACCACGGAGACAGTCCGGCTCCACTCTCCCCTCAATTAGAACATATCTTCAAAGCTATCAGCCCAAAGAAAAAAAAAGCGCCGCACCACCACCGTATGGGCTCGAACCTCCGACCTTTCGGTTAACAGCAGATCGCGCTAGCCAATTGTGCCACGGAGACAATCGTGCTCCACTCTCACCACCATCAGAACATATCTTCAAAGCTATCAGCGCAAAGAAAAAAAAGCGCCGCACCACCACCGGGTGGGCTCGAACCTCCACCCTTTCGGTTAACAGCCGATCGCGCAAGCCAATTTCGCCATGGAGACAGTCCTGCTCCACTCTCACCACCATCAGAACATATCTTCAAAGGTATCAGCCCAAAGAAAAAAAAGCGTCGCACCACCACTGGGTGGGCTTGAACCTCCAACTTTTCGGTTAACAGCCGATCGCGCTAGCCAATTGCGCCACGGAGACAGTCCTGCTCCACTCTCACCACCATCAGAACATATCTTCAAAGCTATCAGCCCAAAGAAAAAAACCACCGCACCACCACAGGGTGGGCTCGAACCTCCGACCTTTTTGTTAACAGCCGATCGCGCTAGCCAATTGCGCCATGGAGACAGTCCTGCTCCACTCTCACCACCATCAGAACATATCTTCAAAGCTATCAGCCCAAAGAAAAAAAAGCACCGCACCACCACCGGGTTGGCTCGAACCTCCAAATTTTCGGTTAAGAGCCGATCACGCTAGCCAATTGTGCGACGGAGACAGTCCTGCTCCACTCTCACCGCCATCAGAACATATCTTCAAAGCTATCAGCCCAAAGAAAAAAAAGCACCGCACCACCACCGGGTGGGCTCGAACCTCCAACTTTTCGGTTAACAGCCGATCACGCTAGCCAATTGCGCCACGGAGACAGCCCTGCTCCACTCTCACCACCATCAGAACATATCTTCAAAGCTATCAGCCCACAGAAAAAAAAGCGCCGCACAACCAACGGGTAGGCTCGAACCACCGACTTTTCGGTTAACAGCCGATCGCGCTAGTCAATTGCGCCACGGAGACAGTCTTGCTCCACTGTCACCACCATAAGAACATATCTTCAAAGCTATCAGCCCAAAGAAAAAAAAGCGCCGCACCACCACTGGGTGGGCTCGAACCTCCGACCTTTTGGTTAACAGCCGATCGCGCTAGCCTATTGCGCCGCGGAGACAGTCCTGCTCCACTCTCACCACCATCAGAACATATTTTCAAAGCTATCATCCCAAAGAAAAAAAAGCGCCGCACCACCACCGGGTGGGCTCGAACCTACAACTTTCCGGTTAACAGCCGATCAAGCTAGCCAAATGCGCCACGGAGACAGTCCTGCTCCACTCTCACCACCATCAGAACATATCTTCAAAGCTATCAGCCCACAGAAAAAAAAGCGCCGCAAAACCACCGGGTAGGCTCGAACCTCCAACTTTTCGGTTAACAGCAGATCGCGCTAGTCAATTGCGCCACGGAGACAGACCTGCTCCACTCTCACCACCATATGAACATATCATCAAAGCTATCAGCCCGAAGAAAAAAAGCGCCACACCACCACTGGGTGGGCTCGAACCTCAGGCCTTTTGGTTAACAGCCGATCGCGCTAGCCCATTGCGCCACGGAGAAAGTCCTGCTCCACTCTCACCACCGTCAGAACATTTCTTCAGAGCTATCAGCCCAAAGAAAAAAAAAGCGCTGCACCACCACCGGGTGGGCTCGAACCTCCAACCTTACGGTTAACAGCCGATCGCGCTAGCCCATTGCGCCACGGAGACAGTCTTGCTCCACTCTCACCACCATCAGAACATATCTTCAAAGCTATCAGCGCAAAGAAAAAAGCAACACACCACTCCCGGGAGGACTCGAAACTCCAACCTTTCGGTCAACAGCCGATCGCGCTAGCCCATTGCGCCACGGAGACAGTCTTGCTCCCTTCTCACCACCATCAGAACATAACTTCAAAGCTATCAGCCCAAAGAAAAAAAAGCACCGCACCACCACCGTGTGGGCTCGAACCTCCAACCTTTTGGTTAACAGCCGATCGCGCTAGCCAATTGCGCCACGGAGACAGTCGTGCTTCACTCTCACCACCATGAGAACATAATTTCAAAGCTATCAGCGCAAAGAAAAAAGCAAAACACCACTCCCGGGAGGGCTCGAACCTCCAACTTTTCGGTTAAAAGCCGATCGCGCTGGCCCAATGCGCCACGAAGAAAGTCCTGCTCCACTCTCACCACCGTCAGACCATTTCTTCAGAGCTATCACCCCAAAGAAAAAAAAAGCGCCGCACCACCACCGGGTGGGCTCGAACCTCCAACCTTTGGGTTAACAGCCGATCGTGCTAGCCAATTGCCCCACGGTGACAGTCGTGCTCCACTCTCACCACCGTCAGAACATATCTTCAAAGCTATCAGCCCTTAGAAAAAAAAGCGCCGCACCACCACCGGGTGGGCTCGAACCTCCAACTTTTCGGTTAACAGCCGATTGCGCTAGCCAATTGCGCAACGGGGACCGTCCTGCTCCACTCTCACCACCGTCAGACCATCTATTCAGAGCTATCACCCCAAAGAAAAAAAAGCGCCGCACCACCACCGGGTGGGCTCAAACCACCGACCTTTCGGGTAACAGCCGATCGCGCTAGCCAATTGCCCCACGGAGACAGTCGTGCTCCAATCTCACCACCGTCAGAACATTTCTTCAGAGCTATCACCCCAAAGAAAAAAAAAGCGCCGCACCACCACCGGTTGGGCTAGAACCTCCAACCTTTCAGCTAACAGCCGATCGCGCTAGCCAATTGCGCCACGAAGACAGTCCTGCTCCACTCTCACCACCATCAGAACATATCTTCAAAGCTATTACCGCAAAGAAAAAAGCAACACGCCACTCCCGGGAGGGCTCAAAACTTCAACCTTTCGGTTAACAGCCGATCGCGCTAGCCCATTGCGCCACGGAGACAGTCTTGCTCCACTCTCACCACCATCAGAACATATCTTCAAAGCTATCGTCGCAAAGAAAAAAGCAACACACCACTCCCCTGAGGGCTCGAAACTCCAACCTTTCGGTCAACAGCCGATCGCGCTAGCCCATTGCGCCACGGAGACAGTCTTGCTCATCTCTCACCACCATCAGATCATATCATCAAAGCTATCAGCCCAAAGAAAAAAAAGCACCGCACCACCACCGGGTGGGATCGAACCTCCAACTTTTCGGTTAACAGCCGATCGCGCTGGCCAGTTGCGCCACGGAGACAGTCCTGCTCCACTCTCACCACAATTAGAACATATCTTAAAAGCTATCAGCCCAAAGAAAAAAAAGCGCCGCACCACCACCGGGTGGGCTGGAACCTCCAACCTTTCGGTTAACAGCAGATCGCGCTAGCCAATTGCGCCACGGAGACAATCGTGCTCCACTCTCACAACCATCAGAACATATCTTCAAAGCTATCAGCGCAAAGAAAAAAAAGCGCCGCACCACCACTGGGTGGGCTCGAACCTCCAACCTTTCGGTTAACAGCCGATCGCGCAAGCCAATTTTGCCATGGAGACAGTCCTGCTCCACTCTCACCACCATCAGAACTTATCTTCAAAGGTATCAGCCCAAAAAAAAGCGCCGCACCACCACTGGGTGGGCTCGAACCTCCGACTTTTCGGTTAACAGCCGATCGCGCTAGCCAATTGCGCCACGGAGACAGTCCTGCTCCACTCTCACCACCATCAGAACATATCTTCAAAGCTATCAGCCCAAAGAAAAAAAACCACCGCTCCACCACCAGGTGGGCTCGAACCTCCAACCTTTCGGTTAACAGCCAATCGCGCTAGCCAATTGCGCCACGGAGACAGTCCTGCTCCACTCTCACCACCATCAGAACATATCTTCAAAGCTATCAGCACAAAAAAAAGCGCCATACCACCACCGGGTGGGCTCGAACCTCCGACCTTTCGGTTAACAGCCGATCACGCTAGCCAATTGCGCCACGGAGACAGTCATGCTCCACTCTCACCACCGTCAGAACATATTTTCAAAGCTATCAGCACAAAGAAAAAAAACGCCGCACCACCACCGCGTGGGCTCGAACCTCCAACCTTTCGGTTAACAGCCGATCGCGCTAGCCAATTGCGCCACGGAGACAGTCCTGCTTCACTCTCACCACCATAAGAACATATCTTCAAAGCTATCAGCGCAAAGAAAAAAGCAACACACCACTCCCGGGAGGGATCGAAACTCCAACCTTTCGGTTAACAGCCGATCGCGCTAGCCAATTGCGACACGGAGACAGTCCTGCTCTACTCTCACCACCATCAGAACATATCTTCAAAGCTATCAGCCCAAAGAAAAAAAAACGCCGCACCACCGCCGGGTGGGCTCGAAACTCCTACCTTTCGGTTAACAGCCGATCGCGCTAGCCAATTGCGCCACGGAGACAGTCCTGCTTCACCCTCACCACCATCAGAACATATTTTCAAAGCTATCAGCCCAAAGAAAAAAAGCGCCATACCACCACCGGGTGGGCTCGAACCTCCGACCTTTTGGTTAACAGCCGATCACGCTAGCCAATTGCGCCACGGAGACAGTCATGCTCCACTCTCACCACCGTCAGAACATATCTTCAAAGCTATCAGCACAAAGAAAAAAAACGCCGCACCACCACCGCGTGGGCTCGAACCTCCAACCTTTCGGTTAACAGCCGATCGCGCTAGCCAATTGCGCCACGGAGACAGTCCTGCTTCACTCTCACCACCATAACAACATATCTTCAAAGCTATCAGCCCAAAGAAAAAAAAGCGCCATACCACCACAGGGTGGGCTCGAACCTCCGACCTTTTTGTTAACAGCCGATCGCGCTAGCCAATTGCGCCATGGAGACAGTTCTGCTCCACTCTCACCACCATCAGTACATATCTTCAAAGCTATCAGCCCAAAGAAAAAAAAGCACCGCACCACCACCGGGTGGGCTCGAACCTTCAAATTTTTGGTTAACAGCCGATCACGCTAGCCAATTGCGCCACGGAGACAGTCCTGCTCCACTCTCACCGCCATCAGAACATATCTTCAAAGCTATCAGCCCAAAGAAAAAAAAGCACCGCACCACCACCGGGTGGGCTCGAACCTCCAACTTTTCGGTTAACAGCCGATCACGCTAGCCAATTGCGCCACGGAGACAGTCCTGCTCCACTCTCACCACCATCAGAACATATCTTCAAAGCTATCAGCCCACAGAAAAAAAAGCGCCGCACAACCAACGGGTAGGCTCGAACCACCGACTTTTCGGTTAACAGCCGATCGCGCTAGCCAATTGCGCCACGGAGACAGTCCTGCTCCACTCTCACCACCATAAGAACATATCTTCAAAGCTATCAGCCCAAAGAAAAAAAGCGCCGCACCACCACTGGGTGGGCTCGAACCTCTGACCTTTTGGTTAACAACCGATCGCGCTAGCCTATTGCGCCACGGAGACAGTCCTGCTCCACTCTCACCACCATCAGAACATATTTTCAAAGCTATCAGCCCAAAGAAAAAAAAGCGCCGCACCACCACCGGGTGGGCTCGAACCTACAACTTTTCGGTTAACAGCCGATCAAGCTAGCCAATTGCGCCCCGGAGACAGTCCTGCTCCACTCTCACCACCATCAGAACATATCTTCAAAGCTATCAGCCCACAGAAAAAAAAAGCGCCGCAAAACCACCGGGTAGGCTCGAACCTCCAACTTTTCGGTTAACAGCCGATCGCGCTAGCCCATTGCGCCACGGAGACAGTCTTGCTCATCTCTCACCACCATCAGATCATATCATCAAAGCTATCAGCCCAAAGAAAAAAAAGCACCGCACCACCACCGGGTGGGATCGAACCTGCAACTTTTCGGTTAACAGCCGATCGCGCTGGCCAATTGCGCCACGGAGACAGTCCTGCTCCACCCTCACCACAATTAGAACATATCTTCAAAGCTATCAGCCCAAAGAAAAAAAAGCGCCGCACCACCACCGGGTGGGCTGGAACCTCCAACCTTTCGGTTAACAGCAGATCGCGCTAGCCAATTGCGCCATGGAGACAATCGTGCTCCACTCTCACCACCATCAGAACATATCTTCAAAGATATCAGCCCAAAGAAAAAAAAGCGCCGCACCACCGCCGGGTGGGCTCGAAACTCCTACCTTTCGGTTAACAGCCGATCGCGCTAGCCAATTGCGCCACCGAGACAGTCCTGCTTCACTCTCACCACCATCAGAACATATCTTCAAAGCTATCAGCCCAAAGAAAAAAAAGCGCCGCACCACCACTGGGTGGGCTCGAACCTCCGACCTTTTGGTTAACAGCCGATCGCGCTAGCAAATTGTGCCACGGAGACAGTCCTGCTCCACTCTCACCACCATCAGAACATATTTTCAAAGCTATCAGCCCAAAGAAAAAAAAGCGCCGCACCACCACCGGGTGGGCTCGAACCTCCAACTTTCCGGTTACCAGCCGATCAAGCTAGCCAATTGCGCCACGGAGATAGTCCTGCTCCACTCTCACCACCATCAGAACATATCTTCAAAGCTATCAGCCCACAGAAAAAAAAGCGCCGCACAACCACCGTGTAGGCTCGAACCTCCAACTTTTCGGTTAACAGCCGATCGCGCTAGCCAATTGCGCCACGGAGACAGACCTGCTCCACTCTCACCACCATAAGAACATATCATCAAAGCTATCAGCCCGAAGAAAAAAAAGCGCCACACCACCACTGGGTGGGCTCGAACCTCCGACCTTTTGGTTAACAGCCGATCGCGCTAGCCAATTGCGCCACGGAGACAGTCCTGCTCCACTCTGACCACCATCAGAACATATCTTCAAAGCTATCAGCCCACAGAAAAAAAAGCGCCACACAACCACCGGGTAGGCTCGAACCTCCAACATTTCGGTTAACAGCCGATCGTGCTAGCCAATTGCCCCATGGTGACAGTCGTGCTCCACTCTCACCGCCATCAGAACATATCTTCAAAGCTATCAGCCCATAGAAAAAAAAAGCGCCGCACCACCACCGGGTGGGCTTGAACCTCAAACTTTTCGGTTAACAGCCGATTGCGCTAGCCAATTGCGCCACGGGGACCGTCCTGCTCCACTCTCACCACCGTCAGACCATTTCTTCAGAGCTATCACCCCAAAGAAAAAAAAAGCGCCGCACCACCACCGGGTGGGCTCGAACCTCCAACCTTTCGGGTAACAGCCGATCGCGCTAGCCAATTGCCCCTTGGAGACAGTCGTGCTCCACTCTCACCACCGTCAGAACATTTCTTCAGAGCTATCACCCCAAAGAAAAAAAAGCGCCGCACCACCACCGGGTGGGCTCGAACCTCCAACATTTCGGTTAACAGCCGATCGTGCTAGCCAATTGCCCCACGGTGACAGTCGTGCTCCACTCTCACCGCCATCAGAACATATCTTCAAAGCTATCAGCCCATAGAAAAAGAAGCGCCGCACCACCACCGGGTGGGCTTGAACCTCAAACTTTTCGGTTAACAGCCGATTGCGCAAGCCAATTGCGCCACGGGGACCGTCCTGCTCCACTCTCACCACCGTCAGACCATTTCTTCAGAGCTATCACCCCAAAGAAAAAAAAAAGCGCCGCACCACCACCGGGTGGGCTCGAACCTCCAACCTTTCGGGTAACAGCCGATCGCGCTAGCCAATTGCCCCTTGGAGACAGTCGTGCTCCACTCTCACCACCGTCAGAACATTTCTTCAGAGCTATCACCCCAAAGAAAAAAAAGCGCCGCACCACCACCGGTTGGGCTAGAACCTCCAACCTTTCGGTTAACAGCCGATCGCGCTAGCCAATTGCGCCACGAAGACAGTCCTGCTCCACTCTCACCACCATCAGAACATATCTTCAAAGCTATTACCGCAAAGAAAAAAGCAACACACCACTCCCGGGAGGGCTCAAAACTCCAACCTTTCGGTTAACAGCCGATCGCGCTAGCCCATTGCGCCACGGAGACAGTCTTGCTCCACTCTCACCACCATCAGAACATATCTTCAAAGCTATCATCGCAAAGTAAAAAGCAACACACCACTCCCGGGAGGGCTCTAAACTCCAACCTTTCGGTCAACAGCCGATCGCGCTAGCCCATTGCGCCACGGAGACAGTCTTGCTCATCTCTCACCACCATCAGATCATATCATCAAAGCTATCAGCCCAAAGAAAAAAAAGCACCGCACCACCACCGGGTGGGATCGAACCTCCAACTTTTCGGTTAACAGCCGATCGCGCTGGCCAATTGCGCCACGGAGACAGTCCTGCTCCACTCTCACCACAATTAGAACATATCTTCAAAGCTATCAGCCCAAAGAAAAAAAAGCGCCGCACCACCACCGGGTGGGCTGGAACCTCCAACCTTTCGGTTAACAGCAGATCGCGCTAGCCAATTGCGCCATGGAGACAATCGTGCTCCACTCTCACCACCATCAGAACATATCTTCAAAGATATCAGCCCAAAGAAAAAAAAGCGCCGCACCACCGCCGGGTGGGCTCGAAACTCCTACATTTCGGTTAACAGCCGATCGCGCTAGCCAATTGCGCCACCGAGACAGTCCTGCTTCACTCTCACCACCATCAGAACATATCTTCAAAGCTATCAGCCCAAAGAAAAAAAAGCGCCGCACCACCACTGGGTGGGCTCGAACCTCCGACCTTTTGGTTAACAGCCGATCGCGCTAGCAAATTGTGCCACGGAGACAGTCCTGCTCCACTCTCACCACCATCAGAACATATTTTCAAAGCTATCAGCCCAAAGAAAAAAAAGCGCCGCACCACCACCTGGTGGGCTCGAACCTCCAACTTTCCGGTTACCAGCCGATCAAGCTAGCCAATTGCGCCACGGAGATAGTCCTGCTCCACTCTCACCACCATCAGAACATATCTTCAAAGCTATCAGCCCACAGAAAAAAAAGCGCCGCACAACCACCGTGTAGGCTCGAACCTCCAACTTTTCGGTTAACAGCCGATCGCGCTAGCCAATTGCGCCACGGAGACAGACCTGCTCCACTCTCACCACCATAAGAACATATCATCAAAGCTATCAGCCCGAAGAAAAAAAAGCGCCACACCACCACTGGGTGGGCTCGAACCTCCGACCTTTTGGTTAACAGCCGATCGCGCTAGCCAATTGCGCCACGGAGACAGTCCTGCTCCACTCTGACCACCATCAGAACATATCTTCAAAGCTATCAGCCCACAGAAAAAAAAGCGCCACACAACCACCGGGTAGGCTCGAACCTCCGACTTTTCAGTTAACAGCCGATCGCGCTAGCCCATTGCGCCACGGAGACAGTCCTGCTCCACTCTCACCACCATAAGGACATATCTTCAAAGCTATCAGCCCGAAGAAAAAAGCAACACACCACTCCCGGGAGGGCTCGAAACTCCAACCTTTCAGTCAACAGCCGATCGCGCTAGCCCATTGCGCCACGGAGACAGTCTTGCTCATCTCTCACCACCATCAGATCATATCATCAAAGCTATCAGCCCAAAGAAAAAAAAGCACCGCACCACCACCGGGTGGGCTCGAACCTCCAACTTTTCGGTTAACAGCCGATCGCGCTGGCCAATTGCGCCACGGAGACAGTCCTGCTCCACTCTCACCACAATTGGAACATATCTTCAAAGCTATCAGCCCAAAGAAAAAAAAAGCGCCGCACCACCACCGGGTGGGCTGGAACCTCCAACCTTTCGGTTAACAGCAGATCGCGCTAGCCAATTGCGCCACGGAGAGAATCGTTCTCCACTCTCACCACCATCAGAACATATCTTCAAAGCTATCAGCGCAAAGAAAAAAAGCCCCGCACCACCACTGGGTGGGCTCGAACCTCCAACCTTTCGGTTAACAGCCGATCGCGCAAGCCAATTTTGCCATGAAGACAGTCCTGCTCCACTCTCACCACCATCAGAACATATCTTCAAAGCTATCAGCCCAAAGAAAAAAAAGCGCCATACCACCACAGGGTGGGCTCGAACCTCCGACCTTTTGGTTAACAGCCGATCGCGCTAGCCAAGTGCGCCATGGAGACAGTCCTGCTCCACTCTCACCACAATCAGAACATATCTTCAAAGCTATCAGCCCAAAGAAAAAAAGCACCGCACCACCACCGGGTGGGCTCGAACCTCCAACTTTTCGGTTAACAGCCGATCACGCTAGCCAATTGCGCCACGGAGACAGTCCTGCTCCACTCTCACCACCATAAGAACATATCTTCAAAGCTATCAGCCCAAAGAAAAAAAAGCGCCGCACCACCACTGCGTGGGCTCAAACCTCTCACCTTTTCGTTAACAGCCGATCGCGCTAGCCAATTGCGCCACGGAGACAGTCCTGCTCCACTCTCACCACCATCATAACATATTTTCAAAGCTATCAGCTCAAAGAAAAAAAAGCGCCGCACTACCACCGGGTAGGCTCGAACCTCCAACTTTTCGGTTAACCGCCGATCGCGCTAGCCAATTGCGCCACGGAGACAGTCCTGCTCCACTCTCACCACCATAAGAACATATCTTCAAAGCTATCAGCCCGAAAAAAAAAGCAACACACCACTCCCGGGAGGGCTCGAAACTCCAACCTTTCGGTCAACAGCCGATCGCGCTAGCGCATTGCGCCACGGAGACAGTCTTGCTCATCTCTCACCACCATCAGATCATATCATCAAAGCTATCAGCCCAAAGAAAAAACAGCACCGCACCACCACCGGGAGGGCTCGAACCTCCAAGTTTTCGGTTAACAGCCGATCGCGCTAGCCCATTGCGCCACGGAGACAGTCTTGCTCCCTTCTCACCACCATCAGAACATAACTTCAAAGCTATCAGCCCACAGAAAAAAAAGCGCCGCACTACCACCGGGTAGGCTCGAACCTCCAACTTTTCGGTTAACCGCCGATCGCGCTAGTTAATTGCGCCACGGAGACAGTCCTGCTCCACTCTCACCACCATAAGCACATATCTTCAAAGCTATCAGCCCGAAAAAAAAAGCAACACACCACTCCCGGGAGGGCTCGAAACTCCAACCTTTCGGTCAACAGCCGATCGCGCTAGCCCATTGCGCCACGGAGACAGTCTTGCTCATCTCTCACCACCATCAGATCATATCATCAAAGCTATCAGCCCAAAGAAAAAACAGCACCGCACCACCACCGGGTGGGCTCGAACCTCCAACTTTTCGGTTAACAGCCGATCGCGCTAGCCAATTGCGCCATGGAGACAGTCTTGCTCCGGTCTCACCACCATCAGAACATATCTTCAAAGCTATCATCGCAAAGAAAAAAAAGCGCCGCACCGCCACCGGGTGGGCTCGAACCTCAGACCTTTCGGTTAACAGCAGATCGCGCTAGCCAATTGCGCCACGGAGACAATCGTGCTCCACTCTCACCACCATCAGAACATATCTTCAAAGCTATCAGCGCAAAGAAAAAAAAGCGCCGCACCACCACCGGGTGGGCTCGAACCTCTAACCTTTCGGTTAACAGCCGATCGCGCAAGCCAATTTCGCCATAGAGACAGTCCTGCTCCACTCTCACCACCATCAGAACATATCTTCAAAGGTATCAGCCCAAAGAAAAAAAAAGCGCCGCACCACCACTGGATGGGCTCGAACCTCCGACTTTTCGGTTAACAGCCGATCGCGCTAGCCAATTGCGCCACGGAGACGGTCCTGCTCCACATTCACCACCATCAGAACATATCTTCAAAGCTATCAGCTCAAAGAAAAAAAACCACCGCACCACCACCGAGTGGGCTCGAACCTCCAACCTTTCGGTCAACAGCCGATCGCGCTAGCCAATTGCCCCACGGAGACAGTCGTGCTCCACTCTCACCACCCTCAGAACATTTCTTCAGAGCTATCACCCCAAAGAAAAAAAAGCGCCGCATCACCACCGGTTGGGCTAGAACCTCCAACCTTTCGGTTAACAGCCGATCGCGCTAGCCAATTGCGCCACGGAGACAGTCCTGCTTCACTCTCACCACCATAAGAACATATCTTCAAAGCTATCAGCCCAAAGAAAAAAAAGCGCCATACCACCACAGGGTGGGCTCGAACCTCCGACCTTTTTGTTAACAGCCGATCGCGCTAGCCAATTGCGCCATGGAGACAGTCCTGCTCCACTCTCACCACCATCAGAACATATCTTCAAAGCTATCAGCCCAAAGAAAAAATGCACCGCACCACCACCGGGTGGGCTCGAACGTCCAAATTTTCGGTTAACAGCCGATCACGCTAGCCAATTGCGCCACGGAGACAGTCCTGCTCCACTCTCACCGCCATCAGAACATATCTTCAAAACTATCAGCCCAAAGAAAAAAAAGCACCGCACCACCACCGGGTGGGCTCGAACCTCCATCTTTTCGGTTAACAGCCGATCACGCTAGCCAATTGCGCCACGGAGACAGTCCTGCTCCACTCTCACCACCATCAGAACATATCTTCAAAGCTATCAGCCCACAGAAAAAAAAGCGCCGCACAACCAACGGGTAGGCTCGAACCACCGACTTTTCGGTTAACAGCCGATCGCGCTAGCCAATTGCGCCACGAAGACAGTCCTGCTCCACTCTCACCACCACAAGAACATATCTTCAAAGCTATCAGCCCAAAGAAAAAAAAGCGCCGCACCACCACTGGGTGGGCTCGAACCTCCGACCTTTTGGTTAACAGCCGATCGCGCTAGCCTATTGCGCCACGGAGACAGTCCTGCTCCACTCTCACCACCATCAGAACATATTTTCAAAGCTATCAGCCCAAAGAAAAAAAAGCGCCGCACCACCACCGGGTGGGCTCGAACCTACAACTTTCCGGTTAACAGCCGATCAAGCTAGCCAATTGCGCCACGGAGACAGTCCTGCTCCACTCTCACCACCATCAGAACATATCTTCAAAGCTATCAGTCCACAGAAAAAAAAAGCGCCACAAAACCACCGGGTAGGCTCGAACCTCCAACTTTTTGGTTAACAGCCGATCGCGCTAGCCAATTGCGCCACGGAGACAGACCTGCTCCACTCTCACCACCATAAGAACATATCATCAAAGCTATCAGCCCGAAGAAAAAAAAGCGCCACACCACCACTGGGTGGGCGCGAACCTCCGACCCTTTAGTTAACAGCCGATCGCGCTAGCCAATTGCGCCACGGAGACAGTCCTGCTCCACTCTCACCACCGTCAGAACATTTCTTCAGAGCTATCAGCCCAAAGAAAAAAAAAGCGCTGCACCACCACCGGGTGGGCTCGAACCTCCAACCTTACGGTTAACAGCCGATCGCGCTAGCCCATTGCGCCACGGAGACAGTCTTGCTCCACTCTCACCACCATCAGAACATATCTTCAAAGCTATCAGCGCAAAGAAAAAAGCAACACACCACTCCCGGGAGGGCTCGAAACTCCAACCTTTCGGTCAACAGCCGATCGCGTTAGCCCATTGCGCCACGGAGACAGTCTTGCTCCCTTCTCACCACCATCAGAACATAACTTCAAAGCTATCAGCCCAAAGAAAAAAAAGCACCGCACCACCACCGTGTGGGCTCGAACCTCCAACCTTTTGGTTAACAGCCGATCGCGCTAGCCAATTGCGCCACGGAGACAGTCGTGCTTCACTCTCACCACCATCAGAACATAATTTCAAAGCTATCAGCGCAAAGAAAAAAGCAAAACACCACTCCCGGGAGGGCTCGAACCTCCAACTTTTCGGTTAACAGCCGATCGCGCTGGCCCAATGCGCCACGGAGAAAGTCCTGCTCCACTCTCACCACCGTCAGACCATTTCTTCAGAGCTATCACCCCAAAGAAAAAAAAGCGCCGCACCACCACCGGGTGGGCTCGAACCTCCAACCTTTCGGTTAACAGCCGATCGTGCTAGCCAATTGCCCCACGGGGACAGTCGTGCTCCACTCTCACCACCATCAGAACATAACTTCAAAGCTAACAGCCCATAGAAAAAAAAGCGCCGCACCACCACCGGGCGGGCTGGAACCTCCAACTTTTCGGTTAACAGCCGATTGCGCTAGCTAATTGCGCCACGGGGACCGTCCTGCTCCACTCTCACCACAGTCAGACCATTTATTCAGAGCTATCACCCCAAAGAAAAAAAAGCGCCGCACCACCACCGGGTGGGCTCGAACCTCCGACCTTTCGGGTAACAGCCGATCGCGCTAGCCATTTGCCCCACGGAGACAGTCGTGCTCCACTCTCACCACCGTCAGAACATTTCTTCAGAGCTATCACCCCAAAGAAAAAAAAAGCGCCGCACCAACACCGGTTGGGCTAGAACCTCCAACCTTTCGGTTAACAGCCGATCGTGCTAGCCAATTGCGCCACGAATACAGTCCTGCTCCACTCTCACCACCATCAGAACATATCTTCAAAGCTATCAGCGCAAAGAAAAAAGCAACACACCACTCCCGGGAGGGCTCGAAACTCCAACGTTTCGGTCAACAGCCGATCGCGTTAGCCCATTGCGCCACGGAGACCGTCTTGCTCCCTTCTCACCACCATCAGAACATAACTTCAAAGCTATCAGCCCAAAGAAAAAAAAGCACCGCACCACCACCGTGTGGGCTCGAACCTCCAACCTTTTGGTTAACAGCCGATCGCGCTAGCCAATTGCGCCACGGAGACAGTCGTGCTTCACTCTCACCACCATCAGAACATAATTTCAAAGCTATCAGCGCAAAGAAAAAAGCAAAACACCACTCCCGGGAGGGCTCGAACCTCCAACTTTTCGGTTAACAGCCGATCGCGCTGGCCCAATGCGCCACGGAGAAAGTCCTGCTCCACTCTCACCACCGTCAGACCATTTCTTCAGAGCTATCACCCCAAAGAAAAAAAAGCGCCGCACCACCACCGGGTGGGCTCGAACCTCCAACCTTTCAGTTAACAGCCGATCGTGCTAGCCAATTGCCCCACGGTGACAGTCGTGCTCCACTCTCACCACCATCAGAACATAACTTCAAAGCTATCAGCCCATAGAAAAAAAAGCGCCGCACCACCACCGGGCGGGCTGGAACCTCCAACTTTTCGGTTAACAGCCGATTGCGCTAGCTAATTGCGCCACGGGGACCGTCCTGCTCCACTCTCACCACCGTCAGACCATTTATTCAGAGCTATCACCCCAAAGAAAAAAAAGCGCCGCACCACCACCGGGTGGGCTCGAACCTCCGACCTTTCGGGTAACAGCCGATCGCGCTAGCCATTTGCCCCACGGAGACGGTCGTGCTCCACTCTCACCACCGTCAGAACATTTCTTCAGAGCTATCACCCCAAAGAAAAAAAAAGCGCCGCACCACCACCGGTTGGGCTAGAACCTCCAACCTTTCGGTTAACAGCCGATCGTGCTAGCCAATTGCGCCACGAAGACAGTCCTGCTCCACTCTCACCACCATCAGAACATATCTTCAAAGCTATTACCGCAAAGAAAAAAGCAACACACCACTCCCGGGAGGGCTCAAAACTTCAACCTTTCGGTTAACAGCCGATCGCGCTAGCCCATTGCGCCACGGAGACAGTCTTGCTCCACTCTCACCACCATCAGAACATATCTTAAAAGCTATCAGCCCAAAGAAAAAAAAGCACCGCACCACCACCGGGTGGGATCGAACCTCCAACTTTTCGGTTAACAGCCGATCGCGCTGGCCAGTTGCGCCACGGAGACAGTCCTGCTCCACTCTCACCACAATTAGAACATATCTTAAAAGCTATCAGCCCAAAGAAAAAAAGCGCCGCACCACCACCGGGTGGGCTGGAACCTCCAACCTTTCGGTTAACAGCAGATCGCGCTAGCCAATTGCGCCACGGAGACAATCGTGCTCCACTCTCACCACCATCAGAACATATCTTCAAAGCTACCTGCGCAAAGAAAAAAAAGCGCCGCACCACCACTGGGTAGGCTCGAACCTCCAACCTTTCGGTTAACAGCCGATCGCGCAAGCCAATTTTGCCATGGAGACAGTCCTGCTCCACTCTCACCACCATCAGAACTTATCTTCAAAGGTATCAGCCAAAAAAAAGCGCCGCACCACCACTGGGTGGGCTCGAACCTCCGACTTTTCGGTTAACAGCCGATCGTGCTAGCCAATTGCCCCACGGTGACAGTCGTGCTCCACTCTCACCACCATCAGAACATAACTTCAAAGCTATCAGCCCATAGAAAAAAAAGCGCCGCACCACCACCGGGCGGGCTCGAACCTCCAACATTTCGGTTAACAGCCGATTGCGCTAGCTAATTGCGCCACGGGGACCGTCCTGCTCCACTCTCACCACCGTCAGACCATTTATTCAGAGCTATCACCCCAAAGAAAAAAAAGCGCCGCACCACCACCGGGTGGGCTCGAACCTCCGACCTTTCGGGTAACAGCCGATCGCGCTAGCCATTTGCCCCACGGAGACAGTCGTGCTCCACTCTCACCACCATCAGAACATTTCTTCAGAGCTATCACCCCAAAGAAAAAAAAAGCGCCGCACCACCACCGGTTGGGCTAGAACCTCCAACCTTTCGGTTAACAGCCGATCGTGCTAGCCAATTGCGCCACGAAGACAGTCCTGCTCCACTCTCACCACCATCAGAACATATCTTCAAAGCTATTACCGCAAAGAAAAAAGCAACACACCACTCCCGGGAGGGCTCAAAACTTCAACCTTTCGGTTAACAGCCGATCGCGCTAGCCCATTGCGCCACGGAGACAGTCTTGCTCCACTCTCACCACCATCAGAACAAATCTTCAAAGCTATCATCGCAAAGAAAAAAGCAACACACCAATCCCGGGAGGGCTCGAAACTCCAACCTTTCGGTCAACAGCCGATCGCGCTAGCCCATTGCGCCACGGAGACAGTCTTGCTCATCTCTCACCACCATCAAATCATATCATCAAAGCTATCAGCCCAAAGAAAAAAAAGCACCGCACCACCACCGGGTGGGATCGAACCTCCAACTTTTCGGTTAACAGCCGATCGCGCTGGCCAGTTGCGCCACGGAGACAGTCCTGCTCCACTCTCACCACAATTAGAACATATCTTAAAAGCTATCAGCCCAAAGAAAAAAAGCGCCGCA
This sequence comes from Rhipicephalus microplus, assembly GCF_043290135.1. Lineage (NCBI taxonomy): Eukaryota > Metazoa > Arthropoda > Arachnida > Ixodida > Ixodidae > Rhipicephalus > Rhipicephalus microplus. Next base: position 4,501,284 of record NW_027464602.1, read on the forward strand.
CCACCACCGGGTGGGCTGGAACCTCCAACCTTTCGGTTAACAGCAGATCGCGCTAGCCAATTGCGCCACGGAGACAATCGTGCTCCACTCTCACCACCATCAGAACATATCTTCAAAGCTACCTGCGCAAAGAAAAAAAAGCGCCGCACCACCACTGGGTAGGCTCGAACCTCCAACCTTTCGGTTAACAGCCGATCGCGCAAGCCAACTTTGCCATGGAGACAGTCCTGCTCCACTCTCACCACCATCAGAACTTATCTTCAAAGGTATCAGCCAAAAAAAAAGCGCCGCACCACCACTGGGTGGGCTCGAACCTCCGACTTTTCGGTTAACAGCCGATCGCGCTAGCCAATTGCGCCACGGACACAGTCCTGCTCCACTCTCACCACCATCAGAACATATCTTCAAAGCTATCAGCCCAAAGAAAAAAAACCACCGCTCCACCACCAGGTGGGCTCGAACCTCCAACCTTTCGGTTAACAGCCAATCACGCTAGACAATTGCGCCCCGGAGACAGTCCTGCTCCACTCTCACCACCATCAGAACATATCTTCAAAGCTATCAGCACAAAGAAAAAAGCGCCGCACCACCCCCGGGTGGGCTCGAACCTCCAACCTTTCGGTTAACAGCCGATAGCGCTAGCCAACTGCGCCACGGGGACAGTCGTGCTCCACTCTCACCACCATCAGAACATATCTTCAAAGCTATCAGCGCAAAGAAAAAAGCAACACACCACTCCCGGGAGGGATCGAAACTCCAACCTTTCGGTTAAGAGCCGATCGCGCTAGCCAATTGCGCCACGGAAACAGTCCTGCTCTACTCTCACCACCATCAGAACATATCTTCAAAGCTATCAGCCCAAAGAAAAAAAAGCGCCGCACCACCGCCGGGTGGGCTCGAAACTCCTACCTTTCGGTTAACAGCCGATCGCGCTAGCCAATTGCGCCACGGAGACAGTCCTGCTTCACTCTCACCACCATCAGAACATATCTTCAAAGCTATCAGCCCAAAGAAAAAAAAGCGCCATACCACCACCGGGTGGGCTCGAACCTCCGACCTTTTGGTTAACAGCCGATCACGCTAGCCAATTGCGCCACGGAGACAGTCCTGCTCCACTGTCACCACCATCAGAACATATCTTCAAAGCTATCAACCCACAAAAAAAGCGCCGCACAACCACCGGGTAGGCTCCAACCTCCGAATTTTCGGTTAACAGCCGATCGCGCTAGCCAATTGCGCCACGGAGACAGTCCTGCTCCACTCTCACCACCATAAGAACATATCTTCAAAGCTATCAGCCCAAGAAAAAAAAGCGCCGCACCACCACTGGGTGGGCTCGAACCACCGACCTTTTGGTTAACAGCCGATCGCGCTAGCCCATTGCGCCACGGAGACAGTCTTGCTCATCTCTCACCACCATCAGATCATATCATCAAAGCTATCAGCCCAAAGAAAAAAAAGCACCGCACCACCACCGGGTGGGCTCGAACCTCCAACTTCTCGGTTAACAGCCGATCGCGCTAGCCAATTGCGCCATTGAGACAGTCTTGCTCCGCTCTCACCACCATCAGAACATATCTTCAAAGCTATCATCGCAAAGAAAAAAGCAACACACCACTCCCGGGAGGGCTCGAAACTCCAACCTTTCGGTCAACAGCCGATCGCGCTAGCCCATTGCGCCACGGAGACAGTCTTGCTCATCTCTCACCACCATCAGATCATATCATCAAAGCTATCAGACCAAAGATAAAAAAGCACCGCACCACCACCGGGTGGGCTGGAACCTCCAACCTTTCGGTTAACAGCAGATCGCGCTAGCCAATTGCACCGAGGAGACAATCGTGCTCCACTCTCACCACCATCAGAACATATCTTCAAAGCTATCAGCGGAAAGAAAAAAAGCGCCGCACCACCACTGGGTGGGCTCGAACCTCCAACCTTTCGGTTAACAGCCGATCGCGCTAGCCAAGTGCGCCATGGAGACAGTCCTGCTTCACTCTCACCACCATCAGAACATATCTTCAAAGCTATCAGCCCACAGAAAAAAAAGCGCCACACAACCACCGGGTAGGCTCGAACCTCCGACTTTTCGGTTAACAGCCGATCGCGCTAGCCAATTGCGCCACGGAGACAGTCCTGCTCCACTCTCACCACCATAAGAACATATCTTCAAAGCTATCAGCCCAAAGAAAAAAAAGCGCCGCACCACCACTGGGTGGGCTCGAACCTCCGACCTTTTGGTTAACAGCCGATCGCGCTAGCAAATTGTGCCGCGGAGACGGTCCTGCTCCACTCTCACCACCATCAGAACATATTTTCAAAGCTATCAGCCCAAAGAAAAAAAAGTGCCGCACCACCACCGGGTGGGCTCGAACCTCCAACTTTCCGGTTAACAGCCGATCAAGCTAGCCAATTGCGCCACGGAGATAGTCCTGCTCCACTCTCACCACCATCAGAACATATCTTCAAAGCTATCAGCCCACAGAAAAAAAAGCGCCGCACAACCACCGTGTAGGCTCGAACCTCAAACTTTTCGGTTAACAGCCGTTCGCGCTAGCCAATTGCGCCACGGAGACAGACCTGCTCCACTCTCACCACCATAAGAACATATCATCAAAGCTATCAGCCCGAAGAAAAAAAAGCGCCACACCACCACTGGGTGGGCTCGAACCTCCGACCTTTTGGTTAACAGCCGATCGCGCTAGCCAATTGCGCCACGGAGACAGTCCTGCTCCACTCTGACCACCATCAGAACATATCTTCAAAGCTATCAGCCCACAGAAAAAAAAGCGCCACACAACCACCGGGTAGGCTCGAACCTCCGACTTTTCGGTTAACAGCCGATCGCGCTAGCCCATTGCGCCAGGGAGACAGTCTTGCTCGACTCTCACCACCATCAGAACATATCTTCAAAGCTATCCGCACAAAGAAAAAAGCAACACACCACTCCCGGGAGGGCTCGAAACTCCAACCTTTCGGTCAACAGCCGATCGCGCTAGCCCATTGCGCCACGGAGACAGTCTTGCTCCCTTCTCACCACCATCAGAACATAACTTCAAAGCTATCAGCCCAAAGAAAAAAAAGCACCGCACCACCACCGTGTGGGCTCGAACCTCCAAACGTTTGGTTAACAGCCGATCGCGCTAGCCAATTGCGCCATGAAGACAGTCGTGCTTCACTCTCACCACCATCAGAACATATCTTCAAAGCTATCAGCGCAAAGAAAAAAGCAAAACACCACTCCCGGGAGGGCTCAAACCTCCAACTTTTCGGTTAACAGCCGATCGCGCTGGCCAATTGCGCCACGGAGAGAGTCCTGCTCCACTCTCACCACCGTCAGACCATTTCTTCAGAGCTATCACCCCAAAGAAAAAAAAGCACCGCACCACCACCGGGTGGGCTCGAACCTCCAACATTTCGGTTAACAGCCGATCGTGCTAGCCAATTGCCCCACGGTGACAGTCGTGCTGCACTCTCACCACCATCAGAACATATCTTCAAAGCTATCAGCCCATAGAAAAAAAAGCGCCGCACCACCACCGGGTGGGCTTGAACCTCCAACTTTTCGGTTAACAGCCGATTGCGCTAGCCAATTGCGCCACGGGGACCGTCCTGCTCCACTCTTCACCACCGTCAGACCATTTCTTCAGAGCTATCACCCCAAAGAAAAAAAAAGCGCCGCACCACCACCGGGTGGGCTCGAACCTCCAACCTTTCGGGTAACAGCCGATCGCGCTAGCCAATTGCCCCTTGGAGACAGTCGTGCTCCACTCTCACCACCGTCAGAACATTTCTTCAGAGCTATCACCCCAAAGAAAAAAAAGCGCCGCACCACCACCGGTTGGGCTAGAACCTCCCACCTTTCGGTTAACAGCCGATCGCGCTAGCCAATTGCGCCACGAAGACAGTCCTGCTCCACTCTCACCACCATCAGAACATATCTTCAAAGCTATTACCGCAAAGAAAGAAGCAACACACCACTCCCGGGAGGGCTCAAAACTCCAACCTTTCGGTTAACAGCTGATCGCGCTAGCCCATTGCGCCACGGAGACAGTCTTGCTCCACTCTCACCACCATCAGAACATATCTTCAAAGCTATCATCGCAAAGTAAAAAGCAACACACCACTCCCGGGAGGGCTCTAAACTCCAACCTTTCGGTCAACAGCCGATCGCGCTAGCCCATTGCGCCACGGAGACAGTCTTGCTCATCTCTCACCACCATCAGATCATATCATCAAAGCTATCAGCCCAAAGAAAAAAAGCACCGCACCACCACCGGGTGGGATCGAACCTCCAACTTTTCGGTTAACCGCCGATCGCGCTGGCCAATTGCGCCACGGAGACAGTCCTGCTCCACTCTCACCACAATTAGAACATATCTTCAAAGCTATCAGCCCAAAGAAAAAAAAGCGCCGCACCACCACCGGGTGGGCTGGAACCTCCAACCTTTCGGTTAACAGCAGATCGCGCTAGCCAATTGCGCCACGGAGACAATCGTGCTCCACTCTCACCACCATCAGAACATATCTTCAAAGATATCAGCCCAAAGAAAAAAAAGCGCCGCACCACCGCCGGGTGGGCTCGAAACTCCTACCTTTCGGTTAACAGCCGATCGCGCTAGCCAATTGCGCCACGGAGACAGTCCTGCTTCACTCTCACCACCATCAGAACATATCTTCAAAGCTATCAGCCCAAAGAAAAAAAAGCGCCATACCACCACCGGGTGGGCTCGAACCTCCGACCTTTTGGTTAACACCGATCGCGCTCGCCAATTGCGCCATGGAGACAGTCCTGCTCCACTCTCACCACCATCAGAAGATATCTTCAAAGCTATCAGCCCAAAGAAAAAAAGCACCGCACCCCCACCGGGTGGGCTCGAACCTCCAACTTTTCGGTTAACAGCCGATCACGCTAGCCAATTGCGCCACGGAGACAGTCCTGCTCCACTCTCACCACCATCAGATCATATCTTCAAAGCTATCAACCCACAGAAAAAAAAGCGCCGCACAACCACTGGGTGGGCTCGAACCGCCGACCTTTTGGTTAACAGCCGATCGCGCTAGCCATTGCACCACGGAGAAAATCCTGCTCCACTCTCACCACCATCAGAACATATCTTCAAAGCTATCAGCCCAAAGAAAAAAAAGCGACGCACCACCACAGGGTGGGCTAGAACCTCCAACTTTCCGGTTAACAGCCGATCACGCTAGCCAATTGCGCCACGGAGACAGTCCTGCTCCACTCTCACCACCATCAGAACATATCTTCAAAGCTATCAGCCCACAGAAAAAAAAAGCGCCGCACAACCACCAGGTAGGCTCGAACCTCCAACTTTTCGGTTAACAGCCGATCGCGCTAGCCAATTGCGCCACGGAGACAGTCCTGCTCCACTCTCACCACCATAAGGACATATCTTCAAAGCTATCAGCCCGAAGAAAAAAGCAACACACCACTCCCGGGAGGGCTCGAAACTCCAACCTTTCGGTCAACAGCCGATCGCGCTAGCCCATTGCGCCACGGAGACAGTCTTGCTCATCTCTCACCACCATCAGATCATATCATCAAAGCTATCAGCCCAAAGAAAAAAAGCACCGCACCACCACCGGGTGGGCTCGAACCTCCAACTTTTCGGTTAACAGCCGATCGCGCTGGCCAATTGCGCCACGGAGACAGTCCCGCTCCACTCTCACCACAATTAGAACATATCTTCAAAGCTATCAGCCCAAAGAAAAAAAAAGCGCCGCACCACCACCGGGTGGGCTGGAACCTCCAACATTTCGGTTAACAGCAGATCGCGCTAGCCAATTGCGCCACGGAGACAATCGTGCTCCACTCTCACCACCAACAGAACATATCTTCAAAGCTATCAGCGCAAGGAAAAAAAAGCGCCGCACCACCACTGGGTGGGCTCGAACCTCCAACCTTTCGGTTAACAGCCGATCGCGCAAGCCAATTTTGCCATGAAGACAGTCCTGCTCCACTCTCACCACCATCAGAACATATCTTAATAATAATAATAATAATTTTTATTTCCATCAGCGATGGAGGAGACTGCGGGTAAAAGTTGCTTGAAAGCACAAGCAACTTGACAGAGGCCCGCAGCCACCCCTACAGTGCAGGCAGCGATGGCAAACATTCACATAAAGAGAAAAAAAAATCACAAGAAACACATATTCGGAATACAGATATGTCTAAAAAAACACATCAGTAAGGAAGAATGAAAAAAAGCAATATTTTACACTATTTACTATGTTAGCATGAATTGATGAAATGCTCGCGCAGTGTTCGTGCAGAAGTTATTTTCAATTCAATGTGTAATTTATGAAATGAATTTAAAAGGGTTGGCAGCGTGTATGATAGCTTCTGCATAGAATAGCTTGTCCGCGCAGTGACCACCTTCCACTGTTCTATGTAACGAGTGCCGTATGAATGGGTGTTTTTGGCAAGATGAGATAACTCGTGGAAAAACTTTAGGTTTTCTTTTATCTCTCGTTTGAACGCTATACTTAACTTGTAATTGTATAGGGTAAACACGCGGATGACATTTCCCTTCAAGAATAAATCTGAAGTATGGGAATTGTAGGGTACATTGAAAAGCGCCCGTAGAAATTTTTTCTGCAGTACATGAAGTCTTTCAAGATTTGTATATGTCGTCGTACCCCATACCAAAAAACAATAATACAAGGAAGAAAAAAAGAGCGCATTGTAAACAAGAAGCTTTATTTTAAAAGGTAATATCAATCTGTGACGCGCCATCATACCAACCACACGAGATAGCTTGCCTAAAACTGATTCGATGTGTAAATCCCAAAGCATATTTTGTGTGAAGGTAACTCCCAGTATTTTCACACTACTCACTATTTCTATTGCTTCATTTGTGTAAAGAAGGGTGATGTGATCGCAGGTTATCTGCTTAGATTTTGGTCTGAAAATCACGGCTTTTGTCTTTTTAGTATTAATTTGCAAAACGTTTGCTGCTGACCATTCTTGGAGCGCCCTTAGAGCAGTGTTGGTGTTATTCTGAAGGCTACCAAGTTCAGGTGACGAAAAAAATAGGCTAGCGTCGTCAGCGTACATAACGTATTTCGCATCACTGTAGATATTTACTAGGTCATTGATGTAAACTATAAAAAGAAATGGGCCGAGAATACTACCTTGAGGAACGCCTCTGCTGATGTGTTTTAAGTCTGAACGGTAATGCTCAATCTGGACGTACTGATGGCGATGATCTAGATACGACTTCACGAGGTTTAAGCAGTGCCCGCGAATACCATAGGTTTCAAGTTTTTTAAGTAGTATGGAATGATGGATACAATCAAATGCTTTACTGAAATCAATGTAAAGGCCGAGCACAAGATTCTTGCTTTCAAATTGTGTTAAAATGAATTCTTTTTGTTGTAGCAAGGCTAACTCAGTAGAAAGGTGTTTTCTAAATCCAAATTGGGCTGTAGATATAAGATTGTGCTTATCGAAAAAATTAGACATTTGCACGTGTATAAGTTTCTCCAGCCCTTTGGATAATACTGGTAATATCGAAATAGGTCTATAATTTTTGATATCGTTTATGTCACCTTTCTTAAAAAGCACAGAAACTCTTGCGATCTGCATCCTCCTGGGAAAGATAGCGCTCGCCAAAGACAGATTAAAGATGTAGGTAAGATATGGACAAATTAAATCAAGCACATACTTGATTGGACGAACCTGCATGCCCTCAACGTCACAACTTGAGCTATTTTTAAGCGAAAGAAAAACTGACAGTACTTCAGACTCTGTAAATGGGCGAAGGAAAAAGGAAGATGGATTGCTATCAGGCATAAATTTTGTAATATCAGCAGATGCACAAGAATTAGAATTGCTCACAAAATAATCATTAAATGTATTCGCCAAATCATCGCCCCATATTTCGTGGCCACCAAGAAATAGCTTTTCTACACGTGGAGACGATTTACGGCGATTTAAGACAGTATTAAGCTTTTTCCATAACATATCGGGTTTTTTCGAGCAGCTATCAAACTCAGCTTGAATATAGCATTTCCTGTGTGACCTTAGTTCTTTGTTTAGTTTGTTTCTAAGCGACTTGTATTCTTTCAATATGCTTGGTTCCTTACTTTTAATGAACTTGTGATAAAGCGCATTTTTACACTTAATTTTTTGTAACAATTCAGGGGTTATCCATGGTTTTCTTATTTTTTTACCCAATTTAAACTTTTTTTGTGGGAAGTGACGCTTATACACACGAGAAATTTCATCAATAAGTTTACTGTATGCAATGTCAACGTCGTCTATTTTCAGAATTTGCGGAATATCGCTAAGTAGCAATTCAGTTCTAAAATTATCCAAACCTGTTTGTGTAATATTTTGAAAAGAAATGTACTGATGCTTTTCATTTATCGTGAAATTTTGCTTTCTTAGTAGAGCAAATATTGGGAGGTGGTCACTAAGGTCCCACGTTATTACACCACTGTTGGCTTTTGTAGAATCGATATTAGTAATAAATTAATCTAACAGTGTTTCGCTTTCAGTAGTTACCCTTGTCGGTACATAGATTAAATTTTCGCATCCGTTAGAAGTCAGCATGGTTAACATGGCCTTTTGTGGTGCAGAAATGGTCAACAGGTCGATATTAAAATCACCAGCAGACACCAAATAATCGCCAGTTTCTGAAACAAATGATAACAGCTGTTCATAGAAACAAAAGAAACTAGGAAGATTTCCACTTGGTGGTCTATAGCAAACGGAAAACATACAGTCATTCACACGAGCTGTTATTATTTCAAAATCATCACAACAGATACAAAAGTTGGAAAGCAGCTCGCAGTTTACGTGCTCTCTTAGCAACAGCATAACGCCACCGCCTCAGCGATTAGTTCTGTTTACACAATACGATTGATAAGACGGAAATTTGAACAAATCACGATCATCCCTGCACCAAGTTTCACTAAGCATTACTGCATCAAACAGAAAATGAAAACCATTGATGAAGTCATTTATATCTTCTTCCTTGTTATAGAGTGAACGAACGTTTAGATGAAGGCACTTCAAGGAATGTGCGTGATGACTTGTCACAAAAGCGTCTAGCTCGTGTGGAAGAAAGGGACTTTGACTAGCCATTTTGAGGAATGAAATAATCTAGATACAGTCAGCAACTAGCAGGCTTAGACGGGAAAGTCGGTCCTGTGACGCACTACTAACACGGAATCGCCGTCAGATTTGCGCAGCAGGATTTTCCCGTTCTTGTGCCATGCGTATTTGTACCGATTTTCCCTCGCCCATTCCTTAGCCTCTCGAAGCAGTTGCCGACTTTGGCTGGTCAAGTTCTCTTGGATGAACAGGCTTGATTTCTTTTCTCTCAGTTTTGACCGGTTAAGCAGCCATTCGTCTCTAACAGATTGTCTGACATACCGAACGATTATACCTGGTGTTTTGCCAAATTTGCATGGGAGGCGGTGAATGGCAGCGACGTCTGCTGCGTCCAGTGCACAAACGTCAATCATGCTGGCAACAGAATTTACCTTTGCAAGCAAATTTTCACCTTCAGAGACGCTTACACCATGTATTTCCAAGTTAAACTTGCGGCTTCTCCACTCGAGCTCATTTAAATCGGCCTCAAGTTTTTTTGAAGCATCATCACTAGCGCAGGTGTCCTGTTCAAGGCGTTCAAGTCTTTTCCGTATTTCTTTCGTATCTTTTTCTTGTGCGGCAAGCCTTGTCAACATCTCATCGTACTTGTCCGACATGAGCTGTATCGACCGCTCGATGTTTGGCACTGTTTCCCTGAGCGGCAACAACTCGTCTAACTTCTGACTTATGCCACTGAGAATAGATCTGATGTCAACTTCAGCTTCCGGCCTCCCTTCAGTGATCTCGACACTTTTTCCACTATCTTTGCACGTAGAGCAAACCCACTTTTGCCTAGCCGATTCGGACTTCTTTTTATACTGTTTTTCTGATATGCCTGCACATGTTCCAATGTGAAAAAGTGGCTACACTCGCCACATGCCACCGACAATTCATCGGATTTAATGGCATCGTTACATGTAGGGCATGCATTTAGTGTCGACATAGTACCAGGAAATGTAGCACACAGAACAAATACAATTCACTTGGCAGCAGCGGCAGCACAGAAAACTCGCTAAGAACAACAAAGCAAATTTAAACCGGGCGTGAACTAACCTGCGCAAACAGACGAAAATCAGTAGATCTGCCGGTTCTGCCACCGCTGCTGCCAAAGAGCCGCTGTCCTCAGGGTCGGTGACTTTTATAGTGAAGCTCGGTGATGGTGGTGGCCCCCAGCGGTAAGATCGTCGGTAGCTTCAGTTGGAGATATCAGTTGATCCGAAGAAATCGCGGCGTGAAAATGGCACACGATGCGATGAAACTTGATAGCAGGGAGATGGTTTCCACACAGGCCACCGACAGGAAGGCAGTGGTCGACGAAAAAAAATCTGCGCAAACAGACGAAAATCAGTAGATCTGCCGGTTCTGCCACCGCTGCTGCTATCAGCCCAAAGAAAAAAAAGCGCCATACCACCACAGGGTGGGCTCGAACCTCCGACCTTTTGGTTAACAGCCGATCGCGCTAGCCAAGTGCGCCATGGAGACAGTCCTGCTCCACTCTCACCACCATCAGAACACATCTTCAAAGCTATCAGCCCAAAGAAAAAAAGCACCGCACCACCACCGGGTGGGCTCGAACCTCCAACTTTTCGGTTAACAGCCGATCACGCTAGCCAATTGCGCCACGGAGACAGTCCTGCTCCACTCTCACCACCATCAGAACATATCTTCAAAGCTATCAGCCAACAGAAACAAAAGCGCCACACAACCACCGGGTAGGCTCGAACCTCCGACTTTTCGGTTAACAGCCGATCGCGCTAGCCAATCGCGCCACGGAGACAGTCCTGCTCCACTCTCACCACCATAAGAACATATCTTCAAAGCTATCAGCCCAAAGAAAAAAAAGCGCCGCACCACCACTGGGTGGGCTCGAACCTCCGACCTTTTGGTTAACAGCCGATCGCGCTAGCAAATTGCGCCACGGAGACAGTCCTGCTCCACTCTCACCACCATCAGAACATAACTTCAAAGATATCAGCCCAAATAAAAAAAAGCACCCCACCACTCCCGGGAGGGCTCGAACCTCCAACTTTTCGGTTAACAGCCGATCGCGCTGGCCAATTGCGCCACGGAGAAAGTCCTGCTCCACTCTCACCACCGTCAGACCATTTCTTCAGAGCTATCACCCCAAAGAAAAAAAAAGCGCCGCACCACCACCGGGTGGGCTCGAACCTCCAACGTTTCGGTTAACAGCCGATCGTGCTAGCCAATTGCCCCACGGTGACAGTCGTGCTCCACTCTCACCACCATCAGAACATATCTTCAAAGCCATCAGCCCATAGAAAAAAAAGCGCCGCACCACCACCGGGTGGGCTCGAACCTCCAACTTTTGGTTAACAGCCGATTGCGCTAGCCAATTGCGCCACGGGGACCGTCCTGCTTCACTCTCACCACCGTCAGACCATTTCTTCAGAGCTATCACCCCAAAGAAAAAAAAGCGCCGCACCACCACCGGGTGGGCTCGAACCTCCAACCTTTCGGGTAACAGCCGATCGCGCTAGCCAATTGCCCCACGGAGACAGTCGTGTTCCACTCTCACCACACTCAGAACATATCTTCAAAGCTATCAGCCAACAGAAACAAAAGCGCCACACAACCACCGGGTAGGCTCGAACCTCCGACTTTTCGGTTAACAGCCGATCGCGCTAGCCAATCGCGCCACGGAGACAGTCCTGCTCCACTCTCACAACCATAAGATCATATCTTCAAAGCTATCAACCCAAAGAAAAAAAAGCGCCGCACCACCACTGGGTGGGCTCGGACCTCCGACCTTTTGGTTAACAGCCGATCGCGCTAGCCAATTGCGCCACGGAGACAGTCCTGCTCCACTCTCACCACCATAAGAACATATCATCAAAGCTATCAGCCCAAAGAAAAAAAAGCACCGCACCACCACCGTGTGGGCTCGAACCTCCAAACTTTTGGTTAACAGCCGATCGCGCTAGCCAATGGCGCCATGGAGACAGTCGTGCTTCACTCTCACCACCATCAGAACATATCTTCAAAGCTATCAGCGCAAAGAAAAAAGCAAAACACCACTCCCGGGAGGGCTCAAACCTCCAACTTTTCGGTTAACAGCCGATCGCGCTGGCCAATTGCGCCACGGAGAGAGTCCTGCTCCACTCTCACCACCGTCAGACCATTTCTTCAGAGCTATCACCCCAAAGAAAAAAAAGCACCGCACCACCACCGGGTGGGCTTGAACCTCCAACATTTCGATTAACAGCCGATCGTGCTAGCCAATTGCCCCACGGTGACAGTCGTGCTGCACTCTCACCACCATCAGAACATATCTTCAAAGCAATCAGCCCATAGAAAAAAAAGCGCCGCACCACCACCGGGTGGGCTTGAACCTCCAACTTTTCGGTTAACAGCCGATTGCGCTAGCCAATTGCGCCACGGGGACCGTCCTGCTCCACTCTCACCACCGTCAGAACATATCTTCAAAGCTATTACCGCAAAGAAAGAAGCAACAGACCACTCCCGGTAGGGCTCAAAACTCCAACCTTTCGGTTAACAGCCGATCGCGCTAGCCCATTGCGCCACGGAGACAGTCTTGCTCCACTCTCACCACCATCAGAACATATCTTCAAAGCTATCATCGCAAAGTAAAAAGCAACACACCACTCCCGGGAGGGCTCTAAACTCCAACCTTTCGGTCAACAGCCGATCGCGCTAGCCCATTGAGCCACGGAGACAGTCTTGCTCATCTCTCACCACCATCAGATCATATCATCAAAGCTATCAGCCCAAAGAAAAAAAAGCACCGCACCACCACCGGGTGGGATCGAACCTCCAACTTTTCGGTTAACCGCCGATCGCGCTGGCCAATTGCGCCACGGAGACAGTCCTGCTCCACTCTCACCACAATTAGAACATATCTTCAAAGCTATCAGCCCAAAGAAAAAAAAGCGCCGCACCACCACCGGGTGGGCTGGAACCTCCAACCTTTCGGTTAACAGCAGATCGCGCTAGCCAATTGCGCCACGGAGACAATCGTGCTCCACTCTCATCACCATCAGAACATATCTTCAAAGATATCAGCCCAAAGAAAAAAAAGCGCCGCACCACCGCCGGGTGGGCTCGAAACTCCTACCTTTTGGTTAACAGCCGATCGCGCTAGCCAATTGCGCCACGGAGACAGTCCTGCTTCACTCTCACCACCATCAGAACATATCTTCAAAGCTATCAGCCCAAAGAAAAAAAAGCGCCATACCACCACCGGGTGGGCTCGAACCTCCGACCTTTTGGTTAACACCGATCGCGCTCGCCAATTGCGCCATGGAGACAGTCCTGCTCCACTCTCACCACCATCAGAAGATATCTTCAAAGCTATCAGCCCAAAGAAAAAAAGCACCGCACCACCACCGGGTGGGCTCGAACCTCCAACTTTTCGGTTAACAGCCGATCACGCTAGCCAATTGCGCCACGGAGACAGTCCTGCTCCACTCTCACCACCATCAGATCATATCTTCAAAGCTATCAACCCACAGAAAAAAAAGCGCCGCACAACCACCGGGTAGGCTCCAACCTCCGAATTTTCGGTTAACAGCCGATCGCGCTAGCCAATTGCGCCACGGAGACAGTCCTGCTCCACTCTCACACCATAAAAACATATCTTCAAAGCTATCAGCCCAAAGAAAAAAAAGCGCCGCACCACCACTGGGTGGGCACGAACCGCCGACCTTTTGGTTAACAGCCGATCGCGCTAGCCATTGCACCACGGAGAAAATCCTGCTCCACTCTCACCACCATCAGAACATATCTTCAAAGCTATCAGCCCAAAGAAAAAAAAGCGACGCACCACCACAGGGTGGGCTCGAACCTCCAACTTTCCGGTTAACAGCCGATCACGCTAGCCAATTGCGCCACGGAGACAGTCCTGCTCCACTCTCACCACCATCAGAACATATCTTCAAAGCTATCAGCCCACAGAAAAAAAAGCGCCGCACAACCACCAGGTAGGCTCGAACCTCCAACTTTTCGGTTAACAGCCGATCGCGCTAGCCAATTGCGCCACGGAGACAGTCCTGCTCCACTCTCACCACCATAAGGACATATCTTCAAAGCTATCAGCCCGAAGAAAAAAGCAACACACCACTCCCGGGAGGGCTCGAAACTCCAACCTTTCGGTCAACAGCCGATCGCGCTAGCCCATTGCGCCACGGAGACAGTCTTGCTCATCTCTCACCACCATCAGATCATATCATCAAAGCTATCAGCCCAAAGAAAAAAAGCACCGCACCACCACCGGGTGGGCTCGAACCTCCAACTTTTCGGTTAACAGCCGATCGCACTGGCCAATTGCGCCACGGAGACAGTCCCGCTCCACTCTCACCACAATTAGAACATATCTTCAAAGCTATCAGCCCAAAGAAAAAAAAAGCGCCGCACCACCACCGGGTGGGCTGGAACCTCCAACCTTTCGGTTAACAGCAGATCGCGCTAGCCAATTGCGCCACGGAGACAATCGTGCTCCACTCTCACCACCATCAGAACATATCTTCAAAGCTATCAGCGCAAGGAAAAAAAAGCGCCGCACCACCACTGGGTGGGCTCGAACCTCCAACCTTTCGGTTAACAGCCGATCGCGCAAGCCAATTTTGCCATGAAGACAGTCCTGCTCCACTCTCACCACCATCAGAACATATCTTCAAAGCTATCAGCCCAAAGAAAAAAAAGCGCCATACCACCACAGGGTGGGCTCGAACCTCCGACCTTTTGGTTAACAGCCGATCGCGCTAGCCAAGTGCGCCATGGAGACAGTCCTGCTCCACTCTCACCACTATCAGAACATATCTTCAAAGCTATCAGCCCAAAGAAAAAAAGCACCGCACCACCACCGGGTGGGCTCGAACCTCCAACTTTTCGGTTAACAGCCGATCACGCTAGCCAATTGCGCCACGGAGACAGTCCTGCTCCACTCTCACCACCATCAGAACATATCTTCAAAGCTATCAGCCAACAGAAACAAAAGCGCCACACAACCACCGGGTAGGCTCGAACCTCCGACTTTTCGGTTAACAGCCGATCGCGCTAGCCAATCGCGCCACGGAGACAGTCCTGCTCCACTCTCACCACCATAAGAACATATCTTCAAAGCTATCAGCCCAAAGAAAAAAAAGCGCCGCACCACCACTGGGTGGGCTCGAACCTCCGACCTTTTGGTTAACAGCCGATCGCGCTAGCCAATTGCGCCACGGAGACAGTCCTGCTCCACTCTCACCACCATCAGAACATAACTTCAAAGCTATCAGCCCAAATAAAAAAAAAGCACCCCACCACCACCGTGTGGGCTCGAACCTCCAACTTTTCGGTTAACAGCCGATCACGCTAGCCAATTGCGCCACGGAGACAGTCCTGCTCCACTCTCACCACCATCAGAACATATCTTCAAAGCTATCAGCCAACAGAAACAAAAGCGCCACACAACCACCGGGTAGGCTCGAACCTCCGACTTTTCGGTTAACAGCCGATCGCGCTAGCCAATCGCGCCACGGAGACAGTCCTGCTCCACTCTCACCACCATAAGAACATAACTTCAAAGCTATCAGCCCAAAGAAAAAAAAGCACCGCACCACCACCGTGTGGGCTCGAACCTCCAACCTTTTGGTTAACAGCCGATCGCGCTAGCCAATTGCGCCACGGAGACAGTCGTGCTTCACTCTCACCACCATCAGAACATAATTTCAAAGCTATCAGCGCAAAGAAAAAAGCAAAACACCACTCCCGGGAGGGCTCGAACCTCCAACTTTTCGGTTAACAGCCGATCGCGCTGGCCCAATGCGCCACGGAGAAAGTCCTGCTCCACTCTCACCACCGTCAGACCATTTCTTCAGAGCTATCACCCCAAAGAAAAAAAAGCGCCGCACCACCACCGGGTGGGCTCGAACCTCCAACCTTTCGGTTAACAGCCGATCGTGCTAGCCAATTGCCCCACGGGGACAGTCGTGCTCCACTCTCACCACCATCAGAACATAACTTCAAAGCTAACAGCCCATAGAAAAAAAAGCGCCGCACCACCACCGGGCGGGCTGGAACCTCCAACTTTTCGGTTAACAGCCGATTGCGCTAGCTAATTGCGCCACGGGGACCGTCCTGCTCCACTCTCACCACAGTCAGACCATTTATTCAGAGCTATCACCCCAAAGAAAAAAAAGCGCCGCACCACCACCGGGTGGGCTCGAACCTCCGACCTTTCGGGTAACAGCCGATCGCGCTAGCCATTTGCCCCACGGAGACAGTCGTGCTCCACTCTCACCACCGTCAGAACATTTCTTCAGAGCTATCACCCCAAAGAAAAAAAAAGCGCCGCACCAACACCGGTTGGGCTAGAACCTCCAACCTTTCGGTTAACAGCCGATCGTGCTAGCCAATTGCGCCACGAAGACAGTCCTGCTCCACTCTCACCACCATCAGAACATATCTTCAAAGCTATCAGCGCAAAGAAAAAAGCAACACACCACTCCCGGGAGGGCTCGAAACTCCAACGTTTCGGTCAACAGCCGATCGCGTTAGCCCATTGCGCCACGGAGACCGTCTTGCTCCCTTCTCACCACCATCAGAACATAACTTCAAAGCTATCAGCCCAAAGAAAAAAAAGCACCGCACCACCACCGTGTGGGCTCGAACCTCCAACCTTTTGGTTAACAGCCGATCGCGCTAGCCAATTGCGCCACGGAGACAGTCGTGCTTCACTCTCACCACCATCAGAACATAATTTCAAAGCTATCAGCGCAAAGAAAAAAGCAAAACACCACTCCCGGGAGGGCTCGAACCTCCAACTTTTCGGTTAACAGCCGATCGCGCTGGCCCAATGCGCCACGGAGAAAGTCCTGCTCCACTCTCACCACCGTCAGACCATTTCTTCAGAGCTATCACCCCAAAGAAAAAAAAGCGCCGCACCACCACCGGGTGGGCTCGAACCTCCAACCTTTCAGTTAACAGCCGATCGTGCTAGCCAATTGCCCCACGGTGACAGTCGTGCTCCACTCTCACCACCATCAGAACATAACTTCAAAGCTATCAGCCCATAGAAAAAAAAGCGCCGCACCACCACCGGGCGGGCTGGAACCTCCAACTTTTCGGTTAACAGCCGATTGCGCTAGCTAATTGCGCCACGGGGACCGTCCTGCTCCACTCTCACCACCGTCAGACCATTTATTCAGAGCTATCACCCCAAAGAAAAAAAAGCGCCGCACCACCACCGGGTGGGCTCGAACCTCCGACCTTTCGGGTAACAGCCGATCGCGCTAGCCATTTGCCCCACGGAGACGGTCGTGCTCCACTCTCACCACCGTCAGAACATTTCTTCAGAGCTATCACCCCAAAGAAAAAAAAAGCGCCGCACCACCACCGGTTGGGCTAGAACCTCCAACCTTTCGGTTAACAGCCGATCGTGCTAGCCAATTGCGCCACGAAGACAGTCCTGCTCCACTCTCACCACCATCAGAACATATCTTCAAAGCTATTACCGCAAAGAAAAAAGCAACACACCACTCCCGGGAGGGCTCAAAACTTCAACCTTTCGGTTAACAGCCGATCGCGCTAGCCCATTGCGCCACGGAGACAGTCTTGCTCCACTCTCACCACCATCAGAACATATCTTAAAAGCTATCAGCCCAAAGAAAAAAAAGCACCGCACCACCACCGGGTGGGATCGAACCTCCAACTTTTCGGTTAACAGCCGATCGCGCTGGCCAGTTGCGCCACGGAGACAGTCCTGCTCCACTCTCACCACAATTAGAACATATCTTAAAAGCTATCAGCCCAAAGAAAAAAAGCGCCGCACCACCACCGGGTGGGCTGGAACCTCCAACCTTTCGGTTAACAGCAGATCGCGCTAGCCAATTGCGCCACGGAGACAATCGTGCTCCACTCTCACCACCATCAGAACATATCTTCAAAGCTACCTGCGCAAAGAAAAAAAAGCGCCGCACCACCACTGGGTAGGCTCGAACCTCCAACCTTTCGGTTAACAGCCGATCGCGCAAGCCAATTTTGCCATGGAGACAGTCCTGCTCCACTCTCACCACCATCAGAACTTATCTTCAAAGGTATCAGCCAAAAAAAAGCGCCGCACCACCACTGGGTGGGCTCGAACCTCCGACTTTTCGGTTAACAGCCGATCGTGCTAGCCAATTGCCCCACGGTGACAGTCGTGCTCCACTCTCACCACCATCAGAACATAACTTCAAAGCTATCAGCCCATAGAAAAAAAAGCGCCGCACCACCACCGGGCGGGCTCGAACCTCCAACATTTCGGTTAACAGCCGATTGCGCTAGCTAATTGCGCCACGGGGACCGTCCTGCTCCACTCTCACCACCGTCAGACCATTTATTCAGAGCTATCACCCCAAAGAAAAAAAAGCGCCGCACCACCACCGGGTGGGCTCGAACCTCCGACCTTTCGGGTAACAGCCGATCGCGCTAGCCATTTGCCCCACGGAGACAGTCGTGCTCCACTCTCACCACCATCAGAACATTTCTTCAGAGCTATCACCCCAAAGAAAAAAAAAGCGCCGCACCACCACCGGTTGGGCTAGAACCTCCAACCTTTCGGTTAACAGCCGATCGTGCTAGCCAATTGCGCCACGAAGACAGTCCTGCTCCACTCTCACCACCATCAGAACATATCTTCAAAGCTATTACCGCAAAGAAAAAAGCAACACACCACTCCCGGGAGGGCTCAAAACTTCAACCTTTCGGTTAACAGCCGATCGCGCTAGCCCATTGCGCCACGGAGACAGTCTTGCTCCACTCTCACCACCATCAGAACAAATCTTCAAAGCTATCATCGCAAAGAAAAAAGCAACACACCAATCCCGGGAGGGCTCGAAACTCCAACCTTTCGGTCAACAGCCGATCGCGCTAGCCCATTGCGCCACGGAGACAGTCTTGCTCATCTCTCACTACCATCAAATCATATCATCAAAGCTATCAGCCCAAAGAAAAAAAAGCACCGCACCACCACCGGGTGGGATCGAACCTCCAACTTTTCGGTTAACAGCCGATCGCGCTGGCCAGTTGCGCCACGGAGACAGTCCTGCTCCACTCTCACCACAATTAGAACATATCTTAAAAGCTATCAGCCCAAAGAAAAAAAGCGCCGCACCACCACCGGGTGGGCTGGAACCTCCAACCTTTCGGTTAACAGCAGATCGCGCTAGCCAATTGCGCCACGGAGACAATCGTGCTCCACTCTCACCACCATCAGAACATATCTTCAAAGCTACCTGCGCAAAGAAAAAAAAGCGCCGCACCACCACTGGGTAGGCTCGAACCTCCAACCTTTCGGTTAACAGCCGATCGCGCAAGCCAACTTTGCCATGGAGACAGTCCTGCTCCACTCTCACCACCATCAGAACTTATCTTCAAAGGTATCAGCCAAAAAAAAAGCGCCGCACCACCACTGGGTGGGCTCGAACCTCCGACTTTTCGGTTAACAGCCGATCGCGCTAGCCAATTGCGCCACGGACACAGTCCTGCTCCACTCTCACCACCATCAGAACATATCTTCAAAGCTATCAGCACAAAGAAAAAAAACCACCGCTCCACCACCAGGTGGGCTCGAACCTCCAACCTTTCGGTTAACAGCCAATCACGCTAGACAATTGCGCCCCGGAGACAGCCCTGCTCCACTCTCACCACCATCAGAACATATCTTCAAAGCTATCAGCACAAAGAAAAAAGCGCCGCACCACCCCCGGGTGGGCTCGAACCTCCAACCTTTCGGTTAACAGCCGATAGCGCTAGCCAACTGCGCCACGGGGACAGTCGTGCTCCACTCTCACCACCATCAGAACATATCTTCAAAGCTATCAGCGCAAAGAAAAAAGCAACACACCACTCCCGGGAGGGATCGAAACTCCAACCTTTCGGTTAAGAGCCGATCGCGCTAGCCAATTGCGCCACGGAAACAGTCCTGCTCTACTCTCACCACCATCAGAACATATCTTCAAAGCTATCAGCCCAAAGAAAAAAAAGCGCCGCACCACCGCCGGGTGGGCTCGAAACTCCTACCTTTCGGTTAACAGCCGATCGCGCTAGCCAATTGCGCCACGGAGACAGTCCTGCTTCACTCTCACCACCATCAGAACATATCTTCAAAGCTATCAGCCCAAAGAAAAAAAAGCGCCATACCACCACCGGGTGGGCTCGAACCTCCGACCTTTTGGTTAACAGCCGATCACGCTAGCCAATTGCGCCACGGAGACAGTCCTGCTCCACTGTCACCACCATCAGAACATATCTTCAAAGCTATCAACCCACAAAAAAAGCGCCGCACAACCACCGGGTAGGCTCCAACCTCCGAATTTTCGGTTAACAGCCGATCGCGCTAGCCAATTGCGCCACGGAGACAGTCCTGCTCCACTCTCACCACCATAAGAACATATCTTCAAAGCTATCAGCCCAAGAAAAAAAAGCGCCGCACCACCACTGGGTGGGCTCGAACCACCGACCTTTTGGTTAACAGCCGATCGCGCTAGCCCATTGCGCCACGGAGACAGTCTTGCTCATCTCTCACCACCATCAGATCATATCATCAAAGCTATCAGCCCAAAGAAAAAAAAGCACCGCACCACCACCGGGTGGGCTCGAACCTCCAACTTCTCGGTTAACAGCCGATCGCGCTAGCCAATTGCGCCATTGAGACAGTCTTGCTCCGCTCTCACCACCATCAGAACATATCTTCAAAGCTATCATCGCAAAGAAAAAAGCAACACACCACTCCCGGGAGGGCTCGAAACTCCAACCTTTCGGTCAACAGCCGATCGCGCTAGCCCATTGCGCCACGGAGACAGTCTTGCTCATCTCTCACCACCATCAGATCATATCATCAAAGCTATCAGACCAAAGATAAAAAAGCACCGCACCACCACCGGGTGGGCTGGAACCTCCAACCTTTCGGTTAACAGCAGATCGCGCTAGCCAATTGCACCGAGGAGACAATCGTGCTCCACTCTCACCACCATCAGAACATATCTTCAAAGCTATCAGCGGAAAGAAAAAAAGCGCCGCACCACCACTGGGTGGGCTCGAACCTCCAACCTTTCGGTTAACAGCCGATCGCGCTAGCCAAGTGCGCCATGGAGACAGTCCTGCTTCACTCTCACCACCATCAGAACATATCTTCAAAGCTATCAGCCCACAGAAAAAAAAGCGCCACACAACCACCGGGTAGGCTCGAACCTCCGACTTTTCGGTTAACAGCCGATCGCGCTAGCCAATTGCGCCACGGAGACAGTCCTGCTCCACTCTCACCACCATAAGAACATATCTTCAAAGCTATCAGCCCAAAGAAAAAAAAGCGCCGCACCACCACTGGGTGGGCTCGAACCTCCGACCTTTTGGTTAACAGCCGATCGCGCTAGCAAATTGTGCCGCGGAGACGGTCCTGCTCCACTCTCACCACCATCAGAACATATTTTCAAAGCTATCAGCCCAAAGAAAAAAAAGTGCCGCACCACCACCGGGTGGGCTCGAACCTCCAACTTTCCGGTTAACAGCCGATCAAGCTAGCCAATTGCGCCACGGAGATAGTCCTGCTCCACTCTCACCACCATCAGAACATATCTTCAAAGCTATCAGCCCACAGAAAAAAAAGCGCCGCACAACCACCGTGTAGGCTCGAACCTCAAACTTTTCGGTTAACAGCCGTTCGCGCTAGCCAATTGCGCCACGGAGACAGACCTGCTCCACTCTCACCACCATAAGAACATATCATCAAAGCTATCAGCCCGAAGAAAAAAAAGCGCCACACCACCACTGGGTGGGCTCGAACCTCCGACCTTTTGGTTAACAGCCGATCGCGCTAGCCAATTGCGCCACGGAGACAGTCCTGCTCCACTCTGACCACCATCAGAACATATCTTCAAAGCTATCAGCCCACAGAAAAAAAAGCGCCACACAACCACCGGGTAGGCTCGAACCTCCGACTTTTCGGTTAACAGCCGATCGCGCTAGCCCATTGCGCCAGGGAGACAGTCTTGCTCGACTCTCACCACCATCAGAACATATCTTCAAAGCTATCCGCACAAAGAAAAAAGCAACACACCACCACCGTGTGGGCTCGAACCTCCAAACGTTTGGTTAACAGCCGATCGCGCTAGCCAATTGCGCCATGAAGACAGTCGTGCTTCACTCTCACCACCATCAGAACATATCTTCAAAGCTATCAGCGCAAAGAAAAAAGCAAAACACCACTCCCGGGAGGGCTCAAACCTCCAACTTTTCGGTTAACAGCCGATCGCGCTGGCCAATTGCGCCACGGAGAGAGTCCTGCTCCACTCTCACCACCGTCAGACCATTTCTTCAGAGCTATCACCCCAAAGAAAAAAAAGCACCGCACCACCACCGGGTGGGCTCGAACCTCCAACATTTCGGTTAACAGCCGATCGTGCTAGCCAATTGCCCCACGGTGACAGTCGTGCTGCACTCTCACCACCATCAGAACATATCTTCAAAGCTATCAGCCCATAGAAAAAAAAGCGCCGCACCACCACCGGGTGGGCTTGAACCTCCAACTTTTCGGTTAACAGCCGATTGCGCTAGCCAATTGCGCCACGGGGACCGTCCTGCTCCACTCTTCACCACCGTCAGACCATTTCTTCAGAGCTATCACCCCAAAGAAAAAAAAAGCGCCGCACCACCACCGGGTGGGCTCGAACCTCCAACCTTTCGGGTAACAGCCGATCGCGCTAGCCAATTGCCCCTTGGAGACAGTCGTGCTCCACTCTCACCACCGTCAGAACATTTCTTCAGAGCTATCACCCCAAAGAAAAAAAAGCGCCGCACCACCACCGGTTGGGCTAGAACCTCCCACCTTTCGGTTAACAGCCGATCGCGCTAGCCAATTGCGCCACGAAGACAGTCCTGCTCCACTCTCACCACCATCAGAACATATCTTCAAAGCTATTACCGCAAAGAAAGAAGCAACACACCACTCCCGGGAGGGCTCAAAACTCCAACCTTTCGGTTAACAGCTGATCGCGCTAGCCCATTACGCCACGGAGACAGTCTTGCTCCACTCTCACCACCATCAGAACATATCTTCAAAGCTATCATCGCAAAGTAAAAAGCAACACACCACTCCCGGGAGGGCTCTAAACTCCAACCTTTCGGTCAACAGCCGATCGCGCTAGCCCATTGCGCCACGGAGACAGTCTTGCTCATCTCTCACCACCATCAGATCATATCATCAAAGCTATCAGCCCAAAGAAAAAAAGCACCGCACCACCACCGGGTGGGATCGAACCTCCAACTTTTCGGTTAACCGCCGATCGCGCTGGCCAATTGCGCCACGGAGACAGTCCTGCTCCACTCTCACCACAATTAGAACATATCTTCAAAGCTATCAGCCCAAAGAAAAAAAAGCGCCGCACCACCACCGGGTGGGCTCGAACCTCCGACCTTTTGGTTAACACCGATCGCGCTCGCCAATTGCGCCATGGAGACAGTCCTGCTCCACTCTCACCACCATCAGAAGATATCTTCAAAGCTATCAGCCCAAAGAAAAAAAGCACCGCACCCCCACCGGGTGGGCTCGAACCTCCAACTTTTCGGTTAACAGCCGATCACGCTAGCCAATTGCGCCACGGAGACAGTCCTGCTCCACTCTCACCACCATCAGATCATATCTTCAAAGCTATCAACCCACAGAAAAAAAAGCGCCGCACAACCACTGGGTGGGCTCGAACCGCCGACCTTTTGGTTAACAGCCGATCGCGCTAGCCATTGCACCACGGAGAAAATCCTGCTCCACTCTCACCACCATCAGAACAAATCTTCAAAGCTATCAGCCCAAAGAAAAAAAAGCGACGCACCACCACAGGGTGGGCTAGAACCTCCAACTTTCCGGTTAACAGCCGATCACGCTAGCCAATTGCGCCACGGAGACAGTCCTGCTCCACTCTCACCACCATCAGAACATATCTTCAAAGCTATCAGCCCACAGAAAAAAAAAGCGCCGCACAACCACCAGGTAGGCTCGAACCTCCAACTTTTCGGTTAACAGCCGATCGCGCTAGCCAATTGCGCCACGGAGACAGTCCTGCTCCACTCTCACCACCATAAGGACATATCTTCAAAGCTATCAGCCCGAAGAAAAAAGCAACACACCACTCCCGGGAGGGCTCGAAACTCCAACCTTTCGGTCAACAGCCGATCGCGCTAGCCCATTGCGCCACGGAGACAGTCTTGCTCATCTCTCACCACCATCAGATCATATCATCAAAGCTATCAGCCCAAAGAAAAAAAGCACCGCACCACCACCGGGTGGGCTCGAACCTCCAACTTTTCGGTTAACAGCCGATCGCGCTGGCCAATTGCGCCACGGAGACAGTCCCGCTCCACTCTCACCACAATTAGAACATATCTTCAAAGCTATCAGCCCAAAGAAAAAAAAAGCGCCGCACCACCACCGGGTGGGCTGGAACCTCCAACCTTTCGGTTAACAGCAGATCGCGCTAGCCAATTGCGCCACGGAGACAATCGTGCTCCACTCTCACCACCATCAGAACATATCTTCAAAGCTATCAGCGCAAGGAAAAAAAAGCGCCGCACCACCACTGGGTGGGCTCGAACCTCCAACCTTTCGGTTAACAGCCGATCGCGCAAGCCAATTTTGCCATGAAGACAGTCCTGCTCCACTCTCACCACCATCAGAACATATCTTAATAATAATAATAATAATTTTTATTTCCATCAGCGATGGAGGAGACTGCGGGTAAAAGTTGCTTGAAAGCACAAGCAACTTGACAGAGGCCCGCAGCCACCCCTACAGTGCAGGCAGCGATGGCAAACATTCACATAAAGAGAAAAAAAAATCACAAGAAACACATATTCGGAATACAGATATGTCTAAAAAAACACATCAGTAAGGAAGAATGAAAAAAAGCAATATTTTACACTATTTACTATGTTAGCATGAATTGATGAAATGCTCGCGCAGTGTTCGTGCAGAAGTTATTTTCAATTCAATGTGTAATTTATGAAATGAATTTAAAAGGGTTGGCAGCGTGTATGATAGCTTCTGCATAGAATAGCTTGTCCGCGCAGTGACCACCTTCCACTGTTCTATGTAACGAGTGCCGTATGAATGGGTGTTTTTGGCAAGATGAGATAACTCGTGGAAAAACTTTAGGTTTTCTTTTATCTCTCGTTTGAACGCTATACTTAACTTGTAATTGTATAGGGTAAACACGCGGATGACATTTCCCTTCAAGAATAAATCTGAAGTATGGGAATTGTAGGGTACATTGAAAAGCGCCCGTAGAAATTTTTTCTGCAGTACATGAAGTCTTTCAAGATTTGTATATGTCGTCGTACCCCATACCAAAAAACAATAATACAAGGAAGAAAAAAAGAGCGCATTGTAAACAAGAAGCTTTATTTTAAAAGGTAATATCAATCTGTGACGCGCCATCATACCAACCACACGAGATAGCTTGCCTAAAACTGATTCGATGTGTAAATCCCAAAGCATATTTTGTGTGAAGGTAACTCCCAGTATTTTCACACTACTCACTATTTCTATTGCTTCATTTGTGTAAAGAAGGGTGATGTGATCGCAGGTTATCTGCTTAGATTTTGGTCTGAAAATCACGGCTTTTGTCTTTTTAGTATTAATTTGCAAAACGTTTGCTGCTGACCATTCTTGGAGCGCCCTTAGAGCAGTGTTGGTGTTATTCTGAAGGCTACCAAGTTCAGGTGACGAAAAAAATAGGCTAGCGTCGTCAGCGTACATAACGTATTTCGCATCACTGTAGATATTTACTAGGTCATTGATGTAAACTATAAAAAGAAATGGGCCGAGAATACTACCTTGAGGAACGCCTCTGCTGATGTGTTTTAAGTCTGAACGGTAATGCTCAATCTGGACGTACTGATGGCGATGATCTAGATACGACTTCACGAGGTTTAAGCAGTGCCCGCGAATACCATAGGTTTCAAGTTTTTTAAGTAGTATGGAATGATGGATACAATCAAATGCTTTACTGAAATCAATGTAAAGGCCGAGCACAAGATTCTTGCTTTCAAATTGTGTTAAAATGAATTCTTTTTGTTGTAGCAAGGCTAACTCAGTAGAAAGGTGTTTTCTAAATCCAAATTGGGCTGTAGATATAAGATTGTGCTTATCGAAAAAATTAGACATTTGCACGTGTATAAGTTTCTCCAGCCCTTTGGATAATACTGGTAATATCGAAATAGGTCTATAATTTTTGATATCGTTTATGTCACCTTTCTTAAAAAGCACAGAAACTCTTGCGATCTGCATCCTCCTGGGAAAGATAGCGCTCGCCAAAGACAGATTAAAGATGTAGGTAAGATATGGACAAATTAAATCAAGCACATACTTGATTGGACGAACCTGCATGCCCTCAACGTCACAACTTGAGCTATTTTTAAGCGAAAGAAAAACTGACAGTACTTCAGACTCTGTAAATGGGCGAAGGAAAAAGGAAGATGGATTGCTATCAGGCATAAATTTTGTAATATCAGCAGATGCACAAGAATTAGAATTGCTCACAAAATAATCATTAAATGTATTCGCCAAATCATCGCCCCATATTTCGTGGCCACCAAGAAATAGCTTTTCTACACGTGGAGACGATTTACGGCGATTTAAGACAGTATTAAGCTTTTTCCATAACATATCGGGTTTTTTCGAGCAGCTATCAAACTCAGCTTGAATATAGCATTTCCTGTGTGACCTTAGTTCTTTGTTTAGTTTGTTTCTAAGCGACTTGTATTCTTTCAATATGCTTGGTTCCTTACTTTTAATGAACTTGTGATAAAGCGCATTTTTACACTTAATTTTTTGTAACAATTCAGGGGTTATCCATGGTTTTCTTATTTTTTTACCCAATTTAAACTTTTTTTGTGGGAAGTGACGCTTATACACACGAGAAATTTCATCAATAAGTTTACTGTATGCAATGTCAACGTCGTCTATTTTCAGAATTTGCGGAATATCGCTAAGTAGCAATTCAGTTCTAAAATTATCCAAACCTGTTTGTGTAATATTTTGAAAAGAAATGTACTGATGCTTTTCATTTATCGTGAAATTTTGCTTTCTTAGTAGAGCAAATATTGGGAGGTGGTCACTAAGGTCCCACGTTATTACACCACTGTTGGCTTTTGTAGAATCGATATTAGTAATAAATTAATCTAACAGTGTTTCGCTTTCAGTAGTTACCCTTGTCGGTACATAGATTAAATTTTCGCATCCGTTAGAAGTCAGCATGGTTAACATGGCCTTTTGTGGTGCAGAAATGGTCAACAGGTCGATATTAAAATCACCAGCAGACACCAAATAATCGCCAGTTTCTGAAACAAATGATAACAGCTGTTCATAGAAACAAAAGAAACTAGGAAGATTTCCACTTGGTGGTCTATAGCAAACGGAAAACATACAGTCATTCACACGAGCTGTTATTATTTCAAAATCATCACAACAGATACAAAAGTTGGAAAGCAGCTCGCAGTTTACGTGCTCTCTTAGCAACAGCATAACGCCACCGCCTCAGCGATTAGTTCTTTTTACACAATACGATTGATAAGACGGAAATTTGAACAAATCACGATCATCCCTGCACCAAGTTTCACTAAGCATTACTGCATCAAACAGAAAATGAAAACCATTGATGAAGTCATTTATATCTTCTTCCTTGTTATAGAGGGAACGAACGTTTAGATGAAGGCACTTCAAGGAATGTGCGTGATGACTTGTCACAAAAGCGTCTAGCTCGTGTGGAAGAAAGGGACTTTGACTAGCCATTTTGAGGAATGAAATAATCTAGATACAGTCAGCAACTAGCAGGCTTAGACGGGAAAGTCGGTCCTGTGACGCACTACTAACACGGAATCGCCGTCAGATTTGCGCAGCAGGATTTTCCCGTTCTTGTGCCATGCGTATTTGTACCGATTTTCCCTCGCCCATTCCTTAGCCTCTCGAAGCAGTTGCCGACTTTGGCTGGTCAAGTTCTCTTGGATGAACAGGCTTGATTTCTTTTCTCTCAGTTTTGACCGGTTAAGCAGCCATTCGTCTCTAACAGATTGTCTGACATACCGAACGATTATACCTGGTGTTTTGCCAAATTTGCATGGGAGGCGGTGAATGGCAGCGACGTCTGCTGCGTCCAGTGCACAAACGTCAATCATGCTGGCAACAGAATTTACCTTTGCAAGCAAATTTTCACCTTCAGAGACGCTTACACCATGTATTTCCAAGTTAAACTTGCGGCTTCTCCACTCGAGCTCATTTAAATCGGCCTCAAGTTTTTTTGAAGCATCATCACTAGCGCAGGTGTCCTGTTCAAGGCGTTCAAGTCTTTTCCGTATTTCTTTCGTATCTTTTTCTTGTGCGGCAAGCCTTGTCAACATCTCATCGTACTTGTCCGACATGAGCTGTATCGACCGCTCGATGTTTGGCACTGTTTCCCTGAGCGGCAACAACTCGTCTAACTTCTGACTTATGCCACTGAGAATAGATCTGATGTCAACTTCAGCTTCCGGCCTCCCTTCAGTGATCTCGACACTTTTTCCACTATCTTTGCACGTAGAGCAAACCCACTTTTGCCTAGCCGATTCGGACTTCTTTTTATACTGTTTTTCTGATATGCCTGCACATGTTCCAATGTGAAAAAGTGGCTACACTCGCCACATGCCACCGACAATTCATCGGATTTAATGGCATCGTTACATGTAGGGCATGCATTTAGTGTCGACATAGTACCAGGAAATGTAGCACACAGAACAAATACAATTCACTTGGCAGCAGCGGCAGCACAGAAAACTCGCTAAGAACAACAAAGCAAATTTAAACCGGGCGTGAACTAACCTGCGCAAACAGACGAAAATCAGTAGATCTGCCGGTTCTGCCACCGCTGCTGCCAAAGAGCCGCTGTCCTCAGGGTCGGTGACTTTTATAGTGAAGCTCGGTGATGGTGGTGGCCCCCAGCGGTAAGATCGTCGGTAGCTTCAGTTGGAGATATCAGTTGATCCGAAGAAATCGCGGCGTGAAAATGGCACACGATGCGATGAAACTTGATAGCAGGGAGATGGTTTCCACACAGGCCACCGACAGGAAGGCAGTGGTCGACGAAAAAAAATCTGCGCAAACAGACGAAAATCAGTAGATCTGCCGGTTCTGCCACCGCTGCTGCTATCAGCCCAAAGAAAAAAAAGCGCCATACCACCACAGGGTGGGCTCGAACCTCCGACCTTTTGGTTAACAGCCGATCGCGCTAGCCAAGTGCGCCATGGAGACAGTCCTGCTCCACTCTCACCACCATCAGAACACATCTTCAAAGCTATCAGCCCAAAGAAAAAAAGCACCGCACCACCACCGGGTGGGCTCGAACCTCCAACTTTTCGGTTAACAGCCGATCACGCTAGCCAATTGCGCCACGGAGACAGTCCTGCTCCACTCTCACCACCATCAGAACATATCTTCAAAGCTATCAGCCAACAGAAACAAAAGCGCCACACAACCACCGGGTAGGCTCGAACCTCCGACTTTTCGGTTAACAGCCGATCGCGCTAGCCAATCGCGCCACGGAGACAGTCCTGCTCCACTCTCACCACCATAAGAACATATCTTCAAAGCTATCAGCCCAAAGAAAAAAAAGCGCCGCACCACCACTGGGTGGGCTCGAACCTCCGACCTTTTGGTTAACAGCCGATCGCGCTAGCAAATTGCGCCACGGAGACAGTCCTGCTCCACTCTCACCACCATCAGAACATAACTTCAAAGATATCAGCCCAAATAAAAAAAAGCACCCCACCACTCCCGGGAGGGCTCGAACCTCCAACTTTTCGGTTAACAGCCGATCGCGCTGGCCAATTGCGCCACGGAGAAAGTCCTGCTCCACTCTCACCACCGTCAGACCATTTCTTCAGAGCTATCACCCCAAAGAAAAAAAAAGCGCCGCACCACCACCGGGTGGGCTCGAACCTCCAACGTTTCGGTTAACAGCCGATCGTGCTAGCCAATTGCCCCACGGTGACAGTCGTGCTCCACTCTCACCACCATCAGAACATATCTTCAAAGCCATCAGCCCATAGAAAAAAAAGCGCCGCACCACCACCGGGTGGGCTCGAACCTCCAACTTTTGGTTAACAGCCGATTGCGCTAGCCAATTGCGCCACGGGGACCGTCCTGCTTCACTCTCACCACCGTCAGACCATTTCTTCAGAGCTATCACCCCAAAGAAAAAAAAGCGCCGCACCACCACCGGGTGGGCTCGAACCTCCAACCTTTCGGGTAACAGCCGATCGCGCTAGCCCATTGCCCCACGGAGACAGTCGTGTTCCACTCTCACCACACTCAGAACATATCTTCAAAGCTATCAGCCAACAGAAACAAAAGCGCCACACAACCACCGGGTAGGCTCGAACCTCCGACTTTTCGGTTAACAGCCGATCGCGCTAGCCAATCGCGCCACGGAGACAGTCCTGCTCCACTCTCACAACCATAAGATCATATCTTCAAAGCTATCAACCCAAAGAAAAAAAAGCGCCGCACCACCACTGGGTGGGCTCGGACCTCCGACCTTTTGGTTAACAGCCGATCGCGCTAGCCAATTGCGCCACGGAGACAGTCCTGCTCCACTCTCACCACCATAAGAACATATCATCAAAGCTATCAGCCCAAAGAAAAAAAAGCACCGCACCACCACCGTGTGGGCTCGAACCTCCAAACTTTTGGTTAACAGCCGATCGCGCTAGCCAATTGCGCCATGGAGACAGTCGTGCTTCACTCTCACCACCATCAGAACATATCTTCAAAGCTATCAGCGCAAAGAAAAAAGCAAAACACCACTCCCGGGAGGGCTCAAACCTCCAACTTTTCGGTTAACAGCCGATCGCGCTGGCCAATTGCGCCACGGAGAGAGTCCTGCTCCACTCTCACCACCGTCAGACCATTTCTTCAGAGCTATCACCCCAAAGAAAAAAAAGCACCGCACCACCACCGGGTGGGCTTGAACCTCCAACATTTCGATTAACAGCCGATCGTGCTAGCCAATTGCCCCACGGTGACAGTCGTGCTGCACTCTCACCACCATCAGAACATATCTTCAAAGCTATCAGCCCATAGAAAAAAAAGCGCCGCACCACCACCGGGTGGGCTTGAACCTCCAACTTTTCGGTTAACAGCCGATTGCGCTAGCCAATTGCGCCACGGGGACCGTCCTGCTCCACTCTCACCACCGTCAGAACATATCTTCAAAGCTATTACCGCAAAGAAAGAAGCAACAGACCACTCCCGGTAGGGCTCAAAACTCCAACCTTTCGGTTAACAGCCGATCGCGCTAGCCCATTGCGCCACGGAGACAGTCTTGCTCCACTCTCACCACCATCAGAACATATCTTCAAAGCTATCATCGCAAAGTAAAAAGCAACACACCACTCCCGGGAGGGCTCTAAACTCCAACCTTTCGGTCAACAGCCGATCGCGCTAGCCCATTGAGCCACGGAGACAGTCTTGCTCATCTCTCACCACCATCAGATCATATCATCAAAGCTATCAGCCCAAAGAAAAAAAAGCACCGCACCACCACCGGGTGGGATCGAACCTCCAACTTTTCGGTTAACCGCCGATCGCGCTGGCCAATTGCGCCACGGAGACAGTCCTGCTCCACTCTCACCACAATTAGAACATATCTTCAAAGCTATCAGCCCAAAGAAAAAAAAGCGCCGCACCACCACCGGGTGGGCTGGAACCTCCAACCTTTCGGTTAACAGCAGATCGCGCTAGCCAATTGCGCCACGGAGACAATCGTGCTCCACTCTCATCACCATCAGAACATATCTTCAAAGATATCAGCCCAAAGAAAAAAAAGCGCCGCACCACCGCCGGGTGGGCTCGAAACTCCTACCTTTTGGTTAACAGCCGATCGCGCTAGCCAATTGCGCCACGGAGACAGTCCTGCTTCACTCTCACCACCATCAGAACATATCTTCAAAGCTATCAGCCCAAAGAAAAAAAAGCGCCATACCACCACCGGGTGGGCTCGAACCTCCGACCTTTTGGTTAACACCGATCGCGCTCGCCAATTGCGCCATGGAGACAGTCCTGCTCCACTCTCACCACCATCAGAAGATATCTTCAAAGCTATCAGCCCAAAGAAAAAAAGCACCGCACCACCACCGGGTGGGCTCGAACCTCCAACTTTTCGGTTAACAGCCGATCACGCTAGCCAATTGCGCCACGGAGACAGTCCTGCTCCACTCTCACCACCATCAGATCATATCTTCAAAGCTATCAACCCACAGAAAAAAAAGCGCCGCACAACCACCGGGTAGGCTCCAACCTCCGAATTTTCGGTTAACAGCCGATCGCGCTAGCCAATTGCGCCACGGAGACAGTCCTGCTCCACTCTCACACCATAAAAACATATCTTCAAAGCTATCAGCCCAAAGAAAAAAAAGCGCCGCACCACCACTGGGTGGGCACGAACCGCCGACCTTTTGGTTAACAGCCGATCGCGCTAGCCATTGCACCACGGAGAAAATCCTGCTCCACTCTCAACACCATCAGAACATATCTTCAAAGCTATCAGCCCAAAGAAAAAAAAGCGACGCACCACCACAGGGTGGGCTCGAACCTCCAACTTTCCGGTTAACAGCCGATCACGCTAGCCAATTGCGCCACGGAGACAGTCCTGCTCCACTCTCACCACCATCAGAACATATCTTCAAAGCTATCAGCCCACAGAAAAAAAAGCGCCGCACAACCACCAGGTAGGCTCGAACCTCCAACTTTTCGGTTAACAGCCGATCGCGCTAGCCAATTGCGCCACGGAGACAGTCCTGCTCCACTCTCACCACCATAAGGACATATCTTCAAAGCTATCAGCCCGAAGAAAAAAGCAACACACCACTCCCGGGAGGGCTCGAAACTCCAACCTTTCGGTCAACAGCCGATCGCGCTAGCCCATTGCGCCACGGAGACAGTCTTGCTCATCTCTCACCACCATCAGATCATATCATCAAAGCTATCAGCCCAAAGAAAAAAAGCACCGCACCACCACCGGGTGGGCTCGAACCTCCAACTTTTCGGTTAACAGCCGATCGCACTGGCCAATTGCGCCACGGAGACAGTCCCGCTCCACTCTCACCACAATTAGAACATATCTTCAAAGCTATCAGCCCAAAGAAAAAAAAAGCGCCGCACCACCACCGGGTGGGCTGGAACCTCCAACCTTTCGGTTAACAGCAGATCGCGCTAGCCAATTGCGCCACGGAGACAATCGTGCTCCACTCTCACCACCATCAGAACATATCTTCAAAGCTATCAGCGCAAGGAAAAAAAAGCGCCGCACCACCACTGGGTGGGCTCGAACCTCCAACCTTTCGGTTAACAGCCGATCGCGCAAGCCAATTTTGCCATGAAGACAGTCCTGCTCCACTCTCACCACCATCAGAACATATCTTCAAAGCTATCAGCCCAAAGAAAAAAAAGCGCCATACCACCACAGGGTGGGCTCGAACCTCCGACCTTTTGGTTAACAGCCGATCGCGCTAGCCAAGTGCGCCATGGAGACAGTCCTGCTCCACTCTCACCACTATCAGAACATATCTTCAAAGCTATCAGCCCAAAGAAAAAAAGCACCGCACCACCACCGGGTGGGCTCGAACCTCCAACTTTTCGGTTAACAGCCGATCACGCTAGCCAATTGCGCCACGGAGACAGTCCTGCTCCACTCTCACCACCATCAGAACATATCTTCAAAGCTATCAGCCAACAGAAACAAAAGCGCCACACAACCACCGGGTAGGCTCGAACCTCCGACTTTTCGGTTAACAGCCGATCGCGCTAGCCAATCGCGCCACGGAGACAGTCCTGCTCCACTCTCACCACCATAAGAACATATCTTCAAAGCTATCAGCCCAAAGAAAAAAAAGCGCCGCACCACCACTGGGTGGGCTCGAACCTCCGACCTTTTGGTTAACAGCCGATCGCGCTAGCCAATTGCGCCACGGAGACAGTCCTGCTCCACTCTCACCACCATCAGAACATAACTTCAAAGCTATCAGCCCAAATAAAAAAAAAGCACCCCACCACCACCGTGTGGGCTCGAACCTCCAAACTTTTGGTTAACAGCCGATCGCGCTAGCCAATTGCGCCACGGAGACAGTCGTGCTTAACT
This sequence comes from Rhipicephalus microplus, assembly GCF_043290135.1. NCBI lineage: Eukaryota > Metazoa > Arthropoda > Arachnida > Ixodida > Ixodidae > Rhipicephalus > Rhipicephalus microplus. Next base: position 4,535,559 of record NW_027464602.1, read on the forward strand.
CTCACCATCAGAACATATCTTCAAAGCTATCAGCGCAAAGAAAAAAGCGAAACACCACTCCCGGGAGGGCTCGAACCTCCAACTTTTCGGTTAACAGCCGATCGCGCTGGCCAATTGCGCCACGGAGAAAGTCCTGCTCCACTCTCACAACCGTCAGACCATTTCTCCAGAGCTATCACCCCAAAGAAAAAAAAAAGCGCCGCACTACCACCGGGTGGGCTCGAACCTCCAACGTTTCGGTTAACAGCCGATCGTGCTAGCCAATTGCCCCACGGTGACAGTCGTGCTCCACTCTCACCACCATCAGAACATATCTTCAATGCCATCAGCCCATAGAAAAAAAAGCGCCGCACCACCACCGGGTGGGCTCGAACCTCCAACTTTTGGTTAACAGCCGATTGCGCTAGCCAATTGCGCCACGGGGACCGTCCTGCTCCACTCTCACCACCGTCAGACCATTTCTTCAGAGCTATCACCCCAAAGAAAAAAAAGCGCCACACCACCACCGGGTGGGCTCGAACCTCCAACCTTTCGGGTAACAGCCAATCGCGCTAGCCAATTGCCCCACGGAGACAGTCGTGCTCCACTCTCACCACACTCAGAACATATCTTCAAAGCTATCAGCCAACAGAAACAAAAGCGCCACACAACCACCGGGTAGGCTCGAACCTCCGACTTTTCGGTTAACAGCCGATCGCGCTAGCCAATCGCGCCACGGAGACAGTCCTGCTCCACTCTCACCACCATAAGATCATATCTTCAAAGCTATCAACCCAAAGAAGAAAAAGCGCCGCACCACCACTGGGTGGGCTCGGACCTCCGACCTTTTGGTTAACAGCCGATCGCGCTAGCCAATTGCGCCACGGAGACAGTCCTGCTCCACTCTCACCACCATAAGAACATATCATCAAAGCTATCAGCCCAAAGAAAAAAAAGCGCCGCACCACCACCGGGTGGGCTCGAACCTCCAACTTTCCGATTAACAGCCGATCAAGCTAGCCAATTGCGCCATGGAGATAGTCCTGCTCCACTCTCACCACCATCAGAACATATCTTCAAAGCTATCAGCCCACAGAAAAAAAAGCGCTGCACCACCAGCGGGTGGGCTCGAACCTCCAACCTTACAGTTAACAGCCGATCGCGCTAGCCCATTGCGCCACGGAGACAGTCTTGCTTCACTCTCACCACCATCAGAACATATCTTCAAAGCTATCAGCCCATAGAAAAAAAGCGCCGCACCACCACCGGGTGGGCTCGAACCTCCAACTTTTCGGTTAACAGCCGATTGCGCTAGCCAATTGCGCCACGGGGACCGTCCTGCTCCACTCTCACCACCGTCAGACCATTTCTTCAGAGCTATCACCCCAAAGAAAAAAAAGCGCCGCACCACCACCGGGTGGGCTCGAACCTCCAACCTTTCGGGTAACAGCCGATCGCGCTAGCCAATTGCCCCACGGAGACAGTCGTGCTCCACTCTCACCACCGTCAGAACATTTCTTCAGAGCTATCACCCCAAAGAAAAAAAAGCGCCGCACCACCACCGGTCGGGCTAGAACCTCGAACCTTTCGGTTAACAGCCGATCGCGCTAGCCAATTGCGCCACGAAGACAGTCCTGCTCCACTCTCACCACCATCATATCTTCAAAGCTATTACCGCAAAGAAAAAAGCAACACACCACTCCCGAGAGGGCTCAAAACTCCAACCTTTCGGTCAACAGCCGATCGCGCTAGCCCATTGCGCCACGGAGACAGTCTTGCTCATCTCTCACCACCATCAGATCATATCATCAAAGCTATCAGCCCAAAGAAAAAAAAGCACCGCACCACCACCGGGTGGGCTCGAGCCTTCAACTTTTCGGTTAACAGCCGATCGCGCTGGCAAATTGCGCCACGGAGACAGTCCTGCTCCACTCTCACCACAATTAGAACATATCTTCAAAGCTATCAGCCCAAAGAAAAAAAAGCGCCGCACCACCACCGGGTGGGCTGGAACCTCCAACCTTTCGGTTAACAGCCGATCGCGCTGGCAAATTGCGCCACGGAGACAGTCCTGCTCCACTCTCACCACAATTAGAACATATCTTCAAAGCTATCAGCCCAAAGAAAAAAAAGCGCCGCACCACCACCGGGTGGGCTGGAACCTCCAACCTTTCGGTTAACAGCAGATCGCGCTAGCCAATTGCGCCACGGAGACAGTCCTGCTCCACTCTCACCACCATCAGAACATATCTTCAAAGCTATCAGCACAAAGAAAAAAAGCGCCGCACCACCCCCGGGTGGGCTCGAACCTCCAACCTTTCGGTTAACAGCCGATCGCGCTAGCCAACTGCGCCACGGAGACAGTCGTGCTCCACTCTCACCACCATCAGAACATATCTTCAAAGCTATCAGCACAAAGAAAAAAAGCGCCGCACCACCCCCGGGTGGGCTCGAACCTCCAACCTTTCGGTTAACAGCCGATCGCGCTAGCCAACTGCGCCACGGAGACAGTCGTGCTCCACTCTCACCACCATCAGAACATATCTTCAAAGCTATCAGCCAACAGAAACAAAAGCGCCACACAACCACCGGGTAGGCTCGAACCTCCGACTTTTCGGTTAACAGCCGATCGCGCTAGCCAATCGCGCCACGGAGACAGTCCTGCTCCACTCTCACCACCATAAGAACATATCTTCAAAGCTATCAGCCCAAAGAAAAAAAAAGCGCCGCACCACCACTGGGTGGGCTCGAACCTCCGACCTTTTGGTTAACAGCCGATCGCGCTAGCCAATTGCGCCACGGAGACAGTCCTGCTCCACTCTCACCACCATCAGAACATAACTTCAAAGCTATCAGCCCAAATAAAAAAAAAGCACCCCACCACCACCGTGTGGGCTCGAACCTCCAAACTTTTGGTTAACAGCCGATCGCGCTAGCCAATTGCGCCACGGAGACAGTCGTGCTTAACTCTCACCACCATCAGAACATATCTTCAAAGCTATCAGCGCAAAGAAAAAAGCGAAACACCACTCCCGGGAGGGCTCGAACCTCCAACTTTTCGGTTAACAGCCGATCGCGCTGGCCAATTGCGCCACGGAGAAAGTCCTGCTCCACTCTCACAACCGTCAGACCATTTCTCCAGAGCTATCACCCCAAAGAAAAAAAAAGCGCCGCACCACCACCGGGTGGGCTCGAACCTCCAACGTTTCGGTTAACAGCCGATCGTGCTAGCCAATTGCCCCACGGTGACAGTCGTGCTCCACTCTCACCACCATCAGAACATATCTTCAATGCCATCAGCCCATAGAAAAAAAAGCGCCGCACCACCACCGGGTGGGCTCGAACCTCCAACTTTTGGTTAACAGCCGATTGCGCTAGCCAATTGCGCCACGGGGACCGTCCTGCTCCACTCTCACCACCGTCAGACCATTTCTTCAGAGCTATCACCCCAAAGAAAAAAAAGCGCCACACCACCACCGGGTGGGCTCGAACCTCCAACCTTTCGGGTAACAGCCGATCGCGCTAGCCAATTGCCCCACGGAGACAGTCGTGCTCCACTCTCACCACACTCAGAACATATCTTCAAAGCTATCAGCCAACAGAAACAAAAGCGCCACACAACCACCGGGTAGGCTCGAACCTCCGACTTTTCGGTTAACAGCCGATCGCGCTAGCCAATCGCGCCACGGAGACAGTCCTGCTCCACTCTCACCACCATAAGATCATATCTTCAAAGCTATCAACCCAAAGAAAAAAAAGCGCCGCACCACCACTGGGTGGGCTCGGACCTCCGACCTTTTGGTTAACAGCCGATCGCGCTAGCCAATTGCGCCACGGAGACAGTCCTGCTCCACTCTCACCACCATAAGAACATATCATCAAAGCTATCAGCCCAAAGAAAAAAAAGCGCCGCACCACCACCGGGTGGGCTCGAACCTCCAACTTTCCGATTAACAGCCGATCAAGCTAGCCAATTGCGCCATGGAGATAGTCCTGCTCCACTCTCACCACCATCAGAACATATCTTCAAAGCTATCAGCCCACAGAAAAAAAAAGCGCTGCACCACCAGCGGGTGGGCTCGAACCTCCAACCTTACAGTTAACAGCCGATCGCGCTAGCCCATTGCGCCACGGAGACAGTCTTGCTTCACTCTCACCACCATCAGAACATATCTTCAAAGCTATCAGCCCATAGAAAAAAAGCGCCGCACCACCACCGGGTGGGCTCGAACCTCACCCTTTTCGGTTAACAGCCGATTGCGCTAGCCAATTGCGCCACGGGGACCGTCCTGCTCCACTCTCACCACCGTCAGACCATTTCTTCAGAGCTATCACCCCAAAGAAAAAAAAGCGCCGCACCACCACCGGGTGGGCTCGAACCTCCAACCTTTCGGGTAACAGCCGATCGCGCTAGCCAATTGCCCCACGGAGACAGTCGTGCTCCACTCTCACCACCGTCAGAACATTTCTTCAGAGCTATCACCCCAAAGAAAAAAAAGCGCCGCACCACCACCGGTCGGGCTAGAACCTCGAACCTTTCGGTTAACAGCCGATCGCGCTAGCCAATTGCGCCACGAAGACAGTCCTGCTCCACTCTCACCACCATCATATCTTCAAAGCTATTACCGCAAAGAAAAAAGCAACACACCACTCCCGAGAGGGCTCAAAACTCCAACCTTTCGGTCAACAGCCGATCGCGCTAGCCCATTGCGCCACGGAGACAGTCTTGCTCATCTCTCACCACCATCAGATCATATCATCAAAGCTATCAGCCCAAAGAAAAAAAAGCACCGCACCACCACCGGGTGGGCTCGAGCCTTCAACTTTTCGGTTAACAGCCGATCGCGCTGGCAAATTGCGCCACGGAGACAGTCCTGCTCCACTCTCACCACAATTAGAACATATCTTCAAAGCTATCAGCCCAAAGAAAAAAAAGCGCCGCACCACCACCGGGTGGGCTGGAACCTCCAACCTTTCGGTTAACAGCCGATCGCGCTGGCAAATTGCGCCACGGAGACAGTCCTGCTCCACTCTCACCACAATTAGAACATATCTTCAAAGCTATCAGCCCAAAGAAAAAAAAGCGCCGCACCACCACCGGGTGGGCTGGAACCTCCAACCTTTCGGTTAACAGCAGATCGCGCTAGCCAATTGCGCCACGGAGACAGTCCTGCTCCACTCTCACCACCATCAGAACATATCTTCAAAGCTATCAGCACAAAGAAAAAAAGCGCCGCACCACCCCCGGGTGGGCTCGAACCTCCAACCTTTCGGTTAACAGCCGATCGCGCTAGCCAACTGCGCCACGGAGACAGTCGTGCTCCACTCTCACCACCATCAGAACATATCTTCAAAGCTATCAGCACAAAGAAAAAAAGCGCCGCACCACCCCCGGGTGGGCTCGAACCTCCAACCTTTCGGTTAACAGCCGATCGCGCTAGCCAACTGCGCCACGGAGACAGTCGTGCTCCACTCTCACCACCATCAGAACATATCTTCAAAGCTATCAGCGCAAAGAAAAAAGCAACACACCACTCCCGGGAGGGATCGAAACTCCAACCTTTCGGTTAACAGCCGATCGCGCTAGCCAATTGCGCCACGGAGACAGTCCTGCTCTACTCTCACCACCATCAGAACATATCTTCAAAGCTATCAGCCCAAAGAAACAAAAGCGCCGCACCACCGCCGGGTGGGCTCGAAACTCCTACCTTTCGGTTAACAGCCGATCGCGCTAGCCAATTGCGCCACGGAGACAGTCCTGCTTCACTCTCACCACCATCAAAACATATCTTCAAAGCTATCAGCCCAAAGAAAAAAAAAGCGCCATACCACCACCGGGTGGGCTCGAACCTCCGACCTTTTGGTTAACACCGATCGCGCTCTCCAATTGCGCCATGGAGACAGTCCTGTTCCACTCTCACCACCATCAGAAGATATCTTCAAAGCTATCAGCCCAAAGAAAAAAAGCACCGCACCACCACCGGGTGGGCTCGAACCTCCAACTTTTCGGTTAACAGCCGATCACGCTAGCCAATTGCGCCACGGAGACAGTCCCGCTCCACTCTCACCACCATCAGAACATATCTTCAAAGCTATCAACCCACAGAAATAAAAGCGCCGCACAACCACCGGGTAGGCTCGAACCTCTGAATTTTCGGTTAACAGCCGATCGCGCTAGCCAATTGCGCCACGGAAACAGTCCTGCTCCACTCTCACCACCATAAGAACATATCATCAAAGCTATCAGCCCAAAGAAAAAAAAGCGCCGCACCACCACTGGGTGGGCTCGAACCTCCGACCATTTGGTTAACAGCCAATCGCGCTAGCCATTGCGCCACGGAGACAATCCTGCTCCACTCTCACCACCATCAGAACATATTTTCAAAGCTATCAGCGCAAAGAAAAAAAGCGACGCACCACCACCGGGTGAGCTCGAACCTCCAACTTTCCGGTTAACAGCCGATCACGCAAGCCAATTGCGCCACGGAGACAGTCCTGCTCCACTCTTACCACCATCAGAACATATCTTCAAAGCTATCAGCCCACAGAAAAAAAAGCGCCGCACTACCGCCGGGTAGGCTCGAACTTCCAACTTTTCGGTTAACCGCCGATCGCGCTAGCCAATTGCGCCACGGAGACAGTCCTGCTCCACTCTCACCACCATAAGAACATATCTTCAAAGCTATCAGCCCGAAAAAAAAGCAACACACCACTCCCGGGAGGGCTCGAAACTCCAACCTTTCGGTCAACAGCCGATCGCGCTAGCCCATTGCGCCACGGAGACAGTCTTGCTCACCTCTCACCACCATCAGATCATATCATCAAAGCTATCAGCCCAAAGAAAAAACAGCACCGCACCACCACCGGGTGGGCTCGAACCTCCATCTTTTCGGTTAACAGCCGATCGCGCTAGCCAATTGCGCCATGGAGACAGTCTTGCTCCGCTCTCACCACCATCAGAACATATCTTCAAAGCTATCATCGCAAAGAAAAAAGCAACACACCACTCCCGGGAGGGCTCGAAACTCCAACCTTTCGGTCAACAGCCGATCGCGCTAGCCCATTGCGCCACGGAGACAGTCTTGCTCATCTCTCACCACCATCAGATCATATCATCAAATCTATCAGCCCACAGAAATAAAAGCGCCGCACAACCACCGGGTAGGCTCCAACCTCTGAATTTTCGGTTAACAGCCGATCGCGCTAGCCAATTGCGCCACGGAGACAGTCCTGCTCCACTCTCACCACCATAAGAACATATCATCAAAGCTATCAGCCCAAAGAAAAAAAAGCGCCGCACCACCACTGGGTGGGCTCGAACCTCCGACCATTTTGTTAACAGCCGATCGCGCTAGCCAATTGCGCCACGGAGACAGTCCTGCTTCACTCTCACCACCATAAGAACATATCTTCAAAGCTATCAGCGCAAAGAAAAAAGCGACGCATCACCACCGGGTGAGCTCGAACCTCCAACTTTCCGGTTAACAGCCGATCACGCAAGCCAATTGCGCCACGGAGACAGTCCTGCTCCACTCTCACCACCATAAGAACATATCTTCAAAGCTATCAGCCCGAAAAAAAAAGCAACACACCACTCCCGGGAGGGCTAGAAACTCCAACCTTTCGGTCAACAGCCGATCGCGCTAGCCCATTGCGCCACGGAGACAGTCTTGCTCACCTCTCACCACCATCAGATCATATCATCAAAGCTATCAGCCCAACGAAAAAACAGCACCGCACCACCACCGGGTGGGCTCGAACCTCCCACTTTTCGGTTAACAGCCGATCGCGCTAGCCAATTGCGCCATGGAGACAGTCTTGCTCCGCTCTCACCACCATCAGAACATATCTTCAAAGCTATCATCGCAAAGAAAAAAGCAACACGCCACTCCCGGGAGGGCTCGAAACTCCAACCTTTCGGTCAACAGCCGATCGCGCTAGCCCATTGCGCCACGCAGACAGTCTTGCTTATCTCTCACCACCATCAGATCATATCATCAAAGCTATCAGCCCAAAGAAAAAAAAGCACCGCACCACCACCGGGAGGGCTCGAACCTCCAACTTTTCCGTTAACAGCCGATCGCGCTGGCCAATTGCGCCACGGAGACAGTCCTGCTCCACTCTCACCACAATTAGAACATATCTTCAAAGCTATCAGCCCAAAGAAAAAAAAGCGCCGCACCACCACCGGGTGGGCTCGAACCTCCAACCTTTCGGTTAACAGCAGATCGCGCTAGCCAATTGCGCCACGGAGACGATCCTGCTCCACTCTCACCACCATCAGAACATATCTTCAAAGCTATCAGCGCAAAGAAAAAAAAGCGCCGCACCACCACCGGGTGGGCTCGAACCTCTAACCTTTCGGTTAACAGACGATCGCGCAAGCCAATTTCGCCATAGAGACAGTCCTGCTCCACTCTCACCACCATCAGAACATATCTTCAAAGGTATCAGCCCAAAGAAAAAAAAGCGCCGCACCACCACTGGATGGGCTCGAAGCTCCGACTTTTCGGTTAACAGCCGATCGCGCTAGCCAATTGCGCCACGGAGACAGTCCTGCTCCACACTCACCACCATCAGAACATATCTTCAAAGCTATCAGCTCAAAGAAAAAAAAACCACCGCACCACCACCGAGTGGGCTCGAACCTCCAACCTTTCGGTTAACAGCCAATCGCGCTAGCCAATCGAACCACGGAGACAGTCCTGCTCTACTCTCACCACCATCAGAACATATCTTCAAAGCTATCAGCACAAAGAAAAAAAGCGCCGCACCAACACCGCGTGGGCTCGAACCTCCAACCTTTCGGTTAACAGCCGATCACGCTAGCCAATTGCGCCACGGAGACAGTCCTGCTCCACTCTCACCACCATAAGAACATATCTTCAAAGCTATCAGCCCAAAGAAAAAAAAGCGCCGCACCACCACCGGGTAGGCTCGAACCTCCAACCTTTCGGTTAACAACCAATCGCGCTAGCCAATTGCGCCATGGAGACAGTCCTGCTCCACTCTCACCACCATCAGAACATATCTTCAAAGCTATCAGCCCAAAGAAAAAAAAGCGCCGCACCACCACCGGGTGGGCTCGAACCTCTAACCTTTCGGTTAACAGCCGATCGCGCAAGCCAATTTTGCCATAGAGACAGTCCTGCTCCACTCTCACCACCTTCAGAACATATCTTCAAAGGTATCAGCCCAAAGAAAAAAAAAGCGCCGCACCACCACTGGATGGGCTCGAACCTCCGACTTTTCGGTTAACAGCCGATCGCGCTAGCCAATTGCCCCACGGAGACAGTCCTGCTCCACACTCACCACCATCAGAACATATCTTCAAAGCTATCAGCTCAAAGAAAAAAAACCACCGCACCACCACCGAGTGGGCTCGAACCTCCAACCTTTCGGTTAACAGCCAATCGCGCTAGCCAATCGAACCACGGAGACAGTCCTGCTCTACTCTCACCACCATCAGAACATATCTTCAAAGCTATCAGCACAAAGAAAAAAAGCGCCGCACCAACACCGGGTGGGCTCGAACCTCCAACCTTTCGGTTAACAGCCGATAGCGCTAGCCAACTGCGCCACGGAGACAGTCGTGCTCCACTCTCACCACCATCAGAACATATCTTCAAAGCTATCAGCCCAAAGAAAAAAAAAGCGCCGCACCACCGCCGGGTGGGCTCGAAACTCCAACCTTTCGGTTAACAGCCGATCGCGCTAGCCAATTGCGCCACGGAGACAGTCCTGCTTCACTCTCACCACCATCAGAACATATCTTCAAAGCTATCAGCCCAAAGAAAAAAAGCGTCATACAACCACCGGGTGGGCTCGAACATCCGACCTTTTGGTTAACAGCCGATCGCGCTAGCCAATTGCGCCATGGAGACTGTCCTGCTCCACTCTCACCACCATCAGAACATATCTTCAAAGCTATCAGCCCAAAGAAAAAAAAGCACCGCACCACCACCGGGTGGGCTCGAACCTCCAACTTTTCGGTTAACAGCCGATCACGCTAGCCAATTGCGCCACGGAGACAGTCCTGCTCCACTCTCACCACCATAAGAACATATCTTCAAAGCTATCAGCCCAAAGAAAAAAAAGCGCCGCACCACTCCCGGGAGGGATCAAAACTCCAACCTTTCGGTTAACAGCCGATCGCGCTAGCCAATTGCGCCATGGAGACAGTCCTGCTCCACACTCACCACCATCAGAACATATCTTCAAGGCTATCAGCCCAAAGAAAAAAAGCACCGCACCACCACCGGGTGGGCTCGAACCTCCAACTTTTCGGTTAACAGCCGATCACGCTAGCCAATTGCGCCACAGAGACAGTCCTGCTTCACTCTCACCACCATCAGAACATATCTTCAAAACTATCAGCCCACAGAAAAAAAGCGCCACACAACCACCGGGTAGGCTCGAACCTTCGACTTTTCGGTTAACAGCCGATCGCGCTAGCCAATTGCCCCACGGAGACAGTCGTGCTCCACTCTCACCACCGTCAGAAAATTTCTTCAGAGCTATCACCCCAAAGAAAAAAAAGCGCCACACCACCACCGGTTGGGCTAGAACCTCGAACCTTTCGGTTAACAGCCGATCGCGCTAGCCAATTGCGCCACGAAGACAGTCCTGCTCCACTCTCACCACCATCATAACATATCTTCAAAGCTATTACCGCAAAGAAAAAAGCAACACACCACTCCCGGGAGGGCTCAAAACTCCAACCATTCGGTCAACAGCCGATCGCGCTAGCCCATTGCGCCACGGAGACAGTCTTGCTCATCTCTCACCACAATCAGATCATGTCATCAAAGCTATCAGCCCAAAGAAAAAAAAGCACCGCACCACCACCGGGTGGGCTCGAGCCTTCAACTTTTCGGTTAACAGCCGATCGCGCTGGCAAATTGCGCCACGGAGACAGTCCTGCTCCACTCTCACCACCATCAGATTATATCTTCAAAGCTATCAACCCACAGAAAAAAAAGCGCCGCACAACCACCGGGTAGGCTCCAACCTCCGAATTTTCGGTTAACAGCCGATCGCGCTAGCCAATTGCGCCACGGAGACAGTCCTGCTCCACTCTCACCACCATAAAAACATATCTTCAAAGCTATCAGCCCAAAGGAAAAAAAGCGCCGCACCACCACTGGGTGGGCTCGAACCGCCGACCTTTTGGTTAACAGCCGATCGCGCTAGCCATTGCACCACGGAGACAATCCTGCTCCACTCTCACCACCATCAGAACATATCTTCAAAGCTATCAGCCCAAAGAAAAAAAAGCGACGCACCACCACAGGGTGGGCTCGAACCTCCAACTTTCCGGTTAACAGCCGATCACGCTAGCCAATTGCGCCACGGAGACAGTCCTGCTCCACTCTCACCACCATCAGAACATATCTTCAAAGCTATCAGCCCAAAGAAAAGAAAGCGCCGCACCACCACCGGGTGGGCTGGAACCTCCAACCTTTCGGTTAACAGCAGATCGCGCTAGCCCATTGCGCCACGGAGACAGTCTTGCTCATCTCTCACCACCTTCAGATCATATCATCAAAGCTATCAGCCCAAAGAAAAAAAGCACCGCACCACCACCGGGTGGGCTCGAACCTCCAACTTTTCGGTTAACAGCCGATCGCGCTGGCCAATTGCGCCACGGAGACAGTCCCGCTCCACTCTCACCACAATTAGAACATATCTTCAAAGCTATCAGCCCAAAGAAAAAAAAGCGCCGCACCACCACCGGGTGGGCTGGAACCTCCAACCTTTCGGTTAACAGCAGATCGCGCTAGCCAATTGCGCCACGGAGACAATCGTGCTCCACTCTCACCACCATCAGAACATATCTTCAAAGCTATCAGCGCAAGGAAAAAAAAGCGCCGCACCACCACTGGGTGGGCTCGAACCTCCAACCTTTCGGTTAACAGCCGATCGCGCAAGCCAATTTTGCCATGAAGACAGTCCTGCTCCAATCTCACCACCATCAGAACATATCTTCAAAGCTATCAGCCCAAAGAAAAAAAGCGCCATACCACCACAGGGTGGGCTCGAACCTCCGACCTTTTGGTTAACAGCCGATCGCGCTAGCCAAGTGCGCCATGGAGACAGTCCTGCTCCACTCTCACCACCATCAGAACATATCTTCAAAGCTATCAGCCCAAAGAAAAAAAGCACCGCACGACCACCGGGTGGGCTCTAACCTCCAACTTTTCGGTTAACAGCCGATCACGCTAGCCAATTGCGCCACGGAGACAGTCCTGCTCCACTCTCACCACCATCAGAACATATCTTCAAAGCTATCAGCCAACAGAAACAAAAGCGCCACACAACCACCGGGTAGGCTCGAACCTCCGACTTTTCGGTTAACAGCCGATCGCGCTAGCCAATCGCGCCACGGAGACAGTCCTGCTCCACTCTCACCACCATAAGAACATATCTTCAAAGCTATCAGCCCAATGAAAAAAAAGCGCCGCACCACCACCGTGTGGGCTCGAACCTCCAAACTTTTGGTTAACAGCCGATCGCGCTAGCCAATTGCGCCACGGAGACAGTCGTGCTTAACTCTCACCACCATCAGAACATATCTTCAAAGCTATCAGCGCAAAGAAAAAAGCGAAACACCACTCCCGGGAGGGCTCGAGCCTCCAACTTTTCGGTTAACAGCCGATCGCGCTGGCCAATTGCGCCACGGAGAAAGTCCTGCTCCACTCTCACCACCGTCAGACCATTTCTTCAGAGCTATCACCCCAAAGAAAAAAAAAGCGCCGCACCACCACCGGATGGGCTCGAACCTCCAACATTTCGGTTAACAGCCGATCGTGCTAGCCAATTGCCCCACGGTGACAGTCGTGCTCCACTCTCACCACCATCAGAACATATCTTCACAGCCATCAGCCCATAGAAAACAAAGCGCCGCACCACCACCGGGTGGGCTCGAACCTCCAACTTTTGGTTAACAGCCGATTGCGCTAGCCAATTGCGCCACGGGGACCGTCCTGCTCTACTCTCACCACCGTCAGACCATTTCTTCAGAGCTATCACCCCAAAGAAAAAAAAAGCGCCGCACCACCACCGGGTGGGCTCGAACCTCCAACCTTTCGGGTAACAGCCGATCGCGCTAGCCAATTGCCCCACGGAGACAGTCGTGCTCCACTCTCACCACCATCAGAACATATCTTCAAAGCTATCAGCCAACAGAAACAAAAGTGCCACACAACCACCGGGTAGGCTCGAACCTCCGACTTTTCGGTTAACAGCCGATCGCGCTAGCCAATCGCGCCACGGAAACAGTCCTGCTCCACTCTCACCACCATAAGATCATATCTTCAAAGCTATCAACCCAAAGAAAGAAAAGCGCCGCACCACCACTGGGTGGGCTCGGACCTCCGACCTTTTGGTTAACAGCCGATCGCGCTAGCCAATTGCGCCACGGAGACAGTCCTGCTCCACTCTCACCACCATAAGAACATATCATCAAAGCTATCAGCCCAAAGAGAAAAAAGCGCCGCACCACCACCGGGTGGGCTCGAACCTCCAACTTTCCGGTTAACAGCCGATCAAGCTAGCCAATTGCGCCATGGAGATAGTCCTGCTCCACTCTCACCACCATCAGAACACATCTTCAAAGCTATCAGCCCACAGAAAAAAAAGCGCTGCACCACCAGCGGGTGGGCTCGAACCTCCAACCTTACAGTTAACAGCCGATCGCGCTAGCCCATTGCGCCACGGAGACAGTCTTGCTCCACTCTCACCACCATCAGAACATATCTTCAAAGCTATCAGCCCATAGAAAAAAAGCGCCGCACCACCACCGGGTGGGCTCGAACCTCCAACTTTTCGGTTAACAGCCGATTGCGCTAGCCAATTGCGCCACGGGGACCGTCCTGCTCCACTCTCACCACCGTCAGACCATTTCTTCAGAGCTATCACCCCAAAGAAAAAAAAGCGCCGCACCACCACCGGGTGGGCTCAAACCTCAAACCTTTCGGGTAACAGCCGATCGCGCTAGCCAATTGCCCCACGGAGACAGTCGTGCTCCACTCTCACCACCGTCAGAACATTTCTTCAGAGCTATCACCCCAAAGAAAAAAAAGCGCCGCACCACCACCGGTTGGGCTAGAACCTCGAACCTTTCGGTTAACAGCCGATCGCGCTAGCCAATTGCGCCACGAAGACAGTCCTGCTCCACTCTCACCACCATCATATCTTCAAAGCTATTACCGCAAAGAAAAAAGCAACACACCACTCCCGGGAGGGCTCAAAACTCCAACCTTTCGGTCAACAGCCGATCGCGCTAGCCCATTGCGCCACGGAGACAGTCTTGCTCATCTCTCACCACCATCAGATCATATCATCAAAGCTATCAGCCCAAAGAAAAAATGCACCGCACCACCACCGGGTGGGCTCGAGCCTTCAACTTTTCGGTTAACAGCCGATCGCGCTGGCAAATTGCGCCACGGAGACAGTCCTGCTCCACTCTCACCACAATTAGAACATATCTTCAAAGCTATCAGCCCAAAGAAAAAAAAGCGCCGCACCACCACCGGGTGGGCTGGAACCTCCAACCTTTCGGTTAACAGCAGATCGCGCTAGCCAATTGCGCCACGGAGACAGTCCTGCTCCACTCTCACCACCATCAGAACATATCTTCAAAGCTATCAGCACAAAGAAAAAAAGCGCCGCACCACCCCCGGGTGGGCTCGAACCTCCAACCTTTCGGTTAACAGCCGATCGCGCTAGCCAACTGCGCCACGGAGACAGTCGTGCTCCACTCTCACCACCATCAGAACATATCTTCAAAGCTATCAGCGCAAAGAAAAAAGCAACACACCACTCCCGGGAGGGATCGAAACTCCAACCTTTCGGTTAACAGCCGATCGCGCTAGCCAATTGCGCCACGGAGACAGTCCTGCTTCACTCTCACCACCATCAAAACATATCTTCAAAGCTATCAGCCCAAAGAAAAAAAAAGCTCCATACCACCACCGGGTGGGCTCGAACCTCCGACCTTTTGGTTAACACCGATCGCGCTCGCCAATTGCGCCATGGAGACAGTCCTGTTCCACTCTCACCACCATCAGAAGATATCTTCAAAGCTATCAGCCCAAAGAAAAAAAGCACCGCACCACCACCGGGTGGGCTCGAACCTCCAACTTTTCGGTTAACAGCCGATCACGCTAGCCAATTGCGCCACGGAGACAGTCCTGCTCCACTCTCACCACCATCAGAACATATCTTCAAAGCTATCAACCCACAGAAATAAAAGCGCCGCACAACCACCGGGTAGGCTCCAACCTCTGAATTTTCGGTTAACAGCCGATCGCGCTAGCCAATTGCGCCACGGAGACAGTCCTGCTCCACTCTCACCACCATAAGAACATATCATCAAAGCTATCAGCCCAAAGAAAAAAAAGCGCCGCACCACCACTGGGTGGGCTCGAACCTCCGACCATTTGGTTAACAGCCGATCGCGCTAGCCATTGCGCCACGGAGACAATCCTGCTCCACTCTCACCACCATCAGAACATATCTTCAAAGCTATCAGCGCAAAGAAAAAAAGCGACGCACCACCACCGGGTGAGCTCGAACCTCCAACTTTCCGGTTAACAGCCGATCACGCAAGCCAATTGCGCCACGGAGACAGCCCTGCTCCACTCTTCCCACCATCAGCACATATCTTCAAAGCTATCAGCCCACAGAAAAAAAAGCGCCGCACTACCACCGGGTAGGCTCGAACCTCCTACTTTTCGGTTAACCGCCGATCGCGCTAGCCAATTGCGCCACGGAGACAGTCCTGCTCCACTCTCACCACCATAAGAACATATCTTCAAAGCTATCAGCCCGAAAAAAAAGCAACACACCACTCCCGGGAGGGCTCGAAACTCCAACCTTTCGGTCAACAGCCGATCGCGCTAGCCCATTGCGCCACGGAGACAGTCTTGCTCACCTCTCACCACCATCAGATCATATCATCAAAGCTGTCAGCCCAAAGAAAAACCAGCACCGCACCACCACCGGGTGGGCTCGAACCTCCATCTTTTCGGTTAACAGCCGATCGCGCTAGCCAATTGCGCCATGGAGACAGTCTTGCTCCGCTCTCACCACCATCAGAACATATCTTCAAAGCTATCATCGCAAAGAAAAAAGCAACACACCACTCCCGGGAGGGCTCGAAACTCCAACCTTTCGGTCAACAGCCGATCGCGCTAGCCCATTGCGCCACGGAGACAGTCTTGCTCATCTCTCACCACCATCAGATCATATCATCAAAGCTATCAGCCCACAGAAATAAAAGCGCCGCACAACCACCGGGTAGGCTCCAACCTCTGAATTTTCGGTTAACAGCCGATCGCGCTAGCCAATTGCGCCACGGAGACAGTCCTGCTCCACTCTCACCACCATAAGAACATATCTTCAAAGCTATCAGCCCAAAGAAAAAAAAAGCGCCGCACCACCACTGGGTGGGCTCGAACCTCCGACCATTTGGTTAACAGCCGATCGCGCTAGCCATTGCGCCACGTAGACAATCCTGCTCCACTCTCACCACCATCAGAACATATCTTCAAAGCTATCAGCGCAAAGAAAAAAAGCGACGCACCACCACCGGGTGAGCTCGAACCTCCAACTTTCCGGTTAACAGCCGATCACGCAAGCCAATTGCGCCACGGAGACAGTCCTGCTCCACTCTTACCACCATCAGAACATATCTTCAAAGCTATCAGCCCACAGAAAAAAAAGCGCCGCACTACCACCGGGTAGGCTCGAACCTCCAACTTTTCGGTTAACCGCCGATCGCGCTAGCCAATTGCGCCACGGAGACAGTCCTGCTCCACTCTCACCACCATAAGAACATATCTTCAAAGCTATCAGCCCGAAAAAAAAAGCAACACACCAATCCCGGGAGGGCTCGAAACTCCAACCTTTCGGTCAACAGCCGATCGCGCTAGCCCATTGCGCCACGGAGACAGTCTTGCTCACCTCTCACCACCATCAGATCATATCATCAAAGCTATCAGCCCAAAGAAAAAAGAGCACCGCACCACCACCGGGTGGGCTCGAACCTCCCACTTTTCGGGTAACAGCCGATCGCGCTAGCCAATTGCGCCATGGAGACAGTCTTGCTCCGCTCTCACCACCATCAGAACATATCTTCAAAGCTATCATCGCAAAGAAAAAAGCAACACGCCACTCCCGGGAGGGCTCGAAACTCCAACCTTTCGGTCAACAGCCGATCGCGCTAGCCCATTGCGCCACGCAGACAGTCTTGCTCATCTCTCACCACCATCAGATCATATCATCAAAGCTATCAGCCCAAAAAAAATGCACCGCACCACCACCGGGAGGGCTCGAACCTCCAACGTTTCCGTTAACAGCCGATCGCGCTGGCCAATTGCGCCACGGAGACAGTCCTGCTCCACTCTCACCACAATTAGAACATATCTTCAAAGCTATCAGCCAAAAGAAAAAAAAGCGCCGCACCACCACCGGGTGGGCTCGAACCTCCAACCTTTCGGTTAACAGCAGATCGCGCTAGCCAATTGCGCCACGGAGACGATCGTGCTCCACTCTCACCACCATCAGAACATATCTTCAAAGCTATCAGCGCAAAGAAAAAAAAGCGCCGCACCACCACCGGGTGGGCTCGAACCTCTAACCTTTCGGTTACCAGCCGATCGCGCAAGCCAATTTCGCCATAGAGACAGTCCTGCTCCACTCTCACCACCATCAGAACATATCTTCAAAGGTATCAGCCCAAAGAAAAAAAAAGCGCCGCACCACCACTGGATGGGCTCGAACCTCCGACTTTTCGGTTAACAGCCGATCGCGCTAGCCAATTGCGCCACGGAGACAGTCCTGCTCCACACTCACCACCATCAGAACATATCTTCAATGCTATCAGCTCAAAGAAAAAAAACCACCGCACCACCACCGAGTGGGCTCGAACCTCCAACCTTTCGGTTAACAGCCAATCGCGCTAGCCAATCGAACCACGGAGACAGTCCTGCTCTACTCTCACCACCATCAGAACATATCTTCAAAGCTATCAGCACAAAGAATAAAAGCGCCGCACCAACACCGGGTGGGCTCGAACCTCCAACCTTTCGGTTAACAGCCGATCGCGCTAGCCAACTGCGCCACGGAGACAGTCGTGCTCCACTCTCACCACCATCAGAACATATCTTCAAAGCTATCAGCCCAAAGAAAAAAAAAGCGCCGCACCACCGCCGGGTGGGCTCGAAACTCCAACCTTTCGGTTAACAGCCGCTCGCGCTAGCCAATTGCGCCACGGAGACTGTCCTGCTTCACTCTCACCACCATCAGAACATATCTTCAAAGCTATCAGCCCAAAGAAAAAAAGCGTCATACCACCACCGGGTGGGCTCGAACCTCCGACCTTTTGGTTAACAGCCGATCGCGCTAGCCAATTGCGCCATGGAGACAGTCCTGCTCCACTCTCACCACCATCAGAACATATCTTCAAAGCTATCAGCCCAAAGAAAAAAAAGCACCGCACCACCACCGGGTGGGCTCGAACCTCCAACTTTTCGGTTAACAGCCGATCACGCTAGCCAATTGCGCCACGGAGACAGTCCTGCTCCACTCTCACCACCATAAGAACATATCTTCAAAGCTATCAGCCCAAAGAAAAAAAAGCGCCGCACCACCACCGGGTAGGCTCGAACCTCCAACCTTTCGGTTAACAGCCAATCGCGCTAGCCAATTGCGCCACAGAGACAGTCCTGCTCCACTCTCACCACCATCAGAACATATCTTCAAAGCTATCAGCACAAAGAAAAAAAGCGCCGCACCACCCCTGGGTGGGCTCGAACCTCCAACCTTTCGGTTAACAGCCGATCGCGCTAGCCAATTGCGCCATGGAGACAGTCCTGCTCCACTCTCACCACCATCAAAACATAACTTCAAAGCTATCAGCCCAAAGAAAAAAAAGCGCCGCACCACCACCGGGTGGGCTCGAACCTCTAACCTTTCGGTTAACAGCCGATCGCGCAAGCCAATTTCGCCATAGAGACAGTCCTGCTCCACTCTCACCACCATCAGAACATATCTTCAAAGGTATCAGCCCAAAGAAAAAAAGCGCCGCACCACCACTGGATGGGCTCGAACCTCCGACTTTTCGGTTAACAGCCGATCGCGCTAGCCAATTGCGCCACGGAGACAGTCCTGCTCCACACTCACCACCATCAAAACATATCTTCAAAGCTATCAGCTCAAAGAAAAAAAACCACCGCACCACCACCGAGTGGGCTCGAACCTCCAACCTTTCGGTTAACAGCCAATCGCGCTAGCCAATCGAACCACGGAGACAGTCCTGCTCTACTCTCACCACCATCAGAACATATCTTCAAAGCTATCAGCACAAAGAAAAAAAGCGCCGCACCAACACCGGGTGGGCTCGAACCTCCAACCTTTCGGTTAACAGCCGATCGCGCTAGCCAACTGCGCCACGGAGACAGTCGTGCTCCACTCTCACCACCATCAGAACATATCTTCAAAGCTATCAGCCCAAAGAAAAAAAAAGCGCCGCACCACCGCCGGGTGGGCTCGAAACTCCAACCTTTCGGTTAACAGCCGATCGCGCTAGCCAATTGCGCCACGGAGACAGTCCTGCTTCACTCTCACCACCATCAGAACATATCTTCAAAGCTATCAGCCCAAAGAAAAAAAGCGTCATACCACCACCGGGTGGGCTCGAACCTCCGACCTTTTGGTTAACAGCCGATCGCGCTAGCCAATTGCGCCATGGAGACAGTCCTGCTCCACTCTCACCACCATCAGAACATATCTTCAAAGCTATCAGCCCAAAGAAAAAAAAGCACCGCACCACCACCGGGTGGGCTCGAACATCCAACTTTTCGGTTAACAGCCGATCACGCTAGCCGATTGCGCCACGGAGACAGTCCTGCTCCACTCTCACCACCATAAGAACATATCTTCAAAGCTATCAGCCCAAAGAAAAAAAAGCGCCGCACCACCACCGGGTAGGCTCGAACCTCCAACCTTTCGGTTAACAGCCAATCGCGCTAGCCAATTGCGCCACAGAGACAGTCCTGCTCCACTCTCACCACCATCAGAACATATCTTCAAAGCTATCAGCGCAAAGAAAAAAGCAACACACCACTCCCGGGAGGGATCAAAACTCCAACCTTTCGGTTAACAGCCAATCGCGCTAGCCAATTGCGCCATGGAGACAGTCCTGCTCCACTCTCACCACCATCAGAACATATCTTCAAAGCTATCAGCCCAAAGAAAAAAAAGCACCGCACCACCACCGGGTGGGCTCGAACCTCCAACTTTTCGGTTAACAGCCGATCACGCTAGCCAATTGCGCCACGGAGACAGTCCTGCTTCACTCTCACCACCATCAGAACATATCTTCAAAGCTATCAGCCCACAGAAAAAAAGCGCCACACAACCACCGGGTAGGCTCGAACCTTCGACTTTTCGGTTAACAGCCGATCGCGCTAGCCAATTGCCCCACGGAGACAGTCGTGCTCCACTCTCACCACCGTCAGAACATTTCTTCAGAGCTATCACCCCAAAGAAAAAAAGCGCCGCACCACCACCGGTTGGGCTAGAACCTCGAACCTTTCGGTTAACAGCCGATCGCGCTAGCCAATTGCGCCACGAAGACAGTCCTGCTCCACTCTCACCACCATAATAACATATCTTCAAAGCTATTACCGCAAAGAAAAAAGCAACACACCACTCCCGGGAGGGCTCAAAACTCCAACCTTTCGGTCAACAGCCGATCGCGCTAGCCCATTGCGCCACGGAGACAGTCTTGCTCATCTCTCACCACCATCAGATCATGTCATCAAAGCTATCAGCCCAAAGAAAAAAAAGCACCGCACCACCACCGGGTGGGCTCGAGCCTTCAACTTTTCGGTTAACAGCCGATCGCGCTGGCAAATTGCGCCACGGAGACAGTCCTGCTCTACTCTCACCGCCATCAGAACATATCTTCAAAGCTATCAGCCCAAAGAAAAAAAAGCGCCGCACCACTCCCGGGAGGGATCAAAACTCCAACCTTTCGGTTAACAGCCGATCGCGCTAGCCAATTGCGCCATGGAGACAGTCCTGCTCCACTCTCACCACCATCAGAACATATCTTCAAAGCTATCAGCCCAAAGAAAAAAAAGCACCGCACCACCACCGGGTGGGCTCGAACCTCCAACTTTTCGGTTAACAGCCGATCACGCTAGCCAATTGTGCCGCGGAGACAGTCCTGCTTTATCTCACCACCATCAGAACATATCTTCAAAGCTATCAGCCCACAGAAAAAAAGCGCCACACAACCACCGGATAGGCTCGAACCTCCGACTTTTCGGTTAACAGCCGATCGCGCTAGCCAATTGCGCCACGGAGACAGTCCTGCTCCACTCTCACCACCATAAGAACATATCTTCAAAGCTATCAGCCCAAAGAAAAAAAAGCGCCGCACCACCACTGGGTGGGCTCGAACCTCCGACCTTTTGGTTAACAGCTGATCGCGCTAGCCAATTGCGCCACGGAGACAGTCCTGCTCCACTCTCACCACCATCAGAACATATTTTCAAAGCTATCAGCCCAAAGAAAAAAAAGCGCCGCACCACCACCGGGTGGGCTCGAACCTCAGACTTTCCGGTTAACAGCCGATCAAGCTAGCCAATTGCGCCACAGAGATAGTCCTGCTCCACTCTCACCACCATCAGAACATATCTTCAAAGCTATCAGCCCACAGAAAAAAAATCGCCGCACAACCACTTGGTAGGCCCGAACCTCCAACTTTTCGGTTAACAGCCGATCGCGCTAGCCAATTGCGCCACAGAGATAGTCCTGCTCCACTCTCACCACCATCAGAACATATCTTCAAAGCTATCAGCCCAAAGAAAAAAAAAGCGCTGCACCACCACAGGGTGGGCTCGAACCTCCAACCGTACGGTTAACAGCCGATCGCGCTAGCCCATTGCGCCACGGAGACAGTCCTGCTCCACTCTCACCACCATAAGAACATATCTTCAAAGCTATCAGCCCGAAAAAAAAGCAACACACCACTCCCGGGAGGGCTCGAAACTCCAACCTTTCGGTCAACAGCCGATCGCGCTAGCCCATTGCGCCACGGAGACAGTCTTGCTCACCTCTCACCACCATCAGATCATATCATCAAAGCTGTCAGCCCAAACAAAAAACAGCACCGCACCACCACCGGGTGGGCTCGAACCTCCATCTTTTCGGTTAACAGCCGATCGCGCTAGCCAATTGCGCCATGGAGACAGTCTTGCTCCGCTCTCACCACCATCAGAACATATCTTCAAAGCTATCATCGCAAAGAAAAAAGCAACACACCACTCCCGGGAGGGCTCGAAACTCCAACCTTTCGGTCAACAGCCGATCGCGCTAGCCCATTGCGCCACGGAGACAGTCTTGCTCATCTCTCACCACCATCAGATCATATCATCAAAGCTATCAGCCCACAGAAATAAAAGCGCCGCACAACCACCGGGTAGGCTCCAACCTCTGAATTTTCGGTTAACAGCCGATCGCGCTAGCCAATTGCGCCACGGAGACAGTCCTGCTCCACTCTCACCACCATAAGAACATATCTTCAAAGCTATCAGCCCAAAGAAAAAAAAGCGCCGCACCACCACTGGGTGGGCTCGAACCTCCGACCATTTGGTTAACAGCCGATCGCGCTAGCCATTGCGCCACGTAGACAATCCTGCTCCACTCTCACCACCATCAGAACATATCTTCAAAGCTATCAGCGCAAAGAAAAAAAGCGACGCACCACCACCGGGTGAGCTCGAACCTCCAACTTTCCGGTTAACAGCCGATCACGCAAGCCAATTGCGCCACGGAGACAGTCCTGCTCCACTCTTACCACCATCAGAACATATCTTCAAAGCTATCAGCCCACAGAAAAAAAGCGCCGCACTACCACCGGGTAGGCTCGAACCTCCAACTTTTCGGTTAACCGCCGATCGCGCTAGCCAATTGCGCCACGGAGACAGTCCTGCTCCACTCATACCACCATAAGAACATATCTTCAAAGCTATCAGCCCGAAAAAAAAAGCAACACACCACTCCCGGGAGGGCTCGAAACTCCAACCTTTCGGTCAACAGCCGATCGCGCTAGCCCATTGCGCCACGGAGACAGTCTTGCTCACCTCTCACCACCATCAGATCATATCATCAAAGCTATCAGCCCAAAGAAAAAACAGCACCGCACCACCACCGGGTGGGCTCGAACCTCCCACTTTTCGGGTAACAGCCGATCGCGCTAGCCAATTGCGCCATGGAGACAGTCTTGCTCCGCTCTCACCACCATCAGAACATATCTTCAAAACTATCATCGCAAAGAAAAAAGCAACACGCCACTCCCGGGAGGGCTCGAAACTCCAACCTTTCGGTCAACAGCCGATCGCGCTAGCCCATTGCGCCACGCAGACAGTCTTGCTCATCTCTCACCACCATCAGATCATATCATCAAAGCTATCAGCCCAAAGAAAAAAATGCACCGCACCACCACCGGGAGGGCTCGAACCTCCAACTTTTCCGTTAACAGCCGATCGCGCTGGCCAATTGCGCCACGGAGACAGTCCTGCTCCACTCTCACCACAATTAGAACATATCTTCAAAGCTATCAGCCAAAAGAAAAAAAAGCGCCGCACCACCACCGGGTGGGCTCGAACCTCCAACCTTTCGGTTAACAGCAGATCGCGCTAGCCAATTGCGCCACGGAGACGATCGTGCTCCACTCTCACCACCATCAGAACATATCTTCAAAGCTATCAGCGCAAAGAAAAAAAAGCGCCGCACCACCACCGGGTGGGCTCGAACCTCTAACCTTTCGGTTAACAGCCGATCGCGCAAGCCAATTTCGCCATAGAGACAGTCCTGCTCCACTCTCACCACCATCAGGACATATCTTCAAAGGTATCAGCCCAAAGAAAAAAAAAGCGCCGCACCACCACTGGATGGGCTCGAGCCTCCGACTTTTCGGTTAACAGCCGATCGCGCTAGCCAATTGCGCCACGGAGACAGTCCTGCTCCACACTCACCACCATCAGAACATATCTTCAATGCTATCAGCTCAAAGAAAAAAAACCACCGCACCACCACCGAGTGGGCTCGAACCTCCAACCTTTCGGTTAACAGCCAATCGCGCTAGCCAATCGAACCACGGAGACAGTCCTGCTCTACTCTCACCACCATCAGAACATATCTTCAAAGCTATCAGCACAAAGAATAAAAGCGCCGCACCAACACCGGGTGGGCTCGAACCTCCAACCTTTCGGTTAACAGCCGATCGCGCTAGCCAACTGCGCCACGGAGACAGTCGTGCTCCACTCTCACCACCATCAGAACATATCTTCAAAGCTATCAGCCCAAAGAAAAAAAAAGCGCCGCACTACCGCCGGGTGGGCTCGAAACTCCAACCTTTCGGTTAACAGCCGATCGCGCTAGCCAATTGCGCCACGGAGACAGTCCTGCTTCACTCTCACCACCATCAGAACATATCTTCAAAGCTATCAGCCCAAAGAAAAAAAGCGTCATACCACCACCGGGTGGGCTCGAACCTCCGACCTTTTGGTTAACAGCCGATCGCGCTAGCCAATTGCGCCATGGAGACAGTCCTGCTCCACTCTCACCACCATCAGAACATATCTTCAAAGCTATCAGCCCAAAGAAAAAAAAGCACCGCACCACCACCGGGTGGGCTCGAACCTCCAACTTTTCGGTTAACAGCCGATCACGCTAGCCAATTGCGCCACGGAGACAGTCCTGCTCCACTCTCACCACCATAAGAACATATCTTCAAAGCTATCAGCCCAAAGAAAAAAAAGCGCCGCACCACCACCGGGTAGGCTCGAACCTCCAACCTTTCGGTTAACAGCCAATCGCGCTAGCCAATTGCGCCACAGAGACAGTCCTGCTCCACTCTCACCACCATCAGAACATATCTTCAAAGCTATCAGCACAAAGAAAAAAAGCGCCGCACCACCCCCGGGTGGGCTCGAACCTCCAACCTTTCGGTTAACAGCCGATCGCGCTAGCCAATTGCGCCATGGAGACAGTCCTGCTCCACTCTCACCACCATCAAAACATAACTTCAAAGCTATCAGCCCAAAGAAAAAAAAGCGCCGCACCACCACCGGGTGGGCTCGAACCTCTAACCTTTCGGTTAACAGCCGATCGCGCAAGCCAATTTCGCCATAGAGACAGTCCTGCTCCACTCTCACCACCATCAGAACATATCTTCAAAGGTATCAGCCCAAAGAAAAAAAAAGCGCCGCACCACCACTGGATGGGCTCGAACCTCCGACTTTTCGGTTAACAGCCGATCGCGCTAGCCAATTGCGCCACGGAGACAGTCCTGCTCCACACTCACCACCATCAAAACATATCTTCAAAGCTATCAGCTCAAAGAAAAAAAACCACCGCACCACCACCGAGTGGGCTCGAACCTCCAACCTTTCGGTTAACAGCCAATCGCGCTAGCCAATCGAACCACGGAGACAGTCCTGCTCTACTCTCACCACCATCAGAACATATCTTCAAAGCTATAAGCACAAAGAAAAAAAGCGCCGCACCAACACCGGGTGGGCTCGAACCTCCAACCTTTCGGTTAACAGCCGATCGCGCTAGCCAACTGCGCCACGGAGACAGTCGTGCTCCACTCTCACCACCATCAGAACATATCTTCAAAGCTATCAGCCCAAAGAAAAAAAAAAGCGCCGCACCACCGCCGGGTGGGCTCGAAACTCCAACCTTTCGGTTAATAGCCAATCGCGCTAGCCAATTGCGCCACGGAGACAGTCCTGCTTCACTCTCACCACCATCAGAACATATCTTCAAAGCTAACAGCCCAAAGAAAAAAAAGCACCGCACCACCACCGGGTGGGCTCGAACATCCAACTTTTCGGTTAACAGCCGATCACGCTAGCCAATTGCGCCACGGAGACAGTCCTGCTCCACTCTCACCACCATAAGAACATATCTTCAAAGCTATCAGCCCAAAGAAAAAAAAGCGCCGCACCACCACCGGGTAGGCTCGAACCTCCAACCTTTCGGTTAACAGCCAATCGCGCTAGCCAATTGCGCCACAGAGACAGTCCTGCTCCACTCTCACCACCATCAGAACATATCTTCAAAGCTATCAGCGCAAAGAAAAAAGCAACACACCACTCCCGGGAGGGATCAAAACTCCAACCTTTCGGTTAACAGCCGATCGCGCTAGCCAATTGCGCCATGGAGAAAGTCCTGCTCCACTCTCACCACCATCACAACATATCTTCAAAGCTATCAGCCCAAAGAAAAAAAAGCACCGCACCACCACCGGGTGGGCTCGAACCTCCAACTTTTCGGTTAACAGCCGATCACGCTAGCCAATTGCGCCACGGAGACAGTCCTGCTTCACTCTCACCACCATCAGAACATATCTTCAAAGCTATCAGCCCACAGAAAAAAAGCGCCACACAACCACCGGGTAGGCTCGAACCTTCGACTTTTCGGTTAACAGCCGATCGCGCTAGCCAATTGCCCCACGGAGACAGTCGTGCTCCACTCTCACCACCGTCAGAACATTCCTTCAGAGCTATCACCCCAAAGAAAAAAAAGCGCCGCACCACCACCGGTTGGGCTAGAACCTCGAACCTTTCGGTTAACAGCCGATCGCGCTAGCCAATTGCGCCACGAAGACAGTCCTGCTCCACTCTCACCACCATCATAACATATCTTCAAAGCTATTACCGCAAAGAAAAAAGCAACACACCACTCCCGGGAGGGCTCAAAACTCCAACCTTTCGGTCAACAGCCGATCGCGCTAGCCCATTGCGCCACGGAGACAGTCTTGCTCATCTCTCACCACCATCAGATCATGTCATCAAAGCTATCAGCCCAAAGAAAAAAAAGCACCGCACCACCACCGGGTGGGCTCGAGCCTTCAACTTTTCGGTTAACAGCCGATCGCGCTGGCAAATTGCGCCACGGAGACAGTCCTGCTCCACTCTCACCACAATTAGAACATATCTTCAAAGCTATCAGCCCAAAGAAAAAAAAGCGCCGCACCGCCACCGGGTGGGCTCGAACCTCCAACCTTTCGGTTAACAGCAGATCGCGCTAGCCAATTGCGCCACGGAGACAGTCCTGCTCTACTCTCACCGCCATCAGAACATATCTTCAAAGCTATCAGCCCAAAGAAAAAAAAGGGCCGCACCACTCCCGGGAGGGATCAAAACTCCAACCTTTCGGTTAACAGCCGATCGCGCTAGCCAATTGCGCCATGAAGACAGTCCTGCTCCACTCTCACCACCATCAGAACACATCTTCAAAGCTATCAGCCCAAAGAAAAAAAAGCACCGCACCACCACCGGGTGGGCTCGAACCTCCAACTTTTCGGTTAACAGCCGATCACGCTAGCCAATTGTGCCACGGAGACAGTCCTGCTTCACTCTCACCACCATCAGAACATATCTTCAAAGCTATCAGCCCACAGAAAAAAAGCGCCACACAACCACCGGGTAGGCTCGAACCTCCGACTTTTCGGTTAACAGCCGATCGCGCTAGCCAATTGCGCCACGGAGACAGTCCTGCTCCACTCTCACCACCATAAGAACATATCTTCAAAGCTATCAGCCCAAAGAAAAAAAAGCGCCGCACCACCACTGGGTGGGCTCGAACCTCCGACCTTTTGGTTAACAGCTGATCGCGCTAGCCAATTGCGCCACGGAGACAGTCCTGCTCCACTCTCACCACCATCAGAACATATTTTCAAAGCTATCAGCCCAAAGAAAAAAAAGCGCCGCACCACCACCGGGTGGGCTCGAACCTCAGACTTTCCGGTTACCAGCCGATCAAGCTAGCCAATTGCGCCACAGAGATAGTCCTGCTCCACTCTCACCACCATCAGAACATATCTTCAAAGCTATCAGCCCACAGAAAAAAAATCGCCGCACAACCACTTGGTAGGCTCGAACCTCCAACTTTTCGGTTAACAGCCTATCGCGCTAGCCAATTGCGCCACAGAGATAGTCCTGCTCCACTCTCACCACCGTCAGACCATTTCTTCAGAGCTATCACCCCAAAGAAAAAAAAAGCGCCGCACCACCACCGGGTGGGCTCGAACCTCCATTCTTTCGGTTAACAGCCGATCGTGCTAGCGAATTGCCCCACGGTGACAGTCGTGCTCCACTCTCACCACCATCAGAACATATCTTCAAAGCTATCAGCCCATAGAAAAAAAGCGCCGCACCACCACCGGGTGGGCTCGAATCTCCAACTTTTCGGTTAACAGCCGATTGCGCTAGCCAATTGCGCCACGGGGACCGTCCTGCTCCACTCTCACCACCGTCAGATCATTTATTCAGAGCTATCACCCCAAAGAAAAAAAAAGCGCCGCACCACCACCGGGTGGGCTCGAACCTCCAACCTTTTGGGTAACAGCCGATCCCGCTAGCCAATTGCCCCACGAAGACAGTCGTGCTCCACTCTCACCACCGTCAGAACATTTCTTCAGAGCTATCACCCCAAAGAAAAAAAAAGCGCCGCACCACCACCGGTTGGGCTAGAACCTCCAACATTTCGGTTAACAGCCGATCGCGCTAGCCAATTGCGCCACGAAGACAGTCCTGCTCCACTCTCACCACCATCAGAACATATCTTCAAAGCTATTACCGCAAAGAAAAAAGCAACACACCACTCCCGGGAGGGCTCAAAACTCCAACCTTTCGGTTAACAGCCGATCGCGCTAGCCATTGCGCCACGGAGACAGTCTTGCTCCACTCTCACCACCATCAGAACATATCTTCAAAGCTATCATCGCAAAGAAAAAAGCAACACACCACTCCCGGGAGGGCTCGAAACTCCAACCTTTCGGTCAACAGCCGATCGCGCTAGCCCATTGCGCCACGGAGACAGTCTTGCTCATCTCTCACCACCATCAGATCATATCATCAAAGCTATCAGCCCAAAGAAAAAAAAGCACCGCACCACCACCGGGTGGGATCGAACCTCCAACTTTTCGGTTAACAGCCGATCCCGCTGGCCAATTGCGCCACGGAGACAGCCCTGCTCCACTCTCACCACAATTAGAACATATCTTCAAAGCTATCAGCCCAAAGAAAAAAAAAGCGCCGCACCACCACCGGGTGGGCTGGAACCTCCAACCTTTCGGTTAACAGCAGATCGCGCTAGCCTATTGCGCCACGGAGACAATCGTGCTCCACTCTCACCACCATCAGAACATATCTTCAAAGCTATCAGTGCAAAGAAAAAAGCAACACACCACTCCCGGGAGGGCTCAAAACTCCAACCTTTCGGTTAACAGCCGATCGCGCTAGCCCATTGCGCCACGGAGACAGTTTTGCTCCACTCTCACCACCATCAGAAGATATCTTCAAAGCTATCATCGCAAAGAAAAAAGCAACACACCACTTCCGGGAGGGCTCGAAACTCCAACCTTTCGGTCAACAGCCGATCGCGCTAGCCCATTGCGCCACGGAGACAGTCTTGCTCATCTCTCACCACCATCAGATCATATCATCAAAGCTATCAGCCCAAAGAAAAAAAGCACCGCACCACCACCGGGTGGGATCGAACCTCCAACTTTTCGGTTAACAGCCGATCGCGCTAGCCAATTGCGCCACGGAGACAGTCCTGCTCCACTCTCACCACAATTAGAACATATCTTCAAAGCTATCAGCCCAAAGAAAAAAAACCACCGCACCACCACCAGGTGGGCTCAAACCTCCAACTTTTCGGTTAACAGCCAATCGCGCTAGCCAATTGCGCCACGGAGACAGTCCTGCTCCACTCTCACCACCATCAGAACATATCTTCAAAGCTATCAGCACAAAAAAAAAAGCGCCGCACCACCCCCGGGTGGGCTCGAACCTCCAAACTTTCGGTTAACAGCCGATCGCGCTAGCCTACTGCGCCACGGAGACAGTCGTGCTCATCTCTCACCACCGTCAGACCAATTATTCAGAGCTATCACCCCAAAGAAAAAAAAAGCGCCGCACCACCACCGGGTGGGCTCGAACCTCCAACCTTTCGGGTAACAGCCGATCCCGCTAGCCAATTGCCCCACGGAGACAGTCGTGCTCCACTCTCACCACCGTCAGAACATTTCTTCAGAGCTATCACCCCAAAGAAAAAAAAAGCGCCGCACCACCACCGGTTGGGCTAGAACCTCCAACCTTTCGGTTAACAGCCAATCGCACTAGCCCATTGCGCCACGGAGACAGTCTTGCTCCACTCTCACCACCATCAGAACATATCTTCAAAGCTATCATCGCAAAGAAAAAAGCAACACACCACTCCCGGGAGGGCTCGAAACTCCAACCTTTCGGTCAACAGCCGATCGCGCTAGCCCATTGCGCCACGGAGACAGTCCTGCTCCACTCTCACCACCATCAGAACATATCTTCAAAGCTATCAGCCCAAAGAAAAAAAAAGCGCCGCACCACCACCGGGTGGGCTGGAACCTCCAACCTTTCGGTTAACAGCAGATCGCGCTAGCCTACTGCGCCACGGAGACAATCGTGCTCCACTCTCACCACCATCAGAACATATCTTCAAAGCTATCAGCGCAAAGAAAAAAAAGCGCCGCACCACCACTGGGTGGGCTCGAACCTCCAACCTTTCGGTTAACAGCCGATCGCGCAAGCCAATTTTGCCATGTAGACAGTCTTGCTCCACTCTCACCACCATCAGAACATATCTTCAAAGGTATCAGCCCAAAAAAAAGCGCCGCACCACCACTGGATGGGCTCGAACCTCCGACTTTTCGGTTAACAGCCGATCGCGCTAGCCAATTGCGCCACGGAGACAGTCCTGCTCCACTCTCACCACCATCAGAACATATCTTCAAAGCTATCAGCCCAAAGAAAAAAAACCACCGCACCACCACCAGGTGGGCTCAAACCTCCAACTTTTCGGTTAACAGCCAATCGCGCTAGCCAATTGCGCCACGGAGACAGTCCTGCTCCACTGTCACCACCATCAGAACATATCTTCAAAGCTATCAGCACAAAGAAAAAAAGCGCCGCACCACCCCCGGGTGGGCTCGAACCTCCAACCTTTCGGTTAACAGCCGATCGCGCTAGCCAACTGCGCCACGGAGACAGTCGTGCTCCACTCTCACCTCCATCAGAACATATCTTCAAAGCTATCAGCGCAAAGAAAAAAGCAACACACAACTCCCGGGAGGGATCGAAACTCCAACCTTTCGGTTAACAGCCGATCGCGCTAGCCAATTGCGCCACGGAGACAGTCCTGCTCTCCTCTCACCACCATCAGAACATATCTTCAAAGCTATCAGCCCAAAGAAAAAAAAAGCGCCGCACCACCGCCTGGTGGGCTCGAAACTCCTACCTTTCGGTTAACAGCCGATCGCGCTAGCCAATGCGCCACGGAGACAGTCCTGCTTCACTCTCACCACCGTCAGAACATATCTTCAAAGCTATCAGCCCAAAGAAAAAAAAGCGCCATACCACCACCGGGTGGGCTCGAACCTCCGACCTTTTGGTTAACACCGATCGTGCTCGCCAATTGCGCCATGGAGACAGTCCTGCTCAACTCTCACCACCATCAGAAGATATCTTCAAAGCTATCAGCCCAAAGAAAAAAAGCACCGCACCACCACCGGGTGGGCTCGAACCTCCAACTTTTCGGTTAAGAGCCGATCACGCTAGCCAATTACGCCACGGAGACAGTCCTGCTTCACTCTCACCACCATCAGAACATATCTTCAAAGCTATCAGCCCACAGAAAAAAAGCGCCACACAACCACCAGGTAGGCTCGAACCTCCGACTTTTCGGTTAACAGCCGATCGCGCTAGCCAATTGCGCCACGGAGACAGTCCTGCTCCACTCTCACCACAATTAGAACATATCTTCAAAGCTATCAGCCCAAAGAAAAAAAAAAGCGCCGCACCACCACCGGGTGGGCTGGAACCTCCAACCTTTCGGTTAACAGCAGATCGCGCTAGCCTATTGCGCCACGGAGACAATCGTGCTCCACTCTCACCACCATCAGAACATATCTTCAAAGCTATCAGTGCAAAGAAAAAAGCAACACACCACTCCCGGGAGGGCTCAAAACTCCAACCTTTCGGTTAACAGCCGATCGCGCTAGCCTATTGCGCCACGGAGACAATCGTGCTCCACTCTCACCACCATCAGAACATATCTTCAAAGCTATCAGTGCAAAGAAAAAAGCAACACACCACTCCCGGGAGGGCTCAAAACTCCAACCTTTCGGTTAACAGCCGATCGCGCTAGCCCATTGCGCCACGGAGACAGTTTTGCTCCACTCTCACCACCATCAGAACATATCTTCAAAGCTATCATCGCAAAGAAAAAAGCAACACACCACTTCCGGGAGGGCTCGAAACTCCAACCTTTCGGTCAACAGCCGATCGCGCTAGCCCATTGCGCCACGGAGACAGTCTTGCTCATCTCTCACCACCATCAGATCATATCATCAAAGCTATCAGCCCAAAGAAAAAAAAGCACCGCACCACCACCGGGTGGGATCGAACCTCCAACTTTTCGGTTAACAGCCGATCGCGCTAGCCAATTGCGCCACGGAGACAGTCCTGCTCCACTCTCACCACAATTAGAACATATCTTCAAAGCTATCAGCCCAAAGAAAAAAAACCACCGCACCACCACCAGGTGGGCTCAAACCTCCAACTTTTCGGTTAACAGCCAATCGCGCTAGCCAATTGCGCCACGGAGACAGTCCTGCTCCACTCTCACCACCATCAGGACATATCTTCAAAGCTATCAGCACAAAGAAAAAAAGCGCCGCACCACCCCCGGGTGGGCTCGAACCTCCAAACTTTCGGTTAACAGCCGATCGCGCTAGCCAACTGCGCCACGGAGACAGTCGTGCTCATCTCTCACCACCGTCAGACCAATTATTCAGAGCTATCACCCCAAAGAAAAAAAAAGCGCCGCACCACCACCGGGTGGGCTCGAACCTCCAACCTTTCGGGTAACAGCCGATCCCGCTAGCCAATTGCCCCACGGAGACAGTCGTGCTCCACTCTCACCACCGTCAGAACATTTCTTCAGAGCTATCACCCCAAAGAAAAAAAAAGCGCCGCACCACCACCGGTTGGGCTAGAACCTCCAACCTTTCGGTTAACAGCCAATCGCACTAGCCCATTGCGCCACGGAGACAGTCTTGCTCCACTCTCACCACCATCAGAACATATCTTCAAAGCTATCATCGCAAAGAAAAAAGCAACACACCACTCCCGGGAGGGCTCGAAACTCCAACCTTTCGGTCAACAGCCGATCGCGCTAGCCCATTGCGCCACGGAGACAGTCCTGCTCCACTCTCACCACCATCAGAACATATCTTCAAAGCTATCAACCCAAAGAAAAAAAAAAGCGCCGCACCACCACCGGGTGGGCTGGAACCTCCAACCTTTCGGTTAACAGCAGATCGCGCTAGCCTACTGCGCCACGGAGACAATCGTGCTCCACTCTCACCACCATCAGAACATATCTTCAAAGCTATCAGCGCAAAGAAAAAAAAGCGCCGCACCACCACTGGGTGGGCTCGAACCTCCAACCTTTCGGTTAACAGCCGATCGCGCAAGCCAATTTTGCCATGTAGACAGTCTTGCTCCACTCTCACCACCATCAGAACATATCTTCAAAGGTATCAGCCCAAAAAAAAAGCGCCGCACCACCACTGGATGGGCTCGAACCTCCGACTTTTCGGTTAACAGCCGATCGCGCTAGCCAATTGCGCCACGGAGACAGTCCTGCTCCACTCTCACCACCATCAGAACATATCTTCAAAGCTATCAGCCCAAAGAAAAAAACCACCGCACCACCACCAGGTGGACTCAAACCTCCAACTTTTCGGTTAACAGCCAATCGCGCTAGCCAATTGCGCCACGGAGACAGTCCTGCTCCACTGTCACCACCATCAGAACATATCTTCAAAGCTATCAGCACAAAGAAAAAAAGCGCCGCACCACCCCCGGGTGGGCTCGAACCTCCAACCTTTCGGTTAACAGCCGATCGCGCTAGCCAACTGCGCCACGGAGACAGTCGTGCTCCACTCTCACCTCCATCAGAACATATCTTCAAAGCTATCAGCGCAAAGAAAAAAGCAACACACAACTCCCGGGAGGGATCGAAACTCCAACCTTTCGGTTAACAGCCGATCGCGCTAGCCAATTGCGCCACGGAGACAGTCCTGCTCTCCTCTCACCACCATCAGAACATATCTTCAAAGCTATCAGCCCAAAGAAAAAAAAAGCACCGCACCACCGCCGGGTGGGCTCGAAACTCCTACCTTTCGGTTAACAGCCGATCGCGCTAGCCAATGCGCCACGGAGACAGTCCTGCTTCACTCTCACCACCGTCAGAACATATCTTCAAAGCTATCAGCCCAAAGAAAAAAAAGCGCCATACCACCACCGGGTGGGCTCGAACCTCCGACCTTTTGGTTAACACCGATCGTGCTCGCCAATTGCGCCATGGAGACAGTCCTGCTCAACTCTCACCACCATCAGAAGATATCTTCAAAGCTATCAGCCCAAAGAAAAAAAGCACCGCACCACCACCGGGTGGGCTCGAACCTCCAACTTTTCGGTTAAGAGCCGATCACGCTAGCCAATTACGCCACGGAGACAGTCCTGCTTCACTCTCACCACCATCAGAACATATCTTCAAAGCTATCAGCCCACAGAAAAAAAGCGCCACACAACCACCGGGTAGGCTCGAACCTCCGACTTTTCGGTTAACAGCCGATCGCGCTAGCCAATTGCGCCACGGAGACAGTCCTGCTCCACTCTCACCACCATAAGAACATATCTTCAAAGCTATCAGCCCAAAGAAAAAAAAGCGCCGCACCACCACTGGGTGGGCTCGAACCTCCGACCTTTTGGTTAACAGCTGATCGCGCTAGCCAATTGCGCCACGGAGACAGTCCTGCTCCACTCTCACCACCATCAGAACATATTTTCAAAGCTATCAGCCCAAAGAAAAAAAAGCGCCGCACCACCACCGGGTGGGCTCGAACCTCAGACTTTCCGGTTAACAGCCGATCAAGCTAGCCAATTGCGCCACAGAGATAGTCCTGCTCCACTCTCACCACCATCAGAACATATCTTCAAAGCTATCAGCCCACAGAAAAAAAATCGCCGCACAACCACTTGGTAGGCTCGAACCTCCAACTTTTCGGTTAACAGCCGATCGCGCTAGCCAATTGCGCCACAGAGATAGTCCTGCTCCACTCTCACCACCATCAGAACATATCTTCAAAGCTATCAGCCCAAAGAAAAAAAAGGCGCTGCACCACCACCGGGTGGGCTCGAACCTCCAACCTTACGGTTAACAGCCGATCGCGCTAGCCCATTGCGCCACGGAGACAGTCTTCGTCCACTCTCACCACCATCAGAACATATCTTCAAAGCTATCAGCGCAAAGAAAAAAGCAACACACCACTCCCGGGAGGGCTCGAAACTCCAACCTTTCGGTCAACAGCCGATCGCGCTAGCCCATTGCGCCACGGAGACAGTCTTGCTCCCTTCTCACCACCATCAGAACATAACTTCAAAGCTATCAGCCCAAAGAAAAAAAAGCACCGCACCACCACCGTGTGTGCTCGAACCTCCAACCTTTTGGTTAACAGCCGATCGCGCTAGCCAATTGCGCCACGGAGACATTCGTGCTTCACTCTCACCACCATCAGAACATATCTTCAAAGCTATCAGCGCAAAGAAAAAAGCAAAACACCACTCCCGGGAGGGCTCGAACCTCCAACTTTTCGGTTAACAGCCGATCGCGCTGGCCAATTGCGCCACGGAGAAAGTCCTGCTCCACTCTCACCACCGTCAGACCATTTCTTCAGAGCTATCACCCCAAAGAAAAAAAAAGCGCCGCACCACCACCGGGTGGGCTCGAACCTCCATTCTTTCGGTTAACAGCCGATCGTGCTAGCGAATTGCCCCACGGTGACAGTCGTGCTCCACTCTCACCACCATCAGAACATATCTTCAAAGCTATCAGCCCATAGAAAAAAAGCGCCGCACCACCACCGGGTGGGCTCGAATCTCCAACTTTTCGGTTAACAGCCGATTGCGCTAGCCAATTGCGCCACGGGGACCGTCCTGCTCCACTCTCACCACCGTCAGACCATTTATTCAGAGCTATCACCCCAAAGAAAAAAAAAGCGCCGCACCACCACCGGGTGGGCTCGAACCTCCAACCTTTTGGGTAACAGCCGATCCCGCTAGCCAATTGTCCCACGAAGACAGTCGTGCTCCACTCTCACCACCGTCAGAACATTTCTTCAGAGCTATCACCCCAAAGAAAAAAAAAGCGCCGCACCACCACCGGTTGGGCTAGAACCTCCAACATTTCGGTTAACAGCCGATCGCGCTAGCCAATTGCGCCACGAAGACAGTCCTGCTCCACTCTCACCACCATCAGAACATATCTTCAAAGCTATTACCGCAAAGAAAAAAGCAACACACCACTCCCGGGAGGGCTCAAAACTCCAACCTTTCGGTTAACAGCCGATCGCGCTAGCCCATTGCGCCACGGAGACAGTCTTGCTCCACTCTCACCACCATCAGAACATATCTTCAAAGCTATCATCGCAAAGAAAAAAGCAACACACCACTCCCGGGAGGGCTCGAAACTCCAACCTTTCGGTCAACAGCCGATCACGCTAGCCCATTGCGCCACGGAGACAGTCTTGCTCATCTCTCACCACCATCAGATCATATCATCAAAGCTATCAGCCCAAAGAAAAAAAAGCACCGTACCACCACCGGGTGGGATCGAACCTCCAACTTTTCGGTTAACAGCCGATCCCGCTGGCCAATTGCGCCACGGAGACAGCCCTGCTCCACTCTCACCACAATTAGAACATATCTTCAAAGCTATCAGCCCAAAGAAAAAAAAAGCGCCGCACCACCACCGGGTGGGCTGGAACCTCCAACCTTTCGGTTAACAGCAGATCGCGCTAGCCTATTGCGCCACGGAGACAATCGTGCTCCACTCTCACCACCATCAGAACATATCTTCAAAGCTATCAGTGCAAAGAAAAAAGCAACACACCACTCCCGGGAGGGCTCAAAACTCCAACCTTTCGGTTAACAGCCGATCGCGCTAGCCCATTGCGCCACGGAGACAGTTTTGCTCCACTCTCACCACCATCAGAACATATCTTCAAAGCTATCATCGCAAAGAAAAAAGCAACACACCACTTCCGGGAGGGCTCGAAACTCCAACCTTTCGGTCAACAGCCGATCGCGCTAGCCCATTGCGCCACGGAGACAGTCTTGCTCATCTCTCACCACCATCAGATCATATCATCAAAGCTATCAGCCCAAAGAAAAAAAAGCGCCGCACCACCACCGGGTGGGATCGAACCTCCAACTTTTCGGTTAACAGCCGATCGCGCTAGCCAATTGCGCCACGGAGACAGTCCTGCTCCACTCTCACCACAATTAGAACATATCTTCAAAGCTATCAGCCCAAAGAAAAAAAACCACCGCACCACCACCAGGTGGGCTCAAACCTCCAACTTTTCGGTTAACAGCCAATCGCGCTAGCCAATTGCGCCACGGAGACAGTCCTGCTCCACTCTCACACCATCAGAACATATCTTCAAAGCTATCAGCACAAAGAAAAAAAGCGCCGCACCACCCCGGGTGGGCTCGAACCTCCAAACTTTCGGTTAACAGCCGATCGCGCTAGCCAACTGCGCCACGGAGACAGTCGTGCTCATCTCTCACCACCGTCAGACCAATTATTCAGAGCTTTCACCACAAAGAAAAAAAAAGCGCCGCACCACCACCGGGTGGGCTCGAACCTCCAACCTTTCGGGTAACAGCCGATCCCGCTAGCCAATTGCCCCACGGAGACAGTCGTGCTCCACTCTCACCACCGTCAGAACATTTCTTCAGAGCTATCACCCCAAAGAAAAAAAAGCGCCGCACCACCACCGGTTGGGCTAGAACCTCCAACATTTCGGTTAACAGCCGATCGCGCTAGCCAATTGCGCCACGAAGACAGTCCTGCTCCACTCACACCACCATCAGAACATATCTTCAAAGCTATTACCGCAAAGAAAAAAGCAACACACCACTCCCGGGAGGGCTCAAAACTCCAACCTTTCGGTTAACAGCCGATCGCACTAGCCCATTGCGCCACGGAGACAGTCTTGCTCCACTCTCACCACCATCAGAACATATCTTCAAAGCTATCATCGCAAAGAAAAAAGCAACACACCACTCCCGGGAGGGCTCGAAACTCCAACCTTTCGGTCAACAGCCGATCGCGCTAGCCCATTGCGCCACGGAGACAGTCTTGCTCATCTCTCACCACCATCAGATCATATCATCAAAGCTATCAGCCCAAAGAAAAAAAGCACCGCACCACCACCGGGTGGGATCGAACCTCCAACTTTTCGGTTAACAGCCGATCGCGCTGGCCAATTGCGCCACGGAGACAGCCCTGCTCCACTCTCACCACAATTAGAACATATCTTCAAAGCTATCAGCCCAAAGAAAAAAAAGCGCCGCACCACCACCGGGTGGGCTGAAACCTCCAACCTTTCGGTTAACAGCAGATCGCGCTAGCCTATTGCGCCACGGAGACAATCGTGCTCCACTCTCACCACCATCAGAACATATCTTCAAAGCTATCAGCGCAAAGAAAAAAAAGCGCCGCACCACCACTGGGTGGGCTCGAACCTCCAACCTTTCGGTTAACAGCCGATCGCGCAAGCCAATTTTGCCATGTAGACAGTCTTGCTCCACTCTCACCACCATCAGAACATATCTTCAAAGGTATCAGCCCAAAAAAAAGCGCCGCACCACCACTGGATGGGCTCGAACCTCCGACTTTTCGGTTAACAGCCGATCGCGCTAGCCAATTGCGCCACGGAGACAGTCCTGCTCCACTCTCACCACCATCAGAACATATCTTCAAAGCTATCAGCCCAAAGAAAAAAAACCACCGCACCACCCCCGGGTGGGCTCGAACCTCCAACCTTTCGGTTAACAGCCGATCGCGCTAGCCAACTGCGCCACGGAGACAGTCGTGCTCCACTCTCACCTCCATCAGAACATATCTTCAAAGCTATCAGCGCAAAGAAAAAAGCAACACACCACTCCCGGGAGGGATCGAAACTCCAACCTTTCGGTTAACAGCCGATCGCGCTAGCCAATTGCGCCACGGAGACAGTCCTGCTCTCCTCTCACCACCATCAGAACATATCTTCAAAGCTATCAGCCCAAAGAAAAAAAAAGCGCCGCACCACCGCCGGGTGGGCTCGAAACTCCTACCTTTCGGTTAACAGCCGATCGCGCTAGCCAATGCGCCACAGAGACAGTCCTGCTTCACTCTCACCACCGTCAGAACATATCTTCAAAGCTATCAGCCCAAAGAAAAAAAAGCGCCATACCACAACCGGGTGGGCTCGAACCTCCGACCTTTTGGTTAACACCGATCGTGCTCGCCAATTGCGCCATGGAGACAGTCCTGCTCAACTCTCACCACCATCAGAAGATATCTTCAAAGCTATCAGCCCAAAGAAAAAAAGCACCGCACCACCACCGGGTGGGCTCGAACCTCCAACTTTTCGGTTAAGAGCCGATCACGCTAGCCAATTACGCCACGGAGACAGTCCTGCTCCACTCTCACCACCATCAGAACATATCTTCAAAGCTATCAGCCCAAAGAAAAAAAAGCACTGCACCACCACCGGGTGGGCTCAAACCTCCAACTTTTCGGTTAACAGCCGATCGCGCTAGCCAATTGCGCCATAGAGACAGTCTTGCTCCGCTCTCACCACCATCAGAACATATCTTCAAAGCTATCATCGCAAAGAAAAAAGCAACACAGCACTCGCGGGTGGGCTCGAACCTCCAACTTTTCGGTTAACAGCCGATCGCGCTGGCCAATTGCGCCACGGAGACAGTCCTGCTCCACTCTCACCACAATTAGAACATATCTTCAAAGCTATCAGCCCAAAGAAAAAAAAGCGCCGCACCACCACCGGGTGGGCTGGAACCTCCAACCTTTCGGTTAACAGCAGATCGCGCTAGCCAATTGCGCCAAGGAGAAAATCGTGCTTCACTCTCACCACCATCAGAACATATCTTCAAAGCTATCAGCCCACAGAAAAAAAGCGCCACACAACCACCGGGTAGGCTCGAACCTCCGACTTTTCGGTTAACAGCCGATCGTGCTAGCCAATTGCGCCATGGAGACAGTCCTGCTCCACACTCACCATCATAAGAACATATCTTCAAAGCTATCAGCCCAAAGAAAAAAAAGCGCCGCACCACCACTGGGTGGGCTCGAACCTCCGACCTTTTGGTTAACAGCCGATCGCGCTAGCCAATTGCGCCACGGAGACAGTCCTGCTCCACTCTCACCACCATCAGAACATATTTTCAAAGCTATCAGCCCAAAGAAAAAAAAGCGCCGCACCACCACCGGGTGGGCTCGAACCTCAGACTTTCCGGTTAACAGCCGATCAAGCTAGCCAATTGCGCCACAGAGATAGTCCTGCTCCACTCTCACCACCATCAGAACATATCTTCAAAGCTATCAGCCCACAGAAAAAAAGCGCCGCACAACCACTGGGTAGGCTCGAACCTCCAACTTTTCGGTTAACAGCCGATCGCGCTAGCCAATTGCGCCACGGAGACAGACCTGCTCCACTCTCACCACCATAAGAACATATCATCAAAGCTATCAGCCCGAAGAAAAAAAAGCGCCACACCACCACTGGGTGGGCTCGAACCTCCAACCTTTTGGTTAACAGCCGATCGCGCTAGCCAATTGCGCCACGGAGACAGTCCTGCTCCACTCTCACCACCATCAGAACATATCTTCAAAGCTATCAGCCCAAAGAAAAAAAACCACCGCACCACCACCGGGTGGGCTCGAACCTCCAACTTTTCGGTTAACAGCCAATCGCGCTAGCCAATTGCGCCACGGAGACAGTCCTGCTCCACTCTCACCACCATCAGAACATATCTTCAAAGCTATCAGCACAAAGAAAAAAAGCGCCGCACCACCCCCGGGTGGGCACGAACCTCCAACCTTTCGGTTAACAGCCGATCGCGCTAGCCAACTGCGTCACGGAGACAGTCGTGCTCCACTCTCACCACCATCAGAACATATCTTCAAAGCTATCAGCGCAAAGAAAAAAGCAACACACCACTCCCGGGAGGGATCGAAACTCCAACCTTTCGGTTAACAGCCGATCGCGCTAGCCAATTGCGCCACGGAGACAGTCCTGCTCTCCTCTCACCACCATCAGAACATATCTTCAAAGCTATCAGCCCAAAGAAAAAAAAAGCGCCGCACCACCGCCGGGTGGGCTCGAAACTCCTACCTTTCGGTTAACAGCCGATCGCGCTAGCCAATGCGCCACGGAGACAGTCCTGCTTCACTCTCACCACCATCAGAACATATCTTCAAAGCTATCAGCCCAAAGAAAAAAAAGCGTCATACCACCACCGGGTGGGCTCGAACCTCCGACCTGTTGGTTAACACCGATCGTGCTCGCCAATTGCGCCATGGAGACAGTCCTGCTCAACTCTCACCACAATTAGAACATATCTTCAAAGCTATCAGCCCAAAGAAAAAAAAAGCGCCGCACCACCACCGGGTGGGCTGGAACCTCCAACCTTACGGTTAACAGCAGATCGCGCTAGCCAATTGCGCCACGGAGAAAATCGTGCTCCACTCTCACCACCATCAGAACATATCTTCAAAGCTATCAGCGCAAAGAAAAAAAGGCGCCATACCACCACAGGGTGGGCTCGAACCTCCGACCTTTTGGTTAACAGCCGATCGCGCTAGCCAATTGCGCCATGGAGACAGTCCTGCTCCACTCTCACCACCATCAGAACATATCTTCAAAGCTATCAGCCCAAAGAAAAAAAAGCACCGCACCACCACCGGGTGGGCTCGAACCTCCAACTTTTCGGTTAACAGCCGATCACGCTAGCCAATTGCGCCACGGAGACAGTCCTGCTTCACTCTCACCACCATCAGAACATATCTTCAAAGCTATCAGCCCACAGAAAAAAAGCGCCACACAACCACCGGGTAGGCTCGAACCTCCGACTTTTCGGTTAACAGCCGATCGCGCTAGCCAATTGCGCCCCGGAGACAGTCCTGCTCCACTCTCACCACCATATGAACATATCTTCAAAGCTATCAGCCCAAAGAAAAAAAAGCGCCGCACCACCACTGGGTGGGCTCGAACCTCCGACCTTTTGGTTAACAGCCGATCGCGCTAGCCAATTGCGCCACGGAGACAGTCCTGCTCCACTCTCACCACCATCAGAACATATTTTCAAAGCTATCAGCCCAAAGAAAAAAAAGCGCCGCACCACCACCGGGTGGGCTCGAACCTCAGACTTTCCGGTTAACAGCCGATCAAGCTAGCCAATTGCGCCACAGAGATAGTCCTGCTCCACTCTCACCACCATCAGAACATATCTTCAAAGCTATCAGCCCACAGAAAAAAAAGCGCCGCACAACCACTGGGTAGGCTCGAACCTCCAACTTTTCGGTTAACAGCCGATCGCGCTAGCCAATTGCGCCACGGAGACAGACCTGCTCAACTCTCACCACCATAAGAACATATCATCAAAGCTATCAGCCCGAAGAAAAAAAAGCGCCACACCACCACTGGGTGGGCTCGAACCTCCAACCTTTTGGTTAACAGCCGATCGCGCTAGCCAATTGCGCCACGGAGACAGTCCTGCTCCACTCTCACCACCGTCAGAACATTTCTTCAGAGCTATCAGCCCAAAGAAAAAAAAAGCGCTGCACCACCACCGGGTGGGCTCGAACCTCCAACCTTACGGTTAACAGCCGATCGCGCTAGCCCATTCCGCCACGGAGACAGTCTTGCTCCACTCTCACCACCATCAGAACATATCGTCAAAGCTATCAGCGCAAAGAGAAAAGCAACACACCACTCCCGGGAGGGCTCGAAACTCCAACCTTTCGGTCAACAGCCGATCGCGCTAGCCCATTGCGCCACGGAGACAGTCTTGCTCCATTCTCACCACCGTCAGACCATTTCTTCAGAGCTATCACCCCAAAGAAAAAAAAGCGCCGCACCACCACCGGGTGGGCTCGAACCTCCAACCTTTTGGTTAACAGCCGATCGTGCTAGCCAATTGCCCCACGGTGACAGTCGTGCTCCATTCTCACCACCATCAGAACATATCTTCAAAGCTATCAGCCCATAGAAAAAAAAGCGCCGCACCACCGCCGGGTGGGCTCGAAACTCCTACTTTTCGGTTAACAGCCGATCGCGCTGGCCAATGCGCCACGGAGACAGTCCTGCTTCACTCTCACCACCATCAGAACATATCTTCAAAGCTATCAGGCCAAAGAAAAAAAAGCGCCATACCACCACCGGGTGGGCTCGAACCTCTGACCTTTTGGTTAACACCGATCGCGCTCGCCAATTGCGCCATGGAGACAGTCCTGCTCAACTCTCACCACCATCAGAAGATATCTTCAAAGCTATCAGCCCAAAGGAAAAAAAGCGCCGCACCACCGCCGGGTGGGCTCGAAACTCCTACCTTTCGGTTAACAGCCGATCGCGCTAGCCAATGCGCCACGGAGACAGTCCTGCTTCACTCTCACCACCATCAGAACATATCTTCAAAGCTATCAGCCCAAAGAAAAAAAAGCGCCATACCACCACCGGGTGGGCTCGAACGTCCGACCTTTTGGTTAACACCGATCGCGCTCGCCAATTGCGCCATGGAGACAGTCCTGCTCAACTCTCACCACCATCAGAAGATATCTTCAAAGCTATCAGCCCAAAGAAAAAAAGCACCGCACCACCACCGGGTGGGCTCGAACCTCCAACTTTTCGGTTAACAGCCGATCACGCTAGCCAATTGCGCCACGGAGACAGTCCTGCTCCACTCTCACCACCATCAGAACATATCTTCAAAGCTATCAACCCACAGAAAAAAAAGCGCTGCACAACCACCGGGTAGGCTCCAGCCTCCGAATGTTCGGTTAACAGCCGATCGCGCTAGCCAATTGCGCCACGGAGACAGTCCTGCTCCACTCTCACCACCATAAGAACATATCTTCAAAGCTATCAGCCCAAAGAAAAAAAAAGCGCCGCACCACCACTGGGTGGGCTCGAACCTCCGACCTTTTGGTTAACAGCCGATCGCGCTAGCAATTGCGCCACGGAGACAATCCTGCTCCATTCTCACCACCATCAGAACATATCTTCAAAGCTATCAGCCCAAAGAAAAAAAAGCGATGCACCACCACCGGGTGGGCTCGACCCTCCAACTTTCCGGTTAACAGCCGATCACGCTAGCCAATTGCGCCACGGAGACAGTCCTGCTCCACTCTCACCACCATCAGAACATATCTTCAAAGCTATCAGCCCAAAGAAAAAAAAGCGCCGCACAACCACCGGGTAGGCTCGAACCTCCAACTTTTCGGTTAACAGCCGATCGCGCTAGCCAATTGCGCCACGGAGACAGCCCTGCTCCACTCTCACCACCATAAGAACATATCTTCAAAGCTATCAGCCCGAAGAAAAAAGCAACACACCACTCCCGGGTGGGCTGGAACCTCCAACCTTTCGGTTAACAGCAGATCGCGCTAGCCAATTGCCCCACGGAGAAAATCGTGCTCCACTCTCACCACCATCAGAACATATCTTCAAAGCTATCAGCCCACAGAAAAAAAAGCGCCACACAACCACCGGGTAGGCTCCAGCCTCCGAATGTTCGGTTAACAGCCGATCGCGCTAGCCAATTGCGCCACGGAGACAGTCCTGCTCCACTCTCACCACCATAAGAACATATCTTCAAAGCTATCAGCCCAAAGAAAAAAAAGCGCCGCACCACCACTGGGTGGGCTCGAACCTCCGACCTTTTGGTTAACAGCCGATCGCGCTAGCCAATTGCGC
Organism: Rhipicephalus microplus; assembly: GCF_043290135.1. Classification (NCBI taxonomy): domain Eukaryota; kingdom Metazoa; phylum Arthropoda; class Arachnida; order Ixodida; family Ixodidae; genus Rhipicephalus; species Rhipicephalus microplus. The sequence continues at coordinate 4,580,503 of NW_027464602.1, forward strand.
CACGGAGACAGTCCTGCTCCACTCTCACCACCATCAGAACATATTTTCAAAGCTATCAGCCCAAAGAAAAAAAAGCGTTGCACCACACCGTGTGGGCTCGAACCTCAGACTTTCCGGTTAACAGCCGATCAAGCTAGCCAATTGCGCCACGGAGATAGTCCTGCTCCATTCTCACCACCATCAGAACATATCTTCAAAGCTATCAGCCCACAGAAAAAAAGCGCCGCACAACCACCGGGTAGGCTCGAACCTCCAACTTTTCGGTTAACAGCCGATCGCGCTAGCCAATTGCGCGACGGAGACAGACCTGCTCCACTCTCACCACCATAAGAACATATCATCAAAGCTATCAGCCCGAAGAAAAAAAAGCGCCACACCACCACTGGGTGGGCTCGAACCTCCAACCTTTTGGTTAAGAGCCGATCGCGCTAGCCAATTGCGCCACGGAGACAGTCCTGCTCCACTCTCACCACCGTCAGAACATTTCTTCAGAGCTATCAGCCCAAAGAAAAAAAGCGCTGCACCACCACCGGGTGGGCTCGAACCTCCAACCTTACGGTTAACAGCCGATCGCGCTAGCCCATTCCGCCACGGAGACAGTCTTGCTCCACTCTCACCACCATCAGAACATATCTTCAAAGCTATCAGCGCAAAGAAAAAAGCGACACACCACTTTCGGGAGGGCTCGAAACTCCAACCTTTCGGTCAACAGCCGATCGCGCTAGCCCATTGCGCCACGGAGACAGTCTTGCTCCATTCTCACCACCGTCAGACCATTTCTTCAGAGCTACCGAAAACGAGAAAACCGCAAGTGGACATGGAGGAGCCCTAATGGCGAAAATAAGAACGAAATAGACTTTATAATGAGTGCACAACGTGGAATCGTGCAGGATGTGGAAGTGATTGGCAAGGTACGATGCAGTGACCATAGAATAGTACGGTCACGAATTCGCCTAGACTTGAAGAAGGAACGACAGAAACTGATACGCAAGAAGCCAATCAATCAGCTAGCACTGAGAGGGAAAGTACAGGAATTCAGAGTGTCGCTGCAGAACAGGTACTCGGCTCTTAGTGAGGAAACGAACCTTAGCGTAGATACAATGAATGATAATCTAACGAGTATCATTACGGAGTGTGCAGTGGAAGTTGGAGGCAGGGTAGTTAGACAGGACACTGGCAAGCTTTCCCAGGAAACGAAGAACCTAATTAAGAAGCGTCAAATCATGAAAGTGTCAAGTACAACAGACAAAATAGAACTGGCAGAGCTTTCGAAGTTGATTAATAGACGTAAGGTATGCGATGTAAGAAGGTATAACATGGAGACAATTGAACACGCTCTGAAAAACGGAGAAAGTGTCAAAGCATTGAAGAGGAAACTTGGGATAGGCAAAAGTCGGATGTATGCACTAAGGGACAAAGAAGGCAAAATAACTACCAATATGGATAGGATAGTTAAAATAGCAGAGGAGTTTTACAGAGATCTGTACAGTAGCCGTGATAGCCACGGCCTTAATACTATAAGAACTAGCAGTAACCCAGATTACACCCCACCAGTAATGATAGAAGAAGTCAGGAAAGCTTTGGAGAGCATGCAAAGGGGCAAAGCTGCTGGTGAGGATCAGGTAACATCAGATCTGCTGAAAGATGGAGGACAGATTGTGTTAGAAAAACTAGCCACCCTGTTTACGAGGTGTCTCCTGACGGGAAGAGTACCAGAGTCTTGGAAGAACGCTAACATCATCCTAATACATAAGAAAGGAGATGACAAGGACTTGAAGAATTACAGGCCGATCAGCTTGCTCTCTGTAGTATACAAGCTATTTGCAAAGGTAATTGCTAACAGAGTAAAGAAAACATTAGAATTCAATCAACCAAAGGAACAAGCAGGATTTCGAACAGGCTACTCAACAATTGACCACATTCATACTATCAATCAGGTAATAGAGAAATGCTCAGAGTATAACCAACCCCTATACATAGCCTTCATAGATTACGAGAAAGCGTTTGATTCAGTAGAAATATCAGCCGTCATGCAAACACTGCGGAATCAGGGCGTAGATGAAGTATATATAAACATTCTGGAAGAAATCTACAGGGGATCAACTGCTACCATAGTGCTTCATAAAGAAAGCAACAGAATACCAATCAAGAAGGGTGTAAGGCAGGGGGACACAATTTCCCCAATGCTATTTACCGCGTGCTTACAGGAGGTTTTCAGAAGCCTAGAATGGGAACAGTTAGGGATAAGAGTCAATGGAGAATACCTTAGTAACCTGCGCTTCGCCGATGACATTGCATTGCTGAGTAACTCGGGGGACGAATTGCAACTCATGATTACGGAGCTAGACAAGGAGAGCAGAAAGGTGGGTCTTAAAATTAATCTGCAGAAAACGAAAGTAATGTACAACAACCTCGGCAAGGAGCAGCGCTTCGAGATAGGTAATAGTGCACTTGAAGTTGTAAAAGACTATGTCTACTTAGGGCAGGTAATAACCGCAGAGCCGAACCACGAGATTGAAGTAACTAGAAGAATAAGAATGGGGTGGAGCACATTTGGCAAGCACTCTCAAATTATGACAAGTAGTTTGCCACTATCCCTCAAAAGGAAGGTATATAACAGCTGTATCTTGCCGGTACTTAGCTACGGAGCAGAAACCTGGAGACTTACAAAGAGAGTTCAGCTTAAATTGAGGACGACGCAGCGAGCAATGGAAAGAAAAATGGTAGGTGTAACCTTAAGAGACAAGAAGAGAGCAGAGTGGATTAGGGAACAAACGGGGGTTAAGGATATCATAGCTGAAATCAAGAAGAAGAAATGGACATGGTCAGGGCATGTAGCGCGTAGACAGGATAACCGCTGGTCATTAAGGGTAACTGACTGGATTCCCAGAGAAGGGAAGCGGGTTAGGGGGAGACAGAAGGTTAGGTGGGCAGATGAGATTAAGAAGTTTGCGGGTATAAATTGGCAGCAGCAAGCACAGGACCGGGTTAACTGGCGGAACATGGGAGAGGCCTTTGTCCTGCAGTGGACGTAGTCAGGCTGATGATGATGATGATGATGATCACCCCAAAGAAAAAAAAAGCGCCGCACCACCACCGGGTGGGCTCGAACCTCCAACCTTTCGTGTAACAGACGATCGCGCTAGCCAATTTCCCCACGGAGACAGTCGTGCTCCACTCTCACCACCGTCAGAACATTTCTTCAGAGCTATCACCCCAAAGAAAAAAAAGCGCCGCACCACCACCGGTTGGGCTAGAACCTCCAACCTTTCGGTTAACAGCCAATCGCGCTAGCCAATTGCGCCACGAAGACAGTCCTGCTCCACTCTCACCACCATCAGAACATATCTTCAAAGCTATTACCGCAAAGAAAAAAGCAACACACCATTCCGCCGGGAGGGCTCAAAACTCCAACCTTTCGGTTAACAGCCGATCGCACTAGCCCATTGCGCCACGGAGACAGTCTTGCTCCACTCTCACCACCGTCAGAACATATCTTTAAAGCTTTCATCGCAAAGTAAAAAGCAACACACCACTCCCGGGAGGGCTCGAAACTCCAACCTTTTGGTCAACAGCCGATCGCGCTAGCCCATTGCGCCACGGAGACAGTCTTGCTCATCTCTCACCACCATCAGATCACATCATCAAAGCTATCAGCCCAAAGAAAAGAAAAGCACCGCACCACCACCGGGTGGGATCGAACCTCCAACTTTTCGGTTAACAGCCGATCGCGCTGGCCAATTGCGCCACGGAGACAGTCCTGCTCCACTCTCACCACAATTAGAACATATCTTCAAAGCTATCAGCCCAAAGAAAAAAAAAGCGCCGCACCACCACCGGGTGGGCTGAAACCTCCAACCTTTCGGTTAACAGCAGATCGCGCTAGCCAATTGCGCCACGGAGACAATCATGCTCCACTCTCACCACCATCAAAACATATCTTCAAAGCTATCAGCGCAAAAAAAAAGCGCCGCACCACCACTGGGTGGGCTCGAACCTCCAACCTTTCGGTTACAGCCGATCGCGCAAGCCAATTTTGCCAAGGAGACAGTCCTGCTTCACTCTCACCACCATCAGAACATATCTTCAAAGCTATCAGCCCAAAGAAAAAAAAGCGCCATACCACCACCGGGTGGGCTCGAACCTCCGACCTTTTGGTTAACACCGATCGCGCTCGCCAATTGCGCCATGGAGACAGTCCTGCTCCACTCTCACCACCATCAGAAGATATCTTCAAAGCTATCAGCCCAAAGAAAAAAAGCACCGCACCACCACCGGGTGGGCTCGAACCTCCAACTTTTCGGTTAACAGCCGAACACGCTAGCCAATTGCGCCACGGAGACAGTCCTGCTCCACTCTCACCACCATCAGAACATATCTTCAAAGCTATCAACCCACAGAAAAAAAGCGCCGCACAACCACCGGGTAGGCTCCAACCTCTGAATTTTCGGTTAACAGCCGATCGCGCTAGCCAATTGCGCCACGGAGACAGTCCTGCTCCACTCTCACCACCATAAAAACATATCTTCAAAGCTATCAGCCCAAAGAAAAAAAAGCGCCGCACCACCACTGGGTGGGCTCGAACCTCCGACCTTTTGGTTAACAGCCGATCGCGCGAGCCATTGCGCCACGGAGACAATCCTGCTCCACTCTCACCACCATCAGAACATATCTTCAAAGCTATCAGCCCAAAGAAAGAAAGCGACGCACCACCACCGGGTGGGCTCGAACCTCCAACTTTCCGGTTAACAGCCGATCACGCAAGCCAATTGCGCCACGGAGACAGTCCTGCTCCACTCTCACCACCATCAGAACATATCTTCAAAGCTATCAGCGCAAAGAAAAAAAAGCGCCGCACCACCACCGGGTGGGCTCGAACCTCCAACCTTTCGGTTAACAGCCGATCGCGCAAGCCAATTTTGCCTTGGAGACAGTCCTGCTCCACTCTCACCACCATCAGAACATATCTTCAAAGGTATCAGCCCAAAAAAAAGCGCCGCACCACCACTGGGTGGGCTCGAACCTCCGACTTTTCGGTTAACAGCCGATCGCGCTAGCCAATTGCGCCACGGAGACAGTCCTGCTCCACTCTCACCACCATCAGAACATATCTTCAAAGCTATCAGCCCAAAGAAAAAAAACCACCGCACCACCACCGGGTGGGCTCGAACCTCCAACTTTTCGGTTAACAGCCAATCGCGCTAGCCAATTGCGCCACGGAGACAGTCCTGCTCCACTCTCACCACCATCAGAACATATCTTCAAAGCTATCAGCACAAAGAAAAAAAGCGCTGCACCACCCCCGGGTGGGCTCGAACCTCCAACCTTTCAGTTAACAGCCGATTGCGCTAGCCAACTGCGCCACGGAGACAGTCGTGCTCCACTCTCACCACCATCAGAACATATCTTCAAAGCTATCAGCCCAAAAAAAAAAGCGACGCGCCACCACCGGGTGGGCCCGAACCTCCAACTTTCCGCTTAACAGCCAATCACGCTAGCCAATTGCGCCTAGGAGACAGTCCTGCTCCACTCTCACCACCATCAGAACATATCTTCAAAGCTATCAGCCCGAAGAAAAAAGCAACACACCACTCCCGGGAGGGCTCGAAACTCCAACCTTTCGGTCAACAGCCGATCGCGCTAGCCCATTGCGCCACGGAGACAGTCTTGCTCATCTCTCACCACCATCAGATCATATCTTCAAAGCTATCAGCCCACAGAAAAAAAAGCGCCACACAACCACCGGGTAGGCTCGAACCTCCGACTTTTCGGTTAACAGCCGACCGCGCTAGCCAATTGCGCCACGGAGACAGTCTTGCTCCACTCTCACCACCATAAGAACATATCTTCAAAGCTATCAGCCCAAAGAAAAAAAAGTGCCGCACCACCACTGGGTGGGCTCGAACCTCCGACCTTTTGGTTAACAGCCGATCGCGCTAGCCAATTGCGCCACGGAGACAGACCTGCTCCACTCTCACCACCATCAGAACATATTTTCAAAGCTATCAGCCAAAGAAAAATAGCGCCGCACCACCACCGGGTGGGCTCAAACCTCCAACCTTTCGGTTAACAGCCAATCGCGCTAGCCAATTGCGCCACGGAGACAGTCCTGCTCCACTCTCACCACCATCAGAACATATCTTCAAAGCTATCAGCACAAAGAAAAAAAGCGCCGCACCACCCCCGGGTGGGCGCGAACCTCCAACCTTTCGGTTAACAGCCGATCGCGCTATCCAACTGCGCCACGGAGACAGTCGTGCTCCACTCTCACCACCATCAGAACATATCTTCAAAGCTATCAGCGCAAAGAAAAAAGCAACACACCACTCTCGGGAGGGATCAAAACTCCAACCTTTCGGTTAACAGCCGATCGCGCTAGCCAATCGCGCCACGGAGACAGTCCTGCTCTACTCTCACCACCATCAGAACATATCTTCAAAGCTATCAGCCCAAAGAAAAAAAAGCGCCGCACCACCGCCGGGTGGGCTCGAAACTCCTGCCTTTCGGCTAACAGCCGATCGCGCTAGCCAATTGCGCCACGGAGACAGTCCTGCTTCACTCTCACCACCATCAGAACATATCTTCAAAGCTATCAGCCCAAAGAAAAAAAAGCGTCATACCACCACCGGGTGGGCTCGAACCTCCGACCTTTTGGTTAACACCGATCGCGCTCGCCAATTGCGCAATGGAGACAGTCCTGCTCCACTCTCACCACCATCAGAACATAGCTTCAAAGCTATCAGCCCAAAGAAAAAAAGCACCGCACCACCACCGGGTGGGCTCTAACCTCCAACTTTTCGGTTAACAGCCGATCACGCTAGCCAATTGCGCTACGGAGACCTTCCTGCTCCACTCTCACCACCATCAGAACATATCTTCAAAGCTATCAACCCACAGAAAAAAAAGCGCCGCACAACCACCGGGTAGGCTCCAACCTCCGACTTTTCGGTTAACAGCCGATCGCGCTAGCCAATTGCGCCACGGAGACAGACCTGCTCCACTCTCACCACCATAAGAACATATCATCAAAGCTATCAGCCCGAAGAAAAAAAAGCGCCACACCACCACTGGGTGGGCTCGAACCTCCGACCTTTTGGTTAACAGCCGATCGCGCTAGCCAATTGCGCCACGGAGACAGTCCTGCTCCACTCTCACCGCCGTCAGAACATTTCTTCAGAGCTATCAACCCAAAGAAAAAAAAGCGCTGCACCACCACCGGGTGGGCTCGAACCTCCAACCTTACGGTTAACAGCCGATCGCGCTAGCCCATTGCGCCACGGAGACAGTCTTGCTCCACTCTCACCACCATCAGAACATATCTTCAAAGCTATCAGCGCAAAGAAACAAGCAACACACCACTCCCGGGAGGGCTCGAAACTCCAACCTTTCGGTCAACAGCCGATCGCGCTAGCCCATTGCGCCACGGAGACAGTCTTGCTCCCTTCTCACCACCATCAGAACATACCTTCAAAGCTATCAGCCCAAAGAAAAAAAAGCACCGCACCACCACCGTGTGGGCTCGAACCTCCAACCTTTTGGTTAACAGCCGATCGCGCTAGCCTATTGCGCCACGGAGACAGTCGTGCTTCACTCTCACCACCATCAGAACATATCTTCAAAGCTATCAGCGCAAAGAAAAAAGCAAAACACCACTCCCGGGAGGGCTCGAACCTCCAACTTTTCGGTTAACAGCCGATCGCGCTGGCCAATTGCGCCACGGAGACAGTCCTGCTCCACTCTCACCACCGTCAGACCATTTCTTCAGAGCTATCACCCCAAAGAAAAAAAGCACCGCACCACCACCGTGTGGGCTCGAACCTCCAACCTTTTGGTTAACAGCCGATCGCGCTAGCCTATTGCGCCACGGAGACAGTCGTGCTTCACTCTCACCACCATCAGAACATATCTTCAAAGCTATCAGCGCAAAGAAAAAAGCAAAACACCACTCCCGGGAGGGCTCGAACCTCCAACCTTTCGGGTAACAGCCGATCGCGCTAGCCAATTGCCCAACGGAGACAGTCATGCTCCACGCTCACCACCGTCAGAATATTTCTTCAGAGCTATTACCCCAAAGAAAAAAAAGCGCCGCACCACCACCGGTTGGGCTAGAACCTCCAACCTTTCGGTTAACAGCCGATCGCGCTAGCCAATTGCGCCACGAAGACAGTCCTGCTCCACTCTCACCACCATCAGAACATATCTTCAAAGCTATTACCGCAAAGAAAAAAGCAACACACCACTCCCGGGAGGGCTCAAAACTCCAACCTTTCGGTTAACAGCCGATCGCGCTAGCCCATTGCGCCACGGAGACAGTCTTGCTCCACTCTCACCACCATCAGAACATATCTTCAAAGCTATCATCGCAAAGAAAAAAGCAACATACCACTCCCGGGAGGGCTCGAAACTCCAACCTTTCGGTCAACAGCCGATCACGCTAGCCCATTGCGCCACGGAGACAGTCTTGCTCATCTCTCACAACCATCAGATCATATCATCAAAGCTATCAGCCCAAAGAAAAAAAAGCACCGCACCACCACCGGGTGGGATCGAACCTCCAACTTTTCGGTTAACAGCCGATCGCGCTGGCCAATTGCGCCACGGAGACAGTCCAGCTCCACTCTCACCACAATTAGAACATATCTTCAAAGCTATCAGCCCAAAGAAAAAAAAAGCGCCGCACCACCACCGGGTGGGCTGGAACCTCCAACCTTTCGGTTAACAGCAGATCGTGCTAGCCAATTGCGCCACGGAGACAATCGTGCTCCACTCTCACCACCATCAGAACATATCTTCAAAGCTATCAGCCCAAAGAAAAAAAAGCGCCGCACCACCACTGGGTGGGCTTGAACCTCCGACCTTTTGGTTAACAGCCGATCGCGCTAGCCAATTGCACCACGGAGACAGTCCTGCTCCACTCTCACCACCATCAGACCATATTTTCAAAGCTATCAGCCCAAAGAAAAAAAAGCGCCGCACCACCACCGGGTGGGCTCGAACCTCCAACTTTCCGGTTAACAGCCGATCAAGCTAGCCAATTGCGCCACGGAGACAGTCCTGCTCCACTCTCACCACCATCAGAACATATCTTCAAAGCTATCAGCCCACAGAAAAAAAAGCGCCGCACAACCACCGGGTAGGCTCGAACCTCCAACCTTTCGGTTAACAGCCGATCGCGCAAGCCAATTTTGCCAGGGAGACAGTCCTGCTCCACTCTCACCACCATCAGAACATATCTTCAAAGCTATCAGCCCAAAGAAAAAACAGCGCCATACCACCACAGGGTGGGCTCGAACCTCCGACCTTTTGGTTAACAGCCGATCGCGCTAGCCAATTGCGCCATGGAAACAGTCCTGCTCCACTCTCACCACCATCAGAACATATCTTCAAAGCTATCAGCCCAAAGAAAAAAAAGCACCGCACCACCACCGGGTGGGCTCGAACCTCCAAATTTTCGGTTAACAGCCGATCACGCTAGCCAATTGCGCCACGGAGACAGTCCTGCTCCACTCTCACCACCATCAGAACATATCTTCAAAGCTATCAGCCCACAGAAAAAAAAGCGCCGCACAACCACCGGGTAGGCTCGAACCTCCGACTTTTCGGTTAACAGCCGATCGCGCTAGCCAATTGCGCCACGGAGACAGTCCTGCTCCACTCTCACCACCATAAGAACATATCTTCAAAGCTATCAGCCCGAAGAAAAAAAAGCGCCACACCACCACTGGGTGGGCTCGAACCTCCAACCTTTTGGTTAACAGCCGATCGCGCTAGCCAATTGCGCCACGGAGACAGTCCTGCTCCACTCTCACCACCGTCAGAACATTTCTTCAGAGCTATCAGCCCAAAGAAAAAAAAGCGCTGCACCACCACCGGGTGGGCTCGAACCTCCAACCTTACGGTTAACAGCCGATCGCGCTAGCCCATTCCGCCACGGAGACAGTCTTGCTCCACTCTCACCACCTTCAGAACATATCTTCAAAGCTATCAGCGCAAAGAGAAAAGCAACACACCACTCCCGGGAGGGCTCGAAACTCCAACCTTTCGGTCAACAGCCGATCGCGCTAGCCCATTGCGCCACGGAGACAGTCTTGCTCCATTATCACCACCGTCAGACCATTTCTTCAGAGCTATCACCCCAAAGAAAAAAAAGCGCCGCACCACCACCGGGTGGGCTCGAACCTCCAACCTTTTGGTTAACAGCCGATCGTGCTAGCCAATTGCCCCACGGTGACAGTCGTGCTCCACTCTCACCACCATCAGAACATATCTTCAAAGCTACCAGCCCATAGAAAAAAAAGCGCCGCACCACCGCCGGATGGGCTCGTAACTCCTACTTTTCGGTTAACAGCCGATCGCGCTAGCCAATGCGCCACGGAGACAGTCCTGCTTCACTCTCACCACCATCAGAACATATCTTCAAAGCTATCAGCCCAAAGAAAAAAAAGCGCCATACCACCACCGGGTGGGCTCGAACCTCCGACCTTTTGGTTACCACCGATCGCGCTCGCCAATTGCGCCATGGAGACAGTCCTGCTCAACTCTCACCACCATCAGAAGATATCTTCAAAGCTATCAGCCCAAAGAAAAAAAAGCGCCGCACCACCGCCGGGTGGGCTCGAAACTCCTACCTTTCGGTTAACAGCCGATCGCGCTAGCCAATGCGCCACGGAGACAGTCCTGCTTCACTCTCACCACCATCAGAACATATCTTCAAAGCTATCAGCCCAAAGAAAAAAAAGCGCCATACCACCACCGGGTGGGCTCGAACCTCCGACCTTTTGGTTAACACCGATCGCGCTCGCCAATTGCGCCATGGAGACAGTCCTGCTCAACTCTCACCACCATCAGAAGATATCTTCAATGCTATCAGCCCAAAGAAAAAAAGCACCGCACCACCACCGGGTGGGCTCGAACCTCCAACTTTTCGGTTAACAGCCGATCACGCTAGCCAATTGCGCCACGGAGACAGTCCTGCTCCACTCTCACCACCATCAGAACATATCTTCAAAGCTATCAACCCACAGAAAAAAAAGCGCTGCACAACCACCGGGTAGGCTCCAGCCTCCGAATGTTCGGTTAACTGCCGATCGCGCTAGCCAATTGCGCCACGGAGACAGTCCTGCTCCACTCTCACCACCATAAGAACATATCTTCAAAGCTATCAGCCCAAAGAAAAAAAAGCGCCGCACCACCACTGGGTGGGCTCGAACCTCCGACCTTTTGGTTAACAGCCGATCGCGCTAGCCATTGCGCCACGGAGACAATCCTGCTCCACTCTCACCACCATCAGAACATATCTTCAAAGCTATCAGCCCAAAGCAAAAAAAGCGACGCACCACCACCGGGTGGGCTCGACCCTCCAACTTTCCGGTTAACAGCCGATCACGCTAGCCAATTGCGCCGCGGAGACAGTCCTGCTCCACTCTCACCACCATCAGAACATATTTTCAAAGCTATCAGCCCAAAGAAAAAAAAGCGCCGCACAACCACCGGGTAGTCTCGAACCTCCAACTTTTCGGTTAACAGCCGATCGCGCTAGCCAATTGCGCCACGGAGACAGCCCTGCTCCACTCTCACCACCATAAGAACATATCTTCAAAGCTATCAGCCCGAAGAAAAAAGCAACACACCACTCCCGGGTGGGCTGGAACCTCCAACCTTTCGGTTAACAGCAGATCGCGCTAGCCAATCGCGCGACGGAGAAAATCGTGCTCCACTCTCACCACCATCAGAACATATCTTCAAAGCTATCAGCCCACAGAAAAAAAGCGCCACACAACCACCGGGTAGGCTCGAACCTCCGACTTTTCGGTTAACAGCCGATCGCGCTAGCCAATTGCGCCACGGAGACAGTCCTGCTCCACTCTCACCACCATAATAACATATCTTCAAAGCTATCATCCCAAAGAAAAAAAAGCGCCGCACCACCAATGGGTGGGCTCGAACCTCCGACCTTTTGGTTAACAGCCGATCGCGCTAGCCAATTGCGCCACGGAGACAGTCCTGCTCCACTCTCACCACCATCAGAACATATTTTCAAAGCTATCAGCCCAAAGAAAAAAAAGCGCCGCACCACACCGGGTGGGCTCGAACCTCAGACTTTCCGGTTAACAGCCGATCAAGCTAGCCAATTGCGCCACGGAGATAGTCCTGCTCCACTCTCACCACCATCAGAACATATCTTCAAAGCTATCAGCCCACAGAAAAAAAGCGCCGCACAACCACCGGGTAGGCTCGAACCTCCAACTTTTCGGTTAACAGCCGATCGCGCTAGCCAGTTGCGCCACGGAGACAGACCTGCTCCACTCTCACCACCATAAGAACATATCATCAAAGCTATTAGCCCGAAGAAAAAGAAGCGCCACACCACCACTGGGTGGGCTCGAACCTCCAACCTTTTGGTTAAGAGCCGATCGCGCAAGCCAATTGCGCCACGGAGACAGTCCTGCTCCACTCTCACCACCGTCAGAAGATTTCTTCAGAGCTATCAGCCCAAAGAAAAAAAAGCGCTGCACCACCACCGGGTGCGCTCGAACCTCCAACCTTACGGTTAACAGCCGATCGCGCTAGCCCATTCCGCCACGGAGACAGTCTTGCTCCACTCTCACCACCATCAGAACATATCTTCAAAGCTATCAGCGCAAAGAAAAAAGCAACACACCACTCCCGGGAGGGCTCGAAACTCCAACCTTTCGGTCAACAGCCGATCACGCTAGCCCATTGCGCCACGGAGACAGTCTTGCTCCATTCTCACCACCGTCAGACCATTTCTTCAGAGCTATCACCCCAAAGAAAAAAAAGCGCCGCACCACCACCGGGTGGGCTCGAACCTCCAACCTTTCGGGTAACAGCCGATCGCGCTAGCCAATTTCCCCACGGAGACAGTCGTGCTCCACTCTCACCACCGTCAGAACATTTCTTCAGAGCTATCACCCCAAAGAAAAAAAAAGCGCCGCACCACCACCGGTTGGGCTAGAACCTCCAACCTTTCGGTTAACAGCCGATCGCGCTAGCCAATTGCGCCACGAAGACAGTCCTGCTGCACTCTCACCACCATCAGAACATATCTTCAAAGCTATTACCGCAAAGAAAAAAGCAACACACCATTCCCGGGAGGGCTCAAAACTCCAACCTTTCGGTTAACAGCCGATCGCGCTAGCCCATTGCGCCACGGAGACAGTCTTGCTCCACTCTCACCACCATCAGAACATATCTTCAAAGCTTTCATCGCAAAGTAAAAAGCAACACACCACTCCCGGGAGGGCTCGAAACTCCAACCTTTTGGTCAACAGCCGATCGCGCTAGCCCATTGCGCCACGGAGACAGTCTTGCTCATCTCTCACCACCATCAGATCATATCATCAAAGCTATCAGCCCAAAGAAAAAAAAGCACCGCACCACCACCGGGTGGGATCGAACCTCCAACTTTTCGGTTAACAGCCGATCGCGCTGGCCAATTGCGCCACGGAGACAGTCCTGCTCCACTCTCACCACAATTAGAACATATCTTCAAAGCTATCAGCCCAAAAAAAAAAGCGCCGCACCACAACCGGGTGGGCAGAAACCTCCAACCTTTCAGTTAACAGCAGATCGCGCTAGCCAATTGCGCCACGGAGACAATCGTGCTCCACTCTCACCACCATCAAAACATATCTTCAAAGCTATCAGCGCAAAGAAAAAAAAGCGCCGCACCACCACTGGGTGAGCTCGAACCTCCAACCTTTCGGTTAACAGCCGATCGCGCAAGCCAATTTTGCCATGGAGACAATCCTGCTTCACTCTCACCACCATCACAACATATCTTCAAAGCTATCAGCCCAAAGAAAAAAAAGCGCCATACCACCACCGGGTGGGCTCGAACCTCCGACCTTTTGGTTAACACCGATCGCGCTCGCCAATTGCGCCATGGAGACAGTCCTGCTCCACTCTCACCACCATCAGAAGATATCTTCAAAGCTATCAGCCCAAAGAAAAAAAGCACTGCACCACCACCGGGTGGGCTCGAACCTCCAACTTTTCGGTTAACAGCCGATCACGCTAGCCAATTGCGCCACGGAGACAGCCCTGCTCCACTCTCACCACCATCAGAACGTATCTTCAAAGCTATCAACCCACAGAAAAAAAAGCGCCGCACAACCACCGGGTAGGCTCCAACCTCCAAATTTTCGGTTAACAGGCGATCGCGCTAGCCAATTGCGCCACGGAGACAGTCCTGCTCCACTCTCACCACCATAAAAACATATCTTCAAAGCTATCAGCCCAAAGAAAAAAAAGCACCGCACCACCACTGGGTGGGCTCGAACCTCCGACCTTTTGGTTAACAGCCGATCGCGCTAGCCATTGCGCCACGGAGACAATCCTGCTCCACTCTCACCACCATCAGAACATATCTTCAAAGCTATCAGCCCAAAGAAAGAAAGCGACGCACCACCACCGGGTGGGCTCCAACCTCCAACTTTCCGGTTAACAGCCGATCACGCAAGCCAATTGCGCCACGGAGACAGTCCTGCTCCACTCTCACCACCATCAGAACATATCTTCAAAGCTATCAGCGCAAAGAAAAAAAAGCGCCGCACCACCACCGGGTGGGCTCGAACCTCCAACCTTTCGGTTAACAGCCGATCGCGCAAGCCAATTTTGCCTTGGAGACAGTCCTGCTCCACTCTCACCACCATCAGAACATATCTTCAAAGGTATCAGCCCAAAAAAAAGCGCCGCACCACCACTGGGTGGGCTCGAACCTCCGACTTTTCGGTTAACAGCCGATCGCGTTAGCCAATTGCGCCACGGAGACAGTCCTGCTCCACTCTCACCACCATCAGAACATATCTTCAAAGCTATCAGCCCAAGGAAATAAAACCACCGCACCACCACCGGGTGGGCTCGAACCTCCAACTTTTCGGTTAACAGCCAATCGCGCTAGCCAATTGCGCCACGGAGACAGTCCTGCTCCACTCTCACCACCATCAGAACATATCTTCAAAGCTATCAGCCCAAAGAAAAAAAAGCGCCGCACCACCACTGGGTGGGCTCGAACCTCCGACCTTTTGGTTAACAGCCGATCGCGCTAGCCATTGCGCCACGGAGACAATCCTGCTCCACTCTCACCACCATCAGAACATATCTTCAAAGCTATCAGCCCAAAGAAAGAAAGCGACACACCACCCCCGGGTGGGCTCGAACCTCCAACCTTTCGGTTAACAGCCGATTGCGCTAGCCAACTGCGCCACGGAGACAGTCGTGCTCCACTCTCACCACCATCAGAACATATCTTCAAAGCTATCAGCCCAAAGAAATAAAAGCGACGCGCCACCACCGGGTGGGCTCGAACTTCCAACTTTCCGGTTAACAGCCGATCACGCTAGCCAATTGCGCCTAGGAGACAGTCCTGCTTCACTCTCACCACCATCAGAACATATCTTCAAAGCTATCAGCCCAAAGAAAAAAAAAGCGCCATACCACCACCGGGTGGGCTCGAACCTCCGACCTTTCGGTTAACAGCCGATCGCGCAAGCCAATTTTGCCATGGAGCCAGTCCTGCTTCACTCTCACCACCATCAGAACATATCTTCAAAGCTATCAGCCCAAAGAAAAAAAAGCGCCATACCACCACCGGGTGGGCTCGAACCTCCGACCTTTTGGTTAACACCGATCGCGCTCGCCAATTGCGCCATGGAGACAGTCCTGCTCCACTCTCACCACCATCAGAAGATATCTTCAAAGCTATCAGCCCAAAGAAAAAAAGCACCGCACCACCACCGGGTGGGCTCGAACCTCCAACTTTTCAGTTAACAGCCGATCACGCTAGCCAATTGCGCCACGGAGACAGTCCTGCTCCACTCTCACCACCATCAGAACATATCTTCAAAGCTATCAACCCACAGAAAAAAAAGCGCCGCACAACCACCGGGTAGGCTCCAACCTCCGAATTTTCGGTTAACAGCCGATCGCGCTAGCAAATTGCGCCACGGAGACAGTTCTGCTCCACTCTCACCACCATAAAAACATATCTTCAAAGCTATCAGCCCAAAGAAAAAAAAGCGCCGCACCACCACTGGGTGGGCTCGAACCTCCGACCTTTTGGTTAACAGCCGATCGCGCTAGCCATTGCGCCACGGAGACAATCCTGCTCCACTCTCACCACCATCAGAACATATCTTCAAAGCTATCAGCCCAAAGAAAGAAAGCGACGCACCACCACCGGGTAGGCTCCAACCTCCGAATGTGCGGTTAACTGCCGATCGCGCTAGCCAATTGCGCCACGGAGACAGTCCTGCTCCACTCTCACCACCATAAGAACATATCTTCAAAGCTATCAGCCCAAAGAAAAAAAAGCGCCGCACCACCACTGGGTGGGCTCGAACCTCCGACCTTTTGGTTAACAGCCGATCGCGCTAGCCATTGCGCCACGGAGACAATCCTGCTCCACTCTCACCACCATCAGAACATATCTTCAAAGCTATCAGCCCAAAGCAAAAAAAGCGACGCACCACCACCGGGTGGGCTCGACCCTCCAACTTTCCGGTTAACAGCCGATCACGCTAGCCAATTGCGCCGCGGAGACAATCCTGCTCCACTCTCACCACCATCAGAACATATCTTCAAAGCTATCAGCCCACAGAAAAAAAAGCGCCACACAACCACCGGGTAGGCTCGAGCCTCCGACTTTTCGGTTAACAGCCGATCGCGCTAGCCAATTGCGCCACGGAGACAGTCCTGCTCCACTCTCACCACCATAATAACATATCTTCAAAGCTATCATCCCAAAGAAAAAAAAGCGCCGCACCACCAATGGGTGGGCTCGAACCTCCGACCTTTTGGTTAACAGCCGATCGCGCTAGCCAATTGCGCCACGGAGACAGTCCTGCTCCACTCTCACCACCATCAGAACATATTTTCAAAGCTATCAGCCCAAAGAAAAAAAAGCGCCGCACCACACCGGGTGGGCTCGAACCTCAGACTTTCCGGTTAACAGCCGATCAAGCTAGCCAATTGCGCCACGGAGATAGTCCTGCTCCACTCTCACCACCATCAGAACATATCTTCAAAGCTATCAGCCCACAGAAAAAAAGCGCCGCACAACCACCGGGTAGGCTCGAACCTCCAACTTTTCGGTTAACAGCCGATCGCGCTAGCCAGTTGCGCCACGGAGACAGACCTGCTCCACTCTCACCACCATAAGAACATATCATCAAAGCTATTAGCCCGAAGAAAAAGAAGCGCCACACCACCACTGGGTGGGCTCGAACCTCCAACCTTTTGGTTAAGAGCCGATCGCGCTAGCCAATTGCGCCACGGAGACAGTCCTGCTCCACTCTCACCACCGTCAGAAGATTTCTTCAGAGCTATCAGCCCAAAGAAAAAAAAGCGCTGCACCACCACCGGGTGCGCTCGAACCTCCAACCTTACGGTTAACAGCCGATCGCGCTAGCCCATTCCGCCACGGAGACAATCTTGCTCCACTCTCACCACCATCAGAACATATCTTCAAAGCTATCAGCGCAAAGAAAAAAGCAACACACCACTCCCGGGAGGGCTCGAAACTCCAACCTTTCGGTCAACAGCCGATCACGCTAGCCCATTGCGCCACGGAGACAGTCTTGCTCCATTCTCACCACCGTCAGACCATTTCTTCAGAGCTATCACCCCAAAGAAAAAAAAGCGCCGCACCACCACCGGGTGGGCTCGAACCTCCAACCTTTCGGGTAACAGCCGATCGCGCTAGCCAATTTCCCCACGGAGACAGTCGTGCTCCACTCTCACCACCGTCAGAACATTTCTTCAGAGCTATCACCCCAAAGAAAAAAAAAGCGCCGCACCACCACCGGTTGGGCTAGAACCTCCAACCTTTCGGTTAACAGCCGATCGCGCTAGCCAATTGCGCCACGAAGACAGTCCTGCTGCACTCTCACCACCATCAGAACATATCTTCAAAGCTATTACCGCAAAGAAAAAAGCAACACACCATTCCCGGGAGGGCTCAAAACTCCAACCTTTCGGTTAACAGCCGATCGCGCTAGCCCATTGCGCCACGGAGACAGTCTTGCTCCACTCTCACCACCATCAGAACATATCTTCAAAGCTTTCATCGCAAAGTAAAAAGCAACACACCACTCCCGGGAGGGCTCGAAACTCCAACCTTTTGGTCAACAGCCGATCGCGCTAGCCCATTGCGCCACGGAGACAGTCTTGCTCATCTCTCACCACCATCAGATCATATCATCAAAGCTATCAGCCCAAAGAAAAAAAAGCACCGCACCACCACCGGGTGGGATCGAACCTCCAACTTTTCGGTTAACAGCCGATCGCGCTGGCCAATTGCGCCACGGAGACAGTCCTGCTCCATTCTCACCACAATTAGAACATATCTTCAAAGCTATCAGCCCAAAAAAAAGCGCCGCACCACAACCGGGTGGGCAGAAACCTCCAACCTTTCAGTTAACAGCAGATCGCGCTAGCCAATTGCGCCACGGAGACAATCGTGCTCCACTCTCACCACCATCAAAACATATCTTCAAAGCTATCAGCGCAAAGAAAAAAAAGCGCCGCACCACCACTGGGTGAGCTCGAACCTCCAACCTTTCGGTTAACAGCCGATCGCGCAAGCCAATTTTGCCATGGAGACAATCCTGCTTCACTCTCACCACCATCAGAACATATCTTCAAAGCTATCAGCCCAAAGAAAAAAAAGCGCCATACCACCACCTGGTGGGCTCGAACCTCCGACCTTTTGGTTAACACCGATCGCGCTCGCCAATTGCGCCATGGAGACAGTCCTGCTCCACTCTCACCACCATCAGAAGATATCTTCAAAGCTATCAGCCCAAAGAAAAAAAGCACTGCACCACCACCGGGTGGGCTCGAACCTCCAACTTTTCGGTTAACAGCCGATCACGCTAGCCAATTGCGCCACGGAGACAGCCCTGCTCCACTCTCACCACCATCAGAACGTATCTTCAAAGCTATCAACCCACAGAAAAAAAAGCGCCGCACAACCACCGGGTAGGCTCCAACCTCCAAATTTTCGGTTAACAGGCGATCGCGCTAGCCAATTGCGCCACGGAGACAGTCCTGCTCCACTCTCACCACCATAAAAACATATCTTCAAAGCTATCAGCCCAAAGAAAAAAAAGCACCGCACCACCACTGGGTGGGCTCGAACCTCCGACCTTTTGGTTAACAGCCGATCGCGCTAGCCATTGCGCCACGGAGACAATCCTGCTCCACTCTCACCACCATCAGAACATATCTTCAAAGCTATCAGCCCAAAGAAAGAAAGCGACGCACCACCACCGGGTGGGCTCCAACCTCCAACTTTCCGGTTAACAGCCGATCACGCAAGCCAATTGCGCCACGGAGACAGTCCTGCTCCACTCTCACCACCATCAGAACATATCTTCAAAGCTATCAGCGCAAAGAAAAAAAAGCGCCGCACCACCACCGGGTGGGCTCGAACCTCCAACCTTTCGGTTAACAGCCGATCGCGCAAGCCAATTTTGCCTTGGAGACAGTCCTGCTCCACTCTCACCACCATCAGAACATATCTTCAAAGGTATCAGCCCAAAAAAAAGCGCCGCACCACCACTGGGTGGGCTCGAACCTCCGACTTTTCGGTTAACAGCCGATCGCGTTAGCCAATTGCGCCACGGAGACAGTCCTGCTCCACTCTCACCACCATCAGAACATATCTTCAAAGCTATCAGCCCAAGGAAATAAAACCACCGCACCACCACCGGGTGGGCTCGAACCTCCAACTTTTTGGTTAACAGCCAATCGCTCTAGCCAATTGCGCCACGGAGACAGTCCTGCTCCACTCTCACCACCATCAGAACATATCTTCAAAGCTATCAGCCCAAAGAAAAAAAAGCGCCGCACCACCACTGGGTGGGCTCGAACCTCCGACCTTTTGGTTAACAGCCGATCGCGCTAGCCATTGCGCCACGGAGACAATCCTGCTCCACTCTCACCACCATCAGAACATATCTTCAAAGCTATCAGCCCAAAGAAAGAAAGCGACACACCACCCCCGGGTGGGCTCGAACCTCCAACCTTTCGGTTAACAGCCGATTGCGCTAGCCAACTGCGCCACGGAGACAGTCGTGCTCCACTCTCACCACCATCAGAACATATCTTCAAAGCTATCAGCCCAAAGAAAAAAAAGCGACGCGCCACCACCGGGTGGGCTCGAACCTCCAACTTTCCGGTTAACAGCCGATCACGCTAGCCAATTGCGCCTAGGAGACAGTCCTGCTTCACTCTCACCACCATCAGAACATATCTTCAAAGCTATCAGCCCAAAGAAAAAAAAAGCGCCATACCACCACCGTGTGGGCTCGAACCTCCGACCTTTCGGTTAACAGCCGATCGCGCAAGCCAATTTTGCCATGGAGCCAGTCCTGCTTCACTCTCACCACCATCAGAACATATCTTCAAAGCTATCAGCCCAAAGAAAAAAAAGCGCCATACCACCACCGGGTGGGCTCGAACCTCCGACCTTTTGGTTAACACCGATCGCGCT
Source organism: Rhipicephalus microplus (assembly GCF_043290135.1). NCBI lineage: Eukaryota > Metazoa > Arthropoda > Arachnida > Ixodida > Ixodidae > Rhipicephalus > Rhipicephalus microplus. The sequence continues at coordinate 4,601,021 of NW_027464602.1, forward strand.
CGCCAATTGCGCCATGGAGACAGTCCTGCTCCACTCTCACCACCATCAGAAGATATCTTCAAAGCTATCAGCCCAAAGAAAAAAAGCACCGCACCACCACCGGGTGGGCTCGAACCTCCAACTTTTCAGTTAACAGCCGATCACGCTAGCCAATTGCGCCACGGAGACAGTCCTGCTCCACTCTCACCAGCATCAGAACATATCTTCAAAGCTATCAACCCACAGAAAAAAAAGCGCCGCACAACCACCGGGTAGGCTCCAACCTCCGAATTTTCGGTTAACAGCCGATCGCGCTAGCAAATTGCGCCACGGAGACAGTTTTGCTCCACTCTCACCACCATAAAAACATATCTTCAAAGCTATCAGCCCAAAGAAAAAAAAGCGCCGCACCACCACTGGGTGGGCTCGAACCTCCGACCTTTTGGTTAACAGCCGATCGCGCTAGCCATTGCGCCACGGAGACAATCCTGCTCCACTCTCACCAGCATCAGAACATATCTTCAAAGCTATCAGCCCAAAGAAAGAAAGCGACGCACCACCACCGGGTGGGCTCGAACCTCCAACTTTCCGGTTAACAGCCGATCACGCAAGCCAATTGCGCCACGGAGACAGTCCTGCTCCACTCTCACCACCATCAGAACATATCTTCAAAGCTATCAGCGCAAAGAAAAAAAAGCGCCGCACCACCACTGGGTGGGCTCGAACCTCCGACTTTTCGGTTAACAGCCGATCGCGCTAGCCAATTGCGCCACGGAGACAGTCCTGCTCCACTCTCACCACCATCAGAACATATCTTGAAAGCTATCAGCCCAAAGAAAAAAAACCACCGAACCACCAACCGGTGGGCTCGAACCTCCAACTTTTCGGTTAACAGCCAATCGCGCTAGCCAATTGCGCCACGGAGACAGTCCTGCTCCACTCTCACCACCATCAGAACATATCTTCAAAGCTATCAGCACAAAGAAAAAAAGCGCCGCACAACCCCCGGGTGGGCTCGAACCTCCAACCTTTCGGTTAACAGCCAATCGCGCTAGCCAACTGCGCCACGGAGACAGTCGTGCTCCACTCTCACCACCATCAGAACATATCTTCAAAGCTATCAGCCCAAAGAAAAAAAAGCGACGCGCCACCACCGGGTGGGCTCGAACCTCCAACTTTCCGGTTAACAGCCGATCACGCTAGCCAATTGCGCCTAGGAGACAGTCCTGCTCCACTGTCACCACCATCAGAACATATCTTCAAAGCTATCAGCCCGAAGAAAAAAGCAACACACCACTCCCGGGAGGGCTCGAAACTCCAACCTTTCGGTCAACAGCCGATCGCGCTAGCCCATTGCGCCACGGAGACAGTCTTGCTCATCTCTCACCACCATCAGATCATATCTTCAAAGCTATCAGCCCACAGAAATAAAAGCGCCACACAACCACCGGGTAGGCTCGAACCTCCGACTTTTCGGTTAACAGCCGACCGCGCTAGCCAATTGCGCCACGGAGACAGTCTTGCTCCACTCTCACCACCATAAGAACATATCTTCAAAGCTATCAGCCCAAAGAAAAAAAAGTGCCGCACCACCACTGGGTGGGCTCGAACCTCCGACCTTTTGGTTAACAGCCGATCGCGCTAGCCAATTGCGCCACGGAGACAGTCCTACTCCACTCTCACCACCATCAGAACATATTTTCAAAGCTATCAGCCAAAGAAAAAAAAGGGCCGCACCACCACCGGGTGGGCTCGAACCTCCAACCTTCGGGGGAAACGACGGTGGCTCGTTTCCGCCGAGCGCGGGAAGGGGAGGAGTCAACATCTGGAAGCAGTTTCAGCAACCGGTCCATCGCGGGTTCGGAGGCTCGCTCGTGACACAGGGGTGCTTAGAACACAACAGTATTTTATATTATTCATAGACAAGAATCAGGCACATTACTCAAAGCAGTTCTTTAGCATGATAGGTGAAAGTGTGCTTGCAAACGTACACAGAAAATGAGCAATTGATCATGAAAATGGAAAAAAGTAGGTTTATGTTCGGCAGAAACAAATCGCATTCAGTAAAGACAGGCCAAGATACTACATTGATAAGTCTCTAAATTTCAAAGTGGATCACTATTCTTCACACTATACAAGTACTTACAAGAAAGAAAACAACGCTTCCTACAAGAAACTCTGAAGTTTTAGAGTTTTTGCAGAAATCCACTTGCCAGTACCCATTCTACAGAAAGGCAACACTTTGCGAAACCAATTCCCGTTTCCAGACGAAATGCACTCGCCATGGTGACAAGTAGGCGGAGTACTTTTCTACAGCATGATTTATTGGAGCTAAAAACTATTATAACTTTTTTCTTATTATAGCTAGCAAGATCCATTCTAATATTGTTTATGTGAAGCAATTTTATTTCACTGGAAGCCCACAAGAATAAGGGCCACATAATATTGAACGAAAAACAAAGTGACTGGTTGTGCAGCAATTTAATACTATGCTCATTCATGGAAACCATTGGACTTCTCCCTCAAATAAACGTTGCACATAATTAACACTTTGACATGAATAAGGTTAAGTTGGTAGGTAGCATACATTTTGATGTTACTCCGTATACCCTCACTTATTTTGCAATATTTTCACTTTTTTTATTTATTTATACATCTGGCACCGGCATGGCTGTCAGTCACTCACGGCTCGTCTTTCTTCAGGTTGCGCAGATGCTGGCAATTTTCCTTGGTTCTGGAGCAACAACGTGTCCTATCTTCGATGACGGCACAAACCCGGATATCTGCCCGGCTTTTCAACTGCTGTCGGATTGCTCCTCACCGCTGGATGTGCTAGCGCTGTCGGCACCGTCCGGCTACCGTTACTTCGTCTGGCAACCCGGGACACTACAAGACGGCGCAGGGCTACTTAAGCGACTACTGCAACCACCCACTTTGGGATCTGGCACCGGCATGGCTGTCAGTCACTCACGGCTCGTCTTTCTTCAGGTTGCGCAGATGCTGGCAATTTTCCTTGGTTCTGGAGCAACAACGTGTCCTATCTTCGATGACGGCACAAACCCGGATATCTGCCCGGCTTTTCAACTGCTGTCGGATTGCTCCTCACCGCTGGATGTGCTAGCGCTGTCGGCACCGTCCGGCTACCGTTACTTCGTCTGGCAACCCGGGACACTACAAGACGGCGCAGGGCTACTTAAGCGACTACTGCAACCACCCACTTTGGGATCTGGCACCGGCATGGCTGTCAGTCACTCACGGCTCGTCTTTCTTCAGGTTGGTTATTCTTATCGCCTTGTTAACGGAAAGCCGTTTAAAAAATTGGTGCCAGATCCCAACTCACTGTCGACTACGATTGTTCAAAATGTTTTCCTGCTGGGTGCAAAATTTTTGTCATGCATGCGTGTTGCTCGAATGTTGCTGCTTCTGTCTGGGGATGTAGAACAAAACCCGGGCCCTCTGACATCCCAACAAGAAAAAGAAATGTTTGATGTCATCATGACATTACCGTCAATGCAACAGCAACAGACTGAAATTCTTTCGGAAATTCGTTCCATTCGAGCCGACCAACAAGCACTCGAACAAAAGCTATCGCAACTGGCAGAAAAGGTCAAGCTCGTGGAAGATAACGTGTCCCCTTTACGGGATGACGTAACGCAACTACTCGCTCAAAATGAAGATCTTGCTGATACCTGCGCCAAATTACGGGACTCGTATGAGGACCTAGATGGCAGATCTAGAAGAAACAATTTGATAGTTTATGGCCTTCCAGATACTGTAAATGAAACGTGGGCTCAGTCAGAGGCTCGAGTGATTGCCTTTTGCTCCGAAAAACTGAACGTGGCAATCAGCACTGCTGCCATTGAAAGAGCTCACAGGCTAGGACGCTACACAGCGGTAAAGGCAAGGCCCATAATTCTGAGGTTTTTGTCATTTAAAGACAAAGAACGTGTGCTTGCTGTTGCCTCAAAGCTGAAAGGAACTGAGTTCGCGTTGAGTGAGGACTATTCCAGTAAAGTTCGACAGGCAAGAAAGAAACTGATTCAGTTCGCCAAAGACCGTAAAGCAGAATACAAGTTGCATTTTAATAAAATGAAAATAGGCAACCAAACCTTCGTATATAATGCTGAAACCGACACCGTGACCAGGGATACTCGATAGCCACTAACGAATGCAGCTTACCGTAAAAAGAAGCCATCCGGCAAACACGATCTCGTATGTATTGTAGTAAATTGCAGAAGCCTCAAAAATAAAACTATAGAGTTCAGTTCCTTGATAGAATCAACAAATCCGCACTTAGTCATTGGTACGGAATCATGGCTCGACAACACAATTAGCGACAGCGAAATGTTTCCGTCTGGCTATACCGTATATAGGAAAGACCGTAATTGCCATGGTGGTGGTGTATTCGTTCTCATTCAAGATAGCATAGCTAGCAATTCTATAAGCATCGAAGCCGACTCATGCGAAACTGTCTGGTGTAAAATTTTGCTACAAAACGGTTCTTCTGTTGCCATTGGCTCATTTTATAGGCCGCCCGGTATAAAAACTGCCCATCCTCTCTTTCAGTTGAGCAACGTTTTATTAAGTTTGCAAACAACGCACGTAATTCTCGGAGGCGATTTCAACTTCCCGGATGTAGAATGGAAGTCCTTTAAACCCGTGTTAAACACAACGTCTTTCCTGTATACTACCTTTAGGGAGATGATTAATGCCCACTCATTATTTCAATTTGTCGAAACGCCAACAAGAATTGGTGGTGACAGTGCAAACATTCTTGATTTATTTTTGTGCAGTGAACCGGCTCTTGTATCCTCTGTTGTCACAGTCCCTGGTATCAGCGACCATGAAGTTGTTGTCACTAAAATGTCTTGTAGTGCTAAAAACCGCCGCGCTCAGGCACCCCGCAAAGTGTTCTCATATGAAAAAGGTGACTACCCATCACTGTCGCGTGAACTGGATGCATTTTTTCCTGAGTTCCAATCGCATAGTTCATCGTTAGACATGAATGCGCAGTGGAATTTCTTCAAAACAAAGATAATGTCCTTGACCCAAACTTTCATTCCTTCGTGTATCATTTCGGCCAGGCGACGCAATGATAAACCATGGCTCAGTAGGGAACTCCGATCAAAGATAAATAGAAAGAATCGATTGTATCGAAAGTATTGCCAAGTGCCTGATCCTGCGTTGCTTTCAAAAATGAAAGAGATAGGCAAAGTGGTGACAAAAGCTATGCGCAGAGCACAAGAAATGTACCTTTGTGATCTAGGCGAGAAACTTAAAACCAACCCCAAGGAAGTGTGGAAATACGTGAAAAATAAAAGTAATTCTAGACCCACTATTCCTGACATCATGGACGGGATAAATTACGAATCTAACAAGGAAGCCAAAGCTCAGGGTTTCAATACATACTTTCAGTCTGTGTTCTCGCATCCAGTTAACACATGTAGTCAATGCCAGAATGATGGCTCGCTCCCACAAATGAACGACATAGAAATTGCCGAACGCGGTGTCGTGCTCTTGTTGGAAAAAATAAATGTTCACTCTGCTCCTGGTCCTGACTGTATATCCAACTTCGTCTTGAAAAACTGCGCAGTGTCTATCGCCCCTTTTTTAACTCTCATGTACAAAACGTCGCTTGAACAATGCGTTTTACCAGCTGATTGGAAAAATGCCAACGTAACCCCAGTATATAAAAGCGGAGATAAAACAAAAAAGTGTAACTACAGGCCCATTTCTCTGACAAGCGTATGCTGCAAGACACTCGAACATATCATTTACACAAACTTAATGAGTCATCTTCAAAGTAATAACTTCTTTTCCCCATTGCAACACGGTTTCAGGGCGGGTTTCTCGTGCGATACACAACTGGTCGAGTTCACGCACGACATTGCAGCTTCTATTAACTCAGGCCTTCAGGTTGACTGTATATTTCTGGATTTCCAGAAGGCATTCGATTCCGTGTCACATGTGTTGTTGTTGCAAAAGCTTCATTGTCTAGGCATACCTAATGCCCTTCTCATGTGGATTGAGGCGTATCTTTCAGAAAGACAGCAGTGCGTGATTCTTGACGGTGTGTGCTCATCAAGCGTCGGTGTATTGTCAGGAGTGCCACAAGGGTCAGTTTTGGGGCCCCTGCTTTTTCTTATTTTTATAAATGATATCTCCGACAATCTCTCTAGCCGTGTTCGATTGTATGCTGACGATTGCTGCATTTACAGTAACATTACCTCTGAAGCGGACACCGTTCAATTGCAGAATGACTTGAACTCCATAGTTTCTTGGTGTGATTCATGGAGAATGACACTAAATCTGTCGAAGTGTAAATTGGTGAGGTTTACGAACAAAAAACAGCCTCGGATTTCAAATTACGTCATGGCCGGGGCTACCTTGCCGGTTGAAACAAAATATAAATATCTAGGGGTCATTTTTTCTGCCAACCTATCTTGGAACGCTCATATTAATTACTTAACATTAAAGGCTAGTCGAGTGCTAAATTTTTTGAGGCGCAATTTCAGACAGGCACCAACTAAGTTGAAAGAAACACTATACATATCCAATGTGCGTCCCATATTAGAATATGCCTGCAGTGCCTGGGACCCCTCAACAAAATCAAATGTAGAAGCCCTGGAGCGTGTACAGGCACGCGCAGCACGCTTTGTGGCAAGCAATTATAACTTTACCATAAGATCAGCTGACATTCGTTCAGGATTGCAATGGCCTCTGTTAGCTGACCGGCGAAAATACCTACGACTGTCCCTATTTTACAGCATATTCATGAACAAAACAGGCATCGGCAAGGATCAGTATATAAAGCCACCTACCTATGTGTCACCCCGTACTGACCATTCTTTAAAACTGCGTGAATACACTTCCAGGATCAACGCATTCAAATACGCTTTTTTTCCAAGAACCACGCATGAGTGGAACGGCTTGCCAGAGGAAATTGTCTCTGCGCCTCCCTTATATTTTGTTAAAAATTTGCACAATTTTTTGTTGAACTAATCATTACTGTATTTCTGATACGTTCCGTACTAATTATTTTTTTTGTGTTTTTATTGCCCTATGTTACCAATAGCACTCTTCTCTTTCAACGTTTTGCTTTGTATTTGCAATTTGATGCCTTATTTATGACAGTGTTGTTTCACTTTGTTATGACTATGTTCTTTCAAACGATACAGCCTTTTATCCGCAACCATCTTTTTTGGTATATCGACTGTACTGTATTCTTTTGCTTGTTCTCCCCCCTACAATAATGCCCGTAAGGGCGATGTAGGTACATGTATAAATAAAATAAATAAATAAAAACAGCCAATCGCGCTAGCCAATTGCGCCACGGAGACAGTCCTGCTCCACTCTCACCACCATCAGAACATATCTTCAAAGCTATCAGCACAAAGAAAAAAAGCGCCGCACCACCCCCGGGTGGGCTCGAACCTCCAACCTTTCGGTTAACAGCCGATCGCGCTATCCAACTGCGCCACGGAGACAGTCGTGCTCCACTCTCACCACCATCAGAACATATCTTCAAAGCTATCAGCGCAAAGAAAAAAGCAACACACCACTCCCGGAAGGGATCAAAACTCCAACCTTTCGGTTAACAACCGATCGCGCTAGCCAATCGCGCCACGGAGACAGTCCTGCTCTACCCTCACCACCATCAGAACATATCTTCAAAGCTATCAGCCCAAAGAAAAAAAAGCGCCGCACCACCGCCGGGTGGGCTCGAAACTCCTGCCTTTAGGTTAACAGCCGATCGCGCTAGCCAATTGCGCCACGGAGACAGTCCTGCTTCACTCTCACCACCATCAGAACATATCTTCAAAGCTATCAGCCCAAAGAAAAAAAAGCGTCATACCACCACCGGGTGGGCTCGAACCTCCGACCTTTTGGTTAACACCGATCGCGCTCGCCAATTGCGCAATGGAGACAGTCCTGCTTCACTCTCACCACCATCAGAACATATCTTCAAAGCTATCAGCCCAAAGAAAAAAAGCACCGCACCACCACCGGGTGGGCTCTAACCTCCAACTTTTCGGTTAACAGCCGATCACGCTAGCCAATTGCGCTACGGAGACAGTCCTGCTCCACTCTCACCACCATCAGAACATATCTTCAAAGCTATCAACCCACAGAAAAAAAAGCGCCGCACAACCACCGGGTAGGCTCCAACCTCCGACTTTTCGGTTAACAGCCGATCGCGCTAGCCAATTGCGCCACGGACACAGACCTGCTCCACTCTCACCACCATAAGAACATATCATCAAAGCTATCAGCCCGAAGAAAAAAAAGCGCCACACCACCACTGGGTGGGCTCGAACCTCCGACCTTTTGGTTAACAGCCGATCGCGCTAGCCAATTGCGCCACGGAGACAGTCCTGCTCCACTCTCACCGCCGTCAGAACATTTCTTCACAGCTATCAGCCCAAAGAAAAAAAAGCGCTGCACCACCACCGGGTGGGCTCGAACCTCCAACCTTATGGTTAACAGCCGATCGCGCTAGCCCATTGCGCCACGGAGACAGTCTTGCTCCACTCTCACCACCATCAGAACATATCTTCAAAGCTATCAGCGCAAAGAAAAAAGCAACACACCACTCCCGGGAGGGCTCGAAACTCCAACCTTTCGGTCAACAGCCGATCGCGCTAGCCCATTGCGCCACGGAGACAGTCTTGCTCCCTTCTCACCACCATCAGAACATACCTTCAAAGCTATCAGCCCAAAGAAAAAAAAGCACCGCACCACCACCGTGTGGGCTCGAACCTCCAACCTTTTGGTTAACAGCCGATCGCGCTAGCCTATTGCGCCACGGAGACAGTCGTGCTTCACTCTCACCACCGTCAGACCATTTCTTCAGAGCTATCACCCCAAAGAAAAAAAACGCCGCACCACCACCGGGTGGGTTCGAACCTCCAACCTTTCGGTTAACAGCCGATCGTGCTAGCCAATTGCCCCACGGTGACAGTCGTGCTCCACTCTCACCACCATGAGAACATATCTTCAAAGCTATCAGCCCATAGAAAAAAAGCGCTGCACCACCACAGGGTGGGCTCGAACCTCCAACTTTTCGGTTAACAGCCGATTGCGCTAGCCAATTGCGCCACGGGGACCGTCCTGCTCCACTCTCACCACCGTCAGACCATTTCTTCAGAGCTATCACCCAAAAGAAAAAAAGCGCCGCACCACCACCGGGTGGGCTCGAACCTCCAACCTTTCGGGTAACAGCCGATCGCGCTAGCCAATTGCCCAACGGAGACAGTCATGCTCCACTCTCACCACCGTCAGAATATTTCTTCAGAGCTATCACCCCAAAGACAAAAAAGCGCCGCACCACCATCGGTTGGGCTAGAACCTCCAACCTTTCGGTTAACAGCCGATCGCGCTAGCCAATTGCGCCACGAAGACAGTCCTGCTCCACTCTCACCACCATCAGAACATATCTTCAAAGCTATTACCGCAAAGAAAAAAGCAACACACCACTCCCGGGAGGGCTCAAAACTCCAACCTTTCGGTTAACAGCCGATCGCGCTAGCCCATTGCGCCACGGAGACAGTCTTGCTCCACTCTCACCACCATCAGAACATATCTTCAAAGCTATCATCGCAAAGAAAAAAGCAACACACCACTCCCGGGAGGGCTCGAAACTCCAACCTTTCGGTCAACAGCCGATCACGCTAGCCCATTGCGCCACGGAGACAGTCTTGCTCATCTCTCACAACCATCAGATCATATCATCAAAGCTATCAGCCCAAAGAAAAAAAAGCACCGCACCACCACCGGGTGGGATCGAACCTCCAACTTTTCGGTTAACAGCCGATCGCGCTGGCCAATTGCGCCACGGAGACAGTCCTGCTCCACTCTCACCACAATTAGAACATATCTTCAAAGCTATCAGCCCAAAGAAAAAAAAGCGCCGCACCACCACCGGGTGGGCTGGAACCTCCAACCTTTCGGTTAACAGCAGATCGCGCTAGCCAATTGCGCCACGGAGACAATCGTGCTCCACTCTCACCACCATCAGAACATATCTTCAAAGCTATCAGCCCAAAGAAAAAAAAGCGCCGCACCACCACTGGGTGGGCTCGAACCTCCGACCTTTTGGTTAACAGCCGATCGCGGTAGCCAATTGCACCACGGAGACAGTCCTGCTCCACTCTCACCACCATCAGAACATATTTTCAAAGCTATCAGCCCAAAGAAAAAAAAGCGCCGCACCACCACCGGGTGGGCTCGAACCTCCAACTTTCCGGTTAACAGCCGATCAAGCTAGCCAATTGCGCCACGGAGACAGTCCTGCTCCACTCTCACCACCATCAGAACATATCTCAGCCCACAGAAAAAAAAGCGCCGCACAACCACCGGGTAGGCTCGAACCTCCAACCTTTCGGTTAACAGCCGATCGCGCAAGCCAATTTTGCCAGGGAGACAGTCCTGCTCCACTCTCACCACCATCAGAACATATCTTCAAAGCTATCAGCCCAAAGAAAAAACAGCGCCATACCACCACAGGCTGGGCTCGAACCTCCGACCTTTTGGTTAACAGCCGATCGCGCTAGCCAATTGCGCCATGGAGACAGTCCTGCTCCACTCTCACCACCATCAGAACATATCTTCAAAGCTATCAGCCCAAAGAAAAAAAAGCACCGCACCACCACCGGGTGGGCTCGAACCTCCAAATTTTCGGTTAACAGCCGATCACGCTAGCCAATTGCGCCACGGAGACAGTCCTGCTCCACTCTCACCACCATCAGAACATATCTTCAAAGCTATCAGCCCACAGAAAAAAAAGCGCCGCACAACCACCGGGTAGGCTCGAACCTCCGACTTTTCGGTTAACAGCCGATCGCGCTAGCCAATTGCGCCACGGAGACTGTCCTGCTCCACTCTCACCACCATAAGAACATATCTTCAAAGCTATCAGCCCAAAGAAAAAAAAGCGCCGCACCACCACTGGGTGGGCTCGAACCTCCGACCTTTTGGTTAACAGCCGATCGCGCTAGCCAATTGCGCCACGGAGACAGTCATGCTCCACTCTCACCACCATCAGAACATATTTTCAAAGCTATCAGCCCAAAGAAAAAAAAGCGCCGCACCACCACCGGGTGGGCTCGAACCTCCAACTTTCCGGTTAACAGCCGATCAAGCTAGCCAATTGCGCCACGGAGACAGTCCTGCTCCACTCTCACCACCATCAGAACATATCTTCAAAGCTATCAGCCCACAGAAAAAAAAGCGCCGCACAACCACCAGGTAGGCTCGAACCTCCAACTTTTCGGTTAACAGCCGATCGCGCTAGCCAATTGCGCCACGGAGACAGACCTGCTCCATCCCCACCATAAGAACATATCATCAAAGCTATCAGCCCGAAAAAAAAGCGCCACACCACCACTGGGTGGGCTCGAACCTCCGACCTTTTCGGTTAACAGCCGATCGCGCTGGCCAATTGCGCCACGGAGACAGTCCTGCTCCACTCTCACCAAAATTAGAACATATCTTCAAAGCTATCAGCTCAAAGAAAAAAAAGCGCCGCACCACCACCGGGTGGGCTGGAACCTCCAACCTTTCGGTTAACAGCAGATCGCGCTAGCCAATTGCGCCACGGAGACAATCGTGCTCCACTCTCACCACCATCAGAACATATCTTCAAAGCTATCAGCGCAAAGAAAAAAAAGCGCCGCACCACCACCGGGTGGGCTCGAATCTCCAACCTTTCGGTTAACAGCCGATCGCGCAAGCCAATTTTGCCATGGAGACAGTGATGCTCCACTCTCACCACCATCAGAACATATCTTCAAAGGTATCAGCCCAAAAAAAGCGCCGCACCACCACTGGGTGGGCTCGAACCTCCGACTTTTCGGTTAACAGCCGATCGCGCTAGCCAATTGCACCACGGAGACAGTCCTGCTCCACTCTCACCACCATCAGAACATATCTTCAAAGCTATCAGCCCAAAGAAAAAAAACCACCGCACCACCACCGGGTGGGCTCGAACCTCCAACTTTTCGGTTAACAGCCAATCGCGCTAGCCAATTGCGCCACGGAGACAGTCCTGCTCCACTCTCACCACCATCAGAACATATCTTCAAAGCTATCAGCACAAAGAAAAAAAGCGCCGCACCACCCCCGGGTGGGCTCGAACCTCCAACCTTTCGGTTAACAGCCGATCGCGCTAGCCAACTGCGCCACGGAGACAGTCGTGCTCCACTCTCACCACCATCAGAACATATCTTCAAAGCTATCAGCCCAAAGAAAAAAAAGCGACGCGCCACCACCGGGTGGGCTCGAACCTCCAACCTTCCGGTTAACAGCCGATCACGCTAGCCAATTGCGCCTAGGAGACAGTCCTGCTCCACTCTCACCACCATCAGAACATATCTTCAAAGCTATCAGCCCGAAGAAAAAAGCAACACACCACTCCCGGGAGGGCTCGAAACTCCAACCTTTCGGTCAACAGCCGATCGCGCTAGCCCATTGCGCCACGGAGACAGTCTTGCTCATCTCTCACCACCATCAGATCATATCATCAAAGCTATCAGCCCAAAGAAAAAAAAGCACCGCACCACCACCGGGTGGGCTCGAACCTCCAACTTTTCGGTTAACAGCCGATCGCGCTGGCCAATTGCGCCACGGAGACAGTCCTGCTCCACTCTCACCACCATCAGAACATATCTTCAAAGCTATCAGCCCAAAGAAAAAAAAAGCACCGCACCACCACCGGGTTGGCTGGAAGCTCCAACCTTTCGGTTAACAGCAGATCGCGCTAGCCAATTGCGCCACGGAGAAAATCGTGCTCCACTCTCACCACCATCAGAACATATCTTCAAAGCTATCAGCCCAAAAAAAGCGCCGCACCACCACTGGGTGGGCTCGAACCTCCGACCTTTTGGTTAACAGCCGATCGCGCTAGCCAATTGCACCACGGAGACAGTCCTGCTCCACTCTCACCACCATCAGAACACATTTTCAAAGCTATCAGCCCAAAAAAAAGCGCCGCACCACCACCGGGTGGGCTCGAACCTCCAACTTTCCGGTTAACAGCCGATCAAGCTAGCCAATTGCGCCACGGAGACAGTCCTGCTCCACTCTCACCACCATCAGAACATATCTTCAAAGCTATCAGCCCACAGAAAAAAAGCGCCGCACAACCACCGGGTAGGCTCGAACCTCCAACCTTTCGGTTAACAGCCGATCGCGCAAGCCAATTTTGCCATGGAGACAGTCCTGCTCCACTCTCACCACCATCAGATCATATCATCAAAGCTATCAGCCCAAAGAAAAAAAAGCACCGCACCACCACCGGGTGGGCTCGAACCTCCAACTTTTCGGTTAACAGCCGATCGCGCTAGCCAATTGGGCCATGGAGACAGTCTTGCTCCGCTCTCACCACCATCAGAACATATCTTCAAAGCTATCATCGCAAAGAAAAAAGCAACACACCACTTTCGGGAGGGCTCGAAACTCCAACCCTTCGGTCAACAGCGGATCGCGCTAGCCCATTGCGCCACGGAGACAGTCTTGCTCATCTCTCACCACCATCAGATCATATCATCAAAGCTATCAGCCCAAAGAAAAAAAAAAGCACCACACCACCACCGGGTGGGCTCGAACCTCCAACTTTTCGGTTAACAGCCGATCGCGCTAGCCAATTGCACCACGGAGACAGTCCTGCTCCACTCTCACCACCATCAGAACATATTTTCAAAGCTATCAGCCCAAAGAAAAAAAGCACTGCACCACCACCGGGTGGGCTCGAACCTCCAAAATTTCGGTTAACAGCCGATCACGCTAGCCAATTGCGCCACGGAGACAGTCCTGCTCCACTCTCACCACCATCAGAACATATCTTCAAAGCTATCAGCCCACAGAAAAAAAAGCACCGCACAACCACCGGGTAGGCTCGAACTTCCGACTTTTCGGTTAACAGCCGATCGCGCTAGCCAATTGCGCCACGGAGACAGTCCTGCTCCACTCTCACCACCATAAGAACATATCTTCAAAGCTATCAGCCCAAGAAAAAAAAGCGCCGCACCACCACTGGGTGGGCTCGAACCTCCGACCTTTTGGTTAACAGCCGATCGCGCTAGCCAATTGCGCCACGGAGACAGTCCTGCTCCCCTCTCACCACCATCAGAACATGTTTTCAAAGCTATCAGCCCAAAGAAAAAAAAGCGCCGCACCACCACCGGGTGGGCTCGAACCTCCAACTTTCCGGTTAAGAGCCGATCAAGCTAGCCAATTGCGCCACGGACGGAGACAGTCCTGCTCCACTCTCACCACCATCAGAACATATCTTCAAAGCTATCAGCCCACAGAAAAAAAGCGCCGCACAACCACCGGGTAGGCTCGAACCTCCAACTTTTCGGTTAACAGCCGATCGCGCTAGCCAATTGCGCCACGGAGACAGACCTGCTCCACTCTCACCACCATAAGAACATATGATCAAAGCTATCAGCCCGAAAAAAAAAGCGCCACACCACCACTGGGTGGGCTCGAACCTCCGACCTTTTGGTTAACAGCCGATCGCGCTAGCCAATTGCGCCACGGAGACAGTCCTGCTCCCCTCTCACCACCATCAGAACATGTTTTCAAAGCTATCAGCCCAAAGAAAAAAAAGCGCCGCACCACCACCGGGTGGGCTCGAACCTCCAACTTTCCGGTTAACAGCCGATCAAGCTCGCCGATTGCGCCACGGACGGAGACAGTCCTGCTCCACTCTCACCACCATCAGAACATATCTTCAAAGCTATCAGCCCACAGAAAAAAAAGCGCCGCACAACCACCGGGTAGGCTCGAACCTCCAACTTTTCGGTTAACAGCCGATCGCGCTAGCCAATTGCGCCACGGAGACAGACCTGCTCCACTCTCACCACCATAAGAACATATGATCAAAGCTATCAGCCCGAAAAAGAAAGCGCCACACCACCACTGGGTGGGCTCGAACCTCCGACCTTTTGGTTAACAGCCGATCGCGCTAGCCAATTGCGCCACGGAGACAATCCTGCTCCACTCTCACCACCGTCAGAACATTCCTTCAGAGCTATCAGCCCAAAGAAAAAAAAGCACCGCACCACCACCGGGTGGGATCGAACCTCCAACTTTTCGGTTAACAGCCGATCGCGCTGGCCAATTGCGCCACGGAGACAGTCCTGCTCCACTCTCACCAAAATTAGAACATATCTTCAAAGCTATCAGCTCAAAGAAAAAAAAAGCGCCGCACCACCACCGGGTGGGCTGGAACCTCCAACCTTTCGGTTAACAGCAGATCGCGCTAGCCAATTGCGCCACGGAGACAATCGTGCTCCACTCTCACCACCATCAGAACATATCTTCAAAGCTATCAGCGCAAAGAAAAAAAAGCGCCGCCCCACCACCGGGTGGGCTCGAACCTCCAACCTTTCGGTTAACAGCCGAACGCGCAAGCCAATTTTGCCATGGAGACAGTCCTGCTTCACTCTCACCACCATCAGAACATATCTTCAAAGGTATCAGCCCAAAAAAAAGCGCCGCACCACCACTGGGTGGGCTCGAACCTCCGACTTTTCGGTTAACAGCCGATCGCGCTAGCCAATTGCGCCACGGAGACAGTCCTGCTCCACTCTCACCACCATCAGAACATATCTTCAAAGCTATCAGCCCAAAGAAAAAAAACCACCGCACCACCACCGTGTGGGCTCGAACCTCTAACATTTCGGTTAACAGCCAATCGCGCTAGCCAATTGCGCCACGGAGACAGTCCTGCTCCACTCTCACCACCATCAGAACATATCTTCAAAGCTATCAGCACAAAGAAAAAAAAGCCCCGCCCCCGGGTGGGCACGAACCTCCGACTTTTCGGTTAACAGCCGATCGCCCTAGCCAATTGCGCCACGGAGACAGTCGTGCTCCACTCTCACCACCATCAGATCATATTATCAAAGCTATCAGCCCAAAGAAAAAAAAGCACCGCACCACCACCGGGTGGGCTCGAACCTCCAACTTTTCGGTTAACAGCCGATCGCGCTGGCCAATTGCGCCACGGAGACAGTGCTGCTCTACTCTCACCACAATTAGAACATATCTTCAAAGCTATCAGCCCAAAGAAAAAAAAGCACCGCACCACCACCGGGTGGGCTGGAAGCTCCAACCTTTCGGTTAACAGCAGATCGCGCTAGCCAATTGCGCCACGGAGAAAATCGTGCTCCACTCTCACCACCATCAGAACATATCTTCAAAGCTATCAGCCCAAAAAAAAGCGCCGCACCACCACTGGGTGGGCTCGAACCTCCGACCTTTTGGTTAACAGCCGATCGCGCTAGCCAATTGCACCACGGAGACAGTCCTGCTCCACTCTCACCACCATCAGAACATATTTTCAAAGCTATCAGCCCAAAAAAAAAGCGCCGCACCACCACCGGGTGGGCTCGAACCTCCAACTTTCCGGTTAACAGCCGATCAAGCTAGCCAATTGCGCCACGGAGACAGTCCTGCTCCACTCTAACCACCATCAGAACATATCTTCAAAGCTATCAGCCCACAGAAAGAAGCGCCGCACAACCACCGGGTGGGCTCGAACCTCCAACCTTTCGATTAACAGCCGATCGCGCAAGCCAATTTTGCCATGGAGACAGTCCTGCTCCACTCTCACCACCATCAGATCATATCATCAAAGCTATCAGCCCAAAGAAAAAAAAAGCACCGCACCACCACCGGGTGGGCTCGAACCTCCAACTTTTCGGTTAACAGCCGATCGCGCTAGCCAATTTGGCCATGGAGACAGTCTTGCTCCGCTCTCACCACCATCAGAACATATCTTCAAAGCTATCATCGCAAAGAAAAAAGCAACACACCACTTTCGGGAGGGCTCGAAACTCCAACCCTTCGGTCAACAGCCGATCGCGCTAGCCCATTGCGCCACGGAGACAGTCTTGCTCATCTCTCACCACCATCAGATCATATCATCAAAGCTATCAGCGCAAAGAAAAAAAAGCGCCGCACCACCACCGGGTGGGCTCGAACCTCCAACCTTTCGGTTAACAGCCGAACGCGCAAGCCAATTTTGCCATGGAGACAGTCCTGCTCCACTCTCACCACCATCAGAACATATCTTCAAAGGTATCAGCCCAAAAAAAAGCGCCGCACCACCACTGGGTGGGCTCGAACCTCCGACTTTTCGGTTAACAGCCGATCGCGCTAGCCAATTGCGCCACGGAGACAGTCCTGCTCCACTCTCACCACCATCAGAACATATCTTCAAAGCTATCAGCCCAAAGAAAAAAAACCACCGCACCACCACCGGGTGGGCTCGAACCTCCAACTTTTCGGTTAACAGCCAATCGCGCTAGCCAATTGCGCCACGGAGACAGTCCTGCTCCACTCTCACCACCATCAGAACATATCTTCAAAGCTATCAGCACAAAGAAAAAAAGCGCCGCACCACCCCCGGGTGGGCTCGAACCTCCAACCTTTCGGTTAACAGCCGATCGCGCTAGCCAACTGCGCCACGGAGACAGTCGTGCTCCACTCTCACCACCATCAGAACATATCTTCAAAGCTATCAGCCCAAAGAAAAAAAAGCGACGCGCCACCACCGGGTGGGCTCGAACCTCCAACCTTCCGGTTAACAGCCGATCACGCTAGCCAATTGCGCCTAGGAGACAGTCCTGCTCCACTCTCACCACCATCAGAACATATCTTCAAAGCTATCAGCCCGAAGAAAAAAGCAACACACCACTCCCGGGAGGGCTCGAAACTCCAACCTTTCGGTCAACAGCCGATCGCACTAGCCCATTGCGCCACGGAGACAGTCTTGCTCATCTCTCACCACCATCAGATCATATAATCAAAGCTATCAGCCCAAAGAAAAAAAAAGCACCACACCACCACCGGGTGGGCTCGAACCTCCAACTTTTCGGTTAACAGCCGATCGCGCTAGCCAATTGCACCACGGAGACAGTCCTGCTCCACTCTCACCACCATCAGAACATATTTTCAAAGCTATCAGCCCAAAGAAAAAAAGCACTGCACCACCACCGGGTGGGCTCGAACCTCCAAAATTTCGGTTAACAGCCGATCACGCTAGCCAATTGCGCCACGGAGACAGTCCTGCTCCACTCTCACCACCATCAGAACATATCTTCAAAGCTATCAGCCCACAGAAAAAAAAGCACAGCACAACCACCGGGTAGGCTCGAACTTCCGACTTTTCGGTTAACAGCCGATCGCGCTAGCCAATTGCGCCACGGAGACAGTCCTGCTCCACTCTCACCACCATAAGAACATATCTTCAAAGCTATCAGCCCAAGAAAAAAAAGCGCCGCACCACCACTGGGTGGGCTCGAACCTCCGACCTTTTGGTTAACAGCCGATCGCGCTAGCCAATTGCGACACGGAGACAGTCCTGCTCCCCTCTCACCACCATCAGAACATGTTTTCAAAGCTATCAGCCCAAAGAAAAAAAAGCGCCGCACCACCACCGGGTGGGCTCGAACCTCCAACTTTCCGGTTAACAGCCGATCAAGCTAGCCAATTGCGCCACGGACGGAGACAGTCCTGCTCCACTCTCACCACCATCAGAACATATCTTCAAAGCTATCAGCCCACAGAAAAAAAGCGCCGCACAACCACCGGGTAGGCTCGAACCTCCAACTTTTCGGTTAACAGCCGATCGCGCTAGCCAATTGCGCCACGGAGACAGACCTGCTCCACTCTCACCACCATAAGAACATATGATCAAAGCTATCAGCCCGAAAAAAAAAGCGCCACACCACCACTGGGTGGGCTCGAACCTCCGACCTTTTGGTTAACAGCCGATCGCGCTAGCCAATTGCGCCACGGAGACAGTCCTGCTCCCCTCTCACCACCATCAGAACATGTTTTCAAAGCTATCAGCCCAAAGAAAAAAAAGCGCCGCACCACCACCGGGTGGGCTCGAACCTCCAACTTTCCGGTTAACAGCCGATCAAGCTCGCCAATTGCGCCACGGACGGAGACAGTCCTGCTCCACTCTCACCACCATCAGAACATATCTTCAAAGCTATCAGCCCACAGAAAAAAAAAGCGCCGCACAACCACCGGGTAGGCTCGAACCTCCAACTTTTCGGTTAACAGCCGATCGCGCTAGCCAATTGCGCCACGGAGACAGACCTGCTCCACTCTCACCACCATAAGAACATATGATCAAAGCTATCAGCCCGAAAAAGAAAGCGCCACACCACCACTGGGTGGGCTCAAACCTCCGACCTTTTGGTTAACAGCCGATCGCGCTAGCCAATTGCGCCACGGAGACAATCCTGCTCCACTCTCACCACCGTCAGAACATTTCTTCAGAGCTATCAGCCCAAAGAAAAAAAAGCACCGCACCACCACCGGGTGGGATCGAACCTCCAACTTTTCGGTTAACAGCCGATCGCGCTGGCCAATTGCGCCACGGAGACAGTCCTGCTCCACTCTCACCAAAATTAGAACATATCTTCAAAGCTATCAGCTCAAAGAAAAAAAAAGCGCCGCACCACCACCGGGTGGGCTGGAACCTCCAACCTTTCGGTTAACAGCAGATCGCGCTAGCCAATTGCGCCACGGAGACAATCGTGCTCCACTCTCACCACCATCAGAACATATCTTCAAAGCTATCAGCGCAAAGAAAAAAAAGCGCCGCCCCACCACCGGGTGGGCTTGAACCTCCAACCTTTCGGTTAACAGCCGAACGCGCAAGCCAATTTTGCCATGGAGACAGTCCTGCTTCACTCTCACCACCATCAGAACATATCTTCAAAGGTATCAGCCCAAAAAAAAGCGCCGCACCACCACTGGGTGGGCTCGAACCTCCGACTTTTCGGTTAACAGCCGATCGCGCTAGCCAATTGCGCCACGGAGACAGTCCTGCTCCACTCTCACCACCATCAGAACATATCTTCAAAGCTATCAGCCCAAAGAAAAAAAACCACCGCACCACCACCGGGTGGGCTCGAACCTCTAACATTTCGGTTAACAGCCAATCGCGCTAGCCAATTGCGCCACGGAGACAGTCCTGCTCCACTCTCACCACCATCAGAACATATCTTCAAAGCTATCAGCACAAAGAAAAAAAAGCCCCGCCCCCGGGTGGGCTCGAACCTCCGACTTTTCGGTTAACAGCCGATCGCGCTAGCCAATTGCGCCACGGAGACAGTCGTGCTCCACTCTCACCACCATCAGATCATATTATCAAAGCTATCAGCCCAAAGAAAAAAAAGCACCGCACCACCACCGGGTGGGCTCGAACCTCCAACTTTTCGGTTAACAGCCGATCGCGCTGGCCAATTGCGCCACGGAGACAGTCCTGCTCTACTCTCACCACAATTAGAACATATCTTCAAAGCTATCAGCCCAAAGAAAAAAAAGCACCGCACCACCACCGGGTGGGCTGGAAGCTCCAACCTTTCGGTTAACAGCAGATCGCGCTAGCCAATTGCGCCACGGAGAAAATCGTGCTCCACTCTCACCACCATCAGAACATATCTTCAAAGCTATCAGCCCAAAAAAAAGCGCCGCACCACCACTGGGTGGGCTCGAACCTCCGACCTTTTGGTTAACAGCCGATCGCGCTAGCCAATTGCACCACGGAGACAGTCCTGCTCCACTCTCACCACCATCAGAACATATTTTCAAAGCTATCAGCCCAAAAAAAAGCGCCGCACCACCACCGGGTGGGCTCGAACCTCCAACTTTCCGGTTAACAGCCGATCAAGCTAGCCAATTGCGCCACGGAGACAGTCCTGCTCCACTCTAACCACCATCAGAACATATCTTCAAAGCTATCAGCCCACAGAAAGAAGCGCCGCACAACCACCGGGTGGGCTCGAACCTCCAACCTTTCGATTAACAGCCGATCGCGCAAGCCAATTTTGCCATGGAGACAGTCCTGCTCCACTCTCACCACCATCAGATCATATCATCAAAGCTATCAGCCCAAAGAAAAAAAAAGCACCGCACCACCACCGGGTGGGCTCGAACCTCCAACTTTTCGGTTAACAGCCGATCGCGCTGGCCAATTTGGCCATGGAGACAGTCTTGCTCCGCTCTCACCACCATCAGAACATATCTTCAAAGCTATCATCGCAAAGAAAAAAGCAACACACCACTTTCGGGAGGGCTCGAAACTCCAACCCTTCGGTCAACAGCCGATCGCGCTAGCCCATTGCGCCACGGAGACAGTCTTGCTCATCTCTCACCACCATCAGATCATATCATCAAAGCTATCAGCGCAAAGAAAAAAAAGCGCCGCACCACCACCGGGTGGGCTCGAACCTCCAACCTTTCGGTTAACAGCCGAACGCGCAAGCCAATTTTGCCATGGAGACAGTCCTGCTCCACTCTCACCACCATCAGAACATATCTTCAAAGGTATCAGCCCAAAAAAAATCGCCGCACCACCACTGGGTGGGCTCGAACCTCCGACTTTTCGGTTAACAGCCGATCGCGCTAGCCAATTGCGCCACGGAGACAGTCCTGCTCCACTCTCACCACCATCAGAACATATCTTCAAAGCTATCAGCCCAAAGAAAAAAAAACCACCGCACCACCACCGGGTGGGCTCGAACCTCCAACTTTTCGGTTAACAGCCAATCGCGCTAGCCAATTGCGCCACGGAGACAGTCCTGCTCCACTCTCACCACCATCAGAACATATCTTCAAAGCTATCAGCACAAAGAAAAAAAGCGCCGCACCACCCCCGGGTGGGCTCGAACCTCCAACCTTTCGGTTAACAGCCGATCGCGCTAGCCAACTGCGCCACGGAGACAGTCGTGCTCCACTCTCACCACCATCAGAACATATCTTCAAAGCTATCAGCCCAAAGAAAAAAAAGCGACGCGCCACCACCGGGTGGGCTCGAACCTCCAACCTTCCGGTTAACAGCCGATCACGCTAGCCAATTGCGCCTAGGAGACAGTCCTGCTCCACTCTCACCACCATCAGAACATATCTTCAAAGCTATCAGCCCGAAGAAAAAAGCAACACACCACTCCCGGGAGGGCTCGAAACTCCAACCTTTCGGTCAACAGCCGATCGCGCTAGCCCATTGCGCCACGGAGACAGTCTTGCTCATCTCTCACCACCATCAGATCATATCATCAAAGCTATCAGCCCAAAGAAAAAAAAGCACCGCACCACCACCGGGTGGGCTCGAACCTCCAACTTTTCGGTTAACAGCCGATCGCGCTGGCCAATTGCGCCACGGAGACAGTCCTGCTCCACTCTCACCACAATTAGAACATATCTTCAAAGCTATCAGCCCAAAGAAAAAAAAAGCACCGCACCACCACCGGGTGGGCTGGAAGCTCCAACCTTTCGGTTAACAGCAGATCGCGCTAGCCAATTGCGCCACGGAGAAAATCGTGCTCCACTCTCACCACCATCAGAACATATCTTCAAAGCTATCAGCCCAAAGAAAAAAAAGCGCCGCACCACCACTGGGTGGGCTCGAACCTCCGACCTTTTGGTTAACAGCCGATCGCGCTAGCCAATTGCACCACGGAGACAGTCCTGCTCCACTCTCACCACCATCAGAACATATTTTCAAAGCTATCAGCCCAAAGAAAAAAAAGCACCGCACCACCACCGGGTGGGCTCGAACCTCCAACTTTCCGGTTAACAGCCGATCAAGCTAGCCAATTGCGCCACGGACGGAGACAGTCCTGCTCCACTCTCACCACCATCAGAACATATCTTCAAAGCTATCAGCCCACAGAAAAAAAGCGCCGCACAACCACCGGGTAGGCTCGAACCTCCAACTTTTCGGTTAACAGCCGATCGCGCTAGCCAATTGCGCCACGGAGACAGACCTGCTCCGCTCTCACCACCATAAGAACATATGATCAAAGCTATCAGCCCGAAAAAAAAGCGCCACACCACCACTGGGTGGGCTCGAACCTCCGACCTTTTGGTTAACAGCCGATCGCGCTAGCCAATTGCGCCACGGAGACAGTCCTGCTCCCCTCTCACCACCATCAGAACATGTTTTCAAAGCTATCAGCCCAAAGAAAAAAAAGCGCCGCACCACCACCGGGTGGGCTCGAACCTCCAACTTTCCGGTTAACAGCCGATCAAGCTAGCCAATTGCGCCACGGACGGAGACAGTCCTGCTCCACTCTCACCACCATCAGAACATATCTTCAAAGCTATCAGCCCACAGAAAAAAAAGCGCCGCACAACCACCGGGTAGGCTCGAACCTCCAACTTTTCGGTTAACAGCCGATCGCGCTAGCCAATTGCGCCACGGAGACAGACCTGCTCCACTCTCACCACCATAAGAACATATGATCAAAGCTATCAGCCCGAAAAAGAAAGCGCCACACCACCACTGGGTGGGCTCGAACCTCCGACCTTTTGGTTAACAGCCGATCGCGCTAGCCAATTGCGCCACGGAGACAATCCTGCTCCACTCTCACCACCGTCAGAACATTTCTTCAGAGCTATCAGCCCAAAGAAAAAAAAGCACCGCACCACCACCGGGTGGGATCGAACCTCCAACTTTTCGGTTAACAGCCGATCGCGCTGGCCAATTGCGCCACGGAGACAGTCCTGCTCCACTCTCACCAAAATTAGAACATATCTTCAAAGCTATCAGCTCAAAGAAAAAAAAGCGCCGCACCACCACCGGGTGGGCTGGAACCTCCAACCTTTCGGTTAACAGCAGATCGCGCTAGCCAATTGCGCCATGGAGACAATCGTGCTCCACTCTCACCACCATCAGAACATATCTTCAAAGCTATCAGCGCAAAGAAAAAAAAGCGCCGCCCCACCACCGGGTGGACTCGAACCTCCAACCTTTCGGTTAACAGCCGAACGCGCAAGCCAATTTTGCCATGGAGACAGTCCTGCTTCACTCTCACCACCATCAGAACATATCTTCAAAGGTATCAGCCCAAAAAAAGCGCCGCACCACCACTGGGTGTGCTCGAACCTCCGACTTTTCGGTTAACAGCCGATCGCGCTAGCCAATTGCGCCACGGAGACAGTCCTGCTCCACTCTCACCACCATCAGAACATATCTTCAAAGCTATCAGCCCAAAGAAAAAAAACCACCGCACCACCACCGGGTGGGCTCGAACCTCTAACATTTCGGTTAACAGCCAATCGCGCTAGCCAATTGCGCCACGGAGACAGTCCTGCTCCACTCTCACCACCATCAGAACATATCTTCAAAGCTATCAGCACAAAGAAAAAAAAGCCCCGCCCCCGGGTGGGCTCGAACCTCCAACCTTTCGGTTAACAGCCGATCGCGCTAGCCAACTGCGCCACGGAGACAGTCGTGCTCCACTCTCACCACCATCAGAACATATCTTCAAAGCTATCAGCCCAAAGAAAAAAAAGCGACGCGCCAACACCGGGTGTCTCGAACCTCCAACCTTCCGGTTAACAGCCGATCACGCTAGCCAATTGCGCCTAGGAGACAGTCCTGCTCCACTCTCACCACCATCAGAACATATCTTCAAAGCTATCAGCCCGAAGAAAAAAGCAACACACCACTCCCGGGAGGGCTCGAAACTCCAACCTTTCGGTCAACAGCCGATCGCGCTAGCCCATTGCGCCACGGAGACAGTCTTGCTCATCTCTCACCACCATCAGATCATATTATCAAAGCTATCAGCCCAAAGAAAAAAAAGCACCGCACCACCACCGGGTGGGCTCGAACCTCCAACTTTTCGGTTAACAGCCGATCGCGCTGGCCAATTGCGCCACGGAGACAGTCCTGCTCTACTCTCACCACAATTAGAACATATCTTCAAAGCTATCAGCCCAAAGAAAAAAAAGCACCGCACCACCACCGGGTGGGCTGGAAGCTCCAACCTTTCGGTTAACAGCAGATCGCGCTAGCCAATTGCGCCACGGAGAAAATCGTGCTCCACTCTCACCACCATCAGAACATATCTTCAAAGCTATCAGCCCAAAAAAAAGCGCCGCACCACCACTGGGTGGGCTCGAACCTCCGACCTTTTGGTTAACAGCCGATCGCGCTAGCCAATTGCACCACGGAGACAGTCCTGCTCCACTCTCACCACCATCAGAACATTATTTCAAAGCTATCAGCCCAAAAAAAAAGCGCCGCACCACCACCGGGTGGGCTCGAACCTCCAACTTTCCGGTTAACAGCCGATCAAGCTAGCCAATTGCGCCACGGAGACAGTCCTGCTCCACTCTAACCACCATCAGAACATATCTTCAAAGCTATCAGCCCACAGAAAGAAGCGCCGCACAACCACCGGGTGGGCTCGAACCTCCAACCTTTCGATTAACAGCCGATCGCGCAAGCCAATTTTGCCATGGAGACAGTCCTGCTCCACTCTCACCACCATCAGATCATATCATCAAAGCTATCAGCCCAAAGAAAAAAAAAGCACCGCACCACCACCGGGTGGGCTCGAACCTCCAACTTTTCGGTTAACAGCCGATCGCGCTAGCCAATTTGGCCATGGAGACAGTCTTGCTCCGCTCTCACCACCATCAGAACATATCTTCAAAGCTATCATCGCAAAGAAAAAAGCAACACACCACTTTCGGGAGGGCTCGAAACTCCAACCCTTCGGTCAACAGCCGATCGCGCTAGCCCATTGCGCCACGGAGACAGTCTTGCTCATCTCTCACCACCATCAGATTATATCATCAAAGCTATCAGCGCAAAGAAAAAAAAGCGCCGCACCACCACCGGGTGGGCTCGAACCTCCAACCTTTCGGTTAACAGCCGAACGCGCAAGCCAATTTTGCCATGGAGACAGTCCTGCTCCACTCTCACCACCATCAGAACATATCTTCAAAGGTATCAGCCCAAAAAAAAGCGCCGCACCACCACTGGGTGGGCTCGAACCTCCGACTTTTCGGTTAACAGCCGATCGCGCTAGCCAATTGCGCCACGGAGACAGTCCTGCTCCACTCTCACCACCATCAGAACATATCTTCAAAGCTATCAGCCCAAAGAAAAAAAACCACCGCACCACCACCGGGTGGGCTCGAACCTCCAACTTTTCGGTTAACAGCCAATCGCGCTAGCCAATTGCGCCACGGAGACAGTCCTGCTCCACTCTCATCACCATCAGAACATATCTTCAAAGCTATCAGCACAAAGAAAAAAAGCGCCGCACCACCCCCGGGTGGGCTCGAACCTCCAACCTTTCGGTTAACAGCCGATCGCGCTAGCCAACTGCGCCACGGAGACAGTCGTGCTCCACTCTCACCACCATCAGAACATATCTTCAAAGCTATCAGCCCAAAGAAAAAAAAGCGACGCGCCACCACCGGGTGGGCTCGAACCTCCGACCTTTAGGTTAACAGCCGATCGCGCTAGCCAATTGCACCACGGAGACAGTCCTGCTCCACTCTCACCACCATCAGAACATATTTTCAAAGCTATCAGCCCAAAAAAAAAGCGCCGCACCACCACCGGGTGGGCTCGAACCTCCAACTTTCCGGTTAACAGCCGATCAAGCTAGCCAATTGCGCCACGGAGACAGTCCTGCTGCACTCTCACCACCATCAGAACATATCTTCAAAGCTATCAGCCCACAGAAAAAAAGCGCCGCAACACCACCGGGTAGGCTCGAACCTCCAACCTTTCGGTTAACAGCCGATCGCGCAAGCCAATTTTGCCATGGAGACAGTCCTGCTCCACTCTCACCACCATCAGATCATATCATCAAAGCTATCAGCCCAAAGAAAAAAAAGCACCGCACCACCACCGGGTGGGCTCGAACCTCCAACTTTTCGGTTAACAGCCGATCGCGCTAGCCAATTGGGCCATGGAGACAGTCTTGCTCCGCTCTCACCACCATCAGAACATATCTTCAAAGCTATCATCGCAAAGAAAAAAGCAACACACCACTTTCGGGAGGGCTCGAAACTCCAACCCTTCGGTCAACAGCCGATCGCGCTAGCCCATTGCGCCACGGAGACAGTCTTGCTCATCTCTCACCACCATCAGATCATATCATCAAAGCTATCAGCCCAAAAAAAAGCACCACACCACCACCGGGTGGGCTCGAACCTCCAACTTTTCGGTTAACAGCCGATCGCGCTGGCCAATTGCGCCACGGAGACAGTCCTGCTCCACTCTCACCACAATTAGAACATATCTTCAAAGCTATCAGCCCAAAGAAAAAAAAAGCACCGCACCACCACCGGGTGGGCTGGAAGCTCCAACCTTTCGGTTAACAGCAGATCGCGCTAGCCAATTGCGCCACGGAGAAAATCGTGCTCCACTCTCACCACCATCAGAACATACCTTCAAAGCTATCAGCCCAAAGAAAAAAAAGCGCCACACCACCACTGGGTGGGCTCGAACCTCCGACCTTTTGGTTAACAGCCGATCGCGCTAGCCAATTGCACCACGGAGACAGTCCTGCTCCACTCTCACCACCATCAGAACATATTTTCAAAGCTATCAGCCCAAAGAAAAAAAAGCACCGCACCACCACCGGGTGGGCTCGAACCTCCAAATTTTCGGTTAACAGCCGATCACGCTAGCCAATTGCGCCACGGAGACAGTCCTGCTCCACTCTCACCACCATCTGAACATATCTTCAAAGCTATCAGCCCACAGAAAAAAAAGCGCCGCACAACCACCGGGTAGGCTCGAACCTCCGACTTTTCGGTTAACAGCCGATCGCGCTAGCCAATTGCGCCACGGAGACAGTCCTGCTCTACTCTCACCACCATAAGAACATATCTTCAAAGCTATCAGCCCAAGAAAAAAAAGCGCCGCACCACCACTGGGTGGGCTCAAACCTCCGACCTTTTGGTTAACAGCCGATCGCGCAGGCCAATTGCGCCACGGAGACAGTCCTGCTCCCCTCTCACCACCATCAGAACATGTTTTCAAAGCTATCAGCCCAAAGAAAAAAAAGCGCCGCACCACCACCGGGTGGGCTCGAACCTCCAACTTTCCGGTTAACAGCCGATCAAGCTAGCCAATTGCGCCACGGAGACAGTCCTGCTCCACTCTCACCACCATCAGAACATATCTTCAAAGCTATCAGCCCACAGAAAAAAAAGCGCCGCACAACCACCGGGTAGGCTCGAACCTCCAACTTTTCGGTTAACAGCCGATCGCGCTAGCCAATTGCGCCACGGAGACAGACCTGCTCCACTCTCACCACCATAAGAACATATGATCAAAGCTATCAGCCCGAAAAAAAAAGCGCCACACCACAACTGGGTGGGCTCGAACCTCCGACCTTTTGGTTAACAGCCGATCGCGCTAGCCAGTTGCGCCACGGAGACAGTCCTGCTACACTCTCACCACCGTCAGAACATTTCTTCAGAGCTATCAGCCCAAAGAAAAAAAAGCACCGCACCACCACCGGGTGGGATCAAACCTCCAACTTTTCGGTTAACAGCCGATCGCGCTGGCCAATTGCGCCACGGAGACAGTCCTGCTCCACTCTCACCAAAATTAGAACATATCTTCAAAGCTATCAGCTCAAAGAAAAAAAAGCGCCACACCACCACCGGGTGGGCTGGAACCTCCAACCTTTCGGTTAACAGCAGATCGCGCTAGCCAATTGCGCCACGGAGACAATCGTGCTCCACTCTCACCACCATCAGAACATATCTTCAAAGCCATCAGCGCAAAGAAAAAAAAGCGCCGCACCACCACCGGGTGGGCTCGAACCTCCAACCTTTCGGTTAACAGCTGAACGCGCAAGCCAATTTTGCCATGGAGACAGTCCTGCTCCACTCTCACCACCATCAGAACATATCTTCAAAGGTATCAGCCCAAAAAAAAGCGCCGCACCACCACTGGGTGGGCTCGAACCTCCGACTTTTCGGTTAACAGCCGATCGCGCTAGCCAATTGCGCCACGGAGACAGTCCTGCTCCACTCTCACCACCATCAGAACATATCTTCAAAGCTATCAGCCCAAAGAAAAAAAAACCACCGCACCACCACCGGGTGGGCTCGAACCTCCAACTTTTCGGTTAACAGCCAATCGCGCTAGCCAATAGCGCCACGGAGACAGTCCTGCTCCACTCTCACCACCATCAGAACATATCTTCAAAGCTATCAGCACAAAGAAAAAAAGCGCCGCACCACCCCCGGGTGGGCTCGAACCTCCAACCTTTCGGTTAACAGCCGATCGCGCTAGCCAATTGGGCCATGGAGACAGTCTTGCTCCGCTCTCACCACCATCAGAACATATCTTCAAAGCTATCATCGCAAAGAAAAAAGCAACACACCACTCTCGGGAGGGCTCGAAACTCCAACCTTTCGGTCAACAGCCGATCGCGCTAGCCCATTGCGCCACGGAGACAGTCTTGCTCATCTCTCACCACCATCAGATCATATCATCAAAGCTATCAGCCCAAAGAAACAAAAGCACCACACCACCACCGGGTGGGCTCGAACCTCCAACTTTTCGGTTAACAGCCGATCGCGCTGGCCAATTGCGCCACGGAGACAGTCCTGCTCCACTCTCACCACAATTAGAACATATCTTCAAAGCTATCAGCCCAAAGAAAAAAAAAAGCACCGCACCACCACCGGGTGGGCTGGAAGCTCCAACCTTTCGGTTAACAGCAGATCGCGCTAGCCAATTGCGCCACGGAGAAAATCGTGCTCCACTCTCACCACCATCAGAACATATCTTCAAAGCTATCAGCCCAAAGAAAAAAAATCGCCGCACCACCACTGGGTGGGCTCGAACCTCCAATCTTTTGGTTAACAGCCGATCGCGCTAGCCAATTGCGCCACGGTGACAGTCCTGCTCCACTCTCACCACCATCAGGACATATTTTCAAAGCTATCAGCCCAAAAAAAAAGCGCCGCACCACCACCGGGTGGGCTCGAACCTCCAACTTTCCGGTTAACAGCCGATCAAGCTAGCCAATTGCGCCACGGAGACAGTCCTGCTCCACTCTAACCACCATCAGAACATATCTTCAAAGCTATCAGCCCACAGAAAAAAAGCGCCGCACAACCACCGGGTGGGCTCGAACCTCCAACCTTTCGATTAACAGCCGATCGCGCAAGCCAATTTTGCCATGGAGACAGTCCTGCTCCACTCTCACCACCATCAGATCATATCATCAAAGCTATCAGCCCAAAGAAAAAAAAAGCACCGCACCACCACCGGGTGGGCTCGAACGTCCAACTTTTCGGTTAACAGCCGATCGCGCTAGCCAATTTGGCCATGGAGACAGTCTTGCTCCGCTCTCACCACCATCAGAACATATCTTCAAAGCTATCATCGCAAAGAAAAAAGCAACACACTACTTTCGGGAGGGCTCGAAACTCCAACCCTTCGGTCAACAGCCGATCGCGCTAGCCCATTGCGCCACGGAGACAGTCTTGCTCATCTCTCACCACCATCAGATCATATCATCAAAGCTATCAGCGCAAAGAAAAAAAAGCGCCGCACCACCACCGGGTGGGCTCGAACCTCCAACCTTTCGGTTAACAGCCGAACGCGCAAGCCAATTTTGCCATGGAGACAGTCCTGCTCCACTCTCACCACCATCAGAACATATCTTCAAAGGTATCAGCCCAAAAAAAAGCGCCGCACCACCACTGGGTGGGCTCGAACCTCCGACTTTTCGGTTAACAGCCGATCGCGCTAGCCAATTGCGCCACGGAGACAGTCCTGCTCCACTCTCACCACCATCAGAACATATCTTCAAAGCTATCAGCCCAAAGAAAAAAAACCACCGCACCACCACCGGGTGGGCTCGAACCTCCAACTTTTCGGTTAACAGCCAATCGCGCTAGCCAATTGCGCCACGGAGACAGTCCTGCTCCACTCTCACCACCATCAGAACATATCTTCAAAGCTATCAGCACAAAAAAAAAAGCGCCGCACCACCCCCGGGTAGGCTCGAACCTCCAACTTTTCGGTTAACAGCCGATCGCGCTAGCCAATTGCGCCACGGAGACAGACCTGCTCCACTCTCACCACCATAAGAACATATGATCAAAGCTATCAGCCCGAAAAAAAAAGCGCCACACCACAACTGGGTGGGCTCGAACCTCCGACCTTTTGGTTAACAGCCGATCGCGCTAGCCAGTTGCGCCACGGAGACAGTCCTGCTACACTCTCACCACCGTCAGAACATTTCTTCAGAGCTATCAGCCCAAAGAAAAAAAAGCACCGCACCACCACCGGGTGGGATCAAACCTCCAACTTTTCGGTTAACAGCCGATCGCGCTGGCCAATTGCGCCACGGAGACAGTCCTGCTCCACTCTCACCTAAATTAGAACATATCTTCAAAGCTATCAGCTCAAAGAAAAAAAAAGCGCCACACCACCACCGGGTGGGCTGGAACCTCCAACCTTTCGGTTAACAGCAGATCGCGCTAGCCAATTGCGCCACGGAGACAATCGTGCTCCACTCTCACCACCATCAGAACATATCTTCAAAGCCATCAGCGCAAAGAAAAAAAAGCGCCGCACCACCACCGGGTGGGCTCGAACCTCCAACCTTTCGGTTAACAGCTGAACGCGCAAGCCAATTTTGCCATGGAGACAGTCCTGCTCCACTCTCACCACCATCAGAACATATCTTCAAAGGTATCAGCCCAAAAAAAAGCGCCGCACCACCACTGGGTGGGCTCGAACCTCCGACTTTTCGGTTAACAGCCGATCGCGCTAGCCAATTGCGCCACGGAGACAGTCCTGCTCCACTCTCACCACCATCAGAACATATCTTCAAAGCTATCAGCCCAAAGAAAAAAAAACCACCGCACCACCACCGGGTGGGCTCGAACCTCCAACTTTTCGGTTAACAGCCAATCGCGCTAGCCAATAGCGCCACGGAGACAGTCCTGCTCCACTCTCACCACCATCAGAACATATCTTCAAAGCTATCAGCACAAAGAAAAAAAGCGCCGCACCACCCCCGGGTGGGCTCGAACCTCCAACCTTTCGGTTAACAGCCGATCGCGCTAGCCAATTGGGCCATGGAGACAGTCTTGCTCCGCTCTCACCACCATCAGAACATATCTTCAAAGCTATCATCGCAAAGAAAAAAGCAACACACCACTCTCGGGAGGGCTCGAAACTCCAACCTTTCGGTCAACAGCCGATCGCGCTAGCCCATTGCGCCACGGAGACAGTCTTGCTCATCTCTCACCACCATCAGATCATATCATCAAAGCTATCAGCCCAAAGAAACAAAAGCACCACACCACCACCGGGTGGGCTCGAACCTCCAACTTTTCGGTTAACAGCCGATCGCGCTGGCCAATTGCGCCACGGAGACAGTCCTGCTCCACTCTCACCACAATTAGAACATATCTTCAAAGCTATCAGCCCAAAGAAAAAAAAAGCACCGCACCACCACCGGGTGGGCTGGAAGCTCCAACCTTTCGGTTAACAGCAGATCGCGCTAGCCAATTGCGCCACGGAGAAAATCGTGCTCCACTCTCACCACCATCAGAACATATCTTCAAAGCTATCAGCCCAAAAAAAAGCGCCGCACCACCACTGGGTGGGCTCGAACCTCCGACCTTTAGGTTAACAGCCGATCGCGCTAGCCAATTGCACCACGGAGACAGTCCTGCTCCACTCTCACCACCATCAGAACATATTTTCAAAGCTATCAGCCCAAAAAAAAAGCGCCGCACCACCACCGGGTGGGCTCGAACCTCCAACTTTCCGGTTAACAGCCGATCAAGCTAGCCAATTGCGCCACGGAGACAGTCCTGCTCCACTCTCACCACCATCAGAACATATCTTCAAAGCTATCAGCCCACAGAAAAAAAGCGCCGCAACACCACCGGGTAGGCTCGAACCTCCAATCTTTCGGTTAACAGGTGATCGCGCAAGCCAATTTTGCCATGGAGACAGTCCTGCTCCACTCTCACCACCATCAGATCATATCATCAAAGCTATCAGCCCAAAGAAAAAAAAGCACCGCACCACCACCGGGTGGGCTCGAACCTCCAACTTTTCGGTTAACAGCCGATCGCGCTAGCCAATTGGGCCATGGAGACAGTCTTGCTCCGCTCTCACCACCATCAGAACATATCTTCAAAGCTATCATCGCAAAGAAAAAAGCAACACACCACTTTCGGGAGGGCTCGAAACTCCAACCCTTCGGTCAACAGCCGATCGCGCTAGCCCATTGCGCCACGGAGACAGTCTTGCTCATCTCTCACCACCATCAGATCATATCATCAAAGCTATCAGCCCAAAGAAAAAAAAAGCACCACACCACCACCGGGTGGGCTCGAACCTCCAACTTTTCGGTTAACAGCCGATCGCGCTGGCCAATTGCGCCACGGAGACAGTCCTGCTCCACTCTCACCACAATTAGAACATATCTTCAAAGCTATCAGCCCAAAGAAAAAAAAACCACCGCACCACCACCGGGTGGGCTCGAACCTCTAACATTTCGGTTAACAGCCAATCGCGCTAGCCAATTGCGCCACGGAGACAGTCCTGCTCCACTCTCACCACCTTCAGAACATATCTTCAAAGCTATCAGCACAAAGAAAAAAAAGCCCCGCCACCGGGTGGGCTCGAACCTCCAACCTTTCGGTTAACAGCCGATCGCGCTAGCCAACTGCGCCACGGAGACAGTCGTGCTCCACTCTCACCACCATCAGAACATATCTTCAAAGCTATCAGCCCAAAGAAAAAAAAGCGACGCGCCAACACCGGGTGTCTCGAACCTCCAACCTTCCGGTTAACAGCCGATCACGCTAGCCAATTGCGCCTAGGAGACAGTCCTGCTCCACTCTCACCAACATCAGAACATATCTTCAAAGCTATCAGCCCGAAGAAAAAAGCAACACACCACTCCCGGGAGGGCTCGAAACTCCAACCTTTCGGTCAACAGCCGATCGCGCTAGCCCATTGCGCCACGGAGACAGTCTTGCTCATCTCTCACCACCATCAGATCATATTATCAAAGCTATCAGCCCAAAGAAAAAAAAGCACCGCACCACCACCGGGTGGGCTCGAACCTCCAACTTTTCGGTTAACAGCCGATCGCGCTGGCCAATTGCGCCACGGAGACAGTGCTGCTCTACTCTCACCACAATTAGAACATATCTTCAAAGCTATCAGCCCAAAGAAAAAAAAGCACCGCACCACCACCGGGTGGGCTGGAAGCTCCAACCTTTCGGTTAACAGCAGATCGCGCTAGCCAATTGCGCCACGGAGAAAATCGTGCTCCACTCTCACCACCATCAGAACATATCTTCAAAGCTATCAGCCCAAAAAAAAGCGCCGCACCACCACTGGGTGGGCTCGAACCTCCGACCTTTTGGTTAACAGCCGATCGCGCTAGCCAATTGCACCACGGAGACAGTCCTGCTCCACTCTCACCACCATCAGAACATATTTTCAAAGCTATCAGCCCAAAAAAAAGCGCCGCACCACCACCGGGTGGGCTCGAACCTCCAACCTTTCGATTAACAGCCGATCGCGCAAGCCAATTTTGCCATGGAGACAGTCCTGCTCCACTCTCACCACCATCAGATCATATCATCAAAGCTATCAGCCCAAAGAAAAAAAAAGCACCGCACCACCACCGGGTGGGCTCGAACCTCCAACTTTTCGGTTAACAGCCGATCGCGCTAGCCAATTTGGCCATGGAGACAGTCTTGCTCCGCTCTCACCACCATCAGAACATATCTTCAAAGCTATCATCGCAAAGAAAAAAGCAACACACCACTTTCGGGAGGGCTCGAAACTCCAACCCTTCGGTCAACAGCCGATCGCGCTAGCCCATTGCGCCACGGAGACAGTCTTGCTCATCTCTCACCACCATCAGATCATATCATCAAAGCTATCAGCGCAAAGAAAAAAAAGCGCCGCACCACCACCGGGTGGGCTCGAACCTCCAACCTTTCGGTTAACAGCCGAACGCGCAAGCCAATTTTGCCATGGAGACAGTCCTGCTCCACTCTCACCAGCATCAGAACATATCTTCAAAGGTATCAGCCCAAAAAAAGCGCCGCACCACCACTGGGTGGGCTCGAACCTCCGACTTTTCGGTTAACAGCCGATCGCGCTAGCCAATTGCGCCACGGAGACAGTCCTGCTCCACTCTCACCACCATCAGAACATATCTTCAAAGCTATCAGCCCAAAGAAAAAAAACCACCGCACCACCACCGGGTGGGCTCGAACCTCCAACTTTTCGGTTAACAGCCAATCGCGCTAGCCAATTGCGCCACGGAGACAGTCCTGCTCCACTCTCACCACCATCAGAACATATCTTCAAAGCTATCAGCCCGAAGAAAAAAGCAACACACCACTCCCGGGAGGGCTCGAAACTCCAACCTTTCGGTCAACAGCCGATCGCGCTAGCCCATTGCGCCACGGAGACAGTCTTGCTCATCTCTCACCACCATCAGATCATATCATCAAAGCTATCAGCCCAAAGAAAAAAAAGCACCGCACCACCACCGGGTGGGCTCGAACCTCCAACTTTTCGGTTAACAGCCGATCGCGCTGGCCAATTGCGCCACGGAGACAGTCCTGCTCCACTCTCACCACAATTAGAACATATCTTCAAAGCTATCAGCCCAAAGAAAAAAAAAGCACCGCACCACCACCGGGTGGGCTGGAAGCTCCAACCTTTCGGTTAACAGAAGATCGCGCTAGCCAATTGCGCCACGGAGAAAATCGTGCTCCACTCTCACCACCATCAGAACATATCTTCAAAGCTATCAGCCCACAAAAAAGCGCCGCACCACCACTGGGTGGGCTCGAACCTCCGACCTTTAGGTTAACAGCCGATCGCGCTAGCCAATTGCACCACGGAGACAGTCCTGCTCCACTCTCACCACCATCAGAACATATTTTCAAAGCTATCAGCCCAAAAAAAAAGCGCCGCACCACCACCGGGTGGGCTCGAACCTCCAACTTTCCGGTTAACAGCCGATCAAGCTAGCCAATTGCGCCACGGAGACAGTCCTGCTCCACTCTCACCACCATCAGAACATATCTTCAAAGCTATCAGCCCACAGAAAAAAAGCGCCGCAACACCACCGGGTAGGCTCGAACCTCCAACCTTTCGGTTAACAGCCGATCGCGCAAGCCAATTTTGCCATGGAGACAGTCCTGCTCCACTCTCACCACCATCAGATCATATCATCAAAGCTATCAGCCCAAAGAAAAAAAAGCACCGCACCACCACCGGGTGGGCTCGAACCTCCAACTTTTCGGTTAACAGCCGATCGCGCTAGCCAATTGGGCCATGGAGACAGTCTTGCTCCGCTCTCACCACCATCAGAACACATCTTCAAAGCTATCATCGCAAAGAAAAAAGCAACACACCACTTTCGGGAGGGCTCGAAACTCCAACCCTTCGGTCAACAGCCGATCGCGCTAGCCCATTGCGCCACGGAGACAGTCTTGCTCATCTCTCACCACCATCAGATCATATCATCAAAGCTATCAGCCCAAAAAAAAGCACCACACCACCACCGGGTGGGCTCGAACCTCCAACTTTTCGGTTAACAGCCGATCGCGCTGGCCAATTGCGCCACGGAGACAGTCCTGCTCCACTCTCACCACAATTAGAACATATCTTCAAAGCTATCAGCCCAAAGAAAAAAAAAAGCACCGCACCACCACCGGGTGGGCTGGAAGCTCCAACCTTTCGGTTAACAGCAGATCGCGCTAGCCAATTGCGCCACGGAGAAAATCGTGCTCCACTCTCACCACCATCAGAACATATCTTCAAAGCTATCAGCCCAAAGAAAAAAAAGCGCCGCACCACCACTGGGTGGGCTCGAACCTCCGACCTTTTGGTTAACAGCCGATCGCGCTAGCCAATTGCACCACGGAGACAGTCCTGCTCCACTCTCACCACCATCAGAACATATTTTCAAAGCTATCAGCCCAAAGAAAAAAAAGCACCGCACCACCACCGGGTGGGCTCGAACCTCCAAATTTTCGGTTAACAGCCGATCACGCTAGCCAATTGCGCCACGGAGACAGTCCTGCTCCACTCTCACCACCATCTGAACATATCTTCAAAGCTATCAGCCCACAGAAAAAAAAGCGCCGCACAACCACCGGGTAGGCTCGAACCTCCGACTTTTCGGTTAACAGCCGATCGCGCTAGCCAATTGCGCCACGGAGACAGTCCTGCTCCACTCTCACCACCATAAGAACATATCTTCAAAGCTATCAGCCCAAGAAAAAAAAGCGCCGCACCACCACTGGGTGGGCTCAAACCTCCGACCTTTTGGTTAACAGCCGATCGCGCAGGCCAATTGCGCCACGGAGACAGTCCTGCTCCCCTCTCACCACCATCAGAACATGTTTTCAAAGCTATCAGCCCAAAGAAAAAAAAGCGCCGCACCACCACCGGGTGGGCTCGAACCTCCAACTTTCCGGTTAACAGCCGATCAAGCTAGCCAATTGCGCCACGGAGACAGTCCTGCTCCACTCTCACCACCATCAGAACATATCTTCAAAGCTATCAGCCCACAGAAAAAAAAGCGCCGCACAACCACCGGGTAGGCTCGAACCTCCAACTTTTCGGTTAACAGCCGATCGCGCTAGCCAATTGCGCCACGGAGACAGACCTGCTCCACTCTCACCACCATAAGAACATATGATCAAAGCTATCAGCCCGAAAAAAAAGCGCCACACCACAACTGGGTGGGCTCGAACCTCCGACCTTTTGGTTAACAGCCGATCGCGCTAGCCAGTTGCGCCACGGAGACAGTCCTGCTACACTCTCACCACCGTCAGAACATTTCTTCAGAGCTATCAGCCCAAAGAAAAAAAAGCACCGCACCACCACCGGGTGGGATCAAACCTCCAACTTTTCGGTTAACAGCCGATCGCGCTGGCCAATTGCGCCACGGAGACAGTCCTGCTCCACTCTCACCAAAATTAGAACATATCTTCAAAGCTATCAGCTCAAAGAAAAAAAAAGCGCCACACCACCACCGGGTGGGCTGGAACCTCCAACCTTTCGGTTAACAGCAGATCGCGCTAGCCAATTGCGCCACGGAGACAATCGTGCTCCACTCTCACCACCATCAGAACATATCTTCAAAGCCATCAGCGCAAAGAAAAAAAAGCGCCGCACCACCACCGGGTGGGCTCGAACCTCCAACCTTTCGGTTAACAGCTGAACGCGCAAGCCAATTTTGCCATGGAGACAGTCCTGCTCCACTCTCACCACCATCAGAACATATCTTCAAAGGTATCAGCCCAAAAAAAAGCGCCGCACCACCACTGGGTGGGCTCGAACCTCCGACTTTTCGGTTAACAGCCGATCGCGCTAGCCAATTGCGCCACGGAGACAGTCCTGCTCCACTCTCACCACCATCAGAACATATCTTCAAAGCTATCAGCCCAAAGAAAAAAAAAACCACCGCACCACCACCGGGTGGGCTCGAACCTCCAACTTTTCGGTTAACAGCCAATCGCGCTAGCCAATAGCGCCACGGAGACAGTCCTGCTCCACTCTCACCACCATCAGAACATATCTTCAAAGCTATCAGCACAAAGAAAAAAAGCGCCGCACCACCCCCGGGTGGGCTCGAACCTCCAACCTTTCGGTTAACAGCCGATCGCGCTAGCCAATTGGGCCATGGAGACAGTCTTGCTCCGCTCTCACCACCATCAGAACATATCTTCAAAGCTATCATCGCAAAGAAAAAAGCAACACACCACTCTCGGGAGGGCTCGAAACTCCAACCTTTCGGTCAACAGCCGATCGCGCTAGCCCATTGCGCCACGGAGACAGTCTTGCTCATCTCTCACCACCATCAGATCATATCATCAAAGCTATCAGCCCAAAGAAACAAAAGTACCACACCACCACCGGGTGGGCTCGAACCTCCAACTTTTCGGTTAACAGCCGATCGCGCTGGCCAATTGCGCCACGGAGACAGTCCTGCTCCACTCTCACCACAATTAGAACATATCTTCAAAGCTATCAGCCCAAAGAAAAAAAAAA
Organism: Rhipicephalus microplus; assembly: GCF_043290135.1. Classification (NCBI taxonomy): domain Eukaryota; kingdom Metazoa; phylum Arthropoda; class Arachnida; order Ixodida; family Ixodidae; genus Rhipicephalus; species Rhipicephalus microplus. The sequence continues at coordinate 4,639,878 of NW_027464602.1, forward strand.
GCACCGCACCACCACCGGGTGGGCTGGAAGCTCCAACCTTTCGGTTAACAGCAGATCGCGCTAGCCAATTGCGCCACGGAGAAAATCGTGCTCCACTCTCACCACCATCAGAACATATCTTCAAAGCTATCAGCCCAAAGAAAAAAAATCGCCGCACCACCACTGGGTGGGCTCGAACCTCCAATCTTTTGGTTAACAGCCGATCGCGCTAGCCAATTGCGCCACGGTGACAGTCCTGCTCCACTCTCACCACCATCAGAACATATTTTCAAAGCTATCAGCCCCAAAAAAAGCGCCGCACCACCACCGGGTGGGCTCGAACCTCCAACTTTCCGGTTAACAGCCGATCAAGCTAGCCAATTGCGCCACGGAGACAGTCCTGCTCCACTCTAACCACCATCAGAACATATCTTCAAAGCTATCAGCCCACAGAAAAAAAGCGCCGCACAACCACCGGGTGGGCTCGAACCTCCAACCTTTCGATTAACAGCCGATCGCGCAAGCCAATTTTGCCATGGAGACAGTCCTGCTCCACTCTCACCACCATCAGATCATATCATCAAAGCTATCAGCCCAAAGAAAAAAAAAGCACCGCACCACCACCGGGTGGGCTCGAACCTCCAACTTTTCGGTTAACAGCCGATCGCGCTAGCCAATTTGGCCATGGAGACAGTCTTGCTCCGCTCTCACCACCATCAGAACATATCTTCAAAGCTATCATCGGAAAGAAAAAAGCAACACACCACTTTCGGGAGGGCTCGAAACTCCAACCCTTCGGTCAACAGCCGATCGCGCTAGCCCATTGCGCCACGGAGACAGTCTTGCTCATCTCTCACCACCATCAGATCATATCATCAAAGCTATCAGCGCAAAGAAAAAAAAGCGCCGCACCACCACCGGGTGGGCTCGAACCTCCAACCTTTCGGTTAACAGCCGAACGCGCAAGCCAATTTTGCCATGGAGACAGTCCTGCTCCACTCTCACCACCATCAGAACATATCTTCAAAGGTATCAGCCCAAAAAAAAGCGCCGCACCACCACTGGGTGGGCTCGAACCTCCGACTTTTCGGTTAACAGCCGATCGCGCTAGCCAATTGCGCCACGGAGACAGTCCTGCTCCACTCTCACCACCATCAGAACATATCTTCAAAGCTATCAGCCCAAAGAAAAAAAACCACCGCACCACCACCGGGTGGGCTCGAACCTCCAACTTTTCGGTTAACAGCCAATCGCGCTAGCCAATTGCGCCACGGAGACAGTCCTGCTCCACTCTCACCACCATCAGAACATATCTTCAAAGCTATCAGCACAAAGAAAAAAAGCGCCGCACCACCCCCGGGTGGGCTCGAACCTCCAACCTTTCGGTTAACAGCCGATCGCGCTAGCCAACTGCGCCACGGAGACAGTCGTGCTCCACTCTCACCACCATCAGAACATATCTTCAAAGCTATCAGCCCAAAGAAAAAAAAGCGACGCGCCACCACCGGGTGGGCTCGAACCTCCAACCTTCCGGTTAACAGCCGATCACGCTAGCCAATTGCGCCTAGGAGACAGTCCTGCTCCACTCTCACCACCATCAGAACATATCTTCAAAGCTATCAGCCCGAAGAAAAAAGCAACACACCACTCCCGGGAGGGCTCGAAACCCCAACCTTTCGGTCAACAGCCGATCGCGCTAGCCCATTGCGCCACGGAGACAGTCTTGCTCATCTCTCACCACCATCAGATCATATCATCAAAGCTATCAGCCCAAAGAAAAAAAAGCACCGCACCGCCACCGGGTGGGCTCGAACCTCCAACTTTTCGGTTAACAGCCGATCGCGCTGGCCAATTGCGCCACGGAGACAGTCCTGCTCCACTCTCACCACAATTAGAACATATCTTCAAAGCTATCAGCCCAAAGAAAAAAAAAGCACCGCACCACCACCGGGTGGGCTGGAAGCTCCAACCTTTCGGTTAACAGCAGATCGCGCTAGCCAATTGCGCCACGGAGAAAATCGTGCTCCACTCTCACCACCATCAGAACATATCTTCAAAGCTATCAGCCCAAAAAAAAGCGCCGCACCACCACTGGGTGGGCTCGAACCTCCGACCTTTAGGTTAACAGCCGATCGCGCTAGCCAATTGCACCACGGAGACAGTCCTGCTCCACTCTCACCACCATCAGAACATATCTTCAAAGCTATCAGCCCACAGAAAAAAAGCGCCGCAACACCACCGGGTAGGCTCGAACCTCCAATCTTTCGGTTAACAGGTGATCGCGCTAGCCAATTGGGCCATGGAGACAGTCTTGCTCCGCTCTCACCACCATCAGAACATATCTTCAAAGCTATCATCGCAAAGAAAAAAGCAACAAACCACTTTCGGGAGGGCTCGAAACTCCAACCCTTCGGTCAACAGCCGATCGCGCTAGCCCATTGCGCCACGGAGACAGTCTTGCTCATCTCTCACCACCATCAGATCATATCATCAAAGCTATCAGCCCAAAGAAAAAAAAAGCACCACACCACCACCGGGTGGGCTCGAACCTCCAACTTTTCGGTTAACAGCCGATCGCGCTGGCCAATTGCGCCACGGAGACAGTCCTGCTCCACTCTCACCACAATTAGAACATATCTTCAAAGCTATCAGCCCAAAGAAAAAAAAAGCACCGCACCACCACCGGGTGGGCTGGAAGCTCCAACCTTTCGGTTAACAGCAGATCGCGCTAGCCAATTGCGCCACGGAGAAAATCGTGCTCCACTCTCACCACCATCAGAACATATCTTCAAAGCTATCAGCCCAAAGAAAAAAAAGCACCGCACCACCACCGGGTGGGATCGAACCTCCAACTTTTCGGTTAACAGCCGATCGCGCTGGCCAATTGCGCCAGGGAGACAGTCCTGCTCCACTCTCACCACAATTAGAACATATCTTCAAAGCTATCAGCCCAAAGAAAAAAAAAGCGCCGCACCACCACCGGGTGGGCTGGAACCTCCAACCTTTCGGTTAACAGCAGATCGCGCTAGCCAATTGCGCCACGGAGACAATCGTGCTCCACTCTCACCACCATCAGAACATATTTTCAAAGCTATCAGCCCAAAGAAAAAAAAGCACCGCACCACCACCGGGTGGGCTCGAACCTCCAAATTTTCGGTTAACAGCCGATCACGCTAGCCAATTGCGCCACGGAGACAGTCCTGCTCCACTCTCACCACCATCGGAACATATCTTCAAAGCTATCAGCCCACAGAAAAAAAAGCGCCGCACCACCACCGGGTGGGCTCGAACCTCCAACTTTCCGGTTAACAGCCGATCAAGCTAGCCAATTGCGCCACGGAGACAGTCCTGCTCCACTCTCACCACCATCAGAACATATCTTCAAAGCTATCAGCCCACAGAAAAAAAAGCGCCGCACAACCACCGGGTAGGCTCGAACCTCCAACTTTTCGGTTAACAGCCGATCGCGCTAGCCAATTGCGCCACGGAGACAGACCTGCTCCACTCTCACCACCATAAGAACATATGATCAAAGCTATCAGCCCGAAAAAAAAAGCGCCACACCACCACTGGGTGGGCTCGAACCTCCGACCTTTTGGTTAACAGCCGATCGCGCTAGCCAGTTGCGCCACGGAGACAGTCCTGCTACACTCTCACCACCGTCAGAACATTTCTTCAGAGCTATCAGCCCAAAGAAAAAAAAGCACCGCACCACCACCGGGTGGGATCAAACCTCCAACTTTTCGGTTAACAGCCGATCGCGCTGGCCAATTGCGCCACGGAGACAGTCCTGCTCCACTCTCACCAAAATTAGAACATATCTTCAAAGCTATCAGCTCAAAGAAAAAAAAAGCGCCGCACCACCACCGGATGGGCTGGAACCTCCAACCTTTCGGTTAACAGCAGATCGCGCTAGCCAATTGCGCCACGGAGACAATCGTGCTCCACTCTCACCACCATCAGAACATACCTTCAAAGCTATCAGCCCAAAGAAAAAAAACCACCGCACCACCACCGGGTGGGCTCGAACCTCCAACTTTTCGGTTAACAGCCAATCGCGCTAGCCAATTGCGCCACGGAGACAGTCCTGCTCCACTCTCACCACCATCAGAACATATCTTCAAAGCTATCAGCACAAAGAAAAAAAGCGCCGCACCACCCCCGGGTGGGCTCGAACCTCCAACCTTTCGGTTAACAGCCGATCGCGCTAGCCAACTGCGCCACGGAGACAGTCGTGCTCCACTCTCACCACCATCAGAACATATCTTCAAAGCTATCAGCCCAAAGAAAAAAAAGCGACGCGCCACCACCGGGTGGGCTCGAACCTCCAACCTTCCGGTTAACAGCCGATCACGCTAGCCAATTGCGCCTAGGAGACAGTCCTGCTCCACTCTCACCACCATCAGAACATATCTTCAAAGCTATCAGCCCGAAGAAAAAAGCAACACACCACTCCCGGGAGGGCTCGAAACCCCAACCTTTCGGTCAACAGCCGATCGCGCTAGCCCATTGCGCCACGGAGACAGTCTTGCTCATCTCTCACCACCATCAGATCATATCATCAAAGCTATCAGCCCAAAGAAAAAAAAGCACCGCACCACCACCGGGTGGGCTCGAACCTCCAACTTTTCGGTTAACAGCCGATCGCGCTGGCCAATTGCGCCACGGAGACAGTCCTGCTCCACTCTCACCACAATTAGAACATAACTTCAAAGCTATCAGCCCAAAGAAAAAAAAAGCACCGCACCACCACCGGGTGGGCTGGAAGCTCCAACCTTTCGGTTAACAGCAGATCGCGCTAGCCAATTGCGCCACGGAGAAAATCGTGCTCCACTCTCACCACCATCAGAACATATCTTCAAAGCTATCAGCCCAAAAAAAAGCGCCGCACCACCACTGGGTGGGCTCGAACCTCCGACCTTTAGGTTAACAGCCGATCGCGCTAGCCAATTGCACCACGGAGACAGTCCTGCTCCACTCTCACCACCATCAGAACATATTTTCAAAGCTATCAGCCCAAAAAAAAAGCGCCGCACCACCACCGGGTGGGCTCGAACCTCCAACTTTCCGGTTAACAGCCGATCAAGCTAGCCAATTGCGCCACGGAGACAGTCCTGCTCCACTCTCACCACCATCAGAACATATCTTCAAAGCTATCAGCCCACAGAAAAAAAGCGCCGCAACACCACCGGGTAGGCTCGAACCTCCAATCTTTCGGTTAACAGGTGATCGCGCAAGCCAATTTTGCCATGGAGACAGTCCTGCTCCACTCTCACCACCATCAGATCATATCATCAAAGCTATCAGCCCAAAGAAAAAAAAGCACCGCACCACCACCGGGTGGGCTCGAACCTCCAACTTTTCGGTTAACAGCCGATCGCGCTAGCCAATTGGGCCATGGAGACAGTCTTGCTCCGCTCTCACCACCATCAGAACATATCTTCAAAGCTATCATCGCAAAGAAAAAAGCAACACACCACTTTCGGGAGGGCTCGAAACTCCAACCCTTCGGTCAACAGCCGATCGCGCTAGCCCATTGCGCCACGGAGACAGTCTTGCTCATCTCTCACCACCATCAAATCATATCATCAAAGCTATCAGCCCAAAGAAAAAAAAAGCACCACACCACCACCGGGTGGGCTCGAACCTCCAACTTTTCGGTTAACAGCCGATCGCGCTGGCCAATTGCGCCACGGAGACAGTCCTGCTCCACTCTCACCACAATTAGAACATATCTTCAAAGCTATCAGCCCAAAGAAAAAAAAAGCACCGCACCACCACCGGGTGGGCTGGAAGCTCCAACCTTTCGGTTAACAGCAGATCGCGCTAGCCAATTGCGCCATGGAGAAAATCGTGCTCCACTCTCACCACCATCAGAACATATCTTCAAAGCTATCAGCCCAAAGAAAAAAAAGCACCGCACCACCACCGGGTGGGATCGAACCTCCAACTTTTCGGTTAACAGCCGATCGCGCTGGCCAATTGCGCCAGGGAGACAGTCCTGCTCCACTCTCACCACAATTAGAACATATCTTCAAAGCTATCAGCCCAAAGAAAAAAAAAGCGCCGCACCACCACCGGGTGGGCTGGAACCTCCAACCTTTCGGTTAACAGCAGATCGCGCTAGCCAATTGCGCCACGGAGACAATCGTGCTCCACTCTCACCACCATCAGAACATATTTTCAAAGCTATCAGCCCAAAGAAAAAAAAGCACCGCACCACCACCGGGTGGGCTCGAACCTCCAAATTTTCGGTTAACAGCCGATCACGCTAGCCAATTGCGCCACGGAGACAGTCCTGCTCCACTCTCACCACCATCGGAACATATCTTCAAAGCTATCAGCCCACAGAAAAAAAAGCGCCGCACCACCACCGGGTGGGCTCGAACCTCCAACTTTCCGGTTAACAGCCGATCAAGCTAGCCAATTGCGCCACGGAGACAGTCCTGCTCCACTCTCACCACCATCAGAACATATCTTCAAAGCTATCAGCCCACAGAAAAAAAAGCGCCGCACAACCACCGGGTAGGCTCGAACCTCCAACTTTTCGGTTAACAGCCGATCGCGCTAGCCAATTGCGCCACGGAGACAGACCTGCTCCACTCTCACCACCATAAGAACATATGATCAAAGCTATCAGCCCGAAAAAAAAAGCGCCACACCACCACTGGGTGGGCTCGAACCTCCGACCTTTTGGTTAACAGCCGATCGCGCTAGCCAGTTGCGCCACGGAGACAGTCCTGCTACACTCTCACCACCGTCAGAACATTTCTTCAGAGCTATCAGCCCAAAGAAAAAAAAGCACCGCACCACCACCGGGTGGGATCAAACCTCCAACTTTTCGGTTAACAGCCGATCGCGCTGGCCAATTGCGCCACGGAGACAGTCCTGCTCCACTCTCACCAAAATTAGAACATATCTTCAAAGCTATCAGCTCAAAGAAAAAAAAGCGCCGCACCACCACCGGATGGGCTGGAACCTCCAACCTTTCGGTTAACAGCAGATCGCGCTAGCCAATTGCGCCACGGAGACAATCGTGCTCCACTCTCACCACCATCAGAACATACCTTCAAAGCTATCAGCGCAAAGAAAAAAAAGCGCCGCACCACCACCGGGTGGGCTCGAACCTCCAACCTTTCGGTTAACAGCTGAACGCGCAAGCCAATTTTGCCATGAAGACAGTCCTGCTCCACTCTCACCACCATCAGAACATATCTTCAAAGGTATCAGCCCAAAAAAAAGCGCCGCACCACCACTGGGTGGGCTCGAACCTCCGACTTTTCGGTTAACAGCCGATCGCGCTAGCCAATTGCGCCACGGAGACAGTCCTGCTCCACTCACACCACCATCAGAACATATCTTCAAAGCTATCAGCCCAAAGAAAAAAAAACCACCGCACCACCACCGGGTGGGCTCGAACCTCCAACTTTTCGGTTAACAGCCAATCGCGCTAGCCAATAGCGCCACGGAGACAGTCCTGCTCCACTCTCACCACCATCAGAACATATCTTCAAAGCTATCAGCACAAAGAAAAAAAGCGCCGCACCACCCCCGGGTGGGCTCGAACCTCCAACCTTTCGGTTAACAGCCGATCGCGCAAGCCAATTTTGCCATGGAGACAGTCCTGCTCCACTCTCACCACCATCAGATCATATCATCAAAGCTATCAGCCCAAAGAAAAAAAAGCACCGCACCACCACCGGGTGGGCTCGAACCTCCAACTTTTCGGTTAACAGCCGATCGCGCTAGCCAATTGGGCCATGGAGACAGTCTTGCTCCGCTCTCACCACCATCAGAACATATCTTCAAAGCTATCATCGCAAAGAAAAAAGCAACACACCACTTTCGGGAGGGCTCGAAACTCCAACCCTTCGGTCAACAGCCGATCGCGCTAGCCCATTGCGCCACGGAGACAGTCTTGCTCATCTCTCACCACCATCAGATCATATCATCAAAGCTATCAGCCCAAAAAAAAAGCACCACACCACCACCGGGTGGGCTCGAACCTCCAACTTTTCGGTTAACAGCCGATCGCGCTGGCCAATTGCGCCACGGAGACAGTCCTGCTCCACTCTCACCACAATTAGAACATATCTTCAAAGCTATCAGCCCAAAGAAAAAAAAAAGCACCGCACCACCACCGGGTGGGCTGGAAGCTCCAACCTTTCGGTTAACAGCAGATCGCGCTAGCCAATTGCGCCACGGAGAAAATCGTGCTCCACTCTCACCACCATCAGAACATATCTTCAAAGCTATCAGCCCAAAGAAAAAAAAGCGCCGCACCACCACTGGGTGGGCTCGAACCTCCGACCTTTTGGTTAACAGCCGATCGCGCTAGCCAATTGCACCACGGAGACAGTCCTGCTCCACTCTCACCACCATCAGAACATATTTTCAAAGCTATCAGCCCAAAGAAAAAAAAGCACCGCACCACCACCGGGTGGGCTCGAACCTCCAAATTTTCGGTTAACAGCCGATCACGCTAGCCAATTGCGCCACGGAGACAGTCCTGCTCCACTCTCACCACCATCTGAACATATCTTCAAAGCTATCAGCCCACAGAAAAAAAAGCGCCGCACAACCACCGGGTAGGCTCGAACCTCCGACTTTTCGGTTAACAGCCGATCGCGCTAGCCAATTGCGCCACGGAGACAGTCCTGCTCCACTCTCACCACCATAAGAACATATCTTCAAAGCTATCAGCCCAAGAAAAAAAAGCGCCGCACCACCACTGGGTGGGCTCAAACCTCCGACCTTTTGGTTAACAGCCGATCGCGCAGGCCAATTGCGCCACGGAGACAGTCCTGCTCCCCTCTCACCACCATCAGAACATGTTTTCAAAGCTATCAGCCCAAAGAAAAAAAAGCGCCGCACCACCACCGGGTGGGCTCGAACCTCCAACTTTCCGGTTAACAGCCGATCAAGCTAGCCAATTGCGCCACGGAGACAGTCCTGCTCCACTCTCACCACCATCAGAACATATCTTCAAAGCTATCAGCCCACAGAAAAAAAAGCGCCGCACAACCACCGGGTAGGCTCGAACCTCCAACTTTTCGGTTAACAGCCGATCGCGCTAGCCAATTGCGCCACGGAGACAGACCTGCTCCACTCTCACCACCATAAGAACATATGATCAAAGCTATCAGCCCGAAAAAAAAAGCGCCACACCACAACTGGGTGGGCTCGAACCTCCGACCTTTTGGTTAACAGCCGATCGCGCTAGCCAGTTGCGCCACGGAGACAGTCGTGCTACACTCTCACCACCGTCAGAACATTTCTTCAGAGCTATCAGCCCAAAGAAAAAAAAGCACCGCACCACCACCGGGTGGGATCAAACCTCCAACTTTTCGGTTAACAGCCGATCGCGCTGGCCAATTGCGCCACGGAGACAGTCCTGCTCCACTCTCACCAAAATTAGAACATATCTTCAAAGCTATCAGCTCAAAAAAAAAAGCGCCACACCACCACCGGGTGGGCTGGAACCTCCAACCTTTCGGTTAACAGCAGATCGCGCTAACCAATTGCGCCACGGAGACAATCGTGCTCCACTCTCACCACCATCAGAACATATCTTCAAAGCTATCAGCGCAAAGAAAAAAAAGCGCCGCACCACCACCGGGTGGGCTCGAACCTCCAACCTTTCGGTTAACAGCTGAACGCGCAAGCCAATTTTGCCATGGAGACAGTCCTGCTCCACTCTCACCACCATCAGAACATATATTCAAAGGTATCAGCCCAAAAAAAGCGCCGCACCACCACTGGGTGGGCTCGAACCTCCGACTTTTCGGTTAACAGCCGATCGCGCTAGCCAATTGCGCCACGGAGACAGTCCTGCTCCACTCTCACCACCATCAGAACATATCTTCAAAGCTATCAGCCCAAAGAAAAAAAAACCACCGCACCACCACCGGGTGGGCTCGAACCTCCAACTTTTCGGTTAACAGCCAATCGCGCTAGCCAATAGCGCCACGGAGACAGTCCTGCTCCACTCTCACCACCATCAGAACATATCTTCAAAGCTATCAGCACAAAGAAAAAAAGCGCCGCACCACCCCCGGGTGGGCTCGAACCTCCAACCTTTCGGTTAACAGCCGATCGCGCTAGCCAATTGGGCCATGGAGACAGTCTTGCTCCGCTCTCACCACCATCAGAACATATCTTCAAAGCTATCATCGCAAAGAAAAAAGCAACACACCACTCTCGGGAGGGCTCGAAACTCCAACCTTTCGGTCAACAACCGATCGCGCTAGCCCATTGCGCCACGGAGACAGTCTTGCTCATCTCTCACCACCATCAGATCATATCATCAAAGCTATCAGCCCAAAGAAACAAAAGCACCACACCACCACCGGGTGGGCTCGAACCTCCAACTTTTCGGTTAACAGCCGATCGCGCTGGCCAATTGCGCCACGGAGACAGTCCTGCTCCACTCTCACCACAATTAGAACATATCTTGAAAGCTATCAGCCCAAAGAAAAAAAAAGCACCGCACCACCACCGGGTGGGCTGGAAGCTCCAACTTTTCGGTTAACAGCAGATCGCGCTAGCCAATTGCGCCACGGAGAAAATCGTGCTCCACTCTCACCACCATCAGAACATATCTTCAAAGCTATCAGCCCAAAGAAAAAAATCGCCGCACCACCACTGGGTGGGCTCGAACCTCCAATCTTTTGGTTAACAGCCGATCGCGCTAGCCAATTGCGCCACGGTGACAGTCCTGCTCCACTCTCACCACCATCAGAACATATTTTCAAAGCTATCAGCCCAAAGAAAAAAAAAGCGCAGCACCACCACCGGGTGGGCTCGAACCTCCGACTTTCCGGTTAACAGCCGATCAAGCTAGCCAATTGCACCACGGAGACAGTCCTGCTCCACTCTCACAACCATCAGAACATATTTTCAAAGCTATCAGCCCAAAAAAAAAGCGCCGCACCACCACCGGGTGGGCTCGAACCTCCAACTTTCCGGTTAACAGCCGATCAAGCTAGCCAATTGCGCCGCGGAGACAGTCCTGCTCCACTCTAACCACCATCAGAACATATCTTCAAAGCTATCAGCCCACAGAAAAAAAGCGCCGCACAACCACCGGGTGGGCTCGAACCTCCAACCTTTCGAATAACAGCCGATCGCGCAAGCCAATTTTGCCATGGAGACAGTCCTGCTCCACTCTCACCACCATCAGATCATATCATCAAAGCTATCAGCCCAAAGAAAAAAAAAGCACCGCACCACCACCGGGTGGGCTCGAACCTCCAACTTTTCGGTTAACAGCCGATCGCGCTAGCCAATTTGGCCATGGAGACAGTCTTGCTCCGCTCTCACCACCATCAGAACATATCTTCAAAGCTATCATCGCAAAGAAAAAAGCAACACACCACTTTCGGGAGGGCTCGAAACTCCAACCCTTCGGTCAACAGCCGATCGCGCTAGCCCATTGCGCCACGGAGACAGTCTTGCTCATCTCTCACCACCATCAGATCATATCATCAAAGCTATCAGCGCAAAGAAAAAAAAGCGCCGCACCACCACCGGGTGGGCTCGAACCTCCAACCTTTCGGTTAACAGCCGAACGCGCAAGCCAATTTTGCCATGGAGACAGTCCTGCTCCACTCTCACCACCATCAGAACATATCTTCAAAGGTATCAGCCCAAAAAAAAGCGCCGCACCACCACTGGGTGGGCTCGAACCTCCGACTTTTCGGTTAACAGCCGATCGCGCTAGCCAATTGCGCCACGGAGAGAGTCCTGCTCCACTCTCACCACCATCAGAACATATCTTCAAAGCTATCAGCCCAAAGAAAAAAAACCACCGCACCACCACCGGGTGGGCTCGAACCTCCAACTTTTCGGTTAACAGCCAATCGCGCTAGCCAATTGCGCCACGGAGACAGTCCTGCTCCACTCTCACCACCATCAGAACATATCTTCAAAGCTATCAGCACAAAGAAAAAAAGCGCCGCACCACCCCCGGGTGGGCTCGAACCTCCAACCTTTCGGTTAACAGCCGATCGCGCTAGCCAACTGCGCCACGGAGACAGTCGTGCTCCACTCTCACCACCATCAGAACATATCTTCAAAGCTATCAGCCCAAAGAAAAAAAAGCGACGCGCCACCACCGGGTGGGCTCGAACCTCCAACCTTCCGGTTAACAGCCGATCACGCTAGCCAATTGCGCCTAGGAGACAGTCCTGCTCCACTCTCACCACCATCAGAACATATCTTCAAAGCTATCAGCCCGAAGAAAAAAGCAACACACCACTCCCGGGAGGGCTCGAAACCCCAACCTTTCGGTCAACAGCCGATCGCGCTAGCCCATTGCGCCACAGAGACAGTCTTGCTCATCTCTCACCACCATCAGATCATATCATCAAAGCTATCAGCCCAAAGAAAAAAAAGCACCGCACCACCACCGGGTGGGCTCGAACCTCCAACTTTTCGGTTAACAGCCGATCGCGCTGGCCAATTGTGCCACGGAGACAGTCCTGCTCCACTCTCACCACAATTAGAACATATCTTCAAAGCTATCAGCCCAAAGAAAAAAAAAGCACCGCACCACCACCGGGTGGGCTGGAAGCTCCAACCTTTCGGTTAACAGCAGATCGCGCTAGCCAATTGCGCCACGGAGAAAATCGTGCTCCACTCTCACCACCATCAGAACATATCTTCAAAGCTATCAGCCCAAAAAAAAGCGCCGCACCACCACTGGGTGGGCTCGGACCTCCGACCTTTAGGTTAACAGCCGATCGCGCTAGCCAATTGCACCACGGAGACAGTCCTGCTCCACTCTCACCACCATCAGAACATATTTTCAAAGCTATCAGCCCAAAAAAAAAAGCGCCGCACCACCACCGGGTGGGCTCGAACCTCCAACTTTCCGGTTAACAGCCGATCAAGCTAGCCAATTGCGCCACGGAGACAGTCCTGCTCCACTCTCACCACCATCAGAACATATCTTCAAAGCTATCAGCCCACAGAAAAAAAGCGCCGCAACACCACCGGGTAGGCTCGAACCTCCAACCTTTCGGTTAACAGCTGATCGCGCAAGCCAATTTTGCCATGGAGACAGTCCTGCTCCACTCTCACCACCATCAGATCATATCATCAAAGCTATCAGCTCAAAGAAAAAAAAGCACCGTACCACCACCGGGTGGGCTCGAACCTCCAACTTTTCGGTTAACAGCCGATCGCGCTAGCCAATTGGGCCATGGAGACAGTCTTGCTCCGCTCTCACCACCATCAGAACATATCTTCAAAGCTATCATCGCAAAGAAAAAAGCAACACACCACTTTCGGGAGGGCTCGAAACTCCAACCCTTCGGTCAACAGCCGATCGCGCTAGCCCATTGCGCCACGGAGACAGTCTTGCTCATCTCTCACCACCATCAGATCATATCATCAAAGCTATCAGCCCAAAGAAAAAAAAGCACCACACCACCACCGGGTGGGCTCGAACCTCCAACTTTTCGGTTAACAGCCGATCGCGCTGGCCAATTGCGCCACGGAGACAGTCCTGCTCCACTCTCACCACAATTAGAACATATCTTCAAAGCTATCAGCCCAAAGAAAAAAAAAGCACCGCACCACCACCGGGTGGGCTGGAAGCTCCAACCTTTCGGTTAACAGCAGATCGCGCTAGCCAATTGCGCCACGGAGAAAATCGTGCTCCACTCTCACCACCATCAGAACATATCTTCAAAGCTATCAGCCCGAAGAAAAAAAAGCGCCGCACCACCACTGGGTGGGCTCGAACCTCCGACCTTTTGGTTAACAGCCGATCGCGCTAGCCAATTGCACCACGGAGACAGTCCTGCTCCACTCTCACCACCATCAGAACATATTTTCAAAGCTATCAGCCCAAAGAAAAAAAAGCACCGCACCACCACCGGCTGGGATCGAACCTCCAACTTTTCGGTTAACAGCCGATCGCGCTGGCCAATTGCGCCAGGGAGACAGTCCTGCTCCACTCTCACCACAATTAGAACATATCTTCAAAGCTATCAGCCCAAAGAAAAAAAAAGCGCCGCACCACCACCGGGTGGGCTGGAACCTCCAACCTTTCGGTTAACAGCAGATCGCGCTAGCCAATTGCGCCACGGAGACAATCGTGCTCCACTCTCACCACCATCAGAACATATTTTCAAAGCTATCAGCCCAAAGAAAAAAAAGCACCGCACCACCACCGGGTGGGCTCGAACCTCCAAATTTTCGGTTAACAGCCGATCACGCTAGCCAATTGCGCCACGGAGACAGTCCTGCTCCACTCTCACGACCATCAGAACATATCTTCAAAGCTATCAGCCCACAGAAAAAAAAGCGCCGCACCACCACCGGGTGGGCTCGAACCTCCAACTTTCGGGTTAACAGCCGATCAAGCTAGCCAATTGCGCCACGGAGACAGTCCTGCTCCACTCTCACCACCATCAGAACATATCTTCAAAGCTATCAGCCCACAGAAAAAAAAGCGCCGCACAACCACCGGGTAGGCTCGAACCTCCAACTTTTCGGTTAACAGCCGATCGCGCTAGCCAATTGCGCCACGGAGACAGACCTGCTCCACTCTCACCACCATAAGAACATATGATCAAAGCTATCAGCCCGAAAAAAAAAGCGCCACACCACCACTGGGTGGGCTCGAACCTCCGACCTTTTGGTTAACAGCCGATCGCGCTAGCCAGTTGCGCCACGGAGACAGTCCTGCTACACTCTCACCACCGTCAGAACATTTCTTCAGAGCTATCAGCCCAAAGAAAAAAAAGCACCGCACCACCACCGGGTGGGATCAAACCTCCAACTTTTCGGTTAACAGCCGATCGCGCTGGCCAATTGCGCCACGGAGACAGTCCTGCTCCACTCTCACCAAAATTAGAACATATCTTCAAAGCTATCAGCTCAAAGAAAAAAAAGCGCCGCACCACCACCGGGTGGGCTGGAACCTCCAACCTTTCGGTTAACAGCAGATCGCACTAGCCAATTGCGCCACGGAGACAATCGTGCTCCACTCTCACCACCATCAGAACATACCTTCAAAGCTATCAGCGCAAAGAAAAAAAAAGCGCCGCACCACCACCGGGTGGGCTCGAACCTCCAACCTTTCGGTTAACAGCTGAACGCGCAAGCCAATTTTGCCATGGAGACAGTCCTGCTCCACTCTCACCACCATCAGAACATATCTTCAAAGGTATCAGCCCAAAAAAAAGCGCCGCACCACCACTGGGTGGGCTCGAACCTCCGACTTTTCGGTTAACAGCCGATCGCGCTAGCCAATTGCGCCACGGAGACAGTCCTGCTCCACTCTCACCACCATCAGAACATATCTTCAAAGCTATCAGCCCAAAGAAAAAAAAACCACCGCACCACCACCGGGTGGGCTCGAACCTCCAACTTTTCGGTTAACAGCCAATCGCGCTAGCCAATAGCGCCACGGAGACAGTCCTGCTCCACTCTCACCACCATCAGAACATATCTTCAAAGCTATCAGCACAAAGAAAAAAAGCGCCGCACCACCCCCGGGTGGGCTCGAACCTCCAACCTTTCGGTTAACAGCCGATCGCGCTAGCCAATTGGGCCATGGAGACAGTCTTGCTCCGCTCTCACCACCATCAGAACATATCTTCAAAGCTATCATCGCAAAGAAAAAAGCAACACACCACTCTCGGGAGGGCTCGAAACTCCAACCTTTCGGTCAACAGCCGATCGCGCTAGCCCATTGCGCCACGGAGACAGTCTTGCTCATCTCTCACCACCATCAGATCATATCATCAAAGCTATCAGCCCAAAGAAACAAAAGCACCACACCACCACCGGGTGGGCTCGAACCTCCAACTTTTCGGTTAACAGCCGATCGCGCTGGCCAATTGCGCCACGGAGACAGTCCTGCTCCACTCTCACCAGAATTAGAACATATCTTCAAAGCTATCAGCCCAAAGAAAAAAAAAAGCACCGCACCACCACCGGGTGGGCTGGAAGCTCCAACCTTTCGGTTAACAGCAGATCGCGCTAGCCAAATGCGCCACGGAGAAAATCGTGCTCCACTCTCAACACCATCAGAACATATCTTCAAAGCTATCAGCGCAAAGAAAAAAAAGCGCCGCACCACCACTGGGTGGGCTCGAACCTCCAACCTTTCGGTTAACAGCCGATCGCGCAAGCCAATTTTGCCATGGAGACAGTCCTGCTCCACTCTCACCACCATCAGAACATATCTTCAAAGCTATCAGCCCAAAGAAAAAAAAGCGCCATACCACCACAGGGTGGGCTCGAACCTCCGACCTTTTGGTTAACAGCCGATCGCGCTAGCCAATTGCGCCATGGAGACAGTCTTGCTCCACTCTCACCACCATCAGAACATATCTTCAAAGCTATCAGCCCAAAGAAAAAAAAGCACCGCACCACCACCGGGTGGGCTCGAACCTCCAACTTTTCGGTGAACAGCCGATCACGCGAGCCAATTGCGCCACGGAGACAGTCCTGCTCCACTCTCACCACCATCAGAACATATCTTCAAAGCTATCAGCCCACAGAAAAAAAAGCGCCACACAACCACCGGGTAGGCTCGAACCTCCGACTTTTCGGTTAACAGCCGATCGCGATAGCCAATTGCGCCACGGAGACAGTCCTGCTCTATTCTCACCACCATAAGAACATATCTTCAAAGCTATCAGCCCAAAGAAAAAAAATCGCCGCACCACCACTGGGTGGGCTCGAACCTCCAATCTTTTGGTTAACAGCCGATCGCGCTAGCCAATTGCGCCACGGTGACAGTCCTGCTCCACTCTCACCACCATCAGAACATATTTTCAAAGCTATCAGCCCAAAGAAAAAAAAAGCGCCGCACCACCACCGGGTGGGCTCGAACCTCAGACTTTCCGGTTAACAGCCGATCAAGCTAGCCAATTGCGCCACGGAGATAGTCCTGCTCTACTCTCACCACCATCAGAACATATCTTCAAAGCTATCAGCCCACAGAAAAAAAAGCGCCGCACAACCACCGGGTAGGCTCGAACCTCCAACTTTTCGGTTAACAGCCGATCGCGCTAGCCAATTGCGCCACGGAGACAGACCTGCTCCACTCTCACCACCATCAGAACATATCTTCAAAGCTATCAGCACAAAGAAAAAAAGCGCCGCACCACCCCCGGGTGGGCTCGAACCTCCAACCTTTCGGTTAACAGCCGATCGCGCTAGCCAACTGCGCCACGGAGACAGTCGTGCTCCACTCTCACCACCATCAGAACATATCTTCAAAGCTATCAGCCCAAAGAAAAAAAAGCGACGCGCCACCACCGGGTGGGCTCGAACCTCCAACCTTCCGGTTAACAGCCGATCACGCTAGCCAATTGCGCCTAGGAGACAGTCCTGCTCCACTCTCACCACCATCAGAACATATCTTCAAAGCTATCAGCCCGAAGAAAAAAGCAACACACCACTCCCGGGAGGGCTCGAAACCCCAACCTTTCGGTCAACAGCCGATCGCGCTAGCCCATTGCGCCACAGAGACAGTCTTGCTCATCTCTCACCACCATCAGATCATATCATCAAAGCTATCAGCCCAAAGAAAAAAAAGCACCGCACCACCACCGGGTGGGCTCGAACCTCCAACTTTTCGGTTAACAGCCGATCGCGCTGGCCAATTGTGCCACGGAGACAGTCCTGCTCCACTCTCACCACAATTAGAACATAGCTTCAAAGCTATCAGCCCAAAGAAAAAAAAAGCACCGCACCACCACCGGGTGGGCTGGAAGCTCCAACCTTTCGGTTAACAGCAGATCAAGCTAGCCAATTGCGCCACGGAGACAGTCCTGCTCCACTCTCACCACCATCAGAACATATCTTCAAAGCTATCAGCCCACAGAAAAAAAGCGCCGCAACACCACCGGGTAGGCTCGAACCTCCAACCTTTCGGTTAACAGCTGATCGCGCAAGCCAATTTTGCCATGGAGACAGTCCTGCTCCACTCTCACCACCATCAGATCATATCATCAAAGCTATCAGCCCAAAGAAAAAAAAGCACCGCACCACCACCGGGTGGGCTCGAACCTCCAACTTTTCGGTTAACAGCCGATCGCGCTAGCCAATTGGGCCATGGAGACAGTCTTGCTCCGCTCTCACCACCATCAGAACATATCTTCAAAGCTATCATCGCAAAAAAAAAAGCAACACACCACTTTCGGGAGGGCTCGAAACTCCAACCCTTCGGTCAACAGCCGATCGCGCTAGCCCATTGCGCCACGGAGACAGTCTTGCTCATCTCTCACCACCATCAGATCATATCATCAAAGCTATCAGCCCAAAGAAAAAAAAGCACCACACCACCACCGGGTGGGCTCGAACCTCCAACTTTTCGGTTAACAGCCGATCGCGCTGGCCAATTGCGCCACGGAGACAGTCCTGCTCCACTCTCACCACAATTAGAACATATCTTCAAAGCTATCAGCCCAAAGAAAAAAAAGCACCGCACCACCACCGGGTGGGCTGGAAGCTCCAACCTTTCGGTTAACAGCAGATCGCGCTAGCCAATTGCGCCACGGAGAAAATCGTGCTCCACTCTCACCACCATCAGAACATATCTTCAAAGCTATCAGCCCAAAGAAAAAAAAGCGCCGCACCACCACTGGGTGGGCTCGAACCTCCGACCTTTTGGTTAACAGCCGATCGCGCTAGCCAATTGCACCACGGAGACAGTCCTGCTCCACTCTCACCACCATCAGAACATATTTTCAAAGCTATCAGCCCAAAGAAAAAAAAGCACCGCACCACCACCGGCTTGGATCGAACCTCCAACTTTTCGGTTAACAGCCGATCGCGCTGGCCAATTGCGCCAGGGAGACAGTCCTGCTCCACTCTCACCACAATTAGAACATATCTTCAAAGCTATCAGCCCAAAGAAAAAAAAAGCGCCGCACCACCACCGGGTGGGCTGGAACCTCCAACCTTTCGGTTAACAGCAGATCGCGCTAGCCAATTGCGCCACGGAGACAATCGTGCTCCACTCTCACCACCATCAGAACATATTTTCAAAGCTATCAGCCCAAAGAAAAAAAAGCACCGCACCACCACCGGGTGGGCTCGAACCTCCAAATTTTCGGTTAACAGCCGATCACGCTAGCCAATTGCGCCACGGAGACAGTCCTGCTCCACTCTCACCACCATCAGAACATATCTTCAAAGCTATCAGCCCACAGAAAAAAAAGCGCCGCACCACCACCGGGTGGGCTCGAACCTCCAACTTTCCGGTTAACAGCCGATCAAGCTAGCCAATTGCGCCACGGAGACAGTCCTGCTCCACTCTCACCACCATCAGAACATATCTTCAAAGCTATCAGCCCACAGAAAAAAAAGCGCCGCACAACCACCGGGTAGGCTCGAACCTCCAACTTTTCGGTTAACAGCCGATCGCGCTAGCCAATTGCGCCACGGAGACAGACCTGCTCCACTCTCACCACCATAAGAACATATGATCAAAGCTATCAGCCCGAAAAAAAAGCGCCACACCACCACTGGGTGGGCTCGAACCTCCGACCTTTTGGTTAACAGCCGATCGCGCTAGCCAGTTGCGCCACGGAGACAGTCCTGCTACACTCTCACCACCGTCAGAACATTTCTTCAGAGCTATCAGCCCAAAGAAAAAAAAGCACCGCACCACCACCGGGTGGGATCAAACCTCCAACTTTTCGGTTAACAGCCGATCGCGCTGGCCAATTGCGCCACGGAGACAGTCCTGCTCCACTCTCACCAAAATTAGAACATATCTTCAAAGCTATCAGCTCAAAGAAAAAAAAGCGCCGCACCACCACCGGGTGGGCTGGAACCTCCAACCTTTCGGTTAACAGCAGATCGCACTAGCCAATTGCGCCACGGAGACAATCGTGCTCCACTCTCACCACCATCAGAACATACCTTCAAAGCTATCAGCGCAAAGAAAAAAAAAGCGCCGCACCACCACCGGGTGGGCTCGAACCTCCAACCTTTCGGTTAACAGCTGAACGCGCAAGCCAATTTTGCCATGGAGACAGTCCTGCTCCACTCTCACCACCATCAGAACATATCTTCAAAGGTATCAGCCCAAAAAAAAGCGCCGCACCACCACTGGGTGGGCTCGAACCTCCGACTTTTCGGTTAACAGCCGATCGCGCTAGCCAATTGCGCCACGGAGACAGTCCTGCTCCACTCTCACCACCATCAGAACATATCTTCAAAGCTATCAGCCCAAAGAAAAAAAAACCACCGCACCACCACCGGGTGGGCTCGAACCTCCAACTTTTCGGTTAACAGCCAATCGCGCTAGCCAATAGCGCCACGGAGACAGTCCTGCTCCACTCTCACCACCATCAGAACATATCTTCAAAGCTATCAGCACAAAGAAAAAAAGCGCCGCACCACCCCCGGGTGGGCTCGAACCTCCAACCTTTCGGTTAACAGCCGATCGCGCTAGCCAATTGGGCCATGGAGACAGTCTTGCTCCGCTCTCACCACCATCAGAACATATCTTCAAAGCTATCATCGCAAAGAAAAAAGCAACACACCACTCTCGGGAAGGCTCGAAACTCCAACCTTTCGGTCAACAGCCGATCGCGCTAGCCCATTGCGCCACGGAGACAGTCTTGCTCATCTCTCACCACCATCAGATCATATCATCAAAGCTATCAGCCCAAAGAAACAAAAGCACCACACCACCACCGGGTGGGCTCGAACCTCCAACTTTTCGGTTAACAGCCGATCGCGCTGGCCAATTGCGCCACGGAGACAGTCCTGCTCCACTCTCACCAGAATTAGAACATATCTTCAAAGCTATCAGCCCAAAGAAAAAAAAAAGCACCGCACCACCACCGGGTGGGCTGGAAGCTCCAACCTTTCGGTTAACAGCAGATCGCGCTAGCCAAATGCGCCACGGAGAAAATCGTGCTCCACTCTCAACACCATCAGAACATATCTTCAAAGCTATCAGCGCAAAGAAAAAAAAGCGCCGCACCACCACTGGGTGGGCTCGAACCTCCAACCTTTCGGTTAACAGCCGATCGCGCAAGCCAATTTTGCCATGGAGACAGTCCTGCTCCACTCTCACCACCATCAGAACATATCTTCAAAGCTATCAGCCCAAAGAAAAAAAAGCGCCATACCACCACAGGGTGGGCTCGAACCTCCGACCTTTTGGTTAACAGCCGATCGCGCTAGCCAATTGCGCCATGGAGACAGTCTTGCTTCACTCTCACCACCATCAGAACATATCTTCAAAGCTATCAGCCCAAAGAAAAAAAAGCACCGCACCACCACCGGGTGGGCTCGAACCTCCAACTTTTCGGTTAACAGCCGATCACGCGAGCCAATTGCGCCACGGAGACAGTCCTGCTCCACTCTCACCACCATCAGAACATATCTTCAAAGCTATCAGCCCACAGAAAAAAAAGCGCCACACAACCACCGGGTAGGCTCGAACCTCCGACTTTTCGGTTAACAGCCGATCGCGATAGCCAATTGCGCCACGGAGACAGTCCTGCTCTATTCTCACCACCATAAGAACATATCTTCAAAGCTATCAGCCCAAAGAAAAAAAATCGCCGCACCACCACTGGGTGGGCTCGAACCTCCAATCTTTTGGTTAACAGCCGATCGCGCTAGCCAATTGCGCCACGGTGACAGTCCTGCTCCACTCTCACCACCATCAGAACATATTTTCAAAGCTATCAGCCCAAAGAAAAAAAAAAGCGCCGCACCACCACCGGGTGGGCTCGAACCTCAGACTTTCCGGTTAACAGCCGATCAAGCTAGCCAATTGCGCCACGGAGATAGTCCTGCTCTACTCTCACCACCATCAGAACATATCTTCAAAGCTATCAGCCCACAGAAAAAAAAGCGCCGCACAACCACCGGGTAGGCTCGAACCTCCAACTTTTCGGTTAACAGCCGATCGCGCTAGCCGATTGCGCCACGGAGACAGACCTGCTCCACTCTCACCACCATAAGAACATATCATCAAAGCTATCAGCCCGAAGAAAAAAAAGCGCCACACCACCACTGGGTGGGCTCGAACCTCCGACCTTTTGGTTAACAGCCGATCGCGCTAGCCAATTGCGCCACGGAGACAGTCCTGCTCCACTCTCACCACCGTCAGAACATTTCTTCAGAGCTATCAGCCCAAAGAAAAAAAAGCGCTGCACCACCACCGGGTGGGCTCGAACCTCCAACCTTACGGTTAACAGCCGATCGCGCTAGCCCATTGCGCCACGGAGACAGTCTTGCTCCACTCTCACCACCATCAGAACATATCTTCAAAGCTATCAGCGCAAAGAAAAAAGCAACACACCACTCCCGGGAGGGCGCGAACCTCCAACCTTTCGGTCAACAGCCGATCGCACTAGCCCATTGCGCCACGGAGACAGTCTTGCTCCCTTCTCACCACCATCAGAACATAACTTCAAAGCTATCAGCCCAAAGAAAAAAAGCACCGCACCACCACCATGTGGGCTCGAACCTCCAACCTTTTGGTTAACAGCCGATCGCGCTAGCCAATTGCACCACGGAGACAGTCGTGCTTCACTCTCACCACCATCACAACATATCTTCAAAGCTATCAGCGCAAAGAAAAAAGCAAAACACCACTCCCGGGAGGGCTCGAACCTCCAACTTTTCGGTTAACAGCCGATCGCGCTGGCCAATTGCGCCACGGAGAAAGTCCTGCTCCACTCTCACCACCGTCAGACCATTTCTTCAGAGCTATCACCCCAAAGAAAAAAAAAGCGCCACACCACCACCGGGTGGGCTTGAACCTCCAACTTTTCGGTTAACAGCCGATTGTGCTAGCCAATTGCGCCACGGGGACCGTCCTGCTCCACTCTCACCACCGTCAGACCATTTCTTCAGAGCTATCACCCCAAAGAAAAAAAAGCGCCGCACCACCGCCGGGTGGGCTCGAAACTCCAACCTTTCGTGTAACAGCCGATCGCGCTAGCCAATTGCCCCACGGAGACAGTCGTGCTCCACTCTCACCACCGTCAGAACATTTCTTCAGAGCTATCACCCCAAAGAAAAAAAAAGCGCCGCACCACCACCGGTTGGGCTAGAACCTCCAAACTTTCGGTTAACAGCCGATCGCGCTAGCCAATTGCGCCACGAAGACAGTCCTGCTCCACTCTCACCACCATCAGAACATATCTTCAAAGCTATTACCGCAAAGAAAAAAGCAACACACCACTCCCGGGAGGGCTCAAAACTCCAACCTTTCGGTTAACAGCCGATCGCGCTAGCCCATTGCGCCACGGAGACAGTCTTGCTCCACTCTCACCACCATCATAACATATCTTCAAAGCTATCATCGCAAAGTAAAAAGCAACACACCACTCCCGGGAGGGCTCGAAACTCCAACCTTTTGGTCAACAGCCGATCGCGCTAGCCCATTGCGCCACGGAGACAGTCTTGCTCATCTCTCACCACCATCAGATCATATCATCAAAGCTATCAGCCCAAAGAAAAAAAAGCACCGCACCACCACCGGGTGGGATCGAACCTCCAACTTTTCGGTTAACAGCCGATCGCGCTGGCCAATTGCGCCAGGGAGACAGTCCTGCTCCACTCTCACCACAATTAGAACATATCTTCAAAGCTATCAGCCCAAAGAAAAAAAAAGCGCCGCACCACCACCGGGTGGGCTGGAACCTCCAACCTTTCGGTTAACAGCAGATCGCGCTAGCCAATTGCGCCACGGAGACAATCGTGCTCCACTCTCACCACCATCAGAACATATCTTCAAAGCTATCAGCGCAAAGAAAAAAAAGCGCCGCACCACCACTGGGTGGGCTCGAACCTCCAACCTTTCGGTTAACAGCCGATCGCGCAAGCCAATTTTGCCATGGAGACAGTCCTGCTCCACTCTCACCACCATCACAACATATCTTCAAAGGTATCAGCCCAAAAAAAAGCGCCGCACCACCACTGGGTGGGCTCGAACCTCCGACTTTTCGGTTACCAGCCGATCGCGCTAGCCAATTTCGCCACGGAGACAGTCCTGCTCCACTCTCAACACCATCAGAACATATCTTCAAAGCTATCAGCCCAAAGAAAAAAAACCACCGCACCACCACCGGGTGGACTCGAACCTCCAACCTTTCGGTTAACAGCTAATCGCGCTAGCCAATTGCGCCACGGAGACAGTCCTGCTCCACTCTCACCACCATCAGAACATATCTTCAAAGCTATCAGCACAAAGAAAAGAAGCGCCGCACCACCCCCGGGTGGGCTCGAACCTCCAACCTTTCGGTTAACAGCCGATCGCGCTAGCCAACTGCGCCACGGAGACAGTCGTGCTCCACTCTCACCACCATCAGAACATATCTTCAAAGCTATCAGGGCAAAGAAAAAAGCAACACACCACTCCCGGGAGGGATCGAAACTCCAACCTTTCGGTTAACAGCCGATCGCGCTAGCCAATTGCGCCACGGAGACAGTCCTGCTCTACTCTCACCACCATCAGAACATATCTTCAAAGCTATCAGCCCAAAGAAAAAAAAGCGCCGCACCACCGCCGGGTGGGCTCGAAACTCCTACCTTTCGGTTAACAGCCGATCGCGCTAGCAAATTGCGCCACGGAGACAGTCCTGCTTCACTCTCACCACCATCAGAACATATCTTCAAAGCTATCAGCCCAAAGAAAAAAAAGCGCCATACCACTACCGGGTGGGCTTGAACCTCCGACCTTTTGGTTAACACCGATCGCGCTCGCCAATTGCGCCATGGAGACAGTCCTGCTCCACTCTCACCACCATCAGTACATATCTTCAAAGCTATCAACCCACAGAAAAAAAAGCGCCGCACAACCACCGGGTAGGCTCCAACCTCCGAATTTTCGGTTAACAGCCAATCGCGCTAGCCAATTGCGCCACGAAGACAGTCCTGCTCCACTCTCACCACCATAAGAACATATCTTCAAAGCTATCAGCCCAAAGAAAAAAAAGCGCCGCACCACCACTGGGTGGGCTCGAACCTCCGACCTTTTGGTTAACAGCCGATCGCGCTAGCCATTGCGCCACGGAGACAATCCTGCTCCACTCTCACCACCATCAGAACATATCTTCAAAGCTATCAGCCCAAAGAAAAAAAAGCGACGCACCACCACCCGGTGGGCTCGAACCTCCAACTTTCCGGTTAACAGCCGATCACGCAAGCCAATTGCGCCAAGGAGACAGTCCTGCTCCACTCTCACCACCATCAGAACATATCTTCAAAGCTATCAGCCCACAGAAAAAAAAGCGCCGCACAACCACCGGGTAGGCTCGAACCTCCAACTTTTCGGTTAACAGCCGATCGCGCTAGCCAATTGCGCCAAGGAGACAGTCCTGCTCCACTCTCACCACCATAAGAACATATCTTCAAAGCTATCAGCCCAAAGAAAAAAAAGCGCCATACCACCACCGGGTGGGCTCGAACCTCCGACCTTTTGGTTAACACCGATCGCGCTCGCCAATTGCGCCATGGAGACAGTCCTGCTCCACTCTCACCACAATCAGAAGATATCTTCAAAGCTATCAGCCCAAAGAAAAAAAGCACCGCACCACCACCGGGTGGGCTCGAACCTCCAACTTTTCGGTTAACAGCCGATCACGCAAGCCAATTGCACCACGGAGACAGTCCTGCTCCACTCTCACCACCATCAGAACATATCTTCAAAGCTATCAGCCCACAGAAAAAAAAGCGCCGCACAACCACCGGGTAGGCTCGAACCTCCCACTTTTCGGTTAACAGCCGATCGCGCTAGCAAATTGCGCCACGGAGACAGTCCTGCTTCACTCTCACCACCATCAGAACATATCTTCAAAGCTATCAGCCCAAAGAAAAAAAAGCGCCATACCACCACCGGGTGGGCTCGAACCTCCGACCTTTTGGTTAACACCGATCGTGCTCGCCAATTGCGCCATAGAGACAGTCCTGCTCCACACTCACCACCATCAGAAGATATCTTCAAAGCTATCAGCCCAAAGAAAAAAAGCACCGCACCACCACCGGGTGGGCTCGAACCTCCAACTTTTCGGTTAACAGCCGATCACGCTAGCCAATTGCGCCACGGAGACAGTCCTGCTCCACTCTGACCAACATCAGAACATATCTTCAAAGCTATCAACCCACAGAAAAAAAAGCACCGCACAACCACCGGGTAGGCTCCAACCTCCGAATTTTCGGTTAACAGCCGATCGCGCTAGCCAATTGCGCCACGAAGACAGTCCTGCTCCACTCTCACCACCATAAGAACATATCTTCAAAGCTATCAGCCCAAAGAAAAAAAAAGCGCTGCACCACCACTGGGTGGGCTCGAACCTCCGACCTTTTGGTTAACAGCCGATCGCGCTAGCCATTGCGCCACGGAGACAATCCTGCTCCACTCTCACCACCATCAGAACATATCTTCAAAGCTATCAGCCCAAAGAAAAAAAAGCGACGCACCACCACCGGGTGGGCTCGAACCTCAAACTTTCCGGTTAACAGCCGATCACGCAAGCCAATCGCGCCACGGAGACAGTCTTGCTCATCTCTCACCACCATCAGATCATATCGTCAAAGCTATCAGCCCAAAGCAAAAAAAGCACCGCACCACCACCGGTCGGGCTCGAACCTCCAACTTTTCGGTTAACAGCCGATCGCGCTAGCCAATTGCGCCATGGAGACAGTCTTGCTCCGCTCTCACCACCATCAGAACATATCTTCAAAGCTATCATCGCAAAGAAAAAAGCAACACACCACTCCCGGGAGGGCTCGAAACTCCAACCTTTCGGTCAACAGCCGATCGCGCTAGCCCATTGCGCCACGGAGACGGTCTTGCTCATCTTTTACCACCATCGGATCATATCATCAAAGCTATCAGCCCAAAGAAAAAAAGCACCGCACCACCACCGGGTGAGCTCGAACCTCCAACTTTTCGGTTAACAGCCGATCGCGCTGGCTATTGCGCCACGGAGACAGTCCTGCTCCACTCTCACCACAATTAGAACATATCTTCAAAGCTATCAGCCCAAAGAAAAAAAAGTGCCGCACCACCACCGGGTGGGCTCGAACCTCCAACCTTTCGGTTAACAGCAGATCGCGCTAGCCAATTGCGCCACGGAGACAATCGTGCTCCACTCTCACCACCATCAGAACATATCTTTAAAGCTATCAGCGCAAAGAAAAAAAAAAGCGCCGTACCACCACCGGGTGGGCTCGAACCTCTAACCTTTCGGTTAACAGCCGATCGCATAAGCCAATTTCGCCATAGAGACAGTCCTGCTCCACTCTCACCACCATCAGAACATATATTCAAAGGTATCAGCCCAAAGAAAAAAAAGCGCCGCACCACCACTGGGTGGGCTCGAACCTCCGACTTTTGGTTAACAGCCGATCGCGCTAGCCAATTGCGCCACGGAGACAGTCCTGCTCCACTCTCACCTCCATCAGAACATATCTTCAAAGCTATCAGCCCAAAGAAAAAAAACCACCGCACCACCACCGAGTGGGCTCGAACCTCCAACCTTTCGGTTAACAGCCAATCGCGCTAGCCAATCGCGCCACGGAGACAGTCCTGCTCCACTCTCACCACCATGAGAACATATCTTCAAAGCTATCAGTCCAAAGAAAAAAAACCACCGCACCACAACCGGGTGGGCTCGAATCTCCAACCTTTCGGTTAACAGCCAATCGCGCTAGCCAATTGCGCCACGGAGACAGTCCTGCTCCACTCTCACCACCATCAGAACATATCTTCAAAGCTAACAGCACAAAGAAAAAAAGCGCCGCACCACCACCGGGTGGGCTCGAACCTCCAACCTTTCGGTTAACAGCCGATCGCGCTAGCCAACTGCGCCACGGAGACAGTCGTGCTCCACTCTCACCACCATCAGAACATATCTTCAAAGCTATCAGCCCAAAGAAAAAAAAAGCGCCGCACCACCGCCGGGTGGGCTCGAAACTCCAACCTTTCGGTTAACAGCCGATCGCGCTAGCCAATTGCGCCACGGAGACAGTCCTGCTTCACTCTCACCACCATCAGAACATAACTTCAAAGCTATCAGCCCAAAGAAAAAAAAGCGTCATACCACCACCGGGTGGGCTCCAACCTCCAACCTTTCGGTTAACAGCCAATCGCGCAAGCCAATTGCGACGGAGACAGTCCTGCTCCACTCTCACCACCGTCAGAACATATCTTCAAAGCTATCAGCCCAAAGAAAAAAAAGCGCCGCACCACTACCGGGTGGGCTCGAACCTCCAAACTTTCGGTTAACAGCCGATCGCGCTAGCCAACTGCACCACGGAGACAGTCCTGCTCCACTCTAACCACCATCAGAACATATCTTCAAAGCTATCAGCCCAAACAAAAAAAAGCGTTGCACCACCACCGGGTGGGCTCGAATCTCCGACCGTTCGGTTAACCGCCGATCGCGCTAGCCAATTGCGCCACGGAGACAGTCTTGCTCCACTCTCTTTATCATCAGAACATATCTTCAAAGCTATCAGTCCAAAGAAAAAAAAGCACCGCACCACCACCGGGTGGGCTAGAACCTCCAACCTTTCGGTTAACAGCCAATCCCGCTAGCCAATTGCGCCACGGAGACAGTCCTGCTCCACTCTTACCACCATCAGAACATAACATTAAAGCTATCAGCTCAAAGAAAAAAAAGCGCCGCACCACCACCGGGTGGGCTTGAACCTCCAACCTTTCGGTTAACAGCCGATCGCGCTAGCCAACTGCGCCACGGAGAAAGTCGTGCTCCACTCTCACCACCATCAGAACATTTCTTCAAAGCTATCAGCGCAAAGAAAAAAGCAACACACCACTCCCGGGAGGGCTCGAAACTCCAACCTTTCGGTCAACAGCCGATCGCGCTAGCCAATTGCGCCACGGAGACAGTCCTGCTCCACTCTTACCACCATCAGAACATAACTTTAAAGCTATCAGCTCAAAGAAAAAAAAAGCGCCGCACCACCACCGGGTGGGCTTGAACCTCCAACCTTTCGGTTAACAGCCGATCGCGCTAGCCAACTGCGCCACGGAGAAAGTCGTGCTCCACTCTCACCACCATCAGAACATTTCTTCAAAGCTATCAGTGCAAAGAAAAAAGCAACACACCACTCCCGGGAGAGCTCGAAACTCCAACCTTTCGGTCAACAGCCGATCGCGCTAGCCAATTGCGCCCCGGAGGCAGTCCTGATCTACTCTCACCACCATCAGAACATATCTACTAAGCTATCAGCCCAAAGAAAAAAAAAGCGCCGCACCACCACCGGGGGGGCTCGAAACTCCAACCTTTCGGTTGACAGCCGATCGCGCTAGCCAATTGCGCCACGGAGACAGTCGTGCTCCACTCTCACCACCATCAGAACATATCTTCAAAGCTATCAACGCAAAAAAAG
This sequence comes from Rhipicephalus microplus, assembly GCF_043290135.1. Lineage (NCBI taxonomy): Eukaryota > Metazoa > Arthropoda > Arachnida > Ixodida > Ixodidae > Rhipicephalus > Rhipicephalus microplus. The sequence goes on from NW_027464602.1 coordinate 4,669,224, forward strand.
CAACACGCCACTCCCGGGAGGGCTCGAACCTCCAACTTTTCGGGTAACAGCCGATCGCGCTGGCCAACTGCGCCACGGAGACAGTCCTGCTCCACTCTCACCACCATTAGAACATATCTTCAAAGCTATCAGCCCAAAGAAAAAAAAGCGCTGCACCACCACCGGGTGGGCTCGAACCTCCAACCTTTCGGTTAACAGCCGATCGCGCTAGCCGATTGCGCCATGGAGACAGTCGTGCTCCACTCTCACCACCATCAGAACATATCTTCAAAGCTATCAGCGCAAAGAAAAAAGCAACACACCACTTTCGGGAGGGCTCGAATCTCCAACTTTTCGGTTAACAGCCGATCGCGCTGGCCCATTGCGCCACGGAGACAGTCCTGCTCCACTCTCACCACAATTAGAACATATCTTCAAAGCTATCAGCCCAAAGAAAAAAAAGCGCCGCACCACAACCACATGGGCTCGAACCTCCAACCTTTCGGTTAACAGCCGATCGCGCTAGCCAATTGCGCCACGGAGACAATCGTGCTCCACTCTCACCACCATCAGAACATATCTTCAAACTATCAGCGCAAAGAAAAAAAGCATCACACCCCACCCGGAAGGGCTGGAACCTCCCACTTTTCGGTTAATAGCCGATCGCGCTAGCCAATTGCGCCACGGGGACAGTCCTGCTCCACTCTCACCACCGTCAGAATATTTCTTCAGAGCTATCAGACCAAAGAAAAAAAAGCGCCGCACCACCACTGGGTGGGCTCGAACCTCCGACTTTTCGGTTAACAGCCGATCGCGCTAGCCAATTTCGCCACGGAGACAGTCCTGCTCCACTCTCACCACCATCAGAACATATCTTCAAAGCTATCAGCCCAAAGAAAAAAAACCACCGCACCACCACCGGGTGGACTCGAACCTCCAACCTTCCGGTTAACAGCTAATCGCGCTAGCCAATTGCGCCACGGAGACAGTCCTGCTCCACTCTCACCACCATCAGAACATATCTTCAAAGCTATCAGCACAAAGAAAAGAAGCGCCGCACCACCCCCGGGTGGGCTCGAACCTCCAACCTTTCGGTTAACAGCCGATCGCGCTAGCCAACTGCGCCACGGAGACAGTCGTGCTCCACTCTCACCACCATCAGAACATATCTTCAAAGCTATCAGGGCAAAGAAAAAAGCAACACACCACTCCCGGGAGGGATCGAAACTCCAACCTTTCGGTTAACAGCCGATCGCGCTAGCCAATTGCGCCACGGAGACAGTCCTGCTCTACTCTCACCACCATCAGAACATATCTTCAAAGCTATCAGCCCAAAGAAAAAAAAGCGCCGCACCACCGCCGGGTGGGCTCGAAACTCCTACCTTTCGGTTAACAGCCGATCGCGCTAGCAAATTGCGCCACGGAGACAGTCCTGCTTCACTCTCACCACCATCAGAACATATCTTCAAAGCTATCAGCCCAAAGAAAAAAAAGCGCCATACCACTACCGGGTGGGCTTGAACCTCCGACCTTTTGGTTAACACCGATCGCGCTCGCCAATTGCGCCATGGAGACAGTCCTGCTCCACTCTCACCACCATCAGAACATATTTTCAAAGCTATCAGCCCAAAGAAAAAAAAGCACCGCACCACCACCGGGTGGGCTCGAACCTCCAAATTTTCGGTTAACAGCCGATCACGCTAGCCAATTGCGCCACGGAGACAGTCCTGCTCCACTCTCACCACCATCAGAACATATCTTCAAAGCTATCAGCCCACAGAAAAAAAAGCGCCGCACCACCACCTGGTGGGCTCGAACCTCCAACTTTCCGGTTAACAGCCGATCAAGCTAGCCAATTGCGCCACGGAGACAGTCCTGCTCTACTCTCACCACCATCAGAACATATCTTCAAAGCTATCAGCCCACAGAAAAAAAAGCGCCGCACAACCACCGGGTAGGCTCGAACCTCCAACTTTTCGGTTAACAGCCGATCGCGCTAGCCAATTGCGCCACGGAGACAGACCTGCTCCACTCTCACCACCATAAGAACATATGATCAAAGCTATCAGCCCGAAAAAAAAAGCGCCACACCACCACTGGGTGGGCTCGAACATCCGACCTTTTGGTTAACAGCCGATCGCGCTAGCCAGTTGCGCCACGGAGACAGTCCTGCTACACTCTCACCACCGTCAGAACATTTCTTCAGAGCTATCAGCCCAAAGAAAAAAAAGCACCGCACCACCACCGGGTGGGATCAAACCTCCAACTTTTCGGTTAACAGCCGATCGCGCTGGCCAATTGCGCCACGGAGACAGTCCTGCTCCACTCTCACCAAAATTAGAACATATCTTCAAAGCTATCAGCTCAAAGAAAAAAAAGCGCCGCACCACCACCGGGTGGGCTGGAACCTCCAACCTTTCGGTTAACAGCAGATCGCACTAGCCAATTGCGCCACGGAGACAATCGTGCTCCACTCTCACCACCATCAGAACATACCTTCAAAGCTATCAGCGCAAAGAAAAAAAAGCGCCGCACCACCACCGGGTGGGCTCGAACCTCCAACCTTTCGGTTAACAGCTGAACGCGCAAGCCAATTTTGCCATGGAGACAGTCCTGCTCCACTCTCACCACCATCAGAACATATCTTCAAAGGTATCAGCCCAAAAAAAGCGCCGCACCACCACTGGGTGGGCTCGAACCTCCGACTTTTCGGTTAACAGCCGATCGCGCTAGCCAATTGCGCCACGGAGACAGTCCTGCTCCACTCTCACCACCATCAGAACATATCTTCAAAGCTATCAGCCCAAAGAAAAAAAAACCACCGCACCACCACCGGGTGGGCTCGAACCTCCAACTTTTCGGTTAACAGCCAATCGCGCTAGCCAATAGCGCCACGGAGACAGTCCTGCTCCACTCTCACCACCATCAGAACATATCTTCAAACCTATCAGCACAAAGAAAAAAAGCGCCGCACCACCCCCGGGTGGGCTCGAACCTCCAACCTTTCGGTTAACAGCCGATCGCGCTAGCCAATTGGGCCATGGAGACAGTCCTGCTCCACTCTCACCACCATCAGAACATATTTTCAAAGCTATCAGCCCAAAGAAAAAAAAGCACCGCACCACCACCGGGTGGGCTCGAACCTCCAAATTTTCGGTTAACAGCCGATCACGCTAGCCAATTGCGCCACGGAGACAGTCCTGCTCCACTCTCACCACCATCAGAACATATCTTCAAAGCTATCAGCCCACAGAAAAAAAAGCGCCGCACCACCACCGGGTGGGCTCGAACCTCCAACTTTCCGGTTAACAGCCGATCAAGCTAGCCAATTGCGCCACGGAGACAGTCCTGCTCCACTCTCACCACCATCAGAACATATCTTCAAAGCTATCAGCCCACAGAAAAAAAAGCGCCGCACAACCACCGGGTAGGCTCGAACCTCCAACTTTTCGGTTAACAGCCGATCGCGCTAGCCAATTGCGCCACGGAGACAGACCTGCTCCACTCTCACCACCATAAGAACATATGATCAAAGCTATCAGCCCGAAAAAAAAAGCGCCACACCACCACTGGGTGGGCTCGAACCTCCGACCTTTTGGTTAACAGCCGATCGCGCTAGCCAGTTGCGCCACGGAGACAGTCCTGCTACATTCTCACCACCGTCAGAACATTTCTTCAGAGCTATCAGCCCAAAGAAAAAAAAGCACCGCACCACCACCGGGTGGGATCAAACCTCCAACTTTTCGGTTAACAGCCGATCGCGCTGGCCAATTGCGCCACGGAGACAGTCCTGCTCCACTCTCACCAAAATTAGAACATATCTTCAAAGCTATCAGCTCAAAGAAAAAAAAAGCGCCGCACCACCACCGGGTGGGCTGGAACCTCCAACCTTTCGGTTAACAGCAGATCGCACTAGCCAATTGCGCCACGGAGACAATCGTGCTCCACTCTCACCACCATCAGAACATACCTTCAAAGCTATCAGCGCAAAGAAAAAAAAGCGCCGCACCACCACCGGGTGGGCTCGAACCTCCAACCTTTCGGTTAACAGCTGAACGCGCAAGCCAATTTTGCCATGGAGACAGTCCTGCTCCACTCTCACCACCATCAGAACATATCTTCAAAGGTATCAGCCCAAAAAAAGCGCCGCACCACCACTGGGTGGGCTCGAACCTCCGACTTTTCGGTTAACAGCCGATCGCGCTAGCCAATTGCGCCACGGAGACAGTCCTGCTCCACTCTCACCACCATCAGAACATATCTTCATAGCTATCAGCCCAAAGAAAAAAAAACCACCGCACCACCACCGGGTGGGCTCGAACCTCCAACTTTTCGGTTAACAGCCAATCGCGCTAGCCAATAGCGCCACGGAGACAGTCCTGCTCCACTCTCACCACCATCAGAACATATCTTCAAAGCTATCAGCACAAAGAAAAAAAGCGCCGCACCACCCCCGGGTGGGCTCGAACCTCCAACCTTTCGGTTAACAGCCGATCGCGCTAGCCAATTGGGCCATGGAGACAGTCTTGCTCCGCTCTCACCACCATCAGAACATATCTTCAAAGCTATCATCGCAAAGAAAATAGCAACACACCACTCTCGGGAGGGCTCGAAACTCCAACCTTTCGGTCAACAGCCGATCGCGCTAGCCCATTGCGCCACGGAGACAGTCTTGCTCATCTCTCACCACCATCAGATCATATCATCAAAGCTATCAGCCCAAAGAAACAAATGCACCACACCACCACCGGGTGGGCTCGAACCTCCAACTTATCGGTTAACAGCCGATCGCGCTGGCCAATTGCGCCACGGAGACAGTCCTGCTCCACTCTCACCAGAATTAGAACATATCTTCAAAGCTATCAGCCCAAAGAAAAAAAAAGCACCGCACCACCACCGGGTGGGCTGGAAGCTCCAACCTTTCGGTTAACAGCAGATCGCGCTAGCCAATTGCGCCACGGAGAAAATCGTGCTCCACTCTCACCACCATCAGAACATATCTTCAAAGCTATCAGCGCAAAGAAAAAAAAGCGCCGCACCACCACTGGGTGGGCTCGAACCTCCAACCTTTCGGTTAACAGCCGATCGCGCAAGCCAATTTTGCCATGGAGACAGTCCTGCTCCACTCTCACCACCATCAGAACATATCTTCAAAGCTATCAGCCCAAAGAAAAAAAAGCGCCATACCACCACAGGGTGGGCTCGAACCTCCGACCTTTTGGTTAACAGCCGATCGCGCTAGCCAATTGCGCCATGGAGACAGTCTTGCTCCACTCTCACCACCATCAGAACATATCTTCAAAGCTATCAGCCCAAAGAAAAAAAAGCACCGCACCACCACCGGGTGGGCTCGAACCTCCAACTTTTCGGTTAACAGCCGATCACGCGAGCCAATTGCGCCACGGAGACAGTCCTGCTCCACTCTCACCACCATCAGAACATATCTTCAAAGCTATCAGCCCACAGAAAAAAAAGCGCCACACAACCACCGGGTAGGCTCGAACCTCCGACTTTTCGGTTAACAGCCGATCGCGATAGCCAATTGCGCCACGGAGACAGTCCTGCTCTATTCTCACCACCATAAGAACATATCTTCAAAGCTATCAGCCCAAAGAAAAAAAATCGCCGCACCACCACTGGGTGGGCACGAACCTCCAATCTTTTGGTTAACAGCCGATCGCGCTAGCCAATTGCGCCACGGTGACAGTCCTGCTCCACTCTCACCACCATCAGAACATATTTTCAAAGCTATCAGCCCAAAGAAAAAAAAAGCGCCGCACCACCACCGGGTGGGCTCGAACCTCAGACTTTCCGGTTAACAGCCGATCAAGCTAGCCAATTGCGCCACGGAGATAGTCCTGCTCTACTCTCACCACCATCAGAACATATCTTCAAAGCTATCAGCCCACAGAAAAAAAAGCGCCGCACAACCACCGGGTAGGCTCGAACCTCCAACTTTTCGGTTAACAGCCGATCGCGCTAGCCAATTGCGCCACGGAGACAGACCTGCTCCACTCTCACCACCATAAGAACATATCATCAAAGCTATCAGCCCGAAGAAAAAAAAGCGCCACACCACCACTGGGTGGGCTCGAACCTCCGACCTTTTGGTTAACAGCCGATCGCGCTAGCCAATTGCGCCACGGAGACAGTCCTGCTCCACTCTCACCACCGTCAGAACATTTCTTCAGAGCTATCAGCCCAAAGAAAAAAAAGCGCTGCACCACCACCGGGTGGGCTCGAACCTCCAACCTTACGGTTAACAGCCGATCGCGCTAGCCCATTGCGCCACGGAGACAGTCTTGCTCCACTCTCACCACCATCAGAACATATCTTCAAAGCTATCAGCGCAAAGAAAAAAGCAACACACCACTCCCGGGAGGGCGCGAACCTCCAACCTTTCGGTCAACAGCCGATCGCACTAGCCCATTGCGCCACGGAGACAGTCTTGCTCCCTTCTCACCACCATCAGAACATAACTTCAAAGCTATCAGCCCAAAGAAAAAAAGCAAAACACCACTCCCGGGAGGGCTCGAACCTCCAACTTTTCGGTTAACAGCCGATCGCGCTGGCCAATTGCGCCACGGAGAAAGTCCTGCTCCACTCTCACCACCGTCAGACCATTTCTTCAGAGCTATCACCCCAAAGAAAAAAAAAGCGCCGCACCACCACCGGGTGGCCTCGAACCTCCAACCTTTCGGTTAACAGCCGATCGTGCTAGCCAATTGCCCCACGGTGACAGTCGTGCTCCACTCTCACCACCATCAGAACATATCTTCAAAGCTATCAGCCCATAGAAAAAAAAAGCGCCACACCACCACCGGGTGGGCTTGAACCTCCAACTTTTCGGTTAACAGCCGATTGTGCTAGCCAATTGCGCCACGGGGACCGTCCTGCTCCACTCTCACCACCGTCAGACCATTTCTTCAGAGCTATCACCCCAAAGAAAAAAAAAGCGCCGCACCACCGCCGGGTGGGCTCGAAACTCCAACCTTTCGTGTAACAGCCGATCGCGCTAGCCAATTGCCCCACGGAGACAGTCCTGCTCCACTCTCACCACCATCAGAACATATCTTCAAAGCTATCAGCCCATAGAAAAAAAAAGCGCCACACCACCACCGGGTGGGCTTGAACCTCCAACTTTTCGGTTAACAGCCGATTGTGCTAGCCAATTGCGCCACGGGGACCGTCCTGCTCCACTCTCACCACCGTCAGACCATTTCTTCAGAGCTATCACCCCAAAGAAAAAAAAAGCGCCGCACCACCGCCGGGTGGGCTCGAAACTCCAACCTTTCGTGTAACAGCCGATCGCGCTAGCCAATTGCCCCACGGTGACAGTCGTGCTCCACTCTCACCACCATCAGAACATATCTTCAAAGCTATCAGCCCATAGAAAAAAAAAGCGCCACACCACCACCGGGTGGGCTTGAACCTCCAACTTTTCGGTTAACAGCCGATTGTGCTAGCCAATTGCGCCACGGGGACCGTCCTGCTCCACTCTCACCACCGTCAGAACATTTCTTCAGAGCTATCACCCCAAAGAAAAAAAAAGCGCCGCACCACCACCGGTTGGGCTAGAACCTCCAAACTTTCGGTTAACAGCCGATCGCGCTAGCCAATTGCGCCACGAAGACAGTCCTGCTCCACTCTCACCACCATCAGAACATATCTTCAAAGCTATTACCGCAAAGAAAAAAGCAACACACCACTCCCGGGAGGGCTCAAAACTCCAACCTTTCGGTTAACAGCCGATCGCGCTAGCCCATTGCGCCACGGAGACAGTCTTGCTCCACTCTCACCACCATCATAACATATCTTCAAAGCTATCATCGCAAAGTAAAAAGCAACACACCACTCCCGGGAGGGCTCGAAACTCCAACCTTTTGGTCAACAGCCGATCGCGCTAGCCCATTGCGCCACGGAGACAGTCCTGCTCCACTCTCACCACCATCAGTACATATCTTCAAAGCTATCAACCCACAGAAAAAAAAGCGCCGCACAACCACCGGGTAGGCTCCAACCTCCGAATTTTCGGTTAACAGCCGATCGCGCTAGCCAATTGCGCCACGAAGACAGTCCTGCTCCACTCTCACCACCATAAGAACATATCTTCAAAGCTATCAGCCCAAAGAAAAAAAAAGCGCCGCACCACCACCGGGTGGGCTGGAACCTCCAACCTTTCGGTTAACAGCAGATCGCGCTAGCCAATTGCGCCACGGAGACAATCGTGCTCCACTCTCACCACCATCAGAACATATCTTCAAAGCTATCAGCGCAAAGAAAAAAAAGCGCCGCACCACCACTGGGTGGGCTCGAACCTCCGACTTTTCGGTTAACAGCCGATCGCGCTAGCCAATTTCGCCACGGAGACAGTCCTGCTCCACTCTCACCACCATCAGAACATATCTTCAAAGCTATCAGCCCAAAGAAAAAAAACCACCGCACCACCACCGGGTGGACTCGAACCTCCAACCTTTCGGTTAACAGCTAATCGCGCTAGCCAATTGCGCCACGGAGACAGTCCTGCTCCACTCTCACCACCATCAGAACATATCTTCAAAGCTATCAGCACAAAGAAAAGAAGCGCCGCACCACCCCCGAGTGGGCTCGAACCTCCAACCTTTCGGTTAACAGCCGATCGCGCTAGCCAACTGCGCCACGGAGACAGTCGTGCTCCACTCTCACCACCATCAGAACATATCTTCAAAGCTATCAGGGCAAAGAAAAAAGCAACACACCACTCCCGGGAGGGATCGAAACTCCAACCTTTCGGTTAACAGCCGATCGCGCTAGCCAATTGCGCCACGGAGACAGTCCTGCTCTACTCTCACCACCATCAGAACATATCTTCAAAGCTATCAGCCCAAAGAAAAAAAAGCGCCGCACCACCGCCGGGTGGGCTCGAAACTCCTACCTTTCGGTTAACAGCCGATCGCGCTAGCAAATTGCGCCACGGAGACAGTCCTGCTTCACTCTCACCACCATCAGAACATATCTTCAAAGCTATCAGCCCAAAGAAAAAAAAGCGCCATACCACTACCGGGTGGGCTTGAACCTCCGACCTTTTGGTTAACACCGATCGCGCTCGCCAATTGCGCCATGGAGACAGTCCTGCTCCACTCTCACCACCATCAGTACATATCTTCAAAGCTATCAACCCACAGAAAAAAAAGCGCCGCACAACCACCGGGTAGGCTCCAACCTCCGAATTTTCGGTTAACAGCCGATCGCGCTAGCCAATTGCGCCACGAAGACAGTCCTGCTCCACTCTCACCACCATAAGAACATATCTTCAAAGCTATCAGCCCAAAGAAAAAAAAGCGCCGCACCACCACTGGGTGGGCTCGAACCTCCGACCTTTTGGTTAACAGCCGATCGCGCTAGCCATTGCGCCACGGAGACAATCCTGCTCCACTCTCACCACCATCAGAACATATCTTCAAAGCTATCAGCCCAAAGAAAAAAAAGCGACGCACCACCACCCGGTGGGCTCGAACCTCCAACTTTCCGGTTAACAGCCGATCACGCAAGCCAATTGCGCCACGGAGACAGTCCTGCTCCACTCTCACCACCATCAGAACATATCTTCAAAGCTATCAGCCCACAGAAAAAAAAGCGCCGCACAACCACCGGGTAGGCTCGAACCTCCAACTTTTCGGTTAACAGCCGATCGCGCTAGCCAATTGCGCCAAGGAGACAGTCCTGCTCCACTCTCACCACCATAAGAACATATCTTCAAAGCTATCAGCCCAAAGAAAAAAAAGCGCCATACCACCACCGGGTGGGCTCGAACCTCCGACCTTTTGGTTAACACCGATCGCGCTCGCCAATTGCGCCATGGAGACAGTCCTGCTCCACTCTCACCACAATCAGAAGATATCTTCAAAGCTATCAGCCCAAAGAAAAAAAGCACCGCACCACCACCGGGTGGGCTCGAACCTCCAACTTTTCGGTTAACAGCCGATCACGCAAGCCAATTGCGCCACGGAGACAGTCCTGCTCCACTCTCACCACCATCAGAACATATCTTCAAAGCTATCAGCCCACAGAAAAAAAAGCGCCGCACAACCACCGGGTAGGCTCGAACCTCCCACTTTTCGGTTAACAGCCGATCGCGCTAGCAAATTGCGCCACGGAGACAGTCCTGCTTCACTCTCACCACCATCAGAACATATCTTCAAAGCTATCAGCCCAAAGAAAAAAAAGCGCCATACCACCACCGGGTGGGCTCGAACCTCCAACCTTTTGGTTAACACCGATCGTGCTCGCCAATTGCGCCATAGAGACAGTCCTGCTCCACACTCACCACCATCAGAAGATATCTTCAAAGCTATCAGCCCAAAGAAAAAAAGCACCGCACCACCACCGGGTGGGCTCGAACCTCCAACTTTTCGGTTAACAGCCGATCACGCTAGCCAATTGCGCCACGGAGACAGTCCTGCTCCACTCTGACCAACATCAGAACATATCTTCAAAGCTATCAACCCACAGAAAAAAAAGCACCGCACAACCACCGGGTAGGCTCCAACCTCCGAATTTTCGGTTAACAGCCAATCGCGCTAGCCAATTGCGCCACGAAGACAGTCCTGCTCCACTCTCACCACCATAAGAACATATCTTCAAAGCTATCAGCCCAAAGAAAAAAAAAGCGCTGCACCACCACTGGGTGGGCTCGAACCTCCGACCTTTTGGTTAACAGCCGATCGCGCTAGCCATTGCGCCACGGAGACAATCCTGCTCCACTCTCACCACCATCAGAACATATCTTCAAAGCTATCAGCCCAAAGAAAAAAAAGCGACGCACCACCACCGGGTGGGCTCGAACCTCCAACTTTCCGGTTAACAGCCGATCACGCAAGCCAATCGCGCCACGGAGACAGTCTTGCTCATCTCTCACCACCATCAGATCATATCGTCAAAGCTATCAGCCCAAAGAAAAAAAAGCACCGCACCACCACCGGGTGGGCTCGAACCTCCAACTTTTCGGTTAACAGCCGATCGCGCTAGCCAATTGCGCCATGGAGACAGTCTTGCTCCGCTCTCACCACCATCAGAACATATCTTCAAAGCTATCATCGCAAAGAAAAAAGCAACACACCACTCCCGGGAGGGCTCGAAACTCCAACCTTTCGGTCAACAGCCGATCGCGCTAGCCCATTGCGCCACGGAGACAGTCTTGCTCATCTTTTACCACCATCGGATCATATCATCAAAGCTATCAGCCCAAAGAAAAAAAAGCACCGCACCACCACCGGCTGGGCTCGAACCTCCAACTTTTCGGTTAACAGCCGATCGCGCTGGCTATTGCGCCACGGAGACAGTCCTGCTCCACTCTCACCACAATTAGAACATATCTTCAAAGCTATCAGCCCAAAGAAAAAAAAGTGCCGCACCACCACCGGGTGGGCTCGAACCTCCAACCTTTCGGTTAACAGCAGATCGCGCTAGCCAATTGCGCCACGGAGACAATCGTGCTCCACTCTCACCACCATCAGAACATATCTTTAAAGCTATCAGCGCAAAGAAAAAAAAGCGCCGTACCACCACCGGGTGGGCTCGAACCTCTAACCTTTCGGTTAACAGCCGATCGCATAAGCCAATTTCGCCATAGAGACAGTCCTGCTCCACTCTCACCACCATCAGAACATATATTCAAAGGTATCAGCCCAAAGAAAAAAAAGCGCCGCACCACCACTGGGTGGGCTCGAACCTCCGACTTTTGGTTAACAGCCGATCGCGCTAGCCAATTGCGCCACGGAGACAGTCCTGCTCCACTCTCACCTCCATCAGAACATATCTTCAAAGCTATCAGCCCAAAGAAAAAAAACCACCGCACCACCACCGAGTGGGCTCGAACCTCCAACCTTTCGGTTAACAGCCAATCGCGCTAGCCAATCGCGCCACGGAGACAGTCCTGCTCCACTCTCACCACCATCAGAACATATCTTCAAAGCTATCAGCCCAAAGAAAAAAAACCACCGCACCACCGCCGGGTGGGCTCGAATCTCCAACCTTTCGGTTAACAGCCAATCGCGCTAGCCAATTGCGCCACGGAGACAGTCCTGCTCCACTCTCACCACCATCAGAACATATCTTCAAAGCTATCAGCACAAAGAAAAAAAGCGCCGCACCACCACCGGGTGGGCTCGAACCTCCAACCTTTCGGTTAACAGCCGATCGCGCTAGCCAACTGCGCCACGGAGACAGTCGTGCTCCACTCTCACCACCATCAGAACATATCTTCAAAGCTATCAGCCCAAAGAAAAAAAAGCGCCGCACCACCGCCGGGTGGGCTCGAAACTCCAACCTTTCGGTTAACAGCCGATCGCGCTAGCCAATTGCGCCACGGAGACAGTCCTGCTTCACTCTCACCACCATCAGAACATAACTTCAAAGCTATCAGCCCAAAGAAAAAAAAGCGTCATACCACCACCGGGTGGGCTCCAACCTCCAACCTTTCGGTTAACAGCCAATCGCGCAAGCCAATTGCGCAACGGAGACAGTCCTGCTCCACTCTCACCACCGTCAGAACATATCTTCAAAGCTATCAGCCCAAAGAAAAAAAAGCGCCGCACCACTACCGGGTGGGCTCGAACCTCCAAACTTTCGGTTAACAGCCGATCGCGCTAGCCAACTGCACCACGGAGACAGTCCTGCTCCACTCTAACCACCATCAGAACATATCTTCAAAGCTATCAGCCCAAACAAAAAAAAGCGTTGCACCACCACCGGGTGGGCTCGAATCTCCGACCGTTCGGTTAACCGCCGATCGCGCTAGCCAATTGCGCCACGGAGACAGTCTTGCTCCACTCTCTTTATCATCAGAACATATCTTCAAAGCTATCAGTCCAAAGAAAAAAAAGCACCGCACCACCACCGGGTGGGCTAGAACCTCCAACCTTTCGGTTAACAGCCAATCCCGCTAGCCAATTGCGCCACGGAGACAGTCCTGCTCCACTCTTACCACCATCAGAACATAACATTAAAGCTATCAGCTCAAAGAAAAAAAAAGCGCCGCACCACCACCGGGTGGGCTTGAACCTCCAATCTTTCGGTTAACAGCCGATCGCGCTAGCCAACTGCGCCACGGAGAAAGTCGTGCTCCACTCTCACCACCATCAGAACATTTCTTCAAAGCTATCAGCGCAAAGAAAAAAGCAACACACCACTCCCGGGAGGGCTCGAAACTCCAACCTTTCGGTCAACAGCCGATCGCGCTAGCCAATTGCGCCACGGAGACAGTCCTGCTCCACTCTTACCACCATCAGAACATAACTTTAAAGCTATCAGCTCAAAGAAAAAAAAAGCGCCGCACCACCACCGGGTGGGCTTGAACCTCCAACCTTTCGGTTAACAGCCGATCGCGCTAGCCAACTGCGCCACGGAGAAAGTCGTGCTCCACTCTCACCACCATCAGAACATTTCTTCAAAGCTATCAGTGCAAAGAAAAAAGCAACACACCACTCCCGGGAGGGCTCGAAACTCCAACCTTTCGGTCAACAGCCGATCGCGCTAGCCAATTGCGCCACGGAGGCAGTCCTGATCTACTCTCACCACCATCAGAACATATCTACTAAGCTATCAGACCAAAGAAAAAAAAGCGCCGCACCACCACTGGGTGGGCTCGAACCTCCGACTTTTCGGTTAACAGCCGATCGCGCTAGCCAATTTCGCCACGGAGACAGTCCTGTTCCACTCTCACCACCATCAGAACATATCTTCAAAGCTATCAGCCCAAAGAAAAAAAACCACCGCACCACTCCCGGGAGGGATCGAAACTCCAACCTTTCGGTTAACAGCCGATCGCGCTAGCCAATTGCGCCACGGAGACAGTCCTGCTCTACTCTCACCACCATCAGAACATATCTTCAAAGCTATCAGCCCAAAGAAAAAAAGCGCCGCACCACCGCCGGGTGGGCTCGAAACTCCTACCTTTCGGTTAACAGCCGATCGCGCTAGCAAATTGCGCCACGGAGACAGTCCTGCTTCACTCTCACCACCATCAGAACATATCTTCAAAGCTATCAGCCCAAAGAAAAAAAAGCGCCATACCACTACCGGGTGGGCTTGAACCTCCGACCTTTTGGTTAACACCGATCGCGCTCGCCAATTGCGCCATGGAGACAGTCCTGCTCCACTCTCACCACCATCAGTACATATCTTCAAAGCTATCAACCCACAGAAAAAAAAGCGCCGCACAACCACCGGGTAGGCTCCAACCTCCGAATTTTCGGTTAACAGCCGATCGCGCTAGCCAATTGCGCCACGAAGACAGTCCTGCTCCACTCTCACCACCATAAGAACATATCTTCAAAGCTATCAGCCCAAAGAAAAAAAAGCGCCGCACCACCACTGGGTGGGCTCGAACCTCCGACCTTTTGGTTAACAGCCGATCGCGCTAGCCATTGCGCCACGGAGACAATCCTGCTCCACTCTCACCACCATCAGAACATATCTTCAAAGCTATCAGCCCAAAGAAAAAAAAGCGACGCACCGCCACCCGGTGGGCTCGAAACTCCTACCTTTCGGTTAACAGCCGATCGCGCTAGCAAATTGCGCCACGGAGACAGTCCTGCTTCACTCTCACCACCATCAGAACATATCTTCAAAGCTATCAGCCCAAAGAAAAAAAAGCGCCATACCACTACCGGGTGGGCTTGAACCTCCGACCTTTTGGTTAACACCGATCGCGCTCGCCAATTGCGCCATGGAGACAGTCCTGCTCCACTCTCACCACCATCAGTACATATCTTCAAAGCTATCAACCCACAGAAAAAAAAGCGCCGCACAACCACCGGGTAGGCTCCAACCTCCGAATTTTCGGTTAACAGCCGATCGCGCTAGCCAATTGCGCCACGAAGACAGTCCTGCTCCACTCTCACCACCATAAGAACATATCTTCAAAGCTATCAGCCCAAAGAAAAAAAAGCGCCGCACCACCACTGGGTGGGCTCGAACCTCCGACCTTTTGGTTAACAGCCGATCGCGCTAGCCATTGCGCCACGGAGACAATCCTGCTCCACTCTCACCACCATCAGAACATATCTTCAAAGCTATCAGCCCAAAGAAAAAAAAGCGACGCACCACCACCCGGTGGGCTCGAACCTCCAACTTTCCGGTTAACAGCCGATCACGCAAGCCAATTGCGCCACGGAGACAGTCCTGCTCCACTCTCACCACCATCAGAACATATCTTCAAAGCTATCAGCCCACAGAAAAAAAAGCGCCGCACAACCACCGGGTAGGCTCGAACCTCCAACTTTTCGGTTAACAGCCGATCGCGCTAGCCAATTGCGCCAAGGAGACAGTCCTGCTCCACTCTCACCACCATAAGAACATATCTTCAAAGCTATCAGCCCAAAGAAAAAAAAGCGCCATACCACCACCGGGTGGGCTCGAACCTCCGACCTTTTGGTTAACACCGATCGCGCTCGCCAATTGCGCCATGGAGACAGTCCTGCTCCACTCTCACCACAATCAGAAGATATCTTCAAAGCTATCAGCCCAAAGAAAAAAAGCACCGCACCACCACCGGGTGGGCTCGAACCTCCAACTTTTCGGTTAACAGCCGATCACGCAAGCCAATTGCGCCACGGAGACAGTCCTGCTCCACTCTCACCACCATCAGAACATATCTTCAAAGCTATCAGCCCACAGAAAAAAAAGCGCCGCACAACCACCGGGTAGGCTCGAACCTCCCACTTTTCGGTTAACAGCCGATCGCGCTAGCAAATTGCGCCACGGAGACAGTCCTGCTTCACTCTCACCACCATCAGAACATATCTTCAAAGCTATCAGCCCAAAGAAAAAAAAGCGCCATACCACCACCGGGTGGGCTCGAACCTCCAACCTTTTGGTTAACACCGATCGTGCTCGCCAATTGCGCCATAGAGACAGTCCTGCTCCACACTCACCACCATCAGAAGATATCTTCAAAGCTATCAGCCCAAAGAAAAAAAGCACCGCACCACCACCGGGTGGGCTCGAACCTCCAACTTTTCGGTTAACAGCCGATCACGCTAGCCAATTGCGCCACGGAGACAGTCCTGCTCCACTCTGACCAACATCAGAACATATCTTCAAAGCTATCAACCCACAGAAAAAAAAGCACCGCACAACCACCGGGTAGGCTCCAACCTCCGAATTTTCGGTTAACAGCCAATCGCGCTAGCCAATTGCGCCACGAAGACAGTCCTGCTCCACTCTCACCACCATAAGAACATATCTTCAAAGCTATCAGCCCAAAGAAAAAAAAAGCGCTGCACCACCACTGGGTGGGCTCGAACCTCCGACCTTTTGGTTAACAGCCGATCGCGCTAGCCATTGCGCCACGGAGACAATCCTGCTCCACTCTCACCACCATCAGAACATATCTTCAAAGCTATCAGCCCAAAGAAAAAAAAGCGACGCACCACCACCGGGTGGGCTCGAACCTCCAACTTTCCGGTTAACAGCCGATCACGCAAGCCAATCGCGCCACGGAGACAGTCTTGCTCATCTCTCACCACCATCAGATCATATCGTCAAAGCTATCAGCCCAAAGAAAAAAAAGCACCGCACCACCACCGGGTGGGCTCGAACCTCCAACTTTTCGGTTAACAGCCGATCGCGCTAGCCAATTGCGCCATGGAGACAGTCTTGCTCCGCTCTCACCACCATCAGAACATATCTTCAAAGCTATCATCGCAAAGAAAAAAGCAACACACCACTCCCGGGAGGGCTCGAAACTCCAACCTTTCGGTCAACAGCCGATCGCGCTAGCCCATTGCGCCACGGAGACAGTCTTGCTCATCTTTTACCACCATCGGATCATATCATCAAAGCTATCAGCCCAAAGAAAAAAAAGCACCGCACCACCACCGGCTGGGCTCGAACCTCCAACTTTTCGGTTAACAGCCGATCGCGCTGGCTATTGCGCCACGGAGACAGTCCTGCTCCACTCTCACCACAATTAGAACATATCTTCAAAGCTATCAGCCCAAAGAAAAAAAAGTGCCGCACCACCACCGGGTGGGCTCGAACCTCCAACCTTTCGGTTAACAGCAGATCGCGCTAGCCAATTGCGCCACGGAGACAATCGTGCTCCACTCTCACCACCATCAGAACATATCTTTAAAGCTATCAGCGCAAAGAAAAAAAAGCGCCGTACCACCACCGGGTGGGCTCGAACCTCTAACCTTTCGGTTAACAGCCGATCGCATAAGCCAATTTCGCCATAGAGACAGTCCTGCTCCACTCTCACCACCATCAGAACATATATTCAAAGGTATCAGCCCAAAGAAAAAAAAGCGCCGCACCACCACTGGGTGGGCTCGAACCTCCGACTTTTGGTTAACAGCCGATCGCGCTAGCCAATTGCGCCACGGAGACAGTCCTGCTCCACTCTCACCTCCATCAGAACATATCTTCAAAGCTATCAGCCCAAAGAAAAAAAACCACCGCACCACCACCGAGTGGGCTCGAACCTCCAACCTTTCGGTTAACAGCCAATCGCGCTAGCCAATCGCGCCACGGAGACAGTCCTGCTCCACTCTCACCACCATCAGAACATATCTTCAAAGCTATCAGCCCAAAGAAAAAAAACCACCGCACCACCGCCGGGTGGGCTCGAATCTCCAACCTTTCGGTTAACAGCCAATCGCGCTAGCCAATTGCGCCACGGAGACAGTCCTGCTCCACTCTCACCACCATCAGAACATATCTTCAAAGCTATCAGCACAAAGAAAAAAAGCGCCGCACCACCACCGGGTGGGCTCGAACCTCCAACCTTTCGGTTAACAGCCGATCGCGCTAGCCAACTGCGCCACGGAGACAGTCGTGCTCCACTCTCACCACCATCAGAACATATCTTCAAAGCTATCAGCCCAAAGAAAAAAAAGCGCCGCACCACCGCCGGGTGGGCTCGAAACTCCAACCTTTCGGTTAACAGCCGATCGCGCTAGCCAATTGCGCCACGGAGACAGTCCTGCTTCACTCTCACCACCATCAGAACATAACTTCAAAGCTATCAGCCCAAAGAAAAAAAAGCGTCATACCACCACCGGGTGGGCTCCAACCTCCAACCTTTCGGTTAACAGCCAATCGCGCAAGCCAATTGCGCAACGGAGACAGTCCTGCTCCACTCTCACCACCGTCAGAACATATCTTCAAAGCTATCAGCCCAAAGAAAAAAAAGCGCCGCACCACTACCGGGTGGGCTCGAACCTCCAAACTTTCGGTTAACAGCCGATCGCGCTAGCCAACTGCACCACGGAGACAGTCCTGCTCCACTCTAACCACCATCAGAACATATCTTCAAAGCTATCAGCCCAAACAAAAAAAAGCGTTGCACCACCACCGGGTGGGCTCGAATCTCCGACCGTTCGGTTAACCGCCGATCGCGCTAGCCAATTGCGCCACGGAGACAGTCTTGCTCCACTCTCTTTATCATCAGAACATATCTTCAAAGCTATCAGTCCAAAGAAAAAAAAGCACCGCACCACCACCGGGTGGGCTAGAACCTCCAACCTTTCGGTTAACAGCCAATCCCGCTAGCCAATTGCGCCACGGAGACAGTCCTGCTCCACTCTTACCACCATCAGAACATAACATTAAAGCTATCAGCTCAAAGAAAAAAAAAGCGCCGCACCACCACCGGGTGGGCTTGAACCTCCAATCTTTCGGTTAACAGCCGATCGCGCTAGCCAACTGCGCCACGGAGAAAGTCGTGCTCCACTCTCACCACCATCAGAACATTTCTTCAAAGCTATCAGCGCAAAGAAAAAAGCAACACACCACTCCCGGGAGGGCTCGAAACTCCAACCTTTCGGTCAACAGCCGATCGCGCTAGCCAATTGCGCCACGGAGACAGTCCTGCTCCACTCTTACCACCATCAGAACATAACTTTAAAGCTATCAGCTCAAAGAAAAAAAAAGCGCCGCACCACCACCGGGTGGGCTTGAACCTCCAACCTTTCGGTTAACAGCCGATCGCGCTAGCCAACTGCGCCACGGAGAAAGTCGTGCTCCACTCTCACCACCATCAGAACATTTCTTCAAAGCTATCAGTGCAAAGAAAAAAGCAACACACCACTCCCGGGAGGGCTCGAAACTCCAACCTTTCGGTCAACAGCCGATCGCGCTAGCCAATTGCGCCACGGAGGCAGTCCTGATCTACTCTCACCACCATCAGAACATATCTACTAAGCTATCAGACCAAAGAAAAAAAAGCGCCGCACCACCACTGGGTGGGCTCGAACCTCCGACTTTTCGGTTAACAGCCGATCGCGCTAGCCAATTTCGCCACGGAGACAGTCCTGTTCCACTCTCACCACCATCAGAACATATCTTCAAAGCTATCAGCCCAAAGAAAAAAAACCACCGCACCACTCCCGGGAGGGATCGAAACTCCAACCTTTCGGTTAACAGCCGATCGCGCTAGCCAATTGCGCCACGGAGACAGTCCTGCTCTACTCTCACCACCATCAGAACATATCTTCAAAGCTATCAGCCCAAAGAAAAAAAGCGCCGCACCACCGCCGGGTGGGCTCGAAACTCCTACCTTTCGGTTAACAGCCGATCGCGCTAGCAAATTGCGCCACGGAGACAGTCCTGCTTCACTCTCACCACCATCAGAACATATCTTCAAAGCTATCAGCCCAAAGAAAAAAAAGCGCCATACCACTACCGGGTGGGCTTGAACCTCCGACCTTTTGGTTAACACCGATCGCGCTCGCCAATTGCGCCATGGAGACAGTCCTGCTCCACTCTCACCACCATCAGTACATATCTTCAAAGCTATCAACCCACAGAAAAAAAAGCGCCGCACAACCACCGGGTAGGCTCCAACCTCCGAATTTTCGGTTAACAGCCGATCGCGCTAGCCAATTGCGCCACGAAGACAGTCCTGCTCCACTCTCACCACCATAAGAACATATCTTCAAAGCTATCAGCCCAAAGAAAAAAAAGCGCCGCACCACCACTGGGTGGGCTCGAACCTCCGACCTTTTGGTTAACAGCCGATCGCGCTAGCCATTGCGCCACGGAGACAATCCTGCTCCACTCTCACCACCATCAGAACATATCTTCAAAGCTATCAGCCCAAAGAAAAAAAAGCGACGCACCGCCACCCGGTGGGCTCGAACCTCCAACTTTCCGGTTAACAGCCGATCACGCAAGCCAATTGCGCCACGGAGACAGTCCTGCTCCACTCTCACCACCATCAGAACATATCTTCAAAGCTATCAGCCCACAGAAAAAAAAGCGCCGCACAACCACCGGGTAGGCTCGAACCTCCAACTTTTCGGTTAACAGCCGATCGCGCTAGCCAATTGCGCCAAAGAGACAGTCCTGCTCCACTCTCACCACCATAAGAACATATCTTCAAAGCTATCAGCCCAAAGAAAAAAAAGCGCCATACCACCACCGGGTGGGCTCGAACCTCCGACCTTTTGGTTAACACCGATCGCGCTCGCCAATTGCGCCATGGAGACAGTCCTGCTCCACTCTCACCACAATCAGAAGATATCTTCAAAGCTATCAGCCCAAAGAAAAAAAGCACCGCACCACCACCGGGTGGGCTCGAACCTCCAACTTTTCGGTTAACAGCCGATCACGCAAGCCAATTGCACCACGGAGACAGTCCTGCTCCACTCTCACCACCATCAGAACATATCTTCAAAGCTATCAGCCCACAGAAAAAAAAGCGCCGCACAACCACCGGGTAGGCTCGAACCTCCCACTTTTCGGTTAACAGCCGATCGCGCTAGCAAATTGCGCCACGGAGACAGTCCTGCTTCACTCTCACCACCATCAGAACATATCTTCAAAGCTATCAGCCCAAAGAAAAAAAAGCGCCATACCACCACCGGGTGGGCTCGAACCTCCGACCTTTTGGTTAACACCGATCGTGCTCGCCAATTGCGCCATAGAGACAGTCCTGCTCCACACTCACCACCATCAGAAGATATCTTCAAAGCTATCAGCCCAAAGAAAAAAAGCACCGCACCACCACCGGGTGGGCTCGAACCTCCAACTTTTCGGTTAACAGCCGATCACGCTAGCCAATTGCGCCACGGAGACAGTCCTGCTCCACTCTGACCAACATCAGAACATATCTTCAAAGCTATCAACCCACAGAAAAAAAAGCACCGCACAACCACCGGGTAGGCTCCAACCTCCGAATTTTCGGTTAACAGCCGATCGCGCTAGCCAATTGCGCCACGAAGACAGTCCTGCTCCACTCTCACCACCATAAGAACATATCTTCAAAGCTATCAGCCCAAAGAAAAAAAAAGCGCTGCACCACCACTGGGTGGGCTCGAACCTCCGACCTTTTGGTTAACAGCCGATCGCGCTAGCCATTGCGCCACGGAGACAATCCTGCTCCACTCTCACCACCATCAGAACATATCTTCAAAGCTATCAGCCCAAAGAAAAAAAAGCGACGCACCACCACCGGGTGGGCTCGAACCTCCAACTTTCCGGTTAACAGCCGATCACGCAAGCCAATCGCGCCATGGAGACAGTCCTGCTCCACTCTCACCACCATCAGTACATATCTTCAAAGCTATCAGCCCAAAGAAAAAAAACCACCGCACCACTCCCGGGAGGGATCGAAACTCCAACCTTTCGGTTAACAGCCGATCGCGCTAGCCAATTGCGCCACGGAGACAGTCCTGCTCTACTCTCACCACCATCAGAACATATCTTCAAAGCTATCAGCCCAAAGAAAAAAAGCGCCGCACCACCGCCGGGTGGGCTCGAAACTCCTACCTTTCGGTTAACAGCCGATCGCGCTAGCAAATTGCGCCACGGAGACAGTCCTGCTTCACTCTCACCACCATCAGAACATATCTTCAAAGCTATCAGCCCAAAGAAAAAAAAGCGCCATACCACTACCGGGTGGGCTTGAACCTCCGACCTTTTGGTTAACACCGATCGCGCTCGCCAATTGCGCCATGGAGACAGTCCTGCTCCACTCTCACCACCATCAGTACATATCTTCAAAGCTATCAACCCACAGAAAAAAAAGCGCCGCACAACCACCGGGTAGGCTCCAACCTCCGAATTTTCGGTTAACAGCCGATCGCGCTAGCCAATTGCGCCACGAAGACAGTCCTGCTCCACTCTCACCACCATAAGAACATATCTTCAAAGCTATCAGCCCAAAGAAAAAAAAGCGCCGCACCACCACTGGGTGGGCTCGAACCTCCGACCTTTTGGTTAACAGCCGATCGCGCTAGCCATTGCGCCACGGAGACAATCCTGCTCCACTCTCACCACCATCAGAACATATCTTCAAAGCTATCAGCCCAAAGAAAAAAAAGCGACGCACCGCCACCCGGTGGGCTCGAACCTCCAACTTTCCGGTTAACAGCCGATCACGCAAGCCAATTGCGCCACGGAGACAGTCCTGCTCCACTCTCACCACCATCAGAACATATCTTCAAAGCTATCAGCCCACAGAAAAAAAAGCGCCGCACAACCACCGGGTAGGCTCGAACCTCCAACTTTTCGGTTAACAGCCGATCGCGCTAGCCAATTGCGCCAAAGAGACAGTCCTGCTCCACTCTCACCACCATAAGAACATATCTTCAAAGCTATCAGCCCAAAGAAAAAAAAGCGCCATACCACCACCGGGTGGGCTCGAACCTCCGACCTTTTGGTTAACACCGATCGCGCTCGCCAATTGCGCCATGGAGACAGTCCTGCTCCACTCTCACCACAATCAGAAGATATCTTCAAAGCTATCAGCCCAAAGAAAAAAAGCACCGCACCACCACCGGGTGGGCTCGAACCTCCAACTTTTCGGTTAACAGCCGATCACGCAAGCCAATTGCACCACGGAGACAGTCCTGCTCCACTCTCACCACCATCAGAACATATCTTCAAAGCTATCAGCCCACAGAAAAAAAAGCGCCGCACAACCACCGGGTAGGCTCGAACCTCCCACTTTTCGGTTAACAGCCGATCGCGCTAGCAAATTGCGCCACGGAGACAGTCCTGCTTCACTCTCACCACCATCAGAACATATCTTCAAAGCTATCAGCCCAAAGAAAAAAAAGCGCCATACCACCACCGGGTGGGCTCGAACCTCCGACCTTTTGGTTAACACCGATCGTGCTCGCCAATTGCGCCATAGAGACAGTCCTGCTCCACACTCACCACCATCAGAAGATATCTTCAAAGCTATCAGCCCAAAGAAAAAAAGCACCGCACCACCACCGGGTGGGCTCGAACCTCCAACTTTTCGGTTAACAGCCGATCACGCTAGCCAATTGCGCCACGGAGACAGTCCTGCTCCACTCTGACCAACATCAGAACATATCTTCAAAGCTATCAACCCACAGAAAAAAAAGCACCGCACAACCACCGGGTAGGCTCCAACCTCCGAATTTTCGGTTAACAGCCGATCGCGCTAGCCAATTGCGCCACGAAGACAGTCCTGCTCCACTCTCACCACCATAAGAACATATCTTCAAAGCTATCAGCCCAAAGAAAAAAAAAGCGCTGCACCACCACTGGGTGGGCTCGAACCTCCGACCTTTTGGTTAACAGCCGATCGCGCTAGCCATTGCGCCACGGAGACAATCCTGCTCCACTCTCACCACCATCAGAACATATCTTCAAAGCTATCAGCCCAAAGAAAAAAAAGCGACGCACCACCACCGGGTGGGCTCGAACCTCCAACTTTCCGGTTAACAGCCGATCACGCAAGCCAATCGCGCCACGGAGACAGTCTTGCTCATCTCTCACCACCATCAGATCATATCGTCAAAGCTATCAGCCCAAAGAAAAAAAGCACCGCACCACCACCGGGTGGGCTCGAACTTCCAACTTTTCGGTTAACAGCCGATCGCGCTAGCCAATTGCGCCATGGAGACAGTCTTGCTCCGCTCTCACCACCATCAGAACATATCTTCAAAGCTATCATCGCAAAGAAAAAAGCAACACACCACTCCCGGGAGGGCTCGAAACTCCAACCTTTCGGTCAACAGCCGATCGCGCTAGCCCATTGCGCCACGGAGACAGTCTTGCTCATTTTTTACCACCATCAGATCATATCATCAAAGCTATCAGCCCAAAGAAAAAAAAGCACCGCACCACCACCGGGTGGGCTCGAACCTCCAACTTTTCGGTTAACAGCCGATCGCGCTGGCTATTGCGCCACGGAGACAGTCCTGCTCCACTCTCACCACAATTAGAACATATCTTCAAAGCTATCAGCCCAAAGAAAAAAAAGTGCCGCACCACCACCGGGTGGGCTCGAACCTCCAACCTTTCGGTTAACAGCAGATCGCGCTAGCCAATTGCGCCACGGAGACAATCGTGCTCCACTCTCACCACCATCAGAACATATCTTTAAAGCTATCAGCGCAAAGAAAAAAAAGCGCCGTACCACCACCGGGTGGGCTCGAACCTCTAACCTTTCGGTTAACAGCCGATCGCGTAAGCCAATTTCGCCATAGAGACAGTCCTGCTCCACTCTCACCACCATCAGAACATATATTCAAAGGTATCAGCCCAAAGAAAAAAAAGCGCCGCACCACCACTGGGTGGGCTCGAACCTCCGACTTTTGGTTAACAGCCGATCGCGCTAGTCAATTGCGCCACGGAGACAGTCCTGCTCCACTCTCACCTCCATCAGAACATATCTTCAAAGCTATCAGCCCAAAGAAAAAAAACCACCGCACCACCACCGAGTGGGCTCGAACCTCCAACCTTTCGGTTAACAGCCAATCGCGCTAGCCAATCGCGCCACGGAGACAGTCCTGCTCCACTCTCACCACCATCAGAACATATCTTCAAAGCTATCAGCACAAAGAAAAAAAGCGCCGCACCACCACCGGGTGGGCTCGAACCTCTAACCTTTCGGTTAACAGCCGATCGCGCTAGCCAACTGCGCCACGG
The DNA here is from genome assembly GCF_043290135.1 of Rhipicephalus microplus. NCBI lineage: Eukaryota > Metazoa > Arthropoda > Arachnida > Ixodida > Ixodidae > Rhipicephalus > Rhipicephalus microplus. The sequence goes on from NW_027464602.1 coordinate 4,694,094, forward strand.
AGACAGTCGTGCTCCACTCTCACCACCATCAGAACATATCTTCAAAGCTATCAGCCCAAAGAAAAAAAAAGCGCCGCACCACCGCCGGGTGGGCTCGAAACTCCAACCTTTCGGTTAACAGCCGATCGCGCTAGCCAATTGCGCCACGGAGACAGTCCTGCTTCACTCTCACCACCATCAGAACATAACTTCAAAGCTATCAGCCCAAAGAAAAAAAAAGCGTCATACAACCACCGGGTGGGCTCCAACCTCCAACCTTTCGGTTAACAGCCAATCGCGCAAGCCAATTGCGCAACGGAGACAGTCCTGCTCCACTCTCACCACCGTCAGAACATATCTTCAAAGCTATCAGCCCAAAGAAAAAAAAGCGCCGCACCACTACCGGGTGGGCTCGAACCTCCAAACTTTCGGTTAACAGCCGATCGCGCTAGCCAACTGCACCACGGAGACAGTCCTGCTCCACTCTAACCACCATCAGAACATATCTTCAAAGCTATCAGCCCAAACAAAAAAAGCGTTGCACCACCACCGGGTGGGCTCGAATCTCCGACCGTTCGGTTAACCGCCGATCGCGCTAGCCAATTGCGCCACGGAGACAGTCTTGCTCCACTCTCTTTATCATCAGAACATATCTTCAAAGCTATCAGTCCAAAGAAAAAAAAGCACCGCACCACCACCGGGTGGGCTAGAACCTCCAACCTTTCGGTTAACAGCCAATCCCGCTAGCCAATTGCGCCACGGAGACAGTCCTGCTCCACTCTTACCACCATCAGAACATAACATTAAAGCTATCAGCTCAAAGAAAAAAAAAGCGCCGCACCACCACCGGGTGGGCTTGAACCTCCAAACTTTCGGTTAACAGCCGATCGCGCTAGCCAACTGCGCCACGGAGAAAGTCGTGCTCCACTCTCACCACCATCAGAACATTTCTTCAAAGCCATCAGCGCAAAGAAAAAAGCAACACACCACTCCCGGGAGGGCTCGAAACTCCAACCTTTCGGTCAACAGCCGATCGCGCTAGCCAATTGCGCCACGGAGACAGTCCTGCTCCACTCTTACCACCATCAGAACATAACTTTAAAGCTATCAGCTCAAAGAAAAAAAAAGCGCCGCACCACCACCGGGTGGGCTTGAACCTCCAACCTTTCGGTTAACAGCCGATCGCGCTAGCCAACTGCGCCACGGAGAAAGTCGTGCTCCACTCTCACCACCATCAGAACATTTCTTCAAAGCTATCAGTGCAAAGAAAAAAGCAACACACCACTCCCGGGAGGGCTCGAAACTCCAACCTTTCGGTCAACAGCCGATCGCGCTAGCCAATTGCGCCACGGAGGCAGTCCTGATCTACTCTCACCACCATCAGAACATATCTACTAAGCTATCAGCCCAAAGAAAAAAAAGCGCCGCACCACCACCGGGGGGGCTCGAAACTCCAACCTTTCGGTTGACAGCCGATCGCGCTAGCCAATTGCGCCACGGAGACAGTCGTGCTCCACTCTCACCACCATCAGAACATATCTTCAAAGCTATCAACGCAAAAAAAAAGCAACACGCCACTCCCGGGAGGGCTCGAACCTCCAACTTTTCGGGTAACAGCCGATCGCGCTGGCCAACTGCGCCACGGAGACAGTCCTGCTCCACTCTCACCACCATTAGAACATATCTTCAAAGCTATCAGCCCAAAGAAAAAAAAGCGCTGCACCACCACCGGGTGGGCTCGAACCTCCAACCTTTCGGTTAACAGCCGATCGCGCTAGCCGATTGCGCCATGGAGACAGTCGTGCTCCACTCTCACCACCATCAGAACATATCTTCAAAGCTATCAGCGCAAAGAAAAAAGCAACACACCACTTTCGGGAGGGCTCGAATCTCCAACTTTTCGGTTAACAGCCGATCGCGCTGGCCCATTGCGCCACGGAGACAGTCCTGCTCCACTCTCACCACAATTAGAACATATCTTCAAAGCTATCAGCCCAAAGAAAAAAAAGCGCCGCACCACAACCACATGGGCTCGAACCTCCAACCTTTCGGTTAACAGCCGATCGCGCTAGCCAATTGCGCCACGGAGACAATCGTGCTCCACTCTCACCACCATCAGAACATATCTTCAAACTATCAGCGCAAAGAAAAAAAGCATCACACCCCACCCGGAAGGGCTGGAACCTCCAACTTTTCGGTTAATAGCCGATCGCGCTAGCCAATTGCGCCAAGGGGACCGTCCTGCTCCACTCTCACCACCGTCAGAATATTTCTTCAGAGCTATCAGACCAAAGAAAAAAAAGCGCCGCACCACCACCGAGTGGGCTCGAACCTCCAACCTTTCGGTTAACAGCCGATAGCGCTAGCCAATTGCGCCACAGAGACAGTCGTGCTCCACTCTCACCACCGTCAGACCATTTCTTCAGAGCTATCACCCCAAAGAAAAAAAAGCGCCGCACCACCACCGGGTGGGCTCAAACCTCCAACCTTTCGTATAACAGCCGATCGCGCTAGCCAATTGCGCCACGAAGGCAGTCTTGCTCCACTCTCACCACCATCAGAACATATCTTCAAAGCTATTACCGCAAAGAAAAAAGCAACACACCACTCCCGGGAGAGCTTGAACCTCCAACTTTTCGGTTAACAGCCGATCGCGCTAGCGAACTGCACCATGGAGACAGTCTTGCTCCACTCTCGCCACTATCAGATCATGTCTTCAAAGCTATCAGCGCAAAGAAAAAAAAGGCGCCGCACCACCACCGGGTGGGCTCAAACCTCCAACCTTTCGGTTAACAACGACATCGCGCTAGCCAAACGCGCCACGGAGATAGTCCCGCTGCACTCTCACCACCATCAGAACATATCTTCAAAGCCATTAGCGCAAAGAAAAAAGCAACACACCACTCCCGGGAGGGCTCGAAACTCCAACCTTTCGGTTAACAGCCGATCGCGCTTGCCCATTGCGCCATGAGACAGTCCAGCTCCACTCTCACCACCATCAGAACATATCTTCAAAGCTATCAGCCCAAAGAAAAAAGAGCGCCACACCACCACCGGGTGGGCTCGAACCTCCGACTTTTCGTTTAACAGCCGATCGGGCTAGCCAATTGCGCCCGGAGACAGTCCTTCTCCAATCTCACCACCATCAGAACATATCTTCAAAGCTATCAGCCCAAAGAAAAAAAAAGCACCGCACTACTACCGGGTGGGCTCGAACCTCCAACCTTTCGGGTAAGAGCCAATCGCGCTAGCCAATTGTGCCATGGAGACAGTCCTGCTCCACTCTCACCACCATCAGAACATATCTTCAAAGCTATTACCGCAAAGAAAAAAGCAAAACACCACTCCCGGGAGGGCTCGAACCTCCAACTTTCCGGTTAACAGCCGATCACGCTAGCCAATTGCGCCACGGAGACAGTCTTGCTCTACTCTCACAACCATCAGAACATAACTTCAAAGCTATCAGCCCACAGAAAAAAAAAGCGCCGCACCACCACCGGGAGAGCTCGAACCTCCAACTTTTCGGTTAACAGCCGATCGCGCTAGCCAATTGCGCCACGCAGACAGTCCTGCTCCACTCTCACCACCGTCAGAACATTTCTTCAGAGCTATCAGCCCAAAGAAAAAAAAGCGCTGCAAAACCACCGGGTGGGCTCGAACCTCCAACCTTACGGTTAACAGCCGATCGCGCTAGCCAATTGCCCCACGGAGACAGTCGTGCTCCAATCTCACCATCGTCAGAACATTTCTTCAGAGCTATCACCCCAAAGAAAAAAAAGCGCCGCACCACCACCGGTTGGGCTCGAACCTCCAACCTTTCGGTTGACAGCCCATCGCGCTAGCCAATTGCGCCACGAAGACTGTCCTGCTCCAATCTCACCACCATCAGAACATATCTTCAAAGCTATTACCGCAAAGAAAAAAGCAACACACCACTCCTGGGAGGGCTCGAGACTCCAACCTTTCAGTTAACAGCCGATCGCGCTAGCCCATTGCGCCACGGAGGCCGTCTTGCTCCACTCTAACCCATCATCAGAACATATCTTCAAAGCTATCAGCGCAAAGAAAAAAAAGCGCTGCACCACCACCAGGTGGGCTCGAACCTCCAACCTTTCGGTTAACAGCCGATCGCGCTAGCCCATTGCGCCACGGAGGCAGTCTTGCTCCACTCTCACCACCATCAGAACATAACTTCAAAGCTATCAGCGCAAAGAAAAAAGCAACACACCACTCCCGGGAGGGCTCAAAACTCCAACCTTTCGGTCAACAGCCGATCGCACTAGCCCATTGCGCCACGAAGACAGTCTTGCTCCCTTCTCACCACCATCAGAACATATCTTTAAAGCTATCAGCGCAAAGAAAAAAAAGCGCCGTACCACCACCGGGTGGGCTCGACCCTCTAACCTTTCGGTTAACAGCCGATCGCGTAAGCCAATTTCGCCATAGAGACAGTCCTGCTCCACTCTCACCACCATCAGAACATATATTCAAAGGTATCAGCCCAAAGAAAAAAAAGCGCCGCACCACCACTGGGTGGGCTCGAACCTCCGACTTTTGGTTAACAGCCGATCGCGCTAGCCAATTGCGCCACGGAGACAGTCCTGCTCCACTCTCACCTCCATCAGAACATATCTTCAAAGCTATCAGCCCAAAGAAAAAAAACCACCGCACCACCACCGAGTGGGCTCGAACCTCCAACCTCTCGGTTAACAGCCAATCGCGCTAGCCAATCGCGCCACGGAGAGAGTCCTGCTCCACTCTCACCACCATCAGAACATATCTTCAAAGCTATCAGCCCAAAGAAAAAAAACCACCGCACCACCACCGGGTGGGCTCGAATCTCCAACCTTTCGGTTAACAGCCAATCGCGCTAGCCAATTGCGCCACGGAGACAGTCCTGCTCCACTCTCACCACCATCAGAACATATCTTCAAAGCTATCAGCACAAAGAAAAAAAGCGCCGCACCACCACCGGGTGGGCTCGAACCTCCAACCTTTCGGTTAACAGCCGATCGCGCTAGCCAACTGCGCCACGGAGACAGTCGTGCTCCACTCTCACCACCATCAGAACATATCTTCAAAGCTATCAGCCCAAAGAAAAAAAAAGCGCCGCACCACCGCCGGGTGGGCTCGAAACTCCAACCTTTCGGTTAACAGCCGATCGCGCTAGCCAATTGCGCCACGGAGACAGTCCTGCTTCACTCTCACCACCATCAGAACATAACTTCAAAGCTATCAGTCCAAAGAAAAAAAAGCGTCATACCACCACCGGGTGGGCTCCAACCTCCAACCTTTCGGTTAACAGCCAATCGCGCAAGCCAATTGCGCAACGGAGACAGTCCTGCTCCACTCTCACCACCGTCAGAACATATCTTCAAAGCTATCAGCCCAAACAAAAAAAAGCGTTGCACCACCACCGGGTGGGCTCGAATCTCCGACCGTTCGGTTAACCGCCGATCGCGCTAGCCAATTGCGCCACGGAGACAGTCTTGCTCCACTCTCTTTATCATCAGAACATATCTTCAAAGCTATCAGTCCAAAGAAAAAAAAGCACCGCACCACCACCGGGTGGGCTAGAACCTCCAACCTTTCGGTTAACAGCCAATCCCGCTAGCCAATTGCGACACGGAGACAGTCCTGCTCCACTCTTACCACCATCAGAACATAACTTTAAAGCTATCAGCTCAAAGAAAAAAAAAGCGCCGCACCACCACCGGGTGGGCTTGAACCTCCAACCTTTCGGTTAACAGCCGATCGCGCTAGCCAACTGCGCCACGGAGAAAGTCGTGCTCCACTCTCACCACCATCAGAACATTTCTTCAAAGCTATCAGCGCAAAGAAAAAAGCAACACACCACTCCCGGGAGGGCTCGAAACTCCAACCTTTCGGTCAACAGCCGATCGCGCTAGCCAATTGCGCCACGGAGACAGTCCTGCTCCACTCTTACCACCATCAGAACATAACTTTAAAGCTATCAGCTCAAAGAAAAAAAAAGCGCCGCACCACCACCGGGTGGGCTTGAACCTCCAACCTTTCGGTTAACAGCCGATCGCGCTAGCCAACTGCGCCACGGAGAAAGTCGTGCTCCACTCTCACCACCATCAGAACATTTCTTCAAAGCTATCAGTGCAAAGAAAAAAGCAACACACCACTCCCGGGAGGGCTCGAAACTCCAACCTTTCGGTCAACAGCCGATCGCGCTAGCCAATTGCGCCACGGAGGCAGTCCTGATCTACTCTCACCACCATCAGAACATATCTACTAAGCTATCAGCCCAAAGAAAAAAAGCGCCGCACCACCACCGGGGGGGCTCGAAACTCCAACCTTTCGGTTGACAGCCGATCGCGCAAGCCAATTGCGCCACGGAGACAGTCGTGCTCCACTCTCACCACCATCAGAACATATCTTCAAAGCTATCAACGCAAACAAAAAAGCAACACGCCACTCCCGGGAGGGCTCGAACCTCCAACTTTTCGGGTAACAGCCGATCGCGCTGGCCAACTGCGCCACGGAGACAGTCCTGCTCCACTCTCACCACCATTAGAACATATCTTCAAAGCTATCAGCCCAAAGAAAAAAAAGCGCTGCACCACCACCGGGTGGGCTCGAACCTCCAACCTTTCGGTTAACAGCCGATCGCGCTAGCCAATTGCGCCACGGAGACAATCGTGCTCCACTCTCACCACCATCAGAACATATCTTCAAACTATCAGCGCAAAGAAAAAAAAGCATCACACCCCACCCGGAAGGGCTGGAACCTCCAACTTTTCGGTTAATAGCCGATCGCGCTAGCCAATTGCGCCACGGGGACAGTCCTGCTCCACTCTCACCACCGTCAGAATATTTCTTCAGAGCTATCAGACCAAAGAAAAAAAAGCGCCGCACCACCACCGAGTGGGCTCGAACCTCCAACCTTTCGGTTAACAGCCGATAGCGCTAGCCAATTGCGCCACAGAGACAGTCGTGCTCCACTCTCACCACCGTCAGACCATTTCTTCAGAGCTATCACCCCAAAGAAAAAAAAGCGCCGCACCACCACCGGGTGGGCTCAAACCTCCAACCTTTCGTATAACAGCCGATCGCGCTAGCCAATTGCGCCACGAAGACAGTCTTGCTCCACTCTCACCACCATCAGAACATATCTTCAAAGCTATTACCGCAAAGAAAAAAGCAACACACCACTCCCGGGAGAGCTTGAACCTCCAACTTTTCGGTTAACAGCCGATCGCGCTAGCGAACTGCACCATGGAGACAGTCTTGCTCCACTCTCACCACTATCAGATGATGTCTTCAAAGCTATCAGCGCAAAGAAAAAAAAGGCGCCGCACCACCACCGGGTGGGCTCAAACCTCCAACCTTTCGGTTAACAACGACATCGCGCTAGCCAAACGCGCCACGGAGATAGTCCCGCTTCACTCTCACCACCATCAGAACATATCTTCAAAGCCATTAGCGCAAAGAAAAAAGCAACACACCACTCCCGGGAGGGCTCGAAACTCCAACCTTTCGGTTAACAGCCGATCGCGCTTGCCCATTGCACCATGAGACAGTCCAGCTCCACTCTCACCACCATCAGAACATATCTTCAAAGCTATCAGCCCAAAGAAAAAAGAGCGCCACACCACCACCGGGTGGGCTCGAACCTCCGACTTTTCGTTTAACAGCCGATCGGGCTAGCCAATTGCGCCCGGAGACAGTCCTTCTCCAATCTCACCACCATCAGAACATATCTTCAAAGCTATCAGCCCAAAGAAAAAAAAAGCACCGCACTACTACCGGGTGGGCTCGAACCTCCAACCTTTCGGGTAAGAGCCAATCGCGCTAGCCAATTGTGCCATGGAGACAGTCCTGCTCCACTCTCACCACCATCAGAACATATCTTCAAAGCTATTACCGCAAAGAAAAAAGCAAAACACCACTCCCGAGAGGGCTCGAACCTCCAACTTTCCGGTTAACAGCCGATCACGCTAGCCAATTGCGCCACGCAGACAGTCCTGCTCCACTCTCACCACCGTCAGAACATTTCTTCAGAGCTATCAGCCCAAAGAAAAAAAAGCGCTGCAAAACCACCGGGTGGTCTCGAACCTCCAACCTTACGGTTAACAGCCGATCGCGCTAGCCAATTGCCCCACGGAGACAGTCGTGCTCCACTCTCACCATCGTCAGAACATTTCTTCAGAGCTATCACCCCAAAGAAAAAAAAGCGCCGCACCACCACCGGTTGGGCTCGAACCTCCAACCTTTCGGTTGACAGCCCATCGCGCTAGCCAATTGCGCCACGAAGACTGTCCTGCTCCAATCTCACCACCATCAGAACATATCTTCAAAGCTATTACCGCAAAGAAAAAAGCAACACACCACTCCTGGGAGGGCTCGAGACTCCAACCTTTCGGTTAACAGCCGATCGCGCTAGCCCATTGCGCCACGGAGGCCGTCTTGCTCCACTCTAACCCATCATCAGAACATATCTTCAAAGCTATCAGCGCAAAGAAAAAAAAGCGCTGCACCACCACCAGGTGGGCTCGAACCTCCAACCTTTCGGTTAACAGCCGATCGCGCTAGCCCATTGCGCCACGGAGACAGTCTTGCTCCACTCTCACCACCATCAGAACATAACTTCAAAGCTATCAGCGCAAAGAAAAAAGCAACACACCACTCCCGGCAGGGCCCAAAACTCCAACCTTTCGGTCAACAGCCGATCGCACTAGCCCATTGCGCCACGAAGACAGTCTTGCTCCCTTCTCACCACCATCAGAACATATCTTTAAAGCTATCAGCGCAAAGAAAAAAAAAGCGCCGTACCACCACCGGGTGGGCTCGAACCTCTAACCTTTCGGTTAACAGCCGATCGCGTAAGCCAATTTCGCCATAGAGACAGTCCTGCTCCACTCTCACCACCATCAGAACATATATTCAAAGGTATCAGCCCAAAGAAAAAAAAGCGCCGCACCACCACTGGGTGGGCTCGAACCTCCGACTTTTGGTTAACAGCCGATCGCGCTAGCCAATTGCGCCACGGAGACAGTCCTGCTCCACTCTCACCTCCATCAGAACATATCTTCAAAGCTATCAGCCCAAAGAAAAAAAACCACCGCACCACCACCGAGTGGGCTCGAACCTCCAACCTTTCGGTTAACAGCCAATCGCGCTAGCCAATCGCGCCACGGAGACAGTCCTGCTCCACTCTCACCACCGTCAGAACATATCTTCAAAGCTATCAGCCCAAAGAAAAAAAACCACCGCACCACCACCGGGTGGGCTCGAATCTCCAACCTTTCGGTTAACAGCCAATCGCGCTAGCCAATTGCGCCACGGAGACAGTCCCGCTCCACTCTCACCACCATCAGAACATATCTTCAAAGCTATCAGCACAAAGAAAAAAAGCGCCGCACCACCACCGGGTGGGCTCGAACCTCCAACCTTTCGGTTAACAGCCGATCGCGCTAGCCAACTGCGCCACGGAGACAGTCGTGCTCCACTCTCACCACCATCAGAACATATCTTCAAAGCTATCAGCCCAAAGAAAAAAAAGCGCCGCACCACCGCCGGGTGGGCTGGAAACTCCAACCTTTCGGTTAACAGCCAATCCAGCTAGCCAATTGCGCCACGGAGACAGTCCTGCTCCACTCTTACCACCATCAGAACATAACTTTAAAGCTATCAGCTCAAAGAAAAAAAAAGCGCCGCACCACCACCGGGTGGGCTTGAACCTCCAACCTTTCGGTTAACAGCCGATCGCGCTAGCCAACTGCGCCACGGAGAAAGTCGTGCTCCACTCTCACCACCATCAGAACATTTCTTCAAAGCTATCAGCGCAAAGAAAAAAGCAACACACCACTCCCGGGAGGGCTCGAAACTCCAACCTTTCGGTCAACAGCCGATCGCGCTAGCCAATTGCGCCACGGAGACAGTCCTGCTCCACTCTTACCACCATCAGAACATAACTTTAAAGCTATCAGCTCAAAGAAAAAAAAAGCGCCGCACCACCACCGGGTGGGCTTGAACCTCCAACCTTTCGGTTAACAGCCGATCGCGCTAGCCAACTGCGCCACGGAGAAAGTCGTGCTCCACTCTCACCACCATCAGAACATTTCTTCAAAGCTATCAGTGCAAAGAAAAAAGCAACACACCACTCCCGGGAGGGCTCGAAACTCCAACCTTTCGGTCAACAGCCGATCGCGCTAGCCAATTGCGCCACGGAGGCAGTCCTGATCTACTCTCACCACCATCAGAACATATCTACTAAGCTATCAGCCCAAAGAAAAAAAAGCGCCGCACCACCACCGGGGGGGCTCGAAACTCCAACCTTTCGGTTGGCAGCCGATCGCGCTAGCCAATTGCGCCACGGAGACAGTCGTGCTCCACTCTCACCACCATCAGAACATATCTTCAAAGCTATCAACGCAAACAAAAAAGCAACACGCCACTCCCGGGAGGGCTCGAACCTCCAACTTTTCGGGTAACAGCCGATAGCGCTGGCCAACTGCGCCACGGAGACAGTCCTGCTCCACTCTCACCACCATTAGAACATATCTTCAAAGCTATCAGCCCAAAGAAAAAAAAGCGCTGCACCACCACCGGGTGGGCTCGAACCTCCAACCTTTCGGTTAACAGCCGATCGCGCTAGCCAATTGCGCCATGGAGACAGTCGTGCTCCACTCTCACCACCATCAGAACATATCTTCAAAGCTATCAGCGCAAAGAAAAAAGCAACACACCACTTTCGGGAGGGCTCGAATCTCCAACTTTTCGGTTAACAGCCGATCGCGCTGGCCCATTGCGCCACAGAGACAGTCCTGCTCCACTCTCACCACAATTAGAACATATCTTCAAAGCTATCAGCCCAAAGAAAAAAAAGCGCCGCACCACAACCACATGGGCTCGAACCTCCAACCTTTCGGTTAACAGTCGATCGCGCTAGCCAATTGCGCCACGGAGACAGTCCTGCTCCACTCTTACCACCATCAGAACATAACTTTAAAGCTATCAGCTCAAAGAAAAAAAAAGCGCCGCACCACCACCGGGTGGGCTTGAACCTCCAACCTTTCGGTTAACAGCCGATCGCGCTAGCCAACTGCGCCACGGAGAAAGTCGTGCTCCACTCTCACCACCATCAGAACATTTCTTCAAAGCTATCAGCGCAAAGAAAAAAGCAACACACCACTCCCGGGAGGGCTCGAAACTCCAACCTTTCGGTCAACAGCCGATCGCGCTAGCCAATTGCGCCACGGAGACAGTCCTGCTCCACTCTTACCACCATCAGAACATAACTTTAAAGCTATCAGCTCAAAGAAAAAAAAAGCGCCGCACCACCACCGGGTGGGCTTGAACCTCCAACCTTTCGGTTAACAGCCGATCGCGCTAGCCAACTGCGCCACGGAGAAAGTCGTGCTCCACTCTCACCACCATCAGAACATTTCTTCAAAGCTATCAGTGCAAAGAAAAAAGCAACACACCACTCCCGGGAGGGCTCGAACCTCCAACCTTTCGGTTGACAGCCCATCGCGCTAGCCAATTGCGCCACGAAGACTGTCCTGCTCCAATCTCACCACCATCAGAACATATCTTCAAAGCTATTACCGCAAAGAAAAAAGCAACACACCACTCCTGGGAGGGCTCGAGACTCCAACCTTTCGGTTAACAGCCGATCGCGCTAGCCCATTGCGCCACGGAGGCCGTCTTGCTCCACTCTAACCCATCATCAGAACATATCTTCAAAGCTATCAGCGCAAAGAAAAAAAAGCGCTGCACCACCACCAGGTGGGCTCGAACCTCCAACCTTTCGGTTAACAGCCGATCGCGCTAGCCCATTGCGCCACGGAGACAGTCTTGCTCCACTCTCACCACCATCAGAACATAACTTCAAAGCTATCAGCGCAAAGAAAAAAGCAACACACCACTCCCGGCAGGGCCCAAAACTCCAACCTTTCGGTCAACAGCCGATCGCACTAGCCCATTGCGCCACGAAGACAGTCTTGCTCCCTTCTCACCACCATCAGAACATATCTTTAAAGCTATCAGCGCAAAGAAAAAAAAAGCGCCGTACCACCACCGGGTGGGCTCGAACCTCTAACCTTTCGGTTAACAGCCGATCGCGTAAGCCAATTTCGCCATAGAGACAGTCCTGCTCCACTCTCACCACCATCAGAACATATATTCAAAGGTATCAGCCCAAAGAAAAAAAAGCGCCGCACCACCACTGGGTGGGCTCGAACCTCCGACTTTTGGTTAACAGCCGATCGCGCTAGCCAATTGCGCCACGGAGACAGTCCTGCTCCACTCTCACCTCCATCAGAACATATCTTCAAAGCTATCAGCCCAAAGAAAAAAAACCACCGCACCACCACCGAGTGGGCTCGAACCTCCAACCTTTCGGTTAACAGCCAATCGCGCTAGCCAATCGCGCCACGGAGACAGTCCTGCTCCACTCTCACCACCGTCAGAACATATCTTCAAAGCTATCAGCCCAAAGAAAAAAAACCACCGCACCACCACCGGGTGGGCTCGAATCTCCAACCTTTCGGTTAACAGCCAATCGCGCTAGCCAATTGCGCCACGGAGACAGTCCCGCTCCACTCTCACCACCATCAGAACATATCTTCAAAGCTATCAGCACAAAGAAAAAAAGCGCCGCACCACCACCGGGTGGGCTCGAACCTCCAACCTTTCGGTTAACAGCCGATCGCGCTAGCCAACTGCGCCACGGAGACAGTCGTGCTCCACTCTCACCACCATCAGAACATATCTTCAAAGCTATCAGCCCAAAGAAAAAAAAGCGCCGCACCACCGCCGGGTGGGCTGGAAACTCCAACCTTTCGGTTAACAGCCAATCCCGCTAGCCAATTGCGCCACGGAGACAGTCCTGCTCCACTCTTACCACCATCAGAACATAACTTTAAAGCTATCAGCTCAAAGAAAAAAAAAGCGCCGCACCACCACCGGGTGGGCTTGAACCTCCAACCTTTCGGTTAACAGCCGATCGCGCTAGCCAACTGCGCCACGGAGAAAGTCGTGCTCCACTCTCACCACCATCAGAACATTTCTTCAAAGCTATCAGCGCAAAGAAAAAAGCAACACACCACTCCCGGGAGGGCTCGAAACTCCAACCTTTCGGTCAACAGCCGATCGCGCTAGCCAATTGCGCCACGGAGACAGTCCTGCTCCACTCTTACCACCATCAGAACATAACTTTAAAGCTATCAGCTCAAAGAAAAAAAAAGCGCCGCACCACCACCGGGTGGGCTTGAACCTCCAACCTTTCGGTTAACAGCCGATCGCGCTAGCCAACTGCGCCACGGAGAAAGTCGTGCTCCACTCTCACCACCATCAGAACATTTCTTCAAAGCTATCAGTGCAAAGAAAAAAGCAACACACCACTCCCGGGAGGGCTCGAAACTCCAACCTTTCGGTCAACAGCCGATCGCGCTAGCCAATTGCGCCACGGAGGCAGTCCTGATCTACTCTCACCACCATCAGAACATATCTACTAAGCTATCAGCCCAAAGAAAAAAAAGCGCCGCACCACCACCGGGGGGGCTCGAAACTCCAACCTTTCGGTTGGCAGCCGATCGCGCTAGCCAATTGCGCCACGGAGACAGTCGTGCTCCACTCTCACCACCATCAGAACATATCTTCAAAGCTATCAACGCAAACAAAAAAGCAACACGCCACTCCCGGGAGGGCTCGAACCTCCAACTTTTCGGGTAACAGCCGATAGCGCTGGCCAACTGCGCCACGGAGACAGTCCTGCTCCACTCTCACCACCATTAGAACATATCTTCAAAGCTATCAGCCCAAAGAAAAAAAAGCGCTGCACCACCACCGGGTGGGCTCGAACCTCCAACCTTTCGGTTAACAGCCGATCGCGCTAGCCAATTGCGCCATGGAGACAGTCGTGCTCCACTCTCACCACCATCAGAACATATCTTCAAAGCTATCAGCGCAAAGAAAAAAGCAACACACCACTTTCGGGAGGGCTCGAATCTCCAACTTTTCGGTTAACAGCCGATCGCGCTGGCCCATTGCGCCACAGAGACAGTCCTGCTCCACTCTCACCACAATTAGAACATATCTTCAAAGCTATCAGCCCAAAGAAAAAAAAGCGCCGCACCACAACCACATGGGCTCGAACCTCCAACCTTTCGGTTAACAGTCGATCGCGCTAGCCAATTGCGCCACGGAGACAGTCCTGCTCCACTCTTACCACCATCAGAACATAACTTTAAAGCTATCAGCTCAAAGAAAAAAAAAGCGCCGCACCACCACCGGGTGGGCTTGAACCTCCAACCTTTCGGTTAACAGCCGATCGCGCTAGCCAACTGCGCCACGGAGAAAGTCGTGCTCCACTCTCACCACCATCAGAACATTTCTTCAAAGCTATCAGCGCAAAGAAAAAAGCAACACACCACTCCCGGGAGGGCTCGAAACTCCAACCTTTCGGTCAACAGCCGATCGCGCTAGCCAATTGCGCCACGGAGACAGTCCTGCTCCACTCTTACCACCATCAGAACATAACTTTAAAGCTATCAGCTCAAAGAAAAAAAAAGCGCCGCACCACCACCGGGTGGGCTTGAACCTCCAACCTTTCGGTTAACAGCCGATCGCGCTAGCCAACTGCGCCACGGAGAAAGTCGTGCTCCACTCTCACCACCATCAGAACATTTCTTCAAAGCTATCAGTGCAAAGAAAAAAGCAACACACCACTCCCGGGAGGGCTCGAAACTCCAACCTTTCGGTCAACAGCCGATCGCGCTAGCCAATTGCGCCACGGAGGCAGTCCTGATCTACTCTCACCACCATCAGAACATATCTACTAAGCTATCAGCCCAAAGAAAAAAAAGCGCCGCACCACCACCGGGGGGGCTCGAAACTCCAACCTTTCGGTTGGCAGCCGATCGCGCTAGCCAATTGCGCCACGGAGACAGTCGTGCTCCACTCTCACCACCATCAGAACATATCTTCAAAGCTATCAACGCAAACAAAAAAGCAACACGCCACTCCCGGGAGGGCTCGAACCTCCAACTTTTCGGGTAACAGCCGATAGCGCTGGCCAACTGCGCCACGGAGACAGTCCTGCTCCACTCTCACCACCATTAGAACATATCTTCAAAGCTATCAGCCCAAAGAAAAAAAAGCGCTGCACCACCACCGGGTGGGCTCGAACCTCCAACCTTTCGGTTAACAGCCGATCGCGCTAGCCAATTGCGCCATGGAGACAGTCGTGCTCCACTCTCACCACCATCAGAACATATCTTCAAAGCTATCAGCGCAAAGAAAAAAGCAACACACCACTTTCGGGAGGGCTCGAATCTCCAACTTTTCGGTTAACAGCCGATCGCGCTGGCCCATTGCGCCACAGAGACAGTCCTGCTCCACTCTCACCACAATTAGAACATATCTTCAAAGCTATCAGCCCAAAGAAAAAAAAGCGCCGCACCACAACCACATGGGCTCGAACCTCCAACCTTTCGGTTAACAGTCGATCGCGCTAGCCAATTGCGCCACGGAGACAATCGTGCTCCACTCTCACCACCATCAGAACATATCTTCAAACTATCAGCGCAAAGAAAAAAAGCATCACACCCCACCCGGAAGGGCTGGAACCTCCAACTTTTCGGTTAATAGCCGATCGCGCTAGCCAATTGCGCCACGGGGACAGTCCTGCTCCACTCTCACCACCGTCAGAATATTTCTTCAGAGCTATCAGACCAAAGAAAAAAAAGCGCCGCACCACCACCGAGTGGGCTCGAACCTCCAACCTTTCGGTTAACAGCCGATAGCGCTAGCCAATTGCGCCACAGAGACAGTCGTGCTCCACTCTCACCACCGTCAGACCATTTCTTCAGAGCTATCACCCCAAAGAAAAAAAAGCGCCGCACCACCACCGGGTGGGCTCAAACCTCCAACCTTTCGTATAACAGCCGATCGCGCTAGCCAATTGCGCCACGAAGACAGTCTTGCTCCACTCTCACCACCATCAGAACATATTGTCACGGGGTCGTGACGTGGCCGAAGACAGGAGACTTCTTGTTGGAATATAACTGTTTATTTGGGCGAACCTGTGCCCGGTAAACAGAAAGTCCAATTACAGCAGCAGTCTCGCACAGATTGCAGTCTCAGACTGATAGCGGCGAACGGAGCGTCGGCCTTCGATCAACAACTGACAAGCGGCGAAGCGCGTCGGCATTTATACTCCCGCCGTCGAATGTTCTAGCGCTATCGCTGGCGGCGGCGAGCGTTCCAGAACAATCTGTACCATTCGCACAGTGGGCGTGATCTTATCGAAATGATCTACTACAGTCCGGAACCCTCTAGAAAACTGCAGGCGCGGTTTGTGCTGAGAATCGTGTGGTGTTTTGGGACGATAACCAAAACTTGGAAATGGAACGTGGCATTGCCCCCCTCTGAAAAAGGCATCGTCTCGATGCTTTAACTAAAGATGAAGGTACAATAATAATGCAAGAAAGTACAATGAATAAATTACGATACAACAATAATACAAAAAAACACTGTTTCAGTTTGTTAACGCGCATGAAACGGCTTGAGGCGTGCGACATGGACGACGTCAGGTCGCGATCGGCGTCGTTGAGAGTTCGTGATGCCGTCGGGGACAACCTCGTAATCAAGTGGGCCGAGACGTCGAACCACCCTGTACGGTCCGAAGTACCGTCGCAGAAGCTTTTCACTTAGTCCACGTCGGCGTATCGGCGTCCACACCCAAACACGTTCACCGGGCTGGTATTCCACGAAGCGTCGTCGAAGGTTGTAACGGTGGCTGTCGGTCGTCTGTTGATTCTTGATACGGAGCCGCGCAAGTTGTCGGGCTTCTTCGGCGCGATGAAGGTACTCGCTCACATCGAGGTTTTCTTCGTCGGTGACGCTGGGTAACATGGCATCGAGCGTCGTTGCCGGGCTCCTTCCGTAGACCAATTTGTATGGAGATATCTGCGTCGTCTCCTGCACCGCCGTGTTGTATGCGAAGGTCACATACGGAAGAATGGCATCCCACGTCTTGTGTTCGACATCGACGTACATTGACAGCATGTCGGCGATCGTCTTGTTAAGCCGCTCGGTGAGGCCGTTGGTCTGTGGGTGGTACGCTGTCGTCCGGCGGTGGTTTGTTTGGCTGTATGCCAAGATCGCTTGAGTTAAGTCGGCAGTGAATGCCGTTCCTCTGTCGGTGATAAGGACCTCCGGGGCGCCGTGACGTAGGACGATATTTTCGACGAAGAACTTAGCTACCTCGGATGCACTGCTATTTGGCAGGGCTTTTGTCTCGGCGTAGCGGGTGAGGTAGTCGGTGGCTACCACGATCCACTTGTTTCCGAAAGCCGACGTCGGGAACGGCCCCAATAGGTCCATACCAATCTGCTGAAAAGGTCGGCAAGGTGGATCAATTGGCTGCAGAAGTCCCGCTGGCCTTGTCGGCGGTGTCTTGCGTCGCTGACAGTCCCGGCATGTCCTCACATAACGAGTGACGTCGGTTGTAAGACGCGGCCAGTAGTACCTTTCTTGTATCCTCGCGAGCGTGCGAGAAACACCGAGGTGCCCTGCCGTCGGATCGTCGTGCAGGGCCTGCAGGAGTTCTGGTCGCAGAGCTGAAGGCACCACAAGGAGATACTTAGCCCGAAGCGGTGAAAAGTTTTTCTTTTGTAGAAGACCGTTTCGTAGAAAAAACGACGCAAGTGCGCGCTTGAATACCTTCGGGACATCGGCGGTCCTGCCTTCGAGGTATTCTATTAGGGCCTTAAGTTCCGGGTCGGCCCGCTGTTGTTCAGCGAAGTCGTCGGTAGTTATCGTTCCCAAGAAGTAGTCGTCATCCGGGTCGTCGGGTAGCGGTTGGTCGACAGGCGCACGAGAGAGACAGTCGGCGTCGGAGTGTTTTTTGCCGGACTTGTAAATGACAGTAATGTCATATTCTTGAAGTCTCAGGCTCCATCGTGCGAGGCGACCTGAAGGGTCCTTCAAGTTGGCTAGCCAACACAAGGCGTGGTGGTCGCTCACAACTTTGAAGGGCCTGCCGTAGAGGTATGGGCGAAATTTCGACGTAGCCCAGATGATGGCGAGGCACTCCTTTTCTGTTGTGGAATAATTTGCTTCTGCTTTGGATAGCGATCGGCTGGCGTAACTAATAACCCTTTCAAGTCCGTCAGCCCTCTGCACAAGAACGGCGCCAAGACCTACGCTGCTTGCGTCAGTATGTATTTCTGTCTCGGCGAATTCGTCGAAATGGGCAAGTAACGGAGGCGTCTGGAGGCGATGATTAAGCTCCTGGAAAGCGTGTTCCTGTGGCGTTTCCCACTTGAACTCCACGTCGGCCTTGGTAAGGTTAGTGAGAGGATCGGCGATGCGGGCGAAGTTTTTCACGAACCGCCTATAATAGGCGCACAGGCCCAGAAATTGGCGCACGGCTTTCTTGTCAGTGGGCGGCGGGAATTCGGCGATGCCGGCTGTTTTCCGTGGATCAGGACGAACTCCAGACTTGCTGATAACGTGCCCCAGAAACAAGAGCTCTTCATACGCAAATCTGCACTTTTCTGGCTTCAGTGTGAGTCCGGAAGTCTTGATGGCTTGAAGTACAGCTTCAAGGCGCCGAAGATGCTCGTCGAAACTCGAGGAAAACACGACGACGTCGTCCAAGTACACAAGGCAAGTCTGCCACTTCAATCCTGCCAGTACTGTATCCATAACGCGTTGAAAAGTTGCAGGCGCTGAGCAAAGGCCGAAGGGCATCACCTTAAACTCGAAGAGGCCGTCCGGTGTTATAAACGCCGTCTTCTCTCGGTCTCTTTCGTCGACTTCGATTTGCCAATAGCCAGTCTTGAGGTCCATTGACGAAAAGTACTTGGCGTTATGGAGCCGATCAAGTGCGTCGTCTATTCGTGGGAGAGGATACACGTCCTTTCTTGTGATTTTGTTCAGGCGGCGATAATCGACGCAGAAACGTAGGGTCCCATCCTTTTTCTTCACTAACACCACGGGGGATGCCCATGGGCTGTTGGACGGCTGGATAATATCATCCCGCAGCATTTCATCAACTTGTCTCTTGATGGCCTCACGTTCTCGCGTCGAAACCCTGTACGGACTCTGACGGAGTGGTCTGGCATTTTCTTCGGTTATGATGCGATGTTTCGTGATTGGGGTCTGCCGAATTTTCGATGACGACGAAAAGCAATCTTCGTATTGCAGGAGCAGGGCCTTGAGCTGTTCTTGCTTATCGTTCGGAAGTCTGGGACTGACGTCGAAAGCTATGGGAGGGGCTTGGTTCCTCTGAGCAGATTCCGCAGAATCGGCGAGGGCGAAAGCACTGGTGGCTTCGACAATTTCTTCGATGTATGCGACCGTTGTTCCTTTGTTCACATGTTTGTACTCATTGCTGAAATTTGTGAGCATAACCGTTGCTTTGCCTCCCCGCAACTCTGCAATTCCTCTTGCGACGCAAATATTTCGGGTGACCAACAGATGCTGACTGCCTTCAACGACGCCTTCGAAGTCAGGTGATTCAGGAGCGCCGACTGAAATAATGACGCTTGAGCGAGGCGGAATGGTGACTTGTTTTTCCAGCACATTCAAGGCATGGTGTCTAGACGGCGTGCGCGGCGGTAGTGCTTCTTCTGTGGATAACGTTATCGACTTTGTTTTTAGGTTGATGACAGCACCATGGAGGCATAAGAAGTCCATGCCAAGGATGACATCTCTCGAGCAACGCTGTAGGACTACGAAGTCTGTAGGATAAGTACGGCCGTTAATGGTGACTCTCGCTGTGCAGATTCCTGCAGGCGTTACGAGATGACCTCCGGCTGTGCGGATTTCAGGGCCTTTCCAAGCTGTCCTAACTTTCTTTAACTTCGCGGCGAACGACCCACTGATGACAGAATAGTCGGCTCCAGTATCGACGAGAGCGGTCACACTGTGGCTGTCGATAAGAACGTCGAGGTCGCTAATTCGCCGTCTCGCATTACAGTTAGGGCGTGGCGTCGGGTCACGGCTTTGTCGACTTGTTCCGCTGCTTCCATGTTGCGTCGTCAAGCCACCATCGGTAAGTGATCTTTCGCCGTCAAGGCTTTGCCTGGTTAGCGTTGTGTTCGGAAAGCTCCGTCGCGGCGTCGTCGTCGTCGGAGGATCTTCGGTAGTTCGTCGCACAGCAACCGCACCTCCACCGGTTGCTGCCCTTAGTTTCCCGGATACGGGCTAGGAGACCGGCCCCGCGTTGGGCCAGAGTACTGTCGGTGGTGCGGTGACGTGCGGCGGCTGGGCGACGGCGAACGCGAAGGGCTTCGTGGTGTCCACCGAGTTCCTGTAAGGTAGTCGGCGATGTCACGTGGTCGTTCTCCTGGCTGTGGGCGCGGTGCATTGACGGCGAAGCCACGCAATCCCATCTGTCGGTACTGGCAACGGCGGTATGTGTGTCCGGCCTCGCCGCAGTGGTAGCAGAGCGGGCGATGGTCAGGGGTGCGCCAGACGTCAGTCTTCCTCGGTGCACTGCGCTGGGCCGCTGGCGAACGGTATGACGTCGGTGGGGGTGGTGGCGGCGGTGGCGTCTGTCGACGGAAGTGCGATGGGGCGGCGTTTTGGCGTGGACGGGGAGTAGCGTTGTGGCGCAGTGCAGCGGCGTAGCTCATAGCTTCCGGCTCGGGCAGCGGTGCGTGGGGAATTTGAAGCGATTGCCGAACTTCTTCTCGCACAATGTCGGCGATTGAATCCACTTGAGGCTGCGCCGAAGGCAACAGCTTGCGCAGCTCTTCCCGCACGATCGCTCGGATCGTTTCACGCAGGTCTCCGGAGTTACTGGCGTGAGCAGCAGCGCAGTCTGCAGTCAGGCGACGATTATACTGTCTGGTGCGCATGTCCAGGGTCTTTTCAATAGTGGTCGCTTCGGCTACAAATTCTTGGACGGTTTTCGGTGGGTTTCTCATCAGCCCCGCGAAGAGCTCCTGTTTGACCCCTCGCATGAGGAAACGAACTTTTTTCTCCTCAGGCATGTCTGGGTCAGCGTGACGGAATAGTCGGGTCATTTCTTCTGTGAAAATGGCAACATTTTCATTTGGTAGCTGAACCCGGGTCTCTAATAAAGCAGCGGCCCTCTCTTTTCGAGCGACGCTCGCGAACGTTTGCAGGAATGCGCCGCAGAAAACATCCCACGTTCGGAGCGTGGATTCCCGATTTTCGAGCCAGGTCCTTCCGGTGTCTTCTAAATAGAAGAACACACGACGCAGCTTTTCGTCATGGTCCCAGTGGTTGAGGGCGGCCACACGGTCGTATGTCTCTAGCCAGGACTCCGGGTCTTCGAACGATGACCCATGGAAAATTGGTGGTTCCCTGGGTTGATGCATGACCATCGTGGGCTGGGACGCTGCGGTTGTCATTGTCGCTGCAGTCGCGGTCATGGCCTTGGTCTTCCGCGGCTTGTCGTGTAGAAGCCCGTACTCCGGTGGTAGCCCTTGCTGTCGGCGGCTTGTTCGCTGCTCCTGGTTGGCGTCGGTGTCTTCTCCGCGACGTGGGCTGGGTTCACGGCTTGACGGGGGCGTCCGGTACATGAACGAAGCAGCACCTCCACCAAATGTCACGGGGTCGTGACGTGGCCGAAGACAGGAGACTTCTTGTTGGAATATAACTGTTTATTTGGGCGAACCTGTGCCCGGTGAACAGAAAGTCCAATTACAGCAGCAGTCTCGCACAGATTGCAGTCTCAGACTGATAGCGGCGAACGGAGCGTCGGCCTTCGATCAACAACTGACAAGCGGCGAAGCGCGTCGGCATTTATACTCCCGCCGTCGAATGTTCTAGCGCTATCGCTGGCGGCGGCGAGCGTTCCAGAACAATCTGTACCATTCGCACAGTGGGCGTGATCTTATCGAAATGATCTACTACAGTCCGGAACCCTCTAGAAAACTGCAGGCGCGGTTTGTGCTGAGAATCGTGTGGTGTTTTGGGACGATAACCAAAACTTGGAAATGGAACGTGGCAATATCTTCAAAGCTATTACCGCAAAGAAAAAAGCAACACACCACTCCCGGGAGAGCTTGAACCTCCAACTTTCCGGTTAACAGCCGATCGCGCTAGCGAACTGCACCATGGAGACAGTCTTGCTCCACTCTCACCACTATCAGATCATGTCTTCAAAGCTATCAGCGCAAAGAAAAAAAAGGCGCCGCACCACCACCGGGTGGGCTCAAACCTCCAACCTTTCGGTTAACAACGACATCGCGCTAGCCAAACGCGCCACGGAGATAGTCCCGCTTCACTCTCACCACCATCAGAACATATCTTCAAAGCCATTAGCGCAAAGAAAAAAGCAACACACCACTCCCGGGAGGGCTCGAAACTCCAACCTTTCGGTTAACAGCCGATCGCGCTTGCCCATTGCGCCATGAGACAGTCCAGCTCCACTCTCACCACCATCAGAACATATCTTCAAAGCTATCAGCCCAAAGAAAAAAGAGCGCCACACCACCACCGGGTGGGCTCGAACCTCCGACTTTTCGTTTAACAGCCGATCGGGCTAGCCAATTGCGCCCGGAGACAGTCCTTCTCCAATCTCACCACCATCAGAACATATCTTCAAAGCTATCAGCCCAAAAAAAAAAGCACCGCACTACTACCGGGTGGGCTCGAACCTCCAACCTTTCGGGTAAGAGCCAATCGCGCTAGCCAATTGTGCCATGGAGACAGTCCTGCTCCACTCTCACCACCATCAGAACATATCTTCAAAGCTATTACCGCAAAGAAAAAAGCAAAACACCACTCCCGGGAGGGCTCGAACCTCCAACTTTCCGGTTAACAGCCGATCACGCTAGCCAATTGCGCCACGGAGACAGTCTTGCTCTACTCTCACAACCATCAGAACATAACTTCAAAGCTATCAGCCCACAGAAAAAAAAAGCGCCGCACCACCACCGGGAGAGCTCGAACCTCCAACTTTTCGGTTAACAGCCGATCGCGCTAGCCAATTGCGCCACGCTGACAGTCCTGCTCCACTCTCACCACCGTCAGAACATTTCTTCAGAGCTATCAGCCCAAAGAAAATAAAGCGCTGCAAAACCACCGGGTGGGCTCGAACCTCCAACCTTACGGTTAACAGCCGATCGCGCTAGCCAATTGCCCCACGGAGACAGTCGTGCTCCACTCTCACCATCGTCAGAACATTTCTTCAGAGCTATCACCCCAAAGAAAAAAAAGCGCCGCACCACCACCGGTTGGGCTCGAACCTCTGACCTTTCGGTTAACAGCCGATCGCGCTAGCCAATTGCGCAACGAAGACTGTCCTTCTTCAATCTCACCACCATCAGAACATATCTTCAAAGCTGATACCGCAAAGAAAAAACCAACACACCACTCATGGGAGGGCTCAAGACTCCAACCTTTCGGTTAACAGCCGATCGCGCTAGCCCATTGCGCCACGGAGGCTGTCTTGCTCCACTCACACCATCATCAAAACATATCTTCAAAGCTATCAGCGCAAAGAAAAAAAGCGCTGCACTACCACCAGGTGGGCTCGAACCTCCAACCTTTCGGTTAACAGCCGATCGCGCTAGCCAATTGCGCCATGGAGACAGTCTTGCTCCGCTCTCACCACCATCAGAACAAATCTTCAAAGCTATCATCGCAAACAAAAAAGCAACACACCACTCCCGGGAGGGCTCGAAACTCCAACCTTTCGGTCAACAGCCGATCGCGCTAGCCCATTGCGCCACGGAGACAGTCTTGCTCATCTCTCACCACCATCGGATCATATCATCAAAGCTATCAGCCCAAAGAAAAAAAAAGCACCGCACCACCACCGGGTGGGCTCGAACCTCCAACTTTTCGGTTAACAGCCGATCGCGCTGGCCAATCGCGCCACGGAGACAGTCCTGCTCCAATCTCACCACAATTAGAACATATCTTCAAAGCTATCAGCGCAAAGAAAAAAAAAGCGCCGTACAACCACCGGGTGGGCTCGAACCTCTAACCTTTCGGTTAACAGCCGATCGCGCAAGCCAATTTCGCCATAGAGACAGTCCTGCTCCACTCTCACCACCATCAGAACATATCTTCAAAGGTATCAGCCCAAAGAAAAAAAAGCGCCGCACCACCACTGGGTGGGCTCGAACCTCCGACTTTTCGGTTAACAGCCGATCGCGCTAGCCAATTGCGCCACGGAGACAGTCCTGCTCCACTCTCACCTCCATCAGAACATATCTTCAAAGCTATCAGCCCAAAGAAAAAAAACCACCGCACCACCACCGAGTGGGCTCGAACCTCCAACCTTTCGGTTAACAGCCAATCGCGCTAGCCAATCGCGCCACGGAGACAGTCCTGCTCCACTCTCACCACCATCAGAACATATCTTCAAAGCTATCAGCCCAAAGAAAAAAAACCACCGCACCACCACCGGGTGGGCTCGAACCTCCAACCTTTCGGTTAACAGCCAATCGCGCTAGCCAATTGCGCCACGGAGACAGTCCTGCTCCACTCTCACCACCATCAGAACATATCTTCAAAGCTATCAGCACAAAGAAAAAAAGCGCCGCACCACTACCGGGTGGGCTCGAACCTCCAACCTTTCGGTTAACAGCCGATCGCGCTAGCCAACTGCGCCACGGAGACAGTCGTGCTCCACTCTCACCACCATCAGAACATATCTTCAAAGCTATCAGCCCAAAGAAAAAAAAGCGCCGCACCACCGCCGGGTGGGCTCGAAACTCCAACCTTTCGGTTAAGAGCCGATCGCGCTAGCCAATTGCGCCACGGAGACAGTCCTGCTTCACTCTCACCACCATCAGAACATATCTTCAAAGCTATCAGCCCAAAGAAAAAAAAGCGTCATACCACCACCGGGTGGGCTCCAACCTCCAACCTTTCGGTTAACAGCCAATCGCGCAAGCCAATTGCGCCTCGGAGACAGTCCTGCTCCACTCTCACCACCGTCAGAACATATCTTCAAAGCTATCAGCCCAAAGAAAAAAAAGCGCCGCACCACTACCGGGTGGGCTCGAACCTCCAAACTTTCGGTTAACAGCCGATCGCGCTAGCCAACTGCGCCACGGAGACAGTCCTGCTCCACTCTAACCACCATCAGAACATATCTTCAAAGCTATCAGCGCAAAGAAAAAATCAACACACCACTCCCGGGAGGGCTCGAAACTCCAACGTTTCGGTTAACAGCCAATCGCGCTAGCCCATTACGCCACGGAGACAGTCCTGCTCCACTCTCACCACCATCAGAACATATCTTCAAAGCTATCAGCCCAAAGAAAAAAAAGCACCGCACCACCACCGGGGGGGCTCGAAACTCCAACCTTTCGGTTGACAGCCGATCGCGCTAGCCAATTGCGCCACGGAGACAGTCGTGCTCCACTCTCACCACCATCAGAACATATCTTCAAATCTATCAACGCAAACAAAAAAGCAACACGCCACTCCCGGGAGGGCTCGAACCTCCAAATTTTCGGTTAACAGCCGATCGCGCTGGCCAACTGCGCCACGGAGACAGTCCTGCTCCACTCTCACCACCATTAAAACATATCTTCAAAGCTATCAGCCCAAAGAAAAAAAAGCGCTGCACCACCACCGGGTGGGCTCGAACCTCCAACCTTTCGGTTAACAGCCGATCGCGCTAGCCGATTGCGCCATGGAGACAGTCGTGCTCCACTCTCACCACCATCAGAACATATCTTCAAAGCTATCAGCGCAAAGAAAAAAGCAACACACCACTTTCGGGAGGGCTCGAATTTCCAACTTTTCGGTTAACAGCCGATCGCGCTGGCCCATTGCGCGACGGAGACAGTCCTGCTCCACTCTCACCACAATTAGAACATATCTTCAAAGCTATCAGCCCAAAGAAAAAAATGCGCCGCACCACCACCGCATGGGCTCCAACCTCCAACCTTTCGGTTAACAGCCGATCGCGCTAGCCAATTGCGCCACGGAGACAATCGTGCTCCACTCTCACCACCATCAGAACATATCTTCAAAGCTATCAGCGCAAAGAAAAAAAGCATCACACCCCACCCGGAAGGGCTGGAACCTCCAACTTTTCGGTTAATAGCCGATCGCGCTAGCCAATTGCGCCACGGAGACAGTCCTGCTCCACTCTCACCACCGTCAGAATATTTCTTCAGAGCTATCAGACCAAAGAAAAAAAAGCGCCGCACCACCACCGGGTGGGCTCGAACCTCCAACCTTTCGGTTAACAGCCGATAGCGCTAGCCAATTGCGCCACAGAGACAGTCGTGCTCCACTCTCACCACCGTCAGACCATTTCTTCAGAGCTCTCACCCCAAAGAAAAAAAAGCGCCGCACCACCACCGGGTGGGCTCAAACCTCCAACCTTTCGTATAACAGCCGATCGCGCTAGCCAATTGCGCCACGAAGACAGTCTTGCTCCACTCTCACCACCATCAGAACATATCTTCAAAGCTATTAGCGCAAAGAAAAAAGCAACACACCACTCCCGGGAGGGCTCGAACCTCCAACCTTACGGTTAACAGCCGATCGCGCTAGCCAATGGCCCCACGGAGACAGTCGTGCTCCACTCTCACCATCGTCAGAACATTTCTTCAGAGCTATCACCCCCCCAAAAAAAAGCGCCGCACCACCACCGGTTGGGCTCGAACCTCCAACCTTTCGGTTGACAGCCCATCGCGCTAGCCAATTGCGCCACGAAGACTGTCCTGCTCCAATCTCACCACCATCAGAACATATCTTCAAAGCTATTACCGCAAAGAAAAAAGCAACACACCACTCCCGGGAGAGCTTGAACCTCCAACTTTTCGGTTAACAGCCGATCGCGCTAGCGAACTGCACCAAGGAGACAGTCTTGCTTCACTCTCACCACTATCAGATCATGTCTTCAAAGCTATCAGCGCAAAGAAAAAAAAGGCGCCGCACCACCACCGGGTGGGCTCAAACCTCCAACCTTTCGGTTAACAACGACATCGCGCTAGCCAATCGCGCCACGGAGATTGTCCCGCTTCACTCTCACCACCATCAGAACATATCTTCAAAGCTATTAGCGCAAAGAAAAAAGCAACACACCACTCCCGGGAGGGCTCGAAACTCCAACCTTTCGGTTAACAGCCGATCGCGCTTGCCCATTGCGCCATGAGACAGTCCAGCTCCACTCTCACCACCATCAGAACATATCTTCAAAGCTATCAGCCCAAAGAAAAAAGAGCGCCACACCACCACCGGGTGGGCTCAAACCTCCAACTTTTCGGTTAACAGCCGATCGGGCTAGCCAATTGCGCCACGGAGACAGTCCTGCTCCACTCTCACCACCATCAGAACATATCTTCAAAGCTATTAGCGCAAAGAAAAAAGCAACACACCACTCCCGGGAGGGCTCGAACCTCCAACCTTACGGTTAACAGCCGATCGCGCTAGCCAATGGCCCCACGGAGACAGTCGTGCTCCACTCTCACCATCGTCAGAACATTTCTTCAGAGCTATCACCCCCCCAAAAAAAAGCGCCGCACCACCACCGGTTGGGCTCGAACCTCCAACCTTTCGGTTGACAGCCCATCGCGCTAGCCAATTGCGCCACGAAGACTGTCCTGCTCCAATCTCACCACCATCAGAACATATCTTCAAAGCTATTACCGCAAAGAAAATAGCAACACACC
The DNA here is from genome assembly GCF_043290135.1 of Rhipicephalus microplus. NCBI lineage: Eukaryota > Metazoa > Arthropoda > Arachnida > Ixodida > Ixodidae > Rhipicephalus > Rhipicephalus microplus. The sequence goes on from NW_027464602.1 coordinate 4,721,678, forward strand.
ACTCCTGGGAGGGCTCGAGACACCAACCTTTCGGTTAACAGCCGATCGCGCTAGCCCATTGCGCCACGGAGGCCGTCTTGCTCCACTCTAACCCATCATCAGAACATATCTTCAAAGCTATCAGCGCAAAGAAAAAAAAAGCGCTGCACCACCACCAGGTGGGCTCGAACCTCCAACCTTTCGGTTAACAGCCGATCACGCTAGCCAATTGCGCCACGGAGACAGTCCTGCTCCACTCTCACCACCATCAGAACATATCTTCAAAGCTATCAGCCCACAGAAAAAAAAAGCGCCACACAACCACCGGGTAGGCTCGAACCTCCGACTTTTCGGTTAACAGCCGATCGCGCTAGCCAATTGCGCCACGGAGACAGTCCTGCTCCACTCTCACCACCATCAGAACATATCTTCAAAGCTATCAGCCCACAGTAAAAAAAGCGCCGCACAACCACCGGGTAGGCTCGAACCTCCAACTTTTCGGTCAACAGCCGATCGCGCTAGCCAATTGCGCCACGGAGACAGACCTGCTCCACTCTCACCACCATAAGAACATATCTTCAAAGCTATTACCGCAAAGAAAAAACCAACACACCACTTCTGGGAGGGCTCAAGACTCCAACCTTTCGGTTAACAGCCGATCGCGCTAGCCCATTGCGCCACGGAGGCTGTCTTGCTCCACTCACACCATCATCAAAACATATCTTCAAAGCTATCAGCGCAAAGAAAAAAAGCGCTGCACTACCACCAGGTGGGCTCGAACCTCCAACCTTTCGGTTAACAGCCGATCGCGCTAGCCAATTGCGCCATGGAGACAGTCTTGCTCCGCTCTCCCCACCATCAGAACATATCTTCAAAGCTATCATCGCAAAGAAAAAAGCAACACACCACTCCCGGGAGGGCTCGAAACTCCAACCTTTCGGTCAACAGCCGATCGCGCTAGCCCATTGCACCACGGAGACAGTCTTGCTCATCTCTCACCACCATCGGATCATATCATCAAAGCTATCAGCCCAAAGAAAAAAAAGCACCGCACCACCACCGGGTGGGCTCGAACCTCCAACTTTTCGGTTAACAGCCGATCGCGCTGGCCAATCGCGCCACGGAGACAGTCCTGCTCCACTCTCACCACAATTAGAACATATCTTCAAAGCTATCAGCCCAAAGAAAAAAAAGCGCCGCACCACCACCGGGTGGGCTCGAACCTCCAACCTTTCGGTTAACAGCAGATCGCGCTAGCCAATTGCGCCACGGAGACAATCGTGCTCCACTCTCACCACCATCAGAACATATCTTTAAAGCTATCAGCGCAAAGAAAAAAAAAGCGCCGTACCACCACCGGGTGGGCTCGAACCTCTAACCTTTCGGTTAACAGCCGATCGCGCAAGCCAATTTCGCCATAGAGACAGTCCTGCTCCACTCTCACCACCATCAGAACATATCTTCAAAGGTATCAGCCCAAAGAAAAAAAAGCGCCGCACCACCACTGGGTGGGCTCGAACCTCCGACTTTTCGGTTAACAGCCGATCGCGCTAGCCAATTGCGCCACGGAGACAGTCCTGCTCCACTCTCACCTCCATCAGAACATATCTTCAAAGCTATCAGGCCAAAGAAAAAAAACCACCGCACCACCACCGAGTGGGCTCGAACCTCCAACCTTTCGGTTAACAGCCAATCGCGCTAGCCAATCGCGCCACGGAGACAGTCCTGCTCCACTCTCACCACCATCAGAACATATCTTCAAAGCTATCAGCCCAAAGAAAAAAAACCACCGCACCACCACCGGGTGGGCTCGAACCTCCAACCTTTCGGTTAACAGCCAATCGCGCTAGCCAATTGCGCCAAGGAGACAGTCCTGCTCCACTCTCACCACCATCAGAACATATCTTCAAAGCTATCAGCACAAAGAAAAAAAAAAGCCGCACCACTACCGGGTGGGCTCGAACCTCCAACCTTTCGGTTAACAGCCGATCGCGCTACCAACTGCGCCACGGAGACAGTCGTGCTCCACTCTCACCACCATCAGAACATATCTTCAAAGCAATCAGCACAAAGAAAAAAAAGCGCCACACCACCGCCGGGTGGGCTCGAAACTCCAACCTTTCGGTTAACAGCCGATCGCGCTAGCCAATTGCGCCACGGAGACAGTCCTGCTTCACTCTCACCACCATCAGAACATATCTTCAAAGCTATCAGCCCAAAGAAAAAAAAGCGTCATACCACCACCGGGTGGGCTCCAACCTCCAACCTTTCGGTTAACAGCCAATCGCGCAAGCCAATTGCGCCTCGGAGACAGTCCTGCTCCACTCTCACCACCGTCAGAACATATCTTCAAAGCTATCAGCCCAAAGAAAAAAAAGCGCCGCACCACTACCGGGTGGGCTCGAACCGCCAAACTTTCGGTTAACAGCCGATCGCGCTAGCCAACTGCGCCACGGAGACAGTCCTGCTCCACTCTAACCACCATCAGAACATATCTTCAAAGCTATCAGCGCAAAGAAAAAATCAACACACCACTCCCGGGAGGGCTCGAAACTCCAACGTTTCGGTTAACAGCCGATCGCGCTAGCCCATTACGCCAGGGAGACAGTCCTGCTCCACTCTCACCACCATCAGAACATATCTTCAAAGCTATCAGCCCAAAGAAAAAAAAGCACCGCACCACCACCGGGGGGGGCTCGAAACTCCAACCTTTCGGTTGACAGCCGATCGCGCTAGCCAATTGCGCCACGGAGACAGTCGTGCTCCACTCTCACCACCATCAGAACATATCTTCAAAGCTATCAACGCAAACAAAAAAGCAACACACCACTCCCGGGAGGGCTCGAAACTCCAACCTTTCGGTCAACAGCCGATCGCGCTAGCCCATTGCGCCACGGAGACAGTCTTGCTCATCTCTCACCACCATCGGATCATATCATCAAAGCTATCAGCCCAAAGAAAAAAAAGCACCGCACCACCACCGGGTGGGCTCGAACCTCCAACTTTTCGGTTAACAGCCGATCGCGCTGGCCAATCGCGCCACGGAGACAGTCCTGCTCCACTCTCACCACAATTAGAACATATCTTCAAAGCTATCAGCCCAAAGAAAAAAAAGCGCCGCACCACCACCGGGTGGGCTCGAACCTCCAACCTTTCGGTTAACAGCAGATCGCGCTAGCCAATTGCGCCACGGAGACAATCGTGCTCCACTCTCACCACCATCAGAACATATCTTTAAAGCTATCAGCGCAAAGAAAAAAAAGCGCCGTACCACCACCGGGTGGGCTCGAACCTCTAACCTTTCGGTTAACAGCCGATCGCGCAAGCCAATTTCGCCATAGAGACAGTCCTGCTCCACTCTCACCACCATCAGAACATATCTTCAAAGGTATCAGCCCAAAGAAAAAAAAGCGCCGCACCACCACTGGGTGGGCTCGAACCTCCGACTTTTCGGTTAACAGCCGATCGCGCTAGCCAATTGCGCCAAGGAGACAGTCCTGCTCTACTCTCACCTCCATCAGAACATATCTTCAAAGCTATCAGGCCAAAGAAAAAAAACCACCGCACCACCACCGAGTGGGCTCGAACCTCCAACCTTTCGGTTAACAGCCAATCGCGCTAGCCAATCGCGCCACGGAGACAGTCCTGCTCCACTCTCACCACCATCAGAACATATCTTCAAAGCTATCAGCCCAAAGAAAAAAAACCATTGCACCACCACCGGGTGGGCTCGAACCTCCAACCTTTCGGTTAACAGCCAATCGCGCTAGCCAATTGCGCCAAGGAGACAGTCCTGCTCCACTCTCACCACCATCAGAACATATCTTCAAAGCTATCAGCACAAAGAAAAAAAGCGCCGCACCACTACCGGGTGGGCTCGAACCTCCAACCTTTCGGTTAACAGCCGATCGCGCTAGCCAACTGCGCCACGGAGACAGTCGTGCTCCACTCTCACCACCATCAGAACATATCTTCAAAGCTATCAGCCCAAAGAAAAAAAAGCGCCACACCACCGCCGGGTGGGCTCGAAACTCCAACCTTTCGGTTAACAGCCGATCGCGCTAGCCAATTGCGCCACGGAGACAGTCCTGCTTCACTCTCACCACCATCAGAACATATCTTCAAAGCTATCAGCCCAAAGAAAAAAAAGCGTCATACCACCACCGGGTGGGCTCCAACCTCCAACCTTTCGGTTAACAGCCAATCGCGCAAGCCAATTGCGCCTCGGAGACAGTCCTGCTCCACTCTCACCACCGTCAGAACATATCTTCAAAGCTATCAGCCCAAAGAAAAAAAAGCACCGCACCACCACCGGGTGGGCTCGAACCTCCAACTTTTCGGTTAACAGCCGATCGCGCTGGCCAATCGCGCCACGGAGACAGTCCTGCTCCACTCTCACCACAATTAGAACATATCTTCAAAGCTATCAGCCCAAAGAAAAAAAAGCGCCGCACCACCACCGGGTGGGCTCGAACCTCCAACCTTTCGGTTAACAGCAGATCGCGCTAGCCAATTGCGCCACGGAGACAATCGTGCTCCACTCTCACCACCATCAGAACATATCTTTAAAGCTATCAGCGCAAAGAAAAAAAAAGCGCCGTACCACCACCGGGTGGGCTCGAACCTCTAACCTTTCGGTTAACAGCCGATCGCGCAAGCCAATTTCGCCATAGAGACAGTCCTGCTCCACTCTCACCACCATCAGAACATATCTTCAAAGGTATCAGCCCAAAGAAAAAAAAGCGCCGCACCACCACTGGGTGGGCTCGAACCTCCGACTTTTCGGTTAACAGCCGATCGCGCTAGCCAATTGCGCCACGGAGACAGTCCTGCTCCACTCTCACCTCCATCAGAACATATCTTCAAAGCTATCAGGCCAAAGAAAAAAAACCACCGCACCACCACCGAGTGGGCTCGAACCTCCAACCTTTCGGTTAACAGCCAATCGCGCTAGCCAATCGCGCCACGGAGACAGTCCTGCTCCACTCTCACCACCATCAGAACATATCTTCAAAGCTATCAGCCCAAAGAAAAAAAACCACCGCACCACCACCGGGTGGGCTCGAACCTCCAACCTTTCGGTTAACAGCCAATCGCGCTAGCCAATTGCGCCAAGGAGACAGTCCTGCTCCACTCTCACCACCATCAGAACATATCTTCAAAGCTATCAGCACAAAGAAAAAAAAAAGCCGCACCACTACCGGGTGGGCTCGAACCTCCAACCTTTCGGTTAACAGCCGATCGCGCTACCAACTGCGCCACGGAGACAGTCGTGCTCCACTCTCACCACCATCAGAACATATCTTCAAAGCAATCAGCACAAAGAAAAAAAAGCGCCACACCACCGCCGGGTGGGCTCGAAACTCCAACCTTTCGGTTAACAGCCGATCGCGCTAGCCAATTGCGCCACGGAGACAGTCCTGCTTCACTCTCACCACCATCAGAACATATCTTCAAAGCTATCAGCCCAAAGAAAAAAAAGCGTCATACCACCACCGGGTGGGCTCCAACCTCCAACCTTTCGGTTAACAGCCAATCGCGCAAGCCAATTGCGCCTCGGAGACAGTCCTGCTCCACTCTCACCACCGTCAGAACATATCTTCAAAGCTATCAGCCCAAAGAAAAAAAAGCGCCGCACCACTACCGGGTGGGCTCGAACCGCCAAACTTTCGGTTAACAGCCGATCGCGCTAGCCAACTGCGCCACGGAGACAGTCCTGCTCCACTCTAACCACCATCAGAACATATCTTCAAAGCTATCAGCGCAAAGAAAAAATCAACACACCACTCCCGGGAGGGCTCGAAACTCCAACGTTTCGGTTAACAGCCGATCGCGCTAGCCCATTACGCCAGGGAGACAGTCCTGCTCCACTCTCACCACCATCAGAACATATCTTCAAAGCTATCAGCCCAAAGAAAAAAAAGCACCGCACCACCACCGGGGGGGGCTCGAAACTCCAACCTTTCGGTTGACAGCCGATCGCGCTAGCCAATTGCGCCACGGAGACAGTCGTGCTCCACTCTCACCACCATCAGAACATATCTTCAAAGCTATCAACGCAAACAAAAAAGCAACACACCACTCCCGGGAGGGCTCGAAACTCCAACCTTTCGGTCAACAGCCGATCGCGCTAGCCCATTGCGCCACGGAGACAGTCTTGCTCATCTCTCACCACCATCGGATCATATCATCAAAGCTATCAGCCCAAAGAAAAAAAAGCACCGCACCACCACCGGGTGGGCTCGAACCTCCAACTTTTCGGTTAACAGCCGATCGCGCTGGCCAATCGCGCCACGGAGACAGTCCTGCTCCACTCTCACCACAATTAGAACATATCTTCAAAGCTATCAGCCCAAAGAAAAAAAAGCGCCGCACCACCACCGGGTGGGCTCGAACCTCCAACCTTTCGGTTAACAGCAGATCGCGCTAGCCAATTGCGCCACGGAGACAATCGTGCTCCACTCTCACCACCATCAGAACATATCTTTAAAGCTATCAGCGCAAAGAAAAAAAAGCGCCGTACCACCACCGGGTGGGCTCGAACCTCTAACCTTTCGGTTAACAGCCGATCGCGCAAGCCAATTTCGCCATAGAGACAGTCCTGCTCCACTCTCACCACCATCAGAACATATCTTCAAAGGTATCAGCCCAAAGAAAAAAAAGCGCCGCACCACCACTGGGTGGGCTCGAACCTCCGACTTTTCGGTTAACAGCCGATCGCGCTAGCCAATTGCGCCAAGGAGACAGTCCTGCTCTACTCTCACCTCCATCAGAACATATCTTCAAAGCTATCAGGCCAAAGAAAAAAAACCACCGCACCACCACCGAGTGGGCTCGAACCTCCAACCTTTCGGTTAACAGCCAATCGCGCTAGCCAATCGCGCCACGGAGACAGTCCTGCTCCACTCTCACCACCATCAGAACATATCTTCAAAGCTATCAGCCCAAAGAAAAAAAACCATTGCACCACCACCGGGTGGGCTCGAACCTCCAACCTTTCGGTTAACAGCCAATCGCGCTAGCCAATTGCGCCAAGGAGACAGTCCTGCTCCACTCTCACCACCATCAGAACATATCTTCAAAGCTATCAGCACAAAGAAAAAAAGCGCCGCACCACTACCGGGTGGGCTCGAACCTCCAACCTTTCGGTTAACAGCCGATCGCGCTAGCCAACTGCGCCACGGAGACAGTCGTGCTCCACTCTCACCACCATCAGAACATATCTTCAAAGCTATCAGCCCAAAGAAAAAAAAGCGCCACACCACCGCCGGGTGGGCTCGAAACTCCAACCTTTCGGTTAACAGCCGATCGCGCTAGCCAATTGCGCCACGGAGACAGTCCTGCTTCACTCTCACCACCATCAGAACATATCTTCAAAGCTATCAGCCCAAAGAAAAAAAAGCGTCATACCACCACCGGGTGGGCTCCAACCTCCAACCTTTCGGTTAACAGCCAATCGCGCAAGCCAATTGCGCCTCGGAGACAGTCCTGCTCCACTCTCACCACCGTCAGAACATATCTTCAAAGCTATCAGCCCAAAGAAAAAAAAGCGCCGCACCACCACCGGGTGGGCTCGAACCTCCAACCTTTCGGTTAACAGCAGATCGCGCTAGCCAATTGCGCCACGGAGACAATCGTGCTCCACTCTCACCACCATCAGAACATATCTTTAAAGCTATCAGCGCAAAGAAAAAAAAAGCGCCGTACCACCACCGGGTGGGCTCGAACCTCTAACCTTTCGGTTAACAGCCGATCGCGCAAGCCAATTTCGCCATAGAGACAGTCCTGCTCCACTCTCACCACCATCAGAACATATCTTCAAAGGTATCAGCCCAAAGAAAAAAAAGCGCCGCACCACCACTGGGTGGGCTCGAACCTCCGACTTTTCGGTTAACAGCCGATCGCGCTAGCCAATTGCGCCACGGAGACAGTCCTGCTCCACTCTCACCTCCATCAGAACATATCTTCAAAGCTATCAGGCCAAAGAAAAAAAACCACCGCACCACCACCGAGTGGGCTCGAACCTCCAACCTTTCGGTTAACAGCCAATCGCGCTAGCCAATCGCGCCACGGAGACAGTCCTGCTCCACTCTCACCACCATCAGAACATATCTTCAAAGCTATCAGCCCAAAGAAAAAAAACCATTGCACCACCACCGGGTGGGCTCGAACCTCCAACCTTTCGGTTAACAGCCAATCGCGCTAGCCAATTGCGCCAAGGAGACAGTCCTGCTCCACTCTCACCACCATCAGAACATATCTTCAAAGCTATCAGCACAAAGAAAAAAAGCGCCGCACCACTACCGGGTGGGCTCGAACCTCCAACCTTTCGGTTAACAGCCGATCGCGCTAGCCAACTGCGCCACGGAGACAGTCGTGCTCCACTCTCACCACCATCAGAACATATCTTCAAAGCTATCAGCCCAAAGAAAAAAAAGCGCCACACCACCGCCGGGTGGGCTCGAAACTCCAACCTTTCGGTTAACAGCCGATCGCGCTAGCCAATTGCGCCACGGAGACAGTCCTGCTTCACTCTCACCACCATCAGAACATATCTTCAAAGCTATCAGCCCAAAGAAAAAAAAGCGTCATACCACCACCGGGTGGGCTCCAACCTCCAACCTTTCGGTTAACAGCCAATCGCGCAAGCCAATTGCGCCTCGGAGACAGTCCTGCTCCACTCTCACCACCGTCAGAACATATCTTCAAAGCTATCAGCCCAAAGAAAAAAAAGCGCCGCACCACTACCGGGTGGGCTCGAACCGCCAAAATTTCGGTTAACAGCCGATCGCGCTAGCCAACTGCGCCACGGAGACAGTCCTGCTCCACTCTAACCACCATCAGAACATATCTTCAAAGCTATCAGCGCAAAGAAAAAATCAACACACCACTCCCGGGAGGGCTCGAAACTCCAACGTTTCGGTTAACAGCCGATCGCGCTAGCCCATTACGCCACGGAGACAGTCCTGCTCTACTCTCACCACCATCAGAACATATCTTCAAAGCTATCAGCCCAAAGAAAAAAAAGCACCGCACCACCACCGGGGGGGGCTCGAAACTCCAACCTTTCGGTTGACAGCCGATAGCGCTAGCCAATTGCGCCACGGAGACAGTCGTGCTCCACTCTCACCACCATCAGAACATATCTTCAAAGCTATCAACGCAAACTAAAAAGCAACACGCCACTCCCGGGAGGGCTCGAACCTCCAAATTTTCGGTTAACAGCCGATCGCGCTGGCCAACTGCGCCACGGAGACAGTCCTGCTCCACTCTCACCACCATTAAAACATATCTTCAAAGCTATCAGCCCAAAGAAAAAAAAGCGCTGCACCACCACCGGGTGGGCTCGAACCTCCAACCTTTCGGTTAACAGCCGATCGCGCTAGCCGATTGCGCCATGGAGACAGTCGTGCTCCACTCTCACCACCATCAGAACATATCTTCAAAGCTATCAGCGCAAAGAAAAAAGCAACACACCACTTTCGGGAGGGCTCGAATTTCCAACTTTTCGGTTAACAGCCGATCGCGCTGGCCCATTGCGCGACGGAGACAGTCCTGCTCCACTCTCACCACAATTAGAACATATCTTCAAAGCTATCAGCCCAAAGAAAAAAATGCGCCGCACCACCACCGCATAAGCTCGAACCTCCAACCTTTCGGTTAACAGCCGATCGCGCTAGCCAATTGCGCCACGGAGACAATCGTGCTCCACTCTCACCACCATCAGAACATATCTTCAAAGCTATCAGCGCAAAGAAAAAAAGCATCACACCCCACCCGGAAGGGCTGGAACCTCCAACTTTTCGGTTAATAGCCGATCGCGCTAGCCAATTGCGCCACGGAGACAGTCCTGCTCCACTCTCACCACCGTCAGAATATTTCTTCAGAGCTATCAGACCAAAGAAAAAAAAGCGCCGCACCACCACCGGGTGGGCTCGAACCTCCAACCTTTCGGTTAACAGCCGATAGCGCTAGCCAATTGCGCCACAGAGACAGTCGTGCTCCACTCTCACCAGCGTCAGACCATTTCTTCAGAGCTCTCACCCCAAAGAAAAAAAAGCGCCGCACCACCACCGGGTGGGCTCAAACCTCCAACCTTTCGTATAACAGCCGATCGCGCTAGCCAATTGCGCCACGAAGACAGTCTTGCTCCACTCTCACCACCATCAGAACATATCTTCAAAGCTATTACCGCAAAGAAAAAAGCAACACACCACTCCCGGGAGAGCTTGAACCTCCAACTTTTCGGTTAACAGCCGATCGCGCTAGCGAACTGCACCAAGGAGACAGTCTTGCTTCACTCTCACCACTATCAGATCATGTCTTCAAAGCTATCAGCGCAAAGAAAAAAAAGGCGCCGCACCACCACCGGGTGGGCTCAAACCTCCAACCTTTCGGTTAACAACGACATCGCGCTAGCCAATCGCGCCACGGAGATTGTCCCGCTTCACTCTCACCACCATCAGAACATATCTTCAAAGCTATTAGCGCAAAGAAAAAAGCAACACACCACTCCCGGGAGGGCTCGAAACTCCAACCTTTCGGTTAACAGCCGATCGCGCTTGCCCATTGCGCCATGAGACAGTCCAGCTCCACTCTCACCACCATCAGAACATATCTTCAAAGCTATCAGCCCAAAGAAAAAAGAGCGCCACACCACCACCGGGTGGGCTCAAACCTCCGACTTTTCGGTTAACAGCCGATCGGGCTAGCCAATTGCGCCACGGAGACAGTCCTGCTCCACTCTCACCACCATCAGAACATATCTTCAAAGCTATTAGCGCAAAGAAAAAAGCAACACACCACTCCCGGGAGGGCTCGAACCTCCAACCTTACGGTTAACAGCCGATCGCGCTAGCCAATGGCCCCACGGAGACAGTCGTGCTCCACTCTCACCATCGTCAGAACATTTCTTCAGAGCTATCACCCCCCCAAAAAAAAGCGCCGCACCACCACCGGTTGGGCTCGAACCTCCAACCTTTCGGTTGACAGCCCATCGCGCTAGCCAATTGCGCCACGAAGACTGTCCTGCTCCAATCTCACCACCATCAGAACATATCTTCAAAGCTATTACCGCAAAGAAAATAGCAACACACCACTCCTGGGAGGGCTCGAGACACCAACCTTTCGGTTAACAGCCGATCGCGCTAGCCCATTGCGCCACGGAGGCCGTCTTGCTCCACTCTAACCCATCATCAGAACATATCTTCAAAGCTATCAGCGCAAAGAAAAAAAAGCGCTGCACCACCACCAGGTGGGCTCGAACCTCCAACCTTTCGGTTAACAGCCGATCACGCTAGCCAATTGCGCCACGGAGACAGTCCTGCTCCACTCTCACCACCATCAGAACATATCTTCAAAGCTATCAGCCCACAGAAAAAAAAAGCGCCACACAACCACCGGGTAGGCTCGAACCTCCGACTTTTCGGTTAACAGCCGATCGCGCTAGCCAATTGCGCCACGGAGACAGTCCTGCTCCACTCTCACCACCATCAGAACATATCTTCAAAGCTATCAGCGCAAAGAAAAAAAGCGCTGCACTACCACCAGGTGGGCTCGAACCTCCAACCTTTCGGTTAACAGCCGATCGCGCTAGCCAATTGCGCCATGGAGGCAGTCTTGCTCCGCTCTCCCCACCATCAGAACATATCTTCAAAGCTATCATCGCAAAGAAAAAAGCAACACACCACTCCCGGGAGGGCTCGAAACTCCAACCTTTCGGTCAACAGCCGATCGCGCTAGCCCATTGCGCCACGGAGACAGTCTTGCTCATCTCTCACCACCATCGGATCATATCATCAAAGCTATCAGCCCAAAGAAAAAAAAGCACCGCACCACCACCGGGTGGGCTCGAACCTCCAACTTTTCGGTTAACAGCCGATCGCGCTGGCCAATCGCGCCACGGAGACAGTCCTGCTCCACTCTCACCACAATTAGAACATATCTTCAAAGCTATCAGCCCAAAGAAAAAAAAGCGCCGCACCACCACCGGGTGGGCTCGAACCTCCAACCTTTCGGTTAACAGCAGATCGCGCTAGCCAATTGCGCCACGGAAACAATCGTGCTCCACTCTCACCACCATCAGAACATATCTTTAAAGCTATCAGCGCAAAGAAAAAAAAAGCGCCGTACCACCACCGGGTGGGCTCGAACCTCTAACCTTTCGGTTAACAGCCGATCGCGCAAGCCAATTTCGCCATAGAGACAGTCCTGCTCCACTCTCACCACCATCAGAACATATCTTCAAAGGTATCAGCCCAAAGAAAAAAAAAGCGCCGCACCACCACTGGGTGGGCTCGAACCTCCGACTTTTCGGTTAACAGCCGATCGCGCTAGCCAATTGCGCCACGGAGACAGTCCTGCTCCACTCTCACCTCCATCAGAACATATCTTCAAAGCTATCAGGCCAAAGAAAAAAAACCACCGCACCACCACCGAGTGGGCTCGAACCTCCAACCTTTCGGTTAACAGCCAATCGCGCTAGCCAATCGCGCCACGGAGACAGTCCTGCTCCACTCTCACCACCATCAGAACATATCTTCAAAGCTATCAGCCCAAAGAAAAAAAACCACCGCACCACCACCGGGTGGGCTCGAACCTCCAACCTTTCGGTTAACAGCCAATCGCGCTAGCCAATTGCGCCAAGGAGACAGTCCTGCTCCACTCTCACCACCATCAGAACATATCTTCAAAGCTATCAGCACAAAGAAAAAAAAAAGCCGCACCACTACCGGGTGGGCTCGAACCTCCAACCTTTCGGTTAACAGCCGATCGCGCTAGCCAACTGCGCCACGGAGACAGTCGTGCTCCACTCTCACCACCATCAGAACATATCTTCAAAGCTATCAGCCCAAAGAAAAAAAAGCGCCACACCACCGCCGGGTGGGCTCGAAACTCCAACCTTTCGGTTAACAGCCGATCGCGCTAGCCAATTGCGCCACGGAGACAGTCCTGCTTCACTCTCACCACCATCAGAACATATCTTCAAAGCTATCAGCCCAAAGAAAAAAAAGCGTCATACCACCACCGGGTGGGCTCCAACCTCCAACCTTTCGGTTAACAGCCAATCGCGCAAGCCAATTGCGCCTCGGAGACAGTCCTGCTCCACTCTCACCACCGTCAGAACATATCTTCAAAGCTATCAGCCCAAAGAAAAAAAAGCGCCGCACCACTACCGGGTGGGCTCGAACCGCCAAACTTTCGGTTAACAGCCGATCGCGCTAGCCAACTGCGCCACGGAGACAGTCCTGCTCCACTCTAACCACCATCAGAACATATCTTCAAAGCTATCAGCGCAAAGAAAAAATCAACACACCACTCCCGGGAGGGCTCGAAACTCCAACGTTTCGGTTAACAGCCGATCGCGCTAGCCCATTACGCCAGGGAGACAGTCCTGCTCCACTCTCACCACCATCAGAACATATCTTCAAAGCTATCAGCCCAAAGAAAAAAAAGCACCGCACCACCACCGGGGGGGGGCTCGAAACTCCAACCTTTCGGTTGACAGCCGATCGCGCTAGCCAATTGCGCCACGGAGACAGTCGTGCTCCACTCTCACCACCATCAGAACATATCTTCAAAGCTATCAACGCAAACAAAAAAGCAACACACCACTCCCGGGAGGGCTCGAAACTCCAACCTTTCGGTCAACAGCCGATCGCGCTAGCCCATTGCGCCACGGAGACAGTCTTGCTCATCTCTCACCACCATCGGATCATATCATCAAAGCTATCAGCCCAAAGAAAAAAAAGCACCGCACCACCACCGGGTGGGCTCGAACCTCCAACTTTTCGGTTAACAGCCGATCGCGCTGGCCAATCGCGCCACGGAGACAGTCCTGCTCCACTCTCACCACAATTAGAACATATCTTCAAAGCTATCAGCCCAAAGAAAAAAAAGCGCCGCACCACCACCGGGTGGGCTCGAACCTCCAACCTTTCGGTTAACAGCAGATCGCGCTAGCCAATTGCGCCACGGAGACAATCGTGCTCCACTCTCACCACCATCAGAACATATCTTTAAAGCTATCAGCGCAAAGAAAAAAAAGCGCCGTACCACCACCGGGTGGGCTCGAACCTCTAACCTTTCGGTTAACAGCCGATCGCGCAAGCCAATTTCGCCATAGAGACAGTCCTGCTCCACTCTCACCACCATCAGAACATATCTTCAAAGGTATCAGCCCAAAGAAAAAAAAGCGCCGCACCACCACTGGGTGGGCTCGAACCTCCGACTTTTCGGTTAACAGCCGATCGCGCTAGCCAATTGCGCCACGGAGACAGTCCTGCTCTACTCTCACCTCCATCAGAACATATCTTCAAAGCTATCAGGCCAAAGAAAAAAAACCACCGCACCACCACCGAGTGGGCTCGAACCTCCAACCTTTCGGTTAACAGCCAATCGCGCTAGCCAATCGCGCCACGGAGACAGTCCTGCTCCACTCTCACCACCATCAGAACATATCTTCAAAGCTATCAGCCCAAAGAAAAAAAACCATTGCACCACCACCGGGTGGGCTCGAACCTCCAACCTTTCGGTTAACAGCCAATCGCGCTAGCCAATTGCGCCAAGGAGACAGTCCTGCTCCACTCTCACCACCATCAGAACATATCTTCAAAGCTATCAGCACAAAGAAAAAAAGCGCCGCACCACTACCGGGTGGGCTCGAACCTCCAACCTTTCGGTTAACAGCCGATCGCGCTAGCCAACTGCGCCACGGAGACAGTCGTGCTCCACTCTCACCACCATCTGAACATATCTTCAAAGCTATCAGCCCAAAGAAAAAAAAGCGCCACACCACCGCCGGGTGGGCTCGAAACTCCAACCTTTCGGTTAACAGCCGATCGCGCTAGCCAATTGCGCCACGGAGACAGTCCTGCTTCACTCTCACCACCATCAGAACATATCTTCAAAGCTATCAGCCCAAAGAAAAAAAAGCGTCATACCACCACCGGGTGGGCTCCAACCTCCAACCTTTCGGTTAACAGCCAATCGCGCAAGCCAATTGCGCCACGGAGACAGTCCTGCTCCACTCTCACCACCGTCAGAACATATCTTCAAAGCTATCAGCCCAAAGAAAAAAAAGCGCCGCACCACCACCGGGTGGGCTCGAACCTCCAACCTTTCGGTTAACAGCAGATCGCGCTAGCCAATTGCGCCACGGAGACAATCGTGCTCCACTCTCACCACCATCAGAACATATCTTTAAAGCTATCAGCGCAAAGAAAAAAAAAAGTGCCGTACCACCACCGGGTGGGCTCGAACCTCTAACCTTTCGGTTAACAGCCGATCGCGCAAGCCAATTTCGCCATAGAGACAGTCCTGCTCCACTCTCACCACCATCAGAACATATCTTCAAAGGTATCAGCCCAAAGAAAAAAAAGCGCCGCACCACCACTGGGTGGGCTCGAACCTCCGACTTTTCGGTTAACAGCCGATCGCGCTAGCCAATTGCGCCACGGAGACAGTCCTGCTCCACTCTCACCTCCATCATAACATATCTTCAAAGCTATCAGGCCAAAGAAAAAAAACCACCGCACCACCACCGAGTGGGCTCGAACCTCCAACCTTTCGGTTAACAGCCAATCGCGCTAGCCAATCGCGCCACGGAGACAGTCCTGCTCCACTCTCACCACCATCAGAACATATCTTCAAAGCTATCAGCCCAAAGAAAAAAAACCATTGCACCACCACCGGGTGGGCTCGAACCTCCAACCTTTCGGTTAACAGCCAATCGCGCTAGCCAATTGCGCCAAGGAGACAGTCCTGCTCCACTCTCACCACCATCAGAACATATCTTCAAAGCTATCAGCACAAAGAAAAAAAGCGCCGCACCACTACCGGGTGGGCTCGAACCTCCAACCTTTCGGTTAACAGCCGATCGCGCTAGCCAACTGCGCCACGGAGACAGTCGTGCTCCACTCTCACCACCATCAGAACATATCTTCAAAGCTATCAGCCCAAAGAAAAAAAAGCGCCACACCACCGCCGGGTGGGCTCGAAACTCCAACCTTTCGGTTAACAGCCGATCGCGCTAGCCAATTGCGCCACGGAGACAGTCCTGCTTCACTCTCACCACCATCAGAACATATCTTCAAAGCTATCAGCCCAAAGAAAAAAAAGCGTCATACCACCACCGGGTGGGCTCCAACCTCCAACCTTTCGGTTAACAGCCAATCGCGCAAGCCAATTGCGCCTCGGAGACAGTACTGCTCCACTCTCACCACCGTCAGAACATATCTTCAAAGCTATCAGCCCAAAGAAAAAAAAGCGCCGCACCACTACCGGGTGGGCTCGAACCGCCAAAATTTCGGTTAACAGCCGATCGCGCTAGCCAACTGCGCCACGGAGACAGTCCTGCTCCACTCTAACCACCATCAGAACATATCTTCAAAGCTATCAGCGCAAAGAAAAAATCAACACACCACTCCCGGGAGGGCTCGAAACTCCAACGTTTCGGTTAACAGCCGATCGCGCTAGCCCATTACGCCACGGAGACAGTCCTGCTCTACTCTCACCACCATCAGAACATATCTTCAAAGCTATCAGCCCAAAGAAAAAAAAGCACCGCACCACCACCGGGGGGGGCTCGAAACTCCAACCTTTCGGTTGACAGCCGATCGCGCTAGCTAATTGCGCCACGGAGACAGTCGTGCTCCACTCTCACCACCATCAGAACATATCTTCAAAGCTATCAACGCAAACTAAAAAGCAACACGCCACTCCCGGGAGGGCTCGAACCTCCAAATTTTCGGTTAACAGCCGATCGCGCTGGCCAACTGCGCCACGGAGACAGTCCTGCTCCACTCTCACCACCATTAAAACATATCTTCAAAGCTATCAGCCCAAAGAAAAAAAAGCGCTGCACCACCACCGGGTGGGCTCGAACCTCCAACCTTTCGGTTAACAGCCGATCGCGCTAGCCGATTGCGCCATGGAGACAGTCGTGCTCCACTCTCACCACCATCAGAACATATCTTCAAAGCTATCAGCGCAAAGAAAAAAGCAACACACCACTTTCGGGAGGGCTCGAATTTCCAACTTTTCGGTTAACAGCCGATCGCGCTGGCCCATTGCGCGACGGAGACAGTCCTGCTCCACTCTCACCACAATTAGAACATATCTTCAAAGCTATCAGCCCAAAGAAAAAAATGCGCCGCACCACCACCGCATGGGCTCGAACCTCCAACCTTTCGGTTAACAGCCGATCGCGCTAGCCAATTGCGCCACGGAGACAATCGTGCTCCACTCTCACCACCATCAGAACATATCTTCAAAGCTATCAGCGCAAAGAAAAAAAGCATCACACCCCACCCGGAAGGGCTGGAACCTCCAACTTTTCGGTTAATAGCCGATCGCGCTAGCCAATTGCGCCACGGAGACAGTCCTGCTCCACTCTCACCACCGTCAGAATATTTCTTCAGAGCTATCAGCCCAAAGAAAAAAAAGCACCGCACCACCACCGGGGGGGGGGCTCGAAACTCCAACCTTTCGGTTGACAGCCGATCGCGCTAGCCAATTGCGCCACGGAGACAGTCGTGCTCCACTCTCACCACCATCAGAACATATCTTCAAAGCTATCAACGCAAACAAAAAAGCAACACACCACTCCCGGGAGGGCTCGAAACTCCAACCTTTCGGTCAACAGCCGATCGCGCTAGCCCATTGCGCCACGGAGACAGTCTTGCTCATCTCTCACCACCATCGGATCATATCATCAAAGCTATCAGCCCAAAGAAAAAAAAGCACCGCACCACCACCGGGTGGGCTCGAACCTCCAACTTTTCGGTTAACAGCCGATCGCGCTGGCCAATCGCGCCACGGAGACAGTCCTGCTCCACTCTCACCACAATTAGAACATATCTTCAAAGCTATCAGCCCAAAGAAAAAAAAGCGCCGCACCACCACCGGGTGGGCTCGAACCTCCAACCTTTCGGTTAACAGCAGATCGCGCTAGCCAATTGCGCCACGGAGACAATCGTGCTCCACTCTCACCACCATCAGAACATATCTTTAAAGCTATCAGCGCAAAGAAAAAAAAGCGCCGTACCACCACCGGGTGGGCTCGAACCTCTAACCTTTCGGTTAACAGCCGATCGCGCAAGCCAATTTCGCCATAGAGACAGTCCTGCTCCACTCTCACCACCATCAGAACATATCTTCAAAGGTATCAGCCCAAAGAAAAAAAAGCGCCGCACCACCACTGGGTGGGCTCGAACCTCCGACTTTTCGGTTAACAGCCGATCGCGCTAGCCAATTGCGCCACGGAGACAGTCCTGCTCTACTCTCACCTCCATCAGAACATATCTTCAAAGCTATCAGGCCAAAGAAAAAAAACCACCGCACCACCACCGAGTGGGCTCGAACCTCCAACCTTTCGGTTAACAGCCAATCGCGCTAGCCAATCGCGCCACGGAGACAGTCCTGCTCCACTCTCACCACCATCAGAACATATCTTCAAAGCTATCAGCCCAAAGAAAAAAAACCATTGCACCACCACCGGGTGGGCTCGAACCTCCAACCTTTCGGTTAACAGCCAATCGCGCTAGCCAATTGCGCCAAGGAGACAGTCCTGCTCCACTCTCACCACCATCAGAACATATCTTCAAAGCTATCAGCACAAAGAAAAAAAGCGCCGCACCACTACCGGGTGGGCTCGAACCTCCAACCTTTCGGTTAACAGCCGATCGCGCTAGCCAACTGCGCCACGGAGACAGTCGTGCTCCACTCTCACCACCATCAGAACATATCTTCAAAGCTATCAGCCCAAAGAAAAAAAAGCGCCACACCACCGCCGGGTGGGCTCGAAACTCCAACCTTTCGGTTAACAGCCGATCGCGCTAGCCAATTGCGCCACGGAGACAGTCCTGCTTCACTCTCACCACCATCAGAACATATCTTCAAAGCTATCAGCCCAAAGAAAAAAAAGCGTCATACCACCACCGGGTGGGCTCCAACCTCCAACCTTTCGGTTAACAGCCAATCGCGCAAGCCAATTGCGCCTCGGAGACAGTCCTGCTCCACTCTCACCACCGTCAGAACATATCTTCAAAGCTATCAGCCCAAAGAAAAAAAAGCGCCGCACCACCACCGGGTGGGCTCGAACCTCCAACCTTTCGGTTAACAGCAGATCGCGCTAGCCAATTGCGCCACGGAGACAATCGTGCTCCACTCTCACCACCATCAGAACATATCTTTAAAGCTATCAGCGCAAAGAAAAAAAAAAGCGCCGTACCACCACCGGGTGGGCTCGAACCTCTAACCTTTCGGTTAACAGCCGATCGCGCAAGCCAATTTCGCCATAGAGACAGTCCTGCTCCACTCTCACCACCATCAGAACATATCTTCAAAGGTATCAGCCCAAAGAAAAAAAAGCGCCGCACCACCACTGGGTGGGCTCGAACCTCCGACTTTTCGGTTAACAGCCGATCGCGCTAGCCAATTGCGCCACGGAGACAGTCCTGCTCCACTCTCACCTCCATCAGAACATATCTTCAAAGCTATCAGGCCAAAGAAAAAAAACCACCGCACCACCACCGAGTGGGCTCGAACCTCCAACCTTTCGGTTAACAGCCAATCGCGCTAGCCAATCGCGCCACGGAGACAGTCCTGCTCCACTCTCACCACCATCAGAACATATCTTGAAAGCTATCAGCCCAAAGAAAAAAAACCATTGCACCACCACCGGGTGGGCTCGAACCTCCAACCTTTCGGTTAACAGCCAATCGCGCTAGCCAATTGCGCCAAGGAGACAGTCCTGCTCCACTCTCACCACCATCAGAACATATCTTCTAAGCTATCAGCACAAAGAAAAAAAGCGCCGCACCACTACCGGGTGGGCTCGAACCTCCAACCTTTCGGTTAACAGCCGATCGCGCTAGCCAACTGCGCCACGGAGACAGTCGTGCTCCACTCTCACCACCATCAGAACATATCTTCAAAGCTATCAGCCCAAAGAAAAAAAAGCGCCACACCACCGCCGGGTGGGCTCGAAACTCCAACCTTTCGGTTAACAGCCGATCGCGCTAGCCAATTGCGCCACGGAGACAGTCCTGCTTCACTCTCACCACCATCAGAACATATCTTCAAAGCTATCAGCCCAAAGAAAAAAAAGCGTCATACCATCACCGGGTGGGCTCCAACCTCCAACCTTTCGGTTAACAGCCAATCGCGCAAGCCAATTGCGCCTCGGAGACAGTACTGCTCCACTCTCACCACCGTCAGAACATATCTTCAAAGCTATCAGCCCAAAGAAAAAAAAGCGCCGCACCACTACCGGGTGGGCTCGAACCGCCAAAATTTCGGTTAACAGCCGATCGCGCTAGCCAACTGCGCCACGGAGACAGTCCTGCTCCACTCTAACCACCATCAGAACATATCTTCAAAGCTATCAGCGCAAAGAAAAAATCAACACACCACTCCCGGGAGGGCTCGAAACTCCAACGTTTCGGTTAACAGCCGATCGCGCTAGCCCATTACGCCACGGAGACAGTCCTGCTCTACTCTCACCACCATCAGAACATATCTTCAAAGCTATCAGCCCAAAGAAAAAAAAGCACCGCACCACCACCGGGGGGGGCTCGAAACTCCAACCTTTCGGTTGACAGCCGATCGCGCTAGCTAATTGCGCCACGGAGACAGTCGTGCTCCACTCTCACCACCATCAGAACATATCTTCAAAGCTATCAACGCAAACTAAAAAGCAACACGCCACTCCCGGGAGGGCTCGAACCTCCAAATTTTCGGTTAACAGCCGATCGCGCTGGCCAACTGCGCCACGGAGACAGTCCTGCTCCACTCTCACCACCATTAAAACATATCTTCAAAGCTATCAGCCCAAAGAAAAAAAAGCGCTGCACCACCACCGGGTGGGCTCGAACCTCCAACCTTTCGGTTAACAGCCGATCGCGCTAGCCGATTGCGCCATGGAGACAGTCGTGCTCCACTCTCACCACCATCAGAACATATCTTCAAAGCTATCAGCGCAAAGAAAAAAGCAACACACCACTTTCGGGAGGGCTCGAATTTCCAACTTTTCGGTTAACAGCCGATCGCGCTGGCCCATTGCGCGACGGAGACAGTCCTGCTCCACTCTCACCACAATTAGAACATATCTTCAAAGCTATCAGCCCAAAGAAAAAAATGCGCCGCACCACCACCGCATGGGCTCGAACCTCCAACCTTTCGGTTAACAGCCGATCGCGCTAGCCAATTGCGCCACGGAGACAATCGTGCTCCACTCTCACCACCATCAGAACATATCTTCAAAGCTATCAGCGCAAAGAAAAAAAGCATCACACCCCACCCGGAAGGGCTGGAACCTCCAACTTTTCGGTTAATAGCCGATCGCGCTAGCCAATTGCGCCACGGAGACAGTCCTGCTCCACTCTCACCACCGTCAGAATATTTCTTCAGAGCTATCAGACCAAAGAAAAAAAAGCGCCGCACCACCACCGGGTGGGCTCGAACCTCCAACCTTTCGGTTAACAGCCGATAGCGCTAGCCAATTGCGCCACAGAGACAGTCGTGCTCCACTCTCACCACCGTCAGACCATTTCTTCAGAGCTCTTACCCCAAAGAAAAAAAAGCGCCGCACCACCACCGGGTGGGCTCAAACCTCCAACCTTTCGTATAACAGCCGATCGCGCTAGCCAATTGCGCCACGAAGACAGTCTTGCTCCACTCTCACCACCATCAGAACATATCTTCAAAGCTATTACCGCAAAGAAAAAAGCAACACACCACTCCCGGGAGAGCTTGAACCTCCAACTTTTCGGTTAACAGCCGATCGCGCTAGCGAACTGCACCACGGAGACAGTCTTGCTTCACTCTCACCACTATCAGATCATGTCTTCAAAGCTATCAGCGCAAAGAAAAAAAAGGCGCCGCACCACCGCCGGGTGGGCTCAAACCTCCAACCTTTCGGTTAACAACGACATCGCGCTAGCCAATCGCGCCACGGAGATAGTCCCGCTTCACTCTCACCACCATCAGAACATATCTTCAAAGCTATTAGCGCAAAGAAAAAAGCAACACACCACTCCCGGGAGGGCTCGAAACTCCAACCTTTCGGTTAACAGCCGATCGCGCTTGCCCATTGCGCCATGAGACAGTCCAGCTCCACTCTCACCACCATCAGAACATATCTTCAAAGCTATCAGCCCAAAGAAAAAAGAGCGCCACACCACCACCGGGTGGGCTCGAACCTCCGACTTTTCGGTTAACAGCCGATCGGGCTAGCCAATTGCGCCACGGAGACAGTCCTGCTCCACTCTCACCACCATCAGAACATATCTTCAAAGCTATCAGCCCAAAGAAAAAAAAGCACCGCACTACCACCGGGTGGGCTCGAACCTCCAACCTTTCGGTTAACAGCCAATCGCGCTAGCCAATTGTGCCACGGAGACAGTCCTGCTCCACTCTCACCACCATCAGAACATATCTTCAAAGCTATTACCGCAAAGAAAAAAGCAAAACACCACTCCCGGGAGGGCTCGAACCTCCAACTTTCCGGTTAACAGCCGATCACGCTAGCCAATTGCGCCACGGAGACAGTCTTGCTCTACTCTCACAACCATCAGAACATAACTTCAAAGCTATCAGCCCACAGAAAAAAAAAGCGCCGCACCACCACCGGGAGAGCTCGAACCTCCAACTTTTCGGTTAACAGCCGATCGCGCTAGCCAATTGCGCCACGCAGACAGTCCTGCTCCACTCTCACCACCGTCAGAACATTTCTTCAGAGCTATCAGCCCAAAGAAAAAAAAGCGCTGCAAAACCACCGGGTGGGCTCGAACCTCCAACCTTACGGTTGACAGCCGATCGCGCTAGCCAATTGCCCCACGGAGACAGTCGTGCTCCACTCTCACCATCGTCAGAACATTTCTTCAGAGCTATCACCCCAAAGAAAAAAAAGCGCCGCACCGCCACCGGTTGGGCTCGAACCTCCAACCTTTCGGTTGACAGCCGATCGCGCTAGCCAATTGCGCCACGAAGACTGTCCTGCTTCAATCTCACCACCATCAGAACATATCTTCAAAGCTATTACCGCAAAGAAAAAAGCAACACACCACTCCTGGGAGGGCTCGAGACTCCAACCTTTCGGTTAACAGCCGATCGCGCTAGCCCATTGCGCCACGGAGGCAGTCTTGCTCCACTCTCACCACCATCAGAACATAACTTCAAAGCTATCAGCGCAAAGAAAAAAGCAACACACCACTCCCGGGAGGGCTCAAAACTCCAACCTTTCGGTCAACAGCCGATCGCGCTAGCCCATTGCGCCACGGAGACAGTCTTGCTCCCTTCTCACCACCATCAGAACATAACTTTAAAGCTATCAGCCCAAAAAAAAAGCACCGCACCACCACCGGGTGGGCTCGAACCTCCAACCTTTCGGTTAACAGCCGATCGCGCTAGCCAATTGCGCCACGGAGACAGTCGTGCTCCACTCTCACCACCATCAGAACATATCTTCAAAGCTATCAGCACAAAGAAAAAAAGCGCCGCACCACCACCGGGTGGGCTCGAACCTCCAACCTTTCGGTTAACAGCCGATCGCGCTAGCCAACTGCGCCACGGAGACAGTCGTGCTCCACTCTCACCACCATCAGAACATATCTTCAAAGCTATCAGCCCAAAAAAAAGCGTCATACCACCACCGGGTGGGCTCGAACCTCCGACTTTTTGGTTAACAGCCGATCGCGCTAGCCAATTGCGCCATGGAGACAGTCCTGCTCCACTCTCACCACCATCAGAACATATCTTCAAAGCTATCAGCCCAAAGAAAAAAAAAGCACCGCAACCCCACCCGGTGGGCTCGAACCTCCAACTTTTCGGTTAACAGCCGATCACGCTAGCCAATTGCGCCACGGAGACAGTCCTGCTCCACTCTCACCACCATCAGAACATATCTTCAAAGCTATCAGCCCACAGAAAAAAAAGCGCCACACAACCACCGGGTAGGCTCGAACCTCCGACTTTTCGGTTAACAGCCGATCGCGCTAGCCAATTGCGCCACGGAGACAGTCCTGCTCCACTCTCACCACCGTCAGAACATTTCTTCAGAGCTATCAGCCCAAAGAAAAAAAAGCGCTGCAAAACCACCGGGTGGGCTCGAACCTCCAACCTTACGGTTAACAGCCGATCGCGCTAGCCAATTGCCCCACGGAGACAGTCGTGCTCCACTCTCACCATCGTCAGAACATTTCTTCAGAGCTATCACCCCAAAGAAAAAAAAGCGCCGCACCACCACCGGTTGGGCTCGAACCTCCGACCTTTCGGTTAACAGCCGATCGCACTAGCCGATTGCGCCATGGAGACAGTCGTGCTCCACTCTCACCACCATCAGAACATATCTTCAAAGCTATCAGCGCAAAGAAAAAAGCAACACACCACTTTCGGGAGGGCTCGAATTTCCAACTTTTCGGTTAACAGCCGATCGCGCTGGCCCATTGCGCGACGGAGACAGTCCTGCTCCACTCTCACCACAATTAGAACATAACTTCAAAGCTATCAGCCCAAAGAAAAAAATGCGCCGCACCACCACCGCATGGGCTCGAACCTCCAACCTTTCGGTTAACAGCCGATCGCGCTAGCCAATTGCGCCACGGAGACAATCGTGCTCCACTCTCACCACCATCAGAACATATCTTCAAAGCTATCAGCGCAAAGAAAAAAAGCATCACACCCCACCCGGAAGGGCTGGAACCTCCAACTTTTCGGTTAACAGCCGATCGCGCTAGCCAATTGCGCCACGGAGACAATCGTGCTCCACTCTCACCACCATCAGAACATATCTTCAAAGCTATCAGCGCAAAGAAAAAAAGCATCACACCCCACCCGGAAGGGCTGGAACCTCCAACTTTTCGGTTAATAGCCGATCGCGCTAGCCAATTGCGCCACGGAGACAGTCCTGCTCCACTCTCACCACCGTCAGAATATTTCTTCAGAGCTATCAGACCAAAGAAAAAAAAGCGCCGCACCACCACCGGGTGGGCTCGAACCTCCAACCTTTCGGTTAACAGCCGATAGCGCTAGCCAATTGCGCCACAGAGACAGTCGTGCTCCACTCTCACCACCGTCAGACCATTTCTTCAGAGCTCTCACCCCAAAGAAAAAAAAGCGCCGCACCACCACCGGGTGGGCTCAAACCTCCAACCTTTCGTATAACAGCCGATCGCGCTAGCCAATTGCGCCACGAAGACAGTCTTGCTCCACTCTCACCACCATCAGAACATATCTTCAAAGCTATTACCGCAAAGAAAAAAGCAACACACCACTCCCGGGAGAGCTTGAACCTCCAACTTTTCGGTTAACAGCCGATCGCGCTAGCGAACTGCACCACGGAGACAGTCTTGCTTCACTCTCACCACTATCAGATCATGTCTTCAAAGCTATCAGCGCAAAGAAAAAAAAGGCGCCGCACCACCGCCGGGTGGGCTCAAACCTCCAACCTTTCGGTTAACAACGACATCGCGCTAGCCAATCGCGCCACGGAGATAGTCCCGCTTCACTCTCACCACCATCAGAACATATCTTCAAAGCTATTAGCGCAAAGAAAAAAGCAACACACCACTCCCGGGAGGGCTCGAAACTCCAACCTTTCGGTTAACAGCCGATCGCGCTTGCCCATTGCGCCATGAGACAGTCCAGCTCCACTCTCACCACCATCAGAACATATCTTCAAAGCTATCAGCCCAAAGAAAAAAGAGCGCCACACCACCACCGGGTGGGCTCGAACCTCCGACTTTTCGGTTAACAGCCGATCGGGCTAGCCAATTGCGCCACGGAGACAGTCCTGCTCCACTCTCACCACCATCAGAACATATCTTCAAAGCTATCAGCCCAAAGAAAAAAAAGCACCGCACTACCACCGGGTGGGCTCGAACCTCCAACCTTTCGGTTAACAGCCAATCGCGCTAGCCAATTGTGCCACGGAGACAGTCCTGCTCCACTCTCACCACCATCAGAACATATCTTCAAAGCTATTACCGCAAAGAAAAAAGCAAAACACCACTCCCGGGAGGGCTCGAACCTCCAACTTTCCGGTTAACAGCCGATCACGCTAGCCAATTGCGCCACGGAGACAGTCTTGCTCTACTCTCACAACCATCAGAACATAACTTCAAAGCTATCAGCCCACAGAAAAAAAAAGCGCCGCACCACCACCGGGAGAGCTCGAACCTCCAACTTTTCGGTTAACAGCCGATCGCGCTAGCCAATTGCCCCACGGAGACAGTCGTGCTCCACTCTCACCATCGTCAGAACATTTCTTCAGAGCTATCACCCCAAAGAAAAAAAAGCGCCGCACCGCCACCGGTTGGGCTCGAACCTCCAACCTTTCGGTTGACAGCCGATCGCGCTAGCCAATTGCGCCACGAAGACTGTCCTGCTTCAATCTCACCACCATCAGAACATATCTTCAAAGCTATTACCGCAAAGAAAAAAGCAACACACCACTCCTGGGAGGGCTCGAGACTCCAACCTTTCGGTTAACAGCCGATCGCGCTAGCCCATTGCGCCACGGAGGCAGTCTTGCTCCACTCTCACCACCATCAGAACATAACTTCAAAGCTATCAGCGCAAAGAAAAAAGCAACACACCACTCCCGGGAGGGCTCAAAACTCCAACCTTTCGGTCAACAGCCGATCGCGCTAGCCCATTGCGCCACGGAGACAGTCTTGCTCCCTTCTCACCACCATCAGAACATAACTTTAAAGCTATCAGCCCAAAAAAAAGCACCGCACCACCACCGGGTGGGCTCGAACCTCCAACCTTTCGGTTAACAGCCGATCGCGCTAGCCAATTGCGCCACGGAGACAGTCGTGCTCCACTCTCACCACCATCAGAACATATCGTCAAAGCTATCAGCACAAAGAAAAAAAGCGCCGCACCACCACCGGGTGGGCTCGAACCTCCAACCTTTCGGTTAACAGCCGATCGCGCTAGCCAACTGCGCCACGGAGACAGTCGTGCTCCACTCTCACCACCATCAGAACATATCTTCAAAGCTATCAGCCCAAAAAAAAGCACCGCACCACCGCCGGGTGGGCTCGAAACTCCAACCTTTCGGTTAACAGCCGATCGCGCTAGCCAATTGCGCCACGGAGACAGTCCTGCTTCACTCTCACCACCATCAGAACATATCTTCAAAGCTATCAGCCCAAAAAAAAGCGTCATACCACCACCGGGTGGGCTCGAACCTCCGACTTTTTGGTTAACAGCCGATCGCGCTAGCCAATTGCGCCATGGAGACAGTCCTGCTCCACTCTCACCACCATCAGAACATATCTTCAAAGCTATCAGCCCAAAGAAAAAAAAAGCACCGCAACCCCACCCGGTGGGCTCGAACCTCCAACTTTTCGGTTAACAGCCGATCACGCTAGCCAATTGCGCCACGGAGACAGTCCTGCTCCACTCTCACCACCATCAGAACATATCTTCAAAGCTATCAGCCCAGAGAAAAAAAAGCGCCACAAAACCACCGGGTAGGCTCGAACCTCCGACTTTTTGGTTAACAGCCGATCGCGCTAGCCAATTGCGCCACGGAGACAGTCCTGCTCCACTCTCACCACCGTCAGAACATTTCTTCAGAGCTATCAGCCCAAAGAAAAAAAAGCGCTGCAAAACCACCGGGTGGGCTCGAACCTCCAACCTTACGGTTAACAGCCGATCGCGCTAGCCAATTGCCCCACGGAGACAGTCGTGCTCCACTCTCACCATCGTCAGAACATTTCTTCAGAGCTATCACCCCAAAGAAAAAAAAGCGCCGCACCACCACCGGTTGGGCTCGAACCTCCGACCTTTTGGTTAACAGCCGATCGCGCTAGCCAATTGCGCCACGGAGACAGACCTGCTCCACTCTCACTACCATAAGAACATATCATCAAAGCTATCAGCCCGAAGAAAAAAAAGCGCCGCACCACCACTGGGTGGGCTCGAACCTCCGACCTTTTGGTTAACAGCCGATCGCGCTAGCCAATTGCGCCACGGAGACAGTCCTGCTCCACTCTCACCACCATCAGAACATATCTTCAAAGCTATCAGCCCAAAGAAAAAAAAGCGCCACACCACCACCGGGTGGGCAAGAACCTCCAACCTTTCGGTTAACAGCCGATCGCGCTAGCCAATTGCGCCACGGAGACAGTCCTGCTTCACTCTCACCACCATCAGAACATATCTTCAAAGCTATCAGCCCAAAAAAAAGCGTCATACCACCACCGGGTGGGCTCGAACCTCCGACCTTTTGGTTAACAGCCGATCGCGCTAGCCAATTGCGCCACGGAGACAGTCCTGCTCCACTCTCACCACCATCAGAACATATCTTCAAAGCTATCAGCCCACAGAAAAAAAAGCGCCGCACAACCACCGGGTAGGCTCGAACCTCCAACTTTTCGGTCAACAGCCGATCGCGCTAGCCAATTGCGCCACGGAGACAGTCCTGCTCCACTCTCACCACCATCAGAACATATCTTCAAAGCTATCAGCTCAAAGAAAAAAAAGCGCCACACCACCACCGGGTGGGCAAGAACCTCCAACTTTCCGGTTAACAGCCGATCACGCTAGCCAATTGCGCCACGGAGACAGTCCTGCTCCACTCTCACCACCATCAGAACATATCTTCAAAGCTATCAGCCCACAGAAAAAAAAGCGCCACACAACCACCGGGTAGGCTCGAACCTCCGACTTTTCGGTTAACAGCCGATCGCGCTAGCCAATTGCGCCACGGAGACAGTCCTGCTTCACTCTCACCACCATCAGAACATATCTTCAAAGCTATCAGCCCAAAGAAAAAAAAGCGTCATACCACCACCGGGTGGGCTCCAACCTCCAACCTTTCGGTTAACAGCCAATCGCGCAAGCCAATTGCGCCTCGGAGACAGTCCTGCTCCACTCTCACCACCGTCAGAACATATCTTCAAAGCTATCAGCCCAAAGAAAAAAAAGCGCCGCACCACTACCGGGTGGGCTCGAACCTCCAAACTTTCGGTTAACAGCCGATCGCGCTAGCCAACTGCGCCACGGAGACAGTCCTGCTCCACTCTAACCACCATCAGAACATATCTTCAAAGCTATCAGCGCAAAGAAAAAATCAACACACCACTCCCGGGAGGGCTCGAAACTCCAACGTTTCGGTTAACAGCCAATCGCGCTAGCCCATTACGCCACGGAGACAGTCCTGCTCCACTCTCACCACCATCAGAACATATCTTCAAAGCTATCAGCCCAAAGAAAAAAAAGCACCGCACCACCACCGGGGGGGCTCGAAACTCCAACCTTTCGGTTGACAGCCGATCGCGCTAGCCAATTGCGCCACGGAGACAGTCGTGCTCCACTCTCACCACCATCAGAACATATCTTCAAATCTATCAACGCAAACAAAAAAGCAACACGCCACTCCCGGGAGGGCTCGAACCTCCAAATTTTCGGTTAACAGCCGATCGCGCTGGCCAACTGCGCCACGGAGACAGTCCTGCTCCACTCTCACCACCATTAAAACATATCTTCAAAGCTATCAGCCCAAAGAAAAAAAAGCGCTGCACCACCACCGGGTGGGCTCGAACCTCCAACCTTTCGGTTAACAGCCGATCGCGCTAGCCGATTGCGCCATGGAGACAGTCCTGCTCCACTCTCACCACCATCAGAACATATCTTCAAAGCTATTACCGCAAAGAAAAAAGCAAAACACCACTCCCGGGAGGGCTCGAACCTCCAACTTTCCGGTTAACAGCCGATCACGCTAGCCAATTGCGCCACGGAGACAGTCTTGCTCTACTCTCACCACAATTAGAACATATCTTCAAAGCTATCAGCCCAAAGAAAAAAATGCGCCGCACCACCACCGCATGGGCTCCAACCTCCAACCTTTCGGTTAACAGCCGATCGCGCTAGCCAATTGCGCCACGGAGACAATCGTGCTCCACTCTCACCACCATCAGAACATATCTTCAAAGCTATCAGCGCAAAGAAAAAAAGCATCACACCCCACCCGGAAGGGCTGGAACCTCCAACGTTTCGGTTAATAGCCGATCGCGCTAGCCAATTGCGCCACGGAGACAGTCCTGCTCCACTCTCACCACCGTCAGAATATTTCTTCAGAGCTATCAGACCAAAGAAAAAAAAGCGCCGCACCACCACCGGGTGGGCTCGAACCTCCAACCTTTCGGTTAACAGCCGATAGCGCTAGCCAATTGCGCCACAGAGACAGTCGTGCTCCACTCTCACCACCGTCAGACCATTTCTTCAGAGCTCTCACCCCAAAGAAAAAAAAGCGCCGCACCACCACCGGGTAGGCTCGAACCTCCGACTTTTCGGTTAACAGCCGATCGCGCTAGCCAATTGCGCCACGGAGACAGTCCTGCTTCACTCTCACCACCATCAGAACATATCTTCAAAGCTATCAGCCCAAAGAAAAAAAAGCGTCATACCACCACCGGGTGGGCTCCAACCTCCAACCTTTCGGTTAACAGCCGATCGCGCTAGCGAACTGCACCAAGGAGACAGTCTTGCTTCACTCTCACCACTATCAGATCATGTCTTCAAAGCTATCAGCGCAAAGAAAAAAAAGGCGCCGCACCACCACCGGGTGGGCTCAAACCTCCAACCTTTCGGTTAACAACGACATCGCGCTAGCCAATCGCGCCACGGAGATTGTCCCGCTTCACTCTCACCACCATCAGAACATATCTTCAAAGCTATTAGCGCAAAGAAAAAAGCAACACACCACTCCCGGGAGGGCTCGAAACTCCAACCTTTCGGTTAACAGCCGATCGCGCTTGCCCATTGCGCCATGAGACAGTCCAGCTCCACTCTCACCACCATCAGAACATATCTTCAAAGCTATCAGCCCAAAGAAAAAAGAGCGCCACACCACCACCGGGTGGGCTCAAACCTCCGACTTTTCGGTTAACAGCCGATCGGGCTAGCCAATTGCGCCACGGAGACAGTCCTGCTCCACTCTCACCACCATCAGAACATATCTTCAAAGCTATTAGCGCAAAGAAAAAAGCAACACACCACTCCCGGGAGGGCTCGAACCTCCAACCTTACGGTTAACAGCCGATCGCGCTAGCCAATGGCCCCACGGAGACAGTCGTGCTCCACTCTCACCATCGTCAGAACATTTCTTCAGAGCTATCACCCCCCCAAAAAAAAGCGCCGCACCACCACCGGTTGGGCTCGAACCTCCAACCTTTCGGTTGACAGCCCATCGCGCTAGCCAATTGCGCCACGAAGACTGTCCTGCTCCAATCTCACCACCATCAGAACATATCTTCAAAGCTATTACCGCAAAGAAAATAGCAACACACCACTCCTGGGAGGGCTCGAGACACCAACCTTTCGGTTAACAGCCGATCGCGCTAGCCCATTGCGCCACGGAGGCCGTCTTGCTCCACTCTAACCCATCATCAGAACATATCTTCAAAGCTATCAGCGCAAAGAAAAAAAAGCGCTGCACCACCACCAGGTGGGCTCGAACCTCCAACCTTTCGGTTAACAGCCGATCGCGCTAGCCCATTGCGCCACGGAGACAGTCTTGCTCCACTCTCACCACCATCAGAACATA
Source organism: Rhipicephalus microplus (assembly GCF_043290135.1). Taxonomy (NCBI): domain Eukaryota; kingdom Metazoa; phylum Arthropoda; class Arachnida; order Ixodida; family Ixodidae; genus Rhipicephalus; species Rhipicephalus microplus. The sequence goes on from NW_027464602.1 coordinate 4,753,218, forward strand.
ACTTCAAAGCTATCAGCGCAAAGAAAAAAGCAACACACCACTCCCGGGAGGGCTCAAAACTCCAACCTTTCGGTCAACAGCCGATCGCACTAGCCCATTGCGCCACGAAGACAGTCTTGCTCCCTTCTCACCACCATCAGAACATAACTTTAAAGCTATCAGCCCAAAAAAAGCACCGCACCACCACCGGGTGGGCTCGAACCTCCAACCTTTCGGTTAACAGCCGATCACGCTAGCCAATTGCGCCACGGAGACAGTCCTGCTCCACTCTCACCACCATCAGAACATATCTTCAAAGCTATCAGCCCACAGAAAAAAAAAGCGCCACACAACCACCGGGTAGGCTCGAACCTCCGACTTTTCGGTTAACAGCCGATCGCGCTAGCCAATTGCGCCACGGAGACAGTCCTGCTCCACTCTCACCACCATCAGAACATATCTTCAAAGCTATCAGCCCACAGAAAAAAAAGCGCCGCACAACCACCGGGTAGGCTCGAACCTCCAACTTTTCGGTCAACAGCCGATCGCGCTAGCCAATTGCGCCACGGAGACAGACCTGCTCCACTCTCACCACCATAAGAACATATCTTCAAAGCTATTACCGCAAAGAAAAAACCAACACACCACTTCTGGGAGGGCTCAAGACTCCAACCTTTCGGTTAACAGCCGATCGCGCTAGCCCATTGCGCCACGGAGGCTGTCTTGCTCCACTCACACCATCATCAAAACATATCTTCAAAGCTATCAGCGCAAAGAAAAAAAGCGCTGCACTACCACCAGGTGGGCTCGAACCTCCAACCTTTCGGTTAACAGCCGATCGCGCTAGCCAATTGCGCCATGGAGACAGTCTTGCTCCGCTCTCCCCACCATCAGAACATATCTTCAAAGCTATCATCGCAAAGAAAAAAGCAACACACCACTCCCGGGAGGGCTCGAAACTCCAACCTTTCGGTCAACAGCCGATCGCGCTAGCCCATTGCGCCACGGAGACAGTCTTGCTCATCTCTCACCACCATCGGATCATATCATCAAAGCTATCAGCCCAAAGAAAAAAAAGCACCGCACCACCACCGGGTGGGCTCGAACCTCCAACTTTTCGGTTAACAGCCGATCGCGCTGGCCAATCGCGCCACGGAGACAGTCCTGCTCCACTCTCACCACAATTAGAACATATCTTCAAAGCTATCAGCCCAAAGAAAAAAAAGCGCCGCACCACCACCGGGTGGGCTCGAACCTCCAACCTTTCGGTTAACAGCAGATCGCGCTAGCCAATTGCGCCACGGAGACAATCGTGCTCCACTCTCACCACCATCAGAACATATCTTTAAAGCTATCAGCGCAAAGAAAAAAAAAGCGCCGTACCACCACCGGGTGGGCTCGAACCTCTAACCTTTCGGTTAACAGCCGATCGCGCAAGCCAATTTCGCCATAGAGACAGTCCTGCTTCACTCTCACCACCATCAGAACATATCTTCAAAGCTATCAGCCCAAAAAAAAGCGTCATACCACCACCGGGTGGGCTCGAACCTCCGACCTTTTGGTTAACAGCCGATCGCGCTAGCCAATTGCGCCACGGAGACAGTCCTGCTCCACTCTCACCACCATCAGAACATATCTTCAAAGCTATCAGCCCACAGAAAAAAAAGCGCCGCACAACCACCGGGTAGGCTCGAACCTCCAACTTTTCGGTCAACAGCCGATCGCGCTAGCCAATTGCGCCACGGAGACAGTCCTGCTCCACTCTCACCACCATCAGAACATATCTTCAAAGCTATCAGCTCAAAGAAAAAAAAGCGCCACACCACCACCGGGTGGGCAAGAACCTCCAACTTTCCGGTTAACAGCCGATCACGCTAGCCAATTGCGCCACGGAGACAGTCCTGCTCCACTCTCACCACCATCAGAACATATCTTCAAAGCTATCAGCCCACAGAAAAAAAAGCGCCACACAACCACCGGGTAGGCTCGAACCTCCGACTTTTCGGTTAACAGCCGATCGCGCTAGCCAATTGCGCCACGGAGACAGTCCTGCTTCACTCTCACCACCATCAGAACATATCTTCAAAGCTATCAGCCCAAAAAAAAAAAGCGTCATACCACCACCGGGTGGGCTCCAACCTCCAACCTTTCGGTTAACAGCCAATCGCGCAAGCCAATTGCGCCTCGGAGACAGTCCTGCTCCACTCTCACCACCGTCAGAACATATCTTCAAAGCTATCAGCCCAAAGAAAAAAAAGCGCCGCACCACTACCGGGTGGGCTCGAACCTCCAAACTTTCGGTTAACAGCCGATCGCGCTAGCCAACTGCGCCACGGAGACAGTCCTGCTCCACTCTAACCACCATCAGAACATATCTTCAAAGCTATCAGCGCAAAGAAAAAATCAACACACCACTCCCGGGAGGGCTCGAAACTCCAACGTTTCGGTTAACAGCCAATCGCGCTAGCCCATTACGCCACGGAGACAGTCCTGCTCCACTCTCACCACCATCAGAACATATCTTCAAAGCTATCAGCCCAAAGAAAAAAAAGCACCGCACCACCACCGGGGGGGCTCGAAACTCCAACCTTTCGGTTGACAGCCGATCGCGCTAGCCAATTGCGCCACGGAGACAGTCGTGCTCCACTCTCACCACCATCAGAACATATCTTCAAATCTATCAACGCAAACAAAAAAGCAACACGCCACTCCCGGGAGGGCTCGAACCTCCAAATTTTCGGTTAACAGCCGATCGCGCTGGCCAACTGCGCCACGGAGACAGTCCTGCTCCACTCTCACCACCATTAAAACATATCTTCAAAGCTATCAGCCCAAAGAAAAAAAAGCGCTGCACCACCACCGGGTGGGCTCGAACCTCCAACCTTTCGGTTAACAGCCGATCGCGCTAGCCGATTGCGCCATGGAGACAGTCCTGCTCCACTCTCACCACCATCAGAACATATCTTCAAAGCTATTACCGCAAAGAAAAAAGCAAAACACCACTCCCGGGAGGGCTCGAACCTCCAACTTTCCGGTTAACAGCCGATCACGCTAGCCAATTGCGCCACGGAGACAGTCTTGCTCTACTCTCACCACAATTAGAACATATCTTCAAAGCTATCAGCCCAAAGAAAAAAATGCGCCGCACCACCACCGCATGGGCTCCAACCTCCAACCTTTCGGTTAACAGCCGATCGCGCTAGCCAATTGCGCCACGGAGACAATCGTGCTCCACTCTCACCACCATCAGAACATATCTTCAAAGCTATCAGCGCAAAGAAAAAAAGCATCACACCCCACCCGGAAGGGCTGGAACCTCCAACGTTTCGGTTAATAGCCGATCGCGCTAGCCAATTGCGCCACGGAGACAGTCCTGCTCCACTCTCACCACCGTCAGAATATTTCTTCAGAGCTATCAGACCAAAGAAAAAAAAGCGCCGCACCACCACCGGGTGGGCTCGAACCTCCAACCTTTCGGTTAACAGCCGATAGCGCTAGCCAATTGCGCCACAGAGACAGTCGTGCTCCACTCTCACCACCGTCAGACCATAACTTCAAAGCTATCAGCGCAAAGAAAAAAGCAACACACCACTCCCGGGAGGGCTCAAAACTCCAACCTTTCGGTCAACAGCCGATCGCACTAGCCCATTGCGCCACGAAGACAGTCTTGCTCCCTTCTCACCACCATCAGAACATAACTTTAAAGCTATCAGCCCAAAAAAAGCACCGCACCACCACCGGGTGGGCTCGAACCTCCAACCTTTCGGTTAACAGCCGATCACGCTAGCCAATTGCGCCACGGAGACAGTCCTGCTCCACTCTCACCACCATCAGAACATATCTTCAAAGCTATCAGCCCACAGAAAAAAAAAGCGCCACACAACCACCGGGTAGGCTCGAACCTCCGACTTTTCGGTTAACAGCCGATCGCGCTAGCCAATTGCGCCACGGAGACAGTCCTGCTCCACTCTCACCACCATCAGAACATATCTTCAAAGCTATCAGCCCACAGAAAAAAAAGCGCCGCACAACCACCGGGTAGGCTCGAACCTCCAACTTTTCGGTCAACAGCCGATCGCGCTAGCCAATTGCGCCACGGAGACAGACCTGCTCCACTCTCACCACCATAAGAACATATCTTCAAAGCTATTACCGCAAAGAAAAAACCAACACACCACTTCTGGGAGGGCTCAAGACTCCAACCTTTCGGTTAACAGCCGATCGCGCTAGCCCATTGCGCCACGGAGGCTGTCTTGCTCCACTCACACCATCATCAAAACATATCTTCAAAGCTATCAGCGCAAAGAAAAAAAGCGCTGCACTACCACCAGGTGGGCTCGAACCTCCAACCTTTCGGTTAACAGCCGATCGCGCTAGCCAATTGCGCCATGGAGACAGTCTTGCTCCGCTCTCCCCACCATCAGAACATATCTTCAAAGCTATCATCGCAAAGAAAAAAGCAACACACCACTCCCGGGAGGGCTCGAAACTCCAACCTTTCGGTCAACAGCCGATCGCGCTAGCCCATTGCGCCACGGAGACAGTCTTGCTCATCTCTCACCACCATCGGATCATATCATCAAAGCTATCAGCCCAAAGAAAAAAAAGCACCGCACCACCACCGGGTGGGCTCGAACCTCCAACTTTTCGGTTAACAGCCGATCGCGCTGGCCAATCGCGCCACGGAGACAGTCCTGCTCCACTCTCACCACAATTAGAACATATCTTCAAAGCTATCAGCCCAAAGAAAAAAAAGCGCCGCACCACCACCGGGTGGGCTCGAACCTCCAACCTTTCGGTTAACAGCAGATCGCGCTAGCCAATTGCGCCACGGAGACAATCGTGCTCCACTCTCACCACCATCAGAACATATCTTTAAAGCTATCAGCGCAAAGAAAAAAAAAGCGCCGTACCACCACCGGGTGGGCTCGAACCTCTAACCTTTCGGTTAACAGCCGATCGCGCAAGCCAATTTCGCCATAGAGACAGTCCTGCTTCACTCTCACCACCATCAGAACATATCTTCAAAGCTATCAGCCCAAAAAAAAGCGTCATACCACCACCGGGTGGGCTCGAACCTCCGACCTTTTGGTTAACAGCCGATCGCGCTAGCCAATTGCGCCACGGAGACAGTCCTGCTCCACTCTCACCACCATCAGAACATATCTTCAAAGCTATCAGCCCACAGAAAAAAAAGCGCCGCACAACCACCGGGTAGGCTCGAACCTCCAACTTTTCGGTCAACAGCCGATCGCGCTAGCCAATTGCGCCACGGAGACAGTCCTGCTCCACTCTCACCACCATCAGAACATATCTTCAAAGCTATCAGCTCAAAGAAAAAAAAGCGCCACACCACCACCGGGTGGGCAAGAACCTCCAACTTTCCGGTTAACAGCCGATCACGCTAGCCAATTGCGCCACGGAGACAGTCCTGCTCCACTCTCACCACCATCAGAACATATCTTCAAAGCTATCAGCCCACAGAAAAAAAAGCGCCACACAACCACCGGGTAGGCTCGAACCTCCGACTTTTCGGTTAACAGCCGATCGCGCTAGCCAATTGCGCCACGGAGACAGTCCTGCTTCACTCTCACCACCATCAGAACATATCTTCAAAGCTATCAGCCCAAAGAAAAAAAAGCGTCATACCACCACCGGGTGGGCTCCAACCTCCAACCTTTCGGTTAACAGCCAATCGCGCAAGCCAATTGCGCCTCGGAGACAGTCCTGCTCCACTCTCACCACCGTCAGAACATATCTTCAAAGCTATCAGCCCAAAGAAAAAAAAGCGCCGCACCACTACCGGGTGGGCTCGAACCTCCAAACTTTCGGTTAACAGCCGATCGCGCTAGCCAACTGCGCCACGGAGACAGTCCTGCTCCACTCTAACCACCATCAGAACATATCTTCAAAGCTATCAGCGCAAAGAAAAAATCAACACACCACTCCCGGGAGGGCTCGAAACTCCAACGTTTCGGTTAACAGCCAATCGCGCTAGCCCATTACGCCACGGAGACAGTCCTGCTCCACTCTCACCACCATCAGAACATATCTTCAAAGCTATCAGCCCAAAGAAAAAAAAGCACCGCACCACCACCGGGGGGGCTCGAAACTCCAACCTTTCGGTTGACAGCCGATCGCGCTAGCCAATTGCGCCACGGAGACAGTCGTGCTCCACTCTCACCACCATCAGAACATATCTTCAAATCTATCAACGCAAACAAAAAAGCAACACGCCACTCCCGGGAGGGCTCGAACCTCCAAATTTTCGGTTAACAGCCGATCGCGCTGGCCAACTGCGCCACGGAGACAGTCCTGCTCCACTCTCACCACCATTAAAACATATCTTCAAAGCTATCAGCCCAAAGAAAAAAAAGCGCTGCACCACCACCGGGTGGGCTCGAACCTCCAACCTTTCGGTTAACAGCCGATCGCGCTAGCCGATTGCGCCATGGAGACAGTCCTGCTCCACTCTCACCACCATCAGAACATATCTTCAAAGCTATTACCGCAAAGAAAAAAGCAAAACACCACTCCCGGGAGGGCTCGAACCTCCAACTTTCCGGTTAACAGCCGATCACGCTAGCCAATTGCGCCACGGAGACAGTCTTGCTCTACTCTCACCACAATTAGAACATATCTTCAAAGCTATCAGCCCAAAGAAAAAAATGCGCCGCACCACCACCGCATGGGCTCCAACCTCCAACCTTTCGGTTAACAGCCGATCGCGCTAGCCAATTGCGCCACGGAGACAATCGTGCTCCACTCTCACCACCATCAGAACATATCTTCAAAGCTATCAGCGCAAAGAAAAAAAGCATCACACCCCACCCGGAAGGGCTGGAACCTCCAACGTTTCGGTTAATAGCCGATCGCGCTAGCCAATTGCGCCACGGAGACAGTCCTGCTCCACTCTCACCACCGTCAGAATATTTCTTCAGAGCTATCAGACCAAAGAAAAAAAAGCGCCGCACCACCACCGGGTGGGCTCGAACCTCCAACCTTTCGGTTAACAGCCGATAGCGCTAGCCAATTGCGCCACAGAGACAGTCGTGCTCCACTCTCACCACCGTCAGACCATTTCTTCAGAGCTCTCACCCCAAAGAAAAAAAAGCGCCGCACCACCACCGGGTAGGCTCGAACCTCCGACTTTTCGGTTAACAGCCGATCGCGCTAGCCAATTGCGCCACGGAGACAGTCCTGCTTCACTCTCACCACCATCAGAACATATCTTCAAAGCTATCAGCCCAAAGAAAAAAAAGCGTCATACCACCACCGGGTGGGCTCCAACCTCCAACCTTTCGGTTAACAGCCGATCGCGCTAGCGAACTGCACCAAGGAGACAGTCTTGCTTCACTCTCACCACTATCAGATCATGTCTTCAAAGCTATCAGCGCAAAGAAAAAAAAGGCGCCGCACCACCACCGGGTGGGCTCAAACCTCCAACCTTTCGGTTAACAACGACATCGCGCTAGCCAATCGCGCCACGGAGATTGTCCCGCTTCACTCTCACCACCATCAGAACATATCTTCAAAGCTATTAGCGCAAAGAAAAAAGCAACACACCACTCCCGGGAGGGCTCGAAACTCCAACCTTTCGGTTAACAGCCGATCGCGCTTGCCCATTGCGCCATGAGACAGTCCAGCTCCACTCTCACCACCATCAGAACATATCTTCAAAGCTATCAGCCCAAAGAAAAAAGAGCGCCACACCACCACCGGGTGGGCTCAAACCTCCGACTTTTCGGTTAACAGCCGATCGGGCTAGCCAATTGCGCCACGGAGACAGTCCTGCTCCACTCTAACCACCATCAGAACATATCTTCAAAGCTATTAGCGCAAAGAAAAAAGCAACACACCACTCCCGGGAGGGCTCGAACCTCCAACCTTACGGTTAACAGCCGATCGCGCTAGCCAATGGCCCCACGGAGACAGTCGTGCTCCACTCTCACCATCGTCAGAACATTTCTTCAGAGCTATCACCCCCCCAAAAAAAAGCGCCGCACCACCACCGGTTGGGCTCGAACCTCCAACCTTTCGGTTGACAGCCCATCGCGCTAGCCAATTGCGCCACGAAGACTGTCCTGCTCCAATCTCACCACCATCAGAACATATCTTCAAAGCTATTACCGCAAAGAAAATAGCAACACACCACTCCTGGGAGGGCTCGAGACACCAACCTTTCGGTTAACAGCCGATCGCGCTAGCCCATTGCGCCACGGAGGCCGTCTTGCTCCACTCTAACCCATCATCAGAACATATCTTCAAAGCTATCAGCGCAAAGAAAAAAAAGCGCTGCACCACCACCAGGTGGGCTCGAACCTCCAACCTTTCGGTTAACAGCCGATCGCGCTAGCCCATTGCGCCACGGAGACAGTCTTGCTCCACTCTCACCACCATCAGAACATAACTTCAAAGCTATCAGCGCAAAGAAAAAAGCAACACACCACTCCCGGGAGGGCTCAAAACTCCAACCTTTCGGTCAACAGCCGATCGCACTAGCCCATTGCGCCACGAAGACAGTCTTGCTCCCTTCTCACCACCATCAGAACATAACTTTAAAGCTATCAGCCCAAAAAAAGCACCGCACCACCACCGGGTGGGCTCGAACCTCCAACCTTTCGGTTAACAGCCGATCACGCTAGCCAATTGCGCCACGGAGACAGTCCTGCTCCACTCTCACCACCATCAGAACATATCTTCAAAGCTATCAGCCCACAGAAAAAAAAAGCGCCACACAACCACCGGGTAGGCTCGAACCTCCGACTTTTCGGTTAACAGCCGATCGCGCTAGCCAATTGCGCCACGGAGACAGTCCTGCTCCACTCTCACCACCATCAGAACATATCTTCAAAGCTATCAGCCCACAGAAAAAAAAGCGCCGCACAACCACCGGGTAGGCTCGAACCTCCAACTTTTCGGTCAACAGCCGATCGCGCTAGCCAATTGCGCCACGGAGACAGACCTGCTCCACTCTCACCACCATAAGAACATATCTTCAAAGCTATTACCGCAAAGAAAAAACCAACACACCACTTCTGGGAGGGCTCAAGACTCCAACCTTTCGGTTAACAGCCGATCGCGCTAGCCCATTGCGCCACGGAGGCTGTCTTGCTCCACTCACACCATCATCAAAACATATCTTCAAAGCTATCAGCGCAAAGAAAAAAAGCGCTGCACTACCACCAGGTGGGCTCGAACCTCCAACCTTTCGGTTAACAGCCGATCGCGCTAGCCAATTGCGCCATGGAGACAGTCTTGCTCCGCTCTCCCCACCATCAGAACATATCTTCAAAGCTATCATCGCAAAGAAAAAAGCAACACACCACTCCCGGGAGGGCTCGAAACTCCAACCTTTCGGTCAACAGCCGATCGCGCTAGCCCATTGCGCCACGGAGACAGTCTTGCTCATCTCTCACCACCATCGGATCATATCATCAAAGCTATCAGCCCAAAGAAAAAAAAGCACCGCACCACCACCGGGTGGGCTCGAACCTCCAACTTTTCGGTTAACAGCCGATCGCGCTGGCCAATCGCGCCACGGAGACAGTCCTGCTCCACTCTCACCACAATTAGAACATATCTTCAAAGCTATCAGCCCAAAGAAAAAAAAGCGCCGCACCACCACCGGGTGGGCTCGAACCTCCAACCTTTCGGTTAACAGCAGATCGCGCTAGCCAATTGCGCCACGGAGACAATCGTGCTCCACTCTCACCACCATCAGAACATATCTTTAAAGCTATCAGCGCAAAGAAAAAAAAAGCGCCGTACCACCACCGGGTGGGCTCGAACCTCTAACCTTTCGGTTAACAGCCGATCGCGCAAGCCAATTTCGCCATAGAGACAGTCCTGCTCCACTCTCACCACCATCAGAACATATCTTCAAAGGTATCAGCCCAAAGAAAAAAAAGCGCCGCACCACCACTGGGTGGGCTCGAACCTCCGACTTTTCGGTTAACAGCCGATCGCGCTAGCCAATTGCGCCACGGAGACAGTCCTGCTCCACTCTCACCTCCATCAGAACATATCTTCAAAGCTATCAGGCCAAAGAAAAAAAACCACCGCACCACCACCGAGTGGGCTCGAACCTCCAACCTTTCGGTTAACAGCCAATCGCGCTAGCCAATCGCGCCACGGAGACAGTCCTGCTCCACTCTCACCACCATCAGAACATATCTTCAAAGCTATCAGCCCAAAGAAAAAAAACCACCGCACCACCACCGGGTGGGCTCGAACCTCCAACCTTTCGGTTAACAGCCAATCGCGCTAGCCAATTGCGCCAAGGAGACAGTCGTGCTCCACTCTCACCACCATCAGAACATATCTTCAAAGCTATCAGCCCAAAGAAAAAAAAGCGCCACACCACCGCCGGGTGGGCTCGAAACTCCAACCTTTCGGTTAACAGCCGATCGCGCTAGCCAATTGCGCCACGGAGACAGTCCTGCTCCACTCTCACCTCCATCAGAACATATCTTCAAAGCTATCAGGCCAAAGAAAAAAAACCACCGCACCACCACCGAGTGGGCTCGAACCTCCAACCTTTCGGTTAACAGCCAATCGCGCTAGCCAATCGCGCCACGGAGACAGTCCTGCTCCACTCTCACCACCATCAGAACATATCTTCAAAGCTATCAGCACAAAGAAAAAAAAAGCCGCACCACTACCGGGTGGGCTCGAACCTCCAACCTTTCGGTTAACAGCCGATCGCGCTAGCCAACTGCGCCACGGAGACAGTCGTGCTCCACTCTCACCACCATCAGAACATATCTTCAAAGCTATCAGCCCAAAGAAAAAAAAGCGCCACACCACCGCCGGGTGGGCTCGAAACTCCAACCTTTCGGTTAACAGCCGATCGCGCTAGCCAATTGCGCCACGGAGACAGTCCTGCTTCACTCTCACCACCATCAGAACATATCTTCAAAGCTATCAGCCCAAAGAAAAAAAAGCGTCATACCACCACCGGGTGGGCTCCAACCTCCAACCTTTCGGTTAACAGCCAATCGCGCAAGCCAATTGCGCCTCGGAGACAGTCCTGCTCCACTCTCACCACCGTCAGAACATATCTTCAAAGCTATCAGCCCAAAAAAAAAAGCGCCGCACCACTACCGGGTGGGCTCGAACCGCCAAACTTTCGGTTAACAGCCGATCGCGCTAGCCAACTGCGCCACGGAGACAGTCCTGCTCCACTCTAACCACCATCAGAACATATCTTCAAAGCTATCAGCGCAAAGAAAAAATCAACACACCACTCCCGGGAGGGCTCGAAACTCCAACGTTTCGGTTAACAGCCGATCGCGCTAGCCCATTACGCCAGGGAGACAGTCCTGCTCCACTCTCACCACCATCAGAACATATCTTCAAAGCTATCAGCCCAAAGAAAAAAAAGCACCGCACCACCACCGGGGGGGGCTCGAAACTCCAACCTTTCGGTTGACAGCCGATCGCGCTAGCCAATTGCGCCACGGAGACAGTCGTGCTCCACTCTCACCACCATCAGAACATATCTTCAAAGCTATCAACGCAAACAAAAAAGCAACACACCACTCCCGGGAGGGCTCGAAACTCCAACCTTTCGGTCAACAGCCGATCGCGCTAGCCCATTGCGCCACGGAGACAGTCTTGCTCATCTCTCACCACCATCGGATCATATCATCAAAGCTATCAGCCCAAAGAAAAAAAAGCACCGCACCACCACCGGGTGGGCTCGAACCTCCAACTTTTCGGTTAACAGCCGATCGCGCTGGCCAATCGCGCCACGGAGACAGTCCTGCTCCACTCTCACCACAATTAGAACATATCTTCAAAGCTATCAGCCCAAAGAAAAAAAAGCGCCGCACCACCACCGGGTGGGCTCGAACCTCCAACCTTTCGGTTAACAGCAGATCGCGCTAGCCAATTGCGCCACGGAGACAATCGTGCTCCACTCTCACCACCATCAGAACATATCTTTAAAGCTATCAGCGCAAAGAAAAAAAAGCGCCGTACCACCACCGGGTGGGCTCGAACCTCTAACCTTTCGGTTAACAGCCGATCGCGCAAGCCAATTTCGCCATAGAGACAGTCCTGCTCCACTCTCACCACCATCAGAACATATCTTCAAAGGTATCAGCCCAAAGAAAAAAAAGCGCCGCACCACCACTGGGTGGGCTCGAACCTCCGACTTTTCGGTTAACAGCCGATCGCGCTAGCCAATTGCGCCACGGAGACAGTCCTGCTCTACTCTCACCTCCATCAGAACATATCTTCAAAGCTATCAGGCCAAAGAAAAAAAACCACCGCACCACCACCGAGTGGGCTCGAACCTCCAACCTTTCGGTTAACAGCCAATCGCGCTAGCCAATCGCGCCACGGAGACAGTCCTGCTCCACTCTCACCACCATCAGAACATATCTTCAAAGCTATCAGCCCAAAGAAAAAAAACCATTGCACCACCACCGGGTGGGCTCGAACCTCCAACCTTTCGGTTAACAGCCAATCGCGCTAGCCAATTGCGCCAAGGAGACAGTCCTGCTTCACTCTCACCACCATCAGAACATATCTTCAAAGCTATCAGCACAAAGAAAAAAAGCGCCGCACCACTACCGGGTGGGCTCGAACCTCCAACCTTTCGGTTAACAGCCGATCGCGCTAGCCAACTGCGCCACGGAGACAGTCGTGCTCCACTCTCACCACCATCAGAACATATCTTCAAAGCTATCAGCCCAAAGAAAAAAAAGCGCCACACCACCGCCGGGTGGGCTCGAAACTCCAACCTTTCGGTTAACAGCCGATCGCGCTAGCCAATTGCGCCACGGAGACAGTCCTGCTTCACTCTCACCACCATCAGAACATATCTTCAAAGCTATCAGCCCAAAGAAAAAAAAGCGTCATACCACCACCGGGTGGGCTCCAACCTCCAACCTTTCGGTTAACAGCCAATCGCGCAAGCCAATTGCGCCTCGGAGACAGTCCTGCTCCACTCTCACCACCGTCAGAACATATCTTCAAAGCTATCAGCCCAAAGAAAAAAAAGCGCCGCACCACCACCGGGTGGGCTCGAACCTCCAACCTTTCGGTTAACAGCAGATCGCGCTAGCCAATTGCGCCACGGAGACAATCGTGCTCCACTCTCACCACCATCAGAACATATCTTTAAAGCTATCAGCGCAAAGAAAAAAAAAAGCGCCGTACCACCACCGGGTGGGCTCGAACCTCTAACCTTTCGGTTAACAGCCGATCGCGCAAGCCAATTTCGCCATAGAGACAGTCCTGCTCCACTCTCACCACCATCAGAACATATCTTCAAAGGTATCAGCCCAAAGAAAAAAAAGCGCCGCACCACCACTGGGTGGGCTCGAACCTCCGACTTTTCGGTTAACAGCCGATCGCGCTAGCCAATTGCGCCACGGAGACAGTCCTGCTCCACTCTCGCCTCCATCAGAACATATCTTCAAAGCTATCAGGCCAAAGAAAAAAAACCACCGCACCACCACCGAGTGGGCTCGAACCTCCAACCTTTCGGTTAACAGCCAATCGCGCTAGCCAATCGCGCCACGGAGACAGTCCTGCTCCACTCTCACCACCATCAGAACATATCTTCAAAGCTACCAGCCCAAAGAAAAAAAACCATTGCACCACCACCGGGTGGGCTCGAACCTCCAACCTTTCGGTTAACAGCCAATCGCGCTAGCCAATTGCGCCAAGGAGACAGTCCTGCTCCACTCTCACCACCATCAGAACATATCTTCAAAGCTATCAGCACAAAGAAAAAAAGCGCCGCACCACTACCGGGTGGGCTCGAACCTCCAACCTTTCGGTTAACAGCCGATCGCGCTAGCCAACTGCGCCACGGAGACAGTCGTGCTCCACTCTCACCACCATCAGAACATATCTTCAAAGCTATCAGCCCAAAGAAAAAAAAGCGCCACACCACCGCCGGGTGGGCTCGAAACTCCAACCTTTCGGTTAACAGCCGATCGCGCTAGCCAATTGCGCCACGGAGACAGTCCTGCTTCACTCTCACCACCATCAGAACATATCTTCAAAGCTATCAGCCCAAAGAAAAAAAAGCGTCATACCACCACCGGGTGGGCTCCAACCTCCAACCTTTCGGTTAACAGCCAATCGCGCAAGCCAATTGCGCCTCGGAGACAGTCCTGCTCCACTCTCACCACCGTCAGAACATATCTTCAAAGCTATCAGCCCAAAGAAAAAAAAGCGCCGCACCACTACCGGGTGGGCTCGAACCGCCAAAATTTCGGTTAACAGCCGATCGCGCTAGCCAACTGCGCCACGGAGACAGTCCTGCTCCACTCTAACCACCATCAGAACATATCTTCAAAGCTATCAGCGCAAAGAAAAAATCAACACACCACTCCCGGGAGGGCTCGAAACTCCAACGTTTCGGTTAACAGCCGATCGCGCTAGCCCATTACGCCACGGAGACAGTCCTGCTCTACTCTCACCACCATCAGAACATATCTTCAAAGCTATCAGCCCAAAGAAAAAAAAGCACCGCACCACCACCGGGGGGGGCTCGAAACTCCAACCTTTCGGTTGACAGCCGATCGCGCTAGCCAATTGCGCCACGGAGACAGTCGTGCTCCACTCTCACCACCATCAGAACATATCTTCAAAGCTATCAACGCAAACTAAAAAGCAACACGCCACTCCCGGGAGGGCTCGAACCTCCAGATTTTCGGTTAACAGCCGATCGCGCTGGCCAACTGCGCCACGGAGACAGTCCTGCTCCACTCTCACCACCATTAAAACATATCTTCAAAGCTATCAGCCCAAAGAAAAAAAAGCGCTGCACCACCACCGGGTGGGCTCGAACCTCCAACCTTTCGGTTAACAGCCGATCGCGCTAGCCGATTGCGCCATGGAGACAGTCGTGCTCCACTCTCACCACCATCAGAACATATCTTCAAAGCTATCAGCGCAAAGAAAAAAGCAACACACCACTTTCGGGAGGGCTCGAATTTCCAACTTTTCGGTTAACAGCCGATCGCGCTGGCCCATTGCGCGACGGAGACAGTCCTGCTCCACTCTCACCACAATTAGAACATATCTTCAAAGCTATCAGCCCAAAGAAAAAAATGCGCCGCACCACCACCGCATGGGCTCGAACCTCCAACCTTTCGGTTAACAGCCGATCGCGCTAGCCAATTGCGCCACGGAGACAATCGTGCTCCACTCTCACCACCATCAGAACATATCTTCAAAGCTATCAGCGCAAAGAAAAAAAGCATCACACCCCACCCGGAAGGGCTGGAACCTCCAACTTTTCGGTTAATAGCCGATCGCGCTAGCCAATTGCGCCACGGAGACAGTCCTGCTCCACTCTCACCACCGTCAGAATATTTCTTCAGAGCTATCAGACCAAAGAAAAAAAAGCGCCGCACCACCACCGGGTGGGCTCGAACCTCCAACCTTTCGGTTAACAGCCGATAGCGCTAGCCAATTGCGCCACAGAGACAGTCGTGCTCCACTCTCACCACCGTCAGACCATTTCTTCAGAGCTCTTACCCCAAAGAAAAAAAAGCGCCGCACCACCACCGGGTGGGCTCAAACCTCCAACCTTTCGTATAACAGCCGATCGCGCTAGCCAATTGCGCCACGAAGACAGTCTTGCTCCACTCTCACCACCATCAGAACATATCTTCAAAGCTATTACCGCAAAGAAAAAAGCAACACACCACTCCCGGGAGAGCTTGAACCTCCAACTTTTCGGTTAACAGCCGATCGCGCTAGCGAACTGCACCACGGAGACAGTCTTGCTTCACTCTCACCACTATCAGATCATGTCTTCAAAGCTATCAGCGCAAAAAAAAAAAAGGCGCCGCACCACCGCCGGGTGGGCTCAAACCTCCAACCTTTCGGTTAACAACGACATCGCGCTAGCCAATCGCGCCACGGAGATAGTCCCGCTTCACTCTCACCACCATCAGAACATATCTTCAAAGCTATTAGCGCAAAGAAAAAAGCAACACACCACTCCCGGGAGGGCTCGAAACTCCAACCTTTCGGTTAACAGCCGATCGCGCTTGCCCATTGCGCCATGAGACAGTCCAGCTCCACTCTCACCACCATCAGAACATATCTTCAAAGCTATCAGCCCAAAGAAAAAAGAGCGCCACACCACCACCGGGTGGGCTCGAACCTCCGACTTTTCGGTTAACAGCCGATCGGGCTAGCCAATTGCGCCACGGAGACAGTCCTGCTCCACTCTCACCACCATCAGAACATATCTTCAAAGCTATCAGCCCAAAGAAAAAAAAGCACCGCACTACCACCGGGTGGGCTCGAACCTCCAACCTTTCGGTTAACAGCCAATCGCGCTAGCCAATTGTGCCACGGAGACAGTCCTGCTCCACTCTCACCACCATCAGAACATATCTTCAAAGCTATTACCGCAAAGAAAAAAGCAAAACACCACTCCCGGGAGGGCTCGAACCTCCAACTTTCCGGTTAACAGCCGATCACGCTAGCCAATTGCGCCACGGAGACAGTCTTGCTCTACTCTCACAACCATCAGAACATAACTTCAAAGCTATCAGCCCACAGAAAAAAAAAGCGCCGCACCACCACCGGGAGAGCTCGAACCTCCAACTTTTCGGTTAACAGCCGATCGCGCTAGCCAATTGCGCCACGCAGACAGTCCTGCTCCACTCTCACCACCGTCAGAACATTTCTTCAGAGCTATCAGCCCAAAGAAAAAAAAGCGCTGCAAAACCACCGGGTGGGCTCGAACCTCCAACCTTACGGTTGACAGCCGATCGCGCTAGCCAATTGCCCCACGGAGACAGTCGTGCTCCACTCTCACCATCGTCAGAACATTTCTTCAGAGCTATCACCCCAAAGAAAAAAAAGCGCCGCACCGCCACCGGTTGGGCTCGAACCTCCAACCTTTCGGTTGACAGCCGATCGCGCTAGCCAATTGCGCCACGAAGACTGTCCTGCTTCAATCTCACCACCATCAGAACATATCTTCAAAGCTATTACCGCAAAGAAAAAAGCAACACACCACTCCTGGGAGGGCTCGAGACTCCAACCTTTCGGTTAACAGCCGATCGCGCTAGCCCATTGCGCCACGGAGGCAGTCTTGCTCCACTCTCACCACCATCAGAACATAACTTCAAAGCTATCAGCGCAAAGAAAAAAGCAACACACCACTCCCGGGAGGGCTCAAAACTCCAACCTTTCGGTCAACAGCCGATCGCGCTAGCCCATTGCGCCACGGAGACAGTCTTGCTCCCTTCTCACCACCATCAGAACATACCTTTAAAGCTATCAGCCCAAAAAAAAAGCACCGCACCACCACCGGGTGGGCTCGAACCTCCAACCTTTCGGTTAACAGCCGATCGCGCTAGCCAATTGCGCCACGGAGACAGTCGTGCTCCACTCTCACCACCATCAGAACATATCTTCAAAGCTATCAGCACAAAGAAAAAAAGCGCCGCACCACCACCGGGTGGGCTCGAACCTCCAACCTTTCGGTTAACAGCCGATCGCGCTAGCCAACTGCGCCACGGAGACAGTCGTGCTCCACTCTCACCACCATCAGAACATAACTTCAAAGCTATCAGCCCAAAAAAAAGCACCGCACCACCGCCGGGTGGGCTCGAAACTCCAACCTTTCGGTTAACAGCCGATCGCGCTAGCCAATTGCGCCACGGAGACAGTCCTGCTTCACTCTCACCACCATCAGAACATATCTTCAAAGCTATCAGCCCAAAAAAAAGCGTCATACCACCACCGGGTGGGCTCGAACCTCCGACTTTTTGGTTAACAGCCGATCGCGCTAGCCAATTGCGCCATGGAGACAGTCCTGCTCCACTCTCACCACCATCAGAACATATCTTCAAAGCTATCAGCCCAAAGAAAAAAAAAAGCACCGCAACCCCACCCGGTGGGCTCGAACCTCCAACTTTTCGGTTAACAGCCGATCACGCTAGCCAATTGCGCCACGGAGACAGTCCTGCTCCACTCTCACCACCATCAGAACATATCTTCAAAGCTATCAGCCCACAGAAAAAAAAGCGCCACACAACCACCGGGTAGGCTCGAACCTCCGACTTTTCGGTTAACAGCCGATCGCGCTAGCCAATTGCGCCACGGAGACAGTCCTGCTCCACTCTCACCACCGTCAGAACATTTCTTCAGAGCTATCAGCCCAAAGAAAAAAAAGCGCTGCAAAACCACCGGGTGGGCTCGAACCTCCAACCTTACGGTTAACAGCCGATCGCGCTAGCCAATTGCCCCACGGAGACAGTCGTGCGCCACTCTCACCATCGTCAGAACATTTCTTCAGAGCTATCACCCCAAAGAAAAAAAAGCGCCGCACCACCACCGGTTGGGCTCGAACCTCCGACCTTTCGGTTAACAGCCGATCGCGCTAGCCGATTGCGCCATGGAGACAGTCGTGCTCCACTCTCACCACCATCAGAACATATCTTCAAAGCTATCAGCGCAAAGAAAAAAGCAACACACCACTTTCGGGAGGGCTCGAATTTCCAACTTTTCGGTTAACAGCCGATCGCGCTGGCCCATTGCGCGACGGAGACAGTCCTGCTCCACTCTCACCACAATTAGAACATATCTTCAAAGCTATCAGCCCAAAGAAAAAAATGCGCTGCACCACCACCGCATGGGCTCGAACCTCCAACCTTTCGGTTAACAGCCGATCGCGCTAGCCAATTGCGCCACGGAGACAATCGTGCTCCACTCTCACCACCATCAGAACATATCTTCAAAGCTATCAGCGCAAAGAAAAAAAGCATCACACCCCACCCGGAAGGGCTGGAACCTCCAACTTTTCGGTTAACAGCCGATCGCGCTAGCCAATTGCGCCACGGAGACAATCGTGCTCCACTCTCACCACCATCAGAACATATCTTCAAAGCTATCAGCGCAAAGAAAAAAAGCATCACACCCCACCCGGAAGGGCTGGAACCTCCAACTTTTCGGTTAATAGCCGATCGCGCTAGCCAATTGCGCCACGGAGACAGTCCTGCTCCACTCTCACCACCGTCAGAATATTTCTTCAGAGCTATCAGACCAAAGAAAAAAAAGCGCCGCACCACCACCGGGTGGGCTCGAACCTCCAACCTTTCGGTTAACAGCCGATAGCGCTAGCCAATTGCGCCACAGAGACAGTCGTGCTCCACTCTCACCACCGTCAGACCATTTCTTCAGAGCTCTCACCCCAAAGAAAAAAAAGCGCCGCACCACCACCGGGTGGGCTCAAACCTCCAACCTTTCGTATAACAGCCGATCGCGCTAGCCAATTGCGCCACGAAGACAGTCTTGCTCCACTCTCACCACCATCAGAACATATCTTCAAAGCTATTACCGCAAAGAAAAAAGCAACACACCACTCCCGGGAGAGCTTGAACCTCCAACTTTTCGGTTAACAGCCGATCGCGCTAGCGAACTGCACCACGGAGACAGTCTTGCTTCACTCTCACCACTATCAGATCATGTCTTCAAAGCTATCAGCGCAAAGAAAAAAAAGGCGCCGCACCACCGCCGGGTGGGCTCAAACCTCCAACCTTTCGGTTAACAACGACATCGCGCTAGCCAATCGCGCCACGGAGATAGTCCCGCTTCACTCTCACCACCATCAGAACATATCTTCAAAGCTATTAGCGCAAAGAAAAAAGCAACACACCACTCCCGGGAGGGCTCGAAACTCCAACCTTTCGGTTAACAGCCGATCGCGCTTGCCCATTGCGCCATGAGACAGTCCAGCTCCACTCTCACCACCATCAGAACATATCTTCAAAGCTATCAGCCCAAAGAAAAAAGAGCGCCACACCACCACCGGGTGGGCTCGAACCTCCGACTTTTCGGTTAACAGCCGATCGGGCTAGCCAATTGCGCCACGGAGACAGTCCTGCTCCACTCTCACCACCATCAGAACATATCTTCAAAGCTATCAGCCCAAAGAAAAAAAAGCACCGCACTACCACCGGGTGGGCTCGAACCTCCAACCTTTCGGTTAACAGCCAATCGCGCTAGCCAATTGTGCCACGGAGACAGTCCTGCTCCACTCTCACCACCATCAGAACATATCTTCAAAGCTATTACCGCAAAGAAAAAAGCAAAACACCACTCCCGGGAGGGCTCGAACCTCCAACTTTCCGGTTAACAGCCGATCACGCTAGCCAATTGCGCCACGGAGACAGTCTTGCTCTACTCTCACAACCATCAGAACATAACTTCAAAGCTATCAGCCCACAGAAAAAAAAGCGCCGCACCACCACCGGGAGAGCTCGAACCTCCAACTTTTCGGTTAACAGCCGATCGCGCTAGCCAATTGCGCCACGCAGACAGTCCTGCTCCACTCTCACCACCGTCAGAACATTTCTTCAGAGCTATCAGCCCAAAGAAAAAAAAGCGCTGCAAAACCACCGGGTGGGCTCGAACCACCAACCTTACGGTTGACAGCCGATCGCGCTAGCCAATTGCCCCACGGAGACAGTCGTGCTCCACTCTCACCATCGTCAGAACATTTCTTCAGAGCTATCACCCCAAAGAAAAAAAAGCGCCGCACCGCCACCGGTTGGGCTCGAACCTCCAACCTTTCGGTTGACAGCCGATCGCGCTAGCCAATTGCGCCACGAAGACTGTCCTGCTTCAATCTCACCACCATCAGAACATATCTTCAAAGCTATTACCGCAAAGAAAAAAGCAACACACCACTCCTGGGAGGGCTCGAGACTCCAACCTTTCGGTTAACAGCCGATCGCGCTAGCCCATTGCGCCACGGAGGCAGTCTTGCTCCACTCTCACCACCATCAGAACATAACTTCAAAGCTATCAGCGCAAAGAAAAAAGCAACACACCACTCCCGGGAGGGCTCAAAACTCCAACCTTTCGGTCAACAGCCGATCGCGCTAGCCCATTGCGCCACGGAGACAGTCTTGCTCCCTTCTCACCACCATCAGAACATAACTTTAAAGCTATCAGCCCAAAAAAAAGCACCGCACCACCACCGGGTGGGCTCGAACCTCCAACCTTTCGGTTAACAGCCGATCGCGCTAGCCAATTGCGCCACGGAGACAGTCGTGCTCCACTCTCACCACCATCAGAACATATCTTCAAAGCTATCAGCACAAAGAAAAAAAGCGCCGCACCACCACCGGGTGGGCTCGAACCTCCAACCTTTCGGTTAACAGCCGATCGCGCTAGCCAACTGCGCCACGGAGACAGTCGTGCTCCACTCTCACCACCATCAGAACATATCTTCAAAGCTATCAGCCCAAAAAAAAAGCACCGCACCACCGCCGGGTGGGCTCGAAACTCCAACCTTTCGGTTAACAGCCGATCGCGCTAGCCAATTGCGCCACGGAGACAGTCCTGCTTCACTCTCACCACCATCAGAACATATCTTCAAAGCTATCAGCCCAAAAAAAAGCGTCATACCACCACCGGGTGGGCTCGAACCTCCGACTTTTTGGTTAACAGCCGATCGCGCTAGCCAATTGCGCCATGGAGACAGTCCTGCTCCACTCTCACCACCATCAGAACATATCTTCAAAGCTATCAGCCCAAAGAAAAAAAAAAGCACCGCAACCCCACCCGGTGGGCTCGAACCTCCAACTTTTCGGTTAACAGCCGATCACGCTAGCCAATTGCGCCACGGAGACAGTCCTGCTCCACTCTCACCACCATCAGAACATATCTTCAAAGCTATCAGCCCACAGAAAAAAAAGCGCCACACAACCACCGGGTAGGCTCGAACCTCCGACTTTTCGGTTAACAGCCGATCGCGCTAGCCAATTGCGCCACGGAGACAGTCCTGCTCCACTCTCACCACCGTCAGAACATTTCTTCAGAGCTATCAGCCCAAAGAAAAAAAAGCGCTGCAAAACCACCGGGTGGGCTCGAACCTCCAACCTTACGGTTAACAGCCGATCGCGCTAGCCAATTGCCCCACGGAGACAGTCGTGCTCCACTCTCACCATCGTCAGAACATTTCTTCAGAGCTATCACCCCAAAGAAAAAAAAGCGCCGCACCACCACCGGTTGGGCTCGAACCTCCGACCTTTTGGTTAACAGCCGATCGCGCTAGCCAATTGCGCCACGGAGACAGACCTGCTCCACTCTCACTACCATAAGAACATATCATCAAAGCTATCAGCCCGAAGAAAAAAAAGCGCCGCACCACCACTGGGTGGGCTCGAACCTCCGACCTTTTGGTTAACAGCCGATCGCGCTAGCCAATTGCGCCACGGAGACAGTCCTGCTCCACTCTCACCACCATCAGAACATATCTTCAAAGCTATCAGCCCAAAGAAAAAAAAGCGCCACACCACCACCGGGTGGGCAAGAACCTCCAACCTTTCGGTTAACAGCCGATCGCGCTAGCCAATTGCGCCACGGAGACAGTCCTGCTTCACTCTCACCACCATCAGAACATATCTTCAAAGCTATCAGCCCAAAAAAAGCGTCATACCACCACCGGGTGGGCTCGAACCTCCGACCTTTTGGTTAACAGCCGATCGCGCTAGCCAATTGCGCCACGGAGACAGTCCTGCTCCACTCTCACCACCATCAGAACATATCTTCAAAGCTATCAGCCCACAGAAAAAAAAGCGCCGCACAACCACCGGGTAGGCTCGAACCTCCAACTTTTCGGTCAACAGCCGATCGCGCTAGCCAATTGCGCCACGGAGACAGTCCTGCTCCACTCTCACCACCATCAGAACATATCTTCAAAGCTATCAGCTCAAAGAAAAAAAAGCGCCGCACCACCACCGGGTGGGCAAGAACCTCCAACTTTCCGGTTAACAGCCGATCACGCTAGCCAATTGCGCCACGGAGACAGTCCTGCTCCACTCTCACCACCGTCAGAACATTTCTTCAGAGCTATCAGCCCAAAGAAAAAAGCGCTGCACCACCACCGGGTGGGCTCGAACCTCCAACATTTCAGTTAACAGCCGATCGCGCTAGCCAATTGCCCCACGGAGACAGTCGTGCTCCACTCTCACCATCGTCAGAACATTTCTTCAGAGCTATCACCCCAAAGAAAAAAAAGTGCCGCACCACCACCGGTTGGGCTCGAACCTCTGACCTTTCGGTTAACAGCCGATCGCGCTAGCCAATTGCGCCACGAAGACTGTCCTTCTCCAATCTCACCACCATCAGAACATATCTTCAAAGCTATTACCGCAAAGAAAAAACCAACACATCACTCCTGGGAGGGCTCAAGACTCCAACCTTTCGGTTAACAGCCGATCGCGCTAGCCCATTGCGCCACGGAGGCTGTCTTGCTCCACTCTCACCATCATCAGAACATATCTTCAAAGCTATCAGCGCAAAGAAAAAAAGCGCTGCACTACCACCAGGTGGGCTCGAACCTCCAACCTTTCGGTTAACAGCCGATCGCGCTAGCCCATTGCGCCACGGAGACAGTCTTGCTCCACTCTCACCACCATCAGAACATAACTTCAAAGCTATCAGCGCAAAGAAAAAAGCAACACACCACTCCCGGGAGGGCTCGAAACTCCAACCTTTCGGTCAACAGCCGATCGCGCTAGCCCATTGTGCCACGGAGACTGTCTTGCTCCCTTCTCACCACCATCAGAACATAACTTCAAAGCTATCAGCCCAAAAAAAGCACCGCACCACCACCGGGTGGGCTCGAACCTCCAATGTTTCGGTTAACAGCCGATCGCGCTAGCCAATTGCGCCACGGAGACAGTCGTGCTCCACTCTCACCACCATCAGAACATATCTTCAAAGCTATCAGCCCAAACAAAAAAAAGCACCGCACCACCACCGGGTGGGCTAGAACCTCCAACCTTTCGGTTAACAGCCAATCCCGCTAGCCAATTGCGCCATGGAGACAGTCCTGCTCCACTCTTACCACCATCAGAACATATCTTTAAAGCTATCAGCTCAAAGAAAAAAAAAGCGCCGCACCACCACCGGGTGGGCTTGAACCTCCAACCTTTCGGTTAACAGCCGATCGCGCTAGCCAACTGCGCCACGGAGAAAGTCGTGCTCCACTCTCACCACCATCAGAACATTTCTTCAAAGCTATCAGCGCAAAGAAAAAAGCAACACACCACTCCCGGGAGGGCCCGAAACTCCAACCTTTCGGTCAACAGCCGATCGCGCTAGCCAATTGCGCCACGGAGGCAGTCCTGATCTACTCTCACCACCATCAGAACATATCTACTAAGCTATCAGCCCAAAGAAAAAAAAGCGCCGCACCACCACCGGGGGGGCTCGAAACTCCAACCTTTCGGTTGACAGCCGATCGCGCTAGCCAATTGCGCCACGGAGACAGTCGTGCTCCACTCTCACCACCATCAGAACATATCTTCAAAGCTATCAACGCAAACAAAAAAGCAACACGCCACTCCCGGGAGGGCTCGAACCTCCAACTTTTCGGTTAACAGCCGATCGCGCTGGCCAACTGCGCCACGGAGACAGTCCTGCTCCACTCTCACCACCATTAAAACATATCTTCAAAGCTATCAGCCCAAAGAAAAAAAAGCGCTGCACCACCACCGGGTGGGCTCGAACCTCCAACCTTTCGGTTAACAGCCGATCGCGCTAGCCGATTGCGCCATGGAGACAGTCGTGCTCCACTCTCACCACCATCAGAACATATCTTCAAAGCTATCAGCGCAAAGAAAAAAGCAACACACCACTTTCGGGAGGGCTCGAATTTCCAACTTTTCGGTTAACAGCCGATCGCGCTGGCCCATTGCGCCACGGAGACAGTCCTGCTCCACTCTCACCACAATTAGAACATATCTTCAAAGCTATCAGCCCAAAGAAAAAAATGCGCCGCACCACCACCGCATGGGCTCGAACCTCCAACCTTTCGGTTAACAGCCGATCGCGCTAGCCAATTGCGCCACGGAGACAATCGTGCTCCACTCTCACCACCATCAGAACATATCTTCAAAGCTATCAGCGCAAAGAAAAAAAGCATCACACCCCACCCGGAAGGGCTGGAACCTCCAACTTTTCGGTTAATAGCCGATCGCGCTAGCCAATTGCGCCACGGGGACAGTCCTGCTCCACTCTCACCACCGTCAGAATATTTCTTCAGAGCTATCAGACCAAAGAAAAAAAAAAGCGCCGCACCACCACCGGGTGGGCTCGAACCTCCAACCTTTCGGTTAACAGCCGATAGCGCTAGCCAATTGCGCCACAGAGACAGTCGTGCTCCACTCTCACCACCGTCAGACCATTTCTTCAGAGCTCTCACCCCAAAGAAAAAAAAGCGCCGCACCACCACCGGGTGGGCTCAAACCTCCAACCTTTCGTATAACAGCCGATCGCGCTAGCCAATTGCGCCACGAAGACAGTCTTGCTCCACTCTCACCACCATCAGAACATATCTTCAAAGCTATTACCGCAAAGAAAAAAGCAACACACCACTCCCGGGAGAGCTTGAACCTCCAACTTTTCGGTTAACAGCCGATCGCGCTAGCGAACTGCACCACGGAGACAGTCTTGCTCCACTCTCACCACTATCAGATCATGTCTTCAAAGCTATCAGCGCAAAGAAAAAAAAGGCGCCGCACCACCACCGGGTGGGCTCGAACCTCCAACCTTTCGGTTAACAACGACATCGCGCTAGCCAATCGCGCCACGGAGATAATCCCGCTTCACTCTCACCACCATCAGAACATATCTTCAAAGCTATTAGCGCAAAGAAAAAAGCAACACACCACTCCCGGGAGGGCTCGAAACTCCAACCTTTCGGTTAACAGCCGATCGCGCTTGCCCATTGCGCCATGAGACAGTCCAGCTCCACTCTCACCACCATCAGAACATATCTTCAAAGCTATCAGCCCAAAGAAAAAAGAGCGCCACACCACCACCGGGTGGGCTCGAACCTCCGACTTTTCGGTTAACAGCCGATCGGGCTAGCCAATTGCGCCACGGAGACAGTCCTGCTCCACTCTCACCACCATCAGAACATATCTTCAAAGCTATCAGCCCAAAGAAAAAAAAGCACCGCACTACCACCGGGTGGGCTCGAACCTCCAACCTTTCGGTTAACAGCCAATCGCGCTAGCCAATTGTGCCACGGAGACAGTCCTGCTCCACTCTCACCACCATCAGAACATATCTTCAAAGCTATTACCGCAAAGAAAAAAGCAAAACACCACTCCCGGGAGGGCTCGAACCTCCAACATTCCGGTTAAAAGCCGATCACGCTAGCCAATTGCGCCACGGAGACAGTCTTGCTCTACTCTCACAACCATCAGAACATAACTTCAAAGCTATCAGCCCACAGAAAAAAAAAGCGCCGCACCACCACCGGGAGAGCTCGAACCTCCAACTTTTCGGTTAACAGCCGATCGCGCTAGCCAATTGCGCCACGCAGACAGTCCTGCTCCACTCTCACCACCGTCAGAACATTTCTTCAGAGCTATCAGCCCAAAGAAAAAAAAGCGCCGCACCGCCACCGGTTGGGCTCGAACCTCCAACCTTTCGGTTGACAGCCGATCGCGCTAGCCAATTGCGCCACGAAGACATTCCTGCTTCAATCTCACCACCATCAGAACATATCTTCAAAGCTATTACCGCAAAGAAAAAAGCAACACACCACTCCTGGGAGGGCTCGAGACTCCAACCTTTCGGTTAACAGCCGATCGCGCTAGCCCATTGCGCCACGGAGGCAGTCTTGCTCCACTCTCACCACCATCAGAACATAACTTCAAAGCTCTCAGCGCAAAGAAAAAAGCAACACACCACTCCCGGGAGGGCTCAAAACTCCAACCTTTCGGTCAACAGCCGATCGCGCTAGCCCATTGCGCCACGGAGACAGTCTTGCTCCCTTCTCACCACCATCAGAACATAACTTTAAAGCTATCAGCCCAAAAAAAGCACCGCACCACCACCGGGTGGGCTCGAACCTCCAACCTTTCGGTTAAGAGCCGATCGCGCTAGCCAATTGCGCCACGGAGACAGTCGTGCTCCACTCTCACCACCATCAGAACATATCTTCAAAGCTATCAGCACAAAGAAAAAAAGCGCCGCACCACCACCGGGTGGGCTCGAACCTCCAACCTTTCGGTTAACAGCCGATCGCGCTAGCCAACTGCGCCACGGAGACAGTCGTGCTCCACTCTCACCACCATCAGAACATATTTTCAAAGCTATCAGCCCAAAAAAAAGCACCGCACCACCGCCGGGTGGGCTCGAAACTCCAACCTTTCGGTTAACAGCCGATCGCGCTAGCCAATTGCGGCACGGAGACAGTCCTGCTTCACTCTCACCACCATCAGAACATATCTTCAAAGCTATCAGCCCAAAAAAAGCGTCATACCACCACCGGGTGGGCTCGAACCTCCGACCTTTTGGTTAACAGCCGATCGCGCTAGCCAATTGCGCCATGGAGACAGTCCTGCTCCACTCTCACCACCATCAGAACATATCTTCAAAGCTATCAGCCCAAAGAAAAAAAAAGCACCGCAACCCCACCCGGTGGGCTCGAACCTCCAACTTTTCGGTTAACAGCCGATCACGCTAGCCAATTGCGCCACGGAGACAGTCCTGCTCCACTCTCACCACCATCAGAACATATCTTCAAAGCTATCAGCCCACAGAAAAAAAAGCGCCACACAACCACCGGGTAGGCTCGAACCTCCGACTTTTCGGTTAACAGCCGATCGCGCTAGCCAATTGCGCCACGGAGACAGTCCTGCTCCACTCTCACCACCATCAGAACATATCTTCAAAGCTATCAGCCCACAGAAAAAAAAGCGCCGCACAACCACCGGGTAGGCTCGAACCTCCAACTTTTCGGTCAACAGCCGATCGCGCTAGCCAATTGCGCCACGGAGACAGACCTGCTCCACTCTCACTACCATAAGAACATATCATCAAAGCTATCAGCCCGAAGAAAAAAAAGCGCCGCACCACCACTGGGTGGGCTTGAACCTCCGAACTTTTGGTTAACAGCCGATCGCGCTAGCCAATTGCGCCACGGAGACAGTCCTGCTCCACTCTCACCACCATCAGAACATATCTTCAAAGCTATCAGCCCAAAGAAAAAAAAGCGCCACACCACCACCGGGTGGGCAAGAACCTCCAACTTTCCGGTTAACAGCCGATCACGCTAGCCAATTGCGCCACGGAGACAGTCCTGCTCCACTCTCACCACCGTCAGAACATTTCTTCAAAGCTATCAGCCCAAAAAAAAGCACCGCACCACCGCCGGGTGGGCTCGAAACTCCAACCTTTCGGTTAACAGCCGATCGCGCTAGCCAATTGCGCCACGGAGACAGTCCTGCTTCACTCTCACCACCATCAGAACATATCTTCAAAGCTATCAGCCCAAAAAAAAGCGTCATACCACCACCGGGTGGGCTCGAACCTCCGACCTTTTGGTTAACAGCCGATCGCGCTAGCCAATTGCGCCATGGAGACAGTCCTGCTCCACTCTCACCACCATCAGAACATATCTTCAAAGCTATCAGCCCAAAGAAAAAAAAGCACCGCAACCCCACCCGGTGGTCTCGAACCTCAAACTTTTCGGTTAACAGCCGATCACGCTAGCCAATTGCGCCACGGAGACAGTCCTGCTCCACTCTCACCACCATCAGAACATATCTTCAAAGCTATCAGCCCACAGAAAAAAAGCGCCACACAACCACCGGGTAGGCTCGAACCTCCGACTTTCCGGTTAACAGCCGATCGCGCTAGCCAATTGCGCCACGGAGACAGTCCTGCTCCACTCTCACCACCATCAGAACATATCTTCAAAGCTATCAGCCCACAGAAAAAAAAGCGCCGCACAACCACCGGGTAGGCTCGATCCTCCAACTTTTCGGTCAACAGCCGATCGCGCTAGCCAATTGCGCCACGGAGACAGACCTGCTCCACTCTCACTACCATAAGAACATATCATCAAAGCTATCAGCCCGAAGAAAAAAAAGCGCCGCACCACCACTGGGTGGGCTCGAACCTCCGACCTTTTGGTTAACAGCCGATCGCGCTAGCCAATTGCGCCACGGAGACAGTCCTGCTCCACTCTCACCACCATCAGAACATGTCTTCAAAGCTATCAGCCCAAAGAAAAAAAAGCGCCGCACCACCACCGGGTGGGCAAGAACCTCCAACTTTCCGGTTAACAGCCGATCACGCTAGCCAATTGCGCCACGGAGACAGTCCTGCTCCACTCTCACCACCGTCAGAACATTTCTTCAGAGCTATCAGCCCAAAGAAAAAAAGCGCTGCACCACCACCGGGTGGGCTCGAACCTCCAACCTTTCAGTTAACAGCCGATCGCGCTAGCCAATTGCCCCACGGAGACAGTCGTGCTCCACTCTCACCATCGTCAGAACATTTCTTCAGAGCTATCACCCCAAAGAAAAAAAAGCGCCGCACCACCACCGGTTGGGCTCGAACCTCTGACCTTTCGGTTAACAGCCGATCGCGCTAGCCAATTGCGCCACGAAGACTGTCCTTCTCCAATCTCACCACCATCAGAACATATCTTCAAAGCTATTACCGCAAAGAAAAAACCAACACATCACTCCTGGGAGGGCTCAAGACTCCAACCTTTCGGTTAACAGCCGATCGCGCTAGCCCATTGCGCCACAGAGGCTATCTTGCTCCACTCTCACCATCATCAGAACATGTCTTCAAGGCTATCAGCGCAAAGAAAAAAAGCGCTGCACTACCACCAGGTGGGCTCGAACCTCCAACCTTTCGGTTAACAGCCGATCGCGCTAGCCCATTGCGCCACGGAGACAGTCTTGCTCCACTCTCACCACCATCAGAACATAACTTCAAAGCTATCAGCGCAAAGAAAAAAGCAACACACCACTCCCGGGAGGGCTCGAAACTCCAACCTTTCGGTCAACAGCCGATCGCGCTAGCCCATTGTGCCACGGAGACAGTCTTGCTCCCTTCTCACCACCATCAGAACATAACTTCAAAGCTATCAGCCCAAACAAAAGCACCGCACCACCACCGGGTGGGCTCGAACCTCCAACCTTTCGGTTAACAGCCGATCGCGCTAGCCAATTGCGCCACGGAGACAGTCGTGCTCCACTCTCACCACCATCAAAACATATCTTCAAAGCTATCCGCGCAAAGAAAAAAGCAAAACACCACTCCCGGGAGGGCTCGAACCTCCAACTTTTCGGTTAACAGCCGATCGCGCTGGCCAATTGCGCCACGGAGAAAGTCCTGCTCAACTCTCACAACAATTAGAACATATCTTCAAAGCTATCAGCCCAAAGAAAAAAAAGCGCCGCACCACCCCTGGGTGGGCTCGAACCTCCAACTTTTCGGTCAACAGCCGATCGCGCTAGCCAATTGCGCCACGGGGACCGTCCTGCTCCTCTCTCACCACTGTCAGACCATTTCTTCAGAGCTATCACCCCAAAAAAAAGCGCCGCACCACCACCGGGTGGGCTCGAACCTCCCACCTTTCGGTTAACAGCCGATCGCGCTAGCCAATTGCCCCACGGAGACAGTCGTGCTCCACTCTCACCACCGTCAGAACATTTCTTCAGAGCTATCACCCCAAAGAAAAAAAAAGTGCCGCACCACCGCTGGTTGGGCTCGAACCTCCGACCTTTTGGTTAACAGCCGATCGCGCTAGCCAATTGCGCCACGGAGACAGTCCTGCTCCACTCTCACCACCATCAGAACATATCTTCAAAGCTATCAGTCCAAAGAAAAAAAAGCGCCACACCACCACCGGGTGGGCAAGAACCTCCAACTTTCCGGTTAACAGCCGATCACGCTAGCCAATTGCGCCACGGAGACAGTCCTGCTCCACTCTCACCACCGTCAGAACATTTCTTCAAAGCTATCAGCCCAAAAAAAAGCACCGCACCACCGCCTGGTGGGCTCGAAACTCCAACCTTTCGGTTAACAGCCGATCGCGCTAGCCAATTGCGCCACGGAGACAGTCCTGCTTCACTCTCACCACCATCAGAACATATCTTCAAAGCTATCAGCCCAAAAAAAAGCGTCATACCACCACCGGGTGGGCTCGAACCTCCGACCTTTTGGTTAACAGCCGATCGCGCTAGCCAATTGCGCCATGGAGACAGTCCTGCTCCACTCTCACCACCATCAGAACATATCTTCAAAGCTATCAGCCCAAAGAAAAAAAAAAGCACCGCAACCCCACCCGGTGGGCTCGAACCTCCAACTTTTCGGTTAACAGCCGATCACGCTAGCCAATTGCGCCACGGAGACAGTCCTGCTCCACTCTCACCACCATCAGAACATATCTTCAAAGCTATCAGCCCACAGAAAAAAAAGCGCCACACAACCACCGGGTAGGCTCGAACCTCCGACTTTTCGGTTAACAGCCGATCGCGCTAGCCAATTGCGCCACGGAGACAGTCCTGCTCCACTCTCACCACCATCAGAACATATCTTCAAAGCTATCAGCTTACAGAAAAAAAAGCGCCGCACAACCACCGGGTAGGCTCGAACCTCCAACTTTTCGGTCAACAGCCGATCGCGCTAGCCAATTGCGCCACGGAGACAGACCTGCTCCACTCTCACTACCATAAGAACATATCATCAAAGCTATCAGCCCGAAGAAAAAAAAGCGCCGCACCACCACTGGGTGGGCTCGAACCTCCGACCTTTTGGTTAACAGCCGATCGCACTAGCCAATTGCGCCACGGAGACAGTCCTGCTCCACTCTCACCACCATCAGAACATATCTACAAAGCTATCAGCCCAAAGAAAAAAAAGCGCCGCACCACCACCGGGTGGGCAAGAACCTCCAACTTTCCCGTTAACAGCCGATCACGCTAGCCAATTGCGCCACGGAGACAGTCCTGCTCCGCTCTCACCACCGTCAGAACATTTCTTCAGAGCTATCAGCCCAAAGAAAAAAAGCGCTGCACCACCACCGGGTGGGCTCGAACCTCCAACCTTTCAGTTAACAGCCGATCGCGCTAGCCAAATGCCCCACGGAGACAGTCGTGCTCCACTCTCACCATCGTCAGAACATTTCTTCAGAGCTATCACCCCAAAGAAAAAAAAGCGCCGCACCACCACCGGTTGGGCTCGAACCTCTGACCTTTCGGTTAACAGCCGATCGCGCTAGCCAATTGCACCACGAAGACTGTCCTTCTCCAATCTCACCACCATCAGAACATATCTTCAAAGCTATTACCGCAAAGAAAAAACCAACACATCACTCCTGGGAGGGCTCAAGACTCCAACCTTTCGGTTAACAGCCGATCGCGCTAGCCCATTGCGCCACGGAGGCTGTCTTGCTCCACTCTCACCATCATCAGAACATGTCTTCAAAGCTATCAGCGCAAAGAAAAAAAGCGCTGCACTACCACCAGGTGGGCTCGAACCTCAAACCTTTCGGTTAACAGCCGATCGCGCTAGCCCATTGCGCCACGGAGACAGTCTTGCTCCACTCTCACCACCATCAGAACATAACTTCAAAGCTATCAGCGCAAAGAAAAAAGCAACACACCACTCCCGGGAGGGCTCGAAACTCCAACCTTTCGGTCAACAGCCGATCGCGCTAGCCCATTGTGCCACGGAGACAGTCTTGCTCCCTTCTCACCACCATCAGAACATAACTTCAAAGCTATCAGCCCAAAAAAAAGCACCGCACCACCACCGGGTGGGCTCGAACCTCCAACCTTTCGGTTAACAGCCGATCGCGCTAGCCAATTGCGCCACGGAGACAGTCGTGCTCCACTCTCACCACCATCAGAACATATCTTCAAAGCTATCAGCGCAAAGAAAAAAGCAACATACCACTCCCGGGAGGGCTCGAAACTCCAACCTTTCGGTTAACAGCCGATCGCGCTAGCCAATTGCGCCAAGGAGACAGTCGTGCTCCACTCTCACCACCATCAGAACATATCTTCAAAGCTATCCGCGCAAAGAAAAAAGCAAAACATCACTCCCGGGAGGGCTCGAACCTCCAACTTTTCGGTTAACAGCCGATCGCGCTGGCCAATTGCGCCACGGAGAAAGTCCTGCTCAACTCTCACAACAATTAGAACATATCTTCAAAGCTATCAGCCCAAAGAAAAAAAAGCGCCGCACCACCACCGGGTGGGCTCGAACCTCCAACTTTTCGGTTAACAGCCGATCGCGCTAGCCAATTGCGCCACGGGGACCGTCCTGCTCCTCTCTCACCACTGTCAGACCATTTCTTCAGAGCTATCACCCCAAAAAAAAGCGCCGCACCACCACCGGGTGGGCTCGAACCTCCCACCTTTCGGTTAACAGCCGATCGCGCTAGCCAATTGCCCCACGGAGACAGTCGTGCTCCACTCTCACCACCGTCAGAACATTTCTTCAGAGCTATCACCCCAAAGAAAAAAAAAGTGCCGCACCACCACTGGTTGGGCTCGAACCTCCAACCTTTCGGTTAACAGCCGATCGCGCTAGCCAATAGCGCCACGAAGACAGTCCTGCTCCACTCTCACCACCATCATAACATATCTTCAAAGCCATTACCGCAAAGAAAAAAGCAACACACCACTCCCGGGAGGGCTCAAAACTCCAACCTTTCGGTTACCAGCCGATCGCGCTAGCCCATTGCGCCACGGAGACAGTCTTGCTCCACTCTCACCAGCATCAGAACATATCTTCAAAGCTATCAGCACAAAGAAAAAAAGCGCCGCACCACCCCCGGGTGGGCTCGAACCTCCAACTTTTCGGTTAACAGCCGATCGCGCTAGCCAACTGCGCCACGGAGACAGTCGTGCTCCACTCTCACCACCATCAGAACATATCTTCAAAGCTATTAGTGCAAAGAAAAAAGCAACACACAACTCCCGGGAGGGATCGAATTTCCAACCTTTCGGTTAACAGCCGATCGCGCTAGCCAATTGCGCCACGGAGACAGTCCTGCTCTACTCTCACCACCATCAGAACATATCTTCAAAGCTATCAGCCCAAAGAAAAAAAAGCGCCGCACCACCGCCGGGTGGGATCGAAACTCCTACCTTTCGGTTAACAGCCGATCGCGCTAGCCAATTGCGCCACGGAGACAGTCCTGCTTCACTCTCACCACCATCAGAACATATCTTCAAAGCTATCAGCCCAAAGAAAAAAAAGCGCCATACCACCACCGGGTGGGCTCGAACCTCCAACCTTTTGGTTAACACCAATCGCGCTCGCCAATTGCGCCATGGAGACAGTCCTGCTCCACTCTCACCACCATCAGAACATATCTTCAAAGCTATCAGCCCAAAGAAAAAAAGCACCGCACCACCACCGGGTGGGCTCGAACCTCAAACTTTTCGGTTAACAGCCGATCACGCTACCCAATTGCGCCACGGAGACAGTCCTGCTCCACTCTCACCACCATCAGAACATATCTTCAAAGCTATCAACCCACAGAAAAAAAAGCGCCGCACAACCACCGGGCAGGCTCCAACCTCCGACTTTTCGATTAACAGCCGATCGCGCTAGCCAATTGCGCCACGGAGACAGTCCTGCTCCACTCTCACCACCATAAGAACATATCTTCAAAGTTATCAGCCCAAAGAAAAAAAAGCGCCGCACCACCACCGGGTGCGCTCGAACCTCCAAATTTCCGGTTAACAGCCGATGGCGCTGGCCAATTGCGCCACGGAGACAGTCCTGCTCCACTCTCACTACAATTAGAACATATCTTCAAAGCTATCAGCCCAAAGAAAAAAAAGCGCTGCACCACCACCGGGTGGGCTCGAACCTCCAACTTTTCGGTTAACAGCCGATCGCGCTAGCCAATTGCGCCACGAAGACAGTCCTGCTCCACTCTCACCACCGTCAGAACATTTCTTCAGAGCTATCAGCCCAAAGAAAAAAAAGCGCTGCACCACCACCGGGTGGGCTCGAACCTCCAAACTTTCAGTTAACAGCCGATCGCGCTAGCCAATTGCCCCACGGAGACAGTCGTGCTCCACTCTCACCATCGTCAGAACATTTCTTCAGAGCTATCACCCCAAAGAAAAAAAAAGCGCCGCACCACCACCGGTTGGGCTCGAACCTTTGACCTTTCGGTTAACAGCCGATCGCGCTAGCCAATCGCGCCACGAAGACAGTCCTGCTCCACTCTCACCACCATCAGAACATATCTTCAAAGCTATTACCGCAAAGAAAAAAGCAAAACACCGCTCCCGGGAGGGCTCGAACCTCCAACTTTCCGGTTATCAGCCGATCACGCTAGCCAATCGCGCCACGGAGACAGTCTTGCTCCACTCTCACCACCATCAAAACATATCTTCAAAGCTATCAGCCCAAAGAAAAAAAGCACCGCACCACCACCGGGTGGGCTCGAACCTCCAACTTTTCGGTTAACAGCCGATCACGCTAGCCAATTGCGCCACGGAGACAGTCCTGCTCCACTCTCACCACCATCAGAACATATCTTCAAAGCTATCAGCCCACAGAAAAAAAAGGGCCGCACAACCAACGGGTAGGCACGAACCTCCGACTTTTCGGTTAACAGCCGATCGCGCTAGCCAATTACGCCACGGAGACAGTCTTGCTCCACTCTCACCACCATAAGAACATATCTTCAAAGCTATCAGCCCAAAACGAAAAAAGCGCCCCACCAACACTGGATGGGCTCGAACCTCCGACCTTTTGGTTAACAGCCGATCGCGCTAGCCAATTGCGCCACGGAGACAGTCCTGCTCCAATCTCACCACCATCAGAACATATCTTCAAAGCTATCAGCCCAAAGAAAAAAAAAGCGCCGCACCACCACCGGGTGGGCTCGAACCTCCAACTTTCCGGTTAACAGCCGATCACGCTAGCCAATTGCGCCACGGAGACAGTCCTGCTCCACTCTCACCACCATCAGAACATATCTTCAAACCTATCAGCCCACAGAAAAAAAAGCTCCGCACAACCACCGGGTAGGCTCGAACCTCCAACTTTTCGGTTAACAGCCGATCGCGCTAGCCAATTGCGCCACGGAGACAGACCTGCTCCACTCTCACCACCATAAGAACATATCATCAAAGCTATCAGCCCGAAGAAAAAAAGCACCGCACCACCACTGGGTGGGCTCGAACCTCCGACCTTTTGGTTAACAGCCGATCGCGCTAGCCAATTGCGCCACGGAGACAGTCCTGCTCCACTCTCACCACCATCAGAACATATCTTCAAAGCTATCAGCCCAAAGAAAAAAAGCGCCGCACCACCACCGGGTGGGCTCGAATTTCCAACCTTTCAGTTAACAGCCGATCGCGCTAGCCAATTGCCCCACGGAGACAGTCGTGTCCACTCTCACCATCGTCAGAACATTTCTTCAGAGCTATCACCCCAAAGAAAAAAAAAGCGCCGCACCACCACCGGTGTGGCTCGAACCTCTGACCTTTCGGTTAACAGCCGATCGCGCTAGCCAATTGCGCCAAGAAGACAGTCCTGCTCCACTCTCACCACCATCAGAATATATCTTCAAAGCTATTACCGCAAAGAAAAAAGCAAAACACCACTCCCGGGAGGGCTCGAACCTCCAACTTTCCGGTTAACAGCCGATCACGCTAGCCAATTGCGCCACGGAGACAGTCTTGCTCTACTCTCACAACCATCAGAACATAACTTCAAAGCTATCAGCCCACAGAAAAAAAAGCGCCGCACCACCACCGGGAGAGCTCGAACCCCCAACTTTTCGGTTAACAGCCAATCGCGCTAGCCAATTGCGCCACGCAGACAGTCCTGCTCCACTCTCACCACCGTCAGAACATTTCTTCAGAGCTATCAGCCCAAAGAAAAAAAAGCGCTGACAAACCACCGGGTGGGCTCGAACCTCCAACCTTACGGTTAACAGCCGATCGCGCTAGCCAATTGCCCCACGGAGACAGTCGTGCTTCACTCTCACCATCGTCAGAACATTTCTTCAAAGCTATCACCCCAAAGAAAAAAAAGCGCCGCACCACCACCGGTTGGGCTCGAACCTCCAACCTTTCGGTTAACAGCCGATCGCGCTAGCCAATTGCGCCACGAAGACTGTCCTGCTCCAATCTCACCACCATCAGAACATATCTTCAAAGCTATTACCGCAAAGAAAAAAGCAACACACCACTCCTGGGAGGGCTCGAGACTCCAACCTTTCGGTTAACAGCCGATCGCGCTAGCCCATTGCGCCACGGAGGGAGTCTCGCTCCACTCTCACCATCATCAGAACATATCTTCAAAGCTATCAACGCAAAGAAAAAAAAGCGCTGCACCACCACCATGTGGGCTCGAACCTCCAACCTTTCGGTTAACCGCCGATCGCGCCATCTCATTGCGCCACGGAGACAGTCTTGCTCCACTCTCACCACCATCAGAACATAACTTCAAAGCTATCAGCGCAAAAAAAAAGCAACACACCACTCCCGGGAGGGCTCGAAACTCCAACCTTTCGGTCAACAGCCGATCGTGCTAGCCCATCGCGCCACGGAGACAGTCTTGCTCCCTTCTCACCACCATCAGAACATAACTTCAAAGCTATCAGCCCAAAAAAAAAGCACCGCACCACCACCGGGTGGGCTCGAACCTCCAACCTTTCGGTTACCAGCCGATCGCGCTAGCCAATTGCGCCACGGAGACAGTCGTGCTCCACTCTTTCCACCATCAGAACATATCTTCAAAGCTATCAGCGCAAAAAAAGCAACACACCACTCCCGGGAGGGCTCGAAACTCCAACCTTTCGGTTAACAGCCGATCGCGCTAGCCAATTGCGCCAAGGAGACAGTCGTGCTCCACTCTCACCACCATCAGAACATATCTTCAAAGCTATCCGCGCAAAGAAAAAAGCAAAACACCACTCCCGGGAGGGCTCGAACCTCCAACTTTTCGGTTAACAGCCGATCGCGCTGGCCAATTGCGCCACGGAGAAAGTCCTGCTCAACTCTCACCACAATTAGAACATATCTTCAAAGCTATCAGCCCAAAGAAAAAAAAGTGCCGCACCACCACCGGGTGGGCTCGAACCTCCAACTTTTCGGTTAACAGCCGATCGCGCTAGCCAATTGCGCCACGGGGACCGTCCTGCTCCACTCTCACCACCGTCAGACCATTTCTTCAGAGCTATCACCCCAAAGAAAAAAAAGCGCCGCACCACCACCGGGTGGGCTCGAACCTCCCACCTTTCGGTTAACAGCTGATCGCGCTAGCCAATTGCGCCACGGAGACAGTCCTGCTCCACTCTCACCACCATCAGAACATATCTTCAAACTATCAGCCCAAAGAAAAAAAGCGCCGCACCACCACCGGGTGGGCAAGAACCTCCAACTTTTCGGTTAACAGCCGATCACGCTAGCCAATTGCGCCACGGAGACAGTCCTGCTCCACTCTCACCACCGTCAGAACATTTCTTCAGAGCTATCAGCCCAAAGAAAAAAAAGCGCTGCACCACCACCGGGTGGGCTCGAATTTCCAACCTTTCAGTTAACAGCCGATCGCGCTAGCCAATTGCCCCACGGAGACAGTCGTGTCCACTCTCACCATCGTCAGAACATTTCTTCAGAGCTATCACCCCAAAGAAAAAAAAAGCGCCGCACCACCACCGGTGTGGCTCGAACCTCTGACCTTTCGGTTAACAGCCGATCGCGCTAGCCAATTGCGCCAAGAAGACAGTCCTGCTCCACTCTCACCACCATCAGAATATATCTTCAAAGCTATTACCGCAAAGAAAAAAGCAAAACACCACTCCCGGGAGGGCTCGAACCTCCAACTTTCCGGTTAACAGCCGATCACGCTAGCCAATTGCGCCACGGAGACTGTCTTGCTCTACTCTCACAACCATCAGAACATAACTTCAAAGCTATCAGCCCACAGAAAAAAAAGCGCCGCACCACCACCGGGAGAGCTCGAACCCCCAACTTTTCGGTTAACAGCCAATCGCGCTAGCCAATTGCGCCACGCAGACAGTCCTGCTCCACTCTCACCACCGTCAGAACATTTCTTCAGAGCTATCAGCCCAAAGAAAAAAAAGCGCTGACAAACCACCGGGTGGGCTCGAACCTCCAACCTTACGGTTAACAGCCGATCGCGCTAGCCAATTGCCCCACGGAGACAGTCGTGCTTCACTCTCACCATCGTCAGAACATTTCTTCAAAGCTATCACCCCAAAGAAAAAAAAGCGCCGCACCACCACCGGTTGGGCTCGAACCTCCAACCTTTCGGTTAACAGCCGATCGCGCTAGCCAATTGCGCCACGAAGACTGTCCTGCTCCAATCTCACCACCATCAGAACATATCTTCAAAGCTATTACCGCAAAGAAAAAAGCAACACACCACTCCTGGGAGGGCTCGAGACTCCAACCTTTCGGTTAACAGCCGATCGCGCTAGCCCATTGCGCCACGGAGGGAGTCTCGCTCCACTCTCACCATCATCAGAACATATCTTCAAAGCTATCAACGCAAAGAAAAAAAAGCGCTGCACCACCACCATGTGGGCTCGAACCTCCAACCTTTCGGTTAACCGCCGATCGCGCCATCTCATTGCGCCACGGAGACAGTCTTGCTCCACTCTCACCACCATCAGAACATAACTTCAAAGCTATCAGCGCAAAAAAAAAGCAACACACCACTCCCGGGAGGGCTCGAAACTCCAACCTTTCGGTCAACAGCCGATCGTGCTAGCCCATCGCGCCACGGAGACAGTCTTGCTCCCTTCTCACCACCATCAGAACATAACTTCAAAGCTATCAGCCCAAAAAAAAAGCACCGCACCACCACCGGGTGGGCTCGAACCTCCAACCTTTCGGTTAACAGCCGATCGCGCTAGCCAATTGCGCCACGGAGACAGTCGTGCTCCACTCTTTCCACCATCAGAACATATCTTCAAAGCTATCAGCGCAAAAAAAGCAACACACCACTCCCGGGAGGGCTCGAAACTCCAACCTTTCGGTTAACAGCCGATCGCGCTAGCCAATTGCGCCAAGGAGACAGTCATGCTCCACTCTCACCACCATCAGAACATATCTTCAAAGCTATCCGCGCAAAGAAAAAAGCAAAACACCACTCCCGGGAGGGCTCGAACCTCCAACTTTTCGGTTAACAGCCGATCGCGCTGGCCAATTGCGCCACGGAGAAAGTCCTGCTCAACTCTCACCACAATTAGAACATATCTTCAAAGCTATCAGCCCAAAGAAAAAAAAGTGCCGCACCACCACCGGGTGGGCTCGAACCTCCAACTTTTCGGTTAACAGCCGATCGCGCTAGCCAATTGCGCCACGGGGACCGTCCTGCTCCACTCTCACCACCGTCAGACCATTTCTTCAGAGCTATCACCCCAAAGAAAAAAAAGCGCCGCACCACCACCGGGTGGGCTCGAACCTCCCACCTTTCGGTTAACAGCTGATCGCGCTAGCCAATTGCCCCACGGAGACAGTCGTGCTCCACTCTCACCACCGTCATAACATTTCTTCAGAGCTATCACCCCAAAGAAAAAAAAGCGCCGCACCACCACCGGTTAGGCTCGAACCTCCAACCTTTCGGTTAACAGCCGATCGTGCTAGCCAATAGCGCCACGAAGACAGTCCTGCTCCACTCTCACCACCATCAGAACATATCTTCAAAGCCATTACCGCAAAAAAAAAAGCACCACACCACTCCCGGGAGGGCTCAAAACTCCAACCTTTCGGTTAACAGCCGATCGCGCTAGCCCATTGCGCCACGGAGACAGTCTTGCTCCACTCTCACCACCATCAGAACATATCTTCAAAGCTATCATCGCAAAGAAAAAAGCAACATACCACTTCCGGGAGGGCTCAAAACTCCAACCTTTCGGTCAACAGCCGATCGCGCTAGCCCATTGTGCCACGGAGACACTCTTGCTCATCTCTCACCACCATCAGAACATATCATCAAAGCTATAAGCCCAAAGAAAAAAAAGCACCGCACCACCACCGGGTGGGCTCGAACCTCCAACTTTTCGGTTAACAGCCGATGGCGCTGGCCAATTGCGCCACGGAGACAGTCCTGCTCCACTCTCACCACAATTAGAACATATCTTCAAAGCTATCAGCCCAAAGAAAAAAAAGCGCCGCACCACCACCGGGTGGGCTCGAACCTCCAACCTTTCGGTTAACAGCCGATCGCGCTAGCCAATTGCGCCACGGAGACGGTCCTGCTCCACTCTCACCACCATCAGAACATATCTTCAAAGCTATCAGCCCAAAGAAAAAAAAAGCGCCGCACCACCACCGGGTGGGCAAGAACCTCCAACTTTCCGGTTAACAGCCGATCACGCTAGCCAATTGCGCCACGGAGACAGTCCTGCTCCATTCTCACCACCGTCAGAACATTTCTTCAGAGCTATAAGCCCAAAGAAAAAAAGCGCTGCACCACCACCGGGTGGGCTCGAACCTCCAACCTTTCAGTTAACAGCCGATCGCGCTAGCCAATTGCCCCACGGAGACAGTCGTGCTCCACTCTCACCATCGTCAGAACATTTCTTCAGAGCTATCACCCCAAAGAAAAAAAGTGCCGCACCACCACCGGTTGGGCTCGAACCTCTGACCTTTCGGTTAACAGCCGATCGCGCTAGCCAATACGCCACGAAGACAGTCCTGCTTCACTCTCACCACCATCAGAACATATATTCAAAGCTATTCCCGCAAAGAAAAAAGCAAAACACCACTCCTGGGAGGGCTCGAACCTCCAACTTTCCGGTTAACAGCCGATCACGCTAGCCCATTGCGCCACGTAGGCCGTCTTGCTCCACTCTCACCATCATCTGAACACATCTTCAAAGCTATCAGCGCAAAGAAAAAAAAGCGCTGCACCACAACCAGGTGGGCTCGAACCTCCAACCTTTCGGTTAACAGCCGATCGCGCTAGCCCATTGCGCCACGGAGACAGTCTTGCTCCACTCTCACCACCATCAGAACATAACTTCAAAGCTAACAGCCCCAAAAAAAAGCACCGCACCACCACCGGGTGGGCTCGAACCTCCAACCTTTCGGTTAACAGCCGATCGCGCTAGCCAATTGCGCCACGGAGACAGTCGTGCTCCACTCTCACCACCATCAGAACATATCTTCAAAGCTATCAGCGCAAAGAAAAAAGCAACACACCACTTCCGGGAGGGCTCAAAACTCCAACTTTTCGGTTAACAGCCGATCGCGCTAGCCAATTGCGCCAAGGAGACAGTCGTGCTCCACTCTCACCACCATCAGAACATATCTTCAAAGCTATCCGCGCAAAGAAAAAAGCAAAACACCACTCCCGGGAGGGCTCGAACCTCCAACTTTTCGGTTAACAGCCGATCGCGCTGGCCAATTGCGCCACGGAGAAAGTCCTGCTCCACTCTCACCACCGTCAGACCATTTCTTCAGAGCTATCACCCCAAAGAAAAAAAGCGCCGCACCACCACCGGGTGGGCTCGAACCTCCCACCTTTCGGTTAACAGCCGATCGCGCTAGCCAATTGCCCCACGGAGACAGTCGTGCTCCACTCTCACCACCGTCAGAACATTTCTTCAGAGCTATCACCCCAAAAAAAAGCGCCGCACCACCACCGGTTGGGCTCGAACCTCCAACCTTTCGGTTAACAGCCGATCGCGCTAGCCAATAGCGCCACGAAGACAGTCCTGTTCCACTCTCACCACCATCAGAACATATCTTCAAAGCCATTACCGCAAAGAAAAAAGCAACACACCACTCCCGGGAGGGCTCAAAACTCTAACCTTTCGGTTAACAGCCGATCGCGCTAGCCCATTGCGCCACGAAGACAGTCTTGCTCCACTCTCACCACCATCAGAACATATCTTCAAAGCTATCATCGCAAAGAATAAAGCAACACACCACTCCCGGGAGGGCTCAAAACTCCAACCTTTCGGTCAACAGCCGATTGCGCTAGCCCATTGTGCCACGGAGACAGTCTTGCTCATCTCTCACCACCATCAGAACATATCATCAAAGCGATAAGCCCAAAGAAAAAAAAGCACCGCACCACCACCGGGTGGGCTCGAACCTCCAACTTTTCGGTTAAGAGCCGATGGCGCTGGCCAATTGCGCCACGGAGACAGTCCTGCTCCACTCTCACTACAATTAGAACATATCTTCAAAGCTATCAGCCAAAAAAAAGCGCCGCACCACCACCGGGTGGGCTCGAACCTCCAACCTCTTGGTTAACAGCAGATCGCGCTAGCCAATTGCGCCACGGAGACAGTCCTTCTCCACTCTCACCACCATAAGAACATATCTTCAAAGCTATCAGCCCAAAAAAGCGCCGCACCACCACCGGGTGGGCTCGAACCTCCAACTTTTCGGTTAACAGCCGATCACGCTAGCCAATTGCGCCACGGAGACAGTCCTTCTCCACTCTCACCACCATAAGAACATATCTTCAAAGCTATCAGCCCAAAAAAGTGCCGCACCACCACCGGGTGGGCTCGAACCTCCAACCTTTCGGTTAACAGCCGATCACGCTAGTCAATTGCCCCACGAAGACAGTCGTGCTCCACTCTCACCACCGTCAGAACATTTCTTCAGAGCTATCACCCCAAAGAAAAGAAAAGCGCCGCACCACCACCGGTTGGGCTCGAACCTCCAACCTTTAGGTTAACACCCGATCGCGCTAGCCCATTGCGCCACGGAGGCAGTCATGCTCCACTCTCACCATCATCAGAACATATCTTCAAAGCTATCAGCGCAAAGAAAAAAAAGCGCTGCACCACCACCGCGTGGGCTCGAACCTC
This sequence comes from Rhipicephalus microplus, assembly GCF_043290135.1. Lineage (NCBI taxonomy): Eukaryota > Metazoa > Arthropoda > Arachnida > Ixodida > Ixodidae > Rhipicephalus > Rhipicephalus microplus. The sequence continues at coordinate 4,796,803 of NW_027464602.1, forward strand.
AAACCTTTCGGTTAACAGCCGATCGCGCTAGCCCAGTGCGCCACGGAGACAGTCTTGCTCCACTCTCACCACCATCAGAACATATCTTCAAAGCTATCAGCGCAAAGAAAAAAGCAACACACCACTCCCGGGAGGGCTCGAAACTCCAACCTTTCGGTCAACAGCTGATCGCGCTAGCCCATCGCGCCACGGAGACAGTCCTGCTCCACTCTCACCACCCTCAGTACATATCTTCAAAGCTATCAGCACAAAGAAAAAAAAGCGCCACACCATCACCGGGTGGGCTCCAACCTCCAACCTTTCGGTTAACAGCCGATCGCACTAGCCAACTGCGCCACGGAGACAGTCGTGCTCCACTCTCACCACCATCAAGACATATCTTCAAAGCTATCAGCGCAAAGAAAAAAGCAACACACCACTCCCGGGAGGGATCGAAACTCCAACATTTCGGTTAACAGCCGATCGCGCTAGCCAATTGTGCCACGGAGACAGTCCTGCTCTACTCTCACCACCAACAGAACATATCTTCAAAGCTATCAGCCCAAAGAAAAAAAAGCGCCGCACCACCGCCGGGTGGGCTCGAAACTCCTACCTTTCGGTTAACAGCCGATCGCGCTAGCCAATTGCGCCACGGAGACAGTCCTGCTTCACTCTCACCACCATCAGAACATATCTTCAAAGCTATCGGCCCAAAGAAAAAAAAGCGCCATACCACCACCGGGTGGGCTCGAACCTCCGACTTTTTGGTTAACACCGATCGCGCTCGCCAATTGCGCCATGGAGACAGTCCTGCTCCACTCTCACCACCATCAGAACATATCTTCAAAGCTATCAGCCCAAAGAAAAAAAGCACCGCACCACCACCGGGTGGGCTCGAACCTCCAACTTTTCGGTTAACAGCCGGTCACGCTAGCCAATTTCGCCACGGAGACAGTCCTGCTCCACTCTCACCCCCATCAGAACATATCTTCAAAGCTATCAGCCCACAGAAAAAAAAGCGCCGCACAACCACCGGGTAGGCTCGAACCTCCGATTTTTCGGGTAACAGCCGATCGCGCTAGCCAATTGCGCCGTGGAGACAGTCCTGCTCCACTCTCACCACCATAAGAACATATCTTCAAAGCTATCAGCCCAAAGAAAAAAAGCACCGCACCACCACCGGGTGGGCTCGAATCTCCAACTTTTCGGTTAACAGCCGATCACGCTAGCCAATTGCGCCACGGAGACAGTCCTGCTCCACTCTCACCCCCATCAGAACATATCTTCAAAGCTACCAGCGCAAAGAAAAAAGCAACACACCACTCCCGGGAGGGCTCGAAACTCCAACCTTTCGGTCAACAGCTGATCGCGCTAGCCCATCGCGCCACGGAGACAGTCCTGCTCCACTCTCACCACCATCAGTACATATCTTCAAAGCTATCAGCCCAAAGAAAAAAAAGCGCCGCACCACCGCCGGGTGGGCTCGAAACTCCTACCTTTCGGTTAACAGCCGATCGCGCTAGCCAATTGCGCCACGGAGACAGTCGTGCTCCACTCTCACCACCATCAGGACATATCTTCAAAGCTATCAGCGCAAAGAAAAAAGCAACACACCACTCCCGGGAGGGATCGAAACTCCAACATTTCGGTTAACAGCCGATCGCGCTAGCCATTTGCGCCATGGAGACAGTCCTGCTCCCCTCTCACCACCATCAGAACATATCTTCAAAGCTATCAGCCCAAAGAAAAAAAGCACCGCACCACCACCGGGTGGGCTCGAACCTCCAACTTTTCGGTTAACAGCCGGTCACGCTAGCCAATTTCGCCACGGAGACAGTCCTGCTCCACTCTCACCCCCATCAGAACATATCTTCAAAGCTATCAGCCCACAGAAAAAAAAGCGCCGCACAACCACCGGGTAGGCTCGAACCTCCGATTTTTTGGTTAACAGCCGATCGCGCTAGCCAATTGCGCCACGGAGACAGTCCTGCTCCACTCTCACCACCATAAGAACATATCTTCAAAGCTATCAGCCCAAAGAAAAAAAGCACCGCACCACCACCGGGTGGGCTCGAATCTCCAACTTTTCGGTTAACAGCCGATCACGCTAGCCAATTGCGCCACGGAGACAGTCCTGCTCCACTCTCACCCCCATCAGAACATATCTTCAAAGCTATCAGCCCAAAGAAAAAAAGCACCGCACCACCACCGGGTGGGCTCGAATCTCCAACTTTTCGGTTAACAGCCGATCACGCTAGCCAATTGCGCCACGGAGACAGTCCTGCTCCACTCTCACCCCCATCAGAACATATCTTCAAAGCTATCAGCCCACAGAAAAAAAAAAGCGCCGCACAACCACCGGGTAGGCTCGAACCTCCTATTTTTCGGTTAACAGCCGATCGCGCTAGCCAATTGCGCCACGGAGACAGTCCTGCTCCACTCTCACCACCATAAGAACATATCTTCAAAGCTATCAGCCCAAAGAAAAAAAAGCGCCGCACCACCACTGGGTGGGCTCGAACCTCCGACCTTTTGGTTAACAGCCGATCGCGCTAGCCAATTGCGCCACGGAGACAATCCTGCTCCACTCTCACCACCATCAGAACATATCTTCAAAGCTATCAGCCCAAATTAAAAAAAGCGTGGCACCAACACCGGGTGGGCTCGAACCTCCAACTTTCCGGTTAAGAGCCTATCACGCTAGCCAATTGCGCCATGGAGACAGTCCTGCTTCACTCTCACCACCATCACAACATATCTTCAAAGCTATCAGCCCAAAGAAAAAAAGCACAGCACCACCACCGCGTGGGCTCGAACCTCCGACCTTTTGGTTAACACCGATCGCGCTCGCCAATTGCGCCATGGAGACAGTCCTGCTCCACTCTCACCACCATCAGAACATATCTTCAAAGCTATCAGCCCAAAGAAAAAAAGCACCGCACCACCACCGGGTGGGCTCGAACCTCCAACTTTTCGGTTAACAGCCGATCACGCTAGCCAATTGCGCTACAGCGACAGTCCTGCTCCACTCTCACCTCCATCAGAACATATCTTCAAAGCTATCAACCCATAGAAAAAAAGCGCCGCACAACCACCGGGTAGGCTCCAACCTCCGACTTTTCGGTTAACAGCCGATCGCGCTAGCCAATTGCGCCACGGCGACAGTCCTGCTCCACTCTCACCACCATAAGAACATATCTTCAAAGCTATCAGCCCAAAGAAAAAAAAGCGCCGCACCACCACTGGGTGGGCTCGAACCTCCGACCTTTTGGTTAACAGCCGATCGCGCTAGCCAATTGCGCCACGGAGACAATCCATCTCACCTCTCACCACCATCAGAACATATCTTCAAAGCTATCAGCCCAAAGAAAAAAAAGCGCCGCACCACCACCGGGTGGGCTCGAAACTCCAACCTTTGGGTCAACAGCCGATCGCGCAAGCCCATTGCGCCACGGAGACAGTCTTGCTCACTCATCTCTCACCACCATCAGATCATATCATCAAAGCTATCAGCCCAAAGAAAAAAAAGCACCGCACCACCACCGGGTGCGCTCGAACCTCCAACTTTTCGGTTAACAGCCGATCGCGCTAGCCAATTGCGCCACGGAGACAGTCTTGCTCCACTCTCACCACAATCAGAACATATCTTCAAAGCTATCATCGCAAAGAAAAAAGCAACACACCACTCCCGGGAGGGCTCGAACCTCCAACCTTTCGGTTAACAGCCGATCGCGCTAGCCAATAGCGCCACGAAGACAGTCCTGTTCCACTCTCACCACCATCAGAACATATCTTCAAAGCCATTACCGCAAAGAAAAAAGCAACACACCACTCCCGGGAGGGCTCAAAACTCCAACCTTTCGGTTAACAGCCGATCGCGCTAGCCCATTGCGCCACGGAGACAGTCTTGCTCCACTCTCACCACGATCAGTACATATCTTCAAAGCTATCATCGCAAAGAATAAAGCAACACACCACTCCCGGGAGGGCTCGAAACTCCAACCTTTCGGTCAACAGCTTATCGCGCTAGCCCATCGCGCCACGGAGACAGTCTTGCTCACTCATCTCTCACCACCATCAGATCATATCTTCAAAGCTATCAGTCCAAAGAAAAAAAAGCACCGCACCACCACCGGGTGGGCTAGAACCTCCAACCTTTCGGTTAACAGCCAATCCCGCTAGCCAATTGCGCCACGGAGACAGTCCTGCTCCACTCTTACCACCATCAGAACATATCTTCAAAGCTATCAGCCCAAAGAAAAAAAGCACCGCACCACCACCGGGTGGGCTCGAATCTCCAACTTTTCGGTTAACAGCCGATCACGCTAGCCAATTGCGCCACGGAGACAGTCCTGCTCCACTCTCACCCCCATCAGAACATATCTTCAAAGCTATCAGCGCAAAGAAAAAAGCAACACACCACTCCCGGGAGGGCTCGAAACTCCAACCTTTCGGTCAACAGCTTATCGCGCTAGCCCATCGCGCCACGGAGACAGTCCTGCTCCACTCTCACCACCATCAGTACATATCTTCAAAGCTATCAGCACAAAGAAAAAAAAGCGCCACACCATCACCGGGTGGGCTCGAACCTCCAACCTTTCGGTTAACAGCCGATCGCGCTAGCCAACTGCGCCACGGAGACAGTCGTGCTCCACTCTCACCACCATCAGGACATATCTTCAAAGCTATCAGCGCAAAGAAAAAAGCAACACACCACTCCCGGGAGGGATCGAAACTCCAACATTTCGGTTAACAGCCGATCGCGCTAGCCAATTGCGCCACGGAGACAGTCCTGCTCTACTCTCACCACCAACAGAACATATCTTCAAAGCTATCAGCCCAAAGAAAAAAAAGCGCCGCACCACGGCCGGGTGGGCTCGAAACTCCTACCTTTCGGTTAACAGCCGATCGCGCTAGCCAATTGCGCCACGGAAAATGTCCTGCTTCACTCTCACCACCATCAGAACATATCTTCAAAGCTATCAGCCCAAAGAAAAAAAAGCGCCATACCACCACCGGGTGGGCTCGAACCTCCGACTTTTTGGTTAACACCGATCGCGCTCGCCAATTGCGCCATGGAGACAGTCCTGCTCCACTCTCACCACCATCAGAACATATCTTCAAAGCTATCAGCCCAAAGAAAAAAAGCACCGCACCACCACCGGGTGGGCTCGAATCTCCAACTTTTCGGTTAACAGCCGATCACGCTAGCTAATTGCGCCACGGAGACAGTCCTGCTCCACTCTCACCCCCATCAGAACATATCTTCAAAGCTATCAGCCCACAGAAAAAAAAAGCGCCGCACAACCACCGGGTAGGCTCGAACCTCCTATTTTTCGGTTAACAGCCGATCGCGCTAGCCAATTGCGCCACGGAGACAGTCCTGCTCCACTCTCACCACCATAAGAACATATCTTCAAAGCTATCAGCCCAAAGAAAAAAAAGCGCCGCACCACCACTGGGTGGGCTCGAACCTCCGACCTTTTGGTTAACAGCCGATCGCGCTAGCCAATTGCGCCACGGAGACAATCCTGCTCCACTCTCACCACCATCAGAACATATCTTCAAAGCTATCAGCCCAAATTAAAAAAAGCGTGGCACCAACACCGGGTGGGCTCGAACCTCCAACTTTCCGGTTAAGAGCCGATCACGCTAGCCAATTGCGCCACGGAGACAGTCTTGCTCCACTCTCACCACCATCAGAACATATCTTCAAAGCTATCAGCGCAAAGAAAAAAGCAACACACCACTCCCGGGAGGGCTCGAAACTCCAACCTTTCGGTCAACAGCTGATCGCGCTAGCCCATCGCGCCACGGAGACAGTCCTGCTCCACTCTCACCACCATCAGTACATATCTTCAAAGCTATCAGCACAAAGAAAAAAAAGCGCCACACCATCACCGGGTGGGCTCCAACCTCCAACCTTTCGGTTAACAGCCGATCGCACTAGCCAACTGCGCCACGGAGACAGTCGTGCTCCACTCTCACCACCATCAAGACATATCTTCAAAGCTATCAGCGCAAAGAAAAAAGCAACACACCACTCCCGGGAGGGATCGAAACTCCAACATTTCGGTTAACAGCCGATCGCGCTAGCCAATTGTGCCACGGAGACAGTCCTGCTCTACTCTCACCACCAACAGAACATATCTTCAAAGCTATCAGCCCAAAGAAAAAAAAGCGCCGCACCACCGCCGGGTGGGCTCGAAACTCCTACCTTTCGGTTAACAGCCGATCGCGCTAGCCAATTGCGCCACGGAGACAGTCCTGCTTCACTCTCACCACCATCAGAACATATCTTCAAAGCTATCGGCCCAAAGAAAAAAAAGCGCCATACCACCACCGGGTGGGCTCGAACCTCCGACTTTTTGGTTAACACCGATCGCGCTCGCCAATTGCGCCATGGAGACAGTCCTGCTCCACTCTCACCACCATCAGAACATATCTTCAAAGCTATCAGCCCAAAGAAAAAAAGCACCGCACCACCACCGGGTGGGCTCGAACCTCCAACTTTTCGGTTAACAGCCGGTCACGCTAGCCAATTTCGCCACGGAGACAGTCCTGCTCCACTCTCACCCCCATCAGAACATATCTTCAAAGCTATCAGCCCACAGAAAAAAAAGCGCCGCACAACCACCGGGTAGGCTCGAACCTCCGATTTTTCGGGTAACAGCCGATCGCGCTAGCCAATTGCGCCGTGGAGACAGTCCTGCTCCACTCTCACCACCATAAGAACATATCTTCAAAGCTATCAGCCCAAAGAAAAAAAGCACCGCACCACCACCGGGTGGGCTCGAATCTCCAACTTTTCGGTTAACAGCCGATCACGCTAGCCAATTGCGCCACGGAGACAGTCCTGCTCCACTCTCACCCCCATCAGAACATATCTTCAAAGCTACCAGCGCAAAGAAAAAAGCAACACACCACTCCCGGGAGGGCTCGAAACTCCAACCTTTCGGTCAACAGCTGATCGCGCTAGCCCATCGCGCCACGGAGACAGTCCTGCTCCACTCTCACCACCATCAGTACATATCTTCAAAGCTATCAGCCCAAAGAAAAAAAAGCGCCGCACCACCGCCGGGTGGGCTCGAAACTCCTACCTTTCGGTTAACAGCCGATCGCGCTAGCCAATTGCGCCACGGAGACAGTCGTGCTCCACTCTCACCACCATCAGGACATATCTTCAAAGCTATCAGCGCAAAGAAAAAAGCAACACACCACTCCCGGGAGGGATCGAAACTCCAACATTTCGGTTAACAGCCGATCGCGCTAGCCATTTGCGCCATGGAGACAGTCCTGCTCCCCTCTCACCACCATCAGAACATATCTTCAAAGCTATCAGCCCAAAGAAAAAAAGCACCGCACCACCACCGGGTGGGCTCGAACCTCCAACTTTTCGGTTAACAGCCGGTCACGCTAGCCAATTTCGCCACGGAGACAGTCCTGCTCCACTCTCACCCCCATCAGAACATATCTTCAAAGCTATCAGCCCACAGAAAAAAAAGCGCCGCACAACCACCGGGTAGGCTCGAACCTCCGATTTTTTGGTTAACAGCCGATCGCGCTAGCCAATTGCGCCACGGAGACAGTCCTGCTCCACTCTCACCACCATAAGAACATATCTTCAAAGCTATCAGCCCAAAGAAAAAAAGCACCGCACCACCACCGGGTGGGCTCGAATCTCCAACTTTTCGGTTAACAGCCGATCACGCTAGCCAATTGCGCCACGGAGACAGTCCTGCTCCACTCTCACCCCCATCAGAACATATCTTCAAAGCTATCAGCCCAAAGAAAAAAAGCACCGCACCACCACCGGGTGGGCTCGAATCTCCAACTTTTCGGTTAACAGCCGATCACGCTAGCCAATTGCGCCACGGAGACAGTCCTGCTCCACTCTCACCCCCATCAGAACATATCTTCAAAGCTATCAGCCCACAGAAAAAAAAAAGCGCCGCACAACCACCGGGTAGGCTCGAACCTCCTATTTTTCGGTTAACAGCCGATCGCGCTAGCCAATTGCGCCACGGAGACAGTCCTGCTCCACTCTCACCACCATAAGAACATATCTTCAAAGCTATCAGCCCAAAGAAAAAAAAGCGCCGCACCACCACTGGGTGGGCTCGAACCTCCGACCTTTTGGTTAACAGCCGATCGCGCTAGCCAATTGCGCCACGGAGACAATCCTGCTCCACTCTCACCACCATCAGAACATATCTTCAAAGCTATCAGCCCAAATTAAAAAAAGCGTGGCACCAACACCGGGTGGGCTCGAACCTCCAACTTTCCGGTTAAGAGCCGATCACGCTAGCCAATTGCGCCATGGAGACAGTCCTGCTTCACTCTCACCACCATCACAACATATCTTCAAAGCTATCAGCCCAAAGAAAAAAAGCACAGCACCACCACCGCGTGGGCTCGAACCTCCGACCTTTTGGTTAACACCGATCGCGCTCGCCAATTGCGCCATGGAGACAGTCCTGCTCCACTCTCACCACCATCAGAACATATCTTCAAAGCTATCAGCCCAAAGAAAAAAAGCACCGCACCACCACCGGGTGGGCTCGAACCTCCAACTTTTCGGTTAACAGCCGATCACGCTAGCCAATTGCGCTACAGCGACAGTCCTGCTCCACTCTCACCTCCATCAGAACATATCTTCAAAGCTATCAACCCATAGAAAAAAAGCGCCGCACAACCACCGGGTAGGCTCCAACCTCCGACTTTTCGGTTAACAGCCGATCGCGCTAGCCAATTGCGCCACGGCGACAGTCCTGCTCCACTCTCACCACCATAAGAACATATCTTCAAAGCTATCAGCCCAAAGAAAAAAAAGCGCCGCACCACCACTGGGTGGGCTCGAACCTCCGACCTTTTGGTTAACAGCCGATCGCGCTAGCCAATTGCGCCACGGAGACAATCCATCTCACCTCTCACCACCATCAGAACATATCTTCAAAGCTATCAGCCCAAAGAAAAAAAAGCGCCGCACCACCACCGGGTGGGCTCGAAACTCCAACCTTTGGGTCAACAGCCGATCGCGCAAGCCCATTGCGCCACGGAGACAGTCTTGCTCACTCATCTCTCACCACCATCAGATCATATCATCAAAGCTATCAGCCCAAAGAAAAAAAAGCACCGCACCACCACCGGGTGCGCTCGAACCTCCAACTTTTCGGTTAACAGCCGATCGCGCTAGCCAATTGCGCCACGGAGACAGTCTTGCTCCACTCTCACCACAATCAGAACATATCTTCAAAGCTATCATCGCAAAGAAAAAAGCAACACACCACTCCCGGGAGGGCTCGAACCTCCAACCTTTCGGTTAACAGCCGATCGCGCTAGCCAATAGCGCCACGAAGACAGTCCTGTTCCACTCTCACCACCATCAGAACATATCTTCAAAGCCATTACCGCAAAGAAAAAAGCAACACACCACTCCCGGGAGGGCTCAAAACTCCAACCTTTCGGTTAACAGCCGATCGCGCTAGCCCATTGCGCCACGGAGACAGTCTTGCTCCACTCTCACCACGATCAGTACATATCTTCAAAGCTATCATCGCAAAGAATAAAGCAACACACCACTCCCGGGAGGGCTCGAAACTCCAACCTTTCGGTCAACAGCTTATCGCGCTAGCCCATCGCGCCACGGAGACAGTCTTGCTCACTCATCTCTCACCACCATCAGATCATATCTTCAAAGCTATCAGTCCAAAGAAAAAAAAGCACCGCACCACCACCGGGTGGGCTAGAACCTCCAACCTTTCGGTTAACAGCCAATCCCGCTAGCCAATTGCGCCACGGAGACAGTCCTGCTCCACTCTTACCACCATCAGAACATATCTTCAAAGCTATCAGCCCAAAGAAAAAAAGCACCGCACCACCACCGGGTGGGCTCGAATCTCCAACTTTTCGGTTAACAGCCGATCACGCTAGCCAATTGCGCCACGGAGACAGTCCTGCTCCACTCTCACCCCCATCAGAACATATCTTCAAAGCTATCAGCGCAAAGAAAAAAGCAACACACCACTCCCGGGAGGGCTCGAAACTCCAACCTTTCGGTCAACAGCTTATCGCGCTAGCCCATCGCGCCACGGAGACAGTCCTGCTCCACTCTCACCACCATCAGTACATATCTTCAAAGCTATCAGCACAAAGAAAAAAAAGCGCCACACCATCACCGGGTGGGCTCGAACCTCCAACCTTTCGGTTAACAGCCGATCGCGCTAGCCAACTGCGCCACGGAGACAGTCGTGCTCCACTCTCACCACCATCAGGACATATCTTCAAAGCTATCAGCGCAAAGAAAAAAGCAACACACCACTCCCGGGAGGGATCGAAACTCCAACATTTCGGTTAACAGCCGATCGCGCTAGCCAATTGCGCCACGGAGACAGTCCTGCTCTACTCTCACCACCAACAGAACATATCTTCAAAGCTATCAGCCCAAAGAAAAAAAAGCGCCGCACCACGGCCGGGTGGGCTCGAAACTCCTACCTTTCGGTTAACAGCCGATCGCGCTAGCCAATTGCGCCACGGAAAATGTCCTGCTTCACTCTCACCACCATCAGAACATATCTTCAAAGCTATCAGCCCAAAGAAAAAAAAGCGCCATACCACCACCGGGTGGGCTCGAACCTCCGACTTTTTGGTTAACACCGATCGCGCTCGCCAATTGCGCCATGGAGACAGTCCTGCTCCACTCTCACCACCATCAGAACATATCTTCAAAGCTATCAGCCCAAAGAAAAAAAGCACCGCACCACCACCGGGTGGGCTCGAATCTCCAACTTTTCGGTTAACAGCCGATCACGCTAGCTAATTGCGCCACGGAGACAGTCCTGCTCCACTCTCACCCCCATCAGAACATATCTTCAAAGCTATCAGCCCACAGAAAAAAAAAGCGCCGCACAACCACCGGGTAGGCTCGAACCTCCTATTTTTCGGTTAACAGCCGATCGCGCTAGCCAATTGCGCCACGGAGACAGTCCTGCTCCACTCTCACCACCATAAGAACATATCTTCAAAGCTATCAGCCCAAAGAAAAAAAAGCGCCGCACCACCACTGGGTGGGCTCGAACCTCCGACCTTTTGGTTAACAGCCGATCGCGCTAGCCAATTGCGCCACGGAGACAATCCTGCTCCACTCTCACCACCATCAGAACATATCTTCAAAGCTATCAGCCCAAATTAAAAAAAGCGTGGCACCAACACCGGGTGGGCTCGAACCTCCAACTTTCCGGTTAAGAGCCGATCACGCTAGCCAATTGCGCCATGGAGACAGTCCTGCTTCACTCTCACCACCATCACAACATATCTTCAAAGCTATCAGCCCAAAGAAAAAAAGCACAGCACCACCACCGCGTGGGCTCGAACCTCCGACCTTTTGGTTAACACCGATCGCGCTCGCCAATTGCGCCATGGAGACAGTCCTGCTCCACTCTCACCACCATCAGAACATATCTTCAAAGCTATCAGCCCAAAGAAAAAAAGCACCGCACCACCACCGGGTGGGCTCGAACCTCCAACTTTTCGGTTAACAGCCGATCACGCTAGCCAATTGCGCTACAGCGACAGTCCTGCTCCACTCTCACCTCCATCAGAACATATCTTCAAAGCTATCAACCCATAGAAAAAAAGCGCCGCACAACCACCGGGTAGGCTCCAACCTCCGACTTTTCGGTTAACAGCCGATCGCGCTAGCCAATTGCGCCACGGCGACAGTCCTGCTCCACTCTCACCACCATAAGAACATATCTTCAAAGCTATCAGCCCAAAGAAAAAAAAGCGCCGCACCACCACTGGGTGGGCTCGAACCTCCGACCTTTTGGTTAACAGCCGATCGCGCTAGCCAATTGCGCCACGGAGACAATCCATCTCACCTCTCACCACCATCAGAACATATCTTCAAAGCTATCAGCCCAAAGAAAAAAAAGCGCCGCACCACCACCGGGTGGGCTCGAAACTCCAACCTTTGGGTCAACAGCCGATCGCGCAAGCCCATTGCGCCACGGAGACAGTCTTGCTCACTCATCTCTCACCACCATCAGATCATATCATCAAAGCTATCAGCCCAAAGAAAAAAAAGCACCGCACCACCACCGGGTGCGCTCGAACCTCCAACTTTTCGGTTAACAGCCGATCGCGCTAGCCAATTGCGCCACGGAGACAGTCTTGCTCCACTCTCACCACAATCAGAACATATCTTCAAAGCTATCATCGCAAAGAAAAAAGCAACACACCACTCCCGGGAGGGCTCGAACCTCCAACCTTTCGGTTAACAGCCGATCGCGCTAGCCAATAGCGCCACGAAGACAGTCCTGTTCCACTCTCACCACCATCAGAACATATCTTCAAAGCCATTACCGCAAAGAAAAAAGCAACACACCACTCCCGGGAGGGCTCAAAACTCCAACCTTTCGGTTAACAGCCGATCGCGCTAGCCCATTGCGCCACGGAGACAGTCTTGCTCCACTCTCACCACGATCAGTACATATCTTCAAAGCTATCATCGCAAAGAATAAAGCAACACACCACTCCCGGGAGGGCTCAAAACTCCAACCTTTCGGTCAACAGCCGATCGCGCTAGCCCATTGTGCCACGGAGACAGTCTTGCTCATCTCTCACCACCATCAGAACATATCATCAAAGCGATAAGCCCAAAGAAAAAAAAGCACCGCACCACCACCGGGTGGGCTCGAACCTCCAACTTTTCGGTTAACAGCCGATGGCGCTGGCCAATTGCGCCACGGAGACAGTCCTGCTCCACTCTCACCACAATTAGAACATATCTTCAAAGCTATCAGCCAAAAAAAAGCGCCGCACCACCACCGGGTGGGCTCGAACCTCCAACCTTTTGGTTAACAGCAGATCGCGCTAGCCAATTGCGCCACGGAGACAGTCCTTCTCCACTCTCACCACCATAAGAACATATCTTCAAAGCTATCAGCCCAAAAAAGCGCCGCACCACACCCGGGTGGGCTCGAACCTCCAACTTTTCGGTTAACAGCCGATCGCGCTAGCCAATTGCGCCACGGAGACAGTCCTTCTCCACTCTCACCACCATAAGAACTTATCTTCAAAGCTATCAGCCCAAAAAAGCGCCGCACCACCACCAGGTGGGCTCGAACCTCCAACCTTTCGGTTAACAGCCGATCACGCTAGTCAATTGCCCCACGAAGACAGTCGTGCTCCACTCTCACCACCGTCAGAACATTTCTTCAGAGCTATCACCCCAAAGAAAAGAAAAGCGCCGCACCACCACCGGTTGGGCTCGAACCTCCAACCTTTAGGTTAACAGCCGATCGCGCTAGCCCATTGCGCCACGGAGGCAGTCATGCTCCACTCTCACCATCATCAGAACATATCTTCAAAGCTATCAGCGCAAAGAAAAAAAAGCGCTGCACCACCACCGCGTGGGCTCGAACCTCCAACCTTTCGGTTAACAGCCGATCGCGCTAGCCCAGTGCGCCACGGAGACAGTCTTGCTCCACTCTCACCACCATCAGAACATATCTTCAAAGCTATCAGCGCAAAGAAAAAAGCAACACACCACTCCCGGGAGGGCTCGAAACTCCAACCTTTCGGTCAACAGCTGATCGCGCTAGCCCATCGCGCCACGGAGACAGTCCTGCTCCACTCTCACCACCATCAGTACATATCTTCAAAGCTATCAGCACAAAGAAAAAAAAAGCGCCGCACCACCGCCGGGTGGGCTCGAAACTCCTACCTTTCGGTTAACAGCCGATTGCGCTAGCCAATTGCGCCACGGAGACAGTCCTGCTTCACTCTCACCACCATCAGAACATATCTTCAAAGCTATCGGCCCAAAGAAAAAAAAGCGCCATACCACCACCGGGTGGGCTCGAACCTCCGACTTTTTGGTTAACACCGATCGCGCTCGCCAATTGCGCCATGGAGACAGTCCTGCTCCACTCTCACCACCATCAGAACATATCTTCAAAGCTATCAGCCCAAAGAAAAAAAGCACCGCACCACCACCGGGTGGGCTCGAACCTCCAACTTTTCGGTTAACAGCCGGTCACGCTAGCCAATTTCGCCACGCAGACAGTCCTGCTCCACTCTCACCCCCATCAGAACATATCTTCAAAGCTATCAGCCCACAGAAAAAAAAGCGCCGCACAACCACCGGGTAGGCTCGAACCTCCGATTTTTCGGTTACCAGCCGATCGCGCTAGCCAATTGCGCCACGGAGACAGTCCTGCTCCACTCTCACCACCATAAGAACATATCTTCAAAGCTATCAGCCCAAAGAAAAAAAGCACCGCACCACCACCGGGTGGGCTCGAATCTCCAACTTTTCGGTTAACAGCCGATCACGCTAGCCAATTGCGCCACGGAGACAGTCCTGCTCCACTCTCACCCCCATCAGAACATATCTTCAAAGCTATCAGCGCAAAGAAAAAAGCAACACACCACTCCCGGGAGGGCTCGAAACTCCAACCTTTCGGTCAACAGCTTATCGCGCTAGCCCATCGCGCCACGGAGACAGTCCTGCTCCACTCTCACCACCATCAGTACATATCTTCAAAGCTATCAGCACAAAGAAAAAAAAGCGCCACACCATCACCGGGTGGGCTCGAACCTCCAACCTTTCGGTTAACAGCCGATCGCGCTAGCCAACTGCGCCACGGAGACAGTCGTGCTCCACTCTCACCACCATCAGGACATATCTTCAAAGCTATCAGCGCAAAGAAAAAAGCAACACACCACTCCCGGGTGGGATCGAAACTCCAACATTTCGGTTAACAGCCGATCGCGCTAGCCAATTGCGCCACGGAGACAGTCCTGCTCTACTCTCACCACCAACAGAACATATCTTCAAAGCTATCAGCCCAAAGAAAAAAAAGCGCCGCACCACGGCCGGGTGGGCTCGAAACTCCTACCTTTCGGTTAACAGCCGATCGCGCTAGCCAATTGCGCCACGGAAAATGTCCTGCTTCACTCTCACCACCATCAGAACATATCTTCAAAGCTATCAGCCCAAAGAAAAAAAAGCGCCATACCACCACCGGGTGGGCTCGAACCTCCGACTTTTTGGTTAACACCGATCGCGCTCGCCAATTGCGCCATGGAGACAGTCCTGCTCCACTCTCACCACCATCAGAACATATCTTCAAAGCTATCAGCCCAAAGAAAAAAAGCACCGCACCACCACCGGGTGGGCTCGAATCTCCAACTTTTCGGTTAACAGCCGATCACGCTAGCCAATTGCGCCACGGAGACAGTCCTGCTCCACTCTCACCCCCATCAGAACATATCTTCAAAGCTATCAGCCCACAGAAAAAAAAAGCGCCGCACAACCACCGGGTAGGCTCGAACCTCCTATTTTTCGGTTAACAGCCGATCGCGCTAGCCAATTGCGCCACGGAGACAGTCCTGCTCCACTCTCACCACCATAAGAACATATCTTCAAAGCTATCAGCCCAAAGAAAAAAAAGCGCCGCACCACCACTGGGTGGGCTCGAACCTCCGACCTTTTGGTTAACAGCCGATCGCGCTAGCCAATTGCGCCACGGAGACAATCCTGCTCCACTCTCACCACCATCAGAACATATCTTCAAAGCTATCAGCCCACAGAAAAAAAAAGCGCCGCACAACCACCGGGTAGGCTCGAACCTCCTATTTTTCGGTTAACAGCCGATCGCGCTAGCCAATTGCGCCACGGAGACAGTCCTGCTCCACTCTCACCACCATAAGAACATATCTTCAAAGCTATCAGCCCAAAGAAAAAAAAGCGCCGCACCACCACTGGGTGGGCTCGAACCTCCGACCTTTTGGTTAACAGCCGATCGCGCTAGCCAATTGCGCCACGGAGACAATCCTGCTCCACTCTCACCACCATCAGAACATATCTTCAAAGCTATCAGCCCAAATTAAAAAAAGCGTGGCACCAACACCGGGTGGGCTCGAACCTCCAACTTTCCGGTTAACAGCCGATCACGCTAGCCAATTGCGCCATGGAGACAGTCCTGCTTCACTCTCACCACCATCACAACATATCTTCAAAGCTATCAGCCCAAAGAAAAAAAGCACAGCACCACCACCGGGTGGGCTCGAACCTCCGACCTTTTGGTTAACACCGATCGCGCTCGCCAATTGCGCCATGGAGACAGTCCTGCTCCACTCTCACCACCATCAGAACATATCTTCAAAGCTATCAGCCCAAAGAAAAAAAGCACCGCACCACCACCGGGTGGGCTCGAACCTCCAACTTTTCGGTTAACAGCCGATCACGCTAGCCAATTGCGCTACAGAGACAGTCCTGCTCCACTCTCACCTCCATCAGAACATATCTTCAAAGCTATCAACCCATAGAAAAAAAGCGCCGCACAACCACCGGGTAGGCTCCAACCTCCGACTTTTCGGTTAACAGCCGATCGCGCTAGCCAATTGCGCCACGGCGACAGTCCTGCTCCACTCTCACCACCATAAGAACATATCTTCAAAGCTATCAGCCCAAAGAAAAAAAAGCGCCGCACCACCACTGGGTGGGCTCGAACCTCCGACCTTTTGGTTAACAGCCGATCGCGCTAGCCAATTGCGCCACGGAGACAATCCATCTCACCTCTCACCACCATCAGAACATATCTTCAAAGCTATCAGCCCAAAGAAAAAAAACGCCGCACCACCACCGGGTGGGCTCGAAACTCCAACCTTTGGGTCAACAGCCGATCGCGCAAGCCCATTGCGCCACGGAGACAGTCTTGCTCATCTCTCACCACCATCAGATCATATCATCAAAGCTATCAGCCCAAAGAAAAAAAAGCACCGCACCACCACTGGGTGCGCTCGAACCTCCAACTTTTCGGTTAACAGCCGATCGCGCTAGCCAATTGCGCCACGGAGACAGTCTTGCTCCTCTCTCACCACAATCAGAACATATCTTCAAAGCTATCATCGCAAAGAAAAAAGCAACACACCACTCCCGGGAGGGCTCGAAACTCCAACCTTTCGGTCAACAGCCGATCGCGCTAGCCCATTGCGCCACGGAGACAGTCTTGCTCATCTCTCACCACCATCAGATCATATCATCAAAGCTATCAGCCCAAAGAAAAAAAAGCACCGCACCACCACCGGGTGGGCTCGAACCTCCAACTTTTCGGTTAACAGCCGGTCGCGCTGGCCAATTGCGCCACGGAGACAGTCCTGCTCCACTCTCACCACAAATAGAACATATCTTCAAAGCTATCAGCCCAAAGAAAAAAAACCACTGCACCACCACCGGGTGGGCTCGAACCTCCAACCTTTCGGTCAACAGCCAATCGCGCTAGCCAATTGCGCCACGGAGACAGTCCTGCTCCACTCTCACCACCATCAGAACATATCTTCAAAGCTATCAGCACAAAGAAAAAAAGCACCGCACCACCGCCGGGTGGGCTCGAAACTCCGACCTTTTGGTTAACAGCCGATCGCGCAAGCCAATTTCGCCATAGAGACAGTCCTGCTCCACTCTCACCACCATCAGAACATATCTTCAAAGCTATCAACCCACAGAAAAAAAGCACCGCACAACCACCGGGTAGGCTCCAACCTCCGACTTTTCGGTTAAATCGCGCTAGCCAATTGCGCCACGGAGACAGTCCTGCTCCACTCTCACCACCATAAGAACACATCTTCAAAGCTATCAGCCCAAAGAAAAAAAAGCAACACACCACTCCCGGGAGGGCTCGAAACTCCAACCTTTCGGTCAACAGCCGATCGCGCTAGCCCATTGCGCCACGGAGACAGTCTTGCTCATCTCTCACCACCATCAGAACATATCATCAAAGCTATCACCCAAAGAAAAAAAAGCACCGCACCATCACCGGGTGGGCTCGAACCTCCAACTTTTCGGTTAACAGCCGATCGCGCTAGCCAATTGCGCCACGGAGACAGTCTTGCTCCACTCTCACCACCATCAGAACATATCTTCAAAGCTATCAACCCATAGAAAAAAAGCGCCGCACAACCACCGGGTAGGCTCCAACCTCCGACTTTTCGGTTAACAGCCGATCGCGCTAGCCAATTGCACCACGGAGACAGTCCTGCTCCACTCTCAACACCATCAGAACATATCTTCAAAGCTATCAGCCCAAAGAAAAAAAAGCAACACACCACTCCCGGGAGGGCTCGAAACTCCAACCTTTCGGTCAACAGCCGATCGCGCTAGCCCATTGCGCCACGGACACAGTCTTGCTCATCTCTCACCCCCATCAGAACATATCATCAAAGCTATCACCCAAAGAAAAAAAAGCACCGCACCATCACCGGGTGGGCTCGAACCTCCAACTTTTCGGTTAACCGCCGATCGCGCTAGCCAATTGCGCCACGGAGACAGTCTTGCTCCACTCTCACCACCATCAGAACATATCTTCAAAGCTATCTTCGCAAAGAAAAAAGCAACACACCACTCCCAGGAGGGCTCGAAACTCCAACCTTTCGGTCAACAGCCGATCGCGCTAGCCCATTGCGCCACGGAGACAGTCTTGCTCATCTCTCACCACCATCAGATCATATCATCAAAGCTATCAGCCCAAAGAAAAAAAAGCACCGCACCACCACCGGGTGGGCTCGAACCTCCAACTTTTCGGTTAACAGCCGATCGCGCTGGCCAATTGCGCCACGGAGACAGTCCTGCTCCACTCTCACCACAATTAGAACATATCTTCAAAGCTATCAGCCCAAAGAAAAAAAAGCGCCGCCCCACCACCACCACCAGGTGGGCTCGAACCTCCAACATTTCGGTTAACAGCAGATCGCGCTAGCCAATTGCGCCACAAAGACAATCGTGCTCCACTCTCACCACCATCAGAACATATCTTCAAAGCTATCAGCGCAAAGAAAAAAAAGCGCCGCACCACCTCCGGGTGGGCTCGAACCTCCAACCTGTTGGTTAACAGCCGATCGCGCAAGCCAATTTCGCCATAGAGACAGTCCTGCTCCACACTCACTACCATCAGAACATATCTTCAAAGGTATCAGCCCAAAGCAAAAAAAGCGCCGCACCACCACTGGGTGGGCTCGAACCTCCGACTTTTCGGTTAACAGCCGATCGCGCTAGCCAATTGCGCCACGGAGACAGTCCTGCTCCACTCTCACCACCATCAGAACATATCTTCAAAGCTATCAGCCCAAAGAAAAAAAACCACCGCACCACCACCGGGTGGGCTCGAACCTCCAACCTTTCGGTTAAAAGCCAATCGCGCTAGCCAATTGCGCCACGGAGACAGTCCTGCTCCACTCTCACCACCATCAGAACATATCTTCAAAGCTATCAGCCCACAGAAAAAAAAACGCCGCACAACCACCGGGTAGGCTCGAACCTCCGACTTTTCGGTTAACAGCCGATCACGCTAGCCAATTGCGCCACGGAGACAGTCTTGCTCTACTCTCACCATCATCAGAACATTTCTTCAGAGCTATCACCCCAAAGAAAAAAGCAAAACACCACTCTCGGGAGGCCTCGAACCTCCAACTTTCCGGTTAACAGCCGATCACGCTAGCCAATTGCGCCACGGAGACAGTCTTGCTCTACTCTCACAACCATCAGAACATAACTTCAAAGCTATCAGCCCACAGAAAAAAAGCGCCGAACCACCACCGGGTGGGCTCGAACCTCCAACTTTTCGGTTAACAGCCGATCGCGCTAGCCAACTGCGCCACGGAGACAGTCGTGCTCCACTCTCACCACCATCAGAACATATCTTCAAAGCTATCAGCCCAAAGAAAAAAAAGCGCCGCACCATCGCCGGGTGGGCTCGAAACTCCAACCTTTCGGTTAACAGCCGATCGCGCTAGCCAATTGCGCCACGGAGACAGTCCTGCTTCACTCTCACCACCATCAGAACATATCTTCAAAGCTATCAGCCCAAAGAAAAAAAAGCGTCATACCACCACCGGGTGGGCTCGAACCTCCGACCTTTTGGTTAACAGCCGATCGCGCTAGCCAATTGCGCCATGGAGACAGTCCTGCTCCACTCCCACCATAATCAGAACATATCTTCAAAGCTATCAGCCCAAAGAAAAAAAAGCACCGCACCACCACCGGGTGGGCTCGAACTTCCAACTTTTCGGTTAACAGCCGATCACGCTAGCCAATTGCGCCACGGAGACAGTCCTGCTCCACTCTCACCACCATCAGAACATATCTTCAAAGCTATCAGCCCACAGAAAAAAAAACGCCGCACAACCACCGGGTAGGCTCGAACCTCCGACTTTTCGGTTAACAGCCGATCGCGCTAGCCAATTGCGCTACGGAGACAGTCTTGCTCCACTCTCACCATCATCAGAACATTTCTTCAGAGCTATCACCCCAAAGAAAAAAGCAAAACACCACTCTCGGGAGGCCTCGAACCTCCAACTTTCCGGTTAACAGCCGATCACGCTAGCCAATTGCGCCACGGAGACAGTCTTGCTCTACTCTCACAACCATCAGAACATAACTTCAAAGCTATCAGCCCACAGAAAAAAAAGCGCCGAACCACCACCGGGAGAGCTCGAACCTCCAACTTTTCGGTTAACAGCCGATCGCGCTAGCCAATTGCGCCAAGCAGACAGTCCTGCTCCACTCTCACCACCGTCAGAACATTTCTTCAGAGCTATCAGCCCAAAGAAAAAAAAGCGCTGGAAAACCACCGGGTGGGCTCGAGCCTCCAACCTTACGGTTAAAAGCCGATCGCGCTAGCCAATTGCCCCACGGAGACAGTCGTGCTCCACTCTCACCATCGTCAGAACATTTCTTCAGAGCTATCACCCCAAAGAAAAAAAAAGCGCCGCACCACCACCGGTGTGGCTCGAACCTCCAACCTTTCGGTTAACAGCCGATCGCGCTAGCCAATTGCGCCACGAAGACAGTCGTGCTCCACTCTCACCATCGTCAGAACATTTCTTCAAAGCTATTACCGCAAAGAAAAAAGCAAAACACCACCACCGGGTGGGCTCGAACCTCCAACCTGTTGGTTAACAGCCGATCGCGCATGCCAATTTCGCCATAGAGACAGTCCTGCTCCACTCTCACTACCATCAGAACATATCTTCAAAGGTATCAGCCCAAAGAAAAAAAAGCGCCGCACCACCACTGTGTGGGCTCGAACCTCCGACTTTTCGGTTAACAGCCGATCGCGCTAGCCAATTGCGCCACGGAGACAGTCCTGCTCCACTCTCACCACCATCAGAACATATCTTCAAAGCTATCAGCCCAAAGAAAAAAAACCACCGCACCACCACCGGGTGGGCTCGAACCTCCA
Source organism: Rhipicephalus microplus (assembly GCF_043290135.1). Taxonomy (NCBI): domain Eukaryota; kingdom Metazoa; phylum Arthropoda; class Arachnida; order Ixodida; family Ixodidae; genus Rhipicephalus; species Rhipicephalus microplus. The sequence goes on from NW_027464602.1 coordinate 4,818,027, forward strand.
ACCTTTCGGTTAAAAGCCAATCGCGCTAGCCAATTGCGCCACGGAGACAGTCCTGCTCCACTCTCACCACCATCAGAACATATCTTCAAAGCTATCAGCACAAAGAAAAAAAGCGCCGCACCACCTCCGGGTGGGCTCGAACCTCAAACTTTTCGGTTAACAGCCGATCACGCTAGCCAATTGCGCCACGGAGACAGTCCTGCTCCACTCTCACCACCATCAGAACATATCTTCAAAGCTATCAGCCCACAGAAAAAAAAGCGCCGCACAACCACCGTGTAGGCTCGAACCTCCAACTTTTCGGTTAACATCGATCGCGCTAGCCAATTGCGCCACGGAGACAGACCTGCTCCACTCTCACCACCATAAGAACATATCATCAAAGCTATCAGCCCGAAGAAAAAAAGCGCCGCACCACCACTGGCTGGGCTCGAACCTCCGACCTTTTGGTTAACAGCCGATCGCGCTAGCCAATTGCGCCACGGAGACAGTCCTGCTCCACTCTCACCACCATCAGAACATATCTTCAAAGCTATCAGCCCAAAGAAAAAAAAGCGCCGCACCACCACCGGGTGGGCAAAAACCTCCAACTTTTCGGTTAACAGCCGATCACGCTAGCCAATTGCGCCACGGAGACAGTCCTGCTCCACTCTCACCACCGTCAGAACATTTCTTCAGAGCTATCAGCCCAAAGAAAAAAAAGCGCTGCACCACCACCGGGTGGGCTCGAACCTCCAACCTTTCAGTTAACAGCCGATCGCGCTAGCCAATTGCCCCACGGAGACAGTCGTGCTCCACTCTCACCATCGTCAGAACATTTCTTCAGAGCTATCACCCCAAAGAAAAAAAAAGCGCCGCACCACCACCAGTGTGGCTCGAACCTCTGACCTTTCGTTTAACAGCCACTCGCGCTAGCCAATTGCGCCACGAAGACAGTCCTGCTCCACTCTCACCACCATCAGAACATATCTTCTAAGCTATTACCGCAAAGAAAAAAGCAAAACACCACTCCCGGGAGGGCTCGAACCTCCAACTTTCCGGTTAACAGCCGATCACGCTAGCCAATTGCGCCACGGAGACAGTCTTGCTCTACTCTCACAACCATCAGAACATAACTTCAAAGCTATCAGCCCACAGAAAAAAAAGCGCCGCACCACCACCGGGAGAGCTCGAACCCCCAACTTTTCGGTTAACAGCCGATCGCGCTAGCCAATTGCGCCACGCAGACAGTCCTGCTCCACTCTCACCACCGTCAGAACATTTCTTCAGAGCTATCAGCCCAAAGAAAAAAAAGCGCTGACAAACCACCGGGTGGGCTCGAACCTCCAACCTTACGGTTAACAGCCGATCGCGCTAGCCAATTGCCCCACGGAGACAGTCGTGCTCCACTCTCACCATCGTCAGAACATTTCTTCAGAGCTATCACCCCAAAGAAAAAAAAGCGCCGCACCACCACCGGTTGGGCTCGAACCTCCAACCTTTCGGTTAACAGCCGATCGCGCTAGCCAATTGCGCCACGAAGACTGTCCTGCTTCAATCTCACCACCATCAGAACATATCTTCAAAGCTATTACCGCAAAGAAAAAAGCAACACACCACTCCTGGGAGGGCTTGAGACTCCAACCTTTCGGTTAACAGCCGATCGCGCCAGCTCACTGCGCCACGGAGGCAGTCTTGCTCCACTCTCACCATCATCAGAACATATCTTCAAAGCTATCAACGCAAAGAAAAAAGCAAAACACCACTCCCGGGAGGGCTCGAACCTCCAACTTTTCGGTTAACAGCCGATCGCGCTAGCTCATTGCGCCACGGAGACAGTCTTGCTCCACTCTCACCACCATCAGAACACAACTTCAAAGCTATCAGCGCAAAGAAAAAAGCAACACGCCACTCCCGCGAGGGCTCGAAACTATAACCTTTCGGTCAACAGCCGATCGCGCTAGCCCATTGCGCCACGGAGACAGTCTTGCTCCCTTCTCACCACCATCAGAACATAACTTCAAAGCTATCAGTCCAAAAAAAAGCACCGCACCACCACCGGGTGGGCTCGAACCTCCAACCTTTCGGTTAACAGCCGATCGCGCTAGCCAATTTCGCCACGGAGACAGTCGTGCTCCACTCTCTCCACCATCAGAACATATCTTCAAAGCTATCAGCGCAAAGAAAAAAGCAACACACCACTCCCTGGATGGCTCGAAACTCCAACCTTTCGGTTAACAGCCGATCGCGCTAGCCAATTGCGCATAAGAGACAGTCGTGCTCCACTCTCACCACCATCAGAACATATCTTCAAAGCTATCCGCGCAAAAAAAAAGCAAAACACCACTCCCGGGAGGGCTCGAACCTCCAACTTTTCGGTTAACAGCCGATCGCGCTGGCCAATTGCGCCACGGAGAAAGTCCTGCTCAACTCTAACCACAATTAGAACATATCTTCAAAGCTATCAGCCCAAAGAAAAAAAAGTGCCGCACCACCACCGGGTGGGCTCGAACCTCCAACTTTTCGGTTAACAGCCGATCGCGCTAGCCAATTGCGCCACGGAGACCGTCCTGCTCCACTCTCACCACCGTCAGACCATTTCTTCAGAGCTATCACCCCAAAGAAAAAAAAGCGCCGCACCACCACCGGGTGGGCTCGAACCTCCCACCTTTCGGTTAACAGCTGATCGCGCTAGCCAATTGCCCCACGGAGACAGTCGTGCTCCACTCTCACCACCGTCAGAACATTTCTTCAGAGCTATCACCCCAAAGAAAAAAAAGCGCCGCACCACCACCGGTTAGGCTCGAACCTCCAACCTTTCGGTTAACAGCCGATCGTGCTAGCCAATAGCGCCACGAAGACAGTCCTGCTCCACTCTCACCACCACCAGAACATATCTTCAAAGCCATTACCGCAAAGAAAAAAGCACCACACCACTCCCGGGAGGGCTCAAAACTCCAACCTTTCGGTTAACAGCCGATCGCGCTAGCCCATTGAGCCACGGAGACAGTCTTGCTCCACTCTCACCACCATCAGAACATATCTTCAAAGCTATCATCGCAAAGAAAAAAGCAACACACCACTTCCGGGAGGGCTCAAAACTCCAACCTTTCGGTCAACAGCCGATCGCGCTAGCCCATTGTGCCACGGAGACAGTCTTGCTCATCTCTCACCACCATCAGAACATATCATCAAAGCTATAAGCCCAAAGAAAAAAAAGCACCGCACCACCACCGGGTGGGCTCGAACCTCCAACTTTTCGGTTAACAGCCGATGGCGCTGGCGAATTGCGCCACGGAGACAGTCCTGCTCCACTCTCACCACAATTAGAACATATCTTCAAAGCTATCAGCCCAAAGAAAAAAAAGCCCCGCACCACCACCGGGTGGGCTCGAACCTCCAAGCTTTCGGTTAACAGCCGATCGCGCTAGCCAATTGCGCCACAGAGACGGTCCTGCTCCACTCTCACCACCATCAGAACATATCTTCAAAGGTATCAGCCCAAAGAAAAAAAAGCGCCGCAACACCACCGGGTGGGCTCGAACCTCCGACCTTTTCGTTAACAGCCGATCGCTCTAGCAAATTGCACCACGGAGACAGTCCTGCTCCATTCTCACCACCATCAGAACATATCTTCAAAGCTATCAGCCCACAGAAAAAAAAGCGCCGCACAACCACCGGGTAGGCTCGAACCTCCAACTTTTCGTTTAACAGCCGATCGCGCTAGCCAATTGCGCCACGGAGACAGTCCTGCTCCACTCTCACCACCATAAGAACATTTCTTCAGAGCTATCAGCCCAAAGAAAAAAAAAGCGCTGCACCACCACCGGGTGGGCTCGAACCTCCAACCTTTCAGTTAACAGCCGATCGCGCTAGCCAATTGCCCCACGGAGACAGTCGTGCTCCACTCTCACCATCGTCAGAACAATTCTTCAGAGCTATCACCCGAAAGAAAAAAAAAGTGCCGCACCACCACCGGTTGGGCTCGAACCTCTGACCTTTCGGTTAACAGCCGATCGCGCTAGCCAATTGCGCCCCGAAGACAGTCCTGCTCCACTCTCACCACCATCAGAACATATATTCAAAGCTATTCCCGCAAAAAAAAAGCAAAACACCACTCCCGGGAGGGCTCGAACCTCCAACTTTCCGGTTAACAGCCGATCACGCTAGCCAATTGCGCCACGGAGACAGTCTTGCTCTACTCTCACAATCATCAGAACATAACTTCAAAGCTATCAGCCCACAGAAAAAAAAGCGCCGGACCACCACCAGGAGAGCTCGAACCTCCAACTTTTCGGTTAACAGACGATCGCGCTAGCCAATTGCGCCACGCAGACAGTCCTGCTCCACTCTCACCACCGTCAGAACATTTCTTCAGAGCTATCAGCCCAAAGAAAAAAAAGCGCTGACAAACCACCGGGTGGGCTCGAACCTCCAACCTTACGGTTAACAGCCGATCGCGCTAGCCAATTGCCCCACGGAGACAGTCGTGCTCCACTCTCACCATCGTCAGAACATTTCTTCAGAGCTATCACCCCAAAGAAAAAAAAGCGCCGCACCACCACCGGTTGGGCTCGAACCTCCAACCTTTCGGTTAACAGCCGATCGCGCTAGCCAATTGCGCCACGAAGACTGTCCTGCTTCAATCTCACCACCATCAGAACATATCTTCAAAGCTATTACCGCAAAGAAAAAAGCAACACACCACTCCTGGGAGGGCTCGAGACTCCAACCTTTCGGTTAACAGCCGATCGCGCCAGCTCACTGCGCCACGGAGGCAGTCTTGCTCCACTCTCACCATCATCAGAACATATCTTCAAAGCTATCAACGCAAAGAAAAAAGCAAAACACCACTCCCGGGAGGGCTCGAACCTCCAACTTTTCGGTTAACAGCCGATCGCTCTAGCTCATTGCGCCACGGAGACAGTCTTGCTCCACTCTCACCACCATCAGAACACAACTTCAAAGCTATCAGCGCAAAGAAAAAAGCAACACACCACTCCCGCGAGGGCTCGAAACTATAACCTTTCGGTCAACAGCCGATCGCGCTAGCCCATTGCGCCACGGAGACAGTCTTGCTCCCTTCTCACCACCATCAGAACATAACTTCAAAGCTATCAGTCCAAAAAAAAGCACCGCACCACCACCGGGTGGGCTCGAACCTCCAACCTTTCGGTTAACAGCCGATCGCGCTAGCCAATTTCGCCACGGAGACAGTCGTGCTCCACTCTCTCCACCATCAGAACATATCTTCAAAGCTATCAGCGCAAAGAAAAAAGCAACACACCACTCCCGGGATGGCTCGAAACTCCAACCTTTCGGTTAACAGCCGATCGCGCTAGCCAATTGCGCATAAGAGACAGTCGTGCTCCACTCTCACCACCATCAGAACATATCTTCAAAGCTATCCGCGCAAAAAAAAGCAAAACACCACTCCCGGGAGGGCTCGAACCTCCAACTTTTCGGTTAACAGCCGATCGCGCTGGCCAATTGCGCCACGGAGAAAGTCCTGCTCAACTCTAACCACAATTAGAACATATCTTCAAAGCTATCAGCCCAAAGAAAAAAAAGTGCCGCACCACCACCGGGTGGGCTCGAACCTCCAACTTTTCGGTTAACAGCCGATCGCGCTAGCCAATTGCGCCACGGGGACCGTCCTGCTCCACTCTCACCACCGTCAGACCATTTCTTCAGAGCTATCACCCCAAAGAAAAAAAAGCGCCGCACCACCACCGGGTGGGCTCGAACCTCCCACCTTTCGGTTAACAGCTGATCGCGCTAGCCAATTGCCCCACGGAGACAGTCGTGCTCCACTCTCACCACCGTCAGAACATTTCTTCAGAGCTATCACCCCAAAGAAAAAAAAGCGCCGCACCACCACCGGTTAGGCTCGAACCTCCAACCTTTCGGTTAACAGCCGATCGTGCTAGCCAATAGCGCCACGAAGACAGTCCTGCTCCACTCTCACCACCACCAGAACATATCTTCAAAGCCATTACCGCAAAGAAAAAAGCACCACACCACTCCCGGGAGGGCTCAAAACTCCAACCTTTCGGTTAACAGCCGATCGCGCTAGCCCATTGCGCCACGGAGACAGTCTTGCTCCACTCTCACCACCATCAGAACATATCTTCAAAGCTATCATCGCAAAGAAAAAAGCAACACACCACTTCCGGGAGGGCTCAAAACTCCAACCTTTCGGTCAACAGCCGATCGCGCTAGCCCATTGTGCCACGGAGACAGTCTTGCTCATCTCTCACCACCATCAGAACATATCATCAAAGCTATAAGCCCAAAGAAAAAAAAGCACCGCACCACCACCGGGTGGGCTCGAACCTCCAACTTTTCGGTTAACAGCCGATGGCGCTGGCGAATTGCGCCACGGAGACAGTCCTGCTCCACTCTCACCACAATTAGAACATATCTTCAAAGCTATCAGCCCAAAGAAAAAAAAGCCCCGCACCACCACCGGGTGGGCTCGAACCTCCAACCTTTCGGTTAACAGCCGATCGCGCTAGCCAATTGCGCCACAGAGACGGTCCTGCTCCACTCTCACCACCATCAGAACATATCTTCAAAGGTATCAGCCCAAAGAAAAAAAAAGCGCCGCAACACCACCGGGTGGGCTCGAACCTCCGACCTTTTCGTTAACAGCCGATCGCTCTAGCAAATTGCACCACGGAGACAGTCCTGCTCCACTCTCACCACCATCAGAACATATCTTCAAAGCTATCAGCCCACAGAAAAAAAAGCGCCGCACAACCACCGGGTAGGCTCGAACCTCCAACTTTTCGGTTAACAGCCGATCGCGCTAGCCAATTGCGCCACGGAGACAGTCCTGCTCCACTCTCACCACCATAAGAACATTTCTTCAGAGCTATCAGCCCAAAGAAAAAAAAAGCGCTGCACCACCACCGGGTGGGCTCGAACCTCCAACCTTTCAGTTAACAGCCGATCGCGCTAGCCAATTGCCCCACGGAGACAGTCGTGCTCCACTCTCACCATCGTCAGAACAATTCTTCAGAGCTATCACCCGAAAGAAAAAAAAAGTGCCGCACCACCACCGGTTGGGCTCGAACCTCTGACCTTTCGGTTAACAGCCGATCGCGCTAGCCAATTGCGCCCCGAAGACAGTCCTGCTCCACTCTCACCACCATCAGAACATATATTCAAAGCTATTCCCGCAAAAAAAAGCAAAACACCACTCCCGGGAGGGCTCGAACCTCCAACTTTCCGGTTAACAGCCGATCACGCTAGCCAATTGCGCCACGGAGACAGTCTTGCTCTACTCTCACAATCATCAGAACATAACTTCAAAGCTATCAGCCCACAGAAAAAAAAGCGCCGGACCACCACCAGGAGAGCTCAAACCTCCAACTTTTCGGTTAACAGACGATCGCGCTAGCCAATTGCGCCACGCAGACAGTCCTGCTCCACTCTCACCACCGTCAGAACAATTCTTCAGAGCTATCAGCCCAAAGAAAAAAAAGCGCTGCAAAACCACCGGGTGGGCTCGAACCTCCAACCTTACGGTTAACAGCCGATCGCGCTAGCCAATTGCCCCACGGAGACAGTCGTGCTCCACTCTCACCATCGTCAGAACATTTCTTCAGAGCTATCACCCCAAAGAAAAAAAAAGTGCCGCACCACCACCGGTTCGGCTCGAACCTCCAACCTTTCGGTTAACAGCCGACCGCGCTAGCCAATTGCGCAACGAAGACTGTCCTGCTCCAATCTCACCACCATCAGAACATATCTTCAAAGCTATTAGCGCAAAGAAAAAAGCAACACACCACTCCTTGGAGGGCTCGAGACTCCAACCTTTCGGTTAACAGCCGATCGCGCTAGCCCATTGCGCCACGTAGGCAGTCTTGCTCCACTCTCACCATCATCTGAACATATCTTCAAAGATATCAGCGCAAAGAAAAAAAAGCGCTGCACCACAACCAGGTGGGCTCGAACCTCCAACCTTTCGGTTAACAGCCGATCGCGCTAGCCCATTGCGCCACGGAGACAGCCTTGCTCCACTCTCACCACCATCAGAACATAACTTCAAAGCTATCAGCGCAAAGAAAAAAGCAACACACCACTCCCGGGAGGGCTCGAAACTCCAACCTTTCGGTCAACAGCCTATCGCGCAAGCCCATTGCGCCACGGAGACAGTCTTGCTCCCTTCTCACCACCATCAGAACATAACTTCAAAGCTAACAGCCCAAAAAAAAGCACCGCACCACCACCGGGTGGGCTCGAACCTCCAACCTTTCGGTTAACAGCCGATCGCGCTAGCCAATTGCGCCACGGAGACAGTCGTGCTCCACTCTCACCATCGTCAGAACATTTCTTCAGAGCTATCACCCCAAAGAAAAAAAAAGCGCCGCACCACCACCAGTGTGGCTCGAACCTCTGACCTTTCGTTTAACAGCCAATCGCGCTAGCCAATTGCGCCACGAAGACAGTCCTGCTCCACTCTCACCACCATCAGAACATATCTTCTAAGCTATTACCGCAAAGAAAAAAGCAAAACACCACTCCCGGGAGGGCTCGAACCTCCAACTTTCCGGTTAACAGCCGATCACGCTAGCCAATTGCGCCACGGAGACAGTCTTGCTCTACTCTCACAACCATCAGAACATAACTTCAAAGCTATCAGCCCACAGAAAAAAAAGCGCCGCACCACCACCGGGAGAGCTCGAACCCCCAACTTTTCGGTTAACAGCCGATCGCGCTAGCCAATTGCGCCACGCAGACAGTCCTGCTCCACTCTCACCACCGTCAGAACATTTCTTCAGAGCTATCAGCCCAAAGAAAAAAAAGCGCTGACAAACCACCGGGTGGGCTCGAACCTCCAACCTTACGGTTAACAGCCGATCGCGCTAGCCAATTGCCCCACGGAGACAGTCGTGCTCCACTCTCACCATCGTCAGAACATTTCTTCAGAGCTATCACCCCAAAGAAAAAAAAGCGCCGCACCACCACCGGTTGGGCTCGAACCTCCAACCTTTCGGTTAACAGCCGATCGCGCTAGCCAATTGCGCCACGAAGACTGTCCTGCTTCAATCTCACCACCATCAGAACATATCTTCAAAGCTATTACCGCAAAGAAAAAAGCAACACACCACTCCTGGGAGGGCTCGAGACTCCAACCTTTCGGTTAACAGCCGATCGCGCCAGCTCACTGCACCACGGAGGCAGTCTTGCTCCACTCTCACCATCATCAGAACATATCTTCAAAGCTATCAACGCAAAGAAAAAAGCAAAACACCACTCCCGGGAGGGCTCGAACCTCCAACTTTTCGGTTAACAGCCGATCGCGCTAGCTCATTGCGCCACGGAGACAGTCTTGCTCCACTCTCACCACCATCAGAACACAACTTCAAAGCTATCAGCGCAAAGAAAAAAGCAACACACCACTCCCGCGAGGGCTCGAAACTATAACCTTTCGGTCAACAGCCGATCGCGCTAGCCCATTGCGCCACGGAGACAGTCTTGCTCCCTTCTCACCACCATCAGAACATAACTTCAAAGCTATCAGTCCAAAAAAAAGCACCGCACCACCACCGGGTGGGCTCGAACCTCCAACCTTTCGGTTAACAGCCGATCGCGCTAGCCAATTTCGCCACGGAGACAGTCGTGCTCCACTCTCTCCACCATCAGAACATATCTTCAAAGCTATCAGCGCAAAGAAAAAAGCAACACACCACTCCCGGGATGGCTCGAAACTCCAACCTTTCGGTTAACAGCCGATCGCGCTAGCCAATTGCGCATAAGAGACAGTCGTGCTCCACTCTCACCACCATCAGAACATATCTTCAAAGCTATCCGCGCAAAAAAAAAAGCAAAACACCACTCCCGGGAGGGCTCGAACCTCCAACTTTTCGGTTAACAGCCGATCGCGCTGGCCAATTGCGCCACGGAGAAAGTCCTGCTCAACTCTAACCACAATTAGAACATATCTTCAAAGCTATCAGCCCAAAGAAAAAAAAGTGCCGCACCACCACCGGGTGGGCTCGAACCTCCAACTTTTCGGTTAACAGCCGATCGCGCTAGCCAATTGCGCCACGGGGACCGTCCTGCTCCACTCTCACCACCGTCAGACCATTTCTTCAGAGCTATCACCCCAAAGAAAAAAAGCGCCACACCACCACCGGGTGGGCTCGAACCTCCCACCTTTCGGATAACAGCTGATCGCGCTAGCCAATTGCCCCACGGAGACAGTCGTGCTCCACTCTCACCACCGTCAGAACATTTCTTCAGAGCTATCACCCCAAAGAAAAAAAGCGCCGCACCACCACCGGTTAGGCTCGAACCTCCAACCTTTCGGTTAACAGCCGATCGCGCTAGCCAATTGCGCCACGGAGACAGTCCTGCTCCACTCTCACCACCATAAGAACATTTCTTCAGAGCTATCAGCCCAAAGAAAAAAAAAGCGCTGCACCACCACCGGGTGGGCTCGAACCTCCAACCTTTCAGTTAACAGCCGATCGCGCTAGCCAATAGCGCCACGAAGACAGTCCTGCTCCACTCTCACCACCACCAGAACATATCTTCAAAGCCATCACCGCAAAGAAAAAAGCACCACACCACTCCCGGGAGGGCTCAAAACTCCAACCTTTCGGTTAACAGCCGATCGCGCTAGCCCATTGCGCCACGGAGACAGTCTTGCTCCACTCTCACCACCATCAGAACATATCTTCAAAGCTATCATCGCAAAGAAAAAAGCAACACACCACTTCCGGGAGGGCTCAAAACTCCAACCTTTCGGTCAACAGCCGATCGCGCTAGCCCATTGTGCCACGGAGACAGTCTTGCTCATCTCTCACCACCATCAGATCATATCATCAAAGCTATAAGCCCAAAGAAAAAAAAGCACCGCACCACCACCGGGTGGGTTCGAACCTCCAACTTTTCGGTTAACAGCCGATGGCGCTGGCGAATTGCGCCACGGAGACAGTCCTGCTCCACTCTCACCACAATTAGAACATATCTTCAAAGCTATCAGCCCAAAGAAAAAAAAGCCCCGCACCACCACCGGGTGGGCTCGAACCTCCAACCTTTCGGTTAACAGCCGATCGCGCTAGCCAATTGCGCCACAGAGACGGTCCTGCTCCACTCTCACCACCGTCAGACCATTTCTTCAGAGCTATCACCCCAAAGAAAAAAAAGCGCCGCACCACCACCGGGTGGGCTCGAACCTCCCACCTTTCGGATAACAGCTGATCGCGCTAGCCAATTGCCCCACGGAGACAGTCGTGCTCCACTCTCACCACCGTCAGAACATTTCTTCAGAGCTATCACCCCAAAGAAAAAAAGCGCCGCACCACCACCGGTTAGGCTCGAACCTCCAACCTTTCGGTCAACAGCCGATCGCGCTAGCCCATTGCGCCACGGAGACAGTCTTGCTCCCTTCTCACCACCATCAGAACATAACTTCAAAGCTATCAGTCCAAAAAAAAGCACCGCACCACCACCGGGTGGGCTCGAACCTCCAACCTTTCGGTTAACAGCCGATCGCGCTAGCCAATTTCGCCACGGAGACAGTCGTGCTCCACTCTCTCCACCATCAGAACATATCTTCAAAGCTATCAGCGCAAAGAAAAAAGCAACACACCACTCCCGGGATGGCTCGAAACTCCAACCTTTCGGTTAACAGCCGATCGCGCTAGCCAATTGCGCATAAGAGACAGTCGTGCTCCACTCTCACCACCATCAGAACATATCTTCAAAGCTATCCGCGCAAAAAAAAAGCAAAACACCACTCCCGGGAGGGCTCGAACCTCCAACTTTTCGGTTAACAGCCGATCGCGCTGGCCAATTGCGCCACGGAGAAAGTCCTGCTCAACTCTAACCACAATTAGAACATATCTTCAAAGCTATCAGCCCAAAGAAAAAAAAGTGCCGCACCACCACCGGGTGGGCTCGAACCTCCAACTTTTCGGTTAACAGCCGATCGCGCTAGCCAATTGCGCCACGGGGACCGTCCTGCTCCACTCTCACCACCGTCAGACCATTTCTTCAGAGCTATCACCCCAAAGAAAAAAAAGCGCCGCACCACCACCGGGTGGGCTCGAACCTCCCACCTTTCGGATAACAGCTGATCGCGCTAGCCAATTGCCCCACGGAGACAGTCGTGCTCCACTCTCACCACCGTCAGAACATTTCTTCAGAGCTATCACCCCAAAGAAAAAAAGCGCCGCACCACCACCGGTTAGGCTCGAACCTCCAACCTTTCGGTTAACAGCCGATCGCGCTAGCCAATTGCGCCACGGAGACAGTCCTGCTCCACTCTCACCACCATAAGAACATTTCTTCAGAGCTATCAGCCCAAAGAAAAAAAAAGCGCTGCACCACCACCGGGTGGGCTCGAACCTCCAACCTTTCAGTTAACAGCCGATCGCGCTAGCCAATAGCGCCACGAAGACAGTCCTGCTCCACTCTCACCACCACCAGAACATATCTTCAAAGCCATCACCGCAAAGAAAAAAGCACCACACCACTCCCGGGAGGGCTCAAAACTCCAACCTTTCGGTTAACAGCCGATCGCGCTAGCCCATTGCGCCACGGAGACAGTCTTGCTCCACTCTCACCACCATCAGAACATATCTTCAAAGCTATCATCGCAAAGAAAAAAGCAACACACCACTTCCGGGAGGGCTCAAAACTCCAACCTTTCGGTCAACAGCCGATCGCGCTAGCCCATTGTGCCACGGAGACAGTCTTGCTCATCTCTCACCACCATCAGATCATATCATCAAAGCTATAAGCCCAAAGAAAAAAAAGCACCGCACCACCACCGGGTGGGTTCGAACCTCCAACTTTTCGGTTAACAGCCGATGGCGCTGGCGAATTGCGCCACGGAGACAGTCCTGCTCCACTCTCACCACAATTAGAACATATCTTCAAAGCTATCAGCCCAAAGAAAAAAAAGCCCCGCACCACCACCGGGTGGGCTCGAACCTCCAACCTTTCGGTTAACAGCCGATCGCGCTAGCCAATTGCGCCACAGAGACGGTCCTGCTCCACTCTCACCACCATCAGAACATATCTTCAAAGGTATCAGCCCAAAGAAAAAAAAAGCGCCGCAACACCACCGGGTGGGCTCGAATCTCCGACCTTTTCGTTAACAGCCGATCGCTCTAGCAAATTGCACCACGGAGACAGTCCTGCTCCACTCTCACCACCATCAGAACATATCTTCAAAGCTATCAGCCCACAGAAAAAAAAGCGCCGCACAACCACCGGGTAGGCTCGAACCTCCAACTTTTCGGTTAACAGCCGATCGCGCTAGCCAATTGCGCCACGGAGACAGTCCTGCTCCACTCTCACCACCATAAGAACATTTCTTCAGAGCTATCAGCCCAAAGAAAAAAAAAGCGCTGCACCACCACCGGGTGGGCTCGAACCTCCAACCTTTCAGTTAACAGCCGATCGCGCTAGCCAATTGCCCCACGGAGACAGTCGTGCTCCACTCTCACCATCGTCAGAACAATTCTTCAGAGCTATCACCCGAAAGAAAAAAAAAGTGCCGCACCACCACCGGTTGGGCTCGAACCTCTGACCTTTCGGTTAACAGCCGATCGCGCTAGCCAATTGCGCCCCGAAGACAGTCCTGCTCCACTCTCACCACCATCAGAACATATATTCAAAGCTATTCCCGCAAAAAAAAAGCAAAACACCACTCCCGGGAGGGCTCGAACCTCCAACTTTCCGGTTAACAGCCGATCACGCTAGCCAATTGCGCCACGGAGACAGTCTTGCTCTACTCTCACAATCATCAGAACATAACTTCAAAGCTATCAGCCCACAGAAAAAAAAGCGCCGGACCACCACCAGGAGAGCTCGAACCTCCAACTTTTCGGTTAACAGACGATCGCGCTAGCCAATTGCGCCACGCAGACAGTCCTGCTCCACTCTCACCACCGTCAGAACAATTCTTCAGAGCTATCAGCCCAAAGAAAAAAAAGCGCTGCAAAACCACCGGGTGGGCTCGAACCTCCAACCTTACGGTTAACAGCCGATCGCGCTAGCCAATTGCCCCACGGAGACAGTCGTGCTCCACTCTCACCATCGTCAGAACATTTCTTCAGAGCTATCACCCCAAAGAAAAAAAAGTGCCGCACCACCACCGGTTCGGCTCGAACCTCCAACCTTTCGGTTAACAGCCGACCGCGCTAGCCAATTGCGCAACGAAGACTGTCCTGCTCCAATCTCACCACCATCAGAACATATCTTCAAAGCTATTACCGCAAAGAAAAAAGCAACACACCACTCCTTGGAGGGCTCGAGACTCCAACCTTTCGGTTAACAGCCGATCGCGCTAGCCCATTGCGCCACGTAGGCAGTCTTGCTCCACTCTCACCATCATCTGAACATATCTTCAAAGATATCAGCGCAAAGAAAAAAAAGCGCTGCACCACAACCAGGTGGGCTCGAACCTCCAACCTTTCGGTTAACAGCCGATCGCGCTAGCCCATTGCGCCACGGAGACAGCCTTGCTCCACTCTCACCACCATCAGAACATAACTTCAAAGCTATCAGCGCAAAGAAAAAAGCAACACACCACTCCCGGGAGGGCTCGAAACTCCAACCTTTCGGTCAACAGCCTATCGCGCAAGCCCATTGCGCCACGGAGACAGTCTTGCTCCCTTCTCACCACCATCAGAACATAACTTCAAAGCTAACAGCCCAAAAAAATGCACCGCACCACCACCGGGTGGGCTCGAACCTCCAACCTTTCGGTTAACAGCCGATCGCGCTAGCCAATTGCGCCACGGAGACAGTCGTGCTCCACACTCACCACCATCAGAACATATCTTCAAAGCTATCAGCGCAAAGAAAAAAGCAACACACCACTCCCGGGAGGGCTCAAAACTCCAACCTTTCGGTTAACAGCCGATCGCGCTAGCCAATTGCGCCAAGGAGACAGTCGAGCTCCACTCTCACCACCATCAGAACATATCTTCAAAGCTATCCGCGCAAAGAAAAAAGCAAAACACCACTCCCGGGAGGGCTCGAACCTCCAACTTTTCGGTTAACAGCCGATCGTGCTAGCCCATTGTGCCACGGAGACAGCCTTGCTCATCTCTCACCACCATCAGACTATATCATCAAAGCTATAAGCCCAAAGAAAAAAAAGCACCGCACCACCACCGGGTGGGCTTGAACCTCCAACTTTTCGGTTAACAGCCGATGGCGCTGGCCAATTGCGCCACGGAGACAGTCCTGCTCCACTCTCACCACAATTAGAACATATCTTCAAAGCTATCAGCCCAAAGAAAAAAAAGCGCCGCACCACCACCGGGTGGGCTCGAACCTCCAACCTTTCGGTTAACAGCCGATCGCGCTAGCCAATTGCGCCACGGAGACGGTCCTGCTCCACTCTCACAACCATCAGAACATATCTTCAAAGGTATCAGCCCAAAGAAAAAAAAGCGCCGCAACACCACCGGGTGGGCTCGAACCTCCGACCTTTTCGTTAACAGCCGATCGCTCTAGCAAATTGCACTACGGAGACAGTCCTGCTACACTCTCACCACCATCAGAACATATCTTCAAAGCTATCAGCCCACAGAAAAAAAAGCGCCGCACAACCACCGGGTAGGCTCAAACCTCCAACTTTTCGGTTAACAGCCGATCACGCTAGCCAATTGCGCCACGGAGACAGTCCTGCTCCACTCTCACCACCATAAGAACATATCTTCAAAGCTATCAGCCCAAAAAAGCGCCGCACCACCACCGGGTGGGCTCGAACCTCCAACCTTTCGGTTAACAGCCGATCGCGCTAGCCAATTGCGCCACGGAGACAGTCCTGCTCCACTCTCACCACCATCAGAACATATCTTCAAAGCTATCAGCCCAAAGAAAAAAAGCGTCGCACCACCACCGGGTGGGCAAGCTCCTCCAACTTTCCGGTTAACAGCCGATCACGCTAGCCAATTGCGCCACGGAGACAGTCCTGCTCCATCCTCACCACCGTCAGAACATTTCTTCAGAGCTATCAGCCCAAAGAAAAAAAAGCGCTGCACCACCACCGGGTGGGCTCGAACCTCCAACCTTTCAGTTAACAGCCGATCGCGCTAGCCAATTGCCCCACGGAGACAGTCGTGCTCCACTCTCACCATCGTCAGAACATTTCTTCAGAGCTATCACCCCAAAGAAAAAAAAGTGCCGCAGCACCACCGGTTGGGCTCGAACCTCTGACCTTTCGGTTAACAGCCGATCGCGCTAGCCAATTGCGCCACGAAGACAGTCCTGCTCCACTCTCACCACCATCAGAACATATATTCAAAGCTATTCCCGCAAAGAAAAAAGCAAAACACCACTCCCGGGAGGGCTCGAACCTCAAACTTTCCGGTTAACAGCCGATCACGCTAGCCAATTGCGCCACGGAGACAGTCTTGCTCTACTCTCACAACCATCAGAACATAACTTTAAAGCTATCAGCCCACAGAAAAAAAAGCGCCGCACCACCACCGGGAGAGCTCGAACCTCCAACTTTTCGGTTAACAGACGATCGCGCTAGCCAATTGCGCCACGCAGACAGTCCTGCTCCACTCTCACCACCGTCAGAACATTTCTTCAGAGCTATCAGCCCAAAGAAAAAAAAGCGCTGCAAAACCACCGGGTGGGCTCGAACCTCCAACCTTATGGTTAACTGCCGATCGCGCTAGCCAATTGCCCCACGGAGACAGTCGTGCTCCACTCTCACCATCGTCAGAACATTTCTTCAGAGCTATCTCCCCAAAGAAAAAAAAGTGCCGCACCACCACCGGTTGGGCTCGAACCTCCAACCTTTCGGTTAACAGCCGATCGCGCTAGCCAATTGCGCAACGAAGGCTGTCCTGCTCCAATCTCACCACCATCAGAACATATCTTCAAAGCTATTACCGCAAAGAAAAAAGCAACACACCACTCCTGGGAGGGCTCGAAACTCCAACATTTCGGTCAACAGCCGATCGCGCAAGCCCATTGCGCCACGGAGACAGTCTTGCTCCCTTCTCACCACCATCAGAACATAACTTCAAAGCTAACAGCCCAAAAAAAAGCACCGCACCACCACCGGGTGGGCTCGAACCTCCAACCTTTCGGTTAACAGCCGATCGCGCTAGCCAATTGCGCCACGGAGACAGTCGTGCTCCACTCTCACCACCATCAGAACATATCTTCAAAGCTATCAGCGCAAAGAAAAAAGCAACACACCACTCCCGGGAGGGCTCAAAACTCCAACCTTTCGATTAACAGCCGATCGCGCTAGCCAATTGCGCCAAGGAGACAGTCGTGCTCCACTCTCACCACCATCAGAACATATCTTCAAAGCTATCCGCGCAAAGAAAAAAGCAAAACGCCACTCCCGGGAGGGCTCGAACCTCCAACTTTTCGGTTAACAGCCGATCGCGCTGGCCAATTGCGCCACGGAGAAAGTCCTGCTCAACTCTCACCACAATTAGAACATATCTTCAAAGCTATCAGCCCAAAGAAAAAAAAGCTCCGCAGCACCACCGGGTGGGCTCGAACCTCCAACTTTTCGGTTAACAGCCTAACGCGCTAGCCAATTGCGCCACGGGGACCGTCCTGCTCCACTCTCACCACCGTCAGACCATTTCTCAGAGCTATCACCCCAAAGAAAAAAAGCGCCGCACCACCACCGGGTGGGCTCGAACCTCCCACCTTTCGGTTAACAGCCGATCGCGCTAGCCAATTGCCCCACGGAGACAGTCGTGCTCCACTCTCACCACCGTCAGAACATTTCTTCAGAGCTATCACCCCAAAGAAAAAAAAAGCGCCGCACCACCACCGGTTGGGCTCGAACCTCCAACCTTTCGGTTAACAGCCGATCGCGCTAGCCAATAGCGCCACGAAGCCAGTCCTGCTCCACTCTCACCACCATCAGAACATATCTTCAAAGCCATTACCGCAAAGAAAAAAGCAACACACTACTCCCGGGAGGGCTCAAAACTCCAACCTTTCGGTTAACAGCCGATCGCGCTAGCCAATTGCGCCACGGAGACAATCGTGCTCCACTCTCACCACTATCAGAACATATCTTCAAAGCTATCAGCGCAAAGAAAAAAAAGCGCCGCACCACCACCGGGTGGGCTCGAACCTCCAACTTTTCGGTTAACAGCCGATCGCGCTAGCCAATTGCGCCACGGAGACAGTCCTTCTCCACTCTCACCACCATAAGAACATATCTTCAAAGCTATCAGCCCAAAAAAAGCGCCGCACCACCACCGGGTGGGCTCGAACTTCCAACATTTCGGTTAACAGCCAATCACGCTTGTCAATTGCCCCACGAAGACAGTCGTGCTCCACTCTCACCACCGTCAGATCATTTCTTCAGAGCTATCACCCCAAAGAAAAGAAAAGCGCCGCACCACCACCGGTTGGAATCGAACCTCCAACCTTTCAGTTAACAGCCGATCGCGCTAGCCAATTGCCCCACGGAGACAGTCGTGCTCTACTCTCACCATCGTCAGAACAATTCTTCAGAGCTATCACCCGAAAGAAAAAAAAAGTGCCGCACCACCACCGGTTGGGCTCGAACCTCTGACCTTTCGGTTAACAGCCGATCGCGCTAGCCAATTGCGCCCCGAAGACAGTCCTGCTCCACTCTCACCACCATCAGAACATATATTCAAAGCTATTCCCGCAAAGAAAAAAGCAAAACACCACTCCCGGGAGGGCTCGAACCTCAAACTTTCCGGTTAACAGCCGATCACGCTAGCCAATTGCGCCACGGAGACAGTCTTGCTCTACTCTCACAACCATCAGAACATAACTTTAAAGCTATCAGCCCACAGAAAAAAAAGCGTCGCACCACCACCGGGTGGGCAAGCTCCTCCAACTTTCCGGTTAACAGCCGATCACGCTAGCCAATTGCGCCACGGAGACAGTCCTGCTCCATCCTCACCACCGTCAGAACATTTCTTCAGAGCTATCAGCCCAAAGAAAAAAAAGCGCTGCACCACCACCGGGTGGGCTCGAACCTCCAACCTTTCAGTTAACAGCCGATCGCGCTAGCCAATTGCCCCACGGAGACAGTCGTGCTCCACTCTCACCATCGTCAGAACATTTCTTCAGAGCTATCACCCCAAAGAAAAAAAAGTGCCGCAGCACCACCGGTTGGGCTCGAACCTCTGACCTTTCGGTTAACAGCCGATCGCGCTAGCCAATTGCGCCACGAAGACAGTCCTGCTCCACTCTCACCACCATCAGAACATATATTCAAAGCTATTCCCGCAAAGAAAAAAGCAAAACACCACTCCCGGGAGGGCTCGAACCTCAAACTTTCCGGTTAACAGCCGATCACGCTAGCCAATTGCGCCACGGAGACAGTCTTGCTCTACTCTCACAACCATCAGAACATAACTTTAAAGCTATCAGCCCACAGAAAAAAAAGCGCCGCACCACCACCGGGAGAGCTCGAACCTCCAACTTTTCGGTTAACAGACGATCGCGCTAGCCAATTGCGCCACGCAGACAGTCCTGCTCCACTCTCACCACCGTCAGAACATTTCTTCAGAGCTATCAGCCCAAAGAAAAAAAAGCGCTGCAAAACCACCGGGTGGGCTCGAACCTCCAACCTTAAGGTTAACTGCCGATCGCGCTAGCCAATTGCCCCACGGAGACAGTCGTGCTCCACTCTCACCATCGTCAGAACATTTCTTCAGAGCTATCTCCCCAAAGAAAAAAAAGTGCCGCACCACCACCGGTTGGGCTCGAACCTCCAACCTTTCGGTTAACAGCCGATCGCGCTAGCCAATTGCGCAACGAAGGCTGTCCTGCTCCAATCTCACCACCATCAGAACATATCTTCAAAGCTATTACCGCAAAGAAAAAAGCAACACACCACTCCTGGGAGGGCTCGAAACTCCAACATTTCGGTCAACAGCCGATCGCGCAAGCCCATTGCGCCACGGAGACAGTCTTGCTCCCTTCTCACCACCATCAGAACATAACTTCAAAGCTAACAGCCCAAAAAAAAGCACCGCACCACCACCGGGTGGGCTCGAACCTCCAACCTTTCGGTTAACAGCCGATCGCGCTAGCCCATTGCGCCACGGAGACAGCCTTGCTCCACTCTCACCACCATCAGAACATAACTTCAAAGCTATCAGCGCAAAGAAAAAAGCAACACACCACTCCCGGGAGGGCTCGAAACTCCAACCTTTCGGTCAACAGCCTATCGCGCAAGCCCATTGCGCGACGGAGACAGTCTTGCTCCCTTCTCACCACCATCAGAACATAACTTCAAAGCTAACAGCCCAAAAAAAGCACCGCACCACCACCGGGTGGGCTCGAACCTCCAACCTTTCGGTTAACAGCCGATCGCGCTAGCCAATTGCGCCACGGAGACAGTCGTGCTCCACTCTCACCACCATCAGAACATATCTTCAAAGCTATCAGCGCAAAGAAAAAAGCAACACACCACTCCCGGGAGGGCTCAAAACTCCAACCTTTCGATTAACAGCCGATCGCGCTAGCCAATTGCGCCAAGGAGACAGTCGTGCTCCACTCTCACCACCATCAGAACATATCTTCAAAGCTATCCGCGCAAAGAAAAAAGCAAAACGCCACTCCCGGGAGGGCTCGAACCTCCAACTTTTCGGTTAACAGCCGATCGCGCTGGCCAATTGCGCCACGGAGAAAGTCCTGCTCAACTCTCACCACAATTAGAACATATCTTCAAAGCTATCAGCCCAAAGAAAAAAAAGCGCCGCAGCACCACCGGGTGGGCTCGAACCTCCAACTTTTCGGTTAACAGCCTAACGCGCTAGCCAATTGCGCCACGGGGACCGTCCTGCTCCACTCTCACCACCGTCAGACCATTTCTTCAGAGCTATCACCCCAAAGAAAAAAAGCGCCGCACCACCACCGGGTGGGCTCGAACCTCCCACCTTTCGGTTAACAGCCGATCGCGCTAGCCAATTGCCCCACGGAGACAGTCGTGCTCCACTCTCACCACCGTCAGAACATTTCTTCAGAGCTATCACCCCAAAGAAAAAAAAAGCGCCGCACCACCACCGGTTGGGCTCGAACCTCCAACCTTTCGGTTAACAGCCGATCGCGCTAGCCAATAGCGCCACGAAGCCAGTCCTGCTCCACTCTCACCACCATCAGAACATATCTTCAAAGCCATTACCGCAAAGAAAAAAGCAACACACTACTCCCGGGAGGGCTCAAAACTCCAACCTTTCGGTTAACAGCCGATCGCGCTAGCCCATTACGCCACGGAGACAGTCTTGCTCCACTCTCACCACCATCCGTACATATCTTCAAAGCTATCATCGCAAAGAATAAAGCAACACACCACTCCCGGGAGGGCTCAAAACTCCAACCTTTCGGTCAACAGCCGATCGCGCTAGCCCATTGTGCCACGGAGACAGTCTTGCTCCACTCTCACCATCATCTGAACATATCTTCAAAGATATCAGCGCAAAGAAAAAAAAGCGCTGCACCACAACCAGGTGGGCTCGAACCTCCAACCTTTCGGTTAACAGCCGATCGCGCTAGCCCATTGCGCCACGGAGACAGCCTTGCTCCACTCTCACCACCATCAGAACATAACTTCAAAGCTATCAGCGCAAAGAAAAAAGCAACACACCACTCCCGGGAGGGCTCGAAACTCCAACCTTTCGGTCAACAGCCTATCGCGCAAGCCCATTGCGCCACGGAGACAGTCTTGCTCCCTTCTCACCACCATCAGAACATAACTTCAAAGCTAACAGCCCAAAAAAAAGCACCGCACCACCACCGGGTGGGCTCGAACCTCCAACCTTTCGGTTAACAGCCGATCGCGCTAGCCAATTGCGCCACGGAGACAGTCGTGCTCCACTCTCACCACCATCAGAACATATCTTCAAAGCTATCAGCGCAAAGAAAAAAGCAACACACCACTCCCGGGAGGGCTCAAAACTCCAACCTTTCGATTAACAGCCGATCGCGCTAGCCAATTGCGCCAAGGAGACAGTCGTGCTCCACTCTCACCACCATCAGAACATATCTTCAAAGCTATCCGCGCAAAGAAAAAAGCAAAACGCCACTCCCGGGAGGGCTCGAACCTCCAACTTTTCGGTTAACAGCCGATCGCGCTGGCCAATTGCGCCACGGAGAAAGTCCTGCTCAACTCTCACCACAATTAGAACATATCTTCAAAGCTATCAGCCCAAAGAAAAAAAGCGCCGCAGCACCACCGGGTGGGCTCGAACCTCCAACTTTTCGGTTAACAGCCTAACGCGCTAGCCAATTGCGCCACGGGGACCGTCCTGCTCCACTCTCACCACCGTCAGACCATTTCTTCAGAGCTATCACCCCAAAGAAAAAAAGCGCCGCACCACCACCGGGTGGGCTCGAACCTCCCACCTTTCGGTTAACAGCCGATCGCGCTAGCCAATTGCCCCACGGAGACAGTCGTGCTCCACTCTCACCACCGTCAGAACATTTCTTCAGAGCTATCACCCCAAAGAAAAAAAAAGCGCCGCACCACCACCGGTTGGGCTCGAACCTCCAACCTTTCGGTTAACAGCCGATCGCGCTAGCCAATAGCGCCACGAAGCCAGTCCTGCTCCACTCTCACCACCATCAGAACATATCTTCAAAGCCATTACCGCAAAGAAAAAAGCAACACACTACTGCCGGGAGGGCTCAAAACTCCAACCTTTCGGTTAACAGCCGATCGCGCTAGCCCATTACGCCACGGAGACAGTCTTGCTCCACTCTCACCACCATCCGTACATATCTTCAAAGCTATCATCGCAAAGAATAAAGCAACACACCACTCCCGGGAGGGCTCAAAACTCCAACCTTTCGGTCAACAGCCGATCGCGCTAGCCCATTGTGCCACGGAGACAGTCTTGCTCATCTCTCACCACCATCAGAACATATCATCAAAGCTATAAGCCCAAAGAAAAAAAAGCACCGCACCACCACCGGGTGGGCTCGAACCTCCAACTTTTCGGTTAACAGCCGATGGCGCTGGCCAATTGCGCCACGGAGACAGTCCTGCTCCACTCTCACCACAATTAGAACATATCTTCAAAGCTATCAGCCCAAAGAAAAAAAAGCGCCGCACCACCACCGGGTGGGCTCGAACCTCCAACCTTTTGGTTAACAGCAGATCGCGCTAGCCAATTGCGCCACGGAGACAATCGTGCTCCACTCTCACCACTATCAGAACATATCTTCAAAGCTATCAGCGCAAAGAAAAAAAAGGGCCGCACCACCACCGGGTGGGCTCGAACCTCCAACTTTTCGGTTAACAGCCGATCGCGCTAGCCAATTGCGCCACGGAGACAGTCCTTCTCCACTCTCACCACCATAAGAACATATCTTCAAAGCTATCAGCCCAAAAAAAGCGCCGCACCACCACCGGGTGGGCTCGAACTTCCAACATTTCGGTTAACAGCCAATCACGCTTGTCAATTGCCCCACGAAGACAGTCGTGCTCCACTCTCACCACCGTCAGAACATTTCTTCAGAGCTATCACCCCAAAGAAAAGAAAAGCGCCGCACCACCACCGGTTGGGCTCGAACCTCCAACCTTTCAGTTAACAGCCGATCGCGCTAGCCAATTGCCCCACGGAGACAGTCGTGCTCCACTCTCACCATCGTCAGAACAATTCTTCAGAGCTATCACCCGAAAGAAAAAAAAAGTGCCGCACCACCACCGGTTGGGCTCGAACCTCTGACCTTTCGGTTAACAGCCGATCGCGCTAGCCAATTGCGCCCCGAAGACAGTCCTGCTCCACTCTCACCACCATCAGAACATATATTCAAAGCTATTCCCGCAAAAAAAAGCAAAACACCACTCCCGGGAGGGCTCGAACCTCCAACTTTCCGGTTAACAGCCGATCACGCTAGCCAATTGCGCCACGGAGACAGTCTTGCTCTACTCTCACAATCATCAGAACATAACTTCAAAGCTATCAGCCCACAGAAAAAAAAGCGCCGGACCACCACCAGGAGAGCTCGAACCTCCAACTTTTCGGTTAACAGACGATCGCGCTAGCCAATTGCGCCACGCAGACAGTCCTGCTCCACTTTCACCACCGTCAGAACAATTCTTCAGAGCTATCAGCCCAAAGAAAAAAAAGCGCTGCAAAACCACCGGGTGGGCTCGAACCTCCAACCTTACGGTTAACAGCCGATCGCGCTAGCCAATTGCCCCACGGAGACAGTCGTGCTCCACTCTCACCATCGTCAGAACATTTCTTCAGAGCTATCACCCCAAAGAAAAAAAAAGTGCCGCACCACCACCGGTTCGGCTCGAACCTCCAACCTTTCGGTTAACAGCCGACCGCGCTAGCCAATTGCGCAACGAAGACTGTCCTGCTCCAATCTCACCACCATCAGAACATATCTTCAAAGCTATTACCGCAAAGAAAAAAGCAACACACCACTCCTTGGAGGGCTCGAGACTCCAACCTTTCGGTTAACAGCCGATCGCGCTAGCCCATTGCGCCACGTAGGCAGTCTTGCTCCACTCTCACCATCATCTGAACATATCTTCAAAGATATCAGCGCAAAGAAAAAAAAGCGCTGCACCACAACCAGGTGGGCTCGAACCTCCAACCTTTCGGTTAACAGCCGATCGCGCTAGCCCATTGCGCCACGGAGACAGCCTTGCTCCACTCTCACCACCATCAGAACATAACTTCAAAGCTATCAGCGCAAAGAAAAAAGCAACACACCACTCCCGGGAGGGCTCGAAACTCCAACCTTTCGGTCAACAGCCTATCGCGCAAGCCCATTGCGCCACGGAGACAGTCTTGCTCCCTTCTCACCACCATCAGAACATAACTTCAAAGCTAACAGCCCAAAAAAAAGCAACACACCACTCCCGGGAGGGCTCAAAACTCCAACCTTTCGGTTAACAGCCGATCGCGCTAGCCAATTGCGCCAAGGAGACAGTCGTGCTCCACTCTCACCACCATCAGAACATATCTTCAAAGCTATCCGCGCAAAGAAAAAAGCAAAACACCACTCCCGGGAGGGCTCGAACCTCCAACTTTTCGGTTAACAGCCGATCGTGCTAGCCAATAGCGCCAAGAAGACAGTCCTGCTCCACTCTCACCACCATCAGAACATATCTTCAAAGCCATTACCGCAAAGAAAAAAGCACCACACCACTCCCGGGAGGGCTCAAAACTCCAACCTTTCGGTTAACAGCCGATCGCGCTAGCCCATTGCGCCACGGAGACAGTCTTGCTCCACTCTCACCACCATCAGAACATATCTTCAAAGCTATCATCGCAAAGAAAAAAGCAACACACCACTTCCGGGAGGGCTCAAAACTCCAACCTTTCGGTCAACAGCCGATCGCGCTAGCCCATTGTGCCACGGAGACAGTCTTGCTCATCTCTCACCACCATCAGACTATATCATCAAAGCTATAAGCCCAAAGAAAAAAAAGCACCGCACCACCACCGGGTGGGCTTGAACCTCCAACTTTTCGGTTAACAGCCGATGGCGCTGGCCAATTGCGCCACGGAGACAGTCCTGCTCCACTCTCACCACAATTAGAACATATCTTCAAAGCTATCAGCCCAAAGAAAAAAAAGCGCCGCACCACTACCGGGTGGGCTCGAACCTCCAACCTTTCGGTTAACAGCCGATCGCGCTAGCCAATTGCGCCACGGAGACGGTCCTGCTCCACTCTCACCACCATCAGAACATATCTTCAAAGGTATCAGCCCAAAGAAAAAAAAGCGCCGCAACACCACCGGGTGGGCTCGAACCTCCGACCTTTTCGTTAACAGCCGATCGCTCTAGCAAATTGCACTACGGAGACAGTCCTGCTACACTCTCACCACCATCAGAACATATCTTCAAAGCTATCAGCCCACAGAAAAAAAAGCGCCGCACAACCACCGGGTAGGCTCAAACCTCCAACTTTTCGGTTAACAGCCGATCGCGCTAGCCAATTGCGCCACGGAGACAGTCCTGCTCCACTCTCACCACCATAAGAACATATCTTCAAAGCTATCAGCCCAAAAAAAGCGCCGCACCACCACCGGGTGGGCTCGAACCTCCAACCTTTCGGTTAACAGCCGATCGCGCTAGCCAATTGCGCCACGGAGACAGTCCTGCTCCACTCTCACCACCATCAGAACATATCTTCAAAGCTATCAGCCCAAAGAAAAAAAAAGCGTCGCACCACCACCGGGTGGGCAAGCTCCTCCAACTTTCCGGTTAACAGCCGATCACGCTAGCCAATTGCGCCACGGAGACAGTCCTGCTCCATCCTCACCACCGTCAGAACATTTCTTCAGAGCTATCAGCCCAAAGAAAAAAAAGCGCTGCACCACCACCGGGTGGGCTCGAACCTCCAACCTTTCAGTTAACAGCCGATCGCGCTAGCCAATTGCCCCACGGAGACAGTCGTGCTCCACTCTCACCATCGTCAGAACATTTCTTCAGAGCTATCACCCCAAAGAAAAAAAAGTGCCGCAGCACCACCGGTTGGGCTCGAACCTCTGACCTTTCGGTTAACAGCCGATCGCGCTAGCCTATTGCGCCACGAAGACAGTCCTGCTCCACTCTCACCACCATCAGAACATATATTCAAAGCTATTCCCGCAAAGAAAAAAGCAAAACACCACTCCCGGGAGGGCTCGAACCTCAAACTTTCCGGTTAACAGCCGATCACGCTAGCCAATTGCGCCACGGAGACAGACTTGCTCTACTCTCACAACCATCAGAACATAACTTTAAAGCTATCAGCCCACAGAAAAAAAAGCGCCGCACCACCACCGGGAGAGCTCGAACCTCCAACTTTTCGGTTAACAGACGATCGCGCTAGCCAATTGCGCCACGCAGACAGTCCTGCTCCACTCTCACCACCGTCAGAACATTTCTTCAGAGCTATCAGCCCAAAGAAAAAAAAGCGCTGCAAAACCACCGGGTGGGCTCGAACCTCCAACCTTAAGGTTAACTGCCGATCGCGCTTGCCAATTGCCCCACGGAGACAGTCGTGCTCCACTCTCACCATCGTCAGAACATTTCTTCAGAGCTATCTCCCCAAAGAAAAAAAAGTGCCGCACCACCACCGGTTGGGCTCGAACCTCCAACCTTTCGGTTAACAGCCGATCGCGCAAGCCAATTGCGCAACGAAGGCTGTCCTGCTCCAATCTCACCACCATCAGAACATATCTTCAAAGCTATTACCACAAAGAAAAAAGCAACACACCACTCCTGGGAGGGCTCGAGACTCCAACCTTTCGGTTAACAGCCGATCGCGCTAGCCCATTGCGCCACGTAGGCAGTCTTGCTCCACTCTCACCATCATCTGAACATATCTTCAAAGCTATCAGCGCAAAGAAAAAAGCAACACACCACTCCCGGGAGGGCTCGAAACTCCAACCTTTCGATCAACAGCCGATCGCGCTAGCCAATTGCGCCAAGGAGACAGTCGTGCTCCACTCTCACCACCATCAGAACATATCTTCAAAGCTATCCGCGCAAAGAAAAAAGCAAAACGCCACTCCCGGGAGGGCTCGAACCTCCAACTTTTCGGTTAACAGCCGATCGCGCTGGCCAATTGCGCCACGGAGAAAGTCCTGCTCAACTCTCACCACAATTAGAACATATCTTCAAAGCTATCAGCCCAAAGAAAAAAAAGCGCCGCAGCACCACCGGGTGGGCTCGAACCTCCAACTTTTCGGTTAACAGCCTAACGCGCTAGCCAATTGCGCCACGGGGACCGTCCTGCTCCACTCTCACCACCGTCAGACCATTTCTTCAGAGCTATCACCCCAAAGAAAAAAAGCGCCGCACCACCACCGGGTGGGCTCGAACCTCCCACCTTTCGGTTAACAGCCGATCGCGCTAGCCAATTGCCCCACGGAGACAGTCGTGCTCCACTCTCACCACCGTCAGAACATTTCTTCAGAGCTATCACCCCAAAGAAAAAAAAAGCGCCGCACCACCACCGGTTGGGCTCGAACCTCCAACCTTTCGGTTAACAGCCAATCGCGCTAGCCAATAGCGCCACGAAGCCAGTCCTGCTCCACTCTCACCACCATCAGAACATATCTTCAAAGCCATTACCGCAAAGAAAAAAGCAACACACTACTCCCGGGAGGGCTCAAAACTCCAACCTTTCGGTTAACAGCCGATCGCGCTAGCCCATTACGCCACGGAGACAGTCTTGCTCCACTCTCACCACCATCAGAACATATCTTCAAAGCTATCATCGCAAAGAATAAAGCAACACACCACTCCCGGGAGGGCTCAAAACTCCAACCTTTCGGTCAACAGCCGATCGCGCTAGCCCATTGTGCCACGGAGACAGTCTTGCTCATCTCTCACCACCATCAGAACATATCATCAAAGCTATAAGCCCAAAGAAAAAAAAGCACCGCACCACCACCGGGTGGGCTCGAACCTCCAACTTTTCGGTTAACAGCCGATGGCGCTGGCCAATTGCGCCACGGAGACAGTCCTGCTCCACTCTCACCACAATTAGAACATATCTTCAAAGCTATCAGCCCAAAGAAAAAAAAAGCGCCGCACCACCACCGGGTGGGCTCGAACCTCCAACCTTTTGGTTAACAGCAGATCGCGCTAGCCAATTGCGCCACGGAGACAATCGTGCTCCACTCTCACCACTATCAGAACATATCTTCAAAGCTATCAGCGCAAAGAAAAAAAAGCGCCGCACCACCACCGGGTGGGCTCGAACCTCCAACTTTTCGGTTAACAGCCGATCGCGCTAGCCAATTGCGCCACGGAGACAGTCCTTCTCCACTCTCACCACCATAAGAACATATCTTCAACGCTATCAGCCCAAAAAAGCGCCGCACCACCACCGGGTGGGCTCGAACTTCCAACATTTCGGTTAACAGCCAATCACGCTTGTCAATTGCCCCACGAAGACAGTCGTGCTCCACTCTCACCACCGTCAGAACATTTCTTCAGAGCTATCACCCCAAAGAAAAGGAAAGCGCCGCACCACCACCGGTTGGGCTCGAACCTCCAACCTTTCGGTTAACAGCCGATCGCGCTAGCCCATTGCGCCACGGAGGCAGTCATGCTCCACTCTCACCATCATCAGAACATATCTTCAAAGCTATCAGCGCAAAGAAATAAAGCGCTGCACCACCACCGCGTGGGCTCGAACCTCCAACCTTTCGGTTAACAGCCGATCGCGCTAGCCCAGTGCGCCACGGAGACAGTCTTGCTCCACTCTCACCACCATCAGAACATATCTTCAAAGCTATCAGCGCAAAGAAAAAAGCAACACACCACTCCCGGGAGGGCTCGAAACTCCAACCTTTCGGTCAACAGCTGATCGCGCTAGCCCATCGCGCCACGGAGACAGTCCTGCTCCACTCTCACCACCATCAGAACATATCTTCAAAGCTATCAGCACAAAGAAAAAAAGGCGCCACACCATCACCGGGTGGGCTCGAACCTCCAACCTTTCGGTTAACAGCCGATCAAACTAGCCAACTGCGCCACGGAGACAGTCGTGCTCCACTCTCACCACCATCAGATCATATCATCAAAGCTATCAGCCCAAAGAAAAAAAAGCACCGCACCACCACCGGGTGGGCTCGAACCTCCAACTTTCCGGTTAACAGCCGATCACGCTAGCCAATTGCGCCACGGAGACAGTCCTGCTCCACTCTCACCACCATCACAACATATCTTCAAAGCTATCAGCCCAAAGAAAAAAAAACCACCGCACCACCACCGGGTGGGCTCGAACCTCCAAGCTTTCGGTTAACAGCCAATCGCGCTAGCCAATTGCGCCCCGGAGACAATCCTGCTCCACTCTCACCACCATCAGAACATATCTTCAAAGCTATCAGCACAAAGAAAAAAAGCGCCGCACCACCACCGGGTGGGCTCGAACCTCCAACCTTTCGGTTAACAGCCGATCGCGCTAGCCAACTGCGCCACGGAGACAGTCGTGCTCCACTCTCACCACCATCAGAACATATCTTCAAAGCTATCAGCCCAAAGAAAAAAAAGCGCCGCACCACCGCCGGGTGGGCTCGAAACTCCAACCTTTCGGTTAACAGCCGATCGCGCTAGCCAATTGCGCCACGAAGACAGTCCTGCTTCACTCTCACCACCATCAGAACATATCTTCAAAGCTATCAGCCCAAAGAAAAAAAGCGCCATACCACCACCGGGTGGGCTGGAACCTCCAACTTTTCGGTTAACAGCCGATCACGCAAGCCAATTGCGCCACGGAGACAGTCCTGCTCCACTCTCACCACCATCAGAACATATCTTCAAAGCTATCAGCCCACAGAAAAAAAGCGCCGCACAACCACCGGGTAGGCTCCAACCTCCGACTTTTCGGTTAACAGCCGATCGCGCTAGCCAGTTGCGCCACGGAGACAGTCCTTCTCCACTCTCACCACCATAAGAACATATCTTCAAAGCTATCAGCCCAAAGAAAAAAAAGCGCCGCACCACCACTCGGTGGGCTCGAACCTCCGACCTTTTGGTTAACAGCCGATCGCGCTAGCCAATTGCGCCACGGAGACAGTCCTGCTCCACTCTAACCACCATCAGAACATATCTTCAAAGCTATCAGCCCAAAGAAAAAAAAGCGCCGCACCGCCACCTGGTGGGCTCGAACCTCCAACTTTCCGGTTAACAGCCGATCACGCTAGCCAATTGCGCCACGGAGACAGTCCTGCTCCACTCTCACCACCATCAGAACATATCTTCAAAGCTATCAGCCCACAGAAAAAAAAGCGCCCCACAACCACCGGGTAGGCTCGAACCTCCATCTTTTCGGTTAACAGCCGATCGCGCTAGCCAATTGCGCCACGGAGACAGTCCTGCTCCACTCTCACCACCATCAGAACATATCTTCAGAGCTATCAGCCCAAAAAAAAGCGCTGCACCACCACCGGGTGGGCTCGAACCTCCAACCTTTCAGTTAACAGCCGATCGCGCTAGCCAATTGCCCCACGGAGACAGTCGTGCTCCACTCTCACCATCGTCAGAACATTTCTTCAGAGCTATCACCCCAAAGAAAAAAAAGCGCCGCACCACCACCGGTTGGGCTCGAACCTCTGACCGTTCGGTTAACAGCCGATCGCGCTAGCCAATTGCGCCGCGAAGACAGTCCTGCTCCGCTTTCACCATCATCAGAACAAATCTTCAAAGCTATTACCGCAAAGAAAAAAGCAAAACACCACTCCCGGGAGGGCTCGAACTTCCAACTTTCCGGTTAATAGCCGATCACGCTAGCCGATTGCGCCACGGAGACAGTCTTGCTCTACTCTCACAACCATCAGAACATAACTTCAAAGCTATCAGCCCACAGAAAAAAAAGCGCCGCACCACCACCGGGAGAGCTCGAACCTCCAACTTTTCGGTTAACAGCCGATTGCGCTAGCCAATTGCGCCACGCAGACTGTCCTGCTCCACTCTCACCACCGTCAGAACATTTCTTCAGAGCTATCAGCCCAAAGAACAAAAAGCGCTGCACCACCACCGGGTGGGCTCGAACCACCAACCTTACGGTTAACAGCCGATCGCGCTAGCCAATTGCCCCACGGAGACAGTCGTGCTCCACTCTCACCATCGTCAGAACATTTCTTCAGAGCTATCACCCCAAAGAAAAAAAAAGCGCCGCACCACCACCGGTTGGGCTCGGACCTCCAACCTTTCGGTTAACAGCAGATCGCGCTAGCCAATTGCGCCACGGAGACAATCGTGCTCCACTCTAACCACCATCAGAACATATCTTCAAAGCTATCAGCGCAAAGAAAAAAAAGCGCCGCACCACCACCGGGTGGGCTCGAAACTCCAACTTTTCGGTTAACAGCCGATCGCGGTAGCCAATTGCGCCACGGAGACAGTCCTTCTCCACTCTCACCACCATAAGAATATATCTTCAAAGCTATCAGCCCAAAAAAAGCGCCGCACCACCACCGGGTGGGCTCGAACCTCCAACCTTTCGGTTAACAGCCGATCACGCTAGTCAATTGCCCCACGAAGACAGTCATGCTCCACTCTCACCACCGTCAGAACATTTCTTCAGAGCTATCACCCCAAAGAAAAGAAAAGCGCCGCACCACCACCGGTTGGGCTCGAACCTCCAACCTTTCGGTTAACAGCCGATCGCGCTAGCCCATTGCGCCACGGAGGCAGTCACGCTCGACTCTCACCATCATCAGAACATATCTTCAAAGCTATCAGCGCAAAGAAAAAAAGCGCTGCACCACCACCGCGTGGGCTCGAATCTCCAACCTTTCGGTTATCAGCCGATCGCGCTTGCCCAGTGCGCCACGGAGACAGTCTTGCCACCACTCTCACCACCATCAGAACATATCTTCAAAGCTATCAGCCCAAAGAAAAAAAGCAACACACCACTCCCGGGAGGGCTCGAAACTCCAACCTTTCGGTCAACAGCTGATCGCGCTAGCCCATCGCGCCACGGAGACAGTCCTGCTCCACTCTCACCACCATCAGAACATATCTTCAAAGCTATCAGCACAAAGAAAAAAAGGCGCCACACCATCACCGGGTGGGCTCGAACCTCCAACCTTTCGGTTAACAGCCGATCACGCTAGTCAATTGCCCCACGAAGACAGTCGTGCTCCACTCTCACCACCGTCAGAACATTTCTTCAGAGCTATCACCCCAAAGAAAAGAAAAGCGCCGCACCACCACCGGTTGGGCTCGAACCTCCAACCTTTCGGTTAACAGCCGATCGCGCTAGCCCATTGCGCCACGGAGGCAGTCATGCTCCACTCTCACCATCATCAAAACATATCTTCAAAGCTATCAGCGCAAAGAAATAAATCGCTGCACCACCACCGCGTGGGCTCGAACCTCCAACCTTTCGGTTAACAGCCGATCGCGCTAGCCCAGTGCGCCACGGAGACAGTCTTGCTCCACTCTCACCACCATCAGAACATATCTTCAAAGCTATCAGCGCAAAGAAAAAAGCAACACACCACTCCCGGGAGGGCTCGAAACTCCAACCTTTCAGTCAACAGCTGATCGCGCTAGCCCATCGCGCCACGGAGACAGTCCTGCTCCACTCTCACCACCATCAGAACATATCTTCAAAGCTATCAGCACAAAGAAAAAAAGGCGCCACACCATCACCGGGTGGGCTCGAACCTCCAACCTTTCGGTTAACAGCCGATCAAACTAGCCAACTGCGCCACGGAGACAGTCGTGCTCCACTCTCACCACCATCAGATCATATCATCAAAGCTATCAGCCCAAAGAAAAAAAAGCACCGCACCACCACCGGGTGGGCTCGAACCTCCAACTTTCCGGTTAACAGCCGATCACGCTAGCCAATTGCGCCACGGAGACAGTCCCGCTCCACTCTCACCACCATCAGAACATATCTTCAAAGGTATCAGCCCAAAGAAAAAAAGCGCCGCACCACCACCGGGTGGGCTCGAACCTCCAAGCTTTCGGTTAACAGCCAATCGCGCTAGCCAATTGCGCCACGGAGACAATCCTGCTCTACTCTCACCACCATCAGAACATATCTTCAAAGCTATCAGCACAAAGAAAAAAAGCGCCGCACCACCACCGGGTGGGCTCGAACCTCCAACCTTTCGGTTAACAGCCGATCGCGCTAGCCAACTGCGCCACGGAGACAGTCGTGTTCCACTCTCACCACCATCAGAACATATCTTCAAAGCTATCAGCCCAAAGAAAAAAAAGCGCCGCACCACCGCCGGGTGGGCTCGAAACTCCAACCTTTCGGTTAACAGCCGATCGCGCTAGCCAATTGCGCCACGAAGACAGTCCTGCTTCACTCTCACCACCATCAGAACATATCTTCAAAGCTATCAGCCCAAAGAAAAAAAAGCGCCATACCACCACCGGGTGGGCTGGAACCTCCAACTTTTCGGTTAACAGCCGATCACGCAAGCCAATTGCGCCACGGAGACAGTCCTGCTCCACTCTCATCACCATCAAAACATATCTTCAAAGCTATCAGCCCACAGAAAAAAAAGCGCCGCACAACCACCGGGTAGGCTCGAACCTCCGACTTTTCGGTTAACAGCCGATCGCGCTAGCCAGTTGCGCCACGGAGACAGTCCTTCTCCACTCTCACCACCATAAGAACATATCTTCAAAGCTATCAGCCCAAAGAAAAAAAAGCGCCGCACCACCACTCGGTGGGCTCGAACCTCCGACCTTTTGGTTAACAGCCGATCGCGCTAGCCAATTGCGCCACGGAGACAGTCCTGCTCCACTCTCACCACCATCAGAACATATCTTCAAAGCTATCAGCCCAAAGAAAAAAAAGCGCCGCACCGCCACCGGGTGGGCTCGAACCTCCAACTTTCCGGTTAACAGCCGATCACGCTAGCCAATTGCGCCACGGAGGCAGTCCTGCTCCACTCTCACCACCATCAGAACATATCTTCAAAGCTATCAGCCCACAGAAAAAAAAGCGCCGCACAACCACCGGGTAGGCTCGAACCTCCATCTTTTCGGTTAACAGCCGATCGCGCTAGCCAATTGCGCCACGGAGACAGACCTGCTCCACTCTCACCACCATAAGAACATATCATCAAAGCTATCAGCCCGAAGAAAAAAAAGCGCCGCACCACCACTGTGTGGGCTTGAACCTCCGACCTTTTGGTTAACAGCCGATCGCCCTAGCCAATTGCGCCACGGAGACAGTCCTGCTCCACTCTCACCACCATCAGAACATTTCTTCAGAGCTATCAGCCCAAAAAAAAGCGCTGCACCACCACCGGGTGGGCTCGAACCTCCAACCTTTCAGTTAACAGCCGATCGCGCTAGCCAATACCCCACGGAGACAGTCGTGCTCCACTCTCACCATCGTCAGAACATTTCTTCAGAGCTATCACCCCAAAGAAAAAAAAGCGCCGCACCACCACCGGTTGGGCTCGAACCTCTGACCTTTCGGTTAACAGCCGATCGCGCTAGCCAATTGCGCCGCGAAGACAGTCCTGCTCCGCTTTCACCACCATCAGAACAAATCTTCAAAGCTATTACCGCAAAGAAAAAAGCAAAACACCACTCCCGGGAGGGCTCGAACTTCCAACTTTCCGGTTAATAGCCGATCACGCTAGCCGATTGCGCCACGGAGACAGTCTTGCTCTACTCTCACAACCATCAGAACATAACTTCAAAGCTATCAGCCCACAGAAAAAAAAGCGCCGCACCACCACCGGGAGAGCTCGAACCTCCAACTTTTCGGTTAACAGCCGATTGCGCTAGCCAATTGCGCCACGCAGACTGTCCTGCTCCACTCTCACCACCGTCAGAACATTTCTTCAGAGCTATCAGCCCAAAGAAAAAAAAGCGCTGCACCACCACCGGGTGGGCTCGAACCACCAACCTTACGGTTAACAGCCGATCGCGCTAGCCAATTGCCCCACGGAGACAGTCGTGCTCCACTCTCACCATCGTCAGAACATTTCTTCAGAGCTATCACCCCAAAGAAAAAAAAAGTGCCGCACCACCACCGGTTGGGCTCGGACCTCCAACCTTTCGGTTAACAGCAGATCGCGCTAGCCAATTGCGCCACGGAGACAATCGTGCTCCACTCTAACCACCATCAGAACATATCTTCAAAGCTATCAGCGCAAAGAAAAAAAAGCGCCGCACCACCACCGGGTGGGCTCGAAACTCCAACTTTTCGGTTAACAGCCGATCGCGCTAGCCAATTGCGCCACGGAGACAGTCCTTCTCCACTCTCACCACCATAAGAATATATCTTCAAAGCTATCAGCCCAAAAAAAGCGCCGCACCACCACCGGGTGGGCTCGAACCTCCAACCTTTCGGTTAACAGCCGATCACGCTAGTCAATTGCCCCACGAAGACAGTCGTGCTCCACTCTCACCACAGTCAGAACATTTCTTCAGAGCTATCACCCCAAAGAAAAGAAAAGCGCCGCACCACCACCGGTTGGGCTCGAACCTCCAACCTTTCGGTTAACAGCCGATCGCGCTAGCCCATTGCGCCACGGAGGCAGTCACGCTCCACTCTCACCATCATCAGAACATATCTTCAAAGCTATCAGCGCAAAGAAAAAAAGCGCTGCACCACCACCGCGTGGGCTCGAATCTCCAACCTTTCGGTTAACAGCCGATCGCGCTTGCCCAGTGCGCCACGGAGACAGTCTTGCTCCACTCTCACCACCATCAGAACATATCTTCAAAGCTATCAGCGCAAAGAAAAAAAGCAACACACCACTCCCGGGAGGGCTCGAAACTCCAACCTTTCGGTCAACAGCTGATCGCGCTAGCCCATCGCGCCACGGAGACAGTCCTGCTCCACTCTCACCACCATCAGAACATATCTTCAAAGCTATCAGCACAAAGAAAAAAAAGCGCCACACCATCACCGGGTGGGCTCGAACCTCCAACCTTTCGGTTAACAGCCGATCGCGCTAGCCAACTGCGCCACGGAGACAGTCATTCTCCACTCTCACCACCATCTGAACATATCTTCAAAGCTATCAGCGCAAAGAAAAAAGCAACACACCACTCCCGGGAGGGATCGAAACTCCAATCTTTCGGTTAACAGCCGATCGCGCTAGCCAATTGCGCCACGGAGACAGTCCTGCTCTACTCTCACCACCATCAGAACATATCTTCAAAGCTATCAGCCCAAAGAAAAAAAGGCGCCACACCATCACCGGGTGGGCTCGAACCTCCAACCTTTCGGTTAACAGCCGATCAAACTAGCCAACTGCGCCACGGAGACAGTCGTGCTCCACTCTCACCACCATCAGATCATATCATCAAAGCTATCAGCCCAAAGAAAAAAAAGCACCGCACCACCACCGGGTGGGCTCGAACCTCCAACTTTCCGGTTAACAGCCGATCACGCTAGCCAATTGCGCCACGGAGACAGTCCCGCTCCACTCTCACCACCATCAGAACATATCTTCAAAGGTATCAGCCCAAAGAAAAAAAAGCGCCGCACCACCACTGGGTGGGCTCGAACCTTCGACTTTTCAGTTAACAGCCGATCGCGCTAGCCAATTGCGCCACGGAGACAGTCCTGCTCCCCTCTCACCACCATCACAACATATCTTCAAAGCTATCAGCCCAAAGAAAAAAAAACCACCGCACCACCACCGGGTGGGCTCGAACCTCCAAGCTTTCGGTTAACAGCCAATCGCGCTAGCCAATTGCGCCACGGAGACAATCCTGCTCCACTCTCACCACCATCAGAACATATCTTCAAAGCTATCAGCACAAAGAAAAAAAGCGCCGCACCACCACCGGGTGGGCTCGAACCTCCAACCTTTCGGTTAACAGCCGATCGCGCTAGCCAACTGCGCCACGGAGACAGTCGTGTTCCACTCTCACCACCATCAGAACATATCTTCAAAGCTATCAGCCCAAAGAAAAAAAAGCGCCGCACCACCGCCGGGTGGGCTCGAAACTCCAACCTTTCGGTTAACAGCCGATCGCGCTAGCCAATTGCGCCACGAAGACAGTCCTGCTTCACTCTCACCACCATCAGAACATATCTTCAAAGCTATCAGCCCAAAGAAAAAAAAGCGCCTTACCACCACCGGGTGGGCTGGAACCTGCAACTTTTCGGTTAACACCGATCACGCAAGCCAATTGCGCCACGGAGACAGTCCTGCTCCACTCTCATCACCACCAAAACATATCTTCAAAGCTATCAGCCCACAGAAAAAAAAGCGCCGCACAACCACCGGGTAGGCTCGAACCTCCGACTTTTCGGTTAACAGCCGATCGCGCTAGCCAGTTGCGCCACGGAGACAGTCCTTCTCCACTCTCACCACCATAAGAACATATCTTCAAAGCTATCAGCCCAAAGAAAAAAAAGCGCCGCACCACCACTCGGTGGGCTCGAACCTCCGACCTTTTGGTTAACAGCCGATCGCGCTAGCCAATTGCGCCACGGAGACAGTCCTGCTCCACTCTCACCACCATCAGAACATATCTTCAAAGCTATCAGCCCAAAGAAAAAAAAGCGCCGCACCGCCACCGGGTGGGCTCGAACCTCCAACTTTCCGGTTAACAGCCGATCACGCTAGCCAATTGCGCCACGGAGGCAGTCCTGCTCCACTCTCACCACCATCAGAACATATCTTCAAAGCTATCAGCCCACAGAAAAAAAAGCGCCGCACAACCACCGGGTAGGCTCGAACCTCCATCTTTTCGGTTAACAGCCGATCGCGCTAGCCAATTGCGCCACGGAGACAGACCTGCTCCACTCTCACCACCATCAGAACATTTCTTCAGAGCTATCAGCCCAAAAAAAAAGCGCTGCACCACCACCGGGTGGGCTCGAACCTCCAACCTTTCAGTTAACAGCCGATCGCGCTAGCCAATTGCCCCACGGAGACAGTCGTGCTCCACTCTCACCATCGTCAGAACATTTCTTCAGAGCTATCACCCCAAAGAAAAAAAAGCGCCGCACCACCACCGGTTGGGCTCGAACCTCTGACCTTTCGGTTAACAGCCGATCGCGCTAGCCAATTGCGCCGCGAAGACAGTCCTGCTCCGCTTTCACCACCATCAGAACAAATCTTCAAAGCTATTACCGCAAAGAAAAAAGCAAAACACCACTCCCGGGAGGGCTCGAACTTCCAACTTTCCGGTTAATAGCCGATCACGCTAGCCGATTGCGCCACGGAGACAGTCTTGCTCTACTCTCACAACCATCAGAACATAACTTCAAAGCTATCAGCCCACAGAAAAAAAAGCGCCGCACCACCACCGGGAGAGCTCGAACCTCCAACTTTTCGGTTAACAGCCGATTGCGCTAGCCAATTGCGCCACGCAGACTGTCCTGCTCCACTCTCACCACCGTCAGAACATTTCTTCAGAGCTATCAGCCCAAAGAAAAAAAAGCGCTGCACCACCACCGGGTGGGCTCGAACCACCAACCTTACGGTTAACAGCCGATCGCGCTAGCCAATTGCCCCACGGAGACAGTCGTGCTCCACTCTCACCATCGTCAGAACATTTCTTCAGAGCTATCACCCCAAAGAAAAAAAAAGTGCCGCACCACCACCGGTTGGGCTCGGACCTCCAACCTTTCGGTTAACAGCAGATCGCGCTAACCAATTGCGCCACGGAGACAATCGTGCTCCACTCTAACCACCATCAGAACATATCTTCAAAGCTATCAGCGCAAAGAAAAAAAAGCGCCGCACCACCACCGGGTGGGCTCGAAACTCCAACTTTTCGGTTAACAGCCCATCGCGCTAGCCAATTGCGCCACGGAGACAGTCCTTCTCCACTCTCACCACCATAAGAATATATCTTCAAAGCTATCAGCCCAAAAAAAGCGCCGCACCACCACCGGGTGGGCTCGAACCTCCAACCTTTCGGTTAACAGCCGATCACGCTAGTCAATTGCCCCACGAAGACAGTCGTGCTCCACTCTCACCACCGTCAGAACATTTCTTCAGAGCTATCACCCCAAAGAAAAGAAAAGCGCCGCACCACCACCGGTTGGGCTCGAACCTCCAACCTTTCGGTTAACAGCCGATCGCGCTAGCCCATTGCGCCACGGAGGCAGTCACGCTCCACTCTCACCATCATCAGAACATATCTTCAAAGCTATCAGCGCAAAGAAAAAAAGCGCTGCACCACCACCGCGTGGGCTCGAATCTCCAACCTTTCGGTTAACAGCCGATCGCGCTTGCCCAGTGCGCCACGGAGACAGTCTTGCTCCACTCTCACCACCATCAGAACATATCTTCAAAGCTATCAGCGCAAAGAAAAAAAGCAACACACCACTCCCGGGAGGGCTCGAAACTCCAACCTTTCGGTCAACAGCTGATCGCGCTAGCCCATCGCGCCACGGAGACAGTCCTGCTCCACTCTCACCACCATCAGAACATATCTTCAAAGCTATCAGCGCAAAGAAAAAAGCAACACACCACTCCCGGGAGGGATCGAAACTCCAATCTTTCGGTTAACAGCCGATCGCGCTAGCCAATTGCGCCACGGAGACAGTCCTGCTCCACTCTCACCACCATCAGAACATATCTTCAAAGCTATCAGCACAAAGAAAAAAAAGCGCCACACCATCACCGGGTGGGCTCGAACCTCCAACCTTTCGGTTAACAGCCGATCGCGCTAGCCAACTGCGCCACGGAGACAGTCATTCTCCACTCTCACCACCATCTGAACATATCTTCAAAGCTATCAGCGCAAAGAAAAAAGCAACACACCACTCCCGGGAGGGATCGAAACTCCAATCTTTCGGTTAACAGCCGATCGCGCTAGCCAATTGCGCCACGGAGACAGTCCTGCTCTACTCTCACCACCATCAGAACATATCTTCAAAGCTATCAGCCCAAAGAAAAAAAAGCGCCGCACCACCGCCGGGTGGGCTCGAAACTCCTACCTTTCGGTTTACAGCCGATCGCGCTAGCCAATTGCGCCACGGAGACAGTCCTGCTTCACTCTCACCACCATCAGAACATATTGCTGCCTCTTTCTAGTAGTGGGTCGTATGCCAAGGTGAAGGCCCACACCTCAGAAAAGAAAGAAGTGCACGTGGGCCCTCGCTCTGGCAAACAAGCCCAACCGACGCGCTTGGTTAGAGCCCTGTTGCTCAGACGTCAGTAAATCTTGTCGACACCCCCTGGAGTGACGTGACAACTGGTGGAGGTGCTGGGTAGGCCCCTCACGGATGTTGCAGACCCCTCCTGGAAGCGGCACCACAAGCCCAGTTCGAGTCAACACTCCCGTTCATCGGACAAGCCGCCGGATGAGGGGATTGCCTCCCGAAGCTGACCCTATAGTTCACACCAGTATGATGAGCACGTCCGTTCAAACCACTCTAACAGGTACGGAAAACCCCCCGGTGACTCGGTACACCCTCGAAAGTCCGCAGGTTCCGACACCGTTTCATGGCACCGAGCTCGAAGACGTCGAGGACTGGTTGGTCGACTTCGAGCGCGTGGCTGCTTTGAACGACTGGAACGACGCGGCCAAACTACGACGTGTGTACTTCTATTTAGAGGATGGAGCAAGTACCTGGTACATGAATCACGAGGAACAGATGACATCGTGGCCCGAATTCCGCCACCGGCTGTTGGATACTTACAGAAGTGCTGATCGCCACGAACGAGCGGAACGAGCGATCCAGGCCCGCATCCAGATGCCCAATGAAACTGTCATGACCTATGTGGAAGATATGACGCGCCTGTTCCGACGTGCCGATCAGAGTATGACAGAAGAAAAGAAGGTGCGTCACCTGATGCGGGGAGTTAAAGAGCAGCTTTTCGCTGGTCTTGTACGGAGCCCTCCGAACACGGTCGCCGAGTTTTTGTCTGAAGCTGTCACGATGGAAAAGATGCTTCAGCATCGATCCACCCTGTATGAGCGGCAAGTGAACACGTCCACTGCTCAAGTTCTAACGAATATTGGGAGCAACACCGAGTGTCTGCGCGACCTTATCCGCTACATAGTACGCGAGGAGCTGCAAAAGGCTGCCACACCACCACTACCTACGGTGAGTTCCATTGCAAGCATCGTCAAGGACGAGCTGCATGATGCCCTTCGTGACCCTGTGAGTCTGAATAACGCCACACCCGCCCCGGCTGACTACCACCGTCCGACCTATGCAGAAGCCTTGAAACGCCCAGCTTCCTCTTTTCCGCTGTTTGTTCAGGCACCTCCTACGGTTTCACTTCAGTCGGCGCAGCCTCTACGGTACTACGAGAACACATGCACACCGCCACCCCTCGTTTACGCCAGCCCTGTGCATCTTGCGGAACAACCAGCACACTACCTTGACGACAGACGTGCTTCGCCTCGGAAATCTGATGTTTGGCGCACTCCTGATCGCCGACCTTTGTGCTTCCACTGCGGTGAAGCGGACCATTTGTACCGCCAGTGTCCATACCGGCGCCTCGAGCTGCGCGGATTTTCAGTATATTCAGCGCCTCCTCGGTATGGCCAGCGACCCCGGGACATCGAGGACTACCTGGCTCAACAGCGCATGCCACCGCCTTCTGGACGGCAGTCGCGCTCACCGTCGCCGAGGCGCTTTTCATCTTCGCCACAGCGCCATGCTGGCGCACGGTTCTCCAGTCCCCGCCGGGAAAACAAACGCAAGCGACCCTTGGAGGCGAGGTCGCTGGCAGTCGACGTGCTGAAGACCTCCGATCGACGCTAACAGTAAAGGGTGTAGATTCGACTGAGCGATATGTGCGGCTTTCTCTGGATATACCGGTGCTGATAGATGGCTATGCAGTAGGTGCTTTAGTTGATACCGGGGCTGACTATTCGATACTAAGCGGGAAAATGACCAGACAACTGAAGAAGGTAATCACGCCTTGGCATGGCTCCGTGATTCGAACGGCTGGTGGCCACACCGTCTCTCCGCTTGGAACCTGCACGAGTAGAGTTCGGGTCTGCGGTTATATTTTTGTAGGAAGTTTCCTTGTGCTCCGTGAATGTTCACGCGACGTTATCCTTGGTGTTGACTTCCTGCACGAATATGGAGCTGTCATTGATCTTCAAGAGAATCGCATCACCTTCTCAGCCG
Source organism: Rhipicephalus microplus (assembly GCF_043290135.1). Lineage (NCBI taxonomy): Eukaryota > Metazoa > Arthropoda > Arachnida > Ixodida > Ixodidae > Rhipicephalus > Rhipicephalus microplus. The sequence continues at coordinate 4,860,481 of NW_027464602.1, forward strand.
ACCGAGCAATCGACAAGCAGGACGACCAACAACGTACCGACGTTCTTCGTGTTTCTGCTGAAAGTATAACGCTTCCTCCAAGAGCCAGTGTTATTGTCGACGTCACATGCTGTCGATTGCGAAATGGTGAAGCGATTGCAGAAAGTAATTTTGAACACCTGCTGACTCAAGGTGTTTGTGTGGCTAGGAGTATCATACAGCTACGTGATGGCCGATCTCAACTGCTCGTTACAAATTTCAGCAACGAACACCGACACCTTTTCCGTGGCACTTCGTTAGCGTTTGCAGATGAATTAGGAACCATTCCCATCTGCTTCTCGTCGGAAGCAGTGGAGGCCGCCGATACGTCTCTAAACAATATCGATATCAATTCTAACCTCACACCAGAAAACCAGACAGCACTGCGGAAACGCTTGCTTGAATTCAAGTCATGCTTCGCTGCTTCCTCTAAGGTGCGCCAGACTTCGATCACTAGGCACAGAATCATCACTTACGACGACGCCCGCCCAGTACACCAACAGCCTTACCGTGTGTCAGCGAAGGAACGAGAAGCCATTCGTACGCAAGTTCGAGAAATGCTTGACGACGGCATCATCGAGCCTTCCAACAGTGCATGGTCCTCTCCGGTCGTCCTAGTCAAGAAGAAAGACGGAACGCTACGTTTTTGCGTCGATTACCGGAAGCTGAACAGCGTGACTGAAAAGGACGTGTACCCGCTGCCACGCATCGACGACTCGTTAGACAGATTACGCCACGCCCACTATTTTTCCTCTTTGGATATAAAAAGCGGGTACTGGCAGATTGAGGTTGACGAGCGAGACCGCGAGAAAACGGCATTTGTGACCCCTGATGGCCTGTATGAATTTCGAGTCCTTCCTTTTGGTTTGTGCTCAGCGCCCGCAACCTTCCAGCGAATGATGGACACTGTGCTTACTGGTCTGAAGTGGCAAACTTGTCTCGTATACCTTGATGATGTCGTTTTTTCTGAAACCTTCCAGCAACACCTTCACCGCCTCAGGAGTGTGCTACAGGCTATTCAATCAGCAGATCTTACACTCAAACCGCAGAAGTGTCACTTTGGTTATGAAGAGCTCAAATTCCTTGGCCATGTAGTCAATGCGAATGGAGTACGACCCGACCCCGACAAACTTGCCGCTGTAGCCGCGTTTCCGCATCCTACAGACAAAAAGACTGTTCGGCGCTTTCTGGGTTTGTGCGCCTACTATTGACAATTTATTAGAGGGTTTTCGAAGATAGCGGAACCCTTGACTCGCCTTACACGCGACGACACACCGTTTGTATGGGCTACCGAACAACAGGCTGCTTTTGCCGAGCTACGACAGCGGATGCAGTCAGCCCCTGTTCTTGCGCATTTTGACGAAGATGCTGAAACAGAGGTGCACACTGACGCCAGTAACATCGGCCTCGGCGCAGTGCTCGTCCAGCATCAACACGGCAAAGAAAGAGTCATAGCCTATGCCAGCCGCTCACTGTCCCGTACCGAGGTGAATTACACGACCACAGAGAAAGAGTGTCTCGCAGTAGTGTGGGCGATCACCAAGTTTCGCCCGTACCTCTATGGTCGTCCATTTAAAGTGGTGACGGACCACCATGCCCTCTGCTGGTTGGTAAACATTCGTGATCCCTCTGGACGACTGGCCCGATGGAGCTTGCGTCTACAGGAATTTGATGTTACCATCGCATATAAGTCTGGACGGAAGCATGAAGACGCTGATACGCTGTCACGTGCACCCATACCTTTAGTCAATCAAGAAGAAGAGGACGATGACGGTTTCCTGGGCGCCCTTAGCTCATCTGACTTGAGCAGACGCCAGCGAGAGGATGAAGAGATTCGACCGCTCATCGACTATCTGGAGGGTCATAGCGCCGTTATACCTCGCCATCTATCTCGCGTCGTGACATCTTTCTGCCTCTGAGATAATGTCCTGTACAAAAAAAACGCCCGTCCTACGAGCCGCGCTTACCTCCTCGTCGTTCCGAAGGACATGCGGGATGAAGTCCTCTCTGCGTGTCATGACGAGCCCACATCTGGTCATCTAGGTTACTCGCGAACGCTCGCCAGAGTAAGTGAGGCGTACTACTGGCCCGGACTTTCTGCAAGCGTGAAGCAGTACGTTAAAAGCTGTCGCGAATGCCAGCGTCGAAAGTCGCCACCAAGCAAGCCGGCTGGATTACTTCAGCCAATTGATCCACCCCACAAGCCATTTGACCAAGTTGGCATGGACATTCTCGGCCCATTTCCTTTATCGTCTGACGGCAACAAATGTGTCATTGTTGCAACTGACTATTTGACCCGCTATGCTGAGACACAGGCGATACCACGAGCCACGGCTTCTGAGGTAGCACAGTTCTTCATGTGCCACATTGTTCTGCGCCACGGTGCTCCATCTACAGTGATAACCGACCGAGGAACAGCGTTCACTGCACAACTTATTGATGAAGTTTTTCGACTAAGTAACACTAGGCATCGAACGACGACTGCTTACCATCCGCAGAGCAATGGCTTAACCGAGCGACTAAATAAGACAGTCACAAACATGATCTCCATGTACATCGACGTCCAACACAAAACATGTAATCGCATTTTGCCTTATGTGACGTTCGCTTATAACACCGCCGTTCAAGAAACAACCCAATTTAGACCGTTTCGCCTTCTCTACGGCCGCGAAGTTCAGACGATGCTGGATGCGATGCTTCCTTGTGAAGGCGCCGATCAATTAACAACTGACGCAGAAGAATTTGCAGAGCGTGCCGAGGAAACTCGCCAGCTCGCCCGGCTACACATTGGTCAGCAGCAACAGGTTGATGCACGACGTTACAATATGCGTCACAATGACGTATCTTACAGACCGGGAGACCAAGTTTGGATTTGGACCCCTGTTCGACGCCGTGGCCTCTCCGAAAAGTTGCTCAGCAGATACTTCGGTCCGTATAAAGTATTACGCCGCGTGAGCGACGTAAACTACGAAGTGGTTCCGGACGCTACGTCGTCACGATGGGTACAACGAAAACAACCGACCTCTGACATAGTTCACGTGGTGCGCATGAAGCCCTATTTTGCGCGTTTCTAAAAGACCACTTTTCCTGTGTTTTTTTTTATTTGTGCTCCGACAATTGCCTTATCATTGGTGAACTTATCGCGTCTAACATTTCATTATTGGTGCCCTTTTTCATTGTTTAAACTACTTTGTTTTGGTTTTTTTTCAATAACTTTGCAGCATCGGGACGATGCTCTTTTTTGTTGTTGAGGGGGAATATTGCCACCTCTTTCTAGTAGTGGGTCGTATGCCAAGGTGAAGGCCCAAACCTCAGAGAAGAAAGAAGTGCACGTGGGCCCTCGCTCTGGCAAACAAGCACAACCGACGCGCTTGGTTAGAGCCCTGTTGCTCAGACGTCAGTAAATCTTGTCGACACCCCCTGGAGTGACGTGACAATATCTTCAAAGCTATCAGCCCAAAGAAAAAAAAGCGCCATACCACCACCGGGTGGGCTCGAACCTCCGACTTTTTGGTTAACACCGATCGCGCTCGCCAATTGCGCCGTGGAGACAGTCCTGCTCCACTCTCACCACCATCAGAACATATCTTCAAAGCTATCAGCCCAAAGAAAAAAAGCACCGCACCACCACCGGGTGGGCTCGAACCTCCAACTTTTCGGCTAACAGCCGATCACGCTAGCCAATTGCGCCACGGAGACAGTCCTGCTCCACTCTCACCCCCATCAGAACATATCTTCAAAGCTATCAGCCCACAGAAAAAAAAGCGCCGCACAATCACCGGGTAGGCTCGAACCTCCGATTTTTCGGTTAACAGCCGATCGCGCTAGCCAATTGCGCCACGGAGACAGTCCTGCTCCACTCTCACCACCATAAGAACATATCTTCAAAGCTATCAGCCCAAAGAAAAAAAAGCGCCGCACCACCACTGGGTGGGCTCGAACCTCCGACCTTTTGGTTAACAGCCGATCGCGCTAGCCAATTGCGCCACGGAGACAATCCTGCTCCACTCTCACCACCATCAGAACATATCTTCAAAGCTATCAGCCCAAATTAAAAAAAGCGTGGCACCAACGCCGGGTGGGCTCGAACCTCCAACTTTCCGGTTAACAGCCGATCACGCTAGCCAATTGCGCCACGGAGACAGTCCTGCTCCACTCTCACCCCCATCAGAACATATCTTCAAAGCTATCAGCCCACAGAAAAAAAAGCGCCGCACAATCACCGGGCAGGCTCGAACCTCCGATTTTTCGGTTAACAGCCGATCGCGCTAGTCAATTGCGCCACGGAGACAGTCCTGCTCCACTCTCACCACCATAAGAACATATCTTCAAAGCTATCAGCCCAAAGAAAAAAAAGCGCCGCACCACCACTGGGTGGGCTCGAACCTCCGACCTTTTGGTTAACAGCCGATCGCGCTAGCCAATTGCGCCACGGAGACAATCCTGCTCCAATCTCACCACCATCAGAACATATCTTCAAAGCTATCAGCCCAAATTAAAAAAAGCGTGGCACCAACACCGGGTGGGCTCGAACCTCCAACTTTCCGGTTAACAGCCAATCACGCTAGCCAATTGCGCCACGGAGACAGTCCTGCTCCACTCTCACCACCATCAGAACATATCTTCAAAGCTATCAGCCCACAGAAAAAAAAGCGCCGCACAACCACCGGGTAGGCTCGAACCTCCAACTTTTCGGTTACCAGCCAATCGCGCTAGCCAATTGCGCCACGGAGACAGTCCTGCTCCACTCTCACCACCATAAGAACATATCTTCAAAGCTATCAGCCCGAAGAAAAAAGCAACACACCACTCCCGGGAGGGCTCGAAACTCCAACCTTTCGGTCAACAGCCGATCGCGCTAGCCCATTACGCCACGGAGACAGTCTTGCTCATCTCTCACCACCATCAGATCATATCATCAAAGCTATCAGCCCAAAGAAAAAAAGCACCGCACCACCACCGGGTGGGCTCGAACCTCCAACTTTTCGGTTAACAGCCGATCGCGCTAGCCAATTGCGCCACGGAGACAGTCTTGCTCCCCTCTCACCACCATCAGAACATATCTTCAAAGCTATCATCGGAAAGAAAAAAGCAACACACCACTCCCGGGAGGGCTCGAAACTCCAACCTTTCGGTCAACAGCCGATCGCGCTAGCCCATTGCGCCACGGAGACAGTCTTGCTCATCTCTCACCACCATCAGATCATATCATCAAAGCTATCAGCCCAAAGAAAAAAAGCACCGCACCACCACCGTGTGGGCTCGAACCTCCAACTTTCCGGTTAACAGCCGATCACGCTAGCCAATTGCGCCACGGAGACAGTCCTGCTCCACTCTCACCACCATCAGAACATATCTTCAAAGCTATCAGGCCAAAGAAAAAAAAGCGCTGCACCACCACCAGGTGGGCTCGAACCTCCAACCTTTCGATCAACAGCCGATCGCGCTAGCCCATTGCGCCACGGAGACAGTCTTGCTCCCTTCTCACCACCATCAGAACATATCTTCAAAGCTATTACCGCAAAGAAAAAAGCAACACACCACTCCCGGGAGGCCTCAAAACTCCAACCTTTCGGTTTACAGCCGATCGCGCTAGCCCATTGCGCCATGGAGACAGTCTTGCTCCACTCTCACCACCATCAGAACATATCTTCACAGCTATCAGCGCAAAGAAAAAAAGCGCTGCACCACCTCCGGGTGGGCTCGAACCTCCAACCTTTCGGTTAACAGCCGATCGCGCTAGCCCATTGCGCCACGGAGACAGTCTTGCTCCACTCTCACCACCATCAGAACATATCTTCAAAGCTATCAGCGCAAAAAAAAGCAACACACCACTCCCGGGAGGGCTCGAAACTCCAACCTTTCGGTTAACAGCCGAACGCGCTAGCCAATTGCGCCAAGGAGACAGTCGTGCTCCACTCTCACCACCATCAGAACATATCTTCAAAGCTATCCGCGCAAAGAAAAAAGCAAAACACCACTCCCGGGAGGGCTCGAACCTCCAACTTTTCGGTTAACAGCCGATCGCACTGGCCAATTGCGCCACGGAGAAAGTCCTACTCAACTCTCACCACAATTAGAACATATCTTCAAAGCTATCAGCCCAAAGAAAAAAAAGCGCCGCACCACCACCGGGTGGGCTCGAACCTCAAACTTTTCGGTTAACAGCCGATCGCGCTAGCCAATTGCGCCACGGGGACCGTCCTGCTCCACTCTCACCACCGTCAGACCATTTCTTCAGAGCTATCACCCCAAAGAAAAAAGCAACACACCACTCCCGGGAGGGCTCAAAACTCCAACCTTTCGGTTAACAGCCGATCGCGCTAGCCCAATGCGCCACGGAGACAGTCATGCTCCACTCTCACCACCATCAGAACATATCTTCAAAGCTATCAGCCCAAAGAAAAAAAAGCACCGCACCACCACCGGGTGGGCTCGAACCTCCAACTTTTCGGTTAACAGCCGATCACGCTAGCCAATTGCGCCACGGAGACAGTCCTGCTCCACTCTCACCACCATCAGAACATATCTTCAAAGCTATCAGCCCACAGAAAAAAAGCGCCGCACAACCACCGGGTAGGCTCGAACCTCCGACTTTTCGGTTAACAGCCGATCGCGCTAGCCAATTGCGCCACGGAGACAGTCCTGCTCCACTCTCACCACCATAAGAACATATCTTCAAAGCTATCAGCCCAAAAAAAAGCGCCGCACCACCACTGGGTGGGCTCGAACCTCCGACCTTTTGGTTAACAGCCGATCGCGCTAGCCAATTGCGCCACGGAGACAGTCCTGCTCCACTCTCACCACCATCAGAACATATCTTCAAAGCTATCAGCCCAAAGAAAAAAAAGCGCCGCAGCACCACCGGGTGGGCTCGAACCTCCAACTTTCCGGTTAACAGCCGATCACGCTAGCAAATTCCACCACGGAGACAGTCCTGCTCCACTCTCACCACCATCAGAACATATCTTCAAAGCTATCAGCCCACAGAAAAAAAAGCGCCGCACAACCACCGGGTAGGCTCGAACCTCCAACTTTTCGGTTAACAGCCGATCGCGCTAGCCAATTGCGCCACAGAGACAGACCTGCTCCACTCTCACCACCATAAGAACATATCATCAAAGCTATCAGCCCGAAGAAAAAAAAGCGCCGCACCACCACTGGGTGGGCTCGAACCTCCGACCTTTTGGTTAACTGCCGATCGCGCTAGCCAATTGCGCCACGAAGACAGTCCTGCTCCACTCTCACCACCATCAGAACATATCTTCAAAGCTATCAGCCCAAAGAAAAAAAAGCGCCGCACCACCACCGGGTGGGCAAGAACCTCCAACTTTCCGGTTAACAGCCGATCACGCTAGCCAATTGCGCCACGGAGACAGTCCTGCTCCACTCTCACCACCGTCAGAACATTTCTTCAGAGCTATCAGCCCAAAGAAAAAAAAAGCGCCGCACCCCCACCGGTTGGGCTCGAACCTCTGACCTTTCGGTTAACAGCCGATCGCGCTAGCCAATTGCGCCACGAAGACAGTCCTGCTCCACTTTCACCACCATCAGAACATATCTTGAAAGCTATTACCGCAAAGAAAAAAGCAACACACCACTCCCGGGAGGGCTCGAACCTCCAACTTTCCGGTTAACAGCCGATCACGCTAGCCAGTTGCGCCACGGAGACAGTCTTGCTCTACTCTCACAACCATCAGAACATAACTTCAAAGCTATCAGCCCACAGAAAAAAAAAGCGCCGCACCACCACCGGGAGAGCTCGAACCTCTAACCTTTCGGTTAACAGCCGATCGCGCTAGCCCATTGCGCCACGGAGACAGTCTTGCTCCACTCTCACCACCATCAGAACATAACTTCAAAGCTATCAGCGCAAAGAAAAAAGCAACACACCACTCCCGGGAGGGCTCGAAACTCCAACCTTTCGGTCAACAGCCGATCGCGCTATCCCATTGCGCCACGGAGACAGTCTTGCTCCCTTCTCACCCCCATCAGAACATAACTTCAAAGCTATCAGCCCAAAGAAAAAAAAGCACCGCACCACCACCGAGTGGGCTCGAACCTCCAACCTTTCGGTTAACAGCCGATCGCGCTAGCCAATTGCGCCACGGAGACAGTCGTGCTCCACTCTCACCACCATCAGAACATATCTTCAAAGCTATCAGCGCAAAGAAAAAAGCAAAACACCACTCCTGGGAGGGCTCGAACCTCCAGCTTTTCGGTTAACAGCCGATCACGCTGGCCAATTGCGCCACAGAGAAAGTCCTGCTCAACTCTCACCACAATTAGAAGATATCTTCAAAGCTATCAGCCCAAAGAAAAAAAAAGCGCCGCACCACCACCGGGTGGGCTCGAACCTCCAACTTTTCGGTTAACAGCCGATCGCGCTAGCCAATTGCGCCACTTTTTTTTTCTTTATTGCCTGTTTTCGGCTCACATAAACAATACACATATTAACTGATAATTACACAACACAATCCAAAACATTGTAAAAACCATGGCTCAAACGATGTGGCCACGCATCTGTTAAAATGTTTTTATCGTCGATAGTAATTCGACGCGCGGCAACCATTCTGGGGGGAGTTCCTGCAACTTTTGTTCATCCACAAAATTTCTTATATACTCTTTGAAGTACTGGGTGGGTGCTCGTGCATCTACATCAAAGTGCATGGCTGCCATCCTGGATTTCCAAATGCTATGAAGAGCCATAAGCATTATCATATCATATGGGGTACCATCGTCACTTTGTATATGCAAATAGCGGATGCCATATGCATTTATGGGGAAGTCTTTTTTGATCGTGCGCTGGAGCACGTCCCAAAGAAAGACAGCATCCCAGCAGTCAATGAATACATGCTCAATTGTCTCCTCCTTTCTGCATATTATGCAATGCGTGCCCCAAGGAACGTAGAACCCCTTTACAGCCATCATGGTTTTGACGGTCAGCGTACCGGTATGTAATTTAAAAAAGAAATTCTTAGCACCTGGCGATATTTTCATCGCCTTGACGCGCTTTAGTACAGTGTGGCCACGGCATACATTGTAAAGGGACCGATACATAGGCACTGGTAAAAACACATCACATAAGTCCTTGTACAACTTTCTTCGTCGGACTTGACTCAAATATTCAAGTGAAAACCGCACTGACAGAAACCTACAAGAAAGCACAACTTCGCGGAGAAAGCCATAAACACCACCAGGTACGCTGCAGGTTGATACAACCATGTTAGGCAAGTGTTGCCCCAGGCGAAGTTGACAGACAGTGCGAAGGAATGGGTTGTCGACGTCTCTAAAGAAACAAAATCGATTGACTACCTGTCTTAAAAACAAATGGAGACAAGCCGAGTCCTCCATTTCGCACTCGAAGAAATAAATTGGTCCGACTCGATCTTTCCCAAGACGATTCCCACACAAAGACAGCGAACACACGGTGAAATTTTTGGATGTTTACCCTTGAACAATGTAAGACTTGTAAGATATACCAAATTTTACTCACTAAGAATATGTTGCAAATTGTGGCTTTAGAAAGCATAGACCAATTCCAGCCATTCCACTTGTTCACTCTTTCCCGCAGGTTATCCACTTGGCTCCTCCAGTACGAATCGCTGTCTTTGTAGCATTCGAGGGGGGCACCCAAGTATTTCACCGGTGTCGTAACAAACCTTATGCTGGCAAAACTGTCTGGGGTTTCTGCCCAGTCACCGTGCCAAAAGCCAAGGCATTTTCCCCAGTTAACAGCGCTGCCACTTGCAGCACAGAAGTTAGTAACGCATTTGACAGCATCTGCTATGCTGTCAGAGTCCGCGCAAAAAATGGCAATATCGTCCGCATAAGCCAACAGTCGGACTTCAACCTCGTGCAGCTTAAACCCACGGACACAGTCATTCTCTATGACACTCAAACAAAAGGACTCTATGTACAAACAAAACAATAGTAGTGAGAGAGGACAACCCTGACGGACCGAACGCTTGACTGGGATGCGCTTCCCCACCACCTTGTTAACGATTAGCCGCGTTGAGCAGTCTCGGTACGCCATGACAACCCCCTCTTTGATTATTTTCCCTAAATTCACATAATCTAGGATGCACAGCAGAATTTCATGAGGCACCCTGTCGAAAGCTTTCTCGAGGTCGATTTGCAGCATTGCGACTCGCGCACCAATAGCGTCGCAACATTCGAGGATGCTCCGGGCTGCGTGTATATTCGTGAGGATAGTTCGACCTTTAATGCCGCACGTCTGATGTGGCCCCACGAGTTCCGTAATGACTGTTTGCAACCTTTTAGCTAGGATTTTCATGAATATCTTGTAATCTCCATTAGTGAGGCAGATTGGGCGGTAAGAATTTACTTTGCGCAGTGCAACGGGGTCTTCCGATTTTGGTATAAGAACAGTGTGAAATGATGAAAAGGACGGGGGTAATATTTTCAGCTCGAATGCCTCATTATAAACGTCAGCTAAGACTGGTGTTATTTCAAACTTGAAACACTTATAAAAGGCGGAAGTCAGACCATCAGGGCCAGGCGATTTCCCGGGATGCATACTTTCAATAGCACTGTTAACTTCCTCTTCCGAAATGGGTTCTTCCAATAATTCTTTTGCATTATTGTCAAGCTTTGGCATCAGCGGTAAAAAATCTTTTTTAAAACGATCGACATCAACTGAGCTGGCAGTGAATAAACCATGGAAGTGCTCAAAGAAAGCACGCTCGATAACATCTGCGACATCGCTGACTTCACCCTCGTGTTCAATTTCTGTTATCTGATTACGACGCGCATGCCACTTTTCTGAGACCAACGCCCTTTTTGACGGTGCTTCTGCCGTTATCAGTCGCTCGGCTCTTGCCCGCACCATAGCACCGCGGTATCTTTCGACATCGAACCGCTCAATTTTACTTTTCAACGCGCGAATATCTTCAAGAAACATGCGGGGCATTTTACATTCTTCGAGGAGCAATTTTTCCAGGTTTCTGCGCATGAGCTTTTCTTCTGCTCCTTTTTCTCTGCTTATAGCGCTCGAGCGTTCCAAAGCCTTTAATTTAACGACCTGCTTGAAGTTCTCCCATTTTTCTCTAAACGTCTTTTTACTGCGAACTTTCATTTTTTCAACTTGCGTCATTGCTTCCTCCATAAATTTTTCATCACTCAGCAGATTCGAATTCAATTTCCATAGTTGCCACTCGAAGGCCCTTTTCGTTTCTTTCGTGCTAGCTACTACAAAGCTAACCAAGCAGTGGTCACTAAATGAAACGGCGTTAACACGGTATGCCTTGCAAAGCGGTACCAATTCTACACTCACGTACGCCCTATCTAGTCGGGCGTGGCTGGCTGCCTGAAAGTGGGTGTACTGCATAGTCCGGTCACCACCGAGACATTCAGCCACATCCTCCAAACCATGTTCTCTTACTATATTGCTTAAGACAGCCGTACTTGCATCCCTGTAATGTCGTTCGCTAGTTTTGTCTTTGGCTGAAAGGACGCAGTTGAAATCGCCAATAATGATTAGGAGCCTATCACAATTGGTATACTGCTTTAGTTGTTCGAAAAATATGCGTCTTTCGTCAGTGACGGTCGGTGCGTACAAGCATATTACGCGCCATTCCAATCCCGAAAACAAAAGATCACAAACAATGAGCCGACCAGACGGACAGGACGTTGAGGCTTCTACTTTAGCACCCAGACTCTGTCTGACGAACAAAACGCAACCGGAAGAAGTCCCTATGGCATGGCTAACTATAACAGAATACCGCGGCAAGAATTGGCGCAACATGCCCCCAGTTTCATCGTCGCCATGGACTTTAGTCGCTTGGACTGCCAGTATGTCAAGGTCAAGGTCGCTTACTAACCGATAAAGTTGACATTGTTTTCTCCGTGAGGCCAGGCCACGCACATTTAAAGTGGCCACACGGATTGAATTTTCTATTTGCACCATTGTAAGGCTACGAAAAAACCAGGGGCATGGCGCTTACCTTACAACTGCAATTCCTTCCTGAACGCCTTGTCTCAGTACAGTCCTTAAGTTGGCGAAGGCGGCGTTTCCGCCGTCTTGCGCTCCGACAAAATGTTTGGCCGTGGCCGGATGAGAGGCCGCCGAGCGGGAGTCGTTTTGGCGGGTGGTTCGTCCGGCGAGGCAGCAGTGGTGCCCTTGTCTTTTTTCCCTTCGTCACGGGGACGCTTCCCCGTCACAGTGCCACTGTCGCTTTCAATCCCAGTCATCGGTTCAGCCTCCGAGGGGGTCTCGTCTGCTGAGCCAAGACACGTGTCACCGGTGCTGCTTGCATCCACCTTTTCAATACTTTCGCCTACGCCTTCATATGGAAGCCCGGTGTCGGGCTTACCTGGTGCTTCACACACTCCCTCTTCTTGACGGCATGACGACCCATCTTCCACAGCAGAGCTCGGGTTAACTCCTGCTGTTTCTTCCGAGTCTGCTTCGTCTATGAGGTGCTCCAGTGCATCACTTTCCTGCGCTGGTCCAGTCACACTGGCATATGTCTTCGCGCAGTCGGCGTCTTCGTGGCCGAAGCGGTTACAACGACTCAGCTGGGTACTCGGCAGTCGCGACGTATGTGACCGGTACTCTTGCACCGTAGGCACAACGGTGCACGGCCCGGAACGACAACGAGAGTCAGCTCTCCGGCAATCTTGAGCTGGTGCGGAATGACATCCACCTTGACGTCGGAGTGCAGCTTTAGTCCCACAGACCGCGTCGTTGAGCCCTTTTCTGTGATGCCCGGTGCTCGCCACTTCTCCCGTTTCACTTCGAACACTTTCCCATAGGGAGTCAAGGCAACACGCACGTCTTCGTCGGTCACGCCGTGCAGCAACCAGTGAAGCTTCAAGCGAACCTCGCGGTTATTTGGGTCAATGAGCAAACATGGGCGATCCTTTACCTTCACATCGATGGCGGAGAGCAACTTCCGAGCAGCCTCAGCACTCGTCAGTGTCACAGCCCATACGTGGTTCATTTGATACGCCCCCAACGCCAAAACGTCGTCGAGCGCACCAAGCTTGGCCAAAGTGTCCCTGTAGTCTTCGACGCGGTAAGGCCGGGCTCTCGGATCACCATGCATGAAAACGGTATTCGCAGCGATGCGTCCGGAAGGCAGATTGGGCAAAATCAGCTGATAATCGTCGGCGCTAGGCGCAAAAACCCTGTCACCGCGGCCCGGTCGGGCCGCAGATACCGCTCCGTCGGAGCCGAACATTCCGCGACCGTATCGCTCGAAAGCTGGAAGTGGAATGGCCAATTGCGCCACGGGGACCGTCCTGCTCCACTCTCACCACCGCCAGACCATTTCTTCAGAGCTATCACCCCAAAGAAAAAAAAGCGCCGCACCACCTCCTGGTGGGCTCGAACCTCCAACCTTTCGGTTAACAGCCGATCGCGCTAGCCAATTGCCCCACGGAGACAGTCGTGCTCCACTCTCACCACCGTCAGAACATTTCTTCAGAGCTTTCACCCCAAAGAAAAAAAAGCGCCGCACCACCACCGGTTGGGCTCGAACCTCCAACCTTTCGGTTAACAGCCGATCGCGCTAGCCAATTGCGCCACGAAGACAGTCCTGCTCCACTCTCACCATCATCAGAACATAACTTCAAAGCTATTACCGCAAAGAAAAAAGCAACACACCACTCCCGGGAGGGCTCAAAACTCCAACCTTTCGGTTTACAGCCGATCGCACTAGCCCATTGCGCCACAGAGACAGTCTTGCTCCACTCTCACCACCATCAGAACATATCTTCAAAGCTATCAGCGCAAAGAAAAAAAGCGCTGCACCACCACCGGGTGGGCTCGAACCTCCAACCTTTCAGTTAACTGCCGATCGCGCTAGCCCATTGCGCCACGGAGACAGTCTTGCTCCACTCTCACCACCATCAGAACATATCTTCAAAGCTATCAGCGCAAAGAAAAAAGCAACACCCCATTACCGGGAGGGCTTGAAACTCCAACCTTTCGGTTAACAGCCGATCGCGCTAGCCAATTGCGCCAAGGAAACAGTCGTGCTGTTGGAGGGCTCGAACCTCCAACTCTCACCACCATCAGAACATATCTTCAAAGCTATCCGCGCAAAAAAAAAGCAAAACACCACTCCCGGGAGGGCTCAAACCTCCAACTTTTCGGTTAACAGCCGATCGCGCTGGCCAATTGCGCCACGGAGAAAGTCCTGCTCAACTCTCACCACAATTAGAACATATCTTCAAAGCTATCAGCCCAAAGAAAAAAAAGCGCCGCACCACCACCTGGTGGGCTCTAACCTCAAACTTTTCGGTTAACAGCTGATCGCGCTAGCCAATTGCGCCACGGGGACCGTCCTGCTCCACTCTCACCACCGTCAGACCATTTCATCAGAGCTATCACCCCAAAGAAAAAAAAGCGCCGCACCACCACCGGGTGGGCTCGAACCCCCCACCTTTCGGTTAACAGGCGATCGTGCTAGCCAATTGCCCCACGGAGACAGTCGTGCTCCACTCTCACCACCGTCAGAACATTTCTTCAGAGCTATCACCCCAAAGAAAAAAAAGCGCCACACCACCACCGGTTGGGCTCGAACCTCTGACCTTTCGGTTAACAGCCGATCGCGCTAGCCAATCGCGCCACGAAGACAGTCCTGCTCCACTTTCACCACCATCAGAACATATCTTCAAAGCTATCCGTGCAAAGAAAAAAGCAAAACACCACTCCCGGGAGGGCTCGAACCTCCAACTTTTCGGTTAACAGCCGATCGCGCTGGCCAATTGCGCCACGGAGAAAGTCCTGCTCAACTCTCACCACAGTTAGAACATATCTTCAAAGCTATCAGCCCAAAGAAAAAAAAGCGCCGCACCACCACCGGGTGGGCTCGAACCTCAAACTTTTCGGTTAACAGCCGATTGCGCTAGCCGATTGCGCCACGGGGACCGTCCTGCTCCAGTCTCACCACCGTCAGACCATTTCTTCAGAGCTATCACCCCAAAGAAAAAAAAGCGCCGCACCACCACCGGGTGGGCTCGAACCTCCACCTTTCGGTTAACAGGCGATCGTGCTAGCCAATTGCCCCACGGAGACAGTCGTGCTCCACTCTCACCACCGTCAGAACATTTCTTCAGAGCTATCACCCCAAAGAAAAAAAAGCGCCGCACCACCACCGGTTGGGCTCGAACCTCCAACCTTTCGGTTAACAGCCGATCGCGCTAGCCAATAGCGCCAAGAAGACAGTCCTGCTCCACTCTCACCACCATCAGAACATATCTTCAAAGCCATTACCGCAAAGAAAAACGCAACACACCATTCCCGGGAGGTTCAAAACTTCAACCTTACGGTTAACAGCCGATCGCGCTAGCCCAATGCGCCACGGAGACAGTCTTGCTCCACTCTCACCACCATCAGAACATATCTTCAAAGCTATCATCGCAAAGAAAAAAAAGCGCCGCACCACCGCCGGGTGGGCTCGAAACTCCAACTTTTCGGTTAACAGCCGATCGCGCTAGCCAATTGCGCCACGGAGACAGTCCTGCTTCACTCTCACCACCATCAGAACATATCTTCAAAGCTATCAGCCCAAAGAAAAAAAAGCGCCATTCCACCACCGGGTGGGCTCGAACCTCCGACCTTTTTGTTAACAGCCGATCGCGCTAGCCAATTGCGCCATGGAGACAGTCCTGCTCCACTCTCACCACCATCAGAACATATCTTCAAAGCTATCAGCCCAAAGAAAAAAAAGCACCGCACCACCACCGGGTGGGCTCGAACCTCCAACTTTTCGGTTAACAGCCGATCACGCTAGCCAATTGCGCCACGGAGACAGTGGCGCAATTGCTCCTGCTCCTGCTCCACTCTCACCACCATCAGAACATATCTTCAAAGCTATCAGCCCACAGAAAAAAAAAGCGCCGCACAACCACCGGGTAGGCTCGAACCTCCGACTTTTCGGTTAACAGCCGATCGCGCTAGCCAATTGCGCCACGGAGACAGTCCTGCTCCACTCTCACCACCATAAGAACATATCTTCAAAGCTATCAGCCCAAAGAAAAAAAAAGCGCCGCACCACCACTGGGTGGGCTCGAACCTCCGACCTTTTGGTTAACAGCCGATCGCGCTAGCCAATTGCGCCACGGAGACAGTCCTGCTCCACTCTCACCACCATCAGAACATATCTTCAAAGCTATCAGCCCACAGAAAAAAAAGCGCCGCACAACCACCGGGTAGGCTCGAACCTCCAACTTTTCGGTTAACAGCCGATCGCGCTAGCCAATTGCGCCACGGAGACAGACCTGCTCCACTCTCACCATCATAAGAACATATCATCAAAGCTATCAGCCCGAAGAAAAAAAAGCGCCGCACCACCACTGGGTGGGCTCGAACCTCCGACCTTTTGGTTAACAGCCGATCGCGCTAGCCAATTGCGCCACGGAGACAGTCCTGCTCCACTCTCACCACCATCAGAACATATCTGCAAAGCTATTACCGCAAAGAAAAAAAGCGCCGCACCACCACCGGGTGGGCAAGAACCTCCAACTTTCCGGTTAACAGCCCATCACGCTAGCCAATTGTGCCACGGAGACAGTCTTGCTCTACTCTCACAACCGTCAGAACATATGTTCAAAGCTATCACCCCAAAGAAAAAAAAGGCGCCGCACCACCACCGGTTGGGCTCGAACCTCCGACCTTTCGGTTAACAGCCGATTGCGCTAGCCAATTGCGCCACGAAGAATGTCCTGCTCCAATCTCACCACCATCAGAACATATGTTCAAAGCTATTACCGCAAAGAAAAAAGCAACACACCACTCCTGGGAGGGCTCGAGACTCCAACCTTTCGGTTAACAGCCGATCGCGCTATCCCATTGCGCCACGGAGACATTCTTGCTCCCTTCTCACCACCATCAGAACATAACTTCAAAGCTATCAGCCCAAAGAAAAAAAAGCACCGCACCACCACCGGGTGGGCTCGAACCTCCAACCTTTCGGTTAACAGCCGATCGCGCTAGCCAATTGCGCCACGGAGACAGTCGTGCTCCACTCTCACCACCATCAGAACATATCTTCAAAGCTAACAGCGCAAAGAAAAAAGCAAAACACCACTCCCGGGAGGGCTCGAACCTCCAACTTTTCGGTTAACAGCCGATCGCGCTGGCCAATTGCGCCACGGAGAAAGTCCTGCTCAACTCTCACCACCATCAGAACATATCTTCAAAGCTATTACCGCAAAGAAAAAAGCAACACACCACTCCCGGGAGGGCTCAAAACTCCAAACTTTCGGTTTACCGCCGATCGCGCTAGCCCATTGCTCCACGGAGACAGTCTTGCTCCACTCTCACCACCATCAGAAGATATCTTCAAAGCTATGAGCGCAAAGAAAAAAAAGCGCTGTACCACCGGGTGGGCTCGAACCTCCAACCTTTCGGTTAACAGCCGATCACGCTAGCCCAATGCGCCACGGAGACAGTCTTGCTCCACTCTCACCACCATCAGAACATACCTTCAAAGCTATCAGCGCAAAGAAAAAAGCAACACACCACTCCCGGGAGGGCTCGAAACTCCAACCTTTCGGTTAACAGCCGATCGCGCTAGCCAATTGCGCCAAGGAGACAGTCATGCTCCACTCTCACCACCATCAGAACATATCTTCAAAGCTATCCGCGCAAAGAAAAAAGCAAAACACCACTCCCGGGAGGGCTCGAACCTCCAACTTTTCGGTTAACAGCCGATCGCGCTAGCCCATTGCGCCACGGGGACCGTCCTGCTCCAATCTCACCACCGTCAGACCATTTCTTCAGAGCTATCACCCCAAAGAAAAACAAGCGCCGCACCACCACCGGGTGGGCTCGAACCCTCCACCTTTCGGTTAACAGCCGATCGTGCTAGCCAATTGCCCCACGGAGACAGTCGTGCTCCACTCTCACCACCGTCAGAACATTTCTTCAGAGCTATCACCCCAAAGAAAAAAAAGCGCCGCACCACCACCGGTTGGGCTCGAACCTCCAACCTTTCGGTTAACAGCCGATCGCGCTAGCCAATAGCGCCACGAAGACAGTCCTGTTCCACTCTCACCACCATCAGAACATATCTTCAAAGCTATCATCGCAAAGAAAAAAGCAACACACCACTCCCGGGAGGGCTCAAAACTTCAACCTTTCGGTCAACAGCCGATCGCGCTAGCCCATTGCGCCACGGAGACAGTCTTGCTCATCTCTCACCACCATAGAACATATCATCAAAGCTATCAGCCCAAAGAAATAAAAGCACCGCACCACCACCGGGTGGGCTCGAACCTCCAACTTTTCGGTTAACAGCCGATAACGCTGGCCAATTGCGCCACGGAGACAGGCCTGCTCCACTCTCACCACAATTAGAACATATCTTCAAAGCTATCAGCCCAAAGAAAAAAAAGCGCCGCACCACCACCAGGTGGGCTCGAACCTCCAACCTTTCTGTTAACAGCAGATCGCGCTAGCCAATTGCGCAACGGAGACAATCGTGTCACCACCATCAGAACATATCTTCAAAGCTATCAGCGCAAAGAAAAAAAAGCGCCGCAACACCACCGAGTGGGTTCGAACCTCCAACCTTTCGGTTAACAGCCGATCGCGCAAGCCAATTTTGCCACGGAGACGGTCCTGCTCCACTCTCACCACCATCAGAACATATCTTCAAAGGCATGAGCCCGAAGAAAAAAAAGCGCCGCACCACCACCGGGTGGGCTCGAACCTCCGACCTTTTGGTTAACAGCCGATCGCTCTAGCAAATTGCACCACGGAGACAGTCCTGCTCCACTCTCACCACCATCAGAACATATCTTCAAAGCTATCAGCCCACAGAAAAAAAAGCGCCGCACAACCACCGGGTAGGCTCGAACCTCCCACTTTTCGGTTAACAGCCGATCGCGCTAGCCAATTGCACCACGGAGACAGTCCTGCTCCACTCTCACCACCATAAGAACATATCTTCAAAGCTATCAGCCCAAAAAAAAGCGCCGCACCACCACCGGGTGGGCTCGAACCTCCAACCTTTCGGTTAACAGCCGATCGCGCTAGCCCAGTGCGCCACGGAGACAGTCTTGCTCCACTCTCACCACCATCAGAACATCTCTTCAAAGCTATCAGCGCAAAGAAAAAAGCAACACACCACTCCCGGGAGGGCTCGAAACTCCAACCTTTCGGTCAACAGCTGATCGCGCCAGCCCATTGCGCCACGAAGACAGTCTTGCTCACCTCTTACCACCATCAGAACATATCTTCAAAGCTATCAGCCCAAAGAAATAAAAGCACCGCACCACCACCGGGTGGGCTTGAACCTCCAACCTTTCGGTTAACAGCCGATCGCGCTAGCCAATTGCGCCACGGAGACAGTTGTGCTCCACTCTCACCACCATCAGAACATATCTTCAAAGCTATATGCGCAAAGAAAAAAGCAAAGCACCACTCCCGGGAGGGCTCGTACCTCCAACTTTTCGGTTAACAGCCGATCGCGCTAGCCAATTGCGCCACGGAGACAGTCCTGCTCCACTCTCACCACCATGAGAACATATCTTCAAAGCTATCAGCCCAAAAAAAAGCGCCGCACCACCACCGGGTGTGCTCGAACCTCCAACCTTTCGGTTAACAGCCGATCACGCTAGCCAATTGCCCCACGAAGACAGTCGTGCTCCACTCTCACCACCGTTAGAACATTTCTTCAGAGCTATCACCCCAAAGAAAAAAAAGCGCCGCACTACCACCGGTTGGGCTCGAACCTCCAACCTTTCGGTTAACAGCCGATCGCGCTAGCCAATTGCGCCACGAAGACAGTCCTGCTCCACTCTCACCATCATCAGAACATATCTTCAAAGCTATTACCGCAGAGAAAAAAGCAACACACCACTCCCGGGAGGGCTCGAAACTCCAACCTTTCGGTTAACAGCCGATCGCGCTAGCCCATTGCGCCACGGAGGCAGTCATGCTCCACTCTCACCATCATCAGAACATATCTTCAAAGCTATCAGCGCAAAAGAAAAAAGCGCTGCACCACCACCGCGTGGGCTCGAACCTCCAACCTTTCGGTTAACAGCCGGTCGCGCTAGTCCAGTGCGCCACGGAGACAGTCTTGCTCCACTCTCACCACCATCAGAACATATCTTCAAAGCTATCAGCGCAAAGAAAAAAGCAACACACCACTCCCGGGAGGGCTCGAAACTCCAACCTTTCGGTCAACAGCTGATCGCGCTAGCCCATTGCGCCACAGAGACAGTCTTGCTCCCCTCTCACCACCATCAGAACATATCTTCAAAGCTATCAGCCCAAAGAAAAAAAAGCACCGCACCACCACCGGGTGGGCTCGAACCTCCAACCTTTCGGTTAACAGCCGATCGCGCTAGCCAATTGCGCCACGGAGACAGTCGTGCTCCACTCTCACCACCATCAGAACATATCTTCAAAGCTATCAGCGCAAAGAAAAAAGCAAAACACCCCTCCCTGGAGAGCTCGAACCTCCAACTTTTCGGTTAACAGCCGATCGCGCTGGCCAATTGCGCCACGGAGACAGTCCTGCTCCACTCTCACCACAGTTAGAACATATCTTCAAAGCTATCAGCCCAAAGAAAAAAAAGCGCCGCACCACCACCGGGTGGGCTCGAACTTCCAACCTTTCGCTTAACAGCAGATCGCGCTAGCCAATTGCGCCACGGAGACAATCGTGCTCCACTCTCACCACCATCAGAACATATCTTCAAAGCTATCAGCGCAAAGAAAAAAGCAACACACCCCACCCGGGAGGGCTCGAACCTCCAACTTTTCGGTTACCAGCCGATCGCGCTAGCCAATTGCGCCACGGGGACCGTCCTGCTCCACTCTCACCACCGTCAGACCATTTCTTCAGAGCTATCACCCCAAAGAAAAAAAAAGCGCCGCACCACCACCGGGTGGGCTCGAACCTCCAACCTTTCGGTTAACAGCCGATCGCGCTAGCCAATTGCGCCACAGAAACAGTCCTGCTCTACTCTCACCACCATCAGAACATATCTTCAAAGCTATCAGTCCAAAGAAAAAAAAGCGCCGAACCACCGCCGGGTGGGCTCGAAACTCCAACCTTTCGGTTAACAGCCGATCGCGCTAGCCAATTGCGCCACGGAGACAGTCCTGCTCCACTCTCACCACCATGAGAACATATCTTCAAAGCTATCAGCCCAAAGAAAAAAAAGCGCCATACCACCACCGGGTAGGCTCGAACCTCCGACCTTTTGGTTAACAGCCGATCGCGCTAGCCAATTGCGCCACGGAGACAGTCCTGCTCCACTCTCACCACCATCAGAACATATCTTCAAAGCTATCAGCCCACAGAAAAAAAGCGCCGCACCACCACTGGGTGGGCTCGAACCTCCGACCTTTTGGTTAACAGCCGATCGCGCTAGCCAATTGCGCCACGGAGACAGTCCTGCTCCACTCTCACCACCATCAGAACATATCTTCAAAGCTATTACCGCAAAGAAAAAAGCAAAACACCACTCCCGGGAGGGCTCGAACCTCCAACTTTCCGGTTAACAGCCGATCACGCTAGCCAATTGCGCCACGGAGACAGTCTTGCTCTACTCTCACAACCATCAGAACATAACTTCAAAGCTATCAGCCCACAGAAAAAAAAGCGCTGCACCAACACCAGGTGGGCTCGAACCTCCAATCTTACGGTTAACAACCGATCGCGCTAGCCAATATCCCCACGGAGACAGTCGTGCTCCACTTTCACAATCTTCAGAACATTTCTTCAGAGCTATCACCCCAAAGAAAAAAAAAGCGCCGCACCACCACCGGTTGGGCTCGAACCTCCAACCTTTCGGTTAACAGCCGATCGCGCTAGCCAATTGCGCCACGAAGAATGTCCTGCTCCAATCTCACCACCATCAGAACATATCTTCAAAGCTATTACCGCAAAGAAAAAAGCAACACACACTCCTGGGAGGGCTCGAGACTCCAACCTTTCGGTTAACAGCCGATCGCGCTATCCCATTGCGCCAAGGAGACATTCTTGCTCCCTTCTCACCACCATCAGAACATAACTTCAAAGCTATCAGCCCAAAGAAAAAAAAAAGCACCGCACCACCACCGGGTGGGCTCGAACCTCCAACCTTTCGGTTAACAGCCGATCGCGCTAGCCAATTGCGCCAAGGAGACAGTCCTGCTCCACTCTCATCACCATCAGAACATATCTTCAAAGCTATTACCGCAAAGAAAAAAGCAACACACCACTCCCGGGAGGGCTCAAAACTTCAAACTTTCGGTTTACCGCCGATCGCGCTAGCCCATTGCGCCACGGAGACAGTCTTGCTCCACTCTCCCCACCATCAGAAGATATCTTCAAAGCTATCAGCGCAAAGAAAAAAAGCGCTGTACCACCACCGGGTGGGCTCTAACCTCCAACCTTTCGGTTAACAGCCGATCGCGCTAGCCCATTGCGCCACGGAGACAGTCTTTTGCCACTCTCACCACCATCAGAACATATCTTCAAAGCCATTACCGCAAAGAAAAAAGCAACACACCACTCCCGGGAGGCTCAAAACTCCAACCTTTCGGTTAACAGCTGATCGCGCTAGCCCAATGCGCCACGGAGAGAGTCTTGCTCCACTCTCACCACCATCAGAACATATCTTCAAAGCTATCATCGCAAAGAAAAAAGCAACACACCACTCCCGGGAGGGCTCAAAACTTCAACCTTTCGGTCAACAGCCGATCGCGCTAGCCCATTGCGCCACGGAGACAGTCTTGCTCATCTCTCACCACCATAGAACATATCATCAAAGCTATCAGCCCAAAGAAATAAAAGCACCGCCCACCACCGGGTGGGCTCGAACCTCCAACTTTTCGGTTAACAGCCGATAACGCTGGCCAATTGCGCCACGGAGACAGGCCTGCTCCACTCTCACCACAATTAGAACATATCTTCAAAGCTATCAGCCCAAAGAAAAAAAAGCGCCGCACCACCACCAAGTGGGCTCGAACCTACAACCTTTCTGTTAACAGCAGATCGCGCTAGCCAATTGCGCAACGGAGACAATCGTGTCACCACCATCAGAACATATCTTCAAAGCTATCAGCGCAAAGAAAAAAAAGCGCCGCAACACCACCGAGTGGGTTCGAACCTCCAACCTTTCGGTTAACAGCCGATCGCGCAAGCCAATTTCGCCACGGAGACGGTCCTGCTCCACTCTCACCACCATCAGAACATATCTTCAAAGGTATCAGCCCGAAGAAAAAAAAGCGCCGCACCACCACCGGGTGGGCTCGAACCTCCGACCTTTTGGTTAACAGCCGGTCGCTCTAGCAAATTGCACCACGGAGACAGTCCTGCTCCACTCTCACCACCATCAGAACATATCTTCAAAGCTATCAGCCCACAGAAAAAAAAGCGCCGCACAACCACCGGGTAGGCTCGAACCTCCAACTTTTCGGTTAACAGCCGATCGCGCTAGCCAATTGCGCCACAGAGACAGTCCTGCTCCACTCTCACCACCATAAGAACATATCTTCAAAGCTATCAGCCCAAAAAAAAGCGCCGCACCACCACCGGGTGGGCTCGAACCTCAAATGTTTCGGTTAACAGCCGATCACGCTAGCCAATTGCCCCACGAAGACAGTCGTGCTCCACTCTCACCACCGTCAGAACATTTCTTCAGAGCTATCACCCCAAAGAAAAAAAAAGCGCCGCACCACCATCGGTTGGGCTCGAACCTCCAACCTTTCGGTTAACAGCCGATCGCGCTAGCCAATTGTGCCACGAAGACAGTCCTGCTCCACTCTCACCACCATCAGAACATATCTTCAAAGCTATTACCGCAAAGAAAAAAGCAACACACCACTCCCGGGAGGGCTCGAAACTCCAACCTTTCGGTTAACAGCCGATCGCGCTAGCCCATTGCGCCACGGAGGCAGTCATGCTCCACTCTCACCATCATCAGAACATATCTTCAAAGCTATCTGCGCAAAAAAAGCGCTGCACCACCACCGCGTGGGCTCGAACCTCCAACCTTTCGGTTATGAGCCGATCGCGCTAGCCCAGTGCGCCAGGGAGACAGTCTTGCTCCACTCTCACCACCATCAGAACATCTCTTCAAAGCTATCAGCGCAAAGAAAAAAGCAACACACCACTCCCGGGAGGGCTCGAAACTCCAACCTTTCGGTCAACAGCTGATCGCGCAAGCCCATTGCGCCACGAAGACAGTCTTGCTCCCCTCTCACCACCATCAGAACATATCTTCAAAGCTATCAGCCCAAAGAAATAAAAGCGCCGCACCACTGCCGGGTGGGCTCGAAACTCCAACCTTTCGGTTAACAGCCGATCGCGCTAGCCAATTGCGCCACAGAGACAGTCCTGCTCCACTCTCACCACCATGAGAACATATCTTCAAAGCTATATGCGCAAAGAAAAAAGCAAAACACCACTCCCGGGAGGGCTCGAACCTCCAACTTTTCGGTTAACAGCCGATCGCGCTAGCCAATTGCGCTACGGGGACCGTCCTGCTCCACTCTCACCACCGTCAAACCATTTCTTCAGAGCTATCACCCCAAAGAAAAAAAAGCGCCGCACCACCACCGGGTGGGCTCGAACCTCCAACCTTTCGGTTAACAGCCGATCGCGCTAGCCAATTGCGCCACGGAGACAGTCCTGCTCTACTCTCACCACCATCAGAACATATCTTCAAAGCTATCAGCCCAAAGAAAAAAAAGCGCCGCACCACTGCCGGGTGGGCTCGAAACTCCAACCTTTCGGTTAACAGCCGATCGCGCTAGCCAATTGCGCCACAGAGACAGTCCTGCTCCACTCTCACCACCATGAGAACATATCTTCAAAGCTATCAGCCCAAAAAAAGCGCCACACCACCACCGGGTGGGCTCGAACCTCCAACCTTTCGGTTAACAGCCGATCACGCTAGCCAATTGCCCCACGAAGACAGTCGTGCTCCACTCTCACCACCGTCAGAACATTTCTTCAGAGCTATCACCCCAAAGAAAAAAAAAGCGCCGCACTACCACCGGTTGGGCTCGAACCTCCAACCTTTCGGTTAACAGCCGATCGCGCTAGCCAATTGCGCCACGAAGACAGTCCTGCTCCACTCTCACCATCATAAGAACATATCTTCAAAGCTATTACCGCAGAGAAAAAAGCAACACACCACTCCCGGGAGGGCTCGAAACTCCAACCTTTCGGTTAACAGCCGATCGCGCTAGCCCATTGCGCCACGGAGGCAGTCATGCTCCACTCTCACCATCATCAGAACATATCTTCAAAGCTATCAGCCCAAAGAAAAAAAGCACCGCACCAGCACCGGGTGGGCTCGAACCTCCAACCTTTCGGTTAACAGCCGATCGCGCTAGCCATTTGCGCCACGGAGACAGTCGTGCTCCACTCTCACCACCATCAGAACATATCTTCAAAGCTATCAGCGCAAAGAAAAAAGCAAAACACCCCTCCCGGGAGAGCTCGAACCTCCAACTTTTCGGTTAACAGCCGATCGCGCTGGCCAGTTGCGCCACGGAGACAGTCCTGCTCCACTCTCACCACAGTTAGAACATATCTTCAAAGCTATCAGCCCAAAGAAAAAAAAGCGCCGCACCACCACCGGGTGGGCTCGAACTTCCAACCTTTCGCTTACCAGCAGATTGCGCTAGACAATTGCGCCACGGAGACAATCGTGCTCCACTCTCACCACCATCAGAACATATCTTCAAAGCTATCAGCGCAAAGAAAAAAGCAACACACCCCACCCGGGAGGGCTCGAACCTCCAACTTTTCGGTTAACAGCCGATCGCGCTAGCCAATTGCGCCACGGGGACCGTCCTGCTCCACTCTCACCACCGTCAGACCATTTCATCAGAGCTATCACCCCAAAGAAAAAAAAAAGCGCCGCACCACCACCGGGTGGGCTCGAACCTCCAACCTTTCGGTTAACAGCCGATCGCGCTAGCCAATTGCGCCACAGAGACAGTCCTGCTCTACTCTCACCACCATCAGAACATATCTTCAAAGCTATCAGTCCAAAGAAAAAAAAGCGCCGAACCACCGCCGGGTGGGCTGGAAACTCCAACCTTTCGGTTAACAGCCGATCGCGCTAGCCAATTGCGCCACGGAGACAGTCCTGCTCCACTCTCACCACCATGAGAACATATCTTCAAAGCTATCAGCCCAAAGAAAAAAAAGCGCCATACCACCACCGGGTAGGCTCGAACCTCCGACCTTTTGGTTAACAGCCGATCGCGCTAGCCAATTGCGCCACGGAGACAGTCCTGCTCCACTCTCACCACCATCAGAACATATCTTCAAAGCTATCAGCCCACAGAAAAAAAGCGCCGCACCACCACTGGGTGGGCTCGAATCTCCGACCT
This sequence comes from Rhipicephalus microplus, assembly GCF_043290135.1. NCBI lineage: Eukaryota > Metazoa > Arthropoda > Arachnida > Ixodida > Ixodidae > Rhipicephalus > Rhipicephalus microplus. The sequence continues at coordinate 4,886,825 of NW_027464602.1, forward strand.
TTTGGTTAACAGCCGATCGCGCTAGCCAATTGCGCCACGGAGACAGTCCCGCTCCACTCTCACCACCATCAGAACATATCTTCAAAGCTATTACCGCAAAGAAAAAAGCAAAACACCACTCCCGGGAGGGCTCGAACCTCCAACTTTCCGGTTAACAGCCGATCACGCTAGCCAATTGCGCCACGGAGACAGTCTTGCTCTACTCTCACAACCATCAGAACATAACTTCAAAGCTATCAGCCCACAGAAAAAAAAAGCGCTGCACCAACACCGGGTGGGCTCGAACCTCCAATCTTACGGTTAACAACCGATCGCGCTAGCCAATATCCCCACGGAGACAGTCGTGCTCCACTCTCACAATCTTCAGAACATTTCTTCAGAGCTATCACCCCAAAGAAAAAAAAAGTGCCGCACCACCACCGGTTGGGCTCGAACCTCCAACCTTTCGGTTAACAGCCGATCGCGCTAGCCAATTGCGCCACGAAGAATGTCCTGCTGCAATCTCACCACCATCAGAACATATCTTCAAAGCTATTACCGCAAAGAAAAAAGCAACACACACTCCTGGGAGGGCTCGAGACTCCAACCTTTCGGTTTACCGCCGATCGCGCTAGCCCATTGCGCCACGGAGACAGTCTTGCTCCACTCTCCCCACCATCAGAAGATATCTTCAAAGCTATCAGCGCAAAGAAAAAAAGCGCTGTACCACCACCGGGTGGGCTCTAACCTCCAACCTTTCGGTTAACAGCCGATCGCGCTAGCCCATTGCGCCACGGAGACAGTCTTTTGCCACTCTCACCACCATCAGAACATATCTTCAAAGCTATCAGCGCAAAGAAAAAAGCAACACACCACTCCCGGGAGGGCTCGAAACTCCAACTTTTCGGTTAACAGCCGATCGCGCTAGCCAATTGCGCCAAGGAGACAGTCGTGCTCCACTCTCACCACCATCAGAACATATCTTCAAAGCTATCCGCGCAAAGAAAAAAGCAAAACACCACTCCCGGGAGGGCTCGAACCTCCAACTTTTCGGTTAACAGCCGATCGCGCTGGCCAATTGCGCCACGGAAAAAGTCCTGCTCAACTCTCACCACAATAAGAACATATCTTCAAAGCTATCAGCCCAAAGAAAAAAAAGCGCCGCACCACCACCGGGTGGGCTCGAACCTCCAACTTTTCGGTTAACAGCCGATCGCGCTAGCCCATTGCGCCACGGAGACAGTCTTGCTCCACTCTCCCCACCATCAGAAGATATCTTCAAAGCTATCAGCGCAAAGAAAAAAAGCGCTGTACCACCACCGGGTGGGCTCTAACCTCCAAACTTTCGGTTAACCGCCGATCGCGCTAGCCCATTGCGCCACGGAGACAGTCTTGCTCCACTCTCACCACCATCAGAACATATCTTCAAAGCTATCAGCACAAAGAAAAAAGCAACACACCACTCCCGGGAGGGCTCGAAACTCCAACTTTTCGGTTAACAGCCGATCGCGCTAGCCAATTGCGCCAAGGAGACAGTCGTGCTCCACTCTCACCACCATCAGAACATATCTTCAAAGCTATCCGCGCAAAGAAAAAAGCAAAACACCACTCCCGGGAGGGCTCGAACCTCCAACTTTTCGGTTAACAGCCGATCGCGCTGGCCAATTGCGCCACGGAAAAAGTCCTGCTCAACTCTCACCACAATAAGAAGATATCTTCAAAGCTATCAGCCCAAAGAAAAAAAAGCGCCGCACCACCACCGGGTGGGCTCGAACCTCCAACTTTTCGGGTAACAGCCGATCGCGCTAGCCAATTGCGCCACGGAGACAGTCTTGCTCCACTCTCACCACCATCAGAAGACATCTTCAAAGCTATCAGCGCAAAGAAAAAAAGCGCTGTACCACCACCGGGTGGGCTCGAACCTCCAAACTTTCGGTTAACAGCCGATCGCGCTAGCCCATTGCGCCACGAAGACAGTCTTGCTCCACTCTCACCACCATCAGAACATATCTTCAAAGCTATCAGCGCAAAGAAAAAAGCAACACACCACTCCCGGGAGGGCTCGAAACTCCAACTTTTCGGTTAACAGCCGATCGCGCTAGCCAATTGCGCCAAGGAGACAGTCGTGCTCCACTCTCACCACCATCAGAACATATCTTCAAAGCTATCTGCGCAAAGAAAAAAGCAAAACACCACTCCCGGGAGGGCTCGAACCTCCAACTTTTCGGTTAACAGCCGATCGCGCTGGCCAATTGCGCCACGGAAAAAGTCCTGCTCAACTCTCACCACTATAAGAACATATCTTCAAAGCTATCAGCCCAAAGAAAAAAAAGCACCGCACCACCACCGGGTGGGCTCGAACCTCCAACTTTTCGGTTAACAGCCAATCGCGCTAGCCAATTGCGCCACGGGGACCGTCCTGCTCCATTCTCACCCCCGTCAGACCATTTCTTCAGAGCTATCACCCCAAAGAAAAAAAAAGCGCCGCACCACCACCGGGTGGGCTCGAACCCTCCACCTTTCGGTTAACAGCCGATCGTGCTAGCCAATTGCCCCACGGAGACAGTCGTGCTCCACTCTCACCACCGTCAGAACATTTCTTCAGAGCTATCACCCCAAAGAAAAAAAAGCGCCGCACCACCACCGGTTGGGCTCGAACCTCCAACCTTTCGGTTAACAGCCGATCGCGCTAGCCAATAGCGCCACGAAGACAGTCCTGCTGTTCCACTCTCACCACCATCAGAACATATCTTCAAAGCCATTACCGCAAAGAAAAAAGCAACACACCACTCCCGGGAGGCTCAAAACTCCAACCTTTCGGTTAACAGCCGATCGCGCTAGCCCAATGCGCCACGGAGACAGTCTTGCTCCACTCTCACCACCATCAGAACATATCTTCAAAGCTATCATCGCAAAGAAAAAAGCAACACACCACTCTCGGGAGGGCTCAAAACTTCAACCTTTCGGTCAACAGCCGATCGCGCTAGCCCATTGCGCCACGGAGACAGTCGTGCTCCACTCTCACCACCATCAGAACATATCTTCAAAGCTATCCGCGCAAAGAAAAAAGCAAAACACCACTCCCGGGAGGGCTCGAACCTCCAACTTTTCGGTTAACAGCCGATCGCGCTGGCCAATTGCGCCACGGAAAAAGTCCTGCTCAACTCTCACCACAATAAGAACATAACTTCAAAGCTATCAGCCCAAAGAAAAAAAAGCGCCGCACCACCACCGGGTGGGCTCGAACCTCCAACTTTTCGGTTAACAGCCGATCGCGCTAGCCAATTCCGCCACGGGGACCGTCCTGCTCTACTCTCACCACCGTCAGACCATTTCTTCAGAGCTATCACCCCAAAGAAAAAAAGCGCCGCACCACCACCGGGTGGGCTCGAACCTCCAACCTTTCGGTTAACAGCCGATCACGCTAGCCAATTGCCCCACGAAGACAGTCGTGCTCCACTCTCACCACCGTCAGAACATTTCTTCAGAGCTATCACCCCAAAGAAAAAAAAGCGCCGCACCACCACCGGTCGGGCTCGAACCTCCAACCTTTCGGTTAACAGCCGATCGCGCTAGCCAATTGTGCCACGAAGACAGTTCTGCTCCACTCTCACCACCATCAGAACATATCTTCAAAGCTATTACCGCAAAGAAAAAAGCAACACACCACTCCCGGGAGGGCTCGAACCTCCAACCTTTCGGTTAACAGCCGATCGCGCTAGCCCAGTGCGCCACGGAGACAGTCTTGCTCCACTCTCACCACCATCAGAACATATCTTCAAAGCTATCAGCGCAAAGAAAAAAGCAACACACCACCACCGGGTAGGCTCGAACCTCCGACCTTTTGGTTAACAGCCGATCGCGCTAGCCAATTGCGCCAAGGAGACAGTCCTGCTCCACTCTCACCACCATCAGAACATATCTTCAAAGCTATCAGCCCACAGAAAAAAAGCGCCGCACCACCACTGGGTGGGCTCGAACCTCCGACCTTTTGGTTAACAGCTGATCGCGCTAGCCAATTGCGCCACGGAGACAGTCCTGCTCCACTCTCACCACCATCAGAACATATCTTCAAAGCTATTACCGCAAAGAAAAAAGCAAAACACCACTCCCGGGAGGGCTCGAACCTCCAACTTTCCGGTTAACAGCCGATCACGCTAGCCAATTGCGCCACGGAGACAGTCTTGCTCTACTCTCACAACCATCAGAACATAACTTCAAAGCTATCAGCCCACAGAAAAAAAAAGCGCTGCACCACCACCGGGTGGGCTCGAACCTCCAATCTTACGGTTAACAACCGATCGCGCTAGCCAATATCCCCACGGAGACAGTCGTGCTCCACTCTCACAATCTTCAGAACATTTCTTCAGAGCTATCACCCCAAAGAAAAAAAAAGCGCCGCACCACCACCGGTTGGGCTCGAACCTCCAACCTTTCGGTTAACAGCCGATCGCGCTAGCCAATTGCGCCACGAAGAATGTCCTGCTCCAATCTCACCACCATCAGAACATAACTTCAAAGCTATTACCGCAAAGAAAAAAGCAACACACACTCCTGGGAGGGCTCGAGACTCCAACCTTTCGGTTAACAGCTGATCGCGCTATCCCATTGCGCCAAGGAGACATTCTTGCTCCCTTCTCACCACCATCAGAACATAACTTCAAAGCTATCAGCCGAAAGAAAAAAAAGCACCGCACCACCACCGGGTGGGCTCGAACCTCCAACCTTTCGGTTAACAGCCGATCGCGCTAGCCAATTGCGCCACGGAGACAGTCGTGCTCCACTCTTACCACCATCAGAACATATCTTCAAAGCTATCAGCGCAAAGAAAAAAGCAAAACACCACTCCCGGGAGGGCTCGAACCTCCAACTTTTCGGTTAACAGCCGATCGCGCTGGCCAATTGCGCCACGGAGAAAGTCCTGCTCAACTCTCACCACAATTAGAACATATCTTCAAAGCTATCAGCACAAAGAAAAAAAAAGCGCCACACCACCACCGGGTGGGCTCGAACCTCCAACTTTTCGGTTAACAGCCGATCGCGCTGGCCAATTGCGCCACGGGGACCGTCCTGCTCCACTCTCACCATCGCCAGACCATTTCTTCAGAGCTATCACCCCAAAGAAAAAAAAGCGCCGCACCACCTCCGGGTGGGCTCGAACCTCCAACCTTTCGGTTAACAGCCGATCGCGCTAGCCAATTGCCCCACGGAGACAGTCGTGCTCCACTCTCACCACCGTCAGAACATTTCTTCAGAGCTATCACCCCAAAGAAAAAAAAGCGCCGCACCATCACCGGTTGGGCTCGAACCTCCAACCTTTCGGTTAACAGCCGATCGCGCTAGCCAATTGCGCCACGAAGACAGTCCTGCTCCACTCTCACCACCATCAGAACATATCTTCAAAGCTATTACCGCAAAGAAAAAAGCAACACACCACTCCCGGGAGGGCTCAAAACTTCAAACTTTCGGTTTACCGCCGATCGCGCTAGCCCATTGCGCCACGGAGAGTCTTGCTCCACTCTCCCCACCTTCAGAAGATATCTTCAAAGCTATCAGCGCAAAGAAAAAAAAGCGCTGTACCACCACCGGGTGGGCTCTAACCTCCAACCTTTCGGTTAACAGCCGATCGCGCTAGCCCATTGCGCCACGGAGACAGTCTTTTGCCACTCTCACCACCATCAGAACATATCTTCAAAGCTATCAGCGCAAAGAAAAAAGCAACACACCACTCCCGGGAGGGCTCGAAACTCCAACTTTTCGGTTAACAGCCGATCGCGCTAGCCAATTGCGCCAAGTAGACAGTCGTGCTCCACTCTCACCACCATCAGAACATATCTTCAAAGCTGTCAGCGCAAAGAAAAAAGCAACACACCACCACCGGGTAAGCTCGAACCTCCGACCTTTTGATTAACAGCCGATCGCGCTAGCCAATTGCGCCAAGGAGACAGTCCTGCTCCACTCTCACCACCATCAGAACATATCTTCAAAGCTATCAGCCCACAGAAAAAAAGCGCCGCACCACCACTGGGTGGGCTCGAACCTCCGACCTTTTGGTTAACAGCCGATCGCGCTAGCCAATTGCGCCACGGAGACAGTCCTGCTCCACTCTCACCACCATCAGAACATATCTTCAAAGCTATTACCGCAAAGAAAAAAGCAACACACCACTCCCGGGAGGGCTCGAAACTCCAACCTTTCGGTTAACAGCCGATCGCGCTAGCCCATTGCGCCACGGAGGCAGTCATGCTCCACTCTCACCATCATCAGAACATATCTTCAAAGCTATCTGCGCAAAAAAAGCGCTGCACCACCACCGCGTGGGCTCGAACCTCCAACCTTTCGGTTATGAGCCGATCGCGCTAGCCCAGTGCGCCAGGGAGACAGTCTTGCTCCACTCTCACCACCATCAGAACATCTCTTCAAAGCTATCAGCGCAAAGAAAAAAGCAACACACCACTCCCGGGAGGGCTCGAAACTCCAACCTTTCGGTCAACAGCTGATCGCGCAAGCCCATTGCGCCACGAAGACAGTCTTGCTCCCCTCTCACCACCATCAGAACATATCTTCAAAGCTATCAGCCCAAAGAAATAAAAGCGCCGCACCACTGCCGGGTGGGCTCGAAACTCCAACCTTTCGGTTAACAGCCGATCGCGCTAGCCAATTGCGCCACAGAGACAGTCCTGCTCCACTCTCACCACCATGAGAACATATCTTCAAAGCTATATGCGCAAAGAAAAAAGCAAAACACCACTCCCGGGAGGGCTCGAACCTCCAACTTTTCGGTTAACAGCCGATCGCGCTAGCCAATTGCGCTACGGGGACCGTCCTGCTCCACTCTCACCACCGTCAAACCATTTCTTCAGAGCTATCACCCCAAAGAAAAAAAAGCGCCGCACCACCACCGGGTGGGCTCGAACCTCCAACCTTTCGGTTAACAGCCGATCGCGCTAGCCAATTGCGCCACGGAGACAGTCCTGCTCTACTCTCACCACCATCAGAACATATCTTCAAAGCTATCAGCCCAAAGAAAAAAAAGCGCCGCACCACTGCCGGGTGGGCTCGAAACTCCAACCTTTCGGTTAACAGCCGATCACGCTAGCCAATTGCCCCACGAAGACAGTCGTGCTCCACTCTCACCACCGTCAGAACATTTCTTCAGAGCTATCACCCCAAAGAAAAAAAAAGCGCCGCACTACCACCGGTTGGGCTCGAACCTCCAACCTTTCGGTTAACAGCCGATCGCGCTAGCCAATTGCGCCACGAAGACAGTCCTGCTCCACTCTCACCATCATAAGAACATATCTTCAAAGCTATTACCGCAGAGAAAAAAGCAACACACCACTCCCGGGAGGGCTCGAAACTCCAACCTTTCGGTTAACAGCCGATCGCGCTAGCCCATTGCGCCACGGAGGCAGTCATGCTCCACTCTCACCATCATCAGAACATATCTTCAAAGCTATCAGCCCAAAGAAAAAAAGCACCGCACCAGCACCGGGTGGGCTCGAACCTCCAACCTTTCGGTTAACAGCCGATCGCGCTAGCCATTTGCGCCACGGAGACAGTCGTGCTCCACTCTCACCACCATCAGAACATATCTTCAAAGCTATCAGCGCAAAGAAAAAAGCAAAACACCCCTCCCGGGAGAGCTCGAACCTCCAACTTTTCGGTTAACAGCCGATCGCGCTGGCCAGTTGCGCCACGGAGACAGTCCTGCTCCACTCTCACCACAGTTAGAACATATCTTCAAAGCTATCAGCCCAAAGAAAAAAAAGCGCCGCACCACCACCGGGTGGGCTCGAACTTCCAACCTTTCGCTTACCAGCAGATTGCGCTAGACAATTGCGCCACGGAGACAATCGTGCTCCACTCTCACCACCATCAGAACATATCTTCAAAGCTATCAGCGCAAAGAAAAAAGCAACACACCCCACCCGGGAGGGCTCGAACCTCCAACTTTTCGGTTAACAGCCGATCGCGCTAGCCAATTGCGCCACGGGGACCGTCCTGCTCCACTCTCACCACCGTCAGACCATTTCATCAGAGCTATCACCCCAAAGAAAAAAAAAAGCGCCGCACCACCACCGGGTGGGCTCGAACCTCCAACCTTTCGGTTAACAGCCGATCGCGCTAGCCAATTGCGCCACAGAGACAGTCCTGCTCTACTCTCACCACCATCAGAACATATCTTCAAAGCTATCAGTCCAAAGAAAAAAAAGCGCCGAACCACCGCCGGGTGGGCTGGAAACTCCAACCTTTCGGTTAACAGCCGATCGCGCTAGCCAATTGCGCCACGGAGACAGTCCTGCTCCACTCTCACCACCATGAGAACATATCTTCAAAGCTATCAGCCCAAAGAAAAAAAAGCGCCATACCACCACCGGGTAGGCTCGAACCTCCGACCTTTTGGTTAACAGCCGATCGCGCTAGCCAATTGCGCCACGGAGACAGTCCTGCTCCACTCTCACCACCATCAGAACATATCTTCAAAGCTATCAGCCCACAGAAAAAAAGCGCCGCACCACCACTGGGTGGGCTCGAATCTCCGACCTTTTGGTTAACAGCCGATCGCGCTAGCCAATTGCGCCACGGAGACAGTCCCGCTCCACTCTCACCACCATCAGAACATATCTTCAAAGCTATTACCGCAAAGAAAAAAGCAAAACACCACTCCCGGGAGGGCTCGAACCTCCAACTTTCCGGTTAACAGCCGATCACGCTAGCCAATTGCGCCACGGAGACAGTCTTGCTCTACTCTCACAACCATCAGAACATAACTTCAAAGCTATCAGCCCACAGAAAAAAAAAGCGCTGCACCAACACCGGGTGGGCTCGAACCTCCAATCTTACGGTTAACAACCGATCGCGCTAGCCAATATCCCCACGGAGACAGTCGTGCTCCACTCTCACAATCTTCAGAACATTTCTTCAGAGCTATCACCCCAAAGAAAAAAAAAGTGCCGCACCACCACCGGTTGGGCTCGAACCTCCAACCTTTCGGTTAACAGCCGATCGCGCTAGCCAATTGCGCCACGAAGAATGTCCTGCTGCAATCTCACCACCATCAGAACATATCTTCAAAGCTATTACCGCAAAGAAAAAAGCAACACACACTCCTGGGAGGGCTCGAGACTCCAACCTTTCGGTTTACCGCCGATCGCGCTAGCCCATTGCGCCACGGAGACAGTCTTGCTCCACTCTCCCCACCATCAGAAGATATCTTCAAAGCTATCAGCGCAAAGAAAAAAAGCGCTGTACCACCACCGGGTGGGCTCTAACCTCCAACCTTTCGGTTAACAGCCGATCGCGCTAGCCCATTGCGCCACGGAGACAGTCTTTTGCCACTCTCACCACCATCAGAACATATCTTCAAAGCTATCAGCGCAAAGAAAAAAGCAACACACCACTCCCGGGAGGGCTCGAAACTCCAACTTTTCGGTTAACAGCCGATCGCGCTAGCCAATTGCGCCAAGGAGACAGTCGTGCTCCACTCTCACCACCATCAGAACATATCTTCAAAGCTATCCGCGCAAAGAAAAAAGCAAAACACCACTCCCGGGAGGGCTCGAACCTCCAACTTTTCGGTTAACAGCCGATCGCGCTGGCCAATTGCGCCACGGAAAAAGTCCTGCTCAACTCTCACCACAATAAGAACATATCTTCAAAGCTATCAGCCCAAAGAAAAAAAAGCGCCGCACCACCACCGGGTGGGCTCGAACCTCCAACTTTTCGGTTAACAGCCGATCGCGCTAGCCCATTGCGCCACGGAGACAGTCTTGCTCCACTCTCCCCACCATCAGAAGATATCTTCAAAGCTATCAGCGCAAAGAAAAAAAGCGCTGTACCACCACCGGGTGGGCTCTAACCTCCAAACTTTCGGTTAACCGCCGATCGCGCTAGCCCATTGCGCCACGGAGACAGTCTTGCTCCACTCTCACCACCATCAGAACATATCTTCAAAGCTATCAGCACAAAGAAAAAAGCAACACACCACTCCCGGGAGGGCTCGAAACTCCAACTTTTCGGTTAACAGCCGATCGCGCTAGCCAATTGCGCCAAGGAGACAGTCGTGCTCCACTCTCACCACCATCAGAACATATCTTCAAAGCTATCCGCGCAAAGAAAAAAGCAAAACACCACTCCCGGGAGGGCTCGAACCTCCAACTTTTCGGTTAACAGCCGATCGCGCTGGCCAATTGCGCCACGGAAAAAGTCCTGCTCAACTCTCACCACAATAAGAAGATATCTTCAAAGCTATCAGCCCAAAGAAAAAAAAGCGCCGCACCACCACCGGGTGGGCTCGAACCTCCAACTTTTCGGGTAACAGCCGATCGCGCTAGCCAATTGCGCCACGGAGACAGTCTTGCTCCACTCTCACCACCATCAGAAGACATCTTCAAAGCTATCAGCGCAAAGAAAAAAAGCGCTGTACCACCACCGGGTGGGCTCGAACCTCCAAACTTTCGGTTAACAGCCGATCGCGCTAGCCCATTGCGCCACGAAGACAGTCTTGCTCCACTCTCACCACCATCAGAACATATCTTCAAAGCTATCAGCGCAAAGAAAAAAGCAACACACCACTCCCGGGAGGGCTCGAAACTCCAACTTTTCGGTTAACAGCCGATCGCGCTAGCCAATTGCGCCAAGGAGACAGTCGTGCTCCACTCTCACCACCATCAGAACATATCTTCAAAGCTATCTGCGCAAAGAAAAAAGCAAAACACCACTCCCGGGAGGGCTCGAACCTCCAACTTTTCGGTTAACAGCCGATCGCGCTGGCCAATTGCGCCACGGAAAAAGTCCTGCTCAACTCTCACCACTATAAGAACATATCTTCAAAGCTATCAGCCCAAAGAAAAAAAAGCACCGCACCACCACCGGGTGGGCTCGAACCTCCAACTTTTCGGTTAACAGCCAATCGCGCTAGCCAATTGCGCCACGGGGACCGTCCTGCTCCATTCTCACCCCCGTCAGACCATTTCTTCAGAGCTATCACCCCAAAGAAAAAAAAAGCGCCGCACCACCACCGGGTGGGCTCGAACCCTCCACCTTTCGGTTAACAGCCGATCGTGCTAGCCAATTGCCCCACGGAGACAGTCGTGCTCCACTCTCACCACCGTCAGAACATTTCTTCAGAGCTATCACCCCAAAGAAAAAAAAGCGCCGCACCACCACCGGTTGGGCTCGAACCTCCAACCTTTCGGTTAACAGCCGATCGCGCTAGCCAATAGCGCCACGAAGACAGTCCTGCTGTTCCACTCTCACCACCATCAGAACATATCTTCAAAGCCATTACCGCAAAGAAAAAAGCAACACACCACTCCCGGGAGGCTCAAAACTCCAACCTTTCGGTTAACAGCCGATCGCGCTAGCCCAATGCGCCACGGAGACAGTCTTGCTCCACTCTCACCACCATCAGAACATATCTTCAAAGCTATCATCGCAAAGAAAAAAGCAACACACCACTCTCGGGAGGGCTCAAAACTTCAACCTTTCGGTCAACAGCCGATCGCGCTAGCCCATTGCGCCACGGAGACAGTCGTGCTCCACTCTCACCACCATCAGAACATATCTTCAAAGCTATCCGCGCAAAGAAAAAAGCAAAACACCACTCCCGGGAGGGCTCGAACCTCCAACTTTTCGGTTAACAGCCGATCGCGCTGGCCAATTGCGCCACGGAAAAAGTCCTGCTCAACTCTCACCACAATAAGAACATAACTTCAAAGCTATCAGCCCAAAGAAAAAAAAGCGCCGCACCACCACCGGGTGGGCTCGAACCTCCAACTTTTCGGTTAACAGCCGATCGCGCTAGCCAATTCCGCCACGGGGACCGTCCTGCTCCACTCTCACCACCGTCAGACCATTTCTTCAGAGCTATCACCCCAAAGAAAAAAAGCGCCGCACCACCACCGGGTGGGCTCGAACCTCCAACCTTTCGGTTAACAGCCGATCACGCTAGCCAATTGCCCCACGAAGACAGTCGTGCTCCACTCTCACCACCGTCAGAACATTTCTTCAGAGCTATCACCCCAAAGAAAAAAAAGCGCCGCACCACCACCGGTCGGGCTCGAACCTCCAACCTTTCGGTTAACAGCCGATCGCGCTAGCCAATTGTGCCACGAAGACAGTTCTGCTCCACTCTCACCACCATCAGAACATATCTTCAAAGCTATTACCGCAAAGAAAAAAGCAACACACCACTCCCGGGAGGGCTCGAACCTCCAACCTTTCGGTTAACAGCCGATCGCGCTAGCCCAGTGCGCCACGGAGACAGTCTTGCTCCACTCTCACCACCATCAGAACATATCTTCAAAGCTATCAGCGCAAAGAAAAAAGCAACACACCACCACCGGGTAGGCTCGAACCTTCGACCTTTTGGTTAACAGCCGATCGCGCTAGCCAATTGCGCCAAGGAGACAGTCCTGCTCCACTCTCACCACCATCAGAACATATCTTCAAAGCTATCAGCCCACAGAAAAAAAGCGCCGCACCACCACTGGGTGGGCTCGAACCTCCGACCTTTTGGTTAACAGCCGATCGCGCTAGCCAATTGCGCCACGGAGACAGTCCTGCTCCACTCTCACCACCATCAGAACATATCTTCAAAGCTATTACCGCAAAGAAAAAAGCAAAACACCACTCCCGGGAGGGCTCGAACCTCCAACTTTCCGGTTAACAGCCGATCACGCTAGCCAATTGCGCCACGGAGACAGTCTTGCTCTACTCTCACAACCATCAGAACATAACTTCAAAGCTATCAGCCCACAGAAAAAAAAAGCGCTGCACCACCACCGGGTGGGCTCGAACCTCCAATCTTACGGTTAACAACCGATCGCGCTAGCCAATATCCCCACGGAGACAGTCGTGCTCCACTCTCACAATCTTCAGAACATTTCTTCAGAGCTATCACCCCAAAGAAAAAAAAAGCGCCGCACCACCACCGGTTGGGCTCGAACCTCCAACCTTTCGGTTAACAGCCGATCGCGCTAGCCAATTGCGCCACGAAGAATGTCCTGCTCCAATCTCACCACCATCAGAACATATCTTCAAAGCTATTACCGCAAAGAAAAAAGCAACACACACTCCTGGGAGGGCTCGAGACTCCAACCTTTCGGTTAACAGCTGATCGCGCTATCCCATTGCGCCAAGGAGACATTCTTGCTCCCTTCTCACCACCATCAGAACATAACTTCAAAGCTATCAGCCGAAAGAAAAAAAAGCACCGCACCACCACCGGGTGGGCTCGAACCTCCAACCTTTCGGTTAACAGCCGATCGCGCTAGCCAATTGCGCCACGGAGACAGTCGTGCTCCACTCTTACCACCATCAGAACATATCTTCAAAGCTATCAGCGCAAAGAAAAAAGCAAAACACCACTCCCGGGAGGGCTCGAACCTCCAACTTTTCGGTTAACAGCCGATCGCGCTGGCCAATTGCGCCACGGAGAAAGTCCTGCTCAACTCTCACCACAATTAGAACATATCTTCAAAGCTATCAGCACAAAGAAAAAAAAAGCGCCACACCACCACCGGGTGGGCTCGAACCTCCAACTTTTCGGTTAACAGCCGATCGCGCTGGCCAATTGCGCCACGGGGACCGTCCTGCTCCACTCTCACCATCGCCAGACCATTTCTTCAGAGCTATCACCCCAAAGAAAAAAAAGCGCCGCACCACCTCCGGGTGGGCTCGAACCTCCAACCTTTCGGTTAACAGCCGATCGCGCTAGCCAATTGCCCCACGGAGACAGTCGTGCTCCACTCTCACCACCGTCAGAACATTTCTTCAGAGCTATCACCCCAAAGAAAAAAAAGCGCCGCACCATCACCGGTTGGGCTCGAACCTCCAACCTTTCGGTTAACAGCCGATCGCGCTAGCCAATTGCGCCACGAAGACAGTCCTGCTCCACTCTCACCACCATCAGAACATATCTTCAAAGCTATTACCGCAAAGAAAAAAGCAACACACCACTCCCGGGAGGGCTCAAAACTTCAAACTTTCGGTTTACCGCCGATCGCGCTAGCCCATTGCGCCACGGAGAGTCTTGCTCCACTCTCCCCACCTTCAGAAGATATCTTCAAAGCTATCAGCGCAAAGAAAAAAAAGCGCTGTACCACCACCGGGTGGGCTCTAACCTCCAACCTTTCGGTTAACAGCCGATCGCGCTAGCCCATTGCGCCACGGAGACAGTCTTTTGCCACTCTCACCACCATCAGAACATATCTTCAAAGCTATCAGCGCAAAGAAAAAAGCAACACACCACTCCCGGGAGGGCTCGAAACTCCAACTTTTCGGTTAACAGCCGATCGCGCTAGCCAATTGCGCCAAGTAGACAGTCGTGCTCCACTCTCACCACCATCAGAACATATCTTCAAAGCTGTCAGCGCAAAGAAAAAAGCAACACACCACCACCGGGTAAGCTCGAACCTCCGACCTTTTGATTAACAGCCGATCGCGCTAGCCAATTGCGCCAAGGAGACAGTCCTGCTCCACTCTCACCACCATCAGAACATATCTTCAAAGCTATCAGCCCACAGAAAAAAAGCGCCGCACCACCACTGGGTGGGCTCGAACCTCCGACCTTTTGGTTAACAGCCGATCGCGCTAGCCAATTGCGCCACGGAGACAGTCCTGCTCCACTCTCACCACCATCAGAACATATCTTCAAAGCTATTACCGCAAAGAAAAAAGCAAAACACCACTCCCGGGAGGGCTCGAACCTCCAACTTTCCGGTTAACAGCCGATCACGCTAGCCAATTGCGCCACGGAGACAGTCTTGCTCTACTCTCACAACCATCAGAACATAACTTCAAAGCTATCAGCCCACAGAAAAAAAAAGCGCTGCACCACCACCGGGTGGGCTCGATCCTCCAATCTTACGGTTAACAACCGATCGCGCTAGCCAATATCCCCACGGAGACAGTCGTGCTCCACTCTCACAATCTTCAGAACATTTCTTCAGAGCTATCACCCCAAAGAAAAAAAAAAGCGCCGCACCACCACCGGTTGGGCTCGAACCTCCAACCTTTCGGTTAACAGCCGATCGCGCTAGCCAATTGCGCACGAAGAATGTCCTGCTCCAATCTCACCACCATCAGAACATATCTTCAAAGCTATTACCGCAAAGAAAAAAGCAACACACACTCCTGGGAGGGCTCGAGACTCCAACCTTTCGGTTAACAGCTGATCGCGCTATCCCATTGCGCCAAGGAGACATTCTTGCTCCCTTCTCACCACCATCAGAACATAACTTCAAAGCTATCAGCCCAAAGAAAAAAAAGCACCGCACCACCACCGGGTGGGCTCGAACCTCCAACCTTTCGGTTAACAGCCGATCGCGCTAGCCAATTGCGCCACGGAGACAGTCGTGCTCCACTCTCACCACCATCAGAACATATCTTCAAAGCTATCAGCGCAAAGAAAAAAGCAAAACACCACTCCCGGGTGGGCTCGAACCTCCAACCTTTCGGTTAACAGCCGATCGCGCTAGCCAATTGCCCCACGGAGACAGTCGTGCTCCACTCTCACCACCGTCAGAACATTTCTTCAGAGCTATCACCCCAAAGAAAAAAAAGCGCCGCACCATCACCGGTTGGGCTCGAACCTCCAACCTTTCGGTTAACAGCCGATCGCGCTAGCCAATTGCGCCACGAAGACAGTCCTGCTCCACTCTCACCACCATCAGAACATATCTTCAAAGCTATTACCGCAAAGAAAAAAGCAACACACCACTCCCGGGAGGGCTCAAAACTTCAAACTTTCGGTTTACCGCCGATCGCGCTAGCCCATTGCGCCACGGAGACAGTCTTGCTCCACTCTCCCCACCATCAGAAGATATCTTCAAAGCTATCAGCGCAAAGAAAAAAAAGCGCTGTACCACCACCGGGTGGGCTCTAACCTCCAACCTTTCGGTTAACAGCCGATCGCGCTAGCCCATTGCGCCACGGAGACAGTCTTTTGCCACTCTCACCACCATCAGAACATATCTTCAAAGCTATCAGCGCAAAGAAAAAAGCAACACACCACTCCCGGGAGGGCTCGAAACTCCAACTTTTCGGTTAACAGCCGATCGCGCTAGCCAATTGCGCCAAGGAGACAGTCGTGCTCCACTCTCACCACCATCAGAACATTACTTCAAAGCTATCCGCGCAAAGAAAAAAGCAAAACACCACTCCCGGGAGGGCTCGAACCTCCAACTTTTCGGTTAACAGCCGATCGCGCTGGCCAATTGCGCCACGGAAAAAGTCCTGCTCAACTCTCACCACAATAAGAACATATCTTCAAAGCTATCAGCCCGAAGAAAAAAAAGCGCCGCACCACCACCGGGTGGGCTCGAACCTCAAACTTTTCGGTTAACAGCCGATCGCGCTAGCCCATTGCGCCACGGAGACAGTCTTGCTCCACTCTCCCCACCATCAGAAGATATCTTCAAAGCTATCAGCGCAAAGAAAAAAAGCGCTGTACCACCACCGGGTGGGCTCGAACCTCCAACCTTTCGGTTAACAGCCGATCGCGCTAGCCCATTGCGCCACGGAGACAGTCTTGCTCCACTCTCACCACCATCAGAACATATCTTCAAAGCTATCAGCGCAAAGAAAAAAGCAACACACCACTCCCGGGAGGGCTCGAAACTCCAACTTTTCGGTTAACAGCCGATCGCGCTAGCCAATTGCGCCAAGGAGACAGTCGTGCTCCACTCTCACCACCATCAGAACATATCTTCAAAGCTATCCGCGCAAAGAAAAAAGCAAAACACCACTCCCGGGAGGGCTCGAACCTCCAACTTTTCGGTTAACAGCCGATCGCGCTGGCCAATTGCGCCACGGAAAAAGTCCTGCTCAACTCTCACCACAATAAGAACATATCTTCAAAGCTATCAGCCCAAAGAAAAAAAAGCGCCGCACCACCACCGGGTGGGCTCGAACCTCCAACTTTTCGGTTAACAGCCGATCGCGCTAGCCAATTGCGCCACGGAGACAGTCTTGCTCCACTCTCACCACCATCAGAAGATGTCTTCAAAGCTATCAGCGCAAAGAAAAAAAGCGCTGTACCACCACCGGGTAGGCTCGAACCTCCAAACTTTCGGTTAACAGCCGATCGCGCTAGCCCATTGCGCCACGGAGACAGTCTTGCTCCACTCTCACCACCATCAGAACATATCTTCAAAGCTATCAGCGCAAAGAAAAAAGCAACACACCACTCCCGGTAGGGCTCGAAACTCCAACTTTTCGGTTAACAGCCGATCGCGCTAGCCAATTGCGCCAAGGAGACAGTCGTGCTCCACTCTCACCACCATCAGAACATATCTTCAAAGCTATCCGCGCAAAGAAAAAAGCAAAACACCACTCCCGGGAGGGCTCGAACCTCCAACTTTTCGGTTAACAGCCGATCGCGCTGGCCAATTGCGCCACGGAAAAAGTCCTGCTCAACTCTCACCACTATAAGAACATATCTTCAAAGCTATCAGCCCAAAGAAAAAAAAGCGCCGCACCACCACCGGGTGGGCTCGAACCTCCAACTTTTCGGTTAACAGCCAATCGCGCTAGCCAATTGCGCCACGGGGACCGTCCTGCTCCACTCTCACCCCCGTCAGACCATTTCTTCAGAGCTATCACCCCAAAGAAAAAAAAAGCGCCGCACCACCACCGGGTGGGCTCGAACCCTCCACCTTTCGGTTAACAGCCGATCGTGCTAGCCAATTGCCCCACGGAGACAGTCGTGCTCCACTCTCACCACCGTCAGAACATTTCTTCAGAGCTATCACCCCAAAGAAAAAAAAGCGCCGCACCACCACCGGTTGGGCTCGAACCTCCAACCTTTCGGTTAACAGCCGATCGCGCTAGCCAATAGCGCCACGAAGACAGTCCTGCTGTTCCACTCTCACCACCATCAGAACATATCTTCAAAGCCATTACCGCAAAGAAAAAAGCAACACACCACTCCCGGGAGGCTCAAAACTCCAACCTTTCGGTTAAAGGCCGATCGCGCTAGCCCAATGCGCCACGGAGACAGTCTTGCTCCACTCTCACCACCATCAGAACATATATTCAAAGCTATCATCGCAAAGAAAAAAGCAACACACCACTCCCGGTAGGGCTCAAAACTTCAACCTTTCGGTCAACAGCCGATCGCGCTAGCCCATTGCGCCTCGGAGACAGTCGTGCTCCACTCTCACCACCATCAGAACATATCTTCAAAGCTATCCGCGCAAAGAAAAAAGCAAAACACCACTCCCGGGAGGGCTCGAACCTCCAACTTTTCGGTTAACAGCCGATCGCGCTGGCCAATTGCGCCACGGAAAAAGTCCTGCTCAACTCTCACAACAATAAGAACATATCTTCAAAGCTATCAGCCCAAAGAAAAAAAAGCGCCGCACCACCACCGGGTGGGCTCGAACCTCCAACTTTTCGGTTAACAGCCGATCGCGCTAGCCAATTGCGCCACGGGGACCGTCCTGCTCCACTCTCACCACCGTCAGACCATTTCTTCAGAGCTATCACCCCAAAGAAAAAAAAGCGCCGCACCACCACCGGGTGGGCTCGAACCTCCAACCTTTCGGTTAACAGCCGATCACGCTAGCCAATTGCCCCACGAAGACAGTCGTGCTCCACTCTCACCACCGTCAGAACATTTCTTCAGAGCTATCACCCCAAAGAAAAAAAAAAGCGCCGCACCACCACCGGTCGGGCTCGAACCTCCAACTTTTCGGTTAACAGCCGATCGCGCTGGCCAATTGCGCCACGGAAAAAGTCCTGCTCAACTCTCACCACAATAAGAACATATCTTCAAAGCTATCAGCCCAAAGAAAAAAAAGCGCCGCACCACCACCGGGTGGGCTCGAACCTCCAACTTTTCGGTTAGCAACCGATCGCGCTAGCCAATTGCGCCACGGAGACAGTCTTGCTCCACTCTCACCACCATCAGAAGATATCTTCAAAGCTATCAGCGCAAAGAAAAAAAGCGCTGTACCACCACCGGGTGGGCTCGAACCTCCAAACTTTCGGTTAACAGCCGATCGCGCTAGCCCATTGCGCCACGGAGACAGTCTTGCTCCACTCTCACCACCATCAGAACATATCTTCAAAGCTATCAGCGCAAAGAAAAAAGCAACACACCACTCCCGGGAGGGCTCGAAACTCCAACTTTTCGGTTAACAGCCGATCGCGCTAGCCAATTGCGCCTAGGAGACAGTCATGCTCCACTCTCACCACCATCAGAACATATCTTCAAAGCTATCCGCGCAAAGAAAAAAGCAAAACACCACTCCCGGGAGGGCTCGAACCTCCAACTTTTCGGTTAACAGCCGATCGCGCTGGCCAATTGCGCCACGGAAAAAGTCCTGCTCAACTCTCACCACTATAAGAACATATCTTCAAAGCTATCAGCCCAAAGAAAAAAAAGCGCCGCACCACCACCGGGTGGGCTCGAACCTCCAACTTTTCGGTTAACAGCCAATCGCGCTAGCCAATTGCGCCACGGGGACCGTCCTGCTCCACTCTCACCCCCGTCAGACCATTTCTTCAGAGCTATCACCCCAAAGAAAAAAAAAGCGCCGCACCACCACCGGTTGGGCTCGAACCTCCAACCTTTCGGTTAACAGCCGATCGCGCTAGCCAATAGCGCCACGAAGACAGTCCTGCTGTTCCACTCTCACCACCATCAGAACATATCTTCAAAGCCATTCCCGCAAAGAAAAAAGCAACACACCACTCCCGGGAGGCTCAAAACTCCAACCTTTCGGTTAACAGCCGATCGCGCTAGCCCATTGCGCCACGGAGACAGTCTTGCTCCACTCTCACCACCATCAAAACATATCTTCAAAGCTATCTTCGCAAAGAAAAAAGCAACACAAGACTCCCGGGAGGGCTCAAAACTTCAACCTTTCGGTCAACAGCCGATCGCGCTAGCCCATTGCGCCACGGAGACAGTCGTGCTCCACTCTCACCACCATCAGAACATATCTTCAAAGCTATCCGCGCAAAGAAAAAAGCAAAACACCACTCCCGGGAGGGCTCGAACCTCCAACTTTTCGGTTAACAGCCGATCACGCTAGCCAATTGCCCCACGAAGACAGTCGAGCTCCACTCTCACCACCGTCAGAACATTTCTTCAGAGCTATCACCCCAAAGAAAAAAAAGCGCCGCACCACCACCGGTCGGGCTCGAACCTCCAACCTTTCGGTTAACAGCCGATCACGCTAGCCAATTGTGCCACGAAGACAGTTCTGCTCCACTCTCACCACCATCAGAACATATCTTCAAAGCTATCCACGCAAAGAAAAAAGCAAAACACCACTCCCGGGAGGGCTCGAACCTCCAACTTTTCGGTTAACAGCCGATCGCGCTGGCCAATTGCGCCACGGAAAAAGTCCTGCTCAACTCTCACCACAATAAGAACATATCTTCAAAGCTATCAGCCCAAAGAAAAAAAAGCGCCGCACCACCACCGGGTGGGCTCGAACCTCCAACTTTTCGGTTAACAGCCGATCGCGCTAGCCAATTGCGCCACGGGGACCGTCCTGCTCCACTCTCACCACCGTCAGACCATTTCTTCAGAGCTATTACCCCAAAGAAAAAAAAGCGCCGCACCACCACCGGGTGGGCTCGAACCTCCAACCTTTCGGTTAACAGCCGATCACGCTAGCCAATTGCCCCACGAAGACAGTCGTGCTCCACTCTCACCACCGTCAGAACATTTCTTCAGAGCTATCACCCCAAAGAAAAAAAAGCGCCGCACCACCACCGGTCGGGCTCGAACCTCCAACCTTTCGGTTAACAGCCGATCACGCTAGCCAATTGTGCCACGAAGACAGTTCTGCTCCACTCTCACCACCATCAGAACATATCTTCAAAGCTATTACCGCAAAGAAAAGAGCAACACACCACTCCCGGGAGGGCTCGAAACTCCAACCTTTCGGTTAACAGCCGATCGCGCTAGCCCATTGCGCCACGGAGACAGTCTTGCTCCACTCTCCCCACCATCAGAAGATATCTTCAAAGCTATCAGCGCAAAGAAAAAAAGCGCTGTACCACCACCGGGTGGGCTCGAACCTCCAACCTTTCGGTTAACAGCCGATCGCGCTAGCCCATTGCGCCACGGAGACAGTCTTGCTCCACTCTCACCACCATCAGAACATATCTTCAAAGCTATCAGCGCAAAGAAAAAAGCAACACACCACTCCCGGGAGGGCTCGAAACTCCAACTTTTCGGTTAACAGCCGATCGCGCTAGCCAATTGCGCCAAGGAGACAGTCGTGCTCCACTCTCACCACCATCAGAACATTACTTCAAAGCTATCCGCGCAAAGAAAAAAGCAAAACACCACACCCGGGAGGGCTCGAACCTCCAACTTTTCGGTTAACAGCCGATCGCGCTGGCCAATGCGCCACAAAAAAAGTCCTGCTCAACTCTCACCACAATAAGAACATATCTTCAAAGCTATCAGCCCAAAGAAAAAAAAGCGCCGCACCACCACCGGGTGGGCTCGAACCTCCAACTTTTCGGTTAACAGCCGATCGCGCTAGCCAATTGCGCCACGGAGACAGTCTTGCTCCACTCTCACCACCATCAGAAGATATCTTCAAAGCTATCAGCGCAAAGAAAAAAAGCGCTGTACCACCACCGGGTGGGCTCGAACCTCCAAACTTTCGGTTAACAGCCGATCGCGCTAGCCCATTGCGCCACGGAGACAGTCTTGCTCCACTCTCACCACCATCAGAACATATCTTCAAAGCTATCAGCGCAAAGAAAAAAGCAACACACCACTCCCGGGAGGGCTCGAAACTCCAACTTTTCGGTTAACAGCCGATCGCGCTAGCCAATTGCGCCAAGGAGACAGTCGTGCTCCACTCTCACCACCATCAGAACATATCTTCAAAGCTATCCGCGCAAAGAAAAATGCAAAACACCACTCCCGGGAGGGCTCGAACCTCCAACTTTTCGGTTAACAGCCGATCGCGCTGGCCAATTGCGCCACGGAAAAAGTCCTGCTCAACTCTCACCACTATAAGAACATATCTTCAAAGCTATCAGCCTAAAGAAAAAAAAGCGCCGCACCACCACCGGGTGGGCTCGAACCTCCAACTTTTCGGTTAACAGCCAATCGCGCTAGCCAATTGCGCCACGGGGACCGTCCTGCTCCACTCTCACCCCCGTCAGACCATTTCTTCAGAGCTATCACCCCAAAGAAAAAAAAAGCGCCGCACCACCACGGGGTGGGCTCGAACCCTCCACCTTTCGGTTAACAGCCGATCGTGCTAGCCAATTGCCCCACGGAGACAGTCGTGCTCCACTCTCACCACCGTCAGAACATTTCTTCAGAGCTATCACCCCAAAGAAAAAAAAGCGCCGCACCACCACCGGTTGGGCTCGAACCTCCAACCTTTCGGTTAACAGCCGTCGCGCTAGCCAATAGCGCCACGAAGACAGTCCTGCTGTTCCACTCTCACCACCATCAGAACATATCTTCAAAGCCATTACCGCAAAGAAAAAAGCAACACACCACTCCCGGGAGGCTCAAAACTCCAACCTTTCGGTTAACAGCCGATCGCGCTAGCCCAATGCGCCACGGAGACAGTCTTGCTCCACTCTCACCACCATCAGAACATATCTTCAAAGCTATCATCGCAAAGAAAAAAGCAACACACCACTCCCGGGAGGGCTCAAAACTTCAACCTTTCGGTCAACAGCCGATCGCGCTAGCCCATTGCGCCACGGAGACAGTCGTGCTCCACTCTCACCACCATCAGAACATATCTTCAAAGCTATCCACGCAAAGAAAAAAGCAAAACACCACTCCCGGGAGGGCTCGAACCTCCAACTTTTCGGTTAACAGTCGATCGCGCTGGCCAATTGCGCCACGGAAAAAGTCCTGCTCAACTCTCACCACAATAAGAACATATCTTCAAAGCTATCAGCCCAAAGAAAAAAAAGCGCCGCACCACCACCGGGTGGGCTCGAACCTCCAACTTTTCGGTTAACAGCCGATCGCGCTAGCCAATTGCGCCACGGGGACCGTCCTGCTCCACTCTCACCACCGTCAGACCATTTCTTCAGAGCTATCACCCCAAAGAAAAAAAAGCGCCGCACCACCACCGGGTGGGCTCGAACCTCCAACCTTTCGGTTAACAGCCGATCACGCTAGCCAATTGCCCCACGAAGACAGTCGTGCTCCACTCTCACCACCGTCAGAACATTTCTTCAGAGCTATCACCCCAAAGAAAAAAAAGCGCCGCACCACCACCGGTCGGGCTCGAACCTCCAACCTTTCGGTTAACAGCCGATCGCGCTAGCCAATTGTGCCACGAAGACAGTTCTGCTCCACTCTCACCACCATCAGAACATATCTTCAAAGCTATTACCGCAAAAAAAAAGCAACACACCACTCCCGGGAGGGCTCGAAACTCCAAACTTTCGGTTAACAGCCGATCGCGCTAGCCCATTGCGCCACGGAGGCAGTCATGCTCCACACTCACCATCATCAGAACATATCTTCAAAGCTATCAGCGCAAAAAAAGCGCTGCACCACCACCGCGTGGGCTCGAACCTCCAACCTTTCGGTTAACAGCCGATCGCGCTAGCCCAGTGCGCCACGGAGACAGTCTTGCTCCACTCTCACCACCATCAGAACATATCTTCAAAGCTATCAGCGCAAAGAAAAAAGCAACACACCACTCCCGGGAGGGCTCGAAACTCCAACCTTTCGGTCAACAGCTGATCGCGCCAGCCCATTGCGCCACAAAGACAGTCTTGCTCCCCTCTCACCACCATCTGAACATATCTTCAAAGCTATCAGCCCAAAGAAATAAAAGCACCGCACCACCACCGGGTGGGCTTGAACCTCCAACCTTTCGGTTAACAGCCGATCGCGCTAGCCAATTGCGCCACGGAGACAGTCGTGCTCCACTCTCACCACCATCAGAACATATCTTCAAAGCTATCAGCGCAAAGAAAAAAGCAAAACACCACTCCCGGGAGGGCTCGAACCTCCAACTTTTCGGTTAACAGCCGATCGCGCTGGCCAATTGCGCCACGGAGACAGTCCTGCTCCACTCTCACCACAATTAGAACATATCTTCAAAGCTATCAGCCCAAAGAAAAAAAAGTGCCGCACCACCACCGGGTGGGCTCGAACTTCCAACCTTTCGGTTAACAGCAGATCGCGCTAGCCAATTGCGCCACGGAGACAATCGTGCTCCACTCTCACCACCATCAGAACATATCTTCAAAGCTATCAGCGCAAAGAAAAAAGCAACACACCCCACACGGGAGGGCTCGAACCTCCAACTTTTCGGTTAACAGCCGATCGCGCTAGCCAATTGCGCTACGGGGACCGTCCTGCTCCACTCTCACCACCGTCAAACCATTTCTTCAGAGGTATCACCCCAAAGAAAAAAAGCGCCGCACCACCACCGGGTGGACTCGAACCTCCAACCTTTCGGTTAACAGCCGATCGCGCTAGCCAATTGCGCCACGGAGACAGTCCTGCTCTACTCTCACCACCATCAGAACATATCTTCAAAGCTATCAGCCCAAAGAAAAAAAAGCGCCGCACCACTGCCGGGTGGGCTCGAAACTCCAACCTTTCGGTTAACAGCCGATCGCGCTAGCCAATTGCGCCACGGAGACAGTCCTGCTCCACTCTCACCACCATGAGAACATAACTTCAAAGCTATCAGCCCAAAAAAAAGCGCCGCACCACCACCGGGTGGGCTCGAACCTCCAACCTTTCGGTTAACAGCCGATCACGCTAGCCAATTGCCCCACGAAGACAGTCGTGCTCTACTCTCACCACCGTCAGAACATTTCTTCAGAGCTATCACCCCAAAGAAAAAAAAAGCGCCGCACTACCACCGGTTGGCCTCGAACCTCCAACCTTTCGGTTAACAGCCGATCGCGCTAGCCAATTGCGCCACGAAGACAGTCCTGCTCCACTCTCACCACCATCAGAACATATCTTCAAAGCTATACAGCAAAGAAAAAAGCAACACACCACTCCCGGGAGGGCTCGAAACTCCAACCTTTCGGTTAACAGCCGATCGCGCTAGCCCATTGCGCCACGGAGGCAGTCATGCTCCACTCTCACCATCATCAGAACATATCTTAAAAGCTATCAGCGCAAAGAAAAAAAGCGCTGCACCACCACCGCGTGGGCTCGAACCTCCAACCATTCGGTTAACAGCCGGTCGCGCTAGTCCAGTGCGCCACGGAGACAGTCTTGCTCCACTCTCACCACCATCAGAACATATCTTCAAAGCGATCAGCGCAAAGAAAAAAGCAACACACCACTCCCTGGAGGGCTCGAAACTCCAACCTTTCGGTCAACAGCTGATCGCGCTAGCCCATTGCGCCACAGAGACAGTCTTGCTCCCCTCTCACCACCATCAGAACATATCTTCAAAGCTATCAGCCCAAAGAAAAAAAAGCACCGCACCACCACCGGGTGGGCTCGAACCTCCAACCTTTCGGTTAACAGCCGATCGCGCTAGCCAATTGCGCCACGGAGACAGTCGTGCTCCACTCTCACCACCATCAGAACATATCTTCAAAGCTATCAGTGCAAAGAAAAAAGCAAAACACCCCTCCCGGGAGAGCTCGAACCTCCAACGTTTCGGTTAACAGCCGATCTCGCTGGCCAAATGCCCCACGGAGACAGTCCTGCTCCACTCTCACCACAGTTAGAACATATCTTCAAAGCTATCAGATCAAAGAAAAAAAAGTGCCGCACCACCACCGGGTGGGCTCGAACTTCCAACCTTTCGCTTAACAGCAGATCGCGCTAGCCAATTGCGCCACGGAGACAATCGTTCTCCACTCTCACCACCATCAGAACATATCTTCAAAGCTATCAGCGCAAAGAAAAAAGCAACACACCACACCCGGGAGGGCTCGAACCTCCAACTTTTCGGTTAACAGCCGATCGCGCTAGCCAATTGCGCCACGGGGACCGTCCTGCTCCACTCTCACCACCGTCAGACCATTTCTTCAGAGCTATCACCCCAAAGAAAAAAATGCGCCGCACCACCACCGGGTGGGCTCGAACCTCCAACCTTTCGGTTAACAGCCAATCGCGCTAGCCAATTGCGCCACGGAGACAGTCCTGCTCTACTCTCACCACCATCAGAACATATCTTCAAAGCTATAAGCCCAAAGATAAAAAAGCACCGAACCACCGCCGGGTGGGCTCAAAACTCCAACCTTTCGGTTAACAGCCGATCGCGCTAGCCAATTGCGCCACGGAGACAGTCCTGCTCCACTCTCACCACCATGAGAACATATCTTCAAAGCTATCAGCCCAAAGAAAAAAAAAGCGCCATACCACCACCGGGTGGGCTCGAACCTCCGACCTTTCGGTCAACAGCCGATCGCGCTAGCCAATTGCGCCACGGAGACAGTCTTGCTCTACTCTCACAACCATCAGAACATAACTTCAAAGCTATCAGCCCACAGAAAAAAAAAACGCCGCACCACCACCGGGAGAGCTCGAACCTCCAACTTTTCGGTTAAAAGCCGCTCGCGCTAGCCAATTGCGCCACGCAGACAGTCCTGCTCCACTCTCACCACCTTCAGAACATTTCTTCAGAGCTATCAGCCCAAAGAAAAAAAAGCGCTGCAAAACCGCCGGGTGGGCTCGAACCTCCAACCTTACGGTTAACAGCCGATCGCGCTAGCCATTTGCCCCACGGAGACAGTCGTGCAACACTCTGACCATCGTCAGAACATTTCTTTAGAGCTATCACCCCAAAGAAAAAAAAAGCGCCGCACCACCACCGGTTGGGCTCGAACCTCCAACCTTTCGGTTAACAGCCGATCGCGCTAGCCAATTGCGCCACGAAGACTGTCCTGCTCCAATCTCACCACCATCAGAACATATCTTCAAAGCTATTACCGCAAAGAAAAAAGCAACACACCACTCCTGGGAGGGCTCGAGACTCCAACCTTTCGGTTAACAGCCGATCGCGCTGGCCAATTGCGCCACGGAGAAAGTCCTGCTCAACTCTCACCACAATTAGAACATATCTTCAAAGCTATCAGCCCAAAGAAAAAAAAGCGCCGCCCCACCACCGGGTTGGCTCGAACCTCCAACTTTTTGGTTAACAGCCGATCGCGCTAGCCAATTGCGCCACGGGGACCATCCTGCTCCACTCTCACCACCGTCAGACCATTTCTTCAGAGCTATCACCCCAAAGAAAAAAAAGCGCCACACCACCACCGGGTCGGCTCGAACCTCCCACCTTTCGGTTAACAGCCGATCGCGCTAGCCAATTGCCCCACGGAGACAGTCGTGCTCCACTCTCACCACCGTCAGAACATTTCTTCAGAGCTATCACCCCAAAGAAAAAAAAGCGCCGCACCACCACCGGTTGGGCTCGAAACTCCAACCTTTCGGTTAACAGCCGATCGCGCTAGCCAATAGCGCCACGAAGACAGTCCTGCTCCACTCTCACCGCCATCAGAACATATCTTCAAAGCTATCATCGCAAAGAGAAAAGCAACACACCACTCCCGGGAGGGCTCAAAACTCCAACCTTTCGGTCAACAGCCGATCGCGCTAGCCCATTGCGCCACGGAGACAGTCTTGCTCATCTCTCACCACCATCAGAACATATCATCAAAGCTATCAGCCCAAAGAAAAAAAAGCACCGCACCACCACCGGGTGGGCTCGAACCTCCAACTTTTCAGTTAACAGCCGATTGCGCTGGCCAATTGCGCCACGGAGACAGTCCTGCTCCAATCTCACCACAATTAGAACATATCTTCAAAGCTATCAGCCCAAAGAAAAAAAAAGCGCCACACCACCACCGGGTGGGCTCGAACCTCCATCCTTTCGGTTAACAGCAGATCGCGCTAGCCAATTGCGCCACGGAGACAATCGTGCTCCACTCTCACCACCATCAGAACATATCTTCAAAGCTATCAGCGCAAAGAAAAAAAAGCGCCGCACCACCACCGGGTGGGCTCAAACCTCCAACCTTTCGGTTAACAGCCGATCGTGCAAGCCCATTTCGCCACGGAGACGGTCCTGCTCCACTCTCACAACCATCAGAACATATCTTCAAAGGTATCAGCCCAAAGAAAAAAAAGCGCCGCACCACCACCGGGTGGGCTCGAACCTCCGACCTTTTCGTTAACAGCCGATCGCTCTAGCAAATTGCACCACGGAGACAGTCGTGCTCCACTCTCACCACCGTCAGAACATTTCTTCAGAGCTATTACCCCAAAGAAAAAAAAAGCGCCACACCACCACCGGTTCGGCTCGAACCTCCAACCTTTCGGTTAACAGCCGATCGCGCTAGCCAATTGCGCCACGAAGACAGTCCTGCTCCACTCTCACCACCATCAGAACATATCTTCAAAGCTATTACCGCAAAGAAAAAAGCAACATACCACTCCCGGGAGGGCTCAAAACTCCAACCTTTCGGTTAACAGCCGATCGCGCTAGCCCATTGCGCCACGGAGGCAGTCATGCTCCACTCTCACCCTCATCAGAACATATCTTCAAAGCTATCAGCGCAAAGAAAAAAAGCGCTGCACCACCACCGCGTGTGCTCGAACCTCCAACCTTTCGGTCAACAGCCGATCGCGCTAGCCCAGTGCGCCAAAGAGACAGTCTTGCCCCACTCTCACCACCATCAGAACATATCTTCAAAGCTATCAGCGCAAAGAAAAAAGCAACACACCACTCCCGGGAGGGCTCGAAACTCCAACCTTTCGGTCAACAGCCGATCGCGCTAGCCAATTGCGCCACGGAGACAGTCCTGCTCCACTCTCACCACCATCAGAACATATCTTCAAAGCTATCAGCACAAAGAAAAAAAAGCGCCACACCATCACCGGGTAGGCTCGAACCTCCAACCTTTCGGTTAACAGCCGATCGCGCTAGCCAACTGCGCCACGGACACAGTCGTGCTCCACTCTCACCACCATCAGAACATATCTTCAAAGCTATCAGCGCAAAGAAAAAAGCAACACACCACTCGCGGGAGGGATCGAAACTCCAACCTTTCGGTTAACAGCCGAATGCGCTAGCCAATTGCGCAACGGAGACAGTCCTGCTCTACTCTCCCCACCATCAGAGCATATCTTCAAAGCTATCAGCCCAAAGAAAAAAAAAGCGCGGCACCACCACCGGGTGGGCTCGAACCTCCAACTTTCTGGTTAACAGCCGATCGCGCTAGCCAATTGCGCCACGGAGACAGTCCTGCTCCACTCTCACCACCATCAGAACATATCTTCAAATCTATCAGCCCACAGAAAAAAAAGCGCCGCACAACCACCGGGTAGGCTCGAACCTCCAACTTTTCGGTTAACAGCCGATCGCGCTAGCCAATTGCGCCACGGAGACAGTCCTGCTCCACTCTCACTACCATAAGAACATATCTTCAAAGCTATCAGCCCGAAGAAAAAAGCCACACACCACTCCCGGGAGGGCTCGAAACTGCCACCTTTCGGTCAACAGCCGATCGCGCTAGCCCATTGCGCCACGGAGACAGTCTACTCATCTCTCACCACCATCAGATCATATCATCAAAGCTATCAGCCCAAAGAAAAAAAAAGCACCGCACCACCACCGGGTGGGCTCGAACCTCCAACCTTTCGGTTAACAGCCGATCGCGCTAGCCAACTGCGCCACGGAGACAGTCCTGTTCCACACTCATCACCATCAGAACATATCTTCAAAGCTATCAGCCCAAAGAAAAAAAGCGCCGCACCACCACCGGGTGGGCTCGAACCTCCAACTTTCCGGTTAACAGCCGATCACGCTAGCAAATTGCGCCACGGAGACAGTCCTGCTCCACTCTCACCACCGTCAGAACATTTCTTCAGAGCTATCAGCCCAAAGAAAAAAAAAGCGCTGCACCACCACCGGGTGGGCTCGAACCTTCAACCTTACAGTTAACAGCCGATCGCGCTAGCCAATTGCCCCACGGAGACAGTCGCGCTCCACTCTTACCATCGTCAGAACATTTCTTCAGAGCTATCACCCCAAAGAAAAAAAAGCGCCGCACCACCACCGGTTGGGCTCGAACCTCTGACCTTTCGGTTAACAGCCGATCGCGCTAGTCAATTGCGCCACGAAGACAGTCCTGCTCCACTTTCACCACCATCAGAACATATCTTCAAAGCTATTACCACAAAGAAAAAAGCAAAACACCACTCCCGGGAGGGCTTGAACCTCCAACTTTCCGGTTAACAGCCGATCACGCTAGCCAATTGCGCCACGGAGACAGTCTTACTCTACTCTCACAACCATCAGAACATAACTTCAAAGCTATCAGCCCACAGAAAAAAAAGCGCCGCACCACCACCGGGAGAGCTTGAACCTGCAACTTTTCGGTTAACAGCCGATCGTGCTAGCCAATTGCGCCACGCAGACTGTCCTGCTCCACTCTCACTGCCGTCAGAATATTTCTTCAGAGCTATCAGCCCAAAGAAAAAAAAGCGCTGCACAACCACCGGGTGGGCTCGAACCTCCAACATTACGGTTAACAGCCGATCGCGCTAGCCAATTGCCCCACGGAGACAGTCGTGCTCCACTCTCACCATCGTCAGAACATTTCTTCACAGCTATCACCCCAAAGAAAAAAAAAGCGCCGCACCACCACCGGTTGGGCTC
Organism: Rhipicephalus microplus; assembly: GCF_043290135.1. Lineage (NCBI taxonomy): Eukaryota > Metazoa > Arthropoda > Arachnida > Ixodida > Ixodidae > Rhipicephalus > Rhipicephalus microplus. The sequence goes on from NW_027464602.1 coordinate 4,917,415, forward strand.
GAACCTCCAACCTTTCGGTTAACAGCCGATCGCGCTAGCCAATTGCGCCACGAAGACTGTCCTGCTCCAATCTCACCACCATCAGAACTTATCTTCAAAGCTATTACCGCAAAGAAAAAAGCAACACACCACTCCTGGGAGGGCTCGAGACTCCAACCTTTCGGTTAACAGCCGATCGCGCTAGCCCATTACGCCACGGAGGCAGTCTTGCTCCACCCTCACCATTATCAGAACATATCTTCAAAGCTATCAGCGCAAAGAAAAAAAAGCGCTGCACCACCACCAGGTGGGCTCGAACCTCCAACCTTTCGGTTAACAGCCAATCGCGCTAGCCCATTGCGCCACGGAGACAGTCTTGCTCCACTCTCACCACCATCAGAACATAACTTCAAAGCTATCAGCGCAAAGAAAAAAGCAACACACCACTCCCGGGAGGGCTTGAACCTCCAACTTTCCGGTTAACAGCCGATCACGCTAGCCAATTGCGCCACGGAGACAGTCTTACTATACTCTCACAACCATCAGAACATAACTTCAAAGCTATCAGCCCACAGAAAAAAAAGCGCCGCACCTCCACCGGGAGAGCTCGAACCTCCAACTTTTCGGTTAACAGCCGATCGCGCTAGCCAATTGCGCCACGTAGACTGTCCTGCTCCACTCTCACCACCGTCAGAAAATTTCTTCAGAGCTATCAGCCCAAAGAAAAAAAAGCACTGCACCACCACCGGGTGGGCTCGAACCACCAACCTTACGGTTAACAGCCGATCGCGCTAGCCAATTGCCCCACGGAGACAGTCGTGCTCCACTCTCACCATCGTCAGAACATTTCTTCAGAGCTATCACCCCAAAGAAAAAAAAAGCGCCGCACCACCACCGGTTGGGCTCGAACCTCAAACCTTTCGGTTACAGCCGATCGCGCTAGCCAATTGCGCCACGAAGACTGTCCTGCTCCAATCTCACCACCATCAGAACTTATCTTCAAAGCTATTACCGCAAAGAAAAAAGCAACACACCACTCCTGGGAGGGCTCGAGACTCCAACCTTTAGGTTAACAGCCGATCGCGCTAGCCCATTGCGCCACGGAGGCAGTCTTGCTCCACTCTCACCATCATCAGAACATATCTTCAAAGCTATCAGCGCAAAGAAAAAAAAGCGCCGCACCACATCCGGGTGGGCTCGAACCTCCAACCTTTCGGTTAACAGCCGATCGCGCTAGCCCATTGCGCCACGGAGACAGTCTTGCTCCACTCTCACCACCATCAGAACATAACTTCAGAGCTATCAGCGCAAAGAAAAAAGCAACACACCACTCCCGGGAGGGCTCGAAACTCCAACCTTTCGGTCAACAGCCGATCGCGCTAGCCCATTGCGCCACGGAGACAGTCTTGCTCCCTTCTCACCACCATCAAGACATAACTTCAAAGCTATCAGCCCAAAGAAAAAAAAGCACCGCACCACCACCGGGTGGGCTCGAACCTCCAACCTTTCGGTTAACAGCCGATCGCGCTAGCCAAATGCGCCATGGAGACAGTCGTGCTTCACTCTCACCACCATCAGAACATATCTTCAAAGCTATCAGCGCAAAGAAAAAAGCAAAACACCACTCCCGGGAGGGCTCGAACCTCAAACTTTTCGGTTAACAGCCGATCGCGCTGGCCAATTGCACCACGGAGAAATTCCTGCTCAACTCTCACCAAAATTAGAACATATCTTCAAAGCTATCAGCCCAAAGAAAAAAAAAGCGCCGCACCACCACCGGGTGGGCTCGAACCTCCAACTTTTCGGTTAACAGCCGATCGCGCTAGCCAATTGCGCCACGGGGACCGTCCTGCTCCACTCTCACCACTGCCAGACCATTTCTTCAGAGCTATCACCCCAAAGAAAAAAGAGCGCCGCACCACATCCGGGTGAGCTCGAACCTCCAACCTTTCGGTTAACGGCCGATCGCGCTAGCCAATTGCCCCACGGAGACAGTCGTGCTCCACTCTCACCACAGTCAGAACATTTCTTCAGAGCTATCACCCCAAAGAAAAAAAAGCGCCGCACCACCACCGGTTGGGCTCGAACCTCCAACCTTTTGGTTAACAGCCGATCGCGCTAGCCAATTGCGCCACGAAGACAGTCCTGCTCCACTCTCACCACCATCAGAACATATCTTCAAAGCTATTACCGCAAAGAAAAAAGCAACACACCACTCCCGGGAGGGCTCAAAACTCCAACCTTTCGGTTTACAGCCGATCGCGCTAGCCCATTGCGCCACGGAGACAGTCTTGCTCCACTCTCACCACCATAAGAACATATCTTCAAAGCTATCAGCCCGAAGAAAAAAGCAACACACCACTCTCGGGAGGGCTCGAAACTCCAACCTTTCGGTCAACAGCCGATCGCGCTAGCCCATTGCGCCACGGAGACAGTCTTGCTCATCTCTCACCACCATCAGATCATATCATCAAAGCTATCAGCCCAAAGAAAAAAAAGCACCGCACCACCACCGGGTGGGCTCGAACCTCCAACCTTTCGGTTAACAGCCGATCGCGCTAGCCAACTGCGCCACGGAGACAGTCGTGCTCCACTCTCACCACCATCAGAACATATCTTCTCAGAGCTATCAGCCCAAACAAAAAAAAAAGCGCCGCACCACCGCCGGGTGGGCTCGAAACTCCAACCTTTCGGTTAACAGCCGATCGCGCTAGCCAATTGCGCCATGGAGACAGTCCTAATCCACTCTCACCACCATCAGAACATATCTTCAAAGCTATCAGCCCAAAGAAAAAAAAGCACCGCACCACCACCGGGTGGGCTCGAACCTCCAACTTTTCGGTTAACAGCCGATCACGCTAGCCAATTGCGCCACGGAGACATGTCCTGCTCCACTCTCAGCACCGTCAGAACATATCTTCAAAGCTATCAGCCCACAGAAAAAAAAAGCGCCGCACAACCACCGGGTAGGCTCGAACCTCCGACTTTTCGGTTAACAGCCGATCGCGCTAGCCAATTGCGCCACGGAGACCTCGAACCTCCAACCAATCTCACCCTATAAGAACATATCTTCAAAGCTATCAGCCCAACGAAAAAAAAGCGCCGCACCACCACTTGGTGGGCTCGAACCTCCGACCTTTTGGTTAACCGCCGATCGCGCTAGCCAATTGCGCCACGGAGACAGTCCCGCTCCACTCTCACCACCATCAGAACATATCTTCAAAGCTATCAGCCCAAAGAAAAAAAAGCGCCGCACCACCACCGGGTGGGCTCGAACCTTCAACTTTCCGGTTAACAGCCGATCACGCTAGCCAATTGCGCCACAGAGACAGTCCTGCTCCACTCTCACCACCATCAGAACATATCTTCAAAGCTATCAGCCCACAGAAAAAAAAGCGCCGCACAACCACCGGGTAGGCTCGAACCTCCAACTTTTCGGTTAACAGCCGATCGCGCTAGCCAATTGCGCCACGGAGACAGACCTGCTCCACTCTCACCACCATAAGAACATATCGAAGCTATCAGCCCGAAGAAAAAAAAGCGTCGCACCACCACTGGGTGGGCTCGAACCTCCGACCTTTTGGTTAACAGCCGATCGCGCTAGCCAATTGCACCACGGAGACAGTCCTGCTCCACTCTCACCACCATCAGAACATATCTTCAAAGCTATCAGCCCAAAGAAAAAAAAGCGCCGCACCACCACCGGGTGGGCAAGAACCTCCAACTTTCCGGTTAACAGCCGATCACGCTTGCCAATTGCGCCACGGAGACAGTCCTGCTCCACTCTCACCACCGTCAGAACATTTCTTCAGAGGTATCAGCCCAAAGAAAAAAAAAGCGCTGCACCACCACCGCGTGGGCTCGAAACTCCTACCTTTCAGTTAACAGCCGATCGCGCTAGCCAATTGCCCCACGGAGACAGTCGTGCTCCACTCTCACCATCGTCAGAACATTTCTTTAGAGCTATCACTCCAAAGAAAAAAAAGCGCCGCACCACCACCGGTTGGGCTCGAACCTCCAACCTTTCGGTTAACAGCCGATCGCGCTAGCCAATTGCGCCACGAAGACTGTCCTGCTCCAATCTCACCACCATCAGAACTTATCTTCAAAGCTATTACCGCAAAGAAAAAAGCAACACACCACTCCTGGGAGGGCTCGAGACTCCAACCTTTCGGTTAACAGCCGATCGCGCTAGCCCAATGCGCCACGGAGGCAGTCTTGCTCCACTCTCACCATCATCAGAACATATCTTCAAAGCTATCAGCGCATAGAAAAAAAAGCGCTGCACCACCACCAGGTGGGCTCGAACCTCCAACCTTTCGGTTAACAGCCGATCGCGCTAGCCCATTGCGCCACGGAGACAGTCTTGCTCCACTCTCACCACCATCAGAACATAACTTCAAAGCTATCAGCGCAAAGAAAAAAGCAACACACCACTCCCGGGAGGGCTTGAACCTCCAACTTTCCGGTTAACAGCCGATCACGCTAGCCAATTGCGCCACGGAGACAGTCTTACTCTACTCTCACAACCATCAGAACATAACTTCAAAGCTATCAGCCCACAGAAAAAAAAGCGCCGCACCACCACCGGGAGAGCTCGAACCTCCAACGTTTCGGTTAACAGCCGATCGCGCTAGCCAATTGCGCCACGCAGACTGTCCTGCTCCACTCTCACCACCGTCAGAACATTTCTTCAGAGCTATCAGCCCAAAGAAAAAAAAGCGCTGCACCACCACCGGGTGGGCTCGAACCTCCAACCTTACGTGCTCCACTCTCACCACCGTCAGAACATTTCTTCAGAGCTATCACCCCAAAGAAAAAAAAGCGCCGCACCACCACCGGTTGGGCTCGAACCTCCAACCTTTCGGTTAACAGCCGATCGCGCTAGCCAATCGTGCCACGAAGACAGTCCTGCTCTACTTTCACCACCATCAGAACATATCTTCAAAGCTATTACCGCAAAGAAAAAAGCAACACACCACTCCCGGGAGGGCTCAAAACTCCAACCTTTCGGTTTACAGCCGATCGCGCTAGCCTATTGCGCCACGGAGACAGTCTTGCTCCACTCTCACCACCATAAGAACATATCTTCAAAGCTATCAGCGCAAAGAAAAAAAGCGCTGCACCACCACCGCGTGGGCTCGAAACTCCTACCTTTCGGTTAACACCCGATCGCGCTAGCCAATTGTGCCACGGAGACAATCCTGCTCCACTCTCACCACCATCAGAACATATCTTCAAATCTATCAGCCCACAGAAAAAAAAGCGCCGCACAACCACCGGGTAGGCTCGAACCTCCAACTTTTCGGTTAACAGCCGATCGCGCTAGCCAATTGCGCCACGGAGACAGTCCTGCTCCACTCTCACCACCATAAGAACATATCTTCAAAGCTATCAGCCCGAAGAAAAAAGCAACACACCACTCCCGGGAGGGCTCGAAACTCCAACCTTTCGGTCAACAGCCGATCGCGCTAGCCCATTGCGCCACGGAGACAGTCTTGCTCATCTCTCACCACCATCAGATCATATCATCAAAGCTATCAGCCCAAAGAAAAAAAACACCGCACCACCACCGGTTGGGCTCGAACCTCCAACCTTTCGGTTAACAGCCGATCGTGCTAGCCAACTGCGCCACGGAGACAGTCGTGCTCCACTCTCACCACCATCAGAACATATCTTCAAAGCTATCAGCCCAAACAAAAAAAAGCGCCGCACCACCGCCGGGTGGGCTCGAAACTCCAACCTTTCGGTTAACAGCCGATCGCGCTAGCCAATTGCGCCACGGAGACAGTCTTACTCTACTCTCACAACCATCAGAACATAACTTCAAAGCTATCAGCCCACAGAAAAAAAAGCGCCGCACCACCACCGGGAGAGCTCGAACCTCCAACGTTTCGGTTAACAGCCGATCGCGCTAGCCAATTGCGCCACGCAGACTGTCCTGCTCCACTCTCACCACCGTCAGAACATTTCTTCAGAGCTATCAGCCCAAAGAAAAAAAAGCGCTGCACCACCACCGGGTGGGCTCGAACCTCCAACCTTACGTGCTCCACTCTCACCACCGTCAGAACATTTCTTCAGAGCTATCACTCCAAAGAAAAAAAAGCGCCGCACCACCACCGGTTGGGCTCGAACCTCCAACCTTTCGGTTAACAGCCTATCGCGCTAGCCAATCGCGCCACGAAGACAGTCCTGCTCCACTCTCACCACCATCAGAACATATCTTCAAAGCTATTACCGCAAAAAAAAGCAACACACCACTCCCGGGAGGGCTCAAAACTCCAACCTTTCGGTTTATAGCCGATCGCGCTAGCCCATTGCGCCACGGAGACAGTCTTGCTCCACTCTCACCACCATAAGAACATATCTTCAAAGCTATCAGCGCAAAGAAAAAAAGCGCTGCACCACCACCGCGTGGGCTCGAAACTCCCACCTTTCGGTTAACAGCCGATCGCGTTAGCCAATTGCGCCACGGAGACAATCCTGCTCCACTCTCACCACCATCAGAACATATCTTCAAAGCTATCAGCCCGAAGAAAAAAAAGCGCGGCACCACCACCGGGTGGGCTCGAACCTCCAACTTTCTGGTTAACAGCCGATCACGCAAGCCAATTGCGCCACGGAGACAGTCTTGCTCCACTCTCACGACCATCAGAACATATCTTCAAATCTATCAGCCCACAGAAAAAAAGCGCCGCACAACCACCGGGTAGGCTCGAACCTCCAACTTTTCGGTTAACCGCCGATCGCGCTAGCCAATTGCGCCATGGAGACAGTCCTGCTCCACTCTCTCCACCATAAGAACATATCTTCAAAGCTATCAGCCCAAACAAAAAAAAGTGCCGCACCACCGCCGGGTGGGCTCGAAACTCCAACCTTTCGGTTAACAGCCGATCGCGCTAGCCAATTGCGCCACGGAGAATCTCCTGCTTCACTCTCACCACCATCAGAACATATCTTCAAAGCTATCAGCCCAAAGAAAAAAAGCGCCATACCACCACCGGGTGGGCTCGAACCTCCGACCTTTTGGTTAACAGCCGATCACGCTAGCCAAATGCGCCATGGAGACAGTCCTGCTCCACTCTCACCACCATCAGAACATATCTTCAAAGCTATCAGCCCAAAGAAAAAAAAGCACCGCACCACCACCGGGTGGGCTCGAACCTCCAACTTTTCGGTTAACAGCCGATCACGCTAGCCAATTGCGCCACGGAGACAGTCCTGCTCCACTCTCACCACCGTCAGAACATATCTTCAAAGCTATCAGCCTACAGAAAAAAAAGCGCCGCACAACCACCGGGTAGGCTCCAACCTCCGACTTTTCGGTTAACAGACGATCGCGCTAGCCAATTGCGCCACGGAGACAGTCCTGCTCCACTCTCACCACCGTCAGAACATTTCTTCAGAGGTATCAGCCCAAAGAAAAAAAAGCGCTGCACCACCACCGCGTGGGCTCGAAACTCCTACCTTTCAGTTAACAGCCGATCGCGCTAGCCAATTGCCCCACGGAGACAGTCGTGCTCCACTCTCATCATCGTCAGAACATTTCTTCAGAGCTATCACTCCAAAGAAAAAAAAGCGCCGCACCACCACCGGTTGGGCTCGAACCTCCAACCTTTCGGTTAACAGCCGATCGCGCTAGCCAATTGCGCCGCGAAGACTGTCCAGCTCCAATCTCACCACCATCAGAACTTATCTTCAAAGCTATTACCGCAAAGAAAAAAGCAACACACCACTCCTGGGAGGGCTCGAGACTCCAACCTTTCGGTTAACAGCCGATCGCGCTAGCCCAATGCGCCACGGAGGCAGTCTTGCTCCACTCTCACCATCATCAGAACATATCTTCAAAGCTATCAGCGCATAGAAAAAAAAGCGCTGCACCACCACCAGGTGGGCTCGAACCTCCAACCTTTCGGTTAACAGCCGATCGCGCTAGCCCATTGCGCCACGGAGACAGTCTTGCTCCACTCTCACCACCATCAGAACATATCTTCAAAGCTATCAGCCCAAACAAAAAAAGTGCCGCACCACCGCCGGGTGGGCTCGAAACTCCAACCTTTCGGTTAACAGCCGATCGCGCTAGCCAATTGCGCCACGGAGACAGTCCTGCTTCACTCTCACCACCATCAGAACATATCTCCAAAGCTATCAGCCCAAAGAAAAAAAAGCGCCATACCACCACCGGGTGGGCTCGAACCTCCGACCTTTTGGTTAACAGCCGATCGCGCTAGCCAATTGCGCCATCGAGACAGTCCTGCTCCACTCTCACCACCATCAGAACATATCTTCAAAGCTATCAGCCCAAAGAAAAAAAAGCACCGCACCACCACCGGGTGGGCTCGAACCTCCAACTTTTCGGTTAACAGCCGATCACGCTAGCCAATTGCGCCACGGAGACAGTTCAGCTCCACTCTCACCACCGTCAGAACATATCTTCAAAGCTATCAGCCCACAGAAAAAAAAGCGCTGCACCATCACCGCGTGGGCTCGAAACTCCTACCTTTCGGTTAACAGCCGATCGCGTTAGCCAATTGCGCCACGGAGACAGTCTTGCTCCACTCTCACGACCATCAGAACATATCTTCAAATCTATCAGCCCACAGAAAAAAAAGCGCCGCACAACCACCGGGTAGGCTCGAACCTCCAACTTTTCGGTTAACAGCCGATCGCGCTAGCCAATTGCGCCACGGAGACAGTCCTGCTCCACTCTCACCACCATAAGAACATATCTTCAAAGCTATTACCGCAAAGAAAAAAGCAACACACCACTCCTGGGAGGGCTCGAGACTCCAACCTTTCGGTTAACAGCCGATCGCGCTAGCCCAATGCGCCACGGAGGCAGTCTTGCTCCACTCTCACCATCATCAGAACATATCTTCAAAGCTATCAGCGCATAGAAAAAAAAAGCGCTGCACCACCACCAGGTGGGCTCGAACCTCCAACCTTTCGGTTAACAGCCGATCGCGCTAGCCAATTGCGCCACGGAGACAGTCCTGCTCCACTCTCACCACCATAAGAACATATCTTCAAAGCTATTACCGCAAAGAAAAAAGCAACACACCACTCCTGGGAGGGCTCGAGACTCCAACGTTTCGGTTAACAGCCGATCGCGCTAGCCAATTGCGCCACGCAGACTGTCCTGCTCCACTCTCACCACCGTCAGAACATTTCTTCAGAGCTATCAGCCCAAAGAAAAAAAAGCGCTGCACCACCACCGGGTGGGCTCGAACCTCCAACCTTACGTGCTCCACTCTTACCACCGTCAGAACATTTCTTCAGAGCTATCACTCCAAAGAAAAAAAAGCGCCGCACCACCACCGGTTGGGCTCGAACCTCCAACCTTTCGGTTAACAGCCTATCGCGCTAGCCAATCGCGCCACGAAGACAGTCCTGCTCCACTCTCACCACCATCAGAACATATCTTCAAAGCTATTACCGCAAAAAAAAGCAACACACCACTCCCGGGAGGGCTCAAAACTCCAACCTTTCGGTTTATAGCCGATCGCGCTAGCCCATTGCGCCACGGAGACAGTCTTGCTCCACTCTCACCACCATAAGAACATATCTTCAAAGCTATCAGCGCAAAGAAAAAAAGCGCTGCACCACCACCGCGTGGGCTCGAAACTCCCACCTTTCGGTTAACAGCCGATCGCGTTAGCCAATTGCGCCACGGAGACAATCCTGCTCCACTCTCACCACCATCAGAACATATCTTCAAAGCTATCAGCCCGAAGAAAAAAAAAGCGCGGCACCACCACCGGGTGGGCTCGAACCTCCAACTTTCTGGTTAACAGCCGATCACGCTAGCCAATTGCGCCACGGAGACAGTCTTGCTCCACTCTCACGACCATCAGAACATATCTTCAAATCTATCAGCCCACAGAAAAAAAGCGCCGCACAACCACCGGGTATGCTCGAACCTCCAACTTTTCGGTTAACCGCCGATCGCGCTAGCCAATTGCGCCATGGAGACAGTCCTGCTCCACTCTCTCCACCATAAGAACATATCTTCAAAGCTATCAGCCCAAACAAAAAAAAGTGCCGCACCACCGCCGGGTGGGCTCGAAACTCCAACCTTTCGGTTAACAGCCGATCGCGCTAGCCAATTGCGCCACGGAGAATCTCCTGCTTCACTCTCACCACCATCAGAACATATCTTCAAAGCTATCAGCCCAAAGAAAAAAAGCGCCATACCACCACCGGGTGGGCTCGAACCTCCGACCTTTTGGTTAACAGCCGATCACGCTAGCCAAATGCGCCATGGAGACAGTCCTGCTCCACTCTCACCACCATCAGAACATATCTTCAAAGCTATCAGCCCAAAGAAAAAAAAGCACCGCACCACCACCGGGTGGGCTCGAACCTCCAACTTTTCGGTTAACAGCCGATCACGCTAGCCAATTGCGCCACGGAGACAGTCCTGCTCCACTCTCACCACCGTCAGAACATATCTTCAAAGCTATCAGCCTACAGAAAAAAAAGCGCCGCACAACCACCGGGTAGGCTCGAACCTCCGACTTTTCGGTTAACAGCCGATCGCGCTAGCCAATTGCGCCACGGAGACAGTCCTGCTCCACTCTCACCACCGTCAGAACATTTCTTCAGAGGTATCAGCCCAAAGAAAAAAAAGCGCTGCACCACCACCGCGTGGGCTCGAAACTCCTACCTTTCAGTTAACAGCCGATCGCGCTAGCCAATTGCCCCACGGAGACAGTCGTGCTCCACTCTCACCATCGTCAGAACATTTCTTCAGAGCTATCACTCCAAAGAAAAAAAAGCGCCGCACCACCACCGGTTGGGCTCGAACCTCCAACCTTTCGGTTAACAGCCGATCGCGCTAGCCAATTGCGCCACGAAGACTGTCCAGCTCCAATCTCACCACCATCAGAACTTATCTTCAAAGCTATTACCGCAAAGAAAAAAGCAACACACCACTCCTGGGAGGGCTCGAGACTCCAACCTTTCGGTTAACAGCCGATCGCGCTAGCCCAATGCGCCACGGAGGCTGTCTTGCTCCACTCTCACCATCATCAGAACATATCTTCAAAGCTATCAGCGCATAGAAAAAAAAGCGCTGCACCACCACCAGGTGGGCTCGAACCTCCAACCTTTCGGTTAACAGCCGATCGCGCTAGCCCATTGCGCCACGGAGACAGTCTTGCTCCACTCTCACCACCATCAGAACATAACTTCAAAGCTATCAGCGCAAAGAAAAAAGCAACACACCACTCCCGGGAGGGCTTGAACCTCCAACTTTCCGGTTAACAGCCGATCACGCTAGCCAATTGCGCCACGGAGACAGTCTTACTCTACTCTCACAACCATCAGAACATAACTTCAAAGCTATCAGCCCACAGAAAAAAAAGCGCCGCACCACCACCGGGAGAGCTCGAACCTCCAACGTTTCGGTTAACAGCCGATCGCGCTAGCCAATTGCGCCACGCAGACTGTCCTGCTCCACTCTCACCACCGTCAGAACATTTCTTCAGAGCTATCAGCCCAAAGAAAAAAAGCGCTGCACCACCACCGGGTGGGCTCGAACCTCCAACCTTACGTGCTCCACTCTCACCACCGTCAGAACATTTCTTCAGAGCTATCACCCCAAAGAAAAAAAGCGCCGCACCACCACCGGTTGGGCTCGAACCTCCAACCTTTCGGTTAACAGCCGATCGCGCTAGCCAATCGTGCCACGAAGACAGTCCTGCTCCACTCTCACCACCATCAGAACATATCTTCAAAGCTATTACCGCAAAGAAAAAGCAACACACCACTCCCGGGAGGGCTCAAAACTCCAACCTTTCGGTTTATAGCCGATCGCGCTAGCCCATTGCGCCACGGAGACAGTCTTGCTCCACTCTCACCACCATAAGAACATATCTTCAAAGCTATCAGCGCAAAGAAAAAAAGCGCTGCACCACCACCGCGTGGGCTCGAAACTCCTACCTTTCGGTTAACAGCCGATCGCGTTAGCCAATTGCGCCACGGAGACAATCCTGCTCCACTCTCACCACCATCAGAACATATCTTCAAAGCTATCAGCCCAAAGAAAAAAAAAGCGCGGCACCACCACCGGGTGGGCTCGAACCTCCAACTTTCTGGTTAACAGCCGATCACCCTAGCCAATTGCGCCACGGAGACAGTCTTGCTCCACTCTCACGACCATCAGAACATATCTTCAAATCTATCGGCCCACAGAATAAAAGCGCCGCACAACCACCGGGTAGGCTCGAACCTCCAACTTTTCGGTTAACAGCCGATCGCGCTAGCCAATTGCGCCACGGAGACAGTCCTGCTCCACTCTCACCACCATAAGAACATATCTTCAAAGCTATCAGCCCAAACAAAAAAAAGTGCCGCACCACCGCCGGGTGGGCTCGAAACTCCAACCTTTCGGTTAACAGCCGATCGCGCTAGCCAATTGCGCCACGGAGACAGTCCTGCTTCACTCTCACCACCATCAGAACATATCTCCATAGCTATCAGCCCAAAGAAAAAAAAGCGCCATACCACCACCGGGTGGGCTCGAACCTCCGACCTTTTGGTTAACAGCCGATCGCGCTAGCCAATTGCGCCATGGAGACAGTCCTGCTCCACTCTCACCACCATCAGAACATATCTTCAAAGCTATCAGCCCAAAGAAAAAAAAGCACCGCACCACCACCGGGTGGGCTCGAACCTCCAACTTTTCGGTTAACAGCCGATCACGCTAGCCAATTGCGCCACGGAGACAGTTCAGCTCCACTCTCACCACCGTCAGAACATATCTTCAAAGCTATCAGCCCACAGAAAAAAAAGCGCTGCACCATCACCGCGTGGGCTCGAAACTCCTACCTTTCGGTTAACAGCCGATCGCGTTAGCCAATTGCGCCACGGAGACAATCCTGCTCCACTCTCACCACAATCAGAACATATCTTCAAAGCTATCAGCCCAAAGAAAAAAAAGCGCGGCACCACCACCGGGTGGGCTCGAACCTCCAACTTTCTGGTTAACAGCCGATCACGCTAGCCAATTGCGCCACGGAGACAGTCTTGCTCCACTCTCACGACCATCAGAACATATCTTCAAATCTATCAGCCCACAGAAAAAAAAGCGCCGCACAACCACCGGGTAGGCTCGAACCTCCAACTTTTCGGTTAACAGCCGATCGCGCTAGCCAATTGTGCCACGAAGACAGTTCTGCTCCACTCTCACCACCATCAGAACATATCTTCAAAGCTATTACCGCAAAGAAAAGAGCAACACACCACTCCCGGGAGGGCTCGAAACTCCAACCTTTCGGTTAACAGCCGATCGCGCTAGCCCATTGCGCCACGGAGACAGTCTTGCTCCACTCTCCCCACCATCAGAAGATATCTTCAAAGCTATCAGCGCAAAGAAAAAAAGCGCTGTACCACCACCGGGTGGGCTCGAACCTCCAACCTTTCGGTTAACAGCCGATCGCGCTAGCCCATTGCGCCACGGAGACAGTCTTGCTCCACTCTCACCACCATCAGAACATATCTTCAAAGCTATCAGCGCAAAGAAAAAAGCAACACACCACTCCCGGGAGGGCTCGAAACTCCAACTTTTCGGTTAACAGCCGATCGCGCTAGCCAATTGCGCCAAGGAGACAGTCGTGCTCCACTCTCACCACCATCAGAACATATCTTCAAAGCTATCCGCGCAAAGAAAAAAGCAAAACACCACACCCGGGAGGGCTCGAACCTCCAACTTTTCGGTTAACAGCCGATCGCGCTGGCCAATGCGCCACAAAAAAAGTCCTGCTCAACTCTCACCACAATAAGAACATATCTTCAAAGCTATCAGCCCAAAGAAAAAAAAGCGCCGCACCACCACCGGGTGGGCTCGAACCTCCAACTTTTCGGTTAACAGCCGATCGCGCTAGCCAATTGCGCCACGGAGACAGTCTTGCTCCACTCTCACCACCATCAGAAGATATCTTCAAAGCTATCAGCGCAAAGAAAAAAAGCGCTGTACCACCACCGGGTGGGCTCGAACCTCCAAACTTTCGGTTAACAGCCGATCGCGCTAGCCCATTGCGCCACGGAGACAGTCTTGCTCCACTCTCACCACCATCAGAACATATCTTCAAAGCTATCAGCGCAAAGAAAAAAGCAACACACCACTCCCGGGAGGGCTCGAAACTCCAACTTTTCGGTTAACAGCCGATCGCGCTAGCCAATTGCGCCAAGGAGACAGTCGTGCTCCACTCTCACCACCATCAGAACATATCTTCAAAGCTATCCGCGCAAAGAAAAATGCAAAACACCACTCCCGGGAGGGCTCGAACCTCCAACTTTTCGGTTAACAGCCGATCGCGCTGGCCAATTGCGCCACGGAAAAAGTCCTGCTCAACTCTCACCACTATAAGAACATATCTTCAAAGCTATCAGCCTAAAGAAAAAAAAGCGCCGCACCACCACCGGGTGGGCTCGAACCTCCAACTTTTCGGTTAACAGCCAATCGCGCTAGCCAATTGCGCCACGGGGACCGTCCTGCTCCACTCTCACCCCCGTCAGACCATTTCTTCAGAGCTATCACCCCAAAGAAAAAAAAAGCGCCGCACCACCACGGGGTGGGCTCGAACCCTCCACCTTTCGGTTAACAGCCGATCGTGCTAGCCAATTGCCCCACGGAGACAGTCGTGCTCCACTCTCACCACCGTCAGAACATTTCTTCAGAGCTATCACCCCAAAGAAAAAAAAGCGCCGCACCACCACCGGTTGGGCTCGAACCTCCAACCTTTCGGTTAACAGCCGTCGCGCTAGCCAATAGCGCCACGAAGACAGTCCTGCTGTTCCACTCTCACCACCATCAGAACATATCTTCAAAGCCATTACCGCAAAGAAAAAAGCAACACACCACTCCCGGGAGGCTCAAAACTCCAACCTTTCGGTTAACAGCCGATCGCGCTAGCCCAATGCGCCACGGAGACAGTCTTGCTCCACTCTCACCACCATCAGAACATATCTTCAAAGCTATCATCGCAAAGAAAAAAGCAACACACCACTCCCGGGAGGGCTCAAAACTTCAACCTTTCGGTCAACAGCCGATCGCGCTAGCCCATTGCGCCACGGAGACAGTCGTGCTCCACTCTCACCACCATCAGAACATATCTTCAAAGCTATCCACGCAAAGAAAAAAGCAAAACACCACTCCCGGGAGGGCTCGAACCTCCAACTTTTCGGTTAACAGTCGATCGCGCTGGCCAATTGCGCCACGGAAAAAGTCCTGCTCAACTCTCACCACAATAAGAACATATCTTCAAAGCTATCAGCCCAAAGAAAAAAAAGCGCCGCACCACCACCGGGTGGGCTCGAACCTCCAACTTTTCGGTTAACAGCCGATCGCGCTAGCCAATTGCGCCACGGGGACCGTCCTGCTCCACTCTCACCACCGTCAGACCATTTCTTCAGAGCTATCACCCCAAAGAAAAAAAAGCGCCGCACCACCACCGGGTGGGCTCGAACCTCCAACCTTTCGGTTAACAGCCGATCACGCTAGCCAATTGCCCCACGAAGACAGTCGTGCTCCACTCTCACCACCGTCAGAACATTTCTTCAGAGCTATCACCCCAAAGAAAAAAAAGCGCCGCACCACCACCGGTCGGGCTCGAACCTCCAACCTTTCGGTTAACAGCCGATCGCGCTAGCCAATTGTGCCACGAAGACAGTTCTGCTCCACTCTCACCACCATCAGAACATATCTTCAAAGCTATTACCGCAAAAAAAAAGCAACACACCACTCCCGGGAGGGCTCGAAACTCCAAACTTTCGGTTAACAGCCGATCGCGCTAGCCCATTGCGCCACGGAGGCAGTCATGCTCCACACTCACCATCATCAGAACATATCTTCAAAGCTATCAGCGCAAAAAAAGCGCTGCACCACCACCGCGTGGGCTCGAACCTCCAACCTTTCGGTTAACAGCCGATCGCGCTAGCCCAGTGCGCCACGGAGACAGTCTTGCTCCACTCTCACCACCATCAGAACATATCTTCAAAGCTATCAGCGCAAAGAAAAAAGCAACACACCACTCCCGGGAGGGCTCGAAACTCCAACCTTTCGGTCAACAGCTGATCGCGCCAGCCCATTGCGCCACAAAGACAGTCTTGCTCCCCTCTCACCACCATCTGAACATATCTTCAAAGCTATCAGCCCAAAGAAATAAAAGCACCGCACCACCACCGGGTGGGCTTGAACCTCCAACCTTTCGGTTAACAGCCGATCGCGCTAGCCAATTGCGCCACGGAGACAGTCGTGCTCCACTCTCACCACCATCAGAACATATCTTCAAAGCTATCAGCGCAAAGAAAAAAGCAAAACACCACTCCCGGGAGGGCTCGAACCTCCAACTTTTCGGTTAACAGCCGATCGCGCTGGCCAATTGCGCCACGGAGACAGTCCTGCTCCACTCTCACCACAATTAGAACATATCTTCAAAGCTATCAGCCCAAAGAAAAAAAAGTGCCGCACCACCACCGGGTGGGCTCGAACTTCCAACCTTTCGGTTAACAGCAGATCGCGCTAGCCAATTGCGCCACGGAGACAATCGTGCTCCACTCTCACCACCATCAGAACATATCTTCAAAGCTATCAGCGCAAAGAAAAAAGCAACACACCCCACACGGGAGGGCTCGAACCTCCAACTTTTCGGTTAACAGCCGATCGCGCTAGCCAATTGCGCTACGGGGACCGTCCTGCTCCACTCTCACCACCGTCAAACCATTTCTTCAGAGGTATCACCCCAAAGAAAAAAAGCGCCGCACCACCACCGGGTGGACTCGAACCTCCAACCTTTCGGTTAACAGCCGATCGCGCTAGCCAATTGCGCCACGGAGACAGTCCTGCTCTACTCTCACCACCATCAGAACATATCTTCAAAGCTATCAGCCCAAAGAAAAAAAAGCGCCGCACCACTGCCGGGTGGGCTCGAAACTCCAACCTTTCGGTTAACAGCCGATCGCGCTAGCCAATTGCGCCACGGAGACATTCCTGCTCCACTCTCACCACCATGAGAACATAACTTCAAAGCTATCAGCCCAAAAAAAAGCGCCGCACCACCACCGGGTGGGCTCGAACCTCCAACCTTTCGGTTAACAGCCGATCACGCTAGCCAATTGCCCCACGAAGACAGTCGTGCTCTACTCTCACCACCGTCAGAACATTTCTTCAGAGCTATCACCCCAAAGAAAAAAAAAGCGCCGCACTACCACCGGTTGGCCTCGAACCTCCAACCTTTCGGTTAACAGCCGATCGCGCTAGCCAATTGCGCCACGAAGACAGTCCTGCTCCACTCTCACCACCATCAGAACATATCTTCAAAGCTATACAGCAAAGAAAAAAGCAACACACCACTCCCGGGAGGGCTCGAAACTCCAACCTTTCGGTTAACAGCCGATCGCGCTAGCCCATTGCGCCACGGAGGCAGTCATGCTCCACTCTCACCATCATCAGAACATATCTTCAAAGCTATCAGCGCAAAGAAAAAAAGCGCTGCACCACCACCGCGTGGGCTCGAACCTCCAACCATTCGGTTAACAGCCGGTCGCGCTAGTCCAGTGCGCCACGGAGACAGTCTTGCTCCACTCTCACCACCATCAGAACATATCTTCAAAGCGATCAGCGCAAAGAAAAAAGCAACACACCACTCCCTGGAGGGCTCGAAACTCCAACCTTTCGGTCAACAGCTGATCGCGCTAGCCCATTGCGCCACAGAGACAGTCTTGCTCCCCTCTCACCACCATCAGAACATATCTTCAAAGCTATCAGCCCAAAGAAAAAAAAGCACCGCACCACCACCGGGTGGGCTCGAACCTCCAACCTTTCGGTTAACAGCCGATCGCGCTAGCCAATTGCGCCACGGAGACAGTCGTGCTCCACTCTCACCACCATCAGAACATATCTTCAAAGCTATCAGTGCAAAGAAAAAAGCAAAACACCCCTCCCGGGAGAGCTCGAACCTCCAACGTTTCGGTTAACAGCCGATCTCGCTGGCCAAATGCCCCACGGAGACAGTCCTGCTCCACTCTCACCACAGTTAGAACATATCTTCAAAGCTATCAGATCAAAGAAAAAAAAGTGCCGCACCACCACCGGGTGGGCTCGAACTTCCAACCTTTCGCTTAACAGCAGATCGCGCTAGCCAATTGCGCCACGGAGACAATCGTTCTCCACTCTCACCACCATCAGAACATATCTTCAAAGCTATCAGCGCAAAGAAAAAAGCAACACACCACACCCGGGAGGGCTCGAACCTCCAACTTTTCGGTTAACAGCCGATCGCGCTAGCCAATTGCGCCACGGGGACCGTCCTGCTCCACTCTCACCACCGTCAGACCATTTCTTCAGAGCTATCACCCCAAAGAAAAAAATGCGCCGCACCACCACCGGGTGGGCTCGAACCTCCAACCTTTCGGTTAACAGCCAATCGCGCTAGCCAATTGCGCCACGGAGACAGTCCTGCTCTACTCTCACCACCATCAGAACATATCTTCAAAGCTATAAGCCCAAAGATAAAAAAGCACCGAACCACCGCCGGGTGGGCTCAAAACTCCAACCTTTCGGTTAACAGCCGATCGCGCTAGCCAATTGCGCCACGGAGACAGTCCTGCTCCACTCTCACCACCATGAGAACATATCTTCAAAGCTATCAGCCCAAAGAAAAAAAAGCGCCATACCACCACCGGGTGGGCTCGAACCTCCGACCTTTCGGTCAACAGCCGATCGCGCTAGCCAATTGCGCCACGGAGACAGTCTTGCTCTACTCTCACAACCATCAGAACATAACTTCAAAGCTATCAGCCCACAGAAAAAAAAAACGCCGCACCACCACCGGGAGAGCTCGAACCTCCAACTTTTCGGTTAAAAGCCGCTCGCGCTAGCCAATTGCGCCACGCAGACAGTCCTGCTCCACTCTCACCACCTTCAGAACATTTCTTCAGAGCTATCAGCCCAAAGAAAAAAAAGCGCTGCAAAACCGCCGGGTGGGCTCGAACCTCCAACCTTACGGTTAACAGCCGATCGCGCTAGCCATTTGCCCCACGGAGACAGTCGTGCAACACTCTGACCATCGTCAGAACATTTCTTTAGAGCTATCACCCCAAAGAAAAAAAAAGCGCCGCACCACCACCGGTTGGGCTCGAACCTCCAACCTTTCGGTTAACAGCCGATCGCGCTAGCCAATTGCGCCACGAAGACTGTCCTGCTCCAATCTCACCACCATCAGAACATATCTTCAAAGCTATTACCGCAAAGAAAAAAGCAACACACCACTCCTGGGAGGGCTCGAGACTCCAACCTTTCGGTTAACAGCCGATCGCGCTAGCCCATTGCGCCACGGAGGCAGTCTTGCTCCACTCTCACCATCATCAGAACATATCTTCAAAGCTATCAGCGCAAAGAAAAAAAAGCGCTGCACCACCACCATGTGGGCTCGAACCTCCAACCTTTCGGTTAACAGCCGATCGCACAAGCCAATTGCGCCACGGAGACAGTCGTGCTCCACTCTCACCACCATCAGAACATATCTTCAAAGCTATCAGCGCAAAGAAAAAAGCAACACACCACTTCCGGGAGGGCTCGAGCCTCCAAATTTTCGGTTAACAGCCGATCGCGCTGGCCAATTGCGCCACGGAGAAAGTCCTGCTCAACTCTCACCACAATTAGAACATATCTTCAAAGCTATCAGCCCAAAGAAAAAAAAGCGCCGCCCCACCACCGGGTTGGCTCGAACCTCCAACTTTTTGGTTAACAGCCGATCGCGCTAGCCAATTGCGCCACGGGGACCATCCTGCTCCACTCTCACCACCGTCAGACCATTTCTTCAGAGCTATCACCCCAAAGAAAAAAAAGCGCCACACCACCACCGGGTCGGCTCGAACCTCCCACCTTTCGGTTAACAGCCGATCGCGCTAGCCAATTGCCCCACGGAGACAGTCGTGCTCCACTCTCACCACCGTCAGAACATTTCTTCAGAGCTATCACCCCAAAGAAAAAAAAGCGCCGCACCACCACCGGTTGGGCTCGAAACTCCAACCTTTCGGTTAACAGCCGATCGCGCTAGCCAATAGCGCCACGAAGACAGTCCTGCTCCACTCTCACCGCCATCAGAACATATCTTCAAAGCTATCATCGCAAAGAGAAAAGCAACACACCACTCCCGGGAGGGCTCAAAACTCCAACCTTTCGGTCAACAGCCGATCGCGCTAGCCCATTGCGCCACGGAGACAGTCTTGCTCATCTCTCACCACCATCAGAACATATCATCAAAGCTATCAGCCCAAAGAAAAAAAAGCACCGCACCACCACCGGGTGGGCTCGAACCTCCAACTTTTCAGTTAACAGCCGATTGCGCTGGCCAATTGCGCCACGGAGACAGTCCTGCTCCAATCTCACCACAATTAGAACATATCTTCAAAGCTATCAGCCCAAAGAAAAAAAAAAGCGCCACACCACCACCGGGTAGGCTCGAACCTCCATCCTTTCGGTTAACAGCAGATCGCGCTAGCCAATTGCGCCACGGAGACAATCGTGCTCCACTCTCACCACCATCAGAACATATCTTCAAAGCTATCAGCGCAAAGAAAAAAAAGCGCCGCACCACCACCGGGTGGGCTCAAACCTCCAACCTTTCGGTTAACAGCCGATCGTGCAAGCCCATTTCGCCACGGAGACGGTCCTGCTCCACTCTCACAACCATCAGAACATATCTTCAAAGGTATCAGCCCAAAGAAAAAAAAGCGCCGCACCACCACCGGGTGGGCTCGAACCTCCGACCTTTTCGTTAACAGCCGATCGCTCTAGCAAATTGCACCACGGAGGCAGTCATGCTCCACTCTCACCCTCATCAGAACATATCTTCAAAGCTATCAGCGCAAAGAAAAAAAGCGCTGCACCACCACCGCGTGTGCTCGAACCTCCAACCTTTCGGTCAACAGCCGATCGCGCTAGCCCAGTGCGCCAAAGAGACAGTCTTGCCCCACTCTCACCACCATCAGAACATATCTTCAAAGCTATCAGCGCAAAGAAAAAAGCAACACACCACTCCCGGGAGGGCTCGAAACTCCAACCTTTCGGTCAACAGCCGATCGCGCTAGCCAATTGCGCCACGGAGACAGTCCTGCTCCACTCTCACCACCATCAGAACATATCTTCAAAGCTATCAGCACAAAGAAAAAAAAGCGCCACACCATCACCGGGTAGGCTCGAACCTCCAACCTTTCGGTTAACAGCCGATCGCGCTAGCCAACTGCGCCACGGACACAGTCGTGCTCCACTCTCACCACCATCAGAACATATCTTCAAAGCTATCAGCGCAAAGAAAAAAGCAACACACCACTCGCGGGAGGGATCGAAACTCCAACCTTTCGGTTAACAGCCGAATGCGCTAGCCAATTGCGCAACGGAGACAGTCCTGCTCTACTCTCCCCACCATCAGAGCATATCTTCAAAGCTATCAGCCCAAAGAAAAAAAAAGCGCGGCACCACCACCGGGTGGGCTCGAACCTCCAACTTTCTGGTTAACAGCCGATCGCGCTAGCCAATTGCGCCACGGAGACAGTCCTGCTCCACTCTCACCACCATCAGAACATATCTTCAAATCTATCAGCCCACAGAAAAAAAAGCGCCGCACAACCACCGGGTAGGCTCGAACCTCCAACTTTTCGGTTAACAGCCGATCGCGCTAGCCAATTGCGCCACGGAGACAGTCCTGCTCCACTCTCACTACCATAAGAACATATCTTCAAAGCTATCAGCCCGAAGAAAAAAGCCACACACCACTCCCGGGAGGGCTCGAAACTGCCACCTTTCGGTCAACAGCCGATCGCGCTAGCCCATTGCGCCACGGAGACAGTCTACTCATCTCTCACCACCATCAGATCATATCATCAAAGCTATCAGCCCAAAGAAAAAAAAAGCACCGCACCACCACCGGGTGGGCTCGAACCTCCAACCTTTCGGTTAACAGCCGATCGCGCTAGCCAACTGCGCCACGGAGACAGTCCTGTTCCACACTCATCACCATCAGAACATATCTTCAAAGCTATCAGCCCAAAGAAAAAAAGCGCCGCACCACCACCGGGTGGGCTCGAACCTCCAACTTTCCGGTTAACAGCCGATCACGCTAGCAAATTGCGCCACGGAGACAGTCCTGCTCCACTCTCACCACCGTCAGAACATTTCTTCAGAGCTATCAGCCCAAAGAAAAAAAAAGCGCTGCACCACCACCGGGTGGGCTCGAACCTTCAACCTTACAGTTAACAGCCGATCGCGCTAGCCAATTGCCCCACGGAGACAGTCGCGCTCCACTCTCACCATCGTCAGAACATTTCTTCAGAGCTATCACCCCAAAGAAAAAAAAGCGCCGCACCACCACCGGTTGGGCTCGAACCTCTGACCTTTCGGTTAACAGCCGATCGCGCTAGTCAATTGCGCCACGAAGACAGTCCTGCTCCACTTTCACCACCATCAGAACATATCTTCAAAGCTATTACCACAAAGAAAAAAGCAAAACACCACTCCCGGGAGGGCTTGAACCTCCAACTTTCCGGTTAACAGCCGATCACGCTAGCCAATTGCGCCACGGAGACAGTCTTACTCTACTCTCACAACCATCAGAACATAACTTCAAAGCTATCAGCCCACAGAAAAAAAAGCGCCGCACCACCACCGGGAGAGCTTGAACCTGCAACTTTTCGGTTAACAGCCGATCGTGCTAGCCAATTGCGCCACGCAGACTGTCCTGCTCCACTCTCACTGCCGTCAGAATATTTCTTCAGAGCTATCAGCCCAAAGAAAAAAAAGCGCTGCACAACCACCGGGTGGGCTCGAACCTCCAACATTACGGTTAACAGCCGATCGCGCTAGCCAATTGCCCCACGGAGACAGTCGTGCTCCACTCTCACCATCGTCAGAACATTTCTTCACAGCTATCACCCCAAAGAAAAAAAAAGCGCCGCACCACCACCGGTTGGGCTCGAACCTCCAACCTTTCGGTTAACAGCCGATCGCGCTAGCCAATTGCGCCACGAAGACTGTCCTGCTCCAATCTCACCACCATCAGAACTTATCTTCAAAGCTATTACCGCAAAAAAAAAAGCAACACACCACTCCTGGGAGGGCTCGAGACTCCAACCTTTCGGTTAACAGCCGATCGCGCTAGCCCATTACGCCACGGAGGCAGTCTTGCTCCACCCTCACCATTATCAGAACATATCTTCAAAGCTATCAGCGCAAAGAAAAAAAAGCGCTGCACCACCACCAGGTGGGCTCGAACCTCCAACCTTTCGGTTAACAGCCAATCGCGCTAGCCCATTGCGCCACGGAGACAGTCTTGCTCCACTCTCACCACCATCAGAACATAACTTCAAAGCTATCAGCGCAAAGAAAAAAGCAACACACCACTCCCGGGAGGGCTTGAACCTCCAACTTTCCGGTTAACAGCCGATCACGCTAGCCAATTGCGCCACGGAGACAGTCTTACTATACTCTCACAACCATCAGAACATAACTTCAAAGCTATCAGCCCACAGAAAAAAAAGCGCCGCACCTCCACCGGGAGAGCTCGAACCTCCAACTTTTCGGTTAACAGCCGATCGCGCTAGCCAATTGCGCCACGTAGACTGTCCTGCTCCACTCTCACCACCGTCAGAAAATTTCTTCAGAGCTATCAGCCCAAAGAAAAAAAAGCACTGCACCACCACCGGGTGGGCTCGAACCACCAACCTTACGGTTAACAGCCGATCGCGCTAGCCAATTGCCCCACGGAGACAGTCGTGCTCCACTCTCACCATCGTCAGAACATTTCTTCAGAGCTATCACCCCAAAGAAAAAAAAAGCGCCGCACCACCACCGGTTGGGCTCGAACCTCAAACCTTTCGGTTACAGAAGATCGCGCTAGCCAATTGCGCCACGAAGACTGTCCTGCTCCAATCTCACCACCATCAGAACTTATCTTCAAAGCTATTACCGCAAAGAAAAAAGCAACACACCACTCCTGGGAGGGCTCGAGACTCCAACCTTTAGGTTAACAGCCGATCGCGCTAGCCCATTGCGCCACGGAGGCAGTCTTGCTCCACTCTCACCATCATCAGAACATATCTTCAAAGCTATCAGCGCAAAGAAAAAAAGCGCCGCACCACATCCGGGTGGGCTCGAACCTCCAACCTTTCGGTTAACAGCCGATCGCGCTAGCCCATTGCGCCACGGAGACAGTCTTGCTCCACTCTCACCACCATCAGAACATAACTTCAGAGCTATCAGCGCAAAGAAAAAAGCAACACACCACTCCCGGGAGGGCTCGAAACTCCAACCTTTCGGTCAACAGCCGATCGCGCTAGCCCATTGCGCCACGGAGACAGTCTTGCTCCCTTCTCACCACCATCAAGACATAACTTCAAAGCTATCAGCCCAAAGAAAAAAAAGCACCGCACCACCACCGGGTGGGCTCGAACCTCCAACCTTTCGGTTAACAGCCGATCGCGCTAGCCAAATGCGCCATGGAGACAGTCGTGCTTCACTCTCACCACCATCAGAACATATCTTCAAAGCTATCAGCGCAAAGAAAAAAGCAAAACACCACTCCCGGGAGGGCTCGAACCTCAAACTTTTCGGTTAACAGCCGATCGCGCTGGCCAATTGCACCACGGAGAAATTCCTGCTCAACTCTCACCAAAATTAGAACATATCTTCAAAGCTATCAGCCCAAAGAAAAAAAAAGCGCCGCACCACCACCGGGTGGGCTCGAACCTCCAACTTTTCGGTTAACAGCCGATCGCGCTAGCCAATTGCGCCACGGGGACCGTCCTGCTCCACTCTCACCACTGCCAGACCATTTCTTCAGAGCTATCACCCCAAAGAAAAAAGAGCGCCGCACCACATCCGGGTGAGCTCGAACCTCCAACCTTTCGGTTAACGGCCGATCGCGCTAGCCAATTGCCCCACGGAGACAGTCGTGCTCCACTCTCACCACAGTCAGAACATTTCTTCAGAGCTATCACCCCAAAGAAAAAAAAGCGCCGCACCACCACCGGTTGGGCTCGAACCTCCAACCTTTTGGTTAACAGCCGATCGCGCTAGCCAATTGCGCCACGAAGACAGTCCTGCTCCACTCTCACCACCATCAGAACATATCTTCAAAGCTATTACCGCAAAGAAAAAAGCAACACACCACTCCCGGGAGGGCTCAAAACTCCAACCTTTCGGTTTACAGCCGATCGCGCTAGCCCATTGCGCCACGGAGACAGTCTTGCTCCACTCTCACCACCATAAGAACATATCTTCAAAGCTATCAGCCCGAAGAAAAAAGCAACACACCACTCTCGGGAGGGCTCGAAACTCCAACCTTTCGGTCAACAGCCGATCGCGCTAGCCCATTGCGCCACGGAGACAGTCTTGCTCATCTCTCACCACCATCAGATCATATCATCAAAGCTATCAGCCCAAAGAAAAAAAAGCACCGCACCACCACCGGGTGGGCTCGAACCTCCAACCTTTCGGTTAACAGCCGATCGCGCTAGCCAACTGCGCCACGGAGACAGTCGTGCTCCACTCTCACCACCATCAGAACATATCTTCTCAGAGCTATCAGCCCAAACAAAAAAAAAAGCGCCGCACCACCGCCGGGTGGGCTCGAAACTCCAACCTTTCGGTTAACAGCCGATCGCGCTAGCCAATTGCGCCATGGAGACAGTCCTAATCCACTCTCACCACCATCAGAACATATCTTCAAAGCTATCAGCCCAAAGAAAAAAAAGCACCGCACCACCACCGGGTGGGCTCGAACCTCCAACTTTTCGGTTAACAGCCGATCACGCTAGCCAATTGCGCCACGGAGACATGTCCTGCTCCACTCTCAGCACCGTCAGAACATATCTTCAAAGCTATCAGCCCACAGAAAAAAAAAGCGCCGCACAACCACCGGGTAGGCTCGAACCTCCGACTTTTCGGTTAACAGCCGATCGCGCTAGCCAATTGCGCCACGGAGACCTCGAACCTCCAACCAATCTCACCCTATAAGAACATATCTTCAAAGCTATCAGCCCAACGAAAAAAAAGCGCCGCACCACCACTTGGTGGGCTCGAACCTCCGACCTTTTGGTTAACCGCCGATCGCGCTAGCCAATTGCGCCACGGAGACAGTCCCGCTCCACTCTCACCACCATCAGAACATATCTTCAAAGCTATCAGCCCAAAGAAAAAAAAGCGCCGCACCACCACCGGGTGGGCTCGAACCTTCAACTTTCCGGTTAACAGCCGATCACGCTAGCCAATTGCGCCACAGAGACAGTCCTGCTCCACTCTCACCACCATCAGAACATATCTTCAAAGCTATCAGCCCACAGAAAAAAAAGCGCCGCACAACCACCGGGTAGGCTCGAACCTCCAACTTTTCGGTTAACAGCCGATCGCGCTAGCCAATTGCGCCACGGAGACAGACCTGCTCCACTCTCACCACCATAAGAACATATCGAAGCTATCAGCCCGAAGAAAAAAAAGCGTCGCACCACCACTGGGTGGGCTCGAACCTCCGACCTTTTGGTTAACAGCCGATCGCGCTAGCCAATTGCACCACGGAGACAGTCCTGCTCCACTCTCACCACCATCAGAACATATCTTCAAAGCTATCAGCCCAAAGAAAAAAAAGCGCCGCACCACCACCGGGTGGGCAAGAACCTCCAACTTTCCGGTTAACAGCCGATCACGCTTGCCAATTGCGCCACGGAGACAGTCCTGCTCCACTCTCACCACCGTCAGAACATTTCTTCAGAGGTATCAGCCCAAAGAAAAAAAAAGCGCTGCACCACCACCGCGTGGGCTCGAAACTCCTACCTTTCAGTTAACAGCCGATCGCGCTAGCCAATTGCCCCACGGAGACAGTCGTGCTCCACTCTCACCATCGTCAGAACATTTCTTTAGAGCTATCACTCCAAAGAAAAAAAAGCGCCGCACCACCACCGGTTGGGCTCGAACCTCCAACCTTTCGGTTAACAGCCGATCGCGCTAGCCAATTGCGCCACGAAGACTGTCCTGCTCCAATCTCACCACCATCAGAACTTATCTTCAAAGCTATTACCGCAAAGAAAAAAGCAACACACCACTCCTGGGAGGGCTCGAGACTCCAACCTTTCGGTTAACAGCCGATCGCGCTAGCCCAATGCGCCACGGAGGCAGTCTTGCTCCACTCTCACCATCATCAGAACATATCTTCAAAGCTATCAGCGCATAGAAAAAAAAGCGCTGCACCACCACCAGGTGGGCTCGAACCTCCAACCTTTCGGTTAACAGCCGATCGCGCTAGCCCATTGCGCCACGGAGACAGTCTTGCTCCACTCTCACCACCATCAGAACATAACTTCAAAGCTATCAGCGCAAAGAAAAAAGCAACACACCACTCCCGGGAGGGCTTGAACCTCCAACTTTCCGGTTAACAGCCGATCACGCTAGCCAATTGCGCCACGGAGACAGTCTTACTCTACTCTCACAACCATCAGAACATAACTTCAAAGCTATCAGCCCACAGAAAAAAAAGCGCCGCACCACCACCGGGAGAGCTCGAACCTCCAACGTTTCGGTTAACAGCCGATCGCGCTAGCCAATTGCGCCACGCAGACTGTCCTGCTCCACTCTCACCACCGTCAGAACATTTCTTCAGAGCTATCAGCCCAAAGAAAAAAAAGCGCTGCACCACCACCGTGTGGGCTCGAACCTCCAACCTTACGTGCTCCACTCTCACCACCGTCAGAACATTTCTTCAGAGCTATCACCCCAAAGAAAAAAAAGCGCCGCACCACCACCGGTTGGGCTCGAACCTCCAACCTTTCGGTTAACAGCCGATCGCGCTAGCCAATCGTGCCACGAAGACAGTCCTGCTCTACTTTCACCACCATCAGAACATATCTTCAAAGCTATTACCGCAAAGAAAAAAGCAACACACCACTCCCGGGAGGGCTCAAAACTCCAACCTTTCGGTTTACAGCCGATCGCGCTAGCCTATTGCGCCACGGAGACAGTCTTGCTCCACTCTCACCACCATAAGAACATATCTTCAAAGCTATCAGCGCAAAGAAAAAAAGCGCTGCACCACCACCGCGTGGGCTCGAAACTCCTACCTTTCGGTTAACACCCGATCGCGCTAGCCAATTGTGCCACGGAGACAATCCTGCTCCACTCTCACCACCATCAGAACATATCTTCAAATCTATCAGCCCACAGAAAAAAAAGCGCCGCACAACCACCGGGTAGGCTCGAACCTCCAACTTTTCGGTTAACAGCCGATCGCGCTAGCCAATTGCGCCACGGAGACAGTCCTGCTCCACTCTCACCACCATAAGAACATATCTTCAAAGCTATCAGCCCGAAGAAAAAAGCAACACACCACTCCCGGGAGGGCTCGAAACTCCAACCTTTCGGTCAACAGCCGATCGCGCTAGCCCATTGCGCCACGGAGACAGTCTTGCTCATCTCTCACCACCATCAGATCATATCATCAAAGCTATCAGCCCAAAGAAAAAAAACACCGCACCACCACCGGTTGGGCTCGAACCTCCAACCTTTCGGTTAACAGCCGATCGTGCTAGCCAACTGCGCCACGGAGACAGTCGTGCTCCACTCTCACCACCATCAGAACATATCTTCAAAGCTATCAGCCCAAACAAAAAAAAGCGCCGCACCACCGCCGGGTGGGCTCGAAACTCCAACCTTTCGGTTAACAGCCGATCGCGCTAGCCAATTGCGCCACGGAGACAGTCTTACTCTACTCTCACAACCATCAGAACATAACTTCAAAGCTATCAGCCCACAGAAAAAAAAGCGCCGCACCACCACCGGGAGAGCTCGAACCTCCAACGTTTCGGTTAACAGCCGATCGCGCTAGCCAATTGCGCCACGCAGACTGTCCTGCTCCACTCTCACCACCGTCAGAACTTTTCTTCAGAGCTATCAGCCCAAAGAAAAAAAAGCGCTGCACCACCACCGGGTGGGCTCGAACCTCCAACCTTACGTGCTCCACTCTCACCACCGTCAGAACATTTCTTCAGAGCTATCACTCCAAAGAAAAAAAAGCGCCGCACCACCACCGGTTGGGCTCGAACCTCCAACCTTTCGGTTAACAGCCTATCGCGCTAGCCAATCGCGCCACGAAGACAGTCCTGCTCCACTCTCACCACCATCAGAACATATCTTCAAAGCTATTACCGCAAAAAAAAGCAACACACCACTCCCGGGAGGGCTCAAAACTCCAACCTTTCGGTTTATAGCCGATCGCGCTAGCCCATTGCGCCACGGAGACAGTCTTGCTCCACTCTCACCACCATAAGAACATATCTTCAAAGCTATCAGCGCAAAGAAAAAAAGCGCTGCACCACCACCGCGTGGGCTCGAAACTCCCACCTTTCGGTTAACAGCCGATCGCGTTAGCCAATTGCGCCACGGAGACAATCCTGCTCCACTCTCACCACCATCAGAACATATCTTCAAAGCTATCAGCCCGAAGAAAAAAAAGCGCGGCACCACCACCGGGTGGGCTCGAACCTCCAACTTTCTGGTTAACAGCCGATCACGCAAGCCAATTGCGCCACGGAGACAGTCTTGCTCCACTCTCACGACCATCAGAACATATCTTCAAATCTATCAGCCCACAGAAAAAAAGCGCCGCACAACCACCGGGTAGGCTCGAACCTCCAACTTTTCGGTTAACCGCCGATCGCGCTAGCCAATTGCGCCATGGAGACAGTCCTGCTCCACTCTCTCCACCATAAGAACATATCTTCAAAGCTATCAGCCCAAACAAAAAAAAGTGCCGCACCACCGCCGGGTGGGCTCGAAACTCCAACCTTTCGGTTAACAGCCGATCGCGCTAGCCAATTGCGCCACGGAGAATCTCCTGCTTCACTCTCACCACCATCAGAACATATCTTCAAAGCTATCAGCCCAAAGAAAAAAAGCGCCATACCACCACCGGGTGGGCTCGAACCTCCGACCTTTTGGTTAACAGCCGATCACGCTAGCCAAATGCGCCATGGAGACAGTCCTGCTCCACTCTCACCACCATCAGAACATATCTTCAAAGCTATCAGCCCAAAGAAAAAAAAGCACCGCACCACCACCGGGTGGGCTCGAACCTCCAACTTTTCGGTTAACAGCCGATCACGCTAGCCAATTGCGCCACGGAGACAGTCCTGCTCCACTCTCACCACCGTCAGAACATATCTTCAAAGCTATCAGCCTACAGAAAAAAAAGCGCCGCACAACCACCGGGTAGGCTCCAACCTCCGACTTTTCGGTTAACAGCCGATCGCGCTAGCCAATTGCGCCACGGAGACAGTCCTGCTCCACTCTCACCACCGTCAGAACATTTCTTCAGAGGTATCAGCCCAAAGAAAAAAAAGCGCTGCACCACCACCGCGTGGGCTCGAAACTCCTACCTTTCAGTTAACAGCCGATCGCGCTAGCCAATTGCCCCACGGAGACAGTCGTGCTCCACTCTCACCATCGTCAGAACATTTCTTCAGAGCTATCACTCCAAAGAAAAAAAAGCGCCGCACCACCACCGGTTGGGCTCGAACCTCCAACCTTTCGGTTAACAGCCGATCGCGCTAGCCAATTGCGCCGCGAAGACTGTCCAGCTCCAATCTCACCACCATCAGAACTTATCTTCAAAGCTATTACCGCAAAGAAAAAAGCAACACACCACTCCTGGGAGGGCTCGAGACTCCAACCTTTCGGTTAACAGCCGATCGCGCTAGCCCAATGCGCCACGGAGGCAGTCTTGCTCCACTCTCACCATCATCAGAACATATCTTCAAAGCTATCAGCGCATAGAAAAAAAAGCGCTGCACCACCACCAGGTGGGCTCGAACCTCCAACCTTTCGGTTAACAGCCGATCGCGCTAGCCCATTGCGCCACGGAGACAGTCTTGCTCCACTCTCACCACCATCAGAACATATCTTCAAAGCTATCAGCCCAAACAAAAAAAGTGCCGCACCACCGCCGGGTGGGCTCGAAACTCCAACCTTTCGGTTAACAGCCGATCGCGCTAGCCAATTGCGCCACGGAGACAGTCCTGCTTCACTCTCACCACCATCAGAACATATCTCCAAAGCTATCAGCCCAAAGAAAAAAAAGCGCCATACCACCACCGGGTGGGCTCGAACCTCCGACCTTTTGGTTAACAGCCGATCGCGCTAGCCAATTGCGCCATCGAGACAGTCCTGCTCCACTCTCACCACCATCAGAACATATCTTCAAAGCTATCAGCCCAAAGAAAAAAAAGCACCGCACCACCACCGGGTGGGCTCGAACCTCCAACTTTTCGGTTAACAGCCGATCACTCTAGCCAATTGCGCCACGGAGACAGTTCAGCTCCACTCTCACCACCGTCAGAACATATCTTCAAAGCTATCAGCCCACAGAAAAAAAAGCGCTGCACCATCACCGCGTGGGCTCGAAACTCCTACCTTTCGGTTAACAGCCGATCGCGTTAGCCAATTGCGCCACGGAGACAATCCTGCTCCACTCTCACCACAATCAGAACATATCTTCAAAGCTATCAGCCCAAAGAAAAAAAAGCGCGGCACCACCACCGGGTGGGCTCGAACCTCCAACTTTCTGGTTAACAGCCGATCACGCTAGCCAATTGCGCCACGGAGACAGTCTTGCTCCACTCTCACGACCATCAGAACATATCTTCAAATCTATCAGCCCACAGAAAAAAAAGCGCCGCACAACCACCGGGTAGGCTCGAACCTCCAACTTTTCGGTTAACAGCCGATCGCGCTAGCCAATTGCGCCACGGAGACAGTCCTGCTCCACTCTCACCACCATAAGAACATATCTTCAAAGCTATTACCGCAAAGAAAAAAGCAACACACCACTCCTGGGAGGGCTCGAGACTCCAACCTTTCGGTTAACAGCCGATCGTGCTAGCCCAATGCGCCACGGAGGCAGTCTTGCTCCACTCTCACCATCATCAGAACATATCTTCAAAGCTATCAGCGCATAGAAAAAAAAAGCGCTGCACCACCACCAGGTGGGCTCGAACCTCCAACCTTTCGGTTAACAGCCGATCGCGCTAGCCAATTGCGCCACGGAGACAGTCCTGCTCCACTCTCACCACCATAAGAACATATCTTCAAAGCTATTACCGCAAAGAAAAAAGCAACACACCACTCCTGGGAGGGCTCGAGACTCCAACGTTTCGGTTAACAGCCGATCGCGCTAGCCAATTGCGCCACGCAGACTGTCCTGCTCCACTCTCACCACCGTCAGAACATTTCTTCAGAGCTATCAGCCCAAAGAAAAAAAAGCGCTGCACCACCACCGGGTGGGCTCGAACCTCCAACCTTACGTGCTCCACTCTTACCACCGTCAGAACATTTCTTCAGAGCTATCACTCCAAAGAAAAAAAAGCGCCGCACCACCACCGGTTGGGCTCGAACCTCCAACCTTTCGGTTAACAGCCTATCGCGCTAGCCAATCGCGCCACGAAGACAGTCCTGCTCCACTCTCACCACCATCAGAACATATCTTCAAAGCTATTACCGCAAAAAAAAGCAACACACCACTCCCGGGAGGGCTCAAAACTCCAACCTTTCGGTTTATAGCCGATCGCGCTAGCCCATTGCGCCACGGAGACAGTCTTGCTCCACTCTCACCACCATAAGAACATATCTTCAAAGCTATCAGCGCAAAGAAAAAAAGCGCTGCACCACCACCGCGTGGGCTCGAAACTCCCACCTTTCGGTTAACAGCCGATCGCGTTAGCCAATTGCGCCACGGAGACAATCCTGCTCCACTCTCACCACCATCAGAACATATCTTCAAAGCTATCAGCCCGAAGAAAAAAAAAGCGCGGCACCACCACCGGGTGGGCTCGAACCTCCAACTTTCTGGTTAACAGCCGATCACGCTAGCCAATTGCGCCACGGAGACAGTCTTGCTCCACTCTCACGACCATCAGAACATATCTTCAAATCTATCAGCCCACAGAAAAAAAGCGCCGCACAACCACCGGGTAGGCTCGAACCTCCAACTTTTCGGTTAACCGCCGATCGCGCTAGCCAATTGCGCCATGGAGACAGTCCTGCTCCACTCTCTCCACCATAAGAACATATCTTCAAAGCTATCAGCCCAAACAAAAAAAAGTGCCGCACCACCGCCGGGTGGGCTCGAAACTCCAACCTTTCGGTTAACAGCCGATCGCGCTAGCCAATTGCGCCACGGAGAATCTCCTGCTTCACTCTCACCACCATCAGAACATATCTTCAAAGCTATCAGCCCAAAGAAAAAAAGCGCCATACCACCACCGGGTGGGCTCGAACCTCCGACCTTTTGGTTAACAGCCGATCACGCTAGCCAAATGCGCCATGGAGACAGTCTTGCTCCACTCTCACCACCATCAGAACATATCTTCAAAGCTATCAGCCCAAAGAAAAAAAAGCACCGCACCACCACCGGGTGGGCTCGAACCTCCAACTTTTCGGTTAACAGCCGATCACGCTAGCCAATTGCGCCACGGAGACAGTCCTGCTCCACTCTCACCACCGTCAGAACATATCTTCAAAGCTATCAGCCTACAGAAAAAAAAGCGCCGCACAACCACCGGGTAGGCTCGAACCTCCGACTTTTCGGTTAACAGCCGATCGCGCTAGCCAATTGCGCCACGTAGACAGTCCTGCTCCACTCTCACCACCGTCAGAACATTTCTTCAGAGGTATCAGCCCAAAGAAAAAAAAGCGCTGCACCACCACCGCGTGGGCTCGAAACTCCTACCTTTCAGTTAACAGCCGATCGCGCTAGCCAATTGCCCCACGGAGACAGTCGTGCTCCACTCTCACCATCGTCAGAACATTTCTTCAGAGCTATCACTCCAAAGAAAAAAAAGCGCCGCACCACCACCGGTTGGGCTCGAACCTCCAACCTTTCGGTTAACAGCCGATCGCGCTAGCCAATTGCGCCACGAAGACTGTCCAGCTCCAATCTCACCACCATCAGAACTTATCTTCAAAGCTATTACCGCAAAGAAAAAAGCAACACACCACTCCTGGGAGGGCTCGAGACTCCAACCTTTCGGTTAACAGCCGATCGCGCTAGCCCAATGCGCCACGGAGGCTGTCTTGCTCCACTCTCACCATCATCAGAACATATCTTCAAAGCTATCAGCGCATAGAAAAAAAAGCGCTGCACCACCACCAGGTGGGCTCGAACCTCCAACCTTTCGGTTAACAGCCGATCGCGCTAGCCCATTGCGCCACGGAGACAGTCTTGCTCCACTCTCACCACCATCAGAACATAACTTCAAAGCTATCAGCGCAAAGAAAAAAGCAACACACCACTCCCGGGAGGGCTTGAACCTCCAACTTTCCGGTTAACAGCCGATCACGCTAGCCAATTGCGCCACGGAGACAGTCTTACTCTACTCTCACAACCATCAGAACATAACTTCAAAGCTATCAGCCCACAGAAAAAAAAGCGCCGCACCACCACCGGGAGAGCTCGAACCTCCAACGTTTCGGTTAACAGCCGATCGCGCTAGCCAATTGCGCCACGCAGACTGTCCTGCTCCACTCTCACCACCGTCAGAACATTTCTTCAGAGCTATCAGCCCAAAGAAAAAAAGCGCTGCACCACCACCGGGTGGGCTCGAACCTCCAACCTTACGTGCTCCACTCTCACCACCGTCAGAACATTTCTTCAGAGCTATCACCCCAAAGAAAAAAAGCGCCGCACCACCACCGGTTGGGCTCGAACCTCCAACCTTTCGGTTAACAGCCGATCGCGCTAGCCAATCGTGCCACGAAGACAGTCCTGCTCCACTCTCACCACCATCAGAACATATCTTCAAAGCTATTACCGCAAAGAAAAAGCAACACACCACTCCCGGGAGGGCTCAAAACTCCAACCTTTCGGTTTATAGCCGATCGCGCTAGCCCATTGCGCCACGGAGACAGTCTTGCTCCACTCTCACCACCATAAGAACATATCTTCAAAGCTATCAGCGCAAAGAAAAAAAGCGCTGCACCACCACCGCGTGGGCTCGAAACTCCTACCTTTCGGTTAACAGCCGATCGCGTTAGCCAATTGCGCCACGGAGACAATCCTGCTCCACTCTCACCACCATCAGAACATATCTTCAAAGCTATCAGCCCAAAGAAAAAAAAAGCGCGGCACCACCACCGGGTGGGCTCGAACCTCCAACTTTCTGGGTAACAGCCGATCACCCTAGCCAATTGCGCCACGGAGACAGTCTTGCTCCACTCTCACGACCATCAGAACATATCTTCAAATCTATCGGCCCACAGAATAAAAGCGCCGCACAACCACCGGGTAGGCTCGAACCTCCAACTTTTCGGTTAACAGCCGATCGCGCTAGCCAATTGCGCCACGGAGACAGTCCTGCTCCACTCTCACCACCATAAGAACATATCTTCAAAGCTATCAGCCCAAACAAAAAAAAGTGCCGCACCACCGCCGGGTGGGCTCGAAACTCCAACCTTTCGGTTAACAGCCGATCGCGCTAGCCAATTGCGCCACGGAGACAGTCCTGCTTCACTCTCACCACCATCAGAACATATCTCCATAGCTATCAGCCCAAAGAAAAAAAAGCGCCATACCACCACCGGGTGGGCTCGAACCTCCGACCTTTTGGTTAACAGCCGATCGCGCTAGCCAATTGCGCCATGGAGACAGTCCTGCTCCACTCTCACCACCATCAGAACATATCTTCAAAGCTATCAGCCCAAAGAAAAAAAAGCACCGCACCACCACCGGGTGGGCTCGAACCTCCAACTTTTCGGTTAACAGCCGATCACGCTAGCCAATTGCGCCACGGAGACAGTTCAGCTCCACTCTCACCACCGTCAGAACATATCTTCAAAGCTATCAGCCCACAGAAAAAAAAAGCGCTGCACCATCACCGCGTGGGCTCGAAACTCCTACCTTTCGGTTAACAGCCGATCGCGTTAGCCAATTGCGCCACGGAGACAATCCTGCTCCAATCTCACCACAATCAGAACATATCTTCAAAGCTATCAGCCCAAAGAAAAAAAAGCGCGGCACCACCACCGGGTGGGCTCGAACCTCCAACTTTCTGGTTAACAGCCGATCACGCTAGCCAATTGCGCCACGGAGACAGTCTTGCTCCACTCTCACGACCATCAGAACATATCTTCAAATCTATCAGCCCACAGAAAAAAAAGCGCCACACAACCACCGGGTAGGCTCGAACCTCCAACTTTTCGGTTAACAGCCGATCGCGCTAGCCAATTGCGCCACGGAGACAGTCCTGCTCCACTCTCACCACCATAAGAACATATCTTCAAAGCTATTACCGCAAAGAAAAAAGCAACACACCACTCCTGGGAGGGCTCGAGACTCCAACCTTTCGGTTAACAGCCGATCGCGCTAGCCCAATGCGCCACGGAGGCAGTCTTGCTCCACTCTCACCATCATCAGAACATATCTTCAAAGCTATCAGCGCATAGAAAAAAAAGCGCTGCACCACCACCAGGTGGGCTCGAACCTCCAACCTTTCGGTTAACAGCCGATCGCGCTAGCCCATTGCGCCACGGAGACAGTCTTGCTCCACTCTCACCACCATCAGAACATAACTTCAAAGCTATCAGCGCAAAGAAAAAAGCAACACACCACTCCCGGGAGGGCTTGAACTTCCAACTTTCCGGTTAACAGCCGATCACGCTAGCCAATTGCGCCACGGAGACAGTCTTACTCTACTCTCACAACCATCAGAACATAACTTCAAAGCTATCAGCCCACAGAAAAAAAAGCGCCGCACCACCACCGGGAGAGCTCGAACCTCCAACGTTTCGGTTAACAGCCGATCGCGCTAGCCAATTGCGCCACGCAGACTGTCCTGCTCCACTCTCACCACCGTCAGAACATTTCTTCAGACCTATCAGCCCAAAGAAAAAAAAGCGCTGCACCACCACCGGGTGGGCTCGAACCTCCAACCTTACGTGCTCCACTCTCACCACCGTCAGAACATTTCTTCAGAGCTATCACCCCAAAGAAAAAAAAGCGCCGCACCACCACCGGTTGGGCTCTAACCTCCAACCTTTCGGTTAACAGCCGATCGCGCTAGCCAATCGCGCCACGAAGACAGTCCTGCTCCACTCTCAGCACCATCAGAACATATCTTCAAAGCTATTACCGCAAAGAAAAAAGCAACACACCACTCCCGGGAGGGCTCAAAACTCCAACCTTTCGGATTATAGGCGATCGCGCTAGCCCATTGCGCCACGGAGACAGTCTTGCTCCACTCTCACCACCATAAGAACATATCTTCAAAGCTATCAGCGCAAAGAAAAAAAGCGCTGCACCACCACGGCGTGGGCTCGAAACTCCTACCTTTCAGTTAACAGCCGATCGCGTTAGCCAATTGCGCCACGGAGACAATCCTGCTCCACTCTCACCACCATCAGAACATATCTTCAAAGCTCTCAGCCCAAAGAAAAAAAAGCGCGGCACCACCACCGGGTGGGATCGAACCTCCAACTTTCTGGTTAACAGCCGATCACGCTAGCCAATTGCGCCACGGAGACAGTCTTGCTCCACTCTCACGACCATCAGAACATATCTTCAAATCTATCAGCCCACAGAAAAAAACCGCCGCACAACCACCGGGTAGGCTCGAACCTCCAACTTTTCGGTTAACAGCCGATCGCGCTAGCCAATTGCGCAACGGAGACAGTCCTGCTCCACTCTCACCACCATAAGAACATATCTTCAAAGCTATCAGCCCAAAGAAAAAAGCAACACACCACTCCCGGGAGGGCTCGAAACTCCAACCTTTTGGTCAACAGCCGATCGCGCTAGCCCATTGCGCCACGGAGACAGTCTTGCTCATCTCTCACCACCATCAGATCATATCATCAAAGCTATCCGCCCAAAGAAAAAAAAGCACCGTGCCACCACCGGGTGGGCTCGAACCTCCAACCTCTCGGTTAACAGCCGATCGCGCTAGCCAACTGCGCCACGGAGACAGTCGTGCTCCACTCTCACCACCATCAGAACATATCTTCAAAGCTATCAGCCCAAACAAAAAAAAGCGCCGCAACACCGCCGGGTGGGCTCGAAACTCCAACCTTTCGGTTAACAGCCGATCGCGCTAGCCAATTGCGCCACGGAGACAGTCCTGCTTCACTCTCACCACCATCAGAACATATCTTCAAAGCTATCAACCCAAAGAAAAAAAAGCGCCATACCACCACCGGGTGGGCTCGAACCTCCAACTTTTCGGTTAACAGCCGATCACGCTAGCCAATTGCGCCACGGAGACAGTCCTGCTCCACTCTCACCACCGTCAGAACATATCTTCAAAGCTATCAGCCCACAGAAAAAAAAAGCGCCGCACAACCACCGGGTAGGCTCGAACCTCCGACTTTTCGGTTAACAGCCAATCACGCTAGCCAATTGCGCCACGGAGACAGTCCTGCTCCACTCTCACCACCGTCAGAACATTTCTTCAGAGGTATCAGCCCAAAGAAAAAAAAAGCGCTGCACCACCACCGCGTGGGCTCGAAACTCCTACCTTTCGGTTAACAGCCGATCGCGTTAGCCAATTGCGCCACGGAGACAATCCTGCTCCACTCTCACCACCATCAGAACATATCTTCAAAGCTATCAGCCCAAAGAAAAAAAAGCGCGGCACCACCACCGGGTGGTCTCGAACCTCCAACTTTCTGGTTAACAGCCGATCACGCTAGCCAATTGCGCCACGGAGACAGTCTTGCTCCACTCTCACGACCATCAGAACATATCTTCAAATCTATCAGCCCACAGAAAAAAAAGCGCCGCACAACCACCGGGTAGGCTCGAACGTCCCACTTTTCGGTTAACAGCCGATCGCGCTAGCCAATTGCGCCACGGAGACAGTCCTGCTCCACTCTCACCACCATAAGAACATATCTTCAAAGCTATCAGCCCAAAGAAAAAAGCAACACACCACTCCCGGGAGGGCTCGAAACTCCAACCTTTCGGTCAACAGCCGATCGCGCTAGCCCATTGCGCCACGGAGACAGTCTTGCTCATCTCTCACCACCATCAGATCATATCATCAAAGCTATCAGCCCAAAGAAAAAAAAGCACAGCGCCACCACCGGGTGGGCTCGAACCTCCAACCTTTCGGTTAACAGCCGATCGCGCTAGCCAACTGCGCCACGGAGACAGTCGTGCTCCACTCTCACCACCATCAGAACATATCTTCAAAGCTATCAGCCCAAACAAAAAAAGCGCCACACCACCGCCGGGTGGGCTCGAAACTCCAACGTTTCGGTTAACAGCCGATCGCGCTAGCCAATTGCGCCACGGAGACAGTCCTGCTTCACTCTCACCACCATCAGAACATATCTTCAAAGCTATCAGCCCAAAGAAAAAAAAGCGCCATACCACCACCGGGTGGGCTCGAACCTCCGACCTTTTGGTTAACAGCCGATCGCGCTAGCCAATTGCGCCATGGAGACAGTCCTGCTCCACTCTCACCACCATCAGAACATATCTTCAAAGCTATCAGCCCAAAGAAAAAAAAGCACCGCACCACCACCGGGTGGGCTCGAACCTCCAACTTTTCGGTTAACAGCCGATCACGTTAGCCAATTGCGCCACGGAGACAGCCCTGCTCCACTCTCACCACCGTCAGAACATATCTTCAAAGCTATCAGCCCACAGAAAAAAAAGCGCCGCACAACCACCGGGTAGGCTCGAACCTCCGACTTTTCGGTTAACAGCCGATCGCGCTAGCCAATTGCGCCACGGAGACAGTCCTGCTCCACTCTCACCACCGTCAGAACATTTCTTCAGAGGTATCAGCCCAAAGAAAAAAAAGCGCTGCACCACCACCGCGTGGGCTCGAAACTCCTACCTTTCGGTTAACAGCCGATCGCGTTAGCCAATTGCGCCACGGAGACAATCCTGCTCCAATCTCACCACCATCAGAACATATCTTCAAAGCTATCAGCCCAA
The DNA here is from genome assembly GCF_043290135.1 of Rhipicephalus microplus. NCBI lineage: Eukaryota > Metazoa > Arthropoda > Arachnida > Ixodida > Ixodidae > Rhipicephalus > Rhipicephalus microplus. The sequence goes on from NW_027464602.1 coordinate 4,957,371, forward strand.
AGAAAAAAAAGCGCGGCACCACCACCGGGTGGGCTCGAACCTCCAACTTTCTGGTTAACAGCCGATCACGCTAGCCAATTGCGCCACGGAGACAGTCTTGCTCCACTCTCACGACCATCAGAACATATCTTCAAATCTATCAGCCCACAGAAAGAAAAGCGCCGCACAACCACCGGGTAGGCTCGAACCTCCAACCTTTCGGTTAACAGCCGATCGCGCTAGCCAATTGCGCCACGGAGACAGTCCTGCTCCACTCTCACCACCATAAGAACATATCTTCAAAGCTATCAGCCCAAAGAAAAAAAGCGCCGCACCACCGCTGGGTGGGCTCGAAACTCCAACCTTTCGGTTAACAGCCGATCGAGCTAGCCAATTGCGCCACGGAGACAGTCCTGCTTCACTCTCACCACAATCAGAACATATCTTCAAAGCTATCAGCCCAAAGAAAAAAAAGCGCCATACCACCACCGGGTGGGCTCGAACCTCCGACCTTTTGGTTAACAGCCGATCGCGCTAGCCAATTGCGCCATGGAGACAGTCCTGCTCCACTCTCACCACCATCAGAACATATCTTCAATGCTATCAGCCCAAAGAAAAAAAGCACCGCACCACCACCGGGTGGGCTCGAACCTCCAACTTTTCGGTTAACAGCCGATCACGCTAGCCAATTGCGCCACGGAGACAGTCCTGCTCCACCCTCACCACCGTCAGAACATATCTTCAAAGCTATCAGCCCACAGAAAAAAAAGCGCCGCACAACCACCGGGTAGGCTCGAACCTCCAACTTTCCGGTTAACAGCCGATCACGCTAGCCAATCGCGCCACGGAGACAGTCCTGCTCCACTCTCACCACCATCAGAACATATCTTCAAAGCTATCAGCCCACAGAAAAAAAAGCGCCGCACAACCACCGGGTAGGCTCGAACCTCCAACTTTTCGGTTAACAGCCGATCGCGCTAGCCAATTGCGCCACGGAGACAGACCTGCTCCACTCTCACCACCATAAGAACATATCATCGAAGCTATCAGCCCGAAGAAAAAAAAGCGCCGAGCCACCACTGGGTGGGTTCGAACCTCCGACCTTTTGGTTAACAGCCAATCGCGCTAGCCAATTACAACGGAGACAGTCCTGCTCCACTCTCACCACCATCAGAACATATCTTCAAAGCTATCAGCCCAAAGAAAAAAAGCGCCGCACCACCACCGGGTGGGCAAGAACCTCCAACTTTCCGGTTAACAGCCGATCACGCTAGCCAATTGCGCCACGGAGACAGTCCTGCTCCACTCTCACCACCGTCAGAACATTTCTTCAGAGCTATCAGCCCAAAGAAAAAAAAGCGCTGCACCACCACCGGGTGGGCTCGAACCTTAAACCTTTCAGTTAACAGCCGATCGCGCTAGCCAATTGCCCCACGGAGACAGTCGCGCTCCACTCTCACCATCGTCAGAACATTTCTTCAGAGCTATCACCCCAAAGAAAAAAAAAAGCGCCGCACCACCACCGGTTGGGTACGAACCTCTGACCTTTCGGTTAACAGCCGATCGCGCTAGTCAATTGCGCCACGAAGACAGTCCTGCTCCACTTTCACCACCATCAGAACATATCTTCAAAGCTATTACAGCAAAGAAAAAAGCAAAACACCACTCCCGGGAGGGCTTGAACCTCCAACTTTCCGGTTAACAGCCGATCACGCTAGCCAATTGCGCCACGGAGACAGTCTTACTCTACTCTCACCAAAATTAGAACATATCTTCAAAGCTATCAGCCCAAAGAAAAAAAAGTGCCGCACCACCACCGGGTGGGCTCGAACATCCAACTTTTCGGTTAACAGCCGATTGCGCTAGCCAATTGCGCCACGGGGACCGTCCTGCTCCACTCTCACCACTGCCAGACCATTTCTTCAGAGCTATCACCCCAAAGAAAAAAGAGCGCCGCACCACATCCGGGTGAGCTCGAACCTCTAACCTTTCGGTTAACAGCCGATCGCGCTAGCCAATTGCCCCACGGTGACAGTCGTGCTCCACTCTCACCACCGTCAGAACATTTCTTCAGAGCTATCACCCCAAAGAAAAAAAAGCGCCGCACCACCACCGGTTGGGCTCGAACCTCCAACCTGTCGGTTAACAGCCGATCGCGCTAGCCATTTGCGCCACGAAGACAGTCCTGCTTCACTCTCACCACCATCAGAACATATCTTCAAAACTATTACCGCAAAGAAAAAAGCAACACACCACTCCCGAGAGGGCTCAAAACTCCAACCTTTCGGTTTACAGCCAATCGCGCTAGCCCATTGCGCCACGGAGACAGTCTTGCTCCACTCTCACCACCATAAGAACATATCTTCAAAGCTATCAGCGCAAAGAAAAAAAGCGCTGCACCACCACCGCGTGGGCTCGAAACTCCTACCTTTCGGTTAACAGCCGATCGCGCTAGCCAATTGCGCCACGCAGACAATCCTGCTCCACTCTCACCACCATCAGAACATATCTTCAAAGCTATCAGCCCAAAGAAAAAAAAGCGCGGCACCACCACCGGGTGGGCTCGAACCTCCAACTTTCTGGTTAACAGCCGATCACGCTAGCCAATTGCGCCACGGAGACAGTCCTGCTCCACTCTCACGACCATCAGAACATATCTTCAAATCTATCAGCCCACAGAAAAAAAAGCGCCGCACAACCACCGGGTAGGCTCGAACCTCCAACTTTTCGGTTAACAGCCGATCGCGCTAGCCAATTGCGCCACGGAGACAGTCCTGCTCCACTCTCACCACCATAAGAACATATCTTCAAAGCTATCAGCCCGAAGAAAAAAGCAACACACCACTCCCGGGAGGGCTCGAAACTCCAACCTTTCGGTCAACAGCCGATCGCGCTAGCCCATTGCGCCACGGAGACAGTCTTGCTCATCTCTCACCACCATCAGATCATATCATCAAAGCTATCAGCCCAAAGAAAAAAAAGCACCGCACCACCACCGGGTGGGCTCGAGCCTCCAACCTTTCGGTTAACAGCCGATCGCGCTAGCCAATTGTGCCACGGAGACAGTCCTGCTCCACTCTCACGACCATCGGAACATATTTATTTTATTTTTATTTTATTTTATTTACAAATACTGCTGTCTAAGTTTTTGAGACATTGCAGGAGTGGAATACAAATGTTCAAACAGTAAAACAAATTATCAAAATACATGACTACGCAACTCTTTTTCGAATTGCAGAGCATCGAGTCTGCGCAGAGACCCATCAAGCTCATTCCATAGATCCACGGTCCACGGAAAAAAGGAAAACTTAAAGCAGTCGAGACTAGCTCTAAAGGGCGTAATGTTTAAGGGATCAAATCGTCGGGTACGGCGCGCAGAAGCTGCAACAAAAGAAATGGGCGCTAGAACACCCAAGCCTGTGTGAACAGTCTTATGCAGGAGGATGATACGATCGCAAGTGCGCCGATGTTCTAGAGACTGCAGTGATAAAACATGCGCATGCGAAGTAGGCGAGAACCGCTGGTCATAGCGACGAAAAATAAACCTTATTGCTTTCTTCTGAACAGATTCTAACATAGCTATGTCATGTTTATGGTGAGGCGACCAAACAACCGACGCATATTCAAGTATGGGCCTGACCAAGGTCTTGTACGCTGTCAATTTGCATTCTTTTGTCGAGTTGTTTAAAGTGCGTCGGAGATACCAAAGTTTTCGAAGAGCCTTGTTGCAGATTGTTTCGACGTGCGTGCGCCATTTTAAGTTTGTTGTCAGAGTTACACCTAGGTATTTAAACTCCGTGACACAAGCTAGACTGACACCATTATTAGTGTATGCAAAACTAAGAGGCTGTTTCTTATTTGAAAAGGTCATGGCTACAGTTTTTTTGAAATTAATTGACATTTGCCAGTTTTCACTCCAATTACAAAACAATGAAAAAACACTGTTCAGGGCTTCCTGATCTTCAACACTAGAGATGGTGTTATAGATAACGCAATCATCTGCATACATTCTTAGTTTAATTTGTGTGTCACCGATAATTTCTGCTACGTCATTTATGTAGATAATAAACAAGAGCGGCCCAAGCACCGAACCTTGGGGCACCCCTGAAGTGATTTGTACTTCAGACGATTTCACATGGTTAAACGTAACAAATTGTGTGCGTGACCGCAAGTAATCTGCTATCCAGTCAACTAGCTTATTGTCACCAAAAAATGTGCGAAGTTTAACTAAAAGTTTAGCATGGCAAACCAAGTCAAAGGCCTTTGAATAATCAATAAATATGGCGTCAATCTGTCCTCGGTCGTTAAGAGAAGAAGCGACGTCGTGCGTAAATTCAAGCAACTGTGTAACAGTAGAATAGCAAGCACGAAAACCGTGCTGTGATCGGGAAAGTATATTGTGTGCATTTAGGTATTCTACAATATATTTATGAATGATATGCTCCAAAAGTTTAGAGCTGGTAGAAAGTAAAGATATTGGCCTGTAATTTGGTATTAATTGCTTGTTTCCAGACTTAAATACAGGCACGACGTTTGCTAATTTCCACAGCTGGGGAACTGTTGCAGAGATTAATGATTTTTTAAATATTACAGTAAGATAATTAGCACACCACTCTGAATATCTTTTTAGAAAGACATTGTGAATACCGTCTGGGCCAGAGCTTTTCGTTACATCAAGATTTAATATAAGGTTATGTACTCCAGAGGAGCTTACTTCAAGATCAGGAAGAGCAGACAGATTGCTGCATGCAGAAAACGAAGGCTTGATGCCGTTATCAGTGGAAAAAACAGATTTGAAATAATTATTAAAGGCATTTGCTATAGCTTCGGGATTTGAGCAGGATTGGTCATTAACAATAAATGATGAAGGTATAGACGATACAGGACTAATCGATCTCCAGAACCTGGATGGATTTTTTTCATAAATCTAGCCAAAGTATTGCTGAAGTAGTAGTTTTTAGCCTCTTTCATTTTAGTGCCTAATTTACTTTTCAATGTATTAAATGAAGAAACATTGTCGTTACACCTGGAATGACGATTCTTACGTAAACGCTTTACGCGACGAGTGAGTTGAATGATTTCTCTATTATACCATGGGTGTCTTGGGTTCCGTTTAATATACTTTTGAGGCACGTACTTTGATTGGCATTCACGCACAATGTCACAAAACTTAAGGAGCAGCGTATCTACATTGCAAAATTCACTGCAATATACAAATTCATCATAAGATGAAGCTAAAGTGTCCAATACGGAAGTATCATCAGCGTTAGAAAAGTTCAAAACAGTTTTTATCTCAGGTCTTTGAGGTGGACACACTAAGTTCAAGGCAACTTCGACAGCTTTATGGTCAGATAACCCATCGATGACTTCGCATTTTACACCGTGCGATAAGAGTTGCTGGTTTACAAATACAAGGTCCAATATTGCGTTCTTGCGTGTTTCGGTATCTACAACTTGAGTTAACCCAAAAGAAACCGCCAGATCGATCAGGGAAGCGCAAAGTGTCCTGTCACGCCCTGTTGGGATAAGTAAGTTCCAGTTAACGTGCGGGAGATTGAAATCTCCAGCCAAAAGTAACCTACAATCGTACAACTTGTTACTGACAAGGTAATCATTTATTATTTATTTATTTATTTAATAATACTGTCAACCCTCCAAGAGGGTCATAACAGAGAGGACAATACAATTACATACATAAAAAATGTACAAGGTACATAAAGTTGCGTAACACTCGGCACTTCACAATGAAAACAGGTATTTCATTAATAACAATTCAGAATTCAAAATAACAATTCAAAATTCACTGACATATTCCAAAATAATGGACATGAGGTCGCTTACATCAAACTCAACAATCTCGTAAGTGTGCCTCTACAGCATTTTCGAAGTCGGTGACATTGTTTAAAACAACAATTGCGTTTGGTAGTTTGTTCCACATTTCTACGACATCCGGGAAGAAAGAATATCGAAACATGTCAGTATTTGTTTGGTATGGTTTTATGACGCAATCGAGGTTAGTTCGGGGATTTATTTTGCCTGGGGGGTGTAAATATTTGAACTTATCAATCTTAAGTTGATCGTGAATTATTTGGAAGAATACCTTCAGCCTATATTTTTTTCTCCGCAGTTCAAGAGTATCTAAGTTGCATCTCTGTAACATCAGCGTGACCGATTCCTTTCTTCGGTATGTTGAACAAATAAAACGCGCCGCCAGTCTTTGTATTCTTTCCAGCTTCTTCTTAAGGGTCGCTTGATGGGGACTCCAAACAACGGCTGAGTATTCTAGTATCGTCCTAATGAAGGTGGTGTATGCAATATGTTATACGTCACGCGATGCATGTTCCAGTTTTTTCCTCAATATGTACAACTTTTGATAGGCTATCGTGCAAACGTTATCTATATGTTCAGTCCATGACAATTTTCGCGTAATTGTTACCCCGAGATACTTGAACTGTTGCGCATGCACCAACAAGTGTCCACCAATGCTGTACGGAAAGGAATGGATAGTTTTCCTTTTACTGATGTGTGTATATGTAGATTTAGAATAATTTATTGACATTTTCCATTTCCTACACCAATTATCTAACTTTTTCAAACAATTCTGAACTTTCAATTGGTCATCTAACTTGGTAATTGTGGCGTAGATTAGGCAGTCGTCTGCAAAAAGTTTAACTTGGACACCCTCTTCTGCCGCCACACTACTGATGTCATTGATATAGAGGAGAAACAATAGTGGTCCCAATACTGAGCCCTGGGGCACCCCTGAAAGTACAGCTAAAGGATCTGATACATGGCCATCCAGTTTTACTACCTGCGTACGGTTTGTTAAATATGCTTCAATCCATTTTATTACGAGCTCATTTATTCCTGCATTACGTAATTTGAAGATTAATTGGACATGGGGTACTTTATCGAACGCCTTCGCAAAATCCACGCAAACCACATCAACCTGTTGTCTTATATCTACAGCAGCCGCAAAATCATGGATTGTTTCTATTAACTGTGTCACGGTTGATAGCCCGGTCCTGAAGCCATGTTGATAATGTTGACATGGACCCATTAATAGCAGGGACAATATCATCGGAGTTAGGAGGACGGTAGAGGACACCAATAACTATTACGATACCTTTAATGTATATTTTGCACCAAATGGTATCTGTACCCGGAAGGTCAGGTAATAAAGAAAATTCAAGATTAGATTTAATTAAAACTGCCACACCGCCTCCACGTCCGGCACGCCTGTCTTTCCGAAGAAGCGCATAACCAGCAGGCGAAATTTCGCTGTCAATAACAGTATCATTTAGCCAGGTCTCAGTAAGGCAGACAATTGATGGGCTGTGGCATTCCACTAAACAGTTCAGAGCTTCAATTTTGTTTAGTATACTCCTCGCATTTAAGTTGAGGACAATTATATTCCGATCACAACGTCAATCAGCCTTCGCGAAAACAGAAGCGGATGAAGCTGAGTTTATACCAAGCGCTTGCGCAGAAGCCGATTTCGCAGAGTCGGACCCCGCTGAAAGCGAGTGCGTAGAAACCTTGATAATGGCTTTTTTATCAGTGTCCCACGTGTAACGAACACCGTCAATTGTGAGGGTGTCGTGTTTAAGCTTCACTTTCCTAGCATTCTTGCGCATATTTTGCGAATTCTGCCACAGCATTTTACGTGCCAGTCGAACCCGAGCAGAGTAGTCCTCATTTATATAAACTTTAGTTCCTTTAAGTTTTCGGGCGTTGCTCATGATGGCAATCTTTGACCTGAAGTCCATCAGTTTAATGATTACCGGCCGAGGTTTATCTCTTCTTACTGCTCCAAGCTTGTGGCAACGCTCTATGTCGTCACAATTTACACCGAGTTTAACTGATAGCAGATCCAATACAGACTCAAGCAAATGGTTAGTCGTCTCGGATGGTGTCTCATGCAAACCATGAATTATCAGGTTGTTTTTACGGAGTGTTTTCTAGCTCATCGTTCTGACGGTCAAGCTTACCAACTAGTTTTTGAAGCGTACCAACGGTCTGCTCCAGTTCACTTACACGTGGTATGATGTTTGACACAGACGCCGCCATTGCCTCAACATTCATTAGACGATTTTCAAACGATGCAACTGTTTCAGATAGGCTAGCTAATTCCTGGCTGATACGGGCTTGTCCAGACAGTAGTTGCGACAACATTTCATCAACTTTGGGACCAGGATTGGTCTCTATGTCGCCACAAAGTAACAGTAATGATACTCTTAAGCAATGCACCAGATGTGTCACAACGGCAGTAAAGTTCAGAGGGTCCGGTAGCAGCAGCAAACAGCGGTTATCACTTCTGCAGCATTTGTAATTGTATGTTACCTGCAAGATGAAACAGACGTGCTTGAAACGGCAGTTCGCCATGCCGCCACCGGACCCACTGAAGTGATGGTTCCACATTGCCGCTCTTATATCCTTGGGCATCCTCGCTGCCAGCGCCGCCACTGTACCATGCCGTGAACAGTACAGATGGTTGATCGAAATCACGTCAACAGGCGGAAAATCCTGCACACGATCAGCAGCAGCAGATTCCCGCCCCGTCGAAGATTGCACATGGCCGTCAGTACGATCGCCGCTGAATCGTGGTAGGAGCCTGCGCAGTGTGTCGCTTGAAGGGCCATGCATCAGAACATCCGGACAGCCGGCGATAACGGCAATCTGCAAGATGAAACAGACGTGCTTGAAACGGCAGTTCACCATGCCGCCACCGGACCCACTGAAGTGATGGTTCCACATTGCCGCTCTTATATCCTTGGGCATCCTCGCTGCCAGCGCCGCCACTGTACCATGCCGTGAACAGTACAGATGGTTGATCGAAATCACGTCAACAGGCGGAAAATCCTGCACACGATCAGCAGCAGCAGATTCCCGCCCCGTCGAAGATTGCACATGGCCGTCAGTACGATCGCCGCTGAATCGTGGTAGGAGCCTGCGCAGTGTGTCGCTTGAAGGGCCATGCATCAGAACATCCGGACAGCCGGCGATAACGGCAATCTGCAAGATGAAACAGACGTGCTTGAAACGGCAGTTCGCCATGCCGCCACCGGACCCACTCACACAACCACCGGGTAGGCTCGAACCTCCAACTTTTCGGTTAACAGCCGATCGCGCTAGCCAATTGCGCCACGGAGACAGTCCTGCTCCACTCTCACCACCATAAGAACATATCTTCAAAGCTATCAGCCCGAAGAAAAAAGCAACACACCACTCCCGGGAGGGCTCGAAACTCCAACCTTTCGGTCAACAGCCGATCGCGCTAGCCCATTGCGCCACGGAGACAGTCTTGCTCATCTCTCACCACCATCAGATCATATCATCAAAGCTATCAGCCCAAAGAAAAAAAAGCAGCGCACCACCACCGGGTGGGCTCGAGCCTCCAACCTTTCGGTTAACAGCCGATCGCGCTAGCCAACTGCGCCACGGAGACAGTCGTGCTCCACTCTCACCACCATCAGAACATATCTTCAAAGCTATCAGCCCAAACAAAAAAAAGCGCCGCACCACCGCCGGGTGGGCTCGAAACTCCAACCTTTCGGTTAACAGCCGATCGCGCTAGCCAATTGCGCCACGGAGACAGTCCTGCTTCACTCTCACCACCATCAGAACATATCTTCAAAGCTATCAGCCCAAAGAAAAAAAAGCGCCATACCACCACCGGGTGGGCTCGAACCTCCGACCTTTTGGTTAACAGCCGATCGCGCTAGCCAATTGCGCCATGGAGACAGTCCTGCTCCACTCTCACCACCATCAGAACATATCTTCAAAGCTATCAGCCCAAAGAAAAAAAGCACCGCACCACCACCGGGTGGGCTCGAACCTCCAACTTTTCGGTTAACAGCCGATCACGCTAGCCAATTGCGCCATGGAGACAGTCCTGCTCCACTCTCAGCACCGTCAGAACATATCTTCAAAGCTATCATCCCACAGAAAAAAAAGCGCCGCACAACCACCGGGTAGGCTCGAACCTCCGACTTTTCGGTTAACAGCCGATCGCGCTAGCCAATTGCGCCACGGAGAACTCGAACCTCCAACCACTCTCACCCTATAAGAATATATCTTCAAAGCTATCAGCCCAACGAAAAAAAAGCGCCGCACCACCACTGGGTGGGCTCGAACCTGCGACCTTTTGGTTAACCGCCGATCGCGCTAGCCAATTGCGCCACGGAGACAGTCCCGCTCCACTCTCACCACCATCAGAACATATCTTCAAAGCTATCAGCCCAAAGAAATAAAAGCGCCGCACCACCACCGGGTGGGCTCGAACCTCCAACATTTCGGTTAACAGCCGATCGCGCTAGCCAATTGCGCCACGGAGACAGACCTGCTCCACTCTCACCACCATAAGAACATATATCGAAGCTATCAGCCCGAAGAAAAAAAAGCGCCGCACCACCACTGGGTGGGCTCGAACCTCCGACCCTTTGGTTAACAGCCGATCGCGCTAGCCAATTGCGCCACGGAGACAGTCCTGCTCCACTCTCACCACCATCAGAACATATCTTCAAAGCTATCAGCCCAAAGAAAAAAAAGCGCCGCACCACCACCGGGTGGGCAAGAACCTCCAACTTTCCGGTTAACAGCCGATCACGCTAGCCAATTGCGCCACGGAGACAGTCCTGCTCCACTCTCACCACCGTCAGAACATTTCTTCAGAGCTATCAGCCCAAAGAAAAAAAAAGCGCTGCACCACCACCGGGTGGGCTCGAACCTTCAACCTTTCAGTTAACAGCCGATCGCGCTAGCCAATTGCCCCACGGAGACAGTCGTGCTCCACTCTCACCATCGTCAGAACATTTCTTCAGAGCTATCACTCCAAAGGAAAAAAAGCGCCGCACCACCACCGGTTGGGCTCGAACCTCCAACCTTTCGGTTAACAGCCGATCGCGCTAGCCAATTGCGCCACGAAGACTGTCCTGCTCCAATCTCACCACCATCAGAACTTATCTTCAAAGCTATTACCGCAAAGAAAAAAGCAACACACCACTCCTGGGAGGGCTCGAGACTCCAACCTTTCGATTAACAGCCGATCGCGCCAGCCCAATGCGCCACGGAGGCAGTCTTGCTCCACTCTCACCATCATCAGAACATATCTTCAAAGCTATCAGCGCATAGAAAAAAAGCGCTGCACCACCACCAGGTGGGCTCGAACCTCCAACCTGTCGGTTAACAGCCGATCGCGCTAGCCCATTGCGCCACGGAGACAGTGTTGCTCCACTCTCACCACCATCAGAACATAACTTCAAAGCTATCAGCGCAAAGAAAAAAGCAACACACCACTCCCGGGAGGGCTTGAACCTCGAACTTTCCGGTTAACAGCCGATCACGCTAGCCAATTGCGCCACGGAGACAGTCTTACTCTACTCTCACAACCATCAGAACATAACTTCAAAGCTATCAACCCACAGAAAAAAAAGCGCCGCACCACCACCGGGAGACCTCGAACCTCCAACGTTTCGGTTAACAGCCGATCGCGCTAGCCAATTGCGCAACGCAGACTGTCCTGCTCCACTCTCACCACCGTCAGAACATTTCTTCAGACCTATCAGCCCAAAGAAAAAAAAGCGCTGCACCACCACCGGGTGGGCTCGAACCTCCATTACGTGCTCCACTCTCACCACCGTCAGAACATTTCTTCAGAGCTATCACCCCAAAGAAAAAAAAGCGCCGCACCACCACCGGTTGGGCTCTAACCTCCAACCTTTCGGTTAACAGCCGATCGCGCTAGCCAATCGCGCCACGAAGACAGTCCTGCTCCACTCTCACCACCATCAGAACATATCTTCAAAGCTATTACCGCAAAGAAAAAAGCAACACACCACTCTCGGGAGGGCTCAAAACTCCAACCTTTCGGTTTATAGCCGATCGCGCTAGCCCATTGCGCCACGGAGACAGTCTTGCTCCACTCTCACCACCATAAAAACATATCTTCAAAGCTATCACCGCAAAGAAAAAAAGCGCTGCACCACCACCGCGTGGGCTCGAAACTCCTACCTTTCGGTTAACAGCCGATCGCGTTAGCCAATTGCGCCACGGAGACAATCCTGCTCCACTCTCACCACCATCAGAACATATCTTCAAAGCTATCAGCCCAAAGAAAAAAAAAGCGCGGCACCACCACCGGGTGGGCTCGAACCTCCAACTTTCTGGTTAACAGCCGATCACGCTAGCCAATTGCGCCATGGAGACAGTCCTGCTCCACTCTCACCACCATCAGAACATATCTTCAAAGCTATCAGCCCAAAGAAAAAAAGCACCGCACCACCACCGGGTGGGCTCGAACCTCCAACTTTTCGGTTAACAGGCGATCACGCTAGCCAATTGCGCCACGGAGACAGTCCTGCTCCACTCTCACCACCGACAGAACATATCTTCAAAGCTATCAGTTCACAGAAAAAAAAGCGCTGCACCACCACCGCGTGGGCTCGAAACTCCTACCTTTCGGTTAACAGCCGATCGCGTTAGCCAATTGCGCCACGGAGACAATCCTGCTCCACTCTCACCACCATCAGAACATATCTTCAAAGCTATCAGCCCAAAGAAAAAAAAGCGCGGCACCACCACCGGGTGGGCTCGAACCTCCAACTTTCTGGTTAACAGCCGATCGCGTTAGCCAATTGCGCCACGGAGACAGTCTTGCTCCACTCTCACGACCATCAGAACATATCTTCAAATCTATCAGCCCACAGAAAAAAAAGCGCCGCACAACCACCGGGTAGGCTCGAACCTCCAACTTTTCGGTTAACAGCCGATCGCGCTAGCCAATTGCGCCACGGAGACAGTCCTGCTCCACTCTCACCACCATAAGAACATATCTTCAAAGCTATCAGCCCAAAGAAAAAAGCAACACACCACTCCCGGGAGGGCTCGAAACTCCAAGCTTTCGGTCAACAGCCGATCGCGCTAGCCCATTGCGCCACGGAGACAGTCTTGCTCATCTCTCACCACCATCAGATCATATCATCAAAGCTATCAGCCCAAAGAAAAAAAAGCACCGCGCCACCACCGGGTGAGCTCGAACCTCCAACCTTTCGGTTAACAGCCGATCGCGCTAGCCAACTGCGCCACGGAGACAGTCGTGCTCCACTCTCACGACCATCAGAACATATCTTCAAATCTATCAGCCCACAGAAAAAAAGCGCCGCACAACCACCGGGTAGGCTCGAACCTCCAACTTTTCGGTTAACAGCCGATCGCGCTAGCCAATTGCGCCACGGATACAGTCCTGCTCCACTCTCACCACCATAGGAACATATTTTCAAAGCTATCAGCCCAAACAAAAAAAGTGCCGCGCCACCGCCGGGTGGGCTCGAAACTCCAACCTTTCGGTTAACAGCCGATCGCGCTAGCCAATGGCGCCACGGAGACAGTCCTGCTTCACTCTCACCACCATCAGAACATATCTCCAAAGCTATCAGCCCAAAGAAAAAAAAGCGCCATACCACCACCGGGTGGGCTCGAACCTCCGACCTTTTGGTTAACAGCCGATCGCGCTAGCCAATTGCGCCATGGAGACAGTCCTGCTCCACTCTCACCACCATCAGAACATATCTTCAAAGCTATCAGCCCAAAGAAAAAAAGCACCGCACCACCACCGGGTGGGCTCGAACCTCCAACTTTTCGGTTAACAGGCGATCACGCTAGCCAATTGCGCCACGGAGACAGTCCTGCTCCACTCTCACCACCGACAGAACATATCTTCAAAGCTATCAGCCCACAGAAAAAAAAGCGCTGCACCACCACCGCGTGGGCTCGAAACTCCTACCTTTCGGTTAACAGCCGATCGCGTTAGCCAATTGCGCCACGGAGACAATCCTGCTCCACTCTCACCACCATCAGAACATATCTTCAAAGCTATCAGCCCAAAGAAAAAAAAGCGCGGCACCACCACCGGGTGGGCTCGAACCTCCAACTTTCTGGTTAACAGCCGATCACGCGAGCCAATTGCGCCACGGAGACAGTCTTGCTCCACTCTCACGACCATCAGAACATATCTTCAAATCTATCAGCCCACAGAAAAAAAAGCGCCGCACAACCACCGGGTAGGCTCGAACCTCCAACTTTTCGGTTAACAGCCGATCGCGCTAGCCAATTGCGCCACGGAGACAGTCCTGCTCCACTCTCACCACCATAAGAACATCTCTTCAAAGCTATCAGCCCAAAGAAAAAAGCAACACACCACTCCCGGGAGGGCTCGAAACTCCAACCTTTCGGTCAACAGCCGATCGCGCTAGCCCATTGCGCCAGGGAGACAGTCTTGCTCATCTCTCACCACCATCAGATCATATCATCAAAGCTATCAGCCCAAAGAAAAAAAAGCACCGCGCCACCACCGGGTGAGCTCGAACCTCCAACCTTTCGGTTAACAGCCGATCGCGCTAGCCAACTGCGCCACGGAGACAGTCGTGCTCCACTCTCACCACCATCAGAACATATCTTCAAAGCTATTACCGCAAAGAAAAAAGCAACACACCACTCCTGGGAGGGCTCGAGACTCCAACCTTTCGGTTAACAGCCGATCGCGCTAGCCCAATGCGCCACGGAGGCAGTCTTGCTCCACTCTCACCATCATCAGAACATATCTTCAAAGCTATCAGCGCATAGAAAAAAAAGCGCTGCACCACCACCAGGTGGGCTCGAACCTCCAACCTTTCGGTTAACAGCCGATCGCGCTAGCCAAATTGCGCCACGGAGACAGTCTTGCTCCACTCTCACCACCATCAGAACATAACTTCAAAGCTATCAGCGCAAAGAAAAAAGCAACACACCACTCCCGGGAGGGCTTGAACTTCCAACTTTCCGGTTAACAGCCGATCACGCTAGCCAATTGCGCCACGGAGACAGTCTTACTCTACTCTCACAACCATCAGAACATAACTTCAAAGCTATCAGCCCACAGAAAAAAAGCGCCGCACCACCACCGGGAGAGCTCGAACCTCCAACGTTTCGGTTAACAGCCGATCGCGCTAGCCAATTGCGCCACGCAGACTGTCCTGCTCCACTCTCACCACCGTCAGAACATTTCTTCAGACATATCAGCCCAAAGAAAAAAAAGCGCTGCACCACCACCGGGTGGGCTCGAACCTCCATTACGTGCTCCACTCTCACCACCGTCAGAACATTTCTTCAGAGCTATCACCCCAAAGAAAAAAAAGCGCCGCACCACCACCGGTTGGGCTCTAACCTCCAACCTTTCGGTTAACAGCCGATCGCGCTAGCCAATCGCGCCACGAAGACAGTCCTGCTCCACTCTCACCACCATCAGAACATATCTTCAAAGCTATTACCGCAAAGAAAAAAGCAACACACCACTCCCGGGAGGGCTCAAAACTCCAACCTTTCGGTTTATAGCCGATCGCGCTAGCCCATTGCGCCACGGAGACAGTCTTGCTCCACTCTCACCACCATAAAAACATATCTTCAAAGCTATCAGCGCAAAGAAAAAAAGCGCTGCACCACCACCGCGTGGGCTCGAAACTCCTACCTTTCGGTTAACAGCCGATCGCGTTAGCCAATTGCGCCACGGAGACAATCCTGCTCCACTCTCACCACCATCAGAACATATCTTCAAAGCTATCAGCCCAAAGAAAAAAAAAGCGCGGCACCACCACCGGGTGGGCTCGAACCTCCAACTTTCTGGTTAACAGCCGATCACGCTAGCCAATTGCGCCATGGAGACAGTCCTGCTCCACTCTCACCACCATCAGAACATATCTTCAAAGCTATCATCCCAAAGAAAAAAAGCACCGCACCACCACCGGGTGGGCTCGAACCTCCAACTTTTCGGTTAACAGGCGATCACGCTAGCCAATTGCGCCACGGAGACAGTCCTGCTCCACTCTCACCACCGACAGAACATATCTTCAAAGCTATCAGCCCACAGAAAAAAAAGCGCTGCACCACCACCGCGTGGGCTCGAAACTCCCACCTTTCGGTTAACAGCCGATCGCGTTAGCCAATTGCGCCACGGAGACAATCCTGCTCCACTCTCACCACCATCAGAACATATCTTCAAAGCTATCAGCCCAAAGAAAAAAAAGCGCGGCACCACCACCGGGTGGGCTCGAACCTCCAACTTTCTGGTTAACAGCCGATCGCGTTAGCCAATTGCGCCACGGAGACAGTCTTGCTCCACTCTCACGACCATCAGAACATATCTTCAAATCTATCAGCCCACAGAAAAAAAAGCGCCGCACAACCACCGGGTAGGCTCGAACCTCCAACTTTTCGGTTAACAGCCGATCGCGCTAGCCAATTGCGCCACGGAGACAGTCATGCTCCACTCTCACCACCATAAGAACATATCTTCAAAGCTATCAGCCCAAAGAAAAAAGCAACACACCACTCCCGGGAGGGCTCGAAACTCCAAGCTTTCGGTCAACAGCCGATCGCGCTAGCCCATTGCGCCACGGAGACAGTCTTGCTCATCTCTCACCACCATCAGATCATATCATCAAAGCTATCAGCCCAAAGAAAAAAAAGCACCGCGCCACCACCGGGTGAGCTCGAACCTCCAACCTTTCGGTTAACAGCCGATCGCGCTAGCCAACTGCGCCACGGAGACAGTCGTGCTCCACTCTCACGACCATCAGAACATATCTTCAAATCTATCAGCCCACAGAAAAAAAGCGCCGCACAACCACCGGGTAGGCTCGAACCTCCAACTTTTCGGTTAACAGCCGATCGCGCTAGCCAATTGCGCCACGGATACAGTCCTGCTCCACTCTCACCACCATAGGAACATATTTTCAAAGCTATCAGCCCAAACAAAAAAAGTGCCGCGCCACCGCCGGGTGGGCTCGAAACTCCAACCTTTCGGTTAACAGCCGATCGCGCTAGCCAATTGCGCCACGGAGACAGTCCTGCTTCACTCTCACCACCATCAGAACATATCTCCAAAGCTATCAGCCCAAAGAAAAAAAAGCGCCATACCACCACCGGGTGGGCTCGAACCTCCGACCTTTTGGTTAACAGCCGATCGCGCTAGCCAATTGCGCCATGGAGACAGTCCTGCTCCACTCTCACCACCATCAGAACATATCTTCAAAGCTATCAGCCCAAAGAAAAAAAGCACCGCACCACCACCGGGTGGGCTCGAACCTCCAACTTTTCGGTTAACAGGCGATCACGCTAGCCAATTGCGCCACGGAGACAGTCCTGCTCCACTCTCACCACCGACAGAACATATCTTCAAAGCTATCAGCCCACAGAAAAAAAAGCGCTGCACCACCACCGCGTGGGCTCGAAACTCCTACCTTTCGGTTAACAGCCGATCGCGTTAGCCAATTGCGCCACGGAGACAATCCTGCTCCACTCTCACCACCATCAGAACATATCTTCAAAGCTATCAGCCCAAAGAAAAAAAAGCGCGGCACCACCACCGGGTGGGCTCGAACCTCCAACTTTCTGGTTAACAGCCGATCGCGTTAGCCAATTGCGCCACGGAGACAGTCTTGCTCCACTCTCACGACCATCAGAACATATCTTCAAATCTATCAGCCCACAGAAAAAAAAGCGCCGCACAACCACCGGGTAGGCTCGAACCTCCAACTTTTCGGTTAACAGCCGATCGCGCTAGCCAATTGCGCCACGGAGACAGTCCTGCTCCACTCTCACCACCATAAGAACATATCTTCAAAGCTATCAGCCCAAAGAAAAAAGCAACACACCACTCCCGGGAGGGCTCGAAACTCCAAGCTTTCGGTCAACAGCCGATCGCGCTAGCCCATTGCGCCACGGAGACAGTCTTGCTCATCTCTCACCACCATCAGATCATATCATCAAAGCTATCAGCCCAAAGAAAAAAAAGCACCGCGCCACCACCGGGTGAGCTCGAACCTCCAACCTTTCGGTTAACAGCCGATCGCGCTAGCCAACTGCGCCACGGAGACAGTCGTGCTCCACTCTCACCACCATCAGAACATATCTTCAAAGCTATTACCGCAAAGAAAAAAGCAACACACCACTCCTGGGAGGGCTCGAGACTCCAACCTTTCGGTTAACAGCCGATCGCGCTAGCCCAATGCGCCACGGAGGCAGTCTTGCTCCACTCTCACCATCATCAGAACATATCTTCAAAGCTATCAGCGCATAGAAAAAAAAGCGCTGCACCTCCACCAGGTGGGCTCGAACCTCCAACCTTTCGGTTAACAGCCGATCGCGCTAGCCCATTGCGCCACGGAGACAGTCTTGCTCCACTCTCACCACTATCAGAACATAACTTCAAAGCTATCAGCGCAAAGAAAAAAGCAACACACCACTCCCGGGAGGGCTTGAACTTCCAACTTTCCGGTTAACAGCCGATCACGCTAGCCAATTGCGCCACGGAGACAGTCTTACTCTACTCTCGCAACCATCAGAACATAACTTCAAAGCTATCAGCCCACAGAAAAAAAAGCGCCGCACCACCACCGGGAGAGCTCGAACCTCCAACGTTTCGGTTAACAGCCGATCGCGCTGGCCAATTGCGCCACGCAGACTGTCCTGCTCCACTCTCACCACCGTCAGAACATTTCTTCAGACCTATCAGCCCAAAGAAAAAAAGCGCTGCACCACCACCGGGTGGGCTCGAACCTCCAACCTTACGTGCTCCACTCTCACCACCGTCAGAACATTTCTTCAGAGCTATCACCCCAAAGAAAAAAAAGCGCCGCACCACCACCGGTTGGGCTCTAACCTCCAACCTTTCGGTTAACAGCCGATCGCGCTAGCCAATCGCGCCACGAAGACAGTCCTGCTCCACTCTCACCACCATCAGAACATATCTTCAAAGCTATTACCGCAAAGAAAAAAGCAACACAACACTCCCGGGAGGGCTCAAAACTCCAACCTTTCGGTTTATAGCCGATCGCGCTAGCCCATTGCGCCACGGAGACAGTCTTGCTCCACTCTCACCTCCATAAGAACATATCTTCAAAGCTATCAGCGCAAAGAAAAAAAGCGCTGCATCACCACGGCGTGGGCTCAAAACTCCTACCTTTCAGTTAACAACCGATCGCGTTATCCAATTGCGCCACGGAGACAATCCTGCTCCACTCTCACCACCATCAGAACATATCTTCAAAGCTATCAGCCCAAAGAAAAAAAAGCGCGGCACCACCACCGGGTGGGATCGAACCTCCAACTTTCTGGTTAACAGCCGATCACGCTAGCCAATTGCGCCACGGAGACAGTCTTGCTCCACTCTCACGACCATCAGAACATATCTTCAAATCTATCAGCCCACAGAAAAAAAGCGCCGCACAACCACCGGGTAGGCTCGAACCTCCAACTTTTCGGTTAACAGCCGATCGCGCTAGCCAATTGCGCCACGGAGACAGTCCTGCTCCACTCTCACCACCATAAGAACATATCTTCAAAGCTATCAGCCCAAAGAAAAAAGCAACACACCACTCCCGGGAGGGCTCGAAACTCCAACCTTTTGGTCAACAGCCGATCGCGCTAGCCCATTGCGCCACGGAGACAGTCTTGCTCATCTCTCACCACCATCAGATCATATCATCAAAGCTATCAGCCCAAAGAAAAAAAGCACCGTGCCACCACCGGGTGGGCTCGAACCTCCAACCTCTCGGTTAACCGCCGATCGCGCTAGCCAACTGCGCCACGGAGACAGTCGTGCTCCACTCTCACCACCATAAGAACATATCTTCAAAGCTATCAGCCCAAACAAAAAAAAGCGCCGCACCACCGCCGGGTGGGCTCGAAACTCCAACCTTTCGGTTAACAGCCGATCGCGCTAGCCAATTGCGCCACGGAGACAGTCCTGCTTCACTCTCACCACCATCAGAACATATCTTCAAAGCTATCAGCCCAAAGAAAAAAAAGCGCCATATCACCACCGGGTGGGCTCGAACCTCCGACCTTTTGGTTAACAGCCGATCGCGCTAGCCAATTGCGCCATGGAGACAGTCCTGCTCCACTCACCATCAGAACATATCTTCAAAGCTATCAGCCCAAAGAAAAAAAAGCACCGCACCACCACCGGGTGGGCTCGAACCTCCAACTTTTCGGTTAACAGCCGATCACGCTAGCCAATTGCGCCACGGAGACAGTTCTGCTCCACTCTCACCACCGTCAGAACATATCTTCAAAGCTATCAGCCCACAGAAAAAAAGCGCCGCACAACCACCGGGTAGGCTCGAACCTCCGACTTTTCGGTTAACAGCCGATCGCGCTAGCCAATTGCGCCACGGAGACAGTCCTGCTCCACTCTCACCACCGTCAGAACATTTCTTCAGAGGTATCAGCCCAAAGAAAAAAAAAGCGCTGCACCACCACCGCGTGGGCTCGAAACTCCTACCTTTCGGTTAACAGCCGATCGCGTTAGCCAATTGCGCCACGGAGACAATCCTGCTCCACTCTCACCACCATCAGAACATATCTTCAAAGCTATCAGCCCAAAGAAAAAAAAGCGCGGCACCACCACCGGGTGGTCTCGAACCTCCAACTTTCTGGTTAACAGCCGATCACGCCAGCCAATTGCGCCACGGAGACAGTCTTGCTCCACTCTCACGACCATCAGAACATATCTTCAAATCTATCAGCCCACAGAAAAAAAAGCGCCGCACAACCACCGGGTAGGCTCGAACGTCCAACTTTTCCGTTAACAGCCGATCGGGCTAGCCAATTGCGCCACGGAGACAGTCCTGCTCCACTCTCACCACCATAGGAACATATCTTCAAAGCTATCAGCCCAAAGAAAAAAGCAACACACCACTCCCGGGAGGGCTCGAAACTCCAAACTTTCGGTCAACAGCCGATCGCGCTAGCCCATTGCGCCACGGAGACAGTCTTGCTCATCTCTCACCACCATCAGATCATATCATCAAAGCTATCAGCCCAAAGAAAAAAAAGCGCGGCACCACCACCGGGTGGGCTCGAACCTCCAACTTTCTGGTTAACAGCCGATCACGCTAGCCAATTGCGCCACGGAGACAGTCTTGCTCCACTCTCACGACCATCAGAACATATCTTCAAATCTATCAGCCCACAGAAAAAAAAGCGCCGCACAACCACCGGGTAGGCTGGAACCTCCAACTTTTCGGTTAACAGCCGATCGCGCTAGCCAATTGCGCCACGGAGACAGTCCTGCTCCACTCTCACCACCATAAGAACATATCTTCAAAGCTATCAGCCCAAAGAAAAAAGCAACACACCACCCCCGGGAGGGCTCGAAACTCCAAACTTTCGGTCAACAGCCGATCGCGCTAGCCCATTGCGCCACGAAGATAGTCTTGCTCATCTCTCACCACCATCAGATCATATCATCAAAGCTATCAGCCCAAAGAAAAAAAAGCACCGCGCCACCACCGGGTGGGCTCGAACCTCCAACCTTTCGGTTAACAGCCGATCGCGCTAGCCAACTGCGCCACGGAGACAGTCGTGCTCCACTCTCACGACCATCAGAACATATCTTCAAATCTATCAGCCCACAGAAAAAAAGCGCCGCACAACCACCGGGTAGGCTCGAACCTCCAACTTTTCGGTTAACAGCCGATCGCGCTAGCCAATTGCGCCACGGATACAGTCCTGCTCCACTCTCACCACCATAGGAACATATTTTCAAAGCTATCAGCCCAAACAAAAAAAGTGCCGCGCCACCGCCGGGTGGGCTCGAAACTCCAACCTTTCGGTTAACAGCCGATCGCGCTAGCCAATTGCGCCACGGAGACAGTCCTGCTTCACTCTCACCACCATCAGAACATATCTCCAAAGCTATCAGCCCAAAGAAAAAAAAGCGCCATACCACCACCGGGTGGGCTCGAACCTCCGACCTTTTGGTTAACAGCCGATCGCGCTAGCCAATTGCGCCATGGAGACAGTCCTGCTCCACTCTCACCACCATCAGAACATATCTTCAAAGCTATCAGCCCAAAGAAAAAAAGCACCGCACCACCACCGGGTGGGCTCGAACCTCCAACTTTTCGGTTAACAGGCGATCACGCTAGCCAATTGCGCCACGGAGACAGTCCTGCTCCACTCTCACCACCGACAGAACATATCTTCAAAGCTATCAGCCCACAGAAAAAAAAGCGCTGCACCACCACCGCGTGGGCTCGAAACTCCTACCTTTCGGTTAACAGCCGATCGCGTTAGCCAATTGCGCCACGGAGACAATCCTGCTCCACTCTCACCACCATCAGAACATATCTTCAAAGCTATCAGCCCAAAGAAAAAAAAGCGCGGCACCACCACCGGGTGGGCTCGAACCTCCAACTTTCTGGTTAACAGCCGATCACGCGAGCCAATTGCACCACGGAGACAGTCTTGCTCCACTCTCACGACCATCAGAACATATCTTCAAATCTATCAGCCCACAGAAAAAAAAGCGCCGCACAACCACCGGGTAGGCTCGAACCTCCAACTTTTCGGTTAACAGCCGATCGCGCTAGCCAATTGCGCCACGGAGACAGTCCTGCTCCACTCTCACCACCATAAGAACATGTCTTCAAAGCTATCAGCCCAAAGAAAAAAGCAACACACCACTCCCGGGAGGGCTCGAAACTCCAACCTTTCGGTCAACAGCCGATCGCGCTAGCCCATTGCGCCACGGAGACAGTCTTGCTCATCTCTCACCACCATCAGATCATATCATCAAAGCTATCAGCCCAAAGAAAAAAAAGCACCGCGCCACCACCGGGTGAGCTCGAACCTCCAACCTTTCGGTTAACAGCCGATCGCGCTAGCCAACTGCGCCACGGAGACAGTCGTGCTCCACTCTCACCACCATCAGAACATATCTTCAAAGCTATTACCGCAAAGAAAAAAGCAACACACCACTCCTGGGAGGGCTCGAGACTCCAACCTTTCGGTTAACAGCCGATCGCGCTAGCCCAATGCGCCACGGAGGCAGTCTTGCTCCACTCTCACCATCATCAGAACATATCTTCAAAGCTATCAGCGCATAGAAAAAAAAGCGCTGCACCACCACCAGGTGGGCTCGAACCTCCAACCTTTCGGTTAACAGCCGATCGCGCTAGCCAAATTGCGCCACGGAGACAGTCTTGCTCCACTCTCACCACCATCAGAACATAACTTCAAAGCTATCAGCGCAAAGAAAAAAGCAACACACCACTCCCGGGAGGGCTTGAACTTCCAACTTTCCGGTTAACAGCCGATCACGCTAGCCAATTGCGCCACGGAGACAGTCTTACTCTACTCTCACAACCATCAGAACATAACTTCAAAGCTATCAGCCCACAGAAAAAAAGCGCCGCACCACCACCGGGAGAGCTCGAACCTCCAACGTTTCGGTTAACAGCCGATCGCGCTAGCCAATTGCGCCACGCAGACTGTCCTGCTCCACTCTCACCACCGTCAGAACATTTCTTCAGACCTATCAGCCCAAAGAAAAAAAAGCGCTGCACCACCACCGGGTGGGCTCGAACCTCCATTACGTGCTCCACTCTCACCACCGTCAGAACATTTCTTCAGAGCTATCACCCCAAAGAAAAAAAAGCGCCGCACCACCACCGGTTGGGCTCTAACCTCCAACCTTTCGGTTAACAGCCGATCGCGCTAGCCAATCGCGCCACGAAGACAGTCCTGCTCCACTCTCACCACCATCAGAACATATCTTCAAAGCTATTACCGCAAAGAAAAAAGCAACACACCACTCCCGGGAGGGCTCAAAACTCCAACCTTTCGGTTTATAGCCGATCGCGCTAGCCCATTGCGCCACGGAGACAGTCTTGCTCCACTCTCACCACCATAAAAACATATCTTCAAAGCTATCAGCGCAAAGAAAAAAAGCGCTGCACCACCACCGCGTGGGCTCGAAACTCCTACCTTTCGGTTAACAGCCGATCGCGTTAGCCAATTGCGCCACGGAGACAATCCTGCTCCACTCTCACCACCATCAGAACATATCTTCAAAGCTATCAGCCCAAAGAAAAAAAAAGCGCGGCACCACCACCGGGTGGGCTCGAACCTCCAACTTTCTGGTTAACAGCCGATCACGCTAGCCAATTGCGCCATGGAGACAGTCCTGCTCCACTCTCACCACCATCAGAACATATCTTCAAAGCTATCAGCCCAAAGAAAAAAAGCACCGCACCACCACCGGGTGGGCTCGAACCTCCAACTTTTCGGTTAACAGGCGATCACGCTAGCCAATTGCGCCACGGAGACAGTCCTGCTCCACTCTCACCACCGACAGAACATATCTTCAAAGCTATCAGCCCACAGAAAAAAAAGCGCTGCACCACCACCGCGTGGGCTCGAAACTCCCACCTTTCGGTTAACAGCCGATCGCGTTAGCCAATTGCGCCACGGAGACAATCCTGCTCCACTCTCACCACCATCAGAACATATCTTCAAAGCTATCAGCCCAAAGAAAAAAAAGCGCGGCACCACCACCGGGTGGGCTCGAACCTCCAACTTTCTGGTTAACAGCCGATCGCGTTAGCCAATTGCGCCACGGAGACAGTCTTGCTCCACTCTCACGACCATCAGAACATATCTTCAAATCTATCAGCCCACAGAAAAAAAAGCGCCGCACAACCACCGGGTAGGCTCGAACCTCCAACTTTTCGGTTAACAGCCGATCGCGCTAGCCAATTGCGCCACGGAGACAGTCCTGCTCCACTCTCACCACCATAAGAACATATCTTCAAAGCTATCAGCCCAAAGAAAAAAGCAACACACCACTCCCGGGAGGGCTCGAAACTCCAAGCTTTCGGTCAACAGCCGATCGCGCTAGCCCATTGCGCCACGGAGACAGTCTTGCTCATCTCTCACCACCATCAGATCATATCATCAAAGCTATCAGCCCAAAGAAAAAAAAGCACCGCGCCACCACCGGGTGAGCTCGAACCTCCAACCTTTCGGTTAACAGCCGATCGCGCTAGCCAACTGCGCCACGGAGACAGTCGTGCTCCACTCTCACGACCATCAGAACATATCTTCAAATCTATCAGCCCACAGAAAAAAAGCGCCGCACAACCACCGGGTAGGCTCGAACCTCCAACTTTTCGGTTAACAGCCGATCGCGCTAGCCAATTGCGCCACGGATACAGTCCTGCTCCACTCTCACCACCATAGGAACATATTTTCAAAGCTATCAGCCCAAACAAAAAAAGTGCCGCGCCACCGCCGGGTGGGCTCGAAACTCCAACCTTTCGGTTAACAGCCGATCGCGCTAGCCAATTGCGCCACGGAGACAGTCCTGCTTCACTCTCACCACCATCAGAACATATCTCCAAAGCTATCAGCCCAAAGAAAAAAAAGCGCCATACCACCACCGGGTGGGCTCGAACCTCCGACCTTTTGGTTAACAGCCGATCGCGCTAGCCAATTGCGCCATGGAGACAGTCCTGCTCCACTCTCACCACCATCAGAACATATCTTCAAAGCTATCAGCCCAAAGAAAAAAAGCACCGCACCACCACCGGGTGGGCTCGAACCTCCAACTTTTCGGTTAACAGGCGATCACGCTAGCCAATTGCGCCACGGAGACAGTCCTGCTCCACTCTCACCACCGACAGAACATATCTTCAAAGCTATCAGCCCACAGAAAAAAAAGCGCTGCACCACCACCGCGTGGGCTCGAAACTCCTACCTTTCGGTTAACAGCCGATCGCGTTAGCCAATTGCGCCACGGAGACAATCCTGCTCCACTCTCACCACCATCAGAACATATCTTCAAAGCTATCAGCCCAAAGAAAAAAAAGCGCGGCACCACCACCGGGTGGGCTCGAACCTCCAACTTTCTGGTTAACAGCCGATCGCGTTAGCCAATTGCGCCACGGAGACAGTCTTGCTCCACTCTCACGACCATCAGAACATATCTTCAAATCTATCAGCCCACAGAAAAAAAAGCGCCGCACAACCACCGGGTAGGCTCGAACCTCCAACTTTTCGGTTAACAGCCGATCGCGCTAGCCAATTGCGCCACGGAGACAGTCCTGCTCCACTCTCACCACCATAAGAACATATCTTCAAAGCTATCAGCCCAAAGAAAAAAGCAACACACCACTCCCGGGAGGGCTCGAAACTCCAAGCTTTCGGTCAACAGCCGATCGCGCTAGCCCATTGCGCCACGGAGACAGTCTTGCTCATCTCTCACCACCATCAGATCATATCATCAAAGCTATCAGCCCAAAGAAAAAAAAGCACCGCGCCACCACCGGGTGAGCTCGAACCTCCAACCTTTCGGTTAACAGCCGATCGCGCTAGCCAACTGCGCCACGGAGACAGTCGTGCTCCACTCTCACCACCATCAGAACATATCTTCAAAGCTATTACCGCAAAGAAAAAAGCAACACACCACTCCTGGGAGGGCTCGAGACTCCAACCTTTCGGTTAACAGCCGATCGCGCTAGCCCAATGCGCCACGGAGGCAGTCTTGCTCCACTCTCACCATCATCAGAACATATCTTCAAAGCTATCAGCGCATAGAAAAAAAAGCGCTGCACCTCCACCAGGTGGGCTCGAACCTCCAACCTTTCGGTTAACAGCCGATCGCGCTAGCCCATTGCGCCACGGAGACAGTCTTGCTCCACTCTCACCACTATCAGAACATAACTTCAAAGCTATCAGCGCAAAGAAAAAAGCAACACACCACTCCCGGGAGGGCTTGAACTTCCAACTTTCCGGTTAACAGCCGATCACGCTAGCCAATTGCGCCACGGAGACAGTCTTACTCTACTCTCGCAACCATCAGAACATAACTTCAAAGCTATCAGCCCACAGAAAAAAAAGCGCCGCACCACCACCGGGAGAGCTCGAACCTCCAACGTTTCGGTTAACAGCCGATCGCGCTGGCCAATTGCGCCACGCAGACTGTCCTGCTCCACTCTCACCACCGTCAGAACATTTCTTCAGACCTATCAGCCCAAAGAAAAAAAAGCGCTGCACCACCACCGGGTGGGCTCGAACCTCCAACCTTACGTGCTCCACTCTCACCACCGTCAGAACATTTCTTCAGAGCTATCACCCCAAAGAAAAAAAAGCGCCGCACCACCACCGGTTGGGCTCTAACCTCCAACCTTTCGGTTAACAGCCGATCGCGCTAGCCAATCGCGCCACGAAGACAGTCCTGCTCCACTCTCACCACCATCAGAACATATCTTCAAAGCTATTACCGCAAAGAAAAAAGCAACACAACACTCCCGGGAGGGCTCAAAACTCCAACCTTTCGGTTTATAGCCGATCGCGCTAGCCCATTGCGCCACGGAGACAGTCTTGCTCCACTCTCACCTCCATAAGAACATATCTTCAAAGCTATCAGCGCAAAGAAAAAAAGCGCTGCATCACCACGGCGTGGGCTCAAAACTCCTACCTTTCAGTTAACAACCGATCGCGTTATCCAATTGCGCCACGGAGACAATCCTGCTCCACTCTCACCACCATCAGAACATATCTTCAAAGCTATCAGCCCAAAGAAAAAAAAGCGCGGCACCACCACCGGGTGGGATCGAACCTCCAACTTTCTGGTTAACAGCCGATCACGCTAGCCAATTGCGCCACGGAGACAGTCTTGCTCCACTCTCACGACCATCAGAACATATCTTCAAATCTATCAGCCCACAGAAAAAAAGCGCCGCACAACCACCGGGTAGGCTCGAACCTCCAACTTTTCGGTTAACAGCCGATCGCGCTAGCCAATTGCGCCACGGAGACAGTCCTGCTCCACTCTCACCACCATAAGAACATATCTTCAAAGCTATCAGCCCAAAGAAAAAAGCAACACACCACTCCCGGGAGGGCTCGAAACTCCAACCTTTTGGTCAACAGCCGATCGCGCTAGCCCATTGCGCCACGGAGACAGTCTTGCTCATCTCTCACCACCATCAGATCATATCATCAAAGCTATCAGCCCAAAGAAAAAAAGCACCGTGCCACCACCGGGTGGGCTCGAACCTCCAACCTCTCGGTTAACCGCCGATCGCGCTAGCCAACTGCGCCACGGAGACAGTCGTGCTCCACTCTCACCACCATAAGAACATATCTTCAAAGCTATCAGCCCA
This sequence comes from Rhipicephalus microplus, assembly GCF_043290135.1. Classification (NCBI taxonomy): domain Eukaryota; kingdom Metazoa; phylum Arthropoda; class Arachnida; order Ixodida; family Ixodidae; genus Rhipicephalus; species Rhipicephalus microplus. The sequence goes on from NW_027464602.1 coordinate 4,985,336, forward strand.
AACAAAAAAAGCGCCGCACCACCGCCGGGTGGGCTCGAAACTCCAACCTTTCGGTTAACAGCCGATCGCGCTAGCCAATTGCGCCACGGAGACAGTCCTGCTTCACTCTCACCACCATCAGAACATATCTTCAAAGCTATCAGCCCAAAGAAAAAAAAGCGCCATATCACCACCGGGTGGGCTCGAACCTCCGACCTTTTGGTTAACAGCCGATCGCGCTAGCCAATTGCGCCATGGAGACAGTCCTGCTCCACTCACCATCAGAACATATCTTCAAAGCTATCAGCCCAAAGAAAAAAAAGCACCGCACCACCACCGGGTGGGCTCGAACCTCCAACTTTTCGGTTAACAGCCGATCACGCTAGCCAATTGCGCCACGGAGACAGTTCTGCTCCACTCTCACCACCGTCAGAACATATCTTCAAAGCTATCAGCCCACAGAAAAAAAGCGCCGCACAACCACCGGGTAGGCTCGAACCTCCGACTTTTCGGTTAACAGCCGATCGCGCTAGCCAATTGCGCCACGGAGACAGTCCTGCTCCACTCTCACCACCGTCAGAACATTTCTTCAGAGGTATCAGCCCAAAGAAAAAAAAGCGCTGCACCACCACCGCGTGGGCTCGAAACTCCTACCTTTCGGTTAACAGCCGATCGCGTTAGCCAATTGCGCCACGGAGACAATCCTGCTCCACTCTCACCACCATCAGAACATATCTTCAAAGCTATCAGCCCAAAGAAAAAAAAGCGCGGCACCACCACCGGGTGGTCTCGAACCTCCAACTTTCTGGTTAACAGCCGATCACGCCAGCCAATTGCGCCACGGAGACAGTCTTGCTCCACTCTCACGACCATCAGAACATATCTTCAAATCTATCAGCCCACAGAAAAAAAAGCGCCGCACAAACACCGGGTAGGCTCGAACGTCCAACTTTTCCGTTAACAGCCGATCGCGCTAGCCAATTGCGCCACGGAGACAGTCCTGCTCCACTCTCACCACCATAAGAACATATCTTCAAAGCTATCAGCCCAAAGAAAAAAGCAACACACCACTCCCGGGAGGGCTCGAAACTCCAAACTTTCGGTCAACAGCCGATCGCGCTAGCCCATTGCGCCACGGAGACAGTCTTGCTCATCTCTCACCACCATCAGATCATATCATCAAAGCTATCAGCCCAAAGAAAAAAAAGCGCGGCACCACCACCGGGTGGGCTCGAACCTCCAACTTTCTGGTTAACAGCCGATCACGCTAGCCAATTGCGCCACGGAGACAGTCTTGCTCCACTCTCACGACCATCAGAACATATCTTCAAATCTATCAGCCCACAGAAAAAAAAGCGCCGCACAACCACCGGGTAGGCTGGAACCTCCAACTTTTCGGTTAACAGCCGATCGCGCTAGCCAATTGCGCCACGGAGACAGTCCTGCTCCACTCTCACCACCATAAGAACATATCTTCAAAGCTATCAGCCCAAAGAAAAAAGCAACACACCACTCCCGGGAGGGCTCGAAACTCCAAACTTTCGGTCAACAGCCGATCGCGCTAGCCCATTGCGCCACGAAGATAGTCTTGCTCATCTCTCACCACCATCAGATCATATCATCAAAGCTATCAGCCCAAAGAAAAAAAAGCACCGCGCCACCACCGGGTGGGCTCGAACCTCCAACCTTTCGGTTAACAGCCGATCGCGCTAGCCAACTGCGCCACGGAGACAGTCGTGCTCCACTCTCACCACCATCAGAACATATCTTCAAAGCTATCAGCCCAAACAAAAAAAGCGCCGCACCACCGCCGGGTGGGCTCGAAACTCCAACCTTTCGGTTAACAGCCGATCGCGCTAGCCAATTGCGCCACGGAGACAGTCCTGCTTCACTCTCACCACCATCAGAACATATCTTCAAAGCTATCAGCCCAAAGAAAAAAAAGCGCCAAACCACCACCGGGTGGGCTCGAACCTCCGACCTTTTGGTTAACAGCCGATCGCGCTAGCCAATTGCGCCATGGAGACAGTCTTGCTCCACTCTCACCACCATCAGAACATATCTTCAAAGCTATCAGCCCAAAGAAAAAAAAGCACCGCACCACCACCGGGTGGGCTCGAACCTCCAACGTTTCGGTTAACAGCCGATCACGCTAGCCAATTGCGCCACGGAGACAGTCCTGCTCCACCCTCACCACCGTCAGAACATATCTTCAAAGCTATCAGCCCACAGAAAAAAAAGCGCCGCACAACCACCGGGTAGGCTCGAACCTCCAACTTTCCGGTTAACAGCCGATCACGCTAGCCAATCGCGCCACGGAGACAGTCCTGCTCCACTCTCACCACCATCAGAACATATCTTCAAAGCTATCACCCCACAGAAAAAAAAGCGCCGCACAACCACCGGGTAGGCTCGAACTTCCAACTTTTCGGTTAACAGCCGATCGCGCTAGCCAATTGCGCCACGGAGACAGACCTGCTCAACTCTCACCACCATAAGAACATATCATCGAAGCTCTCAGCCCGAAGAAAAAAAAGCGCCGCACCACCACTGGGTGGGCTCGAACCTCCGACCTTTTGGTTAACAGCCAATCGCGCTAGCCAATTGCGCCACGGAGACAGTCCTGCTCCACTCTCACCACCATCAGAACATATCTTCAAAGCTATCAGCCCAAAGAAAAAAAGCGCCGCACCACCACCGGGTGGGCAAGAACCTCCAACTTTCCGGTTAACAGCCGATCACGCTAGCCAATTGCGCCACGGAGACTGTCCTGCTCCACTCTCACCACCGTCAGAACATTTCTTCAGAGCTATCAGCCCAAAGAAAAAAAAAGCGCTGCACCACCACCGGGTGGGCTCGAACCTTCAACCTTTCAGTTAACAGCCGATCGCGCTAGCCAATTGCCCCACGGAGACAGTCGCGCTCCACTCTCACCATCGTCAGAACATTTCTTCAGAGCTATCACCCCAAAGAAAAAAAAAGCGCCGCACCACCACCGGTTGGGTTCGAACCTCCAACGTTTCGGTTAACAGCCGATCGCGCTAGCCAATTGCGCCACGCAGACTGTCCTGCTCCACTCTCACCACCGTCAGAACATTTCTTCAGACCTATCAGCCCAAAGAAAAAAAAGCGCTGCACCACCACCGGGTGGGCTCGAACCTCCATTACGTGCTCCACTCTCACCACCGTCAGAACATTTCTTCAGAGCTATCACCCCAAAGAAAAAAAAGCGCCGCACCACCACCGGTTGGGCTCTAACCTCCAACCTTTCGGTTAACAGCCGATCGCGCTAGCCAATTGCGCCACGCAGACTGTCCTGCTCCACTCTCACCACCGTCAGAACATTTCTTCAGACCTATCAGCCCAAAGAAAAAAAGCGCTGCACCACCACCGGGTGGGCTCGAACCTCCATTACGTGCTCCACTCTCACCACCGTCAGAACATTTCTTCAGAGCTATCACCCCAAAGAAAAAAAAGCGCCGCACCACCACCGGTTGGGCTCTAACCTCCAACCTTTCGGTTAACAGCCGATCGCGCTAGCCAATCGCGCCACGAAGACAGTCCTGCTCCACTCTCACCACCATCAGAACATATCTTCAAAGCTATTACCGCAAAGAAAAAAGCAACACACCACTCCCGGGAGGGCTCAAAACTCCAACCTTTCGGTTTATAGCCGATCGCGCTAGCCCATTGCGCCACGGAGACAGTCTTGCTCCACTCTCACCACCATAAAAACATATCTTCAAAGCTATCAGCGCAAAGAAAAAAAGCGCTGCACCACCACCGCGTGGGCTCGAAACTCCTACCTTTCGGTTAACAGCCGATCGCGTTAGCCAATTGCGCCACGGAGACAATCCTGCTCCACTCTCACCACCATCAGAACATATCTTCAAAGCTATAAGCCCAAAGAAAAAAAAAGCGCGGCACCACCAACGGGTGGGCTCGAACCTCCAACTTTCTGGTTAACAGCCGATCACGCTAGCCAATTGCGCCACGGAGACAGTCTTGCTCCACTCTCACGACCATCAGAACATATCTTCAAATCTATCAGCCCACAGAAAAAAAGCGCCGCACAACCACCGGGTAGGCTCGAACCTCCAACTTTTCGGTTAACAGCCGATCGCGCTAGCCAATTGCGCCACGGAGACAGTCCTGCTCCACTCTCACCACCATAGGAACATATCTTCAAAGCTATCAGCCCAAACAAAAAAAGTGCCGCGCCACCGCCGGGTGGGCTCGAAACTCCAACCTTTCGGTTAACAGCCGATCGCGCTAGCCAATTGCGCCACGGAGACAGTCCTGCTTCACTCTCACCACCATCAGAACATATCTCCAAAGCTATCAGCCCAAAGAAAAAAAAGCGCCATACCACCACCGGGTGGGCTCGAACCTCCGACCTTTTGGTTAACAGCCGATCGCGCTAGCCAATTGCGCCATGGAGACAGTCCTGCTCCACTCTCACCACCATCAGAACATATCTTCAAAGCTCTCAGCCCAAAGAAAAAAAGCACCGCACCACCACCGGGTGGGCTCGAACCTCCAACTTTTCGGTTAACAGCCGATCACGCTAGCCAATTGCGCCACGGAGACAGTCCTGCTCCACTCTCACCACCGTCAGAACATATCTTCAAAGCTATCAGCCCACAGAAAAAAAAGCGCTGCACCACCACCGCGTGGGCTCGAAACTCCTACCTTTCGGTTAACAGCCGATCGCGTTAGCCAATTGCGCCACGGAGACAATCCTGCTCCACTCTCACCACCATCAGAACATATCTTCAAAGCTATCAGCCCAAAGAAAAAAAAGCGCGGCACCACCACCGGGTGGGCTCGAACCTCCAACTTTCTGGTTAACAGCCGATCGCGTTAGCCAATTGCGCCACGAAGACAGTTTTGCTCCACTCTCACGACCATCAGAACATATCTTCAAATCTATCAGCCCACAGAAAAAAAAGCGCCGCACAACCACCGGGTAGGCTCGAACCTCCAACTTTTCGGTTAACAGCCGATCGCGCTAGCCAATTGCGCCACGGAGACAGTCCTGCTCCACTCTCACCACCATAAGAACATATCTTCAATGCTATCAGCCCAAAGAAAAAAGCAACACACCACTCCCGGGAGAGCTCGAAACTCCAACCTTTCGGTCAACAGCCGATCGCGCTAGCCCATTGTGCCACGGAGACAGTCTTGCTCATCTCTCACCACCATCAGATCATATCATCAAAGCTATCAGCCCAAAGAAAAAAAAGCACCGCGCCACCACCGGGTGAGCTCGAACCTCCAACCTTTCGGTTAACAGCCGATCGCGCTAGCCAACTGCGCCACGGAGACAGTCGTGCTCCACTCTCACCACCATCAGAAATTATCTTCAAAGCTATTACCGCAAAGAAAAAAGCAACACACCACTCCTGGGAGGGCTCGAGACTCCAACCTTTCGGTTAACAGCCGATCGCGCTAGCCCAATGCGCCACGGAGGCAGTCTTGCTCCACTCTCACCATCATCAGAACATATCTTCAAAGCTATCAGCGCATAGAAAAAAAAGCGCTGCACCACCACCAGGTGGGCTCGAACCTCCAACCTTTCGGTTAACAGCCGATCGCGCTAGCCCATTGCGCCACGGAGACAGTCTTGCTCCACTCTCACCACCATCAGAACATAACTTCAAAGCTATCAGCGCAAAGAAAAAAGCAACACACCACTCCCGAGAGGGCTTGAACTTCCAACTTTCCGGTTAACAGCCGATCACGCTAGCCAATTGCGCCACGGAGACAGTCTTACTCTACTCTCACAACCATCAGAACATAACTTCAAAGCTATCAGCCCACAGAAAAAAAAGCGCCGCACCACCACCGGGAGAGCTCGAACCTCCAACGTTTCGGTTAACAGCCGATCGCGCTGGCCAATTGCGCCACGCAGACTGTCCTGCTCCACTCTCACCACCGTCAGAACATTTCTTCAGACCTATCAGCCCAAAGAAAAAAAAGCGCTGCACCACCACCGGGTGGGCTCGAACCTCCAACCTTACGTGCTCCACTCTCACCACCGTCAGAACATTTCTTCAGAGCTATCACCCCAAAGAAAAAAAGCGCCGCACCACCACCGGTTGGGCTCTAACCTCCAACCTTTCGGTTAAGAGCCGATCGCGCTAGCCAATCGCGCCACGAAGACAGTCCTGCTCCACTCTCACCACCATCAGAACATATCTTCAAAGCTATTACCGCAAAGAAAAAAGCAACACACCACTCCCGGGAGGGCTCAAAACTCCAACCTTTCGGTTTATAGCCGATCGCGCTAGCCCATTGCGCCACGGAGACAGTCTTGCTCCACTCTCACCACCATAAGAACATATCTTCAAAGCTATCAGCGCAAAGAAAAAAAGCGCTGCATCACCACGGCGTGGGCTCAAAACTCCTACCTTTCAGTTAACAGCCGATCGCGTTAGCCAATTGCGCCACGGAGACAATCCTGCTCCACTCTAACCACCATCATAACATATCTTCAAAGCTATCAGCCCAAAGAAAAAAAAGCGCGGCACCACCACCGGGTGGGATCGAACCTCCAACTTTTTGGTTAACAGCCGATCACGCTAGCCAATTGCGCCACGGAGACAGTCTTGCTCCACTCTCACGACCATCAGAACATATCTTCAAATCTATCAGCCCACAGAAAAAAAGCGCCGCACAACCACCGGGTAGGCTCGAACCTCCAACTTTTCGGTTAACAGCCGATCGCGCTAGCCAATTGCGCCACGGAGACAGTCCTGCTCCACTCTCACCACCATAAGAACATATCTTCAAAGCTATCAGCCCAAAGAAAAAAGCAACACACCACTCCCGGGAGGGCTCGAAACTCCAACCTTTTGGTCAACAGCCGATCGCGCTAGCCCATTGCGCCACGGAGACAGTCTTGCTCATCTCTCACCACCATCAGATCATATCATCAAAGCTATCAGCCCAAAGAAAAAAAAGCACCGTGCCACCACCGGGTGGGCTCGAACCTCCAACCTCTCGGTTAACCGCCGATCGCGCTAGCCAACTGCGCCACGGAGACAGTCGTGCTCCACTCTCACCACCATCAGAACATATCTTCAAAGCTATCAGCCCAAACAAAAAAAAGCGCCGCACCACCGCCGGGTGGGCGCGAAACTCCAACCTTTCGGTTAACAGCCGATCGCGCTAGCCAATTGCGCCACGGAGACAGTCCTGCTTCACTCTCACCACCATCAGAACATATCTTCAAAGCTATCAGCCCAAAGAAAAAAAAGCGCCATACCACCACCGGGTGGGCTCGAACCTCCGACCTTTTGGTTAACAGCCGATCGCGCTAGCCAATTGCGCCATGGAGACAGTCCTGCTCCACTCTCACCACCATCAGAACATATCTTCAAAGCTATCAGCCCAAAGAAAAAAAAGCACCGCACCACCACCGGGTGGGCTCGAACCTCCAACTTTTCGGTTAACAGCCGATCACGCTAGCCAATTGCGCCACGGAGACAGTCCTGCTCCACTCTCACCACCGTCAGAACATATCTTCAAAGCTATCAGCCCACAGAAAAAAAGCACCGCACAACCACCGGGGAGGCTCGAACCTCCGACGTTTCGGTTAACAGCCGATCGCGCTAGCCAATTGCGCCACGGAGACAGTCCTGCTCCACTCTCACCACCGTCAGAACATTTCTTCAGAGGTATCAGCGCAAAGAAAAAAGCAACACACCACTCCCGGGAGGGCTCGAAACTCCAACCTTTCGGTCAACAGCCGATCGCGCTAGCCCATTGCGCCACGGAGACAGTCTTGCTCATCTCTCACCACCATCAGATCATATCATCAAAGCTATCAGCCCAAAGAAAGAAAAGCACCGCGCCACCACCGGGTGGGCTCGAACCTCCAACCTTTCGGTTAACAGCCGATCGCGCTAGCCAACTGCGCCACGGAGACAGTCGTGCTCCACTCTCACCACCATCAGAACATATCTTCAAAGCTATCAGCCCAAACAAAAAAAAAGCGCCGCACCACCGCCGGGTGGGCTCGAAACTCCAACCTTTCGGTTGACAGCCGATCGCGCTAGCCAATGGCGCCACGGAGACAGTCCTGCTTCACTCTCACCACCATCAGAACATATCTTCAAAGCTATCAGCCTAAAGAAAAAAAAGCGCTATACCACCACCGGGTGGGCTCGAACCTCCGACCTTTTGGTTAACAGCCGATCGCGCTAGCCAATTGCGCCATGGAGACAGTCCTGCTCCACTCTCACCACCATCAGAACATATCTTCAAAGCTATCAGCCCAAAGAAAAAAAAGCACCGCACCACCACCGGGTGGGCTCGAACCTCCAACTTTTCGGTTAACAGCCGATCACGCTAGCCAATTGCGCCACGGAGACAGTCCTGCTCCCCTCTCACCACCGTCAGAACATATCTTCAAAGCTATCAGCCCACAGAAAAAAAAGCGCCGCACAACCACCGGGTAGGCTCGAACCTCCGACTTTTTGGTTAACAGCCGATCGCGCTAGCCAATTGCGCCACGGAGACAGTCCTGCTCCACTCTCACCACTATAAGTACATATCTTCAAAGCTATCAGCCCAACGAAAAAAAAAGCGCCACACCACCACTGGGTGGGCTCGAACCTCCGACCTTTTGGTTAACCGCCGATCGCGCTAGCCAATTGCGCCACGGAGACAGTCCTGCTCCACTCTCACCACCATCAGAACATATCTTCAAAGCTATCAGCCCTAAGAAAAAAAAGCGCCGCACCACCACCGGGTGGGCTCGAACCTCCAACTTTCCGGTTAACAGTCGATCACGCTAGCCAATTGCGCCACGGAGACAGTCCTGCTCCACTCTCACCACCATCAGAACATATCTTCAAAGCTATCAGCCCACAGAAAAAAAAGCGCCGCACAACCACCGGGTAGGCTCGAACCTCCAACTTTTCAGTTAACAGCCGATCGCGCTAGCCAATTGCGCCATGGAGACAAACCTGCTCCACTCTCACCACCATAAGAACATATCATCGAAGCTATCAGCCCGAAGAAAAAAAAGCGCCGCACCACCACTGGGTGGGCTCGAACCTCCCACCTTTCGGTTAACAGCCAATCGCGCTAGCCAATTGCGCCACGGAGACAGTCCTGCTCCACTCTATCCACCGTCAGAACATTTCTTCAAAGCTATCAGCCCAAAGAAAAAAGCAACACACCACTCCCGGGAGGGCTCGAAACTCCAACCTTTCGGTCAACAGCCGATCGCGCTAGCCCATTGCGCCACGGAGACAGTCTTGCTCATCTCTCACCACCATCAGATCATATCATCAAAGCTATCAGCCCAAAGAAAAAAAAGCACCGCGCCACCACCGGGTGGGCTCGAACCTCCAACCTTTCAGTTAACAGCCGATCGCGCTAGCCAACTCCGCCACGGAGACAGTCGTACTCCACTCTCACCACCATCAGAACATATCTTCAAAGCTATCAGCCCAAACAAAAAAAAAGCGCCGCACCACCGCCGGGTGGGCTCGAAACTCCAACCTTTCGGTTAACAGCCGCTCGCGCAAGCCAATTGCGCCACGGAGACAGTCCTGCTTCACTCTCACCACCATCAGAACATATCTTCAAAGCTATCAGCCTAAAGAAAAAAAAGCGCCATACCACCACCGGGTGGGCTCGAACCTCCGACCTTTTGGTTAACAGCCGATCGCGCTAGCCAATTGCGCCATGGAGACAGTCCTGCTCCACTCTCACCACCATCAGAACATATCTTCAAAGCTATCAGCCCAAAGAAAAAAAAGCACCGCACCACCACCGGGTGGGCTCGAACGTCCAACTTTTCGGTTAACAGCCGATCACGCTAGCCAATTGCGCCACGCAGACTGTCCTGCTCCACTCTCACCACCGTCAGAACATTTCTTCAGAGCTATCAGCCCAAAGAAAAAAAAGCGCTGTACCACCACCGGGTGGGCTCGAACCTCCAACCTTACGTGCTCCACTCTCACCAACGTCAGAACATTTCTTCAGAGCTATCACCCCAAAGAAAAAAAAGCGCCGCACCACCACCGGTTGGGCTCGAACCTCCAACCTTTCGGTTAACAGCCGATCGCGCTAGCCAATCGCGCCACGAAGACTGTCCTGCTCCAATCTCACCACCATCAGAACTTATCTTCAAAGCTATTACCGCAAAGAAAAAAGCAACACACCACTCCTGGGAGGGCTCGAGACTCCAACCTTTCGGTTAACAGCCGATCGCGCTAGCCCAATGCGCCATGGAGGCAGTCTTGCTCCACTCTCACCATCATCAGAACATATCTTCAAAGCTATCAGCGCAAAGAAAAAAAGCGCTGCACCACCACCGCGTGGGCTCGAAACTCATACTTTTCGGTTAACAGCCGATCGCGTTAGCCAATTGCGCCACGGAGACAATCCTGCTCCACTCTCACCACCATCAGAACATATCTTCAAAGCTATCAGCCCAAAGAAAAAAAAGCGCGGCACCACCACCGGGTGGGCTCGAACCTCCAACTTTCTGGTTAACAGCCGATCACGCTAGCCAATTGCGCCACGGAGGCAGTCCTGCTCCACTCTCACGACCATCAGAACATATCTTCAAATCTATCAGCCCACAGAAAAAAAAGCGCCGCACAACCACCGGGTAGGCTCGAACCTCCAACTTTTCGGTTAACAGCCGATCGCGCAGCCAATTGCGCCACGGAGACAGTCCTGCTCCACTCTCACCACCATAAGAACATATCTTCAAAGCTATCAGCCCAAAGAAAAAAGCAACACACCACTCCCGGGAGGGCTCGAAACTCCAACCTTTCGGTCAACAGCCGATCGCGCTAGCCCATTGCGCCACGGAGACAGTCTTGCTCATCTCTCACCACCATCAGATCATATCATCAAAGCTATCAGCCCAAAGAAAAAAAAGCACCGCGCCACCACCGGGTGGGCTCGAACCTCCAACCTTTCGGTTAACAGCCGATCGCGCTAGCCAACTGCGCCACGGAGACAGTCGTGCTCCACTCTCACCACCATCAGAACATATCTTCAAAGCTATCAGCCCAAACAAAAAAAAGCGCCGCACCACCGTTGGGTGGGCTCGAAACTCCAACCTTTCGGTTGACAGCCGATCGCGCTAGCCAATTGCGCCACGGAGACAGTCCTGCTTCACTCTCACCACCATCAGAACATATCTTCAAAGCTATCAGCCTAAAGAAAAAAAAGCGCCATACCACCACCGGGTGGGCTCGAACCTCCGACCTTTTGGTTAACAGCCGATCGCGCTAGCCAATTGCGCCATGGAGACAGTCCTGCTCCACTCACACCACCATCAGAACATATCTTCAAAGCTATCAGCCCAAAGAAAAAAAGCACCGCACCACCACCGGGTGGGCTCGAACCTCCAACTTTCCGGTTAACAGCTGATCACGCTAGCCAATTGCGCCACGGAGACAGTCCTGCTCCCCTCTCACCACCGTCAGAACATATCTTCAAAGCTATCAGCCCACAGAAAAAAAAGCGCCGCACAACCACCGGGTAGGCTCGAACCTCCGACTTTTCGGTTAACAGCCGATCGCGCTAGCCAATTGCGCCACGGAGACAGTCCTGCTCCACTCTCACCACTATAAGAACATATCTTCAAAGCTATCAGCCCAACGAAAAAAAAGCGCCGCACCACCACTGGGTGGGCTCGAACCTCCGACCTTTTGGTTAACCGCCGATCGCGCTAGCCAATTGCGCCACGGAGACAGTCCTGCTCCACTCTCACCACCATCAGAACATATCTTCAAAGCTATCAGCCCAAAGAAAAAAAAGCGCCGCACCACCACCGGGTGGGCTCGAACCTCCAACTTTCCGGTTAACAGCCGATCACGCTAGCCAATTGCGCCACGGAGACAGTCCTGCTCCACTCTCACCACCATCAGAACATATCTTCAAAGCTATCAGCCCACAGAAAAAAAAGCGCCGCACAACCACCGGGTAGGCTCGAACCTCCAACTTTTCAGTTAACAGCCGATCGCGCTAGCCAATTGCGCCATGGAGACAGTCCTGCTCCACTCTCACCACCATCAGAACATATCTTCAAAGCTATCAGCCCAAAGAAAAAAAAGCACCGCACCACCACCGGGTGGGCTCGAACGTCCAACTTTTCGGTTAACAGCCGATCACGCTAGCCAATTGCGCCACGCAGACTGTCCTGCTCCACTCTCACCACCGTCAGAACATTTCTTCAGAGCTATCAGCCCAAAGAAAAAAAAGCGCTGTACCACCACCGGGTGGGCTCGAACCTCCAACCTTACGTGCTCCACTCTCACCAACGTCAGAACATTTCTTCAGAGCTATCACCCCAAAGAAAAAAAAGCGCCGCACCACCACCGGTTGGGCTCGAACCTCCAACCTTTCGGTTAACAGCCGATCGCGCTAGCCAATCGCGCCACGAAGACTGTCCTGCTCCAATCTCACCACCATCAGAACTTATCTTCAAAGCTATTACCGCAAAGAAAAAAGCAACACACCACTCCTGGGAGGGCTCGAGACTCCAACCTTTCGGTTAACAGCCGATCGCGCTAGCCCAATGCGCCATGGAGGCAGTCTTGCTCCACTCTCACCATCATCAGAACATATCTTCAAAGCTATCAGCGCAAAGAAAAAAAGCGCTGCACCACCACCGCGTGGGCTCGAAACTCATACTTTTCGGTTAACAGCCGATCGCGTTAGCCAATTGCGCCACGGAGACAATCCTGCTCCACTCTCACCACCATCAGAACATATCTTCAAAGCTATCAGCCCAAAGAAAAAAAAGCGCGGCACCACCACCGGGTGGGCTCGAACCTCCAACTTTCTGGTTAACAGCCGATCACGCTAGCCAATTGCGCCACGGAGGCAGTCCTGCTCCACTCTCACGACCATCAGAACATATCTTCAAATCTATCAGCCCACAGAAAAAAAAGCGCCGCACAACCACCGGGTAGGCTCGAACCTCCAACTTTTCGGTTAACAGCCGATCGCGCAGCCAATTGCGCCACGGAGACAGTCCTGCTCCACTCTCACCACCATAAGAACATATCTTCAAAGCTATCAGCCCAAAGAAAAAAGCAACACACCACTCCCGGGAGGGCTCGAAACTCCAACCTTTCGGTCAACAGCCGATCGCGCTAGCCCATTGCGCCACGGAGACAGTCTTGCTCATCTCTCACCACCATCAGATCATATCATCAAAGCTATCAGCCCAAAGAAAAAAAAGCACCGCGCCACCACCGGGTGGGCTCGAACCTCCAACCTTTCGGTTAACAGCCGATCGCGCTAGCCAACTGCGCCACGGAGACAGTCGTGCTCCACTCTCACCACCATCAGAACATATCTTCAAAGCTATCAGCCCAAACAAAAAAAAGCGCCGCACCACCGTTGGGTGGGCTCGAAACTCCAACCTTTCGGTTGACAGCCGATCGCGCTAGCCAATTGCGCCACGGAGACAGTCCTGCTTCACTCTCACCACCATCAGAACATATCTTCAAAGCTATCAGCCTAAAGAAAAAAAAGCGCCATACCACCACCGGGTGGGCTCGAACCTCCGACCTTTTGGTTAACAGCCGATCGCGCTAGCCAATTGCGCCATGGAGACAGTCCTGCTCCACTCACACCACCATCAGAACATATCTTCAAAGCTATCAGCCCAAAGAAAAAAAGCACCGCACCACCACCGGGTGGGCTCGAACCTCCAACTTTCCGGTTAACAGCTGATCACGCTAGCCAATTGCGCCACGGAGACAGTCCTGCTCCCCTCTCACCACCGTCAGAACATATCTTCAAAGCTATCAGCCCACAGAAAAAAAAGCGCCGCACAACCACCGGGTAGGCTCGAACCTCCGACTTTTCGGTTAACAGCCGATCGCGCTAGCCAATTGCGCCACGGAGACAGTCCTGCTCCACTCTCACCACTATAAGAACATATCTTCAAAGCTATCAGCCCAACGAAAAAAAAGCGCCGCACCACCACTGGGTGGGCTCGAACCTCCGACCTTTTGGTTAACCGCCGATCGCGCTAGCCAATTGCGCCACGGAGACAGTCCTGCTCCACTCTCACCACCATCAGAACATATCTTCAAAGCTATCAGCCCAAAGAAAAAAAAGCGCCGCACCACCACCGGGTGGGCTCGAACCTCCAACTTTCCGGTTAACAGCCGATCACGCTAGCCAATTGCGCCACGGAGACAGTCCTGCTCCACTCTCACCACCATCAGAACATATCTTCAAAGCTATCAGCCCACAGAAAAAAAAGCGCCGCACAACCACCGGGTAGGCTCGAACCTCCAACTTTTCAGTTAACAGCCGATCGCGCTAGCCAATTGCGCCATGGAGACAGACCTGCTCCACTCTCACCATCATAAGAACATATCATCGAAGCTATCAGCCCGAAGAAAAAAAAGCGCCGCACCACCACTGGGTGGGCTCGAACCTCCCACCTTTCGGTTAACAGCCAATCGCGCTAGCCAATTGCGCCACGGAGACAGTCCTGCTCCACTCTATCCACCGTCAGAACATTTCTTCAAAGCTATCAGCCCAAAGAAAAAAGCAACACACCACTCCCGGGAGGGCTCGAAACTCCAACCTTTCGGTCAACAGCCGATCGCGCTAGCCCATTGCGCCACGGAGACAGTCTTGCTCATCTCTCACCACCTTCAGATCATATCATCAAAGCTATCAGCCCAAAGAAAAAAAAGCACCGCGCCACCACCGGGTGGGCTCGAACCTCCAACCTTTCGGTTAACAGCCGATCGCGCTAGCCAACTCCGCCACGGAGACAGTCGTACTCCACTCTCACCACCATCAGAACATATCTTCAAAGCTATCAGCCCAAACAAAAAAAAGCGCCGCACTACCGCCGGGTGGGCTCGAAACTCCAACCTTTCGGTTAACAGCCGATCGCGCTAGCCAATTGCGCCACGGAGACAGTCCTGCTTCACTCTCACCACCATCAGAACATATCTTCAAAGCTATCAGCCTAAAGAAAAAAAAGCGCCATACCACCACCGGGTGGGCTCGAACCTCCGACCTTTTGGTTAACAGCCGATCGCGCTAGCCAATTGCGCCATGGAGACAGTCCTGCTCCCCTCTCACCACCGTCAGAACATATCTTCAAAGCTATCAGCCCACAGAAAAAAAAGCGCCGCACAACCACCGGGTAGGTTCGAACCTCCGACTTTTCGGTTAACAGCCGATCGCGCTAGCCAATTGCGCCACGGAGACAGACCTGCTCCACTCTCACCACTATAAGAACATATCTTCAAAGCTATCAGCCCAACGAAAAAAAAGCGCCGCACCACCACTGGGTGGGCTCGAACCTCCGACCTTTTGGTTAACCGCCGATCGCGCTAGCCAATTGCGCCACGGAGACAGTCCTGCTCCACTCTCACCACCATCAGAACATATCTTCAAAGCTATCAGCCCAAAGAAAAAAAAGCGCCGCACCACCACCGGGTGGGCTCAAACCTCCAACTTTCCGGTTAACAGCCGATCACGCTAGCCAATTGCGCCACGGAGACAGTCCTGCTCCACTCTCACCACCATCAGAACTTATCTTCGAAGCTATCAGCCCACAGAAAAAAAGCGCCGCACAACCACCGGGTAGGCTCGAACCTCAAACTTTTCGGTTAACAGCCGATCGCGCTAGCCAATTGCGCCACGGAGACAGACCTGCTCCACTCTCACCACCATAAGAACATATCATCGAAGCTATCAGCCCGAAGAAAAAAAAGCGCCGCACCACCACTGGGTGGGCTCGAACCTCCGACCTGTTGGTTAACAGCCAATCGCGCTAGCCAATTGCGCCACGGAGACAGTCTTGCTCCACTCTCACCACCATCTGAACATATCTTCAAAGCTATCAGCCCAAAGAAAAAAAGCGCCGCACCACCACCGGGTGGGCAAGAACCTCCAACTTTCCGGTTAACAGCCGATCACGCTAGCCAATTGCGCCACGGAGACAGTCCTGCTCCACTCTAACCACCGTCAGAACATTTCTTCAGAGCTATCAGCCCAAAGAAAAAAAAAGCGCTGCACCACCACCGGGTGGGCTCGAACCTTCAACCTTTCTGTTAACAGCCGATCGTGCTAGCCAATTGCCCCACGGAGACAGTCGCGCTCCACTCTCACCATCGTCAGAACATTTCTTCATAGCTATCACCCCAAAGAAAAAAAAAGCGCCGCACCACCACCGGTTGGGCTCGAACTTCTGACCTTTCGGTTAACAGCCGATCGCGCTAGTCAATTGCGCCACGAAGACAGTCCTGCTCCACTTTCACCACCATCAGAACATATCTTCAAAGCTATTACCGCAAAGCAAAAAGCAAAACACCACTCCCGGGAGGGCTCGAGACTCCAACCTTTCGGTTAACAGCCGATCGCGCTAGCCCATTGCGCCACGGAGGCAGTCTTGCTCCACTCTCACCATCATCAGAACATATCTTCAAAGCTATCAGCGCAAAGAAAAAAAAGCGCTGCACCACCACCAGGTGGGCTCGAACCTCCAACCTTTCGGTTAACAGCCGATCGCCCTAGCCCATTGCGCCACGGAGACAGTCTTGCTCCACTCTCACCACCATCAGAACATAACTTCAAAGCTATCAGCGCAAAGAAAAAAGCAACACACCACTCCCGGGAGGGCTTGAACGTCCAACTTTCCGGTTAACAGCCGATCACGCTAGCCAATTGCGCCACGGAGACAGTCTTACTCTACTCTCACAACCATCAGAACATAACTTCAAAGCTATCAGCCCACAGAAAAAAAAGCGCCGCACCACCACCGGGAGAGCTCGAACCTCCAACTTTTCGGTTAACAGCCGATCGCGCTAGCCAATTGCGCCACGCAGACTGTCCTGCTCCACTCTCACCACCGTCAGAACATTTCTTCAGAGCTATCAGCCCAAAGAAAAAAAGCGCTGCACCACCACCGGGTGGGCTCGAACCTCCAACCTTACGGTTAACAGCCGATCGCGCTAGCCAATTGCCCCACGGAGACAGTCGTGCTCCACTCTCATCATCGTCAGAACATTTCTTCAGAGCTATCACCCCAAAGAAAAAAAAGCGCCGCACCACCACCTGTTGGGCTCGAACCTCTAACCTTTCGGTTAACAGCCGATCGCGCTAGCCAATTGCGCCACGAAGACTGTCCTGCTCCAATCTCATCACCATCAGAACTTATCTTCAAAGCTATTACCGCAAAGAAAAAAGCAACACACCACTCCTGGGAGGGCTCGAGACTCCAACCTTTCGGTTAACAGCCGATTGCGCTAGCCCATTGCGCCACGGAGACATTCTTGCTCCCTTCTCACCACCATCAGGACATAACTTCAAAGCTATCAGCCCAAAGAAAAAAAAAGCACCGCACCACCACCGGGTGGGCTCGAACCTCCAACCTTTCGGTTAACAGCCGATCGCGCTAGCCAATTGCGCCACGGAGACAGTCGTGCTCTACTCTCACCACCATCAGAACATATCTTCAAAGCTATCAGCGCAAAGAAAAAAGCAAAACACCACTCCCGGGAGGGCTCGAACCTCCAACTTTTCGGTTAACAGCCCATCGCGCTGGCCAATTGCACCACGGAGAAATTCCTGCTCAACTCTCACCACAATTAGAACACATCTTCAAAGCTATCAGCCCAAAGAAAAAAAAAGCGCCGCACCACCACCGGGTGGGCTCGAACCTCCAACTTTTCGGTTAACAACCGATCGCGCTAGCCAATTGCGCCACGGAGACAGTCTTGCTCCACTCTCACCACCATCAGAACATATCTTCAAAGCTATCAGCCTAAAGAAAAAAAAGCGCCATACCACCACCGGGTGGGCTCGAACCTCCGACCTTTTGGTTAACAGCCGATCGCGCTAGCCAATTGCGCCATGGTGACAGTCTTGGTCATCTCTCACCACCATCAGAACATATCTTCAAAGCTATCAGCCCAAAGAAAAAAAAGCACCGCACCACCACCGGGTGGGCTCGAACGTCCAACTTTTCGGTTAACAGCCGATCACGCTAGCCAATTGCGCCACGGAGACAGTCCTGCTCCCCTCTCACCACCGTCAGAACATATCTTCAAAGCTATCAGCCCACAGAAAAAAAAGCGCCGCACAACCACCGGGTAGGCTCGAACCTCCGACTTTTCGGTTAACAGCCGATCGCGCTAGCCAATTGCGCCACGGAGACAGACCTGCTCCACTCTCACCACTATAAGAACATATCTTCAAAGCTATCAGCCCAACGAAAAAAAAGCGCCGCACCACCACTGGGTGGGCTCGAACCTCCGACCTTTTGGTTAACCGCCGATCGCGCTAGCCGATTGCGCCACGGAGACAGTCCTGCTCCACTCTCACCACCATCAGAACATATCTTCAAAGCTATCAGCCCAAAGAAAAAAAAGCGCCGCACCACCACCGGGTGGGCTCAAACCTCCAACTTTCCGGTTAACAGCCGATCACGCTAGCCAATTGCGCCAGGGAGACAGTCCTGCTCCACTCTCACCACCATCAGAACATATCTTCAAAGCTATCAGCCCACAGAAAAAAAGCGCCGCACAACCACCGGGTAGGCTCGAACCTCCAACTTTTCGGTCAACAGCCGATCGCGCTAGCCAATTGCGCCACGGAGACAGACCTGCTCCACTCTCACCACCATAAGAACATATCATCGAAGCTATCAGCCCGAAGAAAAAAAAGCGCCGCACCACCACTGGGTGGGCTCGAACCTCCGACCTGTTGGTTAACAGCCAATCGCGCTAGCCAATTGCGCCACGGAGACAGTCCTGCTCCACTCTCACCACCATCTGAACATATCTTCAAAGCTATCAGCCCAAAGAAAAAAAGCGCCGCACCACCACCGGGTGGACAAGAACCTCCAACTTTCCGGTTAACAGCCGATCACGCTAGCCAATTGCGCCACAGAGACAGTCCTGCTCCACTCTAACCACCGTCAGAACATTTCTTCAGAGCTATCAGCCCAAAGAAAAAAAAAGCGCTGCACCACCACCGGGTGGGCTCGAACCTTCAACCTTTCTGTTAACAGCCGATCGCGCTAGCCAATTGCCCCACGGAGACAGTCGCGCTCCACTCTCACCATCGTCAGAACATTTCTTCATAGCTATCACCCCAAAGAAAAAAAAAGCGCCGCACCACCACCGGTTGGGCTCGAACTTCTGACCTTTCGGTTAACAGCCGATCGCGCTAGTCAATTGCGCCACGAAGACAGTCCTGCTCCACTTTCACCACCATCAGAACATATCTTCAAAGCTATTACCGCAAAGAAAAAAGCAAAACACCACTCCCGGGAGGGCTCGAGACTCCAACCTTTCGGTTAACAGCCGATCGCGCTAGCCCATTGCGCCACGGAGGCAGTCTTGCTCCACTCTCACCATCATCAGAATATATCTTCAAAGCTATCAGCGCAAAGAAAAAAAAGCGCTGCACCACCACCAGGTGGGCTCGAACCTCCAACCTTTCGGTTAACAGCCGATCGCGCTAGCCCATTGCGCCACGGAGACAGTCTTGCTCCACACTCACCACCATCAGAACATAACTTCAAAGCTATCAGCGCAAAGAAAAAAGCAACACACCACTCCCGGGAGGGCTTGAACCTCCAACTTTCCGGTTAACAGCCGATCACGCTAGCCAATTGCGCCACGGAGACAGTCTTACTCTACTCTCACAACCATCAGAACATAACTTCAAAGCTATCAGCCCACAGAAAAAAAAGCGCCGCACCACCACCGGGAGAGCTCGAACCTCCAACTTTTCGGTTAACAGCCGATCGCGCTAGCCAATTGCGCCACGCAGACTGTCCTGCTCCACTCTCACCACCGTCAGAACATTTCTTCAGAGCTATTAGCCCAAAGAAAAAAAAGCGCTGCACCACCACCGGGTGGGCTCGAACCTCCAACCTTACGGTTAACAGCCGATCGCGCTAGCCAATTGCCCCACGGAGACAGTCGTGCTCCATTCTCATCATCGTCAGAACATGTCTTCAGAGCTATCACCCCAAAGAAAAAAAAAGCGCCGCACCACCACCTGTTGGGCTCGAACCTCTAACCTTTCGGTTAACAGCCGATCGCGCTAGCCAATTGCGCCACGAAGACTGTCCTGCTCCAATCTCATCACCATCAGAACTTATCTTCAAAGCTATTACCGCAAAGAAAAAAGCAACACACCACTCCTGGGAGGGCTCGAGACTCCAACCTTTCGGTTCACAGCCGATCGCGCTAGCCCATTGCGCCACGGAGACAGTCTTGCTCCCTTCTCACCACCATCAGGACATAACTTCAAAGCTATCAGCCCAAAGAAAAAAAAAGCACCGCACCACCACCGGGTGGGCTCGAACCTCCAACCTTTCGGTTAACAGCCGATCGCGCTAGCCAATTGCGCCACGAAGACAGTCCTGCTCCACTCTCACCACCATCAGAACATATCTTCAAAGCTAATACCGCAAAGAAAAAAGCAACACACCACTCCCGGGAGTGCTCAAAACTCCAACCTTTCGGTTTACAGCCGATCGCGCTAGCCCATTGCGCCACGGAGACAGTCTTGCTCCACTCTCACCACCATCAGAACATATCTTCAAAGCTATCAGCGCAAAGAAAAAAAGCGCTGCACCACCACCGCGTGGGCTCGAACCTCCAACCTTTCGTTTAACAGCTGATCGCGCTAGCCCATTGCGCCACGGAGACAGTCTTGCTCCACTCTCACCACCATCAGAACATATCTTCAAAGCTATCAGCGCATAGAAAAAAGCAACACACCACTCCCGGGAGGGCTCAAACATCCAACTTTTCGGTTAACAGCCGATCGCGCTGGCCTATTGCGCCACGGAGAAAGTCCTGCTCAACTCTCACCACAATTAGAACATATCTTCAAAGCTATCAGCCCAAAGAAAAAAAGCGCCGCACCACCACCGGGTGGGCTCGAACCTCCAACTTTTCGGTTAACAGCCGATCGCGCTAGCCAATTGCGCCACGGGGACCGTCCTGCTCCACTCTCACCACCGTCATACCATTTCTTCAGAGCTATCACCCCAAAGAAAAAAAAGCGCCGCACCACCACCGGGTGGGCTCGAACCCCCCACCTTTCGGTTAACAGCCGATCGTGCTAGCCAATGGCCCCACGGAGACAGTCGTGCTCCACTCTCACCACCGTCAGAACATTTCTTCAGAGCTATCACCCCCCAAAAAAAAGGCGCCGCACCACCACCGGTTGGGCTCGAACCTCCAACCTTTCGGTTAACAGCCGATCGCGCTAGCCAATAGCGCCACGAAGACAGTCCTGCCCCACTCTCACCACCATCAGAACATATCTTCAAAGCCATTACCGCAAAGAAAAAAGCAACACACCACTCCCGGGAGGGCTCAAAACTCCAACCTTTCGGTTAACAGCCGATCGCGCTAGCCCAATGCGCCACGGAGAGTCTTGCTCCACTCTCTCCACCATCAGAACATATCTTCAAAGCTATCATCGCAAAGAAAAAAGCAACACACCACTCCCGGGAGGGCTCAAAACTCCAACCTTTCGGTCTACAGCCGATCGCGCTAGCCCATTGCGCCACGGAGACAGTCTTGGTCATCTCTCACCACCATCAGAACATATCATCAAAGCTATCAGCCCAAAGAAAAAAAAGCACCCCACCACCAGCGGGTGGGCTCGAACCTCCAACTTTTCGGTTAACAGCCGATCGCGCTGGCCAATTGCGCCACGGAGACAGTCCTGCTCCACTCTCACCACAATTAGAACATATCTTCAAAGCTATCAGCCCAAAGAAAAAAAAGCGCCGCACCACCACCGGGTGGGCTCGAACCTCCAACCTATCTGTTAACAGCAGATCGCGCTAGCCAATTGCGCAACGGAGACAATCGTGCTCCACTCTCACCACCTTCAGATCATATCTTCAAAGCTATCAGCGCAAAGAAAAAAAAGCGCCGCACCACTACCGGGTGGGCTCGAACCTCAAACCTTTCGGTTAACAGCCGATCGCGCAAGCCAATTTCGCCACGGAGACGGTCCTGCTCCACTCTCACCACCACCAGAACATATCTTCAAAGCTATCAGCACAAAGAAAAAAGCAACACACCTCTCCCGAGAGGGCTCGAAACTCCAACCTTTCAGTTAACAGCCGATCGCGCTAGCCAATTGCGCCACGGAGACAGTCCTGCTCTACTCTCACCACCATCAGAACATATCTTCAAAGCTATCAGCCCAAAGAAAAAAAAGCGCCGCACCACCGCCGGGTGGGCTCGAAACTCCAACCTTTCGGTTAACAGCCGATCGCGCTAGCCCATTGCGCCACGTAGGCAGTCTTGCTCCACTCTCACCATCATCAGAACATATCTTCAAAGCTATCAGCGCAAAGAAAAAAAAGCGCTGCACCACCACCAGGTGGGCTCGAACCTCCAACCTTTCGGTTAACAGCCGATCGCGCTAGCCCATTGCGCCATGGAGACAGTCTTGCTCCACTCTCACCACCATCAGAACATAACTTCAAAGCTATCAGCGCAAAGAAAAAAGCAACACACCACTCCCGGGAGGGCTTGAACCTCCAACTTTCCGGTTAACAGCCGATCACGCTAGCCAATTGCGCCACAGAGACAGTCTTACTCTACTCTCACAACCATCAGAACATAACTTCAAAGCTATCAGCCCACAGAAAAAAAAGCGCCGCACCACCACCAGGAGAGCTCGAACCTCCAACTTTTCGGTTAACAGCCGATCGCGCTAGCCAATTGCGCCACGCAGACTGTCCTGCTCCACTCTCACCACCGTCAGAACATTTCTTCAGAGCTATCAGCCCAAAGAAAAAAAGCGCTGCACTACCACAGGGTGGGCTCGAACCTCCAACCTTACGGTTAACAGCCGATCGCGCTAGCCAATTGCCCCACGGAGACAGTCGTGCTCCACTCTCACCATCGTCAGAACATTTCTTCAGAGCTATCACCTCAAAGAAAAAAAAGCGCCGCACCACCACCTGTTGGGCTCGAACCAATACTTTTTTGCAGACTAGTTGGTTCATACTTGAAAAATTGAATTGCTGCACAAACTTGAAGAAAAAACAAGAGAGACAGGAAAGAGTGCACACTACCAACTGTTTATTGTCGTTTTTTGAAGCCAATATATACATGCTACGCTGCGCTTCCACGATGCGCACAAAACCAAAGACGCCGCAAACAAAGCCGACCAAATCAAATCAAAATTGACTGTCACCACAATGACAAACGTGAAAAATGGCAAAAAACAAAAGTGATACCCACCACGATCTAAACTGCTTACTCCCAAGGTGTGCGCTCATCTTTCATCTTTTGTTATTCATTGCACCAAGCATCAACTAAAGCATGAAAAAATGAAAACATGTTCTAGAGATTTTCGTTTTAAAACCCTAAAAATAGCGCTTAGCACCAAATAAAACAATAAATTAACATTTTCATATTCACTCCAAGCAGCCCCAAATGAGAAACCAGAAGAAGCAGTACGCCGAGAGAGTCAAAAATTATACTAACATAAAATCTAACAAAACATTCCGTAGCGTCACATGGGAAAGAAAACAAGAACACTAATAAACAACACAAAGAAAGATGAATGGAAGAGAACACAATGCAAGGCGTTAGCCACAACATTACACCGAGAGTGATCAGCGGGTTCCTAGGCCTCCTCTAAAATTTGTCGTCAAGGCACTCAAAGAAAGGAACTTGATGGTTCTAACCTCAGACAAAGAGGGAGGATTCGTGGTTCTTCCTGAACGCATGTACGAGGACAAGGCACTAGGTGCAGTGTGCAAAAACTTCAAGGAGGTGCATTTCTGTCCAAAGAAACGGAAAACCATGATACAAAAAATGTTGAAAGAAATGAACCTTTATGCGCTCTGCAGAGAAGTGGTAAAAACAAGCAATGTGACGCTACAGTCATTTTTCACTTGCAAGACGCACAAGTGTGACTACCCGCTTCGCCTCATTGTGTCCGAGAAGGGCAGCTGGCAAAGAGTAGTGTCACGGTACCTACAAAGCGTACTTGGCTCTCTTAACAGCGGTGATCCTTTCTTAGTGCGAAGTTCTTTGGAAATCGTTTCTACTTTGAAGGAAAGCTTACCAGTGGCGTCCACGGCTTTCTCAATTGATGTGGAAGAGCTTTTTTACTCAATTCTACATGGCGCGCTTTTTGATGCTGTCAGGAGTGCAATCGAAGAATTCGGTGAAATTAGGTTCCAAAACAAGCATGGTATCTTCGTGAATAACTTTTTGGAACTTTTAAAATTCTACCTAGAGTCCACTGCAATCAGCCACCAGGAGGGCACCTACGTCCAAAAAGCTGGAATTTGTATTGGATCTGCAGTCGCACCTGTTCTTAGTGACATTTTTTTGGCAGCCTTCGACCAACGCCTGAAGGATGATCTGTCCCATTTGGATGTCGTTCGCACCTTCAGGTATGTGGACGACTACCTTATCGTGCTTGGGAAGGTCCCACTTGAACGGGTACAAGGTGTTGTGAAAGGTGTCCTTGAGGTTTTCAACAGACACTCCAGTGGCCTGAAGTTCACGCACGAAATGCCGGTTGATAATGAGATCCAGTTTCTGGACCTACGGCTGAAGTTTGCCAAGGAGCACATCTGCTTCAAGTACAATCCGCGATCGAAGAAAGGCTTGTTGCCTTTTGATAGTGCGCACTCGAAGTTGATTAAGAGGGGCATTGTGTTGTCAGCTTGTGCGGAAGCCCTCGACAAGTCTTGCCCTCATCTGATCTCTGAAAGCTTCGAGGATCAGGTAGCTCGTCTGGGTGCGGCTGGGTACCCAGCACAGTTTTTAGCTAGCGCTTGTGAAAGCCTTCTTAAAAAATACAAGGGCGGGGGTCCAACTGTCGAAGGAAGGGAGAAGAGGCCTATTCATTTATGCCTTACTTACATAGTGTTTCCTATAATGTAAAAAAGGTGGCTAATAGGTACGGTGTTGATGTACTGTTTTCTGCGCCTACAAAGTTACGTCAGATCTGCTCGTTAATGACTAAACAAAAGAAGGCAAAATGCACAAAAAAGCATGCGAACGTGTTCATTAGGTGTGTATTTGCGGTTGTGTATCTGATTCCTTTGTCGTGTGGGAGGGTGTACATAGGGCAGACGGGGCGTTGCCTCAACGAACGCTTGCGTGAGCACAGTCTGGCCGTAAAAGGAAAAAATGGCGGTCATTTAGATTTCCACTGTAGGACATGCGGTTGCTCCCCCCGTTTCGAGAGTGCGTCAGTCATGGCTAAGGCGCGTGAAAAGACCGAAAGAGAGATAATTGAAGCGTATTTTATCAGGCAATATGATGACAAGTGCATAAGCATGCCTTCCATTTCACTTTCGGACAGGGAAATGGTCTTCCTGCAAGGTCATGTGTAATGTTGTGGCTAACGCCTTGCATTGTGTTCTCTTCCATTCATCTTTCTTTGTGTTGTTTATTAGTGTTCTTGTTTTCTTTCCCATGTGACGCTACGGAATGTTTTGTTAGATTTTATGTTAGTATAATTTTTTACTCTCTCGGCGTACTGCGTCTTCTGGTTTCTCATTTGGGGCTGCTTGGAGTGAATATGAAAATGTTAATTTATTGTTTTATTTGGTGCTAAGCGCTATTTTTAGGGTTTTAAAACGAAAATCTCTAGAACATGTTTTCATTTTTTCATGCTTTAGTTGATGCTTGGTGCAATGAATAACAAAAGATAAAAGATGAGCGCACACCTTGGGAGTAAGCAGTTTAGATCGTGGTGGGTATCACTTTTGTTTTTTGCCATTTTTCACGTTTGTCATTGTGGTGACAGTCAATTTTGATTTCATTTGGTCGGCTTTGTTTGCGGCGTCTTTGGTTTTGTGCGCATCGTGGAAGCGCAGCGTAGCATGTATATATTGGCTTCAAAAAACGACAATAAACAGTTGGTAGTCTGCACTCTTTCCTGTCTCTCTTGTTTTTTTCTTCAAGTTTGTGCAGCAATTCAATTTTTCAAATGGGCTCGAACCTCCAACCTTTCGGTTAACAGCCGATCGCGCTAGCCAATTGCGCCACGAAGACTGTCCTGCTCCAATCTCATCACCATCAGAACTTATCTTCAAAGCTATTACCGCAAAGAAAAAAGCAACACACCACTCATGGGAGGGCTCGAGACTCCAACCTTTCGGTTAACAGCCGATCGCGCTAGCCCATTGCGCCACGGAGACAGTCTTGCTCCCTTCTAACCACCATCAGGACATAACTTCAAAGCTATCAGCCCAAAGAAAAAAAGCACCGCACCACCACCGGGTGGGCTCGAACCTCCAACCTTTCGGTTAACAGCCGATCGCGCTAGCCAATTGCGCCAAGGAGACAGTCGTGCTCCACTCTCACCACCATCAGAACATATCTTCAAAGCTATCAGCGCAAAGAAAAAAGCAAAACACCACTCCCGGGAGGGCTCGAACCTCCAACTTTTCGGTTAACAGCCGATCGCGCTGGCCAATTGCACCACGGAGAAATTCCTGCTCAACTCTCACCACAATTAGAACATATCTTCAAAGCTATCAGCCCAAAGAAAGAAAAAAAGCGCCGCACACCCACCGGGTGGGCTCGAACCTCCAACTTTTCGGTTAACAACCGATCGCGCTAGCTAATTGCGCCACGGGGACCGTCCTGCTCCACTCTCACCACCGCCAGACCATTTCTTCAGAGCTATCACCCCAAAGAAAAAAAAGCGCCGCACCACCACCGGTTGGGCTCGAACCTCCAACCTTTCGGTTAACAGCCGATCGCGCTAGCCAATTACGCCACGAAGACAGTCCTGCTCCACTCTCACCACCATCAGAACATATCTTCAAAGCCATTACCGCAAAGAAAAAAGCAACACACCACTCCCGGGAGGGCTCAAAACTCCAACCTTTCGGTTAACAGCCGATCGCGGTAGCCCAATGCGAAACGGAAACAGTCTTGCTCCACTCTCACCACCATCAGAACATATCTTCAAAGCTATCATCGCAAAGAAAAAAGCAACACACCACTCCCGGGAGGGCTCAAAACTCCAACCTTTCGGTCAACAGCCGATCGCGCTAGCCCATTGCGCCACGGAGACAGTCTTGCTCATCTCTCACCACCATCAGAACATATCATCAAAGCTATCAGCCCAAAGAAAAAAAAGCACCCCACCACCAGCGGGTGGGCTCGAACCTCCAACTTTTCGGTTAACAGCCGATCGCGCTGGCCAATCGCGCCACGGAGACAGTCCTGCTCCACTCTCGCCACAATTAGAACATATCTTCAAAGCTATCAGCCCAAAGAAAAAAAAAGCGCCGCACCACCACCGGGTGGGCTCGAACCTCCAACCTTTCTGTTAACAGCAGATCGCGCTAGCCAATTGCGCAACGGAGACGGTCTTGCTCCACTCTCACCACCATCAGAACATATCTTCAAAGCTATCACCCCCAATAAAAACGCCACACCACCACCGCGTGGGCTCGAACCTCCAACCTTTCGGTTAACAGCCGATCGCGCTAGCCCAGTGCGCCACGGAGACAGTCTTGCTCCACTCTCACCACCATCAGAACATATCTTCAAAGCTATCAGCGCAAAGAAAAAAGCAACACATCACTCCCGGGAGGGCTCGAAACTCCAACCTTTCGGTCAACAGCTGATCGCGCTAGTCCATTGCGCCACGGAGACAGTCTTGCTCCCCTCTCACCACCATCAGAACATATCTTCAAAGCTATCAGCCCAAAGAAAAAAAAGCACCGCACCACCACCGGGTGGGCTCGAACCTCCAACCTTTAGGTTAACAGCCGATCGCGCTAGCCAATTGCGCCACGGAGACAGTCGTGCTCCACTCTCACCACCATCAGAATATATTTTCAAAGCTATCAGCGCAAAAAAAAGCAAAACACCACTCCCGGGAGGGCTCCAACCTCCGACCTTTTGGTTAACAGCCGATCGCGCTAGCCAATTGCTCCACGGAGACAGTCCTGCTCCACTCTCATCACCATAAAAACATATCTTCAAAGCTATCAGCCCAAAGAAAAAAAAGCGCCGCACCACCACCGGGTGGGCTCGAACTTCCAACCTTTCGGTTAACAGCTGATTGCGCTAGCCAATTGCGCCACGGAGACAGTCCTGCTTTACTCTCACCATCATCAGAACATATCTTAAAAGCTATCAGCGCAAAGAAAAAAAAGTGCTGCACCACCACCGGGTGGGCTCGAACCTCCAACCTTTCGGTTAACAGCCGATCGCGCTAGCCCATTGCGCCACGGAGACAGTCTTGCTCCACTCTCGCCACCATCAGAACATATCTTCAAAGTTATCAGCGCAAAGAAAAAAGCAACACACCACTCCCGGGAGGGCTCGAAACTCCAACCTTTCGGTCAACAGCCGATCGCGCTAGCCAATTGCGCCACGGAGACAGTCCTGCTCCACTCTCACCACCATCAGAACATATCTTCGAAGCTATCAGCCCAAAGAAAAAAAAGCGCCATACCACCACCGGGTGGGCTCGAACCTCCGACCTTTTGGTTAACACTGCTCCACTCTCACCACCATCAGAACATACCTTCAAAGCTATCAGCCCAAAGAAAAAAAAGCACCGCACCACCACCGGGTGGGCTCGAACCTCCAACTTTTCGGTTAACAGCCGATCGCGCTAGCCAATCGCACCACGGAGACAGTCCTGCTCCACTCTCACCACCATAAGAACGTATCTTCAAAGCTATCAGCCCAAAAAAAGCGCCGCACCACCACCGGGTGGGCTCGAACCTCCAACCTTTCGGTTAACAGCCGATCGCGCTAGCCAATTGCGCCACGAAGACAGTCCTGCTACACTCTCACCACCATCAGAACATATCTTCAAAGCTATTACCGCAAAGAAAAAAGCAACACACCACTCCCGGGAGGGCTCGAAACTCAAACATTTCCGTTAACAGCCGATCGCACTAGCCCATTGCGCCACGGAGGCAGTCTTGCTCCACTCTCACCATCATCAGAACATATCTTCAAAGCTATCAGCGCAAAGAAAAAAAGCGCTGCACCACCACGAGGTGGGTTTGAACCTCCAACTTTTCGGTTAACAGCCGATCACGCTAGCCAAATGCGCCACGGAGACAGTCTTGCTCCACTCTCCCCACCATCAGAACATATCTTCAAAGCTATTACAGCAAAGAAAAAAGCAACACACCACTCCCGGGAGGGCTCGAAACTCAAACCTTTCGGTTAACAGCCGATCGCACTAGCCCATTGCGCCACGGAGGCAGTCTTGCTCCACTCTCACCACCATCAGAACATATCTTCAAAGCTATCAGCCGAAACAAAAAAGCGCCGCACCACCACCGGGTGGGCTCGAACCTCCAACCTTTCGGTTAAGAGCTGATTGCGCTAGCCAATTGCGCCATGAAGACAGTCCTGCTTTACTCTCACCATCATCAGAACATATCTTAAAAGCTATCAGCGCAAAGAAAAAAAAAGCGCTGCACCACCACCAGGTTGGCTCGAACCTCCAACCTTTAGGTTAACAGCTGATCGCGCTAGCCCATTGCGCCACGGAGACAATCTTGCTCCACTCTCACCACCATCAGAACATATCTTCAAAGCTATCAGCGCAAAGAAAAAAAGCGCTGCACCTCCACCGGGTGGGCTCGAACCTCCAACCTTTCGGTTAACAGCCGATCGCGCTAGCCCATTGCGCCACGGAGACAGTCTTGCTCCACTCTCACCACCATAAGAACATATCTTCAAAGCTATCAGCGCAAAGAAAAAAGCAACACACCACTCCCGGGAGGGCTCGAAACTCCAACCTTTCGGTCAACAGCCGATCGCGCTAGCCAATTTCGCCACGGAGACAGTCCTGCTCCACTCTCATCACCATAAGAACATATCTTCAAAGCTATCAGCCAAAAGAAAAAAAAAGCGCCATACCACCACCGGGTGGGCTCGAACCTCCGACCTTTTGGTTAACAATGCTCCACTCTCACCACCATCAGAACATATCTTTAAAGCTATCAGCCCAAAGAAAAAAAATCGCCGCACCACCACCGGGTGGGCTCGAACCTCCAACTTTATGGTTAACAGCCGAGCACGCTAGCCAATTGCGCCACGGAGACAGCCCTGCTCTACTCTCACCACCATCAGAACATATCTTCAAAGCTATCAGCCCACAGAAAAAAAAGCGCAGCACAACCACCGGGTAGGCTCGAACCTCCAACTTTTCGGTTAACAGCCGATCGCGCTAGCCAATTGCGTCACGAAGACAGTCCTGCTACACTCTCACCACCATAAGAACATATCTTCAAAGCTATTACCGCAAAGAAATAAGCAACACACCACTCCCGGGAGGGCTCGAAACTCAAACATTTCCGTTAACAGCCGATCGCACTAGCCCATTGCGCCACGGAGGCAGTCTTGCTCCACTCTCACCATCATCAGAACATATCTTCAAAGCTATCAGCGCAAAGAAAAAAAGCGCTGCACCACCACCGCGTGGGCTCGAACCTCCAACCTTTCGGTTAACAGCCGATCGCGCTAGCCCATTGCGCCACGGAGAGAGTCTTGCTGCACTCTCCCCACCATCAGAACATATCTTCAAAGCTATTACCGCAAAGAAAAAAGCAACACACCACTCCCGGGAGGGCTCGAAACTCAAACCTTTCGGTTAACAGCCGATCGCACTAGCCCATTGCGCCACGGAGGCAGTCTTGCTCCACTCTCACCACCATCAGAACATATCTTCAAAGCTATCAGCCGAAACAAAAAAGCGCCACACCACCACCGGGTGGGCTCGAACCTCCGACCTTTCGGTTAACAGCCGATCGTGCTAGCCAATTGCGCCATGGAGACAGTCCTGCTCCACTCTCCCCACCATCAGAACATATCTTCAAAGCTATCAGCCCAAAGAAAAAAAAGCGCCGCACCACCACGAGGTGGGTTTGAACCTCCAACTTTTCGGTTAACAGCCGATCACGCTAGCCAATTGCGTCACGGAGACAGTCCTGCTCCACTCTCACCACCATAAGGACATATCTTCAAAGCTATCAGCCCAAAGAAAAAAAAGCGCCGCACCACCACCGGGTGGGCTCGAACCTCCGACCTTTTGGTTAACAGCCGATCGCGCTAGCCAATCGCTCCAAGGAGACAGTCCTGCTCCACTCTCACCACCATAAAAACATATCTTCAAAGCTATCAGCCCAAAGAAAAAAAAGCGCCGCACCACCACCGGGTGGGCTCGAACCTCCCACCTTTCGGTTAACAGCTGATTGCGCTAGCCAATTGCGCCACGGAGACAGTCCTGCTTTACTCTCACCATCATCAGAACATATCTTAAAAGCTATCAGCGCAAAGAAAAAAAAAGCGCTGCACCACCACCAGGTTGGCTCGAACCTCCAACCTTTCGGTTAACAGCTGATCGCGCTAGCCCATTGCGCCACGGAGACAATCTTGCTCCACTCTCACCACCATCAGAACATATCTTCAAAGCTATCAGCGCAAAGAAAAAAAAAGCGCTGCACCACCATCGGGTGGGCTCGAACCTCCAACCTTTCGGTTAACAGCTGATCGCACTAGCCCATTGCGCCACGGAGACAGTCTTGCTCCACTCTCACCACCATCAGAACATATCTTCAAAGCTATCAGCGCAAAGAAAAAAGCAACACACCACTCCCGGGAGGGCTCGAAACTCCAACCTTTCGGTCAACAGCCGATCGCGCTAGCCAATTGCGCCACGGAGACAGTCCTGCTCCACTCTCATCACCATCAGAACATATCTTCAAAGCTATCAGCCAAAAGAAAAAAAAGCGCCATACCACCACCGGGTGGGCTCGAACCTCCGACCTTTTGGTTAACACTGCTCCACTCTCACCACCATCAGAACATATCTTCAAAGCTATCAGCCCAAAGAAAAAAAATCGCCGCACCACCACCGGGTGGGCTCGAACCTCCAACTTTATGGTTAACAGCCGAGCACGCTAGCCAATTGCGCCACGGAGACAGCCCTGCTCCACTCTCACCACCATCAGAACATATCTTCAAAGCTATCAGCCCACAGAAAAAAAAAGCGCCGCACAACCACCGGGTAGGCTCGAACCTCCAACTTTTCGGTTAACAGCCGATCGCGCTAGCCAATAGCGCCACGAAGACAGTCCTGCTCCACTCTCACCACCATCAGAACATATCTTCAAAGCCATTACCGCAAAGAAAAAAGCAACACACCACTCCCGGGAGGGCTCAAAACTCCAACCTTTCGGTTAACAGCCGATCGCGCTAGCCCAATGCGCCACGGAGACAGTCTTGCTCCACTCTCACCACCATCAGAACATATCTTCAAAGCTATCATCGCAAAGAAAAAAGCAACACACCACTCCCGGGAGGGCTCAAAACTCCAACCTTTCGGTCAACAGCCGATCGCGCTAGCCAATTGCGCCACGGAGACAGTCTTGCTCATCTATCACCACCATCAGAACATATCATCAAAGCTATCAGCCCAAAGAAAAAAAAGCACC
This sequence comes from Rhipicephalus microplus, assembly GCF_043290135.1. NCBI lineage: Eukaryota > Metazoa > Arthropoda > Arachnida > Ixodida > Ixodidae > Rhipicephalus > Rhipicephalus microplus. The sequence continues at coordinate 5,017,785 of NW_027464602.1, forward strand.
CCACCACCAGCGGGTGGGCTCGAACCTCCAACTTTTCAGTTAACAGCCGATCGCACTGGCCAATTGCGCCACGGAGACAGTCCTGTTCCACTCTCACCACAATTAGAACATATCTTCAAAGCTATCAGCCCAAAGAAAAAAAAGCGCCGCACCACCACCGGGTGGGCTCGAACCTCCAACCTTTCTGTTAACAGCAGATCGCGCTAGCCAATTGCGCAACGGAGACAATCGTGCTCCACTCTCACCACCTTCAGATCATATCTTCAAAGCTATCAGCGCAAAGAAAAAAAAGCGCCGCACCACTACCGGGTGGGCTCGAACCTCCAACCTTTCGGTTAACAGCCGATCGCGCTAGCCAATTGCGCCACGAAGACAGTCCTGCTACACTCTCACCACCATCAGAACATATCTTCAAAGCTATTACCGCAAAGAAAAAAGCAACACACCACTCCCGGGAGGGCTCGAAACTCAAACATTTCCGTTAACAGCCGATCGCACTAGCCCATTGCGCCACGGAGGCAGTCTTGCTCCACTCTCACCATCATCAGAACATATCTTCAAAGCTATCAGCGCAAAGAAAAAAAGCGCTGCACCACCACGAGGTGGGTTTGAACCTCCAACTTTTCGGTTAACAGCCGATCACGCTAGCCAAATGCGCCACGGAGACAGTCTTGCTCCACTCTCCCCACCATCAGAACATATCTTCAAAGCTATTACAGCAAAGAAAAAAGCAACACACCACTCCCGGGAGGGCTCGAAACTCAAACCTTTCGGTTAACAGCCGATCGCACTAGCCCATTGCGCCACGGAGGCAGTCTTGCTCCACTCTCACCACCATCAGAACATATCTTCAAAGCTATCAGCCGAAACAAAAAGCGCCGCACCACCACCGGGTGGGCTCGAACCTCCAACCTTTCGGTTAACAGCTGATTGCGCTAGCCAATTGCGCCATGAAGACAGTCCTGCTTTACTCTCACCATCATCAGAACATATCTTAAAAGCTATCAGCGCAAAGAAAAAAAAAGCGCTGCACCACCACCAGGTTGGCTCGAACCTCCAACCTTTAGGTTAACAGCTGATCGCGCTAGCCCATTGCGCCACGGAGACAATCTTGCTCCACTCTCACCACCATCAGAACATATCTTCAAAGCTATCAGCGCAAAGAAAAAAAGCGCTGCACCACCACCGGGTGGGCTCGAACCTCCGACCTTTTGGTTAACACTGCTCCACTCTCACCACCATCAGAACATATCTTCAAAGCTATCAGCCCAAAGAAAAAAAATCGCCGCACCACCACCGGGTGGGCTCGAACCTCCAACTTTATGGTTAACAGCCGAGCACGCTAGCCAATTGCGCCACGGAGACAGCCCTGCTCCACTCTCACCACCATCAGAACATATCTTCAAAGCTATCAGCCCACAGAAAAAAAAGCGCCGCACCACCACCGCGTGGGCTCGAACCTCCAACCTTTCGGTTAACAGCCGATCGCGCTAGCCCATTGCGCCACGGAGAGAGTCTTGCTGCACTCTCCCCACCATCAGAACATATCTTCAAAGCTATTACCGCAAAGAAAAAAGCAACACACCACTCCCGGGAGGGCTCGAAACTCAAACCTTTCGGTTAACAGCCGATCGCACTAGCCCATTGCGCCACGGAGGCAGTCTTGCTCCACTCTCACCACCATCAGAACATATCTTCAAAGCTATCAGCCGAAACAAAAAAGCGCCACACCACCACCGGGTGGGCTCGAACCTCCGACCTTTCGGTTAACAGCCGATCGTGCTAGCCAATTGCGCCATGGAGACAGTCCTGCTCCACTCTCCCCACCATCAGAACATATCTTCAAAGCTATCAGCCCAAAGAAAAAAAAGCGCCGCACCACCACGAGGTGGGTTTGAACCTCCAACTTTTCGGTTAACAGCCGATCACGCTAGCCAATTGCGTCACGGAGACAGTCCTGCTCCACTCTCACCACCATAAGGACATATCTTCAAAGCTATCAGCCCAAAGAAAAAAAAGCGCCGCACCACCACCGGGTGGGCTCGAACCTCCGACCTTTTGGTTAACAGCCGATCGCGCTAGCCAATCGCTCCAAGGAGACAGTCCTGCTCCACTCTCACCACCATAAAAACATATCTTCAAAGCTATCAGCCCAAAGAAAAAAAAGCGCCGCACCACCACCGGGTGGGCTCGAACCTCCCACCTTTCGGTTAACAGCTGATTGCGCTAGCCAATTGCGCCACGGAGACAGTCCTGCTTTACTCTCACCATCATCAGAACATATCTTAAAAGCTATCAGCGCAAAGAAAAAAAAAGCGCTGCACCACCACCAGGTTGGCTCGAACCTCCAACCTTTCGGTTAACAGCTGATCGCGCTAGCCCATTGCGCCACGGAGACAATCTTGCTCCACTCTCACCACCATCAGAACATATCTTCAAAGCTATCAGCGCAAAGAAAAAAAAAGCGCTGCACCACCATCGGGTGGGCTCGAACCTCCAACCTTTCGGTTAACAGCTGATCGCACTAGCCCATTGCGCCACGGAGACAGTCTTGCTCCACTCTCACCACCATCAGAACATATCTTCAAAGCTATCAGCGCAAAGAAAAAAGCAACACACCACTCCCGGGAGGGCTCGAAACTCCAACCTTTCGGTCAACAGCCGATCGCGCTAGCCAATTGCGCCACGGAGACAGTCCTGCTCCACTCTCATCACCATCAGAACATATCTTCAAAGCTATCAGCCAAAAGAAAAAAAAGCGCCATACCACCACCGGGTGGGCTCGAACCTCCGACCTTTTGGTTAACACTGCTCCACTCTCACCACCATCAGAACATATCTTCAAAGCTATCAGCCCAAAGAAAAAAAATCGCCGCACCACCACCGGGTGGGCTCGAACCTCCAACTTTATGGTTAACAGCCGAGCACGCTAGCCAATTGCGCCACGGAGACAGCCCTGCTCCACTCTCACCACCATCAGAACATATCTTCAAAGCTATCAGCCCACAGAAAAAAAAAGCGCCGCACAACCACCGGGTAGGCTCGAACCTCCAACTTTTCGGTTAACAGCCGATCGCGCTAGCCAATAGCGCCACGAAGACAGTCCTGCTCCACTCTCACCACCATCAGAACATATCTTCAAAGCCATTACCGCAAAGAAAAAAGCAACACACCACTCCCGGGAGGGCTCAAAACTCCAACCTTTCGGTTAACAGCCGATCGCGCTAGCCCAATGCGCCACGGAGACAGTCTTGCTCCACTCTCACCACCATCAGAACATATCTTCAAAGCTATCATCGCAAAGAAAAAAGCAACACACCACTCCCGGGAGGGCTCAAAACTCCAACCTTTCGGTCAACAGCCGATCGCGCTAGCCAATTGCGCCACGGAGACAGTCTTGCTCATCTATCACCACCATCAGAACATATCATCAAAGCTATCAGCCCAAAGAAAAAAAAGCACCCCACCACCAGCGGGTGGGCTCGAACCTCCAACTTTTCAGTTAACAGCCGATCGCACTGGCCAATTGCGCCACGGAGACAGTCCTGCTCCACTCTCACCACAATTAGAACATATCTTCAAAGCTATCAGCCCAAAGAAAAAAAAGCGCCGCACCACCACCGGGTGGGCTCGAACCTCCAACCTTTCTGTTAACAGCAGATCGCGCTAGCCAATTGCGCAACGGAGACAATCGTGCTCCACTCTCACCACCTTCAGATCATATCTTCAAAGCTATCAGCGCAAAGAAAAAAAAGCGCCGCACCACTACCGGGTGGGCTCGAACCTCCAACCTTTCGGTTAACAGCCGATCGCGCAAGCCAATTTCGCCACGGAGACAGTCCTGCTCCACTCTCACCACCATCAGAACATATCTTCAAAGCTATCAGCCCACAGAAAAAAAAGCGCCGCACAACCACCGGGTAGGCTCGAACCTCCAACTTTTCGGTTAACAGCCGATCGCGCTAGCCAATTGCTCACGGAGACAGTCCTGCTCCACTCTCACCACCATAAGAACATTTCTTCAGAGCTAGCACCCCCAAAAAAAACGCCACACCACCACCGGTTGGGCTCGAACCTCCAACCTTTCGGTTAACAGCCGATCGCGCTAGCCAATTGCGCCACGAAGACAGTCCTGCTCCACTCTCACCATCATCAGAACATAACTTCAAAGCTATCAGCGCAAAGAAAAAAAGCGCTGCACCACCACCGCGTGGGCTCGAACCTCCAAACTTTCGGTTAACAGCCGATCGCGCTAGCCCAGTGCGCCACGGAGACAGTCTTGCTCCACTCTCACCACCATCAGAACATATCTTCAAAGCTATCAGCGCAAAGAAAAAAGCAACACATCACTCCCGGGAGGGCTCAAAACTCCAACCTTTCGGTCAACAGCTGATCGCGCTAGCCCATTGCGCCACGGAGACAGTCTTGCTCCCCTCTCACCACCATCAGAACATATCTTCAAAGCTATCAGCCCAAAGAAAAAAAAGCACCGCACCACCACCGGGTGGGCTCGAACCTCCAACCTTTAGGTTAACAGCCGATCGCGCTAGCCGATTGCGCCACGGAGACAGTCGTGCTCCACTCTCACCACCATCAGAACATATTTTCAAAGCTATCAGCGCAAAAAAAAGCAAAACACCACTCCCGGGAGGGCTCGAACCTCCAACTTTTCGGTTAACAGCCGATCGCGCTGGCCACTTGCGCCACGGAGACAGTCCTGCTCCACTCTCACCTTAATTATAACATATCTTCAAAGCTATCAGCCCAAAGAAAAAAAAGCGCCGCACCACCACCGGGTGCGATCGAACTTCCAACCTTTCGGTTAACAGCATATCGCGCTAGCCAATTGCGCCACGGAGACAATCGTGCTCCACCCTCACCACCATCAGAACATATCTTCAAAGCTATCAGCGCAAAGAAAAAAGCAACACACCCCACCCAGGAGGGCTCGAATCTCCAACTTTAGGTTAACAGCCGATCGCGCTAGCCTATTGCGCCACGGAGACAGTCCTGCTCCACTCTCACCACCATAAGAACATATCTTCAAAGCTATCAGCCCAAAGAAAAAAAGCGCCGCACCACCGCCGGGTGGGCTCGAAACTCCAACCTTTTGGTTAACAGCCGATCGCGCTAGCCAATTGCGCCACGGAGACAGTCCTGATCCACTCTCACCACCATCAGAACATATCTTCAAAGCTATCAGCCCAAACAAAAAAGCACCATACCACCACCGGGTGGGCTCGAACCTCCGACCTTTTGGTTAACAGCCGATTGTGCTAGCCAATTGCGCCATTGAGACAGTCCTGCTCCACTCTCACCACCATCAGAACATATCTTCAAAGCTATCAGCCCAAAGAAAAAGAGCGCCGCACCACCACGAGGTGGGCTCGAACCTCCAACTTTTCGGTGAACAGCCGATCACGCTAGCCAATTGCGCCACGGGGATAGTCCTGCCCCACTCTCACCACCATCAGAACATATCTTCAAAGCTATCAGCCCACAGAAAAAAAAGCGCCACACAACCACCGGGTAGGCTCGAACCTCCAACTTTTCGGTTAACAGCCGATCGCGCTAGCCAATTGCGCCACGGAGACAGTCCTGCTCCACTCTCACCACCATAAGAACATATCTTCAAAGCTATCAGCCCAAAGAAAAAAAAGCACCGCACCACCACCGGGTGGGCTCGAACCTCCGACCTTTTGGTTAACAGCCGATCGCGCTAGCCAATTGCTCCACGGAGACAGTCCTGCTCCACTCTCATCACCATAAAAACATATCTTAAAAGCTATCAGCGCAAAGAAAAAAAAGCGCTGCACCACCACCGGGTGGTCTCGAACCTCCAACCTTTCGGTTAACAGCCGATCGCGCTAGCCCATTGCGCCACGGAGACAGTCTTGCTCCACTCTCACCACCATCAGAACATATCTTCAAAGCTATCAGCGCAAAGAAAAAAGCAACACACCACTCCCGGGAGGGCTCGAAACTCCAACCTTTCGATCAACAGCCGATCGCGCTAGCCAATTGCGCCACGGAGACAGTCCTGCTCCACTCTAACCACCATCAGAACATATCTTCGAAGCTTTCAGCCCAAAGAAAAAAAAGCGCCATACCACCACCGGGTGGGCTCGAACCTCCGACCTTTTGGTTAACACTGCTCCACTCTCACCACCATCAGAACATACCTTCAAAGCTATCAGCCCAAAGAAAAAAAAGCGCCGCACCACCACCGGGTGGGCTCGAACCTCCAACTTTTCGGTTAACAGCCGAGCACGCTAGCGAATTGTGCCACGGAGACAGTCCTGCTCCACTCTCACCACCATCAGAACATATCTTCAAAGCTATCAGCCCACAGAAAAAAAGCGCCGCACAACCACCGGGTAGGCTCGAACCTCCAACTTTTCGGTTAACAGCCGATCGCGCTAGCCAATTGCGCCACGGAGACAGTCCTGCTCCACTCTCACCACCATAAGAACATATCTTCAAAGCTATCAGCCCAAAGAAAAAAAAGCGCCGCACCACCGCCGGGTGGGCTCGAACCTCCGACCTTTTGGTTAACAGCCGATCGCTCTAGCCAATTGCGCCACGGAGACGGTCCTGCTCCACTCTCACCATCATCAGAACATATCTTCAAAGCTATCAGCCCAAAGAAAAAAAAGCGCCGCACCACCACCGGGTGGGCTCAAACCTCCAACTTTTCGGTTAACAGCCGATCACGCTAGCCAATTGCGCCACGGAGACAGTCCTGCTCCACTCTCACCACCATCAGAACATATCTTCAAAGCTATCAGCCCACAGAAAAAAAAGCACCGCACAACCACCGGGTAGGCTCGAACCTCCAAACTTTCGGTTAACAGCCGATCGCGCTAGCCCAGTGCGCCACGGAGACAGTCTTGCTCCACTCTCACCACCATCAGAACATATCTTCAAAGCTATCAGCGCAAAGAAAAAAGCAACACATCACTCCCGGGAGGGCTCAAAACTCCAACCTTTCGGTCAACAGCTGATCGCGCTAGCCCATTGCGCCACGGAGACAGTCTTGCTCCCCTCTCACCACCATCAGAACATATCTTCAAAGCTATCAGCCCAAAGAAAAAAAAGCACCGCACCACCACCGGGTGGGCTCGAACCTCCAACCTTTAGGTTAACAGCCGATCGCGCTAGCCGATTGCGCCACGGAGACAGTCGTGCTCCACTCTCACCACCATCAGAACATATTTTCAAAGCTATCAGCGCAAAAAAAGCAAAACACCACTCCCGGGAGGGCTCGAACCTCCAACTTTTCGGTTAACAGCCGATCGCGCTGGCCACTTGCGCCACGGAGACAGTCCTGCTCCACTCTCACCTTAATTAGAACATATCTTCAAAGCTATCAGCCCAAAGAAAAAAAAGCGCCGCACCACCACCGGGTGCGATCGAACTTCAAACCTTTCGGTTAACAGCAGATCGCGCTAGCCAATTGCGCCACGGAGACAATCGTGCTCCACCCTCACCACCATCAGAACATATCTTCAAAGCTATCAGCGCAAAGAAAAAAGCAACACACCCCACCCAGGAGGGCTCGAACCTCCAACTTTAGGTTAACAGCCGATCGCGCTAGCCTATTGCGCCACGGAGACAGTCCTGCTCCACTCTCACCACCATAAGAACATATCTTCAAAGCTATCAGCCCAAAGAAAAAAAGCGCCGCACCACCGCCGGGTGGGCTCGAAACTCCAACCTTTCGGTTAACAGCCGATCGCGCTAGCCAATTGCGCCACGGAGACAGTCCTGCTCCACTCTCACCACCATCAGAACATATCTTCAAAGCTATCAGCCCAAACAAAAAAAGCACCATACCACCACCGGGTGGGCTCGAACCTCCGACCTTTTGGTTAACAGCCGATTGTGCTAGCCAATTGCGCCATTGAGACAGTCCTGCTCCACTCTCACCACCATCAGAACATATCTTCAAAGCTATCAGCCCAAAGAAAAAGAGCGCCGCACCACCACGAGGTGGGCTCGAACCTCCAACTTTTCAGTGAACAGCCGATCACGCTAGCCAATTGCGCCACGGGGATAGTCCTGCTCCACTCTCACCACCATCAGAACATATCTTCAAAGCTATCAGCCCACAGAAAAAAAAGCGCCACACAACCACCAGGTAGGCTCGAACCTCCAACTTTTCGGTTAACAGCCGATCGCGCTAGCCAATTGCGCCACGGAAACAGTCCTGCTCCACTCTCACCACCATAAGAACATATCTTCAAAGCTATCAGCCCAAAAAAAAAAGCACCGCACCACAACCGGGTGGGCTCGAACCTCCGACCTTTTGGTTAACAGCCGATCGCGCTAGCCAATTGCTCCACGGAGACAGTCCTGCTCCACTCTCATCACCATAAAAACATATCTTAGAAGCTATCAGCGCAAAGAAAAAAAAGCGCTGCACCACCACCGGGTGGTCTCGAACCTCCAACCTTTCGGTTAACAGCCGATCGCGCTAGCCCATTGCGCCACGGAGACAGTCTTGCTCCACTCTCACCACCATCAGAACATATCTTCAAAGCTATCAGCGCAAAGAAAAAAGCAACACACCACTCCCGGGAGGCCTCGAAACTCCAACCTTTCGATCAACAGCCGATCGCGCTAGCCAATTGCGCCACGGAGACAGTCCTGCTCCACTCTCACCACCATCAGAACATATCTTCGAAGCTATCAGCCCAAAGAAAAAAAAGCGCCATACCACCACCGGGTGGGCTCGAACCTCCGACCTTTTGGTTAACACTGCTCCACTCTCACCACCATCAGAACATACCTTCAAAGCTATCAGCCCAAAGAAAAAAAAGCGCCGCACCACCACCGGGTGGGCTCGAACCTCCAACTTTTCGGTTAACAGCCGAGCACGCTAGCGAATTGTGCCACGGGGACAGTCCTGCTCCACTCTCACCACCATCAGAACATATCTTCAAAGCTATCAGCCCACAGAAAAAAAGCGCCGCACAACCACCGGGTAGGCTCGAACCTCCAACTTTTCGGTTAACAGCCGATCGCGCTAGCCAATTGCGCCACGGAGACAGTCCTGCTCCACTCTCACCACCATAAGAACATATCTTCAAAGCTATCAGCCCAAAGAAAAAAAAGCGCCGCACCACCGCCGGGTGGGCTCGAACCTCCGACCTTTTGGTTAACAGCCGATCGCTCTAGCCAATTGCGCCACGGAGACGGTCCTGCTCCACTCTCACCATCATCAGAACATATCTTCAAAGCTATCAGCCCAAAGAAAAAAAAGCGCCGCACCACCACCGGGTGGGCTCAAACCTCCAACTTTTCGGTTAACAGCCGATCACGCTAGCCAATTGCGCCACGGAGACAGTCCTGCTCCACTCTCACCACCATCAGAACATATCTTCAAAGCTATCAGCCCACAAAAAAAAGCGCCGCACAACCACCGGGTAGGCTCGAACCTCCAACTTTTCGGTCAACAGCCGATCGCGCTAGCCAATCGCACCACGGAGACAGTCCTGCTCCACTCTCACCACCATAAGAACATATCTTCAAAGCTATCAGCCCAAAAAAAGCGCCGCACCACCACCGGGTGGGCTCGAACCTCCAACCTTTCGGTTAACAGCCGATCGCGCTAGCCAATTGCGCCACGAAGACAGTCCTGCTACACTCTCACCACCATCAGAACATATCTTCAAAGCTATTACCGCAAAGAAAAAAGCGACACACCACTCCCGGGAGGGCTCGAAACTCAAACCTTTCGGTTAACAGCCGATCGCACTAGCCCATTGCGCCACGGAGGCATTCTTGCTCCACTCTCACCATCATCAGAACATATCTTCAAAGCTATCAGCGCAAAGAAAAAAAGCGCTGCACCACCACCGCGTGGGCTCGAACCTCCAACCTTTCGGTTGACAGCCGATCGTGCTAGCCAATTGCGCCATGGAGACAGTCCTGCTCCACTCTCCCCACCATCAGAACATATCTTCAAAGCTATCAGCGCAAAGAAAAAAAAAGCGCTGCACCACCACCGGGTGGGCTCAAACCTCCAACCTTTCTGTTAACAGCAGATCGCGCTAGCCAATTGCGCAACGGAGACAATCGTGCTCCACTCTCACCACCTTCAGATCATATCTTCAAAGCCATTACCGCAAAGAAAAAAGCAACACACCATTCCCGGGAGGGCTCAAAACTCCAACCTTTCGGTTAACAGCCGATCGCGCTAGCCCAATGCGCCACGGAGAGAGTTTTGCTCCATTCTCACCACCATCAGAACATATCTTCAAAGCTATCATCGCAAAGAAAAAAGCAAAACACCACTCCCGGGAGGGCTCAAAACTCCAACCTTTCGGTCAACAGCCGATCGCGCTAGCCAATTGCGCCACGGAGACAGTCTTGCTCATCTATCACCACCATCAGAACATATCATCAAAGCTATCAGCCCAAAGAAAAAAAAGCAGCCCACCACCAGCGGGTGGGCTCGAACCTCCAACTTTTCGGTTAACAGCCGATCGCACTGGCCAATTGCGCCACGGAGACAGTCCTGCTCCACTCTCACCACAATTAGAACATATCTTCAAAGCTATCAGCCCAAAGAAAAAAAAGCGCCGCACCACCACCGGGTGGGCTCGAACCTCCAACCTTTCTGTTAACAGCAGATCGCGCTAGCCAATTGCGCAACGGAGACAATCGTGCTCCACTCTCACCACCTTCAGATCATATCTTCAAAGCTATCAGCGCAAAGAAAAAAAAGCGCCGCACCACTACCGGGTGGGCTCGAACCTCCAACCTTTCGGTTAACAGCCGATCGCGCAAGCCAATTTCGCCACGGAGACAGTCCTGCTCCACTCTCACCACCATCAGAACATATCTTCAAAGCTATCAGCCCACAGAAAAAAAAGCGCCGCACAACCACCGGGTAGGCTCGAACCTCCAACTTTTCGGTTAACAGCCGATCGCGCTAGCCAATTTCTCACGGAGACAGTCTTGCTCCACTCTCACCACCATAAGAACATATCTTCAAAGCTATCAGCCAAAAAAAGCGCCGCACCACCACCGGGTGGGCTCGAACCTCCAACCTTTCGGTTAACAGCCGATCACGCTAGCCAATTGCCCCACGAAGACAGTCGTGCTCCACACTCACCACCGTCAGAACATTTCTTCAGAGCTACCACCCCCCAAAAAAACGCCACACCACCACCGGTTGGGCTCGAACCTCCAACCTTTCGGTTAACAGCCGATCGCGCTAGCCAATTGCGCCACGAAGACAGTCCTGCTCCACTCTCACCATCATCAGAACATAACTTCAAAGCTATCAGCGCAAAGAAAAAAAGCGCTGCACCACCACCGCGTGGGCTCGAACCTCCAAACTTTCGGTTAACAGCCGATCGCGCTAGCCCAGTGCGCCACGGAGACAGTCTTGCTCCACTCTCACCACCATCAGAACATATCTTCAAAGCTATCAGCGCAAAGAAAAAAGCAACACATCACTCCCGGGATGGCTCAAAACTCCAACCTTTCGGTCAACAGCTGATCGCGCTAGCCCATTGCGCCACGGAGACAGTCTTGCTCCCCTCTCACCACCATCAGAACATATCTTCAAAGCTATCAGCCCAAAGAAAAAAAAGCACCGCACCACCACCGGGTGGGCTCGAACCTCCAACCTTTAGGTTAACAGCCGATCGTGCTAGCCGATTGCGCCACGGAGACAGTCGTGCTCCACTCTCACCACCATCAGAACATATTTTCAAAGCTATCAGCGCAAAAAAAGCAAAACACCACTCCCGGGAAGGCTCGAACCTCCAACTTTTCGGTTAACAGCCGATCGCGCTGGCCACTTGCGCCACGGAGACAGTCCTGCTCCACTCTCACCTTAATTAGAACATATCTTCAAAGCTATCAGCCCAAAGAAAAAAAAGCGCCGCACCACCACCGGGTGCGATCGAACTTCCAACCTTTCGGTTAACAGCAGATCGCGCTAGCCAATTGCGCCACGGAGACAATCGTGCTCCACCCTCACCACCATCAGAACATATCTTCAAAGCTATCAGCGCAAAGAAAAAAGCAACACACCCCACCCAGGAGGGCTCGAACCTCCAACTTTAGGTTAACAGCCGATCGCGCTAGCCTATTGCGCCACGGAGACAGTCCTGCTCCACTCTCACCACCATAAGAACATATCTTCAAAGCTATCAGCCCAAAGAAAAAAAGCGCCGCACCACCGCCGGGTGGGCTCGAAACTCCAACCTTTCGGTTAACAGCCGATCGCGCTAGCCAATTGCGCCACGGAGACAGTCCTGCTCCACTCTCACCACCATCAGAACATATCTTCAAAGCTATCAGCCCAAACAAAAAAAGCACCATACCACCACCGGGTGGGCTCGAACCTCCGACCTTTTGGTTAACAGCCGATTGTGCTAGCCAATTGCGCCTTTGAGACAGTCCTGCTCCACTCTCACCACCATCAGAACATATCTTCAAAGCTATCAGCCCAAAGAAAAAGAGCGCCGCACCACCACGAGGTGGGCTCGAACCTCCAACTTTTCGGTGAACAGCCGATCACGCTAGCCAATTGCGCCACGGGGATAGTCCTGCTCCACTCTCACCACCATCAGAACATATCTTCAAAGCTATCAGCCCACAGAAAAAAAAGCGCCACACAACCACCGGGTAGGCTCGAACCTCCAACTTTTCGGTTAACAGCCGATCGCGCTAGCCAATTGCGCCACGGAGACAGTCCTGCTCCACTCTCACCACCATAAGAACATATCTTCAAAGCTATCAGCACAAAGAAAAAAAAGCACCGCACCACCACCGGGTGGGCTCGAACCTCCGACCTTTTGGTTAACAGCCGATCGCGCTAGCCAATTGCTCCACGGAGACAGTCCTGCTCCACTCTCATCACCATAAAAACATATCTTAAAAGCTATCAGCGCAAAGAAAAAAAAGCGCTGCACCACCACCGGGTGGTCTCGAACCTCCAACCTTTCGGTTAACAGCCGATCGCGCTAGCCCATTGCGCCACGGAGACAGTCTTGCTCCACTCTCACCACCATCAGAACATATCTTCAAAGCTATCAGCGCAAAGAAAAAAGCAACACACCACTCCCGGGAGGGCTCGAAACTCCAACCTTTCGATCAACAGCCGATCGCGCTAGCCAATTGCGCCACGGAGACAGTCCTGCTCCACTCTCACCACCATCAGAACATATCTTCGAAGCTATCAGCCCAAAGAAAAAAAAAGCGCCATACCACCACCGGGTGGGCTCGAATCTCCGACCTTTTGGTTAACACTGCTCCACTCTCACCACCATCAGAACATACCTTCAAAGCTATCAGCCCAAAGAAAAAAAAGCGCCGCACCACCACCGGGTGGGCTCGAACCTCCAACTTTTCGGTTAACAGCCGAGCACGCTAGCGAATTGTGCCACGGAGACAGTCCTGCTCCACTCTCACCACCATCAGAACATATCTTCAAAGCTATCAGCCCACAGAAAAAAAGCGCCGCACAACCACGGGGTAGGCTCGAACCTCCAACTTTTCGGTTAACAGCCGATCGCGCTAGCCAATTGCGCCACGGAGACAGTCCTGCTCCACTCTCACCACCATAAGAACATATCTTCAAAGCTATCAGCCCAAAGAAAAAAAAGCGCCGCACCACCGCCGGGTGGGCTCGAACCTCCGACCTTTTGGTTAACAGCCGATCGCTCTAGCCAATTGCGCCACGGAGACGGTCCTGCTCCACTCTCACCATCATCAGAACATATCTTCAAAGCTATCAGCCCAAAGAAAAAAAAGCGCCGCACCACCACCGGGTGGGCTCAAACCTCCAACTTTTCGGTTAACAGCCGATCACGCTAGCCAATTGCGCCACGGAGACAGTCCTGCTACACTCTCACCACCATCAGAACATATCTTCAAAGCTATTACCGCAAAGAAAAAAGCAACACACCACTCCCGGGAGGGCTCGAAACTCAAACCTTTCGGTTAACAGCCGATCGCACTAGCCCATTGCGCCACGGAGGCATTCTTGCTCCACTCTCACCATCATCAGAACATATCCTCAAAGCTATCAGCGCAAAGAAAAAAAGCGCTGCACCACCACCGCGTGGGCTCGAACTTCCAACCTTTCGGTTGACAGCCGATCGTGCTAGCCAATTGCGCCATGGAGACAGTCCTGCTCCACTCTCCCCACCATCAGAACATATCTTCAAAGCTATCAGCGCAAAGAAAAAAAAAGCGCTGCACCACCACCGGGTGGGCTCAAACCTCCAACCTTTCTGTTAACAGCAGATCGCGCTAGCCAATTGCGCAACGGAGACAATCGTGCTCCACTCTCCCCACCTTCAGATCATATCTTCAAAGCCATTACCGCAAAGAAAAAAGCAACACACCACTCCCGGGAGGGCTCAAAACTCCAACCTTTCGGTTAACAGCCGATCGCGCTAGCCCAATGCGCCACGGAGACAGTTTTGCTCCATTCTCACCACCATCAGAACATATCTTCAAAGCTATCATCGCAAAGAAAAAAGCAACACACCACTCCCGGGAGGGCTCAAAACTCCAACCTTTCGGTCAACAGCCGATCGCGCTAGCCAATTGCGCCACGGAGACAGTCTTGCTCATCTATCACCACCATCAGAACATATCATCAAAGCTATCAGCCCAAAGAAAAAAAAGCACCCCACCACCAGCGGGTGGGCTCGAACCTCCAACTTTTCGGTTAACAGCCGATCGCACTGGCCAATTGCGCCACGGAGACAGTCCTGCTCCACTCTCACCACAATTAGAACATATCTTCAAAGCTATCAGCCCAAAGAAAAAAAAGCGCCGCACCACCACCGGGTGGGCTCGAACCTCCAACCTTTCTGTTAACAGCAGATCGCGCTAGCCAATTGCGCAACGGAGACAATCGTGCTCCACTCTCACCACCTTCAGATCATATCTTCAAAGCTATCAGCGCAAAGAAAAAAAAGCGCCGCACCACTACCGGGTGGGCTCGAACCTCCAACCTTTCGGTTAACAGCCGATCGCGCAAGCCAATTTCGCCACGGAGACAGTCCTGCTCCACTCTCACCACCATCAGAACATATCTTCAAAGCTATCAGCCCACAGAAAAAAAAGCGCCGCACAACCACCGGGTAGGCTCGAACCTCCAACTTTTCGGTTAACAGCCGATCGCGCTAGCCAATTGCTCACGGAGACAGTCCTGCTCCACTCTCACCACCATAAGAACATATCTTCAAAGCTATCAGCCAAAAAAAAAAGCGCCGCACCACCACCGGGTGGGCTCGAACCTCCAACCTTTCGGTTAACAGCCGATCACGCTAGCCAATTGCCCCACGAAGACAGTCGTGCTCCACACTCACCACCGTCAGAACATTTCTTCAGAGCTACCACCCCCAAAAAAAAACGCCACACCACCACCGGTTGGGCTCGAACCTCCAACCTTTCGGTTAACAGCCGATCGCGCTAGCCAATTGCGCCACGAAGACAGTCCTGCTCCACTCTCACCATCATCAGAACATAATTTCAAAGCTATCAGCGCAAAGAAAAAAAGCGCTGCACCACCACCGCGTGGGCTCGAACCTCCAAACTTTCGGTTAACAGCCGATCGCGCTAGCCCAGTGCGCCACGGAGACAGTCTTGCTCCACTCTCACCACCATCAGAACATATCTTCAAAGCTATCAGCGCAAAGAAAAAAGCAACACATCACTCCCGGGATGGCTCAAAACTCCAACCTTTCGGTCAACAGCTGATCGCGCTAGCCCATTGCGCCACGGAGACAGTCTTGCTCCCCTCTCACCACCATCAGAACATATCTTCAAAGCTATCAGCCCAAAGAAAAAAAAGCACCGCACCACCACCGGGTGGGCTCGAACCTCCAACCTTTAGGTTAACAGCCGATCGTGCTAGCCGATTGCGCCACGGAGACAGTCGTGCTCCACTCTCACCACCATCAGAACATATTTTCAAAGCTATCAGCGCAAAAAAAGCAAAACACCACTCCCGGGAAGGCTCGAACCTCCAACGTTTCGGTTAACAGCCGATCGCGCTGGCCACTTGCGCCACGGAGACAGTCCTGCTCCACTCTCACCTTAATTAGAACATATCTTCAAAGCTATCAGCCCAAAGAAAAAAAAGTGCCGCACCACCACCGGGTGCGATCGAACTTCCAACCTTTCGGTTAACAGCAGATCGCGCTAGCCAATTGCGCCACGGAGACAATCGTGCTCCACCCTCACCACCATCAGAACATATCTTCAAAGCTATCAGCGCAAAGAAAAAAGCAACACACCCCACCCAGGAGGGCTCGAACCTCCAACTTTAGGTTAACAGCCGATCGCGCTAGCCTATTGCGCCACGGAGACAGTCCTGCTCCACTCTCACCACCATAAGAACATATCTTCAAAGCTATCAGCCCAAAGAAAAAAAGCGCCGCACCACCGCCGGGGGGCTCGAAACTCCAACCTTTCGGTTAACAGCCGATCGCGCTAGCCAATTGCGCCACGGAGACAGTCCTGCTCCACTCTCACCACCATCAGAACATATCTTCAAAGCTATCAGCCCAAACAAAAAAAGCACCATACCACCACCGGGTGGGCTCGAACCTCCGACCTTTTGGTTAACAGCCGATTGTGCTAGCCAATTGCGCCATTGAGACAGTCCTGCTCCACTCTCACCACCATCAGAACATATCTTCAAAGCTATCAGCCCAAAGAAAAAGAGCGCCGCACCACCACGAGGTGGGCTCGAACCTCCAACTTTTCGGTGAACAGCCGATCACGCTAGCCAATTGCGCCACGGGGATAGTCCTGCTCCACTCTCACCACCATCAGAACATATCTTCAAAGCTATCAGCCCACAGAAAAAAAAGCGCCACACAACCACCGGGTAGGCTCGAACCTCCAACTTTTCGGTTAACAGCCGATCGCGCTAGCCAATTGCGCCACGGAGACAGTCCTGCTCCACTCTCACCACCATAAGAACATATCTTCAAAGCTATCAGCCCAAAGAAAAAAAAGCACCGCACCACCACCGGGTGGGCTCGAACCTCCGACCTTTTGGTTAACAGCCGATCGCGCTAGCCAATTGCTCCACGGAGACAGTCCTGCTCCACTCTCATCACCATAAAAACATATCTTAAAAGCTATCAGCGCAAAGAAAAAAAAGCGCTGCACCACCACCGGGTGGTCTCGAACCTCCAACCTTTCGGTTAACAGCCGATCGCGCTAGCCCATTGCGCCACGGAGACAGTCTTGCTCCACTCTCACCACCATCAGAACATATCTTCAAAGCTATCAGCGCAAAGAAAAAAGCAACACACCACTCCCGGGAGGGCTCGAAACTCCAACCTTTCGATCAACAGCGATCGCGCTAGCCAATTGCGCCACGGAGACAGTCCTGCTCCACTCTCACCACCATCAGAACATATCTTCGAAGCTATCAGCCCAAAGAAAAAAAAGCGCCATACCACCACCGGGTGGGCTCGAACCTCCGACCTTTTGGTTAACACTGCTCCACTCTCACCACCATCAGAACATACCTTCAAAGCTATCAGCCCAAAGAAAAAAAAGCGCCGCACCACCACCGCGTGGGCTCGAACCTCCAAACTTTCGGTTAACAGCCGATCGCGCTAGCCCAGTGCGCCACGGAGACAGTCTTGCTCCACTCTCACCACCATCAGAACATATCTTCAAAGCTATCAGCGCAAAGAAAAAAGCAACACATCACTCCCGGGATGGCTCAAAACTCCAACCTTTCGGTCAACAGCTGATCGCGCTAGCCCATTGTGCCACGGAGACAGTCTTGCTCCCCTCTCACCACCATCAGAACATATCTTCAAAGCTATCAGCCCAAAGAAAAAAAAGCACCGCACCACCACCGGGTGGGCTCGAACCTCCAACCTTTAGGTTAACAGCCGATCGTGCTAGCCGATTGCGCCACGGAGACAGTCGTGCTCCACTCTCACCACCATCAGAACATATTTTCAAAGCTATCAGCGCAAAAAAAGCAAAACACCACTCCCGGGAAGGCTCGAACCTCCAACTTTTCGGTTAACAGCCGATCGCGCTGGCCACTTGCGCCACGGAGACAGTCCTGCTCCACTCTCACCTTAATTAGAACATATCTTCAAAGCTATCAGCCCAAAGAAAAAGAGCGCCGCACCACCACGAGGTGGGCTCGAACCTCCAACTTTTCGGTGAACAGCCGATCACGCTAGCCAATTGCGCCACGGGGATAGTCCTGCTCCACTCTCACCACCATCAGAACATATCTTCAAAGCTATCAGCCCACAGAAAAAAAAGCGCCACACAACCACCGGGTAGGCTCGAACCTCCAACTTTTCGGTTAACAGCCGATCGCGCTAGCCAATTGCGCCACGGAGACAGTCCTGCTCCACTCTCACCACCATAAGAACATATCTTCAAAGCTATCAGCCCAAAGAAAAAAAAGCACCGCACCACCACCGGGTGGGCTCGAACCTCCGACCTTTTGGTTAACAGCCGATCGCGCTAGCCAATTGCTCCACGGAGACAGTCCTGCTCCACTCTCATCACCATAAAAACATATCTTAAAAGCTATCAGCGCAAAGAAAAAAAAGCGCTGCACCACCACCGGGTGGTCTCGAACCTCCAACCTTTCGGTTAACAGCCGATCGCGCTAGCCCATTGCGCCACGGAGACAGTCTTGCTCCACTCTCACCACCATCAGAACATATCTTCAAAGCTATCAGCGCAAAGAAAAAAGCAACACACCACTCCCGGGAGGGCTCGAAACTCCAACCTTTCGATCAACAGCGATCGCGCTAGCCAATTGCGCCACGGAGACAGTCCTGCTCCACTCTCACCACCATCAGAACATATCTTCGAAGCTATCAGCCCAAAGAAAAAAAAGCGCCATACCACCACCGGGTGGGCTCGAACCTCCGACCTTTTGGTTAACACTGCTCCACTCTCACCACCATCAGAACATACCTTCAAAGCTATCAGCCCAAAGAAAAAAAAGCGCCGCACCACCACCGCGTGGGCTCGAACCTCCAAACTTTCGGTTAACAGCCGATCGCGCTAGCCCAGTGCGCCACGGAGACAGTCTTGCTCCACTCTCACCACCA
Source organism: Rhipicephalus microplus (assembly GCF_043290135.1). Classification (NCBI taxonomy): domain Eukaryota; kingdom Metazoa; phylum Arthropoda; class Arachnida; order Ixodida; family Ixodidae; genus Rhipicephalus; species Rhipicephalus microplus. The sequence continues at coordinate 5,036,879 of NW_027464602.1, forward strand.
TCAGAACATATCTTCAAAGCTATCAGCGCAAAGAAAAAAGCAACACATCACTCCCGGGATGGCTCAAAACTCCAACCTTTCGGTCAACAGCTGATCGCGCTAGCCCATTGTGCCACGGAGACAGTCTTGCTCCCCTCTCACCACCATCAGAACATATCTTCAAAGCTATCAGCCCAAAGAAAAAAAAGCACCGCACCACCACCGGGTGGGCTCGAACCTCCAACCTTTAGGTTAACAGCCGATCGTGCTAGCCGATTGCGCCACGGAGACAGTCGTGCTCCACTCTCACCACCATCAGAACATATTTTCAAAGCTATCAGCGCAAAAAAAGCAAAACACCACTCCCGGGAAGGCTCGAACCTCCAACTTTTCGGTTAACAGCCGATCGCGCTGGCCACTTGCGCCACGGAGACAGTCCTGCTCCACTCTCACCTTAATTAGAACATATCTTCAAAGCTATCAGCCCAAAGAAAAAAAAGCGCCGCACCACCACCGGGTGCGATCGAACTTCCAACCTTTCGGTTAACAGCAGATCGCGCTAGCCAATTGCGCCACGGAGACAATCGTGCTCCACCCTCACCACCATCAGAACATATCTTCAAAGCTATCAGCGCAAAGAAAAAAGCAACACACCCCACCCAGGAGGGCTCGAACCTCCAACTTTAGGTTAACAGCCGATCGCGCTAGCCTATTGCGCCACGGAGACAGTCCTGCTCCACTCTCACCACCATAAGAACATATCTTCAAAGCTATCAGCCCAAAGAAAAAAAGCGCCGCACCACCGCCGGGTGGGCTCGAAACTCCAACCTTTCGGTTAACAGCCGATCGCGCTAGCCAATTGCGCCACGGAGACAGTCCTGCTCCACTCTCACCACCATCAGAACATATCTTCAAAGCTATCAGCCCAAACAAAAAAAGCACCATACCACCACCGGGTGGGCTCGAACCTCCGACCTTTTGGTTAACAGCCGATTGTGCTAGCCAATTGCGCCATTGAGACAGTCCTGCTCCACTCTCACCACCATCAGAACATATCTTCAAAGCTATCAGCCCAAAGAAAAAGAGCGCCGCACCACCACGAGGTGGGCTCGAACCTCCAACTTTTCGGTGAACAGCCGATCACGCTAGCCAATTGCGCCACGGGGATAGTCCTGCTCCACTCTCACCACCATCAGAACATATCTTCAAAGCTATCAGCCCACAGAAAAAAAAGCGCCACACAACCACCGGGTAGGCTCGAACCTCCAACTTTTCGGTTAACAGCCGATCGCGCTAGCCAATTGCGCCACGGAGACAGTCCTGCTCCACTCTCACCACCATAAGAACATATCTTCAAAGCTATCAGCCCAAAGAAAAAAAAGCACCGCACCACCACCGGGTGGGCTCGAACCTCCGACCTTTTGGTTAACAGCCGATCGCGCTAGCCAATTGCTCCACGGAGACAGTCCTGCTCCACTCTCATCACCATAAAAACATATCTTAAAAGCTATCAGCGCAAAGAAAAAAAAGCGCTGCACCACCACCGGGTGGTCTCGAACCTCCAACCTTTCGGTTAACAGCCGATCGCGCTAGCCCATTGCGCCACGGAGACAGTCTTGCTCCACTCTCACCACCATCAGAACATATCTTCAAAGCTATCAGCGCAAAGAAAAAAGCAACACACCACTCCCGGGAGGGCTCGAAACTCCAACCTTTCGATCAACAGCCGATCGCGCTAGCCAATTGCGCCACGGAGACAGTCCTGCTCCACTCTCACCACCATCAGAACATATCTTCGAAGCTATCAGCCCAAAGAAAAAAAAGCGCCATACCACCACCGGGTGGGCTCGAACCTCCGACCTTTTGGTTAACACTGCTCCACTCTCACCACCATCAGAACATACCTTCAAAGCTATCAGCCCAAAGAAAAAAAAGCGCCGCACCACCACCGGGTGGGCTCGAACCTCCAACTTTTCGGTTAACAGCCGAGCACGCTAGCGAATTGTGCCACGGAGACAGTCCTGCTCCACTCTCACCACCATCAGAACATATCTTCAAAGCTATCAGCCCACAGAAAAAAAGCGCCGCACAACCACCGGGTAGGCTCGAACCTCCAACTTTTCGGTTAACAGCCGATCGCGCTAGCCAATTGCGCCACGGAGACAGTCCTGCTCCACTCTCACCACCATAAGAACATATCTTCAAAGCTATCAGCCCAAAGAAAAAAAAGCGCCGCACCACCGCCGGGTGGGCTCGAACCTCCGACCTTTTGGTTAACAGCCGATCGCTCTAGCCAATTGCGCCACGGAGACGGTCCTGCTCCACTCTCACCATCATCAGAACATATCTTCAAAGCTATCAGCCCAAAGAAAAAAAAGCGCCGCACCACCACCGGGTGGGCTCAAACCTCCAACTTTTCGGTTAACAGCCGATCACGCTAGCCAATTGCGCCACGGAGACAGTCCTGCTCCACTCTCATTACCATCAGAACATATCTTCAAAGCTATCAGCCCACAGAAAAAAAAGCGCCGCACAACCACCGGGTAGGCTCGAACCTCCAACTTTTCGGTCAACAGCCGATCGCGCTAGCCAATCGCACCACGGAGACAGTCCTGCTCCACTCTCACCACCATAAGAACATATCTTCAAAGCTATCAGCCCAAAAAAAGCGCCGCACCACCACCGGGTGGGCTCGAACCTCCAACCTTTCGGTTAACTGCCGATCGCGCTAGCCAATTGCGCCACGAAGACAGTCCTGCTACACTCTCACCACCATCAGAACATATCTTCAAAGCTATTACCGCAAAGAAAAAAGCAACACACCACTCCCGGGAGGGCTCGAAACTCAAACTTTTCGGTTAACAGTCGATCGCACTAGCCCATTGCGCCACGGAGGCATTCTTGCTCCACTCTCACCATCATCAGAACATATCTTCAAAGCTATCAGCGCAAAGAAAAAAAGCGCTGCACCACCACCGCGTGGGCTCGAACCTCCAACCTTTCGGTTAACAGCCGATCGTGCTAGCCAATTGCGCCATGGAGACAGTCCTGCTCCACTCTCCCCACCATCAGAACATATCTTCAAAGCTATCAGCGCAAAGAAAAAAAAAGCGCTGCACCACCACCAGGTTGGCTCGAACCTCCAACCTTTCGGTTAACAGCTGATCGCGCTAGCCCATTGCGCCACGGAGACAGTCTTGCTCCACTCTCACCACCATCAGAACATATCTTCAAAGCTATCAGCGCAAAGAAAAAAAGCGCTGCACCACCACCGGGTGGGCTCGAACCTCCAACCTTTCGGTTAACAGCCAATCGCGCTAGCCCATTGCGCCACGGAGACAGTCTTGCTCCACTCTCACCACCATCAGAACATATCTTCAAAGCTATCAGCGCAAAGAAAAAAGCAACACACCACTCCCGGGAGGGCTCGAAACTCCAACCTTTCGGTCAACAGCCGATCGCGCTAGCCAATTGCGCCACGGAGACAGTCCTGCTCCACTCTCATCACCATCAGAACATATCTTCAAAGCTATCAGCCCAAAGAAAAAAAAAGCGCCATACCACCACCGGGTGTGCTCGAACCTCCGACCTTTTGGTTAACACTGCTCCACTCTCACCACCATCAGAACATATCTTCAAAGCTATCAGCCCACAGAAAAAAAAGCGCCGCACAACCACCGGGTAGGCTCGAACCTCCAACTTTTCGGTTAACAGCCGATCGCGCTAGCCAATTGCGCCATGGAGACAGTCCTGCTCCACTCTCACCACCATCAGAACATATCTTCAAAGCTATCAGCCCACCGAAAAAAAAGCGCCGCACAACCACCGGGTAGGCTCGAACCTCCAACTTTTCGGTTAACAGCCGATCGCGCTAGCCAATTGCTCACGAAGACAGTCCTGCTCCAATCTCACCACCATAAGAACATATCTTCAAAGCTATCAGCCAAAAAAAAAGCGCCGCACAACCATCGGGTGGGCTCGAACCTCCAACCTTTCGGTTAACAGCCGATCACACTAGCCAATTGCCCCACGAAGACAGTCGTGCTCCACTCTCACCACCGTCAGAACATTTCTTCAGAGCTATCACCCCCCAAAAAAAACGCCACACCACCACCGGTTGGGCTCGAACCTCCAATCTTTCGGTTAACAGCCGATCGCGCTAGCCAATTGCGCCACGGATACAGTCCTGCTCCACTCTCACCACCATAAGAACATATCTTCAAAGCTATCAGCCCAAAGAAAAAAAAGCGCCGCACCACCGCCGGGTGGGCTCGAAACTCCAACCTTTCGGTCAACAGCTGATCGCGCTAGCCCATTGCGCCACGGAGACAGTCTTGGTCCCCTCTCACCACCATCAGAACATATCTTCAAAGCTATCAGCCCAAAGAAAAAAAAGCACCGCACCACCACCGGGTGGGCTCGAACCTCCAACCTTTCGGTTAACAGCCGATCGCGCTAGCCAATTGCGCCACGGAGACAGTCGTGCTCCACTCTCACCACCATCAGAACATATTTTCAAAGCTATCAGCGCAAAAAAAGCAAAACACCACTCCCGGGAGTGCTCGAACCTCCAACTTTTCGGTTAACAGCCAATCGCGCTGGCCACTTGCGCCACGGAGACAGTCCTGCACCACTCTCACCTTAATTAGAACATATCTTCAAAGCTATCAGCCCAAAGAAAAAAAGCGCCGCACCACCACCGGGTGCGATCAAACTTCCAACCTTTCGGTTAACAGCAGATCGCGCTAGCCAATTGCGCCACGGAGACAATCGTGCTCCACTCTCACCACCATCAGAACATATCTTCAAAGCTATCAGCGCAAAGAAAAAAGCAACACACCCCACCCAGGAGGGTTTGAACCTCCAACTTTTCGGTTAACAGCCGATCGCGCTAGCCAATTGCGCCACGGAGACAGTCCTGCTCTACTCTCACCACCATAAGAACATATCTTCAAAGCTATCAGCCCAAAGAAAAAAAGCGCCGCACCACCGTCGGGTGGGCTCGAAACTCCAACCTTTCGGTTAACAGCCGATCTCGCTAGCCAATTGCGCCACGGAGACAGTCCTGCTCCACTCTCACCACCATCAGAACATATCTTCAAAGCTATCAGCCCAAACAAAAAAGCACCATACCACCACCGGGTGGGCTCGAACCTCCGACCTTTTGGTTAACAGCCGATCGTGCTAGCCAATTGCGCCATGGAGACAGTCCTGCTCCACTCTCACCACCATCAGAACATATCTTCAAAGCTATCAGCCCAAAGAAAAAAAAAGCGCTGCACCACCACGAGGTGGGCTCGAACCTCCAACTTTTCGGTTAACAGCCGATCACGCTAGCCAATTGCGCCACGGGGACAGTCCTGCTCCACTCTCACCACCATCAGAACATATCTTCAAAGCTATCAGCCCACAGAAAAAAAGCGCCACACAACCACCGGGTAGGCTCGAACCTCCAACTTTTCGGTTAACAGCCGATCGCGCTAGCCAATTGTGCCACGGAGACAGTCCTGCTCCACTCTCACCACCATAAGAACATATCTTCAAAGCTATCAGCCCAAAGAAAAAAAAGCGCCGCACCACCACCGGGTGGGCTCGAACCTCCGACCTTTTGGTTAACAGCCGATCGCGCTAGCCAATTGCTCCACGCAGACAGTCCTGCTCAACTCTCATCACCATAAAAACATATCTTCAAAGCTATCAGCCCCAAGAAAAAAAAGCGCCGCACCACCACCGGGTGGGCTCAAACCTCCAACCTTTCGGTTAACAGCTGCTTGCGCTAGCCAATTGTGCCACGGAGACAGTCCTGCTTTACTCTCACCATCATCAGAACATATCTTAAAAGCTATCAGCGCAAAGAAAAAAGCGCTGCACCACCACCGGGTGGGCTCGAACCTCCAACCTTTCGGTTAACAGCCGATCGCGCTAGCCCATTGCGCCACGGAGACAGTCTTGCTCCACTCTCACCACCATCAGAACATATCTTCAAAGCTATCAGCGCAAAGAAAAAAGCAACACACCACTCCCGGGAGGGCTCGAAACTCCAACCTTTCGGTCAACAGCCGATCGCGCTAGCCAATTGCGCCATGGAGACAGTCCTGCTCCACTCTCACCACCATCAGAACATATCTTCAAAGCTATCAGCCCAAAGAAAAAAAAGCGCCATACCACCACCGGGTGGGCTCGAACCTCCGACCTTTTGGTTAACACTGCTCCACTCTCACCACCATCAGAACATACCTTCAAAGCTATCAGCCCAAAAAAAAGCGCCGCACCACCACCGGGTGGGCTCGAACCTCCAACTTTTCGGGTAACAGCCGAGCACGCTAGCCAATTGTGCCACGGAGACAACCCTGCTTCACTCTCACCACCATCAGAACATATCTTCAAAGCTATCAGCCCACAGAAAAAAAGCGCCGCACAACCACCGGGTAGGCTCGAACCTCCAACTTTTCGGTTAACAGCCGATCGCGCTAGCCACTTGCGCCACGGAGACAGTCCTGCTCCACTCTCACCACCATAAGAACATATCTTCAAAGCTATCAGCCCAAAGAAAAAAAAGCGCCACACCACCGCCGGGTGGGCTCGAACCTCCGACCTTTTGGTTAACAGCCGATCGCTCTAGCCAATTGCGCCACGAAGACAGTCCTGCTCCACTCTCACCATCATCAGAACATATCTTCAAAGCTATCAGCCCAAAGAAAAAAAAGCGCCGCACCACCACCGGGTGGGCTCGAACCTCCAACTTTTCGGTTAACAGCCGATCACGCTAGCCAATTGCGCCACGGAGACAGTCCTGCTCCACTCTCACCACCATCAGAACATATCTTCAAAGCTATCAGCCCACAGAAAAAAAGCGCCGCACAACCACCGGGTAGGCTCGAACCTCCAATTTTTCGGTCAACAGCCGATCGCGCTAGCCAATCGCACCACAGAGACAGTCCTGCTCCACTCTCACCACCATAAGAACATATCTTCAAAGCTATCAGCCGAAAAAAAAGCAAAACACCACTCCCGGGAGGGCTCGAAGCTCCAACTTTTCGGTTCAACGCAGATCGCGCTAGCTAATTGCGCCACGGAGACAATCGTGCTCCACTCTCACCACCATCAGAACATATTTTCGAAGCTATCAGCGCAAAGAAAAAAGCAACACACCCCACCCGGGAGGGCTCGAACCTCCAACTTTTCGGTTAACAGCCGATCGCACTAACCAATTGCGCCACGGGGACCGTCCTGCTCCACTCTCACCACCGTCAGACCATTTCTTCAGAGCTATCACCCCAAAGAAATAAAAAAGCGCCGCACCACCACCGGGTGGGCTCGAAACTCCAAACTTTCGGTTAACAGCCGATCGCGCTAGCCAATGGCGCCACGGAGACAGTCCTCTTCCAATCTCACCACCCTCAGAACATATATTCAAAGCTATCAGCCCAAAGAAAAAAAAGCGCCGCACCACCACCGGGTGGGCTCGAACCTCCAACTTTTTGGTTAACAGCCGATCACGCTAGCCAATTACGCCACGGAGACAGTCCTGCTCCACTCTCACCACCATCAGAACATATCTTCAAAGCTATCAGCCCACAGAAAAAAAAGCGCCACACAACCACCGGGTAGGCTCGAACCTCCAACTTTTCGGTTAACAGCCGATCGCGCTAGCCAATTGCGCCACGGAGACAGTCCTGCTCCACTCTCACCACCGTAAGAACATATCTTCAAAGCTATCAGCCCAAAAAAAAGCGCCGCACCACCACCAGGTGGGCTCGAACCTCCAACCTTTCGGTTAACAGCCGATCACGCCTGCCAATTGCCCCACGGAGACGGTCGTGCTCCACTCTCACCACCGTCAGAACAGTTCTTCAGAGCTATCACCCCAAAGAAAAAAAAAGCGCCGCACCACCACCGGTTGGGCTCGAACCTCCAACCTTTCGGTTAACAGCCGATCGCGCTAGCCAATTGCGCCACGAAGACAGTCCTGCTCCACTCTCACCACCATCAGAACATATCTTCAAAGCTATTACCGCAAAGAAAAAAGCAACACACCACTCCCGGGAGGGCTCGAAACTCAAACCTTTTGGTTAACAGCCGATCGCGCTAGCCCATAGCGCCACGGAGGCAGTCTTGCTCCACTCTCACCATCATCAGAACATATCTTCAAAGCTATCAGCGCAAAGAAAAAAAGCGCTGCACCACCACCGCGTGGGCTCGATTTCCAACCTTTCGGTTAGCAGCCGATCGCGCTAGCCCATTGCGCCACGGAGACAGTCTTGCTCCACTCTCACCACCATCAGAACATATCTTCAAAGCTATCAGCCCAAAGAAAAAAAGCACCGCACCACCACTGGATGGGCTCGAACCTCCAACCTTTCGGTTAACAGCCGATCGCGCTAGCCAATTGCGCCACGGAGACAGTCGTGCTCCACTCTGACCACCATCAGAACATATCCTCAAAGCTATCAGCGCAAAGAAGAAAGCAAAACACCACTCCCGGGAGGGCTCGAACCTCAAACTTTTCGGTTTACAGCCGATCGCGCTGGCCAATTGCGCCACGGAGACAGTCCTGCTCCACTCTCACCACAATTAGAACATGTCTTCAAAGCTATCAGCCCAAAGAAAAAAAAGCGCCGCACCACCACCGGGTGGGCTCGAACCTCCAACCTTTCGGTTAACAGCAGATCGCGCTAGCCAATTGCGCCACGGAGACAATCGTGCTCCACTCTCACCACCATCAGAACATATCTTCAAAGCTATCAGCGCAAAGAAAAAAGCAACACACCCCACCCGGGAGGGCTCGAACCTCCAACTTTTCGGTTAACTGCCGATCGCGCTAGCCAATTGCGCCACGGGGACCGTCCTGCTCCACTCTCACCACCGTCAGACCATTTCTTCAGAGCTATCACCCCAAAGAAAAAAAAAGCGCCGCACCACCACCGGGTGGGCTCGAACCTCCAACCTTTCGGTTAACTGCCGATCGCGCTAGCCAATTGTGCCACGGAGACAGTCCTGCTCTACTCTCACCACCATCAGAACATATCTTCAAAGCTATCAGCCCAGAGAAAAAAAGCGCCGCACCACCGCCGTGTGGGCTAGAAACTCCAACCTTTCGGTTAACAGCCGATCGCGCTAGCCAATTGCGCCACGGAGACAGTCCTGCTCCACTCTCACCACCATCAGAACATATCTTCAAAGCTATCAACCAAAAGAAAAAAAGTGCCATACCACCACCGGGTGGGCTCGAACGTCCGACCTTTTGGTTAACAGCCGATCGCGCTAGCCAATTGCGCCATGGAGACAGTCCTGCTCCACTCTCACCACCATCAGAACATATCTTCAAAGCTATCAGCACAAAGAAAAAAGCAACACACCTCTCCCAAGAGGGCTCGAAACTCCAGACTTTCGTTTCACAGCCGATTGCGCTAGCCAATTGTGCCACGGAGGCAGTCCTGCTCCACTCTCACCACCATCAGAACATATCTTCAAAGCTATCAGCCCAAAGAAAAAAAAGCTCCGCACCACCGCCAAGTGGGCTCGAAACTCCAACCTTTCGGTTAACAGCCGATCGCCCTAGCCAATTGCGCCACAGAGACAGTCCTGCTCCACTCTCACCACCATCAGAACATATTTTCAAAGCTATCAGCCCAAAGAAAAAAAGCGCCATACCACCACCGCGTGGGCTCAAACCTCCGACCTTTTGGTTAACAGCCGATCGCGCTAGCCAATTGCGCCACGGAGACAGTCCTGCTCCACTCTCACCACCATCAGAACATATCTTCAAAGCTATCAGCCCAAAGAAAAAAAAAGCGCCGCACAAACACCGGGTAGGCTCCAACCTCCAACTTTTCGGTTAAAAGCCGATCGCGCTAGCCAATTGCGCCACGGAGACAGTCCTGCTCCACTCTCACCACCATAAGAACATATCTTCAAAGCTATCAGCCCAAAGAAAAAAAAGCGCCGCACCACCACCGGGTGGGCACGAACCTCCGACCTTTTGGTTAACAGCCGATTGCTCTAGCCAATGGCGCCACGGAGACAGTCCTGCTCCATTCTCACCACCATCAGAACATATATTCAAAGCTATCAGCCCAAAGAAAAAAAAGCGACGCACCACCACCGGGTGGGCTCGAACCTCCAACTTTTCGGTTAACAGCCGATCACGCTAGCCAATTACGCCACGGAGACGGTCCTGCTCCACTCTCACCACCATCAGAACATATATTCAAAGCTATCAGCTCACAGAAAAAAAAGCGCCGCAAAACCACCGGGTAGGCTCGAACCTCCAACTTTTCAGTTAACAGCCGATCGCGCTAGCCAATTGCGCCACGGAGACAGTCCTGCTCCACTCTCACCACCGTAAGAACATATCTTCAAAGCTATCAGCCAAAAAAAAGCGCCGCACCACCACCGGGTGGGCTCGAACCTCCAACCTTTCGGTTAACAGCCGATCACGCTAGCCAATTGCCCCACGGAGACAGTCGTGCTCCACTCTCACCACCGTCAGAACAGTTCTTCAGAGCTATCACCCCAAAGAAAAAAAAAGCGCCGCACCACCACCGGTCGGGATCGAACCTCCAACCTTTCGGTTAACAGCCGATCGCGCTAGCCAATTGTGCCACGAAGACAGTCTTGCTCCACTCTCACCACCATCAGAACATATCTTCAAAGCTATCAGCGCAAAGAAAAAAGCAACACACCGCTAACGGGAGGGCTCAAAACTCCAACCTTTCGGTCAACAGCTGATCGCGCTAGCCCATTGCGCCACGGAGACAGTCTTGCTCCCCTCTCACCACCATCAGAACATATCTTTAAAGCTATCAGCCCAAAGAAAAAAAGCACCGCACCACCACCGGATGGGCTCGAACCTCCAACCTTTCGGTTAACAGCCGATCGCGCTAGCCAGTTGCGCCACGGAGACAGTCGTGCTCCACTCTGACCACCATCAGAACATATCTTCAAAGCTATCAGCGCAAAGAAAAAAGCAAAACATCACTCCCGGGAGGGCTCGAACCTCAAACTTTTCGGTTTACAGCCGATCGCGCTGGCCAATTGCGCCACGGAGACAGTCCTGCTCCACTCTCACCACAATTAGAACATATGTTCAAAGCTATCAGCCCCCAAAAAAAAAGCGCCGCACCGCCACCGGGTGGGCTCGAACCTCCAACCTTTCGGTTAACAGCCGATCGCGCTAGCCAATTGCGCCACGGAGACAATCGTGCTCCACTCTCACCACCGTCAGAACATATCTTCAAAGCTATCAGCGCAAAGAAAAAAGCAACACACCCCACCCGGGAGGGCTCGAACCTCCAACTTTTCGTTTAACAGCCGATCGCGCTAGCCAATTGCGCCACGGGGACCGTCCTGCTCCACTCTCACCACCGTCAGACCATTTCTTCAGAGCTATCACCCCAAAGAAAAAAAGTGCCGCACCACCACCGGGTGGGCTCGAACCTCCGAACTTTCGGTTAACAGCCGATCGCGCTAGCCAATTGCGCCACGGAAACAGTCCTGCTCTACTCTCACCACCATATGAACATATCTTCAAAGCTATCAGCCCAAAGAAAAAAAAGCGTTGCACCACCGCCGGGTGGGCTCGAAACTCCAACCTTTCGGTTAACAGCCCATCGCGCTAGCCAATTGCGCCACGAAGACAGTCCTGCTCCACTCTCACCACCATCAGAACATATCTTCAAAGCTATCAGCCCAAAGAAAAAAAAGCGCCGCACCACCACCGGGTGGGCTCGAACCTCCGACCTTTTGGTTAACAGCCGATCGTGCTAGCCAATTGCGCCATGGAGACAGTCCTGCTCCACTCTCACCACCATCAGAACATATCTTCAAAGCTATCAGCACAAAGAAAAAAGCAACACACCTCTCCCGAGAGGGCTCGAAACTCCAACCTTTTGGTTAACAGCCGATCGCGCTAGCCAATTGCGCCACGGAGACAGTCCTGCTCTACTCTCACCACCATCAGAACATATCTTCAAAGCTATCAGCCCAAAGAAAAAAAAGCGCCGCACCACCGCCGGGTGGGCTCGAAACTCCAAACTTTCGGTTAACAGCCGATCGCGCTAGCCAATGGCGCCACGGAGACAGTCCTCTTCCAATCTCACCACCCTCAGAACATATATTCAAAGCTATCAGCCCAAAGAAAAAAAAGCGCCGCACCACCACCGGGTGGGCTCGAACCTCCAACTTTTTGGTTAACAGCCGATCACGCTAGCCAATTACGCCACGGAGACAGTCCTGCTCCACTCTCACCACCATCAGAACATATCTTCAAAGCTATCAGCCCACAGAAAAAAAAGCGCCACACAACCACCGGGTAGGCTCGAACCTCCAACTTTTCGGTTAACAGCCGATCGCGCTAGCCAATTGCGCCACGGAGACAGTCCTGCTCCACTCTCACCACCGTAAGAACATATCTTCAAAGCTATCAGCCCAAAAAAAAGCGCCGCACCACCACCAGGTGGGCTCGAACCTCCAACCTTTCGGTTAACAGCCGATCACGCCTGCCAATTGCCCCACGGAGACGGTCGTGCTCCACTCTCACCACCGTCAGAACAGTTCTTCAGAGCTATCACCCCAAAGAAAAAAAAAGCGCCGCACCACCACCGGTTGGGCTCGAACCTCCAACCTTTCGGTTAACAGCCGATCGCGCTAGCCAATTGCGCCACGAAGACAGTCCTGCTCCACTCTCACCACCATCAGAACATATCTTCAAAGCTATTACCGCAAAGAAAAAAGCAACACACCACTCCCGGGAGGGCTCGAAACTCAAACCTTTTGGTTAACAGCCGATCGCGCTAGCCCATAGCGCCACGGAGGCAGTCTTGCTCCACTCTCACCATCATCAGAACATATCTTCAAAGCTATCAGCGCAAAGAAAAAAAGCGCTGCACCACCACCGCGTGGGCTCGATTTCCAACCTTTCGGTTAGCAGCCGATCGCGCTAGCCCATTGCGCCACGGAGACAGTCTTGCTCCACTCTCACCACCATCAGAACATATCTTCAAAGCTATCAGCCCAAAGAAAAAAAGCACCGCACCACCACTGGATGGGCTCGAACCTCCAACCTTTCGGTTAACAGCCGATCGCGCTAGCCAATTGCGCCACGGAGACAGTCGTGCTCCACTCTGACCACCATCAGAACATATCCTCAAAGCTATCAGCGCAAAGAAGAAAGCAAAACACCACTCCCGGGAGGGCTCGAACCTCAAACTTTTCGGTTTACAGCCGATCGCGCTGGCCAATTGCGCCACGGAGACAGTCCTGCTCCACTCTCACCACAATTAGAACATGTCTTCAAAGCTATCAGCCCAAAGAAAAAAAAGCGCCGCACCACCACCGGGTGGGCTCGAACCTCCAACCTTTCGGTTAACAGCAGATCGCGCTAGCCAATTGCGCCACGGAGACAATCGTGCTCCACTCTCACCACCATCAGAACATATCTTCAAAGCTATCAGCGCAAAGAAAAAAGCAACACACCCCACCCGGGAGGGCTCGAACCTCCAACTTTTCGGTTAACTGCCGATCGCGCTAGCCAATTGCGCCACGGGGACCGTCCTGCTCCACTCTCACCACCGTCAGACCATTTCTTCAGAGCTATCACCCCAAAGAAAAAAAAAGCGCCGCACCACCACCGGGTGGGCTCGAACCTCCAACCTTTCGGTTAACTGCCGATCGCGCTAGCCAATTGTGCCACGGAGACAGTCCTGCTCTACTCTCACCACCATCAGAACATATCTTCAAAGCTATCAGCCCAGAGAAAAAAAAGCGCCGCACCACCGCCGTGTGGGCTAGAAACTCCAACCTTTCGGTTAACAGCCGATCGCGCTAGCCAATTGCGCCACGGAGACAGTCCTGCTCCACTCTCACCACCATCAGAACATATCTTCAAAGCTATCAACCAAAAGAAAAAAAAGTGCCATACCACCACCGGGTGGGCTCGAACGTCCGACCTTTTGGTTAACAGCCGATCGCGCTAGCCAATTGCGCCATGGAGACAGTCCTGCTCCACTCTCACCACCATCAGAACATATCTTCAAAGCTATCAGCACAAAGAAAAAAGCAACACACCTCTCCCAAGAGGGCTCGAAACTCCAGACTTTCGTTTCACAGCCGATTGCGCTAGCCAATTGTGCCACGGAGGCAGTCCTGCTCCACTCTCACCACCATCAGAACATATCTTCAAAGCTATCAGCCCAAAGAAAAAAAAGCTCCGCACCACCGCCAAGTGGGCTCGAAACTCCAACCTTTCGGTTAACAGCCGATCGCCCTAGCCAATTGCGCCACAGAGACAGTCCTGCTCCACTCTCACCACCATCAGAACATATTTTCAAAGCTATCAGTCCAAAGAAAAAAAGCGCCATACCACCACCGCGTGGGCTCAAACCTCCGACCTTTTGGTTAACAGCCGATCGCGCTAGCCAATTGCGCCACGGAGACAGTCCTGCTCCACTCTCACCACCATCAGAACATATCTTCAAAGCTATCAGCCCAAAGAAAAAAAAAGCGCCGCACAAACACCGGGTAGGCTCCAACCTCCAACTTTTCGGTTAAAAGCCGATCGCGCTAGCCAATTGCGCCACGGAGACAGTCCTGCTCCACTCTCACCACCATAAGAACATATCTTCAAAGCTATCAGCCCAAAGAAAAAAAAGCGCCGCACCACCACCGGGTGGGCACGAACCTCCGACCTTTTGGTTAACAGCCGATTGCTCTAGCCAATGGCGCCACGGAGACAGTCCTGCTCCATTCTCACCACCATCAGAACATATATTCAAAGCTATCAGCCCAAAGAAAAAAAAGCGACGCACCACCACCGGGTGGGCTCGAACCTCCAACTTTTCGGTTAACAGCCGATCACGCTAGCCAATTACGCCACGGAGACGGTCCTGCTCCACTCTCACCACCATCAGAACATATATTCAAAGCTATCAGCTCACAGAAAAAAAAGCGCCGCAAAACCACCGGGTAGGCTCGAACCTCCAACTTTTCAGTTAACAGCCGATCGCGCTAGCCAATTGCGCCACGGAGACAGTCCTGCTCCACTCTCACCACCGTAAGAACATATCTTCAAAGCTATCAGCCAAAAAAAAGCGCCGCACCACCACCGGGTGGGCTCGAACCTCCAACCTTTCGGTTAACAGCCGATCACGCTAGCCAATTGCCCCACGGAGACAGTCGTGCTCCACTCTCACCACCGTCAGAACAGTTCTTCAGAGCTATCACCCCAAAGAAAAAAAAAGCGCCGCACCACCACCGGTCGGGATCGAACCTCCAACCTTTCGGTTAACAGCCGATCGCGCTAGCCAATTGTGCCACGAAGACAGTCTTGCTCCACTCTCACCACCATCAGAACATATCTTCAAAGCTATCAGCGCAAAGAAAAAAGCAACACACCGCTAACGGGAGGGCTCAAAACTCCAACCTTTCGGTCAACAGCTGATCGCGCTAGCCCATTGCGCCACGGAGACAGTCTTGCTCCCCTCTCACCACCATCAGAACATATCTTTAAAGCTATCAGCCCAAAGAAAAAAAGCACCGCACCACCACCGGATGGGCTCGAACCTCCAACCTTTCGGTTAACAGCCGATCGCGCTAGCCAGTTGCGCCACGGAGACAGTCGTGCTCCACTCTGACCACCATCAGAACATATCTTCAAAGCTATCAGCGCAAAGAAAAAAGCAAAACATCACTCCCGGGAGGGCTCGAACCTCAAACTTTTCGGTTTACAGCCGATCGCGCTGGCCAATTGCGCCACGGAGACAGTCCTGCTCCACTCTCACCACAATTAGAACATATGTTCAAAGCTATCAGCCCCCAAAAAAAAAGCGCCGCACCGCCACCGGGTGGGCTCGAACCTCCAACCTTTCGGTTAACAGCCGATCGCGCTAGCCAATTGCGCCACGGAGACAATCGTGCTCCACTCTCACCACCGTCAGAACATATCTTCAAAGCTATCAGCGCAAAGAAAAAAGCAACACACCCCACCCGGGAGGGCTCACCTCCAACTTTTCGTTTAACAGCCGATCGCGCTAGCCAATTGCGCCACGGGGACCGTCCTGCTCCACTCTCACCACCGTCAGACCATTTCTTCAGAGCTATCACCCCAAAGAAAAAAAGTGCCGCACCACCACCGGGTGGGCTCGAACCTCCGAACTTTCGGTTAACAGCCGATCGCGCTAGCCAATTGCGCCACGGAAACAGTCCTGCTCTACTCTCACCACCATATGAACATATCTTCAAAGCTATCAGCCCAAAGAAAAAAAAGCGTTGCACCACCGCCGGGTGGGCTCGAAACTCCAACCTTTCGGTTAACAGCCCATCGCGCTAGCCAATTGCGCCACGAAGACAGTCCTGCTCCACTCTCACCACCATCAGAACATATCTTCAAAGCTATCAGCCCAAAGAAAAAAAAGCGCCGCACCACCACCGGGTGGGCTCGAACCTCCGACCTTTTGGTTAACAGCCGATCGTGCTAGCCAATTGCGCCATGGAGACAGTCCTGCTCCACTCTCACCACCATCAGAACATATCTTCAAAGCTATCAGCACAAAGAAAAAAGCAACACACCTCTCCCGAGAGGGCTCGAAACTCCAACCTTTTGGTTAACAGCCGATCGCGCTAGCCAATTGCGCCACGGAGACAGTCCTGCTCTACTCTCACCACCATCAGAACATATCTTCAAAGCTATCAGCCCAAAGAAAAAAAAGCGCCGCACCACCGCCGGGTGGGCTCGAAACACCAACTTTTCGGCTAACAGCCGGTCACGCTAGCCAATTGTGCCATGGAGACAGTCATGCTCCACTCTCGCCACCATCAGAACATATCTTCAAAGCTATCAGCCCACAGAGAGAAAAGCGCCGCACAACCACCGGGTAGGCTCGAACCTCCAACTTTTCGGTTAACAGCCGATCGCGCTAGCCAATTGCGCCACGGAGACAGTCCTGTTCCACTCTCACCACCATAAGAACATATTTTCAAAGCTATCAGCCCAAAGAAAAAAAAGGACCGCACCACCACCGGGTGAACTTGAACCTCCAACTTTTCGGTTAACAGCCGATCGCGCTCGCCAATTGCGCTACGGAGACAGTTCTGCTCCACCCTCACCACCATAAGAACATATCTTCAAAGCTATCAGCCCAAAGAAAAAAAAGCGCCGCACCACCATCGGGTGGGCTCGAACATCCAACCTTTCGGTTAACAGCCGATCGCGCTAGCCAATTGCCCCACGGAGACAGTCGTGTTCCACTCTCACCACGGTCAGAAAATTTCTTCAGAGCTATCACCCCGAAGAAAAAAAAGTGCCGCACCACCACCGGGTGGGCTCGAACCTCCAACCTTTCGGTTAACAGCCGATCGCGCTAGCCAATTGCGCCACGAAGACAGTCCTGGTCCACTCTCAACACCATCAGAACATATCTTCAAAGCTATTACCGCAAAGAAAAAAGCAACACCCCACTCCCGGGAGGGCTCAAAACTCGAACCTTTCGGTTAAAAGGCGATCGCGCTAGCCCATTGCGCCACGGAGGCAGTCTTGCTCCACTCTCACCATCATCAGAACATATCTTCAAAGCTATCAGCCCAAAGAAAAAAAGGCGCCGCACCACCACCGGGTGGGCTCGAACCTCCGACTTTTCGGTTAACAGCCGATCACGCTAGCCAATTGCGCCACGGACACAGTCCTGCTCTACTCTCACCACCATCAGAACATATCTTCAAAGCTATCAGCCCACAGAAAAAAAAGCGCCGCACCACCACCGGGTGGGCTCCAACCTCCAACATTTCGGTTAACAGCCGATCGCGCAAGCCAATTGCGCCATGGAGACAGTCCTGCTCCACTCTCACCACCATCACAACATATCTTCAAAGCTATCAGCCCAAAGAAAAAAAAGCACCGCACCACAACCGGAGGGCTCGAACCTCCAACCTTTCGGTTAACAGCCAATCGCGCCAGCCAATTGCGCCACGGAGACAGTCCTGCTCCACTCTCACCACCATCAGAACATATCTTCAAAGCTATCAGCACAAAGAAAAAAAAGCGCCCCACCATCACCGGGTGGGCTCGAACTTCCAACCTTTCGGTTAACAGCCGATCGCGCTAGCCAACTGCGCCACGGAGACAGTCGTGCTCCACTCTCACCACCATCAGAACATATCTTCAAAGCTATCAGCGCAAAGAAAAAAGCAACACACCACTCCAGGGAGGGCTCGAAACTACAACCTTTCGGTCAACAGCGAATCGCGCTAGCCCGTTGCGCCACGGAGACAGTCTTGCTCATCTCTCACTACCATCAGATCATATCATCAAAGCTATCAGCCCAAAGGAAAAAAAGCACCGCAGCACCACCGGGTGGGCTCGAACCTCCATCTTTTCGGTTAACAGCCGATCGCGCTAGCCAATTGCGCCACGGAGACAGTCTTGCTCCACTCTCACCACCATCAGAAAATATCTTCAAAGCTATCATCGCAAAGAAAAAAGCAACACACCACTCCCGGGAGGGCTCGAAACTCCAACCTTTCGGTCAACAGCCGATCGCGCTAGCCCATTGCGCCACGGAGACAGTCTTGCTCATCTCTCACCACCATCAGATCATATCGTCAAAGCTATCAGCCCAAAGAAAAAAAAGGACCGCACCACCACCGGGTGAACTTGAACCTCCAACTTTTCGGTTAACAGCCGATCGCGCTCGCCAAATGCGCCACGGAGACAGTCCTGCTCCACTCTCACCCCAAATTAGAACATATCTTCAAAGCTATCAGCCCAAAGAAGAAAAAGCGCCGCACCACCACCGGGTGGGCTCGAACCTCCAACCTTTCGGTTAACAGAAGATCGCGCTAGCCAATTGCGCCACGGAGACAACCGTGCTCCACTCTCACCACCATCAGAACATATCTTAAAAGCTATCAGCGCAAAGAAAAAAAAGCGCCGCACCACCATCGGGTGGGCTCGAACTTCCAACCTTTCGGTTAACAGCCGATCGCGCAAGCCAATTTCGCCATACAGACAGTCCTGCTCCACTCTCACCACCATCAGAACATATCTTCAAAGCTATCAGCCCACAGAAAAAAAAGTGCCGCACAACCACCGGGTAGGCTCGAACCTCCAACTTTTCGGTTAACAGCCGATCGCGCTAGCCAATTGCGCCACGGAGACAGTCCTGCTCCACTCTCACCACCGTCAGAACATTTCTTCAGAGCATCAGCCCAAAGAAAAAAAAAGCGCTGCACCACCACCGGGTGGGCTCGAACCTCCAACCTTTCAGTTAACAGCCGATCGCACTAGCCAATTGCCCCACGAAGACAGTCGTGCTCCACTCTCACCATCGTCAGAACATTTCTTCAGAGCTATCACCCAAAAGAAAAAAAAGCGCCACACCACCACCGGTTTGGCTCGAACCTCTGACCTTTCGGTTAACAGCCGATCGCGCTAGCCAATTGCGCCACGAAGACAGTCCTGCTCCACTTTCACCACCATCAGAACATATCTTCAAAGCTATCACCCCAAAGAAAAAAAAGCGCCGCACCACCACCGGTTGGGCTCGAACCTCCAACCCTTCGGTTAACAGCCGATCGCGCTAGCCAATTGCGCCACGAAGACTGTCCTGCTCCAATCTCACCACCATCAGAACATATCTTCAAAGCTATTACCGCAAAGAAAAAAGCAACACACCACTCCTGGGAGGGCTCGAGACTCCAACCTTTCGGTTAACAGCTGATCGCGCTAGCCCATTGCGCCACGGAGACAGTCTTGCTCCCTTCTCACCACCATCAGAACATAACTTCAAAGCTATCACCCCAAAGAAAAAAAGCGCTGCACCACCACCAGGTGGGCTCGAACTTCCAACCTTTAGGTTAACAGCCGATCGCGCTAGCCGATTGCGCCACGGAGACAGTCTTGCTCCACTCTCACCACCATCAGAACATAATTCGAAGCTATCAGCGCAAAGAAAAAAGCAACACACCACTCCCGGGAGGGCTCGAAACTCCAACCTTTCGGTCAACAGCCGATCGCGCTAGCCCATTGCGCCACGGAGACAGTCTTGCTCCCTTCTCACCACCATCAGAACATAACTTCAAAGCTATCAGCCCAAAAAAAAGCACCGCACCACCACCGGGTGGGCTCGAACCTCCAACCTTTCGGTTAACAGCCGATCGCGCTAGCCAATTGCCCCACGGAGACAGTCGTGCTCCACTCTCACCACCGTCAGAACATTTCTTCAGAGCTATCACCCCAAAGAAAAAAAGCGCTGCACCACCACCAGGTGGGCTCGAACTTCCAACCTTTAGGTTAACAGCCGATCGCGCTAGCCGATTGCGCCACGGAGACAGTCTTGCTCCACTCTCACCACCATCAGAACATAATTCGAAGCTATCAGCGCAAAGAAAAAAGCAACACACCACTCCCGGGAGGGCTCGAAACTCCAACCTTTCGGTCAACAGCCGATCGCGCTAGCCCATTGCGCCACGGAGACAGTCTTGCTCCCTTGTCACCACCATCAGAACATAACTTCAAAGCTATCAGCCCAAAAAAAGCACCGCACCACCACCGGGTGGGCTCGAACCTCCAACCTTTCGGTTAACAGCCGATCGCGCTAGCCAATTGCGCCACGGAGACAGTCGTGCTCCACTCTCACCACCATCAGAACATATCTTCAAAGCTATCAGCGCAAATAAAAAAGCAAAACACCACTCCCGGGAGGGCTCGAACCTCCAACTTTTCGGTTAACAGCCGATCGCGCTGGCCAATTGCGCCACGGAGAAAGTCCTGCTCAACTCTCACCACAATTAGAACATATCTTCAAAGCTATCAGCCCAAAGAAAAAAAAAGCGCCGCACCACCACCGGGTGGGCTCGAACCTCCAACTTTTCGGTTAACAGCCGATCGCGCTAGCCAATTGCGCCACGGGGACCGTCCTGCTCCACTCTCACCACCGCCAGACCATTTCTTCAGAGCTATCACCCCAAAGAAAAAAAAGCGCCGCACCACATCCGGGTGGGCTCGAACCTCCAACCTTTCGGTTAACAGCCGATCGCGCTAGCCAATTGCCCCACGGAGACAGTCGTGCTCCACTCTCACCACCGTCAGAACATTTCTTCAGAGCTATCACTCCAAAGAAAAAAAAGCGCCGCACCACCACCGGTTGGGCTCGAACCTCCAACCTTTCGGTTAACAGCCGATCGCGCTAGCCAATTGCGCCACGAAGACAGTCCTGCTCCACTCTCACCACCATCAGAACATATCTTCAAAGCTATTACCGCAAAGAAAAAAGCAACACACCACTCCCGGGAGGGCTCAAAACTCCAACCTTTCGGTTTACAGTCGATCGCGCTAGCCCATTGCGCCACGGAGACAGTCTTGCTCCACTCTCACCACCATCAGAACATATCTTCAAAGCTATCAGCGCAAAGAAAAAAAGCGCTGCACCACAACCGGGTGGGCTCGAACCTCCAACCTTTCGGTTAACAGCCGATCGCGCTAGCCCATTGCGCCACGGAGACAGTCTTGCTCCACTCTCCCCACCATCAGAACATATCTTCAAAGCTATCAGCGCAAAGAAAAAAGCAACACACCACTCCCGGGAGGGCTCGAACCTCCAACTTTTCGGTTAACAGCCGATCGCGCTGGCCAATTGCGCCACGGAGAAAGTCCTGCTCAACTCCATCCACATTCAGAAAATATCTTCAAAATATGAGCCCAAAGAAAAAAAAGCGCCGCACCACCACCGGGTGGGCTCGAACCTCCAACTTTTCGATTAACAGCCGATCGCACTAGCCAATTGCGCCACGGGGACCGTCCTGCTCCACTCTCACCACCGTCAGACCATTTCTTCAGAGCTATCACCCCAAAGAAAAAAAGCGCCGCACCAACACCGGGTGGGCTCGAACCCCCCACCTTTCGGTTAATAGCCGATCGTGCTAGCCAATTGCCCCACGGAGACAGTCGTGCTCCACTCTCACCACCGTCAGAACATTTCTTCAGAGCCATCACCCCAAAAAAAAAAAGCGCCGAACCACCACCGGTTGGGCTCGAACCTCCAACCTTTCTGTTAACAGCCGATCGCGCTAGCCAATAGCGCCACGAAGACAGTCCTGCTCCACTCTCACCACCATCAGAACATATCTTCAAAGCCATTACCGCAAAATAAAGCAACACACCACTCCCGGGAGGGCTCGAAACTCCAACCTTTTGGTCAACAGCTGATCGCGCTAGCCCATTGCGCCACGGAGACAGTCTTGCTCCCCTCTCACCACCATCGGAACATATCTTCAAAGCTATCAGCCCAAAGAAAAAGAAGCACCGCACCACCACCGGGTGGGCTCGAACCTCCGACCTTTCGGTTAACAGCCGATCGTGCTAGCCAATTGCGCCATGGAGACAGTCCTGCTCCACTCTCCCCACCATCAGAACATATCTTCAAAGCTATCAGCCCAAAGAAAAAAAAGCGCCGCACCACCACGAGGTGGGCTCGAACCTCCAACTTTTCGGTTAACAGCCCATCACGCTAGCCAATTGCGCCACGGAGACAGTCCTGCTCCACTCTCACCACCATCAGAACATATCTTGAAAGCTATCAGCCCACAGAAAAAAAAGCACCACACAACCAGCGGGTAGGCTCGAACCTCCAACTTTTCGGTTAACAGCCGATCGCGCTAGCCAATTGCGCCACGGAGACAGTCCTGCTCCACTCTCACCACCATAAGAACATATCTTCAAAGCTATCAGCCCAAAGAAAAAAAGCGCCGCACCACCACCGGACGGGCTCGAACCTCCGACCTTTTGGTTAACAGCCGATCGCGCTAGCCAATCGCTCTACCGGAGACAGTCCTGCTCCACTCTCACCACCATAAAAACATATCTTCAAAGCTATCAGCCCAAAGAAAAAAAACCACCGCACCACCACCGGGTGGGCTCGAACCTCCAAGCTTTCGGTTAACAGCCAATCGCGCTAGCCAATTGCGCCACGGAGACAGTCCTGCTCCACTCTCACCACGATCAGAACATAACTTCGAAGCTATCAGCCCAAAAAAAGCACCGCACTACCACCGGGTGGGCTCGAACCTCCAACCTTTCGGTTAACAGCCGATCGCGCTAGCCAATTGCGCCACGGAGACAGTCGTGCTCCACTCTCACCACCATCAGAACATATCTTCAAAGCTATCAGCGCAAATAAAAAAGCAAAACACCACTCCCGGGAGGGCTCGAACCTCCAACTTTTCGGTTAACAGCCGATCGCGCTGGCCAATTGCGCCACGGAGAAAGTCCTGCTCAACTCTCACCACAATTAGAACATATCTTCAAAGCTATCAGCCCAAAGAAAAAAAAAGCGCCGCACCACCACCGGGTGGGCTTGAACCTCCAACTTTTCGGTTAACAGCCGATCGCGCTAGCCAATTGCGCCACGGGGACCGTCCTGCTCCACTCTCACCACCGCCAGACCATTTCTTCAGAGCTATCACCCCAAAGAAAAAAAAGCGCCGCACCACATCCGGGTGGGCTCGAACCTCCAACCTTTCGGTTAACAGCCGATCGCGCTAGCCAATTGCCCCACGGAGACAGTCGTGCTCCACTCTCACCACCGTCAGAACATTTCTTCAGAGCTATCACCCCAAAGAAAAAAAAGCGCCGCACCACCACAGGTTGGGCTCGAACCTCCAACCTTTCGGTTAACAGCCGATCGCGCTAGCCAATTGCGCCACGAAGACAGTCCTGCTTCACTCTCACCACCATCAGAACATATCTTCAAAGCTATTACCGCAAAGAAAAAAGCAACACACCACTCCCGGGAGGGCTCCAAACTCCAACCTTTCGGTTTACAGCCGATCGCGCTAGCCCATTGCGCCACGGAGACAGTCTTGCTCCACTCTCACCACCATCAGAACATATCTTCAAAGCTATCAGCGCAAAGAAAAAAAGCGCTGCACCACCACCGGGTGGGCTCGAACCTCCAACCTTTCGGTTAACAGCCGATCGCGCTAGCCCATTGCGCCACGGAGACAGTCTTGCTCCACTCTCACCACCATCAGAACATATCTTCAAAGCTATCAGTGCAAAGAAAAAAGCAACACACCACTCCCGGGAGGGCTCGAACCTCCAACTTTTCGGTTAACAGCCGATCGCGCTGGCCAATTGCGCCACGGAGAAAGTCCTGCTCAACTCCCACCACAATTAAAAAATATCTTCAAAGCTATCAGCCCAAAGAAAAAAAAGCGCCGCACCACCACCGGGTGGGCTCGAACCTCCAACTTTTCGATTAACAGCCGATCGCACTAGCCAATTGCGCCACGGGGACCGTCCTGCTCCACTCTCACCACCGTCAGACCATTTCTTCAGAGCTATCACCCCAAAGAAAAAAAAGCGCCGCACCAACACCGGGTGGGCTCGAACACCCCACCTTTCGGTTAACAATCGATCGTGCTAGCCAATTGCCCCACGGAGACAGTCGTGCTCCACTCTCACCACCGTCAGAACATTTCTTCAGAGCCATCACCCCAAAGAAATAAAAGCGCCGCACCACCACCGGGTGGGCTCGAACCTCCAACTTTTCGGTTAACAGCCGATCGCGCTAGCCAATTGCGCCACGGGGACCGTCCTGCTCCACTCTCACCACCGCCAGACCATTTCTTCAGAGCTATCACCCCAAAGAAAAAAAAGCGCCGCACCACATCCGGGTGGGCTCGAACCTCCAACCTTTCGGTTAACAGCCGATCGCGCTAGCCAATTGCCCCACGGAGACAGTCGTGCTCCACTCTCACCACCGTCAGAACATTTCTTCAGAGCTATCACCCCAAAGAAAAAAAAGCGCCGCACCACCACCGGTTGGGCTCGAACCTCCAACCTTTCGGTTAACAGCCGATCGCGCTAGCCAATTGTGCCACGAAGACAGTCCTGCTCCACTCTCACCACCATCAGAACATATCTTCAAAGCTATTACCGCAAAGAAAAAAGCAACACACCACTCCCGGGAGGGCTCAAAACTCCAACCTTTCGGTTTACAGCCGATCGCGCTAGCCCATTGCGCCACGGAGACAGTCTTGCTCCACTCTCACCACCATCAGAACATATCTTCAAAGCTATCAGCGCAAAGAAAAAAAGCGCTGCACCACTACCGGGTGGGCTCGAACCTCCAACCTTTCGGTTAACAGCCGATCGCGCTAGCCCATTGCGCCACGGAGACAGTCTTGCTCCACTCTCACCACCATCAGAACATATCTTCAAAGCTATCAGTGCAAAGAAAAAAGCAACACACCACTCCCAGGAGGGCTCGAATCTCCAACTTTTCGGTCAACAGCCGATCGCGCTGGCCAATTGCGCCACGGAGAAAGTCCTGCTCAACTCCCACCACAATTAGAAAATATCTTCAAAGCTATCAGCCCAAAGAAAAAAAAGCGCCGCACCACCACCGGGTGGGCTCGAACCTCCAACTTTTCGATTAACAGCCGATCGCACTAGCCAATTGCCCCACGGAGACAGTCGTGCTCCACTCTCACCACCGTCAGAACATTTCTTCAGAGCCATCACCCCAAAGAAAAAAAAGCGCCATACCACCACTGGGTGGGTTCGAACCTCCGACCTTTTGGTTAACAGCCGATTGCGCTAGCCAATAGCGCCACGAAGACAGTCCTGCTCCACTGTCACCACCATCAGAACATATCTTCAAAGCCATTACCGCAAAATAAAGCAACACACCACTCCCGGGAGGGCTCGAAACTCCAACCTTTCGGTCAACAGCCGATCGCGCTAGCCCATTGCGCCACGGAGACAGTCTTGCTCCCCTCTCACCACCATAAGAACATATCTTCAAAGCTATCAGCCCAAAGAAAAAGAAGCACCGCACCACCACCGGGTGGGCTCGAACCTCCAACCTTTCGGTTAACAGCCGATCGCGCTAGCCAATTGCGCCACGGAGACAGTCGTGCTCCACTCTCACCACCATCAGAACATATCTTCAAAGCTATCAGCGCAAAGAAAAAAAAGCGCCAAACCACCGCCGGGTGGGCTCGAAACTCCAACCTTTCGGTTAACAGCCGATTGCGCTAGCCAATTGCGCCACGGAGACAGTCCTGTTCCACTCTCACCACCATGAGAACATATCTTCAAAGCTATCAGCCCAAAGAAAAAAAAGCGCCATACCACCACTGGGTGGGTTCGAACCTCCGACCTTTTGGTTAACAGCCGATCGCGCTAGCCAATTGCGCCATGGAGACAGTCCTGCTCCACTCTCACCACCATTAGAACATATCTTCAAAGCTATCAGCACAAAGAAAAAAGCAACACACCTCTCCCGAGAGGGCTCGAAACTCCAACCTTTCGGTTAACAGCCGATCGCGCTAGCCAATTGCGCCACGGAGACAGTCCTGCTCTACTCTCACCACCATTAGAACATATCTTCAAAGCTATCAGCCCAAAGAAAAAAAAGCGCCGCACCACCGCCGGGTGGGCTCAAAACTCCAACCTTTCGGTTAACAGCCGATCGCGCTAGCCAATTGCGCCACGGAGACAGTCCTGCTCCACTCTCACCACCATCAGAACATATCTTCAAAGCTATCAGCCGAAACAAAAAAAGCGCCATACCACCACCGGGTGGGCTCGAACCTCCGACCTTTCGGTTAACAGCCGATAGTGCTAGCCAATTGCGCCATGGAGACAGTCCTGCTCCACTCTCCCCACCATCAGAACATATCTTCAAAGCTATCAGCCCACAGAAAAAAAGCGCCGCACCACCACGAGGTGGGCTCGAACCTCCAACTTTTCGGTTAACAGCCGATCGCGCTAGCCAATTGCGCCACGGAGACAGTCCTGCTCCACTCTCACCACCATAAGAACATATCTTCAAAGCTATCAGCCCAAAGAAAAAAAGTGCCGCACCACCACCGGGCGGGCTCGAACCTCCGACCTTTTGGTTACCAGCCGATCGCGCTAGCCAATCGCTCTACCGGAGACAGTCCTGCTCCACTCTCACCACCATAAAAACATATCTTCAAAGCTATCAGCCCAAAGAAAAAAAACCACCGCACCACCACCGGGTGGGCTCGAACCTCCAAGCTTTCGGTTAACAGCCAATCGCGCTAGCCAATTGCGCCACGGAGACAGTCCTGCTCCACTCTCACCACCATCAGAACATATCTTCAAAGCTATCAGCACAAAGAAAAAAGCAACACACCTCTCACGAGAGGGCTCGAAACTCCAACCTTTCGGTTAACAGCCGATCGCGCTAGCCAATTGCGCCATGGAGACAGTCCTGCTCCACTCTCACCACCATCAGAACATATCTTCAAAGCTATCAGCCCAAAGAAAAAAAAGCACCGCACCACCACCGGGTGGGCTCGAACCTCCAACTTTTCGGTTAACAGCCGATCACGCTAGCCAATTGCGCCACGGAGACAGTCCTGCTCCACTCTCACCACAATTAGAACATATCTTCAAAGCTATCAGCCCAAAGAAAAAAAAGCGCCGCACCACCACCTGGTGGGCAAGAACCTCCAACTTTCCGGTTAACAGCCAATCACGCCAGCCAATCGCGCCACGGAGACAGTCCTGCTCCACTCTCACCACCGTCAGAACATTTCTTCAGAGCTATCAGCCCAAAGAAAAAAAAGCGCTGCACCTACACCGGGTGGGCTCGAACCTCCAACCTTTCAGTTAACAGCCGATCGCGCTAGCCAATTGCCCCACGGAGACAGTCGTGCTCCACTCTCACCATCGTCAGAACATTTTTTCAGAGCTATCACCCCAAAGAAAAAAAAACCGCCGCACCACCACCGGTTTGGCTCGAACCTCTGACCTTTCGGTTAACAGCCGATCGCGCTAGCCAATTGCTCCACGAAGACAGTCCTGCTCCACTTTCACCACCATCAGAACATATCTTCAAAGCTATTACCGCAAAGAAAAAAGCAAAACACCACTCCCGGGAGGGCTTGAACGTCAAACTTTCCGGTTAACGGCCGATCACGCTAGCCAATTGTGCCACGGAGACAGTCTTACTCTACTCTCACAACCATCAGAACATAACTTCAAAGCTATCAGCCCACAGAAAAAAAAGCGCCGCACCACCACCGGGAGAGCTCGAACCTCCAACTTTCCGGTTAACAGCCGATCGCACTAGCCAATTGCGCTACGCAGACTGTCCTGCTCCACTCTCACCACCGTCAGAACATTTCTTCAGAGCTATCAGCCCAAAGAAAAAAAAGCGCTGCACCACCACCGGGTGGGCTCGAACCTCCAACCTTATGGTTAACAGCCGATCGCGCTAGCCAATTGCCCCACGGAGACAGTCGTGCTCCACTCTCACCATCGTCAGAACATTTCTTCAGAACTATCACCCCAAAGAAAAAAAAGCGCCGCACCACCACCGGTTGGGCTCGAACCTCCAACCTTTCGGTTAACAGCCGATCGCGCTAGCCAATTGCGCCACGAAGACTGTCCTGCTCCAATCTCACCACCATCAGAACATATCTTCAAAGCTATTACCGCAAAGAAAAAAGCAACACACCACTCCTGGGAGGGCTCGAGACTCCAACCTTTCGGTTAACAGCCGATCGCGCTAGCCCATTGCGCAACGGAGGCAGTCTTGCTCCACTCTCACCATCATCAGAACATATCTTCAAAGCTATCAGCGCAAAGAAAAAAAAGCGCTGCACCACCACCAGGTGGGCTCGAACCTCAACCTTTCGGTTAACAGCCGATCGCGCTAGCCCATTGCGCCACGGAGACAGTCTTGCTCCACTCTCACCACCATCAGAACATAACTTCGAAGCTATCAGCGCAAAGAAAACAGCAACACACCACTCCCGGGAGGGCTCGAAACTCCAACCTTTCGGTCAACAGCCGATCGCGCTAGCCCAATGCGCCACGGAGACAGTCTTGCTCCCTTCTCACCACCATCAGAACATAACTTCAAAGCTATCAGCCCAAAGAAAAAGAAGCACCGTACCACCACCGGGTGGGCTCGAACCTCCAACCTTTCGGTTAACAGCCGATCGCGCTGGCCAATTGCGCCACGGAGAAAGTCCTGCTCAACTCTCACCACAATTAGAACATATCTTCAAAGCTATCAGCCCAAAGAAAAAAAAAGCGCCGCACCACCACCGGGTGGGCTCGAACCTCCAACTTTTCGGTTAACAGCCGATCGCGCTAGCCAATTGCGCCACGGGGACCGTCCTGCTCCACTCTCACCACCGCCAGAACATTTCTTCAGAGCTATCACCCCAAAGAAAGAAAAGCGCCGCACCACCACCGGTTGGGCTCGAACCTCCAACCTTTCGGTTAACAGCCGATCGCGCTAGCCAATTGCGCCACGAAGACAGTCCTGCTCCACTCTCAACACCATCAGAACATATCTTCAAAGCTATTACCGCAAAGAAAAAAGCAACACACCACTCCCGGGAAGGCTCAAAACTCCAACCTTTCAGTTTACAGCCGATCGCGCTAGCCCATTGCGCCACGGAGACAGTCTTGCTCCACTCTCACCACCATCAGAACATATCTTCAAAGCTATCATCGCAAAGAAAAAAGCAACACACCACCACCGAGTGGGCTCGAACCTCCAACCTTTCGGTTAACAGCAGATCGCGCTAGCCAATTCCGCAACGGAGACCGTCCTGCTCCACTCTCACCACCGTCAGACCATTTCTTCAGAGCTATCACACCAAAGAAAAAAAAGCGCTGCACCACCACCGGGTGGGCTCAAACCCCCCACCTTTCGGTCAACAGCCGATCGCGCTAGCCCATTGCGCCACGGAGACAGTCTTGCTCCCCTCTCACCACCATAAGAACATATCTTCAAAGCTATCAGCCCAAAGAAAAAGAAGCACCGCACCACCACCGGGTGGGCTCGAACCTCCAACCTTTCGGTTAACAGCCGATCGCGCTAGCCAATTGCGCCACGGAGACAGTCGTGCTCCACTCTCACCACCATCAGAACATATCTTCAAAGCTATCAGCGCAAAGAAAAAAAAGCGCCAAACCACCGCCGGGTGGGCTCGAAACTCCAACCTTTCGGTTAACAGCCGATTGCGCTAGCCAATTGCGCCACGGAGACAGTCCTGTTCCACTCTCACCACCATGAGAACATATCTTCAAAGCTATCAGCCCAAAGAAAAAAAAGCGCCATACCACCACAGGGTGGGTTCGAACCTCCGACCTTTTGGTTAACAGCCGGTCGCGCTAGCCAATTGCGCCATGGAGACAGTCCTGCTCCACTCTCACCACCATTAGAACATATCTTCAAAGCTATCAGCACAAAGAAAAAAGCAACACACCTCTCCCGAGAGGGCTCGAAACTCCAACCTTTCGGTTAACAGCCGATCGCGCTAGCCAATTGCGCCACGGAGACAGTCCTGCTCTACTCTCACCACCATTAGAACATATCTTCAAAGCTATCAGCCCAAAGAAAAAAAAGCGCCGCACCACCGCCGGGTGGGCTCAAAACTCCAACCTTTCGGTTAACAGCCGATCGCGCTAGCCAATTGCGCCACGGAGACAGTCCTGCTCCACTCTCACCACCATCAGAACATATCTTCAAAGCTATCAGCCGAAACAAAAAAAGCGCCATACCACCACCGGGTGGGCTCAAACCTCCGACCTTTCGGTTAACAGCCGATAGTGCTAGCCAATTGCGCCATGGAGACAGTCCTGCTTCACTCTCCCCACCATCAGAACATATCTTCAAAGCTATCAGCCCACAGAAAAAAAGCGCCGCACCACCACGAGGTGGGCTCGAACCTCCAACTTTTCGGTTAACAGCCGATCGCGCTAGCCAATTGCGCCACGGAGACAGTCCTGCTCCACTCTCACCACCATAAGAACATATCTTCAAAGCTATCAGCCCAAAGAAAAAAAGCGCCGCACCACCACCGGGCGGGCTCGAACCTCCGACCTTTTGGTTAACAGCCGATCGCGCTAGCCAATCGCTCTACCGGAGACAGTCCTGCTCCACTCTCACCACCATAAAAACATATCTTCAAAGCTATCAGCCCAAAGAAAAAAAACCACCGCACCACCACCGGGTGGGCTCGAACCTCCAAGCTTTCGGTTAACAGCCAATCGCGCTAGCCAATTGCGCCACGGAGACAGTCCTGCTCCACTCTCACCACCATCAGAACATATCTTCAAAGCTATCAGCACAAAGAAAAAAGCAACACACCTCTCACGAGAGGGCTCGAAACTCCAACCTTTCGGTTAACAGCCGATCGCGCTAGCCAATTGCGCCATGGAGACAGTCCTGCTCCACTCTCACCACCATCAGAACATATCTTCAAAGCTATCAGCCCAAAGAAAAAAAAGCACCGCACCACCACCGGGTGGGCTCGAACCTCCAACTTTTCGGTTAACAGCCGATCACGCTAGCCAATTGCGCCACGGAGACAGTCCTGCTCCACTCTCACCACAATTAGAACATATCTTCAAAGCTATCAGCCCAAAGAAAAAAAAGCGCCGCACCACCACCTGGTGGGCAAGAACCTCCAACTTTCCGGTTAACAGCCAATCACGCCAGTCAATCGCGCCACGGAGACAGTCCTGCTCCACTCTCACCACCGTCAGAACATTTCTTCAGAGCTATCAGCCCAAAGAAAAAAAAGCGCTGCACCTACACCGGGTGGGCTCGAACCTCCAACCTTTCAGTTAACAGCCGATCGCGCTAGCCAATTGCCCCACGGAGACAGTCGTGCTCCACTCTCACCATCGTCAGAACATTTTTTCAGAGCTATCACCCCAAAGAAAAAAAAACCGCCGCACCACCACCGGTTTGGCTCGAACCTCTGACCTTTCGGTTAACAGCCGATCGCGCTAGCCAATTGCTCCACGAAGACAGTCCTGCTCCACTTTTACCACCATCAGAACATATCTTCAAAGCTATTACCGCAAAGAAAAAAGCAAAACACCACTCCCGGGAGGGCTTGAACGTCAAACTTTCCGGTTAACAGCC
Source organism: Rhipicephalus microplus (assembly GCF_043290135.1). Taxonomy (NCBI): domain Eukaryota; kingdom Metazoa; phylum Arthropoda; class Arachnida; order Ixodida; family Ixodidae; genus Rhipicephalus; species Rhipicephalus microplus. The sequence continues at coordinate 5,068,780 of NW_027464602.1, forward strand.
GATCACGCTAGCCAATTGTGCCACGGAGACAGTCTTACTCTACTCTCACAACCATCACAACATAACTTCAAAGCTATCAGCCCACAGAAAAAAAAGCGCCGCACCACCACCGGGAGAGCTCGAACCTCCAACTTTCCGGTTAACAGCCGATCGCACTAGCCAATTGCGCTACGCAGACTGTCCTGCTCCACTCTCACCACCGTCAGAACATTTCTTCAGAGCTATCAGCCCAAAGAAAAAAAAAGCGCCGCACCACCACCGGGTGGGCTCGAACCTCCAACTTTTCGGTTAACAGCCGATCGCGCTAGCCAATTGCGCCACGGGGACCGTCCTGCTCCACTCTCACCACCGACAGAACATTTCTTCAGAGCTATCACCCCAAAGAAAGAAAAGCGCCGCACCACCACCGGTTGGGCTCGAACCTCCAACCTTTCGGTTAACAGCCGATCGCGCTAGCCAATTGCGCCACGAAGACAGTCCTGCTCCACTCTCAACACCATCAGAACATATCTTCAAAGCTATTACCGCAAAGAAAAAAGCAACACACCACTCCCGGGAAGGCTCAAAACTCCAACCTTTCAGTTTACAGCCGATCGCGCTAGCCCATTGCGCCACGGAGACAGTCTTGCTCCACTCTCACCACCATCAGAACATATCTTCAAAGCTATCATCGCAAAGAAAAAAGCAACACACCACCACCGAGTGGGCTCGAACCTCCAACCTTTCGGTTAACAGCAGATCGCGCTAGCCAATTCCGCAACGGAGACCGTCCTGCTCCACTCTCACCACCGTCAGACCATTTCTTCAGAGCTATCACACCAAAGAAAAAAAAGCGCTGCACCACCACCGGGTGGGCTCAAACCCCCCACCTTTCGGTTAACAGCCGATCGTGCTAGCCAATTGCCCCACGGAGACAGTCGTGCTCCACTCTCACCACCGTCAGAACTTTTCTTCAGAGCTATCACCCCAAAGAAAAAAAAGCGCCGCACCACCACCGGTTGGGCTCGAACCGCCAACCTTTCGGTTAACAGCCGATCGCGCTAGCCCAATGCGCCACGGAGACAGTCTTGCTCCACTCTCACCACCATCAGAACATATCTTCAAAGCTATCATCGCAAAGAAAAAAGCAACACACCACCACCGAGTGGGCTCGAACCTCCAACCTTTCGGTTAACAGCAGATCGCGCTAGCCAATTCCGCAACGGAGACAATCGTGCTCCACTCTCACCACCATCAGACCATATCTTCAAAGCTATCAGCGCAAAGAAAAAAAGCGCCGCACCACCACCGGGTGGGCTCGAACCTCCAACTTTCCGGTTAACAGCCAATCACGCCAGTCAATCGCGCCACGGAGACAGTCCTGCTCCACTCTCACCACCGTCAGAACATTTCTTCAGAGCTATCAGCCCAAAGAAAAAAAAGCGCTGCACCTACACCGGGTGGGCTCGAACCTCCAACCTTTCAGTTAACAGCCGATCGCGCTAGCCAATTGCCCCACGGAGACAGTCGTGCTCCACTCTCACCATCGTCAGAACATTTTTTCAGAGCTATCACCCCAAAGAAAAAAAAACCGCCGCACCACCACCGGTTTGGCTCGAACCTCTGACCTTTCGGTTAACAGCCGATCGCGCTAGCCAATTGCTCCACGAAGACAGTCCTGCTCCACTTTCACCACCATCAGAACATATCTTCAAAGCTATTACCGCAAAGAAAAAAGCAAAACACCACTCCCGGGAGGGCTTGAACGTCAAACTTTCCGGTTAACAGCCGATCACGCTAGCCAATTGTGCCACGGAGACAGTCTTACTCTACTCTCACAACCATCAGAACATAACTTCAAAGCTATCAGCCCACAGAAAAAAAAGCGCCGCACCACCACCGGGAGAGCTCGAACCTCCAACTTTCCGGTTAACAGCCGATCGCACTAGCCAATTGCGCTACGCAGACTGTCCTGCTCCACTCTCACCACCGTCAGAACATTTCTTCAGAGCTATCAGCCCAAAGAAAAAAAAGCGCTGCACCACCACCGGGTGGGCTCGAACCTCCAACCTTATGGTTAACAGCCGATCGCGCTAGCCAATTGCCCCACGGAGACAGTCGTGCTCCACTCTCACCATCGTCAGAACATTTCTTCAGAACTATCACCCCAAAGAAAAAAAAGAACCGCACCACCACCGGTTGGGCTCGAACCTCCAACCTTTCGGTTAACAGCCGATCGCGCTAGCCAATTGCGCCACGAAGACTGTCCTGCTCCAATCTCACCACCATCAGAACATATCTTCAAAGCTATTACCGCAAAGAAAAAAGCAACACACCACTCCTGGGAGGGCTCGAGACTCCAACCTTTCGGTTAACAGCCGATCGCGCTAGCCCATTGCGCAACGGAGGCAGTCTTGCTCCACTCTCACCATCATCAGAACATATCTTCAAAGCTATCAGCGCAAAGAAAAAAAAACGCTGCACCACCACCAGGTGGGCTCGAACCTCAACCTTTCGGTTAACAGCCGATCGCGCTAGCCCATTGCGCCACGGAGACAGTCTTGCTCCACTCTCACCACCATCAGAACATAACTTCGAAGCTATCAGCGCAAAGAATACAGCAACACACCACTCCCGGGAGGGCTCGAAACTCCAACCTTTCGGTCAACAGCCGATCGCGCTAGCCCAATGCGCCACGGAGACAGTCTTGCTCCCTTCTCACCACCATCAGAACATAACTTCAAAGCTATCAGCCCAAAGAAAAAAAAGCACCGCACCACCACCGGGTGGGCTCGAACCTCCAACCTTTCGGTTAACAGCCGATCGCGCTAGCCAATAGCGCCACGGAGAATGTCGTGCTCCACTCTCACCACCATCAGAACATATCTTCAAAGCTATCAGCGCAAATAAAAAAGCAAAACACCACTCCCGGGAGGGCTCGAACCTCCAACTTTTCGGTTAACAGCCGATCGCGCTGGCCAATTGCGCCACGGAGAAAGTCCTGCTCAACTCTCACCACAATTAGAACATATCTTCAAAGCTATCAGCCCAAAGAAAAAAAAAGCGCCGCACCACCACCGGGTGGGCTCGAACCTCCAACTTTTCGGTTAACAGCCCATCGCGCTAGCCAATTGCGCCACGGGGACCGTCCTGCTCCACTCTCACCACCGCCAGAACATTTCTTCAGAGCTATCACCCCAAAGAAAGAAAAGCGCCGCACCACCACCGGTTGGGCTCGAACCTCCAACCTTTCGGTTAACAGCCGATCGCGCTAGCCAATTGCGCCACGAAGACAGTCCTGCTCCACTCTCAACACCATCAGAACATATCTTCAAAGCTATTACCGCAAAGAAAAAAGCAACACACCACTCCCGGGAAGGCTCAAAACTCCAACCTTTCAGTTTACAGCCGATCGCGCTAGCCCATTGCGCCACGGAGACAGTCTTGCTCCACTCTCACCACCATCAGAACATATCTTCAAAGCTATCATCGCAAAGAAAAAAGCAACACACCACCACCGAGTGGGCTCGAACCTCCAACCTTTTGGTTAACAGCAGATCGCGCTAGCCAATTCCGCAACGGAGACCGTCCTGCTCCACTCTCACCACCGTCAGACCATTTCTTCAGAGCTATCACACCAAAGAAAAAAAAGCGCTGCACCACCACCGGGTGGGCTCAAACCCCCCACCTTTCGGTTAACAGCCGATCGTGCTAGCCAATTGCCCCACGGAGACAGTCGTGCTCCACTCTCACCACCGTCAGAACTTTTCTTCAGAGCTATCACCCCAAAGAAAAAAAAGCGCCGCACCACCACCGGTTGGGCTCGAACCTCCAACCTTTCGGTTAACAGCTGATCGCGCTAGCCAATAGCGCCACGAAGACAGTCCTGCTCCACTCTCACCACCATCAGAACATATCTTCAAAGCCATTACCGCAAAAAAAAGCAACACACCACTCCCGGGAGGGCTCAAAACTCCAACCTTTCGGTTAACAGCCGATCGCGCTAGCCCAATGCGCCACGGAGACAGTCTTGCTCCACTCTCACCACCATCAGAACATATCTTCAAAGCTATCATCGCAAAGAAAAAAGCAACACACCACCACCGAGTGGGCTCGAACCTCCAACCTTTCGGTTAACAGCAGATCGCGCTAGCCAATTCCGCAACGGAGACAATCGTGCTCCACTCTCACCACCATCAGACCATATCTTCAAAGCTATCAGCGCAAAGAAAAAAAGCGCCGCACCACCACCGGGTGGGCTCGAACCTCCAACCTTTCGGTTAACAGCCGATCGCGAAAGCCAATTTCGCCACGGAGACGGTCCTGCTCCACTCTCACCACCATCAGAACATATCTTCAAAGGTATCAGCCCAAAGAAAAAAAAGCGCCGCACCGCCACTGGGTGGGCTCGAACGTCCGACCTTTTGGTTAACAGCCGATCGCTCTAGCAAATTGCGCCACGGAGACAGTCCTGCTCCACTCTCACCACCATCAGAACATATCTTCAAAGCTATCAGCCCACCGAAAAAAAAGCGCCGCACAACCACCGGGTAAGCTCGAACCTCCAACTTTTCGGTTAATAGCCGATCGCGCTAGCCAATTGCGCCACGGAGACAGTCCTGCTCCACTCTCACCACCATAAGAACATATCTTCAAAGCTATCAGGCCAAAAAAAGCGCCGCACCACCACCGGGTGGGCTCGAACCTCCAACATTTCGGTTAGCAGCCGATCACGCTAGCCAATTGCCCCACGAAGACAGTCGTGCTCCACTCTCACCACCGTCAGAACATTTCTTCAGAGCTATCACCCCAAAGAAAAAAAAAGCGCTGCACCACCACCGCGTGGGCTCGAACCTGCAACCTTTCGGTTAACAGCCGATCGCGCTAGCCCTGTGCGCCAAGGAGACAGGCTTGCTCCACTCTCACCACCATCAGAACATATTTTCAAAGCTATCAGCGCAAAGAAAAAAGCAACACACCACTCCCGCGAGGGCTCGAAACTCCAACCTTTCGGTCGACAGCTGATCGCGCTAGCCCATTGCGCCACGGAGACAGGCTTGCTCCGCTCTCACCACCATCAGAACATATCTTCAAAGCTATCAGCCCAAAGAAAAAGAAGCACCGCACCACCACCGGGTGGGCTCGAACCTCCAACCTTATGGTTAACAGCCGATCGCCCTAGCCAATTGCCCCACGGAGACAGTCGTGCTCCACTCTCACCATCGTCAGAACATTTCTTCAGAACTATCACCCCAAAGAAAAAAAAGCGCCGCACCACCACCGGTTGGGCTCGAACCTCCAACTTTTCGGTTAACAGCCGATCGCGCTAGCCAATTGCGCCACGAAGACTGTCCTGCTCCAATCTCACCACCATCAGAACATATCTTCAAAGCTATTACCGCAAAGAAAAAAAAACGCTGCACCACCACCAGGTGGGCTCGAACCTCAACCTTTCGGTTAACAGCCGATCGCGCTAGCCCATTGCGCCACGGAGACAGTCTTGCTCCACTCTCACCACCATCAGAACATAACTTCGAAGCTATCAGCGCAAAGAATACAGCAACACACCACTCCCGGGAGGGCTCGAAACTCCAACCTTTCGGTCAACAGCCGATCGCGCTAGCCCAATGCGCCACGGAGACAGTCTTGCTCCCTTCTCACCACCATCAGAACATAACTTCAAAGCTATCAGCCCAAAGAAAAAAAAGCACCGCACCACCACCGGGTGGGCTCGAACCTCCAACCTTTCGGTTAACAGCCGATCGCGCTAGCCAATAGCGCCACGGAGAATGTCGTGCTCCACTCTCACCACCATCAGAACATATCTTCAAAGCTATCAGCGCAAATAAAAAAGCAAAACACCACTCCCGGGAGGGCTCGAACCTCCAACTTTTCGGTTAACAGCCGATCGCGCTGGCCAATTGCGCCACGGAGAAAGTCCTGCTCAACTCTCACCACAATTAGAACATATCTTCAAAGCTATCAGCCCAAAGAAAAAAAAAGCGCCGCACCACCACCGGGTGGGCTCGAACCTCCAACTTTTCGGTTAACAGCCGATCGCGCTAGCCAATTGCGCCACGGGGACCGTCCTGCTCCACTCTCACCACCGCCAGAACATTTCTTCAGAGCTATCACCCCAAAGAAAGAAAAGCGCCGCACCACCACCGGTTGGGCTCGAACCTCCAACCTTTCGGTTAACAGCCGATCGCGCTAGCCAATTGCGCCACGAAGACAGTCCTGCTCCACTCTCAACACCATCAGAACATATCTTCAAAGCTATTACCGCAAAGAAAAAAGCAACACACCACTCCCGGGAAGGCTCAAAACTCCAACCTTTCAGTTTACAGCCGATCGCGCTAGCCCATTGCGCCACGGAGACAGTCTTGCTCCACTCTCACCACCATCAGAACATATCTTCAAAGCTATCATCGCAAAGAAAAAAGCAACACACCACCACCGAGTGGGCTCGAACCTCCAACCTTTTGGTTAACAGCAGATCGCGCTAGCCAATTCCGCAACGGAGACCGTCCTGCTCCACTCTCACCACCGTCAGACCATTTCTTCAGAGCTATCACACCAAAGAAAAAAAAGCGCTGCACCACCACCGGGTGGGCTCAAACCCCCCACCTTTCGGTTAACAGCCGATCGTGCTAGCCAATTGCCCCACGGAGACAGTCGTGCTCCACTCTCACCACCGTCAGAACTTTTCTTCAGAGCTATCACCCCAAAGAAAAAAAAGCGCCGCACCACCACCGGTTGGGCTCGAACCTCCAACCTTTCGGTTAACAGCTGATCGCGCTAGCCAATAGCGCCACGAAGACAGTCCTGCTCCACTCTCACCACCATCAGAACATATCTTCAAAGCCATTACCGCAAAAAAAAGCAACACACCACTCCCGGGAGGGCTCAAAACTCCAACCTTTCGGTTAACAGCCGATCGCGCTAGCCCAATGCGCCACGGAGACAGTCTTGCTCCACTCTCACCACCATCAGAACATATCTTCAAAGCTATCATCGCAAAGAAAAAAGCAACACACCACCACCGAGTGGGCTCGAACCTCCAACCTTTCGGTTAACAGCAGATCGCGCTAGCCAATTCCGCAACGCAGACAATCGTGCTCCACTCTCACCACCATCAGACCATATCTTCAAAGCTATCAGCGCAAAGAAAAAAAGCGCCGCACCACCACCGGGTGGGCTCGAACCTCCAACCTTTCGGTTAACAGCCGATCGCGAAAGCCAATTTCGCCACGGAGACGGTCCTGCTCCACTCTCACCACCATCAGAACATATCTTCAAAGGTATCAGCCCAAAGAAAAAAAAGCGCCGCACCGCCACCGGGTGGGCTCGAACGTCCGACCTTTTGGTTAACAGCCGATCGCTCTAGCAAATTGCGCCACGGAGACAGTCCTGCTCCACTCTCACCACCATCAGAACATATCTTCAAAGCTATCAGCCCACCGAAAAAAAAGCGCCGCACAACCACCGGGTAAGCTCGAACCTCCAACTTTTCGGTTAATAGCCGATCGCGCTAGCCAATTGCGCCACGGAGACAGTCCTGCTCCACTCTCACCACCATAAGAACATATCTTCAAAGCTATCAGGCCAAAAAAAGCGCCGCACCACCACCGGGTGGGCTCGAACCTCCAACATTTCGGTTAGCAGCCGATCACGCTAGCCAATTGCCCCACGAAGACAGTCGTGCTCCACTCTCACCACCGTCAGAACATTTCTTCAGAGCTATCACCCCAAAGAAAAAAAAAGCGCTGCACCACCACCGCGTGGGCTCGAACCTGCAACCTTTCGGTTAACAGCCGATCGCGCTAGCCCTGTGCGCCAAGGAGACAGGCTTGCTCCACTCTCACCACCATCAGAACATATTTTCAAAGCTATCAGCGCGAAGAAAAAAGCAACACACCACTCCCGCGAGGGCTCGAAACTCCAACCTTTCGGTCGACAGCTGATCGCGCTAGCCCATTGCGCCACGGAGACAGGCTTGCTCCGCTCTCACCACCATCAGAACATATCTTCAAAGCTATCAGCCCAAAGAAAAAGAAGCACCGCACCACCACCGGGTGGGCTCGAACCTCCAACCTTTCGGTTAACAGCCGATCGCCCTAGCCAATTGCGCCATGGAGACAGTCGTGCTCCACTCTCACCACCATCAGAACATATCTTCAAAGCTATCAGGCCAAAAAAAGCGCCGCACCACCACCGGGTGGGCTCGAACCTCCAACATTTCGGTTAGCAGCCGATCACGCTAGCCAATTGCCCCACGAAGACAGTCGTGCTCCACTCTCACCACCGTCAGAACATTTCTTCAGAGCTATCACCCCAAAGAAAAAAAAAGCGCTGCACCACCACCGCGTGGGCTCGAACCTGCAACCTTTCGGTTAACAGCCGATCGCGCTAGCCCTGTGCGCCAAGGAGACAGGCTTGCTCCACTCTCACCACCATCAGAACATATTTTCAAAGCTATCAGCGCAAAGAAAAAAGCAACACACCACTCCCGCGAGGGCTCGAAACTCCAACCTTTCGGTCGACAGCTGATCGCGCTAGCCCATTGCGCCACGGAGACAGGCTTGCTCCGCTCTCACCACCATCAGAACATATCTTCAAAGCTATCAGCCCAAAGAAAAAGAAGCACCGCACCACCACCGGGTGGGCTCGAACCTCCAACCTTATGGTTAACAGCCGATCGCCCTAGCCAATTGCCCCACGGAGACAGTCGTGCTCCACTCTCACCATCGTCAGAACATTTCTTCAGAACTATCACCCCAAAGAAAAAAAAGCGCCGCACCACCACCGGTTGGGCTCGAACCTCCAACTTTTCGGTTAACAGCCGATCGCGCTAGCCAATTGCGCCACGAAGACTGTCCTGCTCCAATCTCACCACCATCAGAACATATCTTCAAAGCTATTACCGCAAAGAAAAAAAAACGCTGCACCACCACCAGGTGGGCTCGAACCTCAACCTTTCGGTTAACAGCCGATCGCGCTAGCCCATTGCGCCACGGAGACAGTCTTGCTCCACTCTCACCACCATCAGAACATAACTTCGAAGCTATCAGCGCAAAGAATACAGCAACACACCACTCCCGGGAGGGCTCGAAACTCCAACCTTTCGGTCAACAGCCGATCGCGCTAGCCCAATGCGCCACGGAGACAGTCTTGCTCCCTTCTCACCACCATCAGAACATAACTTCAAAGCTATCAGCCCAAAGAAAAAAAAGCACCGCACCACCACCGGGTGGGCTCGAACCTCCAACCTTTCGGTTAACAGCCGATCGCGCTAGCCAATAGCGCCACGGAGAATGTCGTGCTCCACTCTCACCACCATCAGAACATATCTTCAAAGCTATCAGCGCAAATAAAAAAGCAAAACACCACTCCCGGGAGGGCTCGAACCTCCAACTTTTCGGTTAACAGCCGATCGCGCTGGCCAATTGCGCCACGGAGAAAGTCCTGCTCAACTCTCACCACAATTAGAACATATCTTCAAAGCTATCAGCCCAAAGAAAAAAAAAGCGCCGCACCACCACCGGGTGGGCTCGAACCTCCAACTTTTCGGTTAACAGCCGATCGCGCTAGCCAATTGCGCCACGGGGACCGTCCTGCTCCACTCTCACCACCGCCAGAACATTTCTTCAGAGCTATCACCCCAAAGAAAGAAAAGCGCCGCACCACCACCGGTTGGGCTCGAACCTCCAACCTTTCGGTTAACAGCCGATCGCGCTAGCCAATTGCGCCACGAAGACAGTCCTGCTCCACTCTCAACACCATCAGAACATATCTTCAAAGCTATTACCGCAAAGAAAAAAGCAACACACCACTCCCGGGAAGGCTCAAAACTCCAACCTTTCAGTTTACAGCCGATCGCGCTAGCCCATTGCGCCACGGAGACAGTCTTGCTCCACTCTCACCACCATCAGAACATATCTTCAAAGCTATCATCGCAAAGAAAAAAGCAACACACCACCACCGAGTGGGCTCGAACCTCCAACCTTTTGGTTAACAGCAGATCGCGCTAGCCAATTCCGCAACGGAGACCGTCCTGCTCCACTCTCACCACCGTCAGACCATTTCTTCAGAGCTATCACACCAAAGAAAAAAAAGCGCTGCACCACCACCGGGTGGGCTCAAACCCCCCACCTTTCGGTTAACAGCCGATCGTGCTAGCCAATTGCCCCACGGAGACAGTCGTGCTCCACTCTCACCACCGTCAGAACTTTTCTTCAGAGCTATCACCCCAAAGAAAAAAAAGCGCCGCACCACCACCGGTTGGGCTCGAACCTCCAACCTTTCGGTTAACAGCTGATCGCGCTAGCCAATAGCGCCACGAAGACAGTCCTGCTCCACTCTCACCACCATCAGAACATATCTTCAAAGCCATTACCGCAAAAAAAAGCAACACACCACTCCCGGGAGGGCTCAAAACTCCAACCTTTCGGTTAACAGCCGATCGCGCTAGCCCAATGCGCCACGGAGACAGTCTTGCTCCACTCTCACCACCATCAGAACATATCTTCAAAGCTATCATCGCAAAGAAAAAAGCAACACACCACCACCGAGTGGGCTCGAACCTCCAACCTTTCGGTTAACAGCAGATCGCGCTAGCCAATTCCGCAACGCAGACAATCGTGCTCCACTCTCACCACCATCAGACCATATCTTCAAAGCTATCAGCGCAAAGAAAAAAAGCGCCGCACCACCACCGGGTGGGCTCGAACCTCCAACCTTTCGGTTAACAGCCGATCGCGAAAGCCAATTTCGCCACGGAGACGGTCCTGCTCCACTCTCACCACCATCAGAACATATCTTCAAAGGTATCAGCCCAAAGAAAAAAAAGCGCCGCACCGCCACCGGGTGGGCTCGAACGTCCGACCTTTTGGTTAACAGCCGATCGCTCTAGCAAATTGCGCCACGGAGACAGTCCTGCTCCACTCTCACCACCATCAGAACATATCTTCAAAGCTATCAGCCCACCGAAAAAAAAGCGCCGCACAACCACCGGGTAAGCTCGAACCTCCAACTTTTCGGTTAATAGCCGATCGCGCTAGCCAATTGCGCCACGGAGACAGTCCTGCTCCACTCTCACCACCATAAGAACATATCTTCAAAGCTATCAGGCCAAAAAAAGCGCCGCACCACCACCGGGTGGGCTCGAACCTCCAACATTTCGGTTAGCAGCCGATCACGCTAGCCAATTGCCCCACGAAGACAGTCGTGCTCCACTCTCACCACCGTCAGAACATTTCTTCAGAGCTATCACCCCAAAGAAAAAAAAAGCGCTGCACCACCACCGCGTGGGCTCGAACCTGCAACCTTTCGGTTAACAGCCGATCGCGCTAGCCCTGTGCGCCAAGGAGACAGGCTTGCTCCACTCTCACCACCATCAGAACATATTTTCAAAGCTATCAGCGCGAAGAAAAAAGCAACACACCACTCCCGCGAGGGCTCGAAACTCCAACCTTTCGGTCGACAGCTGATCGCGCTAGCCCATTGCGCCACGGAGACAGGCTTGCTCCACTCTCACCACCATCAGAACATATCTTCAAAGCTATCAGCCCAAAGAAAAAGAAGCACCGCACCACCACCGGGTGGGCTCGAACCTCCAAACTTTCGGTTAACAGCCGATCGCCCTAGCCAATTGCGCCATGGAGACAGTCGTGCTCCACTCTCACCACCATCAGAACATATCTTCAAAGCTATCAGCGCAAAGAAAAAAGCAAAACACCACTCCCGGGAGGGCTCGAACCTCCAACTTTTCGGTTAACAGCCGATCGCGCTGGCCAATTGCGCCACGGAGACAGTCCTGCTCCACTCTCACCACAATTAGAACATATCTTCAAATCTATCAGCCCAAAGAAAAAAAAGCGCCGCACCACCACCAAGTGGGCTCGAACTTCCAACCTTTCAGTTAACAGCAGATCGCGCTAGCCAATTGCGCCACGGAGACAATCGTGCTCCACTCTCACCACCATCAGAACATATCTTCAAAGCTATCAGCGCAACGAAAAAAGCAACACACGCCACCCGGGAGGGCTCGAACCTCCAACTTTTCGGTTAACAGCCGATCGCGCTAATCAATTGCGCCACGGGGACCGTCCTGCTCCACTCTCACCACCATCAGACCATTTCTTCAGAGCTATCACCCCAAAGAAAAAAAAAAGCGCCGCACCACCACCGGGTGGGCTCGAACCTCCAACTTTTCGGTTAACAGCCGATCGCGCTAGCCAATTGCGCCACGGAGACAGTCCTGCTCTACTCTCACCACCATCAGAACATATCTTCAAAGCTATCAGCCCAAAGAAAAAAAAGCGCCAAACCACCGCCGGGTGGGCTCGAAACTCCAACCTTTCGGTTAACAGCCGATCGCCCTAGCCAATAGCGCCATGGAGACAGTCGTGCTCCACTCTCACCACCATCAGAACATATCTTCAAAGCTATCAGCGCAAAGAAAAAAGCAAAACACCACTCCCGGGAGGGCTCGAACCTCCAACTTTTCGGTTAACAGCCGATCGCGCTGGCCAATTGCGCCACGGAGACAGTCCTGCTCCACTCTCACCACAATTAGAACATATCTTCAAATCTATCAGCCCAAAGAAAAAAAAGCGCCGCACCACCACCAAGTGGGCTCGAACTTCCAACCTTTCAGTTAACAGCAGATCGCGCTAGCCAATTGCGCCACGGAGACAATCGTGCTCCACTCTCACCACCATCAGAACATATCTTCAAAGCTATCAGCGCAACGAAAAAAGCAACACACGCCACCCGGGAGGGCTCGAACCTCCAACTTTTCGGTTAACAGCCGATCGCGCTAATCAATTGCGCCACGGGGACCGTCCTGCTCCACTCTCACCACCGTCAGACCATTTCTTCAGAGCTATCACCCCAAAGAAAAAAAAAAGCGCCGCACCACCACCGGGTGGGCTCGAACCTCCAACTTTTCGGTTAACAGCCGATCGCGCTAGCCAATTGCGCCACGGAGACAGTCCTGCTCTACTCTCACCACCATCAGAACATATCTTCAAAGCTATCAGCCCAAAGAAAAAAAAGCGCCAAACCACCGCCGGGTGGGCTCGAAACTCCAACCTTTCGGTTAACAGCCGATCGCGCTAGCCAATTGCGCCACGGAGACAGTCCTGTTGCACTCTCACCACCATGAGAACATATCTTCAAAGCTATCAGCCCAAAGAAAAAAAAGCGCCATACCACCACCGGGTGGGCTCGAACCTCCGAACTTTTGGTTAACAGCCGATCGCGCTAGCCAATTGCGTCATGGAGACAGTCCTGCTCCACTCTCACCACCATCAGAACATATCTTCAAAGCTATCAGCACAAAAAAAAAAAGGAACACACCTCTCCCGAGAGGGCTCGAAACTCCAACCTTTCGGTTAACAGCCGATCGCGCTAGCCAATTGCGCCACGGAGACAGTCCTGCTCTACTCTCACCACCATAAGAACATTTCTTCAAAGCTATCAGCCCAAAGAAAAAAAAGCGCCGCACCACCGCCGGGTGGGCTCGAAACTCCAACCTTTCGGTTAACAGCCGATCACGCTAGCCAATTGCGCCACGGAGACAGTCCTGCTCCACCCTCACCACCATCAGAACATATCTTCAAAGCTATCAGCAGAAACAAAAAAAGCGCCATACCACCACCGGGTGGGCTCGAACCTCCGACCTTTCGGTTAACAGCCGATCGTGCTAGCCAATTGCGCCATGGAGACAGTCCTGCCCCACTCTCCCCACCATCAGAACATATATTCAAAGCTATCAGCCCAAAGAAAAAAAAGCGCCGCACCACCACGAGGTGGGCTCGAACCTCCAACTTTTCGGTTAACAGCCGATCACGCTAGCCAATTGCGCCACAGAGACAGTCCTGCTCCACTCTCACCACCATCAGAACATATCTTCAAAGCTATCAGCCCACAGAAAAAAAAGCGCCACACAACCACCGGGTAGGCTCGAACCTCCAACTTTTCGGTTAACAGCCGATCGCGCTAGCCAATTGCGCCACGGAGACAGTCCTGCTCCACTCTCACCACCATAACAACATATCTTCAAAGCTATCAGCCCAAAGAAAAAATAGCGCCGCACCACCACCGGGTGGGCTCGAACCTCCGACCTTTTGGTTAACAGCCGATCGCGCTAGCCAATCGCTCTACCGGAGACAGTCCTGCTCCACTCTCACCACCATAAAAACATATCTTCAAAGCTATCAGCCCAAAGAAAAAAAAGCGCCGCACCACCACCGGGTGGGCTCGAACCTCCAACCTTTCGGTTAACAGCTGATTGCGCTAGCCAATTGCGCCACGGAGACAGTCCTGCTTTACTCTCACCATCATCAGAACATATCTTAAAAGCTATCAGCGCAAAAAAAAGCGCTGCACCACCACCAGGTTGGCTCGAACCTCCAACCTTTCGGTTAACAGCCGATCGCGCTAGCCCATTGCGCCACGGAGACAGTCTTGCTCCACTCTCACCACCATCAGAACATATCTTCAAACCTATCAGCGCAAAGAAAAAAAGCGCTGCACCACCACCGGGTGGGCTCGAACCTCCAACCTTTCGGTTAACAGCCGATCGCGCTAGCCCATTGCGCCACGGAGACAGTCTTGCTCCACTCTAACCACCGTCAGAACATATCTTCAAAGCTATCAGCGCAAAGAAAAAGCAACACACCACTCCCGGGAGGGCTCGAAACTCCAACCTTTCGGTCAACAGCCGATCGCGCTAGCCAATTGCGCCACGGAGACAGTCCTGCTCCACTCTCACCACCATCAGAACATATCTTCAAAGCCATCAGCCCAAAGAAAAAAAAGCGCCACACCACCACCGGGTGGGCTCGAACCTCCGACCTTTTGGTTAACACTGCTCCACTCTTACCACCATCAGAACATATCTTCAAAGCTATCAGCCCAAAGAAAAAAAATCGCTGCACCACCACCGGGTGGGCTCGAACCTCCAACTTTTCGGTTAACAGCCGAGCACGCTAGCCATTTGCGCCACGGAGACAGTCCTGCTCCACTCTCACCACCATCAGAACATATCTTCAAAGCTATCAGCCCACAGAAAAAAAAGCGCCGCACAACCACCGGGTAGGCTCGAACCTCCAACTTTTCGGTTAACAGCCGATCGCGCAAGCCAATTGCGCCACGGAGACAGTCCTGCTCCGCTCTCACCACCATAAGAACATATCTTCAAAGCTATCAGCCGAAAGAAATAAAAGCGCCGCACCACCGCCGGGTGGGCTCGAACCTCCGACCTTTTGGTTAACAGCCGATCACTCTAGCCAATTACGCCACGGAGACAGCCCTGCTCCACTCTCACCACCATCAGAACATATCTTCAAAGCTATCAGCCCATAGAAAAAAAAGCGCCGCACAACCACCGGGTAGGCTCGAACCTCCAACATTTCGGTTAACAGCCGATCGCGCTAGCCAATTACTCACGGAGACAGTCCTGCTCCACTCTCACCACCATAAGAACATATCTTCAAAGCTATCAGCCCAAAAAAAAGCACCGCACCACCACCGGGTGGGCTCAAACCTCCAACCTTTCGGTTAACAGCCGATCACGCTAGCCAATTGCCCCACGAAGACAGTCGTGCTCCACTCTCACCACCGTCAAAACATTTCTTCAGAGCTATCTCCCCCCAAAAAAAAGCACCGCACCACCACCGGTTGGGCTCGAACCTCCAACCTTTCGGTTAACAGCCGATCGCGCTAGCCAATTGCACCACGAAGACAGTCCTGCTCCACTCTCACTACCATCAGAACATATCTTCAAAGCTATTACCGCAAAAAAAAGCAACACACCACTCCCGGGAGGGCTCGAAACTCCAACCTTTCGGTTAACAGCCGATCGCGCTAGCCCATTGCGCCACGGAGGCAGTCATGCTCCACTCTCACCATCATCAGAACATATCTTCAAAGCTATCAGCGCAAAGAAAAAAAGCGCTGCACCACCATCGCGTGGGCTCGAACCTCCAACCTTTCGGTTAACAGCCGATCGCGCTAGCCCAGTGCGCCACGGAGACAGTCTTGCTCCAGTCTCACCACCATCAGAACATATCTTCAAAGCTATCAGCGCAAAGAAAAAAGGAAACACATCACTCCCGGGAGGGCTCGAAACTCCAACCTTTCGGTCAACAGCCGATCGCGCTACCAAATTGCGCCACGGAGGCAGTCATGCTCCACTCTCACCATCATCAGAACATATCTTCAAAGCTATCAGCGCAAAGAAAAAAAGCGCTGCACCACCATCGCGTGGGCTCGAACCTCCAACCTTTCGGTTAACAGCCGATCGCGCTAGCCCATGGCGCCACGGAGACAGTCTTGCTCCCCTCTCACCACCATCAGAACATATCTTCAAAGCTATCAGCCCAAAGAAAAAAAGCACCGCACCACCACCGGGTGGGCTCGAACCTCCAACCTTTCGGTTAACAGCCGATCGCGCTAGCCAATTGCGCCACGGAGACAGTCGTGCTCCACTCTCACCACCATCAGAACATATTTTCAAAGCTATCAGCGCATAAAAAAAGCAAGACACCACTCCCGGAATGGCTCGAACCTCCAACTTTTCGGTTAACAGCCGATCGCGCTGGCCAATTGCGCCACGGAGACAGTCCTTCTCCACTCTCACCACAATTAGAACATATCTTCAAAGCTATCAGCCCAAAGAAAAAAAAGCGCCGCACCACCACCGGGTGCGCTCGAACTTCCAACCTTTCGGTTAACAGCAGATCGCGCTAGCCAATTGCGCCACGGAGACATTCGTGCTCCACTCTCACCACCATCAGAACATATCTTCAAAGCTATCAGCGCAAAGAAAAAAGATACACACCCCACCCAGGAGGGCTCGAACCTCCAACTTTTCGGTTAACAGCCGATCGCGCTACCAAATTGCGCCATGGAGACAGTCCTGCTCTACTCTCACCACCATAAGAACATATCTTCAAAGCTATCAGCCCAAAGAAAAAAAGCGCCGCACCACCGCCGGGTGGGCTCGAAACTCCAACCTTTCGGTTAACAGCCGATCGCGCTAGCCAATTGCGCCACGGAGACAGTCCTGCTCCACTCTCACCACCATCAGAACATATCTTCAAAGCTATCAGCCCAAACAAAAAAAGCGCCATACCACCACCGGGTGGGCTCGAACCTCCGACCTTTTGGTTAACAGCCGATCGTGCTAGCCAATTGCGCCATGGAGACAGTCCTGCTCCACTCTCACCACCATCAGAACATATCTTCAAAGCTATCAGCCCAAAAAAAGCGCCGCACCACCACCGGGTGGGCTCGAACCTCCAACCTTTCGGTTAACAGCCGATCGCGCTAGCAAATTGCGCCACGAAGACAGTCCTGCTCCACTCTCACTACCATCAGAACATATCTTCAAAGCTATTACCGCAAAGAAAAAAGCAACACACCACTCCCGGGAGGGCTCGAAACTCAAACCTTTCGGTTAACAGCCGATCGCACTAGCCCATTGCGCCACGGAGGCAGTCTTGCTCCACTCTCACCATCATCAGAACATATCTTCAAAGCTATCAGCGCAAAGACAAAAAGCGCTGCACCACCACCGCGTGGGCTCGAACCTCCAACCTTTCGGTTAACAGCCGATCGCGCTAGCCCATTGCGCCACGGAGACAGTCTTGCTCCACTCTCACCACTATCAGAACATATCTTCAAAGCTATCAGCGAAAAGAAAAAAAAGCGCCGCACCACCACCGGGTGGGCTCGAACCTCCAACTTTTCGGTTAACAGCCGAGCACGCTAGCCAATTGCGCCGCGGAGACAGTCCTGCTCCACTCTCACCACCATCAGAACATATCTTCAAAGCTATCAGCCCACAGAAAAAAAGCGCCGCACAACCACCGGGTAGGCTCGAACCTCCAACTTTTCGGTTAACAGCCGATCGCGCTAGCCGATTGCGCCACGGAGACAGTCCTGCTCCACTCTCACTACCATAAGAACATATCTTCAAAGCTATCAGCCCAAAGAAAAAAAAGCGCCGCACCACCGCCGGGTGGGCTCGAACGTCCAACCTTTTGGTTAACAGCCGATCGCTCTAGCCAATTGCGCCACGGAGACAGTCCTGCTCCACTCTCACCATCATCAGAACATATCTTCAAAGCTATCAGCCCAAAGAAAAAAAAGCGCCGCACCACCACCGGGTGGGCTCGAACCTCCAACTTTTCGGTTAACAGCCGATCACGCTAGCCAATTGCGCCACGGAGACAGTCCTGCTCCACTCTCACCACCGTCAGACCATTTCTTCAGAGCTATCACCGCAAAGAAAAAAAAGCGCCGCACCACCACCGGGTGGGCTCGAACCTCCAACCTTTCGGTTAACTGCCGATCGCCCTAGCCAATTGTGCCACGGAGACAGTCATGCTCCACTCTCACCACCTTCAGAACATATCTTCAAAGCTATCAGCCCACGGAAACAAAAGCGCCGCACAACCACAGGGTAGGCTCGAACCTCCAACTTTTCGGTTAACAGCCGATCGCGCTAGCCAATTGCGCCACGGAGACAGTCCTGCTCCACTCTCACCACCATAAGAACATATCTTCAAAGTTATCAGCCCAAAGAAACAAAAGCGCCACACAACCACCGGGTAGGCTCGAACCTCCAACTTTTCTGTTAACAGCCGATCGCGCTAGCCAATTGCGCCACGGAGACAGTCCTGCTCCACTCTCACCACCGTAAGAACATATCTTCAAAGCTATCAGCCAAAAAAAAAGCGCCGCACCACCACCGGGTGGGCTGGAACCTCCGACCTTTTGGTTAACAGCCGATGGCGCTAGCCATTTTTGCCACGGAGACAGTCCTGCTCCACTCTCACAACCATAAGAACATATCTTCAAAGCTATCAGCCCAAAGAAAAAAAAGCGCCGCACCACCACCGAGTGGGCTCGAACCTCCAACTTTTCGGTTAACAGACGATCACGCTAGCCAATTGCGCCACGGAGACAGTCCTGCTCCACTCTCACCACCATCAGAACATATCTTCAAAGCTATCAGCAGACAGAAAAAAAAGCGCCGCACAACCACCGGGTAGGCTCCAACCTCCAACTTTTCGGTTAACAGCCGATCGCGCTAGCCAATTGCGCCACGGAGACAGTCCTGCTCCACTCTCACCACCATAAGAACATATCTTCAAAGCTATCAGCCCAAAGAAAAAAAAGCGCCGCACCACCACCGGGTGGGCTCGAACCTCCGACCTTTTGGTTAACAGCCGATCGCTCTAGCCAATTGCGCCACGGAGACAGTCCTCCTCCAATCTCACCACCATCAGAGCATATATTCAAAGCTATCAGCCCAAAGAAAAAAAAGCGCCGCACCACCACCGGGTGGGCTCGAACCTCCAACTTTTTGGTTAACAGCCGATCACGCTAGCCAATTACGCCACGGAGACAGTCCTGCTCCACTCTCACCACCATCAGAACATATCTTCAAAGCTATCAGCCCACAAAAAAAGCGCCACACAACCACCGGGTAGGCTCGAACCTCCAACTTTTCTGTTAACAGCCGATCGCGCTAGCCAATTGCGCCACGGAGACAGTCCTGCTCCACTCTCACCACCGTAAGAACATATCTTCAAAGCTATCAGCCCCAAAAAAGCGCCGCACCACCACCGGGTGGGCTGGAACCTCCTACCTTTCGGTTAACAGCCGATCACGCCTGCCAATTGCCCCACGGAGACAGTCGTGCTCCACTCTCACCACCGTCAGAACAGATCTTCAGAGCTATCCCCCCCAAAGAAAAAAAAAGCGCCGCACCACCACCGGTTGGGCTCGAACCTCCAACCTTTCGGTTAACAGCTGATCGCGCTAGCCAATTGCGCCACGAAGACAGTCCTGCTCTACTCTCACCACCATCAGAACATATCTTCAAAGCTATTACCGCAAAGAAAAAAGCAACACACCACTCACGGGAGGGCTCGAAACTCAAACCTTTCGGTTAACAGCCGATCGCGCTAGCCCATTGCGCCACGGAGGCAGGCTTGCTCCACTCTCACCATCATCAGAACATATCTTCAAAGCTATCAGCGCAAAGAAAAAAAGCGCTGCACCACCACCGCGTGGGCTCGAACGTCCAACCTTTCGGTTAACAGCCGATCGCGCTAGCCCATTGCTCCACGGAGACAGTCTTGCTCCACTCTCACCACCATCAGAACATAACTTCAAAGCTATCAGCGCAAAGAAAAAAGCAACACACCACTAATGGGAGGGCTCAAAACTCCAACCTTTCGGTCAACAGCTGAACGCGCTAGCCCATTGCGCCACGGAGACAGTCTTGCTGCCCTCTCACCACCATCAGAACATATCTTCAAAGCTATCAGCGCAAAGAAAAAAGCAAAACACCACTCCCGGGAGGGCTCGAACCTCAAACTTTTCGGTTTACAGCCGATCGCGCTGGCCAATTGCGCCACGGAGACAGTCCTGCTCCACTCTCACCACAATTAGAACATATCTTCAAAGCTATCAGCCCAAAGAAAAAAAAGAGCCGCACCACCACCGGGTGGGCTCGAACCTCCAACCTTTCGGTTAACAGCAGATCGCGCTAGCCAATTGCGCCACGGAGACAATCGTGCTCCACTCTCACCACCACCAGAACATATCTTCAAAGCTATCAGCGCAAAGAAAAAAGCAACACACCCCACCCGGGACGGCTCGAACCTCCAAATTTTCGGTTAACAGCCGATCGCGCTAGCCAATTGCGCCACGGGGACCGTCCTGCTCCACTCTCACCACCGTCAGACCATTTCTTCAAAGCTATCACCCCAAAGAAAAAAAAAGCGCCGCACCACCACCGGGTGGGCTCGAACCTCCAAACTTTCGGTTAACTGCCGATCGCGCTAGCCAATTGTGCCACGGAGACAGTCCTGCTCTACTCTCACCACCATCAGAACATATCTTCAAAGCTATCAGCCCAGAGAAAAAAAAGCGCCGCACCACCGCCGGGTGGGCTCGAAACTCCAACCTTTCGGTTAACCGCCGATCGCCCTAGCCAATTGCGCCACAGAGACAGTCCTGCTCCACTCTCACCACCATCAGAACATATTTTCAAAGCTATCAGCCCAAAGAAAAAAAGCGCCATACCATCACCGCATGGGCTCGAACCTCCGACCTTTTGGTTAACAGCCGATCGCGCTAGCCAATTGCGCCACGGAGACAGTCCTGCTCCACTCTCACCACCATCAGAACATATATTCAAAGCTATCAGCCCAAAGAAAAAAAGCGCCGCACCACCACCGGGTGGGCTCGAACCTCCAACTGTTCGGTTAACAGCCGATCACGCTAGCCAATTACGCCACGGAGACAGTCCTGCTCCACTCTCACCACCATCAGAACATATCTTCAAAGCTATCAGCCCACAGAAAAAAAAGCGCCACACAACCACCGGGTAGGCTCGAACCTCCAACTTTTCGGTTAACAGCCGATCGCGCTAGCCAATTGCGCCACGGAGACAGTCCTGCTCCACTCTCACCACCATAACAACATATCTTCAAAGCTATCAGCCCAAAGAAAAAATAGCGCCGCACCACCACCGGGTGGGCTCGAACCTCCGACCTTTTGGTTAACAGCCGGTCGCGCTAGCCAATCGCTCTACCGGAGACAGTCCTGCTCCACTCTCACCACCATAAAAACATATCTTTAAAGCTATCAGCCCAAAGAAAAAAAAGCGCCGCACCACCACCGGGTGCTCTCGAACCTCCAACCTTTCGGTTAACAGCTGATTGCGCTAGCCAATTGCGCCACGGAGACAGTCCTGCTTTACTCTCACCATCATCAGAACATATCTTAAAAGCTATCAGCGCAAAAAAAAGCGCCGCACAACCACCGGGTAGGCTCGAACCTCCAACTTTTCGGTTAACAGCCGATCGCGCTAGCCGATTGCGCCACGGAGACAGTCCTGCTCCACTCTCACTACCATAAGAACATATCTTCAAAGCTATCAGCCCAAAGAAAAAAAAGCGCCGCACCACCGCCGGGTGGGCTCGAACGTCCAACCTTTTGGTTAACAGCCGATCGCTCTAGCCAATTGCGCCACGGAGACAGTCCTGCTCCACTCTCACCATCATCAGAACATATCTTCAAAGCTATCAGCCCAAAGAAAAAAAAGCGCCGCACCACCACCGGGTGGGCTCGAACCTCCAACTTTTCGGTTAACAGCCGATCACGCTAGCCAATTGCGCCACGGAGACAGTCCTGCTCCACTCTCACCACCGTCAGACCATTTCTTCAGAGCTATCACCGCAAAGAAAAAAAAGCGCCGCACCACCACCGGGTGGGCTCGAACCTCCAACCTTTCGGTTAACTGCCGATCGCCCTAGCCAATTGTGCCACGGAGACAGTCATGCTCCACTCTCACCACCTTCAGAACATATCTTCAAAGCTATCAGCCCACGGAAACAAAAGCGCCGCACAACCACAGGGTAGGCTCGAACCTCCAACTTTTCGGTTAACAGCCGATCGCGCTAGCCAATTGCGCCACGGAGACAGTCCTGCTCCACTCTCACCACCATAAGAACATATCTTCAAAGTTATCAGCCCAAAGAAACAAAAGCGCCACACAACCACCGGGTAGGCTCGAACCTCCAACTTTTCTGTTAACAGCCGATCGCGCTAGCCAATTGCGCCACGGAGACAGTCCTGCTCCACTCTCACCACCGTAAGAACATATCTTCAAAGCTATCAGCCAAAAAAAAAGCGCCGCACCACCACCGGGTGGGCTGGAACCTCCGACCTTTTGGTTAACAGCCGATGGCGCTAGCCATTTTTGCCACGGAGACAGTCCTGCTCCACTCTCACAACCATAAGAACATATCTTCAAAGCTATCAGCCCAAAGAAAAAAAAGCGCCGCACCACCACCGAGTGGGCTCGAACCTCCAACTTTTCGGTTAACAGACGATCACGCTAGCCAATTGCGCCACGGAGACAGTCCTGCTCCACTCTCACCACCATCAGAACATATCTTCAAAGCTATCAGCAGACAGAAAAAAAAGCGCCGCACAACCACCGGGTAGGCTCCAACCTCCAACTTTTCGGTTAACAGCCGATCGCGCTAGCCAATTGCGCCACGGAGACAGTCCTGCTCCACTCTCACCACCATAAGAACATATCTTCAAAGCTATCAGCCCAAAGAAAAAAAAGCGCCGCACCACCACCGGGTGGGCTCGAACCTCCGACCTTTTGGTTAACAGCCGATCGCTCTAGCCAATTGCGCCACGGAGACAGTCCTCCTCCAATCTCACCACCATCAGAGCATATATTCAAAGCTATCAGCCCAAAGAAAAAAAAGCGCCGCACCACCACCGGGTGGGCTCGAACCTCCAACTTTTTGGTTAACAGCCGATCACGCTAGCCAATTACGCCACGGAGACAGTCCTGCTCCACTCTCACCACCATCAGAACATATCTTCAAAGCTATCAGCCCACAAAAAAAGCGCCACACAACCACCGGGTAGGCTCGAACCTCCAACTTTTCTGTTAACAGCCGATCGCGCTAGCCAATTGCGCCACGGAGACAGTCCTGCTCCACTCTCACCACCGTAAGAACATATCTTCAAAGCTATCAGCCCCAAAAAAGCGCCGCACCACCACCGGGTGGGCTGGAACCTCCTACCTTTCGGTTAACAGCCGATCACGCCTGCCAATTGCCCCACGGAGACAGTCGTGCTCCACTCTCACCACCGTCAGAACAGATCTTCAGAGCTATCCCCCCCAAAGAAAAAAAAAGCGCCGCACCACCACCGGTTGGGCTCGAACCTCCAACCTTTCGGTTAACAGCTGATCGCGCTAGCCAATTGCGCCACGAAGACAGTCCTGCTCTACTCTCACCACCATCAGAACATATCTTCAAAGCTATTACCGCAAAGAAAAAAGCAACACACCACTCACGGGAGGGCTCGAAACTCAAACCTTTCGGTTAACAGCCGATCGCGCTAGCCCATTGCGCCACGGAGGCAGGCTTGCTCCACTCTCACCATCATCAGAACATATCTTCAAAGCTATCAGCGCAAAGAAAAAAAGCGCTGCACCACCACCGCGTGGGCTCGAACGTCCAACCTTTCGGTTAACAGCCGATCGCGCTAGCCCATTGCTCCACGGAGACAGTCTTGCTCCACTCTCACCACCATCAGAACATAACTTCAAAGCTATCAGCGCAAAGAAAAAAGCAACACACCACTAATGGGAGGGCTCAAAACTCCAACCTTTCGGTCAACAGCTGAACGCGCTAGCCCATTGCGCCACGGAGACAGTCTTGCTCCCCTCTCACCACCATCAGAACATATCTTCAAAGCTATCAGCGCAAAGAAAAAAGCAAAACACCACTCCCGGGAGGGCTCGAACCTCAAACTTTTCGGTTTACAGCCGATCGCGCTGGCCAATTGCGCCACGGAGACAGTCCTGCTCCACTCTCACCACAATTAGAACATATCTTCAAAGCTATCAGCCCAAAGAAAAAAAAGAGCCGCACCACCACCGGGTGGGCTCGAACCTCCAACCTTTCGGTTAACAGCAGATCGCGCTAGCCAATTGCGCCACGGAGACAATCGTGCTCCACTCTCACCACCACCAGAACATATCTTCAAAGCTATCAGCGCAAAGAAAAAAGCAACACACCCCACCCGGGACGGCTCGAACCTCCAAATTTTCGGTTAACAGCCGATCGCGCTAGCCAATTGCGCCACGGGGACCGTCCTGCTCCACTCTCACCACCGTCAGACCATTTCTTCAAAGCTATCACCCCAAAGAAAAAAAAAGCGCCGCACCACCACCGGGTGGGCTCGAACCTCCAAACTTTCGGTTAACTGCCGATCGCGCTAGCCAATTGTGCCACGGAGACAGTCCTGCTCTACTCTCACCACCATCAGAACATATCTTCAAAGCTATCAGCCCAGAGAAAAAAAAGCGCCGCACCACCGCCGGGTGGGCTCGAAACTCCAACCTTTCGGTTAACCGCCGATCGCCCTAGCCAATTGCGCCACAGAGACAGTCCTGCTCCACTCTCACCACCATCAGAACATATTTTCAAAGCTATCAGCCCAAAGAAAAAAAGCGCCATACCATCACCGCATGGGCTCGAACCTCCGACCTTTTGGTTAACAGCCGATCGCGCTAGCCAATTGCGCCACGGAGACAGTCCTGCTCCACTCTCACCACCATCAGAACATATATTCAAAGCTATCAGCCCAAAGAAAAAAAGCGCCGCACCACCACCGGGTGGGCTCGAACCTCCAACTGTTCGGTTAACAGCCGATCACGCTAGCCAATTACGCCACGGAGACAGTCCTGCTCCACTCTCACCACCATCAGAACATATCTTCAAAGCTATCAGCCCACAGAAAAAAAAGCGCCACACAACCACCGGGTAGGCTCGAACCTCCAACTTTTCGGTTAACAGCCGATCGCGCTAGCCAATTGCGCCACGGAGACAGTCCTGCTCCACTCTCACCACCATAACAACATATCTTCAAAGCTATCAGCCCAAAGAAAAAATAGCGCCGCACCACCACCGGGTGGGCTCGAACCTCCGACCTTTTGGTTAACAGCCGGTCGCGCTAGCCAATCGCTCTACCGGAGACAGTCCTGCTCCACTCTCACCACCATAAAAACATATCTTTAAAGCTATCAGCCCAAAGAAAAAAAAGCGCCGCACCACCACCGGGTGCTCTCGAACCTCCAACCTTTCGGTTAACAGCTGATTGCGCTAGCCAATTGCGCCACGGAGACAGTCCTGCTTTACTCTCACCATCATCAGAACATATCTTAAAAGCTATCAGCGCAAAAAAAAGCGCTGCACCACCACCAGGTTGGCTCGAACCTCCAACCTTTCGGTTAGCAGCCGATCGCGCTAGCCCATTGCGCCACGGAGACAGTCTTGCTCCACTCTCACCACCATCAGAACATATCTTCAAAGCTATCAGCGCAAAGAAAAAAAGCGCTGCACCACCACCGGGTGGGCTCGAACCTCCAACCTTTCGGTTAACAGCCGATCGCGCTAGCCCATTGCGCCACGGAGACAGTCTTGCTCCACTCTCACCACCGTCAGAACATATCTTCAAAGCTATCAGCGCAAAGAAAAAGCAACACACCACTCCCGGGTGGGCTCGAACTTCCAACTTTTCGGTTAACAGCCGAGCACGCTAGCCATTTGCGCCACGAAGACAGTCCTGCTCCACTCTCACCACCATCAGAACATATCTTCAAAGCTATCAGCCCACAGAAAAAAAAGCGCCGCACAACCACCGGGTAGGCTCGAACCTCCAACTTTTCGGTTAACAGCCGATCGCGCAAGCCAATTGCGCCACGGAGACAGTCCTGCTCCACTCTCACCACCATAAGAACATATCTTCAAAGCTATCAGCCGAAAGAAAAAAAGCGCCGCACCACCGCCGGGTGGGCTCGAACCTCCGACCTTTTGGTTAACAGCCGATCACTCTAGCCAATTGCGCCACGGAGACAGCCCTGCTCCACTCTCACCACCATCAGAACATATCTTCAAAGCTATCAGCCCACAGAAAAAAAGCGCCGCACAACCACCGGGTAGGCTCGAACCTCCAACTTTTCGGTTAACAGCCGATCGCGCTAGCCAATTACTCACGGAGACAGTCCTGCTCCACTCTCACCACCATAAGAACATATCTGCAAAGCTATCAGCCCAAAAAAAAGCGCCGCACCACCACCGGGTGGGCTCAAACCTCCAACCTTTCGGTTAACAGCCGATCACGCTACCCAATTGCCCCACGAAGACAGTCGTGCTCCACTCTCACCACCGTCTAAACATTTCTTCAGAGCTATCTCCCCCCAAAAAAAAGCACCGCACCACCACCGGTTGGGCTCGAACCTCCAACCTTTCGGTTAACAGCCGATCGCGCTAGCCAATTGCGCCACGAAGACAGTCCTGCTCCACTCTCTTTACCATCAGAACATATCTTCAAAGCTATTACCGCAAAAAAAAGCAACACACCACTCCCGGGAGGGCTCGAAACTCCAACCTTTCGGTTAACAGCCGATCGCGCTAGCCCATTGCGCCACGGAGGCAGTCATGCTCCACTCTCACCATCATCAGAACGTATCTTCAAAGCTATCAGCGCAAAGAAAAAAGCGCTGCACCACCATCGCGTGGGCTCGAACCTCCAACCGTTCGGTTAACAGCCGATCGCGCTAGCGCAGTGCGCCACGGAGACAGTCTTGCTCCACTCTCACCACCATCAGAACATATCTTCAAAGCTATCAGCGCAAAGAAAAAAGTAAACACATCACTCCCGGGAGGGCTCGAAACTCCAACCTTTCGGTCAACAGCTGATCGCGCTAGCCCATGGCGCCACGGAGACAGTCTTGCTCCCCTCTCACCACCATCAGAACATATCTTCAAAGCTATCAGCCCAAAGAAAAAAAAAAGCACCGCACCACCACCGGGTGGGCTCGAACCTCCAACCTTTCGGTTAACAGCCGATCGCGCTAGCCAATTGCGCCACGGAGACAGTCGTGCTCCACTCTCACCACAATCAGAACATATTTTCAAAGCTATCAGCGCAAAAAAAAAGCAAAACACCACTCCCGGAAGGGCTCGAACCTCCAATTTTTCGGTTAACAGCCGATCGCGCTGGCCAATTGCGCCACGGAGACAGTCCTTCTCCACTCTCACCACAATTAGAACATATCTTCAAAGCTATCCGCCCAAAGAAAAAAAAAGCGCCGCACCACCGCCGGGTGGGCTCGAACGTCCGACCTTTTGGTTAACAGCCGATCGCTCTAGCCAATTGCGCCACGGAGACATTCGTGGTCCACTCTCACCACCATTAGAACATATCTTCAAAGCTATCAGCGCAAAGAAAAAAGCCACACACCCCACCCAGGAGGGCTCGAACCTCCAACTTTTCGGTTAACAGCCGATCGCGCTACCAAATTGCGCCATGGAGACAGTCCTGCTCTACTCTCACCACCATAAGAACATATCTTCAAAGCTATCAGCCCAAAGAAAAAAAGCGCCGCACCACCGCCGGGTGGGCTCGAAACTCCAATCTTTCGGTTAACAGCCGATCGCGCTAGCCAATTGCGCCACGGAGACAGTCCTTCTCCACTCTCACCACCATCAGAACATATCTTCAAAGCCTTCAGCCCAAACAAAAAAAGCGCCATACCACCACCGGGTGGGCTCGAACCTCCGACCTTTTGGTTAACAGCCGATCGTGCTAGCCAATTGCGCCATGGAGACAGTCCTGCTCCACTCTCACCACCATCAGAACATATCTTCAAAGCTATCAGCCCACAGAAAAAAAAGCGCCACACAACCACCGGGTAGGCTCGAACCTCGAACTTTTCGGTTAACAGCCGATCGCGCTAGCCAATAGCGCCACGGAGACAGTCGTGCTCCACTCTCACCACCATCAGAACATATCTTCAAAGCTATCAGCGCAAAGAAAAAAAAGCGCCATACCACCACCGGGTGGGCTCGAACCTCCGACCTTTTGGTTAACAGCCGATCGCGCTAGCCAATTGCGCCACGGGGACCGTCCTGCTCCACTCTCACCACCGTCAGACCATTTCTTCAGAGCTATCACCGCAAAGAAAAAAAAGCGCCGCACCACCACCGGGTGGGCTCGAACCTCCAACCTTTCGGTTAACTGCCGATCGCCCTAGCCAATTGTGCCACGGAGACAGTCCTGCTCTACTCTCACCACCATCAGAACATATCTTCAAAGCTATCAGCCCAGAGAAAAAAAAGCGCCGCACCACCGCCGGGTGGGTTCGAAACTCCAACCTTTCGGTTAACAGCCGATCGCGCTAGCCAATTGCGCCAAGGAGACAGTCCTGCTCCACTCTCACCACCATCAGAACATATATTCAAAGCTATCAACCCAAAGAAAAAAAAGCGCCATACCACCACCGGGTGGGCTCGAACCTCCGACCTTTTGGTTAACAGCCGATCGCGCTAGCCAATTGCGCCATGGAGACAGTCCTGCTCCACTCTCACCACCATCAGAACATATCTTCAAAGCTATCAGCACAAAGAAAAAAGCAACACACCTCTCCCGAGAGGGCTCGAAACTCCAAACTTTCGGTTAACAGCCGATCGCGCTAGCCAATTGCGCCACGGAGACAGTCCTGCTCTACTCTCACCACCATCAGAACATATCTTCAAAGCTATCAGCCCAAAGAAAAAAAAGCGCCGCACCACCACGAGGTGGGCTCGAACCTCCAACTTTTCGGTTAAGAGCCGATCGCCCTAGCCAATTGCGCCACAGAGACAGTCCTGCTCCACTCTCACCACCATCAGAACATATTTTCAAAGCTATTAGCCTAAAGAAAAAAGCGCCATACCACCACCGCGTGGGCTCGAACCTCCGACCTTTTGGTTAACAGCTCATCGCGCTAGCCAATTGCGCCATGGAGACAGTCCTGCTCCACTCTCACCACCATCAAAACATATCTTCAAAGCTATCAGCCCAAAGAAAAAAAAGTGCCGCACCACCACGAGGCGGGCTCGAACCTCCAACTTTTCGGTTAACAGCCGATCACGCTAGCCAATTGCGCCATGGAGACAGTCATGCTCCACTCTCACCACCTTCAGAACATATCTTCAAAGCTATCAGCCCACGGAAACAAAAGCGCCGCACAACCACAGGGTAGGCTCGAACCTCCAACTTTTCGGTTAACAGCCGATCGCGCTAGCCAATTGCGCCACGGACACAGTCCTGCTCCACTCTCACCACCATCAGAACATATCTTCAAAGCTATCAGCCCACAGAAAAAAAAGCGCCGCACAACCACCGGGTAGGCTCCAACCTCCAACTTTTCGGTTAACAGCCGATCGCGCTAGCCAATTGCGCCACGGAGACAGTCCTGCTCCACTCTCACCACCATAAGAACATATCTTCAAAGCTATCAGCCCAAAGAAAAAAAAGCGCCGCACCACCACCGGGTGGGCTCGAACCTCCGACCTTTTGGTTAACAGCCGATCGCTCTAGCCAATTGCGCCACGGAGACAGTCCTGCTCCACTCTCACCACCATCAGAACATATTTTCAAAGCTATTAGCCTAAAGAAAAAAGCGCCATACCACCACCGCGTGGGCTCGAACCTCCGACCTTTTGGTTAACAGCTCATCGCGCTAGCCAATTGCGCCACAGAGACAGTCGTGCTCCACTCTCACCACCGTCAGAACAGATCTTCAGAGCTATCACCCCAAAGAAAAAAAAAGCGCCGCACCACCACCGGTTGGGCTCGAACCTCCAACCTTTCGGTTAACAGCCGATCGCGCTAGCCAATTGCGCCACGAAGACAGTCCTGCTCTACTCTCACCACCATCAGAACATATCTTCAAAGCTATTACCGCATAGAAAAAAGCAACACACCACTCACGGGAGGGCTCGAAACTCAAACCTTTCGGTTAACAGCCGATCGCGCTAGCCCATTGCGCCACGGAGGCAGGCTTGCTCCACTCTCACCATCATCAGAACATATCTTCAAAGCTATCAGCGCAAAGAAAAAAAGCGCTGCACCACCGCCGCGTGGGCTCGAACGTCCAACCTTTCGGTTAACAGCCGATCGCGCTAGCCCATTGCGCCACGGAGACAGTCTTGCTCCACTCTCACCACCATCAGAACATATCTTCAAAGCTATCAGCGCAAAGAAAAAAGCAACACACCACTAATGGGAGGGCTCAAAACTCCAACCTTTCGGTCAACAGCTGAACGCGCTAGCCCATTGCGCCACGGAGACAGTCTTGCTCCCCTTTCACCACCATCAGAACATATCTTCAAAGCTATCAGCGCAAAGAAAAAAGCAAAACACCACTCCCGGGAGGGCTCGAACCTCAAACTTTTCGGTTTACAGCCGATCGCGCTGGCCAATTGCGCCACGGAGACAGTCCTGCTCCGCTCACACCACAATTAGAACATATCTTCAAAGCTATCAGCCCAAAGAAAAAAAAGAGCCGCACCACCACCGTGTGGGCTCGAACCTCCAACCTTTCGGTTAACAGCAGATCGCGCTATCCAATTGCGCCACGGAGACAATCGTGCTCCACTCTCACCACCATCAGAACATATCTTCAAAGCTATCAGCGCAAAGAAAAAAGCAACACACCCCACCCGGGAGGGCTCGAACCTCCAACTTTTCGGTTACCAGCCAATCGCACTAGCCAATTGCGCCACGGGGACCGTCCTGCTCCACTCTCACCACCGTCAGACCATTTCTTCAGAGCTATCACCCCAAAGAAAAAAAAAGCACCGCACCCCCACCGGGTGGGCTCGAACCTCCAACCTTTCGGTTAACTGCCGATCGCGCTAGCCAATTGTGCCACGGAGACAGTCCTGCTCTACTCTCACCACCATCAGAACATATCTTCAAAGCTATCAGCCCAGAGAAAAAATAGCGCCGCACCACCGCCGGGTGGGCTCGAAACTCGAACCTTTCGGTTAACAGCCGATCGCCCTAGCCAATTGCGCCACAGAGACAGTCCTGATCCACTCTCACCACCATCAGAACATATTTTCAAAGCTATCAGCCCAAAGAAAAAAAGCGCCATACCATCACCGCGTGGGCTCGAACCTCCGACCTTTTGGTTAACAGCCGATCGCGCTAGCCAATTGCGCCACGGAGACAGTCCTGCTCCACTCTCACCACCATCAGAACATATATTCAAAGCTATCAGCCCAAAGAAAAAAAGCGCCGCACCACCACCGGGTGGGCTCGAACCTCCAACTGTTCGGTTAACAGCCGATCACGCTAGCCAATTACGCCACGGAGACAGTCCTGCTCCACTCTCACCACCATCAGAACATATCTTCAAAGCTATCAGCCCACAGAAAAAAAAGCGCCGCACAACCACCGGGAAGGCTCGAACCTCCAACTTTTCGGTTAACAGCCGATCGCGCTAGCCAATTGCGCCACGGAGACAGTCCTGCTCCACTCTCACCACCGTAAGAACATATCTTCAAAGCTATCAGCCCAAAAAAAAGCGCCGCACTACCACCGGGTGGGCTCGAACCTCCAACCTTTCGGTTAACAGCCGATCACGCTAGCCAATTGCCCCACGGAGACAGTCGTGCTCCACTCTCACCACCGTCAGAACAGTTCTTCAGAGCTATCACCCCAAAGAAAAAAAAAGCGCCGCACCACCACCGGTCGGGCTCGAACCTCCAACCTTTCGGTTAACAGTCGATCGCGCTATCCAATTGCGCCACCAAGACAGTCCTGCTCCACTCCAACCACCATCAGAACATATCTTCGAAGCTATTACCGCAAAGAAAAAAGCAACACACCACTCCCGGGAGGGCTCGAAACTCAAACCTTTCGGTTAACAGCCGATCGCGCGAGCCCATTGCGCCACGGAGGCAGTCTTGCTCCACTCTCACCATCATCAGAACATATCTTCAAAGCTATCAGCGCAAAGAAAAAAAGCGCTGCACCACCACCGCGTGGGCTCGAACGTCCAACCTTTCGGTTAACAGCCGATCGCGCTAGCCCATTGCGCCACGGAGACAGTCTTGCTCCACTCTCACCACCATCAGAACATATCTTCAAAGCTATCAGCGCAGAGAAAAAAGCAACACACCACCACCGGATGGGCTCGAACCTCCAACCTTTCAGTTAACAGCCGATCACGCTAGCCAATTACGCCACGGAGACAGTCCTGCTCCACTCTCACCACCATCAGAACATATCTTCAAAGCTATCAGCCCAAAGAAAAAAAGCACCGCACCACCACCGGATGGGCTCGAACCTCCAACCTTTCAGTTAACAGCCGATCACGCTAGCCAATTACGCCACGGAGACAGTCCTGCTCCACTCTCACCACCATCAGAACATATCTTCAAAGCTATCAGCCCACAGAAAAAAAAGCGCCGCACAACCACCGGGTAGGCTCGAACCTCCAACTTTTCGGTTAACAGCCGATCGCGCTAGCCAATTGCGCCACGGAGACAGTCCTGCTCCACTCTCACCACCGTAAGAACATATCTTCAAAGCTATCAGCCCAAAAAAAAGCGCCGCACTACCACCGGGTGGGCTCGAACCTCCAACCTTTCGGTTAACAGCCGATCACGCTAGCCAATTGCCCCACGGAGACAGTCGTGCTCCACTCTCACCACCGTCAGAACAGTTCTTCAGAGCTATCACCCCAAAGAAAAAAAAGCGCCGCACAACCACCGGGTGGGCTCGAACCTCAAAATTTTCGGTTAACAGCCGATTGCGCTAGCCAATTTCGCCACGGGGACAGTCGTGCTCCACACTCACCACTATCAGAACATATCGTCAAAGCTATCAGCCCAAAGAAAAAAAAGCACCGCACCACAACCGGGTGGGCTCGAACCTCCAACCTTTCGGTTAGCAGCCGATCGCGCTAGCCAATTGCGCCACGAAGACAGTCCTGCTCCACTCCAACCACCATCAGAACATATCTTCGAAGCTATTACCGCAAAGAAAAAAGCAACACACCACTCCCGGGAGGGCTCGAAACTCAAACCTTTCGGTTAACAGCCGATCGCGCGAGCCCATTGCGCCACGGAGGCAGTCTTGCTCCACTCTCACCATCATCAGAACATATCTTCAAAGCTATCAGCCCACAGAAAAAAAAAGCGCCCCACCATCACCGGGTGGGCTCGAACTTCCAACCTTTCGGTTAACAGCCGATCGCGCTAGCCAACTGCGCCACGGAGACAGTCGTGCTCCACTCTCACCACTATCAGAACATATCGTCAAAGCTATCAGCCCAAAGAAAAAAAAGCACCGCACCACAACCGGGTGGGCTCGAACCTCCAACCTTTCGGTTAGCAGCCGATCGCGCTAGCCAATTGCGCCACGAAGACAGTCCTGCTCCACTCCAACCACTATCAGAACATATCTTCGAAGCTATTACCGCAAAGAAAAAAGCAACACACCACTCCCGGGAGGGCTCGAAACTCAAACCTTTCGGTTAACAGCCGATCGCGCGAGCCCATTGCGCCACGGAGGCAGTCTTGCTCCACTCTCACCATCATCAGAACATATCTTCAAAGCTATCAGCGCAAAGAAAAAAAGCGCTGCACCACCACCGCGTGGGCTCGAACGTCCAACCTTTCGGTTAACAGCCGATCGCGCTAGCCCATTGCGCCACGGAGACAGTCTTGCTCCACTCTCACCACCATCACAACATATCTTCAAAGCTATCAGCGCAAAGAAAAAAGCAACACACCACTAATGGGAGGGCTCAAAACTCCAACCTTTCGGTCAACAGCTGATCGCGCTAGCCCATTGCGCCACGGAGACAGTCTTGCTCCACTCTCACCACCATCAGAACATATCTTTAAAGCTATCAGCCCAAAGAAAAAAAGCACCGCACCACCACCGGATGGGCTCGAACCTCCAACCTTTCGGTTAACAGCCGATCGCGCTAGCCAATGGCGCCACGGAGACAGTCGTGCTCAACTCTGACCACCATCAGAACATATCTTCAAAGCTATCAGCGCAAAGAAAAAAGCAAAACACCACTCCCGGGAGGGCTCGAACCTCAAACTTTTCGGTTTACAGCCGATCGCGCTGGCCAATTGCGCCACGGAGACAGTCCTGCTCCACTCTCACCACAATTAGAACATATCTTCAAAGCTATCAGCCCAAAGAAAAAAAAGAGCCGCACCACCACCGGGTGGGCTCGGACCTCCAACCTTTCGGTTAACAGCAGATCGCGCTAGCCAATTGCGCCACGGAGACAATCGTGCTCCACTCTCACCACCATCAGAACATATCTTCAAAGCTATCAGCGCAAAGAAAAAAACAACACACCCCACCCGGGAGGGCTCGAACCTCCAACTTTTCGGTTAACAGCCGATCGCACTAGCCAATTGCGCCACGGGGACCGTCCTGCTCCACTCTCACCACCGTCAGACCATTTCTTCAGAGCTATCACCCCAAAGAAAAAAAAGCACTGCACCACCACCGGGTGGGCTCGAACCTCCAACCTTTCGGTTAACTGCCGATCGCGCTAGCCAATTGTGCCACGGACAGTCCTGCTCTACTCTCACCACCATCAGAACATATCTTCAAAGCTATCAGCCCAGAGAAAAAAAAGCGCCGCACCACCACCGGGTGGGCTCGAAACTCCAACCTTTCGGTTAACAGCCGATCGCCCTAGCCAATTGCGCCACAGAGACAGTCCTGCTCCACTCTCACCACCATCAGAACATATTTTCAAAGCTATCAGCCCAAAGAAAAAAAGCGCCATACCATCACCGCGTGGGCTCGAACCTCCGACCTTT
This sequence comes from Rhipicephalus microplus, assembly GCF_043290135.1. Taxonomy (NCBI): domain Eukaryota; kingdom Metazoa; phylum Arthropoda; class Arachnida; order Ixodida; family Ixodidae; genus Rhipicephalus; species Rhipicephalus microplus. Next base: position 5,104,017 of record NW_027464602.1, read on the forward strand.
TGGTTAACAGCCGATCGCGCTAGCCAATTGCGCCACGGAGACAGTCCTGCTCCACTCTCACCACCATCAGAACATATATTCAAAGCTATCAGCCCAAAGAAAAAAAAGCGCCGCACCACCACCGGGTGGGCTCGAACCTCCAACTGTTCGGTTAACAGCCGATCACGCTAGCCAATTACGCCACGGAGACAGTCGTGCTCCACTCTCACCACCATCAGAACATATTTTCAAAGCTATCAGCCCAAAGAAAAAAAGCGCCATACCATCACCGCGTGGGCTCGAACCTCCGACCTTTTGGTTAACAGCCGATCGCGCTAGCCAACTGCGCCACGGAGACAGTCCTGCTCCACTCTCACCACCATCAGAACATATATTCAAAGCTATCAGCCCAAAGAAAAAAAGCGCCGCACCACCACCGGGTGGGCTCGAACCTCAACTGTTCGGTTAACAGCCGATCACGCTAGCCAATTACGCCACGGAGACAGTCCTGCTCCACTCTCACCACCATCAGAACATATCTTCAAAGCTATCAGCCCACAGAAAAAAAAGCGCCGCACAACCACCGGGTAGGCTCGAACCTCCAACTTTTCGGTTAACAGCCGATCGCGCTAGCCAATTGCGCCACGGAGACAGTCCTGCTCCACTCTCACCACCGTAAGAACATATCTTCAAAGCTATCAGCCCAAAAAAAAGCGCCGCACTACCACCGGGTGGGCTCGAACCTCCAACCTTTCGGTTAACAGCCGATCACGCTAGCCAATTGCCCCACGGAGACAGTCGTGCTCCACTCTCACCACCGTCAGAACAGTTCTTCAGAGCTATCACCCCAAAGAAAAAAAAAGCGCCGCACCACCACCGGTCGGGCTCGAACTTCCAACCTTTCGGTTAACAGCCGATCGCGCTAGCCAATTGCGCCACCAAGACAGTCCTGCTCCACTCCAACCACCATCAGAACATATCTTCGAAGCTATTACCGCAAAGAAAAAAGCAACACACCACTCCCGGGAGGGCTCGAAACTCAAACCTTTCGGTTAACTGCCGATCGCGCTAGCCAACTGTGCCACGGAGACAGTCCTGCTCTACTCTCACCACCATCAGAACATATCTACAAAGCTATCAGCCCAGAGAAAAAAAAGCGCCGCACCCCACCCGGGAGGGCTCGAACCTCCAACTTTTCGGTTAACAGCCAATCGCACTAGCCAATTGCGCCACGGGGACCGTCCTGCTCCACTCTCACCACCGTCAGACCATTTCTTCAGAGCTATCACCCCAAAGAAAAAAAAAGCACCGCACCCCCACCGGGTGGGCTCGAACCTCCAACCTTTCGGTTAACTGCCGATCGCGCTAGCCAATTGTGCCACGGAGACAGTCCTGCTCTACTCTCACCACCATCAGAACATATCTTCAAAGCTATCAGCCCAGAGAAAAAAAAGCGCCGCACCACCGCCGGGTGGGCTCGAAACTCCAACCTTTCGGTTAACAGCCGATCGCCCTAGCCAATTGCGCCACAGAGACAGTCCTGCTCCACTCTCACCACCATCAGAACATATTTTCAAAGCTATCAGCCCAAAGAAAAAAAGCGCCATACCATCACCGCGTGGGCTCGAACCTCCGACCTTTTGGTTAACAGCCGATCGCGCTAGCCAATTGCGCCACGGAGACAGTCCTGCTCCACTCTCACCACCATCAGAACATATATTCAAAGCTATCAGCCCAAAGAAAAAAAGCGCCGCACCACCACCGGGTGGGCTCGAACCTCCAACTGTTCGGTTAACAGCCGATCACGCTAGCCAATTACGCCACGGAGACAGTCCTGCTCTACTCTCACCACCATCAGAACATATCTTCAAAGCTATCAGCCCACAGAAAAAAAAGCGCCGCACAACCACCGGGTAGGCTCGAACCTCCAACTTTTCGGTTAACAGCCGATCGCGCTAGCCAATTGCGCCACGGAGACAGTCCTGCTCCACTCTCACCACCGTAAGAACATATCTTCAAAGCTATCAGCCCAAAAAAAAGCGCCGCACTACCACCGGGTGGGCTCGAACCTCCAACCTTTCGGTTAACAGCCGATCACGCTAGCCAATTGCACCACGGAGACAGTCGTGCTCCACTCTCACCACCGTCAGAACAGTTCTTCAGAGCTATCACCCCAAAGAAAAAAAAAGCGCCGCACCACCACCGGTCGGGCTCGAACCTCCAACCTTTCGGTTAACAGCCGATCGCGCTAGCCAATTGCGCCACCAAGACAGTCCTGCTCCAATCCAACCACCATCAGAACATATCTTCGAAGCTATTACCGCAAAGAAAAAAGCAACACACCACTCCCGGGAGGGCTCGAAACTCAAACCTTTCGGTTAACAGCCGATCGCGCGAGCCCATTGCGCCACGGAGGCAGTCTTGCTCCACTCTCACCATCATCAGAACATATCTTCAAAGCTATCAGCGCAAAGAAAAAAAGCGCTGCACCACCACCGCGTGGGCTCGAACGTCCAACCTTTCGGTTAACAGCCGATCGCGCTAGCCCATTGCGCCACGGAGACAGTCTTGCTCCACTCTCACCACCATCAGAACATATCTTCAAAGCTATCAGCGCAGAGAAAAAAGCAACACACCACTAATGGGAGGGCTCAAAACTCCAACCTTTTGGTCAACAGCTGATCGCGCTAGCCCATTGCGCCACGGAGACAGTCTTGCTCCCCTCTCACCACCATCAGAACATATCTTTAAAGCTATCAGCCCAAAGAAAAAAAGCACCGCACCACCACCGGATGGGCTCGAACCTCCAACCTTTCGGTTAACAGCCGATCACGCTAGCCAATTACGCCACGGAGACAGTCCTGCTCCACTCTCACCACCATCAGAACATATCTTCAAAGCTATCAGCCCACAGAAAAAAAAGCGCCGCACAACCACCGGGTAGGCTCGAACCTCCAACTTTTGGTTAACAGCCGATCGCGCTAGCCAATTGCGCCACGGAGACAGTCCTGCTCCACTCTCACCACCGTAAGAACATATCTTCAAAGCTATCAGCCCAAAAAAAGCGCCGCACTACCACCGGGTGGGCTCGAACCTCCAACCTTTCGGTTAACAGCCGATCACGCTAGCCAATTGCCCCACGGAGACAGTCGTGCTCCACTCTCACCACCGTCAGAACAGTTCTTCAGAGCTATCACCCCAAAGAAAAAAAAGCGCCGCACCACCACCGGTCGGGCTCGAACCTCCAACCTTTCGGTTAACAGCCGATCGCGCTAGCCAATTGCGCCACGAAGACAGTCCTGCTCCACACCAACCACCATCAGAACATATCTTCGAAGCTATTACCGCAAAGAAAAAAGCAACACACCACTCCCGGGAGGGCTCGAAACTCAAACCTTTCGGTTAACAGCCGATCGCGCGAGCCCTCTGCGCCACGGAGGCAGTCTTGCTCCACTCTCACCATCATCAGAACATATCTTCAAAGCTATCAGCGCAAAGAAAAAAAGCGCTGCACCACCACCGCGTGGGCTCGAACGTCCAACCTTTCGGTTAACAGCCGATCGCGCTTGCCCATTGCACCACGGAGACAGTCTTGCTCCACACTCACCACCATCAGAACATATCTTCAAAGCTATCAGCGCAAAGAAAAAAGCAACACACCACTAATGGGAGGGCTCAAAACTCCAACCTTTCGGTCAACAGCTGATCGCGCTAGCCGATTGCGCCACGGAGACAGTCTTGGTCCCCTCTCACCACCATCAGAACATATCTTTAAAGCTATCAGCCCAAAGAAAAAAAGCACCGCACCACCACCGGATGGGCTCGAACCTCCAACCTTTCGGTTAACAGCCGATCGCGCTAGCCAATGGCGCCACGGAGACAGTCGTGCTCAACTCTGACCACCATCAGAACATATCTTCAAAGCTATCAGCGCAAAGAAAAAAGCAAAACACCACTCCCGGGAGGGCTCGAACCTCAAACTTTTCGGTTTACAGCCGATCGCGCTGGCCAATTGCGTCACGGAGACAGTCCTGCTCCACTCTCACCACAATTAGAACATATCTTCAAAGCTATCAGCCCAAAGAAAAAAAAGAGCCGCACCACCACCGGGTGGGCTCGAACCTTCAACCTTTCGGTTAACAGCAGATCGCGCTAGCCAATTGCGCCACGGAGACAATCGTGCTCCACTCTCACCACCATCAGAACATATCTTCAAAGCTATCAGCGCAAAGAAAAAAGCAACACACCCCACCCGGGAGGGCTCGAACCTCCAACTTTTCGGTTAACAGCCGATCGCACTAGCCAATTGCGCCACGGGGACCGTCCTGCTCCACTCTCACCACCGTCAGACCATTTCTTCAGAGCTATCACCCCAAAGAAAAAAAAAGCACCGCACCACCACCGGGTGGGCTCGAACCTCCAACCTTTCGGTTAACTGCCGATCGCGCTAGCCAATTGTGCCACGGAGACAGTCCTGCTCTACTCTCACCACCATCAGAACATATCTTCAAAGCTATCAGCCCAGAGAAAAAAAAGCGCCGCACCACCACCGGGTGGGCTCGAAACTCCAACCTTTCGGTTAACAGCCGATCGCCCTAGCCAATTGCGCCACAGAGACAGTCCTGCTCCACTCTCACCACCATCAGAACATATTTTCAAAGCTATCAGCCCAGAGAAAAAAAGCGCCATACCATCACCGCGTGGGCTCGAACCTCCGCCCTTTTGGTTAACAGCCGATCGCGCTAGCCAATTGCGCCACGGAGACAGTCCTGCTCCACTCTCACCACCATCAGAACATATATTCAAAGCTATCAGCCCAAAGAAAAAAAAGCGCCGCACCACCACCGGGTGGGCTCGAACCTCCAACTTTTCGGTTAACAGCCGATCGCGCTAGCCAATTGCGCCACGGAGACAGTCCTGCTCCACTCTCACCACCGTAAGAACTTATCTTCAAAGCTATCAGCCCAAAGAAAAGCGCCGCACCACCACCGGGTGGGCTCGAACCTCCAACCTTTCGGTTAACAGCCGATCACGCTAGCCAATTGCCCCACGGAGACAGTCGTGCTCCACTCTCACCACCGTCAGAACAGTTCTTCAGAGCTATCACCCCAAAGAAAAAAAAGCGCCGCACCGCCACCGGTCGGGCTCGAACCTCCAACCTTTCGGTTAACAGCCGATCGCGCTAGCCAATTGCGCCACGAAGACAGTCCTGCTCCACTCCAACCACCATCAGAACATATCTTCGAAGCTATTACCGCAAAGAAAAAAGCAACACACCACTCCCGGGAGGGCTCGAAACTCAAACCTTTCGGTTAACAGCCGATCGCGCGAGCCCATTGCGCCACGGAGGCAGTCTTGCTCCACTCTCACCATCATCAGAACATATCTTCAAAGCTATCAGCGCAAAGAAAAAAAGCGCTGCACCACCACCGCGTGGGCTCGAACGTCCAACCTTTCGGTTAACAGCCGATCGCGCTAGCCCATTGCGCCACGGAGACAGTCTTGCTCCACTCTCACCACCATCAGAACATATCTTCAAAGCTATCAGCGCAAAGAAAAAAGCAACACACCACTAACGGGAGGGCTCAAAACTCCAACCTTTCGGTCAACAGCTGATCGCGGTAGCCTATTGCGCCACGGAGACAGTCTTGCTCCCCTCTCACCACCAACAGAACTTATCTTTAAAGCTATCAGCCCAAAGAAAAAAAGCACCGCACCACCACCGGATGTGCTCGAACCTCCAACCTTTCGGTTAACAGCCGATCGCGCTAGCCAATTGCGCCACGGAGACAGTCGTGCTCCACTCTGACCACCATCAGAACATATCTTCAAAGCTATCAGCGCAAAGAAAAAAGCAAAAGACCACTCCCGGGAGGGCTCGAACCTCAAACTTTTCGGTTTACAGCCGATAGCGCTGGCCAATTGCGCCACGGAGACAGTCCTGCTCCACTCTCATCACAATTAGAAAATATCTTCAAAGCTATCAGCCCAAAGAAAAAAAAGCGCCGCACCACCTCCGGGTGGGCTCGAACCTCCAACCTTTTGGTTAACAGCCGATCGCGCTAGCCAATTCCGCCACGGAGACAATCGTGCTCCACTCTCACCACCATCAGAACATATCTTCAAAGCTATCAGCACAAAGAAAAAAGCAACACAACCCACCCGGGAGGGCTCGAACCTCCAACTTTTCGGTTAACAGCCGATCGCGCTAGCCAATTGCGCCACGGGGACCGTCCTGCTCCACTCTCACCACCGTCAGACCTTTTCTTCAGAGCTATCACCCCAAAGAAAAAAAAGGGGCCGCACCACCACCGGGTGGGCTCGAACCCCGACCTTTCGGTTAACAGCCGATCGCGCTAGCCAATTGCGCCACGGAAACAGTCCTGCTCAACTCTCACCACCATATGAACATATCTTCAAAGCTATCAGCCCAAAGAAAAAAAGCGTTGCACCACCGCCGGGTGGGCTCGAAACTCCAACCTTTCAGTTAACAGCCGATCGCGCTAGCCAATTGCGCCACGAAGACATTCCTGCTCCAATCTCACCACCATCAGAACATATCTTCAAAGCTATCAGCCCAAAAAAAGCGCCATACCACCACCGGGTTGGCTCGAACCTCCGACCTTTTGGTTAACAGCCGATTGCGCTAGCCAATTGCGCCATGGAGACAGTCCCGCTCCACTCTCACCACCATCAGAACATATCTTCAAAGCTATCAGCACAAAGAAAAAAGCAACACACCTCTCCCGAGAGCGCTCGAAACTCCAACCTTTCGGTTAACAGCCGATCGCGCTAGCCAATTGCGCCACGGAGACAGTCCTGCTCCACTCTCACCACCATCAGAACATATCTTCAAAGCTATCAGCCCAAAGAAAAGAAAGCGCCGCACCACCACGAGGTGGGCTCGAACCTCCAACTTTTCGGTTAACAGCCGATCACGCTAGCCAATTGCGCCATGGAGACAGTCATGCTCCACTCTCACCACCATCAGAACATATCTTCAAAGCTATCAGCCCACAGAAAAAAAAGCGCCGCACCACCACCGGGTGGGCTCCAACCTCCGACCTTTTGGTTAACAGCTGATCGCGCTAGCCAATTGCGCCACGGAGACAGTCCTGCTCCACCCTCACAACCATAAGAACATATCTTCAAAGGTATCAGCCCAAAGAAAAAGAAGCGCCGCACCACCATCGGGTGGGCTCGAACATCCAACCTTTCGGTTAACAGCCGATCGCGCTAGCCAATTGCCCCACGGAGACAGTCGTGCTCCACTCTCACCACGGTCAGAACATTTCTTCAGAGCTATCACCCCAAAGAAAAAAAAAGCGCCGCACCACCACCGGTTGGGCTCGAACCTCCAACCTTTCGGTTAACAGCCGATCACGCTAGCCAATTGCGCCACGAAGACAGTCCTGCTCCACTCTCATCACCATCTGAACATATGAACATATCTTCAAACCTATTACCGCAAAGAAAAAAGCAACACACCACTCCCGGGAGGGCTCGAAACCCCAACCTTTCGGTTAACAGCCGATCGCGCTAGCCAATTGTGCCACGGGGACCGTCCTGCTCTACTCTCACCACCGTCAGACCATTTCTTCAGAGCTATCACCCCAAAGAAAAAAAAGCGCCGCACCATCACCGGGTGGGCTCGAACCTCCGACCTTTCGGTTAACAGCCGATCGCGCTAGCCAATTGCGCCACGGAGACAGTCCCTCTACTCTCCCCACCATCAGAACATATCTTCAAAGCTATCAGCCCAAAGAAAAAAAGCGTCGCACCACCGCCGGGTGGGCTCGAAACTCCAACCTTTCCGTTAACAGCCGATCGCGCTAGCCAATTGCGCCACGGAGACAGTCCTGCTCCACTCTCACCACCATCAGAACATATCTACAAAGCTATCAGCCCACAAAAAAAGCGCCATACCACCACCGGGTTGACTCGAACCTCCGACCTTTTGGTTAACAGCCGATCGCGCTAGCCAATTGCGCCACGGTGACAGTCCTGCTCTACTCTCACCACCATCAGAACATATCTTCAAAGCTATCAGCCCAAAGAAAAAAAAGCGCCGCACCACCGCCGGGTGGGCTCGAAACTCCAACCTTTCGGTTAACAGCCGATCGCGCTAGCCAATTGCGCCACGGAGACAGTCCTGCTCCACTCTCACCACCATCAGAACATATCTTCAAAGCTATCAGCTCTAAGAAAAAAAAGCGCCGCACCACCACGAAGTGGGCTCGAACCTCCAACTTTTCGGTTAACAGCCGATCACGCTAGCCAATTGCGCCATGGAGACCGTCATGCTCCACTCTCACCACCATCAGAACATATCTTCAAAGCTATCAGCCCACAGAAAAAAAAGCGCCGCACAACCACCGGGTAGGCTCGAACCTCCAACTTTCCGGTTAACAGCCGATCGCGCTAGCCAATTGCGCCACGGAGACAGTCCTGCTCCACTCTCACCACCATAAGAAGATATCTTCAAAGCTATCAGCCCAAAGAAAAAAAAGCGCCGCAGCACCACCGGGTGGGCTCGAACCTCCGACCTTTTGGTTAACTGCCGATCACGCTAGCCAATTGCGCCACGGAGACAGTCCTGCTCCACCCTCACCACCATAAGAACATATCTTCAAAGCTATCAGCCCAAAAAAAAGCGCCGCACCACCATCGGGTGGGCGCGAACATCCAACCTTTCGGTTAACAGCCGATCGCGCTAGCCAATTGTCCCACGGAGACAGTCGTGCTCCACTCTCACCACCGTCAGAACATTTCTTCAGAGCTATCACCCCAAAGAAAAAAAAGCGCCGCACCACCACCGGTTGGGCTCGAACCTCCAACCTTTCGGTTAACAGCCGATCGCGCTAGCCAATTGCGCCACGAAGACAGTCCTGCTCCACTCTCATCACCATCTGAACATATCTTCAAAGCTATTACCGCAAAGAAAAAAGCAACACACCACTCCTGGGAGGGCTCGCAACTCCAACCTTTCAGTTAACAGCCGATCGCGCTAGCCCATTGCGCTACGGAGGCAGTCTTGCTCCACTCTCACCATCATCAGAACAAATCTTCAAAGCTATCAGCGCAAAGAAAAAAAGCGCTGCACCACCTTCAGGTGGGCTCGAACCTCCAACCTTTCGGTTAACAGCCGATCGCGCTAGCCCATTGCGCCATGGAGACAGTCTTGCTCCACTCTCACCACCATCATAACATACCTTCAAAGCTATCAGCGCAAAGAAAAAAGCAACAGACCACTCCCGGGAGGGCTTGAAACTCCAACCTTTCAGTCAACAGGCGATTGCGCTAGCAATTGCGCCACGGAGACAGTCCTGCTCCACTCTCACCACCATCAGAACATATCTTCAAAGCTTACAGCCCAAAGGAAAAAAAGCGCCACACCACCACCGGGCTGGCTCGAACCTCCAACTTTTCGGTTAACAGCCGATCACGCTAGCCAATTGCGGCACGAAGACAGTCGTGCTCCACTCTCACCACCATCAGAACATATCTTCAAAGCTATCAGCCCACAGAAAAAAAGCACCGCACCACCACCGTGTGGGCTCGAACCTCCAACCTTTCGGTTAACAGCCCATCGCCCAAGCCATTTGCGCCACGGAGACAGTCCTGCTCCACTATCACCACCATCAGAACATATCTTCAAAGCTATCAGCCCAAAGAAAAAAAAAGCACCGCACCACCACCGGGTGGGCTCGAACCTCCAACCTTTCGGTTAACGGCCAATCGCGCCAGCCAATTGCGCCACGGAGACAGTCCTGCTCCACTCTCACCACCATCAGAACATATCTTCAAAGCTATCAGCACAAAGAAAAAAAGCGCCCCAGCATCACCGGGTGGGCTCGAACTTCCAACCTTTCGGTTAACAGCCGATTGCGCTAGCCAACTGCGCCAAGGAGACAGTCGTGCTCCACTCTCACCACCATCAGAACATATCTTCAAAGCTATCAGCGCAAAGAAAAAAGCAACACACCACTCCAGGAAGGGCTCGAAACTCCAACCTTTCGGTTAACAGCTGATCGCGCTAGCCAATTGCGCCACGGAGACAGTCCTGCTCTACTCTCACCACCATCAGAACATATCTTCAAAGCTATCAGCCCAAAGAAAAAAAGCGCCATACCACCACCGGGTGGGCTCGAACCTCCGACCTTTTGGTTAACAGCCGATCGCGCTAGCCAAATGCGCCATAGAGACAGTCCTGCTCCACTCTCACCACCATCAGAACATATCTTCAAAGCTATCAGCCCAAAGAAAAAAAAGCGCCGCACCACCACCGGGTGGGCTCGAACCTCCAACTTTTCGGTTAACCGCCGATCGCGCTAGCCCATTGCGCTACGAAGGCAGTCTTGCTCCACTCTCACCATCATCAAAACATATCTTCAAAGCTATCAGCGCAAAGAAAAAAAGCGCTGCACCACCGCCAGGTGGGCTCGAACCTCCAACCTTTCGGTTAACAGCCTATCGCGCTAGCCCATTGCGCCACGGAGACAGTCTTGCTCCACTCTCACCACCATCAGAACATATCTTCAAAGCTATCAGCGCCAAGAAAAAAGCAACACACCACTCCCGGGAGGGCTCGAAACTCCAACCTTTCAGTCAACAGGCGATTGCGCTAGCCAATTGCACCACGGAGACAGTCCTGCTCCACTCTCACCACCATCAGAACATATCTTCAAAGCTTACAGCCCAAAGAAAAAAAAGCGCCACACCACCACCGGGTGGGCTCGAACCTCCGACCTTTTGGTTAACAGCCGATCACGCTAGCCAATTGCGCCATGGAGACAGTCCTGCTCCACTCTCCACCACCATGAAAACATATCTTCAAAGCTATCAACCCAAAGAAAAAAAAGCGCCGCACCACCACCGGGCTGGCTCAAACCTCCAACTTTTCGGTTAACAGCCGATCACGCTAGCCAATTGCGTCACGGAGACAGTCGTGCTCCACTCTCACCACCATCAGAACATATCATCAAAGCTATCAGCCCACAGAAAAAAAAGCGCCGCACCACCACCGTGTGGGCTCGAACCTCCAACCTTTCGGTTAACAGCCGATCGCCCAAGCCAATTGCGCCACGGAGACAGTCCTGCTCCACGCTCACCACCATCAGAACATATCTTCAAAGCTATCAGCCCAGAGAAAAAAAAGCACCGCACCACCACCGGGTGGGCTCGAACTTCCAACCTTTCGGTTAACGGCCAATCGCGCCAGCCAATTGCGCCACGGAGCCAGTCCTGCTCCACTCTCACCACCATCAGAACATATCTTCAAAGCTATCAGCCCAAAGAAAAAAAAGTGCCATACCACCACCGGGTGGGCTCGAACCTCCGACATTTTGGATAACAGCCGATCGCGCTAGCCAATTGCGCCATAGAGACAGTCCTGCTCCACTCTCACCACCATCAGAACATATCTTCAAAGCTATCAGCCCAAAGAAAGAAAAGCGCCGCACCACCACCGGGTGGGCTCGAACTACCAACTTTGTGGTTAACAGCCGATCACGCTAGCCAATTGCGCCACGGAGACAGTCCTGCTCCACTCTCACCACCATCAGAACATATCTTCAAAGCTATCAGCCAAAAGAAAAAAAAGTGCCGCACCACCACCGGGTGGGCTCGAACCTCCAACTTTTCGGTTAACAGCCGATCACGCTAGCCAATTGCGCCACGGAGACAGTCCTGCTTCACTCTCACCACGATCATAACATATCTTCAAAGCTATCAGCCCAAAGAAAAAAAGCGCCGCACCACCACCGGGTGGGCTCGAACCTCCAACTTTTCGGTTAACAGCTGATCGCGCTAGCCAATTGCGCCACGGAGACAGTCCTGCTCCACTCTCACCACCATCAGAACATATCTTCAAAGCTATCAGCCCAAACAAAAAAAGCGCCATACCACCACCGGGTGGGCTCGAACCTCCAACTTTTCGGTTAACAGCCGATCACGCTAGCCAATTGCGCCATGGAGACAGTCATGCTCCACTCTCACCACCATCAGAACATATCTTCAAAGCTATCAGCCCACAGAAAAAAAAGCGCCGCACAACCACCGGGTAGGCTCGAACCTCCAACTTTTCGGTTAACAGCCGATCGTGCTAGCCAGTTGCGCCAAGGAGACAGTCCTGCTCCACTCTCACCACAATAAGAACATATCTTCAAAGCTGTCAGGCCAAAGAAAAAAAAGCGCCGCAGCACCACCGGGTGGGCTCGAACTTCCGACCTTTTGGTTAACAGCCGATCGCGCTAGCCAATTGCGCCACGAAGACAGTCCTGCTCCACTCTCATCACCATCTGAACATATCTTCAAAGCTATTACCGCAAAGAAAAAAGCAACACACCACTCCCGGGAGGGCTCGAAACTCCAACCTTTCGGTTAACTGCCGATCGCGCTAGCCCATTGCGCTACGGAGGCAGTCTTGCTCCACTCTCACCATCATCAGAACATATCTTCAAAGCTATCAGCGCAAAGAAAAAAGCGCTGCACCACCACCAGGTGGGCTCGAACCTCCAACTTTTCGGTTAACAGCCGATCGCGCTAGCCCATTGCGCCACGGAGACAGTCTTGCTCCACTCTCACCACCATCAGAACATATCTTCAAAGCTATCAGCGCAAAAAAATGCAACACACCACTCCCGGGAGGGCTCTAAACTCCAACCTTTCAGTCAACAGGCGATTGCGCTAGCCAATTGCGCCACGGAGACAGTCCTGCTCCACTCTCACCACCATCAGAACATATCTTCAAAGCTTACAGCCCAAAGAAAAAAAGCGCCACACCACCACCCGGTGGGCTCGAACCTCCGACCTTTTGGTTAACAGCCGATCGCGCTAGCCAATTGCGCCATGGAGACAGTCCTGCTCCACTCTCCACCACCATCAAAACATATCTTCAAAGCTATCAGCCCAAAGAAAAAAAAGCGCCGCACCACCACCGGGCTGGCTCGAACCTCCAACTTTTCGGTTAACAGCCGATCACGCTAGCCAATTGCGGCACGGAGACAGTCGTGCTCCACTCTCACCACCATCAGAACAGATCTTTAAAGCTATCAGCCCACAGAAAAAAAAGCGCCGCACCACCACCGTCTGGGCTCGAACCTCCAACCTTTCGGTTAACAGCCGATCGCCCAAGCCAATTGCGCCACGGAGACAGTCCTGCTCCACTCTCACCACCATCAGAACATATCTTCAAAGCTATCAGCCCAAAGAAAAAAAAGCACCGCACCACCACCGGGTGGGCTCGAACTACCAACTTTGCGGTTAACAGCCGATCACGCTAGCCAATTGCGCCACGGAGACAGTCCTGCTCCACTCTCACCACCATCAGAACATATCTTCAAAGTTATCAGCCAAAAGAAAAAAAGCGCCGCACCACCACCGGCTGGGCTCGAACCTCCAACCTTTCGGTTAACAGCCGATCGCGCTAGCCAATTGCGCCACGAAGACAGTCCTGCTCCACTCTCATCACCATCGGAACATATCTTCAAAGCTATTACCGCAAAGAAAAAAGCAACACACCACTCCCGGGAGGGCTCGAAACTCCAACCTTTCGGTTAACCGCCGATCGCGCTAGCCCATTGCGCTACGAAGGCAGTCTTGCTCCACTCTCACCATCATCAGAACATATCTTCAAAGCTATCAGCGCAAAGAAAAAAAGCGCTGCACCACCACCAGGTGGGCTCGAACCTCCAACCTTTCGGTTAACAGCCTATCGCGCTAGCCCATTGCGCCATGGAGACAGTCTTGCTCCACTCTCACCACCATCAGAACATATCTTCAAAGCTATCAGCGCCAAGAAAAAAGCAACACACCACTCCCGGGAGGGCTCGAAACTCCAACCTTTCAGTCAACAGGCGATTGCGCTAGCCAATTGCGCCACGGAGACAGTCCTGCTCCACTCTCACCACCATCAGAACATATCTTCAAAGCCATCAGCCCACAGAAAAAAAAGCGCCGCACCACCACCATGTGGGCTCGAACCTCCAACCTTTCGGTTAACAGCCGATCGCCCAAGCCAATTGCGCCACGGAGACAGTCCTGATCCACTCTCACCACCATCAGAACATATCTTCAAAGCTATCAGCCCAAAGAAAAAAAGCACCGCACCACCACCGGGTGGGCTCGAACCTCCGACCTTTTGGTTAACAGCCGATCGCGCTAGCCAATTGCGCCATGGAGACAGTCCTGCTCCAGTCTCATCACCATCTGAACATATCTTCAAAGCTATTACCGCTAAGAAAAAAGCAACACACCACTCCCGGGAGGGCTCGAAACTCCAACCTTTCGGTTAACTGCCGATCGCGCTAGCCCATTGCGCTACGGAGGCAGTCTTGCTCCACTCTCACCATCATCAGAACATATCTTCAAAGCTATCAGCGCAAAGAAAAAAAGCGCTGCACCACCTTCAGGTGGGCTCGAACCTCCAACCTTTCGGTTAACAGCCGATCGCGCTAGCCCATTGCGCCACGGAGACAGTCTTGCTCCACTCTCACCACCATCATAACATACCTTCAAAGCTATCAGCGCAAAGAAAAAAGCAACAGACCACTCCCGGGAGGGCTTGAAACTCCAACCTTTCAGTCAACAGGCGATTGCGCTAGCAATTGCGCCACGGAGACAGTCCTGCTCCACTCTCACCACCATCAGAACATATCTTCAAAGCTTACAGCCCAAAGGAAAAAAAGCGCCACACCACCACCGGGCTGGCTCGAACCTCCAACTTTTCGGTTAACAGCCGATCACGCTAGCCAATTGCGGCACGAAGACAGTCGTGCTCCACTCTCACCACCATCAGAACATATCTTCAAAGCTATCAGCCCACAGAAAAAAAGCACCGCACCACCACCGTGTGGGCTCGAACCTCCAACCTTTCGGTTAACAGCCCATCGCCCAAGCCATTTGCGCCACGGAGACAGTCCTGCTCCACTATCACCACCATCAGAACATATCTTCAAAGCTATCAGCCCAAAGAAAAAAAAAGCACCGCACCACCACCGGGTGGGCTCGAACCTCCAACCTTTCGGTTAACGGCCAATCGCGCCAGCCAATTGCGCCACGGAGACAGTCCTGCTCCACTCTCACCACCATCAGAACATATCTTCAAAGCTATCAGCACAAAGAAAAAAAGCGCCCCAGCATCACCGGGTGGGCTCGAACTTCCAACCTTTCGGTTAACAGCCGATTGCGCTAGCCAACTGCGCCAAGGAGACAGTCGTGCTCCACTCTCACCACCATCAGAACATATCTTCAAAGCTATCAGCGCAAAGAAAAAAGCAACACACCACTCCAGGAAGGGCTCGAAACTCCAACCTTTCGGTTAACAGCTGATCGCGCTAGCCAATTGCGCCACGGAGACAGTCCTGCTCTACTCTCACCACCATCAGAACATATCTTCAAAGCTATCAGCCCAAAGAAAAAAAGCGCCATACCACCACCGGGTGGGCTCGAACCTCCGACCTTTTGGTTAACAGCCGATCGCGCTAGCCAAATGCGCCATAGAGACAGTCCTGCTCCACTCTCACCACCATCAGAACATATCTTCAAAGCTATCAGCCCAAAGAAAAAAAAGCGCCGCACCACCACCGGGTGGGCTCGAACCTCCAACCTTTCGGTTAACAACCGATCGCGCTAGCCCATTGCGCCACGGAGACAGTCTTGCTCCACTCTCACCACCATCAGAACATATCTTCAAAGCTATCAGCGCAAAAAAATGCAACACACCACTCCCGGGAGGGCTCTAAACTCCAACCTTTCAGTCAACAGGCGATTGCGCTAGCCAATTGCGCCACGGAGACAGTCCTGCTCCACTCTCACCACCATCAGAACATATCTTCAAAGCTTACAGCCCAAAGAAAAAAAGCGCCACACCACCACCGGGTG
Source organism: Rhipicephalus microplus (assembly GCF_043290135.1). Lineage (NCBI taxonomy): Eukaryota > Metazoa > Arthropoda > Arachnida > Ixodida > Ixodidae > Rhipicephalus > Rhipicephalus microplus. Next base: position 5,119,878 of record NW_027464602.1, read on the forward strand.
AGCTCGAACCTCCGACCTTTTGGTTAACAGCCGATCGCGCTAGCCAATTGCGCCATGGAGACAGTCCTGCTCCACTCTCCACCACCATCAAAACATATCTTCAAAGCTATCAGCCCAAAGAAAAAAAAGCGCCGCACCACCACCGGGCTGGCTCGAACCTCCAACTTTTCGGTTAACAGCCGATCACGCTAGCCAATTGCGGCACGGAGACAGTCGTGCTCCACTCTCACCACCATCAGAACAGATCTTTAAAGCTATCAGCCCACAGAAAAAAAAGCGCCGCACCACCACCGTCTGGGCTCGAACCTCCAACCTTTCGGTTAACAGCCGATCGCCCAAGCCAATTGCGCCACGGAGACAGTCCTGCTCCACTCTCACCACCATCAGAACATATCTTCAAAGCTATCAGCCCAAAGAAAAAAAGCGCCGCACCACTCCCGGGAGGGCTCGAAACTCCAACCTTTCGGTTAACCGCCGATCGCGCTAGCCCATTGCGCTACGGAGGCAGTCTTGCTCCACTCTCACCATCATCAGAACATATCTTCAAAGCTATCATCGCAAAGAAAAAAGCGCTGCACCACCACCAGGTGGGCTCGAACCTCCAACCTTTCGGTTAACAGCCGATCGCGCTAGCCCATTGCGCCACGGAGACAGTCTTGCTCCACTCTCACCACCATCAGAACATATCTTCAAAGCTATCAGCGCAAAAAAAATGCAACACACCACTCCAGGGAGGGCTCTAAACTCCAACCTTTCAGTCAACAGGCGATTGCGCTAGCCAATTGCGCCACGGAGACAGTCCTGCTCCACTCTCACCACCATCAGAACACATCTTCAAAGCTTACAGCCCAAAGAAAAAAAGCGCCACACCACCACCGGGTGGGCTCGAACCTCCGACCTTTTGGTTAACAGCCGATCGCGCTAGCCAATTGCGCCATGGAGACAGTCCTGCTCCACTCTCCACCACCATCAAAACATATCTTCAAAGCTATCAGCCCAAAGAAAAAAAAGCGCCGCACCACCACCAAGCTGGCTCGAACCTCCAACTTTTCGGTTAACAGCCGATCACGCTAGCCTATTGCGGCACGGAGACAGTCGTGCTCCACTCTCACCACCATCAGAACATATTTTTAAAGCTATCAGCCCACAGAAAAAAAAAGCGCCGCACCACCACCGTCTGGGCTCGAACCTCCAACCTTTCGGTTAACAGCCGATCGCCCAAGCCAATTGCGCCACGGAGACAGTCCTGCTCCACTCTCACCAACATCAGAACATATCTTCAAAGCTATCAGCCCAAAGAAAAAAAAGCACCGCACCACCACCGGGTGGGCTCGAACTACCAACTTTGCGGTTAACAGCCGATCACGCTAGCCAATTGCGCCACGGAGACAGTCCTGCTCCACTCTCACCACCATCAGAACATATCTTCAAAGTTATCAGCCAAAAGAAAAAAAAGCGCCGCACCACCACCGGCTGGGCTCGAACCTCCAACCTTTCGGTTAACAGCCGATCGCGCTAGCCAATTGCGCCACGAAGACAGTCCTGCTCCACTCTCATCACCATCGGAACATATCTTCAAAGCTATTACTGCAAAAAAGCAACACACCACTCCCGGGAGGGCTCGAAACTCCAACCTTTCGGTTAACCGCCGATCGCGCTAGCCCATTGCGCTACGAAGGCAGTCTTGCTACACTCTCACCATCATCAGAACATATCTTCAAAGCTATCAGCGCAAAGAAAAAAAGCGCTGCACCACCACCAGGTGGGCTCGAACCTCCAACCTTTCGGTTAACAGCCTATCGCGCTAGCCCATTGCGCCACGGAGACAGTCTTGCTCCACTCTCACCACCATCAGAACATATCTTCAAAGCTATCAGCGCCAAGAAAAAAGCAACACACCACTCCCGGGAGGGCTCGAAACTCCAACCTTTCAGTCAACAGGCGATTGCGCTAGCCAATTGCGCCACGGAGACAGTCCTGCTCCACTCTCACCACCATCAGAACATATCTTCAAAGCCATCAGCCCACAGAAAAAAAAGCGCCGCACCACCACCGTGTGGGCTCGAACCTCCAACCTTTCGGTTAACAGCCGATCGCCCAAGCCAATTGCGCCACGGAGACAGTCCTGCTCCACTCTCACCACCATCAGAACATATCTTCAAAGCTATCAGCCCAAAGAAAAAAAGCACCGCACCACCACCGAGTGGGCTCGAACTACCAACTTTGCGGTTAACAGCCGATCACGCTAGCCAATTGCGCCACGGAGACAGTCGTGCTCCACTCTCACCACCATCAGAACATATCTTCAAAGCTATCTGCCAAAAGAAAAAAAAAAGGGCCGCACCACCACCGGGTGGGCTCGAACCTCCAACTTTTCGGTTAACAGCCGATCACGCTAGCCAATTGCGCCACGGAGACAGTCCGGCTTCACTCTCACCACGATCATAACATATCTTCAAAGCTATCAGCCCAAAGAAAAAAAGCGCCGCACCACCACCGGGTGGGCTCGAAACTCCAACCTTTCGTTTAACTGCCGATCGCGCTAGCCAATGGCGCCACGGAGACAGTCCTGCTCCACTCTTTTCACCATTAGAACATATCTTCAAAGCTATCAGCCCAAAGAAAAAAAAGCGCCGCACCACTCCCGAGAGGGCTCGAAACTCCAACCTTTCGGTTAACCGCCGATCGCGCTAGCCCATTGCGCTACGGAGGCAGTCTTTCTCCACTCTCACCATCATCAGAACATATCTTCAAAGCTATCAGCGCAAAGAAAAAAGCGCTGCACCACCACCAGGTGGGCTCGAACCTCCAACCTTTCGGTTAACAGCCGATCGCGCTAGCCCATTGCGCCACGGAGACAGTCTTGCTCCACTCTCACCACCATCAGAACATATCTTCAAAGCTATCAGCGCAAAAAAAATGCAACACACCACTCCCGGGAGGGCTCTAAACTCCAACCTTTCAGTCAACAGGCGATTGCGCTAGCCAATTGCGCCACGGAGACAGTCCTGCTCCACTCTCACCACCATCAGAACATATCTTCAAAGCTTACAGCCCAAAGAAAAAAAGCGCCACACCACCACCGGGTGGGCTCGAACCTCCGACCTTTTGGTTAACAGCCGATCGCGCTAGCCAATTGCGCCATGGAGACAGTCCTGCTCCACTCTCCACCACCATCAAAACATATCTTCAAAGCTATCAGCCCAAAGAAAAAAAAGCGCCGCACCACCACCGGGCTGGCTCGAACCTCCAACTTTTCGGTTAACAGCCGATCACGCTAGCCTATTGCGGCACGGAGACAGTCGTGCTCCACTCTCACCACCATCAGAACATATCTTTAAAGCTATCAGCCCACAGAAAAAAAAGCGCCGCACCAGCACCGTCTGGGCTCGAACCTCCAACATTTCGGTTAACAGCCGATCGCCCAAGCCAATTGCGCCACGGAGACAGTCCTGCTCCACTCTCACCACCATCAGAACATATCTTCAAAGCTATCAGCCCAAAGAAAAAAAAGCACCGCACCACCACCGGGTGGGCTCGAACTACCAACTTTGCGGTTAACAGCCGATCACGCTAGCCAATTGCGCCACGGAGACAGTCCTGCTCCACTCTCACCACCATCAGAACATATCTTCAAAGTTATCAGCCAAAAGAAAAAAAAGCGCCGCACCACCACCGGCTGGGCTTGAACCTCCAACCTTTCGGTTAACAGCCGATCGCGCTAGCCAATTGCGCCACGAAGACAGTCCTGCTCCACTCTCATAACCATCGGAACATATCTTCAAAGCTATTACTGCAAAAAAGCAACACACCACTCCCGGGAGGGCTCGAAACTCCAACCTTTCGGTTAACCGCCGATCGCGCTAGCCCATTGCGCTACGAAGGCAGTCTTGCTCCACTCTCACCATCATCAGAACATATCTTCAAAGCTATCAGCGCAAAGAAAAAAAGCGCTGCACCACCACCAGGTGGGCTCGAACCTCCAACCTTTCGGTTAACAGCCTATCGCGCTAGCCCATTGCGCCACGGAGACAGTCTTGCTCCACTCTCACCACCATCAGAACATATCTTTAAAGCTATCAGCGCCAAGAAAAAAGCAACACACCACTCCCGGGAGGGCTCGAAACTCCAACCTTTCAGTCAACAGGCGATTGCGCTAGCCAATTGCGCCACGGAGACAGTCCTGCTCCACTCTCACCACCATCAGAACATATCTTCAAAGCTTACAGCACAAAGAAAAAAAAGCGCCACACCACCACCGGGTGGGCTCGAACCTCCGACCTTTTGGTTAACAGCCGATCGCGCTAGCCAATTGCGCCATGGACACAGTCCTGCTCCACTCTCCACCACCATCAAAACATATCTTCAAAGCTATCAGCCCAAAGAAAAAAAAGCGCCGCACCACCACCGGGCTGGCTCGAACCTCCAACTTTTCGGTTAACAGCCGATCACGCTAGCCTATTGCGGCACGGAGACCGTCGTGCTCCACTCTCACCACCATCAGAACATATCTTTAAAGCTATCAGCCCACAGAAAAAAAAAGCGCCGCACCACCACCGTCTGGGCTCGAACCTCCAACCTTTCGGTTAACAGCCGATCGCCCAAGCCAATTGCGCCACGGAGACAGTCCTGCTCCACTCTCACCGCCATCAGAACATATCTTCAAAGCTATCAGCCCAAAGAAAAAAAAGCACCGCACCACCACCGGGTGGGCTCGAACTACCAACTCTGCGGTTAACAGCCGATCACGCTAGCCAATTGCGCCACGGAGACAGTCCTGCTCCACTCTCACCACCATCAGAACATATCTTCAAAGTTATCAGCCAAAAGAAAAAAAAGCGCCGCACCACCACCGGCTGGGCTCGAACCTCCAACCTTTCGGTTAACAGCCGATCGCGCTAGCCAATTGCGCCACGAAGACAGTCCTGCTCCACTCTCATCACCATCGGAACATATCTTCAAAGCTATTACTGCAAAAAAGCAACACACCACTCCCGGGAGGGCTCGAAACTCCAACCTTTCGGTTAACCGCCGATCGCGCTAGCCCATTGCGCTACGAAGGCAGTCTTGCTACACTCTCACCATCATCAGAACATATCTTCAAAGCTATCAGCGCAAAGAAAAAAAGCGCTGCACCACCACCGAGTGGGCTCGAACTACCAACTTTGCGGTTAACAGCCGATCACGCTAGCCAATTGCGCCACGGAGACAGTCCTGCTCCACTCTTTTCACCATTAGAACATATCTTCAAAGCTATCAGCCCAAAGAAAAAAAAAGCGCCGCACCACTCCCGGGAGGGCTCGAAACTCCAACCTTTCGGTTAACCGCCGATCGCGCTAGCCCATTGCGCTACGGAGGCAGTCTTGCTCCACTCTCACCATCATCAGAACATATCTTCAAAGCTATCAGCCCAAAGAAAAAAAAGCGCCGCACCACTCCCGGGAGGGCTCGAACCTCCAACCTTTCGGTTAACAGCCGATCGCGCTAGCCCATTGCGCCACGGAGACAGTCTTGCTCCACTCTCACCACCATCAGAACATATCTTCAAAGCTATCAGCGCAAAAAAAATGCAACACACCACTCCCGGGAGGGCTCTAAACTCCAACCTTTCAGTCAACAGGCGATTGCGCTAGCCAATTGCGCCACGGAGACAGTCGTGCTCCACTCTCACTACCATCAGAACATATTGTTACGTGAGTAACGAGACAAAGTATTGCGAATATATTCGAAAAATATATTTGCAAGAGCGGTTGCAGCACTGGCCAGTCTGGCTCCGAGCTCGAGCAGCCAGCGAGCCTCATCTTCTTCGTCGGGCGCACACGCGCATTCGCACTATGGTTTGTGGCAGCCTACAGGTAGCATATAACCCCCGTCGGCAAAGGCGCCGTCTCGGCGCATCTAGATGTCAAGATCATTGGGCGAGTGGTACTGCTTCAGGCGTGCGACGTGTACGATGTCGCTGGCCCTAGGGGTGGATGAAGACGGCGAGGCAGCAGGAGTGATTTCATAAGTGACGGGAGTCACCTCACGAAGCACTCTGTAGGGCCCTGTGTACCGAGAGAGCAGCTTGTCAGACAGGCCAACGTGCCTGGTCGGAGACCACAGCAGAACCAACGAACCGGGCGAAAAGTGCACATCGCGGTGTCGTTGGTCGTACCGACGCCGTTGGTTTGCTTGGGAGGTCAGAAGGCGAGCACGAGCGGTTTCGCGTGCGTGGGCGGCCCGGCTGATGGCGTCCAGAGCATATTGTGAAGTTGGAGCTGCTGGTAACGGAATCGTCGTATCGAGGGGTAATGTGGGTTCGCGGCCGAACAGCAAGAAAAAAGGGGAGTAACCAGCCGTGTCGTGGCGCGAAGAATTGTAGGCAAATGTCACGTATGGTAAAGCGATGTCCCAGTCAGAGTGATCTGAGGAAACGTACTTTGCAAGCATGTCAGTTAGGGTTCGGTTCAGGCGTTCTGTGAGGCCATTTGTTTGCGGATGGTACGACGTAGTGAGCTTGTGGCGTGTTGCACAAGAGCGTAGAATGTCCGCTATGACTTTCGATAGAAATGTGCGGCCTCGGTCCGTGAGCAGCTGGCGTGGAGCACCATGTTGCAAGATCACGTCGTGTAGAAGAAAATCGGCGACGTCAGTGGCGCAACTTGTTGGAAGGGCGCGTGTGATTGCGTAGCGTGTGGCGTAGTCTGTGGCCACAGCTATCCACCTGTTGCCAGCAGAAGACAGAGGAAAAGGGCCGAGTAAGTCCAAGCCGACGCGAAAGAAAGGTTCAGTAGAAATATCGAGTGGTTGAAGGCGCCCAGCCGGAAGCGTCGATGGTGTTTTGCGGCGCTGACATTCCTCACACGCCGCGACGTATCTTCTGACGGACCGTGCCAGACCTGGCCAATAGAAGCGACGGCGAATCCGGTCGTATGTGCGGGACACACCCAGGTGACCGGCAGTAGGAACGTCATGAAGTTCGTGGAGTACAGCCAAGCGGAGGTGTTTGGGTATGGCAAGCAGCAGAGATGGGCCGTCTGGATGGAAGTTATGCCGGTATAATGTGCCATTCTGGAGTACGAACGAGCGATAGGATCGGTTCGGTGGGGAGGAGTCGAGGCGCTCAATGATAGCTCGTAGGGCTGCATCACGGCGTTGCTCGTCGGCTATGTGGTTCAGTTGAGAAACGGAGCACACGCAGGCGTCGTTGTCAGGTATGGTGGCCGATGGGTCAACTGGATAGCGAGAAAGGCAATCGGCGTCCTGGTGTAGGCGTCCAGACTTGTATATCACAGAAAAGGTGTATTCTTGCAGTCGCAGAGCCCAGCGACCAAGTCGACCTGTAGGATCTCTTAAGGATGAAAGCCAGCAGAGCGCGTGGTGGTCGGTGACGACGGAAAAGTGAGTGCCATATAAATATGGACGGAATTTTGAGACCGCCCAGACAAGAGCAAGGCATTCTCGCTCTGTGATCGAATAGTTACGCTCTGCAGGTGTAAGGAGGCGGCTAGCATACGCGATAACGCGGTCGTGTCCCTGTTGGCATTGGGCGAGAACGGCTCCGATACCGTGACCACTGGCATCAGTTCGGACCTCAGTTCGGGCAGATGGGTCAAAGTGGGCGAGGATAGGGGGCGTCGTCAAAAGTGTTATGAGGTGAGAGAAGGCGGCAGCTTGAGTGGACCCCCACGAAAATGGAACGCCTTTCTTCAAAAGATCGGTAAGTGGTTGGGCGATTGCCGCAAAATCTTTCACGAACCGCCTAAAGTAGGAGCAAAGTCCCACAAAGCTCCGGACATCTTTGGCGGATTGGGGTACTGGGAAATTCGTGACGGCACGAATTTTCTCAGGGTCCGGTCTCACACCAGAAGCATCGACAAGGTGGCCCAGCACGGTAATCTGTCGGCGGCCGAAGTGACACTTCGAGGAGTTCAACTGGAGGCCAGCTTTGCGGAAGACGTCGAGAATGGCCGACAGACGCTCAAGGTGGGTCTCAAACGTAGGTGCAAATACGAGGACGTCGTCTAGGTAACACAGGCATGTTGACCATTTGAACCCGTGTAGCAGAGAGTCCATCATACGTTCGAACGTGGCGGGGGCATTGCATAGGCCGAAGGGCATAACCTTGAATTGGTATAGGCCATCTGGAGTGATGAAGGCGGTCTTTTCTTGGTCTTTCTCGTCTACGGCAATCTGCCAATAACCAGAACGAAGGTCGATGGATGAAAAGTAGCGTGCGCCGTGGAGACAATCGAGGGCGTCATCAATACGTGGTAAAGGATACACGTCCTTTTTGGTGATTCGATTTAGATGCCGGTAATCGATGCAAAAACGCCATGTGTTGTCCTTCTTTTTAACCAGGACGACGGGTGACGCCCATGGGCTTGATGAGGGCTCAATAATGCCTTTAGTTAACATCTTATTCACTTCAGCTTGAATAATCTGGCGCTCCGACGCGGACACGCGATACGGTCGACGGTGAATCGGAGCAGCATTACCGGTGTTGATGCGGTGCTTTACAAGAGAAGTTTGGCCGAGTGGGCGGTCGTCAAGGTCGAAGATGTCACGGTAGGAAGCTAGAAGGCGTGCGAGAGCGGCTGATTGCGCTGGGGGAAGGTCAGGGTCGATCATGGGACGTATTGACATGTCGAGGCATGTGGCATCGAGTGGGCGACAAGGAAAATTGGGGCATGCGTCGGCTGCGAAAGTGGTGACGTGATCATCGGCTAAGGACCGCAACGTGGCAATTAGGATGCCTTCAGGGAGGACTTGCTTTGTGAAGCCGAAATTTATGACGGGTAGACGGGTCCGGTTGGAGGCTACAGTTACGATGCAGTGAGGGACGGTGACGTCACGTGCCAGTAGGACATCAGGAATCGGCGTGACGATGTAGTTCCCATCCAATACGGGTGAGGTCGTGGCGAATTCGGTGAATGTGAGGGCTTTAGGCGGTAAGCGGAGGAAGTCTGTGGCAGAAAGGCCGTGTTGAGGTTCAGGGTGAATATCCGGCTGAAGAGGAAGGTCTAAGCAAAGAGTACCAGCGGAACAGTCGATCAGAGCAGAATGGGTCGACAGGAAGTCCATCCCTAAGATGAGGTCATGAGGACAGTTGTGGAGCACCGTGAATAGAACAGGGATGTAACGGTCGGCGATGCGTATGCGAGCCGTACACATGCCAATGACAGGAACAGTGCCGCCATCGGCCACACGTACAGCTTCGGTAGCAGGGGGCGTGAGTACTTTTCTTAAGCGGCGACAAAGATGAACGCTGATTATGGACACATGAGCGCCAGTATCGACTAGTGCCGACAGAGAAATACCGTCCACGTGTACATCGACAAGATTTTTGTTCGTATGAAGCGTCAATGGAGGGTTTGGTTCAGACAGGGATGATGCAGCACTACCTCCAGGGGCTGCACTGTCTAGTTTTCCGTCGGGTACGATGAAAAGTTAGGCGGCGAGTGATGGCGGCGTGGCTGGGGCGACGGGGAACGACGGCGTTGAGGGGACGGAGAACGAGCAGGAAGGCGGCTGTTAGACGTGTCGAAAGCAGGGGCGGTACGGCTGGACGAATACCGGCGAAGATCTTCATATGGGCTATAAGGTGCGAAAAACTGGCTCCTATGTGGCGGCGTCCAGGAGGCACGGCAGTAGCGGGAGACATGTCCAACGCGGTGGCACCGGAAGCAGATCGGTTTGTCGTCAGGAGTTCGCCATTCCGCCGGGTTGCGAGATCGTGGAGCAACAAATGGGTCACGTCGAGGTGCATTAATGGGAATTGGTCTGGAGGAGGGGCAAGAGATGGGGCAAGCATCAGGGAACCCGCGGTTGGCGAATTCTTGTCGTACGACCGCCTGAATAACGGAGATCGCGGGGGTTGTCGGTATCGTATGTTCGAAAGAAGTGGGCTGAAGCGGCGCTGGACTTGCTGCTTCAAGTTCCCGTCGAACGATACGCGTTACACTCTGCTCAAAGGGCGGTGTGACGGTAGAATCGGAGCAGGTGGACGTAGCCGCCGTGTTTGGCAACCGAGAAAAAGGAGGGCGCACCCGACGGCTTTTTGCTGTTTCGAAACGGCGGCATTCTTGAATTACACGGTCGATGGTCGAGACGTTAGTGTACACCAGCAAATTGAAGGCGTCGTCCGCGATCCCCTTCAAAACGTGTCCAACCTTTTCAGCCTCAGACATCGCCTCGTCCACTTTTCGGCAAAGAGCGAGAACTTCTTGGATGTATGACACATACGATTCAGTTGGCGACTGGACACGGGTAGCCAGCTCCTGTCGTGCAGCTGCGTGGCGACCGGTCGGGTCCCCAAAGATGTCACGTAGCTTCTCCTTGAACGTGTCCCAGCTGGTGAGTTCGGACTCATTTGTCTCGTACCAGACACGCGGGGTTCCGTCCAAGTAGAAGAGAACATTAGCGAGCATCATGGTAGGGTCCCAACGGTGAGTTTGACTGAACCGTTCATAAAGGCGAAGCCATTTGTCGACGTCGAGGCCAGGTTGCGCAGAAAATGTCCCGGGATCACGTGGTGTTTGGACGGCGACAAAGGTTGTCGGAGAAGCCGCAGATGATGAAGCGGACGCGTTGTCACTGGAAGCCATGGCGGGAAGCCGGAGGATGCGGCCACTGCGGAGCTGCGTGGTGAGGACGGGGATCGTTCCACCTCCACCAAATATGTTACGTGAGTAACGAGACAAAGTATTGCGAATATATTCGAAAAATATATTTGCAAGAGCGGTTGCAGCACTGGCCAGTCTGGCTCCGAGCTCGAGCAGCCAGCGAGCCTCATCTTCTTCGTCGGGCGCACACGCGCATTCGCACTATGGTTTGTGGCAGCCTACAGGTAGCAATATCTTCAAAGCTTACAGCCCAAAGAAAAAAAGCGCCACACCACCACCGGGTGGGCTCGAACCTCCGACCTTTTGGTTAACAGCCGATCGCGCTAGCCAATTGCGCCATGGAGACAGTCCTGCTCCACTCTCCACCACCATCAAAACATATCTTCAAAGCTATCAGCCCAAAGAAAAAAAAGCGCCGCACCACCACCGGGCTGGCTCGAACCTCCAACTTTTCGGTTAACAGCCGGTCACGCTAGCCAATTGCGTCACGGAGACAGTCGTGCTCCACTCTCACCACCATCAGAACATATCATCAAAGCTATCAGCCCACAGAAAAAAAAGCGCCGCACCACCACCGTGTGGGCTCGAACCTCCAACCTTTCGGTTAACAGCCGATCGCCCAAGCCAATTGCGCCACGGAGACAGTCCTGCTCCACGCTCACCACCATCAGAACATATCTTCAAAGCTATCAGCCCAAAGAAAAAAAAGCACCGCACCACCACCGGGTGGGCTCGAAGTTCCAACCTTTCGGTTAACGGCCAATCGCGCCAGCCAATTGCGCCACGGAGACAGTCCTGCTCCACTCTCACCACCATCAGAACATATCTTCAAAGCTATCAGCACAAAGAAAAAAAGCGCCCCAGCATCACCGGGTGGGCTCGAACTTCCAACCTTTCGGTTAACAGCCGATCGCGCTAGCCAACTGCGCCAAGGAGACAGTCGTGCTCCACTGTCACCACCATCAGAACATATCTTCACAAGCTATCAGCGCCAAGAAAAAAGCAACACACCACTCCCGGGAGGGCTCGAAACTCCAACCTTTCAGTCAACAGGCGATTGCGCTAGCCAATTGCACCACGGAGACAGTCCTGCTCCACTCTCACCACCATCAGAACATATCTTCACCGCCATCAGCCCACAGAAAAAAAAGCGCCGCACCACCACCGTGTGGGCTTGAACCTCCAACCTTTCGGTTAACAGCCGATCGCCCAAGCCAATTGCGCAACGGAGACAGTCCTGCTCCACGCTGACCACCATCAGAACATATCTTCAAAGCTATCAGCCCAAAGAAAAAAAGCACCGCACCACCACCGAGTGGGCTGCTCGAACTACCAACTTTGCGGTTAACAGCCGATCACGCTAGCCAATTGCGCCACGGAGACAGTCGTGCTCCACTCTCACCACCATCAGAACATATCTTCAAAGCTATCAGCCAAAAGAAAAAAAAAGGCCACACCACCACCGGGTGGGCTCGAACCTCCAACTTTTCGGTTAACAGCCGATCACGCTAGCCAATTGCGCCACGGAGACAGTCCGGCTTCACTCTCACCACGATCATAACATATCTTCAAAGCTATCAGCCCAAAGAAAAAAGCGCCGCACCACCACCGGGTGGGCTCGAAACTCCAACCTTTCGTTTAACTGCCGATCGCGCTAGCCAATGGCGCCACGGAGACAGTCCTGCTCCACTCTTTTCACCATTAGAACATAACTTCAAAGCTATCAGCCCAAAGAAAAAAAAGCGCCGCACCACTCCCGGGAGGGCTCGAAACTCCAACCTTTCGGTTAACCGCCGATCGCGCTAGACCATTGCGCTACAGAGGCAGTCTTGCTGCACTCTCACCATCATCAGAACATATCTTCAAAGCTATCAGCGCAAAGAAAAAAGCGCTGCACCACCACCAGGTGGGCTCGAACCTCCAACCTTTCGGTTAACAGCCGATCGCGCTAGCCCATTGCGCCACGGAGACAGTCTTGCTCCACTCTCACCACCATCAGAACATATCTTCAAAGCTATCAGCGCAAAAAAAATGCAACACACCACTCCCGGGAGGGCTCTAAACTCCAACCTTTCAGTCAACAGGCGATTGCGCTAGCCAATTGCGCCACGGAGACAGTCCTGCTCCACTCTCACCACCATCAGAACATATCTTCAAAGCTTACAGCCCAAAGAAAAAAAGCGCCACACCACCACCGGGTGGGCTCGAACCTCCGACCTTTTGGTTAACAGCCGATCGCGCTAGCCAATTGCGCCATGGAGACAGTCCTGCTCCACTCTCCACCACCATCAAAACATATCTTCAAAGCTATCAGCCCAAAGAAAAAAAAGCGCCACACCACCACCGGGCTGGCTCGAACCTCCAACTTTTCGGTTAACAGCCGATCACGCTAGCCTATTGCGGCACGGAGACAGTCGTGCTCCACTCTCACCACCATCAGAACATATCTTCAAAGCTATCAGCGCAAAAAAAATGCAACACACCACTCCCGGGAGGGCTCTAAACTCCAACCTTTCAGTCAACAGGCGATCGCGCTAGCCCATTGCGCTACGGAGGCAGTCTTTCTCCACTCTCACCATCATCAGAACATATCTTCAAAGCTATCAGCGCAAAGAAAAAAGCGCTGCACCACCACCAGGTGGGCTCGAACCTCCAACCTTTCGGTTAACAGCCGATCGCGCTAGCCCATTGCGCCACGGAGACAGTCTTGCTCCACTCTCACCACCATCAGAACATATCTTCAAAGCTATCAGCGCAAAAAAAATGCAACACACCACTCCCGGGAGGGCTCTAAACTCCAACCTTTCAGTCAACAGGCGATTGCGCTAGCCAATTGCGCCACGGAGACAGTCCTGCTCCACTCTCACCACCATCAGAACATATCTTCAAAGCTTACAGCCCAAAGAAAAAAAGCGCCACACCACCACCGGGTGGGCTCGAACCTCCGACCTTTTGGTTAACAGCCGATCGCGCTAGCCAATTGCGCCATGGAGACAGTCCTGCTCCACTCTCCACCACCATCAAAACATATCTTCAAAGCTATCAGCCCAAAGAAAAAAAAGCGCCGCACCACCACCGGGCTGGCTCGAACCTCCAACTTTTCGGTTAACAGCCGATCACGCTAGCCTATTGCGGCACGGAGACAGTCGTGCTCCACTCTCACCACCATCAGAACATATCTTTAAAGCTATCAGCCCACAGAAAAAAAAGCGCCGCACCAGCACCGTCTGGGCTCGAACCTCCAACCTTTCGGTTAACAGCCGATCGCCCAAGCCAATTGCGCCACGGAGACAGTCCTGCTCCACTCTCACCACCATCAGAACATATCTTCAAAGCTATCAGCCCAAAGAAAAAAAAGCACCGCACCACCACCGGGTGGGCTCGAACTACCAACTTTGCGGTTAACAGCCGATCACGCTAGCCAATTGCGCCACGGAGACAGTCCTGCTCCACTCTCACCACCATCAGAACATATCTTCAAAGTTATCAGCCAAAAGAAAAAAAAGCGCCGCACCACCACCGGCTGGGCTTGAACCTCCAACCTTTCGGTTAACAGCCGATCGCGCTAGCCAATTGCGCCACGAAGACAGTCCTGCTCCACTCTCATAACCATCGGAACATATCTTCAAAGCTATTACTGCAAAAAAGCAACACACCACTCCCGGGAGGGCTCGAAACTCCAACCTTTCGGTTAACCGCCGATCGCGCTAGCCCATTGCGCTACGAAGGCAGTCTTGCTCCACTCTCACCATCATCAGAACATATCTTCAAAGCTATCAGCGCAAAGAAAAAAAGCGCTGCACCACCACCAGGTGGGCTCGAACCTCCAACCTTTCGGTTAACAGCCTATCGCGCTAGCCCATTGCGCCACGGAGACAGTCTTGCTCCACTCTCACCACCATCAGAACATATCTTTAAAGCTATCAGCGCCAAGAAAAAAGCAACACACCACTCCCGGGAGGGCTCGAAACTCCAACCTTTCAGTCAACAGGCGATTGCGCTAGCCAATTGCGCCACGGAGACAGTCCTGCTCCACTCTCACCACCATCAGAACATATCTTCAAAGCTTACAGCACAAAGAAAAAAAAGCGCCACACCACCACCGGGTGGGCTCGAACCTCCGACCTTTTGGTTAACAGCCGATCGCGCTAGCCAATTGCGCCATGGACACAGTCCTGCTCCACTCTCCACCACCATCAAAACATATCTTCAAAGCTATCAGCCCAAAGAAAAAAAAGCGCCGCACCACCACCGGGCTGGCTCGAACCTCCAACTTTTCGGTTAACAGCCGATCACGCTAGCCTATTGCGGCACGGAGACCGTCGTGCTCCACTCTCACCACCATCAGAACATATCTTTAAAGCTATCAGCCCACAGAAAAAAAAAGCGCCGCACCACCACCGTCTGGGCTCGAACCTCCAACCTTTCGGTTAACAGCCGATCGCCCAAGCCAATTGCGCCACGGAGACAGTCCTGCTCCACTCTCACCGCCATCAGAACATATCTTCAAAGCTATCAGCCCAAAGAAAAAAAAGCACCGCACCACCACCGGGTGGGCTCGAACTACCAACTCTGCGGTTAACAGCCGATCACGCTAGCCAATTGCGCCACGGAGACAGTCCTGCTCCACTCTCACCACCATCAGAACATATCTTCAAAGTTATCAGCCAAAAGAAAAAAAAGCGCCGCACCACCACCGGCTGGGCTCGAACCTCCAACCTTTCGGTTAACAGCCGATCGCGCTAGCCAATTGCGCCACGAAGACAGTCCTGCTCCACTCTCATCACCATCGGAACATATCTTCAAAGCTATTACTGCAAAAAAGCAACACACCACTCCCGGGAGGGCTCGAAACTCCAACCTTTCGGTTAACCGCCGATCGCGCTAGCCCATTGCGCTACGAAGGCAGTCTTGCTACACTCTCACCATCATCAGAACATATCTTCAAAGCTATCAGCGCAAAGAAAAAAAGCGCTGCACCACCACCGAGTGGGCTCGAACTACCAACTTTGCGGTTAACAGCCGATCACGCTAGCCAATTGCGCCACGGAGACAGTCCTGCTCCACTCTTTTCACCATTAGAACATATCTTCAAAGCTATCAGCCCAAAGAAAAAAAAAGCGCCGCACCACTCCCGGGAGGGCTCGAAACTCCAACCTTTCGGTTAACCGCCGATCGCGCTAGCCCATTGCGCTACGGAGGCAGTCTTGCTCCACTCTCACCATCATCAGAACATATCTTCAAAGCTATCAGCCCAAAGAAAAAAAAGCGCCGCACCACTCCCGGGAGGGCTCGAACCTCCAACCTTTCGGTTAACAGCCGATCGCGCTAGCCCATTGCGCCACGGAGACAGTCTTGCTCCACTCTCACCACCATCAGAACATATCTTCAAAGCTATCAGCGCAAAAAAAATGCAACACACCACTCCCGGGAGGGCTCTAAACTCCAACCTTTCAGTCAACAGGCGATTGCGCTAGCCAATTGCGCCACGGAGACAGTCGTGCTCCACTCTCACTACCATCAGAACATATCTTCAAAGCTTACAGCCCAAAGAAAAAAAGCGCCACACCACCACCGGGTGGGCTCGAACCTCCGACCTTTTGGTTAACAGCCGATCGCGCTAGCCAATTGCGCCATGGAGACAGTCCTGTTCCACTCTCCACCACCATCAAAACATATCTTCAAAGCTATCAGCCCAAAGAAAAAAAAGCGCCGCACCACCACCGGGCTGGCTCGAACCTCCAACTTTTCGGTTAACAGCCGGTCACGCTAGCCAATTGCGTCACGGAGACAGTCGTGCTCCACTCTCACCACCATCAGAACATATCATCAAAGCTATCAGCCCACAGAAAAAAAAGCGCCGCACCACCACCGTGTGGGCTCGAACCTCCAACCTTTCGGTTAACAGCCGATCGCCCAAGCCAATTGCGCCACGGAGACAGTCCTGCTCCACGCTCACCACCATCAGAACATATCTTCAAAGCTATCAGCCCAAAGAAAAAAAAGCACCGCACCACCACCGGGTGGGCTCGAAGTTCCAACCTTTCGGTTAACGGCCAATCGCGCCAGCCAATTGCGCCACGGAGACAGTCCTGCTCCACTCTCACCACCATCAGAACATATCTTCAAAGCTATCAGCACAAAGAAAAAAAGCGCCCCAGCATCACCGGGTGGGCTCGAACTTCCAACCTTTCGGTTAACAGCCGATCGCGCTAGCCAACTGCGCCAAGGAGACAGTCGTGCTCCACTGTCACCACCATCAGAACATATCTTCACAAGCTATCAGCGCCAAGAAAAAAGCAACACACCACTCCCGGGAGGGCTCGAAACTCCAACCTTTCAGTCAACAGGCGATTGCGCTAGCCAATTGCACCACGGAGACAGTCCTGCTCCACTCTCACCACCATCAGAACATATCTTCACCGCCATCAGCCCACAGAAAAAAAAGCGCCGCACCACCACCGTGTGGGCTTGAACCTCCAACCTTTCGGTTAACAGCCGATCGCCCAAGCCAATTGCGCAACGGAGACAGTCCTGCTCCACGCTGACCACCATCAGAACATATCTTCAAAGCTATCAGCCCAAAGAAAAAAAGCACCGCACCACCACCGAGTGGGCTGCTCGAACTACCAACTTTGCGGTTAACAGCCGATCACGCTAGCCAATTGCGCCACGGAGACAGTCGTGCTCCACTCTCACCACCATCAGAACATATCTTCAAAGCTATCAGCCAAAAGAAAAAAAAAGGCCGCACCACCACCGGGTGGGCTCGAACCTCCAACTTTTCGGTTAACAGCCGATCACGCTAGCCAATTGCGCCACGGAGACAGTCCGGCTTCACTCTCACCACGATCATAACATATCTTCAAAGCTATCAGCCCAAAGAAAAAAGCGCCGCACCACCACCGGGTGGGCTCGAAACTCCAACCTTTCGTTTAACTGCCGATCGCGCTAGCCAATGGCGCCACGGAGACAGTCCTGCTCCACTCTTTTCACCATTAGAACATAACTTCAAAGCTATCAGCCCAAAGAAAAAAAAGCGCCGCACCACTCCCGGGAGGGCTCGAAACTCCAACCTTTCGGTTAACCGCCGATCGCGCTAGACCATTGCGCTACGGAGGCAGTCTTGCTGCACTCTCACCATCATCAGAACATATCTTCAAAGCTATCAGCGCAAAGAAAAAAGCGCTGCACCACCACCAGGTGGGCTCGAACCTCCAACCTTTCGGTTAACAGCCGATCGCGCTAGCCCATTGCGCCACGGAGACAGTCTTGCTCCACTCTCACCACCATCAGAACATATCTTCAAAGCTATCAGCGCAAAAAAAATGCAACACACCACTCCCGGGAGGGCTCTAAACTCCAACCTTTCAGTCAACAGGCGATTGCGCTAGCCAATTGCGCCACGGAGACAGTCCTGCTCCACTCTCACCACCATCAGAACATATCTTCAAAGCTTACAGCCCAAAGAAAAAAAGCGCCACACCACCACCGGGTGGGCTCGAACCTCCGACCTTTTGGTTAACAGCCGATCGCGCTAGCCAATTGCGCCATGGAGACAGTCCTGCTCCACTCTCCACCACCATCAAAACATATCTTCAAAGCTATCAGCCCAAAGAAAAAAAAGCGCCGCACCACCACCGGGCTGGCTCGAACCTCCAACTTTTCGGTTAACAGCCGATCACGCTAGCCTATTGCGGCACGGAGACAGTCGTGCTCCACTCTCACCACCATCAGAACATATCTTTAAAGCTATCAGCCCACAGAAAAAAAAGCGCCGCACCACCACCGTCTGGGCTCGAACCTCCAACCTTTCGGTTAACAGCCGATCGCCCAAGCCAATTGCGCCACGGAGACAGTCCTGCTCCACTCTCACCACCATCAGAACATATCTTCAAAGCTATCAGCCCAAAGAAAAAAAAGCACCGCACCACCACCGGGTGGGCTCGAACTACCAACTTTGCGGTTAACAGCCGATCACGCTAGCCAATTGCGCCACGGAGACAGTCCTGCTCCACTCTCACCACCATCAGAACATATCTTCAAAGTTATCAGCCCAAAGAAAAAAAAGCGCCGCACCACCACCGGCTGGGCTCGAACCTCCAACCTTTCGGTTAACAGCCGATCGCGCTAGCCAATTGCGCCACGAAGACAGTCCTGCTCCACTCTCATCACCATCGGAACATATCTTCAAAGCTATTACTGCAAAAAAGCAACACACCACTCCCGGGAGGGCTCGAAACTCCAACCTTTCGGTTAACCGCCGATCGCGCTAGCCCATTGCGCTACGAAGGCAGTCTTGCTCCACTCTCACCATCATCAGAACATATCTTCAAAGCTATCAGCGCAAAGAAAAAAAGCGCTGCACCACCACCAGGTGGGCTCGAACCTCCAACCTTTCGGTTAACAGCCTATCGCGCTAGCCCATTGCGCCACGGAGACAGTCTTGCTCCACTCTCACCACCATCAGAACATATCTTCAAAGCTATCAGCGCCAAGAAAAAAGCAACACACCACTCCCGGGAGGGCTCGAAACTCCAACCTTTCAGTCAACAGGCGATTGCGCTAGCCAATTGCGCCACGGAGACAGTCCTGCTCCACTCTCACCACCATCAGAACATATCTTCAAAGCTTACAGCCCAAAGAAAAAAAAGCGCCACACCACCACCGGGTGGGCTCGAACCACCGACCTTTTGGTTAACAGCCGATCGCGCTAGCCAATTGCGCCACGGAGACAGTCCTGCTCCACGCTCACCACCATCAGAACATATCTTCAAAGCTATCAGCCCAAAGAAAAAAAAGCACCGCACCACCACCGGGTGGGCTCGAACTTCCAAACTTTCGGTTAACGGCCAATCGCGCCAGCCAATTGCGCCACGGAGACAGTCCTGCTCCACTCTCACCACCATCAGAACATATCTTCAAAGCTATCAGCACAAAGAAAAAAAGCGCCCCAGCATCACCGGGTGGGCTCTAACTTCCAACCTTTCGGTTAACAGCCGATCGCGCTAGCCAACTGCGCCAAGGAGACAGTCGTGCTCCACTGTCACCACCATCAGAACATATCTTCACAAGCTATCAGCGCAAAGAAAAAAGCAACACACCACTCCAGGGAGGGCTCGAAACTCCAACCTTTCGGTTAACAGCCGATCGCGCTAGCCAATTGCGCCACGGAGACAGTCCTGCTCTACTCTCACCACCATCAGAACATATCTTCAAATATATCAGCCCAAAGAAAAAAAAGTGCCATACCACCACCGGGTGGGCTCGAACCTCCGACATTTTGGATAACAGCCGATCGCGCTAGCCAATTGCGCCATAGAGACAGTCCTGCTCCACTCTCACCACCATCAGAACATATCTTCAAAGCTATCAACCCAAAGAAAGAAAAGCGCCGCACCACCACCGGGTGGGCTCGAACTACCAACTTTGTGGTTAACAGCCGATCACGCTAGCCAATTGCGCCACGGATACAGTCCTGCTCCACTCTCACCACCATCAGAACATATCTTCAAAGCTATCAGCCAAAAGAAAAAAAAGTGCCGCACCACCACCGGGTGGGCTCGAACCTCCAACTTTTCGGTTAACAGCCGATCACGCTAGCCAATTGCGCCACGGAGACAGTCCTGCTTCACTCTCACCACGATCATAACATATCTTCAAAGCTATCAGCCCAAAGAAAAAAAAGCGCCGCACCACCACCGGGTGGGCTCGAAACTCCAACCTTTCGTTTAACTGCCGATCGCGCTAGCCAATGGCGCCACGGAGACAGTCCTGCTCCACTCTTTTCACCATTAGAACATATCTTCTAAGCTATCAGCCCAAAAAAAAGCGCCGCACCACCACCGGGTGGGCTCGAACTACCAACTTTGCGGTTAACAGCCGATCACGCTAGCCAATTGCGCCACGGAGACAGTCCTGCTCCACTCTCACCACCATCAGAACATATCTTCAAAGCTATCAGCCAAAAGAAAAAAAAAGCGCCGCACCACCACCGGGTGGGCTCGAACCTCCAACTTTTCGGTTAACAGCTGATCGCGCTAGCCAATTGCGCCACGGAGACAGTCCTGCTCCACTCTCACCACCATCAGAACATATCTTCAAAGCTATCAGCCCAAACAAAAAAAGCGCCATACCACCACCGGGTGGGCTCGAACCTCCAACTTTTCGGTTAACAGCCGATCACGCTAGCCAATTGCGCCATGGAGACAGTCATGCTCCACTCTCACCACCATCAGAACATATCTTCAAAGCTATCAGCCCACAGAAAAAAAAGCGCCGCACAACCACCGGGTAGGCTCGAACCTCCAACTTTTCGGTTAACAGCCGATCGCGCTAGCCAGTTGCGCCACGGAGACAGTCCTGCTCCACTCTCACCACAATAAGAACATATCTTCAAAGCTATCAGCCCAAAGAAAAAAAAGCGCCGCAGCACCACCGGGTGGGCTCGAACTTCCGACCTTTTGGTTAACAGCCGATCGCGCTAGCCAATTGCGCCACGGAGACAGTCCTGCTCCACCCTCACCACCATAAGAACATATCTTCAAAGCTATCACCCCAAAGAAAAAAAAGCGCCGCACCACCACCGGTTCGGCTCGAACCTCCAACCTTTCGGTTAACAGCCGATCGCGCTAGCCAATTGCGCCACGAAGACAGTCCTGCTCCACTCTCATCACCATCTGAACATATCTTCAAAGCTATTACCGCAAAGAAAAAAGCAACACACCACTCCCGGGAGGGCTCGAAACTCCAACCTTTCGGTTAACCGCCGATCGCGCTAGCCCATTGCGCTACGGAGGCAGTCTTGCTCCACTCTCACCATCATCAGAACATATCTTCAAAGCTATCAGCGCAAAGAAAAAAAGCGCTGCACCACCACCAGGTGGGCTCGAACCTCCAACCTTTCGGTTAACAGCCGATCGCGCTAGCCCACTGCGCCACGGAGACAGTCTTGCTCCACTCTCACCACCATCAGAACATATCTTCAAAGCTATCAGGGCAAAGAAAAATGCAACACACCACTCCCGGGAGGGCTCGAAACTCCAACCTTTCAGTCAACAGGCGATTGCGCTAGCCAATTGCGCCACGGAGACAGTCCTGCTCCACTCTCACCACCATCAGAACATATCTTCACAGCTTACAGCCCAAAGAAAAAAAAGCGCCACACCACCACCGGGTGGGCTCGAACCTCCGACCTTTCGGTTAACAGCCGATCGCGCTAGCCAATTGCGCCACGGAGACAGTCCTGCACCACTCTCACCACCATCAGAACATATCTTCAAAGCTTACAGCCCAAAGAAATAAAAGCGCCACACCACCGCCGGGTGGGCTCGAACCTCCGACCTTTTTGTTTAACAGCCGATCGCGCTAGCCAATTGCGCCATGGAGACAGTCCTGCTCCACTCTCCACCACCATCAAAACATATCTTCAAAGCTATCAGCCCAAAGGAAAAAAGCACCGCACCACCACCGGGCTGGCTCGAACCTCCAACTTTTCGGTTAACAGCCGATCACGCTAGCCAATTGCGGCACGGAGACAGTCGTGCTCCACTCTCACCACCATCAGAACATATCTTCAAAGCCATCAGCCCACAGAAAAAAAAGTGCGGCACCACCACCATGTGGGCTCGAACCTCCAACCTTTCGGTTAACAGCCGATCGCCCAGGCCAATTGCGCCACGGAGACAGTCCTGCTCCACTCTCACCACCATCAGAACATATCTTCAAAGCTATCAGCCCAAAGAAAAAAAGCACCGCACCACCACCGGGTGGGCTCGAACTACCAACTTTGCGGTTAACAGCCGATCACGCTAGCCAATTGCGCCACGGAGACAGTCGTGCTCCACTCTCACCACCATCAGAACATATCTTCAAAGCTATCAGCCAAAAGAAAAAAAAGCGCCGCACCACCACCGGGTGGGCTCGAACCTCCAACTTTTCGGTTAACAGCCGATCACGCTAGCCAATTGCGCCACGGAGACAGTCCGGCTTCACTCTCACCACGATCATAACATATCTTCAAAGCTATCAGCCCAAAGAAAAAAAAGCGCCGCACCACCACCGGGTGGGCTCGAAACTCCAACCTTTCGTTTAACTGCCGATCGCGCTAGCCAATGGCGCCACGGAGACAGTCCTGCTCCACTCTTTTCACCATTAGAACATATCTTCAAAGCTATCAGCGCAAAAAAATGCAACACACCACTCCCGGGAGGGCTCTAAACTCCAACCTTTCAGTCAACAGGCGATTGCGCTAGCCAATTGCGCCACGGAGACAGTCCTGCTCCACTCTCACCACCATCAGAACATATCTTCAAAGCTTACAGCCCAAAGAAAAAAAGCGCCACACCACCACCGGGTGGGCTCGAACCTCCGGCCTTTTGGTTAACAGCCGATCGCGCTAGCCAATTGCGCCATGGAGACAGTCCTGCTCCACTCTCCACCACCATCAAAACATATCTTCAAAGCTATCAGCCCAAAGAAAAAAAAAGCGCCGCACCACCACCGGGCTGGCTCGAACCTCCAACTTTTCGGTTAACAGCCGATCACGCTAGCCAATTGCGACACGGAGACAGTCGTGCTCCACTCTCACCACCATCAGCACATATCTTTAAAGCTATCAGCCCACAGAAAAAAAAAGCGCCGCACCACCACCGTCTGGGCTCGAACCTCCAACTTTGCGGTTAACAGCCGATCACGCTAGCCAATTGCGCCACGGAGACAGTCCTGCTCCACTCTCACCACCATCAGAACATATCTTCAAAGTTATCAGCCAAAAGAAAAAAAAGCGCCGCACCACCACCGGGTGGGCTCGAACCTCGAACTTTTCGGTTAACAGCCGATCACGCTAGCCAATTGCGCCACGGAGACAGTCCTGCTTCACTCTCACCACGATCATAACATATCTTTAAAGCTATCAGCCCAAAGAAAAAAAAGCGCCGCACCACCACCGGGTGGGCTCGAAACTCCAACCTTTCGTTTAACTGCCGATCGCGCTAGCCAATGGCGCCACGGAGACAGTCCTGCTCCACTCTTTTCACCATTAGAACATATCTACAAAGCTATCAGCCCAAAGAAAAAAAAGCGCCGCACCACTCCCGGGAGGGCTCGAAACTCCAACCTTTCGGTTAACCGCCGATCGCGCTAGCCCATTGCGCTACGGAGGCAGTCTTGCTCCACTCTCACCATCATCAGAACATATCTTCAAAGCTATCAGCCCAAAGAAAAAAAAGCGCCGCACCACTCCCGGGAGGGCTCGAACCTCCAACCTTTCGGTTAACAGCCGATCGCGCTAGCCCATTGCGCCACGGAGACAGTCTTGCTCCACTCTCACCACCATCAGAACATATCTTCAAAGCTATCAGCGCAAAAAAAATGCAACACACCACTCCCGGGAGGGCTCTAAACTCCAACCTTTCAGTCAACAGGCGATTGCGCTAGCCAATTGCTCCACGGAGACAGTCGTGCTCCACTCTCACTACCATCAGAACATATCTTCAAAGCTTACAGCCCAAAGAAAAAAAGCGCCACACCACCACCGGGTGGGCTCGAACCTCCGACCTTTTGGTTAACAGCCGATCGCGCTAGCCAATTGCGCCATGGAGACAGTCCTGCTCCACTCTCCACCACCATCAAAACATATCTTCAAAGCTATCAGCCCAAAGAAAAAAAAGCGCCGCACCACCACCGGGCTGGCTCGAACCTCCAACTTTTCGGTTAACAGCCGGTCACGCTAGCCAATTGCGTCACGGAGACAGTCGTGCTCCACTCTCACCACCATCAGAACATATCATCAAAGCTATCAGCCCACAGAAAAAAAAGCGCCGCACCACCACCGTGTGGGCTCGAACCTCCAACCTTTCGGTTAACAGCCGATCGCCCAAGCCAATTGCGCCACGGAGACAGTCCTGCTCCACGCTCACCACCATCAGAACATATCTTCAAAGCTATCAGCCCAAAGAAAAAAAAGCACCGCACCACCACCGGGTGGGCTCGAACTTCCAACCTTTCGGTTAACGGCCAATCGCGCCAGCCAATTGCGCCACGGAGACAGTCCTGCTCCACTCTCACCACCATCAGAACATATCTTCAAAGCTATCAGCACAAAGAAAAAAAGCGCCCCAGCATCACCGGGTGGGCTCGAACTTCCAACCTTTCGGTTAACAGCCGATCGCGCTAGCCAACTGCGCCAAGGAGACAGTCGTGCTCCACTGTCATCACCATCAGAACATATCTTCACAAGCTATCAGCGCCAAGAAAAAAGCAACACACCACTCCCGGGAGGGCTCGAAACTCCAACCTTTCAGTCAACAGGCGATTGCGCTAGCCAATTGCACCACGGAGACAGTCCTGCTCCACTCTCACCACCATCAGAACATATCTTCACCGCCATCAGCCCACAGAAAAAAAAGCGCCGCACCACCACCGTGTGGGCTTGAACCTCCAACCTTTCGGTTAACAGCCGATCGCCCAAGCCAATTGCGCAACGGAGACAGTCCTGCTCCACGCTGACCACCATCAGAACATATCTTCAAAGCTATCAGCCCAAAGAAAAAAAGCACCGCACCACCACCGAGTGGGCTCGAACTACCAACTTTGCGGTTAACAGCCGATCACGCTAGCCAATTGCGCCACGGAGACAGTCGTGCTCCACTCTCACCACCATCAGAACATATCTTCAAAGCTATCAGCCAAAAGAAAAAAAAAGGCCGCACCACCACCGGGTGGGCTCGAACCTCCAACTTTTCGGTTAACAGCCGATCACGCTAGCCAATTGCGCCACGGAGACAGACAGTCCGGCTTCACTCTCACCACGATCATAACATATCTTCAAAGCTATCAGCCCAAAGAAAAAAGCGCCGCACCACCACCGGGTGGGCTCGAAACTCCAACCTTTCGTTTAACTGCCGATCGCGCTAGCCAATGGCGCCACGGAGACAGTCCTGCTCCACTCTTTTCACCATTAGAACATAACTTCAAAGCTATCAGCCCAAAGAAAAAAAAGCGCCGCACCACTCCCGGGAGGGCTCGAAACTCCAACCTTTCGGTTAACCGCCGATCGCGCTAGCCCATTGCGCTACGGAGGCAGTCTTGCTGCACTCTCACCATCATCAGAACATATCTTCAAAGCTATCAGCGCAAAGAAAAAAGCGCTGCACCACCACCAGGTGGGCTCGAACCTCCAACCTTTCGGTTAACAGCCGATCGTGCTAGCCCATTGCGCCACGGAGACAGTCTTGCTCCACTCTCACCACCATCAGAACATATCTTCAAAGCTATCAGCGCAAAAAAAATTCAACACACCACTCCCGGGAGGGCTCTAAACTCCAACTTTTCAGTCAACAGGCGATTGCGCTAGCCAATTGCGCCACGGAGACAGTCCTGCTCCACTCTCACCACCATCAGAACATATCTTCAAAGCTTACAGCCCAAAGAAAAAAAGCGCCACACCACCACCGGGTGGGCTCGAACCTCCGACCTTTTGGTTAACAGCCGATCGCGCTAGCCAATTGCGCCATGGAGACAGTCCTGCTCCACTCTCCACCACCATCAAAACATATCTTCAAAGCTATCAGCCCAAAGAAAAAAAAGCGCCGCACCACCACCGGGCTGGCTCGAACCTCCAACTTTTCGGTTAACAGCCGATCACGCTAGCCAATTGCGACACGGAGACAGTCGTGCTCCACTCTCACCACCATCAGAACATATCTTTAAAGCTATCAGCCCACAGAAAAAAAAAGCGCCGCACCACCACCGTCTGGGCTCGAACCTCCAACCTTTCGGTTAACAGCCGATCGCCCAAGCCAATTGCGCCACGGAGACAGTCCTGCTCCACTCTCACCACCATCAGAACATATCTTCAAAGCTATCAGCCCAAAGAAAAAAAAAACACCGCACCACCACCGGGTGGGCTCGAACTACCAACTTTGCGGTTAACAGCCGATCACGCTAGCCAATTGCGCCAGGGAGACAGTCCTGCTCCACTCTCACCACCATCAGAACATATCTTCAAAGTTATCAGCCAAAAGAAAAAAAAGCGCCGCACCACCACCGGGTGGGCTCGAACCTCGAACTTTTCGGTTAACAGCCGATCACGCTAGCCAATTGCGCCACGGAGACAGTCCTGCTTCACTCTCACCACGATCATAACATATCTTTAAAGCTATCAGCCCAAAGAAAAAAAAGCGCCGCACCACCACCGGGTGGGCTCGAAACTCCAACCTTTCGTTTAACTGCCGATCGCGCTAGCCAATGGCGCCACGGAGACAGTCCTGCTCCACTCTTTTCACCATTAGAACATATCTACAAAGCTATCAGCCCAAAGAAAAAAAAGCGCCGCACCACTCCCGGGAGGGCTCGAAACTCCAACCTTTCGGTTAACCGCCGATCGCGCTAGCCCATTGCGCTACGGAGGCAGTCTTGCTCCACTCTCACCATCATCAGAACATATCTTCAAAGCTATCAGCCCAAAGAAAAAAAAGCGCCGCACCACTCCCGGGAGGGCTCGAACCTCCAACCTTTCGGTTAACAGCCGATCGCGCTAGCCCATTGCGCCACGGAGACAGTCTTGCTCCACTCTCACCACCATCAGAACATATCTTCAAAGCTATCAGCGCAAAAAAAATGCAACACACCACTCCCGGGAGGGCTCTAAACTCCAACCTTTCAGTCAACAGGCGATTGCGCTAGCCAATTGCGCCACGGAGACAGTCGTGCTCCACTCTCACTACCATCAGAACATATCTTCAAAGCTTACAGCCCAAAGAAAAAAAGCGCCACACCACCACCGGGTGGGCTCGAACCTCCGACCTTTTGGTTAACAGCCGATCGCGCTAGCCAATTGCGCCATGGAGACAGTCCTGCTCCACTCTCCACCACCATCAAAACATATCTTCAAAGCTATCAGCCCAAAGAAAAAAAAGCGCCGCACCACCACCGGGCTGGCTCGAACCTCCAACTTTTCGGTTAACAGCCGGTCACGCTAGCCAATTGCGTCACGGAGACAGTCGTGCTCCACTCTCACCACCATCAGAACATATCATCAAAGCTATCAGCCCACAGAAAAAAAAGCGCCGCACCACCACCGTGTGGGCTCGAACCTCCAACCTTTCGGTTAACAGCTGATCGCCCAAGCCAATTGCGCCACGGAGACAGTCCTGCTCCACGCTCACCACCATCAGAACATATCTTCAAAGCTATCAGCCCAAAGAAAAAAAAGCACCGCACCACCACCGGGTGGGCTCGAACTTCCAACCTTTCGGTTAACGGCCAATCGCGCCAGCCAATTGCGCCACGGAGACAGTCCTGCTCCACTCTCACCACCATCAGAACATATCTTCAAAGCTATCAGCACAAAGAAAAAAAGCGCCTCAGCATCACCGGGTGGGCTCGAACTACCAACTTTGCGGTTAACAGCCGATCACGCTAGCCAATTGCGCCACGGAGACAGTCCTGCTCCACTCTCACCACCATCAGAACATATCTTCAAAGCTATCAGCCAAAAGAAAAAAAAAAGGCCGCACCACCACCGGGTGGGCTCGAACCTCCAACTTTTCGGTTAACAGCCGATCACGCTAGCCAATTGCGCCACGGAGACAGTCCGGCTTCACTCTCACCACGATCATAACATATCTTCAAAGCTATCAGCCCAAAGAAAAAAGCGCCGCACCACCACCGGGTGGGCTCGAAACTCCAACCTTTCGTTTAACTGCCGATCGCGCTAGCCAATGGCGCCACGGAGACAGTCCTGCTCCACTCTTTTCACCATTAGAACATAACTTCAAAGCTATCAGCCCAAAGAAAAAAAAGCGCCGCACCACTCCCGGGAGGGCTCGAAACTCCAACCTTTCGGTTAACCGCCGATCGCGCTAGCCCATTGCGCTACGGAGGCAGTCTTGCTGCACTCTCACCATCATCAGAACATATCTTCAAAGCTATCAGCGCAAAGAAAAAAGCGCTGCACCACCACCAGGTGGGCTCGAACCTCCAACCTTTCGGTTAACAGCCGATCGCGCTAGCCCATTGCGCCACGGAGACAGTCTTGCTCCACTCTCACCACCATCAGAACATATCTTCAAAGCTATCAGCGCAAAAAAAATGCAACACACCACTCCCGGGAGGGCTCTAAACTCCAACCTTTCAGTCAACAGGCGATTGCGCTAGCCAATTGCGCCACGGAGACAGTCCTGCTCCACTCTCACCACCATCAGAACATATCTTCAAAGCTTACAGCCCAAAGAAAAAAAGCGCCACACCACCACCGGGTGGGCTCGAACCTCCGACCTTTTGGTTAACAGCCGATCGCGCTAGCCAATTGCGCCATGGAGACAGTCCTGCTCCACTCTCCACCACCATCAAAACATATCTTCAAAGCTATCAGCCCAAAGAAAAAAAAGCGCCGCACCACCACCGGGCTGGCTCGAACCTCCAACTTTTCGGTTAACAGCCGATCACGCTAGCCTATTGCGGCACGGAGACAGTCGTGCTCCACTCTCACCACCATCAGAACATATCTTTAAAGCTATCAGCCCACAGAAAAAAAAGCGCCGCACCACCACCGTCTGGGCTCGAACCTCCAACCTTTCGGTTAACAGCCGATCGCCCAAGCCAATTGCGCCACGGAGACAGTCCTGCTCTACTCTCACCACCATCAGAACATATCTTCAAAGCTATAAGCCCAAAGAAAAAAAAGCACCGCACCACCACCGGGTGGGCTCGAACTACCAACTTTGCGGTTAACAGCCGATCACGCTAGCCAATTGCGCCACGGAGACAGTCCTGCTCCACTCTCACCACCATCAGAACATATCTTCAAAGTTATCAGCCAAAAGAAAAAAAAGCGCCGCACCACCACCGGCTGGGCTCGAACCTCCAACCTTTCGGTTAACAGCCGATCGCGCTAGCCAATTGCGCCACGAAGACAGTCCTGCTCCACTCTCATCACCATCGGAACATATCTTCAAAGCTATTACTGCAAAAAAGCAACACACCACTCCCGGGAGGGCTCGAAACTCCAACCTTTCGGTTAACCGCCGATCGCGCTAGCCCATTGCGCTACGAAGGCAGTCTTGCTCCACTCTCACCATCATCAGAACATATCTTCAAAGCTATCAGCGCAAAGAAAAAAAGCGCTGCACCACCACCAGGTGGGCTCGAACCTCCAACCTTTCGGTTAACAGCCTATCGCGCTAGCCCATTGCGCCACGGAGACAGTCTTGCTCCACTCTCACCACCATCAGAACATATCTTCAAAGCTATCAGCGCCAAGAAAAAAGCAACACACCACTCCCGGGAGGGCTCGAAACTCCAACCTTTCAGTCAACAGGCGATTGCGCTAGCCAATTGCGCCACGGAGACAGTCCTGCTCCACTCTCACCACCATCAGAACATATCTTCAAAGCTTACAGCCCAAAGAAAAAAAAGCGCCACACCACCACCGGGTGGGCTCGAACCTCCGACCTTTTGGTTAACAGCCGATCGCGCTAGCCAATTGCGCCACGGAGACAGTCCTGCTCCACGCTCACCACCATCAGAACATATCTTCAAAGCTATCAGCCCAAAGAAAAAAAAGCACCGCACCACCACCGGGTGGGCTCGAACTTCCAACCTTTCGGTTAACGGCCAATCGCGCCAGCCAATTGCGCCACGGAGACAGTCCTGCTCCACTCTCACCACCATCAGAACATATCTTCAAAGCTATCAGCACAAAGAAAAAAAGCGCCCCAGCATCACCGGGTGGGCTCGAACTTCCAACCTTTCGGTTAACAGCCGATCGCGCTAGCCAACTGCGCCAAGGAGACAGTCGTGCTCCACTGTCACCACCATCAGAACATATCTTCACAAGCTATCAGCGCAAAGAAAAAAGCAACACACCACTCCAGGGAGGGCTCGAAACTCCAACCTTTCGGTTAACAGCCGATCGCGCTAGCCAATTGCGCCACGGAGACAGTCCTGCTCTACTCTCACCACCATCAGAACATATCTTCAAATATATCAGCCCAAAGAAAAAAAAGTGCCATACCACCACCGGGTGGGCTCGAACCTCCGACATTTTGGATAACAGCCGATCGCGCTAGCCAATTGCGCCATAGAGACAGTCCTGCTCCACTCTCACCACCATCAGAACATATCTTCAAAGCTATCAACCCAAAGAAAGAAAAGCGCCGCACCACCACCGGGTGGGCTCGAACTACCAACTTTGTGGTTAACAGCCGATCACGCTAGCCAATTGCGCCACGGATACAGTCCTGCTCCACTCTCACCACCATCAGAACATATCTTCAAAGCTATCAGCCAAAAGAAAAAAAAGTGCCGCACCACCACCGGGTGGGCTCGAACCTCCAACTTTTCGGTTAACAGCCGATCACGCTAGCCAATTGCGCCACGGAGACAGTCCTGCTTCACTCTCACCACGATCATAACATATCTTCAAAGCTATCAGCCCAAAGAAAAAAAAGCGCCGCACCACCACCGGGTGGGCTCGAAACTCCAACCTTTCGTTTAACTGCCGATCGCGCTAGCCAATGGCGCCACGGAGACAGTCCTGCTCCACTCTTTTCACCATTAGAACATATCTTCTAAGCTATCAGCCCAAAAAAAAGCGCCGCACCACCACCGGGTGGGCTCGAACTACCAACTTTGCGGTTAACAGCCGATCACGCTAGCCAATTGCGCCACGGAGACAGTCCTGCTCCACTCTCACCACCATCAGAACATATCTTCAAAGGTATCAGCCAAAAGAAAAAAAAGCGCCGCACCACCACCGGGTGGGCTCGAACCTCCAACTTTTCGGTTAACAGCTGATCGCGCTAGCCAATTGCGCCACGGAGACAGTCCTGCTCCACTCTCACCACCATCAGAACATATCTTCAAAGCTATCAGCCCAAACAAAAAAAGCGCCATACCACCACCGGGTGGGCTCGAACCTCCAACTTTTCGGTTAACAGCCGATCACGCTAGCCAATTGCGCCATGGAGACAGTCATGCTCCACTCTCACCACCATCAGAACATATCTTCAAAGCTATCAGCCCACAGAAAAAAAGCGCCGCACAACCACCGGGTAGGCTCGAACCTCCAACTTTTCGGTTAACAGCCGATCGCGCTAGCCAGTTGCGCCACGGAGACAGTCCTGCTCCACTCTCACCACAATAAGAACATATCTTCAAAGCTATCAGCCCAAAGAAAAAAAAGCGCCGCAGCACCACCGGGTGGGCTCGAACTTCCGACCTTTTGGTTAACAGCCGATCGCGCTAGCCAATTGCGCCACGGAGACAGTCCTGCTCCACCCTCACCACCATAAGAACATATCTTCAAAGCTATCACCCCAAAGAAAAAAAAAGCGCCGCACCACCACCGGTTCGGCTCGAACCTCCAACCTTTCGGTTAACAGCCGATCGCGCTAGCCAATTGCGCCACGGAGACAGTCCTGCTCCACTCTCATCACCATCTGAACATATCTTCAAAGCTATTACCGCAAAGAAAAAAGCAACACACCACTCCCGGGAGGGCTCGAAACTCCAACCTTTCGGTTAACCGCCGATCGCGCTAGCCCATTGCGCTACGGAGGCAGTCTTGCTCCACTCTCACCATCATCAGAACATATCTTCAAAGCAATCAGCGCAAAGAAAAAAAGCGCTGCACCACCACCAGGTGGGCTCGAACCTCCAACCTTTCGGTTAACAGCCGATCGCGCTAGCCCATTGCGCCACGGAGACAGTCTTGCTCCACTCTCACCACCATCAGAACATATCTTCAAAGCTATCAGCGCAAAGAAAAATGCAACACACCACTCCCGGGAGGGCTCGAAACTCCAACCTTTCAGTCAACAGGCGATTGCGCTAGCCAATTGCGCCACGGAGACAGTCCTGCTCCACTCTCACCACCATCAGAACATATCTTCACAGCTTACAGCCCAAAGAAAAAAAAGCGCCACACCACCACCGGGTGGGCTCGAACCTCCGACCTTTCGGTTAACAGCCGATCGCGCTAGCCAATTGCGCCACGGAGACAGTCCTGCACCACTCTCACCACCATCAGAACATATCTTCAAAGCTTACAGCCCAAAGAAATAAAAGCGCCACACCACCGCCGGGTTGGCTCGAACCTCCGACCTTTTTGTTTAACAGCCGATCGCGCTAGCCAATTGCGCCATGGAGACAGTCCTGCTCCACTCTCCACCACCATCAAAACATATCTTCAAAGCTATCAGCCCAAAGAAAAAAAGCACCGCACCACCACCGGGCTGGCTCGAACCTCCAACTTTTCGGTTAACAGCCGATCACGCTAGCCAATTGCGGCACGGAGACAGTCGTGCTCCACTCTCACCACCATCAGAACATATCTTCAAAGCCATCAGCCCACAGAAAAAAAAGTGCGGCACCACCACCGTGTGGGCTCGAACCTCCAACCTTTCGGTTAACAGCCGATCGCCCAGGCCAATTGCGCCACGGAGACAGTCCTGCTCCACTCTCACCACCATCAGAACATATCTTCAAAGCTATCAGCCCAAAGAAAAAAAGCACCGCACCACCACCGGGTGGGCTCGAACTACCAACTTTGCGGTTAACAGCCGATCACGCTAGCCAATTGCGCCACGGAGACAGTCGTGCTCCACTCTCACCACCATCAGAACATATCTTCAAAGCTATCAGCCAAAAGAAAAAAAAGCGCCGCACCACCACCGGGTGGGCTCGAACCTCCAACTTTTCGGTTAACAGCCGATCACGCTAGCCAATTGCGCCACGGAGACAGTCCGGCTTCACTCTCACCACGATCATAACATATCTTCAAAGCTATCAGCCCAAAGAAAAAAAAGCGCCGCACCACCACCGGGTGGGCTCGAAACTCCAACCTTTCGTTTAACTGCCGATCGCGCTAGCCAATGGCGCCACGGAGACAGTCCTGCTCCACTCTTTTCACCATTAGAACATATCTTCAAAGCTATCAGCCCAAAGAAAAAAAGCGCCGCACCACTCCCGGGAGGGCTCAAAACTCCAACCTTTCGGTTAACCGCCGATCGCGCTAGCCCATTGCGCTACAGAGGCAGTCTTGCTCCACTCTCACCATCATCAGAACATATCTTCAAAGCTATCAGCGCAAAGAAAAAAGCGCTGCACCACCACCAGGTGGGCTCGAACCTCCAACCTTTCGGTTAACAGCCGATCGCGCTAGCCCATTGCGCCACGGAGACAGTCTTGCTCCACTCTCACCACCATCAGAACATATCTTCAAAGCTATCAGCGCAAAAAAATGCAACACACCACTCCCGGGAGGGCTCTAAACTCCAACCTTTCAGTCAACAGGCGATTGCGCTAGCCAATTGCGCCACGGAGACAGTCCTGCTCCACTCTCACCACCATCAGAACATATCTTCAAAGCTTACAGCCCAAAGAAAAAAAGCGCCACACCACCACCGGGTGGGCTCGAACCTCCGGCCTTTTGGTTAACAGCCGATCGCGCTAGCCAATTGCGCCATGGAGACAGTCCTGCTCCACTCTCCACCACCATCAAAACATATCTTCAAAGCTATCAGCCCAAAGAAAAAAAAGCGCCGCACCACCACCGGGCTGGCTCGAACCTCCAACTTTTCGGTTAACAGCCGATCACGCTAGCCAATTGCGACACGGAGACAGTCGTGCTCCACTCTCACCACCATCAGAACATATCTTTAAAGCTATCAGCCCACAGAAAAAAAAAGCGCCGCACCACCACCGTCTGGGCTCGAACCTCCAACCTTTCGGTTAACAGCCGATCGCCCAAGCCAATTGCGCCACGGAGACAGTCCTGCTCCACTCTCACCACCATCAGAACATATCTTCAAAGCTATCAGCCCAAAGAAAAAAAAACACCGCACCACCACCGGGTGGGCTCGAACTACCAACTTTGCGGTTAACAGCCGATCACGCTAGCCAATTGCGCCACGGAGACAGTCCTGCTCCACTCTCACCACCATCAGAACATATCTTCAAAGTTATCAGCCAAAAGAAAAAAAAGCGCCGCACCACCACCGGGTGGGCTCGAACCTCGAACTTTTCGGTTAACAGCCGATCACGCTAGCCAATTGCGCCACGGAGACAGTCCTGCTTCACTCTCACCACGATCATAACATATCTTTAAAGCTATCAGCCCAAAGAAAAAAAAGCGCCGCACCACCACCGGGTGGGCTCGAAACTCCAACCTTTCGTTTAACTGCCGATCGCGCTAGCCAATGGCGCCACGGAGACAGTCCTGCTCCACTCTTTTCACCATTAGAACATATCTACAAAGCTATCAGCCCAAAGAAAAAAAAGCGCCGCACCACTCCCGGGAGGGCTCGAAACTCCAACCTTTCGGTTAACCACCGATCGCGCTAGCCCATTGCGCTACGGAGGCAGTCTTGCTCCACTCTCACCATCATCAGAACATATCTTCAAAGCTATCAGCGCAAAGAAATAAAGCGCTGCGCCACCACCAGGTGGGCTCGAACCTCCAACCTTTCGGTTAACAGCCAATCGCGCTAGCCCATTGCACCACGGAGACAGTCTTGCTCCACTCTCACCACCATCAGAACATATCTTCAAAGCTATCAGCGCAAAGAATAATGGAACACACCACTCCCGGGAGGGCTCGAAACTCCAACCTTTCAGTCAACAGGCGATTGCGCTAGCCAATTGCACCACGGAGACAGTCCTGCTCCACTCTCACCACCGTCAGAACATTTCTTCAGAGCTATAAGCCCAAAGAAAAAAAAGCGCCGCACCACCACCCGGTGGGCTCGAACCTCCAACTTTTCGGTTAACAGCCGATCGCGCTAGCCAATTGCCCCACGGAGACAGTCGTGCTCCACTCTCACCACCGTCAGAACATTTCTTCAGAGCTATCACCCCAAAGAAAAAAAAGCGCCGCACCACCACCGGTTGGGCTCGAACCTCCAACCTTTCGGTTAACAGCCGATCGCGCTAGCCAATTGCGCCACGAAGACAGTCCTGCTCCACTCTCACCACCATCAGAACATATCTTCAAAGCTATTACCAAAAAGAAAAAAGCAACACACCACTCCCGGGAGGGCTCGAACCTCCAACCTTTCGGTTAACAGCCAATAGCGCCAGCCAATTGCGCCACGGAGACAGTCCTGCTCCACTCTCACCACCATCAGAACATATCTTCAAAGCTATCAGCACAAAGAAAAAAAGCGCCCCACCATCACCGGGTGGGCGCGAACTTCCAACCTTTCGGTTAACAGCCGATCGCGCTAGCCAATTGCGCCACGGAGACAGTCCTGCTCTACTCTCGCCACCATCAAAACATATCTTCAAAGCTATCAGCCCAAAGAAAAAAAAGCGCAATACTACCACCGGGTGGGCTCGAACCTCCGACATTTTTGTTAACAGCCGATCGCGCTAGCCAATTGCACCATGGAGACAGTCCTCCTCCACTCTCACCACCATAGGAACATATCTTCAAAGCTATCAGCCCAAAGAAAAAAAAGCGCCGCACCACCACTGGGTGGGCTCGAACTACCAACTTTTCGGTTAACAGCCGATCACGCTAGCCAATTGCGCCACGGAGACAGTCCTGCTCCACTCTCACCACCATCAGAACATATCTTCAAAGCTATTAGCCCAAAGAAAAAAAAGAGCCGCACCACCACCGGGTGGGCTCGAACCTCCAACTTTTCGGTTAACAGCCGATCACGCTCGCCAATTGCGCCACGGAGACAGTCCTGCTTCACTCTCACCACCATCAAAACATATCTTCAGAGCTATCAGCCCAAAGAAAAAAAGCGCCGCACCACCACCGGGTGGGCTCGAAACTCCAACCTTTCGGTTAACTGCCGATCGTGCTAGCCAATGGCGCCACGGAGACAGTCCTGCTCCACTCTTACCACCATTACAACATATCTTCAAAGCTATCAGCCCATAGAAAAAAAAGCGCCGCACCACCACCGGGAGAGCTCGAACCTCCAACTTTTCGGGTAACAGCCGATCGCGCTAGCCAATTGCGCCACGGAAACAGTCCTGCTCAACTCTCACCACCGTAGAACATTTCTTCAGAGCTATCAGCCCAAAGAAAAAAAAGCGCCGCACCACCACCGGGTGGGCTCGAACTACCAACTTTTCGGTTAACAGCCGATCACGCTAGCCATTTGCGCCACGGAGACAGTCCTGCCCCACTCTCACCACCATAAGAACATATCTTCAAAGCTATCAGCCCAAAGAAAAAAAAGCGCCGCACCACCACCGGGTGGGCTCGAACCTTCAACTTTTCGGTTAACAGACGATCACGCTAGCCAATTGCGCCACGGAGACAGTCCTGCTCCACTCTCACCACCATCAGAACATATCTTCAAAGCTATAGGCCCACAGAAAAAAAAGCGCCGCACAACCACCGGGTGGGCTCCAACGTCCAACTTTTCGGTTAACAGCCGATCGCGCTAGCCAATTGCGCCACGGAGACAGTCCTGCTCCACTCTCACCAACATAAGAACATATCTTCAAAGCTATCAGCCCAAAGAAAAAAAAAGCGCCGCACCACCACCGGGTGGGCTCGAACCTCCGACCTTTTGGTTAACAGCCGATCGCTCTAGCCAATTGCGCCACGGAGACAGTCCTGCTCCACTCTCACCACCATCAGAACATATACTCAAAGCTATCAGCCCAAAGAAAAAAAAGCGCCGCACCACCACCGGGTGGGCTCGAACCTCCAACTTTTCGGTTAACAGCCGATCACGCTAGCCAATTGCGCCACGGAGACAGTCCTGCTCCAGTCTCACCACCATCAGAACATATCTTCAAAGCTATCAGCCCACAGAAAAAAAAGCGCCGCACAACCACCGGGTAGGCTCGAAACTCAAACCTTTCGGGTAACAGCCGATCGTGCAAGCCCATTGCGCCACGGAGGCAGTCTTGCTCCACTCTCACCATCATCAGAACATATCTTCAAAGCTATCAGCGCAAAGAAAAAAAGCGCTGCACCACCACCGCGTGGGCTCGAACCTCCAACCTT
The DNA here is from genome assembly GCF_043290135.1 of Rhipicephalus microplus. Classification (NCBI taxonomy): domain Eukaryota; kingdom Metazoa; phylum Arthropoda; class Arachnida; order Ixodida; family Ixodidae; genus Rhipicephalus; species Rhipicephalus microplus. Next base: position 5,157,465 of record NW_027464602.1, read on the forward strand.
TCGGTTAACAGCCGATCGCGCTAGCCCATTGCGCCACGGGGACAGTCTTGCTCCACTCTCACCACCATCAGAACATATCTTCAAAGCTATGAGCGCAAAGAAAAAAGCAACACACCACTAACGAGAGGGCTCGAAACTCCAACCTTTCCGTCAACAGCTGATCGCGCTAGCCCATTGCGCCACGGAGACAGTCTTGCTCCCCTCTCACCACCATCAGAACATATCTTCAAAGCTATCAGCCCAAAGAAAAAAAAGCACCGCACCACCACCGAATGGGCTCGAACCTCCAACCTTTCGGTTAACAGCCGATCGTGCTAGCCTATTGCGCCACGGAGACAGTCGTGCTCTACTCTGACCACCATCAGAACATATCTTCAAAGCTATCAGCGCAAAGAAAAAAGCAAAACACCACTCCCGGGAGGGCTCGAACCTCAAACTTTTCGGTTTACAGCCGATCGCGCTGGCCAATTGCGCCACGGAGACAGTCCTGCTCCACTCTCACCACAATTAGAACATAACTTCAAAGCTATCAGCCGAAAGAAAAAAAGCGCCGCACCACCACCGGGTGGGCTCGAACCTCCAACCTTTCGGTTAACTGCCGATCGCGCTAGCCAATTGCGCCATGGAGACAGTCCTGCTCCACTCTCACCACCATCAGAACATATCTTCAAAGCTATCAGCCCAAAAAAAAGCGCCATACCACCACCGGGTTGGCTCGAACCTCCGACCTTTTGGTTAACAGCCGATCGCGCAAGCCAATTGCGCCATGGAGACAGTCCTGCTCCACTCTCACCACCATCAGAACATATCTTCAAAGCTATCAGCACAAAGAAAAAAGCAACACACCTCTCCCGAGAGGGCTCGAAACTCCAACCTTTCGGTTAACAGCCGATCGCGCTAGCCAATTGCGCCACGGAGACAGTCCTGCTCTACTCTCACCACCATCAGAACATATCTTCAAAGCTATCAGCCCAAAGAAAAAAAAGCGCTGCACCACCACCGGGTGGGCTCGAAACTCCAACCTTTCGGTTAACAGCCGATCGCGCTAGCCAATTGCGCCACGGAGACAGTCCTGCTCTACTCTCGCCACCATCAAAACATATCTTCAAAGCTATCAGCCCAAAGAAAAAAAAGCGCAATACTACCACCGGGTGGGCTCGAACCTCCGACATTTTGGTTAACAGCCGATCACGCTAGCCAATTGCGCCACGGAGACAGTCCTGCTCCACTCTCACCACCATCAGAACATATCTTCAAAGTTATCAGCCAAAAGAAAAAAAAGCGCCGCACCACCACCGGCTGGGCTCGAACCTCCAACCTTTCGGTTAACAGCCGATCGCGCTAGCCAATTGCGCCACGAAGACAGTCCTGCTCCACTCTCATCACCATCGGAACATATCTTCAAAGCTTTTACTGCAAAAAAGCAACACACCACTCCCGGGAGGGCTCGAAACTCCAACCTTTCGGTTAACCGCCGATCGCGCTAGCCCATTGCGCTACGAAGGCAGTCTTGCTCCACTCTCACCATCATCAGAACATATCTTCAAAGCTATCAGCGCAAAGAAAAAAAGCGCTGCACCACCACCAGGTGGGCTCGAACCTCCAACCTTTCGGTTAACAGCCTATCGCGCTAGCCCATTGCGCCACGGAGACAGTCTTGCTCCACTCTCACCACCATCAGAACATATCTTCAAAGCTATCAGCGCCAAGAAAAAAGCAACACACCACTCCCGGGAGGGCTCGAAACTCCAACCTTTCAGTCAACAGGCGATTGCGCTAGCCAATTGCGCCACGGAGACAGTCCTGCTCCACTCTCACCACCATCAGAACATATCTTCAAAGCTTACAGCCCAAAGAAAAAAAAGCGCCACACCACCACCGGGTGGGCTCGAACCTCCGACCTTTTGGTTAACAGCCGATCGCGCTAGCCAATTGCGCCACGGAGACAGTCCTGCTCCACGCTCACCACCATCAGAACATATCTTCAAAGCTATCAGCCCAAAGAAAAAAAAGCACCGCACCACCACCGGGTGGGCTCGAACTTCCAACCTTTCGGTTAACGGCCAATCGCGCCAGCCAATTGCGCCACGGAGACAGTCCTGCTCCACTCTCACCACCATCAGAACATATCTTCAAAGCTATCAGCACAAAGAAAAAAAGCGCCCCAGCATCACCGGGTGGGCTCGAACTTCCAACCTTTCGGTTAACAGCCGATCGCGCTAGCCAACTGCGCCAAGGAGACAGTCGTGCTCGACTGTCACCACCATCAGAACATATCTTCACAAGCTATCAGCGCAAAGAAAAAAGCAACACACCACTCCAGGGAGGGCTCGAAACTCCAACCTTTCGGTTAACAGCCGATCGCGCTAGCCAATTGCGCCACGGAGACAGTCCTGCTCTACTCTCACCACCATCAGAACATATCTTCAAATATATCAGCCCAAAGAAAAAAAAGTGCCATACCACCACCGGGTAAGCTCGAACCTCCGACATTTTGGATAACAGCCGATCGCGCTAGCCAATTGCGCCATAGAGACAGTCCTGCTCCACTCTCACCACCATCAGAACATATCTTCCAAGCTATCAACCCAAAGAAAGAAAAGCGCCGCACCACCACCGGGTGGGCTCGAACTACCAACTTTGTGGTTAACAGCCGATCACGCTAGCCAATTGCGCCACGGATACAGTCCTGCTCCACTCTCACCACCATCAGAACATATCTTCAAAGCTATCAGCCAAAAGAAAAAAAAGTGCCGCACCACCACCGGGTGGGCTCGAACCTCCAACTTTTCGGTTAACAGCCGATCACGCTAGCCAATTGCGCCACGGAGACAGTCCTGCTTCACTCTCACCACGATCATAACATATGTTCAAAGCTATCAGCCCAAAGAAAAAAAAGCGCCGCACCACCACCGGGTGGGCTCGAAACTCCAACCTTTCGTTTAACTGCCGATCGCGCTAGCCAATGGCGCCACGGAGACAGTCCTGCTCCACTCTTTTCACCATTAGAACATATCTTCTAAGCTATCAGCCCAAAAAAAAGCGCCGCACCACCACCGGGTGGGCTCGAACTACCAACTTTGCGGTTAACAGCCGATCACGCTAGCCAATTGCGCCACGGAGACAGTCCTGCTCCACTCTCACCACCATCAGAACATATCTTCAAAGCTATCAGCCAAAAGAAAAAAAAAGCGCCGCACCACCACCGGGTGGGCTCGAACCTCCAACTTTTCGGTTAACAGCTGATCGCGCTAGCCAATTGCGCCACGGAGACAGTCCTGCTCCACTCTCACCACCATCAGAACATATCTTCAAAGCTATCAGCCCAAACAAAAAAAGCGCCATACCACCACCGGGTGGGCTCGAACCTCCAACTTTTCGGTTAACAGCCGATCACGCTAGCCAATTGCGCCATGGAGACAGTCATGCTCCACTCTCACCACCATCAGAACATATCTTCAAAGCTATCAGCCCACAGAAAAAAAGCGCCGCACAACCACCGGGTAGGCTCGAACCTCCAACTTTTCGGTTAACAGCCGATCGCGCTAGCCAGTTGCGCCACGGAGACAGTCCTGCTCCACTCTCACCACAATAAGAACATATCTTCAAAGCTATCAGCCCAAAGAAAAAAAAGCGCCGCAGCACCACCGGGTGGGCTCGAACTTCCGACCTTTTGGTTAACAGCCGATCGCGCTAGCCAATTGCGCCACGGAGACAGTCCTGCTCCACCCTCACCACCATAAGAACATATCTTCAAAGCTATCACCCCAAAGAAAAAAAAAGCGCCGCACCACCACCGGTTCGGCTCGAACCTCCAACCTTTCGGTTAACAGCCGATCGCGCTAGCCAATTGCGCCACGGAGACAGTCCTGCTCCACTCTCATCACCATCTGAACATATCTTCAAAGCTATTACCGCAAAGAAAAAAGCAACACACCACTCCCGGGAGGGCTCGAAACTCCAACCTTTCGGTTAACCGCCGATCGCGCTAGCCCATTGCGCTACGGAGGCAGTCTTGCTCCACTCTCACCATCATCAGAACATATCTTCAAAGCAATCAGCGCAAAGAAAAAAAGCGCTGCACCACCACCAGGTGGGCTCGAACCTCCAACCTTTCGGTTAACAGCCGATCGCGCTAGCCCATTGCGCCACGGAGACAGTCTTGCTCCACTCTCACCACCATCAGAACATATCTTCAAAGCTATCAGCGCAAAGAAAAATGCAACACACCACTCCCGGGAGGGCTCGAAACTCCAACCTTTCAGTCAACAGGCGATTGCGCTAGCCAATTGCGCCACGGAGACAGTCCTGCTCCACTCTCACCACCATCAGAACATATCTTCACAGCTTACAGCCCAAACAAAAAAAAGCGCCACACCACCACCGGGTGGGCTCGAACCTCCGACCTTTCGGTTAACAGCCGATCGCGCTAGCCAATTGCGCCACGGAGACAGTCCTGCACCACTCTCACCACCATCAGAACATATCTTCAAAGCTTACAGCCCAAAGAAATAAAAGCGCCACACCACCGCCGGGTGGGCTCGAACCTCCGACCTTTTTGTTTAACAGCCGATCGCGCTAGCCAATTGCGCCATGGAGACAGTCCTGCTCCACTCTCCACCACCATCAAAACATATCTTCAAAGCTATCAGCCCAAAGAAAAAAAGCACCGCACCACCACCGGGCTGGCTCGAACCTCCAACTTTTCGGTTAACAGCCGATCACGCTAGCCAATTGCGGCACGGAGACAGTCGTGCTCCACTCTCACCACCATCAGAACATATCTTCAAAGCCATCAGCCCACAGAAAAAAAAGTGCGGCACCACCACCGTGTGGGCTCGAACCTCCAACCTTTCGGTTAACAGCCGATCGCCCAGGCCAATTGCGCCACGGAGACAGTCCTGCTCCACTCTCACCACCATCAGAACATATCTTCAAAGCTATCAGCCCAAAGAAAAAAAGCACCGCACCACCACCGGGTGGGCTCGAACTACCAACTTTGCGGTTAACAGCCGATCACGCTAGCCAATTGCGCCACAAAGACAGTCGTGCTCCACTCTCACCACCATCAGAACATATCTTCAAAGCTATCAGCCAAAAGAAAAAAAAGCGCCGCACCACCACCGGGTGGGCTCGAACCTCCAACTTTTCGGTTAACAGCCGATCACGCTAGCCAATTGCGCCACGGAGACAGTCCGGCTTCACTCTCACCACGATCATAACATATCTTCAAAGCTATCAGCCCAAAGAAAAAAAAGCGCCGCACCACCACCGGGTGGGCTCGAAACTCCAACCTTTCGTTTAACTGCCGATCGCGCTAGCCAATGGCGCCACGGAGACAGTCCTGCTCCACTCTTTTCACCATTAGAACATATCTTCAAAGCTATCAGCCCAAAGAAAAAAAGCGCCGCACCACTCCCGGGAGGGCTCGAAACTCCAACCTTTCGGTTAACCGCCGATCGCGCTAGCCCATTGCGCTACAGAGGCAGTCTTGCTCCACTCTCACCATCATCAGAACATATCTTCAAAGCTATCAGCGCAAAGAAAAAAGCGCTGCACCACCACCAGGTGGGCTCGAACCTCCAACCTTTCGGTTAACAGCCGATCGCGCTAGCCCATTGCGCCACGGAGACAGTCTTGCTCCACTCTCACCACCATCAGAACATATCTTCAAAGCTATCAGCGCAAAAAAATGCAACACACCACTCCCGGGAGGGCTCTAAACTCCAACCTTTCAGTCAACAGGCGATTGCGCTAGCCAATTGCGCCACGGAGACAGTCCTGCTCCACTCTCACCACCATCAGAACATATCTTCAAAGCTTACAGCCCAAAGAAAAAAAGCGCCACACCACCACCGGGTGGGCTCGAACCTCCGGCCTTTTGGTTAACAGCCGATCGCGCTAGCCAATTGCGCCATGGAGACAGTCCTGCTCCACTCTCCACCACCATCAAAACATATCTTCAAAGCTATCAGCCCAAAGAAAAAAAAGCGCCGCACCACCACCGGGCTGGCTCGAACCTCCAACTTTTCGGTTAACAGCCGATCACGCTAGCCAATTGCGACACGGAGACAGTCGTGCTCCACTCTCACCACCATCAGAACATATCTTTAAAGCTATCAGCCCACAGAAAAAAAAAGCGCCGCACCACCACCGTCTGGGCTCGAACCTCCAACCTTTCGGTTAACAGCCGATCGCCCAAGCCAATTGCGCCACGGAGACAGTCCTGCTCCACTCTCACCACCATCAGAACATATCTTCAAAGCTATCAGCCCAAAGAAAAAAAAACACCGCACCACCACCGGGTGGGCTCGAACTACCAACTTTGCGGTTAACAGCCGATCACGCTAGCCAATTGCGCCACGGAGACAGTCCTGCTCCACTCTCACCACCATCAGAACATATCTTCAAAGTTATCAGCCAAAAGAAAAAAAAGCGCCGCACCACCACCGGGTGGGCTCGAACCTCGAACTTTTCGGTTAACAGCCGATCACGCTAGCCAATTGCGCCACGGAGACAGTCCTGCTTCACTCTCACCACGATCATAACATATCTTTAAAGCTATCAGCCCAAAGAAAAAAAAGCGCCGCACCACCACCGGGTGGGCTCGAAACTCCAACCTTTCGTTTAACTGCCGATCGCGCTAGCCAATGGCGCCACGGAGACAGTCCTGCTCCACTCTTTTCACCATTAGAACATATCTACAAAGCTATCAGCCCAAAGAAAAAAAAGCGCCGCACCACTCCCGGGAGGGCTCGAAACTCCAACCTTTCGGTTAACCACCGATCGCGCTAGCCCATTGCGCTACGGAGGCAGTCTTGCTCCACTCTCACCATCATCAGAACATATCTTCAAAGCTATCAGCGCAAAGAAATAAAGCGCTGCGCCACCACCAGGTGGGCTCGAACCTCCAACCTTTCGGTTAACAGCCAATCGCGCTAGCCCATTGCACCACGGAGACAGTCTTGCTCCACTCTCACCACCATCAGAACATATCTTCAAAGCTATCAGCGCAAAGAATAATGGAACACACCACTCCCGGGAGGGCTCGAAACTCCAACCTTTCAGTCAACAGGCGATTGCGCTAGCCAATTGCACCACGGAGACAGTCCTGCTCCACTCTCACCACCGTCAGAACATTTCTTCAGAGCTATAAGCCCAAAGAAAAAAAAGCGCCGCACCACCACCCGGTGGGCTCGAACCTCCAACCTTTCGGTTAACAGCCGATCGCGCTAGCCAATTGCCCCACGGAAACAGTCGTGCTCCACTCTCACCACCGTCAGAACATTTCTTCAGAGCTATCACCCCAAAGAAAAAAAAGCGCCGCACCACCACCGGTTGGGCTCGAACCTCCAACCTTTCGGTTAACAGCCGATCGCGCTAGCCAATTGCGCCACGAAGACAGTCCTGCTCCACTCTCACCACCATCAGAACATATCTTCAAAGCTATTACCAAAAAGAAAAAAGCAACACACCACTCCCGGGAGGGCTCGAACCTCCAACCTTTCGGTTAACAGCCAATAGCGCCAGCCAATTGCGCCACGGAGACAGTCCTGCTCCACTCTCACCACCATCAGAACATATCTTCAAAGCTATCAGCACAAAGAAAAAAAGCGCCCCACCATCACCGGGTGGGCGCGAACTTCCAACCTTTCGGTTAACAGCCGATCGCGCTAGCCAATTGCGCCACGGAGACAGTCCTGCTCTACTCTCGCCACCATCAAAACATATCTTCAAAGCTATCAGCCCAAAGAAAAAAAAGCGCAATACTACCACCGGGTGGGCTCGAACCTCCGACATTTTTGTTAACAGCCGATCGCGCTAGCCAATTGCACCATGGAGACAGTCCTCCTCCACTCTCACCACCATAGGAACATATCTTCAAAGCTATCAGCCCAAAGAAAAAAAAAGCGCCGCACCACCACTGGGTGGGCTCGAACTACCAACTTTTCGGTTAACAGCCGATCACGCTAGCCAATTGCGCCACGGAGACAGTCCTGCTCCACTCTCACCACCATCAGAACATATCTTCAAAGCTATTAGCCCAAAGAAAAAAAAGAGCCGCACCACCACCGGGTGGGCTCGAACCTCCAACTTTTCGGTTAAAAGCCGATCACGCTAGCCAATTGCGCCACGGAGACAGTCCTGCTTCACTCTCACCACCATCAAAACATATCTTCAGAGCTATCAGCCCAAAGAAAAAAAGCGCCGCACCACCACCGGGTGGGCTCGAAACTCCAACCTTTCGGTTAACTGCCGATCGTGCTAGCCAATGGCGCCACGGAGACAGTCCTGCTCCACTCTTACCACCATTACAACATATCTTCAAAGCTATCAGCCCATAGAAAAAAAAGCGCCGCACCACCACCGGGAGAGCTCGAACCTCCAACTTTTCGGGTAACAGCCGATCGCGCTAGCCAATTGCGCCACGGAAACAGTCCTGCTCAACTCTCACCACCGTAGAACATTTCTTCAGAGCTATCAGCCCAAAGAAAAAAAAGCGCCGCACCACCACCGGGTGGGCTCGAACTACCAACTTTTTGGTTAACAGCCGATCACGCTAGCCATTTGCGCCACGGAGACAGTCCTGCCCCACTCTCACCACCATAAGAACATATCTTCAAAGCTATCAGCCCAAAGAAAAAAAAGCGCCGCACCACCACCGGGTGGGCTCGAACCTTCAACTTTTCGGTTAACAGACGATCACGCTAGCCAATTGCGCCACGGAGACAGTCCTGCTCCACTCTCACCACCATCAGAACATATCTTCAAAGCTATAGGCCCACAGAAAAAAAAGCGCCGCACAACCACCGGGTAGGCTCCAACGTCCAACTTTTCGGTTAACAGCCGATCGCGCTAGCCAATTGCGCCACGGAGACAGTCCTGCTCCACTCTCACCAACATAAGAACATATCTTCAAAGCTATCAGCCCAAAGAAAAAAAAGCGCCGCACCACCACCGGGTGGGCTCGAACCTCCGACCTTTTGGTTAACAGCCGATCGCTCTAGCCAATTGCGCCACGGAGACAGTCCTGCTCCACTCTCACCACCATCAGAACATATACTCAAAGCTATCAGCCCAAAGAAAAAAAAGCGCCGCACCACCACCGGGTGGGCTCGAACCTCCAACTTTTCGGTTAACAGCCGATCACGCTAGCCAATTGCGCCACGGAGACAGTCCTGCTCCAGTCTCACCACCATCAGAACATATCTTCAAAGCTATCAGCCCACAGAAAAAAAAGCGCCGCACAACCACCGGGTAGGCTCGAAACTCAAACCTTTCGGGTAACAGCCGATCGTGCAAGCCCATTGCGCCACGGAGGCAGTCTTGCTCCACTCTCACCATCATCAGAACATATCTTCAAAGCTATCAGCGCAAAGAAAAAAAGCGCTGCACCACCACCGCGTGGGCTCGAACCTCCAACCTTTCGGTTAACAGCCGATCGCGCTAGCCCATTGCGCCACGAGGACAGTCTTGCTCCACTCTCACCACCATCAGAACATATCTTCAAAGCTATGAGCGCAAAGAAAAAAGCAACACACCACTAACGAGAGGGCTCGAAACTCCAACCTTTCCGTCAACAGCTGATCGCGCTAGCCCATTGCGCCACGGAGACAGTCTTGCTCCCCTCTCACCACCATCAGAACATATCTTCAAAGCTATCAGCCCAAAGAAAAAAAAGCACCGCACCACCACCGAATGGGCTCGAACCTCCAACCTTTCGGTTAACAGCCGATCGTGCTAGCCTATTGCGCCACGGAGACAGTCGTGCTCTACTCTGACCACCATCAGAACATATCTTCAAAGCTATCAGCGCAAAGAAAAAAGCAAAACACCACTCCCGGGAGGGCTCGAACCTCAAACTTTTCGGTTTACAGCCGATCGCGCTGGCCAATTGCGCCACGGAGACAGTCCTGCTCCACTCTCACCACAATTAGAACATAACTTCAAAGCTATCAGCCGAAAGAAAAAAAGCGCCGCACCACCACCGGGTGGGCTCGAACCTCCAACCTTTCGGTTAACTGCCGATCGCGCTAGCCAATTGCGCCATGGAGACAGTCCTGCTCCATTCTCACCACCATCAGAACATATCTTCAAAGCTATCAGCCCAAAAAAAAGCGCCATACCACCACCGGGTTGGCTCGAACCTCCGACCTTTTGGTTAACAGCCGATCGCGCAAGCCAATTGCGCCATGGAGACAGTCCTGCTCCACTCTCACCACCATCAGAACATATCTTCAAAGCTATCAGCACAAAGAAAAAAGCAACACACCTCTCCCGAGAGGGCTCGAAACTCCAACCTTTCGGTTAACAGCCGATCGCGCTAGCCAATTGCGCCACGGAGACAGTCCTGCTCTACTCTCACCACCATCAGAACATATCTTAAAAGCTATCAGCCCAAAGAAAAAAAAGCGCTGCACCACCACCGGGTGGGCTCGAAACTCCAACCTTTCGGTTAACAGCCGATCGCGCTAGCCAATTGCGCCACGGAGACAGTCCTGCTCTACTCTCGCCACCATCAAAACATATCTTCAAAGCTATCAGCCCAAAGAAAAAAAAGCGCAATACTACCACCGGGTGGGCTCGAACCTCCGACATTTTGGTTAACAGCCGATCGCGCTAGCCAATTGCACCAAGGAGACAGTCCTGCTCCACTCTCACCACCATAGGAACATATCTTCAAAGCTATCAGCCCAAAGAAAAAAAAGCGCCGCACCACCATTGGTGGGCTCGAACTACCAACTTTTCGGTTAACAGCCGATCACGCTAGCCAATTGCGCCACGGAGACAGTCCTGCTCCACTCTCACCACCATCAGAACATATCTTCAAAGCTATCAGCCCAAAGAAAAAAAAGAGCCGCACCACCACCGGGTGGGCTCAAACCTCCAACTTTTCGGTTAACAGCCGATCACGCTAGCCAAATGCGCCACGGAGACAGTCCTGCTTCACTCTCACCACCATCATAACATATCTTCAGAGCTATCAGCCCAAAGAAAAAAAGCGCCGCACCACCACCGGGTGGGCTCGAAACTCCAACCTTTCGGTTAACTGCCGATCGTGCTAGCCAATGGCGCCACGGAGACAGTCCTGTTCCACTCTTACCACCATTACAACATATCTTCAAAGCTATCAGCCCATAGAAAAAAAAGCGCCGCACCACCACCGGGAGAGCTCGAACCTCCAACTTTTCGGGTAACAGCCGATCGCGCTAGCCAATTGCGCCACGGAAACAGTCCTGCTGAACTCTCACCACCGTAGAACATTTCTTCAGAGCTATCAGCCCAAAGAAAAAAAAGCGCCGCACCACCACCGGGTGGGCTCGAACTACCAACTTTTCGGTTAACAGCCGATCACGCTAGCCATTTGCGCCACGGAGACAGTCCTGCCCCACTCTCACCACCATAAGAACATATCTTCAAAGCTATCAGCCCAAAGAAAAAAAGGCGCCGCACCACCTTCGGGTGGGCTCGAACCTTCAACTTTTCGGTTAACAGACGATCACGCTGGCCAATTGCGCCACGGAGACAGTCCTGCTCCACTCTCACCACCATCAGAACATATCTTCAAAGCTATAGGCCCACAGAAAAAAAGCGCCGCACAACCACCGGGTAGGCTCCAACCTCCAACTTTTCGGTTAACAGCCGATCGCGCTAGCCAATTGCGCCACGGAGACAGTCCTGCTCCACTCTCACCACCATAAGAACATATCTTCAAAGCTATCAGCCCAAAGAAAAAAAAGCGCCGCACCACCACCGGGTGGGCTCGAACCCCCGACCTTTTGGTTAACAGCTGATTGCTCTAGCCAATTGCGCCACGGAGACAGTCCTGCTCCACTCTCACCACCATCAGAACATATACTCAAAGCTATCAGCCCAAAGAAAAAAAAGCGCCGCACCACCACCGGGTGGGCTCGAACCTCCAACTTTTCGGTTAACAGCCGATCACGCTAGCCAATTGCGCCACGGAGACAGTCCTGCTCCAATCTCAGCACCATCAGAACATATCTTCAAAGCTATCAGCCCACAGAAAAAAAAGCGCTGCACAACCACCGGGTAGGCTCGAAACTCAAACCTTTCGGGTAACAGCCGATCGTGCAAGCCCATTGCGCCACGGAGGCAGTCTTGCTCCACTCTCACCATCATCAGAACATATCTTCAAAGCTATCAGCGCAAAGAAAAAAAGCGCTGCACCACCACCGCGTGGGCTCGAACCTCCAACCTTTCGGTTAACAGCCGATCGCGCTAGCCCATTGCGCCACGGGGACAGTCTTGCTCCACTCTCACCACCATCAGAACATATCTTCAAAGCTATGAGCGCGAAGAAAAAAGCAACACACCACTAACGGGAGGGCTCGAAACTCCAACCTTTCGGTCAACAGCTGATCGCGCTAGCCCATTGCGCCACGGAGACAGTATTGCTCCCCTCTCACCACCATCAGAACATATCTTCAAAGCTATCAGCCCAAAGAAAAAAAAGCACCGCACCACCACCGGATGGGCTCGAACCTCCAACCTTTCGGTTAACAGCCGATCGTGCTAGCCAATTGCGCCACGGAGACAGTCGTGCTCTACTCTGACCACCATCAGAACATATCTTCAAAGCTATCAGCGCAAAGAAAAAAGAAAACACCACTCCCGGGAGGGCTCGAACCTCAAACTTTTCGGTTTACAGCCGATCGCGCTGGCCAATTGCGCCACGGAGACAGTCCTGCTCCACTCTCACCACAATTAGAACTAATCTTCAAAGCTATCAGCCGAAAGAAAAAAAGCGCCGCACCACCACCGGGTGGGCTCGAACCACCAACCTTTCGGTTAACTGCCGATCGCGCTAGCCAATTGCGCCATGGAGACAGTCCTGCTCTACTCTCACCACCACCAGAACATATCTCCAAAGCTATCAGCGCAAAGAAAAAAGCGTCGCACCACAGCCGGGTGGGCTCGAAACTCCAACCTTTCGGTTAACAGCCGATCGCGCTAGCCTATTGCGCCACGGAGACAGTCCTGCTCTACTTTCACCACCATCAGAACATATCTTCAAAGCTATCAGCCCAAAGAAAAAAAAAGCGCCGCACCACCGCCGGGTGGGCTCGAAACTCCAACCTTTCGGTTAACAGCCGATCGCGCTAGCCAATTGCGCCATGGAGACAGTCCTGCTCCACTCTCACCACCATCAGAACATATCTTCAAAGCTATCAGCACAAAGAAAAAAGCAACACACCTCTCCCGAGAGGGCTCGAAACTCCAACATTTCGGTTAACAGCCGATCGCGCTAGCCAATTGCGCCACGGAGACAGTCCTGCTCTACTCTCACCACCATCAGAACATATCTTCAAAGCTATCAGCCCAAAGAAAAAAAAGCGCCGCACCACCACCGGGTGGGCTCGAAACTCCAACCTTTCGGTTAACAGCCGATGGCGCTAGCCAATTGCGCCATGGAGACAGTCCTGCTCCACTCTCACCACCATCAGAACATATCTTCAAAGCTATCAGCCCAAACAAAAAAAGCGCCATACCACCACCGGGTGGGCTCGAACCCCCGACCTGTTGGTTAACAGCCGATCGCGCTAGCCAATTGCGCCATGGAGACAGTCCTGCTCCACTCTCACCACCGCCAGAACATATCTTCAAAGCTATCAGCCCAAAGAAAAAAAAGCGCCACACCACCACGAGGTGGGCTCGAACCTCCAACTTTTCGGTTAACAGCCGATCGCGCTAGCCAATTGCCCCACGGAGACAGTCCTGCTCCACTCTCATCACGATCTGAACATATCTTCAAAGCTATTACCGCAAAGAAAAAAGCAACACACCACTCCCGGGAGGGCTCGAAACTCCAACCTTTCGGTTAACAGCCGATCGCGCTAGCCAATTGCGCCACGGGGACCGTCCTGCTCCACTCTCACCACCGTCAGACCATTTCTTCAGAGCTATCACCCCAAAGAAAAAAAAGCGCCGAACCACCACCGGGTGGGCTCGAACCTCCGACCTTTCGGTTAACAGCCGATCGCGCTAGCCAATTGTGCCACGGAGACAGTCCTGCTCTACTCTCACCACCACCAGAACATATCTCCAAAGCTATCAGCGCAAAGAAAAAAAGCGTCGCACCACTGCCGGGTGGGCTCGAAACTGCAACCTTTCGGTTAACAGCCGATCGCGCTAGCCTATTGCGCCACGGAGACAGTCCTGCTCTACACTCACCACCATCAGAACATATCTTCAAAGCTATCAGCCCAAAGAAAAAAAAAGCGCCGCACCACCGCCGGGTGGGCTCGAAACTCCAACCTTTCGGATAACAGCCGATCGCGCTAGCCTATTGCGCCACGGAGACAGTCCTGCTCCACTCTCACCACCATCAGAACATATTTTCAAAGCTATCAGCCCAAACAAAAAAAGCACCATACCACCACCGGGTGGGCTCGAACCTCCGACCTTTTGGTTAACAGCCGATCGCGCTAGCCAATTGCGCCGTGGAGACAGTCCTGCTCTACTCTCACCACCATCAGAACATATCTTCAAAGCTATCAGCCCAAAGAAAAAAAAAGCGCCGCACCACCACGAGGTGGGCTCGAACCTCCAACTTTTCGGTTAACAGCCGATCACGCTAGCCAATTGCGCAATGGAGACAGTCATGCTCCACTCTCACCACCATCAGAACATATCTTCAAAGCTATCAGCCCACTGAAAAAAAAGCGCCGCACAACCACCGGGTAGGCTCAAACCTCCATCTTTTCGGTTAACAGCCGATCGCGCTAGCCAATTGCGCCACGGAGACAGTCCTGTTCCACTCTCACCACCATAAGAACATATCTTCAAAGCTATCAGCCCAAAGAAAAAACAGCGCCACAGCACCACCGGGTGGGCTCGAACCTCCGACCTTTTGGTTAACAGCCGATCGCGCTAGCCAATTGCGCCACGGAGACAGTCCTGCTCCACCCTCACCACCATAAGAACATATCTTCAAAGCTATCAGCCCAAAGAAAAAAAAGCGCCGCACCACCATCGGGTGGGCTCGAACATCTAACCTTTCTGTTAACAGCCGATCGCGCTAGCCAATTGCCCCACGGAGACAGTCGTGCTCCACTCTCACCACCGTCAGAACATTTCTTCAGAGCTATCACCCCAAAGAAAAAAAACCCCGCACCACCACCGGTTGGGCTCGAACCTCCAACCTTTCGGTTAACAGCCGATCGCGCTAGCCAATTGCGCCACGAAGACAGTCCTGCTCCACTCTCATCACCATCTGAACATATCTTCAAAGCTATTACCGCAAAGAAAAAAGCAACACACCACTCCCGGGAGGGCTCGAAACTCCAACCTTTCGGTTAACAGCCGATCGCGCTAGCCCATTGCGCTACGGAGGCAGTCTTGCTCCACTCTCACCATCATCAGAACATATCTTCAATGCTATCAGCGCAAAGAAAAAAAGCGCTGCACCACCACCAGGTGGGCTCGAACCTCCAACCTTTCGGTTAACAGCCGATCGCGCTAGCCCATTGCGCCACGGAGACAGTCTTGCTTCACTCTCACCACCATCAGAACATATCTTTAAAGCTATCAGCGCAAAGAAAAAAGCAACACACCACTCCCGGGAGGGCTCGAAACTCCAACCTTTCAGTCAACAGGCGATTGCGCTAGCCTATTGCGCCACGGAGACAGTCCTGCTCCACTCTCACCACCATCAGAACATATCTTCAAAGCTTACAGCCCAAAGAAAAAAAAGCGCCACACCACCACCGGGTGGGCTCGAACCTCCGACCTTTTGGTTAACAGCCGATCGCGCTAGCCAATTGCGCCATGGAGACAGTCCTGCTCCACTCTCCACCACCATCAAAACATATCTTCAAAGCTATCAGCCCAAAGAAAAAAAAGCGCCGCACCACCACCGGGTGGGCTCGAACCTCCAACTTTTCGGTTAACAGCCGATCACGCTAGCCAATTGCGCCACGGAGACAGTCGTGCTCCACTCTCACGACCATCAGAATTTATCTTCAAAGCTATCAGCCCACAGAAAAAAAAGCGCCGCACCACCAACGTGTGGGCTCGAACCTCCAACCTTTCGGTTAACAGCCGATCGCACAAACCAATTGCGCCATGGAGACAGTCCTGCTCCACTCTCACCACCATCAGAACACATATATCTTCAAAGCTATCAGCCCAAAGAAAAAAAAGCACCGCACCACCACCGGTTGGGCTCGAACCTCCAACCTTTCGGTTAACGGCCAATCGCGCCAGCCAATAGCGCCACGGAGACAGTCCTGCTCCACTCTCACCACCATCAGAACATATCTTCAAAGCTATCAGCACAAAGAAAAAAAGCGCCCCAGCATCACCGGGTGGGCTCGAACTTCCAACCTTTTGGTTAACAGCCGATCGCGCTAGCCAACTGCGCCAAGGAGACAGTCGTGCTCCACTCTCACCACCATCAGAACATATCTTCAAAGCTATCAGCGCAAAGAAAAAAGCAACACTCCACTCCAGGGAGGGCTCGAAACTCCAAGCTTTCGGTTAACAGCCGATCGCGCTAGCCAATTGCGCCACGGAGACAGTCCTGCTCTACTCTCACCACCATCAGAACATATCTTCAAAGATATCAGCCCAAAGAAAAAAAAAGCGCCGCACCACCACCGGGTGGGCTCGAACTACCACCTTTTCGGTTAACAGCCGATCACGCTAGCCGATTGCGCCACGGAGAGAGTCCTGCTCCACTCTCACCACCATCAGAACATATCTTCAAAGCTATCAGCCAAAAGAAAAAAAAGCGCCGCACCACCACCAGGTGGGCTCGAACCTCCAACTTTTCGGTTAACAGCCGATAACGCTAGCCAATTGCGCCACGGAGACAGTCCTGCTTCACTCTCACAACGATCATAACATATCTTCAAAGCTATCAGCCCAAAGAAAAAAAAGCGCCGCACCACCACCGGGTGGGCTCGAAACAAACTCGAACCTTTCGTTTAACTGCCGATCGCGCTAGCCAATGGTGCCACGGAGACAGTCCTGCTCCACTCTTTTCTCCATTAGAACATATCTTCAAAGCTATATGCTCAAAGAAAAAAAAGCGCCACACCACCAACAGGTGGGCTCGAACCTCCAACTTGCCGGTTAACAGCCGATCGCGCTAGCCAATTGCCCCACGAGACAGTCCTGCTCCACTCTCACCACCATCAGAACATATCTTCAAAGCTATCAGCCCACACAAAAAAAAGCTCCGCACCACCACCGGGAGAGCTCGAACCTCCAACGTTTCGGGTAACAGCCGATCGCGCTAGCCAATTGTGCCACGGAGACAGTCCTGCTCCACTCTCACCACCGTCAGAACATTTCTTCAGAGCTATAAGCCCAAAAAAAAGCGCCGCACCACCACCGGGTGGGCTCGAACCTCCAACCTTTCGGTTAACAGCCGATCGCTCTAGCCAATTGCCCCACGGAGACAGTCGTGCTCCACTCTCACCACCGTCAGAACATTTCTTCAGGGCTATCACCCCAAAGAAAAAAAAGCGCCGCATCACCACCGGTTAGGCTCGAACCTCCAACCTTTCGGTTAACAGCCGATCGCGCTAGCCAATTGCGCCACGAAGACAGTCCTGCTCCACTCTCACCACCATCAGAACATATCTTCAAAGCTATTACCGCAAAGAAAAAAGCAACACACCACTCCCGGGAGGGCTCGAAACTCCAACCTTTCGGTTAACAGCCGATCGCGCTAGCCCATTGCGCCACGGAGGCAGTCTTGCTCCACTCTCACCATCATCAGAACATATCTTCAAAGCTGTCAGCGCAAAGAAAAAAAAAGCGCTGCACCACCACCAGGTGGGCTCAAACCTCCAACCTTTCAGTTAACAGCCGATCGCGCTAGCCCATTGCGCCACGGAGACAGTCTTTCCCCACTCTCACCACCATCAGAACATATCTTAAAAGCTATCAGCGCAAAGAAAAAAGCAACACACCACTCCCGGGAGGGCTCGAAACTCCAACCTTTCGGTCAACAGCCGATCGCGCTAGCCCAATGCGCCACGGAGACAGTCTTGCCCCCCTTTCACCACCATCAGAACATATCTTCAAAGCTATCAGCCCAAAAAAAAGCACCGCATCACCACCGGGTGGGCTCGAACCTCCAACCTTTCGGTTAACAGCCGATCGCGCTAGCCAATTTCGCCACGGAGACACTCCTGCTCTACTCTCACCACCATAAGAACATATCTTCAAAGCTATCAGCCCAAAGAAAAAAAAGCGCCGCACCACCACCGGGTGGGCTCGAACTTCCAACTTTTCGGTTAACAGCCGATCGCGCTAGCCAATTGCGCCACGCAGACAGTCCTGCTCCACCCTCACCACCATAAGAACATATCTTCAAAGCTATCAGCCCAAAGAAAAAAAAGCGCCGCACCACCATCGGGTGGGCTCGAACATCCAACCTATCGGTTAACAGCCGATCGCGCTAGCCAATTGCGCCATGGAGACAGTCCTGCTCCACTCTCACCACCATCAGAACATATCTTCAAAGCTATCAGCACAAAGAAAAAAGCAACACACCTCTCCCGAGAGGGCTCGAAACTCCAACCTTTCGGTTAACAGCCGATCGCGCTAGCCAATTGCGCCACGGAGACAGTCCTGCTCTACTCTCACCACCATCAGAACATATCTTCAAAGCTATCAGCCCCAAAAAAAAAAGCGCCGCACCACCACCGGGTGGGCTCGAAACTCCAACCTTTCGGTTAACAGCCGATCGCGCTAGCCAATTGCGCCATGGAGACAGTCCTGCTCCACTCTCACCACCATCAGAACATATCTTCAAAGCTATCAGCCCAAACAAAAAAAGCGCCATACCACCACCGGGTGGGCTCGAACCTCCGACCTGGTGGTTAACAGCCGATCGCGCTAGCCAATTACGCCATGGAGACAGTCCTGCTCCACTCTCACCACCATCAGAACATATCTTCAAAGCTATCAGCCCAAAGAAAAAAAAGCGCCGCACCACCACGAGGTGGGCTCGAACCTCCAACTTTTCGGTTAACAGCCGATCACGCTAGCCATTTGCGCCATGGAGACAGTCATGCTCCACTCTCACCACCATCAGAACATATCTTCAAAGCTATCAGCCCTCAGAAAAAAAAGCGCCGCACAACCACCGGGTAGGCTCGAACCTCCAACTTTTCGGTTAACAGACGATCGCGCTAGCCAATTGCGCCACGGAGACAGTCCTGCTCCACTCTCACCACCATAAGAACATATCTTCAAAGCTATCAGCCCAAAGAAAAAAAAGCGCCGCACCACCACCGGGTGGGCTCAAACCTCCGACCTTTTGGTTAACAGCCGATCGCGCTAGCCAATTGCGCCACGGAGACAGTCCTGCTCCACCCTCACCACCATAAGAACATATCTACAAAGCTATCAGCCCAAAGAAAAAAAAGCGCCGCACCACCATCGGGTGGCCTCGAACATCCAACCTTTCGGTTAACAGCCGATCGCGCTAGCCAATTGCCCCACGGAGACAGTCGTGCTCCACTCTCACCACCGTCAGAACATTTCTTCAGAGCTATCACCCCAAAGAAAAAAAAAGCGCCGCACCACCACCGGTTGGGCTCGAACCTCCAACCTTTCGGTTAACAGCCGATCGCGCTAGCCAATTGCGCCACGAAGACAGTCCTGCTCCACTCTCATCACCATCTGAACATATCTTCAAAGCTATTACCGCAAAGAAAAAAGCAACACACCACTCCCGGGAGGGCTCGAAACTCCAACCTTTCGGTTAACAGCCGATCGCGCTAGCCAATTGCGCCACGGGGACCGTCCTGCTCCACTCTCACCACCGTCAGACCATTTCTTCAGAGCTATCACCCCAAAGAAAAAAAAAGCGCCGCACCACCACCGGGTGGGCTCGAACCTCCGACCTTTCGGTTAACAGCCGATCGCGCTAGCCAATTGTGCCACGGAGACAGTCCTGCTCTACTCTCACCACCACCAGAACATATCTCCAAAGCTATCAGCGCAAAGAAAAAAAGCGTCGCACCACTGCCGGGTGGGCTCGAAACTCCAACCTTTCGGTTAACAGCCGATCGCGCTAGCCTATTGCGCCACGGAGACAGTCCTGCTCTACTCTCAACACCATCAGATCATATCTTCAAAGCTATCAGCCCAAAGAAAAAAAAAAGCGCCGCACCACCGCCGGGTGGGCTCGAAACTCCAACCTTTCGGTTAACAGCCGATCGCGCTAGCCTATTGCGCCACGGAGACAGTCCTGCTCCACTCTCACCACCATCAGAACATATCTTCAAAGCCATCAGCCCAAACAAAAAAAGCACCATACCACCACCGGGTGGGCTCGAACCTCCGACCTTTTGGTTAACAGCCGATCGCGCTAGCCAATTGCGCCGTGGAGGCAGTCCTGCTCTACTCTCACCACCATCAGAACATATCTTCAAAGCAATCAGCCCAAAGAAAAAAAACCGCCGCACCACCACGAGGTGGGCTCGAACCTCCGACTTTTCGGTTAACAGCCGATCACGCTAGCCAATTGCGCCATGGAGACAGTCATGCTCCACTCTCACCACCATCAGAACATATCTTCAAAGCTATCAGCCCACAGAAAAAAAGCGCCGCACAACCACCGGGTAGGCTCAAACCTCCATCTTTTCGGTTAACAGCCGATCGCGCTAGCCAATTGCGCCACGGAGACAGTCCTGTTCCACTCTCACCACCATAAGAACATATCTTCAAAGCTATCAGCCCAAAGAAAAAACAGCGCCGCAGCACCACCGGGTGAGCTCGAACCTCCGACCTTTTGGTTAACAGCCGATCGCGCTAGCCAATTGCGCCACGGAGACAGTCCTGCTCCACCCTCACCACCATCAAAACATATCTTCAGAGCTATCAGCCCAAAGAAAAAAAGCGCCGCACCACCACCGGGTGGGCTCGAAACTCCAACCTTTCGGTTAACTGCCGATCGTGCTAGCCAATGGCGCCACGGAGACAGTCCTGCTCCACTCTTACCACCATTACAACATATCTTCAAAGCTATCAGCCCATAGAAAAAAAAGCGCCGCACCACCACCGGGAGAGCTCGAACCTCCAACTTTTCGGGTAACAGCCGATCGCGCTAGCCAATTGCGCCACGGAAACAGTCCTGCTCAACTCTCACCACCGTAGAACATTTCTTCAGAGCTATCAGCCCAAAGAAAAAAAAGCGCCGCACCACCACCGGGTGGGCTCGAACTACCAACTTTTCGGTTAACAGCCGATCACGCTAGCCATTTGCGCCACGGAGACAGTCCTGCCCCACTCTCACCACCATAAGAACATATCTTCAAAGCTATCAGCCCAAAGAAAAAAAAGCGCCGCACCACCACCGGGTGGGCTCGAACCTTCAACTTTTCGGTTAACAGACGATCACGCTAGCCAATTGCGCCACGGAGACAGTCCTGCTCCACTCTCACCACCATCAGAACATATCTTCAAAGCTATAGGCCCACAGAAAAAAAAGCGCCGCACAACCACCGGGTAGGCTCCAACGTCCAACTTTTCGGTTAACAGCCGATCGCGCTAGCCAATTGCGCCACGGAGACAGTCCTGCTCCACTCTCACCAACATAAGAACATATCTTCAAAGCTATCAGCCCAAAGAAAAAAAAGCGCCGCACCACCACCGGGTGGGCTCGAACCTCCGACCTTTTGGTTAACAGCCGATCGCTCTAGCCAATTGCGCCACGGAGACAGTCCTGCTCCACTCTCACCACCATCAGAACATATACTCAAAGCTATCAGCCCAAAGAAAAAAAAGCGCCGCACCACCACCGGGTGGGCTCGAACCTCCAACTTTTCGGTTAACAGCCGATCACGCTAGCCAATTGCGCCACGGAGACAGTCCTGCTCCAGTCTCACCACCATCAGAACATATCTTCAAAGCTATCAGCCCACAGAAAAAAAAGCGCCGCACAACCACCGGGTAGGCTCGAAACTCAAACCTTTCGGGTAACAGCCGATCGTGCAAGCCCATTGCGCCACGGAGGCAGTCTTGCTCCACTCTCACCATCATCAGAACATATCTTCAAAGCTATCAGCGCAAAGAAAAAAAGCGCTGCACCACCACCGCGTAGGCTCGAACCTCCAACCTTTCGGTTAACAGCCGATCGCGCTAGCCCATTGCGCCACGGGGACAGTCTTGCTCCACTCTCACCACCATCAGAACATATCTTCAAAGCTATGAGCGCAAAGAAAAAAGCAACACACCACTAACGAGAGGGCTCGAAACTCCAACCTTTCCGTCAACAGCTGATCGCGCTAGCCCATTGCGCCACGGAGACAGTCTTGCTCCCCTCTCACCACCATCAGAACATATCTTCAAAGCTATCAGCCCAAAGAAAAAAAAGCACCGCACCACCACCGAATGGGCTCGAACCTCCAACCTTTCGGTTAACAGCCGATCGTGCTAGCCTATTGCGCCACGGAGACAGTCGTGCTCTACTCTGACCACCATCAGAACATATCTTCAAAGCTATCAGCGCAAAGAAAAAAGCAAAACACCACTCCCGGGAGGGCTCGAACCTCAAACTTTTCGGTTTACAGCCGATCGCGCTGGCCAATTGCGCCACGGAGACAGTCCTGCTCCACTCTCACCACAATTAGAACATAACTTCAAAGCTATCAGCCGAAAGAAAAAAAGCGCCGCACCACCACCGGGTGGGCTCGAACCTCCAACCTTTCGGTTAACTGCCGATCGCGCTAGCCAATTGCGCCATGGAGACAGTCCTGCTCCACTCTCACCACCATCAGAACATATCTTCAAAGCTATCAGCCCAAAAAAAGCGCCACACCACCACCGGGTTGGCTCGAACCTCCGACCTTTTGGTTAACAGCCGATCGCGCAAGCCAATTGCGCCATGGAGACAGTCCTGCTCCACTCTCACCACCATCAGAACATATCTTCAAAGCTATCAGCACAAAGAAAAAAGCAACACACCTCTCCCGAGAGGGCTCGAAACTCCAACCTTTCGGTTAACAGCCGATCGCGCTAGCCAATTGCGCCACGGAGACAGTCCTGCTCTACTCTCACCACCATCAGAACATATCTTAAAAGCTATCAGCCCAAAGAAAAAAAAGCGCTGCACCACCACCGGGTGGGCTCGAAACTCCAACCTTTCGGTTAACAGCCGATCGCGCTAGCCAATTGCGCCACGGAGACAGTCCTGCTCTACTCTCGCCACCATCAAAACATATCTTCAAAGCTATCAGCCCAAAGAAAAAAAAGCGCAATACTACCACCGGGTGGGCTCGAACCTCCGACATTTTGGTTAACAGCCGATCGCGCTAGCCAATTGCACCAAGGAGACAGTCCTGCTCCACTCTCACCACCATAGGAACATATCTTCAAAGCTATCAGCCCAAAGAAAAAAAAGCGCCGCACCACCATTGGTGGGCTCGAACTACCAACTTTTCGGTTAACAGCCGATCACGCTAGCCAATTGCGCCACGGAGACAGTCCTGCTCCACTCTCACCACCATCAGAACATATCTTCAAAGCTATCAGCCCAAAGAAAAAAAAGAGCCGCACCACCACCGGGTGGGCTCAAACCTCCAACTTTTCGGTTAACAGCCGATCACGCTAGCCAAATGCGCCACGGAGACAGTCCTGCTTCACTCTCACCACCATCATAACATATCTTCAGAGCTATCAGCCCAAAGAAAAAAAGCGCCGCACCACCACCGGGTGGGCTCGAAACTCCAACCTTTCGGTTAACTGCCGATCGTGCTAGCCAATGGCGCCACGGAGACAGTCCTGTTCCACTCTTACCACCATTACAACATATCTTCAAAGCTATCAGCCCATAGAAAAAAAAGCGCCGCACCACCACCGGGAGAGCTCGAACCTCCAACTTTTCGGGTAACAGCCGATCGCGCTAGCCAATTGCGCCACGGAAACAGTCCTGCTGAACTCTCACCACCGTAGAACATTTCTTCAGAGCTATCAGCCCAAAGAAAAAAAAGCGCCGCACCACCACCGGGTGGGCTCGAACTACCAACTTTTCGGTTAACAGCCGATCACGCTAGCCATTTGCGCCACGGAGACAGTCCTGCCCCACTCTCACCACCATAAGAACATATCTTCAAAGCTATCAGCCCAAAGAAAAAAAGGCGCCGCACCACCTTCGGGTGGGCTCGAACCTTCAACTTTTCGGTTAACAGACGATCACGCTGGCCAATTGCGCCACGGAGACAGTCCTGCTCCACTCTCACCACCATCAGAACATATCTTCAAAGCTATAGGCCCACAGAAAAAAAGCGCCGCACAAACACCGGGTAGGCTCCAACCTCCAACTTTTCGGTTAACAGCCGATCGCGCTAGCCAATTGCGCCACGGAGACAGTCCTGCTCCACTCTCACCACCATAAGAACATATCTTCAAAGCTATCAGCCCAAAGAAAAAAAAGCGCCGCACCACCACCGGGTGGGCTCGAACCCCCGACCTTTTGGTTAACAGCTGATTGCTCTAGCCAATTGCGCCACGGAGACAGTCCTGCTCCACTCTCACCACCATCAGAACATATACTCAAAGCTATCAGCCCAAAGAAAAAAAAGCGCCGCACCACCACCGGGTGGGCTCGAACCTCCAACTTTTCGGTTAACAGCCGATCACGCTAGCCAATTGCGCCACGGAGACAGTCCTGCTCCAATCTCAGCACCATCAGAACATATCTTCAAAGCTATCAGCCCACAGAAAAAAAAGCGCTGCACAACCACCGGGTAGGCTCGAAACTCAAACCTTTCGGGTAACAGCCGATCGTGCAAGCCCATTGCGCCACGGAGGCAGTCTTGCTCCACTCTCACCATCATCAGAACATATCTTCAAAGCTATCAGCGCAAAGAAAAAAAGCGCTGCACCACCACCGCGTGGGCTCGAACCTCCAACCTTTCGGTTAACAGCCGATCGCGCTAGCCCATTGCGCCACGGGGACAGTCTTGCTCCACTCTCACCACCATCAGAACATATCTTCAAAGCTATGAGCGCGAAGAAAAAAGCAACACACCACTAACGGGAGGGCTCGAAACTCCAACCTTTCGGTCAACAGCTGATCGCGCTAGCCCATTGCGCCACGGAGACAGTATTGCTCCCCTCTCACCACCATCAGAACATATCTTCAAAGCTATCAGCCCAAAGAAAAAAAAGCACCGCACCACCACCGGATGGGCTCGAACCTCCAACCTTTCGGTTAACAGCCGATCGTGCTAGCCAATTGCGCCACGGAGACAGTCGTGCTCTACTCTGACCACCATCAGAACATATCTTCAAAGCTATCAGCGCAAAGAAAAAAGAAAACACCACTCCCGGGAGGGCTCGAACCTCAAACTTTTCGGTTTACAGCCGATCGCGCTGGCCAATTGCGCCACGGAGACAGTCCTGCTCCACTCTCACCACAATTAGAACTAATCTTCAAAGCTATCAGCCGAAAGAAAAAAAGCGCCGCACCACCACCGGGTGGGCTCGAACCACCAACCTTTCGGTTAACTGCCGATCGCGCTAGCCAATTGCGCCATGGAGACAGTCCTGCTCTACTCTCACCACCACCAGAACATATCTCCAAAGCTATCAGCGCAAAGAAAAAAGCGTCGCACCACAGCCGGGTGGGCTCGAAACTCCAACCTTTCGGTTAACAGCCGATCGCGCTAGCCTATTGCGCCACGGAGACAGTCCTGCTCTACTTTCACCACCATCAGAACATATCTTCAAAGCTATCAGCCCAAAGAAAAAAAAAGCGCCGCACCACCGCCGGGTGGGCTCGAAACTCCAACCTTTCGGTTAACAGCCGATCGCGCTAGCCAATTGCGCCATGGAGACAGTCCTGCTCCACTCTCACCACCATCAGAACATATCTTCAAAGCTATCAGCACAAAGAAAAAAGCAACACACCTCTCCCGAGAGGGCTCGAAACTCCAACCTTTCGGTTAACAGCCGATCGCGCTAGCCAATTGCGCCACGGAGACAGTCCTGCTCTACTCTCACCACCATCAGAACATATCTTCAAAGCTATCAGCCCAAAGAAAAAAAAGCGCCGCACCACCACCGGGTGGGCTCGAAACTCCAACCTTTCGGTTAACAGCCGATGGCGCTAGCCAATTGCGCCATGGAGACAGTCCTGCTCCACTCTCACCACCATCAGAACATATCTTCAAAGCTATCAGCCCAAACAAAAAAAGCGCCATACCACCACCGGGTGGGCTCGAACCCCCGACCTGTTGGTTAACAGCCGATCGCGCTAGCCAATTGCGCCATGGAGACAGTCCTGCTCCACTCTCACCACCGCCAGAACATATCTTCAAGGCTATCAGCCCAAAGAAAAAAAAGCGCCACACCACCACGAGGTGGGCTCGAACCTCCAACTTTTCGGTTAACAGCCGATCGCGCTAGCCAATTGCCCCACGGAGACAGTCCTGCTCCACTCTCATCACGATCTGAACATATCTTCAAAGCTATTACCGCAAAGAAAAAAGCAACACACCACTCCCGGGAGGGCTCGAAACTCCAACCTTTCGGTTAACAGCCGATCGCGCTAGCCAATTGCGCCACGGGGACCGTCCTGCTCCACTCTCACCACCGTCAGACCATTTCTTCAGAGCTATCACCCCAAAGAAAAAAAAGCGCCGAACCACCACCGGGTGGGCTCGAACCTCCGACCTTTCGGTTAACAGCCGATCGCGCTAGCCAATTGTGCCACGGAGACAGTCCTGCTCTACTCTCACCACCACCAGAACATATCTCCAAAGCTATCAGCGCAAAGAAAAAAAGCGTCGCACCACTGCCGGGTGGGCTCGAAACTGCAACCTTTCGGTTAACAGCCGATCGCGCTAGCCTATTGCGCCACGGAGACAGTCCTGCTCTACACTCACCACCATCAGAACATATCTTCAAAGCTATCAGCCCAAAGAAAAAAAAAGCGCCGCACCACCGCCGGGTGGGCTCGAAACTCCAACCTTTCGGATAACAGCCGATCGCGCTAGCCTATTGCGCCACGGAGACAGTCCTGCTCCACTCTCACCACCATCAGAACATATTTTCAAAGCTATCAGCCCAAACAAAAAAAGCACCATACCACCACCGGGTGGGCTCGAACCTCCGACCTTTTGGTTAACAGCCGATCGCGCTAGCCAATTGCGCCGTGGAGACAGTCCTGCTCTACTCTCACCACCATCAGAACATATCTTCAAAGCTATCAGCCCAAAGAAAAAAAAAGCGCCGCACCACCACGAGGTGGGCTCGAACCTCCAACTTTTCGGTTAACAGCCGATCACGCTAGCCAATTGCGCAATGGAGACAGTCATGCTCCACTCTCACCACCATCAGAACATATCTTCAAAGCTATCAGCCCACTGAAAAAAAAGCGCCGCACAACCACCGGGTAGGCTCAAACCTCCATCTTTTCGGTTAACAGCCGATCGCGCTAGCCAATTGCGCCACGGAGACAGTCCTGTTCCACTCTCACCACCATAAGAACATATCTTCAAAGCTATCAGCCCAAAGAAAAAACAGCGCCACAGCACCACCGGGTGGGCTCGAACCTCCGACCTTTTGGTTAACAGCCGATCGCGCTAGCCAATTGCGCCACGGAGACAGTCCTGCTCCACCCTCACCACCATAAGAACATATCTTCAAAGCTATCAGCCCAAAGAAAAAAAAGCGCCGCACCACCATCGGGTGGGCTCGAACATCTAACCTTTCTGTTAACAGCCGATCGCGCTAGCCAATTGCCCCACGGAGACAGTCGTGCTCCACTCTCACCACCGTCAGAACATTTCTTCAGAGCTATCACCCCAAAGAAAAAAAACCCCACACCACCACCGGTTGGGCTCGAACCTCCAACCTTTCGGTTAACAGCCGATCGCGCTAGCCAATTGCGCCACGAAGACAGTCCTGCTCCACTCTCATCACCATCTGAACATATCTTCAAAGCTATTACCGCAAAGAAAAAAGCAACACACCACTCCCGGGAGGGCTCGAAACTCCAACCTTTCGGTTAACAGCCGATCGCGCTAGCCCATTGCGCTACGGAGGCAGTCTTGCTCCACTCTCACCATCATCAGAACATATCTTCAATGCTATCAGCGCAAAGAAAAAAAGCGCTGCACCACCACCAGGTGGGCTCGAACCTCCAACCTTTCGGTTAACAGCCGATCGCGCTAGCCCATTGCGCCACGGAGACAGTCTTGCTTCACTCTCACCACCATCAGAACATATCTTTAAAGCTATCAGCGCAAAGAAAAAAGCAACACACCACTCCCGGGAGGGCTCGAAACTCCAACCTTTCAGTCAACAGGCGATTGCGCTAGCCTATTGCGCCACGGAGACAGTCCTGCTCCACTCTCACCACCATCAGAACATATCTTCAAAGCTTACAGCCCAAAGAAAAAAAAGCGCCACACCACCACCGGGTGGGCTCGAACCTCCGACCTTTTGGTTAACAGCCTATCGCGCTAGCCAATTGCGCCATGGAGACAGTCCTGCTCCACTCTCCACCACCATCAAAACATATCTTCAAAGCTATCAGCCCAAAGAAAAAAAAGCGCCGCACCACCACCGGGTGGGCTCGAACCTCCAACTTTTCGGTTAACAGCCGATCACGCTAGCCAATTGCGCCACGGAGACAGTCGTGCTCCACTCTCACGACCATCAGAATTTATCTTCAAAGCTATCAGCCCACAGAAAAAAAAGCGCCGCACCACCAACGTGTGGGCTCGAACCTCCAACCTTTCGGTTAACAGCCGATCGCACAAACCAATTGCGCCATGGAGACAGTCCTGCTCCACTCTCACCACCATCAGAACACATATATCTTCAAAGCTATCAGCCCAAAGAAAAAAAAGCACCGCACCACCACCGGTTGGGCTCGAACCTCCAACCTTTCGGTTAACGGCCAATCGCGCCAGCCAATAGCGCCACGGAGACAGTCCTGCTCCACTCTCACCACCATCAGAACATATCTTCAAAGCTATCAGCACAAAGAAAAAAAGCGCCCCAGCATCACCGGGTGGGCTCGAACTTCCAACCTTTTGGTTAACAGCCGATCGCGCTAGCCAACTGCGCCAAGGAGACAGTCGTGCTCCACTCTCACCACCATCAGAACATATCTTCAAAGCTATCAGCGCAAAGAAAAAAGCAACACTCCACTCCAGGGAGGGCTCGAAACTCCAAGCTTTCGGTTAACAGCCGATCGCGCTAGCCAATTGCGCCACGGAGACAGTCCTGCTCTACTCTCACCACCATCAGAACATATCTTCAAAGATATCAGCCCAAAGAAAAAAAAAGCGCCGCACCACCACCGGGTGGGCTCGAACTACCACCTTTTCGGTTAACAGCCGATCACGCTAGCCGATTGCGCCACGGAGAGAGTCCTGCTCCACTCTCACCACCATCAGAACATATCTTCAAAGCTATCAGCCAAAAGAAAAAAAAGCGCCGCACCACCACCAGGTGGGCTCGAACCTCCAACTTTTCGGTTAACAGCCGATAACGCTAGCCAATTGCGCCACGGAGACAGTCCTGCTTCACTCTCACAACGATCATAACATATCTTCAAAGCTATCAGCCCAAAGAAAAAAAAGCGCCGCACCACCACCGGGTGGGCTCGAAACAAACTCGAACCTTTCGTTTAACTGCCGATCGCGCTAGCCAATGGTGCCACGGAGACAGTCCTGCTCCACTCTTTTCTCCATTAGAACATATCTTCAAAGCTATATGCTCAAAGAAAAAAAAGCGCCACACCACCAACAGGTGGGCTCGAACCTCCAACTTGCCGGTTAACAGCCGATCGCGCTAGCCAATTGCCCCACGAGACAGTCCTGCTCCACTCTCACCACCATCAGAACATATCTTCAAAGCTATCAGCCCACACAAAAAAAAGCTCCGCACCACCACCGGGAGAGCTCGAACCTCCAACGTTTCGGGTAACAGCCGATCGCGCTAGCCAATTGTGCCACGGAGACAGTCCTGCTCCACTCTCACCACCGTCAGAACATTTCTTCAGAGCTATAAGCCCAAAAAAAAGCGCCGCACCACCACCGGGTGGGCTCGAACCTCCAACCTTTCGGTTAACAGCCGATCGCTCTAGCCAATTGCCCCACGGAGACAGTCGTGCTCCACTCTCACCACCGTCAGAACATTTCTTCAGGGCTATCACCCCAAAGAAAAAAAAGCGCCGCATCACCACCGGTTAGGCTCGAACCTCCAACCTTTCGGTTAACAGCCGATCGCGCTAGCCAATTGCGCCACGAAGACAGTCCTGCTCCACTCTCACCACCATCAGAACATATCTTCAAAGCTATTACCGCAAAGAAAAAAGCAACACACCACTCCCGGGAGGGCTCGAAACTCCAACCTTTCGGTTAACAGCCGATCGCGCTAGCCCATTGCGCCACGGAGGCAGTCTTGCTCCACTCTCACCATCATCAGAACATATCTTCAAAGCTGTCAGCGCAAAGAAAAAAAAAGCGCTGCACCACCACCAGGTGGGCTCAAACCTCCAACCTTTCAGTTAACAGCCGATCGCGCTAGCCCATTGCGCCACGGAGACAGTCTTTCCCCACTCTCACCACCATCAGAACATATCTTAAAAGCTATCAGCGCAAAGAAAAAAGCAACACACCACTCCCGGGAGGGCTCGAAACTCCAACCTTTCGGTCAACAGCCGATCGCGCTAGCCCAATGCGCCACGGAGACAGTCTTGCCCCCCTTTCACCACCATCAGAACATATCTTCAAAGCTATCAGCCCAAAAAAAAGCACCGCATCACCACCGGGTGGGCTCGAACCTCCAACCTTTCGGTTAACAGCCGATCGCGCTAGCCAATTTCGCCACGGAGACACTCCTGCTCTACTCTCACCACCATAAGAACATATCTTCAAAGCTATCAGCCCAAAGAAAAAAAAGCGCCGCACCACCACCGGGTGGGCTCGAACTTCCAACTTTTCGGTTAACAGCCGATCGCGCTAGCCAATTGCGCCACGCAGACAGTCCTGCTCCACCCTCACCACCATAAGAACATATCTTCAAAGCTATCAGCCCAAAGAAAAAAAAGCGCCGCACCACCATCGGGTGGGCTCGAACATCCAACCTATCGGTTAACAGCCGATCGCGCTAGCCAATTGCGCCACGGAGACAGTCCTGCTCCACTCTCACCACCATCAGAACATATCTTCAAAGCTATCAGCACAAAGAAAAAAGCAACACACCTCTCCCGAGAGGGCTCGAAACTCCAACCTTTCGGTTAACAGCCGATCGCGCTAGCCAATTGCGCCACGGAGACAGTCCTGCTCTACTCTCACCACCATCAGAACATATCTTCAAAGCTATCAGCCCCAAAAAAAAAAGCGCCGCACCACCACCGGGTGGGCTCGAAACTCCAACCTTTCGGTTAACAGCCGATCGCGCTAGCCAATTGCGCCATGGAGACAGTCCTGCTCCACTCTCACCACCATCAGAACATATCTTCAAAGCTATCAGCCCAAACAAAAAAAGCGCCATACCACCACCGGGTGGGCTCGAACCTCCGACCTGGTGGTTAACAGCCGATCGCGCTAGCCAATTACGCCATGGAGACAGTCCTGCTCCACTCTCACCACCATCAGAACATATCTTCAAAGCTATCAGCCCAAAGAAAAAAAAGCGCCGCACCACCACGAGGTGGGCTCGAACCTCCAACTTTTCGGTTAACAGCCGATCACGCTAGCCATTTGCGCCATGGAGACAGTCATGCTCCACTCTCACCACCATCAGAACATATCTTCAAAGCTATCAGCCCTCAGAAAAAAAAGCGCCGCACAACCACCGGGTAGGCTCGAACCTCCAACTTTTCGGTTAACAGACGATCGCGCTAGCCAATTGCGCCACGGAGACAGTCCTGCTCCACTCTCACCACCATAAGAACATATCTTCAAAGCTATCAGCCCAAAGAAAAAAAAGCGCCGCACCACCACCGGGTGGGCTCAAACCTCCAATCTTTCGGTTAACAGCCGATCGCGCTAGCCAATTGCCCCACAGAGACAGTCGTGCTCCACTCTCACCACCGTCAGAACATTTCTTCAGAGCTATCACCCCAAAGAAAAAAAACCCCGCACCACCACCGGTTGGGCTCGAACCTCCAACCTTTCGGTTAACAGCCGATCGCGCTAGCCAATTGCGCCACGAAAACAGTCCTGCTCCACTCTCATCACCATCTGAACATATCTTCAAAGCTATTACCGCAAAGAAAAAAGCAACACACCACTCCCGGGAGGGCTCGAAACTCCAACCTTTCGGTTAACAGGCGATCGCGCTAGCCCATTGCGCTACGGAGGCAGTCTTGCTCCACTCTCACCATCATCAGAACATATCTTCAATGCTATCAGCGCAAAGAAAAAAAGCGCTGCACCACCACCAGGTGGGCTCGAACCTCCAACCTTTCGGTTAACAGCCGATCGCGCTAGCCCATTGCGCCACGGAGACAGTCTTGCTTCACTCTCACCACCATCAGAACATATCTTTAAAGCTATCAGCGCAAAGAAAAAAGCAACACACCACACCCAGGAGGGCTCGAAACTCCAACCTTTCAGTCAACAGGCGATTGCGCTAGCCTATTGCGCCACGGAGACAGTCCTGCTCCACTCTCACCACCATAAGAACATATCTTCAAAGCTATCAGCCCAAAGAAAAAAAAGCGCCGCACCACCATCGGGTGGGCTCGAACATCTAACCTTTCGGTTAACAGCCGATCGCGCTAGCCAATTGCCCCACAGAGACAGTCGTGCTCCACTCTCACCACCGTCAGAACATTTCTTCAGAGCTATCACCCCAAAGAAAAAAAAAGCGCCGCACCACCACCGGTTGGGCTCGAACCTCCAACCTTTCGGTTAACAGCCGATCGCGCTAGCCAATTGCGCCACGAAGACAGTCCTGCTCCACTCTCATCACCATCTGAACATATCTTCAAAGCTATTACCGCAAAGAAAAAAGCAACACACCACTCCCGGGAGGGCTCGAAACTCCAACCTTTCGGTTAACAGCCGATCGCGCTAGCCAATTGCGCCACGGGGACCGTCCTGCTCCACTCTCACCACCGTCAGACCATTTCTTCAGAGCTATCAGCGCAAAGAAAAAAAGCGTCGCACCACTGCGGGGTGGGCTCGAAACTCCAACCTTTCGGTTAACAGCCGATCGCGCTAGCCTATTGCGCCACGGAGACAGTCCTGCTCTACTCTCAACACCATCAGATCATATCTTCAAAGCTATCAGCCCAAAGAAAAAAAAAGCGCCGCACCACCGCCGGGTGGGCTCGAAACTCCAACCTTTCGGTTAACAGCCGATCGCGCTAGCCTATTGCGCCACGGAGACAGTCCTGCTCCACTCTCACCACCATCAGAACATATCTTCAAAGCCATCAGCCCAAACAAAAAAAGCACCATACCACCACCGGGTGGGCTCGAACCTCCGACCTTTTGGTTAACAGCCGATCGCGCTAGCCAATTGCGCCGTGGAGACAGTCCTGCTCTACTCTCACCACCATCAGAACATATCTTCAAAGCAATCAGCCCAAAGAAAAAAAACCGCCGCACCACCACGAGGTGGGCTCGAACCTCCGACTTTTCGGTTAACAGCCGATCACGCTAGCCAATTGCGCCATGGAGACAGTCAAGCTCCACTCTCACCACCATCAGAACATATCTTCAAAGCTATCAGCCCACAGAAAAAAAGCGCCGCACAACCACCGGGTAGGCTCAAACCTCCATCTTTTCGGTTAACAGCCGATCGCGCTAGCCAATTGCGCCACGGAGACAGTCCTGTTCCACTCTCACCACCATAAGAACATATCTTCAAAGCTATCAGCCCAAAGAAAAAACAGCGCCGCAGCACCACCGGGTGAGCTCGAACCTCCGACCTTTTGGTTAACAGCCGATCGCGCTAGCCAATTGCGCCACGGAGACAGTCCTGCTCCACCCTCACCACCATAAGAACATATCTTCAAAGCTATCAGCCCAAAGAAAAAAAAGCGCCGCACCACCATCGGGTGGGCTCGAACATCTAACCTTTCGGTTAACAGCCGATCGCGCTAGCCAATTGCCCCACAGAGACAGTCGTGCTCCACTCTCACCACCGTCAGAACATTTCTTCAGAGCTATCACCCCAAAGAAAAAAAACCCCGCACCACCACCGGTTGGGCTCGAACCTCCAACCTTTCGGTTAACAGCCGATCGCGCTAGCCAATTGCGCCACGAAGACAGTCCTGCTCCACTCTCATCACCATCTGAACATATCTTCAAAGCTATTACCGCAAAGAAAAAAGCAACACACCACTCCCGGGAGGGCTCGAAACTCCAACCTTTCGGTTAACAGGCGATCGCGCTAGCCCATTGCGCTACGGAGGCAGTCTTGCTCCACTCTCACCATCATCAGAACATATCTTCAATGCTATCAGCGCAAAGAAAAAAAGCGCTGCACCACCACCAGGTGGGCTCGAACCTCCAACCTTTCGGTTAACAACCGATCGCGCTAGCCCATTGCGCCACGGAGACAGTCTTGCTTCACTCTCACCACCATCAGAACATATCTTTAAAGCTATCAGCGCAAAGAAAAAAGCAACACACCACACCCAGGAGGGCTCGAAACTCCAACCTTTCAGTCAACAGGCGATTGCGCTAGCCTGTTGCGCCACGGAGACAGTCCTGCTCCACTCTCACCACCATCAGACATATCTTCAAAGCTTACAGCCCAAAGAAAAAAAAGCGCCACACCACCACCGGGTGGGCTCGAACCTCCGACCTTTTGGTTAACAGCCGATCGCGCTAGCCAATTGCGCCATGGAGACAGTCCTGCTCCACTCTCCACCACCATCAAAACATATCTTCAAAGCTATCAGCCCAAAGAAAAAAAAGCGCCGCACCACCACCGGGTGGGTTCGAACCTCCAACTTTTCGGTTAACAGCCGATCACGCTAGCCAATTGCGCCACGGAGACAGTCGTGCTCCACTCTCACCACCATCAGAACACATATATCTTCAAAGCTATCAGCCCAAAGAAAAAAAAGCACCGCACCACCACCGGTTGGGCTCGAACCTCCAACCTTTCGGTTAACGGCCAATCACGCCAGCCAATTGCGCCACGGAGACAGTCCTGCTCCACTCTCACCACCATCAGAACATATCTTCAAAGCTATCAGCACAAAGAAAAAAAGCGCCCCAGCATCACCGGGTGGGCTCGAACTTCCAACCTTTTGGTTAACAGCCGATCGCGCTAGCCAACTGCGCCAAGGAGACAGTCGTGCTCCACTCTCACCACCATCAGAACATATCTTCAAAGCTATCAGCGCAAAGAAAAAAGCAACACTCCACTCCAGGAAGGGCTCGAAACTCCAAGCTTTCGGTTAACAGCCGATCGCGCTAGCCAACTGCGCCACGGAGACAGTCCTGCTCTACTGTCACCACCATCAGAACATATCTCCAAAGCTATCAGCGCAAAGAAAAAAAGCGTCGCACCACTGCCGGGTGGGCTCGAAACTCCAACCTTTCGGTTAACAGCCGATCGCGCTAGCCTATTGCGCCACGGAGACAGTCCTGCTCTACTCTCAACACCATCAGATCATATCTTCAAAGCTATCAGCCCAAAGAAAAAAAAAGCGCCGCACCACCGCCGGGTGGGCTCGAAACTCCAACCTTTCGGTTAACAGCCGATCGCGCTAGCCTATTGCGCCACGGAGACAGTCCTGCTCCACTCTCACCACCATCAGAACATATCTTCAAAGCCATCAGCCCAAACAAAAAAAGCACCATACCACCACCGGGTGGGCTCGAACCTCCGACCTTTTGGTTAACAGCCGATCGCGCTAGCCAATTGCGCCGTGGAGACAGTCCTGCTCTACTCTCACCACCATCAGAACATATCTTCAAAGCAATCAGCCCAAAGAAAAAAAACCGCCGCACCACCACGAGGTGGGCTCGAACCTCCGACTTTTCGGTTAACAGCCGATCACGCTAGCCAATTGCGCCATGGAGACAGTCATGCTCCACTCTCACCACCATCAGAACATATCTTCAAAGCTATCAGCCCACAGAAAAAAAGCGCCGCACAACCACCGGGTAGGCTCAAACCTCCATCTTTTCGGTTAACAGCCGATCGCGCTAGCCAATTGCGCCACGGAGACAGTCCTGTTCCACTCTCACCACCATAAGAACATATCTTCAAAGCTATCAGCCCAAAGAAAAAACAGCGCCGCAGCACCACCGGGTGAGCTCGTACCTCCGACCTTTTGGTTAACAGCCGATCGCGCTAGCCAATTGCGCCACGGAGACAGTCCTGCTCCACCCTCACCACCATAAGAACATATCTTCAAAGCTATCAGCCCAAAGAAAAAAAAGCGCCGCACCACCATCGGGTGGGCTCGAACATCTAACCTTTCGGTTAACAGCCGATCGCGCAAGCCAATTGCCCCACAGAGACAGTCGTGCTCCACTCTCACCACCGTCAGAACATTTCTTCAGAGCTATCACCCCAAAGAAAAAAAACCCCGCACCACCACCGGTTGGGCTCGAACCTCCAACCTTTCGGTTAACAGCCGATCGCGCTAGCCAATTGCGCCACGAAGACAGTCCTGCTCCACTCTCATCACCATCTCAACATATCTTCAAAGCTATTACCGCAAAGAAAAAAGCAACACACCACTCCCGGGAGGGCTCGAAACTCCAACCTTTCGGTTAACAGGCGATCGCGCTAGCCCATTGCGCTACGGAGGCAGTCTTGCTCCACTCTCACCATCATCAGAACATATCTTCAATGCTATCAGCGCAAAGAAAAAAAGCGCTGCACCACCACCAGGTGGGCTCGAACCTCCAACCTTTCGGTTAACAGCCGATCGCGCTAGCCCATTGCGCCACGGAGACAGTCTTGCTTCACTCTCACCACCATCAGAACATATCTTTAAAGCTATCAGCGCAAAGAAAAAAGCAACACACCACACCCAGGAGGGCTCGAAACTCCAACCTTTCAGTCAACAGGCGATTGCGCTAGCCTATTGCGCCACGGAGACAGTCCTGCTCCACTCTCACCACCATCAGACATATCTTCAAAGCTTACAGCCCAAAGAAAAAAAAGCGCCACACCACCACCGGGTGGGCTCGAACCTCCGACCTTTTGGTTAACAGCCGATCGCGCTAGCCAATTGCGCCATGGAGACAGTCCTGCTCCACTCTCCACCACCATCAAAACATATCTTCAAAGCTATCAGCCCAAAGAAAAAAAAGCGCCGCACCACCACCGGGTGGGTTCGAACCTCCAACTTTTCGGTTAACAGCCGATCACGCTAGCCAATTGCGCCACGGAGACAGTCGTGCTCCACTCTCACCACCATCAGAACACATATATCTTCAAAGCTATCAGCCCAAAGAAAAAAAAGCACCGCACCACCACCGGTTGGGCTCGAACCTCCAACCTTTCGGTTAACGGCCAATCACGCCAGCCAATTGCGCCACGGAGACAGTCCTGCTCCACTCTCACCACCATCAGAACATATCTTCAAAGCTATCAGCACAAAGAAAAAAAGCGCCCCAGCATCACCGGGTGGGCTCGAACTTCCAACCTTTTGGTTAACAGCCGATCGCGCTAGCCAACTGCGCCAAGGAGACAGTCGTGCTCCACTCTCACCACCATCAGAACATATCTTCAAAGCTATCAGCGCAAAGAAAAAAGCAACACTCCACTCCAGGAAGGGCTCGAAACTCCAAGCTTTCGGTTAACAGCCGATCGCGCTAGCCAACTGCGCCACGGAGACAGTCCTGCTCTACTGTCACCACCATCAGAACATATCTTCAAAGATATCAGCCCAAAGAAAAAAAAGCGCCGCACCACCACAGGGTGGGCTCGAACTACCACCTTTTCGGTTAACAGCCGATCACGCCAGCCGATTGCGCCACGGAGAGAGTCCTGCTCCACTCTCACCACCATCAGAACATATCTTCAAAGCTATCAGCCAAAAGAAAAAAAAGCGCCGCACCACCACCGGGTGGGCTCGAACCTCCAACTTTTCGGTTAACAGCCGATAACGCTAGCCAATTGCGCCACAGAGACAGTCCTGCTTCACTCTCACAACGATCATAACATATCTTCAAAGCTATCAGCCCAAAGAAAAAAAAGCGCCGCACCACCACCGGGTGGGCTCGAAACAAACTCCAACCTTTCGTTTAACTGCCGATTGCGCTAGCCAATGGTGCCACGGAGACAGTCCTGCTCCACTCTATTCACCATTAGAACATATCTTCAAAGCTATATGCTCAAAGAAAAAAAAGCGCCACACCACCAACGGGTGGGCTCGAACCTCCAACTTGCCGGTTAACAGCCGATCGCGCTAGCCAATTGCCCCACGGAGACAGTCCTGCTCCACTCTCACCACCATCAAAACATATCTTCAAAGCTATCAGCCCACACAAAAAAAAGCTCCGCACCACCACCGGGAGAGCTCGAACCTCCAACGTTTCGGGTAACAGCCGATCGCGCTAGCCAATTGTGCCACGGAGACAGTCCTGCTCCACTCTCACCACCGTCAGAACATTTCTTCAGAGCTATAAGCCCAAAAAAAAGCGCCGCACCACCACCGGGTGGGCTCGAACCTCCAACCTTTCGGTTAACAGCCGATCGCGCTAGCCAATTGCCCCACGGAGACAGTCGTGCTCCACTCTCACCACCGTCAGAACATTTCTTCAGGGCTATCACCCCAAAGAAAAAAAAGCGCCGAACCACCACCGGTTGGGCTCGAACCTCCAACCTTTTGGTTAACAGCCGATCGCGCTAGCCAATTGCGCCACGAAGACAGTCCTGCTCCACTCTCACCACCATCAGAACATATCTTCAAAGCTATTACCGCAAAGAAAAAAGCAACACACCACTCCCGGGAGGGCTCGAAACTCCAACCTTTCGGTTAACAGCCGATCGCGCTAGCCCATTGCGCCACGGAGGCAGTCTTGCTCCACTCTCACCATCATCAGAACATATCTTCAAAGCTGTCAGCGCAAAGAAAAAAAAGCGCTGCACCACCACCGGGTGGGCTCAAACCTCCAAACTTTCAGTTAACAGCCGATCGCGCTAGCCCATTGCGCCACGGAGACAGTCTTTCCCCACTCTCACCACCATCAGAACATATCTTAAAAGCTATCAGCGCAAAGAAAAAAGCAACACACCACTCCCGGGAGGGCTCGAAACTCCAACCTTTCGGTCAACAGCCGATCGCGCTAGCCCAATGCGTCACGGAGACAGTCTTGCCCCCCTCTCACCACCATCAGAACATATCTTCAAAGCTATCAGCCCCAAAAAAAAAAGCACCGCACCACCACCGGGTGGGCTCGAACCTCCAACCTTTCGGTTAACAGCCGATCGCGCTAGCCAATTTCGCCACGGAGACAGTCCTGCTCTACTCTCACCACCATAAGAACATATCTTCAAAGCTATCAGCCCAAAGAAAAAAAAGCGCCGCACCACCACCGGGTGGGCTCGAACTTCCAACTTTTCGGTTAACAGCCGATCGCGCTAGCCAATTGCGCCACGCAGACAGTCCTGCTCCACCCTCACCACCATAAGAACATATCTTCAAAGATATCAGCCCAAAGAAAAAAAAGCGCCGCACCACCATCGGGTGGGCTCGAACATCCAACCTATCGGTTAACAGCCGATCGCGCTAGCCAATTGCGCCATGGAGACAGTCTTGCCCCACTCTCACCACCATCAGAACATATCTTAAAAGCTATCAGCGCAAAGAAAAAAGCAACACACCACTCCCGGGAGGGCTCGAAACTCCAACCTTTCGGTCAACAGCCGGTCGCGCTAGCCCAATGCGCCACGGAGACAGTCTTGCCCCCCTCTCACCACCATCAGAACATATCTTCAAAGCTATCAGCCCAAAGAAAAAAAAGCACCGCACCACCACCGTGTGGGCTCGAACCTCCAACCTTTCGGTTAACAGCCGATCGCGCTAGCCAATTTCGCCACGGAGACAGTCCTGCTCTACTCTCACCACCATCAGAACATATCTTCAAAGCTATCATCCCAAAAAAAGCGCCATACCACCACCGGGTTGGCTCGAACTTCCGACCTTTTGGTTAACAGCCGATCGCGCTAGCCAATTGCGCCATGGAGACAGTCCTGCTCCACTCCCACCACCATCAGAACATATCTTCAAAGCTATCAGCACAAAGAAAAAAGGAACACGCCTCTCCCGAGAGGGCTCGAAACTCCAACCTTTCGGTTAACAGCCGATCGCGCTAGCCAATTGCGCCACGGAGACAGTCCTGCTCTAATCTCACCACCATCAGAACATATCTTCAAAGCTATCAGCCCAAAGAAAAAAAAGCGCCGCACCACCGCCGGGTGGGCTCGAAACTGCAACCTTTCGGTTAACAGCCGATCGCGCTAGCCAATTGCGCCACGGAGACAGTCCTGCTCCACTCTCACCACCATCAGAACATATCTTCAAAGCTATCAGCCCAAACAGAAAAAGCGCCATACCACCACCGGGTGGGCTCGAACCTCTGACCTTTTGGTTAACAGCCGATCGCGCTAGCCAATTGCGCCACGGAGACAGTCCTGCTCCACTCTCACCACCATAAGAACATATCTTCAAAGCTATCAGCCCAAAGAAAAAAAAGCGCCGCACCACCACCGGGTGGGCTCGCACCTCCAACCTTTCGGTTAACAGCCGATCACGCTAGCCAATTGCCCCACGGAGACAGTCGTGCTCCACTCTCACCACCGTCAGAACAGTTCTTCAGGGCTATCACCCCAAAGAAAAAAAAAGCGCCGCACCACCACCGGTTGGGCTCGAACCTCCAACCTTTCGGTTAACAGCCGATCGCGCTAGCCAATTGCACCACGAAGACAGTCCTGCTCCACTCTCACCATCATCAGAACATATCTTCAAAGCTATTACCGCAAAAAAAAGCAACACACCACTCCCGGGAGGGCTCGAAACTCAAACCTTTTGGGTAACAGCCGATCGCGCAAGCCCATTGCGCCACGGAGGCAGTCTTGCTCCACTCTCACCTTCATCAGAACATATCTTCAAAGCTATCAGCGCAAAGAAAAAAAGCGCTGCACCACCACCGCGTGGGCTCGAACCTCCAACCTTTCGGTTAACAGCCGATCGCGCTAGCCCATTGCGCCACGGGGACAGTCTTGCT
This sequence comes from Rhipicephalus microplus, assembly GCF_043290135.1. Classification (NCBI taxonomy): domain Eukaryota; kingdom Metazoa; phylum Arthropoda; class Arachnida; order Ixodida; family Ixodidae; genus Rhipicephalus; species Rhipicephalus microplus. The sequence continues at coordinate 5,198,633 of NW_027464602.1, forward strand.
CCACTCTCACCACCATCAGAACATATCTTCAAAGCTATCAGCGCAAAGAAAAAAGCAACACACCACAAAGGGAGGGCTCGAAACTCCAACCTTTCGGTCAACAGCTGATCGCGCTAGCCCATTGCGCCACGGAGACAGTCTTGCTCCCCTTTCACCACCATCAGAACATATCTTCAAAGCTATCAGCCCAAAGAAAAAAAAGCACCGCACCACCACCGGATGTGCTCGAACCTCCAACCTTTCGGTTAACAGCCGATCGCGCTAGCCAATTGCGCCACGGAGACAGTCGTGCTCTACTCTGACGACCATCAGAACATATCTTCAAAGCTATCAGCGCAAAGAAAAAAAGCAAAACACCACTCCCGGGAGGGCTCGAACCTCAAACGTTTCGGTTTACAGCCGATCGCGCTGGCCAATTGCGCCACGGAGACAGTCCTGCTCCACTCTCACCACAATTAGAACATATCTTCAAAGCTATCAGCCGAAAGAAAAAAAGCGCCGTACCACCGGGTGGGCTCAAACCTCCAACCTTTCGGTTAACAGCTGATCGCGCTAGCCAATTGCGCCACGGAGACAATCGTGCTCCACCCTCACCACCATCAGAACATATCTTCAAAGCTATCAGCGCAAAGAAAAAAGAAACACACCCCACCCGGGAGGGCTCGAACCTCCAACTTTTTGGTTAACAGCCGATCGCGCTAGCCAATTGCGCCACGGGGACCGTCCTGCTCCACTCTCACCACCGTCAGACCATTTCTTCAGAGCTATCACCCCAAAGAAAAAAAAGCGCCGCACCACCACCGGGTGGGCTCGAACCTCCACCCTTTCGGTTAATAGCCGATCGCGCTAGCCAATTGCGCCACGGAGACAGTCCTGCTCCACTCTCACCACCATCAGAACATATCTTCAAAGCTATCAGCCCAAAAAAAAAGCGCCATACCACCACCGGGTTAGCTCGAACCTCCGACCTTTTGGTTAACAGCCGATCGCGCTGGCCAATTGCGCCATGGAGACAGTCCTGCTCCACTCTCACCACCATCAGAACATATCTTCAAAGCTATCAGCACAAAGAAAAAAGCAACACACCTCTCCCGAGAGGGCTCGAAACTCCAACCTTTCGGTTAACAGCCGATCGCGCTACCCAATTGCGCCACGGAGACAGTCCTGCTCTACTCTCACCACCATCAGAACATATCTTCAAAGCTATCAGCCCAAAGAAAAAAAAGCGCCGCACCACCACCGGGTGGGCTCGAAACTCCAACCTTTCGGTTAACAGCCGATCGCGCTAGCCAATTGCGCCACGGAGACAGTCCTGCTCCACTCTCACCACCATCAGAACATATCTTCAAAGCTATCAGCCCAAACAAAAAAGCGCCATACCACCACCGGGTGGGCTCGAACCTCCGACCTGTTGGTTAACAGCCGATCGCGCTAGCCAATTGCGCCATGGAGACAGTCCTGCTCCACTCTCACCACCATCAGAACATATCTTCAAAGCTATCAGCCCAAAGAAAAAAAGCGCCGCACCACCACGAGGTGGGCTCGAACCTCCAACTTTTCGGTTAACAGCCGATCACGCTAGCCAATTGCGCCATGGAGACAGTCATGCTCCACTCTCACCACCATCAGAACATATCTTCAAAGCTATCAGCTCACAGAAAAAAAAGCGCAGCACAACCACCGGGTAGGCTCGAACCTCCAACTTTTCGGTTAACAGCCGATCGCGCTAGCCAATTGCCCCACGGAGACAGTCGTGCTCCACTCTCACCACCGTCAGAACATTTCTTCAGAGCTATCACCCCAAAGAAAAACAAAGCGCCGCACCACCACGAGGTGGGCTCGAACCTCCAACTTTTCGGTTAACAGCCGATCACGCTAGCCAATTGTGCCATGGAGACAGTCATGCTCCACTCTCACCACCTTCAGAACATATCTTCAAAGCTATCAGCCCACAGAAAAAAAGCGCCGCACAACCACCGGGTAGGCTCGAACCTCCGACCTTTTGGTTAACAGCTGATCGCGCTAGCCATTTGCGCCACGGAGACAGTCCTGCTCCAATCTCACCACCATAAGAGCATATCTTCAAAGCTATCAGCCCAAAGAAAAAACAGCGCCGCACCACCACCGGGTGGGCTCGAACCTCCAACCTTTCGGTTAACAGCCGATCACGCTAGCCAATTGCCCCACGGAGACAGTCGTGCTCCACTCTCACCACCGTCAGAACAGTTCTTCAGAGCTATCACCCCAAAGAAAAAAAAGCGCCGCACAACCACCGGGTAGGCTCCAACCTCCAACATTTCGGTTGACAGCCGATCGCGCTAGCCAATTGCGCCACGGAGACAGTCCTGTTCCACTCTCACCACCATAAGAACATATCTTCAAAGCTATCAGCCCAAAGAAAAAACAGCGCCGCAGCACCACCGGGTGGGCTCGATTCTCCGACCTTTTGGTTAACAGCCGATCGCGCTAGCCAATTGCGCCACGGAGACAGTCCTGCTCCACCCTCACCACCATAAGAACATATCTTCAAAGCTATCAGCCCAAAGAAAAAAAAGCGCCGCACCACCATCGGGTGGGCTCGAACATCTAACCTTTCGGTTAAGAGCCGATCGCGCTAGCCAATTGCCCCACGGAGACAGTCGTGCTCCACTCTCACCACCGTCAGAACATTTCTTCAGAGCTATCACCCCAAAGAAAAAAAACCCCGCACCACCACCGGTTGGGCTCTAACCTCCAACCTTTCGGTTAACAGCCGATCGCGCTAGCCAATTGCGCCACGAAGACAGTCCTGCTCCACTCTCATCACCATCTGAACATATCTTCAAAGCTATTACCGCAAAGAAAAAAGCAACACACCACTCCCGGGAGGGCTCGAAACTCCAACCTTTCGGTTAACAGGCGATCGCGCTAGCCCATTGCGCTACGGAGGCAGTCTTGCTCCACTCTCACCATCATCAGAACATATCTTCAATGCTATCAGCGCAAAGAAAAAAAGCGCTGCACCACCACCAGGTGGGCTCGAACCTCCAACCTTTCGGTTAACAGCCGATCGCGCTAGCCCATTGCGCCACGGAGACAGTCTTGCTTCACTCTCACCACCATCAGAACATATCTTTAAAGCTATCAGCGCAAAGAAAAAAGCAACACACCACACCCAGGAGGGCTCGAAACTCCAACCTTTCAGTCAACAGGCGATTGCGCTAGCCTATTGCGCCACGGAGACAGTCCTGCTCCACTCTCACCACCATCAGGACATATCTTCAAAGCTTACAGTCCAAAGAAAAAAAAGCGCCACACCACCACCGGGTGGGCTCGAACCTCCGACCTTTTGGTTAACAGCCGATCGCCCTAGCCAATTGCGCCATGGAGACAGTCCTGCTCCACTCTCCACCACCATCAAAACATATCTTCAAAGCTATCAGCCCAAAGAAAAAAAAGCGCCGCACCACCACCGGGTGGGTTCGAACCTCCAACTTTTCGGTTAACAGCCGATCACGCTAGCCAATTGCGCCACGGAGACAGTCGTGCTCCACTCTCACCACCATCAGAACACATATATCTTCAAAGCTATCAGCCCAAAGAAAAAAAAGCACCGCACCACCACCGGTTGGGCTCGAACCTCCAACCTTTCGGTTAACGGCCAATCACGCCAGCCAATTGCGCCACGGAGACAGTCCTGCTCCACTCTCACCACCATCAGAACATATCTTCAAAGCTATCAGCACAAAGAAAAAAAGCGCCCCAGCATCACCGGGTGGGCTCGAACTTCCAACCTTTTGGTTAACAGCCGATCGCGCTAGCCAACTGCGCCAAGGAGACAGTCGTGCTCCACTCTCACCACCATCAGAACATATCTTCAAAGCTATCAGCGCAAAGAAAAAAGCAACACTCCACTCCAGGAAGGGCTCGAAACTCCAAGCTTTCGGTTAACAGCCGATCGCGCTAGCCAATTGCGCCACGGAGACAGTCCTGCTCTACTCTCACCACCATCAGAACATATCTTCAAAGATATCAGCCCAAAGAAAAAAAAGCGCCGCACCACCACCGGGTGGGCTCGAACTACCACCTTTTCGGTTAACAGCCGATCACGCTAGCCGATTGCGCCACGGAGAGAGTCCTGCTCCACTCTCACCACCATCAGAACATATCTTCAAAGCTATCAGCCAAAAGAAAAAAAAGCGCCGCACCACCACCGGGTGGGCTCGAACCTCCAACTTTTCGGTTAACAGCCGATAACGCTAGCCAATTGCGCCACAGAGACAGTCCTGCTTCACTCTCACAACGATCATAACATATCTTCAAAGCTATCAGCCCAAAGAAAAAAAAGCGCCGCACCACCACCGGGTGGGCTCGAAACAAACTCCAACCTTTCGTTTAACTGCCGATTGCGCTAGCCAATGGTGCCACGGAGACAGTCCTGCTCCACTCTATTCACCATTAGAACATATCTTCAAAGCTATATGCTCAAAGAAAAAAAAGCGCCACACCACCAACGGGTGGGCTCGAACCTCCAACTTGCCGGTTAACAGCCGATCGCGCTAGCCAATTGCCCCACGGAGACAGTCCTGCTCCACTCTCACCACCATCAAAACATATCTTCAAAGCTATCAGCCCACACAAAAAAAAGCTCCGCACCACCACCGGGAGAGCTCGAACCTCCAACGTTTCGGGTAACAGCCGATCGCGCTAGCCAATTGTGCCACGGAGACAGTCCTGCTCCACTCTCACCACCGTCAGAACATTTCTTCAGAGCTATAAGCCCAAAAAAAAGCGCCGCACCACCACCGGGTGGGCTCGAACCTCCAACCTTTCGGTTAACAGCCGATCGCGCTAGCCAATTGCCCCACGGAGACAGTCGTGCTCCACTCTCACCACCGTCAGAACATTTCTTCAGGGCTATCACCCCAAAGAAAAAAAAGCGCCGAACCACCACCGGTTGGGCTCGAACCTCCAACCTTTCGGTTAACAGCCGATCGCGCTAGCCAATTGCGCCACGAAGACAGTCCTGCTCCACTCTCACCACCATCAGAACATATCTTCAAAGCTATTACCGCAAAGAAAAAAGCAACACACCACTCCCGGGAGGGCTCGAAACTCCAACCTTTCGGTTAACAGCCGATCGCGCTAGCCCATTGCGCCACGGAGGCAGTCTTGCTCCACTCTCACCATCATCAGAACATATCTTCAAAGCTGTCAGCGCAAAGAAAAAAAAGCACCGCACCACCACCGGATGTGCTCAACCTCCAACGTTTCGGTTAACAGCCGATCGCGCTAGCCAATTGCGCCACGGAGACAGTCGTGCTCTACTCTGACGACCATCAGAACATATCTTCAAACCTATCAGCGCAAAGAAAAAAAGCAAAACACCACTCCCGGGAGGGCTCGAACCTCAAACGTTTCGGTTTACAGCCGATCGCGCTGGCCAATTGCGCCACGGAGACAGTCCTGCTCCACTCTCACCACAATTAGAACATATCTTCAAAGCTATCAGCCGAAAGAAAAAAAGCGCCGTACCACCGGGTGGGCTCGAACCTCCAACTTTTTGGTTAACAGCCGATCGCCCTAGCCAATTGCGCCATGGAGACAGTCCTGCTCCACTCTCCACCACCATCAAAACATATCTTCAAAGCTATCAGCCCAAAGAAAAAAAAGCGCCGCACCACCACCGGGTGGGTTCGAACCTCCAACTTTTCGGTTAACAGCCGATCACGCTAGCCAATTGCGCCACGGAGACAGTCGTGCTCCACTCTCACCACCATCAGAACACATATATCTTCAAAGCTATCAGCCCAAAGAAAAAAAAGCACCGCACCACCACCGGTTGGGCTCGAACCTCCAACCTTTCGGTTAACGGCCAATCACGCCAGCCAATTGCGCCACGGAGACAGTCCTGCTCCACTCTCACCACCATCAGAACATATCTTCAAAGCTATCAGCACAAAGAAAAAAAGCGCCCCAGCATCACCGGGTGGGCTCGAACTTCCAACCTTTTGGTTAACAGCCGATTGCGCTAGCCAACTGCGCCAAGGAGACAGTCGTGCTCCACTCTCACCACCATCAGAACATATCTTCAAAGCTATCAGCGCAAAGAAAAAAGCAACACTCCACTCCAGGAAGGGCTCGAAACTCCAAGCTTTCGGTTAACAGCCGATCGCGCTAGCCAATTGCGCCACGGAGACAGTCCTGCTCTACTCTCACCACCATCAGAACATATCTTCAAAGATATCAGCCCAAAGAAAAAAAAGCGCCGCACCACCACCGGGTGGGCTCGAACTACCACCTTTTCGGTTAACAGCCGATCACGCTAGCCGATTGCGCCACGGAGAGAGTCCTGCTCCACTCTCACCACCATCAGAACATATCTTCAAAGCTATCAGCCAAAAGAAAAAAAAGCGCCGCACCACCACCGGGTGGGCTCGAACCTCCAACTTTTCGGTTAACAGCCGATAACGCTAGCCAATTGCGCCACAGAGACAGTCCTGCTTCACTCTCACAACGATCATAACATATCTTCAAAGCTATCAGCCCAAAGAAAAAAAAGCGCCGCACCACCACCGGGTGGGCTCGAAACAAACTCCAACCTTTCGTTTAACTGCCGATTGCGCTAGCCAATGGTGCCACGGAGACAGTCCTGCTCCACTCTATTCACCATTAGAACATATCTTCAAAGCTATATGCTCAAAGAAAAAAAAGCGCCACACCACCAACGGGTGGGCTCGAACCTCCAACTTGCCGGTTAACAGCCGATCGCGCTAGCCAATTGCCCCACGGAGACAGTCCTGCTCCACTCTCACCACCATCAAAACATATCTTCAAAGCTATCAGCCCACACAAAAAAAAGCTCCGCACCACCACCGGGAGAGCTCGAACCTCCAACGTTTCGGGTAACAGCCGATCGCGCTAGCCAATTGTGCCACGGAGACAGTCCTGCTCCACTCTCACCACCGTCAGAACATTTCTTCAGAGCTATAAGCCCAAAAAAAAGCGCCGCACCACCACCGGGTGGGCTCGAACCTCCAACCTTTCGGTTAACAGCCGATCGCGCTAGCCAATTGCCCCACGGAGACAGTCGTGCTCCACTCTCACCACCGTCAGAACATTTCTTCAGGGCTATCACCCCAAAGAAAAAAAAGCGCCGAACCACCACCGGTTGGGCTCGAACCTCCAACCTTTCGGTTAACAGCCGATCGCGCTAGCCAATTGCGCCACGAAGACAGTCCTGCTCCACTCTCACCACCATCAGAACATATCTTCAAAGCTATTACCGCAAAGAAAAAAGCAACACACCACTCCCGGGAGGGCTCGAAACTCCAACCTTTCGGTTAACAGCCGATCGCGCTAGCCCATTGCGCCACGGAGGCAGTCTTGCTCCACTCTCACCATCATCAGAACATATCTTCAAAGCTGTCAGCGCAAAGAAAAAAAAGCACCGCACCACCACCGGATGTGCTCAACCTCCAACGTTTCGGTTAACAGCCGATCGCGCTAGCCAATTGCGCCACGGAGACAGTCGTGCTCTACTCTGACGACCATCAGAACATATCTTCAAACCTATCAGCGCAAAGAAAAAAAGCAAAACACCACTCCCGGGAGGGCTCGAACCTCAAACGTTTCGGTTTACAGCCGATCGCGCTGGCCAATTGCGCCACGGAGACAGTCCTGCTCCACTCTCACCACAATTAGAACATATCTTCAAAGCTATCAGCCGAAAGAAAAAAAGCGCCGTACCACCGGGTGGGCTCGAACCTCCAACTTTTTGGTTAACAGCCGATCGCGCTAGCCAATTGCGCCACGGAGACAGTCGTGCTCCACTCTCACCACCGTCAGAACATTTCTTCAGAGCTATCACCCCAAAGAAAAACAAAGCGCCGCACCACCACGAGGTGGGCTCGAACCTCCAACTTTTCGGTTAACAGCCGATCACGCTAGCCAATTGTGCCATGGAGACAGTCATGCTCCACTCTCACCACCTTCAGAACATATCTTCAAAGCTATCAGCCCACAGAAAAAAAGCGCCGCACAACCACCGGGTAGGCTCGAACCTCCGACCTTTTGGTTAACAGCTGATCGCGCTAGCCATTTGCGCCACGGAGACAGTCCTGCTCCAATCTCACCACCATAAGAGCATATCTTCAAAGCTATCAGCCCAAAGAAAAAAAAGCGCCGCACCACCACCGGGTGGGCTCGAACCTCCAACCTTTCGGTTAACAGCCGATCACGCTAGCCAATTGCCCCACGGAGACAGTCGTGCTCCACTCTCACCACCGTCAGAACAGTTCTTCAGAGCTATCACCCCAAAGAAAAAAAGCGCCGCACAACCACCGGGTAGGCTCGAACCTCCAACTTTTCGGTTAACAGCCGATCGCGCTAGCCAATTGCGCCACGGAGACAGTCCTGCTCCACTCTCACCACCATAAGAACTTATCTTCAAAGCTATCAGCCCAAAGAAAAAAAAGCGCCGCACCACCACCGGGTGGGCTCGAACCTCCAACCTTTCGGTTAACAGCCGATCACGCTAGCCAATTGCCCCACGGAGACAGTCGTGCTCCACTCTCACCACCGTCAGAACAGTTCTTCAGAGCTATCACCCCAAAGAAAAAAAAAAGCGCCGCACCACCACCGGTTGGGCTCGAACCTCCAACCTTTCGGTTAACAGCCGATCGCGCTAGCCAATTGCGCCACGAAGACAGTCCTGCTCCACTCTCACCACCATAAGAACATATCTTCAAAGCTATCAGCCCAAAGAAAAAAAAGCGCCGCACCACCACGACGTGGGCTCGAACCTCCAACTTTTCGGTTAACAGCCGATCACGCTAGCCAATTGTGCCATGGAGACAGTCATGCTCCACTCTCACCACCTTCAGAACATATCTTCAAAGCTATCAGCCCAAAAAAAAAAAAAGCACCGCACCACCACCGTGTGGGCTCGAACCTCCAACCTTTCGGTTAACAGCCGATCGCGCTAGCCAATTTCGCCACGGAGACAGTCCTGCTCTACTCTCACCACCATCAGAACATATCTTCAAAGCTATCATCCCAAAAAAAGCGCCATACCACCACCGGGTTGGCTCGAACTTCCGACCTTTTGGTTAACAGCCGATCGCGCTAGCCAATTGCGCCATGGAGACAGTCCTGCTCCACTCCCACCACCATCAGAACATATCTTCAAAGCTATCAGCACAAAGAAAAAAGGAACACGCCTCTCCCGAGAGGGCTCGAAACTCCAACCTTTCGGTTAACAGCCGATCGCGCTAGCCAATTGCGCCACGGAGACAGTCCTGCTCTAATCTCACCACCATCAGAACATATCTTCAAAGCTATCAGCCCAAAGAAAAAAAAGCGCCGCACCACCGCCGGGTGGGCTCGAAACTGCAACCTTTCGGTTAACAGCCGATCGCGCTAGCCAATTGCGCCACGGAGACAGTCCTGCTCCACTCTCACCACCATCAGAACATATCTTCAAAGCTATCAGCCCAAACAGAAAAAGCGCCATACCACCACCGGGTGGGCTCGAACCTCTGACCTTTTGGTTAACAGCCGATCGCGCTAGCCAATTGCGCCACGGAGACAGTCCTGCTCCACTCTCACCACCATAAGAACATATCTTCAAAGCTATCAGCCCAAAGAAAAAAAAGCGCCGCACCACCACCGGGTGGGCTCGCACCTCCAACCTTTCGGTTAACAGCCGATCACGCTAGCCAATTGCCCCACAAGACAGTCGTGCTCCACTCTCACCACCGTCAGAACAGTTCTTCAGGGCTATCACCCCAAAGAAAAAAAAAGCGCCGCACCTCCACCGGTTGGGCTCGAACCTCCAACCTTTCGGTTAACAGCCGATCGCGCTAGCCAATTGCACCACGAAGACAGTCCTGCTCCACTCTCACCATCATCAGAACATATCTTCAAAGCTATTACCGCAAAAAAAAGCAACACACCACTCCCGGGAGGGCTCGAAACTCAAACCTTTTGGGTAACAGCCGATCGCGCAAGCCCATTGCGCCACGGAGGCAGTCTTGCTCCACTCTCACCTTCATCAGAACATATCTTCAAAGCTATCAGCGCAAAGAAAAAAAGCGCTGCACCACCACCGCGTGGGCTCGAACCTCCAACCTTTCGGTTAACAGCCGATCGCGCTAGCCCATTGCGCCACGGGGACAGTCTTGCTCCACTCTCACCACCATCAGAACATATCTTCAAAGCTATCAGCGCAAAGAAAAAAGCAACACACCACAAAGGGAGGGCTCGAAACTCCAACCTTTCGGTCAACAGCTGATCGCGCTAGCCCATTGCGCCACGGAGACAGTCTTGCTCCCCTTTCACCACCATCAGAACATATCTTCAAAGCTATCAGCCCAAAGAAAAAAAAGCACCGCACCACCACCGGATGTGCTCGAACCTCCAACCTTTCGGTTAACAGCCGATCGCGCTAGCCAATTGCGCCACGGAGACAGTCGTGCTCTACTCTGACGACCATCAGAACATATCTTCAAAGCTATCAGCGCAAAGAAAAAAAGCAAAACACCACTCCCGGGAGGGCTCGAACCTCAAACGTTTCGGTTTACAGCCGATCGCGCTGGCCAATTGCGCCACGGAGACAGTCCTGCTCCACTCTCACCACAATTAGAACATATCTTCAAAGCTATCAGCCGAAAGAAAAAAAGCGCCGTACCACCGGGTGGGCTCGAACCTCCAACCTTTCGGTTAACAGCTGATCGCGCTAGCCAATTGCGCCACGGAGACAATCGTGCTCCACCCTCACCACCATCAGAACATATCTTCAAAGCTATCAGCGCAAAGAAAAAAGAAACACACCCCACCCGGGAGGGCTCGAACCTCCAACTTTTTGGTTAACAGCCGATCGCGCTAGCCAATTGCGCCACGGGGACCGTCCTGCTCCACTCTCACCACCGTCAGACCATTTCTTCAGAGCTATCACCCCAAAGAAAAAAAAGCGCCGCACCACCACCGGGTGGGCTCGAACCTCCACCCTTTCGGTTAATAGCCGATCGCGCTAGCCAATTGCGCCACGGAGACAGTCCTGCTCCACTCTCACCACCATCAGAACATATCTTCAAAGCTATCAGCCCAAAAAAAAAGCGCCATACCACCACCGGGTTAGCTCGAACCTCCGACCTTTTGGTTAACAGCCGATCGCGCTGGCCAATTGCGCCATGGAGACAGTCCTGCTCCACTCTCACCACCATCAGAACATATCTTCAAAGCTATCAGCACAAAGAAAAAAGCAACACACCTCTCCCGAGAGGGCTCGAAACTCCAACCTTTCGGTTAACAGCCGATCGCGCTACCCAATTGCGCCACGGAGACAGTCCTGCTCTACTCTCACCACCATCAGAACATATCTTCAAAGCTATCAGCCCAAAGAAAAAAAAGCGCCGCACCACCACCGGGTGGGCTCGAAACTCCAACCTTTCGGTTAACAGCCGATCGCGCTAGCCAATTGCGCCACGGAGACAGTCCTGCTCCACTCTCACCACCATCAGAACATATCTTCAAAGCTATCAGCCCAAACAAAAAAGCGCCATACCACCACCGGGTGGGCTCGAACCTCCGACCTGTTGGTTAACAGCCGATCGCGCTAGCCAATTGCGCCATGGAGACAGTCCTGCTCCACTCTCACCACCATCAGAACATATCTTCAAAGCTATCAGCCCAAAGAAAAAAAGCGCCGCACCACCACGAGGTGGGCTCGAACCTCCAACTTTTCGGTTAACAGCCGATCACGCTAGCCAATTGCGCCATGGAGACAGTCATGCTCCACTCTCACCACCATCAGAACATATCTTCAAAGCTATCAGCTCACAGAAAAAAAAGCGCAGCACAACCACCGGGTAGGCTCGAACCTCCAACTTTTCGGTTAACAGCCGATCGCGCTAGCCAATTGCCCCACGGAGACAGTCGTGCTCCACTCTCACCACCGTCAGAACATTTCTTCAGAGCTATCACCCCAAAGAAAAACAAAGCGCCGCACCACCACGAGGTGGGCTCGAACCTCCAACTTTTCGGTTAACAGCCGATCACGCTAGCCAATTGTGCCATGGAGACAGTCATGCTCCACTCTCACCACCTTCAGAACATATCTTCAAAGCTATCAGCCCACAGAAAAAAAGCGCCGCACAACCACCGGGTAGGCTCGAACCTCCGACCTTTTGGTTAACAGCTGATCGCGCTAGCCATTTGCGCCACGGAGACAGTCCTGCTCCAATCTCACCACCATAAGAGCATATCTTCAAAGCTATCAGCCCAAAGAAAAAACAGCGCCGCAGCACCACCGGGTGGGCTCGAACCTCCAACCTTTCGGTTAACAGCCGATCACGCTAGCCAATTGCCCCACGGAGACAGTCGTGCTCCACTCTCACCACCGTCAGAACAGTTCTTCAGAGCTATCACCCCAAAGAAAAAAAAGCGCCGCACAACCACCGGGTAGGCTCCAACCTCCAACATTTCGGTTGACAGCCGATCGCGCTAGCCAATCGCGCCACGGAGACAGTCCTGTTCCACTCTCACCACCATAAGAACATATCTTCAAAGCTATCAGCCCAAAGAAAAAACAGCGCCGCAGCACCACCGGGTGGGCTCGAACCTCCGACCTTTTGGTTAACAGCCGATCGCGCTAGCCAATTGCGCCACGGAGACAGTCCTGCTCCACCCTCACCACCATAAGAACATATCTTCAAAGCTATCAGCCCAAAGAAAAAAAAGCGCCGCACCACCATCGGGTGGGCTCGAACATCTAACCTTTCGGTTAAGAGCCGATCGCGCTAGCCAATTGCCCCACGGAGACAGTCGTGCTCCACTCTCACCACCGTCAGAACATTTCTTCAGAGCTATCACCCCAAAGAAAAAAAACCCCGCACCACCACCGGTTGGGCTCTAACCTCCAACCTTTCGGTTAACAGCCGATCGCGCTAGCCAATTGCGCCACGAAGACAGTCCTGCTCCACTCTCATCACCATCTGAACATATCTTCAAAGCTATTACCGCAAAGAAAAAAGCAACACACCACTCCCGGGAGGGCTCGAAACTCCAACCTTTCGGTTAACAGGCGATCGCGCTAGCCCATTGCGCTACGGAGGCAGTCTTGCTCCACTCTCACCATCATCAGAACATATCTTCAATGCTATCAGCGCAAAGAAAAAAAGCGCTGCACCACCACCAGGTGGGCTCGAACCTCCAACCTTTCGGTTAACAGCCGATCGCGCTAGCCCATTGCGCCACGGAGACAGTCTTGCTTCACTCTCACCACCATCAGAACATATCTTTAAAGCTATCAGCGCAAAGAAAAAAGCAACACACCACACCCAGGAGGGCTCGAAACTCCAACCTTTCAGTCAACAGGCGATTGCGCTAGCCTATTGCGCCACGGAGACAGTCCTGCTCCACTCTCACCACCATCAGGACATATCTTCAAAGCTTACAGTCCAAAGAAAAAAAAGCGCCACACCACCACCGGGTGGGCTCGAACCTCCGACCTTTTGGTTAACAGCCGATCGCCCTAGCCAATTGCGCCATGGAGACAGTCCTGCTCCACTCTCCACCACCATCAAAACATATCTTCAAAGCTATCAGCCCAAAGAAAAAAAAGCGCCGCACCACCACCGGGTGGGTTCGAACCTCCAACTTTTCGGTTAACAGCCGATCACGCTAGCCAATTGCGCCACGGAGACAGTCGTGCTCCACTCTCACCACCATCAGAACACATATATCTTCAAAGCTATCAGCCCAAAGAAAAAAAAGCACCGCACCACCACCGGTTGGGCTCGAACCTCCAACCTTTCGGTTAACGGCCAATCACGCCAGCCAATTGCGCCACGGAGACAGTCCTGCTCCACTCTCACCACCATCAGAACATATCTTCAAAGCTATCAGCACAAAGAAAAAAAGCGCCCCAGCATCACCGGGTGGGCTCGAACTTCCAACCTTTTGGTTAACAGCCGATCGCGCTAGCCAACTGCGCCAAGGAGACAGTCGTGCTCCACTCTCACCACCATCAGAACATATCTTCAAAGCTATCAGCGCAAAGAAAAAAGCAACACTCCACTCCAGGAAGGGCTCGAAACTCCAAGCTTTCGGTTAACAGCCGATCGCGCTAGCCAATTGCGCCACGGAGACAGTCCTGCTCTACTCTCACCACCATCAGAACATATCTTCAAAGATATCAGCCCAAAGAAAAAAAAGCGCCGCACCACCACCGGGTGGGCTCGAACTACCACCTTTTCGGTTAACAGCCGATCACGCTAGCCGATTGCGCCACGGAGAGAGTCCTGCTCCACTCTCACCACCATCAGAACATATCTTCAAAGCTATCAGCCAAAAGAAAAAAAAGCGCCGCACCACCACCGGGTGGGCTCGAACCTCCAACTTTTCGGTTAACAGCCGATAACGCTAGCCATTTGCGCCACAGAGACAGTCCTGCTTCACTCTCACAACGATCATAACATATCTTCAAAGCTATCAGCCCAAAGAAAAAAAAGCGCCGCACCACCACCGGGTGGGCTCGAAACAAACTCCAACCTTTCGTTTAACTGCCGATTGCGCTAGCCAATGGTGCCACGGAGACAGTCCTGCTCCACTCTATTCACCATTAGAACATATCTTCAAAGCTATATGCTCAAAGAAAAAAAAGCGCCACACCACCAACGGGTGGGCTCGAACCTCCAACTTGCCGGTTAACAGCCGATCGCGCTAGCCAATTGCCCCACGGAGACAGTCCTGCTCCACTCTCACCACCATCAAAACATATCTTCAAAGCTATCAGCCCACACAAAAAAAAGCTCCGCACCACCACCGGGAGAGCTCGAACCTCCAACGTTTCGGGTAACAGCCGATCGCGCTAGCCAATTGTGCCACGGAGACAGTCCTGCTCCACTCTCACCACCGTCAGAACATTTCTTCAGAGCTATAAGCCCAAAAAAAAGCGCCGCACCACCACCGGGTGGGCTCGAACCTCCAACCTTTCGGTTAACAGCCGATCGCGCTAGCCAATTGCCCCACGGAGACAGTCGTGCTCCACTCTCACCACCGTCAGAACATTTCTTCAGGGCTATCACCCCAAAGAAAAAAAAGCGCCGAACCACCACCGGTTGGGCTCGAACCTCCAACCTTTCGGTTAACAGCCGATCGCGCTAGCCAATTGCGCCACGAAGACAGTCCTGCTCCACTCTCACCACCATCAGAACATATCTTCAAAGCTATTACCGCAAAGAAAAAAGCAACACACCACTCCCGGGAGGGCTCGAAACTCCAACCTTTCGGTTAACAGCCGATCGCGCTAGCCCATTGCGCCACGGAGGCAGTCTTGCTCCACTCTCACCATCATCAGAACATATCTTCAAAGCTGTCAGCGCAAAGAAAAAAAAGCACCGCACCACCACCGGATGTGCTCAACCTCCAACGTTTCGGTTAACAGCCGATCGCGCTAGCCAATTGCGCCACGGAGACAGTCGTGCTCTACTCTGACGACCATCAGAACATATCTTCAAACCTATCAGCGCAAAGAAAAAAAGCAAAACACCACTCCCGGGAGGGCTCGAACCTCAAACGTTTCGGTTTACAGCCGATCGCGCTGGCCAATTGCGCCACGGAGACAGTCCTGCTCCACTCTCACCACAATTAGAACATATCTTCAAAGCTATCAGCCGAAAGAAAAAAAGCGCCGTACCACCGGGTGGGCTCGAACCTCCAACTTTTTGGTTAACAGCCGATCGCGCTAGCCAATTGCGCCACGGAGACAGTCGTGCTCCACTCTCACCACCGTCAGAACATTTCTTCAGAGCTATCACCCCAAAGAAAAACAAAGCGCCGCACCACCACGAGGTGGGCTCGAACCTCCAACTTTTCGGTTAACAGCCGATCACGCTAGCCAATTGTGCCATGGAGACAGTCATGCTCCACTCTCACCACCTTCAGAACATATCTTCAAAGCTATCAGCCCACAGAAAAAAAGCGCCGCACAACCACCGGGTAGGCTCGAACCTCCGACCTTTTGGTTAACAGCTGATCGCGCTAGCCATTTGCGCCACGGAGACAGTCCTGCTCCAATCTCACCACCATAAGAGCATATCTTCAAAGCTATCAGCCCAAAGAAAAAAAAGCGCCGCACCACCACCGGGTGGGCTCGAACCTCCAACCTTTCGGTTAACAGCCGATCACGCTAGCCAATTGCCCCACGGAGACAGTCGTGCTCCACTCTCACCACCGTCAGAACAGTTCTTCAGAGCTATCACCCCAAAGAAAAAAAGCGCCGCACAACCACCGGGTAGGCTCGAACCTCCAACTTTTCGGTTAACAGCCGATCGCGCTAGCCAATTGCGCCACGGAGACAGTCCTGCTCCACTCTCACCACCATAAGAACTTATCTTCAAAGCTATCAGCCCAAAGAAAAAAAAGCGCCGCACCACCACCGGGTGGGCTCGAACCTCCAACCTTTCGGTTAACAGCCGATCACGCTAGCCAATTGCCCCACGGAGACAGTCGTGCTCCACTCTCACCACCGTCAGAACAGTTCTTCAGAGCTATCACCCCAAAGAAAAAAAAAGCGCCGCACCACCACCGGTTGGGCTCGAACCTCCAACCTTTCGGTTAACAGCCGATCGCGCTAGCCAATTGCGCCACGAAGACAGTCCTGCTCCACTCTCACCACCATAAGAACATATCTTCAAAGCTATCAGCCCAAAGAAAAAACAGCGCCGCAGCACCACCGGGTGGGCTCGAACCTCCGACCTTTTGGTTAACAGCCGATCGCGCTAGCCAATTGCGCCACGGAGACAGTCCTGCTCCACCCTCACCACCATAAGAACATATCTTCAAAGCTATCAGCCCAAAGAAAAAAAAGCGCCGCACCACCATCGGGTGGGCTCGAACATCTAACCTTTCGGTTAACAGCCGATCGCGCTAGCCAATTGCCCCACGGAGACAGTCGTGCTCCACTCTCACCACCGTCAGAACATTTCTTCAGAGCTATCACCCCAAAGAAAAAAAACCCCGCACCACCACCGGTTGGGCTCTAACCTCCAACCTTTCGGTTAACAGCCGATCGCGCTAGCCAATTGCGCCACGAAGACAGTCCTGCTCCACTCTCATCACCATCTGAACATATCTTCAAAGCTATTACCGCAAAGAAAAAAGCAACACACCACTCCCGGGAGGGCTCGAAACTCCAACCTTTCGGTTAACAGGCGATCGCGCTAGCCCATTGCGCTACGGAGGCAGTCTTGCTCCACTCTCACCATCATCAGAACATATCTTCAATGCTATCAGCGCAAAGAAAAAAAGCGCTGCACCACCACCAGGTGGGCTCGAACCTCCAACCTTTCGGTTAACAGCCGATCGCGCTAGCCCATTGCGCCACGGAGACAGTCTTGCTTCACTCTCACCACCATCAGAACATATCTTTAAAGCTATCAGCGCAAAGAAAAAAGCAACACACCACACCCAGGAGGGCTCGAAACTCCAACCTTTCAGTCAACAGGCGATTGCGCTAGCCTATTGCGCCACGGAGACAGTCCTGCTCCACTCTCACCACCATCAGGACATATCTTCAAAGCTTACAGCCCAAAGAAAAAAAAGCGCCACACCACCACCGGGTGGGCTCGAACCTCCGACCTTTTGGTTAACAGCCGATCGCGCTAGCCAATTGCGCCATGGAGACAGTCCTGCTCCACTCTCCACCACCATCAAAACATATCTTCAAAGCTATCAGCCCAAAGAAAAAAAAGCGCCGCACCACCACCGGGTGGGTTCGAACCTCCAACTTTTCGGTTAACAGCCGATCACGCTAGCCAATTGCGCCACGGAGACAGTCGTGCTCCACTCTCACCACCATCAGAACACATATATCTTCAAAGCTATCAGCCCAAAGAAAAAAAAGCACCGCACCACCACCGGTTGGGCTCGAACCTCCAACCTTTCGGTTAACGGCCAATCACGCCAGCCAATTGCGCCACGGAGACAGTCCTGCTCCACTCTCACCACCATCAGAACATATCTTCAAAGCTATCAGCACAAAGAAAAAAAGCGCCCCAGCATCACCGGGTGGGCTCGAACTTCCAACCTTTTGGTTAACAGCCGATCGCGCTAGCCAACTGCGCCAAGGAGACAGTCGTGCTCCACTCTCACCACCATCAGAACATATCTTCAAAGCTATCAGCGCAAAGAAAAAAGCAACACTCCACTCCAGGAAGGGCTCGAAACTCCAAGCTTTCGGTTAACAGCCGATCGCGCTAGCCAATTGCGCCACGGAGACAGTCCTGCTCTACTCTCACCACCATCAGAACATATCTTCAAAGATATCAGCCCAAAGAAAAAAAAGCGCCGCACCACCACCGGGTGGGCTCGAACTACCACCTTTTCGGTTAACAGCCGATCACGCTAGCCGATTGCGCCACGGAGAGAGTCCTGCTCCACTCTCACCACCATAAGAACATATCTTCAAAGCTATCAGCCAAAAGAAAAAAAAGCGCCGCACCACCACCGGGTGGGCTCGAACCTCCAACTTTTCGGTTAACAGCCGATAACGCTAGCCAATTGCGCCACAGAGACAGTCCTGCTTCACTCTCACAACGATCATAACATATCTTCAAAGCTATCAGCCCAAAGAAAAAAAAGCGCCGCACCACCACCGGGTGGGCTCGAAACAAACTCCAACCTTTCGTTTAACTGCCGATTGCGCTAGCCAATGGTGCCACGGAGACAGTCCTGCTCCACTCTATTCACCATTAGAACATATCTTCAAAGCTATATGCTCAAAGAAAAAAAAGCGCCACACCACCAACGGGTGGGCTCGAACCTCCAACTTGCCGGTTAACAGCCGATCGCGCTAGCCAATTGCCCCACGGAGACAGTCCTGCTCCACTCTCACCACCATTAAAACATATCTTCAAAGCTATCAGCCCACACAAAAAAAAGCTCCGCACCACCACCGGGAGAGCTCGAACCTCCAACGTTTCGGGTAACAGCCGATCGCGCTAGCCAATTGTGCCACGGAGACAGTCCTGCTCCACTCTCACCACCGTCAGAACATTTCTTCAGAGCTATAAGCCCAAAAAAAAGCGCCGCACCACCACCGGGTGGGCTCGAACCTCCAACCTTTCGGTTAACAGCCGATCGCGCTAGCCAATTGCCCCACGGAGACAGTCGTGCTCCACTCTCACCACCGTCAGAACATTTCTTCAGGGCTATCACCCCAAAGAAAAAAAAGCGCCGAACCACCACCGGTTGGGCTCGAACCTCCAACCTTTCGGTTAACAGCCGATCGCGCTAGCCAATTGCGCCACGAAGACAGTCCTGCTCCACTCTCACCACCATCAGAACATATCTTCAAAGCTATTACCGCAAAGAAAAAAGCAACACACCACTCCCGGGAGGGCTCGAAACTCCAACCTTTCGGTTAACAGCCGATCGCGCTAGCCCATTGCGCCACGGAGGCAGTCTTGCTCCACTCTCACCATCATCAGAACATATCTTCAAAGCTGTCAGCGCAAAGAAAAAAAAGCACCGCACCACCACCGGATGTGCTCGAACCTCCAACCTTTCGGTTAACAGCCGATCGCGCTAGCCAATTGCGCCACGGAGACAGTCGTGCTCTACTCTGACGACCATCAGAACATATCTTCAAAGCTATCAGCGCAAAGAAAAAAAGCAAAACACCACTCCCGTGAGGGCTCGAACCTCAAACGTTTCGGTTTACAGCCGATCGCGCTGGCCAATTGCGCCACGGAGACAGTCCTGCTCCACTCTCACCACAATTAGAACATATCTTCAAAGCTATCAGCCGAAAGAAAAAAAGCGCCGTACCACCGGGTGGGCTCGAACCTCCAACCTTTCGGTTAACAGCCGATCGCGCTAGCCAATAGCGCCCCGGAGACAATCGTGCTCCACCCTCACCACCATCAGAACATATCTTCAAAGCTATCAGCGCAAAGAAAAAAGAAACACACCCCACCCGGGAGGGCTCGAACCTCCAACTTTTTGGTTAACAGCCGATCGCGCTAGCCAATTGCGCCACGGGGACCGTCCTGCTCCACTCTCACCACCGTCAGACCATTTCTTCAGAGCTATCACCCCAAAGAAAAAAAAGCGCCGCAACACCACCGGGTGGGCTCGAACCTCCACCCTTTCGGTTAACAGCCGATCGCGCTAGCCAATTGCGCCACGGAGACAGTCCTGCTCCACTCTCACCACCACCAGAACATATCTTCAAAGCTATCAGCCCAAAAAAAAGCGCCATACCACCACCGGGTTGGCTCGAACCTCCGACCTTTTGGTTAACAGCCGATCGCGCTGGCCAATTGCGCCATGGAGACAGTCCTGCTCCACTCTCACCACCATCAGAACATATCTTCAAAGCTATCAGCACAAAGAAAAAAGCAACACACCTCTCCCGAGAGGGCTCGAAACTCCAACCTTTCGGTTAACAGCCGATCGCGCTACCCAATTGCGCCACGGAGACAGTCCTGCTCTACTCTCACCACCATCAGAACATATCTTCAAAGCTATCAGCCCAAAGAAAAAAAAGCGCCGCACCACCACCGGGTGGGCTCGAAACTCCAACCTTTCGGTTAACAGCCGATCGCGCTAGCCAATTGCGCCACGGAGACAGTCCTGCTCCACTCTCACCACCATCAGAACATATCTTCAAAGCTATCAGCCCAAACAAAAAAGCGCCATACCACCACCGGGTGGGCTCGAACCTCCGACCTGTTGGTTAACAGCCGACCGCGCTAGCCAATTGCGCCATGGAGACAGTCCTGCTCCACTCTCACCACCATCAGAACATATCTTCAAAGCTATCAGCCCAAAGAAAAAAAGCGCCGCACCACCACGAGGTGGGCTCGAACCTCCAACTTTTCGGTTAACAGCCGATCACGCTAGCCAATTGCGCCATGGAGACAGTCATGCTCCACTCTCACCACCATCAGAACATATCTTCAAAGCTATCAGCTCACAGAAAAAAAAGCGCAGCACAACCACCGGGTAGGCTCGAACCTCCAACTTTTCGGTTAACAGCCGATCGCGCTAGCCAATTGCCCCACGGAGACAGTCGTGCTCCACTCTCACCACCGTCAGAACATTTCTTCAGAGCTATCACCCCAAAGAAAAACAAAGCGCCGCACCACCACGAGGTGGGCTCGAACCTCCAACTTTTCGGTTAACAGCCGATCACGCTAGCCAATTGTGCCATGGAGACAGTCATGCTCCACTCTCACCACCTTCAGAACATATCTTCAAAGCTATCAGCCCACAGAAAAAAAGCGCCGCACAACCACCGGGTAGGCTCGAACCTCCGACCTTTTGGTTAACAGCTGATCGCGCTAGCCATTTGCGCCACGGAGACAGTCCTGCTCCAATCTCACCACCATAAGAGCATATCTTCAAAGCTATCAGCCCAAAGAAAAAAAAGCGCCACACCACCACCGGGTGGGCTCGAACCTCCAACCTTTCGGTTAACAGCCGATCACGCTAGCCAATTGCCCCACGGAGACAGTCGTGCTCCACTCTCACCACCGTCAGAACAGTTCTTCAGAGCTATCACCCCAAAGAAAAAAAAGCGCTGCACAACCACCGGGTAGGCTCCAACCTCCAACTTTTCGGTTAACAGCCGATCGCGCTAGCCAATTGCGCCACGGAGACAGTCCTGCTCCACTCTCACCACCATAAGAACTTATCTTCAAAGCTATCAGCCCAAAGAAAAAAAAGCGCCGCACCACCACCGGGTGGGCTCGAACCTCCAACCTTTCGGTTAACAGCCGATCACGCTAGCCAATTGCCCCACGGAGACAGTCGTGCTCCACTCTCACCACCGTCAGAACAGTTCTTCAGAGCTATCACCCCAAAGAAAAAAAAAGCGCCGCACCACCACCGGTTGGGCTCGAACCTCCAACCTTTCGGTTAACAGCCGATCGCGCTAGCCAATTGCGCCACGAAGACAGTCCTGCTCCACTCTCACCACCATCAGAACATATCTTCAAAGCTATTACCGCAAAAAAAGCAACACACCACTCCCGGGAGGGCTCGAAACTCAAACCTTTCGGGTAACAGCCGATCGCGCAAGCCCATTGCGCCACGGAGGCAGTCTTGCTCCACTCTCACCATCATCAGAACATATCTTCAAAGCTATCAGCGCAAAGAAAAAAGCGCTGCACCACCACCGCGTGGGCTCGAACCTCCAACCTTTCGGTTAACAGCCGATCGCGCTAGCCCATTGCGCCACGGGGACAGTCTTGCTCCACTCTCACCACCATCAGAACATACCTTCAAAGCTATCAGCGCAAAGAAAAAAGCAACACACCACTAAGGGAGGTCTCGAAACTCCAACCTTTCGGTCAACAGCTGATCGCGCTAGCCGATATCTCCACGGAGACAGTCTTGCTCCCCTCTCACCACCATCAGAACATATCTTCAAAGCTATCAGCCCAAAGAAAAAAAAGCACCGCACCACCACCGGATGTGCTCGAACCTCCAACCTTTCGGTTAACAGCCGATCGCGCTAGCCAATTGCGCCACGGAGACAGTCGTGCTCTACTCTGACCACCATCAGAACATATCTTCAAAGCTATCAGCGCAAAGAAAAAAAGCAAAACAACACTCCCGGGAGGGCTCGAACCTCAAACGTTTCGGTTTAAAGCCGATCGCGCTGGCCAATTGCGCCACGGAGGCAGTCCTGCTCCACTCTCACCACAATTAGAACATATCTTCAAAGCTATCAGCCGAAAGAAAAAAAAGCGCCGCACCACCACCGGGTAGGCTCGAACCTCCAACCTTTCGGTTAACAGCCGATCGCGCTAGCCAATTGCGCCACGGAGACAATCGTGCTCCACCCACACCACCATCAGAACATATTGTCACGGTACAGCGTGAACCAAAGGCAGATAAACGTTGACACAGGGACTCTCAGCAGCCAAACAGCAAGATCGCCTTCTTTATCTTCAATCAGCCAGAGCTCCACTACCTGGTGTCCGCCAAATCCCCTTATCATCGTTTTGGTCCACCAGTACACACGCGTCATTTGCCCCCCCTCTTAATGAGCATCGCCCCGATGCTAAACCAGTAGTGCAGTTTTTTTTTTCTGTTCTTTAAGAAGTTTCTTGCGCAGTCACTACCTTTCATAAGGCTTCATGCGCACAACGTGGACTAGTTCTGGACGGTGCTGGCGAAGCCTCGTACTATGTGAATTGTCGGGGACGACCTCGTAGGTAACATCACTCAGTCGTCGCAGTACTAGATATGGCCCAAAGTATCTCCTTAGGAGCTTTTCAGAGAGTCCTCGTTTCCGTATGGGCGTCCAAACCCATACTCTGTCGCCGGTCTTGTAAACGACTGTTTTGCGGCGAGAATTGTAGCGGCTCGCGTCGTACTCTTGTTGTTGCTGGATTCGCAGGCGTGCTAGTTGTCTTGCTTCTTCCGCTCGTTCTGTAAACATCTCGGCGTCCGGTTCGATGTCGTCGCATTCGTGCGCTAGCATCGCATCCAACATGGTTCGTACTTCCCTTCCGTGAATTAGGCTGAACGGGGTCATCTGGGTTGTTTCTTGCTTGGCAGTGTTGTAAGCAAACGTGATATATGGCAAGATTTCGTCCCAATTTTTGTGCTCGACGTCTACGTACATAGAAAGCATGTCTTCAATTGTTTTGTTCAGACGCTCTGTAAGCCCGTTCGTTTGCGGGTGGTAGGCGGTGGTTTTACGATGGGTTGTTCCACTCAGCATGAGGACTTGTTCCAAAAGAGCTGCCGTAAATGCGGTTCCTGTGTCTGTGATTACGACGCTTGGTGCACCATGCCACAGGACAACGTTCTCGATGAAAAATTGTGCCACCTTCGCTGCTGTACCTCTCTGGATAGCCTTTGTTTCAGCATAACGGGTAAGGTAAACAGTCGCGACAATAACCCAGCGGTTCCCAGCAGTAGAAGTAGGAAGTGGGCCCAAAATATCCATGCCAATCTGGTCGAATGGTGTTCTTGGGACCTGCACGGGCTGCAGGAGGCCAGCTGGTTTAGTCGGCGGTGACTTCCGTCGCTGGCAGTCGAGGCAAGTACGAACATGGTGTTTTACGGCTATGGTCAGTCTTGGCCAGAAGTAGCGCTGCCGTACTCTGGCCAACGTTCTTGTGTAACCTAAGTGGCCTGAAGTCACCTCGTTATGGCATGCTTCGAGTACTTCGGAGCGAAGGGCTGCTGGGATGACGAGCAAATACGCAGATCCTGTCGAGGAGAAGTTTCTTTTGTATAGTACTCCGCTCCGTAAGCAAAATGATGACAGCGCTCTTACGAAAACAGTTGGTGCCTTCTGAGATCTTCCCTCCAGGTAATTAATTAGGGCATGTAACTCAGGGTCGCCACGTTGTTGCTGTGCAATAGCGGTTGAGTCAAGCACGCCGAGAAATGCTGTTTCCTCCTCATCGGATAGAGTTGCCGATTCAATGGGTGAGCGAGATAGACAGTCAGCGTCCATGTGGCGCTTTTCTGACTTGTATACGACAGTCATGTCGTACTCCTGCAGCCTGAGACTCCAACGCGCTAATCTCCCGGTAGGATCTTTAAGATTTGTCAACCAACACAGTGAGTGGTGGTCGCTGATGACTTTGAAAGGGCGGCCGTATAAATACGGACGAAATTTTGTGACCGCCCATACCACGGCGAGGCATTCTTTCTCAGTCGTGGAGTAATTGGTCTCGGCGCGTGTTAGTGTTCGGCTTGCATAGGCGATTACTCTTTCTGTGCCCTCTTGCAGCTGCACAAGCACAGCTCCCAAACCAATATTGCTGGCATCAGTGTGTAGCATCGTTGGCGCTTTCTCATCAAAGTGGGCAAGCACTGGAGGCGTCTGTAGTCGCTGGCGGAGGTTCTTAAAAGCAGCTTCCTCTTCGTTGCTCCATTGGAAAGCAACGTCTTCTCTCGTGAGGCGGGTCAACGGTGATGCGATGCGTGCGAAGTCTGCGATGAATCGCCTATAATACGCACATAGTCCGAGGAATCGTCTGACAGCCTTCTTATCAGTCGGCACCGGGAACTGTGCAACAGCTGCGATCTTTTCAGGATCAGGACGAACGCCTGCTTGACTGACAACGTGGCCAAGAAATTGCAGCTCTTCATAGCAAAAGTGGCACTTTTCAGGCTTCAACGTCAAGCCCGCAGACCGTATGGCTTGTAAAACTGCCTCAAGTCTTTTAAGGTGCTGGTCAAACGTTGCGGCGAAAACTACGACATCATCAAGGTAGACCAAGCAGGTTTTCCACTTCAACCCAGAAAGTACGGTATCCATAAGTCTTTGAAAGGTAGCAGGCGCTGAACATAAACCAAAGGGCAAGACTTTAAATTCATATAAGCCATCTGGTGTCACAAAAGCAGTCTTCTCGCGGTCTCTTGGGTCTACCTCGATTTGCCAATACCCACTCCTTAAGTCCATCGATGAAAAGTAACGAGCATGTCGAAGTCTGTCGAGAGAGTCATCTATACGAGGAAGTGGATACACGTCTCTCTTTGTCACCTTATTGAGTTTTCGGTAATCTACACAGAAGCGCAGGCTGCCATCTTTTTTTCTAACGAGGACTACAGGTGACGCGCAGGGGCTTTTTGAGGGCTGAATGACGTCATCTTCTAGCATTTTGTCGACTTGCTCTTGGATCACTTCGCGTTCCTTTGCAGCCACGCGATAGGGGTTTTGGTGAATTGGTCTCACCATGTCCTCGGTAATGATTCGATGCTTGGTGAGAGGCGTGCGGCCAACTCTTGATGTTGTCGAAAAGCAGTCTTTGAATTCGGCCAGTAGCTCAAGAAGCCTCTTTCGCTCGTTCTTAGGCAAAGCAGTGCTAACGTCAAGGACTGGTGTCGAATCAAGTTTTGGTGCCTCGTCGACTACTGCCAAGCAGCCTTCTGCGTCTGTGATATCGTCGAAGTAAGCGACGGCCATGCCTTTTGGAAGGTGCCGGCGCTCATCACTAAAATTTGTCAGAAGCAAGTCCGTGCGTCCAGCGGCGACACTGACGATACCTCTTGCGACGGAAATGCCGTGTGTGAAAAGGAGCGAGGTTATTCGATCTGCTACTCCTTCGCCGTCAAACTGGACAGCGGCTGCCACAGAAACAAGCGTGCATGACCGAGGAGGGAGAACCACATCGTCATCAGTTAGACGCAATTGGTTTGGTCGCGCCTGTGTACAATCAGGTGCGCCCGAACTGTTGCGGAATGTAATCAAACTGTCTGGGATATTGATGACGGCGCCGTACTCTCGTAAGAAGTCCATACCAATATTTAGATCCTTGCAGCATGCGGCGAGAACGACGAACGACGCAACGAAAGAAGAACCTCCTATGTCAATTCTCGCTGTACATCTTCCAGAGGGCATCAATAACTGACCACCTGCCGTCCTTATTTGAGGGCCTGTCCACGGTGTCTTCACTTTCTTGAGGCGGATGGCGAGGTCCTGACTGATGATAGAAAAGTCGGCACCGGTGTCGACTAAGGCTGTTACTTTCTGGCCGTCAAGAAAAACACTCAGGTCAGCGGTCACAATGTCGTCGCTCTCACGTCTTGTCGGATTTACAGCGTCGTGTAATGGGGGCTTTTCGTCGTCATCTTCATGGCCTGCAACCTTACCCCCGGAGGTCGCCGCCCTCAGTTTCCCCGTCGTGGGCTGGGTGACCTTCTTGCGTTAAGGTCGGCGGAGGTACGTCGGTGTGACGAACGTGAATAAGCAGGAGAAGGAGAGCGGGATTGACGTCCCAAACCTGGCTGGCGGGTAGGTATTGCCTCCTCGTCAGAAGTACGGTATTCGTAAAAGTGAGAACGGGCTCCATGGAAAGAGGCGTCCTCCCGGCGTGGTATGTATTCTTCGTTCGCCCGTCGATCGTCAGACCATGTTCGAAGAGGGCGGAACGGATCACTGCGGTGCCAGCAATGACGGGCAATATGACCTGCACCTCCGCAGTTAAAGCATAGTGGACGTCGATCGATTGTGCGCCATGCGTCTGTTCTTCGGAGGGGTGGACGTCTGAACCTCCCTTCTTGCGACGATGTCCATGGTGCTGCTGTGGACGCCTGGTGGTACGTCGGTTGGCTTGGCGGTCGGCTCAAGGTCTGCTCTTGCCGTGGTGACGTAGGGGCCGTCGGCACTGGGTGATATGGCGGCGATGTACCAGATGGTGAACGTCGCAGAGCATCGGCATAGCTCATGGGACGGTGCTCGTCACCAGGACCAGTGGTAGAAAATGCGTGGCGGATTTCGTCGCGTACCAGTTCAGCGACGGATGCAACGGGGGTTTGAGCAGCTGGATTTCGGAACTTTTGCAGCTCTTCGCGAACTATCTCCCTAATGAGGTCTCGCAGGGAGCTTTGATCCTCAGGTATGGCGGCAGCATTGATTGGGGTGCTGCTAGACATTCGATGATACTGCCGGCATCGTTGATGGAGCGCCCGCTCGATAGCCGTAGCCTCCTTGATGAAGTCAACTACGGTACTTGGAGGGTG
The DNA here is from genome assembly GCF_043290135.1 of Rhipicephalus microplus. Classification (NCBI taxonomy): domain Eukaryota; kingdom Metazoa; phylum Arthropoda; class Arachnida; order Ixodida; family Ixodidae; genus Rhipicephalus; species Rhipicephalus microplus. The sequence continues at coordinate 5,226,113 of NW_027464602.1, forward strand.
GCGCAGTAGCCCGGCGAAAAGTTGCTCCTTAACGCCGCGCATGAGGTAGGTCAACTTCCTATCTTCACTCATGTTCGGGTCAGCTCGACGAAAAAGACGAGTCATATCTTCAGCGAACATAGTGACGCTTTCATTAGGTTGTTGAACCCGAAGCTCCAACAGCTGCTGCGCACGGTCGCGTCGATCGACATTGGTGAACGTATCGCCAAGCTGTTGTCGGAAGTCGCCCCAAGTTAACAGACTGGGTTCTCTGTTCTCATACCAAATTTTCGCACCGCCGTCAAGGTAGAAATAGGTGCGTGAGAGCTTTTCTTGTTCAGGCCACAGATTAATCTTGGCGACACGCTCATAGTGCTCAAGCCAGTCGTCCACGTCTTCATGTGCGCCGCCACTAAAGTGATAGGGAACCAGCGGTTGAAAGATGGTTACCTGTGAAGGCTGTGTTGGCGGGGGGCCTTGGGGCGCCGGTTGTGGACTGGTGTTGGCCATTTGGAGAGGTAATCGGCACTTGCGAGGTTCCGTGGAAGGCGTGAACTCTGGAGCGAGGCCTACCAGCCGCCGACTGAACCGGTGCACGGGAGTTGCAATGGGTGACAATGCGTCCGAGCTAGATGAACGGCTCCCAGTGGGAGTATGGAGCATTAGGTAGGGTTGCGTCCCAGCACTTCCACCAGTGCCACGGTACAGCGTGAACCAAAGGCAGATAAACGTTGACACAGGGACTCTCAGCAGCCAAACAGCAAGATCGCCTTCTTTATCTTCAATCAGCCAGAGCTCCACTACCTGGTGTCCGCCAAATCCCCTTATCATCGTTTTGGTCCACCAGTACACACGCGTCAATATCTTCAAAGCTATCAGCGCAAAGAAAAAAGCAACACACCCCACCCGGGAGGGCTCGAACCTCCAACTTTTTGGTTAACAGCCGATCGCGCTAGCCAATTGCGCCACGGGGACCGTCCTGCTCTACTCTCACCACCGCCAGACCATTTCTTCAGAGCTATCACCCCAAAGAAAAAAAAGCGCCGCACCACCACTGGGTGGGCTTGAACCTCCACCCTTTCGGTTAACAGCCGATCGCGCTAGCCAATTGCGCCACGGAGACAGTCCTGCTTTACTCTCACCACCATCAGAACATATCTTCAAAGCTATCAGCCCAAAAAAAGTGCCATACCACCACCGGGTTGGCTCGAACCTCCGACCTTTTGGTTAACAGCCGATCGCGCTAGCCAATTGCGCCATGGAGACAGTCCTGCTCCACTCTCACCACCATCAGAACATATCTTCAAAGCTATCAGCACAAAGAAAAAAGCAACACACCTCTCCCGAGAGGGCTCGAAACTCCAACCTTTCGGTTAACAGCCGATCGCGCTAGCCAATTGCGCCACGGAGACAGTCCTGCTCTAGTCTCACCACCATCAGAACATATCTTCAAAGCTATCAGCCCAAAGAAAAAAAAGCGCCGCACCGCCACCGGGTGGGCTCGAAACTCCAACCTTTCGGTTAACAGCTGATCGCGCTAGCCAATTGCGCCACGGAGACAGTCCTGCTCCACTCTCACCACCATCAGAACATATCTTCAAAGCTATCAGCCCAAACAAAAAAAGCGCCATACCACCACCGGGTGGGCTCGAACCTCCGACCTGTTGGTTAACAGCCGATCGCGCTAGCCAATTGCGCCATGGAGACAGTCCTCCTCCACTCTCACCACCATCAGAACATATCTTCAATGCTATCAGCCCAAAGAAAAAAAAGCGCCGCACCAACACGAGGTTGGCTCGAACCTCCAACTTTTCGGTTAACAGCCGATCACGCTAGCCAATTGCGCCATGGAGACAGTCATGCTCCACTCTCACCACCATCAGAACATATCTTCAAAGCTATCAGCTCACAGAAAAAAAGCGCAGCACAACCACCGGGTAGCCTCGAACCTCCAACTTTTCGGTTAACAGCCGATCGCGCTAGCCAATTGCGCCACGGAGACAGTCCTGCTCCACTCTCACCACCATAAGAACATATCTTTAAAGCTATCAGCCCAAAGAAAAAAAAGCGCCGCCCCACCACCGGGTGGGCTCGAACCTCCGACCTTTTGGTTAACAGCCGCTCGCGCTAGCCAATTGCGCCACGGAGACAGTCCTGCTCCACCCTCACCACCATAAAAATATATCTACAAAGCTATCAGCCCAAAGAAAAAAAAGCGCCGCACCACCATCGGGTGGGCTCGAACATCCAACCTTTCGGTTAACAGCCGATCGCGCAAGCCCATTGCGCCACGGAGGCAGTCTTGCTCCACTCTCACCATCATCAGAACATATCTTCAAAGCTATCAGCGCAAAGAAAAAAGCGCTGCACCACCACCGCGTGGGCTCGAACCTCCAACCTTTCGGTTAACAGCCGATCGCGCTAGCCCATTGCGCCACGGGGACAGTCTTGCTCCACTCTCACCACCATCAGAACATATCTTCAAAGCTATCAGCGCAAAGAAAAAAGCAACACACCACTAAGGGAGGGCTCGAAACTCCAACCTTTCGGTCAACAGCTGATCGCGCTAGCCAATTGCACCACGGAGACAGTCCTGCTCTACTCTCACCACCATCAGAACATATCTCCAAAGCTATCAGCCCAAAGAAAAAAAAGCGCCGCACCACCGCCGGGTGGGCTCGAACCTCCAAATTTTCGGTTAACAGCCGATCGCGCTAGCCAATTGCGCCACGGAGACAGTCCTGCTCCACTCTCACCACCATAAGAACATATCTTCAAAGCTATCAGCGCAAAGATAAAACAGCGCCGCAGCACCACCGGGTGGGCTCGAACCTCCGACCTTTTGGTTAACAGCGGATCGCGCTAGCCAAATGCGCCACGGAGACAGTCCTGCTCCACCCTCACCACCATAAGAACATATCTTCAAAGCTATCAGCCCAAAGAAAAAAAAGCGCCGCACCACCATCGGGTGGGCTCGAACATCCAACCTTTCGGTTAACAGCCGATCGCGCTAGCCAATTGCCCCACGGAGACAGTCGTGCTCCACTCTCACCACCGTCAGAACATTTCTTCAGAGCTATCACCCCAAAGAAAAAAAAGCGCCGCACCACCACCGGTTAGGCTCGAACCTCCAACCTTTAGGTTAACAGCCGATCGCGCTAGCCAATTGCGCCACGAAGACAGTCCTGCTCCACTCTCATCACCATCTGAACATATCTTCAAAGCTATTACCGCAAAGAAAAAAGCAACACACCACTCCCGGGAGAACTCGAAACTCCAACCTTTCGGTTAACAGCGGATCGCGAAGCCCATTGCGCTACGGAGGCAGTCTTGCTCCACTCTCACCATCATGAGAACATATCTTCAAAGCTATCAGCGCAAAGAAAAAAAGCGCTGCACCACCACCAGGTGGGCTCGAACCTCCAACCTTTCGGTTAACAGCCGATCGCGCTAGCCCATTGCGCCACGGAGACAGTCTTGCTCCACTCTCACCACCATCAGAACATATCTTCAAAGCTATCAGCGCAAAGAAAAAAGCAACACACCACTCCCGGGAGGGCTCGAAACTCCAACCTTTCAGTCAACAGGCGATTGCGCTAGCCAATTGCGCCACGGAGACAGTCCTGCTCCACTCTCACCACCATGAGAACATATCTTAAAAGCTTACAGCCCAAAGAAAAAAAAAGCGCCACACCACCACCGGGTGGGCTCGAACCTCCGACATTTTGGTTAACAGCCGATCACGCTAGCCAATTGCGCTACGGAGACAGTCGTGCTCCACTCTCACCACCATCAGAACATATCTTCAAAGCTATCAGCCCACAGAAAAAAAGCGCCGCACCACCACCGTGTGGGCTCGAATCTCCAACCTTTCGGTTAACAGCCGATCGCCCAAGCCAATTGCGCCACGGAGACAGTCCTGCTCCACTCTCACCACCATCAGAACATATCTTCAAAGCTATCAGCACAAAGAAAAAAAGCGCCCCAGCGTCACCGGGTGGGCTCGAACTTCCAACCTTTTGGGTAACAGCCGATCGCGCTAGCCAACTGCGCCAAGGAGACAGTCGTGCTCCACTCTCACCACCATCTGAACATATCTTCAAAGCTATCAGCGCGAAGAAAAAAGCAACACACCACTCCAGGGAGGGCTCGAAACTCCAAGCTTTCGGTTAACAGCCGATCGCGTTAGCCAATTGCGCCACGGAGACAGTCCTGCTCTACTCTCACCACCATCAGAACATATCTTCAAAGCTATCAGCCCAAAGAAAAAAAAAGCGCCGCACCACCACCGGGTGGGCTCGAAACTCCAACCTTTCGGTTAACAGCCGAACGCGCTAGCCAATTGCGCCATGGAGACAGTCCTGCTCCACTCTCACCACCCTCAGAACATATCTTCAAAGCTATCAGCCCAAAGAAAAAAAAGCGCCATACCATCACAGGGTGGGCTCGAACTACCAACTTTTCGGTTAACAGCCGATCACGCTAGCCGATTGCGCCACGGAGAGAATTCTGCTCCACTCTCACCACCATCAGAACATATCTTCAAAGCTATCAGACAAAAGAAAAAAAAGCGCCGCACCACCACCGGGTGGGCTCGAACCTCCAACTTTTCGGATAACAGCCGATAACGCTAGCCAATTGCGCCACGGAGACAGTCCTGCTTCACTCTCACCACGATCATACCATATCTTCAAAGCTATCAGCCCAAAGAAAAAAAAGCGCCGCACCACCACCGGGTGGGCTCGAAACAAACTCCAACCTTTCGTTTAACTGCCGATCGCGCTAGCCAATGGCGCCACTGAGACAGTCCTGCTCCACTCTTTTCACCATTAGAACATATCTTCAAAGCTATGAGCCCAAAGAAAAAAAAGCGCCACACCACCAACGGGTGGGCTCGAACCTCCAACTTGCCGGTTAACAGCCGATCACGCTAGCCAATTGCGCCACGGAGACAGTCCTGCTCCACTCTCACCACCATCATAACATATCTTCATAGCTATCAGACCAAAGAAAAAAAGCGCCGCACCACCACCGGGTGGGCTCGAACCTCCAACCTTTCGGTTAACAGCCGATCGCGCTAGCCAATTGCACCACGAAGACAGTCGTGCTCCACTCTCACCACCATCAGAACATATCTTCAAAGCTATCAGCTCACAGAAAAAAAGCGCAGCACAACCACCGGGTAGCCTCGAACCTCCAACTTTTCGGTTAACAGCCGATCGCGCTAGCCAATTGCGCCACGGAGACAGTCCTGCTCCACTCTCACCACCATAAGAACATATCTTTAAAGCTATCAGCCCAAAGAAAAAAAAGCGCCGCCCCACCACCGGGTGGGCTCGAACCTCCGACCTTTTGGTTAACAGCCGCTCGCGCTAGCCAATTGCGCCACGGAGACAGTCCTGCTCCACCCTCACCACCATAAAAATATATCTACAAAGCTATCAGCCCAAAGAAAAAAAAGCGCCGCACCACCATCGGGTGGGCTCGAACATCCAACCTTTCGGTTAACAGCCGATCGCGCAAGCCCATTGCGCCACGGAGGCAGTCTTGCTCCACTCTCACCATCATCAGAACATATCTTCAAAGCTATCAGCGCAAAGAAAAAAGCGCTGCACCACCACCGCGTGGGCTCGAACCTCCAACCTTTCGGTTAACAGCCGATCGCGCTAGCCCATTGCGCCACGGGGACAGTCTTGCTCCACTCTCACCACCATCAGAACATATCTTCAAAGCTATCAGCGCAAAGAAAAAAGCAACACACCACTAAGGGAGGGCTCGAAACTCCAACCTTTCGGTCAACAGCTGATCGCGCTAGCCAATTGCACCACGGAGACAGTCCTGCTCTACTCTCACCACCATCAGAACATATCTCCAAAGCTATCAGCCCAAAGAAAAAAAAGCGCCGCACCACCGCCGGGTGGGCTCGAACCTCCAAATTTTCGGTTAACAGCCGATCGCGCTAGCCAATTGCGCCACGGAGACATTCCTGCTCCACTCTCACCACCATAAGAACATATCTTCAAAGCTATCAGCGCAAAGATAAAACAGCGCCGCAGCACCACCGGGTGGGCTCGAACCTCCGACCTTTTGGTTAACAGCGGATCGCGCTAGCCAAATGCGCCACGGAGACAGTCCTGCTCCACCCTCACCACCATAAGAACATATCTTCAAAGCTATCAGCCCAAAGAAAAAAAAGCGCCGCACCACCATCGGGTGGGCTCGAACATCCAACCTTTCGGTTAACAGCCGATCGCGCTAGCCAATTGCCCCACGGAGACAGTCGTGCTCCACTCTCACCACCGTCAGAACATTTCTTCAGAGCTATCACCCCAAAGAAAAAAAAGCGCCGCACCACCACCGGTTAGGCTCGAACCTCCAACCTTTAGGTTAACAGCCGATCGCGCTAGCCAATTGCGCCACGAAGACAGTCCTGCTCCACTCTCATCACCATCTGAACATATCTTCAAAGCTATTACCGCAAAGAAAAAAGCAACACACCACTCCCGGGAGAACTCGAAACTCCAACCTTTCGGTTAACAGCGGATCGCGCAAGCCCATTGCGCTACGGAGGCAGTCTTGCTCCACTCTCACCATCATGAGAACATATCTTCAAAGCTATCAGCGCAAAGAAAAAAAGCGCTGCACCACCACCAGGTGGGCTCGAACCTCCAACCTTTCGGTTAACAGCCGATCGCGCTAGCCCATTGCGCCACGGAGACAGTCTTGCTCCACTCTCACCACCATCAGAACATATCTTCAAAGCTATCAGCGCAAAGAAAAAAGCAACACACCACTCCCGGGAGGGCTCGAAACTCCAACCTTTCAGTCAACAGGCGATTGCGCTAGCCAATTGCGCCACGGAGACAGTCCTGCTCCACTCTCACCACCATGAGAACATATCTTAAAAGCTTACAGCCCAAAGAAAAAAAAAGCGCCACACCACCACCGGGTGGGCTCGAACCTCCGACATTTTGGTTAACAGCCGATCACGCTAGCCAATTGCGCTACGGAGACAGTCGTGCTCCACTCTCACCACCATCAGAACATATCTTCAAAGCTATCAGCCCACAGAAAAAAAGCGCCGCACCACCACCGTGTGGGCTCGAATCTCCAACCTTTCGGTTAACAGCCGATCGCCCAAGCCAATTGCGCCACGGAGACAGTCCTGCTCCACTCTCACCACCATCAGAACATATCTTCAAAGCTATCAGCACAAAGAAAAAAAGCGCCCCAGCGTCACCGGGTGGGCTCGAACTTCCAACCTTTTGGGTAACAGCCGATCGCGCTAGCCAACTGCGCCAAGGAGACAGTCGTGCTCCACTCTCACCACCATCTGAACATATCTTCAAAGCTATCAGCGCGAAGAAAAAAGCAACACACCACTCCAGGGAGGGCTCGAAACTCCAAGCTTTCGGTTAACAGCCGATCGCGTTAGCCAATTGCGCCACGGAGACAGTCCTGCTCTACTCTCACCACCATCAGAACATATCTTCAAAGCTATCAGCCCAAAGAAAAAAAAAGCGCCGCACCACCACCGGGTGGGCTCGAAACTCCAACCTTTCGGTTAACAGCCGAACGCGCTAGCCAATTGCGCCATGGAGACAGTCCTGCTCCACTCTCACCACCCTCAGAACATATCTTCAAAGCTATCAGCCCAAAGAAAAAAAAGCGCCATACCATCACAGGGTGGGCTCGAACTACCAACTTTTCGGTTAACAGCCGATCACGCTAGCCGATTGCGCCACGGAGAGAATTCTGCTCCACTCTCACCACCATCAGAACATATCTTCAAAGCTATCAGACAAAAGAAAAAAAAGCGCCGCACCACCACCGGGTGGGCTCGAACCTCCAACTTTTCGGATAACAGCCGATAACGCTAGCCAATTGCGCCACGGAGACAGTCCTGCTTCACTCTCACCACGATCATACCATATCTTCAAAGCTATCAGCCCAAAGAAAAAAAAGCGCCGCACCACCACCGGGTGGGCTCGAAACAAACTCCAACCTTTCGTTTAACTGCCGATCGCGCTAGCCAATGGCGCCACTGAGACAGTCCTGCTCCACTCTTTTCACCATTAGAACATATCTTCAAAGCTATGAGCCCAAAGAAAAAAAAGCGCCACACCACCAACGGGTGGGCTCGAACCTCCAACTTGCCGGTTAACAGCCGATCACGCTAGCCAATTGCGCCACGGAGACAGTCCTGCTCCACTCTCACCACCATCATAACATATCTTCATAGCTATCAGACCAAAGAAAAAAAGCGCCGCACCACCACCGGGTGGGCTCGAACCTCCAACCTTTCGGTTAACAGCCGATCGCGCTAGCCAATTGCACCACGAAGACAGTCGTGCTCCACTCTCACCACCATCAGAACATATCTTCAAAGCTATCAGCTCACAGAAAAAAAGCGCAGCACAACCACCGGGTAGCCTCGAACCTCCAACTTTTCGGTTAACAGCCGATCGCGCTAGCCAATTGCGCCACGGAGACAGTCCTGCTCCACTCTCACCACCATAAGAACATATCTTTAAAGCTATCAGCCCAAAGAAAAAAAAGCGCCGCCCCACCACCGGGTGGGCTCGAACCTCCGACCTTTTGGTTAACAGCCGCTCGCGCTAGCCAATTGCGCCACGGAGACAGTCCTGCTCCACCCTCACCACCATAAAAATATATCTACAAAGCTATCAGCCCAAAGAAAAAAAAGCGCCGCACCACCATCGGGTGGGCTCGAACATCCAACCTTTCGGTTAACAGCCGATCGCGCAAGCCCATTGCGCCACGGAGGCAGTCTTGCTCCACTCTCACCATCATCAGAACATATCTTCAAAGCTATCAGCGCAAAGAAAAAAGCGCTGCACCACCACCGCGTGGGCTCGAACCTCCAACCTTTCGGTTAACAGCCGATCGCGCTAGCCCATTGCGCCACGGGGACAGTCTTGCTCCACTCTCACCACCATCAGAACATATCTTCAAAGCTATCAGCGCAAAGAAAAAAGCAACACACCACTAAGGGAGGGCTCGAAACTCCAACCTTTCGGTCAACAGCTGATCGCGCTAGCCAATTGCACCACGGAGACAGTCCTGCTCTACTCTCACCACCATCAGAACATATCTCCAAAGCTATCAGCCCAAAGAAAAAAAAGCGCCGCACCACCGCCGGGTGGGCTCGAACCTCCAAATTTTCGGTTAACAGCCGATCGCGCTAGCCAATTGCGCCACGGAGACATTCCTGCTCCACTCTCACCACCATAAGAACATATCTTCAAAGCTATCAGCGCAAAGATAAAACAGCGCCGCAGCACCACCGGGTGGGCTCGAACCTCCGACCTTTTGGTTAACAGCGGATCGCGCTAGCCAAATGCGCCACGGAGACAGTCCTGCTCCACCCTCACCACCATAAGAACATATCTTCAAAGCTATCAGCCCAAAGAAAAAAAAGCGCCGCACCACCATTGGGTGGGCTCGAACATCCAACCTTTCGGTTAACAGCCGATCGCGCTAGCCAATTGCCCCACGGAGACAGTCGTGCTCCACTCTCACCACCGTCAGAACATTTCTTCAGAGCTATCACCCCAAAGAAAAAAAAGCGCCGCACCACCACCGGTTAGGCTCGAACCTCCAACCTTTAGGTTAACAGCCGATCGCGCTAGCCAATTGCGCCACGAAGACAGTCCTGCTCCACTCTCATCACCATCTGAACATATCTTCAAAGCTATTACCGCAAAGAAAAAAGCAACACACCACTCCCGGGAGAACTCGAAACTCCAACCTTTCGGTTAACAGCGGATCGCGCAAGCCCATTGCGCTACGGAGGCAGTCTTGCTCCACTCTCACCATCATGAGAACATATCTTCAAAGCTATCAGCGCAAAGAAAAAAAGCGCTGCACCACCACCAGGTGGGCTCGAACCTCCAACCTTTCGGTTAACAGCCGATCGCGCTAGCCCATTGCGCCACGGAGACAGTCTTGCTCCACTCTCACCACCATCAGAACATATCTTCAAAGCTATCAGCGCAAAGAAAAAAGCAACACACCACTCCCGGGAGGGCTCGAAACTCCAACCTTTCAGTCAACAGGCGATTGCGCTAGCCAATTGCGCCACGGAGACAGTCCTGCTCCACTCTCACCACCATGAGAACATATCTTAAAAGCTTACAGCCCAAAGAAAAAAAAAGCGCCACACCACCACCGGGTGGGCTCGAACCTCCGACATTTTGGTTAACAGCCGATCACGCTAGCCAATTGCGCTACGGAGACAGTCGTGCTCCACTCTCACCACCATCAGAACATATCTTCAAAGCTATCAGCCCACAGAAAAAAAGCGCCGCACCACCACCGTGTGGGCTCGAATCTCCAACCTTTCGGTTAACAGCCGATCGCCCAAGCCAATTGCGCCACGGAGACAGTCCTGCTCCACTCTCACCACCATCAGAACATATCTTCAAAGCTATCAGCACAAAGAAAAAAAGCGCCCCAGCGTCACCGGGTGGGCTCGAACTTCCAACCTTTTGGGTAACAGCCGATCGCGCTAGCCAACTGCGCCAAGGAGACAGTCGTGCTCCACTCTCACCACCATCTGAACATATCTTCAAAGCTATCAGCGCGAAGAAAAAAGCAACACACCACTCCAGGGAGGGCTCGAAACTCCAAGCTTTCGGTTAACAGCCGATCGCGTTAGCCAATTGCGCCACGGAGACAGTCCTGCTCTACTCTCACCACCATCAGAACATATCTTCAAAGCTATCAGCCCAAAGAAAAAAAAAGCGCCGCACCACCACCGGGTGGGCTCGAAACTCCAACCTTTCGGTTAACAGCCGAACGCGCTAGCCAATTGCGCCATGGAGACAGTCCTGCTCCACTCTCACCACCCTCAGAACATATCTTCAAAGCTATCAGCCCAAAGAAAAAAAAGCGCCATACCATCACAGGGTGGGCTCGAACTACCAACTTTTCGGTTAACAGCCGATCACGCTAGCCGATTGCGCCACGGAGAGAATTCTGCTCCACTCTCACCACCATCAGAACATATCTTCAAAGCTATCAGACAAAAGAAAAAAAAGCGCCGCACCACCACCGGGTGGGCTCGAACCTCCAACTTTTCGGATAACAGCCGATAACGCTAGCCAATTGCGCCACGGAGACAGTCCTGCTTCACTCTCACCACGATCATACCATATCTTCAAAGCTATCAGCCCAAAGAAAAAAAAGCGCCGCACCACCACCGGGTGGGCTCGAAACAAACTCCAACCTTTCGTTTAACTGCCGATCGCGCTAGCCAATGGCGCCACTGAGACAGTCCTGCTCCACTCTTTTCACCATTAGAACATATCTTCAAAGCTATGAGCCCAAAGAAAAAAAAGCGCCACACCACCAACGGGTGGGCTCGAACCTCCAACTTGCCGGTTAACAGCCGATCACGCTAGCCAATTGCGCCACGGAGACAGTCCTGCTCCACTCTCACCACCATCATAACATATCTTCATAGCTATCAGACCAAAGAAAAAAAGCGCCGCACCACCACCGGGTGGGCTCGAACCTCCAACCTTTCGGTTAACAGCCGATCGCGCTAGCCAATTGCACCACGAAGACAGTCGTGCTCCACTCACACCACCATCAGAACATATCTTCAAAGCTATCAGCGCAAAGAAAAAAGCAACACACCACTCCCGGGAGGGCTCAAAACTCCAACCTTTCGGTTACCAGCCGATCGCGCTAGCCCATTGCGCCACGGAGGTAGTCTTGCTCCACTTTCACTATCATCAGAACATATCTTCAAAGCTATCAGCGCAAAGAAAAAAAAAGCGCTGCACCACCACTGGGTGGGCTCGAACCTCCAACCTTTCGGTTAACAGCCGATCGCGCTAGCCCATTGCGCCACGGGGACAGTCTTGCTCCACTCTCACCACCATCAGAACATATCTTCAAAGCTATCAGCGCAAAGAAAAAAGCAACACACCACTAAGGGAGGGCTCGAAACTCCAACCTTTCGGTCAACAGCTGATCGCGCTAGCCGATTGCGCCACGGAGACAGTCTTGCTCCCCTCTCACCACCATCAGAACATATCTTCAAAGCTATCAGCCCAAAGAAAAAAAAGCACCGCACCACCACCGGATGTGCTCGAACCTCCAACCTTTCGGTTAACAGCCGATCGCGCTAGCCAATTGCGCCACGGAGACAGTCGTGCTCTACTCTGACCACCATCAGAACATATCTTCAAAGCTATCAGCGCAAAGAAAAAAAGCAAAACAACACTCCCGGGAGGGCTCGAACCTCAAACGTTTCGGTTTAAAGCCGATCGCGCTGGCCAATTGCGCCACGGAGGCAGTCCTGCTCCACTCTCACCACAATTAGAACATATCTTCAAAGCTATCAGCCGAAAGAAAAAAAAGCGCCGCACCACTACCGGGTAGGCTCGAACCTCCAACCTTTCGGTTAACAGCCGATCGCGCTAGCCAATTGCGCCACGGAGACAATCGTGCTCCACCCTCACCACCATCAGAACATATCTTCAAAGCTATCAGCGCAAAGAAAAAAGCAACACACCCCACCCGGGAGGGCTCGAACCTCCAACTTTTTGGTTAACAGCCGATCGCGCTAGCCAATTGCGCCACGGGGACCGTCCTGCTCTACTCTCACCACCGCCAGACCATTTCTTCAGAGCTATCACCCCAAAGAAAAAAAAGCGCCGCACCACCACTGGGTGGGCTTGAACCTCCACCCTTTCGGTTAACAGCCGATCGCGCTAGCCAATTGCGCCACGGAGACAGTCCTGCTTTACTCTCACCACCATCAGAACATATCTTCAAAGCTATCAGCCCCAAAAAAGCGCCATACCACCACCGGGTTGGCTCGAACCTCCGACCTTTTGGTTAACAGCCGATCGCGCTAGCCAATTGCGCCATGGAGACAGTCCTGCTCCACTCTCACCACCATCAGAACATATCTTCAAAGCTATCAGCACAAAGAAAAAAGCAACACACCTCTCCCGAGAGGGCTCGAAACTCCAACCTTTCGGTTAACAGCCGATCGCGCTAGCCAATTGCGCCACGGAGACAGTCCTGCTCTAGTCTCACCACCATCAGAACATATCTTCAAAGCTATCAGCCCAAAGAAAAAAAAAGCGCCGCACCGCCACCGGGTGGGCTCGAAACTCCAACCTTTCGGTTAACAGCTGATCGCGCTAGCCAATTGCGCCACGGAGACAGTCCTGCTCCACTCTCACCACCATCAGAACATATCTTCAAAGCTATCAGCCCAAACAAAAAAGCGCCATACCACCACCGGGTGGGCTCGAACCTCCGACCTGTTGGTTAACAGCCGATCGCGCTAGCCAATTGCGCCATGGAGACAGTCCTCCTCCACTCTCACCACCATCAGAACATATCTTCAATGCTATCAGCCCAAAGAAAAAAAAGCGCCGCACCAACACGAGGTTGGCTCGAACCTCCAACTTTTCGGTTAACAGCCGATCACGCTAGCCAATTGCGCCATGGAGACAGTCATGCTCCACTCTCACCACCATCAGAACATATCTTCAAAGCTATCAGCTCACAGAAAAAAAGCGCAGCACAACCACCGGGTAGCCTCGAACCTCCAACTTTTCGGTTAACAGCCGATCGCGCTAGCCAATTGCGCCACGGAGACAGTCCTGCTCCACTCTCACCACCATAAGAACATATCTTTAAAGCTATCAGCCCAAAGAAAAAAAAGCGCCGCCCCACCACCGGGTGGGCTCGAACCTCCGACCTTTTGGTTAACAGCCGCTCGCGCTAGCCAATTGCGCCACGGAGACAGTCCTGCTCCACCCTCACCACCATAAGAATATATCTACAAAGCTATCAGCCCAAAGAAAAAAAAGCGCCGCACCACCACCGGGCGGGCTCGAACATCCAACCTTTCGGTTAACAGCCGATCGCGCTAGCCAATTGCCCCACGGAGACAGTCGTGCTCCACTCTCACCACGATCATACCATATCTTCAAAGCTATCAGCCCAAAGAAAAAAAAGCGCCGCACCACCACCGGGTGGGCTCGAAACAAACTCCAACCTTTCGTTTAACTGCCGATCGCGCTAGCCAATGGCGCCACTGAGACAGTCCTGCTCCACTCTTTTCACCATTAGAACATATCTTCAAAGCTATGAGCCCAAAGAAAAAAAAGCGCCACACCACCAACGGGTGGGCTCGAACCTCCAACTTGCCGGTTAACAGCCGATCACGCTAGCCAATTGCGCCACGGAGACAGTCCTGCTCCACTCTCACCACCATCATAACATATCTTCATAGCTATCAGACCAAAGAAAAAAAGCGCCGCACCACCACCGGGTGGGCTCGAACCTCCAACCTTTCGGTTAACAGCCGATCGCGCTAGCCAATTGCACCACGAAGACAGTCGTGCTCCACTCACACCACCATCAGAACATATCTTCAAAGCTATCAGCGCAAAGAAAAAAGCAACACACCACTCCCGGGAGGGCTCAAAACTCCAACTTTTCGGTTACCAGCCGATCGCGCTAGCCCATTGCGCCACGGAGGTAGTCTTGCTCCACTCTCACTATCATCAGAACATATCTTCAAAGCTATCAGCGCAAAGAAAAAAAAAGCGCTGCACCACCACTGGGTGGGCTCGAACCTCCAACCTTTCGTTTAACAGCCAATCGCGCTAGCCCATTGCGCCACGGAGACAGTCTTGCTCCACTCTCACCACCATCAGAACATATCTTCAAAGCTATTACCGCAAAGAAAAAAGCAACACACCACTCCCGTGAGGGCTCGAAACTCCAACCTTTCGGTTAACAGCCGATCGCGCTAGCCAATTGCCCCACGGAGACAGTCGTGCTCCACTCTCACCACCGTCAGAACAGTTCTTCAGAGCTATCACCCCAAAGAAAAAAAAAGCGCCGCACCACCACCGGTTGGGCTCGAACCTCCAACCTTTCGGTTAACAGCCGATCGCGCTAGCCAATTGCGCCACGAAGACAGTCCTGCTCCACTCTCACCACCATCAGAACATATCTTCAAAGCTATTACCGCAAAAAAAGCAACACACCACTCCCGGGAGGGCTCGAAACTCAAACCTTTCGGGTAACAGCCGATCGCGCAAGCCCATTGCGCCACGGAGGCAGTCTTGCTCCACTCTCACCATCATCAGAACATATCTTCAAAGCTATCAGCGCAAAGAAAAAAGCGCTGCACCACCACCGCGTGGGCTCGAACCTCCAACCTTTCGGTTAACAGCCGATCGCGCTAGCCCATTGCGCCACGGGGACAGTCTTGTTCCACTCTCACCACCATCAGAACATATCTTCAAAGCTATCAGCGCAAAGAAAAAAGCAACACACCACTAAGGGAGGGCTCGAAACTCCAACCTTTCGGTCAACAGCTGATCGCGCTAGCCGATTGCGCCACGGAGACAGTCTTGCTCCCCTCTCACCACCATCAGAACATATCTTCAAAGCTATCAGCCCAAAGAAAAAAAAGCACCGCACCACCACCGGATGTGCTCGAACATCCAACCTTTCGGTTAACAGCCGATCGCGCTAGCCAATTGCGCCACGGAGACAGTCGTGCTCTACTCTGACCACCATCAGAACATATCTTCAAAGCTATCAGCGCAAAGAAAAAAAGCAAAACAACACTCCCGGGAGGGCTCGAACCTCAAACGTTTCGGTTTAAAGCAGATCGCGCTGGCCAATTGCGCCGCGGAGGCAGTCCTGCTCCACTCTCACCACAATTAGAACATATCTTCAAAGCTATCAGCCGAAAGAAAAAAAAGCGCCGCACCACTACCGGGTAGGCTCGAACCTCCAACCTTTCGGTTAACAGCCGATCGCACTAGCCAATTGCGCCACGGAGACAATCGTGCTCCACCCTCACCACCATCAGAACATATCTTCAAAGCTATCAGCGCAAAGAAAAAAGCAACACACCCCACCCGGGAGGGCTCGAACGTCCAACTTTTTGGTTAACAGCCGATCGCGCTAGCCAATTGCGCCACGGGGACCGTCCTGCTCTACTCTCACCACCGCCAGACCATTTCTTCAGAGCTATCACCCCAAAGAAAAAAAAGCGCCGCACCACCACTGGGTGGGCTTGAACCTCCACCCTTTCGGTTAACAGCCGATCGCGCTAGCCAATTGCGCCACGGAGACAGTCCTGCTTTACTCTCACCACCATCAGAACATATCTTCAAAGCTATCAGCCCAAAAAAAGCGCCATACCACCACCGGGTTGGCTCGAACCTCCGACCTTTTGGTTAACAGCCGATCGCGCTAGCCAATTGCGCCATGGAGACAGTCCTGCTCCACTCTCACCACCATCAGAACATATCTTCAAAGCTATCAGCACAAAGAAAAAAGCAACACACCTCTCCCGAGAGGGCTCGAAACTCCAACCTTTCGGTTAACAGCCGATCGCGCTAGCCAATTGCGCCACGGAGACAGTCCTGCTCTAGTCTCACCACCATCAGAACATATCTTCAAAGCTATCAGCCCAAAGAAAAAAAAAGCGCCGCACCGCCACCGGGTGGGCTCGAAACTCCAACCTTTCGGTTAACAGCTGATCGCGCTAGCCAATTGCGCCACGGAGACAGTCCTGCTCCACTCTCACCACCATCAGAACATATCTTCAAAGCTATCAGCCCAAACAAAAAAGCGCCATACCACCACCGGGTGGGCTCGAACCTCCGACCTGTTGGTTAACAGCCGATCGCGCTAGCCAATTGCGCCATGGAGACAGTCCTCCTACACTCTCACCACCATCAGAACATATCTTCAATGCTATCAGCCCAAAGAAAAAAAAGCGCCGCACCAACACGAGGTTGGCTCGAACCTCCAACTTTTCGGTTAACAGCCGATCACGCTAGCCAATTGCGCCATGGAGACAGTCATGCTCCACTCTCACCACCATCAGAACATATCTTCAAAGCTATCAGCTCACAGAAAAAAAGCGCAGCACAACCACCGGGTAGCCTCGAACCTCCAACTTTTCGGTTAACAGCCGATCGCGCTAGCCAATTGCGCCACGGAGACAGTCCTGCTCCACTCTCACCACCATAAGAACATATCTTTAAAGCTATCAGCCCAAAGAAAAAAAAGCGCCGCCCCACCACCGGGTGGGCTCGAACCTCCGACCTTTTGGTTAACAGCCGCTCGCACTAGCCAATTGCGCCACGGAGACAGTCCTGCTCCACCCTCACCACCATAAGAATATATCTACAAAGCTATCAGCCCAAAGAAAAAAAAGCGCCGCACCACCATCGGGTGGGCTCGAACATCCAACCTTTCGGTTAACAGCCGATCGCGCTAGCCAATTGCCCCACGGAGACAGTCGTGCTCCACTCTCACCACCGTCAGAACATTTCTTCAGAGCTATCACCCCAAAGAAAAAAAAAGCGCCGCACCACCACCGGTTGGGCTCGAGCCTCCAACCTTTCGGTTAACAGCCGATCGCGCTAGCCAATTGCGCCACGAAGACAGTCCTGCTCCACTCTCATCACCATCTGAACGTATCTTCAAAATTAATACCGCAAAGAAAAAAGCAACACACCACTCTCGGGAGGGCTCGAAACTCCAATCTTTCGGTTAAAAGCCGATCGCGCTAGCCAATTGCGCCACGGGGACCGTCCTGCTCCACTCTCACCACCGTCAGACCATTTCTTCAGAGCTATCACCCCAAAGAAAAAAAAGCGCCGCACCACCACCGGGTGGGCTCGAACCTCCGACCTTTCGGTTTAACAGCCGATCGCGCTAGCCAATTGCGCCACGGAGACAGTCCTGCTCTACTCTCACCACCATCAGAACATATCTCCAAAGCTATCAGTGCAAAGAAAAAAAAGCGTCGCACCACCGCCGGGTGGGCTCGAAACTCAAACCTTTCGGTTAACAGCCGATCGCTCTAGCCAATTGCACCACGGAGACAGTCTTGCTCCACTCTCACCACCATCAGAACATATCTTCAAAGCTATCAGCGCAAAGAAAAAAGCAACACACCACTCCCGGGAGGGCTCGAAACTCCAACCTTTCAGTCAACAGGCGATTGCGCTAGCCAATTGCGCCACGGAGACAGTCCTGCTCCACTCTCACCACCATGAGAACATATCTTAAAAGCTTACAGCCCAAAGAAAAAAAAAGCGCCACACCACCACCGGGTGGGCTCGAACCTCCGACATTTTGGTTAACAGCCGATCACGCTAGCCAATTGCGCTACGGAGACAGTCGTGCTCCACTCTCACCACCATCAGAACATATCTTCAAAGCTATCAGCCCACAGAAAAAAAGCGCCGCACCACCACCGTGTGGGCTCGAATCTCCAACCTTTCGGTTAACAGCCGATCGCCCAAGCCAATTGCGCCACGGAGACAGTCCTGCGCCACTCTCACCACCATCAGAACATATCTTCAAAGCTATCAGCACAAAGAAAAAAAGCGCCCCAGCGTCACCGGGTGGGCTCGAACTTCCAACCTTTTGGGTAACAGCCGATCGCGCTAGCCAACTGCGCCAAGGAGACAGTCGTGCTCCACTCTCACCACCATCTGAACATATCTTCAAAGCTATCAGCGCGAAGAAAAAAGCAACACACCACTCCAGGGAGGGCTCGAAACTCCAAGCTTTCGGTTAACAGCCGATCGCGCTAGCCAATTGCGCCACGGAGACAGTCCTGCTCTACTCTCACCACCATCAGAACATATCTTCAAAGCTATCAGCCCAAAGAAAAAAAAGCGCCGCTCCACCACCGGGTGGGCTCGAAACTCCAACCTTTCGGTTAACAGCCGAACGCGCTAGCCAATTGCGCCATGGAGACAGTCCTGCTCCACTCTCACCACCCTCAGAACATATCTTCAAAGCTATCAGCCCAAAGAAAAAAAAGCGCCATACCATCACAGGGTGGGCTCGAACTACCAACTTTTCGGTTAACAGCCGATCACGCTAGCCGATTGCGCCACGGAGAGAATTCTGCTCCACTCTCACCACCATCAGAACATATCTTCAAAGCTATCAGACAAAAGAAAAAAAAGCGCCGCACCACCACCGGGTGGGCTCGAACCTCCAACTTTTCGGATAACAGCCGATAACGCTAGCCAATTGCGCCACGGAGACAGTCCTGCTTCACTCTCACCACGATCATACCATATCTTCAAAGCTATCAGCCCAAAGAAAAAAAAGCGCCGCACCACCACCGGGTGGGCTCGAAACAAACTCCAACCTTTCATTTAACTGCCGATCGCGCTAGCCAATGGCGCCACTGAGACAGTCCTGCTCCACTCTTTTCACCATTAGAACATATCTTCAAAGCTATGAGCCCAAAGAAAAAAAAGCGCCACACCACCAACGGGTGGGCTCGAACCTCCAACTTGCCGGTTAACAGCCGATCACACTAGCCAATTGCGCCACGGAGACAGTCCTGCTCCACTCTCACCACCATCATAACATATCTTCATAGCTATCAGACCAAAGAAAAAAAGCGCCGCACCACCACCGGGTGGGCTCGAACCTCCAACCTTTCGGTTAACAGCCGATCGCGCTAACCAATTGCACCACGAAGACAGTCGTGCTCCACTCACACCACCATCAGAACATATCTTCAAAGCTATCAGCGCAAAGAAAAAAGCAACACACCACTCCCGGGAGGGCTCAAATCTCCAACCTTTCGGTTACCAGCCGATCGCGCTAGCCCATTGCGCCACGGAGGTAGTCTTGCTCCACTCTCACTATCATCAGAACATATCTTCAAAGCTATCAGCGCAAAGAAAAAAAAAGCGCTGCACCACCACTGGGTGGGCTCGAACCTCCAACCTTTCGTTTAGCAGCCGATCGCGCTAGCCCATTGCGCCACGGAGACAGTCTTGCTCCACTCTCACCACCATCAGAACATATCTTCAAAGCTATTACCACAAAGAAAAAAGCAACACACCACTCCCGTGAGGGCTCGAAACTCCAACCTTTCGGTTAACAGCCGATCGCGCTAGCCCATTGCGCCACGGAGGCAGTCTTGCTCCACTCTCACCATCATCAGAACATATCTTCAAAGCTGTCAGCGCAAAGAAAAAAAAGCGCTGCACCACCACCGGGCGGGCTCGAACCTCCAACCTTTCAGTTAACAGCCGATCGCGCTAGCCCATTGCGCCACGGAGACAGTCTTGCCCCACTCTCACCACCATCAGAACATATCTTAAAAGCTATCAGCGCAAAGAAAAAAGCAACACACCACTCCCGGGAGGGCTCGAAACTCCAACCTTTCGGTCAACAGCCGATCGCGCTAGCCCAATGCGCCACGGAGACAGTCTTGCCCCCCTCTCACCACCATCAGAACATATCTTCAGAGCTATCACCCCAAAGAAAAAAAAGCACCGCACCACCACCGGGTGGGCTCGAACCTCCAACCTTTCGGTTAACAGCCGATCGCGCTAGCCAATTTCACCACGGAGACAGTCCTGCTCTACTCTCACCACCATCAGAACATACCTTCAAAGCTATCAGCCCGAAGAAAAAAAAGCGTCGCACCACCGCCGGGTGGGCTCGAAACTCCAACCTTTCGGTTAACAGCCGATCGCGCTAGCCAATTGCGCCACGGAGACAGTCCTGCTCCAAGCTCACCACCATCAGAACATATCTTCAAAGCTCTCAGCCCAAAGAAAAAAAAGCGCCGCACCAACACGAGGTTGGCTCGAACCTCCAACTTTTCGGTTAACAGCCGATCACGCTAGCCAATTGCGCCATGGAGACAGTCATGCTCCACTCTCACCACCATCAGAACATATCTTCAAAGCTATCAGCTCACAGAAAAAAAGCGCAGCACAACCGCCGGGTAGCCTCGAACCTCCAACCTTTCATTTAACTGCCGATCGCGCTAGCCAATGGCGCCACTGAGACAGTCCTGCTCCACTCTTTTCACCATTAGAACATATCTTCAAAGCTATGAGCCCAAAGAAAAAAAAGCGCCACACCACCAACGGGTGGGCTCGAACCTCCAACTTGCCGGTTAACAGCCGATCACACTAGCCAATTGCGCCACGGAGACAGTCCTGCTCCACTCTCACCACCATCATAACATATCTTCATAGCTATCAGACCAAAGAAAAAAAGCGCCGCACCACCACCGGGTGGGCTCGAACCTCCAACCTTTCGGTTAACAGCCGATCGCGCTAACCAATTGCACCACGAAGACAGTCGTGCTCCACTCACACCACCATCAGAACATATCTTCAAAGCTATCAGCGCAAAGAAAAAAGCAACACACCACTCCCGGGAGGGCTCAAATCTCCAACCTTTCGGTTACCAGCCGATCGCGCTAGCCCATTGCGCCACGGAGGTAGTCTTGCTCCACTCTCACTATCATCAGAACATATCTTCAAAGCTATCAGCGCAAAGAAAAAAAAAGCGCTGCACCACCACTGGGTGGGCTCGAACCTCCAACCTTTCGTTTAGCAGCCGATCGCGCTAGCCCATTGCGCCACGGAGACAGTCTTGCTCCACTCTCACCACCATCAGAACATATCTTCAAAGCTATTACCACAAAGAAAAAAGCAACACACCACTCCCGTGAGGCCTCGAAACTCCAACCTTTCGGTTAACAGCCGATCGCGCTAGCCCATTGCGCCACGGAGGCAGTCTTGCTCCACTCTCACCATCATCAGAACATATCTTCAAAGCTGTCAGCGCAAAGAAAAAAAAGCGCTGCACCACCACCGGGCGGGCTCGAACCTCCAACCTTTCAGTTAACAGCCGATCGCGCTAGCCCATTGCGCCACGGAGACAGTCTTGCCCCACTCTCACCACCATCAGAACATATCTTAAAAGCTATCAGCGCAAAGAAAAAAGCAACACACCACTCCCGGGAGGGCTCGAAACTCCAACCTTTCGGTCAACAGCCGATCGCGCTAGCCCAATGCGCCACGGAGACAGTCTTGCCCCCCTCTCACCACCATCAGAACATATCTTCAGAGCTATCACCCCAAAGAAAAAAAAGCACCGCACCACCACCGGGTGGGCTCGAACCTCCAACCTTTCGGTTAACAGCCGATCGCGCTAGCCAATTTCACCACGGAGACAGTCCTGCTCTACTCTCACCACCATCAGAACATACCTTCAAAGCTATCAGCCCGAAGAAAAAAAAGCGTCGCACCACCGCCGGGTGGGCTCGAAACTCCAACCTTTCGGTTAACAGCCGATCGCGCTAGCCAATTGCGCCACGGAGACAGTCCTGCTCCAAGCTCACCACCATCAGAACATATCTTCAAAGCTCTCAGCCCAAAGAAAAAAAAGCGCCGCACCAACACGAGGTTGGCTCGAACCTCCAACTTTTCGGTTAACAGCCGATCACGCTAGCCAATTGCGCCATGGAGACAGTCATGCTCCACTCTCACCACCATCAGAACATATCTTCAAAGCTATCAGCTCACAGAAAAAAAGCGCAGCACAACCGCCGGGTAGCCTCGAACCTCCAACTTTTCTGTTAACAGCCGATCGCGCTAGCCAATTGCGCCACGGAGACAGTCCTGCTCCACTCTCACCACCATAAGAACATATCTTTAAAGCTATCAGCCCAAAGAAAAAAAAGCGCCGCCCCACCACCGGGTGGGCTCGAACCTCCGACCTTTTGGTTAACAGCCGCTCGCGCTAGCCAATTGCGCCACGGAGACAGTCCTGCTCCACCCTCACCACCATAAGAATATATCTACAAAGCTATCACCCCAAAGAAAAAAAAAGCGCCGCACCACCACCGGTTGGGCTCGAGCCTCCAACCTTTCGGTTAACAGCCGATCGCGCTAGCCAATTGCGCCACGAAGACAGTCCTGCTCCACTCTCATCACCATCTGAACATATCTTCAAAATTAATAAAGCAAAGAAAAAAGCAACACACCACTCTCGGGAGGGCTCGAAACTCCAACCTTTCGGTTAAAAGCCGATCGCGCTAGCCAATTGCGCCACGGGGACCGTCCTGCTCCACTCTCACCACCGTCAGACCATTTCTTCAGAGCTATCACCCCAAAGAAAAAAAAGCGCCGCACCACCACCGGGTGGGCTCGAACCTCCGACCTTTCGGTTTAACAGCCGATCGCGCTAGCCAATTGCGCCACGGAGACAGTCCTGCTCTACTCTCACCACCATCAGAACATATCTCCAAAGCTATCAGCGCAAAGAAAAAAAAGCGTCGCACCACCGCCGGGTGGGCTCGAAACTCAAACCTTTCGGTTAACAGCCGATCGCGCTAGCCAATTGCACCACGGAGACAGTCCTGCTCTACTCTCACCACCATCAGAACATATCTCCAAAGCTATCAGCCCAAAGAAAAAAAAGCGCCGCACCACCGCCGGGTGGGCTCGAACCTCCAAATTTTCGGTTAACAGCCGATCGCGCTAGCCAATTGCGCCACGGAGACAGTCCTGCTCCACTCTCACCACCATAAGAACATATCTTCAAAGCTATCAGCCCAAAGATAAAACAGCGCCGCAGCACCACCGGGTGGGCTCGAACCTCCGACCTTTTGGTTAACAGCGGATCGCGCTAGCCAAATGCGCCACGGAGACAGTCCTGCTCCACCCTCACCACCATAAGAACATATCTTCAAAGCTATCAGCCCAAAGAAAAAAAAGCGCCGCACCACCATCGGGTGGGCTCGAACATCCAACCTTTCGGTTAACAGCCGATCGCGCTAGCCAATTGCCCCACGGAGACAGTCGTGCTCCACTCTCACCACCGTCAGAACATTTCTTCAGAGCTATCACCCCAAAGAAAAAAAAGCGCCGCACCACCACCGGTTAGGCTCGAACCTCCAACCTTTAGGTTAACAGCCGATCGCGCTAGCCAATTGCGCCACGAAGACAGTCCTGCTCCACTCTCATCACCATCTGAACATATCTTCAAAGCTATTACCGCAAAGAAAAAAGCAACACACCACTCCCGGGAGGGCTCGAAACTCCAACCTTTCGGTTAACAGCGGATCGCGCAAGCCCATTGCGCTACGGAGGCAGTCTTGCTCCATTCTCACCATCATGAGAACATATCTTCAAAGCTATCAGCGCAAAGAAAAAAAGCGCTGCACCACCACCAGGTGGGCTCGAACCTCCAACCTTTCGGTTAACAGCCGATCGCGCTAGCCCATTGCGCCACGGAGACAGTCTTGCTCCACTCTCACCACCATCAGAACATATCTTCAAAGCTATCAGCGCAAAGAAAAAAGCAACACACCACTCCCGGGAGGGCTCGAAACTCCAACCTTTCAGTCAACAGGCGATTGCGCTAGCCAATTGCGCCACGGAGACAGTCCTGCTCCACTCTCACCACCATGAGAACATATCTTAAAAGCTTACAGCCCAAAGAAAAAAAAAGCGCCACACCACCACCGGGTGGGCTCGAACCTCCGACATTTTGGTTAACAGCCGATCACGCTAGCCAATTGCGCTACGGAGACAGTCGTGCTCCACTCTCACCACCATCAGAACATATCTTCAAAGCTATCAGCCCACAGAAAAAAAGCGCCGCACCACCACAGTGTGGGCTCGAATCTCCAACCTTTCGGTTAACAGCCGATCGCCCAAGCCAATTGCGCCACGGAGACAGTCCTGCTCCACTCTCACCACCATCAGAACATATCTTCAAAGCTATCAGCACAAAGAAAAAAAGCGCCCCAGCGTCACCGGGTGGGCTCGAACTTCCAACCTTTTGGGTAACAGCCGATCGCGCTAGCCAACTGCGCCAAGGAGACAGTCGTGCTCCACTCTCACCACCATCTGAACATATCTTCAAAGCTATCAGCGCGAAGAAAAAAGCAACACACCACTCCAGGGAGGGCTCGAAACTCCAAGCTTTCGGTTAACAGCCGATCGCGCTAGCCAATTGCGCCATGGAGACAGTCCTGCTCTACTCTCACCACCATCAGAACATATCTTCAAAGCTATCAGCCCAAAGAAAAAAAGCGCCGCACCACCACCGGGTGGGCTCGAAACTCCAACCTTTCGGTTAACAGCCGAACGCGCTAGCCAATTGCGCCATGGAGACAGTCCTGCTCCACTCTCACCACCCTCAGAACATATCTTCAAAGCTATCAGCCCAAAGAAAAAAAAGCGCCATACCATCACAGGGTGGGCTCGAACTACCAACTTTTCGGTTAACAGCCGATCACGCTAGCCGATTGCGCCACGGAGAGAATTCTGCTCCACTCTCACCACCATCAGAACATATCTTCAAAGCTATCAGACAAAAGAAAAAAAAGCGCCGCACCACCACCGGGTGGGCTCGAACCTCCAACTTTTCGGATAACAGCCGATAACGCTAGCCAATTGCGCCACGGAGACAGTCCTGCTTCACTCTCACCACGATCATACCATATCTTCAAAGCTATCAGCCCAAAGAAAAAAAAGCGCCGCACCACCACCGGGTGGGCTCGAAACAAACTCCAACCTTTCATTTAACTGCCGATCGCGCTAGCCAATGGCGCCACTGAGACAGTCCTGCTCCACTCTTTTCACCATTAGAACATATCTTCAAAGCTATGAGCCCAAAGAAAAAAAAGCGCCACACCACCAACGGGTGGGCTCGAACCTCCAACTTGCCGGTTAACAGCCGATCACACTAGCCAATTGCGCCACGGAGACAGTCCTGCTCCACTCTCACCACCATCATAACATATCTTCATAGCTATCAGACCAAAGAAAAAAAGCGCCGCACCACCACCGGGTGGGCTCGAACCTCCAACCTTTCGGTTAACAGCCGATCGCGCTAGCCAATTGCACCACTAGGACAGTCGTGCTCCACTCACACCACCATCAGAACATATCTTCAAAGCTATCAGCGCAAAGAAAAAAGCAACACACCACTCCCGGGAGGGCTCAAATCTCCAACCTTTCGGTTACCAGCCGATCGCGCTAGCCCATTGCGCCACGGAGGTAGTCTTGCTCCACTCTCACTATCATCAGAACATATCTTCAAAGCTATCAGCGCAAAGAAAAAAAAAGCGCTGCACCACCACTGGGTGGGCTCGAACCTCCAACCTTTCGTTTAACAGCCGATCGCGCTAGCCCATTGCGCCACGGAGACAGTCTTGCTCCACTCTCACCACCATCAGAACATATCTTCAAAGCTATTACCGCAAAGAAAAAAGCAACACACCACTCCCGTGAGGGCTCGAAACTCCAACCTTTCGGTTAACAGCCGATCGCGCTAGCCCATTGCGCCACGGAGGCAGTCTTGCTCCACTCTCACCATCATCAGAACATATCTTCAAAGCTGTCAGCGCAAAGAAAAAAAAGCGCTGCACCACCACCGGGTGGGCTCGAACCTCCAACCTTTCAGTTAACAGCCGATCGCGCTAGCCCATTGCGCCACGGAGACAGTCTTGCCCCACTCTCACCACCATCAGAACATATCTTAAAAGCTATCAGCGCAAAGAAAAATGCAACACACCACTCCCGGGAGGGCTCGAAACTCCAACCTTTCGGTCAACAGCCGATCGCGCTAGCCCAATGCGCCACGGAGACAGTCTTGCCCCCTCTCACCACCATCAGAACATATCTTCAAAGCTATCAGCCCAAAGAAAAAAAAGCACCGCACCACCACCGGGTGGGCTCGAACCTCCAACCTTTCGGTTAACAGCCGATCGCGCTAGCCAATTTCACCACGGAGACAGTCCTGCTCTACTCTCACCACCATCAGAACATATCTTCAAAGCTATCAGCCCGAAGAAAAAAAAGCGTCGCACCACCGCCGGGTGGGCTCGAAACTCCAACCTTTCGGTTAACAGCCGATCGCGCTAGCCAATTGCGCCACGGAGACAGTCCTGCTCCAAGCTCACCACCATCAGAACATATCTTCAAAGCTCTCAGCCCAAAGAAAAAAAAGCGCCGCACCAACACGAGGTTGGCTCGAACCTCCAACTTTTCGGTTAACAGCCGATCACGCTAGCCAATTGCGCCATGGAGACAGTCATGCTCCACTCTCACCACCATCAGAACATATCTTCAAAGCTATCAGCTCACAGAAAAAAAGCGCAGCACAACCACCGGGTAGCCTCGAACCTCCAACTTTTCGGTTAACAGCCGATCGCGCTAGCCAATTGCGCCACGGAGACAGTCCTGCTCCACTCTCACCACCATAAGAACATATCTTTAAAGCTATCAGCCCAAAGAAAAAAAAGCGCCGCCCCACAACCGGGTGGGCTCGAACCTCCGACCTTTTGGTTAACAGCCGCTCGCGCTAGCCAATTGCGCCACGGAGACAGTCCTCCTCCACCCTCACCACCATAAGAATATATCTACAAAGCTATCAGCCCAAAGAAAAAAAAAGCGCCGCACCACCATCGGGTGGGCTCGAACATCCAACCTTTCGGTTAACAGCCGATCGCGCTAGGCAATTGCCCCACGGAGACAGTCGTGCTCCACTCTCACCACCGTCAGAACATTTCTTCAGAGCTATCACCCCAAAGAAAAAAAAAGCGCCGCACCACCACCGGTTTGGCTCGAGCCTCCAACCTTTCGGTTAACAGCCGATCGCGCTAGCCAATTGCGCCACGAAGACAGTACTGCTCCACTCTCATCACCATCTGAACATATCTTCAAAATTAATAAAGCAAAGAAAAAAGCAACACACCACTCTCGGGAGGGCTCGAAACTCCAACCTTTCGGTTAAAAGCCGATCGCGCTAGCCAATTGCGCCACGGGGACCGTCCTGCTCCACTCTCACCACCGTCAGACCATTTCTTCAGAGCTATCACCCCAAAGAAAAAAAAGCGCCGCACCACCACCGGGTGGGCTCGAACCTCCGACCTTTCGGTTTAACAGCCGATCGCGCTAGCCAATTGCGCCACGGAGACAGTCCTGCTCTACTCTCACCACCATCAGAACATATCTCCAAAGCTATCAGCGCAAAGAAAAAAAAGCGTCGCACCACCGCCGGGTGGGCTCGAAACTCAAACCTTTCGGTTAACAGCCGATCGCGCTAGCCAATTGCACCACGGAGACAGTCCTGCTCTACTCTCACCACCATCAGAACATATCTCCAAAGCTATCAGCCCAAAGAAAAAAAAAGCGCCGCACGACCGCCGGGTGGGCTCGAACCTCCAAATTTTCGGTTAACAGCCGATCGCGCCAGCCAATTGCGCCACGGAGACAGTCCTGCTCCACTCTCACCACCATAAGAACATATCTTCAAAGCTATCAGCCCAAAGATAAAACAGCGCCGCAGCACCACCGGGTGGGCTCGAACCTCCGACCTTTTGGTTAACAGCGGATCGCGCTAGCCAAATGCGCCACGGAGACAGTCCTGCTCCACCCTCACCACCATAAGAACATATCTTCAAAGCTATCAGCCCAAAGAAAAAAAAGCGCCGCACCACCATCGGGTGGGCTCGAACATCCAACCTTTCGGTTAACAGCCGATCGCGCTAGCCAATTGCCCCACGGAGACAGTCGTGCTCCACTCTCACCACCGTCAGAACATTTCTTCAGAGCTATCACCCCAAAGAAAAAAAAGCGCCGCACCACCACCGGTTGGGCTCGAACCTCCAAACTTTAGGTTAACAGCCGATCGCGCTAGCCATTTGCGCCATGAAGACAGTCCTGCTCCACTCTCATCACCATCTGAACATATCTTCAAAGCTATTACCGCAAAGAAAAAAGCAACACACCACTCCCGGGAGGGCTCGAAACTCCAACCTTTCGGTTAACAGCGGATCGCGCAAGCCCATTGCGCTACGGAGGCAGTCTTGCTCCACTCTCACCATCATGAGAACATTACTTCAAAGCTATCAGCGCAAAGAAAAAAAGCGCTGCACCACCACCAGGTGGGCTCGAACCTCCAACCTTTCGTTTAACAGCCGATCGCGCTAGCCCATTGCGCCACGGAGACAGTCTTGCTCCACTCTCACCACCATCAGAACATATCTTCAAAGCTATCAGCGCAAAGAAAAAAGCAACACACCACTCCCGGGAGGGCTCGAAACTCCAACCTTTCAGTCAACAGGCGATTGCGCTAGCCAATTGCGCCACGGAGACAGTCCTGCTCCACTCTCACCACCATGAGAACATATCTTAAAAGCTTACAGCCCAAAGAAAAAAAAAGCGCCACACCACCACCGGGTGGGCTCGAACCTCCGAACTTTTGGTTAACAGCCGATCACGCTAGCCAATTGCGCCACGGAGACAGTCGTGCTCCACTCTCACCACCATCAGAACATATCTTCAAAGCTATCAGCCCACAGAAAAAAAGCGCCGCACCACCACCGTGTGGGCTCGAATCTCCAACCTTTCGGTTAACAGCCGATCGCCCAAGCCAATTGCGCCACGGAGACAGTCCTGCTCCACTCTCACCACCATCAGAACATATCTTCAAAGCTATCAGCACAAAGAAAAAAAGCGCCCCAGCGTCACCGGGTGGGCTCGAACTTCCAACCTTTTGGGTAACAGCCGATCGCGCTAGCCAACTGCGCCAAGGAGACAGTCGTGCTCCACTCTCACCACCATCTGAACATATCTTCAAAGCTATCAGCGCGAAGAAAAAAGCAACACACCACTCCAGGGAGGGCTCGAAACTCCAAGCTTTCGGTTAACAGCCGATCGCGCTAGCCAATTGCGCCACGGAGACAGTCCTGCTCTACTCTCACCACCATCACAACATATCTTCAAAGCTATCAGCCCAAAGAAAAAAAAGCGCCGCACCACCACCGGGTGGGCTCGAAACTCCAACCTTTCGGTTAACAGCCGAACGCGCTAGCCAATTGCGCCATGGAGACAGTCCTGCTCCACTCTCACCACCTTCAGAACATATCTTCAAAGCTATCAGCCCAAAGAAAAAAAAGCGCCATACCATCACAGGGTGGGCTCGAACTACCAACTTTTCGGTTAACAGCCGATCACGCTAGCCGATTGCGCCACAGAGAGAATTCTGCTCGACTCTCACCACCATCAGAACATATCTTCAAAGCTATCAGACAAAAGAAAAAAAAAGCGCCGCACCACCACCGGGTGGGCTCGAACGTCCAACTTTTCGGATAACAGCCGATAACGCTAGCCAATTGCGCCACGGAGACAGTCCTGCTTCACTCTCACCACGATCATACTATATCTTCAAAGCTATCAGCCCAAAGAAAAAAAAGCGCCGCACCACCTCCGGGTGGGCTCGAAACAAACTCCAACCTTTCGTTTAACTGCCGATCGCGCTAGCCAATGGCGCCACTGAGACAGTCCTGCTCCACTCTTTTCACCATTAGAACATATCTTCAAAGCTATGAGCCCAAAGAAAAAAAAGCGCCACACCACCAACGGGTGGGCTCGAACCTCCAACTTGCCGGTTAACAGCCGATCACGCTAGCCAATTGCGCCACGGAGACAGTCCTGCTCCACTCTCACCACCATCATAACATATCTTCATAGCTATCAGCCCAAAGAAAAAAAGCGCCGCACCACCACCGGGTGGGCTCGAACCTCCAACCTTTCGGTTAACAGCCGATCGCGCTAGCCACTTGCACCACGAAGACAGTCGTGCTCCACTCACACCACCATCAGAACATATCTTCAAAGCTATCAGCGCAAAGAAAAAAGCAACACACCACTCCCGGGAGGGCTCAAAACTCCAACCTTTCGGTTACCAGCCGATCGCGCTAGCCCATTGCGCCACGGAGGTAGTCTTGCTCCACTCTCACTATCATCAGAACATATCTTCAAAGCTATCAGCGCAAAGAAAAAAAAGCGCTGCACCACCACTGGGTGGGCTCGAACCTCCAACCTTTCGTTTAACAGCCGATCGCGCTAGCCCATTGCGCCACGGAGACAGTCTTGCTCCACTCTCACCACCATCAGAACATATCTTCAAAGCTATTACCGCAAAGAAAAAAGCAACACACCACTCCCGTGAGGGCTCGAAACTCCAACCTTTCGGTTAACAGCCGATCGCGCTAGCCCATTGCGCCACGGAGGCAGTCTTGCTAAACTCTCACCATCATCAGAACATATCTTCAAAGCTGTCAGCGCAAAGAAAAAAAAGCGCTGCACCACCACCGGGTGGGCTCGAACCTCCAACCTTTCAGTTAACAGCCGATCGCGCTAGCCCATTGCGCCACGGAGACAGTCTTGCCCCACTCTCACCACCATCAGAACATATCTTAAAAGCTATCAGCGCAAAGAAAAAAGCAACACACCACTCCCGGGAGGGCTCGAAACTCCAACCTTTCGGTCAACAGCCGATCGCGCTAGCCCAATGCGAAACGGAGACAGTCTTGCCCCCCTCTCACCACCATCAGAACATATCTTCAAAGCTATCAGCCCAAAGAAAAAAAAGCACCGCACCACCACCGGGTGGGCTCGAACCTCCAACCTTTCGGTTAACAGCCGATCGCGCTAGCCAATTTCACCACGAAGACAGTCCTGCTCTACTCTCACCACCATCAGAACATATCTTCAAAGCTATCAGCCCGAAGAAAAAAAAGCGTCGCACCACCGCCGGGTGGGCTCGAAACTCCAACCTTTCGGTTAACAGCCGATCGCGCTAGCCAATTGCGCCACGGAGACAGTCCTGCTCCAATCTCACCACCATCAGAACATATCTTCAAAGCTATCAGCCCAAAAAAAGCGCCATACCACCACCGGGTTGGCTCGAACATCCGACCTTTTGGTTAACAGCCGATCGCGCTTGCCAATTGCGCCACGGAGACAGTCCTGCTCTACTCTCACCACCATCAGAACATATCTTCAAAGCTATCAGCCCAAAGAAAAAAAAGCGCCGCACCACCGCCGGGTGGGCTCGAACCTCCGACCTTTTGGTTAACAGCCGCTCGCGCTAGCCAATTGCGCCACGGAGACAGTCCTGCTCCACCCTCACCACCATAAGAATATATCTACAAAGCTATCAGCCCAAAGAAAAAAAAGCGCCGCACCACTATCGGGTGGGCTCGAACATCCAACCTTTCGGTTAACAGCCGGTCGCGCTAGCCAATTGCCCCACGGAGACAGTCGTGCTCCACTCTCACCACCGTCAGAACATTTCTTCAGAGCTATCACCCCAAAGAAAAAAAAAGCGCCGCACCACCACCGGTTGGGCTCGAGCCTCCAACCTTTCGGTTAACAGCCGATCGCGCTAGCCAATTGCGCCACGAAGACAGTCCTGCTCCACTCTCATCACCATCTGAACATATCTTCAAAATTAATAAAGCAAAAAAAAAGCAACACACCACTCTCGGGAGGGCTCGAAACTCCAACCTTTCGGTTAAAAGCCGATCGCGCTAGCCAATTGCGCCACGGGGACCGTCCTGCTCCACTCTCACCACCGTCAGACCATTTCTTCAGAGCTATCACCCCAAAGAAAAAAAAGCGCCGCACCACCACCGGGTGGGCTCGAACCTCCGACCTTTCGGTTTAACAGCCGATCGCGCTAGCCAATTGCGCCACGGAGACAGTCCTGCTCTACTCTCACCACCATCAGAACATATCTCCAAAGCTATCAGCGCAAAGAAAAAAAAGCGTCGCACCACCGCCGGGTGGGCTCGAAACTCAAACCTTTCGGTTAACAGCCGATCGCGCTAGCCAATTGCACCACGGAGACAGTCCTGCTCTACTCTCACCACCATCAGAACATATCTCCAAAGCTATCAGCCCAAAGAAAAAAAAAGCGCCGCACCACCGCCGGGTGGGCTCGAACCTCCAAATTTTCGGTTAACAGCCGATCGCGCTAGCCAATTGCGCCACGGAGACAGTCCTGCTCCACTCTCACCACCATAAGAACATATCTTCAAAGCTATCAGCCCAAAGATAAAACAGCGCCGCAGCACCACCGGGTGGGCTCGAACCTCCGACCTTTTGGTTAACAGCGGATCGCGCTAGCCAAATGCGCCACGGAGACAGTCCTGCTCCACCCTCACCACCATAAGAACATATCTTCAAAGCTATCAGCCCAAAGAAAAAAAAGCGCCGCACCACCATCGGGTGGGCTCGAACATCCAACCTTTCGGTTAACAGCCGATCGCGCTAGCCAATTGCCCCACGGAGACAGTCGTGCTCCACTCTCACCACCGTCAGAACATTTCTTCAGAGCTATCACCCCAAAGAAAAAAAAGCGCCGCACCACCACCGGTTGGGCTCGAACCTCCAAACTTTAGGTTAACAGCCGATCGCGCTAGCCATTTGCGCCATGAAGACAGTCCTGCTCCACTCTCATCACCATCTGAACATATCTTCAAAGCTATTACCGCAAAAAAAAAAGCAACACACCACTCCCGGGAGGGCTCGAAACTCCAACCTTTCGGTTAACAGCGGATCGCGCAAGCCCATTGCGCTACGGAGGCAGTCTTGCTCCACTCTCACCATCATGAGAACATATCTTCAAAGCTATCAGCGCAAAGAAAAAAAGCGCTGCACCACCACCAGGTGGGCTCGAACCTCCAACCTTTCGGTTAACAGCCGATCGCGCTAGCCCATTGCGCCACGGAGACAGTCTTGCTCCACTCTCACCACCATCAGAACATATCTTCAAAGCTATCAGCGCAAAGAAAAAAGCAACACACCACTCCCGGGAGGGCTCGAAACTCC
Source organism: Rhipicephalus microplus (assembly GCF_043290135.1). Lineage (NCBI taxonomy): Eukaryota > Metazoa > Arthropoda > Arachnida > Ixodida > Ixodidae > Rhipicephalus > Rhipicephalus microplus. Next base: position 5,259,604 of record NW_027464602.1, read on the forward strand.
AACCTTTCAGTCAACAGGCGATTGCGCTAGCCAATTGCGCCACGGAGACAGTCCTGCTCCACTCTCACCACCATGAGAACATATCTTAAAAGCTTACAGCCCAAAGAAAAAAAAAGCGCCACACCACCACCGGGTGGGCTCGAACCTCCGACCTTTTGGTTAACAGCCGATCACGCTAGCCAATTGCGCCACGGAGACAGTCGTGCTCCACTCTCACCACCATCAGAACATATCTTCAAAGCTATCAGCCCACAGAAAAAAAGCGCCGCACCACCACCGTGTGGGCTCGAATCTCCAACCTTTCGGTTAACAGCCGATCGCCCAAGCCAATTGCGCCACGGAGACAGTCCTGCTCCACTCTCACCACCATCAGAACATATCTTCAAAGCTATCAGCACAAAGAAAAAAAGCGCCCCAGCGTCACCGGGTGGGCTCGAACTTCCAACCTTTTGGGTAACAGCCGATCGCGCTAGCCAACTGCGCCAAGGAGACAGTCGTGCTCCACTCTCACCACCATCGGAACATATCTTCAAAGCTATCAGCGCGAAGAAAAAAGCAACACACCACTCCAGGGAGGGCTCGAAACTCCAAGCTTTCGGTTAACAGCCGATCGCGCTAGCCAATTGCGCCACGGAGACAGTCCTGCTCTACTCTCACCACCATCAGAACATATCTTCAAAGCTATCAGCCCAAAGAAAAAAAAGCGCCGCACCACCACCGGGTGGGCTCGAAACTCCAACCTTTCAGTTAACAGCCGAACGCGCTAGCCAATTGCGCCATGGAGACAGTCCTGCTCCACTCTCACCACCATCAGAACATATCTTCAAAGCTATCAGCCCAAAGAAAAAAAAGCGCCATACCATCACAGGGTGGGCTCGAACTACCAACTTTTCGGTTAACAGCCGATCACGCTAGCCGATTGCGCCACGGAGAGAATTCTGCTCGACTCTCACCACCATCAGAACATATCTTCAAAGCTATCAGAGAAAAGAAAAAAAAGCGCCGCACCACCACCGGGTGGGCTCGAACCTCCAACTTTTCGGATAACAGCCGATAACGCGAGCCAATTGTGCCACGGAGACAGTCCTGCTTCACTCTCACCACGATCATACTATATCTTCAAAGCTATCAGCCCAAAGAAAAAAAAGCGCCGCACCACCACCGGGTGGGCTCGAAACAAACTCCAACCTTTCGTTTAACTGCCGATCGCGCTAGCCCATGGCGCCACGGAGACAGTCCTGCTCCACTCTTTTCACCATTAGAACATATCTTCAAAGCTATCAGCCCAAAGAAAAAAAGCGCCACACCACCAACGGGTGGGCTCGAACCTCCAACTTGCCGGTTAACAGCCGATCACGCTAGCCAATTGCGCCACGAAGACAGTCCTGCTCCACTCTCACCACCATCAGAACATATTTTCAAAGCTATCAGCCAAAAGAAAGAAAAGCGCCGCACCACCACCGGGTGGGTTCGAAACAAACTCCAACTTTCGTTTAACTGCCGATCGCGCTAGCCAATGGCGCCACTGAGACAGTCCTGCTCCACTCTTTTCACCATTAGAACATATCTTCAAAGCTATGAGCCCAAAGAAAAAAAAGCGCCACACCACCAACGGGTGGGCTCGAACCTCCAACTTGCCGGTTAACAGCCGATCACGCTAGCCAATTGCGCCACGGAGACAGTCCTGCTCCACTCTCACCACCATCATAACATATCTTCATAGCTATCAGCCCAAAGAAAAAAAGCGCCGCACCACCACCGGGTGGGCTCGAACCTCCAACCTTTCGGTTAACAGCCGATCGCGCTAGCCAATTGCACCACGAAGACAGTCGTGCTCCACTCACACCACCATCAGAACATATCTTCAAAGCTATCAGCGCAAAGAAAAAAGCAACACACCACTCCCGGGAGGGCTCAAAACTCCAACCTTTCGGTTACCAGCCGATCGCGCTAGCCCATTGCGCCACGGAGGTAGTCTTGCTCCACTCTCACTATCATCAGAACATATCTTCAAAGCTATCAGCGCAAAGAAAAAAAAGCGCTGCACCACCACTGGGTGGGCTCGAACCTCCAACCTTTCGTTTAACAGCCGATCGCGCTAGCCCATTGCGCCACGGAGACAGTCTTGCTCCACTCTCACCACCATCAGAACATATCTTCAAAGCTATTACCGCAAAGAAAAAAGCAACACACCACTCCCGTGAGGGCTCGAAACTCCAACCTTTCGGTTAACAGCCGATCGCGCTAGCCCATTGCGCCACGGAGGCAGTCTTGCTCCACTCTCACCATCATCAGAACATATCTTCAAAGCTGTCAGCGCAAAGAAAAAAAAGCGCTGCACCACCACCGGGTGGGCTCGAACCTCCAACCTTTCAGTTAACAGCCGATCGCGCTAGCCCATTGCGCCACGGAGACAGTCTTGCCCCACTCTCACTACCATCAGAACATATCTTAAAAGCTATCAGCGCAAAGAAAAAAGCAACACAACACTCCCGGGAGGGCTCGAAACTCCAACCTTTCGGTCAACAGCCGATCGCGCTAGCCCAATGCGCCACGGAGACAGTCTTGCCCCCCTCTCACCACCATAAGAACATATCTTCAAAGCTATCAGCCCAAAGAAAAAAAAGCACCGCACCACCACCGGGTGGGCTCGAACCTCCAACCTTTCGGTTAACAGCCGATCGCGCTAGCCAATTTCACCACGGAGACAGTCCTGCTCCACCCTCACCACTATAAGAACATATCTTCAAAGCTATCACCCCAAAGAAAAAAAAGCGCCGCACCACCACCGATTGGGCTCGAACCTCCAACCTTTAGGTTAACAGCCGATCGCGCTAGCCAATTGCGCCACGAAGACTGTCCTGCTCCACTCTCATCACCATCTGAACATATCTTCAAAGCTATTACCGCAAAGAAAAAAGCAACACACCACTCCCGGGAGGGCTCGAAACTCCAACCTTTCGGTTAACAGCGGATCGCGCAAGCCCATTGCGCTACGGAGGCAGTCTTGCTCCACTCTCACCATCATGAGAACATATCTTCAAAGCTTACAGCCCAAAGAAAAAAAAAAGCGCCACACCACCACCCGGTGGGCTCGAACCTCCGACCTTTTGGTTAACAGCCGATCACGCTAGCCAATTGCGCCACGGAGACAGTCGTGCTCCACTCTCACCACCATCAGAACATATCTTCAAAGCTATCAGCCCACAGAAAAAAAGCGCCGCACCACCACCGTGTGGGCTCGAATGTCCAACCTTTCGGTTAACAGCCGATCGCCCAAGCCAATTGCGCCACGGAGACAGTCCTGCTCCACTCTCACCAACATCAGAACATATCTTCAAAGCTGTCAGCACAAAGAAAAAAAGCGCCCCAGCGTCACCGGGTGGGCTCGAACTTCCAACCTTTTGGGTAACAGCCGATCGCGCTAGCCAACTGCGCCAAGGAGACAGTCGTGCTCCACTCTCACCACCATCTGAACATATCTTCAAAGCTATCAGCGCGAAGAAAAAAGCAACACACCACTCCAGGGAGGGCTCGAAACTCCAAGCTTTCGGTTAACAGCCGATCGCGCTAGCCAATTGCGCCACGGAGACAGTCCTGCTCTACTCTCACCACCATCAGAACATATCTTCAAAGCTATCAGCCCAAAGAAAAAAAAGCGCCGCACCACCACCGGGTGGGCTCGAAACTCCAACCTTTCGGTTAACAGCCGAACGCGCTAGCCAATTGCGCCATGGAGACAGTCCTGCTCCACTCTCACCACCATCAGAACATATCTTCAAAGCTATCAGCCCAAAGAAAAAAAAGCGCCATACCACCACAGGGTGGGCTCGAACTACCAACTTTTCGGTTAACAGCCGATCACGCTAGCCGATTGCGCCACGGAGAGAATTCTGCTCCACTCTCACCACCATCAGAACATATCTTCAAAGCTATCAGACAAAAGAAAAAAAAGCGCCGCACCACCACCGGGTGGGCTCGAACCTCCAACTTTTCGGATAACAGCCGATAACGCTAGCCAATTGCGCCACGGAGACAGTCCTGCTTCACTCTCACCACGATCATACCATATCTTCAAAGCTATCAGCCCAAAGAAAAAAAAGCGCCGCACCACCACCGGGTGGGCTCGAAACAAACTCCAACCTTTCGTATAACTGCCGATCGCGCTAGCCCATGGCGCCACGGAGACAGTCCTGCTCCACTCTTTTCACCATTAGAACATATCTTCAAAGCTATCAGCCCAAAGAAAAAAAGCGCCACACCACCAACGGGTGGGCTCGAACCTCCAACTTGCCGGTTAACAGCCGATCACGCTAGCCAATTGCGCCACGAAGACAGTCCTGCTCCACTCTCACCACCATCAGAACATATCTTCAAAGCTATCAGCCAAAAGAAAAAAAAGCGCCGCACCACCACCGGGTGGGCTCGGAACAAACTCCAACCTTTCGTTTAACTGCCGATCGCGCTAGCCAATGGCGCCACTGAGACAGTCCTGCTCCACTCTTTTCACCATTAGAACATATCTTCAAAGGCATGAGCCCAAAGAAAAAAAAGCGCCACACCACCAACGGGTGGGCTCGAACCTCCAACTTGCCGGTTAACAGCCGATCACGCTAGCCAATTGCGCCACGGAGACAGTCCTGCTCCACTCTCACCACCATCATAACATATCTTCATAGCTATCAGCCCAAAGAAAAAAAGCGCCGCACCACCACCGGGTGGGCTCGAACCTCCAACCTTTCGGTTAACAGCCGATCGCGCTAGCCAATTGCGCCACGAAGACAGTCGTGCTCCACTCACACCACCATCAGAACATATCTTCAAAGCTATCAGCGCAAAGAAAAAAGCAACACACCACTCCCGGGAGGGCTCAAAACTCCAACCTTTCGGTTACCAGCCGATCGCGCTAGCCCATTGCGCCACGGAGGTAGTCTTGCTCCACTCTCACTATCATCAGAACATATCTTCAAAGCTATCAGCGCAAAGAAAAAAAAAGCGCTGCACCACCACTGGGTGGGCTCGAACCTCCAACCTTTCGTTTAACAGCCGATCGCGCTAGCCCATTGCGCCACGGAGACAGTCTTGCTCCACTCTCACCACCATCAGAACATATCTTCAAAGCTATTACCGCAAAGAAAAAAGCAACACACCACTCCCGTGAGGGCTCGAAACTCCAACCTTTCGGTTAACAGCTGATCGCGCTAGCCCAGTGCGCCACGGAGGCAGTCTTGCTCCACACTCACCATCATCAGAACATATCTTCAAAGCTGTCAGCGCAAAGAAAAAAAAGCGCTGCACCACCACCGGGTGGGCTCGAACCTCCAACCTTTCAGTTAACAGCCGATCGCGCTAGCCCATTGCGCCACGGAGACAGTCTTGCCCCATTCTCACCACCATCAGAACATATCTTAAAAGCTATCAGCGCGAAGAAAAAAGCAACACACCACTCCCGGGAGGGCTCGAAACTCCAACCTTTCGGTCAACAGCCGATCGCGCTAGCCCAATGCGCCACGGAGACAGTCTTGCCCCCCTCTCACCACCATCAGAACATATCTTCAAAGCTATCAGCCCAAAGAAAAAAAAGCACCGCACCACCACCGGGTGGGCTCGAACCTCCAACCTTTCGGTTAACAGCCGATCGCGCTAGCCAATTTCACCACGGAGACAGTCCTGCTCTACTCTCACCACCATCAGAACATATCTTCAAAGCTATCAGCCCGAAGAAAAAAAAGCGTCGCACCACCGCCGGGTGGGCTCGAAACTCCCACCTTTCGGTTAACAGCCGATCGCGCTAGCCAATTGCGCCACGGAGAAAGTCCTGCTCCAATCTCACCACCATCAGAACATATCTTCAAAGCTATCAGCCCAAACAAAAAAAGCGCCATACCACCACCGGGTGGGCTCGAACCTCTGACCTTTTGGTTAAAAGCCGATCGCGCTAGCCAATTGCGCCATGGAGACAGTCCTGCTCCACTCTCACCACCATCAGAACATATCTTCAAAGCTATGAGCCCAAAGAAAAAAAAGCGCCGCACTACCACGAGGTGGGCTCGAACCTCCAACTTTTCGGTTAACAGCCGATCACGCTAGCCAATTGCGCCACGGAGACCTTTTTTTTTTTTTTTTCTTTATTGCCGGCTTCGCACAAAAGAAATACAATTTACGATCACTTTTAAACAAGTTTAAAAAAACACCAGCCTGGCTGTGACTGGTTTCATTTAAAACTGCTTCATTGTAGCCAACACATTCAACAACGACACCCATTCAGGTCTTTCTTCTCTGGAAGATAACACGTCTCTTATGTATACAATACTTTCCGTGAAGTATTCATGCGCACATCGGGCATCTTTATCTACGTGTCTTACTGCCATTCTAGTTCGCCACACGCTGTGAAGCACAAGCAACATAAACATATCATAAGGCACACCATCCTCATTTTCTACAGCCAAGAATCTAATACCGTGTGGTGTGATAGGCAAGTCCTTTTTCAAAGTACGCTGCAGAATGTCCCACAGAAAAACAGCATCCCAGCAATCAAGAAAAATGTGGTTGACAGTCTCGGGTTTTTTACAGATAAGGCAGTCCATCGACCACGGAACAAAGAAGCCCTTTTCTTGCAACCATGGTTTTACGGGCAATGTTCCGCTGTGCAGCTGAAAAAAAAATGTCTTTGCACTTGCGCGTACGGTCGTCATTTTCACTCTCTTCAATACGTCACGTTCAGCACCAACCTGGTATACTGATCTGTAGATAGGCTGAGGCAGCATTACGTCACGTAAATCTCTGTAAAGACGTTTTCTCTTTACAACAGATAAATATTCCATTGAAAATCTCACTTTCAGTATTTCATATGCCATTATAACTTCTCTTAAATATCCACGTAGGTTACATTTCACAGACATACTTGATACCACATAATCAGGAATCTTATTAGAAAGTACAATTTGTAGAAATGTTCTCACAAACGGGTTACATTGGTCGCGTAAAAAAATATATCTAGACACAATTTGCTTGAGGAAGAGGTGAGCCAATCCTAAACCACCATTTCTTAGTGAATGAAATAAGTTTGTTCGACTCGTACGCTCCCAAACCGACCCCCAAACAAACACAGCTAAGACTCGATGCAATTTCTGCACATTTGCTCTTGACATAAATAGGAACTGCAGAACATACCATACTTTGCAAACAATGAACCAATTGCATGCAGTCGCTCTAGAAAACATAGAAAGTTCCCTACCACCCCAGTTTCTTGTCTTCTCACGAGTGCTCTCACATATCTCTTTCCAGTAATCATCCGTGTTTTTGTAATGCTGGAGGGGTACTCCGAGATACTTCGTCGGTACAAGTGACCAGTTCATATTTGCAAAGTTTTGTGGGGTGGTCTCCCAAGAACCATGCCACAAGCCTAGGCATTTGTCCCAGTTTACTGCACTGCCTGTCATCTTGCAAAAATAGGCCACATGACGTATCACTTCACTGACACTTTCCTTATCGCTACAAAACACGGCAATATCGTCGGCATATGTTAGCATTGCGCCACGGAGACCGTCATGCTCCACTCTCACCACCATCAGAACAAATCTTCAAAGCTATCAGCCCACAGAAAAAAAATTCGCCGCACAACCACCGGGTAGGCTCGAACCTCCAACTTTTCGGTTAACAGCCGATCGCGCTAGCCAGTTGCGCCACGGAGACAGTCGTGCTCGACTCTCACCACCGTCAGAACATTTCTTCAGAGCTATCACCCCAAAGAAAAAAAAAAGCGCCGCACCACCACCGGTTGGGCTCGAACCTCCAACCTTTCGGTTAACAGCCGATCGCGCTAGCCAATTGCGCCACGAAGACAGTCCTGCTCCACTCTCATCACCATCTGAACATATCTTCAAAGCTATTACCGCAAATAAAAAAGCAACACACCACTCCCGGGAGGGCTCGAAACTCCAACCTTTCGGTTAACAGCTGATCGCGCTAGCCAATTGCGCCACGGGGACCGTCCTGCTCCACTCTCACCACCGTCAGACCATTTCTTCAGAGCTATCACCCCAAAGAAAAAAAAAGTGCCGCACCACCACCGGGTGGGCTCGAACCTCCGACCTTTCGGTTAACAGCCGATCGCGCTAGCCAATTGCGCCACGGAGACAGTCCTGCTCTACTCTCACCACCATCAGAACATATCTTCAAAGCTATCAGCCCAAAGAAAAAAAAGCGTTGCAATACCACCAGGTGGGCTCGAAACTCCAACCTTTCGGTTAACAGCCGATCGCGCTAGCCAATTGCGCCACGGAGACAGTCCTGCTCCACTCTCACCACCATCAGAACATATCTTCAAAGCTATCAGCCCAAAAAAAGCGCCATACCACCACCGGGTTGGCTCGAACCTCCGACCTTTTGGTTAACAGCCGATCGCGCTAGCCAATTGCGCCATGGAGACAGTCATGCTCCACTCTCACCACCATCAGAACATATCTTCAAAGCTATCAGCACAAAAAAAAGCAACACACCTCTCCCGAGAGGGCTCAAAACTCCAACCTTTCAGTTAACAGCCGATCGCGCTAGCCAATTGCGCCACGGAGACAGTCCTGCTCTACTCTCACCACCATCAGAACATATCTTCAAAGCTATCAGCCCAAAGAAAAAAAACCGCCGCACCACCGCCGGGTGGGCTTGAAACTCCAACCTTTCGGTTAACAGCCGATCGCGCTAGCCAATTGCGCCACGGAGAAAGTACTGCACCACTCTCACCACCATCAGAACATATCTTCAAAGCTATCAGCCCAAACAAAAAAAGCGCCATACCACCACCGGGTGGGCTCGAACCTCCGACCTTTTGGTTAACAGCCGATCGCGCTAGCCAATCGCGCCATGGAGACAGTCGTGCTCCACTCTCACCACCATCAGAACATATCTTCAAAGCTATCAGCCCAAAGAAAAAAAAGCGCCGCACCACCCCGAGGTGGGATTGAACCTCCAACTTTTCGGTTAACAGCCGATCACGCTAGCCAATTGCGCCATGGAGACAGTCATGCTCCACTCTCACCACCATCAGAACATATCTTCAAAGCTATCAGCCCACAGAAAAAAAGCGCCGCACAACCACCGGGTAGGCTCGAACCTCAAACCTTTCGGTTAACAGCCGATCGCGCTAGCCAATTGCGCCACGAAGACAGTCCTGCTCCACTCTCATCACCATGTGAACATATCTTCAAAGCTATTACCGCAAAAAAAAGCAACACACCACTCCCGGGAGGGCTCGAAACTCCAACCTTTCGGTTAACAGCCGATCGCGCTAGCCCATTGCGCTACGGAGGCAGTCTTGCTCCACTCTCACCATCATCAGAACATATCTTCAAAGCTATCAGCGCAAAGAAAAAAAGCGCTGCACCACCACCAGGTGGGCTCGAACCTCCAACCTTTCGGTGAACAGCCGATCGCGCTAGCCCACTGCGCCATGGAGACAGTCTTGCTCCACTCTCACCACTATCAGAACATATCTTCACAGCTATCAGCGCAAAGAAAAAAGCAACACATCACTCCCGGGAGGGCTCGAAACTCCAACCTTTCAGTCAACAAGCGATTGCGCTAGCCATTTGCGCCACGGAGACAGTCCTGCTCTACTCTCACCACCATCAGAACATATCTTCAAAGCTTACAGCCCAAAGAAAAAAAAGCGCCACACCACCACCGGGTGGGCTCAAACCTCCGACCTTTTGGTTAACAGCCGATCGCGCTAGCCAACTGCGCCATGGAGACAGTCCTGCTCCACTCTCCACCACCATCAAAACATATCTTCAAAGCTATCAGCCCGAAGAAAAAAAAGCGCCGCACCACCACCGGGTGGGCTCGAACCTCCAACTTTTCGGTTAACAGCCGATCACGCTAGCGAATTGCGCCACGGAGACAGTCGTGCTCCACTCTCACAACCATCAGAACATATCTTCAAAGCTATCAGCCCACAGAAAAAAAAGCACCGCACCACCACCGGGTGGGCTCGAACCTCCAACTTGCCGGTTAACAGCCGATCGCGCTAGCCCAATGCGCCACGGAGACAGTCTTGCCCCCCTCTCACCACCATCAGAACATATCTTCAAAGCTATCAGCCCAAAGAAAAAAAAGCACCGCACCACCACTGGGTGGGCTCGAACCTCCAACCTTTCGGCTAACAGCCGATCGCGCTAGCCAACTGCGCCATGGAGACAGTCCTGCTCCACTCTCCACCACCATCAAAACATATCTTCAAAGCTATCAGCCCGAAGAAAAAAAAGCGCCCCAGCATCACCGGGTGGGCTCGAACTTCCAACCTTTCGGTTAACAGCCGATCGCGCTAGCCAAGTGCTCCACTCTCACCACCATCAGAACATATCTTCAAAGCTATCAGCGCAAAGAAAAAAGCAACACTCCACTCCAGGGAGGGCTCGAAACTCCAAACTTTCAGTTAACAGCCGATCGCGCTAGCCAATTGCGCCACGGAGACAGTCCTGCTCTACTCTCACCACCATAAGAACATATCTTCAAGGCTATCAGCCCAAAGAAAAAAAAGCGCCATACCACCACCGGGTGGGCTCGAACCTCCGACCTTTTGGTTAACAGCCGATCGCGCTAGCCAATTGCGCCATAGAGACAGTACTGCTCTACTCTCACCACCATCAGAACATATCTTCAAAGCTATCAGCCCAAAGAAAAAAAAGCGCCGCACCACCACCGGGTGGGCTTGAAACAAACTCCAACATTTCGTTTAACTGCCGATTGCGCTAGCCAATGGCGCCACTGAGACAGTCCTGCTCCACTCTTTTCACCATTACAACATATCTTCAAAGCTATGAGCCCAAAGAAAAAAAAGCGCCACACCACCAACGGGTGGGCTCGAACCTCCAACTTGCCGGTTAACAGCCGATCGCGCTAGCCCAATGCGCCACGGAGACAGTCTTGCCACCCTCTCACCACCATCAGAACATATCTTCAAAGCTATCAGCCCAAAGAAAAAAAAGCACCGCACCACCACTGGGTGGGCTCGAACCTCCAACCTTTCGGCTAACAGCCGATCGCGCTAGCCAATTTCACCACGGAGACAGTCCTGCTCTACTCTCACCACCATCAGAACATATCTTCAAAGCTATCAGCCCGAAGAAGAAAAAGCGTCGCACCACCGCCGGGTGGGCTCGAAACTCCAACCTTTCGGTTAACAGCCGATCGCGCTAGCCAATTGCGCCACGGAGACAGTCCTGCTCCAATCTCACCACCATCAGAACATATCTTCAAAGCTATCAGCCCAAAAAAAGCGCCATACCACCACCGGGTTGGCTCGAACCTCCGACCTTTTCGTTAACAGCCGATCGCGCTAGCCGATTGCGCCATGGAGACAGTCCTGCTCCACTCTCACCACCATCAGAACATATCTTCAAAGCTATCAGCACAAAGAAAAAAAGCAACACACCTCTCTCGAGAGGGCTCGAAACTCCAACCTTTCGGTTAACAGCCGATCGCGCTAGCCAATTGCGCCACGGAGACAGTCCTGCTCTACTCTCACCACCATCAGACCATATCTTCAAAGCTATCAGCCCAAAGAAAAAAAAGCGCCGCACCACCGCCGGGTGGGCTCGAAACGCCAACCTTTCGGTTAACAGCCGATCGCGCTAGCCAATTGCGCCACGGAGACAGTCCTGCTCCAATCTCACCACCATCAGAACATATCTTCAGAGCTATCAGCCCAAAAAAGCGCCATACCACCACCGGGTTGGCTCGAACCTCCGACCTTTTGGTTAACAGCCGATCGCGCTAGCCAATTGCGCCACGGAGACAGTCCTGCTCTACTCTCACCACCATCAGAACATATCTTCAAAGCTATCAGCCCAAAGAAAAAAAAGCGCCGCACCACCGCCGGGTGGGCTCGAAACTCCAACCTTTCGGTTAACAGCCGATCGCGCTAGCCAATTGCGCCACGGAGACAGTCCTGCTCCACTCTCACCACCATCAGAACATATCTTCAAAGCTATCAGCCCAAACAAAAAAAGCGCCATACCACCACCGGGTGGGCTCGAACCTCTGACCTTTTGGTTAAAAGCCGATCGCGCTAGCCAATTGCGCCATGGAGACAGTCCTGCTCCACTCTCACCACCATCAGAACATATCTTCAAAGCTATGAGCCCAAAGAAAAAAAAGCGCCGCACCACCACGCGGTGGGCTCGAACCTCCAACTTTTCGGTTAACAGCCGATCACGCTAGCCAATTGCGCCATGGAGACCGTCATGCTCCACTCTCACCACCATCAGAACATATCTTCAAAGCTATCAGCCCACAGAAAAAAAATTCGCCGCACAACCACCGGGTAGGCTCGAACCTCCAACTTTTCGGTTAACAGCCGATCGCGCTAGCCAATTGCGCCACGGAGACAGTCGTGCTCGACTCTCACCACCGTCAGAACATTTCTTCAGAGCTATCACCCCAAAGAAAAAAAAAGCGCCGCACCACCACCGGTTGGGCTCGAACCTCCAACCTTTCGGTTAACAGCCGATCGCGCTAGCCAATTGCGCCACGAAGACAGTCCTGCTCCACTCTCATCACCATCTGAACATATCTTCAAAGCTATTACCGCAAATAAAAAACCAACACACCACTCCCGGGAGGGCTCGAAACTCCAACCTTTCGGTTAACAGCCGATCGCGCTAGCCAATTGCGCCAGGGGGACCGTCCTGCTCCACTCTCACCACCGTCAGACCATTTCTTCAGAGCTATCACCCCAAAGAAAAAAAAGTGCCGCACCACCACCGGGTGGGCTCGAACCTCCGACCTTTCGGTTAACAGCCGATCGCGCTAGCCAATTGCGCCACGGAGACAGTCCTGCTCTACGCTCACCACCATCAGAACATATCTTCAAAGCTATCAGCCCAAAGAAAAAAAAGCGTTGCAATACCACCAGGTGGGCTCGAAACTCCAACCTTTCGGTTAACAGCCGATCGCGCTAGCCAATTGCGCCACGGAGACAGTCCTGCTCCACTCTCACCACCATCAGAACACATCTTCAAAGCTATCAGCCCAAAAAAAAGCGCCATACCACCACCGGGTTGGCTCGAACCTCCGACCTTTTGGTTAACAGCCGATCGCGCTAGCCAATTGCGCCATGGAGACAGTCATGCTCCACTCTCACCACCATCAGAACATATCTTCAAAGCTATCAGCACAAAGAAAAAAGCAACACACCTCTCCCGAGAGGGCTCAAAACTCCAACCTTTCAGGTAACAGCCGATCGCGCTAGCCAATTGCGCCACGGAGACAGTCCTGCTCTACTCTCACCACCATCAGAACATATCTTCAAAGCTATCAGCCCAAAGAAAAAAAACCGCCGCACCACCGCCGGGTGGGCTCGAAACTCCAACCTTTCGGTTAACAGCCGATCGCGCCAGCCAATTGCGCCACGGAGACAGTCCTGCTCCACTCTCACCACCATCAGAACACATCTTCAAAGCTATCAGCCCAAACAAAAAAAGCGCCATACCACCACCGGGTGGGCTCGAACCTCCGACCTTTTGGTTAACAGCCGATCGCGCTAGCCAATCGCGCCATGGAGACAGTCGTGCTCCACTCTCACCACCATCAGAACATATCTTCAAAGCTATCAGCCCAAAGAAAAAAAAGCGCCGCACCACCCCGAGGTGGGATTGAACCTCCAACTTTTCGGTTAACAGCCGATCACGCTAGCCAATTGCGCCATGGAGACAGTCATGCTCCACTCTCACCACCATCAGAACATATCTTCAAAGCTATCAGCCCACAGAAAAAAAGCGCCGCACAACCACCGGGTAGGCTCGAACCTCCAACTTTTCGGTTAACAGCCGATCGCGCTAGCCAATTGCGCCACGGAAACAGTCCTGCTCCACTCTCACCACCATAAGAACATATCTTCAAAGCTATCAGCCCAAAGAAAAAAAAAGCGCCACACCACCATCGGGTGGGCTCGAACATCCAACCTTTCGGTTAACAGCCGATCGCGCTAGCCAATTGCCCCACAGAGACAGTCGTGCTCCACTCTCACCACCGTCAGAACATTTCTTCAGAGCTATCACCCCAAAGAAAAAAAAAGCGCCGCACCACCACCGGTTGGGCTCGAACCTCCAACCTTTCGGTTAACAGCCGATCGCGCTAGCCAACTGCGCCAAGGAGACAGTCGTGCTCCACTCTCACCACCATGAGAACATATCTTCAAAGCTATCAGCGCAAAGAAAAAAGCAACACACCACTCCAGGGAGGGCTCGAAACTCCAAACTTTCGGTTAACAGCCGATCGCGCTAGCCAATTGCGCCACAGAGACAGTCCTGCTCTACTCTCACCACCATAAGAACATATCTTCAAGGCTATCAGCCAAAAGAAAAAAAAGCGCCATACCACCACCGGGTGGGCTCGAACCTCCGACCTTTTGGTTAACAGCCGATCGCGCTAGCCAATTGCGCCATAGAGACAGTACTGCTCCACTCTCACCACCATCAGAACATATCTTCAAAGCTATCAGCCCAAAGAAAAAAAAGCGCCGCACCACCACCGGGTGGGCTCGAACCTCCAACCTTTCGGTTAACAGCCGATCGCGCTGGCCCATTGCGCCATGGAGACAGTCTTGCTCCACTCTCACCACTATCAGAACATATCTTCACAGCTATCAGCGCAAAGAAAAATCCAACACATCACTCCCGGGAGGGCTCGAAACTCCAACCTTTCAGTCAACAAGCGATTGCGCTAGCCAATTGCGCCACGGAGACAGTCCTGCTCCACTCTCACCACCATCAGAACATATCTTCAAAGCTTACAGCCCAAAGAAAAAAAAGCGCCACACCACCACCGGGTGGGCTCAAACCTCCGACCTTTTGGTTAACAGCCGATCGCGCTAGCCAACTGCGCCACGGAGACAGTCCTTCTCCACTCTCCACCACCATCAAAACATATCTTCAAAGCTATCAGCCCGAAGAAAAAAAAGCGCCGCACCACCGCCGGGTGGGCTCGAAACTCCAACCTTTCGGTTAACAGCCGATCGCGCTAGCCAATTGCGCCACGGAAACAGTCCTGCTCCACTCTCACCACCATCAGAACATATCTTCAAAGCTATCAGCCCAAACAAAAAAAGCGCCATACCACCACCGGGTGGGCTCGAACCTCTGACCTTTTGGTTAAAAGCCGATCGCGCTAGCCAATTGCGCCATGGAGACAGTCCTGCTCCACTCTCACCACCATCAGAACATATCTTCAAAGCTATGAGCCCAAAGAAAAAAAAGCGCCGCACCACCACGCGGTGGGCTCGAACCTCCAACTTTTCGGTTAACAGCCGATCACGCTAGCCAATTGCGCCATGGAGACCGTCATGCTCCACTCTCACCACCATCAGAACATATCTTCAAAGCTATCAGCCCACAGAAAAAAAATTCGCCGCACAACCACCGGGTAGGCTCGAACCTCCAACTTTTCGGTTAACAGCCGATCGCGCTAGCCAATTGCGCCACGAAGACAGTCCTGCTCCACTCTCATCACCATCTGAACATATCTTCAAAGCTATTACCGCAAATAAAAAACCAACACACCACTCCCGGGAGGGCTCGAAACTCCAACCTTTCGGTTAACAGCCGATCGCGCTAGCCAATTGCGCCACGGGGACCGTCCTGCTCCACTCTCACCACCGTCAGACCATTTCTTCAGAGCTATCACCCCAAAGAAAAAAAAGTGCCGCACCACCACCGGGTGGGCTCGAACCTCCGACCTTTCGGTTAACAGCCGATCGCGCTAGCCAATTGCGCCACGGAGACAGTCCTGCTCTACGCTCACCACCATCAGAACATATCTTCAAAGCTATCAGCCCAAAGAAAAAAAAGCGTTGCAATACCACCAGGTGGACTCGAAACTCCAACCTTTCGGTTAACAGCCGATCGCGCTAGCCAATTGCGCCACGGAGACAGTCCTGCTCCACTCTCACCACCATCAGAACACATCTTCAAAGCTATCAGCCCAAAAAAAAGCGCCATACCACCACCGGGTTGGCTCGAACCTCCGACCTTTTGGTTAACAGCCGATCGCGCTAGCCAATTGCGCCATGGAGACAGTCATGCTCCACTCTCACCACCATCAGAACATATCTTCAAAGCTATCAGCACAAAGAAAAAAGCAACACACCTCTCCCGAGAGGGCTCAAAACTCCAACCTTTCAGGTAACAGCCGATCGCGCTAGCCAATTGCGCCACGGAGACAGTCCTGCTCTACTCTCACCACCATCAGAACATATCTTCAAAGCTATCAGCCCAAAGAAAAAAAACCGCCGCACCACCGCCGGGTGGGCTCGAAACTCCAACCTTTCGGTTAACAGCCGATCGCGCTAGCCAATTGCGCCACGGAGACAGTCCTGCTCCACTCTCACCACCATCAGAACACATCTTCAAAGCTATCAGCCCAAACAAAAAAAGCGCCATAGCACCACCGGGTGGGCTCGAACCTCCGACCTTTTGGTTAACAGCCGATCGCGCTAGCCAATCGCGCCATGGAGACAGTCGTGCTCCACTCTCACCACCATCAGAACATATCTTCAAAGCTATCAGCCCAAAGAAAAAAAAGCGCCGCACCACCCCGAGGTGGGATTGAACCTCCAACTTTTCGGTTAACTGCCGATCACGCTAGCCAATTGCGCCATGGAGACAGTCATGCTCCACTCTCACCACCATCAGAACATATCTTCAAAGCTATCAGCCCACAGAAAAAAAGCGCCGCACAACCACCGGGTAGGCTCGAACCTCCAACTTTTCGGTTAACAGCCGATCGCGCTAGCCAATTGCGCCACGGAAACAGTCCTGCTCCACTCTCACCACCATAAGAACATATCTTCAAAGCTATCAGCCCAAAGAAAAAAAAGCGCCACACCACCATCGGGTGGGCTCGAACATCCAACCTTTCGGTTAACAGCCGATCGCGCTAGCCAATTGCCCCACAGAGACAGTCGTGCTCCACTCTCACCACCGTCAGAACATTTCTTCAGAGCTATCACCCCAAAGAAAAAAAAAGCGCCGCACCACCACCGGTTGGGCTCGAACCTCCAACCTTTCGGTTAACAGCCGATCGCGCTAGCCAACTGCGCCAAGGAGACAGTCGTGCTCCACTCTCACCACCATGAGAACATATCTTCAAAGCTATCAGCGCAAAGAAAAAAGCAACACACCACTCCAGGGAGGGCTCGAAACTCCAAACTTTCGGTTAACAGCCGATCGCGCTAGCCAATTGCGCCACGGAGACAGTCCTGCTCTACTCTCACCACCATAAGAACATATCTTCAAGGCTATCAGCCAAAAGAAAAAAAAGCGCCATACCACCACCGGATGGGCTCGAACCTCCGACCTTTTGGTTAACAGCCGATCGCGCTAGCCAATTGCGCCATAGAGACAGTACTGCTCCACTCTCACCACCATCAGAACATATCTTCAAAGCTATCAGCCCAAAGAAAAAAAAGCGCCGCACCACCACCGGGTGGGCTCGAACCTCCAACCTTTCGGTTAACAGCCGATCGCGCTAGCCCATTGCGCCATGGAGACAGTCTTGCTCCACTCTCACCACTATCAGAACATATCTTCACAGCTATCAGCGCAAAGAAAAAACCAACACATCACTCCCGGGAGGGCTCGAAACTCCAACCTTTCAGTCAACAAGCGATTGCGCTAGCCAATTGCGCCACGGAGACAGTCCTGCTCCACTCTCACCACCATCAGAACATATCTTCAAAGCTTACAGCCCAAAGAAAAAAAAAGCGCCACACCACCACCGGGTGGGCTCAAACCTCCGACCTTTTGGTTAACAGCCGATCGCGCTAGCCAACTGCGCCATGGAGACAGTCCTTCTCCACTCTCCACCACCATCAAAACATATCTTCAAAGCTATCAGCCCGAAGAAAAAAAAGCGCCGCACCACCACCGGGTGGGCTCGAACCTCCAACTTTTCGGTTAACAGCCGATCACGCTAGCGAATTGCGCCACGGAGACAGTCCTGCTCCACTCTCACCACTATCAGAATATATCTTCAAAGCTAACAGCACAAAGAAAAAAAGCGCCCCAGCATCACCAGGTGGGCTCGAACTTCCAAACTTTCGGTTAACAGCCGATCGCGCTAGCCAACTGCGCCAAGGAGACAGTCGTGCTCCACTCTCACCACCATGAGAACATATCTTCAAAGCTATCAGCGCAAAGAAAAAAGCAACACACCACTCCAGGGAGGGCTCGAAACTCCAAACTTTCGGTTAACAGCCGATCGCGCTAGCCAATTACGCCACGGAGACAGTCCTGCTCTACTCTCACCACCATAAGAACATATCTTCAAGGCTATCAGCCAAAAGAAAAAAAGCGCCATACCACCACCGGGTGGGCTCGAACCTCCGACCTTTTGGTTAACAGCCGATCGCGCTAGCCAATTGCGCCATAGAGACAGTACTGCTCCACTCTCACCACCATCAGAACATATCTTCAAAGCTATCAGCCCAAAGAAAAAAAAGCGCCGCACCACCACCGGGTGGGCTCGAACTACCAACTTTTCGGTTTACAGCCGATCACGCTAGCCAATTGCGCCACGGAGACAGTCCTGCTCCACTCTCACCACCATCAGAACATATCTTCAAAGCTATCAGCCAAAAGAAAAAAAAGCGCCGCACCACCACCGGGTGGGCTCGAAACAAACTCCAACCTTTCGTTTAACTGCCGATCGCGCTAGCCAATGGCGCCACTGAGACAGTCCTCCTCCACTCTTTTCACCATTACAACATATCTTCAAAGCTATGAGCCCAAAGAAAAAAAAGCGCCACACCACCAACGGGTGGGCTCGAACCTCCAACTTGCCGGTTAACAGCCGATCACGCTAGCCAATTGCGCCACGGAGACAGTCTTGCCCCACTCTCACCACCATCAGAACATATCTTAAAAGCTATCAGCGCAAAGAAAAAAGCAACACACCACTCCCGGGAGGGCTCGAAACTCCAACCTTTCGGTCAACAGCCGATCGCGCTAGCCCAATGCGCCACGGAGACAGTCTTGCCCCCCTCTCACCACCATCAGAACATATCTTCAAAGCTATCAGCCAAAAGAAAAAAAAGCACCGCACCACCACCGGGTGGGCTCGAACCTCCAACCTTTAGGTTAACAGCCGATCGCGCTAGCCAATTTCACCACGGAGACAGTCCTGCTCTACTCTCACCACCATCAGAACATATCTTCAAAGCTATCAGCCCGAAGAAAAAAAAGCGTCGCACCACCGCCGGGTGGGCTCGAAACTCCAACCTTTCGGTTAACAGCCGATCGCGCTAGCCAATTGCGCCACGGAGACAGTCCTGCTCCAATCTCACCACCATCAGAACATATCTTCAAAGCTATCAGCACAAAGAAAAAAGCAACACACCTCTCTCGAGAGGGCTCGAAACTCCAACCTTTCGGTTAACAGCCGATCGCGCTAGCCAATTGCGCCACGGAGACAGGCCTGCTCTACTCTCACCACCATCAGACCATATCTTCAAAGCTATCAGCCCAAAGAAAAAAAAGCGCCGCACCACCGCCGGGTGGGCTCGAAACTCCAACCTTTCGGTTAACAGCCGATCGCGCTAGCCAATTGCGCCACGGAGACAGTCCTGCTCCACTCTCACCACCATCAGAACATATCTTCAAAGCTATCAGCCCAAACAAAAAAGCGCCATACCACCACCGGGTGGGCTCGAACCTCTGACCTTTTGGTTAAAAGCCGATCGCGCTAGCCAATTGCGCCATGGAGACAGTCCTGCTCCACTCTCACCACCATCAGAACATATCTTCAAAGCTATGAGCCCAAAGAAAAAAAAGCGCCGCACCACCACGAGGTGGGCTCGAACCTCCAACTTTTCGGTTAACAGCCGATCACGCTAGCCAATTGCGCCATGGAGACCGTCATGCTCCACTCTCACCACCATCAGAACATATCTTCAAAGCTATCAGCCCACAGAAAAAAAATTCGCCGCACAATCACCGGGTAGGCTCGAACCTCCAACTTTTCGGTTAACAACTGATCGCGCTAGCCAATTGCGCCACGGAGACGGTCGTGCTCGACTCTCACCACGTCAGAACATTTCTTCAGAGCTATCACCCCAAAGAAAAAAAAAGCGCCGCACCACCACCGGTAGGGCTCGAACCTCCAACCTTTCGGTTAACAGCCGATCGCGCTAGCCAATTGCGCAACGAAGACAGTCCTGCTCCACTCTCATCACCATCTGAACATATCTTCAAAGCTATTACCGCAAAGAAAAAAGCAACACACCACTCCCGGGAGGGCTCGAAACTCCAACCTTTCGGTTAACAGCCGATCGCGCTGGCCAATTGCGCCACGGGGACCGTCCTGCTCCACTCTCACCACC
This sequence comes from Rhipicephalus microplus, assembly GCF_043290135.1. NCBI lineage: Eukaryota > Metazoa > Arthropoda > Arachnida > Ixodida > Ixodidae > Rhipicephalus > Rhipicephalus microplus. The sequence continues at coordinate 5,279,978 of NW_027464602.1, forward strand.
GTCAGACCATTTCTTCAGAGCTATCACCCCAAAGAAAAAAAAAGTGCCGCACCACCACCGGGTGGGCTCGAACCTCCGACCTTTCGGTTAACAGCCGATCGCGCTAGCCAATTGCGCCACGGAGACAGTCCTGCTCTACTCTCACCACCATCAGAACATATCTTCAAAGCTATCAGCCCAAAGAAAAAAAAGCGTTGCACCACCACCAGGTGGGCTCGAAACTCCAACCTTTCGGTTAACAGCCGATCGCGCTAGCCAATTGCGCCACGGAGACAGTCCTGCTCCACTCTCACCACCATCAGAACATATCTTCAAAGCTATCAGCCCAAAAAAAGCGCCATACCACCACCGGGTTGGCTCGAACCTCCGACCTTTTGGTTAACAGCCGATCGCGCTAGCCAATTGCGCCATGGAGACAGTCATGCTCCACTCTCACCACCATCAGAACATATCTTCAAAGCTATCAGCCCAAAGAAAAAAAAGCGCCGCACCACCACCGGGTGGGCTCGAACCTCCAACTTTTCGGTTAACAGCCGATCAGGCTAGCCAATTGCGCCACGAAGACAGTCCTGCTCCACTCTCATCACCATGTGAACATATCTTCAAAGCTATTACCGCAAAGAAAAAAGCAACACACCACTCCCGGGAGGGCTCGAAACTCCAACCTTTCGGTTAACAGCCGATCGCGCTAGCCCATTGCGCTACGGAGACAGTCCTGCTCCACTCTCACCACTATCAGAATATATCTTCAAAGCTAACAGCACAAAGAAAAAAAGCGCCCCAGCATCACCGGGTGGGCTCGAACTTCCAACCTTTCGGTTAACAGCCGATCGCGCTAGCCAACTGCGCCAAGGAGACAGTCGTGCTCCACTCTCACCACCATCATAACATATCTTCAAAGCTATCAGCGCAAAGAAAAAAGCAACGCACCACTCCAGGGAGGGCTCGAAATTCCAAACTTTCGGTTAACAGCCGATCGCGCTAGCCAATTGCGCCACGGAGACAGTCCTGCTCTACTCTCACCACCATAAGAACATATCTTCAAAGCTATTAGCCCAAAGAAAAAAAAAGCGCCGCACCACCACCGGGTGGGCTCGAACCTCCAACCTTTCGGTTAACAGCCGATCGCGCTAGCCAATTGCACCACGAAGACAGTCCTGCTCCATTCTCACCACCATCAGAACATATCTTCAAAGCTATTACCGCAAAGAAAAAAGCAACACACCACTCCCGGGAGGGCTCGAAACTCCAACCTCTCGGTTAACAGCCGATCGCGCTAGCCAATGGCGCCACGGAGACAGTCGTGCTCCACTCTCACCACCATAAGAACATATCTTCAAAGCTATCAGCGCAAAGAAAAAAGCAAAGTACCACTCCTGGGAGGGCTCGAACCTCCAACTTTTCGGTTAACAGCCAATCGCCCTGGCCAATTGCGCCACGCAGACAGTCCTGCTCCACTCTCACCACAATTAGAACATATCTTCAGAGCTATCACCCCAAAGAAAAAAAAAGCGCCGCACCACCACCGGGTGGGCTCGAACCTCCAACCTTTCGGTTAACAGCCGATCGCGCTAGCCAATTGCCCCACGGAGACAGTCGTGCTCCACTCTCCCCACCGTCAGAACATTTCTTCAGAGCTATCACCCCAAAGAAAAAAAAGCGCCGCACCACCACCGGTTGGGCTCGAACCTCCAACCTTTCGGTTAACAGCCGATCGCGCTAGCCAATTGCGCCACGAAGACAGTCCTGCTCCACTCTCACCACCATCAGAACATATCTTCAAAGCTATTATCGCAAAGAAAATAGCAACACACCACTCCCGGGAGGGCTCGAAACTCCAACCTTTCGGTTAACAGCCGATCGCGCTAGCCAATTGCGCCACGGAGACAGTCGTGCTCCACTCTCACCACCATCAGAACATATCTTCAAAGCTATCAGCGCAAAGAAAAAAGCAAAGTACCACTCCTGGGAGGGCTCGAACCTCCAACTTTTCGGTTAACAGCCGATCGCCCTGGCCAATTGCACCACGCAGACAGTCCTGCTCCACTTTCACCACAATTAGAACATATCTTCAGAGCTATCACCCCAAAGAAAAAAAAGCGCCGCACCACCACCGGGTGGGCTCGAACCTCCAACCTTTCGGTTAACAGCCGATCGCGCTAGCCAATTGCCCCACGGAGACAGTCGTGCTCTACTCTCCCCACCGTCAGAACATTTCTTCAGAGCTAACACCCCAAAGAAAAAAAGCGCCGCACCACCGCCGGGTGGGCTCGAAACTCCAACCTTTCGGTTAACAGCCGATCGCGCTAGCCAATAGCGCCACGGAGACAGTCCTGCTCCACTCTCACCACCATCAGAACATATCTTCAAAGCTATCAGCCCAAAAAAAAAGCGCCATACCACCTCCGAGTGGGCTCGAACCTCCGACCTTTTGGTTAACAGCCAATCGCGCTAGCCAATTGCGCCATGGAGACAGTCCTGCTCCACTCTCACCACCATCAGAACATATCTTCAAAGCTATCAGCCCAAAGAAAAAAAAGCGCTGCACCACCACTGGGTGGGCTCGAACCTCCAACCTTTCGTTTAACAGCCGATCGCACTAGCCCATTGCGCCACGGAGACAGTCTTGCTCCACTCTCACCACCATCAGAACATATCTTCAAAGCTATCAGCGCAAAGAAAAAAGCAACACACCACTCTCGGGAGGGCTCGAAACTCCAACCTTTCGGTCAACGGCCGATCGCGCTAGCCCATTGCGCCACGGAGACAGTCTTGCTCTCTCTCACCACCATCAGAACATATCTTCAAAGCTATCAGCCCAAAGAAAAAAAAGCACCGCACCACGACCGGGTGGGCTCGAACCTCCAACTTTTCGGTTAACAGCCGATCGCGCTGGCCAATTGCGCCACAGAGACAGTCCTGCTCCACTCTCACTACAATTAGAACATATCTTCAAAGCTATTAGCCCAAAGAAAAAAAAAAGCGCCGCACCACCACCGGGTGGGCTCGAACCTCCAACCTTTCGGTTAACGGCAGATCGCGCTAGCCAATTGCGCCACGGAGACAATCGTGCTCCACTCTCACCACCAGCAGAACATATCTTCAAAGCTATCAGCGCAAAGAAAAAAAAAGCGCCGCACCACCACCGGGTAGGCTCGAACCTCCAACCTTTCGGTTAACAGCCGATCGCGCAAGCCAATTGCGCCACGGAGACAGTCCTGCTCCCTCTCACCACCATCAGAACATATCTTTAAAGCTATCAGCCCAAAGAAAAAAAACCACCGCACCACCACCGGGTGGGCTCGAACTTCCAAACTTTCGGTTAACAGCCAATCGCGCTAGCCAATAGCGCCACGGAGACAGTCCTGCTCCACTCTCACCACCATCAGAACATATCTTCAAAGCTATCAGCACAAAGAAAAAAAGCGCCGCACCACCACCGGGTGGACTCGAACCTACAACTTTTCGGTTAACAGCCGATCGCGCTGGCCAATTGCGCCACGGAGACAGTCGTGCTCCACTCTAACCACCATCAGAACATATCTTCAAAGCTATCAGCGCAAAGAAAAAAGCAACACACCACTCCCGGCAGGGCTCGAAACTCCAACCTTTCGGTTAACAGCCGATCGCTCTAGCATATTGCGCCACCCAGACAGTCCTGCTCTACTCTCACCACCATCAGAACATATCTTCGAAGCTATCAGCCCAAAGAAAAAAAAGCGCCGCACCACCACCGGGTTGGCTCGAACCTCCAACCTTTCGGTTAACAGCCGATCGCACTAGCCTATTGCGCCTCGAAGACAGTCCTGCTCCACTCTCACCACCATCAGAACATATCTTCAAAGCTATTACCGTAAAGATAAAAGCAACACACCACTCCCGGGAGGGCTCGAAACTCCAACCTTTCGGTTAACAGCCGATCGCGCTAGCCCATTGCGCCACGGAGGCTGTCTTGCCCCACTCTCACCATCATCAGAACATATCTTCAAAGCTATCAGCGCAAAGAAAAAAAGCGCTGCATCACCACCGGGTGGGCTCGAACCTCCAACCTTTCGGTTAACAGCCGATCGCGCTAGCCCATTGCGCCACGGAGACAGTCTTGCTCCACTCTCACCACCATCAGAACATATCTTCAAAGCTATCAGCGCAAAAAAGCAACACACCACTCCCGGGAGGGCTCGAAACTCCAACCTTTCGGTCAACGGCAGATCGCGCTAGCCCATTGCGCCACGGAGACAGTCTTGCTCTCTCTCACCACCATCAGAACATATCTTCAAAGCTATCAGCCCAAAGAAAAAAAAGCACCGCACCACGACCGGGTGGGCTCGAACTTCCAACTTTTCGGTTAACAGCCGATCGCGCTGGCCAATTGCGCCACAGAGACAGTCCTGCTCCACTCTCACCACAATTAGAACATATCTTCAAAGCTAATAGCCCAAAGATAAAAAAAGCGCTGCACCACCACCGGGTGGGCTCGAACCTCCAACCTTTCGGTTAACAGCAGATCGCGCTAGCCCATTGCGCCACGGAGACAATCGTGCTCCACTCTCACCACCAGCAGAAGATATCTTCAAAGCTATCAGCGCAAAGAAAAAAAAGCGCCGCACCACCACCGGGTAGGCTCGAACCTCCAACCTTTCGGTTAACAGCCGATCGCGCAAGCCAATTGCGCCACGGAGACAGTCCTGCTCCCTCTCACCACCATCAGAACATATCTTCAAAGCTATCAGCCCAAAGAAAAAAAACCACCGCACCACCACCGGGTGGGCTCGAACCTCCAACCTTTCGGTTAACAGCCAATCGCGCTAGCCAATAGCGCCACGGAGACAGTCCTGCTCCACTCTCACCACCATCAGAACATATCTTCAAAGCTATCAGCACAAAGAAAAAAAGCGCCGCACCACCACCAAGTGGACTCGAACCTCCAACCTTTCGGTTAACAGCCGATCGCGCTGTCAATTGCGCCACGGACACAGTCGTGCTCCACTCTCACCACCATCAGAACATATCTTCAAAGCTATCAGCGCAAAGAAAAAAGCAACACACCACTCCCGCCAGGGCTCGAAACTCCAACCTTTCGGTTAACAGCCAATCGCTCTAGCATATTGCGCCACGGAGACAGTCCTGCTCTACTCTCACCACCATCAGAACATATCTTCAAAGCTATCAGCCCAAAGAAAAAAAGCGCCGCACCACCGCCGGGTGGGCTCGAACCTCCGACCTTTTGGTTAACAGCCGATCGCGCTAGCCAATTGCGCCATGGAGACAGTCCTGTTCCACTCTCACCACCATCAGAACATATCTTCAAAGCTATCAGCCCAAAGAAAAAAAAGCGCCGCACCACCACCAGGTGGGCTCGAACCTCCAACTTTTCGGTTAACAGCCGATCACGCTAGCCAATTGCGCCACGAAGACAGTCCTGCTCCACTCTCACCACCATCAGAACATATCTTCAAAGCTATCAGCCCACAGAAAAAAAGCGCCGCACAACCACCGGCTAGGCTCGAACCTCCAACTTTTCGGTTAACAGCCGATCACGCTTGCCAATTGCGCCACGGAGACAGTCCTGCTCCACTCTCACCACCATCAGAACATATCTTCAAAGCTATCAGCCCACAGAAAAAAAGCGCCGCACAACCACCGGGTGGGCTCCAACCTCCAACTTTTCGGTTAACAGCCAATCGCGCTAGCCAATTGCGCCACAGAGACAGTCCTGCTCCACTCTCACCACCATAAGAACATATCTTCAAAGCTATCAGCCCAAAGAAAAAAAGTGCCGCACCACCACCGGGTGGGCTCGAACTTCCAACCTTTCGGTTAACAGCTGATCGCGCTAGCCAATTGCCCCACGGAGACAGTCGTGCTCCACTCTCACCACCGTCAGAACATTTCTTCAGAGCTATCACCCCAAAGAAAAAAAAGCGCCGCACCACCACCGGGTTGGCTCGAACCTCCAACCTTTCGGTTAACAGCCGATCGCACTAGCCTATTGCGCCTCGAAGACAGTCCTGCTCCACTCTCACCACCATCAGAACATATCTTCAAAGCTATTACCGTAAAGAAAAAAGCAACACACCACTCCCGGGAGGGCTCGAAACTCCAACCTTTCGGTTAACAGCCGATCGCGCTAGCCCATTGCGCCACGGAGGCAGTCTTGCTCCACTCTCACCATCATCAGAACATATCTTCAAAGCTATCAGCGCAAAGAAAAAAAGCGCTGCATCACCACCGGTTGGGCTCGAACCTCCAACCTTTCGGTTAACAGCCGATCGCGCTAGCCCATTGCGCCACGGAGACAGTCTTGCTCCAAACTCACCACCATCAGAACATATCTTCAAAGCTATCAGCGCAAAGAGAAAAGCAACACACCACTCCCGGGAGGGCTCGAAACTCCAACATTTCGGTCAACAGCCGATCGCGCTAGACAATTGCGCCACGGAGACAGTCCTGCTCCACTCTCACCACCATCAGAACATATCTTCAAAGCTATCTGCCCAAAGAAAAAAAAGCGCCATACCACCACCGGGTGGGCTCGAACCTCCGAACTTTTGGTTAAATGCCGATCGCGCTAGCCAATTGCGCCATGGAGACAGTCCTGCTCCACTCTCACCACCATCAGAACATATCTTCAAAGCTATCAGCCCAAAGAAAAAAAGCGCCGCACCACCACCGGGTGGGCTCGAACCTCCAACCTTTCGGTTAACAGCAGCTCGCGCTAGCCAATTGCGCCACGGAGACAGTGCTGCTCTACTCTCACCACCACAAGAACATATCTTCAAAGCTATCAGCCCAAAGAAAAAAAAGCGCCGCACCACCGCCGGGTGGGCTGGAAACTCCAACCTTTCAGTTAAAAGCCGATCGCGCTAGCCAATTGCGCCACGGAGACAGTCCTGTTCCACTCTCACCACCATCAGGACATATCTTCAAAGCTATCAGCCCAAAGAAAACAAAGCGCCATACCGCCACCAGGTGGGCTCGAACCTCCGACCTTTTGGTTAACAGCCGATCGCGCTAGCCAATTGCGTCATAGAGACAGTCCTGCTCCACTCTCACCACCATCAGAACGTATCTTCAAAGCTATCAGCGCAAAGAAAAAAGCTAAACACCACTCCCGGGAGGGCTCGAAACTCCAACCTTTCGGTTACAACCGATCGCGCTAGCCAATTGCGCCACGGAGACAGTCCTGCAATACTCTCACCACCATCAGAACATATCTTCAAAGCTATCAGCCTAAAGAAAAAAAAGCGCCGCACCACTGCCGGGTGGGCTCGAAACTCCAACCGTTCGGTTGACAGCCGATCGCGCTAGCCAATTGCGCCACGGAGACAGTCGTGCTCCACTCTCACCACCGTCAGAACATTGCTTCAGAGCTATCACCCCAAAGAAAAAGAAAGCGCCGCACCACCACCGGTTGGGCTCGAACCTCCAACCTTGCGGTTAACAGCCGATCGCGCTAGCAAATTGCGCCACGAAGATAGTCCTGCTCCACTCTCACCACCATCAGAACATATCTTCAAAGCTATTACCGCAAAGAAAAAAGCAACACACCACTCCCGGGAGGGCTCGAAACTCCAACCTTTCGGTTAACAGCTGATCGCGCTAGCCCATTGCGCCACGAAGGCAGTCTTGCTCCACTCTCACCATCATCATAACATATCTTCAAAGCTATCTTCGCAAAGAAAAAAAAGCGCTGCACCACCACCGGGTGGGCTCGAACCTCCAACCTTTCGGTCAACAGCCGATCGCGCTAGCCAATTGCGCCACAGAGACAGTCCTGCTCTACTCTCACCACCATCAGAACATATCTTCAAAGCTATCAGCCCAAAGAAAAAAAAGCGCCATACCACCACCGGGTGGGCTCGAACCTCCGACCTTTTGGTTAACAGCCGATCGCGCTAGCCAATTGCGCCATGGAGACAGTCCTGCTCCACTCTCACCACCATCAGAACATATCTTCAAAGCTCTCAGCCCAAAGAAAAAAAGCGCCGCACCACCTCTGGGTGGGCTCGAACCTCCAACTTTTCAGTTAACAGCCGATCGCGCTAGCCAATTGCGCCACGGAGACAGTTCTGCTCCACTCTCACCACCATCAGAACATATCTTCAAAGCTATCAGCGCAAAAAAAGCAACACACCACTCCCGGGAGGGCTCGAAACTCCAACCTTTCGATCAACAGCCGATCGCACTAGCCCATTGCGCCACGGAGACAGTCTTGCTCCCCTCTCACCGCCATCAGAACATATCTTCAAAGCTATCAGCCCAAAGAAAAAAAAGCGCCATACCACCACCGGGTGGGCTCGAACCTCCGACCTTTTGGTTAGCAGCCGATCGCGCTAGCCAATTGCGCCATGGAGACAGTCCTGCTCCACTGTAACCACCATCTGAACATATCTTCAAAGCTATCAGCCCAAAGAAAAAAAGCACCGCACCACCACCGGGTGGGCTCGAACCTCCAACTTTTCGGTTAACAGCCGATCACGCTAGCCAATTGCGCCACGGAGACAGTCCTGCTCCACTCTCACCACCATCAGAACATGTCTTCAAAGCTATCAGCGCAAAGAAAAAAGCAACACACCACTCCCGGAAGGGCTCAAAACTCCAACATTTCGGTTAACAGCCGATCGCGCTAGCCGATTGCGCCACGGAGAAAGTCCTGCTCTACTCTCACCACCATCAGAACATATCTTCAAAGCTATCAGCCCAAAGAAAAAAAAGCGCCGCACCACCGCGGGGTGGGCTCGAAACTCCAACCGTTCGGTTAACAGCCGATCGCGCTAGCCAATTGCGCCACGAAGACAGTCGTGCTCCACTCTCACCACCATCAGAACATATCTTCAAAGCTATCAGCGCAAAGAAAAAAGCAAAACACCACTCCCGGGAGGGCTCGAACCTCCAACTTTTCGGTTAACAGCAGATCGCGCTGGCCAATTGCGCCACGGAGACATTTCTGCTCCACTCTCACCACAATTAGAACATATCTTCAAAGCTATCAGCCCAAAAAAAGCGCCGCACCACCACCGGGTGGGCTCGAACCACCAACCTTTCGGTTAACAGCACATCGCGCTAGCCAATTGCGCCACGGAGACAATTGTGCTCCACTCTCACCTCCATCAGAACATATCTTCAAAGCTATCAGCGCAAAGAAAAAAGCAACACACCCCACCCGGGAGGGCTCAAACCTCCAACTTTTCGGTTAACAGCAGATCGCGCTGGCCAATTGCGCCACGGAGACATTCCTGCTCCACTCTCACCGCAATTAGAACATATCTTCAAAGCTATCAGCCCAAAGAAAAAAAAGCGCCGCACGACCAAAGGGTGGGCTCGAACCTCCGACCTTTTGGTTAACAGCCGATCGCGCTAGCCAATTGCGCCACGGAGACAGTCCTGCTCCACTCTCACCACCATCAGAACATATCTTCAAAGCTATCAGCGCAAAGAAAAAAGCCACACACCCCACCCGGGAGGGCTCGAACCTCCAACTTTTCGGTTAACAGCCGATCGCGCTAGCCAATTGCACCACGCGGACCGTCCTGCTCCACTCTCACCACTGTCAGACCATTTCTTCAGAGCTATCACCCCAAAGAAACGAAAGCGCCGCACCACCACTGGGTGGGCTCGAACCTCCAACCTTTCGGTTAACAGCCGATCGCGCTAGCCAATTGCGCCACGGAGACAGTCCTGCTCTACTCTCACCACCACCAGAACATATCTTCAAAGCTATCAGCCCAAAGAAAAAAAAGCGCCGCACCACCGCCGGGTGGGCTGGAAACTCCAACCTTTCAGTTAAAAGCCGATCGCGCTAGCCAATTGCGCCACGGAGACAGTCCTGCTCCACTCTCACCACCATCAGGACATATCTTCAAAGCTATCAGCCCAAAGAAAAAAAAGCGCCATACCGCCACCAGGTGGGCTAGAACCTCCGACCTTTTGGTTAACAGCCGATCGCGCTAGCCAATTGCGTCATAGAGACAGTCCTGCTCCACTCTCATTACCATCAGAACATATCTTCAAAGCTATTAGCGCAAAGAAAAAAAGCTACACACCACTCCCGGGAGGGCTCGAAACTCCAACCTTTCGGTTACAACCGATCGCGCTAGCCAATTGCACCACGGAGACAGTCCTGCTCTACTCTCACCACCATCAGAACATATCTTCAAAGCTATCAGCCCAAAGAAAAAAAGCGCCGCACCACCTCTGTGTGGGCTCAAACCTCCAACTTTTCAGTTAACAGCCGATCGCGCTAGCCAATTGCGCCACGGAGACAGTCCTTCTCCACTCTCACCACCATCAGAACATATCTTCAAAGCTATCAGCGCAAAAAAAGCAACACACCACTCCCGGGAGGGCTCGAAACTCCAACCTTTCGGTCAACAGCCGATCGCGCTAGCCCATTGCGCCACGGAGACAGTCTTGCTCCCCTCTCACCGCCATCAGAACATATCTTCAAAGCTATCAGCCCAAAGAAAAAAAAGCGCCATACCACCACCGGCTGGGCTCGAACCTCCGACCTTTTGGTTAGCAGCCGATCGCGCTAGGCAATTGCGCCATGGAGACAGTCCTGCTCCACTCTAACCACCATCTGAACATATCTTCAAAGCTATCAGCCCAAAGAAAAAAAGCGCCGCACCACCACCGGGTGGGCTCGATCCTCCAACTTTTCGGTTAACAGCCGATCACGCTAGCCAATTGCGCCCCGGAGACAGTCCTGCTCCACTCTCACCACCATCAGAACATGTCTTCAAAGCTATCAGCGCAAAGAAAAAAGCAACACACCACTCCCGGAAGGGCTCAAAACTCCAACCTTTCGGTTAACAGCCGATCGCGCTAGCCGATTGCGCCACGGAGACAGTCCTGCTCTACTCTCACCACCATCAGAACATATCTTCAAAGCTATCAGCCCAAAGAAAAAAAAGCGCCGCCCAACCGCCGGGTGGGCTCGAAACTCCAACCGTTCGGTTAACAGCCGATCGCGCTAGCCAATTGCGCCACGAAGACAGTCGTGCTCCACTCTCACCACCATCAGAACATATCTTCAAAGCTATCAGCGCAAAGAAAAAAGCAGAACACCACTCCCGGGAGGGCTCGAACCTCCAACTTTTCGGTTACCAGCAGATCGCGCTGGCCAATTGCGCCACGGAGACATTCCTGCTCCACTCTCACCACAATTAGAACATATCTTCAAAGCTATCAGCCCAAAGAAAAAAAAGCGCCGCACCACCACCGGGTGGGCTCGAACCACCAACCTTTCGGTTAAGAGCACATCGCGCTAGCCAATTGCGCCACGGAGACAATTGTGCTCCACTCTCACCACCATCAGAACATATCTTCAAAGCTATCAGCGCAAAGAAAAAAGCAACACACCCCACCCGGGAGGGCTCGAACCTCCAACTTTTCGGTTAACAGCAAATCGCGCTGGCCAATTGCGCCACGGAGACATTCCTGCTCCACTCTCACCGCAATTAGAACATATCTTCAAAGCTATCAGCCCAAAGAAAAAAAAGCGCCGCACGACCAAAGGGTGGGCTCGAACCTCCGACCTTTTGGTTAACAGCCGATCGCGCTAGCCAATTGCGCCACGGAGACAGTCCTGCTCCACTCTCACCACCATCAGAACATATCTTCAAAGCTATCAGCGCAAAGAAAAAAGCAACACACCCCAACCGGGAGGGCTCGAACCTCCAACTTTTCGGTTAACAGCCGATCGCGCTAGCCAATTGCACCATGCGGACCGTCCTGCTCCACTCTCACCACCGTCAGACCATTTCTTCAGAGCTATCACCCCAAAGAAAAAAAAGCGCCGCACCACCACCGGGTGGGCTCGAACATCCAACCTTTCGGTTAACAGCCGATCGCGCTAGCCAATTGCGCCACGGAGACAGTCCTGCTCTACTCTCAACACCACCAGAACATATCTTCAAAGCTATCAGCCCAAAGAAAAAAAAGCGCCGCACCACCGCCGGGTGGGCTGGAAACTCCAACCTTTCAGTTAAAAGCCGATCGCGCTAGCCACATGCGCCACGGAGACAGTCCTGCTCCACTCTCACCACCATCAGGACATATCTTCAAAGCTATCAGCCCAAAGAAAAAATGCGCCATACCGCCACCAGGTGGGCTCGAACCTCCGACCTTTTGGTTAACAGCCGATCGCGCTAGCCAATTGCGTCATAGAGACAGTCCTGCTCCACTCTCATTACCATCAGAACATATCTTCAAAGCTATCAGCGCAAAGAAAAAAGCTACACACCACTCCCAAGAGGGCTCGAAACTCCAACCGTTCGGTTAACAGCCGATCGCGCTAGCCAATTGCGCCACGGAGACAGTCCTGCTCCACTCTCACCATCATCAGAACATATCTTCAAAGCTATCAGCGCAAAGAAAAAAAAGCGCTGCACCACCACCGGGTGGGCTCGAACCTCCAACCTTTCGGTCAACAGCCGATCGCGCTAGCCCATTGCGCCATGGAGACAGTCTTGCTCCACTCTCACCACCATCAGAACATATCTTCAAAGCTATCAGCGCAAAAAAAAGCAACACACCACTCCCGGAAGGGCTCGAAATTCCAACCTTTCGGTCAACAGCCGATCGCGCTAGCCAATTGCGCCACAGAGACAGTCCTGCTCTACTCTCACCACCATCAGAACATATCTTCAAAGCTATCAGCGCAAAGAAAATAGCAACACACCACTCCCGGAAGGGCTCGAAATTCCAACCTTTCGGTCAACAGCCGATCGCGCTAGCCAATTGCGCCACGGAGACAGTCCTGCTCTAATCTCACCACCATCAGAACATATCTTCAAAGCTATCAGCCCAAAGAAAAAAAAGCGCCGCACCACCACCGGGTGAGCTCGAACCTCCAACTTTTCAGTTAACAGCCGATCGCGCTAGCCAATTGCGCCACGGAGACAGTCCTGCTCCACTCTCACAACCATCAGAACATATCTGCGCCATGGAGACAGTCCTGCTCCACTCTCACCACCATGAGAACATATCTTCAAAGCTATCAGCCCAAAGAAAAAAAAGCGCCGCACCACCACCGGGTGAGCTCGAACCTCCAACTTTTCAGTTAACAGCCGATCGCGCTAGCCAATTGCGCCACGGAGACAGTCCTGCTCCACTCTCACCACCATCAGAACATATCTTCCAAGCTATCAGCCCAAAGAAAAAAAAGCGCCGCACCACCACCGGGTGAGCTCGAACCTCTAACTTTTCAGTTAACAGCCGATCGCGCTAGCCCATTGCGCCACGGAGACAGTCTTGCTCCCCTCTCACCGCCATCAGAACATATCTTCAAAGCTATCAGCCCAAAGAAAAAACCGCGCCATACCACCACCGGGTGGGCTCGAACCTCCGACCTTTTGGTTAGCAGCCGATCGCGCTAGCCAATTGCGCCATGGAGACAGTCCTGCTCCACTCTTACCACCATCTGAACATATCTTCAAAGCTATCAGCCCAAAGAAAAAAAAGCGCCGCACCACTACCGGATGGGCTCGAACCTCCAACTTTTCGGTTAACAGCCGATCACGCTAGCCAATTGCGCCACGGAGACAGTCCTGCTCCACTCTCACCACCATCAGAACATATCTTCAAAGCTATCAGCCCTAAGAAAAAAAAGCGCCGCACCACCACCGGGTGAGCTCGAACCTCCAACTTTTCAGTTAAGAGCCGATCGCGCTAGCCGATTGCGCCACGGAGACAGTCCTGCTCTACTCTCACCACCATCAGAACATATCTTCAAAGCTATCAGCCCAAAGAAAAAAAGCGCCGCACCACCGCCGGGTGGGCTCGAAACTCCAACCGTTCGGTTAACAGCCGATCGCGCTAGCCAATTGCGCCACGGAGACAGTCGTGCTCCACTCTCACCACCATCAGAACATATCTTCAAAGCTATCAGCGCAAAGAAAAAAGCAAAACACCACTCCCGGGAGGGCTCGAACCTCCAACTTTTCGGTTAACAGCAGATCGCGCTGGCCAATTGCGCCACGGAGACATTCCTGCTCCACTCTCACCGCAATTAGAACATATCTTCAAAGCTATCAGCCCAAAGAAAAAAAAAGCGCCACACCACCACCTGGTGGGCTCGAACCTCCAACCTTTCGGTTAACAGCACATCGCGCTAGCCAATTGCGCCACGGAGACAATTGTGCTCCACTCTCACCACCATCAGAACATATCTTCAAAGCTATCAGCGCAAAGAAAAAATCAACACACCCCACCTGGGAGGGCTCGAACCTCCAACTTTTCGGTTAACAGCCGATCGCGCTAGCCAATTGCGCCACGGGGACCGTCCTGCTCCACTCTCACCACCGTCAGACCATTTCTTCAGAGCTATCACCCCAAAGAAAAAAAAAGCGCCGCACCACCACCGGGGGTGCTCGAACCTCCAACCTTTCGGTTAACAGCCGATTGCGCTAGCCAATTGCCCCACGAAGACAGTCGTGCTCCAATCTCACCACCGTCAGAACATTTCTTCAGAGCTATCACCCCAAAGAAAAAAAAGCGCCCACCACCACCGGTTGGGCTCGAACCTCCAATTTTTCGGTTAACAGCCCATCGCGCTAGCCAATTGCGCCACGGAGACTGTCCTGCTCTACTCTCACCACCATCAGAACATATCTTCAAAGCTATCAGCCCAAAGAAAAAAAAGCGCCATACCACCACCGGGTGGGCTCGAACCTCCGACCTTTTGGTTAACAGCCGATCGCGCTAGCCAATTGCGCCATGGAGACAGTCCTGCTCCACTCTCACCACCATCAGAACATATCTTCAAAGCTATCAGCCCAAAGAAAAAAAAGCGCCGCACCACCACCGGGTGAGCTCGAACCTCCAACTTTTCAGTTAACAGCCTATCGCGGTAGCCAATTGCGCCACGGAGACAGTCCTGCTCCACTCTCACCACCATCAGAACATATCTGCGCCATGGAGACAGTCCTGCTCCACTCTCACCACCATCAGAACTTATCTTCAAAGCTATCAGCCCAAAGAAAAAAAAGCGCCGCACCACCACCGGGTGAGCTCGAACCTCCAACTTTTCAGTTAACAGCCGATCGCACTAGCCAATTGCGCCACGGAGACAGTCCTGCTCCACTCTCACCACCATCAGAACATATCTTCAAAGCTATCAGCGCAAAAAAAAGCAACACACCACTCCCGGGAGGGCTCGAAACTCCAACCTTTCGGTGAACAGCCGATCGCGCTAGCCCATTGCGCCACGGAGACAGTCTTGCTCCCCTCTCACCGTCATCAGAACATATCTTCGAAGCTATCAGCCCAAAGAAAAAAAAGCGCCATACCACCACCGGGTGGGCTCGAACCTCCGACCTTTTGCTTAGCAGCCGATCGCGCTAGCCAATTGCGCCATGGAGACAGTCCTGCTCCACTCTTACCACCATCTGAACATATCTTCAAAGCTATCAGCCCAAAGAAAAAGAAGCGCCGCACCACCACCCGATGGGCTCGAACCTCCAACTTTTCGGTTAACAGCCGATCACGCTAGCCAATTGCGCCACGGAAACAGTCCTGCTCCACTGTCACCACCATCAGAACATAGCTTCAAAGCTATCAGCCCTAAGAAAAAAAAGCGCCGCACCACCACCGGGTGAGCTCGAACCTCCAACTTTTCAGTTAACAGCTGGTCGCGCTAGCCGATTGCGCCACGGAGACAGTCCTGCTCTACTCTCACCACCATCAGAACATATCTTCAAGGCTATCAGCCCAAAGAAAAAAAAGCGCCGCACCACCGCCGGGTGGGCTCGAAACTCCAACCGTTCGGTTAACAGCCGATCGCGCTAGCCAATTGCGCCACGGAGACAGTCGTGCTCCACTCTCACCACCATCAGAACATATCTTCAAAGCTATCAGCGCAAAGAAAAAAGAAAAACACCACTCCCGGGAGGGCTCGAACCTCCAACTTTTCGGTTAACAGCAGATCGCGCTGGCGAATTGCGCCACGGAGACATTCCTGCTACACTCTCACCGCAATTAGAACATATCTTCAAAGCTATCAGCCCAAAGAAAAAAAAAGCGCCGCGCCACCACCGGGTGGGCTCGAACCACCAACCTTTCGGTTAACAGCACATCGCGCTAGCCAATTGCGCCACGGAGACAATTGTGCTCCACTCTCACCACCATCAGAACATATCTTCAAAGCTATCAGCGCAAAGAAAAAATCAACACACCCCACCTGGGAGGGCTCGAACCTCCAACTTTTCGGTTAACAGCCGATCGCGCTAGCCAATTGCGCCACGGGGACCGTCCTGCTCCACTCTCATCACCGTCAGACCATTTCTTCAGAGCTATCACCCCAAAGAAAAAAAAGCGCCGCAGCACCACCGGGGGTGCTCGAACCTCCAACCTTTCGGTTAACAGCCGATTGCGCTAGCCAATTGCCCCACGAAGACAGTCGTGCTCCAATCTCACCACCGTCAGAACATTTCTTCAGAGCTATCACCCCAAAGAAAAAAAAGCGCCCACCACCACCGGTTGGGCTCGAACCTCCAACCTTTCGGTTAACAGCCGACCGCGCTAGCCAATTGCGCCACGGAGACAGTCCTGCTCTACTCTCACCACCATCAGAACATATCTTCAAAGCTATCAGCCCCCAAAAAAAGCGCCACACCACCGCCGGGTGGGCTCGAAACTCCAACCTTTCGGTTAACAGCCGATCGCGCTAGCCAATTGCGCCACGGAGACAGTCCTGCTCCACTCTCACCACCATAAGAACATATCTTCAAAGCTATCAGCCCAAAGACAAAAAAGCGCCGCACCACCACCGGGTGGGCTGGAACCTCCGACCTTTTGGTTAACAGCCGATCACGCTAGCCAATTGCGCCACGGAGACGGTCCTGCTCCACTCTCACCACCATCAGAACATATCTTCAAAGCTATCAGCCCAAAGAAAAAAAAGCGCCGCACCACCACTGGGTCGGGTCGAACCTCCAACCTTTCGGTTAACAGCAGATCGCGCTAGCCAATTGCGCCACGGAGACAATTGTGCTCTACTCTCACCACCATCAGAACATATCTTCAAAGCTATCAGCCCAAAGAAAAAAAAGCGCCACACCACCGCCGGGTGGGCTCGAAACTCTAACATTTCGGTTAACAGCCGATCGCGCTAACCAATTGCGCCACAGAGACAGTCCTGCTCTACTCTCACCACCATCAGAACATATCTTCAAAGCTACCAGCCCAAAGAAAAAAAGCGCCATACCACTACCGGGTGGGCTCGAACCTCCGACCTTTTGGTTAGCAGCCGATCGCGCTGGCCAATTGCGCCATGGAGACAGTCCTGCTCCACTCTAACCACCATCAGAACATATCTTCAAAGCTATCAGCCCAAAGAAAAAAAAGCGCCGCACCACCACCGTGTGGGCTCGAACCTCCAACTTTTCGGTTAACAGCCGATCACGCTAGGCAATTGCGCCACGGAGACAGTCCTGCTCCACTCTCACCACCATCAGAACATATCTTCAAAGCTATCAGCGAAAAGAAAAAAGCAACACACCACTCCCGGGAGGGCTCGAAACTCCAACCTTTCGGTTAACAGCAGACCGCGCTAGCCAATTGCGCCACGGAGACAATTGTGCTCCACTCTCACCAACATCAGAACATATCTTCAGAGCTATCACCCCAAAGAAAAAAAAAGTGCCGCACCACCACCGGGGGGGCTCGAACCTCCAACCTTTCGGTTAACAGCCGATCGCGCTAACCAATTGCCCCACGGAGACGGTCGTGCTCCACTCTCACCACCGTCAGAACATTTCTTCAGAGCTATCACCCCAAAGAAAAAAAAGCGCCCACCACCACCGGTTGGGCTCGAACTTCCAACCTTTCGGTTAAAAGCCGAACGCGCTAGCCAATTACGCCACGGAGACAGTCCTGCTCCACTCTAACCACCATCAGAACATATCTTCAAAGCTATCAGCCCAAAGAAAAAAAAGCGCCGCACCACCACTGGGTCGGGTCGAACCTCCAACCTTTCGGTTAACAGCAGATCGCGCTAGCCAATTGCGCCACGGAGACAATTGTGCTCTACTCTCACCACCATCAGAACATATCTTCAAAGCTATCAGCACAAAGAAAAAAAAGCGCCACACCACCGCCGGGTGGGCTCGAAACTCTAACATTTCGGTTAACAGCCGATCGCGCTAACCAATTGCGCCACAGAGACAGTCCTGCTCTACTCTCACCACCATCAGAACATATCTTCAAAGCTACCAGCCCAAAGAAAAAAAGCGCCATACCACTACCGGGTGGGCTCGAACCTCCGACCTTTTAGTTAGCAGCCGATCGCGCTAGCCAATTGCGCCATGGAGACAGTCCTGCTCCACTCTAACCACCATCAGAACATATCTTCAAAGCTATCAGCCCAAAGAAAAAAAAGCGCCGCACCACCACCGTGTGGGCTCGAACCTCCAACTTTTCGGTTAACAGCCGATCACGCTAGGCAATTGCGCCACGGAGACAGTCCTGCTCCACTCTCACCACCATCAGAACATATCTTCAAAGCTATCAGCGAAAAGAAAAAAGCAACACACCACTCCCGGGAGGGCTCGAAACTCCAACCTTTCGGTTAACAGCCGATCGCGCTAGCCAATTGCGCCACGGAGACAGTCCTGCTCTACTCTCACCACCATCAGAACATATCTTCAAAGCTATCAGCCCAAAGAAAAAAAGCGCCATACCACTACCGGGTGGGCTCGAACCTCCGAACTTTTGGTTAAATGCCGATCGCGCTAGCCAATTGCGCCATGGAGACAGTCCTGCTCCACTCTCACCACCATCAGAACATATCTTCAAAGATATCAGCCCAAACAAAAAAAGCGCCGCACCACCACCGGGTGGGCTCGAACCTCCAACCTTTCGGTTAACAGCCGCTCGCGCTAGCCAATTGCGCCACGGAGACAGTCCTGCTCTACTCTCACCACCACCAGAACATATCTTCAAAGCTATCAGCCCAAAGAAAAAAAAGCGCCGCACCACCGCCGGGTGGGCTGGAAACTCCAACCTTTCAGTTAAAAGCCGATCGCGCTAGCCAATTGCGCCACGGAGACAGTCCTGCTCCACTCTCACCACCATCAGGACATATCTTCAAAGCTATCATCCCAAAGAAAAAAAAGCGCCATACCGCCACCAGGTGGGCTCGAACCTCCGACCTTTTGGTTAACAGCCGATCGCGCTAGCCAATTGCGTCATAGAGACAGTCCTGCTCCACTCTCACCACCATCAGAACATATCTTCAAAGCTATCAGCGCAAAGAAAAAAGCTACACACCACTCCCGGGTGGGCTCGAAACTCCAACCTTTCGGTTACAACCGATCGCGCTAGCCAATTGCGCCACGGAGACAGTCGTGCTCCACTCTCACCACCGTCAGAACATTGCTTCAGAGCTATCACCCCAAAGAAAAAAAAAGCGCCGCACCACCACCGGTTGGGCTCGAACCTCCAACCTTTCGGTTAACAGCCGATCGCGCTAGCCAATTGCGCCACGAAGATAGTCCTGCTCCACTCTCACCACCATCAGAACATATCTTCAAAGCTATTACCGCAAAGAAAAAAGCAACACACCACTCCCGGGAGGGCTCGAAACTCCAACCTTTCGGTTAACAGCTGATCGCGCTAGCCCATTGCGCCACGAAGGCAGTCTTGCTCCACTCTCACCACCATCAGAACATATCTTCAAAGCTATCAGCGCAAAGAAAAAAGCAACACACCCCACCCGGGAGGGCTCGAACCTACAACTTTTCGGTTAACAGCCGATCGCGCTAGCCAATTGCACCACGCGGACCGTCCCGCTCCACTCTCACCACCGTCAGACCATTTCTTCAGAGCTATCACCCCAAAGAAAAAAAGCGCCGCACCACCACTGGGTGGGCTCGAACCTCCAACTTTTCGGTTAACAGCCGATCGCGCTAGCCAATTGCGCCACGGAGACAGTCCTGTTCTACTCTCACCACCATCAGAACATATCTTCAAAGCTATCAGCCCAAAGAAAAAAAGCGCCGCACCACCTCTGGGTGGCCTCGAACCTCCAGCTTTTCAGTTAACAGCCGATCGCGCTAGCCAATTGCGCCACGGAGACAGTCCTGCTCCACTCTCACCACCATCAGAACATATCTTCAAAGCTATCAGCGCAAAAAAAGCAACACACCACTCCCGGGAGGGCTCGAAACTCCAACCTTTCGGTCAACAGCCGATCGCGCTAGCCCATTGCGCCACGGAGACAGTCTTGCTCCCCTTTCACCGCCATCAGAACATATCTTCAAAGCTATCAGCGCAAAGAAAAAAGCAAAACACCACTCCCGGGAGGGCTCGAACCTCCAACTTTTCGGTTAACAGCAGATCGCGCTGGCCAATTGCGCCACGGAGACATTCCTGCTCCACTCTCACCACAATTAGAACATATCTTCAAAGCTATCAGCCCAAAGAAAAAAAGCGCCGCACCACCACCGGGTGGGCTCGAACCTCCAACTTTTCGGTTAACAGCCGATCACGCTAGCCAATTGCGCCACGGAGACAGTCCTGCTCCACTCTCACCACCATCAGAACATGTCTTCAAAGCTATCAGCGCAAAGAAAAAAGCAACACACCACTCCCGGAAGGGCTCAAAACTCCAACCTTTCGGTTAACAGCCGATCGCGCTAGCCGATTGCGCCACGGAGACAGTCCTGCTCTACTCTCACCACCATCAGAACATATCTTCAAAGCTATCAGCCCAAAGAAAAAAAAGCGCCGCACCACCGCCGGGTGGGCTCGAAACTCCAACCGTTCGGTTAACAGCCGATCGCGCTCGCCAATTGCGCCACGAAGACAGTCGTGCTCCACTCTCACCACCATCAGAACATATCTTCAAAGCTATCAGCGCAAAGAAAAAAGCAAAACACCACTCCCGGGAGGGCTCGAACCTCCAACTTTTCGGTTAACAGCAGATCGCGCTGGCCAATTGCGCCACGGAGACATTCCTGCTCCACTCTCACCACAATTAGAACATATCTTCAAAGCTATCAGCCCAAAGAAAAAAGCAACACACCCCACCAGCGAGGGCTCGAACCTCCAACTTTTCAGTTAACAGCAGATCGCGCTGGCCAATTGCGCCACGGAGACATTCCTGCTCCACTCTCACCGCAATTAGAACATATCTTCAAAGCTATCAGCCCAAAGAAAAAAAAGCGCCGCACGACCAAAGGGTGGGCTCGAACCTCCGACCTTTTGGTTAACAGCCGATCGCGCTAGCCAATTGCGCCACGGAGACAGTCCTGCTCCACTCTCACCACCATCAGAACATATCTTCAAAGCTATCAGCGCAAAGAAAAAAGCAACACACCCCACCCGGGAGGGCTCGAACCTACAACTTTTCGGTTAACAGCCGATCGCGCTAGCCAATTGCACCACGCGGACCGTCCTGCTCCACTCTCACCACCGTCAGACCATTTCTTCAGAGCTATCACCCCAAAGAAAAAAAAGCGCCGCACCACCACTGGGTGGGCTCGAACCTCCAACTTTTTGGTTAACAGCCGATCGCGCTAGCCAATTGCGCCACGGAGACAGTCCTGTTCTACTCTCACCACCACCAGAACATATCTTCAAAGCTATCAGCCCAAAGAAAAAAAAGCGCCGCACCACCGCCGGGTGGGCTGGAAACTCCAACCTTTCAGTTAAAAGCCGATCGCGCTAGCCAATTGCGCCACGGAGACAGTCCTGCTCCACTCTCACCACCATCAGGACATATCTTCAAAGCTATCAGCCCAAAGAAAAAAAAGCGCCATACCGCCACCAGGTGGGCTCGAACCACCGACCTTTTGGTTAACAGCCGATCGCGCTAGCCAATTGCGTCATAGAGACAGTCCTGCTCCACTCTCATTACCATCAGAACATATCTTCAAAGGTATCAGCGCAAAGAAAAAAGCTGCACACCACTTCCGGGAGGGCTCGAAACTCCAACCTTTCGGTTACAACCGATCGCGCTAGCCAATTGCACCACAGAGACAGTCCTGCTCTACTCTCACCACCATCAGAACATATCTTCAAAGCTATCAGCCCAAAGAAAAAAAGCACCGCACCACCTCTGGGTGGGCTCGAACCTCCAACTTTTCAGTTAACAGCCGATCGCGCTAGCCAATTGCGCCACGGAGACAGTCCTGCTCCACTCTCACCACCATCAGAACATATCTTCAAAGCTATCAGCGCAAAAAAGGCAACACACCACTCCCGGGAGGGCTCGAAACTCCAACCTTTCGGTCAACAGCCGATCGCGCTAGCCCATTGCGCCACGGAGACAGTCTTGCTCCCCTCTCACCGCCATCAGAACATATCTTCAAAGCTATCAGCCCAAAGAAAAAAAAGCGCCATACCACCACCGGGTGGGCTCGAACCTCCGACCTTTTGGTTAGCAGCCGATCGCGCTAGCCAATTGCGCCATGGAGACAGTCCTGCTCCACTCTAACCACCATCTGAACATATCTTCAAAGCTATCAGCCCAAAGAAAAAAAGCGCCGCACCACCACCGGGTGGGCTCGAACCTCCAAATTTTCGGTTAACAGCCGATCACGCTAGCCAATTGCGCCACGGAGACAGTCCTGCGCCACTCTCACCACCATCAGAACATGTCTTCAAAGCTATCAGCGCAAAGAAAAAAGCAACACACCACTCCCGGAAGGGCTCAAAACTCCAACCTTTCGGTTAACAGCCGCTCGCGCTAGCCGATTGCGCCACGGAGACAGTCCTGCTCTACTCTCACCACCATCAGAACATATCTTCAAAGCTATCAGCCCAAAGAAAAAAAAGCGCCGCACCACCGCCGGGTGGGCTCGAAACTCTAACCGTTCGGTTAACAGCCGATCGCGCTAGCCAATTGCGCCACGAAGACAGTCGTGCTCCACTCTCACCACCATCAGAACATATCTTCAAAGCTATCAGCGCAAAGAAAAAAGCAAAACACCACTCCCGGGAGGGCTGGAACCTCCAACTTTTCGGTTAACAGCAGATCGCGCTGGCCAATTGCGCCAGGGAGACATTCCTGCTCCACTCTCACCACAATTAGAACATATCTTCAAAGCTATCAGCCCAAAGAAAAAAAAAAGCGCCGCACCACCACCGGGTGGGCTCGAACCACCAACCTTTCGGTTAACAGCACATCGCGCTAGCCAATTGCGCCACGGAGACAATTGTGCTCCACTCTCACCACCATCAGAACATATCTTCAAAGCTATCAGCGCAAAGAAAAAAGCAACACACCCCACCCGGGAGGGCTCGAACCTCCAACTTTTCGGTTAACAGCAGATCGCGCTGGCCAATTGCGCCACGGAGACATTCCTGCTCCACTCTCACCGCAATTAGAACATATCTTCAAAGCTATCAGCCCAAAGAAAAAAAAGCGCCGCACGACCAAAGGGTGGGCTCGAACCTCCGACCTTTTGGTTAACAGCCGATCGCGCTAGCCAAGTGCGCCACGGAGACAGTCCTGCTCCACTCTCACCACCATCAGAACATATCTTCAAAGCTATCAGCGCAAAGAAAAAAGCAACACACCCCACCCGGGAGGGCTCGAACCTCCAACTTTTCGGTTAACAGCCGATCGCTCTAGCCAATTGCACCACGCGGACCGTCCTGCTCCACTCTCACCACCGTCAGACCATTTCTTCAGAGCTATCACCCCAAAGAAAAAAAAAGCGCCGCACCACCACCGGGTGGGCTCGAACCTCCAACCTTTCGGTTAACAGCCGATCGCGCTAGCCAATTGCGCCACGGAGACAGTCCTGCTCTACTCTCACCACCACCAGAACATATCTTCAAAGCTATCAGCCCAAAGAAAAAAAAGTGCCGCACCACCGCCGGGTGGGCTGGAAACTCCAACCTTTCAGTTAAAAGCCGATCGCGCTAGCCAATTGCGCCACGGAGACAGTCCTGCTCCACTCTCACCACCATCAGGACATATCTTCAAAGCTATCAGCCCAAAGAAAAAAAGCGCCATACCGCCACCAGGTGGGCTCGAACCTCCGACCTTTTGGTTAACAGCCGATCGCGCTAGCCAATTGCGTCATAGAGACAGTCCTGCTCCACTCTCATTACCATCAGAACATATCTTCAAAGCTATCAGCGCAAAGAAAAAAGCTACACACCACTCCCGGGAGGGCTCGAAACTCCAACCTTTCGGTTACAACCGATCGCGCTAGCCAATTGCACCATGGAGACAGTCCTGCTCTACTCTCACCACCATCAGAACATATCTTCAAAGCTATCAGCCCAAACAAAAAAAAGCGCCGCACCACTGCCGGGTGGGCTCGAAACTCCAACCGTTCGGTTAACAGCCGATCGCGCTAGCCAATTGCGCCACGGAGACAGTCCTGCTCCACTCTCACCACCATCAGAACATATCTTCAAAGCTATCAGCCCAAAGAAAAAAAAGCGCCTTACCACCACCGGGTGGGCTCGAACCTCCGACCTTTTGGTTAACAGCCGATCGCGCTAGCCAATTGCGCCACGAAGATAGTCCTGCTCCCCTCTCACCACCATCAGAACATATCTTCAAAGCTATTACCGCAAAGAAAAATGCAACACACCACTCCCGGGAGGGCTCGAAACTCCGACCTTTCGCTTAACAGCTGATCGCGCTAGCCCATATCGCCACGGAGGCAGTCTTGCTCCACTCTCACCATCATCAGAACATATCTTCAAAGCTATCAGCGCAAAGAAAAAAAAAGCGCTGCACCACCACCGGGTGGGCTCGAACCTCCAACCTTTCGGTCAACAGCCGATCGCGCTAGCCCATTGCGCCATGGAGACAGTCTTGCTCCACTCTCACCACCATCAGAACATATCTTCAAAGCTATCAGCGCAAAGAAAAAAGCTACACACCACTCCCGGAAGGGCTCGAAATTCCAACCTTTCGGTCAACAGCCGATCGCGCTAGCCAATTGCGCCACGGAGACAGTCCTGCTCTACTCTCACCACCATCAGAACATATCTTCAAAGCTATCAGCGCAAAGAAAATAGCAACACACCACTCCCGGAAGGGCTCGAAATTCCAACCTTTCGGTCAACAGCCGATCGCGCTAGCCAATTGCGCCACGGAGACAGTCCTGCTCTAATCTCACCACCATCAGAACATATCTTCAAAGCTATCAGCCCAAAGAAAAAAAAGCGCCGCACCACCACCGGGTGAGCTCGAACCTCTAACTTTTCAGTTAACAGCCGATCGCGCTAGCCCATTGCGCCACGGAGACAGTCCTGCTCCACTCTCACCACCATCAGAATATATCTGCGCCATGGAGACAGTCCTGCTCCACTCTCACCACCATCAGAACATATCTTCAAAGCTATCAGCCCAAAGAAAAAAAAGCGCCGCACCACCACCGGGTGAGCTCGAACCTCCAACTTTTCAGTTAACAGCCGATCGCGCTAGCCAATTGCGCCACGGAGACAGTCCTGCTCCACTCTCACCACCATCAGAACATATCTTCCAAGCTATCAGCCCAAAGAAAAAAAAGCGCCGCACCACCACCGGGTGAGCTCGAACCTCTAACTTTTCAGTTAACAGCCGATCGTGCTAGCCCATTGCGCCACGGAGACAGTCTTGCTCCCCTCTCAAGCCATCAGAACATATCTTAAAAGCTATCAGCCCAAAGAAAAAACCGCGCCATTCCA
The DNA here is from genome assembly GCF_043290135.1 of Rhipicephalus microplus. Taxonomy (NCBI): domain Eukaryota; kingdom Metazoa; phylum Arthropoda; class Arachnida; order Ixodida; family Ixodidae; genus Rhipicephalus; species Rhipicephalus microplus. The sequence goes on from NW_027464602.1 coordinate 5,305,616, forward strand.
CCCCCGGGTGGGCTCGAACCTCCGACCTTTTGGTTAGCAGCCGATCGCGCTAGCCAATTGCGCCATGGAGACAGTCCTGCTCCACTCTTACCACCATCTGAACATATCTTCAAAGCTATCAGCCCAAAGAAAAAAAAGCGCCGCACCACTACCGGATGGGCTCGAACCTCCAACTTTTCGGTTAACAGCCGATCACGCTAGCCAATTGCGCCACGGAGACAGTCCTGCTCCACTCTCACCACCATCAGAACATATCTTCAAAGCTATCAGCCCTAAGAAAAAAAAGCGCCGCACCACCACCGGGTGAGCTCGAACCTCCAACTTTTCAGTTAAGAGCCGATCGCGCTAGCCGATTGCGCCACGGAGACAGTCCTGCTCTACTCTCACCACCATCAGAACATATCTTCAAAGCTATCAGCCCAAAGAAAAAAAGCGCCGCACCACCGCCGGGTGGGCTCGAAACTCCAACCGTTCGGTTAACAGCCGATCGCGCTAGCCAATTGCGCCACGGAGACAGTCGTGCTCCACTCTCACCACCATCAGAACATATCTTCAAAGCTATCAGCGCAAAGAAAAAAGCAAAACACCACTCCCGGGAGGGCTCGAACCTCCAACTTTTCGGTTAACAGCAGATCGCGCTGGCCAATTGCGCCACGGAGACATTCCTGCTCCACTCTCACCGCAATTAGAACATATCTTCAAAGCTATCAGCCCAAAGAAAAAAAAAGCGCCGCACCACCACCGGGTGGGCTCGAACCACCAACCTTTCGGTTAACAGCACATCGCGCTAGCCAATTGCGCCACGGAGACAATTGTGCTCCACTCTCACCACCATCAGAACATATCTTCAAAGCTATCAGCGCAAAGAAAAAATCAACACACCCCACCTGGGAGGGCTCGAACCTCCAACTTTTCGGTTAACAGCCGATCGCGCTAGCCAATTGCGCCACGGGGACCGTCCTGCTCCACTCTCACCACCGTCAGACCATTTCTTCAGAGCTATCACCCCAAAGAAAAAAAAAGCGCCGCACCACCACCGGGGGTGCTCGAGCCTCCAACCTTTTGGTTAACAGCCGATTGCGCTAGCCAATTGCCCCACGAAGACAGTCGTGCTCCAATCTCACCACCGTCAGAACATTTCTTCAGAGCTATCACCCCAAAGAAAAAAAAAAGCGCCCACCACCACCGGTTGGGCTCGAACCTCCAACTTTTCGGTTAACAGCCCATCGCGCTAGCCAATTGCGCCACGGAGACAGTCCTGCTCTACTCTCACCACCATCAGAACATATCTTCAAAGCTATCAGCCCAAAGAAAAAAAAGCGCCATACCACCACCGGGTGGGCTCGAACCTCCGACCTTTTGGTTAACAGCCGATCGCGCTAGCCAATTGCGCCATGGAGACAGTCCTGCTCCACTCTCACCACCATCAGAACATATCTTCAAAGCTATCAGCCCAAAGAAAAAAAAGCGCCGCACCACCACCGGGTGAGCTCGAACCTCCAACTTTTCAGTTAACAGCCTATCGCGGTAGCCAATTGCGCCACGGAGACAGTCCTGCTCCACTCTCACCACCATCAGAACATATCTGCGCCATGGAGACAGTCCTGCTCCACTCTCACCACCATCAGAACATATCTTCAAAGCTATCAGCCCAAAGAAAAAAAAGCGCCGCACCACCAACGGGAGGGCTCGAAACTCCAACCTTTCGGTCAACAGCCGATCGCGCTAGCCCATTGCGCCACGGAGACAGTCTTGCTCCCCTCTCACCGTCATCAGAACATATCTTCAAAGCTATCAGCCCAAAGAAAAAAAAGCGCCATACCACCACCGGGTGGGCTCGAACCTCCGACCTTTTGCTTAGCAGCCGATCGCGCTAGCCAATTGCGCCATGGAGACAGTCCTGCTCCCCTCTTACCACCATCTGAACATATCTTCAAAGCTATCAGCCCACAGAAAAAGAAGCGCCGCACCACCACCGGATCGGCTCGAACCTCCAACTTTTCGGTTAACAGCCGATCACGCTAGCCAATTGCGCCACGGAGACAGTCCTGCTCCACTCTCACCACCATCAGAACATATCTTCAAAGCTATCAGCCCTAAGAAAAAAAGCGCCGCACCACCACCGGGTGAGCTCGAACCTCCAACATTTCAGTTAACAGCCGGTCGCGCTAGCCGATTGCGCCACGGAGACAGTCCTGCTCTACTCTCACCACCGTCAGAACATATCTTCAAAGCTATCAGCCCAAAGAAAAAAAAGCGCCGCACCACCGCCGGGTGGGCTCGAAACTCCAACCGTTCGGTTAACAGCCGATCGCGCTAGCCAATTGCGCCACGGAGACAGTCGTGCTCCACTCTCACCACCATCAGAACATATCTTCAAAGCTATCAGCGCAAAGAAAAAAGAAAAACACCACTCCCGGGAGGGCTCGAACCTCCAACTTTTCGGTTAACAGCAGATCGCGCTGGCCAATTGCGCCACGGAGACATTCCTGCTCCACTCTCACCGCAATTAGAACATATCTTCAAAGCTATCAGCCCAAAGAAAAAAAAAGCGCCGCACCACCACCGGGTGGGCTCGAACCACCAACCTTTCGGTTAACAGCACATCGCGCTAGCCAATTGCGCCACGGAGACAATTGTGCTCCACTCTCACCACCATCAGAACATATCTTCAAAGCTATCAGCGCAAAGAAAAAATCAACACACCCCACCTGGGAGGGCTCGAACCTCCAACTTTTCGGTTAACAGCCGATCGCGCTAGCCAATTGCGCCACGGGGACCGTCCTGCTCCACTCTCATCACCGTCAGACCATTTCTTCAGAGCTATCACCCCAAAGAAAAAAAAGCGCCGCACCACCACCGGGGGTGCTCGAACCTCCAACCTTTCGGTTAACAGCCGATTGCGCTAGCCAATTGCCCCACGAAGACAGTCGTGCTCCAATCTCACCACCGTCAGAACATTTCTTCAGAGCTATCACCCCAAAGAAAAAAAAGCGCCCACCACCACCGGTTGGGCTCGAACCTCCAACCTTTCGGTTAACAGCCGATCGCGCTAGCCAATTGCGCCACGGAGACAGTCCTGCTCTACTCTCACCACCATCAGAACATATCTTCAAAGCTATCAGCCCAAAAAAAAAGCGCCACACCACCGCCGGGTGGGCTCGAAACTACAACCTTTCGGTTAACAGCCGATCGCGCTAGCCAATTGCGCCACGGAGACAGTCCTGCTCCACTCTCACCACCATAAGAACATATCTTCAAAGCTATCAGCCCAAAGACAAAAAAGCGCCGCACCACCACCGGGTGGGCTGGAACCTCCGACCTTTTGGTTAACAGCCGATCGCGCTAGCCAATTGCGTCACGGAGACGGTCCTGCTCCACTCTCACCACCATCAGAACATATCTTCAAAGCTATCAGCCCAAAGAAAAAAAAGCGCCGCACCACCACCGGATGGGCTCGAACCTCCACCTTTTCGATTAACAGCCGATGACGCTAGCCAATTGCGCCACGGAGACAGTCCTGCTCCACTCTCACCACCATCAGAACATATCTTCAAAGCTATCAGCCCACAGAAAAAAAGCGCCGCACAACCACCGCGTACGCTCGAACCTCCAACTTTTCGGTTAACAGCGGATCGCGCTAGCCAATTGCGCCACGGAGACAGTCCTGCTCCACTCTCACCACCATAAGAACATATCTTCAAAGCTATCAGCCCAAAGAAAAAAAAGCGCCGCACCACCACCGGGTGGGCTCGAACCTCCAACCTTTCGGTTAACAGCAGACCGCGCTAGCGAATTGCGCCACGGAGACAATTGTGCTCCACTCTCACCACTATCAGAACATATCTTCAGAGCTATCACCCCAAAGAAAAAAAAAGTGCCGCACCACCACCGGGGGGGCTCGAACCTCCAACCTTTCGGTTAACAGCCGATCGCGCTAGCCAATTGCCCCACGGAGACGGTCGTGCTCCACTCTCACCACCGTCAGAACATTTCTTCAGAGCTATCACCCCAAAGAAAAAAAAGCGCCCACCACCACCGGTTGGGCTCGAACCTCCAACCTTTCGGCTAACAGCCGATCGCGCTAGCCAATTACGCCACGGAGACAGTCCTGCTCCACTCTAACCACCATCAGAACATATCTTCAAAGCTATCAGCCCAAAGAAAAAAAAGCGCCGCACCACCACCGGGTCGGCTCGAACCTCCGACCTTTCGGTTAACAGCCGATCGCGCTAGCCAATTGCGCCACGGAGACAGTCCTGCTCCACTCTCACCACCATCAGAACATATCTTCAAAGCTATCAGCGCAAAGAAAAAAGCAACACACCCCACCCGGGAGGGCTCGAACCTCCAACTTTTCGGTTAACAGCCGATCGCTCTAGCCAATTGCACCACGCGGACCGTCCTGCTCCACTCTCACCACCGTCAGACCATTTCTTCAGAGCTATCACCCCAAAGAAAAAAAAAAGCGCCGCACCACCACCGGGTGGGCTCGAACCTCCAACCTTTCGGTTAACAGCCGATCGCGCTAGCCAATTGCGCCACGGATACAGTCCTGCTCTACTCTCACCACCACCAGAACATATCTTCAAAGCTATCAGCCCAAAGAAAAAAAAGTGCCGCACCACCGCCGGGTGGGCTGGAAACTCCAACCTTTCAGTTAAAAGCCGATCGCGCTAGCCAATTGCGCCACGGAGACAGTCCTGCTCCACTCTCACCACCATCAGGACATATCTTCAAAGCTATCAGCCCAAAGAAAAAAAAGCGCCATACCGCCACCAGGTGGGCTCGAACCTCCGACCTTTTGGTTAACAGCCGATCGCGCTAGCCAATTGCGTCATAGAGACAGTCCTGCTCCACTCTCATTACCATCAGAACATATCTTCAAAGCTATCAGCGCAAAGAAAAAAGCTACACACCACTCCCGGGAGGGCTCGAAACTCCAACCTTTCGGTTACAACCGATCGCGCTAGCCAATTGCACCACGGAGACAGTCCTGCTCTACTCTCACCACCATCAGAACATATCTTCAAAGCTATCAGCCCAAACAAAAAAAAGCGCCGCACCACTGCCGGGTGGGCTCGAAACTCCAACCGTTCGGTTAACAGCCGATCGCGCTAGCCAATTGCGCCACGGAGACAGTCCTGCTCCACTCTCACCACCATCAGAACATATCTTCAAAGCTATCAGCCCAAAGAAAAAAAAGCGCCTTACCACCACCGGGTGGGCTCGAACCTCCGACCTTTTGGTTAACAGCCGATCGCGCTAGCCAATTGCGCCACGAAGATAGTCCTGCTCCCCTCTCACCACCATCAGAACATATCTTCAAAGCTATTACCGCAAAGAAAAAAGCAACACACCACTCCCGGGAGGGCTCGAAACTCCGACCTTTCGCTTAACAGCTGATCGCGCTAGCCCATATCGCCACGGAGGCAGTCTTGCTCCACTCTCACCATCATCAGAACATATCTTCAAAGCTATCAGCGCAAAGAAAAAAAAAGCGCTGCACCACCACCGGGTGGGCTCGAACCTCCAACCTTTCGGTCAACAGCCGATCGCGCTAGCCCATTGCGCCATGGAGACAGTCTTGCTCCACTCTCACCACCATCAGAACATATCTTCAAAGCTATCAGCGCAAAGAACAAAGCTACACACCACTCCCGGAAGGGCTCGAAATTCCAACCTTTCGGTCAACAGCCGATCGCGCTAGCCAATTGCGCCACGGAGACAGTCCTGCTCTACTCTCACCACCATCAGAACATATCTTCAAAGCTATCAGCGCAAAGAAAATAGCAACACACCACTCCCGGAAGAGCTCGAAATTCCAACCTTTCGGTCAACAGCCGATCGCGCTAGCCAATTGCGCCACGGAGACAGTCCTGCTCTAATCTCACCACCATCAGAACATATCTTCAAAGCTATCAGCCCAAAGAAAAAAAAGCGCCGCACCACCACCGGGTGAGCTCGAACCTCTAACTTTTCAGTTAACAGCCGATCGCGCTAGCCCATTGCGCCACGGAGACAGTCCTGCTCCACTCTCACCACCATCAGAATATATCTGCGGCATGGAGACAGTCCTGCTCCACTCTCACCACCATCAGAACATATCTTCAAAGCTATCAGCCCAAAGAAAAAAAAGCGCCGCACCACCACCGGGTGAGCTCGAACCTCCACCTTTTCAGTTAACAGCCGATCGCGCTAGCCAATTGCGCCACGGAGACAGTCCTGCTCCACTCTCACCACCATCAGAACATATCTTCCAAGCTATCAGCCCAAAGAAAAAAAAGCGCCGCACCACCACCGGGTGAGCTCGAACCTCTAACTTTTCAGTTAACAGCCGATCGCGCTAGCCCATTGCGCCACGGAGACAGTCTTGCTCCCCTCTCACCGCCATCAGAACATATCTTAAAAGCTATCAGCCCAAAGAAAAAACCGCGCCATTCCACCACCGGGTGGGCTCGAACCTCCGACCTTTTGGTTAGCAGCCGATCGCGCTAGCCAATTGCGCCATGAAGACAGTCCTGCTCCACTCTTACCACCATCTGAACATATCTTCAAAGCTATCAGCCCAAAGAAAAAAAAGCGCCGCACCACTACCGGATGGGCTCGAACCTCCAACTTTTCGGTTAACAGCCGATCACGCTAGCCAATTGCGCCACGGAGACAGTCCTGCTCCACTCTCACCACCATCAGAACATATCTTCAAAGCTATCAGCCCTAAGAAAAAAAAGCGCCGCACCACCACCGGGTGAGCTCGAACCTCCAACTTTTCAGTTAAGAGCCGATCGCGCTAGCCGATTGCGCCACGGAGACAGTCCTGCTCTACTCTCACCACCATCAGAACATATCTTCAAAGCTATCAGCCCAAAGAAAAAAAGCGCCGCACCACCGCCGGGTGGGCTCGAAACTCCAACCGTTCGGTTAACAGCCGATCGCGCTAGCCAATTGCGCCACGGAGACAGTCGTGCTCCACTCTCACCACCATCAGAACATATCTTCAAAGCTATCAGCGCAAAGAAAAAAGCAAAACACCACTCCCGGGAGGGCTCGAACCTCCAACTTTTCGGTTAACAGCAGATCGCGCTGGCCAATTGCGCCACGGAGACATTCCTGCTCCACTCTCACCGCAATTAGAACATATCTTCAAAGCTATCAGCCCAAAGAAAAAAAAAGCGCCGCACCACCACCGGGTGGGCTCGAACCACCAACCTTTCGGTTAACAGCACATCGCGCTAGCCAATTGCGCCACGGAGACAATTGTGCTCCACTCTCACCACCATCAGAACATATCTTCAAAGCTATCAGCGCAAAGAAAAAATCAACACACCCCACCTGGGAGGGCTCGAACCTCCAACTTTTCGGTTAACAGCCGATCGCGCTAGCCAATTGCGCCACGGGGACCGTCCTGCTCCACTCTCACCACCGTCAGACCATTTCTTCAGAGCTATCACCCCAAAGAAAAAAAAAGCGCCGCACCACCACCGGGGGTGCTCGAGCCTCCAACCTTTCGGTTAACAGCCGATTGCGCTAGCCAATTGCCCCACGAAGACAGTCGTGCTCCAATCTCACCACCGTCAGAACATTTCTTCAGAGCTATCACCCCAAAGAAAAAAAAAGCGCCCACCACCACCGGTTGGGCTCGAACCTCCAACTTTTCGGTTAACAGCCCATCGCGCTAGCCAATTGCGCCACGGAGACAGTCCTGCTCTACTCTCACCACCATCAGAACATATCTTCAAAGCTATCAGCCCAAAGAAAAAAAAGCGCCATACCACCACCGGGTGGGCTCGAACCTCCGACCTTTTGGTTAACAGCCGATCGCGCTAGCCAATTGCGTCATGGAGACAGTCCTGCTCCACTCTCACCACCATCAGAACATATCTTCAAAGCTATCAGCCCAAAGAAAAAAAAGCGCCGCACCACCACCGGGTGAGCTCGAACCTCCAACTTTTCAGTTAACAGCCTATCGCGGTAGCCAATTGCGCCACGGAGACAGTCCTGCTCCACTCTCACCACCATCAGAACATATCTGCGCCATGGAGACAGTCCTGCTCCACTCTCACCACCATCAGAACATATCTTCAAAGCTATCAGCCCAAAGAAAAAAAAGCGCCGCACCACCAACGGGAGGGCTCGAAACTCCAACCTTTCGGTCAACAGCCGATCGCGCTAGCCCATTGCGCCACGGAGACAGTCTTGCTCCCCTCTCACCGTCATCAGAACATATCTTCAAAGCTATCAGCCCAAAGAAAAAAAAGCGCCATACCACCACCGGGTGGGCTCGAACCTCCGACCTTTTGCTTAGCAGCCGATCGCGCTAGCCAATTGCGCCATGGAGACAGTCCTGCTCCCCTCTTACCACCATCTGAACATATCTTCAAAGCTATCAGCCCACAGAAAAAGAAGCGCCGCACCACCACCGGATGGGCTCGAACCTCCAACTTTTCGGTTAACAGCCGATCACGCTAGCCAATTGCGCCACGGAGACAGTCCTGCTCCACTCTCACCACCATCAGAACATATCTTCAAAGCTATCAGCCCTAAGAAAAAAAGCGCCGCACCACCACCGGGTGAGCTCGAACCTCCAACATTTCAGTTAACAGCCGGTCGCGCTAGCCGATTGCGCCACGGAGACAGTCCTGCTCTACTCTCACCACCGTCAGAACATATCTTCAAAGCTATCAGCCCAAAGAAAAAAAAGCGCCGCACCACCGCCGGGTGGGCTCGAACCTCCGACCTTTTGGTTAACAGCCGATCGCGCTAGCCAATTGCGCCACCGAGACTGTGCTGCTCCACTCTCACCACCATAAGAACATATCTTCAAAGCTATCAGCCCAAAGAAAAAAAAGCACCGCACCACCACCGGTTGGGCTCGAACCTCCAACCTTTCGGTGAACAGCCGATCGCGCTAGCCAATTGCGCGCGGAGACAGTCGTGCTCCACTCTCACCACCATCAGAACATATCTTCAAAGCTATCAGCGCAAAGAAAAAAAAGCGCCGCACCACTCCCGGGAGGGCTCGAAACTCCAACCTTTCGGTTAACAGCCGATCGCGCTAGCCAATTGCGCCACAGAGACAGTCCTGCTCTACTCTCACCACCATCAGAACATATCTTCAAAGCTATCAGCCCAAAGAAAAAAAAGCGCCGCACCACCGCCGGGTGGACTCGAAACTCCAAACGTTCGGTTAACAGCCGATCGCGCTAGACAATTGCGCCACGGAGACAGTCCTGCTCCACTCTCACCACCATCAGAACATATCTTCAAAGCTATCAGCCCAAAGAAAAAAAAGCGCCGCACCACCGCCGGATGGGCTCGAAACTCCAACCTTTCGGTTAACAGCCGATCGCGCTAGCCAATTGCGCCATGGAGACAGTCCTGCTCCACTCTCACCACCATCAGAACATATCTTCAAAGCTATCAGTCCAAACAAAAAAAGCGCCATACCACCAACGGGTGGGCTCGAACCTCCGACCTTTTGGATAAGAGCCGATCGCGCTAGCCAATTGCGCCATGGAGACAGACCTGCTTCACTCTCACCACCATCAGAACATATCTTCAAAGCTATCAGCCCAAAGAAAAAAAAGCGCCGCACCACCACGAGGTGGGCTCGAACCTCCAACTTTTCGGTTAACAGCCGATCACGCTAGCCAATTGCGCCATGGAGACAGTCATGCTCCACTCTCACCACCACCAGAACATATCTTCAAAGCTATCAGCCCACAGAAAAAAAAGTGCCGCACAACTACCGGGTAGGCTCGAACCTCCAACTTTTCGGTTAACAGCCGATCGCGCTAGCCAATTGCGCCACGGAGACAGTCCTGCTCCACTCTCACCACCATAAGAACATATCTTCAAAGCTATCAGCCCAAAGAAAAAAAGCGCCGCACCACCACCGGGTGGGCTCGAACCTCCGACCTTTTGGTTAACAGCCGAACGCGCTAGCCAATTGCGCCACGGAGACAGTCCTGCTCCACTCTCACCACCATAAGAACATATCTTAAAAGCTATCAGCCCGAAGAAAAAAAAAGCGCCGCACCACCACCGGGTGGGCTCGAACATCCAACCTTTCTGTTACCAGCCGATCGCGCTAGCCAATTGCCCCACGAAGACAGTCGTGCTCCACTCTCACCACCGTCAGAACATTTCTTCAGAGCTATCGGCGCAAAGAAAAAAAAGCGCTGCACCACCACCAGGTGGGCTCGAACCTCCAACCTTTCGGTTAACAGCCGATCGCGCTAGCCCATTGCGCCACGAAGACAGTCCTGCTCCACTCTCACCACCATCAGAACATATCTTCAAAGCTATCAGCACAAAAAAAGCAACACACCTCTCCCGAGAGGGCTCGAAACTCCAACCTTTCGGTTAACAGCCGATCGCGCTAGCCAATTGCGCCACGGAGACAGTCCTGCTCTACTCTCACCACCATCAGAACATATCTTCAAAGCTTTCAGCCCAAAGAAAAAAAAGCGCCGTACCACCGCCGGGTGGGCTCGAAACTCCAACCTTTCGGTTAACAGCCGATCGCGCTAGCCAATTGCGCCACGGAGACGGTCCTGCTCCACTCTCACCACCATCAGAACATAACTTCGAAGCTATCAGCCCAAACAAATAAAGTGCCATACCACCACCGGGTGGGCTGGAACCTCCGACCTTTTGGTTAACAGCCGATCGCGCTAGCCAATTGCGCCATGGAGACAGTCCTGCTCCACTCTCACCACCATAAGAACATATCTTCAAAGCTATCAGCCCAAAGAAAAAAAAAGCGCCGCACCACCACCGGGTGGGCTCGAACCTCCGACCTTTTGGTTAACAGCCGATCGCGCTAGCCAATTGCGCCACCGAGACTGTCCTGCTCCACTCTCACCACCATAAGAACATATCTTCAAAGCTATCAGCCCAAAGAAAAAAAAGCGCCGCACCACCATCAGGTGGGCCCGAACCTCCAACCTTTCAATTAACAGCAGATCGCGCTAGCCACGGAGACAATCGTGCTCCACTCTCACCGCCATCAGAACATATCTTCAAAGCTATCAGCGCAAAGAAAAAAGCAACACACCCCACTCGGGAGGGCTCGAACCTCCAAGTTTTCGGTTAACTGCCAATCGCGCTAGCCAATTGCGCCACGGGGACCGTCCTGCTCCACTCTCACCACCCTCAGACCATTTCTTCAGAGCTATCACCCCAAAGAAAAAAAAAGCGCCGCACCACCACCGGGTGGGCTCGAACCTCCAACCTTTCGGTTAACAGCCGATCGCGCTAGCCAATTGCGCCACGGAGACAGTCCTGCTCCACTCTCACCACCATAAGAACATATCTTCAAAGCTATCAGCCCAAAGAAAAAAAAAGCGCCGCACCACCACCGGGTGGGCTCGAACCTCCGACCTTTTGGTTAACAGCCGATCGCGCTAGCCAATTGCGCCACCGAGACTGTCCTGCTCCACTCTCACCACCATAAGAACATATCTTCAAAGCTATCAGCCCAAAGAAAAAAAAGCACCGCACCACCACCGGTTGGTCTCGAACCTCCAACCTTTAGGTGAACAGCCGATCGCGCTAGCCAATTGCGCGCGGAGACAGTCGTGCTCCACTCTCACCACCATCAGAACATATCTTCAAAGCTATCAGCGCAAAGAAAAAAAAGCGCCGCACCACCTTCAGGTGGGCTCGAACCTCCAACCTTTCGGTTAACAGCAGATCGCGCTAGCCACGGAGACAATCGTGCTCCACTCTCACCGCCATCAGAACATATCTTCAAAGCTATCAGCGCAAAGAAAAAAGCAACACACCCCACTCGGGAGGGCTCGAACCTCCAAGTTTTCGGTTAACAGCCAATCGCGCTAGCCAATTGCGCCACGGGGACCGTCCTGCTCCACTCTCACCACCCTCAGACCATTTCTTCAGAGCTATCACCCCAAAGAAAAAAAAAAGCGCCGCACCACCACCGGGTGGGCTCGAACCTCCAACCTTTCGGTTAACAGCCGATCGCGCTAGCGAATTGCGCTACGGAGACAGTCCTGCTCTACTCTCACCAGCATCAAAACATATCTTCAAAGCTATCAGCCCAAAGAAAAAAAAGCGCCGCACCACCGCCATGTGGGCTCGAAACTCCAACCTTTCGGTTAACAGCCGATCGCGCTAGCCCATTGCGCCACGGAGACAGTCCTGCTCCACTCTCACCACCATAAAAACATATCTTCAAAGCTATCAGCCCAAAGAAAAAAAAAGCGCCGCACCACCACCGGGTGGGCTCGAACCTCCGACCTTTTGGTTAACAGCCGATCGCGCTAGCCAATTGCGCGCGGAGACAGTCGTGCTCCACTCTCACCACCATCAGAACATATCTTCAAAGCTATCAGCGCAAAGAAAAAAAAGCGCCGCACCACCAGCAGGTGGGCTCGAACCTCCAACCTTTCGGTTAACAGCAGATCGCGCTAGCCAATTGCGCCACGGAGACAATCGTGCTCCACTCTCACCACCATCAGAACATATCTTCAAAGCTATCAGCGCAAAGAAAAAAGCAACACACCCCACCCGGGAGGGCTCGAACCTCCAACTTTTCGGTTAACAGCCAATCGCGCTAGCCAATTGCGCCACGGGGACCGTCCTGCTCCACTCTCACCACCCTCAGACCATTTCTTCAGAGCTATCACCCCAAAGAAAAAAAAAGCGCCGCACCACCACCGGGTGGGCTCGAACCTTCAACCTTTCGGGTAGGCTCGAACCTCCAACTTTTCGATTAACAGCCGATCACGCTAGCCAATTGCGCCATGGAGACAGTCCTGCTCCACTTTCACCGCCATCAAAACATATCTTCAAAGCTATCAGCCCAAAGAAAAAAAGCGCCGCACCACCACGAGGTGGGCTCGAACCTCCAACTTTTCGGTTAACAGCCGATCAGGCTAGCCAATTGCGCCTTGGAGACAGTCATGCTCCACTCTCACCACCACCAGAACATATCTTCAAAGCTATCAGCCCACAGAAAAAAAAGCGCCGCACAACCACCGGGTAGGCTCGAACCTCCAACTTTTCGCTTAACAGCCGATCGCGCTAGCCAATTGCGCCACGGAGACAGTCCTGCTCCACTCTCAACACCATAAGAACATATCTTCAGAGCTATCAGCCCAAAGAAAAAAAAGCGGCGCACCACCGCCGGGTGGGCTCGAACCTCCGACCTTTTGGTTAACAGCTGATCGCGCTAGCCAATTGCGCCACGGAGACAGTCCTGCTCCACTCTCACCACCATAAGAACATATCTTCAAAGCTATCAGCCCAAAGAAAAAAAAAGTGCCGCACCACCACCGGGTGGGCTCGAACCTCCGACCTTTTTGTTAACAGCCGATCGCGCTAGCCAATTGCGCCACCGAGACTGTGCTGCTCCACTCTCACCACCATAAGAACATATCTTCAAAGCTATCAGCCCAAAGAAAAAAAAGCACCGCACCACCACCGGTTGGGCTCGAACCTCCACCCTTTCGGTGAACAGCCGATCGCGCTAGCCAATTGCGCGCGGAGACAGTCGTGCTCCACTCTCACCACCATCAGAACATATCTTCAAAGCTATCAGCGCAAAGAAAAAAGAGCGCCGCACCACCCCCAGGTGGGCTCGAACCTCAAACCTTTCAGTTAACAGCCGATCGCGCTAGCCAATTGCGCCACGGAGACAGTCCTGCTCCACTCTCACCACCCTCAGACCATTTCTTCAGAGCTATCACCCCAAAGAAAAAAAAAGCGCCGCACCACCACCGGGTGGGCTCGAACCTCCAATCTTTCGGATAACAGCCGATCGCGCTAGCCAATTGCGCCACGGAGACAGTCCTGCTCTACTCTCACCACCATCAGAACATATCTTCAAAGCTATCAGCCCAAAGAAAAAAAAAGTGCCGCACCACCGCCGGGTGGGCTCGAAACTCCAAACTTTCGGTTAACAGCCGATCGCGCAAGACAATTGCGCCACGGAGACAGTCCTGCTCCACTCTCACCACCATAAGAACATATCTTCAAAGCTATCAGCCCAAGAAAAAAAAGCGCCATACCACCACCGGGTGGGCTCGAACCTCCGACCTTTTGGTTAACAGCGGATCGCGCTAGCCAATTGCGCCAAGGAGACAGTCCTGCTCCACTCTCACCACCATCAGAACATATTTTCAAGGCTATCCGCACAAAGAAAAAAGCAACACACCTCTCCCGAGAGGGCTCGAAACTCCAATCATTCGGTTAACAGCCGATCGCGCTAGCCAATTGCGCCACGGAGACAGTCCTGCTCTACTCTCACCACCATCAGAACATATCTTCAAAGCTATCAGCCCAAAGAAAAAAAAGCGCCGCACCACCGCCGGGTGGGCTCGAAACTCCAACCTTTCGGTTAACAGCCGGTCGCGCTAGCCAATTGCGCCACGGAGACAGTCCTGCTCCACTCTCACCACCATCAGAACATATCTTCAAAGCTATCAGTCCAAACAAAAAAAGCGCCATACCACCACCGGGTGGGCTCGAACCTCCGACCTTTTAGTTAACAGCCGATCGCGCTAGCCAATTGCGCCATGCAGACAGTCCTGCTCCACTCTCACCACCATCAGAACATATCTTCAGAGCTATCAGCCCAAAGAAAAAAAAAAGCGCCGCACCACCACCGGGTGGGCTCGAACATCCAACCTTTCTGTTACCAGCCGATCGCGCTAGCCAATTGCGCCACGGAGACAGTCCTGCTCCACTCTCACCACCATAAGAACATATCTTCAAAGCTATCAGCCCAAAGAAAAAAAAGCACCGCACCACCACCGGGTGGGCTCGAACTTCCGATTTTTTGGTTAACAGCCGATCGCGCTAGCCAATTGCGCCACGGAGACAGTCCTGCTCCACTCTCACCACCGTAAGAACATATCTTCAAAGCTATCAGCCCGAAGAAAAAAAAGCGCCGCACCACCACCGGGTGGGCTCGAACATCCAACCTTTCTGTCACCAGCCGATCGCGCTAGCCAATTGCCCCACGGAGACAGTCGTGCTCCACTCTCACCACCGTCAGAACATTTCTTCAGAGCTATCACCCCAAAGAAAAAAATGTGCTGCACCACCACCGGTTGGGCTCGAAACTCCAACCTTTCGGTTAACAGCCGATCGCGCTAGCCCATTGCGCTACGGAGGCAGTCTTGCTCCACTCTCACCATCATCAGAACATAATTTCAAAGCTATCAGCGCAAAGAAAAAAAAGCGCTGCACCACCACCAGGTGGGCTCGAACCTCCAACCTTTCGGTTAACAGCCGATCGCGCTAGCCCATTGCGCCACGAAGACAGTCCTGCTCCACTCTCACCACCATCAGAACATATCTTCCAAGCTATCAGCACAAAAAAAAGCAACACACCTCTCCCGAGAGGGCTCGAAACTCCAACCTTTCGGTTAACAGCCGATCGCGCTAGCCAATTGCGCCACGGAGACAGTCCTGCTATACTCTCACCACCATCAGAACATATCTTCAAAGCTATCAGCCCAAAGAAAAAAAAGCGCCGCACCACCGCCGGGTGGGCTCGAAACTCCAACCTTTCGGTTAACAGCCGATCGCGCTAGCCACTTGCGCCATAGAGGCAGTCATGCTCCACTCTCACCACCATCAGAACATATCTTCAAAGCTATCAGCCCAAAGAAAAAGAAGTGCCGCACAACCACCGGGTAGGCTCGAACCTCCAACTTTTCGGTTAACAGCCGATCACGCTAGCCAATTGCGCCATGGAGACAGTCCTGCTCCACTCTCACCACCATCAGAACATATCTTCAAAGCTATCAGCCCAAAGAAAAAAAGCGCCGCACCACCACGAGGTGGGCTCGAACCTCCAACTTTTCGGTTAACAGCCGATCACGCTAGCCAATTGCGCCATGGAGACAGTCATGCTCCACTCTCACCACCACCAGAACATATCTTCAAAGCTATCAGCCCACAGAAAAAAAAGCGCCGCACAACCACCGGGTAGGCTCGAACCTCCAACTTTTCGGTTAACAGCCGATCGCGCTAGCCAATTGCGCCACGGAGACAGTCCTGCTCCACTCTCAACACCATAAGAACATATCTTCAAAGCTATCAGCCCAAAGAAAAAAAAGCGCCGCACCACCACCGGGTGGGCTCCAACCTCCGACCTTTTGGTTAACAGCCGATCGCGCTAGCCAATTGCGCCACGGAGACAGTCCTGTTCCACTCTCACCACCATAAGAACATATCTTCAAAGCTATCAGCCCAAAGAAAAAAAAGCGCCGCACCACCCCCGGGTGGGCTCGAACATCCAACCTTTCGGTTAACAGCCGATCGCGCTAGCCAATGCCCCACGGAGACAGTCGTGCTCCACTCTCACCACCGTCAGAACATTTCTTCAGAGCTATCACCTCAAAGAAAAAAAAGCGCCGCACCTCCACCGGTTGGGCTCGAACCTCCAACCTTTCGGTTAACAGCCGATCGCGCTAGCCAATTGCGCCACGAAGACAGTCCTGCTCCACTCTCACCACCATCAGAACATATCTTCAAAGCTATTACCGCAAAGAAAAAAGCAACACACCACTCCCGGGAGGGCTCGAAACTCCAACCTTTCGGTTAACAGCCGATCGCGCTAGCCAATTGCGCCACGGAGACAGTCCTGCTCTACTCTCACCACCATCAGAACATATCTTCAAAGCTATCAGCCCAAAGAAAAAAAAGCGCCATACCACCACCGGGTGGGCTCGAACCTCCGACCTTTTGGTTAACAGCCGATCGCGCTAGCCAATTGCGCCAAGGAGACAGTCCTGCTCCACTCTCACCACCATCAGAACATATCTTCAAGGCTATCCGCACAAAGAAAAAAGCAACACACCTCTCCCGAGAGGGCTCGAAACTCCAACCTTTCGGTTAACAGCCGGTCGCGCTAGCCAATTGCGCCACGGAGACAGTCCTGCTCCACTCTCACCACCATCAGAACATATCTTCAAAGCTATCAGTCCAAACAAAAAAGCGCCATACCACCACCGGGTGGGCTCGAATCTCCGACCTTTTAGTTAACAGCCGATCGCGCTAGCCAATTGCGCCATGCAGACAGTCCTGCTCCACTCTCACCACCATCAGAACATATCTTCAAAGCTATCAGCCCACAGAAAAAAAAGCGCCGCAGCACCACGAGGTGGGCTCGAACCTCCAACTTTTCGGTTAACAGCCGATCACGCTAGCCAATTGCGCCATGGAGACAGTCATGCTCCACTCTCACCACCACCAGAACATATCTTCAAAGCTATCAGCCCAAAGAAAAAAAAAGCCGCACAACCACCGGGTAGGCTCGAACCTCCAACTTTTCGGTTAACAGCCGATCGCGCTAGCCAATTGCACCACGGAGACAGTCCTGCTCCACTCTCACCACCATAAGAACATATCTTCAAAGCTATCAGCCCAAAGAAAAAAAAGCGCCGCACCACCACCGGGTGGGCTCGAACCTCCGACCTTTTGGTTAACAGCCGATCGCGCTAGCCAATTGCGCCACGGAGACAGACCTGCTCCACTCTCACCACCATAAGAACATATCTTCAAAGCTATCAGCCCAAAGAAAAAAAAGCGCCGCACCACCACCGGGTGGGCTCGAACATCCAACCTTTCGGTTAACAGCCGATCGCGCTAGCCAATTGCCCCACGGAGACAGTCGTGCTCCACTCTCACCACCGTCAGAACATTTCTTCAGAGCTATCACCCCAAAGAAAAAAAGGCGCCGCACCACCACCGGTTGGGCTCGAACCTCCAACCTTTCGGTTAACAGCCGATCGCGCTAGCCAATTGCGCCACGAAGACAGTCCTGCTACACTCTCACCACCATCAGAACATATCTTCAAAGCTATTACCGCAAAGAAAAAAGCAACACACCACTCCCGGGAGGGCTCGAAACTCCAACCTTTCGGTTAACAGCCGATCGCGCTAGCCCATTGCGCTACGGGGGCAGTCTTGCTCCACTCTCACCATCATCAGAACATATCTTCAAAGTTATCAGCGCAAAGAAAAAAAAGGCGCTGCCCCACCACAAGGTGGGCTCGAACCTCCAACCTTTCGGTTAACAGCCGATCACGCTAGCCCGTTGCGCCACGAAGACAGTCTTGCTCCACTCTCGCCACCATCAGTACTTATCTTCAAAGCTATCAGCGCAAAGAAAAAAGCAACACACCACTCCCGGGAGGGCTCGAAACTCCAACCTTTCGGTCAACAGCCGATCGCGCTAGCCAATTGCGCCACGGAGACAGTCCTGCTCCACTCTCACCACCATCAGAACATATCTTCAAAGCTATCAGCCCAAAGAAAAAAAGCGCCATACCACCACCGGGTGGGCTCCAACCTCCGACCTTTTGGTTAACAGCCAATCGCGCTAGCCAATTGCGCCACGGAGACAGTCCTGCTCCACTCTCACCACCATAAGAACATATCTTCAAAGCTATCAGCCCAAAGAAAAAAAAGCGCCGCACCACCACCGGGTGGGCTCGAACATCCAACCTTTCGGTTAACAGCCGATCGCGCTAGCCAATGCCCCACGGAGACAGTCGTGCTCCACTCTCACCACCGTCAGAACATTTCTTCAGAGCTATCACCTCAAATAAAAAAAAGCGCCGCACCTCCACCGGTTGGGCTCGAACCTCCAACCTTTCGGTTAACAGCCGATCGCGCTAGCCAATTGCGCCACGAAGACAGTCCTGCTCCACTCTCACCACCATCAGAACATATCTTCAAAGCTATTACCGCAAAGAAAAAAGCAACACACCACTCCCGGGAGGGCTCGAAACTCCAACCTTTCGGTTAACAGCTGATCGCGCTAGCCAATTGCGCCACGGAGACAGTCCTGCTCTACTCTCACCACCATCAGAACATATCTTCAAAGCTATCAGCCCAAAGAAAAAAAAGCGCCATACCACCACCGGGTGGGCTCGAACCTCCGACCTTTTGGTTAACAGCCGATCGCGCTAGCCAATTGCGCCAAGGAGACAGTTCTGCTCCACTCTCACCACCATCAGAACATATCTTCAAGGCTATCCGCACAAAGAAAAAAGCAACACACCTCTCCCGAGAGGGCTCGAAACTCCAATCATTCGGTTAACAGCCGATCGCGCTAGCCAATTGCGCCACGGAGACAGTCCTGCTCTACTCTCACCACAATCAGAACGGATCTTCAAAGCTATCAGCCCAAAGAAAAAAAAGCGCCGCACCACCGCCGGGTGGGCTCGAAACTCCAACCTTTCGGTTAACAGCCGGTCGCGCTAGCCAATTGCGCCACGGAGACAGTCCTGCTCCACTCTCACCACCATCAGAACATATCTTCAAAGCTATCAGTCCAAACAAAAAAGCGCCATACCACCACCGGGTGGGCTCGAACCTCCGACCTTTTAGTTAACAGCCGATCGCGCTAGCCAATTGCGCCATGCAGACAGTCCTGCTCCACTCTCACCACCATCAGAACATATCTTCAAAGCTATCAGCCCAAAGAAAAAAAAGCGCCGCAGCACCACGAGGTGGGCTCGAACCTCCAACTTTTCGGTTAACAGCCGATCACGCTAGCCAATTGCGCCATGGAGACAGTCATGCTCCACTCTCACCACCACCAGAACATATCTTCAAAGCTATCAGCCCAAAGAAAAGAAACGCCGCACAACCACCGGGTAGGCTCGAACCTCCAACTTTTCGGTTAACAGCCGATCGCGCTAGCCAATTGCACCACGGAGACAGTCCTGCTCCACTCTCACCACCATAAGAACATATCTTCAAAGCTATCAGCCCAAAGAAAAAAAAGCGCCGCACCACCACCGGGTGGGCTCGAACCTCCGACCTTTTGGTTAACAGCCGATCGCGCTAGCCAATTGCGCCACAGAGACAGACCTGCTCCACTCTCACCACCATAAGAACATATCTTCAAAGCTATCAGCCCAAAGAAAAAAAAGCGCCGCACAACCACCGGGTGGGCTCGAACATCCAACCTTTCGGTTAACAGCCGATCGCGCTAGCCAATTGCCCCATGGAGACAGTCGTGCTCCACTCTCACCACCGTCAGAACATTTCTTCAGAGCTATCACCCCAAAGAAAAAAAGGCGCCGCACCACCACCGGTTGGGCTCGAACCTCCAACCTTTCGGTTAACAGCCGATCGCGCTAGCCAATTGCGCCACGAAGACAGTCCTGCTATACTCTCACCACCATCAGAACATATCTTCAAAGCTATTACCGCAAAGAAAAAAGCAACACACCACTCCCGGGAGGGCTCGAAACTCCAACCTTTTGGTTAACAGCCGATCGCGCTAGCCCATTGCGCTACGGGGGCAGTCTTGCTCCACTCTCACCATCATCAGAACATATCTTCAAAGTTATCAGCGCAAAGAAAAAAAGGCGCTGCCCCACCACAAGGTGGGCTCGAACCTCCAACCTTTCGGTTAACAGCCGATCACGCTAGCCCGTTGCGCCACGAAGACAGTCTTGCTCCACTCTCGCCACCATCAGAACATATCTTCAATGCTATCCGCACAAAGAAAAAAGCAACACACCTCTCCCGAGAGGGCTCGAAACTCCAATCTTTCGGTTAACAGCCGACCGCGCTAGCCAATTGCGCCACGGAGACAGTCCTGCTCTACTCTCACCACCATCAGAACATATCTTCAAAGCTATCAGCCCAAATAAAAAAAAGCACCGCACCACCGCCGGGTGGGCTCGAAACTCCAACCTTTCGGTTAACAGCCGATCGCGCTAGCCAATTGCGCCACGGAGACAGTCTTGCTCCACTCTCAGCACCATCATAACATATCTTCAAAGCTATCAGTCCAAACAAAAAAAGCGCCATACCACCAACGGGTGGGCTCGAACCTCCGACCTTTTGGTTAAGAGCCGATCGCGCTAGCCAATTGCGCCATGGAGACAGTCCTGCTCCACTCTCACCACCATCAGAACATATCTTCAAAGCTATCAGCCCAAAGAAAAAAAAGCACCGCACCACCACCGGGTGGGCTCGAACCTCCGACCTTTTGGTTAACAGCCGATCGCGCTAGCCAATTGTGCCACGGAGACAGTCTGCTCCACTCTCACCACCATAAGAACATATCTTCAAAGCTATCAGCCCGAAGAAAAAAAAGCGCCACACCACCACCGGGTGGGCTCGAACATCCAACCTTTCTGTTACCAGCCGATCGCGCTAGCCAATTGCCCCACGGAGACAGTCGTGCTCCACTCTCACCACCGTCAGAACATTTCTTCAGAGCTATCACCCCAAAGGAAAAAAAGCGCTGCACCACCACCGGTTGGGCTCGAAACTCCAACATTTCGATTAACAGCCGATCTCGCTAGCCTATTGCGCTACGGAGGCAGTCTTGCTCCACTCTCACCATCATCAGAACATATCTTCAAAGCTATCAGCGCAAAGAAAAAAAAGCGCTGCACCACCACCACCAGGTGGGCTCGAACCTCCAACCTTTCGGTTAACAGCCGATCGCGCTAGCCCATTGCGCCACGAAGACAGTCCTGCTCCACTCTCACCACCATCAGAACATATCTTAAAAGCTATCAGCACAAAAAAAAGCAACACACCTCTCCCGAGAGGGCTCGAAACTCCAACCTTTCGGTTAACAGCCGATCGCGCTAGCCAATTGCGCCACGGACACAGTCCTGCTCCTCTCTCACCACCATCAGAACATAACTTCAAAGCTATCAGCCCAAACAAAAAAAGCGCCATACCACCACCGGGTGGGCTCGAACCTCCGACCTTTTGGTTAACAGCCGATCGCGCTAGCCAATTGCGCCATGGAGACAGGCCTGCTCCACTCTCACCACCATCAGAACATATCTTCAAAGCTATCAGCCCAAAGAAAAAAAAGCGCCGCACCACCACGAGTTGGGCTCGAACCTCCAACTTTTCGGTTAACAGCCGATCACGCTAGCCAATTGCCCCACGGAGACAGTCGTGCTCCACTCTCACCACCGTCAGAACATTTCTTCAGAGCTATCACCCCAAAGAAAAAAAAGCGCCGCACCACCACCGGTTGGGCTCGAAACTCCAACCTTTCGATTAACAGCCGATCGCGCTAGCCCATTGCGCTACGGAGGCAGTCTTGCTCCACTCTCACCATCATCAGAACATATCTTCAAAGCTATCAGCGCAAAGAAAAAAAAGCGCTGCACCACCACCACTAGGTGGGCTCGAACCTCCAAACTTTCGGTTAACAGCCGATCGCGCTAGCCCATTGCGCCACGAAGACAGTCCTGCTCCACTCTCACCACCATCAGAACATATCTTCAAAGCTATCAGCACAAAAAAAGCAACACACCTCTCCCGAGAGGGCTCGAAACTCCAACCTTTCGGTTAACAGCCGATCGCGCTAGCCAATTGCGCCACGGAGACAGTCCTGCTCTACTCTCACCACCATCAGAACATATCTTCAAAGCTATCAGCCCAAAGAAAAAAAGTGCCCCACCACCGCCGGGTGGGCTCGAAACTCCAACCTTTTGGTTAACAGCCGATCGCGCTAGCCAATTGCGCCACGGAGACAGTCCTGCTCCACTCTCACCACCATCAGAACATAACTTCAAAGCTATCAGCCCAAACAAAAAAAGCGCCATACCACCACCGGGTGGGCTCGAACCTCCGACCTTTTGGTTAACAGCCGATCGCGCTAGCCAATTGCGTAATGGAGACAGTCCTGCTCCACTCTCACCAGCATCAGAACATATCTTCAAAGCTATCAGCCCAAAGAAAAAAAAGCGCCGCACCACCACGAGTTGGGCTCGAACCTCCAACTTTTCGGTTAACAGCCGATCCCGCTAGCCAATTGCGCCATGGAGGCAGTCATGCTCCACCCTCACCACCATCAGAACATATCTTAAAAGCTATCAGCCCAAAGAAAAAAAGTGCCGCACAACCACCGGGTAGGCTCGAACCTCCAACTTTTCGGTTAACAGCCGATCACGCTAGCCAATTGCGCCATGGAGACAGTCCTGCTCCACTCTCACCACCTTCAGAACATATCTTCAAAGCTATCAGCCCAAAGAAAAAAAAGCGCCGCACCACCACGAGGTGGGCTCGAACCTCCAACTTTTCGGTTAACAGCCGATCACGCTAGCCAATTGCGCCATGGAGACAGTCATGCTCCACTCTCACCACCACCAGAACATATCTTCAAAGCTATCAGCCCACAGAAAAAAAAGCGCCGCACAACCACCGCGTAGGCTCGAACCTCCAACTTTTCGGTTAACAGCCGATCGCGCTAGCGAATTGCGCCACGGAGACAGTCCTGCTCCACTCTCACCACCATAAGAACATATCTTCAAAGCTATCAGCCCAAAGAAAAAAAAGCGCCGCACCACCACCGGGTGGGCTCGAACCTCCGACCTTTTGGTTAACAGCCGATCGCGCTAGCCAATTGCGCCACGGAGACAGTCCTGCTCCACTCTCACCACCATAAGAACATATCTTCAAAGCTATCAGCCCAAAGAAAAAAAAGCGCCGCACCACCACCGGGTGGGCTCGAACATCCAACCTTTCAGTTAACAGCCGATCGCGCTAGCCAATGCCCCACGGAGACAGTCGTGCTCCACTCTCACCACCGTCAGAACATTTCTTCAGAGCTATCACCCCAAAGAAAAAAAAGCGCCGCACCAGCACCGGTTGGGCTCGAACCTCCAACCTTTCGGTTAACAGCCGATCGCGCTAGCCAATCGCGCCACGAAGACAGTCCTGCTCCACTCTCACCACCATCAGAACATATCTTCAAAGCTATTACCGCAAAGAAAAAAGCAACACACCACTCCCGGGAGGGCTCGAAACTCCAACCTTTCGGTTAACAGCCAATCGCGCTAGCCAATTGCGCCACGGAGACAATCATGCTACACTCTCACCACCATCAGAACATATCTTCAAAGCTATCAGCGCAAAGAAAAAAGCAACACACCCCACCCGGGAGGGCTCGAACCTCCAACTTTTCGGTTAACAGCCAATCGCGCTAGCCAATTGCGCCAAGGAGACAGTCCTGCTCTACTCTCACCACCATCAGAACATATCTTCAAAGCTATCAGCCCAAAGAAAAAAAAGCGCCGCACCACCGCCGGGTGGGCTCGAAACTCCAAACTTTTGGTTAACAGCCGATCGCGCTAGACAATTGCGCCACGGAGACAGTCCTGCTCCACTCTCACCACCATCAGAACATATCTTCAAAGCTATCAGCCCAAAGAAAAAAAAGCGCCATACCACCACCGGGTGGGCTCGAACCTCCGACCTTTTGGTTAACAGCCAATCGCGCTAGCCAATTGCGCCATGGAGACAGTCCTGCTCCACTCTCACCACCATCAGAACATATCTTCAATGCTATCCGCA
The DNA here is from genome assembly GCF_043290135.1 of Rhipicephalus microplus. Taxonomy (NCBI): domain Eukaryota; kingdom Metazoa; phylum Arthropoda; class Arachnida; order Ixodida; family Ixodidae; genus Rhipicephalus; species Rhipicephalus microplus. The sequence continues at coordinate 5,329,946 of NW_027464602.1, forward strand.
CAAAGAAAAAAGCAACACACCTCTCCCGAGAGGGCTCGAAACTCCAATCATTCGGTTAACAGCTGATCGCGCTAGCCAATTGCGCCACAAAGACAGTCTTGCTCCACTCTCGCCACCATCAGAACATATCTTCAAAGCTATCAGCGCAAAGAAAAAAGCAACACACCACTCCCGGCAGGGCTCGAAACTCCAACCTTTCGGTCAACAGCCGATCGCACTAGCCAATTGCGCCACGGAGACAGTCCTGCTCCACTCTCACCACCATCAGAACATATCTTCAAAGCTATCATCCCGAAGAAAAAAAAAGCGCCGCACCACCACGAGTTGGGCTCGAACCTCCAACTTTTCGGTTAACAGCCGATCACGCTAGCCAATTGCGCCATGAAGGCAGTCATGCTCCACTCTCACCACCATCAGAACATATCCTCAAAGCTATCAGCCCAAAGAAAAAAAAGTGCCGCACAACCACCGGGTAGGCTCGAACCTCCAACTTTTCGGTTAACAGCCGATCACGCTAGCCAATTGCGCCATGGAGACAGTCCTGCTCCACTCTCACCACCATCAGAACATATCTTCAAAGCTATCAGCCCAAAGAAAAAAAGCGCCGCACCACCACGAGGTGGGCTCGAACCTCCAGCTTTTCGGTTAACAGCCGATCACGCTAGCCAATTGCGCCATGGAGACAGTCATGCTCCACTCTCACCATCATCAGAACATATCTTCAAAGCTATCAGCGCAAAGAAAAAAAAGCGCTGCACTACCACCAGGTGGGCTCGAACCTCCAACCTTTCGGTTAACAGCCGATCGCGCTAGCCCATTGCGCCACGAAGACAGTCCTGCTCCACTCTCACCACCATCAGAACATATCTTCAAAGCTATCAGCACAAGAAAAAAGCAACAAACCTCTCCCGAGAGGGCTCGAAACTCCAACCTTTCGGTTAACAGCCGATCGCGCTAGCCAATTGCGCCACGGAGACAGTCCTGCTCTACTCTCACCACCATCAGAACATATCTTCAAAGCTATCAGCCCAAAGAAAAAAAAAGCGCCGCACCACCGCCGGGTGGGCTCGAAACTCCAACCTCTCGGTTAACAGCCGATCGCGCTAGCCAATTGCGCCACGGAGACAGTCCTGCTCCACTCTCACCACCATCAGAACATATCTTCAAAGCTATAAGCCCAAACAAAAAAAGCGCCATACCAACACCGGTAGGGCTCGAACCTCCGACCTTTCGGTTAACAGCCGATCGCGCTAGCCAATTGCGCCATGGAGACAGTCCCGCTCTACTCTCACCACCATCAGAACATATCTTCAAAGATATCAGCCCAAAGAAAAAAAAGCGCTGCACCACCACGAGTTGGGCTCGAACCTCCAACTTTTCGGTTAACAGCCGATCACGCTAGCAAATTGCGCCACATAGACAGTCCTGCTCCACTCTCAGCACTATCAGAACATATCTTCAAAGCTATCAGTCCAAACAAAAAAGTGCCATACCACCAACGGGTGGGCTCGAACCTCCGACCTTTTGGTTAAGAGCCGATCGCGCTAGCCAATTGCGCCATGGAGACAGTCCTGCTCCACTCTCACCACCATCAGAACATATCTTCAAAGCTATCAGCCCAAAGAAAAAAAAGCACCGCACCACCACCGGGTGGGCTCGAACCTCCGACCTTTTGGTTAACAGCCGATCGCGCTAGCCAATTGCGCCACGGAGACAGTCTGCTCCACTCTCACCACCATAAGAACATATCTTCAAAGCTATCAGCCCGAAGAAAAAAAAGCGCCACACCACCACCGGGTGGGCTCGAACATCCAACCTTTCTGTTACCAGCCGATCGCGCTAGCCAATTGCCCCACGGAGACAGTCGTGCTCCACTCTCACCACCGTCAGCACATTTCTTCAGAGCTATCACCCCAAAGAAAAAAAAGCGCCGCACCACCACCGGTTGGGCTCGAAACTCCAACCTTTCGATTAACAGCCGATCGCGCTAGCCCATTGCGCTACGGAGGCAGTCTTGCTCCACTCTCACCATCATCAGAACATATCTTCAAAGCTATCAGCGCAAAAAAAAGCGCTGCACCACCACCACCAGGTGGGCTCGAACCTCCAACCTTTCGGTTAACAGCCGATCGCGCTAGCCCATTGCGCCACGAAGACAGTCCTGCTCCACTCTCACCACCATCAGAACATATCTTCAAAGCTATCAGCGCAAAAAAAGCAACACACCTCTCCCGAGAGGGCTCGAAACTCCAACCTTTCGGTTACCAGCCGATCGCGCTAGCCAATTGCGCCACGGAGACAGTCCTGCTCTACTCTCACCACCGTCAGAACATATCTTCAAAGCTATCAGCCCAAAGAAAAAAAGTGCCGCACAACCACCGGGTAGGCTCGAACATCCAACTTTTCGGTCAACAGCCGATCACGCTAGCCAATTGTGCCATGTAGACAGTCCTGCTCCACTCTCACCACCTTCAGAACATATTTTCAAAGCTATCAGCCCAAAGAAAAAAAAGCGCCGCACAACCACCGGGTAGGCTCGAACATCCAACTTTTCGGTCAACAGCCGATCACGCTAGCCAATTGTGCCATGTAGACAGTCCTGCTCCACTCTCACCACCTTCAGAACATATTTTCAAAGCTATCAGCCCAAAGAAAAAAAAGCGCCGCACCAACACGAGGTGGGTTCGAACCTCCAACTTTTCGGTTAACAGCCGATCGCGCTAGCCCGTTCCGCCACGAAGACAGTCTTGCTCTACTCTCGCCACCATCATAACATATCTTCAAAGCTATCAGCGCAAAGAAAAAAGCAACAAACCTCTCCCGAGAGGGCTCGAAACTCCAACCTTTCGGTTAACAGCCGATCGCGCTAGCCAATTGCGCCACGGAGACAGTCCTGCTCTACTCTCACCACCATCAGAACATATCTTCAAAGCTATCAGCCCAAAGAAAAAAAGCGCCGCACCACCGCCGGGTGGGCTCGAAACTCCAACCTCTCGGTTAACAGCCGATCACGCTAGCCAATTGCGCCACCGAGACTGTCCTGCTCAACTCTCACCACCATAAGAACATATCTTCAAAGCTATCAGCCCAAAGAAAAAAAAGCACCGCACCACCACCGGTTGGGCTCGAACCTCCATCCTTTCGGTGAACAGCCGATCGCGCTAGCCAATTGCGCGCGGAGACAGTCGTGCTCCACTCTCACCACCATCAGAACATATCTTCAAAGCTATCAGCGCAAAGAAAAAAAAGCGCCGCACCACCACCAGGTGGGCTCGAACCTCCTACCTTTCGGTTAACAGCAGATCGCGCTAGCCAATTGCGCCACGGAGACAATCATGCTACACTCTCACCACCATCAGAACATATCTTCAAAGCTATCAGCGCAAAGAAAAAAGCAACACACCCCACCCGGGAGGGCTCGAACCTCCAACTTTTCGGTTAACAGCCGATCACGCTAGCCAATTGCGCCATGGAGGCAGTCATGCTCCACTCTCACCACCATCAGAACATATCTTCAAAGCTATCAGCCCAAAGAAAAAAAAGCGCCGCACAACCACCGGGTAGGCTCGAACCTCCAACTTTTCGGTTAACAGCCGATCGCGCTAGCCAATTGCGCCACGGAGACAGTCCTGCTCCACTCTCACCACCATAAGAACATATCTTCAAAGCTATCAGCCCAAAGAAAAAAAAAGCGCCGCACCACCACCGGGTGGGCTCGAACCTCCGACCTTTTGGTTAACAGCCGATCACGCTAGCCAATTGCGCCACCGAGACTGTCCTGCTCAACTCTCACCACCATAAGAACATATCTTCAAAGCTATCAGCCCAAAGAAAAAAAAGCACCGCACCACCACCGGTTGGGCTCGAACCTCCATCCTTTCGGTGAACAGCCGATCGCGCTAGCCAATTGCGCGCGGAGACAGTCGTGCACCACTCTCACCACCATCAGAACATATCTTCAAAGCTATCAGCGCAAAGAAAAAAAAGCGCCGCACCACCACCAGGTGGGCTCGAACCTCCTACCTTTCGGTTAACAGCAGATCGCGCTAGCCAATTGCGCCACGGAGACAATCATGCTACACTCTCACCACCATCAGAACATATCTTCAATGCTATCCGCACAAAGAAAAAAGCAACACACCTCTCCCGAGAGGGCTCGAAACTCCAATCATTCGGTTAACAGCTGATCGCGCTAGCCAATTGCGCCACAAAGACAGTCTTGCTCCACTCTCGCCACCATCAGAACATATCTTCAAAGCTATCAGCGCAAAGAAAAAAGCAACACACCACTCCCGGCAGGGCTCGAAACTCCAACCTTTCGGTCAACAGCCGATCGCGCTAGCCAATTGCGCCACGGAGACAGTCCTGCTCCACTCTCACCACCATCAGAACATATCTTCAAAGCTATCATCCCAAAGAAAAAAAAGCGCCGCACCACCACGAGTTGGGCTCGAACCTCCAACTTTTCGGTTAACAGCCGATCACGCTAGCCAATTGCGCCATGAAGGCAGTCATGCTCCACTCTCACCACCATCAGAACATATCTTCAAAGCTATCAGCCCAAAGAAAAAAAAGTGCCGCACAACCACCGGGTAGGCTCGAACCTCCAACTTTTCGGTTAACAGCCGATCACGCTAGCCAATTGCGCCATGGAGACAGTCCTGCTCCACTCTCACCACCATCAGAACATATCTTCAAAGCTATCAGCCCAAAGAAAAAAAGCGCCGCACCACCACGAGGTGGGCTCGAACCTCCAGCTTTTCGGTTAACAGCCGATCACGCTAGCCAATTGCGCCATGGAGACAGTCATGCTCCACTCTCACCACCACCAGAACATATCTTCAAAGCTATCAGCCCACAGAAAAAAAAGCGCCGCACAACCACCGGGTAGGCTCGAACCTCCAACTTTTCGGTTAACAGCCGATCGCGCTAGCCACTTGCGCCACGGAGACAGTCCTGCTCCACTCTCAACACCATAAGAACATATCTTCAAAGCTATCAGCCCAAAGAAAAAAAAGCGCCGCACCACCACCGGGTGGGCTCGAACCTCGGACCTTTTGGTTAACAGCCGATCGCGCTAGCCAATTGCGCCACGGAGACAGTCCTGCTCCACTCTCACCACCATAAGAACATATCTTCAAAGCTATCAGCCCAAAGAAAAAAAAGCGCCGCACCACCACCGGGTGGGCTCGAACATCCAACCTTTCGGTTAACAGCCGATCGCGCTAGCCAATGCCCCACGGAGACAGTCGTGCTCCACTCTCACCACCGTCAGAACATTTCTTCAGAGCTATCACCTCAAAGAAAAAAAAGCGCCGCACCACCACCGGTTGGGCTCGAACCTCCAACCTTTCGGTTAACAGCCGATCGCGCTAGCCAATTGCGCCACGAAGACAGTCCTGCTCCACTCTCACCACCATCAGAACATATCTTCAAAGCTATTACCGCAAAGAAAAAAGCAACACACCACTCCCGGGAGGGCTCGAAACTCCAACCTTTCGGTTAACAGCCAATCGCGCTAGCCCATTGCGCTACGAAGGCAGTCTTGCTCCACTCTCACCATCATCAGAACATATCTTCAAAGCTATCAGCGCAAAGAAAAAAAAGCGCTGCACTACCACCAGGTGGGCTCGAACCTCCAACCTTTCGGTTAACAGCCGATCGCGCTAGCCCATTGCGCCACGAAGACAGTCCTGCTCCACTCTCACCACCATCAGAACATATCTTCAAAGCTATCAGCACAAGAAAAAAGCAACAAACCTCTCCCGAGAGGGCTCGAAACTCCAACCTTTCGGTTAACAGCCGATCGCGCTAGCCAATTGCGCCACGGAGACAGTCCTGCTCTACTCTCACCACCATCAGAACATATCTTCAAAGCTATCAGCCCAAAGAAAAAAAAAGCGCCGCACCACCGCCGGGTGGGCTCGAAACTCCAACCTCTCGGTTAACAGCCGATCGCGCTAGCCAATTGCGCCACGGAGACAGTCCTGCTCCACTCTCACCACCATCAGAACATATCTTCAAAGCTATAAGCCCAAACAAAAAAAGCGCCATACCAACACCGGTAGGGCTCGAACCTCCGACCTTTCGGTTAACAGCCGATCGCGCTAGCCAATTGCGCCATGGAGACAGTCCCGCTCTACTCTCACCACCATCAGAACATATCTTCAAAGATATCAGCCCAAAGAAAAAAAAGCGCCGCACCACCACGAGTTGGGCTCGAACCTCCAACTTTTCGGTTAACAGCCGATCACGCTAGCAAATTGCGCCACATAGACAGTCCTGCTCCACTCTCAGCACTATCAGAACATATCTTCAAAGCTATCAGTCCAAACAAAAAAGCGCCATACCACCAACGGGTGGGCTCGAACCTCCGACCTTTTGGTTAAGAGCCGATCGCGCTAGCCAATTGCGCCATGGAGACAGTCCTGCTCCACTCTCACCACCACCAGAACATATCTTCAAAGCTATCAGCCCACAGAAAAAAAAGCGCCGCACAACCACCGGGTAGGCTCGAACCTCCAACTTTTCGGTTAACAGCCGATCGCGCTAGCCACTTGCGCCACGGAGACAGTCTTGCTCCACTCTCGCCACCATCAGAACATATCTTCAAAGCTATCAGCGCAAAGAAAAAAGCAACACACCACTCCCGGCAGGGCTCGAAACTCCAACCTTTCGGTCAACAGCCGATCGCGCTAGCCAATTGCGCCACGGAGACAGTCCTGCTCCACTCTCACCACCATCAGAACATATCTTCAAAGCTATCATCCCAAAGAAAAAAAAGCGCCGCACCACCACGAGTTGGGCTCGAACCTCCAACTTTTCGGTTAACAGCCGATCACGCTAGCCAATTGCGCCATGAAGGCAGTCATGCTCCACTCTCACCACCATCAGAACATATCTTCAAAGCTATCAGCCCAAAGAAAAAAAAGTGCCGCACAACCACCGGGTAGGCTCGAACCTCCAACTTTTCGGTTAACAGCCGATCACGCTAGCCAATTGCGCCATGGAGACAGTCCTGCTCCACTCTCACCACCATCAGAACATATCTTCAAAGCTATCAGCCCAAAGAAAAAAAGCGCCGCACCACCACGAGGTGGGCTCGAACCTCCAGCTTTTCGGTTAACAGCCGATCACGCTAGCCAATTGCGCCATGGAGACAGTCATGCTCCACTCTCACCACCACCAGAACATATCTTCAAAGCTATCAGCCCACAGAAAAAAAAGCGCCGCACAACCACCGGGTAGGCTCGAACCTCCAACTTTTCGGTTAACAGCCGATCGCGCTAGCCACTTGCGCCACGGAGACAGTCCTGCTCCACTCTCAACACCATAAGAACATATCTTCAAAGCTATCAGCCCAAAGAAAAAAAAGCGCCGCACCACCACCGGGTGGGCTCGAACATCCAACCTTTCGGTTAACAGCCGATCGCGCTAGCCAATGCCCCACGGAGACAGTCGTGCTCCACTCTCACCACCGTCAGAACATTTCTTCAGAGCTATCACCTCAAAGAAAAAAAAGCGCCGCACCACCACCGGTTGGGCTCGAACCTCCAACCTTTCGGTTAACAGCCGATCGCGCTAGCCAATTGCGCCACGAAGACAGTCCTGCTCCACTCTCACCACCATCGGAACATATCTTCAAAGCTATTACCGCAAAGAAAAAAGCAACACACCACTCCCGGGAGGGCTCGAAACTCCAACCTTTCGGTTAACAGCCAATCGCGCTAGCCCATTGCGCTACGAAGGCAGTCTTGCTCCACTCTCACCATCATCAGAACATATCTTCAAAGCTATCAGCGCAAAGAAAAAAAAGCGCTGCACTACCACCAGGTGGGCTCGAACCTCCAACCTTTCGGTTAACAGCCGATCGCGCTAGCCCATTGCGCCACGAAGACAGTCCTGCTCCACTCTCACCACCATCAGAACATATCTTCAAAGCTATCAGCACAAGAAAAAAGCAACAACCCTCTCCCGAGAGGGCTCGAAACTCCAACCTTTCGGTTAACAGCCGATCGCGCTAGCCAATTGCGCCACGGAGACAGTCCTGCTCTACTCTCACCACCATCAGAACATATCTTCAAAGCTATCAGCCCAAAGAAAAAAAAAGCGCCGCACCACCGCCGGGTGGGCTCGAAACTCCAACCTCTCGGTTAACAGCCGATCGCGCTAGCCAATTGCGCCACGGAGACAGTCCTGCTCCACTCTCACCACCATCAGAACATATCTTCAAAGCTATAAGCCCAAACAAAAAAAGCGCCATACCAACACCGGTAGGGCTCGAACCTCCGACCTTTCGGTTAACAGCCGATCGCGCTAGCCAATTGCGCCATGGAGACAGTCCCGCTCTACTCTCACCACCATCAGAACATATCTTCAAAGATATCAGCCCAAAGAAAAAAAAGCGCCGCACCACCACGAGTTGGGCTCGAACCTCCAACTTTTCGGTTAACAGCCGATCACGCTAGCAAATTGCGCCACATAGACAGTCCTGCTCCACTCTCAGCACTATCAGAACATATCTTCAAAGCTATCAGTCCAAACAAAAAAGCGCCATACCACCAACGGGTGGGCTCGAACCTCCGACCTTTTGGTTAAGAGCCGATCGCGCTAGCCAATTGCGCCATGGAGACAGTCCTGCTCCACTCTCACCACCATCAGAACATATCTTCAAAGCTATCAGCCCAAAGAAAAAAAAGCACCGCACCACCACCGGGTGGGCTCGAACCTCCGACCTTTTGGTTAACAGCCGATCGCGCTAGCCAATTGCGCCACGGAGACAGTCTGCTCCACTCTCACCACCATAAGAACATATCTTCAAAGCTATCAGCCCGAAGAAAAAAAAGCGCCACACCACCACCGGGTGGGCTCGAACATCCAACCTTTCTGTTACCAGCCGATCGTGCTAGCCAATTGCCCCACGGAGACAGTCGTGCTCCACTCTCACCACCGTCAGAACATTTCTTCAGAGCTATCACCCCAAAGAAAAAAAAGCGCCGCACCACAACCGGTTGGGCTCGAAACTCCAACCTTTCGATTAACAGCCGATCGCCCTAGCCCATTGCGCTACGGAGGCAGTCTTGCTCCACTCTCACCATCATCAGAACATATCTTCAAAGCTATCAGCGCAAAAAAAGCGCTGCACCACCACCACCAGGTGGGCTCGAACCTCCAACCTTTCGGTTAACAGCCGATCGCGCTAGCCCATTGCGCCACGAAGACAGTCCTGCTCCACTCTCACCACCATCAGAACATATCTTCAAAGCTATCAGCACAAAAAAAGCAACACACCTCTCCCGAGAGGGCTCGAAACTCCAACCTTTCGGTTACCAGCCGATCGCGCTAGCCAATTGCGCCACGGAGACAGTCCTGCTCTACTCTCACCACCATCAGAACATATCTTCAAAGCTATCAGCCCAAAGAAAAAAAAGTGCCGCACCACCGCCGGGTGCGCTCGAAACTGCAACCTTTTGGTTAACAGCCGATCGCGCTAGCCAATTGCGCCACGGAGACAGTCCTGCTCCACTCTCACCACCATCAGAACATATCTTCAAAGCTATCAGCCCAAAGAAAAAAAGTGCCGCACAACCACCGGGTAGGCTCGAACATCCAACTTTTCGGTCAACAGCCGATCACGCTAGCCAATTGTGCCATGTAGACAGTCCTGCTCCACTCACACCACCTTCAGAACATATCTTCAAAGCTATCAGCCCAAAGAAAAAAAAGCGCTGCACCACCACGAGGTGGGTTCGAACCTCCAACTTTTCGGTTAACAGCCGATCGCGCTAGCCCGTTCCGCCACGAAGACAGTCTTGCTCTACTCTCGCCACCATCATAACATATCTTCAAAGCTATCAGCGCAAAGAAAAAAGCAACAAACCTCTCCCGAGAGGGCTCGAAACTCCAACCTTTCGGTTAACAGCCGATCGCGCTAGCCAATTGCGCCACGGAGACAGTCCTGCTCTACTCTCACCACCATCAGAACATATCTTCAAAGCTATCAGCCCAAAGAAAAAAAAAGCGCCGCACCACCGCCGGGTGGGCTCGAAACTCCAACCTCTCGGTTAACAGCCGATCACGCTAGCCAATTGCGCCACCGAGACTGTCCTGCTCAACTCTCACCACCATAAGAACATATCTTCAAAGCTATCAGCCCAAAGAAAAAAAAGCACCGCACCACCACCGGTTGGGCTCGAACCTCCATCCTTTCGGTGAACAGCCGATCGCGCTAGCCAATTGCGCGCGGAGACAGTCGTGCTCCACTCTCACCACCATCAGAACATATCTTCAAAGCTATCAGCGCAAAGAAAAAAAAGCGCCGCACCACCACCAGGTGGGCTCGAACCTCCTACCTTTCGGTTAACAGCAGATCGCGCTAGCCAATTGCGCCACGGAGACAATCATGCTACACTCTCACCACCATCAGAACATATCTTCAAAGCTATCAGCGCAAAGAAAAAAGCAACACACCCCACCCGGGAGGGCTCGAACCTCCAACTTTTCGGTTAACAGCCAATCGCGCTAGCCAATTGCGCCACGGGGACCGTCCTGCTTCACTCTCACCACCCTCAGACCATTTCTTCAGAGCTATCACCCCAAAGAAAAAAAAAGCGCCGCACCACCACCGGGTGGGCTCGAACCTCCAACCTTTCGGTTAACAGCCGATCGCGCTAGCCAATTGCGCCAAGGAGACAGTCCTGCTCTACTCTCACCACCATCAGAACATATCTTCAAAGCTATCAGCCCAAAGAAAAAAAAGCGCCGCACCACCGCCGGGTGGGCTCGAAACTCCGACCTTTTGGTTAACAGCCAATCGCGCTAGCCAATTGCGCCATGGAGACAGTCCTGCTCCACTCTCACCACCATCAGAACATATCTTCAATGCTATCCGCACAAAGAAAAAAGCAACACACCTCTCCCGAGAGGGCTCGAAACTCCAATCATTCGGTTAACAGCTGATCGCGCTAGCCAATTGCGCCACAAAGACAGTCTTGCTCCACTCTCGCCACCATCAGAACATATCTTCAAAGCTATCAGCGCAAAGAAAAAAGCAACACACCACTCCCGGCAGGGCTCGAAACTCCAACCTTTCGGTCAACAGCCGATCGCGCTAGCCAATTGCGCCACGGAGACAGTCCTGCTCCACTCTCACCACCATCAGAACATATCTTCAAAGCTATCATCCCAAAGAAAAAAAAGCGCCGCACCACCACGAGTTGGGCTCGAACCTCCAACTTTTCGGTTAACAGCCGATCACGCTAGCCAATTGCGCCATGAAGGCAGTCATGCTCCACTCTCACCACCATCAGAACATATCTTCAAAGCTATCAGCCCAAAGAAAAAAAAGTGCCGCACAACCACCGGGTAGGCTCGAACCTCCAACTTTTCGGTTAACAGCCGATCACGCTAGCCAATTGCGCCATGGAGACAGTCCTGCTCCACTCTCACCACCATCAGAACATATCTTCAAAGCTATCAGCCCAAAGAAAAAAAGCGCCGCACCACGACGAGGTGGGCTCGAACCTCCAACTTTTCGGTTAACAGCCGATCACGCTAGCCAATTGCGCCATGGAGACAGTCATGCTCCACTCTCACCACCACCAGAACATATCTTCAAAGCTATCAGCCCACAGAAAAAAAAGCGCCGCACAACCACCGGGTAGGCTCGAACCTCCAACTTTTCGGTTAACAGCCGATCGCGCTAGCCACTTGCGCCACGGAGACAGTCCTGCTCCACTCTCAACACCATAAGAACATATCTTCAAAGCTATCAGCCCAAAGAAAAAAAAGCGCCGCACCACCACCGGGTGGGCTCGAACCTCGGACCTTTTGGTTAACAGCCGATCGCGCTAGCCAATTGCGCCACGGAGACAGTCCTGCTCCACTCTCACCACCATAAGCACATATCTTCAAAGCTATCAGCCCAAAGAAAAAAAAGCGCCGCACCACCGCCGGGTGGGCTCGAAACTCCAACCTCTCGGTTAACAGCCGATCGCGCTAGCCAATTGCGCCACGGAGACAGTCCTGCTCCACTCTCACCACCATCAGAACATATCTTCAAAGCTATAAGCCCAAACAAAAAAAGCGCCATACCAACACCGGTAGGGCTCGAACCTCCGACCTTTCGGTTAACAGCCGATCGCGCTAGCCAATTGCGCCATGGAGACAGTCCCGCTCTACTCTCACCACCATCAGAACATATCTTCAAAGATATCAGCCCAAAGAAAAAAAAGCGCCGCACCACCACGAGTTGGGCTCGAACCTCCAACTTTTCGGTTAACAGCCGATCACGCTAGCAAATTGCGCCACATAGACAGTCCTGCTCCACTCTCAGCACTATCAGAACATATCTTCAAAGCTATCAGTCCAAACAAAAAAGCGCCATACCACCAACGGGTGGGCTCGAACCTCCGACCTTTTGGTTAAGAGCCGATCGCGCTAGCCAATTGCGCCATGGAGACAGTCCTGCTCCACTCTCACCACCACCAGAACATATCTTCAAAGCTATCAGCCCACAGAAAAAAAAGCGCCGCACAACCACCGGGTAGGCTCGAACCTCCAACTTTTCGGTTAACAGCCGATCGCGCTAGCCACTTGCGCCACGGAGACAGTCTTGCTCCACTCTCGCCACCATCAGAACATATCTTCAAAGCTATCAGCGCAAAGAAAAAAGCAACACACCACTCCCGGCAGGGCTCGAAACTCCAACCTTTCGGTCAACAGCCGATCGCGCTAGCCAATTGCGCCACGGAGACAGTCCTGCTCCACTCTCACCACCATCAGAACATATCTTCAAAGCTATCATCCCAAAGAAAAAAAAGCGCCGCACCACCACGAGTTGGGCTCGAACCTCCAACTTTTCGGTTAACAGCCGATCACGCTAGCCAATTGCGCCATGAAGGCAGTCATGCTCCACTCTCACCACCATCAGAACATATCTTCAAAGCTATCAGCCCAAAGAAAAAAAAGTGCCGCACAACCACCGGGTAGGCTCGAACCTCCAACTTTTCGGTTAACAGCCGATCACGCTAGCCAATTGCGCCATGGAGACAGTCCTGCTCCACTCTCACCACCATCAGAACATATCTTCAAAGCTATCAGCCCAAAGAAAAAAAGCGCCGCACCACCACGAGGTGGGCTCGAACCTCCAGCTTTTCGGTTAACAGCCGATCACGCTAGCCAATTGCGCCATGGAGACAGTCATGCTCCACTCTCACCACCACCAGAACATATCTTCAAAGCTATCAGCCCACAGAAAAAAAAGCGCCGCACAACCACCGGGTAGGCTCGAACCTCCAACTTTTCGGTTAACAGCCGATCGCGCTAGCCACTTGCGCCACGGAGACAGTCCTGCTCCACTCTCAACACCATAAGAACATATCTTCAAAGCTATCAGCCCAAAGAAAAAAAAGCGCCGCACCACCACCGGGTGGGCTCGAACATCCAACCTTTCGGTTAACAGCCGATCGCGCTAGCCAATGCCCCACGGAGACAGTCGTGCTCCACTCTCACCACCGTCAGAACATTTCTTCAGAGCTATCACCTCAAAGAAAAAAAAGCGCCGCACCACCACCGGTTGGGCTCGAACCTCCAACCTTTCGGTTAACAGCCGATCGCGCTAGCCAATTGCGCCACGAAGACAGTCCTGCTCCACTCTCACCACCATCGGAACATATCTTCAAAGCTATTACCGCAAAGAAAAAAGCAACACACCACTCCCGGGAGGGCTCGAAACTCCAACCTTTCGGTTAACAGCCAATCGCGCTAGCCCATTGCGCTACGAAGGCAGTCTTGCTCCACTCTCACCATCATCAGAACATATCTTCAAAGCTATCAGCGCAAAGAAAAAAAAGCGCTGCACTACCACCAGGTGGGCTCGAACCTCCAACCTTTCGGTTAACAGCCGATCGCGCTAGCCCATTGCGCCACGAAGACAGTCCTGCTCCACTCTCACCACCATCAGAACATATCTTCAAAGCTATCAGCACAAGAAAAAAGCAACAACCCTCTCCCGAGAGGGCTCGAAACTCCAACCTTTCGGTTAACAGCCGATCGCGCTAGCCAATTGCGCCACGGAGACAGTCCTGCTCTACTCTCACCACCATCAGAACATATCTTCAAAGCTATCAGCCCAAAGAAAAAAAAAAGCGCCGCACCACCGCCGGGTGGGCTCGAAACTCCAACCTCTCGGTTAACAGCCGATCGCGCTAGCCAATTGCGCCACGGAGACAGTCCTGCTCCACTCTCACCACCATCAGAACATATCTTCAAAGCTATAAGCCCAAACAAAAAAAGCGCCATACCAACACCGGTAGGGCTCGAACCTCCGACCTTTCGGTTAACAGCCGATCGCGCTAGCCAATTGCGCCATGGAGACAGTCCCGCTCTACTCTCACCACCATCAGAACATATCTTCAAAGATATCAGCCCAAAGAAAAAAAAGCGCCGCACCACCACGAGTTGGGCTCGAACCTCCAACTTTTCGGTTAACAGCCGATCACGCTAGCAAATTGCGCCACATAGACAGTCCTGCTCCACTCTCAGCACTATCAGAACATATCTTCAAAGCTATCAGTCCAAACAAAAAAGCGCCATACCACCAACGGGTGGGCTCGAACCTCCGACCTTTTGGTTAAGAGCCGATCGCGCTAGCCAATTGCGCCATGGAGACAGTCCTGCTCCACTCTCACCACCATCAGAACATATCTTCAAAGCTATCAGCCCAAAGAAAAAAAAGCACCGCACCACCACCGGGTGGGCTCGAACCTCCGACCTTTTGGTTAACAGCCGATCGCGCTAGCCAATTGCGCCACGGAGACAGTCTGCTCCACTCTCACCACCATAAGAACATATCTTCAAAGCTATCAGCCCGAAGAAAAAAAAGCGCCACACCACCACCGGGTGGGCTCGAACATCCAACCTTTCTGTTACCAGCCGATCGTGCTAGCCAATTGCCCCACGGAGACAGTCGTGCTCCACTCTCACCACCGTCAGAACATTTCTTCAGAGCTATCACCCCAAAGAAAAAAAAGCGCCGCACCACCACCGGTTGGGCTCGAAACTCCAACCTTTCGATTAACAGCCGATCGCCCTAGCCCATTGCGCTACGGAGGCAGTCTTGCTCCACTCTCACCATCATCAGAACATATCTTCAAAGCTATCAGCGCAAAAAAAGCGCTGCACCACCACCACCAGGTGGGCTCGAACCTCCAACCTTTCGGTTAACAGCCGATCGCGCTAGCCCATTGCGCCACGAAGACAGTCCTGCTCCACTCTCACCACCATCAGAACATATCTTCAAAGCTATCAGCACAAAAAAAGCAACACACCTCTCCCGAGAGGGCTCGAAACTCCAACCTTTCGGTTACCAGCCGATCGCGCTAGCCAATTGCGCCACGGAGACAGTCCTGCTCTACTCTCACCACCATCAGAACATATCTTCAAAGCTATCAGCCCAAAGAAAAAAAAGTGCCGCACCACCGCCGGGTGCGCTCGAAACTGCAACCTTTTGGTTAACAGCCGATCGCGCTAGCCAATTGCGCCACGGAGACAGTCCTGCTCCACTCTCACCACCATCAGAACATATCTTCAAAGCTATCAGCCCAAAGAAAAAAAGTGCCGCACAACCACCGGGTAGGCTCGAACATCCAACTTTTCGGTCAACAGCCGATCACGCTAGCCAATTGTGCCATGTAGACAGTCCTGCTCCACTCACACCACCTTCAGAACATATCTTCAAAGCTATCAGCCCAAAGAAAAAAAAGCGCTGCACCACCACGAGGTGGGTTCGAACCTCCAACTTTTCGGTTAACAGCCGATCGCGCTAGCCCGTTCCGCCACGAAGACAGTCTTGCTCTACTCTCGCCACCATCATAACATATCTTCAAAGCTATCAGCGCAAAGAAAAAAGCAACAAACCTCTCCCGAGAGGGCTCGAAACTCCAACCTTTCGGTTAACAGCCGATCGCGCTAGCCAATTGCGCCACGGAGACAGTCCTGCTCTACTCTCACCACCATCAGAACATATCTTCAAAGCTATCAGCCCAAAGAAAAAAAAAGCGCCGCACCACCGCCGGGTGGGCTCGAAACTCCAACCTCTCGGTTAACAGCCGATCACGCTAGCCAATTGCGCCACCGAGACTGTCCTGCTCAACTCTCACCACCATAAGAACATATCTTCAAAGCTATCAGCCCAAAGAAAAAAAAGCACCGCACCACCACCGGTTGGGCTCGAACCTCCATCCTTTCGGTGAACAGCCGATCGCGCTAGCCAATTGCGCGCGGAGACAGTCGTGCTCCACTCTCACCACCATCAGAACATATCTTCAAAGCTATCAGCGCAAAGAAAAAAAAGCGCCGCACCACCACCAGGTGGGCTCGAACCTCCTACCTTTCGGTTAACAGCAGATCGCGCTAGCCAATTGCGCCACGGAGACAATCATGCTACACTCTCACCACCATCAGAACATATCTTCAAAGCTATCAGCGCAAAGAAAAAAGCAACACACCCCACCCGGGAGGGCTCGAACCTCCAACTTTTCGGTTAACAGCCAATCGCGCTAGCCAATTGCGCCACGGGGACCGTCCTGCTTCACTCTCACCACCCTCAGACCATTTCTTCAGAGCTATCACCCCAAAGAAAAAAAAAAGCGCCGCACCACCACCGGGTGGGCTCGAACCTCCAACCTTTCGGTTAACAGCCGATCGCGCTAGCCAATTGCGCCAAGGAGACAGTCCTGCTCTACTCTCACCACCATCAGAACATATCTTCAAAGCTATCAGCCCAAAGAAAAAAAAGCGCCGCACCACCGCCGGGTGGGCTCGAAACTCCGACCTTTTGGTTAACAGCCAATCGCGCTAGCCAATTGCGCCATGGAGACAGTCCTGCTCCACTCTCACCACCATCAGAACATATCTTCAATGCTATCCGCACAAAGAAAAAAGCAACACACCTCTCCCGAGAGGGCTCGAAACTCCAATCATTCGGTTAACAGCTGATCGCGCTAGCCAATTGCGCCACAAAGACAGTCTTGCTCCACTCTCGCCACCATCAGAACATATCTTCAAAGCTATCAGCGCAAAGAAAAAAGCAACACACCACTCCCGGCAGGGCTCGAAACTCCAACCTTTCGGTCAACAGCCGATCGCGCTAGCCAATTGCGCCACGGAGACAGTCCTGCTCCACTCTCACCACCATCAGAACATATCTTCAAAGCTATCATCCCAAAGAAAAAAAAGCGCCGCACCACCACGAGTTGGGCTCGAACCTCCAACTTTTCGGTTAACAGCCGATCACGCTAGCCAATTGCGCCATGAAGGCAGTCATGCTCCACTCTCACCACCATCAGAACATATCTTCAAAGCTATCAGCCCAAAGAAAAAAAAGTGCCGCACAACCACCGGGTAGGCTCGAACCTCCAACTTTTCGGTTAACAGCCGATCACGCTAGCCAATTGCGCCATGGAGACAGTCCTGCTCCACTCTCACCACCATCAGAACATATCTTCAAAGCTATCAGCCCAAAGAAAAAAAGCGCCGCACCACGACGAGGTGGGCTCGAACCTCCAACTTTTCGGTTAACAGCCGATCACGCTAGCCAATTGCGCCATGGAGACAGTCATGCTCCACTCTCACCACCACCAGAACATATCTTCAAAGCTATCAGCCCACAGAAAAAAAAGCGCCGCACAACCACCGGGTAGGCTCGAACCTCCAACTTTTCGGTTAACAGCCGATCGCGCTAGCCACTTGCGCCACGGAGACAGTCCTGCTCCACTCTCAACACCATAAGAACATATCTTCAAAGCTATCAGCCCAAAGAAAAAAAAGCGCCGCACCACCACCGGGTGGGCTCGAACCTCGGACCTTTTGGTTAACAGCCGATCGCGCTAGCCAATTGCGCCACGGAGACAGTCCTGCTCCACTCTCACCACCATAAGCACATATCTTCAAAGCTATCAGCCCAAAGAAAAAAAAGCGCCGCACCACCACCGGTTGGGCTCGAACATCCAACCTTTCGGTTAACAGCCGATCGCGCTAGCCAATGCCCCACGGAGACAGTCGTGCTCCACTCTCACCACCGTCAGAACATTTCTTCAGAGCTATCACCTCAAAGAAAAAAAAGCGCCGCACCACCACCGGTTGGGCTCGAACCTCCAACCTTTCGGTTAACAGCCGATCGCGCTAGCCAATTGCGCCACGAAGACAGTCCTGCTCCACACTCACCACCATCAGAACATATCTTCAAAGCTATTACCGCAAAGAAAAAAGCAACACACCACTCCCGGGAGGGCTCGAAACTCCAACCTTTCGGTTAACAGCCAATCGCGCTAGCCCATTGCGCTACGGAGGCTGTCTTGCTCCACTCTCACCATCATCAGAACATATCTTCAAAGCTATCAGCGCAAAGAAAAAAAAGCGCTGCACTACCACCAGGTGGGCTCGAACCTCCAACCTTTCGGTTAACAGCCGATCGCGCTAGCCCATTGCGCCACGAAGACAGTCCTGCTCCACTCTCACCACCATCAGAACATATCTTCAAAGCTATCAGCACAAGAAAAAAGCAACAAACCTCTCCCGAGAGGGCTCGAAACTCCAACCTTTCGGTTAACAGCCGATCGCGCTAGCCAATTGCGCCACGGAGACAGTCCTGCTCTACTCTCACCACCATCAGAACATATCTTCAAAGCTATCAGCCCAAAGAAAAAAAAGCGCCGCACCACCACGAGGTGGGTTCGAACCTCCAACTTTTCGGTTAACAGCCGATCGCGCTAGCCCGTTCCGCCACGAAGACAGTCTTGCTCTACTCTCGCCACCATCAGAACATATCTTCAAAGCTATCAGCGCAAAGAAAAAAGCAACAAACCTCTCCCGAGAGGGCTCGAAACTCCAACCTTTCGGTTAACAGCCGATCGCGCTAGCCAATTGCGCCACGGAGACAGTCCTGCTCTACTCTCACCACCATCAGAACATATCTTCAAAGCTATCAGCCCAAAGAAAAAAAAAGCGCCGCACCACCGCCGGGTGGGCTCGAAACTCCAACCTCTCGGTTAACAGCCGATCGCGCTAGCCAATTGCGCCACGGAGACAGTCCTGCTCCACTCTCACCACCATCGAACATATCTTCAAAGCTATCAGCCCAAACAAAAAAAGCGCCATACCTACACCGGTAGGGCTCGAACCTCCGACCTTTCGGTTAACAGCCGATCGCGCTAGCCAATTGCGCCATGGAGACAGTCCCGCTCCACTCTCACCACCATCAGAACATATCTTCAAAGATATCAGCCCAAAGAAAAAAAAGCGCCGCACCACCACGAGTTGGGCTCGAACCTCCAACTTTTCGGTTAACAGCCGATCACGCTAGCCAATTGCGCCATGGAGGCAGTCATGCTCCACTCTCACCATCATCAGAACATATCTTCAAAGTCATCAGCGCAAAGAAAAAAGCAACACACCTCTCCCGAGAGGGCTCGAAACTCCAATCTTTCGGTTAACAGCCGACCGCGCTAGCCAATTGCGCCACGGAGACAGTCCTGCTCTACTCTCACCACCATCAGAACATATCTTCAAAGCTATCAGCCGAAAGAAAAAAAAGCGCCGCACCACCGCCGGGTGGGCTCGAAACTCCAACCTTTCGGTTAACAGCCGATCGCGCTAGCCAATTGCGCCACATAGACAGTCCTGCTCCACTCTCAGCACTATCGGAACATATCTTCAAAGCTATCAGTCCAAACAAAAAAGCGCCATACCACCAACGGGTGGGCTCGAACCTCCGACCTTTTGGTTAAGAGCCGATCGCGCTAGCCAATTGCGCCATGGAGACAGTCCTGCTCCACTCTCACCACCAACAGAACATATCTTCAAAGCTATCAGCCCAAAGAAAAAAAAGCACCGCACCACCACCGGGTGGGCTCGAACCTCCGACCTTTTGGTTAACAGCCGATCGCGCTAGCCAATTGCGCCACGGAGACAGTCTGCTCCACTCTCACCACCATAAGAACATATCTTCAAAGCTATCAGCCCGAAGAAAAAAAAGCGCCACACCACCACCGGGTGGGCTCGAACATCCAACCTTTCTGTTACCAGCCGATCGCGCTAGCCAATTGCCCCACGGAGACAGTCGTGCTCCACTCTCACCACCGTCAGAACATTTCTTCAGAGCTATCACCCCAAAGAAAAAAAAGCGCCGCACCACCACCGGTTGGGCTCGAAACTCCAACCTTTCGATTAACAGCCGATCGCGCTAGCCCATTGCGCTACGGAGGCAGTCTTGCTCCACTCTCACCATCATCAGAACATATCTTCAAAGCTATCAGCGCAAAAAAAGCGCTGCACCACCACCACCAGGTGGGCTCGAACCTCCAACCTTTCGGTTAACAGCCGATCGCGCTAGCCCATTGCGCCACGAAGACAGTCCTGCTCCACTCTCACCACCATCAGAACATATCTTCAAAGCTATCAGCACAAAAAAAGCAACACACCTCTCCCGAGAGGGCTCGAAACTCCAACCTTTTGGTTAACAGCCGATCGCGCTAGCCAATTGCGCCACGGAGACAGTCCTGCTCTACTCTCACCACCATCAGAACATATCTTCAAAGCTATCAGCCCAAAGAAAAAAAAGTGCCGCACCACCGCCGGGTGCGCTCGAAACTCCAACCTTTTGGTTAACAGCCGATCGCGCTAGCCAATTGCGCCACGGAGACAGTCCTGCTCCACTCTCACCACCATCAGAACATAACTTCAAAGCTATCAGCCCAAACAAAAAAAGCGCCATACCACCACCGGGTGGGCTCGAACCTCCGACCTTTCGGTTAACAGCCGATCGCGCTAGCCAATTGCGCCACGGAGACAGTCCTGCTCTACTCTCACCACCATCAGAACATATCTTCAAAGCTATCAGCCCAAAGAAAAAAAAGTGCCGCACCACCGCCGGGTGCGCTCGAAACTCCAACCTTTTGGTTAACAGCCGATCGCGCTAGCCAATCGCGCCACGGAGACAGTCCTGCTCCACTCTCACCACCATCAGAACATAACTTCAAAGCTATCAGCCCAAACAAAAAAAGCGCCATACCACCACCGGGTGGGCTCGAACCTCCGACGTTTCGGTTAACAGCCGATCGCGCTAGCCAATTGCGCCATGGAGACAGTCCTGCTCCACTCTCACCACCATCAGAACATATCTTCAAAGCTATCAGCCCAAAGAAAAAAAGTGCCGCACAAACACCGGGTAGGCTCGAACATCCAACTTTTCGGTCAACAGCCGATCACGCTAGCCAATTGCGCCATGGAGACAGTCCTGCTCCACTCTCACCACCATCAGAACATATCTTCAAAGCTACCAGCACAAAAAAAGCAACACACCTCTCCCGAGAGGGCTCGAAACTGCAACCTTTCGGTTAACAGCCGATCGCGCTAGCCAATTGTGCCATGGAGACAGTCCTGCTCCACTCTCACCACCTTCAGAACATATCTTCAAAGCTATCAGCCCAAAGAAAAAAAAGCGCCGCACCACCACGAGGTGGGCTCGAACCTCCAACTTTTCGGTTAACAGCCGATCGCGCTAGCCCGTTCCGCCACGAAGACAGTCTTGCTCTACTCTCGCCACCATCAGAACATATCTTCAAAGCTATCAGCGCAAAGAAAAAAGCAACACACCACTCCCGGGAGGGCTCGAAACTCCAACCTTTCGGTCAACAGCCGATCGCGCTAGCCAATTGCGCCACGGAGACAGTCCTGCTCCACTCTCACCACCATCAGAACATATCTTCAAAGCTATCAGCCCAAAGAAAAAAAAGCGCCATACCACCCCCGGGTGGGTTCGAACCTCCGACCTTTTGGTTAACAGCCGATCGCGCTAGCCAATTGCGCCATGGAGACAGTCCTGCTCCACTCTCACCACCATCAGAACATATCTTCAATGCTATCCGCACGAAGAAAAAAGCAACACACCTCTCCCGAGAGGGCTCGAAACTCCAATCTTTCGGTTAACAGCCGACCGCGCTAGCCAATTGCGCCACGGAGACAGTCCTGCTCTACTCTCACCACCATCAGAACATATCTTCAAAGCTATCAGCCCAAAGAAAAAAAAGCGCCGCACCACCGCCGGGTGGGCTCGAAACTCCAACCTTTCGGTTAACAGCCGATCGCGCTAGCCAATTGCGCCACGGAGACAGTCCTGCTCCACTCTCACCACCATCAGAACATATCTTTAAAGCTATCAGTCCAAACAAAAAAGCGCCATACCACCAACGGGTGGGCTCGAACCTCCGACCTTTTGGTTAAGAGCCGATCGCGCTAGCCAATTGCGCCATGGAGACAGTCCTGCTCCACTCTCACCACCATCAGAACATATCTTCAAAGCTATCAGCCCAAAGAAAAAAAAGCACCGCACCACCACCGGGTGGGCTCGAACCTCCGACCTTTTGGTTAACAGCCGATCGCGCTAGCCAATTGCGCCACGGAGACAGTCTGCTCCACTCTCACCACCATAAGAACATATCTTCAAAGCTATCAGCCCGAAGAAAAAAAAGCGCCACACCACCACCGGGTGGGCTCGAACATCCAACCTTTCTGTTACCAGCCGATCGCGCTAGCCAATTTCCCCACGGAGACAGTCGTGCTCCACTCTCACCACCGTCAGAACATTTCTTCAGAGCTATCACTCCAAAGAAAAAAAAGCGCCGCACCACCACCGGTTGGGCTCGAAACTCCAACCTTTCGATTAACAGCCGATCGCGCTAGCCAATTTCCCCACGGAGACAGTCGTGCTCCACTCTCACCACCGTCAGAACATTTCTTCAGAGCTATCACCCCAAAGAAAAAAAAGCGCCGCACCACCACCGGTTGGGCTCGAAACTCCAACCTTTCGATTAACAGCCGATCGCGCTAGCCCATTGCGCTACGGAGGCAGTCTTGCTCCACTCTCACCATCATCAGAACATATCTTCAAAGCTATCAGCGCAAAAAAAAGCGCTGCACCACCACCACCAGGTGGGCTCGAACCTCCAACCTTTCGGTTAACAGCCGATCGCGCTAGCCAATTGCGCCACGGAGACAGTCCTGCTCTACTCTCACCACCATCAGAACATATCTTCAAAGCTATTACCGCAAAGAAAAAAGAAACACACCACTCCCGGGAGGGCTCGAAACTCCAACCTTTCGGTTAACAGCCAATCGCGCTAGCTCATTGCGCTACGGAGGCAGTCTTGCTCCACTCTCACCATCATCAGAACATATCTTCAAAGCTATCAGCGCAAAGAAAAAAAAGCGCTGCACTACCACCAGGTGGGCTCGAACCTCCAACCTTTCGGTTAACAGCCGATCGCGCTAGCCCATTGCGCCACGAAGACAGTCCTGCTCCACTCTCACCACCATCAGAACATATCTTCAAAGCTATCAGCACAAGAAAAAAGCAACAAACCTCTCCCGAGAGGGCTCGAAACTCCAACCTTTCGGTTAACAGCCGATCGCGCTAGCCAATTGCGCCATGGAGACAGTCCTGCTCTACTCTCACCACCATCAGAACATATCTTCAAAGCTATCAGCCCAAAGAAAAAAAAAGCGCCGCACCACTTCCGGGTGGGCTCGAAACTCCAACCTCTCGGTTAACAGCCGATCGCGCTAGCCAATTGCGCCACGGAGACAGTCCTGCTCCACTCTCACCTCCATCAGAACATATCTTCAAAGCTATCAGCCCAAACAAAAAAAGCGCCATACCAACACCGGTAGGGCTCGAACCTCCGACCTTTCGGTTAACAGCCGATCGCGCTAGCCAATTGCGCCATGGAGACAGTCCCGCTCTACTCTCACCACCATCAGAACATATCTTCAAAGATATCAGCCCAAAGAAAAAAAAAGCGCCGCACCACCACGAGTTGGGCTCGAACCTCCAACTTTTCGGTTAACAGCCGATCATGCTAGCCAATTGCGCCATGGAGGCAGTCATGCTCCACTCTCACCATCATCAGAACATATCTTCAAAGTTATCAGCGCAAAGAAAAAAGCAACACACCTCTCCCGAGAGGGCTCGAAACTCCAATCTTTCGGTTAACAGCCGACCGCGCTAGCCAATTGCGCCACGGAGACAGTCCTGCTCTACTCTCACCACCATCAGAACATATCTTCAAAGCTATCAGCCCAAAGAAAAAAAAGCGCCGCACCACCGCCGGGTGGGCTCGAAACTCCAACCTTTCGGTTAACAGCCGATCGCGCTAGCCAATTGCGCCACATAGACAGTCCTGCTCCACTCTCAGCACTATCAGAACATATCTTCAAAGCTATCAGTCCAAACAAAAAAGCGCCATACCACCAACGGGCGGGCTCGAACCTCCTACCTTTTGGTTAAGAGCCGATCGCACTAGCCAATTGCGCCATGGAGACAGTCCTGCTCCACTCTCACCACCATCAGAACATATCTTCAAAGCTATCAGCCCAAAGAAAAAATAGCACCGCACCACCACCGGGTGGGCTCGAACCTCCGACCTTTTGGTTAACAGCCGATCGCGCTAGCCAATTGCGCCACGGAGACAGTCTGCTCCACTCTCACCACCATAAGAACATATCTTCAAAGCTATCAGCCCGAAGAAAAAAAAAGCGCCACACCACCACCGGGTGGGCTCGAACATCCAACCTTTCTGTTACCAGCCGATCGCGCTAGCCAATTGCCCCACGGAGACAGTCGTGCTCCACTCTCACCACCGTCAGAACATTTCTTCAGAGCTATCACCCCAAAGAAAAAAAAGCGCCGCACCACCACCGGTTGGGCTCGAAACTCCAACCTTTCGATTAACAGCCGATCGCGCTAGCCCATTGCGCTACGGAGGCAGTCTTGCTCCACTCTCACCATCATCAGAACATATCTTCAAAGCTATCAGCGCAAAAAAAAGCGCTGCACCACCACAACCAGGTGGGCTCGAACCTCCAACCTTTCGGTTAACAGCCGATCGCGCTAGCCCATTGCGCCACGAAGACAGTCCTGCTCCACTCTCACCACCATCAGAACATATCTTCAAAGCTATCAGCGCAAAAAAAGCAACACACCTCTCCCGAGAGGGCTCGAAACTCCAACCTTTCGGTTACCAGCCGATCGCGCTAGCCAATTGCGCCACGGAGACAGTCCTGCTCTACTCTCACCACCATCAGAACATATCTTCAAAGCTATCAGCCCAAAGAAAAAAAAGGGCCGCACCACCGCCGGGTGCGCTCGAAACTCCAACCTTTTGGTTAACAGCCGATCGCGCTAGCCAATTGCGCCACGGAGACAGTCCTGCTCCACTCTCACCACCATCAGAACATATCTTCAAAGCTATCAGCCCAAAAAAAAAGTGCCGCACAACCACCGGGTAGGCTCGAACATCCAACTTTTCGGTCAACAGCCGATCACGCTAGCCAATTGTGCCATGGAGACAGTCCTGCTCCACTCTCACCACCTTCAGAACATATCTTCAAAGCTAAGAGCCCAAAGAAAAAAAAGGGCCGCACCACCACGAGGTGGGTTCGAACCTCCAACTTTTCTGTTAACAGCCGATCGCGCTAGCCCGTTCCGCCACGAAGACAGTCTTGCTCTACTCTCGCCACCATCAGAACATATCTTCAAAGCTATCAGCGCAAAGAAAAAAGCAACAAACCTCTCCCGAGAGGGCTCGAAACTCCAACCTTTCGGTTAACAGCCGATCGCGCTAGCCAATTGCGCCACGGAGACAGTCCTGCTCTACTCTCACCACCATCAGAACATATCTTCAAAGCTATCAGCCCAAAGAAAAAAAAAGCGCCGCACCACCGCCGGGTGGGCTCGAAACTCCAACCTCTCGGTTAACAGCCGATCGCGCTAGCCAATTGCGCCACGGAGACAGTCCTGCTCCACTCTCACCACCATCAGAACATATCTTCAAAGCTATCAGCCCAAACAAAAAAAGCGCCATACCACCAACGGGTGGGCTCGAACCTCCGACCTTTTGGTTAAGAGCCGATCGCGCTAGCCAATTGCGCCATGGAGACAGTCCTGCTCCACTCTCACCACCATCAGAACATATCTTCAAAGCTATCAGCCCAAAGAAAAAAAAGCACCGCACCACCACCGGGTGGGCTCGAACCTCCGACCTTTTGGTTAACAGCCGATCGCGCTAGCCAATTGCGCCACGGAGACAGTCTGCTCCACTCTCACCACCATAAGAACATATCTTCAAAGCTATCAGCCCGAAGAAAAAAAAGCGCCACACCACCACCGGGTGGGCTCGAACATCCAACCTTTCTGTTACCAGCCGATCGCGCTAGCCAATTGCACCACGGAGACAGTCGTGCTCCACTCTCACCACCATCAGAACATATCTTCAAAGCTATCAGCACAAAAAAAGCAACACACCTCTCCCGAGAGGGCTCGAAACTCCAACCTTTCGGTTAACAGCCGATCGCGCTAGCCAATTGCGCCACGGAGACAGTCCTGCTCTACTCTCACCACCATCAGAACATATCTTCAAAGCTATCAGCCCAAAGAAAAAAAAGTGCCGCACCACCGCCGGGTGCGCTCGAAACTCCAACCTTCTGGTTAACAGCCGATCGCGCTAGCCAATTGCGCCACGGAGACGGTCCTGCTCCACTCTCACCACCATCAGAACATAACTTCAAAGCTATCAGCCCAAACAAAAAAAGCGCCATACCACCACCGGGTGGGCTCGAACCTCCAACCTTTCGGTTAACAGCCGATCGCGCTAGCCAATTGCGCCACGGAGACAGTCCTGCTCTACTCTCACCACCATCAGAACATATCTTCAAAGCTATCAGCCCAAAGAAAAAAAAGTGCCGCACCACCGCCGGGTGCGCTCGAAACTCCAAACTTTTGGTTAACAGCCGATCGCGCAAGCCAATTGCGCCACGGAGACAGTCCTGCTCCACTCTCACCACCATCAGAACATAACTTCAAAGCTATCAGCCCAAACAAAAAAAGCGCCATACCACCACCGGGTGGGCTCGAACCTCCGACCTTTCGGTTAACAGCCGATCGCGCTAGCCAATTGCGCCATGGAGACAGTCCTGCTCCACTCTCACCACCATCAGAACATATCTTCAAAGCTATCAGCCCAAAGAAAAAAAGTGCCGCACAACCACCGGGTAGGCTCGAACATCCAACTTTTCGGTCAACAGCCGATCACGCTAGCCAATTGCGCCATGGAGACAGTCCTGCTCCACTCTCACCACCATCAGAACATATCTTCAAAGCTATCAGCACAAAAAAAGCAACACACCTCTCCCGAGAGGGCTCGAAACTCCAACCTTTCGGTTAACAGCCGATGGCGCTAGCCAATTGTGCCATGGAGACAGTCCTGCTCCACTCTCACCACCTTCAGAACATATCTTCAAAGCTATCAGCCCAAAGAAAAAAAAGCGCCGCACCACCACGAGGTGGGCTCGAACCTCCAACTTTTCGGTTAACAGCCGATCGCGCTAGCCCGTTCCGCCACGAAGACAGTCTTGCTCTACACTCGCCACCATCAGAGCATATCTTCAAAGCTATCAGCACAAAGAAAAAAGCAACACACAACTCCCGGGAGGGCTCGAAACTCCAACCTTTCGGTCAACAGCCGATCGCGCTAGCCAATTGCGCCACGGAGACAGTCCTGCTCCACTCTCACCACCATCAGAACATATCTTCAAAGCTATCAGCCCAAAGAAAAAAAAGCGCCATGCCACCCCCGGGTGGGCTCGAACCTCCGACCTTTTGGTTAACAGCCGATCGCGCTAGCCAATTGCGCCATGGAGACAGTCCTGCTCCACTCTCACCACCATCAGAACATATCTTCAATGCTATCCGCACGAAGAAAAAAGCAACACACCTCTCCCGAGAGGGCTCGAAACTCCAATCTTTCGGTTAACAGCCGACCGCGCTAGCCAATTGCGCCACGGAGACAATCCTGCTCTACTCTCACCACCATCAGAACATATCTTCAAAGCTATCAGCCCAAAGAAAAAAAAGCGCCGCACCACCGCCGGGTGGGCTCGAAACTCCAACCTTTCGGTTAACAGCCGATCGCGCTAGCCAATTGCGCCACGGAGACAGTCCTGCTCCACTCTCACCACCATCAGAACATATCTTTAAAGCTATCAGTCCAAACAAAAAAGCGCCATACCACCAACGGGTGGGCTCGAACCTCCGACCTTTTGGTTAAGAGCCGATCGCGCTAGCCAATTGCGCCATGGAGACAGTCCTGCTCCACTCTCACCACCATCAGAACATATCTTCAAAGCTATCAGCCCAAAGAAAAAAAAGCACCGCACCACCACCGGGTGGGCTCGAACCTCCGACCTTTTGGTTAACAGCCGATCGCGCTAGCCAATTGCGCCACGGAGACAGTCTGTTCCACTCTCACCACCATAAGAACATATCTTCAAAGCTATCAGCCCGAAGAAAAAAAAGCGCCACACCACCACCGGGTGGGCTCGAACATCCAACCTTTCTGTTACCAGCCGATCGCGCTAGCCAATTTCCCCACGGAGATAGTCGTGCTCCACTCTCACCACCGTCAGAACATTTCTTCAGAGCTATCACCCCAAAGAAAAAAAAGCGCCGCACCACCACCGGTTGGGCTCGAAACTCCAACCTTTCGATTAACAGCCGA
Organism: Rhipicephalus microplus; assembly: GCF_043290135.1. Classification (NCBI taxonomy): domain Eukaryota; kingdom Metazoa; phylum Arthropoda; class Arachnida; order Ixodida; family Ixodidae; genus Rhipicephalus; species Rhipicephalus microplus. The sequence goes on from NW_027464602.1 coordinate 5,358,556, forward strand.
TCGCGCTAGCCAATTTCCCCACGGAGACAGTCGTGCTCCACTCTCACCACCGTCAGAACATTTCTTCAGAGCTATCACCCCAAAGAAAAAAAAGCGCCGCACCACCACCGGTTGGGCTCGAAACTCCAACCTTTCGATTAACAGCCGATCGCGCTAGCCCATTGCGCTACGGAGGCAGTCTTGCTCCACTCTCACCATCATCAGAACATATCTTCAAAGCTATCAGCGCAAAAAAAAGCGCTGCACCACCACCACCAGGTGGGCTCGAACCTCCAACCTTTCGGTTAACAGCCGATCGCGCTAGCCAATTGCGCCACGGAGACAGTCCTGCTCTGCTCTCACCACCATCAGAACATATCTTCAAAGCTATCAGCCAAAAGAAAAAAAAGTGCCGCACCACCGCCGGGTGGGCTCGAAACTCCAACCTTTTGGTTAACAGCCGATCGCGCTAGCCAATTGCGCCACGGAGACAGTCCTGCTTCACTCTCACCACCATCAGAACATAACTTCAAAGCTATCAGCCCAAAGAAAAAAAAGCGCCGCACCACCACGAGTTGGGCTCGAACCTCCAACTTTTCGGTTAACAGCCGATCACGCTAGCCAATTGCGCCATGGAGGCAGTCATGCTCCACTCTCACCACCATCAGAACATATCTTCAAAGCTATCAGCCCAAAGAAAAAAAGTGCCGCACAACCACCGGGTAGGCTCGAACCTCCAACTTTTCGGTTAACAGCCGATCACGCTAGCCAATTGCGCCATGGAGACAGTCTTGCTCCACTCTCACCACCTTCAGAACATATCTTCAAAGCTATCAGCCCAAAGAAAAAAAAGCGCCGCACCACCACGAGGTGGGCTCGAACCTCCAACTTTTCGGTTAACAGCCGATCACGCTAGCCAATTGCGCCATGGAGACAGTCATGCTCCACTCTCACCACCACCAGAACATATCTTCAAAGCTATCAGCCCACAGAAAAAAAGCGCCGCACAACCACCGCGTAGGCTTGAACCTCCAACTTTTCGGTTAACAGCCGATCGCGCTAGCCAACTGCGCCACGGAGACAGTCCTGCTCCACTCTCACCACCATAAGAACATATCTTCAAAGCTATCAGCCCAAAGAAAAAAAAGCGCCGCACCACCACCGGGTGGGCTCGAACCTCCGACCTTTTGGTTAACAGCCGATCGCGCTAGCCAATTGCGCCACGGAGACAGTCCTGCTCCACTCTCACCACCATAAGAACATATCTTCAAAGCTATCAGCCCAAAGAAAAAAAAGCGCCGCACCACCACCGGGTGGGCTCGAACATCCAACCTTTCAGTTAACAGCCGATCGCGCTAGCCATTGCCCCACGGAGACAGTCGTGCTCCACTCTCACCACCGTCAGAACATTTCTTCAGAGCTATCACCCCAAAGAAAAAAAAGCGCCGCACCACCACCGGTTGGGCTCGAACCTCCAACCTTTCGGTTAACAGCCGATCGCGCTAGCCAATTGCGCCACGAAGACAGTCCTGCTCCACTCTCACCACCATCAGAACATAACTTCAAAGCTATTACCGCAAAGAAAAAAGCAACACACCACTGCCGGGAGGGCTCGAAACTCCAACCTTTCGGTTAACAGCCAATCGCGCTAGCCCATTGCGCTACGGAGGCAGTCTTGCTCCACTCTCACCATCATCAGAACATATCTTCAAAGCTATCAGCGCAAAGAAAGAAAAGCGCTGCACCACCACCAGGTGGGCTCGAACCTCCAACCTTTCGGTTAACAGCCGATCGCGCTAGCCCATTGCGCCACGAAGACAGTCCTGCTCCACTCTCACCACCATCAGAACATATCTTCAAAGCTATCAGCACAAAAAAAAGCAACAAACCTCTCCCGAGAGGGCTCGAAACTCCAACCTTTCGGTTAACAGCCGATCGCGCTAGCCAATTGCGCCACGGAGACAGTCCTGCTCTACTCTCACCACCATCAGAACATATCTTCAAAGTTATCAGCCCAAAGAAAAAAAAAGCGCCGCACTACCGCCGGGTGGGCTCGAAACTCCAACTTTTCGGTTAACAGCCGATCGCGCTAGCCAATTGCGCCACGGAGACAGTCCTGCTTCACTCTCACCACCATCAGAACATATCTTCAAAGCTATCAGCCCAAACAAAAAAAGCGCCATACCACCACCGCGTGGGCTCGAACCTCCGACCTTTCGGTTAACAGCCGATCGCGCTAGCCAATTGCGCCATGGAGACAGTCCCGCTCCACTCTCACCACCATCAGAACATATTTTCAAAGATATCAGCCCAAAGAAAAAGAAGCGCCGCACCACCACGAGTTGGGCTCGAACCTCCAACTTTTCGGTTAACAGCCGATCACGCTAGCCAATTGCGCCATGGAGGCAGTCATGCTCCACTCTCACCACCATCAGAACATATCTTCAAAGCTATCAGCCCAAAGAAAAAAAAGCGCCGCACAACCACCGGGTAGGCTCGAACCTCCAACTTTTCGGTTAACAGCCGATCGCGCTAGCCAATTGCGCCACGGAGACAGTCCTGCTCCACTCTCACCACCATAAGAACATATCTTCAAAGCTATCAGCCCAAAGAAAAAAAAAGCGCCGCACCACCACCGGGTGGGCTCGAACCTCCGACCTTTTGGTTAACAGCCGATCACGCTAGCTAATTGCGCCACCGAGACTGTCCTGCTCAACTCTCACCACCATAAGAACATATCTTCAAAGCTATCAGCCCAAAGAAAAAAAAGCACCGCACCACCACCGGTTGGGCTCGAACCTCCAACCTTTCGGTGAACAGCCGATCGCGCTAGCCAATTGCGCGCGGAGACAGTCGTGCTCCACTCTCACCACCATCAGAACATATCTTCAAAGCTATCAGCGCAAAGAAAAAAAAGCGCCGCACCACCACCAGGTGGGCTCGAACCTCCAACCTTTTGGTTAACAGCCGATCGCGCTAGCCAATTGCGCCATGGAGACAGTCCTGCTCCACTCTCACCACCATCAGAACATATCTTCAATGCTATCCGCACAAAGAAAAAAGCAACACACCTCTCCCGAAAGGGCTCGAAACTCCAATCATTCGGTTAACAGCTGATCGCGCTAGCCAATTGCGCCACGAAGACAGTCTTGCTCCACTCTCGCCACCATCAGAACATATCTTCAAAGCTATCAGCGCAAAGAAAAAAGCAACACACCACTCCAGGGAGGGCTCGAAACTCCAACCTTTCGGTCAACAGCCGATCGCGCTACCCAATTGCGCCACGGAGACAGTCCTGCTGCACTCTCACCACCATCAGAACATATCTTCAAAGCTATCAACCCAAAGAAAAAAAGCGCCATACCACCACCGGGTGGGCTCGAACCTCCGACCTTTTGGTTAACAGCCGATCGCGCAAGCCAATTGCGCCATGGAGACAGTCCTGCTCCACTCTCACCACCATCAGAACATATCTTCAAAGCTATCAGCCCAAAGAAAAAAAAAGCGCCGCACCACCACGAGGTGGGCTCGAACCTCCAACTTTTCGGTTAACAGCCGATCACGCTAGCCAATTGCGCCATGGAGACAGTCATGCTCCACTCTCACCACCACCAGAACATATCTTCAAAGCTATCAGCCCAAAGAAAAAAGAGCGCCGCACAACCACCGGGTAGGCTCGAACCTCCAACTTTTCGGTTAACAGCCGATCGCGCTAGCCAATTGCACCATGGAGACAGTCCTGCTCCACTCTCACCACCATAAGAACATATCTTCAAAGCTATCAGCCCAAAGAAAAAAAAGCGCCGCACCACCACTGGGTGGGCTCGAACCTCCGACCTTTTGGTAAACAGCCGATCGCGCTAGCCATTTGCGCCATGGAGACACTCCTGCTCCACTCTCACCACCATAAGAACATATCTTCAAAGCTATCAGCCCAAAGAAAAAAAAGCGCCGCACCACCACCGGGTGGGCTCGAACATCCAACCTTTCGGTTAACAGCCGATCGCGCTAGCCCATTGCCCCACGGAGACAGTCGTGCTCCACTCTCACCACCGTTAGAACATTTCTTCAGAGCTATCACCCCAAAGAAAAAAGGCGCCGCACCACCACCAGTTGGGCTCAAACCTCCAACCTTTCGGTTAACAGCCGATCGCGCTAGCCAATTGCGCCACGAAGACAGTCCTGCTCCACTCTTACCACCATCAGAACATATCTTCAAAGCTATTACCGCAAAGAAAAAAGCAACACACCACTCCCGGTAGGGCTCGAAACTCCAACCTTTCGGTTAACAGCCGATCGCGCTAGCCCCTTGCGCTACGGAGGCAGTCTTGCTCCACTCTCACCATCAACAGAACATATCTTCAAATCTATCAGCGCAAAGAAAAAAAAAGCGCTGCACCACCACCAGGTGGGGTCGAACCTCCAACCTTTCGGTTAACAGCCGATCGCGCTAGCCCATTGCGCCACGAAGACAGTCTTGCTCCACTCTCGCCACCATCAGAACATATCTTCAAAGCTATCAGCGCAAAGAAAAAAGCAACACACCCCTCCCGGGAGGGCTCGAAACTCCAACCTTTCGGTCAACAGCCGATCGCGCTAGCCAATTGCGCCACGGAGACAGTCCTGCTCCACTCTCACCACCATCAGAACATATCTTCAAAGCTATCAGCCCAAAGAAAAAAAAGCGCCATACCACCACCGGGTGGGCTCGAACCTCCGACCTTTTGGTTAACAGCCGATCGCGCTAGCCAATTGCGCCATGGAGACCGTCCTGCTCCCCTCCCACCACCATCAGAACATATCTTGAAAGCTATCAGCCCAAAGAAAAAAAAGCGCCGCACCACCACCGGGTGGGCTCGAACCTCCAACTTTTCGGTTAACAGCCGATCGCGCTAGCCAATTGCGCCAAGGAGACAGTCCTGCTTCACTCTCACAACGATTATAACATATCTTCAAAGCTATCAGCCCAAAGAAAAAAAAGCGCCGCACCACCACCGGGTGGGCTCGAAACTCCAACCTTTCGTTGAACTGCCGATCGCGCTAGACAATGGCGCCACGGAGACAGTCCTGCTCCACTCTTTTCACCATTAGAACATATCTTCAAAGCTATCAGCCCAAAGAAAAAAAAGCGCCACACCACCAACGGGTGGGCTCGAACCTCCAACTTGCCGGTTAACAGCCGATCACGCTAGCCAATTGCGCCACGGAGACAGTCCTGCTCCAATCTCACCACCATCAGAACATATCTTCAAAGCTATCAGCCCACAGAAAAAAAAGCGCCGCACCACCACCTGGAGAGCTCGAACCTCCAACTTTTCGGGTAACAGCCGATCGCGCTAGCCAATTGCGCCACGGAGACAGTCCTGCTCCACTCTCACCACCGTCAGAAAATTTCTTCAGAGCTATCACCCCAAAGAAAAAAAAGCGCCGCACCACCACCGGTTGGGCTCGAACCTCCAACCTTTCGGTTAACAGCCGATCGCGCTAGCCAATTGCGCAACGAAGACAGTCCTGCTCCACTCTCACCACCATTAGAACATAGCTTCAAAGCTATTGCCGCAAAGAAAAAAGCAACACACCACTCCCGGGAGGGCTCAAAACTCCAACCTTTCGGTTAACAGCCGATCGCGCTAGCCCATTGCACCACGGGGGCAGTCTTGCTCCACTCTCACCATCATCAGAACATATCTTCAAAGCTGTCAGCACAAAGAAAAAAAAGCGCTGCACCACCACCGGGTGGGCTCGATCCTCAGACCTTTCGGTTAACAGCCGATCGCGCTAGCCCATTGCGCCACGGAGACAGTCTTGCTCCACTCTCACCACCATCAGAACATATCTTCAAAGCTATCAGCCCACAGAAAAAAAAGCGCCGCACCACCACCGGGAGAGCTCGAGCCTCGAACTTTTCGGGTAACAGCCGATCGCGCTAGCCAATTGCGCCACGGAGACAGTCCTGCTCCACTCTCACCACCGTCAGAAAATTTCTTCAGAGCTATCACCCCAAAGAAAAAAAAAACGCCGCACCACCACCGGTTGGGCTCGAACCTCCAACCTTTCGCTTAACAGCCGATCGCGCTAGCCAATTGCGCAACGAAGACAGTCCTGCTCCACTGTCACCACCATCAGAACATATCTTCAAAGCTATTGCCGCAAAGAAAAAAGCAACACACCACTCCCGGGAGGGCTCAAAACTCCAACCTTTCGGTTAACAGCCGATCGCGCTAGCCCATTGCACCACGGAGGCAGTCTTGCTCCACTCTCACCATCATCAGAACATATCTTCAAAGCTGTCAGCGCAAAGAAAAAAAAAGCGCTGCACCACCACCGGGTGGGCTCGATCCTCATACCTTTCGGTTAACAGCCGATCGCGCTAGCCCATTGCGCCACGGAGACAGTCTTGCTCCACTCTCACCACCATCAGAACATATCTTCAAAGCTATCAGCGCAAAGAAAAACCAACACACCACTCCCGGGAGGGCTCGAAACTCCAACCTTTCGGTCAACAGCCGATCGCGCTAGCCCATTGCGCCACGGAGACACTCTTGCCCCCCTCTCACCACCATCAGAACATATCTTCAAAGCTATCAGCCCAAAGAAAAAAAAGCACCGCACCACCACCGGGTGGGCTCGAACCTCCAACCTTTCGGTTAACAGCCGATCGCGCTAGCCAATTTCGCCATGGAGACAGTCGTGCTCCACTCTCACCACCATCAGAACATATCTTCAAAGCTATCAGAGCAAAGAAAAAAGCAAAACACCACTCGCGGGAGGGCTCGAACCTCCAACTTCTCGGTTAACAGCCGATCGCGCTGGCCGATTGCGCCACGCAGACAGTCCTGCTCCACTCTCACCACAATTAGAACATATCTTCAGAGCTATCACCCCAAAGAAATAAAAAGCGCCGCACCACTACCGGGTGGGCTCGAACCAAAACCTTTCGGTTAACAGCCGATCGCGCTAGCCAATTGGCCCACGGAGACAGTCGTGCTCCACTCTCACCACCATCAGAACATTTCTTCAGAGCTATCACCCCAAAGAAAAAAAGTGCCGCACCACCACCGGATGGGCTCGAACCTCCAAACTTTCGGTTAACAGCCGATCACGCTAGCCAATTGCGCCACGAAGACAGTCCTGGTCCACTCTCACCACCATCATAACATATCTTCAAAGTTATTACCGCAAAGAAAAAAGCAACACACCACTCCCGGGAGGGCTCGAACCTCCGACCTTTCGGTTAACAGCCGATCGCGCTAGCCAATTGCGCCATGGAGACAGTCCCGCTCCACTCTCACCACCATCAGAACATATCTTCAAAGATATCAGCCCAAAGAAAAAAAAGCGCCGCACCACCACGAGTTGGGCTCGAACCTCCAACTTTTCGGTTAACAGCCGATCACGCTAGCCAATTGCGCCATGGAGGCAGTCATGCTCCACTCTCACCACCATCAGATCATAACTTCAAAGCTATCAGCCCAAACAAAAAAAGCGCCATACCACCACCGGGTGGGCTCGAACCTCCGACCTTTCGGTTAACAGCCGATCGCGCTAGCCAATTGCACCACGGAGACAGTCCTGCTCTACTCTCACCACCATCAGAACATATCTTCAAAGCTATCAGCCCAAAGAAAAAAAAGTGCCGCACCACCGCCGGGTGCGCTCGAAACTCCAACCTTTTGGTTAACAGCCGATCGCGCTAGCCAATTGCGCCACGGAGACAGTCTGCTCCACTCTCACCACCATAAGAGCATATCTTCAAAGCTATCAGCCCGAAGAAAAAAAAGCGCCACACCACCATCGGGTGGGCTCGAACATCCAACCTTTCTGTTACCAGCCGATCGCGCTAGCCAATTGCCCCACGGAGACAGTCGTGCTCCACTCTCACCACCGTCAGAACATTTCTTCAGAGCTATCACCCCAAAGAAAAAAAAGCGCCGCAACGCCACCGGTTGGGCTCGAAACTCCAACCTTTCGATTAACAGCCGATCGCACTAGCCCATTGCGCTACGGAGGCAGTCTTGCTCCACTCTCACCACCATCAGAACATATCTTCAAAGCTATCAGCGCAAAAAAAGCGCTGCACCACCACCACCAGGTGGGCTCGAACCTCCAACCTTTCGGTTAACAGCCGATCGCGCTAGCCCATTGCGCCACGAAGACAGTCCTGCTCCACTCTCACCACCATCAGAACATATCTTCAAAGCTATCAGCACAAAAAAAGCAACACACCTCTCCCGAGAGGGCTCGAAACTCCAACCTTTCGGTTAACAGCCGATCGCGCTAGCCAATTGCGCCACGGAGACAGTCCTGCACTACTCTCACCACCATCAGAACATATCTTCAAAGCTATCAGCCCAAAGAAAAAAAAGTGCCGCACCACCGCCGGGTGCACTCGAAACTCCAACCTTTTGGTTAACAGCCGATCGCGCTAGCCAATTGCGCCACGGAGACGGTCCTGCTCCACTCTCACCACCATCAGATCATAACTTCAAAGCTATCAGCCCAAACAAAAAAAGCGCCATACCACCACCGGGTGGGCTCGAACCTCCGACCTTTCGGTTAACAGCCGATCGCGCTAGCCAATTGCACCACGGAGACAGTCCTGCTCTACTCTCACCACCATCAGAACATATCTTCAAAGCTATCAGCCCAAAGAAAAAAAAGTGCCGCACCACCGCCGGGTGCGCTCGAAACTCCAACCTTTTGGTTAACAGCCGATCGCGCTAGCCAATTGCGCCACGGAGACAGTCCTGCTCCACTCTCACCACCATCAGAACATAACTTCAAAGCTATCAGCCCAAACAAAAAAAGCGCCATACCACCACCGGGTGGGCTCGAACCTCCGACCTTTCGGTTAACAGCCGATCGCGCTAGCCAATTGCGCCATGGAGACAGCCCTGCTCCACTCTCACCACCATCAGAACATATCTTCAAAGCTATCAGCCCAAAGAAAAAAAGTGCCGCACAACCACCGGGTGGGCTCGAACCTCCGACCTTTTGGTTAACAGCCGATCGCGCTAGCCAATTGCGCCATGGAGACAGTCCTGCTCCAATCTCACCACCATCAGAACATATCTTCAATGCTATCCGCACGAAGAAAAAAAAGCACCGCACCACCACCGGGTGGGCTCGAACCTCCGACCTTTTGGTTAACAGCCGATCGCGCTAGCCAATTGCGCCACGGAGACAGTCTGCTCCAATCTCACCACCATAAGAACATATCTTCAAAGCTATCAGCCCGAAGAAAAAAAGCGCCACACCACCACTGGGTGGGCTCGAACATCCAACCTTTCTGTTACCAGCCGATCGCGCTAGCCAATTTCCCCACGGAGACAGTCGTGCTCCACTCTCACCACCGTCAGAACATTTCTTCAGAGCTATCACCCCAAAGAAAAAAAAGCGCCGCACCACCACCGGTTGGGCTCGAAACTCCAACCTTTCGATTAACAGCCGATCGCGCTAGCCAATTTTCCCACGGAGACAGTCGTGCTCCACTCTCACCACCGTCAGAACATTTCTTCAGAGCTATCACCCCAAAGAAAAAAAAGCGCCGCACCACCACCGGTTGGGCTAGAAACTCCAACCTTTCGATTAACAGCCGATCGCGCTAGCCCATTGCGCTACGGAGGCAGTCTTGCTCCACTCTCACCATCATCAGAACATATCTTCAAAGCTATCAGCGCAAAAAAAGCGCTGCACCACCACCACCAGGTGGGCTCGAACCTCCAACCTTTCGGTTAACAGCCGATCGCGCTAGCCAATTGCGCCACGGAGACAGTCCTGCTCTACTCTCACCACCATCAGAACATATCTTCAAAGCTATCAGCCAAAAGAAAAAAAAGTGCCGCACCACCGCCGGGTGGGCTCGAAACTCCAACCTTTTGGTTAACAGCCGATCGCGCTAGCCAATTGCGCCACGGAGACAGTCCTGCTCCACTCTCACCACCATCAGAACATAACTTCAAAGCTATCAGCCCAAACAAAAAAAGCGCCATACCACCACCGGGTGGGCTCGAACCTCCGACCTTTTGGTTAACAGCCGATCGCGCTAGCCAATTGCGCCATGGAGACAGTCCTGCTCCACTCTCACCACCATCAGAACATATCTTCAAAGCTATCAGCCCAAAGAAAAAAAAGCGCCGCACCACCACGAGTTGGGCTCGAACCTCCAACTTTTTGGTTAACAGCCGATCACGCTAGCCAATTGCGCCATGGAGGCAGTCATGCTCCACTCTCACCACCATCAGAACATATCTTCAAAGCTATCAGCCCGAAGAAAAAAAAGCGCCACACCACCACCGGGTGGGCTCGAACATCCAACCTTTCTGTTACCAGCCGATCGCGCTAGCCAATTTCCCCACGGAGACAGTCGTGCTCCACTCTCACCACCGTCAGAACATTTCTTCAGAGCTATCACCCCAAAGAAAAAAAAGCGCCGCACCACCACCGGTTAGGCTCGAAACTCCAACCTTTCGATTAACAGCCGATCGCGCTAGCCAATTTTCCCACGGAGACAGTCGTGCTCCACTCTCACCACCGTCAGAACATTTCTTCAGAGCTATCACCCCAAAGAAAAAAAAGCGCCGCACCACCACCGGTTGGGCTCGAAACTCCAACCTTTCGATTAACAGCCGATCGCGCTAGCCCATTGCGCTACGGAGGCAGTCTTGCTCCACTCTCACCATCATCAGAACATATCTTCAAAGCTATCAGCGCAAAAAAAAGCGCTGCACCACCACCACCAGGTGGGCTCGAACCTCCAACCTTTCGGTTAACAGCCGATCGCGCTAGCCAATTGCGCCACGGAGACAGTCTTGCTCTACTCTCACCACCATCAGAACATATCTTCAAAGCTATCAGCCAAAAGAAAAAAAAGTGCCGCACCACCGCCGGGTGGGCTCGAAACTCCAACCTTTTGGTTAACAGCCGATCGCGCTAGCCAATTGCGCCACGGAGAGTCCTGCTCCACTCTCACAACCATCAGAACATTACTTCAAAGCTATCAGCCCAAACAAAAAAGCGCCATACCACCACCGGGTGGGCTCGAACCTCCGACCTTTTGGTTAACAGCCGATCGCGCTAGCCAATTGCGCCATGGAGACAGTCCTGCTCCACTCTCACCACCATCAGAACATATCTTCAAAGCTATCAGCCCAAAGAAAAAAAAGCGCCGCACCACCACGAGTTGGGCTCGAACCTCCAACTTTTTGGTTAACAGCCGATCACGCTAGCCAATTGCGCCATGGAGGCAGTCATGCTCCACTCTCACCACCATCAGAACATATCTTCAAAGCTATCAGCCCAAAGAAAAAAAGTGCCGCACAACCACCGGGTAGGCTCGAACCTCCAACTTTTCGGTTAACAGCCGATCACGCTAGCCAATTGCGCCATGGAGACAGTCTTGCTCCACTCTCACCACCTTCAGAACATATCTTCAAAGCTATCAGCCCAAAGAAAAAAAAGCGCCGCACCACCACGAGGTGGGCTCGAACCTCCAACTTTTCGGTTAACAGCCGATCACGCTAGCCAATTGCGCCATGGAGACAGTCATGCTCCACTCTCACCACCACCAGAACATATCTTCAAAGCTATCAGCCCACAGAAAAAAAAGCGCCGCACAACCACCGCGTAGGTTCGAACCTCCAACTTTTCGGTTAACAGCCGATCGCGCTAGCCAACTGCGCCACGGAGACAGTCCTGCTCCACTCTCACCACCATAAGAACATATCTTCAAAGCTATCAGCCCAAACAAAAAAAAGCGCCGCACCACCACCGGGTGGGCTCGAACCTCCGACCTTTTGGTTAACAGCCGATCGCGCTAGCCAATTGCGCCACGGAGACAGTCCTGCTCCACTCTCACCACCATAAGAACATATCTTCAAAGCTATCAGCCCAAAGAAAAAAAAAGCGCCGCACCACCACCGGGTGGGCTCGAACATCCAACCTTTCAGTTAACAGCCGATCGCGCTAGCCATTGCCCCACGGAGACAGTCGTGCTCCACTCTCACCACCGTCAGAACATTTCTTAAGAGCTATCACCCCAAAGAAAAAAAAGCGCCGCACCACCACCGGTTGGGCTCGAACCTCCAACCTTTCGGTTAACAGCCGATCGCGCTAGCCAATTGCGCCACGAAGACAGTCCTGCTCCACTCTCACCACCATCAGAACATAACTTCAAAGCTATTACCGCAAAGAAAAAAGCAACACACCACTCCCGGGAGGGCTCGAAACTCCAACCTTTCGGTTAACAGCCAATCGCGCTAGCCCATTGCGCTACGGAGGCAGTCTTGCTCCACTCTCACCATCATCAGAACATATCTTCAAAGCTATCAGCGCAAAGAAAAAAAAGCGCTGCACCACCACCAGGTGGGCTCGAACCTCCAACCTTTCGGTTAACAGCCGATCGCGCTAGCCCATTGCGCCACGAAGACAGTCCTGCTCCACTCTCACCACCATCAGAACATATCTTCAAAGCTATCAGCACAAAAAAAAGCAACAAACCTCTCCCGAGAGGGCTCGAAACTCCAACCTTTCGGTTAACAGCCGATCGCGCTAGCCAATTGCGCCACGGAGACAGTCCTGATCTACTCTCACCACCATCTGAACATATCTTCAAAGCTATCAGCCCAAAAAAAAAAAAGCGCCGCACTACCGCCGGGTGGGCTCGAAACTCCAACTTTTCGGTTAACAGCCGATCGCGCTAGCCAATTGCGCCACGGAGACAGTCCTGCTCCACTCTCACCACCATCAGAACATATCTTCAAAGCTATCAGCCCAAACAAAAAAAGCGCCATACCACCACCGGGTGGGCTCGAACCTGCGACCGTTCGGTTAACAGCCGATCGCGCTAGCCAATTGCGCCATGGAGACAGTCCCGCTCCACTCTCACCACCATCAGAACATATTTTCAAAGATATCAGCCCAAAGAAAAAAAAGCGCCGCACCACCACGAGTTGGGCTCGAACCTCCAACTTTTCGGTTAACAGCCGATCACGCTAGCCAATTGCGCCATGGAGGATGTCATGCTCCACTCTCACCACCATCAGAACATATCTTCAAAGCTATCAGCCCAAAGAAAAAAAAGCGCCGCACAACCACCGGGTAGGCTCGAACCTCCAACTTTTCGGTTAACAGCCGATCGCGCTAGCCAATTGCGCCACGGAGACAGTCCTGCTCCACTCTCACCACCATAAGAACATATCTTCAAAGCTATCAGCCCAAAGAAAAAAAAAGCGCCGCACCACCACCGGGTGGGCTCGAACCTCCGACCTTTTGGTTAACAGCCGATCACGCTAGCTAATTGCGCCACCGAGACTGTCCTGCTCAACTCTCACCACCATAAGAACATATCTTCAAAGCTATCAGCCCAAAGAAAAAAAAGCACCGCACCACCACCGGTTGGGCTCGAACCTCCTACCTTTCGGTGAACAGCCGATCGCGCTAGCCAATTGCGCGCGGAGACAGTCGTGCTCCACTCTCACCACCATCAGAACATATCTTCAAAGCTATCAGCGCAAAGAAAAAAAAGCGCCGCACCACCACCAGGTGGGCTCGAACCTCCAACCTTTCGGTTAACAGCAGATCGCGCTAGCCAATTGCGCCACGGAGACAATCATGCTCCACTCTCACCACCATCAGAACATATCTTCAAAGCTATCAGCGCAGAGAAGAAAGCAACACACCCCACCCGGGAGGGCTCGAACCTCCAACTTTTCGGTTAACAGCCAATCGCGCTAGCCAATTGCGCCACGGGGACCGTCCTGCTCCACTCTCACCACCCTCAGACCATTTCTTCAGAGCTATCACCCCAAAGAAAAAAAAAGCGCCGCACCACCACCGGGTTGGCTCGAACCTCCAACCTTTCGGTTAACAGCCGATCGCGCTAGCCAATTGCGCCACGGAGACACTCCTGCTCTACTCTCACCACCATCAGAACATATCTTCAAAGCTATCAGCCCAAAGAAAAAAAAGCGCCGCACCACCGCCGGGTAGGCTCGAAACTCCAAACTTTCGGTTCACAGCCGATCGCGCTAGACAATTGCGCCACGGAGACAGTCCTGCTCCACTCTCACCACCATCAGAACATATCTTCAAAGCTATCAGCCCAAAGAAAAAAAAGCGCCATACCACCACCGGGTGGGCTCGAACCTCTGAACTTTTGGTTAACAGCCGATCGCGCTAGCTAATTGCGCCATGGAGACAGTCCTGCTCCACTCTCACCACCATCAGAACATATCTTCAATGCTATCCGCACAAAGAAAAAAGCAACACACCTCTCCCGAAAGGGCTCGAAACTCCAATCATTCGGTTAACAGCTGATCGCGCTAGCCAATTGCGCCACGAAGACAGTCTTGCTCCACTCTTGCCACCATCAGAACATATCTTCAAAGCTATCAGCGCAAAGAAAAAAGCAACACACCACTCCAGGGAGGGCTCGAAACTCCAACCTTTCGGTCAACAGCCGATCGCGCTACCCAATTGCGCCACAGAGACAGTCCTGCTCCACTCTCACCACCATCAGAACATATCTTCAAAGCTATCAACCCAAAGAAAAAAAGCGCCATACCACCACCGGGTGGGCTCGAACCTCCGACCTTTTGGTTAACAGCCGATCGCGCAAGCCAATTGCGCCATCGAGACAGTCCTGCTCCACTCTCACCACCATCAGAACATATCTTCAAAGCTATCAGCCCAAAGAAAAAAAAAGCGCCGCACCACCACGAGGTGGGCTCGAACCTCCAACTTTTCGGTTAACAGCCGATCACGCTAGCCAATTGCGCCATGGAGACAGTCATGCTCCACTCTCACCACCACCAGAAGATATCTTCAAAGCTATCAGCCCAAAGAAAAAAGAGCGCCGCACAACCACCGGGTAGGCTCGAACCTCCAACTTTTCGGTTAACAGCCGATCGCGCTAGCCAATTGCACCATTGAGACAGTCCTGCTCCACTCTCACCACCATAAGAACATATCTTCAAAGCTATCAGCCCAAAGAAAAAAAAGCGCCGCACCACCACTGGGTGGGCTCGAACCTCCGACCTTTTGGTAAACAGCCGATCGCGCTAGCCATTTGCGCCACGGAGACAGTCCTGCTCCACTCTCACCGCCATAAGAACATATCTTCAAAGCTATCAGCCCAAAGAAAAAAAGCGCCGCACCACCACCGGGTGGGCTCGAACATCCAACCTTTCGGTTAACAGCCGATCGCGCTAGCCCATTGCCCCACGGAGACAGCCGTGCTCCACTCTCACCACCGTTAGAACATTTCTTCAGAGCTATCACCCCAAAGAAAAAAGGCGCCGCACCACCACCGGTTGGGCTCAAACCTCCAACCTTTCGGTTAACAGCCGATCGCGCTAGCCAATTGCGCCACGAAGACAGTCCTGCTCCACTCTTACCACCATCAGAACATATCTTCAAAGCTATTACCGCAAAGAAAAAAGCAACACACCACTCCCGGGAGGGCTCGAAACTCCAACCTTTCGGTTAACAGCCGATCGCGCTAGCCCATTGCGCTACGGAGGCAGTCTTGCTCCACTCTCACCATCAACAGAACATATCTTCAAAGCTATCAGCGCAAAGAAAAAAAAAGCGCTGCACCACCACCAGGTGGGCTCGAACCTCCAACCTTTCGGTTAACAGCCGATCGCGCTAGCCCATTGCGCCACGAAGACAGTCTTGCTCCACTCTCGCCACCATCAGAACATATCTTCAAAGCTATCAGCGCAAAGAAAAAAGCAACACACCCCTCCCGGGAGGGCTCGAAACTCCAACCTTTCGTTGAACTGCCGATCGCGCTAGACAATGGCGCCACGGAGACAGTCCTGCTCCACTCTTTTCACCATTAGAACATATCTTCAAAGCTATAAGCCCAAAGAAAAAAAAGCGCCACACCACCAACGGGTGGGCTCGAACCTCCAACTTGCCGGTTAACAGCCGATCACGCTAGCCAATTGCGCCACGGAGACAGTGCTGCTCCAATCTCACCACCATCAGAACATAGCTTCAAAGCTATTGCCGCAAAGAAAAAAGCAACACACCACTCCCGGGAGGGCTCAAAACTCCAACCTTTCGGTTAACAGCCGATCGCGCTAGCCTATTGCACCACGGGGGCAGTCTTGCTCCACTCTCACCATCATCAGAACATATCTTCAAAGCTGTCAGCAAAAAGAAAAAAAAAGCGCTGCACCACCACCGGGTGGGCTCGATCCTCAGACCTTTCGGTTAACAGCCGATCGCGCTAGCCCATTGCGCCACGGAGACAGTCTTGCTCCACTCTCACCACCATCAGAACATATCTTCAAAGCTATCAGCCCACAGAAAAAAAAGCGCCGCACCACCACCGGGAGAGCTCGAGCCTCGAACTTTTCGAGTAACAGCCGATCGCGCTAGCCAATTGGGCCACGGAGACAGTCCTGCTCCACTCTCACCACCATAAGAACATATCTTCAAAGCTATCAGCCCAAAGAAAAAAAAGCGCCGCACCACCACCGGGAGAGCTCGAGCCTCGAACTTTTCGAGTAACAGCCGATCGCGCTAGCCAATTGGGCCACGGAGACAGTCCTGCTCCACTCTCACCACCATAAGAACATATCTTCAAAGCTATCAGCCCAAAGAAAAAAAAGCGCCGCACCACCACTGGGTGGGCTCGAACCTCCGACCTTTTGGTAAACAGCCGATCGCGCTAGCCATTTGCGCCACGGAGACAGTCCTGCTCCACTCTCACCGCCATAAGAACATATCTTCAAAGCTATCAGCCCAAAGAAAAAAAGCGCCGCACCACCACCGGGTGGGCTCGAACATCCAACCTTTCGGTTAACAGCCGATCGCGCTAGCCCATTGCCCCACGGAGACAGCCGTGCTCCACTCTCACCACCGTTAGAACATTTCTTCAGAGCTATCACCCCAAAGAAAAAAGGCGCCGCACCACCACCGGTTGGGCTCAAACCTCCAACCTTTCGGTTAACAGCCGATCGCGCTAGCCAATTGCGCCACGAAGACAGTCCTGCTCCACTCTTACCACCATCAGAACATATCTTCAAAGCTATTACCGCAAAGAAAAAAGCAACACACCACTCCCGGGAGGGCTCGAAACTCCAACCTTTCGGTTAACAGCCGATCGCGCTAGCCCATTGCGCTACGGAGGCAGTCTTGCTCCACTCTCACCATCAACAGAACATATCTTCAAAGCTATCAGCGCAAAGAAAAAAAAAGCGCTGCACCACCACCAGGTGGGCTCGAACCTCCAACCTTTCGGTTAACAGCCGATCGCGCTAGCCCATTGCGCCACGAAGACAGTCTTGCTCCACTCTCGCCACCATCAGAACATATCTTCAAAGCTATCAGCGCAAAGAAAAAAGCAACACACCCCTCCCGGGAGGGCTCGAAACTCCAACCTTTCGTTGAACTGCCGATCGCGCTAGACAATGGCGCCACGGAGACAGTCCTGCTCCACTCTTTTCACCATTAGAACATATCTTCAAAGCTATAAGCCCAAAGAAAAAAAAGCGCCACACCACCAACGGGTGGGCTCGAACCTCCAACTTGCCGGTTAACAGCCGATCACGCTAGCCAATTGCGCCACGGAGACAGTGCTGCTCCAATCTCACCACCATCAGAACATAGCTTCAAAGCTATTGCCGCAAAGAAAAAAGCAACACACCACTCCCGGGAGGGCTCAAAACTCCAACCTTTCGGTTAACAGCCGATCGCGCTAGCCTATTGCACCACGGGGGCAGTCTTGCTCCACTCTCACCATCATCAGAACATATCTTCAAAGCTGTCAGCAAAAAGAAAAAAAAAGCGCTGCACCACCACCGGGTGGGCTCGATCCTCAGACCTTTCGGTTAACAGCCGATCGCGCTAGCCCATTGCGCCACGGAGACAGTCTTGCTCCACTCTCACCACCATCAGAACATATCTTCAAAGCTATCAGCCCACAGAAAAAAAAGCGCCGCACCACCACCGGGAGAGCTCGAGCCTCGAACTTTTCGAGTAACAGCCGATCGCGCTAGCCAATTGCGCCACGGAGACCGTCTGCTCCACTCTCACCACCATAAGAGCATATCTTCAAAGCTATCAGCCCGAAGAAAAAAAAGCGCCACACCACCATCGGGTGGGCTCGAACATCCAACCTTTCTGTTACCAGCCGATCGCGCTAGCCAATTGCCCCACGGAGACAGTCGTGCTCCACTCTCACCACCGTCAGAACATTTCTTCAGAGCTATCACCCCAAAGAAAAAAAAGCGCCGCAACGCCACCGGTTGGGCTCGAAACTCCAACCTTTCGATTAACAGCCGATCGCGCTAGCCCATTGCGCTACGGAGGCAGTCTTGCTCCACTCTCACCACCATCAGAACATATCTTCAAAGCTATCAGCGCAAAAAAAGCGCTGCACCACCACCACCAGGTGGGCTCGAACCTCCAACCTTTCGGTTAACAGCCGATCGCGCTAGCCCATTGCGCCACGAAGACAGTCCTGCTCCACTCTCACCACCATCAGAACATATCTTCAAAGCTATCAGCACAAAAAAAGCAACACACCTCTCCCGAGAGGGCTCGAAACTCCAACCTTTCGGTTAACAGCCGATCGCGCTAGCCAATTGCGCCACGGAGACAGTCCTGCACTACTCTCACCACCATCAGAACATATCTTCAAAGCTATCAGCCCAAAGAAAAAAAAGTGCCGCACCACCGCCGGGTGCACTCGAAACTCCAACCTTTTGGTTAACAGCCGATCGCGCTAGCCAATTGCGCCACGGAGACGGTCCTGCTCCACTCTCACCACCATCAGATCATAACTTCAAAGCTATCAGCCCAAACAAAAAAAGCGCCATACCACCACCGGGTGGGCTCGAACCTCCGACCTTTCGGTTAACAGCCGATCGCGCTAGCCAATTGCACCACGGAGACAGTCCTGCTCTACTCTCACCACCATCAGAACATATCTTCAAAGCTATCAGCCCAAAGAAAAAAAAGTGCCGCACCACCGCCGGGTGCGCTCGAAACTCCAACCTTTTGGTTAACAGCCGATCGCGCTAGCCAATTGCGCCACGGAGACAGTCCTGCTCCACTCTCACCACCATCAGAACATAACTTCAAAGCTATCAGCCCAAACAAAAAAAGCGCCATACCACCACCGGGTGGGCTCGAACCTCCGACCTTTCGGTTAACAGCCGATCGCGCTAGCCAATTGCGCCATGGAGACAGCCCTGCTCCACTCTCACCACCATCAGAACATATCTTCAAAGCTATCAGCCCAAAGAAAAAAAGTGCCGCACAACCACCGGGTGGGCTCGAACCTCCGACCTTTTGGTTAACAGCCGATCGCGCTAGCCAATTGCGCCATGGAGACAGTCCTGCTCCAATCTCACCACCATCAGAACATATCTTCAATGCTATCCGCACGAAGAAAAAAAAGCACCGCACCACCACCGGGTGGGCTCGAACCTCCGACCTTTTGGTTAACAGCCGATCGCGCTAGCCAATTGCGCCACGGAGACAGTCTGCTCCAATCTCACCACCATAAGAACATATCTTCAAAGCTATCAGCCCGAAGAAAAAAAGCGCCACACCACCACTGGGTGGGCTCGAACATCCAACCTTTCTGTTACCAGCCGATCGCGCTAGCCAATTTCCCCACGGAGACAGTCGTGCTCCACTCTCACCACCGTCAGAACATTTCTTCAGAGCTATCACCCCAAAGAAAAAAAAGCGCCGCACCACCACCGGTTGGGCTCGAAACTCCAACCTTTCGATTAACAGCCGATCGCGCTAGCCAATTTTCCCACGGAGACAGTCGTGCTCCACTCTCACCACCGTCAGAACATTTCTTCAGAGCTATCACCCCAAAGAAAAAAAAGCGCCGCACCACCACCGGTTGGGCTCGAAACTCCAACCTTTCGATTAACAGCCGATCGCGCTAGCCCATTGCGCTACGGAGGCAGTCTTGCTCCACTCTCACCATCATCAGAACATATCTTCAAAGCTATCAGCGCAAAAAAAGCGCTGCACCACCACCACCAGGTGGGCTCGAACCTCCAACCTTTCGGTTAACAGCCGATCGCGCTAGCCAATTGCGCCACGGAGACAGTCCTGCTCTACTCTCACCACCATCAGAACATATCTTCAAAGCTATCAGCCAAAAGAAAAAAAAGTGCCGCACCACCGCCGGGTGGGCTCGAAACTCCAACCTTTTGGTTAACAGCCGATCGCGCTAGCCAATTGCGCCACGGAGACAGTCCTGCTCCACTCTCACCACCATCAGAACATAACTTCAAAGCTATCAGCCCAAACAAAAAAAGCGCCATACCACCACCGGGTGGGCTCGAACCTCCGACCTTTTGGTTAACAGCCGATCGCGCTAGCCAATTGCGCCATGGAGACAGTCCTGCTCCACTCTCACCACCATCAGAACATATCTTCAAAGCTATCAGCCCAAAGAAAAAAAAGCGCCGCACCACCACGAGTTGGGCTCGAACCTCCAACTTTTTGGTTAACAGCCGATCACGCTAGCCAATTGCGCCATGGAGGCAGTCATGCTCCACTCTCACCACCATCAGAACATATCTTCAAAGCTATCAGCCCGAAGAAAAAAAAGCGCCACACCACCACCGGGTGGGCTCGAACATCCAACCTTTCTGTTACCAGCCGATCGCGCTAGCCAATTTCCCCACGGAGACAGTCGTGCTCCACTCTCACCACCGTCAGAACATTTCTTCAGAGCTATCACCCCAAAGAAAAAAAAGCGCCGCACCACCACCGGTTAGGCTCGAAACTCCAACCTTTCGATTAACAGCCGATCGCGCTAGCCAATTTTCCCACGGAGACAGTCGTGCTCCACTCTCACCACCGTCAGAACATTTCTTCAGAGCTATCACCCCAAAGAAAAAAAAGCGCCGCACCACCACCGGTTGGGCTCGAAACTCCAACCTTTCGATTAACAGCCGATCGCGCTAGCCCATTGCGCTACGGAGGCAGTCTTGCTCCACTCTCACCATCATCAGAACATATCTTCAAAGCTATCAGCGCAAAAAAAAGCGCTGCACCACCACCACCAGGTGGGCTCGAACCTCCAACCTTTCGGTTAACAGCCGATCGCGCTAGCCAATTGCGCCACGGAGACAGTCTTGCTCTACTCTCACCACCATCAGAACATATCTTCAAAGCTATCAGCCAAAAGAAAAAAAAGTGCCGCACCACCGCCGGGTGGGCTCGAAACTCCAACCTTTTGGTTAACAGCCGATCGCGCTAGCCAATTGCGCCACGGAGAGTCCTGCTCCACTCTCACAACCATCAGAACATTACTTCAAAGCTATCAGCCCAAACAAAAAAAGCGCCATACCACCACCGGGTGGGCTCGAACCTCCGACCTTTTGGTTAACAGCCGATCGCGCTAGCCAATTGCGCCATGGAGACAGTCCTGCTCCACTCTCACCACCATCAGAACATATCTTCAAAGCTATCAGCCCAAAGAAAAAAAAGCGCCGCACCACCACGAGTTGGGCTCGAACCTCCAACTTTTTGGTTAACAGCCGATCACGCTAGCCAATTGCGCCATGGAGGCAGTCATGCTCCACTCTCACCACCATCAGAACATATCTTCAAAGCTATCAGCCCAAAGAAAAAAAGTGCCGCACAACCACCGGGTAGGCTCGAACCTCCAACTTTTCGGTTAACAGCCGATCACGCTAGCCAATTGCGCCATGGAGACAGTCTTGCTCCACTCTCACCACCTTCAGAACATATCTTCAAAGCTATCAGCCCAAAGAAAAAAAAGCGCCGCACCACCACGAGGTGGGCTCGAACCTCCAACTTTTCGGTTAACAGCCGATCACGCTAGCCAATTGCGCCATGGAGACAGTCATGCTCCACTCTCACCACCACCAGAACATATCTTCAAAGCTATCAGCCCACAGAAAAAAAAGCGCCGCACAACCACCGCGTAGGTTCGAACCTCCAACTTTTCGGTTAACAGCCGATCGCGCTAGCCAACTGCGCCACGGAGACAGTCCTGCTCCACTCTCACCACCATAAGAACATATCTTCAAAGCTATCAGCCCAAACAAAAAAAAGCGCCGCACCACCACCGGGTGGGCTCGAACCTCCGACCTTTTGGTTAACAGCCGATCGCGCTAGCCAATTGCGCCACGGAGACAGTCCTGCTCCACTCTCACCACCATAAGAACATATCTTCAAAGCTATCAGCCCAAAGAAAAAAAAAGCGCCGCACCACCACCGGGTGGGCTCGAACATCCAACCTTTCAGTTAACAGCCGATCGCGCTAGCCATTGCCCCACGGAGACAGTCGTGCTCCACTCTCACCACCGTCAGAACATTTCTTCAGAGCTATCACCCCAAAGAAAAAAAAGCGCCGCACCACCACCGGTTGGGCTCGAACCTCCAACCTTTCGGTTAACAGCCGATCGCGCTAGCCAATTGCGCCACGAAGACAGTCCTGCTCCACTCTCACCACCATCAGAACATAACTTCAAAGCTATTACCGCAAAGAAAAAAGCAACACACCACTCCCGGGAGGGCTCGAAACTCCAACCTTTCGGTTAACAGCCAATCGCGCTAGCCCATTGCGCTACGGAGGCAGTCTTGCTCCACTCTCACCATCATCAGAACATATCTTCAAAGCTATCAGCGCAAAGAAAAAAAAGCGCTGCACCACCACCAGGTGGGCTCGAACCTCCAACCTTTCGGTTAACAGCCGATCGCGCTAGCCCATTGCGCCACGAAGACAGTCCTGCTCCACTCTCACCACCATCAGAACATATCTTCAAAGCTATCAGCACAAAAAAAAGCAACAAACCTCTCCCGAGAGGGCTCGAAACTCCAACCTTTCGGTTAACAGCCGATCGCGCTAGCCAATTGCGCCACGGAGACAGTCCTGATCTACTCTCACCACCATCAGAACATATCTTCAAAGCTATCAGCCCAAAGAAAAAAAAAGCGCCGCACTACCGCCGGGTGGGCTCGAAACTCCAACTTTTCGGTTAACAGCCGATCGCGCTAGCCAATTGCGCCACGGAGACAGTCCTGCTCCACTCTCACCACCATCAGAACATATCTTCAAAGCTATCAGCCCAAACAAAAAAAGCGCCATACCACCACCGGGTGGGCTCGAACCTGCGACCGTTCGGTTAACAGCCGATCGCGCTAGCCAATTGCGCCATGGAGACAGTCCCGCTCCACTCTCACCACCATCAGAACATATTTTCAAAGATATCAGCCCAAAGAAAAAAAAGCGCCGCACCACCACGAGTTGGGCTCGAACCTCCAACTTTTCGGTTAACAGCCGATCACGCTAGCCAATTGCGCCATGGAGGATGTCATGCTCCACTCTCACCACCATCAGAACATATCTTCAAAGCTATCAGCCCAAAGAAAAAAAAGCGCCGCACAACCACCGGGTAGGCTCGAACCTCCAACTTTTCGGTTAACAGCCGATCGCGCTAGCCAATTGCGCCACGGAGACAGTCCTGCTCCACTCTCACCACCATAAGAACATATCTTCAAAGCTATCAGCCCAAAGAAAAAAAAAGCGCCGCACCACCACCGGGTGGGCTCGAACCTCCGACCTTTTGGTTAACAGCCGATCACGCTAGCTAATTGCGCCACCGAGACTGTCCTGCTCAACTCTCACCACCATAAGAACATATCTTCAAAGCTATCAGCCCAAAGAAAAAAAAGCACCGCACCACCACCGGTTGGGCTCGAACCTCCTACCTTTCGGTGAACAGCCGATCGCGCTAGCCAATTGCGCGCGGAGACAGTCGTGCTCCACTCTCACCACCATCAGAACATATCTTCAAAGCTATCAGCGCAAAGAAAAAAAAGCGCCGCACCACCACCAGGTGGGCTCGAACCTCCAACCTTTCGGTTAACAGCAGATCGCGCTAGCCAATTGCGCCACGGAGACAATCATGCTCCACTCTCACCACCATCAGAACATATCTTCAAAGCTATCAGCGCAGAGAAGAAAGCAACACACCCCACCCGGGAGGGCTCGAACCTCCAACTTTTCGGTTAACAGCCAATCGCGCTAGCCAATTGCGCCACGGGGACCGTCCTGCTCCACTCTCACCACCCTCAGACCATTTCTTCAGAGCTATCACCCCAAAGAAAAAAAAAGCGCCGCACCACCACCGGGTTGGCTCGAACCTCCAACCTTTCGGTTAACAGCCGATCGCGCTAGCCAATTGCGCCACGGAGACACTCCTGCTCTACTCTCACCACCATCAGAACATATCTTCAAAGCTATCAGCCCAAAGAAAAAAAAGCGCCGCACCACCGCCGGGTAGGCTCGAAACTCCAAACTTTCGGTTCACAGCCGATCGCGCTAGACAATTGCGCCACGGAGACAGTCCTGCTCCACTCTCACCACCATCAGAACATATCTTCAAAGCTATCAGCCCAAAGAAAAAAAAGCGCCATACCACCACCGGGTGGGCTCGAACCTCCGAACTTTTGGTTAACAGCCGATCGCGCTAGCTAATTGCGCCATGGAGACAGTCCTGCTCCACTCTCACCACCATCAGAACATATCTTCAATGCTATCCGCACAAAGAAAAAAGCAACACACCTCTCCCGAAAGGGCTCGAAACTCCAATCATTCGGTTAACAGCTGATCGCGCTAGCCAATTGCGCCACGAAGACAGTCTTGCTCCACTCTTGCCACCATCAGAACATATCTTCAAAGCTATCAGCGCAAAGAAAAAAGCAACACACCACTCCAGGGAGGGCTCGAAACTCCAACCTTTCGGTCAACAGCCGATCGCGCTACCCAATTGCGCCACAGAGACAGTCCTGCTCCACTCTCACCACCATCAGAACATATCTTCAAAGCTATCAACCCAAAGAAAAAAAGCGCCATACCACCACCGGGTGGGCTCGAACCTCCGACCTTTTGGTTAACAGCCGATCGCGCAAGCCAATTGCGCCATCGAGACAGTCCTGCTCCACTCTCACCACCATCAGAACATATCTTCAAAGCTATCAGCCCAAAGAAAAAAAAAGCGCCGCACCACCACGAGGTGGGCTCGAACCTCCAACTTTTCGGTTAACAGCCGATCACGCTAGCCAATTGCGCCATGGAGACAGTCATGCTCCACTCTCACCACCACCAGAAGATATCTTCAAAGCTATCAGCCCAAAGAAAAAAGAGCGCCGCACAACCACCGGGTAGGCTCGAACCTCCAACTTTTCGGTTAACAGCCGATCGCGCTAGCCAATTGCACCATTGAGACAGTCCTGCTCCACTCTCACCACCATAAGAACATATCTTCAAAGCTATCAGCCCAAAGAAAAAAAAGCGCCGCACCACCACTGGGTGGGCTCGAACCTCCGACCTTTTGGTAAACAGCCGATCGCGCTAGCCATTTGCGCCACGGAGACAGTCCTGCTCCACTCTCACCGCCATAAGAACATATCTTCAAAGCTATCAGCCCAAAGAAAAAAAGCGCCGCACCACCACCGGGTGGGCTCGAACATCCAACCTTTCGGTTAACAGCCGATCGCGCTAGCCCATTGCCCCACGGAGACAGCCGTGCTCCACTCTCACCACCGTTAGAACATTTCTTCAGAGCTATCACCCCAAAGAAAAAAGGCGCCGCACCACCACCGGTTGGGCTCAAACCTCCAACCTTTCGGTTAACAGCCGATCGCGCTAGCCAATTGCGCCACGAAGACAGTCCTGCTCCACTCTTACCACCATCAGAACATATCTTCAAAGCTATTACCGCAAAGAAAAAAGCAACACACCACTCCCGGGAGGGCTCGAAACTCCAACCTTTCGGTTAACAGCCGATCGCGCTAGCCCATTGCGCTACGGAGGCAGTCTTGCTCCACTCTCACCATCAACAGAACATATCTTCAAAGCTATCAGCGCAAAGAAAAAAAAAGCGCTGCACCACCACCAGGTGGGCTCGAACCTCCAACCTTTCGGTTAACAGCCGATCGCGCTAGCCCATTGCGCCACGAAGACAGTCTTGCTCCACTCTCGCCACCATCAGAACATATCTTCAAAGCTATCAGCGCAAAGAAAAAAGCAACACACCCCTCCCGGGAGGGCTCGAAACTCCAACCTTTCGTTGAACTGCCGATCGCGCTAGACAATGGCGCCACGGAGACAGTCCTGCTCCACTCTTTTCACCATTAGAACATATCTTCAAAGCTATAAGCCCAAAGAAAAAAAAGCGCCACACCACCAACGGGTGGGCTCGAACCTCCAACTTGCCGGTTAACAGCCGATCACGCTAGCCAATTGCGCCACGGAGACAGTGCTGCTCCAATCTCACCACCATCAGAACATAGCTTCAAAGCTATTGCCGCAAAGAAAAAAGCAACACACCACTCCCGGGAGGGCTCAAAACTCCAACCTTTCGGTTAACAGCCGATCGCGCTAGCCTATTGCACCACGGGGGCAGTCTTGCTCCACTCTCACCATCATCAGAACATATCTTCAAAGCTGTCAGCAAAAAGAAAAAAAAAGCGCTGCACCACCACCGGGTGGGCTCGATCCTCAGACCTTTCGGTTAACAGCCGATCGCGCTAGCCCATTGCGCCACGGAGACAGTCTTGCTCCACTCTCACCACCATCAGAACATATCTTCAAAGCTATCAGCCCACAGAAAAAAAAGCGCCGCACCACCACCGGGAGAGCTCGAGCCTCGAACTTTTCGAGTAACAGCCGATCGCGCTAGCCAATTGGGCCACGGAGACAGTCCTGCTCCACTCTCACCACCATAAGAACATATCTTCAAAGCTATCAGCCCAAAGAAAAAATGCGCCGCACCACCACCGGGAGAGCTCGAGCCTCGAACTTTTCGAGTAACAGCCGATCGCGCTAGCCAATTGGGCCACGGAGACAGTCCTGCTCCACTCTCACCACCATAAGAACATATCTTCAAAGCTATCAGCCCAAAGAAAAAAAAGCGCCGCACCACCACTGGGTGGGCTCGAACCTCCGACCTTTTGGTAAACAGCCGATCGCGCTAGCCATTTGCGCCACGGAGACAGTCCTGCTCCACTCTCACCGCCATAAGAACATATCTTCAAAGCTATCAGCCCAAAGAAAAAAAGCGCCGCACCACCACCGGGTGGGCTCGAACATCCAACCTTTCGGTTAACAGCCGATCGCGCTAGCCCATTGCCCCACGGAGACAGCCGTGCTCCACTCTCACCACCGTTAGAACATTTCTTCAGAGCTATCACCCCAAAGAAAAAAGGCGCCGCACCACCACCGGTTGGGCTCAAACCTCCAACCTTTCGGTTAACAGCCGATCGCGCTAGCCAATTGCGCCACGAAGACAGTCCTGCTCCACTCTTACCACCATCAGAACATATCTTCAAAGCTATTACCGCAAAGAAAAAAGCAACACACCACTCCCGGGAGGGCTCGAAACTCCAACCTTTCGGTTAACAGCCGATCGCGCTAGCCCATTGCGCTACGGAGGCAGTCTTGCTCCACTCTCACCATCAACAGAACATATCTTCAAAGCTATCAGCGCAAAGAAAAAAAAAGCGCTGCACTACCACCAGGTGGGCTCGAACCTCCAACCTTTCGGTTAACAGCCGATCGCGCTAGCCCATTGCGCCACGAAGACAGTCTTGCTCCACTCTCGCCACCATCAGAACATATCTTCAAAGCTATCAGCGCAAAGAAAAAAGCAACACACCCCTCCCGGGAGGGCTCGAAACTCCAACCTTTCGTTGAACTGCCGATCGCGCTAGACAATGGCGCCACGGAGACAGTCCTGCTCCACTCTTTTCACCATTAGAACATATCTTCAAAGCTATAAGCCCAAAGAAAAAAAAGCGCCACACCACCAACGGGTGGGCTCGAACCTCCAACTTGCCGGTTAACAGCCGATCACGCTAGCCAATTGCGCCACGGAGACAGTGCTGCTCCAATCTCACCACCATCAGAACATAGCTTCAAAGCTATTGCCGCAAAGAAAAAAGCAACACACCACTCCCGGGAGGGCTCAAAACTCCAACCTTTCGGTTAACAGCCGATCGCGCTAGCCTATTGCACCACGGGGGCAGTCTTGCTCCACTCTCACCATCATCAGAACATATCTTCAAAGCTGTCAGCAAAAAGAAAAAAAAAGCGCTGCACCACCACCGGGTGGGCTCGATCCTCAGACCTTTCGGTTAACAGCCGATCGCGCTAGCCCATTGCGCCACGGAGACAGTCTTGCTCCACTCTCACCACCATCAGAACATATCTTCAAAGCTATCAGCCCACAGAAAAAAAAGCGCCGCACCACCACCGGGAGAGCTCGAGCCTCGAACTTTTCGAGTAACAGCCGATCGCGCTAGCCAATTGGGCCACGGAGACAGTCCTGCTCCACTCTCACCACCGTCAGAAAATTTCTTCAGAGCTATCACCCCAAAGAAAAAAAAGCGCCGCACCACCACCGGTTGGGCTCGAACCTCCAACCTTTCGGTTAACAGCCGATCGCGCTAGCCAATTGCGCAACGAAGACAGTCCTGCTCCACTGTCACCACCATCAGAACATATCTTCAAAGCTATTGCCGCAAAGAAAAAAGCAACACACCACTCCCGAGAGGGCTCAAAACTCCAACCTTTCGGTTAACAGCCGATCGCGCTAGCCCATTGCACCACGGAGGCAGTCTTGCTCCACTCTCACCATCATCAGAACATATCTTCAAAGCTGTCAGCGCAAAGAAAAAAAAAGCGCTGCACCACCACCGGGTGGGCTCGATCCTCATACCTTTCGGTTAACAGCCGATCGCGCTAGCCCATTGCGCCACGGAGACAGTCTTGCTCCACTCTCACCACCATCAGAACATATCTTCAAAGCTATCAGCCCAAAGAAAAAAAAGCACCGCACCACCACCGGGTGGGCTCGAACCTCCAACCTTTCGGTTAACAGCCGATCGCGCTAGCCAATTTCGCCATGGAGACAGTCGTGCTCCACTCTCACCACCATCAGAACATATCTTCAAAGCTATCAGAGCAAAGAAAAAAGCAAAACACCACTCGCGGGAGGGCTCGAACCTCCAACTTCTCGGTTAACAGCCGATCGCGCTGGCTGATTGCGCCACGCAGACAGTCCTGCTCCACTCTCACCACAATTAGAACATATCTTCAGAGCTATCACCCCAAAGAAATAAAAAGCGCCGCACCACCACCGGGTGGGCTCGAACCAAAACCTTTCGGTTAACAGCCGATCGCGCTAGCCAATTGGCCCACGGAGACAGTCGTGCTCCACTCTCACCACCATCAGAACATTTCTTCAGAGCTATCATCCCAAAGAAAAAAAGTGCCGCACCACCACCGGATGGGCTCGAACCTCCAAACTTTCGGTTAACAGCCGATCGCGCTAGCCAATTGCGCCACGGAGACAGTCCTGCTCTACTCTCACCACCATCAGAACATATCTTCAAAGCTATCAGCCCAAAGAAAAAAAAGCGCCGCACCACCGCCGGGTAGGCTCGAAACTCCAAACTTTCGGTTCACAGCCGATCGCGCTAGACAATTGCGCCACGGAGACAGTCCTGCTCCACTCTCACCACCATCAGAACATATCTTCAAAGCTATCAGCCCAAAGAAAAAAAAGCGCCATACCACCACCGGGTGGGCTCGAACCTCCGAACTTTTGGTTAACAGCCGATCGCGCTAGCTAATTGCGCCATGGAGACAGTCCTGCTCCACTCTCACCACCATCAGAACATATCTTCAATGCTATCCGCACAAAGAAAAAAGCAACACACCTCTCCCGAAAGGGCTCGAAACTCCAATCATTCGGTTAACAGCTGATCGCGCTAGCCAATTGCGCCACGAAGACAGTCTTGCTCCACTCTTGCCACCATCAGAACATATCTTCAAAGCTATCAGCGCAAAGAAAAAAGCAACACACCACTCCAGGGAGGGCTCGAAACTCCAACCTTTCGGTCAACAGCCGATCGCGCTACCCAATTGCGCCACAGAGACAGTCCTGCTCCACTCTCACCACCATCAGAACATATCTTCAAAGCTATCAACCCAAAGAAAAAAAGCGCCATACCACCACCGGGTGGGCTCGAACCTCCGACCTTTTGGTTAACAGCCGATCGCGCAAGCCAATTGCGCCATGGAGACAGTCCTGCTCCACTCTCACCACCATCAGAACATATCTTCAAAGCTATCAGCCCAAAGAAAAAAAAAGCGCCGCACCACCACGAGGTGGGCTCGAACCTCCAACTTTTCGGTTAACAGCCGATCACGCTAGCCAATTGCGCCATGGAGACAGTCATGCTCCACTCTCACCACCACCAGAAGATATCTTCAAAGCTATCAGCCCAAAGAAAAAAGAGCGCCGCACAACCACCGGGTAGGCTCGAACCTCCAACTTTTCGGTTAACAGCCGATCGCGCTAGCCAATTGCACCATTGAGACAGTCCTGCTCCACTCTCACCACCATAAGAACATATCTTCAAAGCTATCAGCCCAAAGAAAAAAAAGCGCCGCTCCACCACTGGGTGGGCTCGAACCTCCGACCTTTTGGTAAACAGCCGATCGCGCTAGCCATTTGCGCCACGGAGACAGTCCTGCTCCACTCTCACCGCCATAAGAACATATCTTCAAAGCTATCAGCCCAAAGAAAAAAAGCGCCGCACCACCACCGGGTGGGCTCGAACATCCAACCTTTCGGTTAACAGCCGATCGCGCTAGCCCATTGCCCCACGGAGACAGTCGTGCTCCACTCTCACCACCGTTAGAACATTTCTTCAGAGCTATCACCCCAAAGAAAAAAGGCGCCGCACCACCACCGGTTGGGCTCAAACCTCCAACCTTTCGGTTAACAGCCGATCGCGCTAGCCAATTGCGCCACGAAGACAGTCCTGCTCCACTCTTACCACCATCAGAACATATCTTCAAAGCTATTACCGCAAAGAAAAAAGCAACACACCACTCCCGGGAGGGCTCGAAACTCCAACCTTTCGGTTAACAGCCGATCGCGCTAGCCCATTGCGCTACGGAGGCAGTCTTGCTCCACTCTCACCATCAACAGAACATATCTTCAAAGCTATCAGCGGAAAGAAAAAAAAAGCGCTGCACCACCACCAGGTGGGCTCGAACCTCCAACCTTTCGGTTAACAGCCGATCGCGCTAGCCCATTGCGCCACGAAGACAGTCTTGCTCCACTCTCGCCACCATCAGAACATATCTTCAAAGCTATCAGCGCAAAGAAAAAAGCAACACACCCCTCCCGGGAGGGCTCGAAACTCCAACCTTTCGTTGAACTGCCGATCGCGCTAGACAATGGCGCCACGGAGACAGTCCTGCTCCACTCTTTTCACCATTAGAACATATCTTCAAAGCTATAAGCCCAAAGAAAAAAAAGCGCCACACCACCAACGGGTGGGCTCGAACCTCCAACTTGCCGGTTAACAGCCGATCACGCTAGCCAATTGCGCCACGGAGACAGTGCTGCTCCAATCTCACCACCATCAGAACATATCTTCAAAGCTATCAGCCCACAGAAAAAAAAGCGCCGCACCACCACCGGGAGAGCTCGAGCCTCCAACTTTTCGGGTAACAGCCGATCGCGCTAGCCAATTGCGCCACGGAGACAGTCCTGCTCCACTCTCACCACCGTCAGAAAATTTCTTCAGAGCTAACACCCCAAAGAAAAAAAAGCGCCGCACCACCACCGGTTGGGCTCGAACCTCCAACCTTTCGGTTAACAGCCGATCGCGCTAGCCAATTGCGCAACGAAGACAGTCCTGCTCCACTCTCACCACCATCAGAACATAGCTTCAAAGCTATTGCCGCAAAGAAAAAAGCAACACACCACTCCCGGGAGGGCTCAAAACTCCAACCTTTCGGTTAACAGCCGATCGCGCCAGCCTATTGCACCACGGGGGCAGTCTTGCTCCACTCTCACCATCATCAGAACATATCTTCAAAGCTGTCAGCAAAAAGAAAAAAAAAGCGCTGCACCACCACCGGGTGGGCTCGATCCTCAGACCTTTCGGTTAACAGCCGATCGCGCTAGCCCATTGCGCCACGGAGACAGTCTTGCTCCACTCTCACCACCATCAGAACATATCTTCAAAGCTATCAGCCCACAGAAAAAAAAGCGCCGCACCACCACCGGGAGAGCTCGAGCCTCGAACTTTTCGGGTAACAGCCGATCGCGCTAGCCAATTGCGCCACGGAGACAGTCCTGCTCCACTCTCACCACCGTCAGAAAATTTCTTCAGAGCTATCACCCCAAAGAAAAAAAAGCGCCGCACCACCACCGGTTGGGCTCGAACCTCCAACCTTTCGGTTAACAGCCGATCGCGCTAGCCAATTGCGCAACGAAGACAGTCCTGCTCCACTGTCACCACCATCAGAACATATCTTCAAAGCTATTGCCGCAAAGAAAAAAGCAACACACCACTCCCGAGAGGGCTCAAAACTCCAACCTTTCGGTTAACAGCCGATCGCGCTAGCCCATTGCACCACGGAGGCAGTCTTGCTCC
Source organism: Rhipicephalus microplus (assembly GCF_043290135.1). Classification (NCBI taxonomy): domain Eukaryota; kingdom Metazoa; phylum Arthropoda; class Arachnida; order Ixodida; family Ixodidae; genus Rhipicephalus; species Rhipicephalus microplus. The sequence goes on from NW_027464602.1 coordinate 5,391,019, forward strand.
ACTCTCACCATCATCAGAACATATCTTCAAAGCTGTCAGCGCAAAGAAAAAAAAAGCGCTGCACCACCACCGGGTGGGCTCGATCCTCATACCTTTCGGTTAACAGCCGATCGCGCTAGCCCATTGCGCCACGGAGACAGTCTTGCTCCACTCTCACCACCATCAGAACATATCTTCAAAGCTATCAGCGCAAAGAAAAAAGCAACACACCACTCCAGGGAGGGCTCGAAACTCCAACCTTTCGGTCAACAGCCGATCGCGCTAGCCCATTGCGCCACGGAGACAGTCTTGCCCCCCTCTCACCACCATCAGAACATATCTTCAAAGCTATCAGCCCAAAGAAAAAAAAGCACCGCACCACCACCGGGTGGGCTCGAACCTCCAACCTTTCGGTTAACAGCCGATCGCGCTAGCCAATTTCGCCATGGAGACAGTCGTGCTCCACTCTCACCACCATCAGAACATATCTTCAAAGCTATCAGAGCAAAGAAAAAAGCAAAACACCACTCGCGGGAGGGCTCGAACCTCTAACTTCTCGGTTAACAGCCGATCGCGCTGGCTGATTGCGCCACGCAGACAGTCCTGCTCCACTCTCACCACAATTAGAACATATGTTCAGAGCTATCACCCCAAAGAAATAAAAAGCGCCGCACCACCACCGGGTGGGCTCGAACCAAAACCCTTCGGTTAACAGCCGATCGCGCTAGCCAATTGCGCCACGGAGACAGTCCTGCTCCACTATCACCACCATCAGAAAATATCTTCAAAGCTATCAGCACAAAGAAAAAAAAGCGCCCCACCATCACCGGGTGGGCTCGAACTTCCAACCTTTCGGTTAACAGCCGATCCCGCTACCAACTGCGCCACGGAGACAGTCATGCTCCACTCTCACCACCATCAGAACATATCTTCAAAGCTATCAGCGCAAAGAAAAAAGCAACACACCACTCCAGGGAGGGCTCGAAACTCCAAACTTTCGGTTAACAGCCGATCGCGCTAGCCAATTGCGCCACGGGGACAGTCCTGCTCTACTCTCACCACCATCAGAACATATCTTCAAAGCTATCAGCCCAAAGAAAAAAAAGCGCCATACCACCACCGGGTGGGCTCGAACCTCCGACCTTTTGGTTAACAGCCGATCGCGCTAGCCAATTGCGCCATGGAGACAGTCCTGCTCCACTCTCACCACCATCAGAACATATCATCAAAGCTATCAGCCCAAAGAAAAAAAAGCGCCGCACCACCACCGGGTGGGCTCGAACTACCAACTTTTCGGTTAACAGCCGATCACGCTAGCCAATTGCGCCACGGAGACAGTCCTGCTCCACTCTCACCACCATCAGAACATATCTTCAAAGCTATCAGCCCAAAGAAAAAAAAGCGCCACACCACCACCGGGAGAGCTCGAACCTCCAACTTTTCGGGTAACAGCCGTTCGCGCTAGCCAATTGCGCCACGAAGACAGTCCTGCTCCACTCTCACCACCATCAGAACATAATTTCAAAGCTATTACCGCAAAGAAAAAAGCAACACACCACTCCCGGGAGGGCTCGAAACTCCAAACTTTCGGTTAACAGCCGCTCGCGCTAGCCAATTGCGCCACGCAGACAGTCGTGCTCCACTCTCACCACCATCAGAACATATCTTCAAAGCTATCAGCGCAAAGAAAAAAGCAAAACACCACTCCCGGGAGGGCTCGAACCTCCAACTTTTCGGTTAACAGCCGATCGCGCTGGCCAATTGCGCCACGCAGACAGTCCTGCTCCCCTCTCACCACCATCAGAACATATCTTCAAAGCTATCAGCCCAAAGAAAAAAAAGCACCGCACCACCACCGGGTGGGCTCGAACCTCCAATTTTTCAGTTAACAGCCGATCGCGCTGGCCAATTGCGCCACAGAGACAGTCCTGCTCCACTCTCACCACAATTAGAACATATCTTCAAAGCTATCAGCCCAAAGAAAAAAAGCGCCGCACCACCACCGGGTGGGCTCGAACTTCCAACCTTTCGGTTAACAGCAGATCGCGCTAGCCAATTGCTCCATGGAGACAATTGTGCTCCACTCTCACCACCATCAGAACATATCTTCAAAGCTATCAGCGCAAAGAAAAAAAAGCGCCGCACCACCACCGGGTGGGCTCGAACCTCCAACTTTTCGGTTAACAGCCGATCACGCTAGCCAATTGCGCCACGAAGACAGTCCTGCTCCACTCTCACCACCATCAGAACATATCTTCAAAGCTATCAGCCCACAGAAAAAAAGCGCCGCACAACCACCGGGTAGGCTCGAACCTCCAACTTTTCGGTTAACAGCCGATCACGCTAGCCAATTGCGCCACGGAGACAGTCCTGCTCCACTCTCACCACCATCAGAACATATCTTCAAAGCTATCAGCCCACAGAAAAAAAAGCGCCGCACAACTACCGGGTGGGCTCGAACCTCCAAATTTTCGGTTAACAGCCGATCGCGCTAGCCAATTTCGCCACCGAGACAGTCGTGCTCCACTCTCACCACCATCAGAACATATCTTCAAAGCTATCAGCGCAAAGAAAAAAGCAAAACACCACTCCCGGGAGAGCTCGAAACTCCAACCTTTCGGTCAACAGCCGATCGCGCTAGCCCATTGCGCCACGGAGACAGTCTTGCCCCCCTCTCACCACATCAGAACATATCTTCAAAGCTATCAGCCCAAAGAAAAAAAAGCACCGCACCACCACCGGGTGGGCTCGAACCTCCAACCTTTCGGTTAACAGCCGATCGCGCTAGCCAATTTTGCCACGGAGACAGTCGTGCTCCACTCTCACCACCATCAGAACATATCTTCGAAGCTATCAGCGCAAAGAAAAAAGCAAAACACCACTCCCGGGAGGGCTCGAACCTCCAACTTTTCGGTTAACAGCCGATCGCGCTGGCCAATTGCGCCACGCAGACAGTCCTGCTCCACTCTCACCACCATCAGAACATAATTTCAAAGCTATTACCGCAAAGAAAAAAGCAACACACCACTCCCGGGAAGGCTCGAAACTCCAAACTTTCGATTAACAGCCGATCGCGCTAGCCAATTGCGCCACGGAGACAGTCGTGCTCCACTCTCACCACCATCAGAACATATCTTCAAAGCTATCAGCGCAAAGAAAAAAGCAAAACACCACTCCCGGGAGGGCTCGAACCTCCAACGTTTCGGTTAACAGCCGATCGCGCTGGCCAATTGCGCCACGCAGACAGTCCTGCTCCACTCTCACCACAATTAGAACATATCTTCAGAGCTATCACCACAAAGAAAAAAGAAGCGCCGCACCACCACCGGGTGGGCTCGAACCTCCAACCTTTCGGTTAACAGCCGATCGCGCTAGCCAATTGCCCCACGGAGACAGTCGTGCTCCACTCTCACCACCGTCAGAACATTTCTTCAGAGCTATCACCCCGAAGAAAAAAAAGTGCCGCACCACCACCGGTCGGGCTCGAACCTCCAACCTTTCGGTTAACAGCCGATTGCGCTAGCCAATTGCGCCACGAAGACAGTCCTGCTCCACGCTCACCACCATCAGAACATATCTTCAAAGCTATTACCGCAAAGAAAAAAGCAACACTTCATTCCCGGGAGGGCTCAAAACTCCAACCTTTCGGTTAACAGCCGATCGCGCTAGCCCAATGCGCCACGGAGGCAGTCTTGCTCCACTCTCACCATCATCAGAACATATCTTCAAAGCTATCAGCGCAAAGAAAAAAAAGCGCTGCACCACCACTGGGTGGGCTCGAACCTCTAACCTTTCGGTTAACAGCCGATCGCGCTAGCCCATTGCGCCACAAAGACAGTCTTGCTCCACTCTCACCACCATCAGAACATAACTTCAAAGCTATCAGCGCAAAGAAAAAAGCAACACACCACTCCCGGGAGGGCTCGAAACCCCAACCTTTCGGTCAAAAGCCGATCGCGCTAGCCCATTGCGCCACGCAGGCAGTCTTGCTCCACTCTCACCATCATCAGAACATATCTTCAAAGCTATCAGCCCAAAGAAAAAAAGCGCCATACCACCACCGGGTGGGCTCGAACCTCCGACCTTTTGGTTAACAGCCGATCGCGCTAGCCAATTGCGCCATGGAGACAGTCCTGCTCCACTCTCACCACCATCAGAACTTATCTTCAAAGCTATCAGCCCAAAGAAAAAAAAGTGCCGCACCACCACCGGTTGGGCTCGAACCTCCAACCTTTCGGTTAACTGCCGATCGAGCAAGCCAATTGCGCCACGAAGACAGTCCTGCTCCGCGCTCACCACCATCACAACATATCTTCAAAGCTATTACCGCAAAGAAAAAAGCAACACTTCACTCCCGGGAGGGCTCAAAACTCCAACCTTTCGGTTAACAGCCGATCGCGTTAGCCCATTGCGCCACGGAGGCAGTCTTGCTCCACTCTCACCATCATCAGAACATATCTTCAAAGCTATCAGCGCAAAGAAAAAAAAGTGCTGCACCACCACTGGGTGGGCTCAAACCTCCAACCTTTCGGTTAACAGCCGATCGCGCTAGCCCATTGCGCCACGGAGACAGTCTTGCTCCACTCTCACCACCATCAGAACATATCTTCAAAGCTATCAGCGCAAAGAAAACAGCAACACACCAGTCCCGGGAGGGCTCGAAACTCCAACCTTTCGGTCAACAGCCGATCGCGCTAGCCCATTGCGCCACGGAGACAGTCTTGCTCCCCTCTCACCACCATCAGAACATATCTTCAAAGCTATCAGCCCAAAGAGAAAAAAGCACCGCACCACCACCGAGTGGGCTCGAACCTCCAACTTTTCGGTTAACAGCCGATCGCGCTGGCCAATTGCGCCACAGAGACAGTCCTGCTCCACTCTCACCACAATTAGAACATATCTTCAAAGCTATCAGCCCAAAGAAAAAAAAGCGCCGCACCACCACCGGGTGGGCTCGAACCTCCAACCTTTCGGTTAACAGCAGATCGCGCTAGCCAATTGCTCCATGGAGACAATCGTGCTCCACTCTCACCACCATCAGAACATATCTTCAAAGCTATCAGCGCAAAGAAAAAAAAGCGCCGCACCACCACCGGGTGGGCTCGAACCTCCAACCTTTCGGTTAACAGCCGATCGCGCAAGCCAATTGCGCCACGGAGACAGTCCTGCTCCACTCTCACCACCATCAGAACATATTGTCACGATGAGTCACAAGTACTGGGGGATTTATTGAACAACCGGGTGGCTAGCTCTAGGACGATGCGTCAGTCGGGGCTGGCTCTAGAGCAGAGAAGAACGCGATCTTCTTCTTTCCTCCAGATTTAGAGCCGCTCTTGCTGCCAACCCACTACGTGCTGGCGGCATTATCCCCCCTTCCGAAAAGAAAAAAAAAACAAGTACCAAAAAGAGGAAAGGAAAGTACATAGCAGCACCGCGATGCTACTACATAGGCACGTGAAAAAAAAATGAAAATTCGGATGAAGTGAAAGTAAAAATTGAAGAGCGTGCCTACATAAGAAACGTCAATGAACGAGAAAGTAAGTTCACAAAATAAACAAAAAACACACAGAACGCTGTACGGTAAAGGAAAAGTTACGAACAACGCGCAATAAATGGCTTCATGCGCAACACATGAACGACGTCCGGCATCAGCCGTGTCCTGCTCCGTGCATGGGGTGTTGAGTCCGGAACCACTTCGTAGTTCACGTCACTGACGCGGCGTAACACTTTATATGGGCCAAAGTACCGGCTCAGCAACTTTTCACTAAGGCCACGGCGGCGGACGGGCGTCCACACCCAAACTTGATCTCCGGGGCTGAAAACACTTCTCTGTGGCGGGTATTATAGCGTCGTGCGTCTGCCTGCTGTTGCTGGCCGATGTGCAGTCGCGCGAGCTGCCGGGCTTCCTCGGCACGCTCTGCGAATTCTTCGGCGTCTGTTGCCAACTCGTCTTCGTCCTGACACGGTAGCATTGAGTCTAGCATGGTCTGTACTTCGCGGCCGTAGAGAAGTCGAAATGGCGTGAATCGCGTGGTCTCTTGCACGGCGGTATTATACGCGAAGGTCATGTAAGGCAAGATCCGGTCCCATGTTTTGTGCTGTACGTCGATGTACATTGAGATCATGTCTGCGAGGGTCTTATTCAGTCGTTCAGTAAGTCCGTTGGTTTGCGGGTGGTACGCAGTTGTCCTTCGGTGTCTGATGTTGCTCAGTTTGAAAACTTCGTCCGTAAGCTGCGCCGTGAATGCCGTCCCTCTGTCCGTTATTACACTGGAAGGAGCACCGTGTCGTAACACGATGTGGCGCATGAAAAATTGTGCTACCTCAGAAGCCGTGGCTCGTGGGATCGCCTGGGTTTCAGCGTAGCGTGTCAAATAGTCGGTCGCGACGATCACCCATTTGTTGCTGTCCGCAGACATAGAAAAAGGCCCGAGAATGTCCATGCCGACTTGGTCGAACGGCGTGCAGGGCTCGAGCCTCTGACTTTTCGGTTAACAGCCGATCGCACTAGCCAATTGCGCCACGGAGACAGTCCTGCTCCGCTCTCACCACCATCAGAACATATCTTCAAAGCTATCAGCCCAAAGAAAAAAACCACCGCACCACCACCGGGTGGGCTCGAACCAAAACCTTTCGGTTAACAGCCGATCGCGCTAGCCAATTGCCCCACGGAGACAGTCGTGCTCCACTCTCACCACCATCAGAACATTTCTTCAGAGCTATCACCCCAAAGAAAAAAAAGTGCCGCACCACCACCGGGTGGGCTCGAACCTCCAACCTTTCGGTTAACAGCCGATCGCGCTAGCCAATTGCGCCACGAAGACAGTCGTGGTCCACTCTCACCGCCATCAGAACATATCTTCAAAGCTATTACCGCAAAGAAAAAAGCAACACACCACTCCCGGGAGGCCTCAAAACTCCAACCTTTCGGTTAACAGGCGATCGCGCTAGCCCATTGCGCCACGGAGGCAGTCTTGCTCCACTCTCACCATCATCAGAACATATCTTCAAAGCTATCAGCCTAAAGAAAAAAAAGCGCCGCACCACCACCGGGTGGGCTCGAACCTCCAACTTTTCGGTTAACAGCCGATCACGCTACCCAATTGCGCCACGGAGACAGTCCTGCTCCACTCTCACCACCATCAGAACATATCTTCAAAGCTATCAGCCCACAGAAAAAAAGCGCCGCACCACCACCAGGTGGGCTCGAACCTCCAACCTTTCGGTTAACAGCCGATCGCGCAAGCCAATTGCGCCACAGAGACAGTCCTGCTCCACTCTCACCACCATCAGAACATATCTTCAAAGCTATCAGCCCAAAGAAAAAAAAGCACCGCACCACAACCGGGTGGGCTCGAACCTCCAACATTTCGGTTAACAGCCAATCGCGCCAGCCAATTGCACCACGGAGACAGTCCTGCTCCACTATCACCACCATCAGAACATATCTTCAATACTATCAGCACAAAGAAAAAAAGCGCCCCACCATCACCGGGTGGGCTCGAACTTCCAACCTTTCTGTTAACAGCCGATCGCGCTAGCCAACTGCGCCACGGAGACAGTCGTGCTCCACTCTCACCACCATCAGAACATATCTTCAAAGCTATCAGCGCAAAGAAAAAAGCAACACACCACTCCAGGGAGGGCTCGAAACTCCAGCCTTTCGGTTAACAGCCGATCGCGCTAGCCAATTGCGCCACGGAGACAGTCCTGCTCTACTCTTACCACCATCAGAACATATCTTCAAAGCTATCAGCCCAAAGAAAAAAAACGCCATACCACGACCGGATGGGCTCGAACCTCCGACCTTTTGGTTAACAGCCGATCGCGCTAGCCAATTGCGCCATGGAGACAGTCCTGCTCCACTCTCACCACCATCAGAACATATCTTCGAAGCTATCAGCCCCAAAAAAAGCGCCGCACCACCACCGGGTGGGCTCGAACTACCAACTTTTCGGTTAACAGCCGATCACGCTAGCCAATTGCGCCACGGAGACAGTCCTGCTCCACTCTCACCACCATCAGAACATATCTTCAAAGCTATCAGCCCAAAAAAAAGCGCCACACCACCAGCGGGAGAGCTCGAACCTCCAACTTTTCGGGTAACAGCCGATCGCGCTAGCCAATTGCGCCACGGAGACAGTCCTGCTCCACTCTCACCACCGTCAGAACATTTCTTCAGAGCTATCAGCCCAAAGAAAAAAAAAGCGCCGCACCACCACCGGGTGGGCTCGAACCTCCAACCTTTCGGTTAACAGTTGATCGCGCTAGCCAATTGCCCCACGGAGACAGTCGTGCTCCGCTCTCACCACCGTCAGAACATTTCTTCAGAGCTATCACCCCAAAGAAAAAAAAAGCGCCGCACCACCACCGGTTGGGCTCAAACCTCTAACCTTTCGGTTAACAGCCGATCGCGCTAGCCAATTGCGCCACGAAGACAGCCCTGCTCCAGTCCCACCACAATCAGAACATAATTTCAAAGGTATTACCGCAAAGAAAAAAGCAACACACCACTCCCGGGAGGGCTCGAACCTCCAAACTTTCGGTTAACAGCCGATCGCGCTAGCCAATTGCGCCACGGAGACAGTCGTGCTCCACTCTCACCACCATCAGAACATATCTTCAAAGCTATCAGCGCAAAGAAAAAAGCAAAACACCACTCCCGGGAGGGCTCGAACCTCCAACGTTTCGGTTAACAGCCGATCGCGCTGGCCAATTGCGCCACGCAGACAGTCCTGCTCCACTCTCACCACAATTAGAACATATCTTCAGAGCTATCACCACAAAGAAAAAAGAAGCGCCGCACCACCACCGGGTGGGCTCGAACCTCCAACCTTTCGGTTAACAGCCGATCACGCTAGCCAATTGCGCCACGGAGACAGTCCTGCTCCACTCTCACCACCATCAGAACATATCTTCAAAGCTATCAGCCCACAGAAAAAAAAGCGCCGCACAACCACCGGGTGGGCTCGAACCTCCAAATTTTCGGTTAACAGCCGATCGCGCTAGCCAATTTCGCCACCGAGACAGTCGTGCTCCACTCTCACCACCATCAGAACATATCTTCAAAGCTATCAGCGCAAAGAAAAAAGCAAAACACCACTCCCGGGAGGGCTCGAAACTCCAACCTTTCGGTCAACAGCCGATCGCGCTAGCCCATTGCGCCACGGAGACAGTCTTGCCCCCCTCTCACCACCATCAGAACATATCTTCAAAGCTATCAGCCCAAAGAAAAAAAAGCACCGCACCACCACCGGGTGGGCTCGAACCTCCAACCTTTCGGTTAACAGCCGATCGCGCTAGCCAATTTTGCCACGGAGACAGTCGTGCTCCACTCTCACCACCATCAGAACATATCTTCAAAGCTATCAGCGCAAAGAAAAAAGCAAAACACCACTCCCGGGAGGGCTCGAACCTCCAACTTTTCGGTTAACAGCCGATCGCGCTGGCCAATTGCGCCACGCAGACAGTCCTGCTCCACTCTCACCACCATCAGAACATAATTTCAAAGCTATTACCGCAAAGAAAAAAGCAACACACCTCTCCCGGGAAGGCTCGAAACTCCAAACTTTCGAATAACAGCCGATCGCGCTAGCCAATTGCGCCACGTAGACAGTCGTGCTCCACTCTCACCACCATCAGAACATATCTTCAAAGCTATCAGCGCAAAGAAAAAAGCAAAACACCACTCCCGGGAGGGCTCGAACCTCCAACGTTTCGGTTAACAGCCGATCGCGCTGGCCAATTGCGCCACGCAGACAGTCCTGCTCCACTCTCACCACAATTAGAACATATCTTCAGAGCTATCACCACAAAGAAAAAAGAAGCGCCGCACCACCACCGGGTGGGCTCGAACCTCCAACCTTTCGATTAACAGCCGATCGCGCTAGCCAATTGCCCCACGGAGACAGTCGTGCTCCACTCTCACCACCGTCAGAACATTTCTTCAGAGCTATCACCCCGAAGAAAAAAAAGTGCCGCACCACCACCGGTTGGGCTCGAACCTCCAACCTTTCGGTTAACAGCCGATTGCGCTAGCCAATTGCGCCACGAAGACAGTCCTGCTCCACGCTCACCACCATCAGAACATATCTTCAAAGCTATTACCGCAAAGAAAAAAGCAACACTTCACTCCCGGGAGGGCTCAAAACTCTAACGTTTCGGTTAACAGCCGATCGCGCTAGCCCAATGCGCCACGGAGGCAGTCTTGCTCCACTCTCACCATCATCAGAACATATCTTCAAAGCTGTCAGCGCAAAGAAAAAAAAGCGCTGCACCACCACTGGGTGGGCTCGAACCTCCAACCTTTCGGTTAACAGCCGATCGCGCTAGCCCATTGCGCCACAAAGACAGTCTTGCTCCACTCTCACCACCATCAGAACATAACTTCAAAGCTATCAGCGCAAAGAAAAAAGCAACACACCACTCCCGGGAGGGCTCGAAACCCCAACCTTTCGGTCAAAAGCCGATCGCGCTAGCCCATTGCGCCACGCAGGCAGTCTTGCTCCACTCTCACCATCATCAGAACATATCTTCAAAGCTATCAGCCCAAAGAAAAAAAAGCGCCATACCACCACCGGGTGGGCTCGAACCTCCGACCTTTTGGTTAACAGCCGATCATGCTAGCCAATTGCGCCACGGAGACAGTCCTGCTCCCTCTCACCACCATCAGAAGATATCTTCAAAGCTATCAGCCCAAAGAAAAAAACCACCGCACCACCACCGGGTGGGCTCGAACCTCCAACCTTTCGGTTAACAGCCAATTGCGCTAGCCAGTTGCGCCACGGAGACAGTCCTGCTCCACTCTCACCACCATCAGAACATATCTTCAAAGCTATCAGCACAAAGAAAAAAAGCGCCGCAACACCACCGGGTGGGCTCAAACCTCCAACCTTTCGGTTAACAGCCCACCGCGCTAGCCAACTGCGCCACGGAGACAGTCGTGCTCCACTCTCACCACCATCAGAACATAACTTCAAAGCTATCAGCGCAAAGAAAAAAGCAACACACCACCACCGGGAGAGCTCGAACCTCCAACTTTTCGGGTAACAGCCGATCGCGCTAGCCAATTGCGCCACAGAGACAGTCCTGCTCCACTCTCACCACCGTCAGAACATTTCTTCAGAGCTATCAGCCCAAAGAAAAAAAAAGCGCCGCACCACCACCGGGTGGGCTCGAACCTCCAAACTTTCGGTTAACAGTTGATCGCGCTAGCCAATTGCCCCACGGAGACAGTCGTGCTCCACTCTCACCACCGTCAGAACATTTCTTCAGAGCTATCACCCCAAAGAAAAAAAAAGCTCCGCACCACCACCGGTTGGGCTCAAACCTCTAACCTTTCGGTTAACAGCCGATCGCGCTAGCCAATTGCGCCACGAAGACAGCCCTGCTCCAGTCCCACCACCATCAGAACATAATTTCAAAGGTATTACCGCAATGAAAAAACAACACACCACTGCCGGGAGGGCTCGAACGTCCAAACTTTCGGTTAACAGCCGATCGCGCTAGCCAATTGCGCCACGGAGACAGTCGTGCTCCACTCTCACCACCATCAGAACATATCTTCAAAGCTATCAGCGCAAAGAAAAAAGCAAAACACCACTCCCGGGAGGGCTCGAACCTCCAAATTTTCGGTTAACAGCCGATCGCGCTGGCCAATTGCGCCACGCAGAAAGTCCTGCTCCACTCTCACCACAATTAGAACATATCTTCAGAGCTATCACCACAAAGAAAAAAAAGCGCCGCACCACCACCGGGTGGGCTCGAACCTCCAACCTTTCGGTTAACAGCCGATCGCGCTAGCCAATTGCCCCACAGAGACAGTCGTGCTCCACTCTCACCACCGTCAGAACATTTCTTCAGAGCTATCACCCCAAAGAAAAAAAAGTGCCGCACCACCACTGGTTGGGCTCGAACCTCCAACCTTTCGGTTAACAGCCGATCGCGCTAGCCAATTGCGCCCCGAAGACAGTCCTGCTCCACGCTCACCACCATCAGAACATATCTTCAAAGCTATTACCACAAAGAAAAAAGCAACACACCACTCCCGGGAGGGCTCGAAACTCCAACCTTTCGGTTAACAGCAGATCGCGCTAGCCAATTGCTCCATGGAGACAATCGTGCTCCACTCTCACCACCATCAGAACATATCTTCAAAGCTATCAGCGCAAAGAAAAAAAAGTGCCGCACCACCACCGGGTGGGCTCGAACCTCCAACCTTTCGGTTAACAGCCGATCGCGCAAGCCGATTGCGCCACGGAGACAGTCCTGCTCCACTCTCACCACCATCAGAACATTACTTCAAAGGTATCAGCCCAAAAAAAAAAGCGCCGCACCGCCACTGGGTGGGCTCGAACCTCTGACTTTTCGGTTAACAGCCGATCATGCTAGCCAATTGCGCCACGGAGACAGTCCTGCTCCCTCTCACCACCATCAGAAGATATCTTCAAAGCTATCAGCCCAAAGAAAAAAACCACCGCACCACCACCGGGTGGGCTCGAACCTCCAACCTTTCGGTTAACAGCCAATTGCGCTAGCCAGTTGCGCCACGGAGACAGTCCTGCTCCATCTCACCACCATCAGAACATATCTTCAAAGCTATCAGCACAAAGAAAAAAAGCGCCGCAACACCACCGGGTGGGCTCAAACCTCCAACCTTTCGGTTAACAGCCCACCGCGCTAGTCAACTGCGCCACGGAGACAGTCGTGCTCCACTCTCACCACCATCAGAACATATCTTCAAAGCTATCAGCGCAAAGAAAAAAGCAACACACCACCACCGGGAGAGCTCGAACCTCCAACTTTTCGGGTAACAGCCGATCGCGCTAGCCAATTGCGCCACAGAGACAGTCCTGCTCCACTCTCACCACCGTCAGAACATTTCTTCAGAGCTATCAGCCCAAAGAAAAAAAAAGCGCCGCACCACCACCGGGTGGGCTCGAACCTCCAAACTTTCGGTTAACAGTTGATCGCGCTAGCCAATTGCCCCACGGAGACAGTCGTGCTCCACTCTCACCACCGTCAGAACATTTCTTCAGAGCTATCACCCCAAAGAAAAAAAAAGCTCCGCACCACCACCGGTTGGGCTCAAACCTCTAACCTTTCGGTTAACAGCCGATCGCGCTAGCCAATTGCGCCACGAAGACAGCCCTGCTCCAGTCCCACCACCATCAGAACATAATTTCAAAGGTATTACCGCAAAGAAAAAACAACACACCACTGCCGGGAGGGCTCGAACCTCCAAACTTTCGGTTAACAGCCGATCGCGCTAGCCAATTGCGCCACGGAGACAGTCGTGCTCCACTCTCACCACCATCAGAACATATCTTCAAAGCTATCAGCGCAAAGAAAAAAGCCAAACACCACTCCCGGGAGGGCTCGAACCTCCAACTTTTCGGTTAACAGCCGATCGCGCTGGCCAATTGCGCCACGCAGAAAGTCCTGCTCCACTCTCACCACAATTAGAACATATCTTCAGAGCTATCACCACAAAGAAAAAAAAGCGCCGCACCACCACCGGGTGGGCTCGAACCTCCAACCTTTCGGTTAACAGCCGATCGCGCTAACCAATTGCCCCACGAAGACAGTCGTGCTCCACTCTCACCACCGTCAGAACATTTCTTCAGAGCTATCACCCCAAAGAAAAAAAAGTGCCGCACCACCACTGGTTGGGCTCGAACCTCCAACCTTTCGGTTAACAGCCGATCGCGCTAGCCAATTGCGCCCCGAAGACAGTCCTGCTCCGCGCTCACCACCATCAGAACATATCTTCAAAGCTATTACCACAAAGAAAAAAGCAACACTTCACTCCCGGGAGGGCTCAAAACTCCAACCTTTCGGTTGACAGCCGATCGCGCTAGCCCATTGCGCCACGCAGAAAGTCCTGCTCCACTCTCACCACAATTAGAACATATCTTCAGAGCTATCACCACAAAGAAAAAAAAGCGCCGCACCACCACCGGGTGGGCTCGAACCTCCAACCTTTCGGTTAACAGCCGATCGCGCTAGCCAATTGCCCCACGGAGACAGTCGTGCTCCACTCTCACCACCGTCAGAACATTTCTTCAGAGCTATCACCCCAAAGAAAAAAAAGTGCCGCACCACCACTGGTTGGGCTCGAACCTCCAACCTTTCGGTTAACAGCCGATCGCGCTAGCCAATTGCGCCCCGAAGACAGTCCTGCTCCACGCTCACCACCATCAGAACATATCTTCAAAGCTATTACCACAAAGAAAAAAGCAACACTTCACTCCCGGGAGGGCTCAAAACTCCAACCTTTCGGTTGACAGCCGATCGCGCTAGCCCATTGCGCCACGGAGGCAGTCTTGCTCCACTCTCACCATCATCAGAACATATCTTCAAAGCTATCAGCGCAAAGAAAAAAAAGCGCTGCACCACCACTGGGTGGGCTCGAACCTCCAACCTTTCGGTTAACAGCCGATCGCGCTAGCCCATTGCGCCACAGAGACAGTCTTGCTCCACTCTCACCACCATCAGAACATATCTTCAAAGCTATCAGCGCAAAGAAAAAAGCAACACACCACTCGCGGGAGGGCTCGAAACTCCAACCTTTCGGTTAACAGCAGATCGCGCTAGCCAATTGCTCCATGGAGACAATCGTGCTCCACTCTCACCACCATCAGAACATATCTTCAAAGCTATCAGCGCAAAGAAAAAAAAGTGCCGCACCACCACCGGGTGGGCTCGAACCTCCAACCTTTCCGTTAACAGCCGATCGCGCAAGCCGATTGCGCCACCGAGACAGTCCTGCTCCACTCTCACCACCATCAGAACATTACTTCAAAGGTATCAGCCCAAAGAAAAAAAAGCGCCGCACCGCCACTGGGTGGGCTCGAACCTCTGACTTTTCGGTTAACAGCCGATCATGCTAGCCAATTGCGCCACGGAGACAGTCCTGCTCCCTCTCACCACCATCAGAAGATATCTTCAAAGCTATCAGCCCAAAGAAAAAAAAAGCGCCGCACCACCACCGGGTGGGCTCGAACCTCCAAACTTTCGGTTAACAGTTGATCGCGCTAGCCAATTGCCCCACGGAGACAGTCGTGCTCCACTCTCACCACCGTCAGAACATTTCTTCAGAGCTATCACCCCAAAGAAAAAAAAAGCTCCGCACCACCACCGGTTGGGCTCAAACCTCTAACCTTTCGGTTAACAGCCGATCGCGCTAGCCAATTGCGCCACGAAGACAGCCCTGCTCCGGTCCCACCACCATCAGAACATAATTTCAAAGGTATTACCGCAAAGAAAAAACAACACACCACTGCCGGGAGGGCTCGAACCTCCAAACTTTCGGTTAACAGCCGATCGCGCTAGCCAATTGCGCCACGGAGACAGTCGTGCTCCACTCTCACCACCATCAGAACATATCTTCAAAGCTATCAGCGCAAAGAAAAAAGCCAAACACCACTCCCGGGAGGGCTCGAACCTCCAACTTTTCGGTTAACAGCCGATCGCGCTGGCCAATTGCGCCACGCAGAAAGTCCTGCTCCACTCTCACCACAATTAGAACATATCTTCAGAGCTATCACCACAAAGAAAAAAAAGCGCCGCACCACCACCGGGTGGGCTCGAACCTCCAACCTTTCGGTTAACAGCCGATCGCGCTAGCCAATTGCCCCACGAAGACAGTCGTGCTCCACTCTCACCACCGTCAGAACATTTCTTCAGAGCTATCACCCCAAAGAAAAAAAAGTGCCGCACCACCACAGGTTGGGCTCGAACCTCCAACCTTTCGGTTAACAGCCGATCGCGCTAGCCAATTGCGCCCCGAAGACAGTCCTGCTCCGCGCTCACCACCATCAGAACATATCTTCAAAGCTATTACCACAAAGAAAAAAGCAACACTTCACTCCCGGGAGGGCTCAAAACTCCAACCTTTCGGTTGACAGCCGATCGCGCTAGCCCATTGCGCCACGCAGAAAGTCCTGCTCCACTCTCACCACAATTAGAACATATCTTCAGAGCTATCACCACAAAGAAAAAAAAGCGCCGCACCACCACCGGGTGGGCTCGAACCTCCAACCTTTCGGTTAACAGCCGATCGCGCTAGCCAATTGCCCCACGGAGACAGTCGTGCTCCACTCTCACCACCGTCAGAACATTTCTTCAGAGCTATCACCCCAAAGAAAAAAAAGTGCCGCACCACCACTGGTTGGGCTCGAACCTCCAACCTTTCGGTTAACAGCCGATCGCGCTAGCCAATTGCGCCCCGAAGACAGTCCTGCTCCACGCTCACCACCATCAGAACATATCTTCAAAGCTATTACCACAAAGAAAAAAGCAACACTTCACTCCCGGGAGGGCTCAAAACTCCAACCTTTCGGTTGACAGCCGATCGCGCTAGCCCATTGCGCCACGGAGGCAGTCTTGCTCCACTCTCACCATCATCAGAACATATCTTCAAAGCTATCAGCGCAAAGAAAAAAAAGCGCTGCACCACCACTGGGTGGGCTCGAACCTCCAACCTTTCGGTTAACAGCCGATCGCGCTAGCCCATTGCGCCACAGAGACAGTCTTGCTCCACTCTCACCACCATCAGAACATATCTTCAAAGCTATCAGCGCAAAGAAAAAAGCAACACACCACTCGCGGGAGGGCTCGAAACTCCAACCTTTCGGTTAACAGCAGATCGCGCTAGCCAATTGCTCCATGGAGACAATCGTGCTCCACTCTCACCACCATCAGAACATATCTTCAAAGCTATCAGCGCAAAGAAAAAAAAGTGCCGCACCACCACCGGGTGGGCTCGAACCTCCAACCTTTCCGTTAACAGCCGATCGCGCAAGCCGATTGCGCCACCGAGACAGTCCTGCTCCACTCTCACCACCATCAGAACATTACTTCAAAGGTATCAGCCCAAAGAAAAAAAAGCGCCGCACCGCCACTGGGTGGGCTCGAACCTCTGACTTTTCGGTTAACAGCCGATCATGCTAGCCAATTGCGCCACGGAGACAGTCCTGCTCCCTCTCACCACCATCAGAAGATATCTTCAAAGCTATCAGCCCAAAGAAAAAAACCACCGCACCACCACCGGGTGGGCTCGAACCTCCAACCTTTCGGTTAACAGCCAATTGCGCTAGCCAGTTGCGCCACGGAGACAGTCCTGCTCCACTCTCACCACCATCAGAACATATCTTCAAAGCTATCAGCACAAAGAAAAAAAGCGCCGCAACACCACCGGGTGGGCTCAAACCTCCAACCTTTCGGTTAACAGCCCACCGCGCTAGCCAACTGCGCCACCGAGACAGTCCTGCTCCACTCTCACCACCATCAGAACATTACTTCAAAGGTATCAGCCCAAAGAAAAAAAAGCGCCGCACCGCCACTGGGTGGGCTCGAACCTCTGACTTTTCGGTTAACAGCCGATCATGCTAGCCAATTGCGCCACGGAGACAGTCCTGCTCCCTCTCACCACCATCAGAAGATATCTTCAAAGCTATCAGCGCAAAGAAAAAAGCAACACACCACCACCGGGAGAGCTCGAACCTCCAACTTTTCGGGTAACAGCCGATCGCGCTAGCCAATTGCGCCACAGAGACAGTCCTGCTCCACTCTCACCACCGTCAGAACATTTCTTCAGAGCTATCAGCCCAAAGAAAAAAAAAGCGCCGCACCACCACCGGGTGGGCTCGAACCTCCAAACTTTCGGTTAACAGTTGATCGCGCTAGCCAATTGCCCCACGGAGACAGTCGTGCTCCACTCTCACCACCGTCAGAACATTTCTTCAGAGCTATCACCCCAAAGAAAAAAAAGCTCCGCACCACCACCGGTTGGGCTCAAACCTCTAACCTTTCGGTTAACAGCCGATCGCGCTAGCCAATTGCGCCACGAAGACAGCCCTGCTCCAGTCCCACCACCATCAGAACATAATTTCAAAGGTATTACCGCAAAGAAAAAACAACACACCACTGCCGGGAGGGCTCGAACCTCCAAACTTTCGGTTAACAGCCGATCGCGCTAGCCAATTGCGCCACGGAGACAGTCGTGCTCCACTCTCACCACCATCAGAACACATCTTCAAAGCTATCAGCGCAAAGAAAAAAGCCAAACACCACTCCCGGGAGGGCTCGAACCTCCAACTTTTCGGTTAACAGCCGATCGCGCTGGCCAATTGCGCCACGCAGAAAGTCCTGCTCCACTCTCACCACAATTAGAACATATCTTCAGAGCTATCACCACAAAGAAAAAAAAGCGCCGCACCACCACCGGGTGGGCTCGAACCTCCAACCTTTCGGTTAACAGCCGATCGCGCTAGCCAATTGCCCCACGAAGACAGTCGTGCTCCACTCTCACCACCGTCAGAACATTTCTTCAGAGCTATCACCCCAAAGAAAAAAAAGTGCCGCACCACCACTGGTTGGGCTCGAACCTCCAACCTTTCGGTTAACAGCCGATCGCGCTAGCCAATTGCGCCCCGAAGACAGTCCTGCTCCGCGCTCACCACCATCAGAACATATCTTCAAAGCTATTACCACAAAGAAAAAAGCAACACTACACTCCCGGGAGGGCTCAAAACTCCAACCTTTCGGTTGACAGCCGATCGCGCTAGCCCATTGCGCCACGGAGGCAGTCTTGCTCCACTCTCACCATCATCAGAACATATCTTCAAAGCTATCAGCGCAAAGAAAAAAAAGCGCTGCACCACCACTGGGTGGGCTCGAACCTCCAACCTTTCGGTTAACAGCCGATCGCGCTAGCCCATTGCGCCACAGAGACAGTCTTGCTCCACTCTCACCACCATCAGAACATAACTTCAAAGCTAGCAGCGCAAAGAAAAAAGCAACACACCACTCCCGGGAGGGCTCGAAACTCCAACCTTTCGGTCAACAGCCGATCGCGCTAGCCCATTGCGCCACGGAGACAGTCTTGCTCCCCTCTCACCACCATCAGAACATATCTTCAAAGCTATCAGCCCAAAGAAAAAAAGGAATGCACCACCACCGGGTGGGCTCGAACCTCCAACTTTTCGGTTAACAGCCGATCGCGCTGGCCAATTGCGCCACAGAGACAGTCCTGCTCCACTCTCACCACAATTAGAACATATCTTCAAAGCTCTCAGCCCAAAGAAAAAAAAGCGCCGCACCATACCGGGTGGGCTCGAACCTCCAACCTTTCGGTTAACAGCAGATCGCGCTAGCCAATTGCTCCATGGAGACAATCGTGCTCCACTCTCACCACCATCAGAACATATCTTCAAAGCTATCAGCGCAAAGAAAAAAAAGCGCCGCACCACCACCGGGTGGGCTCGAACCTCCAACCTTTCGGTTAACAGCCGATCGCGCAAGCCGACTGCGCCACGGAGACAGTCCTGCTCCACTCTCACCACCATCAGAACATATCTTCAAAGGTATCAGCCCAAAGAAAAAAAAGCGCCGCACCACCACTGGGTGGGCTCGAACCTCTGACTTTTCGGTTAACAGCCGATCATGCTAGCCAATTGCGCCACGGAGACAGTCCTGCTCCCTCTCACCACCATCAGAAGATATCTTCAAAGCTATCAGCCCAAAGAAAAAAACCACCGCACCACCACCGGGTGGGCTCAAACCTCCGACCTTTTGGTTAACAGCCGATCGCGCTAGCCAATTGCGCCACGAAGACAGTCCAGCTCCACTCTAGCCACCATCAGAACATATCTTCAAAGCTATCAGCGCAAAGAAAAAAAGCGCCGCACCACCACCGGGGGGGGCTCGAACCTCCAACTTTTCGGTTAACAGCCGATCACGCTAGCCAATTGCAGCACGAAGACAGTCCTGCTCCACTCTCACCACCATCGGAACATATCTTCAAAGCTATCAGCCCACAGAAAAAAAGCGCCGCACAACCACCTGGTAGGCTTGAACCTCCAACTTTTCGGTTAACAGCCGATCACGCTAGCCAATTGCGCCACGGAGACAGTCCTGCTCCACTCTCACCACCATCAGAACATATCTTCAAAGCTATCAGCCCACAGAAAAAAAGGCGCCGCACAACCACCGGGTGGGCTCGAACCTCCAAATTTTCGGTTAACAGCCGATCGCGCTAGCCAATTGCGCCACCGAGACAGTCGTGCTCCTCTCTCACCACCATCAGAACATATCTTCAAAGCTATCAGCGCAAAGAAAAAAGCAAAACACCACTCCCGGTAGGGCTCGAAACTCCAACCTTTCGGTCAACAGCCGATCGCGCTAGCCCATTGCGCCACGGAGACAGTCTTGCCCCCCTCTCACCACCATCAGAACATATCTTGAAAGCTATCAGCCCAAAGAAATAAAAGCACCGCACCACCACCGGGTGGGCTCGAACCTCCAACCTTTCGGTTAACAGTCGATCGCGCTAGCCAATTTCGCCACGGAGACAGTCGCGCTCCACTCTCACCACCATCAGAACATATCTTCAAAGCTATCAGCGCAAAGAAAAAAGCAAAACACCACTCCCGGGAGGGCTTGAACCTCCAACTTTTCGGTTAACAGCCGATCGCGCTGGCCAATTGCGCCACGCAGACAGTCCTGCTCCACTCTCACCACCATCAGAACATAATTTCAAAGCTATTACCGCAAAGAAAAAAGCAACACACCACTCCCGGGAGGGCTCGAAACTCCAAACTTTCGATTAACAGCCGATCGCGCTAGCCAATTGCGCCACGGAGACAGTCGTGCTCCACTCTCACCACCATCAGAACATATCTTCAAAGCTATCAGCGCAAAGAAAAAAGCAAAACACCACTCCCGGGACGGCTCGAACCTCCAAATTTTCGGTTAACAGCCGATCGCGCAGGCCAATTGCGCCACGCAGACAGCCCTGCTCCACTCTCACCCCCATCAGAACATAATTTCAAAGCTATTACCGCAAAGAAAAAAGCAACACACCACTCCCGGGAGGGCTCGAAACTCCAAACTTTCGATTAACAGCCGATCGCGCTAGCCCATTGCGCCACGGAGGCAGTCTTGCTCCACTCTCACCATCATCAGAACATATCTTCAAAGCTATCAGCGCAAAGAAAAAAAAGCGCTGCACCACCACTGGGTGGGCTCGAACCTCCAACCTTTCGGTTAACAGCCGATCGCGCTAGCCCATTGCGCCACAAAGACAGTCTTGCTCCACTCTCACCACCATCAGAACATAACTTCAAAGCTATCAGCGCAAAGAAAAAAGCGACACACCACTCCCGGGAGGGCTCGAAACTCCAACCTTTCGGTCAAAAGCTGATCGCGCTAGCCCATTGCGCCACAAAGACAGTCTTGCTCCACTCTCACCACCATCAGAACATAACTTCAAAGCTATCAGCACAAAGAAAAAAGCAACACACCACTCCCGGGAGGGCTCGAAACTCCAACCTTTCGGTCAAAAGCCGATCGCGCTAGCTCATTGCGCCACGCAGGCAGTCTTGCTCCACTCTCACCATCATCAGAACATATCTTCAAAGCTATCAACCCAAAGAAAAAAAAGCGCCATAACACCACCGGGTGGGCTCGAACCTCCGACCTTTTGGTTAACAGCCGATCGCGCAAGCCAATTGCGCCACGGAGACAGTCCTGCTCCACTCTCACCACCATCAGTACATATCTTCAAAGGTATCAGCCCAAAGAAAAAAAAGCGCCGCACCACCACTGCGTGGGCTCGAACCTCCAACCTTTCGGTTAACAGCCGAGCGCGCTAGCCAATTGCGCCACGAAGACAGTCCTGGTCCACTCTCACCACCATCAGAACATATCTTCAAAGCTATTACCGCAAAAAAAAGCAACACACCACTCCCGGGAGGGCTCAAAACTCCAACCTTTCGGTTAACAGGCGATCGCGCTAGCCCATTGCGCCACGGAGGCAGTCTTGCTCCACTCTCACCATCATCAGAACATATCTTCAAAGCTATCAGCCCAAAGAAAAAAAGCGCCGCACCACCACCGGGTGGGCTCGAACCTCCAACGTTTTGGTTAACAGCCGATCACGCTAGCCAATTGCGCCACGAAGACAGTCCTGCTCCACTCTCACCACCATCAGAACTTATCTTCAAAGCTATCAGCCCGTAGAAAAAAAGCGCCGCACAACCACCGGGTAGGCTCGAACCTCAAACTTTTCGGTTAACAGCCGATCACGCTAGCCAATTGCGCCACCGAGACAGTCGTGCTCCACTCTCACCACCATCAGAACATATCTTCAAAGCTATCAGCGCAAAGAAAAAAGCAAAACACCACTCCCGGTAGGGCTCGAAACTCCAACCTTTCGGTCAACAGCCGATCGCGCTAGCCCATTGCGCCACGGAGACAGTCTTGCCCCCTCTCACCACCATCAGAACATATCTTCAAAGCTATCAGCCCAAAGAAAAAAAAGCACCGCACCACTCCCGGGAGGGCTCGAAACTCCAAACTTTCGGTTAACAGCCGATCGCGCCAGCCAATTGCGCCACGGAGACAGTCGTGCTCCACTCTCACCACCATCAGAACATATCTTCAAAGCTATCAGCGCAAAGAAAAAAGCCAAACACCACTCCCGGGAGGGCTCGAACCTCCAACTTTTCGGTTAACTGCCGATCGCACTGGCCAATTGCGCCATGCAGACAGTCCTGCTCCACTCTCACCACCATCAGAACATAATTTCAAAGCTATTACCGTAAAGAAAAAAGCAACACCCCACTCCCGGGAGGGCTCGAATCTCCAAACTTTCGATTAACAGCCGAGCGCGCTAGCCCATTGCGCCACGGAGGCAGTCTTGCTCCACTCTCACCATCGTCAGAACATATCTTCAAAGCTATCAGCGCAAAGAAAAAGAAGCGCTGCACCACCACTGGGTGGGCTCGAACCTCCAACCTTTCGGTTAACAGCCGATCGCGCTAGCCCATTGCGCCACAAAGACAGTCTTGCTCCACTCTCACCACCATCAGAACATAACTTCAAAGCTATCAGCGCAAAGAAAAAAGCAACACACCAATCCGGGGAGGGCTCGAAACTCCAAACTTTCGGTCAAAAGCCGATCGCGCTAGCCCATTGCGCCACAAAGACAGTCTTGCTCCACTCTCAGCACCATCAGAACATAACTTCAAAGCTATCAGCACAAAGAAAAAAGCAACACACCACTCCCTGGAGGGCTCGAAACTCCAACCTTTCGGTCAAAAGCCGATCGCGCTAGCTCATTGCGCCACGCAGGCAGTCTTGCTCCACTCTCACCATCATCAGAACATATCTTCAAAGCTATCAGCCCAAAGAAAAAAAAGCGCCATACCACCACCGGGTGGGCTCGAACCTCCGACCTTTTGGTTAACAGCAGATCGCGCTAGCCAATTGCTCCATGGAGACAATCGTGCTCCACTCTCACCACCATCAGAACATATCTTCAAAGCTATCAGCGCAAAGAAAAAAAGCGCCGCACCACCACCGGGTGGGCTCGAAGCTCCAACCTTTCGGTTAACAGCCGATCACGCAAGCCAATTGCGCCACGGAGACAGTCCTGCTCCACTCTCACCACCATCAGTACATATCTTCAAAGGTATCAGCCCAAAGAAAAAAAAAGCGCCGCACCACCACTGGGTGGGCTCGAACCTCTGACTTTTCGGTTAACAGCCGATCGCGCTAGCCAATCGCGCCACGGAGACAGTCCTGCTCCTTCTCACCACCATCAGAACATATCTTCAAAGCTTTCAGCCCAAAGAAAAAAACCACCGCACCACCACCGGGTGGGCTCGAACCAAAACCTTTCGGTTCACAGCCGATCGCGCTAGCCAATTGCGCCACGAAGACAGTCCTGGTCCACTCTCACCATCATCAGTACATATCTTCAAAGCTATTACCGCAAAGAAAAAAGCAACACACCACTCCCGGGAGGGCTCAAAACTCCAACCTTTCGGTTAACAGGCGATCGCGCTAGCCCATTGCGCCACGGAGGCAGTCTTGCTCCACTCTCACCATCATCAGAACATATCTTCAAAGCTATCAGCCCAAAGAAAAAAAAGCGCCGCACCACCACCGGGTGGGCTCGAACTTCCAACCTTTCGGTTAACAGCCGATCGCGCTAGCCAACTGCGCCACGGAGACAGTCGTGCTCCACTCTCACCACCATCAGAGCATATCTTCAAAGCTATCAGCGCAAAGAAAAAAGCAACACACTACTCCAGGGAGGGCTCGAAACTCCAACCTTTCGGTTACCAGCCGATCGCGCTAGCCAATTGCGCCACGGAGACAGTCCTGCTCTACTCTCACCACCATCAGAACATATCTTCAAAGCTATCAGCCCAAAGAAAAAAAAGCGCTAAACCACCACCGGGTGGGCTCGAACCTCCGACCTTTTGGTTAACAGCCGATCGCGCTAGCCAATTGCGCCATGGAGACAGTCCTGCTCCAATCTCACCACCATCAGAACATATCTTCGAAGCTATCAGCCCAAAAAAAAGCGCCGCACCACCACCGGGTGGGCTTGAACTACCAACTTTTCGGTTAACAGCCGATCACGCTAGCCAATTGCGCCACGGAGACAGTCCTGCTTCACTCTCACCACCATTAGAACATATCTTCAAAGCTATCAGCCCAAAGAAAAAAAAAGCGCCACACCACCACCGGGAGAGCTCGAACCTCCAACTTTTCGGGTAACAGCCGATCGCGCTAGCCATTTGCGCCACGGAGACAGTGCTGCTCCACTCTCACCACCGTCAGAACATTTCTTCGGAGCTATCAGCCCAAAAAAAAGCGCCGCACCACCACCGGGTGGGCTCGAACCTCCAACCTTTCGGTTAACAGCCGATCGCGCTAGCCAATTGCCCCACGGAGACATTCGTGCTCCACTCTCACCACCGTCAGATCATTTCTTCAGAGCTATCACCCCAAAGAAAAAAAAGCGCCGCACCACCACCGGGTGGGCTCGAACCTCCAACCTTTCGGTTAACAGCAGATCGCGCTAGCCAATTGCTCCATGGAGACAATCGTGCTCCACTCTCACCACCATCAGAACATATCTTCAAAGCTATCAGCGCAAAGAAAAAAAAGCGCCGCACCACCACCGGGTGGGCTCGAACCTCCAACCTTTCGGTTAACAGCCGATCGCGCAAGCCAATTGCGCCACGGAGACAGTCCTGCTCCACTCTCACCACCATCAGAACATATCTTCAAAGGTATCAGCCCAAAGAAAAAAAAGCGCCGCACCACCACTGGGTGGGCTCGAACCTCTGACGTTTCGGTTAACAGCCGATCATGCTAGCCAATTGCACCACGGAGACAGTCCTGCTCCCTCTCACCACCATCAGAACATATCTTCAAAGCTATCAGCCCAAAGAAAAAAACCACCGCACCACCACCAGGTGGGCTCGAACCTCCAACCTTTCTGTTAACAGCCAATCGCGCTAGCCAATTGCGCCACGGAGACAGTCCTGCTCCACTCTCACTACCATCAGAACATATCTTCAAAGCTATCAGCACAAAGAAAAAAAAGCGCCGCACCACCACCGGGTGGGCTCAAACCTCCAACCTTTCGGTTAAGAGCCGATCGCGCTAGCCAACTGCGCCACGGAGACAGTCGTGCTCCACTCTCACCACCATCAGAACATATCTTCAAGGCTATCAGCGCAAAGAAAAAAGCAACACACCACTCCCGGGAGGGCTCGAGTCTCCAACCTTTCGGTTAACAGCCGATCGCGCTAGCATATTGCGCCACGGAGACAGTCCTGCTCTACTCTCACCACCCTCAGAACATATCTTCAAAGCTATCAGCCCAAAGAAAAAAAAGCGCCGCACCACCGCCGGGTGGGCTCGAAACTCCAACCTTTCGGTCAACAGCCGATCGCGCTAGCCAATTGCGCCACGGAGACAGTCCTGCTCCACTCTCACCACCATCAGAACATAACTTCAAAGCTATCAGTCCAAAGAAAAAAAAGCGCCATACCACCACAGGGTGGGCTCGAACCTCCGACCTTTTGGTTAACAGCCGATCGCGCTAGCCAATTGCGCCACGGAGACAGTCCTGCTCCACTCTCACCACCATCAGAACATATCTTCAAAGCTATCAGCGCAAAGAAAAAAAGCGCCGCACCACCACCGGGTGGGCTCGAACCTCCAACCTTTCGGTTAAGAGCCGATCGCGCTAGCCAACTGCGCCACGGAGACAGTCGTGCTCCACTCTCACCACCATCAGAACATATCTTCAAGGCTATCAGCGCAAAGAAAAAAGCAACACACCACTCCCGGGAGGGCTCGAACCTCCAACTTTTCGGTTAACAGCCGATCACGCTAGCCAATTGCGCCACGGAGACAGTCCTGCTCCACTCTCACCACCATCAGAACATATCTTCAAAGCTATCAGCCCACAGAAAAAAAAGCGCCACACCACCACCGGGAGAGCTCGAACCTCCAACTTTTCGGGTAACAGCCGATCGCGCTAGCCATTTGCGCCACGGAGACAGTGCTGCTCCACTCTCACCACCGTCAGATTATTTCTTCAGAGCTATCAGCCCAAAAAAAAGCGCCGCACCACCACCGGGTGGGCTCGAACCTCCAACCCTTTGGTTAACAGCCGATCGCGCTAGCCAATTGCCCCACGGAGACAGTCGTGCTCCACTCTCACCACCGTCAGAACATTTCTTCAGAGCTATCACCCCAAAGAAAAAAAAAGCGCCGCACCACCACCGGGTGGGCTTGAACCTCCAACCTTTCGGTTAACAGCAGATCGCGCTAGCCAATTGCTCCATGGAGACAATCGTGCTCCACTCTCACCACCATCAGAACATATCTTCAAAGCTATCAGCGCAAAGAAAAAAAAGCGCCGCACCACCACCGGGTGGGCTCGAACCTCCAACCTTTCGGTTAACAGCCGATCGCGCAAGCCAATTGCGCCACGGAGACAGTCCTGCTCCACTCTCACCACCATCAGAACATATCTTCAAAGGTATCAGCCCAAAGAAAAAAAGCGCCGCACCACCACTGGGTGGGCTCGAACCTCTGACTTTTCGGTTAACAGCCGATCATGCTAGCCAATTGCACCACGGAGACAGTCCTGCTCCCTCTCATCACCATCAGAACATATCTTCAAAGCTATCAGCCCAAAGAAAAAAACCACCGCACCACCACCAGGTGGGCTCGAACCTCCAACCTTTCTGTTAACAGCCAATCGCGCTAGCCAATTGCGCCACGGAGACAGTCCTGCTCCACTCTCACCACCATCAGAACATATCTTCAAAGCTATCAGCACAAAGAAAAAAGCAACACACCACTCCCGGGAGGGCTCGAAACTCCAACCTTTCGGTCAAAAGCCGATCGCGCTAGCTCATTGCGCCACGCAGGCAGTCTTGCTCTACTCTCACCATCATCAGAACATATCTTCAAAGCTATCAGCCCAAAGAAAAAAAAGCGCCATACCACCACCGGGTGGGCTCGAACCTCCGACCTTTTGGTTAACAGCAGATCGCGCTAGCCAATTGCTCCATGGAGACAATCGTGCTCCACTCTCACCACCATCAGAACATATCTTCAAAGCTATCAGCGCAAAGAAAAAAAGCGCCGCACCACCACCGGGTGGGCTCGAACCTCCAACCTTTCGGTTAACAGCCGATCACGCAAGCCAATTGCGCCACGGAGACAGTCCTGCTCCACTCTCACCACCATCAGTACATATCTTCAAAGGTATCAGCCCAAAGAAAAAAAAGCGCCGCACCACCACTGGGTGGGCTCGAACCACTGACTTTTCGGTTAACAGCCGATCGCGCTAGCCAATCGCGCCACGGAGACAGTCCTGCTCCTTCTCACCACCATCAGAACATATCTTCAAAGCTATCAGCCCAAAGAAAAAAACCACCGCACCACCACCGGGTGGGCTCGAACCAAAACCTTTCGGTTCACAGCCGATCGCGCTAGCCAATTGCCCCACGGAGACAGTCGTGCTCCACTCTCACCACCATCAGAACATTTCTTCAGAGCTATCACCCCAAAGAAAAAAAAAGTGCCGCACCACCACCGGGTGGGCTCGAACCTCCAACCTTTCGGTTAACAGCCGATCGCGCTAGCCAATTGCGCCACGAAGACAGTCCTGGTCCACTCTCACCACCATCAGAACATATCTTCAAAGCTATTACCGCAAAGAAAAAAGCAACACACCACTCCCGGGAGGGCTCAAAACTCCAACCTTTCGGTTAACAGGCGATCGCGCTAGCCCATTGCGCCACGGAGGCAGTCTTGCTCCACTCTCACCATCATCAGAACATATCTTCAAAGCTATCAGCCCAAAGAAAAAAAAGCGCCGCACCACCACCGGGTGGGCTCGAACCTCCAACTTTTAGGTTAACAGCCGATCACGCTAGCCAATTGCGCCACGGAGACAGTCCTGCTCCACTCTCACCATCATCAGAACATATCTTCAAAGCTATCAGCCCACAGAAAAAAAAGCGCCCCACCATCACCGGGTGGGCTCGAACTTCCAACCTTTCGGTTAACAGCCGATCGCGCTAGCCAACTGCGCCACGGAGACAGTCGTGCTCCACTCTCACCACCATCAGAACATATCTTCAAAGCTATCAGCGCAAAGAAAAAAGCAACACACCACTCCAGGGAGGGCTCGAAACTCCAACCTTTCGGTTACCAGCCGATCGCGCTAGCCAATTGCGCCACGGAGACAGTCCTGCTCTACTCTCACCACCATCAGCTCATATCTTCAAAGCTATCAGCCCAAAGAAAAAAAAGCGCTATACCACCACCGGGTGGGCTCGAACCTCCGACCTTTTGGTTAACAGCCGATCGCGCTAGCCAATTGCGCCATGGAGACAGTCCTGCTCCAATCTCACCACCATCAGAACATATCTTCAAAGCTATCAGCACAAAGAAAAAAAAGCGCCGCACCACCACCGGGTGGGCTCAAACCTCCAACCTTTCGGTTAACAGCCGATCGCGCTAGCCAACTGCGCCACGGAGACAGTCGTGCTCCACTCTCACCACCATCAGAACATATCTTCAAAGCTATCAGCGCAAAGAAAAAAGCAACACACCACTCCCGGGAGGGCTCGAGTCTCCAACCTTTCGGTTAACAGCCGATCGCGCTAGCATATTGCGCCACGGAGACAGTCCTGCTCTACTCTCACCACCCTCAGAACATATCTTCAAAGCTATCAGCCCAAAGAAAAAAAAGCGCCGCACCACCGCCGGGTGGGCTCGAAACTCCAACCTTTCGGTCAACAGGCGATCGCGCTAGCCAATTGCGCCACGGAGACAGTCCTGCTCCACTCTCACCACCATCAGAACATATCTTCAAAGCTATCAGTCCAAAGACAAAAAAGCGCCATACCACCACAGGGTGGGCTCGAACCTCCGACCTTTTGGTTAACAGCCGATCGCGCTAGCCAATTGCGCCACGGAGACAGTCCTGCTCCACTCTCACCACCATCAGAACATATCTTCAAAGCTATCAGCGCAAAGAAAAAAAAGCGCCGCACCACCACTGGGTGGGCTCGAACCTCTGATTTTTCGGTTAACAGCCGATCATGCTAGCCAATTGCACCACGGAGACAGTCCTGCTCCCTCTCACCACCATCAGAACATATCTTCAAAGCTATCAGCCCAAAGAAAAAAACCACCGCACCACAACCAGGTGGGCTTGAACCTCCAACCTTTCTGTTAACTGCATTCGCGCTAGCCAATTGCGCCACGGAGACAGTCCTGCTCCACTCTCACCACCATCAGAACATATCTTCAAAGCTATCAGCCCACAGAAAAAAAAGCGCCACACCACCACCGGGAGAGCTCGAACCTCCAACTTTTCGGGTAACAGCCGATCGCGCTAGCCAATTGCTCCATGGAGACAATCGTTCTCCACTCTCACCACCATCAGAACATATCTTCAAAGCTATCAGCGCAAAGAAAAAAAAGCGCCGCACCACCACCGGGTGGGCTCGAACCTCCAACCTTTCGGTTAACAGCCGATCGCGCAAGCCAATTGCGCCACGGAGACAGTCCTGCTCCACTCTCACCACCATCAGAACATATCTTCAAAGGTATCAGCCCAAAGAAAAAAAAGCGCCGCACCACCACTGGGTGGGCTCGAACCTCTGACTTTTCGGTTAACAGCCGATCATGCTAGCCAATTGCACCACGGAGACAGTCCTGCTCCCTCTCACCACCATCAGAACATATCTTCAGAGCTATCAGCCCAAAGAAAAAAACCACCGCACCACCACCAGGTGGGCTCGAACCTCCAACCTTTCTGTTAACAGCCAATCGCGCTAGCCAATTGCGCCACGGAGACAGTCCTGCTCCACTCTCACCACCATCAGAACATATCTTCAAAGCTATCAGCACAAAGAAAAAAAAGCGCCGCACCACCACCGGGTGGGCTCAAACCTCCAACCTTTCGGTTAACAGCCGATCGCGCTAGCCAACTGCGCCACGGAGACAGTCGTGCTCCACTCTCACCACCATCAGAACATATCTTCAAAGCTATCAGCGCAAAGAAAAATGCAACACACCACTCCCGGGAGGGCTCGAGTCTCCAACCTTTCGGTTAACAGCCGATCGCGCTAGCCAATTGCGCCACGGAGACAGTCCTGCTCCACTCTCACCACCATCAGAACATATCTTCAAAGCTATCAGTCCAAAGAAAAAAAAGCGCCATACCACCACAGGGTGGGCTCGAACCTCCGACCTTTTGGTTAACAGCCGATCGCGCTAGCCAATTGCGCCATGGAGACAGTCCTGCTCCACTCTCACCACCATCAGAACATATCTTCAAAGCTATCAGCGCAAAGAAAAAAAGCGCCGCACCACCACCGGGTGGGCTCGAACCTCCAACTTTTCGGTTAACAGCCGATCACGCTAGCCAATTGCGCCACGAAGACAGTCCTGCTCCGCTCTCACCACCATCAGAACATATCTTCAAAGCTATCAGCCCACAGAAAAAAAGCGCCGCACAAACACCGGGTAGGCTCGAACCTCCAACTTTTCGGTTAACAGCCGATCACGCTAGCCAATTGCGCCACGGAGACAGTCCTGCTCCACTCTCACCACCATCAGAACATATCTTCAAAGCTATCAGCCCACAGAAAAAAAAAGCGCCGCACAACCACCGGGTGGGCTCGAACCTCCAAATTTTCGGTTAACAGCCGACCGCGCTAGCCAATTGCGCCACAGAGACAGTCGTGCTCCACTCTCACCACCATCAGAACATATCTTCAAAGCTATCAGCGCAAAGAAAAAAGCAAAACACCACTCCCGGGAGGGCTTGAACCTCCAACTTTTCGGTTAACAGCCGATCGCGCTGGCCAATTGCGCCACGCAGACAGTCCTGCTCCACTCTCACCACCATCAGAACATAATTTCAAAGCTATTACCGCAAAGAAAAAAGCAACACACCACTCCCGGGAGGGCTCGAAACTCCAAACTTTCGATTAACAGCCGATCGCGCTAGCCAATTGCGCCACGGAGACAGTCGTGCTCCACTCTCACCACCATCAGAACATATCTTCAAAGCTATCAGCGCAAAGAAAAAAGCAAAACACCACTCCCGGGACGGCTCGAACCTCCAACTTTTCGGTTAACAGCCGATCGCGCAGGCCAATTGCGCCACGCAGACAGTCCTGCTCCACTCTCACCCCCATCAGAACATAATTTCAAAGCTATTACCGCAAAGAAAAAAGCAACACACCACTCCCGGGAGGGCTCGAAACTCCAAACTTTCGATTAACAGCCGATCGCGCTAGCCCATTGCGCCACGGAGGCAGTCTTGCTCCACTCTCACCATCATCAGAACATATCTTCAAAGCTATCAGCGCAAAGAAAAAAAAGCGCTGCACCACCACTGGGTGGGCTCGAACCTCTAACCTTTCGGTTAACAGCCGATCGCGCTAGCCCATTGCGCCACAAAGACAGTCTTGCTCCACTCTCACCACCATCAGAACATAACTTCAAAGCTATCAGCGCAAAGAAAAAAGCAACACACCACTCCCGGGAGGGCTCGAAACTCCAACCTTTCGGTCAAAAGCCGATCGCGCTAGCTCATTGCGCCACGCAGGCAGTCTTGCTCCACTCTCACCATCATCAGAACATATCTTCAAAGCTATCAGCCCAAAGAAAAAAAAGCGCCATACCACCACCGGGTGGGCTCGAACCTCCGACCTTTTGGTTAACAGCAGATCGCGCTAGCCAATTGCTCCATGGAGACAATCGTGCTCCACTCTCACCACCATCAGAACATATCTTCAAAGCTATCAGCGCAAAGAAAAAAAGCGCCGCACCACCAGCGGGTGGGCTCGAACCTCCAACCTTTCGGTTAACAGCCGATCGCGCAAGCCAATTGCGCCACGGAGACAGTCCTGCTCCACTCTCACCACCATCAGTACATATCTTCAAAGGTATCAGCCCAAAGAAAAAAGCAACACACCACTCCCGGGAGGGCTCGAAACTCCAACCTTTCGGTCAAAAGCCGATCGCGCTAGCTCATTGCGCCACGCAGGCAGTCTTGCTCTACTCTCACCATCATCAGAACATATCTTCAAAGCTATCAGCCCAAAGAAAAAAAAGCGCCATACCACCACCGGGTGGGCTCGAACCTCCGACCTTTTGGTTAACAGCAGATCGCGCTAGCCAATTGCTCCATGGAGACAATCGTGCTCCACTCTCACCACCATCAGAACATATCTTCAAAGCTATCAGCGCAAAGAAAAAAAGCGCCGCACCACCACCGGGTGGGCTCGAACCTCCAACCTTTCGGTTAACAGCCGATCACGCAAGCCAATTGCGCCACGGAGACAGTCCTGCTCCACTCTCACCACCATCAGTACATATCTTCAAAGGTATCAGCCCAAAGAAAAAAAAGCGCCGCACCACCACTGGGTGGGCTCGAACCTCTGACTTTTCGGTTAACAGCCGATCGCGCTAGCCAATCGCGCCACGGAGACAGTCCTGCTCCTTCTCACCACCATCAGAACATATCTTCAAAGCTATCAGCCCAAAGAAAAAAACCACCGCACCACCACCGGGTGGGCTCGAACCAAAACCTTTCGGTTCACAGCCGATCGTGCTAGCCAATTGCCCCACGGAGACAGTCGTGCTCCACTCTCACCACCATCAGAACATTTCTTCAGAGCTATCACCCCAAAGAAAAAAAAAGTGCCGCACCACCACCGGGTGGGCTCGAACCTCCAACCTTTCGGTTAACAGCCGATCGCGCTAGCCAATTGCGCCACGAAGACAGTCCTGGTCCACTCTCACCACCATCAGAACATATCTTCAAAGCTATTACCGCAAAGAAAAAAGCAACACACCACTCCCGGGAGGGCTCAAAACTCCAACCTTTCGGTTAACAGGCGATCGCGCTAGCCCATTGCGCCACGGAGGCAGTCTTGCTCCACTCTCACCATCATCAGAACATATCTTCAAAGCTATCAGCCCAAAGAAAAAAAAGCGCCGCACCACCACCGGGTGGGCTCGAACCTCCAACTTTTAGGTTAACAGCCGATCACGCTAGCCAATTGCGCCACGGAGACAGTCCTGCTCCACTCTCACCATCATCAGAACATATCTTCAAAGCTATCAGCCCACAGAAAAAAAAGCGCCCCACCATCACCGGGTGGGCTCGAACTTCCAACCTTTCGGTTAACAGCCGATCGCGCTAGCCAACTGCGCCACGGAGACAGTCGTGCTCCACTCTCACCACCATCAGAACATATCTTCAAAGCTATCAGCGCAAAGAAAAAAGCAACACACCACTCCAGGGAGGGCTCGAAACTCCAACCTTTCGGTTACCAGCCGATCGCGCTAGCCAATTGCGCCACGGAGACAGTCCTGCTCTACTCTCACCACCATCAGCTCATATCTTCAAAGCTATCAGCCCAAAGAAAAAAAAGCGCTATACCACCACCGGGTGGGCTCGAACCTCCGACCTTTTGGTTAACAGCCGATCGCGCTAGCCAATTGCGCCATGGAGACAGTCCTGCTCCAATCTCACCACCATCAGAACATATCTTCAAAGCTATCAGCACAAAGAAAAAAAAGCGCCGCACCACCACCGGGTGGGCTCAAACCTCCAACCTTTCGGTTAACAGCCGATCGCGCTAGCCAACTGCGCCACGGAGACAGTCGTGCTCCACTCTCACCACCATCAGAACATATCTTCAAAGCTATCAGCGCAAAGAAAAAAGCAACACACCACTCCCGGGAGGGCTCGAGTCTCCAACCTTTCGGTTAACAGCCGATCGCGCTAGCATATTGCGCCACGGAGACAGTCCTGCTCTACTCTCACCACCCTCAGAACATATCTTCAAAGCTATCAGCCCAAAGAAAAAAAAGCGCCGCACCACCGCCGGGTGGGCTCGAAACTCCAACCTTTCGGTCAACAGGCGATCGCGCTAGCCAATTGCGCCACGGAGACAGTCCTGCTCCACTCTCACCACCATCAGAACATATCTTCAAAGCTATCAGTCCAAAGACAAAAAAGCGCCATACCACCACAGGGTGGGCTCGAACCTCCGACCTTTTGGTTAACAGCCGATCGCGCTAGCCAATTGCGCCACGGAGACAGTCCTGCTCCACTCTCACCACCATCAGAACATATCTTCAAAGCTATCAGCGCAAAGAAAAAAAAGCGCCGCACCACCACTGGGTGGGCTCGAACCTCTGATTTTTCGGTTAACAGCCGATCATGCTAGCCAATTGCACCACGGAGACAGTCCTGCTCCCTCTCACCACCATCAGAACATATCTTCAAAGCTATCAGCCCAAAGAAAAAAACCACCGCACCACAACCAGGTGGGCTTGAACCTCCAACCTTTCTGTTAACTGCATTCGCGCTAGCCAATTGCGCCACGGAGACAGTCCTGCTCCACTCTCACCACCATCAGAACATATCTTCAAAGCTATCAGCCCACAGAAAAAAAAGCGCCACACCACCACCGGGAGAGCTCGAACCTCCAACTTTTCGGGTAACAGCCGATCGCGCTAGCCAATTGCTCCATGGAGACAATCGTTCTCCACTCTCACCACCATCAGAACATATCTTCAAAGCTATCAGCGCAAAGAAAAAAAAGCGCCGCACCACCACCGGGTGGGCTCGAACCTCCAACCTTTCGGTTAACAGCCGATCGCGCAAGCCAATTGCGCCACGGAGACAGTCCTGCTCCACTCTCACCACCATCAGAACATATCTTCAAAGGTATCAGCCCAAAGAAAAAAAAGCGCCGCACCACCACTGGGTGGGCTCGAACCTCTGACTTTTCGGTTAACAGCCGATCATGCTAGCCAATTGCACCACGGAGACAGTCCTGCTCCCTCTCACCACCATCAGAACATATCTTCAGAGCTATCAGCCCAAAGAAAAAAACCACCGCACCACCACCAGGTGGGCTCGAACCTCCAACCTTTCTGTTAACAGCCAATCGCGCTAGCCAATTGCGCCACGGAGACAGTCCTGCTCCACTCTCACCACCATCAGAACATATCTTCAAAGCTATCAGCACAAAGAAAAAAAAGCGCCGCACCACCACCGGGTGGGCTCAAACCTCCAACCTTTCGGTTAACAGCCGATCGCGCTAGCCAACTGCGCCACGGAGACAGTCGTGCTCCACTCTCACCACCATCAGAACATATCTTCAAAGCTATCAGCGCAAAGAAAAATGCAACACACCACTCCCGGGAGGGCTCGAGTCTCCAACCTTTCGGTTAACAGCCGATCGCGCTAGCCAATTGCGCCACGGAGACAGTCCTGCTCCACTCTCACCACCATCAGAACATATCTTCAAAGCTATCAGTCCAAAGAAAAAAAAGCGCCATACCACCACAGGGTGGGCTCGAACCTCCGACCTTTTGGTTAACAGCCGATCGCGCTAGCCAATTGCGCCATGGAGACAGTCCTGCTCCACTCTCACCACCATCAGAACATATCTTCAAAGCTATCAGCGCAAAGAAAAAAAGCGCCGCACCACCACCGGGTGGGCTCGAACCTCCAACTTTTCGGTTAACAGCCGATCACGCTAGCCAATTGCGCCACGAAGACAGTCCTGCTCCGCTCTCACCACCATCAGAACATATCTTCAAAGCTATCAGCCCACAGAAAAAAAGCGCCGCACAAACACCGGGTAGGCTCGAACCTCCAACTTTTCGGTTAACAGCCGATCACGCTAGCCAATTGCGCCACGGAGACAGTCCTGCTCCACTCTCACCACCATCAGAACATATCTTCAAAGCTATCAGCCCACAGAAAAAAAAAGCGCCGCACAACCACCGGGTGGGCTCGAACCTCCAAATTTTCGGTTAACAGCCGACCGCGCTAGCCAATTGCGCCACAGAGACAGTCGTGCTCCACTCTCACCACCATCAGAACATATCTTCAAAGCTATCAGCGCAAAGAAAAAAGCAAAACACCACTCCCGGGAGGGCTTGAACCTCCAACTTTTCGGTTAACAGCCGATCGCGCTGGCCAATTGCGCCACGCAGACAGTCCTGCTCCACTCTCACCACCATCAGAACATAATTTCAAAGCTATTACCGCAAAGAAAAAAGCAACACACCACTCCCGGGAGGGCTCGAAACTCCAAACTTTCGATTAACAGCCGATCGCGATAGCCAATTGCGCCACGGAGACAGTCGTGCTCCACTCTCACCACCATCAGAACATATCTTCAAAGCTATCAGCGCAAAGAAAAAAGCAAAACACCACTCCCGGGACGGCTCGAACCTCCAACTTTTCGGTTAACAGCCGATCGCGCAGGCCAATTGCGCCACGCAGACAGTCCTGCTCCACTCTCACCCCCATCAGAACATAATTTCAAAGCTATTACCGCAAAGAAAAAAGCAACACACCACTCCCGGGAGGGCTCGAAACTCCAAACTTTCGATTAACAGCCGATCGCGCTAGCCCATTGCGCCACGGAGGCAGTCTTGCTCCACTCTCACCATCATCAGAACATATCTTCAAAGCTATCAGCGCAAAGAAAAAAAAGCGCTGCACCACCACTGGGTGGGCTCGAACCTCTAACCTTTCGGTTAACAGCCGATCGCGCTAGCCCATTGCGCCACAAAGACAGTCTTGCTCCACTCTCACCACCATCAGAACATAACTTCAAAGCTATCAGCGCAAAGAAAAAAGCAACACACCACTCCCGGGAGGGCTCGAAACTCCAACCTTTCGGTCAAAAGCCGATCGCGCTAGCCCATTGCGCCACAAAGACAGTCTTGCTCCACTCTCACCACCATCAGAACATAACTTCAAAGCTATCAGCACAAAGAAAATAGCAACACACCACTCCCGGGAGGGCTCGAAACTCCAACCTTTCGGTCAAAAGCCGATCGCGCTAGCTCATTGCGCCACGCAGGCAGTCTTGCTCCACTCTCACCATCATCAGAACATATCTTCAAAGCTATCAGCCCAAAGAAAAAAAAGCGCCATACCACCACCGGGTGGGCTCGAACCTCCGACCTTTTGGTTAACAGCAGATCGCGCTAGCCAATTGCTCCATGGAGACAATCGTGCTCCACTCTCACCACCATCAGAACATATCTTCAAAGCTATCAGCGCAAAGAAAAAAAGCGCCGCACCACCAGCGGGTGGGCTCGAACCTCCAACCTTTCGGTTAACAGCCGATCGCGCAAGCCAATTGCGCCACGGAGACAGTCCTGCTCCACTCTCACCACCATCAGTACATATCTTCAAAGGTATCAGCCCAAAGAAAAAAAAGCGCCGCACCACCACTGGGTGGGCTCGAACCTCTGACTTTTCGGTTAACAGCCGATCGCGCTAGCCAATCGCGCCACGGAGACAGTCCTGCTCCCTCTCACCACCATCAGAACATATCTTCAAAGCTATCAGCCCAAAGAAAAAAAAGTGCCGCACCACCACCGGGTGGGCTCGAACCTCCAACCTTTCGGTTAACAGCCGATCGCGCTAGCCAATTGCGCCACGAAGACAGTCTTGGTCCACTCTCACCACCATCAGAACATATCTTCAAAGCTATTACCGCAAAGAAAAAAGCAACACACCACTCCCGGGAGGGCTCAAAACTCCAACCTTTCGGTTAACAGGCGATCGCGCTAGCCCATTGCGCCACGGAGGCAGTCTTGCTCCACTCTCACCATCATCAGAACATATCTTCAAAGCTATCAGCCCAAAGAAAAAAAAGCGCCATACCACCACAGGGTGGGCTCGAACCTCCGACCTTTCGGTTAACAGCCGATCACGCTAGCCAATTGCGCCACGAAGACAGTCCTGCTCCGCTCTCACCACCATCAGAACATATCTTCAAAGCTATCAGCCCACAGAAAAAAAGCGCCGCACAACCACCGGGTAGGCTCGAACCTCCAACTTTTCGGTTAACAGCCGATCACGCTAGCCAATTGCGCCACGGAGACAGTCCTGCTCCACTCTCACCACCATCAGAACATATCTTCAAAGCTATCAGCCCACAGAAAAAAAAGCGCCGCACAACCACCGGGTGGGCTCGAACCTCCAAATGTTCGGTTAACAGCCGACCGCGCTAGCCAATTGCGCCACAGAGACAGTCGTGCTCCACTCTCACCACCATCAGAACATATCTTCAAAGCTATCAGCGCAAAGAAAAAAGCAAAACACCACTCCCGGGAGGGCTTGAACCTCCAACTTTTCGGTTAACAGCCGATCGCGCTGGCCAATTGCGCCACGCAGACAGTCCTGCTCCACTCTCACCCCCATCAGAACATAATTTCAAAGCTATTACCGCAAAGAAAAAAGCAACACACCACTCCCGGGAGGGCTCAAAACTCCAAACTTTCGATTAACAGCCGATCGCGCTAGCCCATTGCGCCACGGAGGCAGTCTTGCTCCACTCTCACCATCATCAGAACATATCTTCAAAGCTATCAGCCCACAGAAAAAAAAGCGCCCCACCATCACCGGGTGGGCTCGAACTTCCAACCTTTCGGTTAACAGCCGATCGCGCTAGCCAACTGCGCCACGGAGACAGTCGTGCTCCACTCTCACCACCATCAGAACATATCTTCAAAGCTATCAGCGCAAAGAAAAAAGCAACACACCACTCCAGGGAGGGCTCGAAACTCCAACCTTTCGGTTACCAGCCGATCGCGCTAGCCAATTGCGCCACGGAGACAGTCCTGCTCTACTCTCACCACCATCAGCTCATATCTTCAAAGCTATCAGCCCAAAGAAAAAAAAGCGCTATACCACCACCGGGTGGGCTCGAACCTCCGACCTTTTGGTTAACAGCCGATCGCGCTAGCCAATTGCGCCATGGAGACAGTCCTGCTCCAATCTCACCACCATCAGAACATATCTTCAAAGCTATCAGCACAAAGAAAAAAAAGCGCCGCACCACCACCGGGTGGGCTCAAACCTCCAACCTTTCGGTTAACAGCCGATCGCGCTAGCCAACTGCGCCACGGAGACAGTCGTGCTCCACTCTCACCACCATCAGAACATATCTTCAAAGCTATCAGCGCAAAGAAAAAAGCAACACACCACTCCCGGGAGGGCTCGAGTCTCCAACCTTTCGGTTAACAGCCGATCGCGCTAGCATATTGCGCCACGGAGACAGTCCTGCTCTACTCTCACCACCCTCAGAACATATCTTCAAAGCTATCAGCCCAAAGAAAAAAAAGCGCCGCACCACCGCCGGGTGGGCTCGAAACTCCAACCTTTCGGTCAACAGGCGATCGCGCTAGCCAATTGCGCCACGGAGACAGTCCTGCTCCACTCTCACCACCATCAGAACATATCTTCAAAGCTATCAGTCCAAAGACAAAAAAGCGCCATACCACCACAGGGTGGGCTCGAACCTCCGACCTTTTGGTTAACAGCCGATCGCGCTAGCCAATTGCGCCACGGAGACAGTCCTGCTCCACTCTCACCACCATCAGAACATATCTTCAAAGCTATCAGCGCAAAGAAAAAAAAGCGCCGCACCACCACTGGGTGGGCTCGAACCTCTGATTTTTCGGTTAACAGCCGATCATGCTAGCCAATTGCACCACGGAGACAGTCCTGCTCCCTCTCACCACCATCAGAACATATCTTCAAAGCTATCAGCCCAAAGAAAAAAACCACCGCACCACAACCAGGTGGGCTTGAACCTCCAACCTTTCTGTTAACTGCATTCGCGCTAGCCAATTGCGCCACGGAGACAGTCCTGCTCCACTCTCACCACCATCAGAACATATCTTCAAAGCTATCAGCCCACAGAAAAAAAAGCGCCACACCACCACCGGGAGAGCTCGAACCTCCAACTTTTCGGGTAACAGCCGATCGCGCTAGCCAATTGCTCCATGGAGACAATCGTTCTCCACTCTCACCACCATCAGAACATATCTTCAAAGCTATCAGCGCAAAGAAAAAAAAGCGCCGCACCACCACCGGGTGGGCTCGAACCTCCAACCTTTCGGTTAACAGCCGATCGCGCAAGCCAATTGCGCCACGGAGACAGTCCTGCTCCACTCTCACCACCATCAGAACATATCTTCAAAGGTATCAGCCCAAAGAAAAAAAAGCGCCGCACCACCACTGGGTGGGCTCGAACCTCTGACTTTTCGGTTAACAGCCGATCATGCTAGCCAATTGCACCACGGAGACAGTCCTGCTCCCTCTCACCACCATCAGAACATATCTTCAGAGCTATCAGCCCAAAGAAAAAAACCACCGCACCACCACCAGGTGGGCTCGAACCTCCAACCTTTCTGTTAACAGCCAATCGCGCTAGCCAATTGCGCCACGGAGACAGTCCTGCTCCACTCTCACCACCATCAGAACATATCTTCAAAGCTATCAGCACAAAGAAAAAAAAGCGCCGCACCACCACCGGGTGGGCTCAAACCTCCAACCTTTCGGTTAACAGCCGATCGCGCTAGCCAACTGCGCCACGGAGACAGTCGTGCTCCACTCTCACCACCATCAGAACATATCTTCAAAGCTATCAGCGCAAAGAAAAATGCAACACACCACTCCCGGGAGGGCTCGAGTCTCCAACCTTTCGGTTAACAGCCGATCGCGCTAGCCAATTGCGCCACGGAGACAGTCCTGCTCCACTCTCACCACCATCAGAACATATCTTCAAAGCTATCAGTCCAAAGAAAAAAAAGCGCCATACCACCACAGGGTGGGCTCGAACCTCCGACCTTTTGGTTAACAGCCGATCGCGCTAGCCAATTGCGCCATGGAGACAGTCCTGCTCCACTCTCACCACCATCAGAACATATCTTCAAAGCTATCAGCGCAAAGAAAAAAAGCGCCGCACCACCACCGGGTGGGCTCGAACCTCCAACTTTTCGGTTAACAGCCGATCACGCTAGCCAATTGCGCCACGAAGACAGTCCTGCTCCGCTCTCACCACCATCAGAACATATCTTCAAAGCTATCAGCCCACAGAAAAAAAGCGCCGCACAAACACCGGGTAGGCTCGAACCTCCAACTTTTCGGTTAACAGCCGATCACGCTAGCCAATTGCGCCACGGAGACAGTCCTGCTCCACTCTCACCACCATCAGAACATATCTTCAAAGCTATCAGCCCACAGAAAAAAAAAGCGCCGCACAACCACCGGGTGGGCTCGAACCTCCAAATTTTCGGTTAACAGCCGACCGCGCTAGCCAATTGCGCCACAGAGACAGTCGTGCTCCACTCTCACCACCATCAGAACATATCTTCAAAGCTATCAGCGCAAAGAAAAAAGCAAAACACCACTCCCGGGAGGGCTTGAACCTCCAACTTTTCGGTTAACAGCCGATCGCGCTGGCCAATTGCGCCACGCAGACAGTCCTGCTCCACTCTCACCACCATCAGAACATAATTTCAAAGCTATTACCGCAAAGAAAAAAGCAACACACCACTCCCGGGAGGGCTCGAAACTCCAAACTTTCGATTAACAGCCGATCGCGCTAGCCAATTGCGCCACGGAGACA
The DNA here is from genome assembly GCF_043290135.1 of Rhipicephalus microplus. NCBI lineage: Eukaryota > Metazoa > Arthropoda > Arachnida > Ixodida > Ixodidae > Rhipicephalus > Rhipicephalus microplus. Next base: position 5,432,820 of record NW_027464602.1, read on the forward strand.
GTCGTGCTCCACTCTCACCACCATCAGAACATATCTTCAAAGCTATCAGCGCAAAGAAAAAAGCAAAACACCACTCCCGGGACGGCTCGAACCTCCAACTTTTCGGTTAACAGCCGATCGCGCAGGCCAATTGCGCCACGCAGACAGTCCTGCTCCACTCTCACCCCCATCAGAACATAATTTCAAAGCTATTACCGCAAAGAAAAAAGCAACACACCACTCCCGGGAGGGCTCGAAACTCCAAACTTTCGATTAACAGCCGATCGCGCTAGCCCATTGCGCCACGGAGGCAGTCTTGCTCCACTCTCACCATCATCAGAACATATCTTCAAAGCTATCAGCGCAAAGAAAAAAAAGCGCTGCACCACCACTGGGTGGGCTCGAACCTCTAACCTTTCGGTTAACAGCCGATCGCGCTAGCCCATTGCGCCACAAAGACAGTCTTGCTCCACTCTCACCACCATCAGAACATAACTTCAAAGCTATCAGCGCAAAGAAAAAAGCAACACACCACTCCCGGGAGGGCTCGAAACTCCAACCTTTCGGTCAAAAGCCGATCGCGCTAGCTCATTGCGCCACGCAGGCAGTCTTGCTCCACTCTCACCATCATCAGAACATATCTTCAAAGCTATCAGCCCAAAGAAAAAAAAGCGCCATACCACCACCGGGTGGGCTCGAACCTCCGACCTTTTGGTTAACAGCAGATCGCGCTAGCCAATTGCTCCATGGAGACAATCGTGCTCCACTCTCACCACCATCAGAACATATCTTCAAAGCTATCAGCGCAAAGAAAAAAAGCGCCGCACCACCAGCGGGTGGGCTCGAACCTCCAACCTTTCGGTTAACAGCCGATCGCGCAAGCCAATTGCGCCACGGAGACAGTCCTGCTCCACTCTCACCACCATCAGTACATATCTTCAAAGGTATCAGCCCAAAGAAAAAAGCAACACACCACTCCCGGGAGGGCTCGAAACTCCAACCTTTCGGTCAAAAGCCGATCGCGCTAGCTCATTGCGCCACGCAGGCAGTCTTGCTCTACTCTCACCATCATCAGAACATATCTTCAAAGCTATCAGCCCAAAGAAAAAAAAGCGCCATACCACCACCGGGTGGGCTCGAACCTCCGACCTTTTGGTTAACAGCAGATCGCGCTAGCCAATTGCTCCATGGAGACAATCGTGCTCCACTCTCACCACCATCAGAACATATCTTCAAAGCTATCAGCGCAAAGAAAAAAAGCGCCGCACCACCACCGGGTGGGCTCGAACCTCCAACCTTTCGGTTAACAGCCGATCACGCAAGCCAATTGCGCCACGGAGACAGTCCTGCTCCACTCTCACCACCATCAGTACATATCTTCAAAGGTATCAGCCCAAAGAAAAAAAAGCGCCGCACCACCACTGGGTGGGCTCGAACCTCTGACTTTTCGGTTAACAGCCGATCGCGCTAGCCAATCGCGCCACGGAGACAGTCCTGCTCCTTCTCACCACCATCAGAACATATCTTCAAAGCTATCAGCCCAAAGAAAAAAACCACCGCACCACCACCGGGTGGGCTCGAACCAAAACCTTTCGGTTCACAGCCGATCGCGCTAGCCAATTGCCCCACGGAGACAGTCGTGCTCCACTCTCACCACCATCAGAACATTTCTTCAGAGCTATCACCCCAAAGAAAAAAAAAGTGCCGCACCACCACCGGGTGGGCTCGAACCTCCAACCTTTCGGTTAACAGCCGATCGCGCTAGCCAATTGCGCCACGAAGACAGTCCTGGTCCACTCTCACCACCATCAGAACATATCTTCAAAGCTATTACCGCAAAGAAAAAAGCAACACACCACTCCCGGGAGGGCTCAAAACTCCAACCTTTCGGTTAACAGGCGATCGCGCTAGCCCATTGCGCCACGGAGGCAGTCTTGCTCCACTCTCACCATCATCAGAACATATCTTCAAAGCTATCAGCCCAAAGAAAAAAAAGCGCCGCACCACCACCGGGTGGGCTCGAACCTCCAACTTTTAGGTTAACAGCCGATCACGCTAGCCAATTGCGCCACGGAGACAGTCCTGCTCCACTCTCACCATCATCAGAACATATCTTCAAAGCTATCAGCCCACAGAAAAAAAAGCACCCCACCATCACCGGGTGGGCTCGAACTTCCAACCTTTCGGTTAACAGCCGATCGCGCTAGCCAACTGCGCCACGGAGACAGTCGTGCTCCACTCTCACCACCATCAGAACATATCTTCAAAGCTATCAGCGCAAAGAAAAAAGCAACACACCACTCCAGGGAGGGCTCGAAACTCCAACCTTTCGGTTACCAGCCGATCGCGCTAGCCAATTGCGCCACGGAGACAGTCCTGCTCTACTCTCACCACCATCAGCTCATATCTTCAAAGCTATCAGCCCAAAGAAAAAAAAGCGCTATACCACCACCGGGTGGGCTCGAACCTCCGACCTTTTGGTTAACAGCCGATCGCGCTAGCCAATTGCGCCATGGAGACAGTCCTGCTCCAATCTCACCACCATCAGAACATATCTTCAAAGCTATCAGCACAAAGAAAAAAAAGCGCCGCACCACCACCGGGTGGGCTCAAACCTCCAACCTTTCGGTTAACAGCCGATCGCGCTAGCCAACTGCGCCACGGAGACAGTCGTGCTCCACTCTCACCACCATCAGAACATATCTTCAAAGCTATCAGCGCAAAGAAAAAAGCAACACACCACTCCCGGGAGGGCTCGAGTCTCCAACCTTTCGGTTAACAGCCGATCGCGCTAGCATATTGCGCCACGGAGACAGTCCTGCTCTACTCTCACCACCCTCAGAACATATCTTCAAAGCTATCAGCCCAAAGAAAAAAAAGCGCCGCACCACCGCCGGGTGGGCTCGAAACTCCAACCTTTCGGTCAACAGGCGATCGCGCTAGCCAATTGCGCCACGGAGACAGTCCTGCTCCACTCTCACCACCATCAGAACATATCTTCAAAGCTATCAGTCCAAAGACAAAAAAGCGCCATACCACCACAGGGTGGGCTCGAACCTCCGACCTTTTGGTTAACAGCCGATCGCGCTAGCCAATTGCGCCACGGAGACAGTCCTGCTCCACTCTCACCACCATCAGAACATATCTTCAAAGCTATCAGCGCAAAGAAAAAAAAGCGCCGCACCACCACTGGGTGGGCTCGAACCTCTGATTTTTCGGTTAACAGCCGATCATGCTAGCCAATTGCACCACGGAGACAGTCCTGCTCCCTCTCACCACCATCAGAACATATCTTCAAAGCTATCAGCCCAAAGAAAAAAACCACCGCACCACAACCAGGTGGGCTTGAACCTCCAACCTTTCTGTTAACTGCATTCGCGCTAGCCAATTGCGCCACGGAGACAGTCCTGCTCCACTCTCACCACCATCAGAACATATCTTCAAAGCTATCAGCCCACAGAAAAAAAAGCGCCACACCACCACCGGGAGAGCTCGAACCTCCAACTTTTCGGGTAACAGCCGATCGCGCTAGCCAATTGCTCCATGGAGACAATCGTTCTCCACTCTCACCACCATCAGAACATATCTTCAAAGCTATCAGCGCAAAGAAAAAAAAGCGCCGCACCACCACCGGGTGGGCTCGAACCTCCAACCTTTCGGTTAACAGCCGATCGCGCAAGCCAATTGCGCCACGGAGACAGTCCTGCTCCACTCTCACCACCATCAGAACATATCTTCAAAGGTATCAGCCCAAAGAAAAAAAAGCGCCGCACCACCACTGGGTGGGCTCGAACCTCTGACTTTTCGGTTAACAGCCGATCATGCTAGCCAATTGCACCACGGAGACAGTCCTGCTCCCTCTCACCACCATCAGAACATATCTTCAGAGCTATCAGCCCAAAGAAAAAAACCACCGCACCACCACCAGGTGGGCTCGAACCTCCAACCTTTCTGTTAACAGCCAATCGCGCTAGCCAATTGCGCCACGGAGACAGTCCTGCTCCACTCTCACCACCATCAGAACATATCTTCAAAGCTATCAGCACAAAGAAAAAAAAGCGCCGCACCGCCACCGGGTGGGCTCAAACCTCCAACCTTTCGGTTAACAGCCGATCGCGCTAGCCAACTGCGCCACGGAGACAGTCGTGCTCCACTCTCACCACCATCAGAACATATCTTCAAAGCTATCAGCGCAAAGAAAAATGCAACACACCACTCCCGGGAGGGCTCGAGTCTCCAACCTTTCGGTTAACAGCCGATCGCGCTAGCCAATTGCGCCACGGAGACAGTCCTGCTCCACTCTCACCACCATCAGAACATATCTTCAAAGCTATCAGTCCAAAGAAAAAAAAGCGCCATACCACCACAGGGTGGGCTCGAACCTCCGACCTTTTGGTTAACAGCCGATCGCGCTAGCCAATTGCGCCATGGAGACAGTCCTGCTCCACTCTCACCACCATCAGAACATATCTTCAAAGCTATCAGCGCAAAGAAAAAAAGCGCCGCACCACCACCGGGTGGGCTCGAACCTCCAACTTTTCGGTTAACAGCCGATCACGCTAGCCAATTGCGCCACGAAGACAGTCCTGCTCCGCTCTCACCACCATCAGAACATATCTTCAAAGCTATCAGCCCACAGAAAAAAAGCGCCGCACAAACACCGGGTAGGCTCGAACCTCCAACTTTTCGGTTAACAGCCGATCACGCTAGCCAATTGCGCCACGGAGACAGTCCTGCTCCACTCTCACCACCATCAGAACATATCTTCAAAGCTATCAGCCCACAGAAAAAAAAAGCGCCGCACAACCACCGGGTGGGCTCGAACCTCCAAATTTTCGGTTAACAGCCGACCGCGCTAGCCAATTGCGCCACAGAGACAGTCGTGCTCCACTCTCACCACCATCAGAACATATCTTCAAAGCTATCAGCGCAAAGAAAAAAGCAAAACACCACTCCCGGGAGGGCTTGAACCTCCAACTTTTCGGTTAACAGCCGATCGCGCTGGCCAATTGCGCCACGCAGACAGTCCTGCTCCACTCTCACCACCATCAGAACATAATTTCAAAGCTATTACCGCAAAGAAAAAAGCAACACACCACTCCCGGGAGGGCTCGAAACTCCAAACTTTCGATTAACAGCCGATCGCGATAGCCAATTGCGCCACGGAGACAGTCGTGCTCCACTCTCACCACCATCAGAACATATCTTCAAAGCTATCAGCGCAAAGAAAAAAGCAAAACACCACTCCCGGGACGGCTCGAACCTCCAACTTTTCGGTTAACAGCCGATCGCGCAGGCCAATTGCGCCACGCAGACAGTCCTGCTCCACTCTCACCCCCATCAGAACATAATTTCAAAGCTATTACCGCAAAGAAAAAAGCAACACACCACTCCCGGGAGGGCTCGAAACTCCAAACTTTCGATTAACAGCCGATCGCGCTAGCCCATTGCGCCACGGAGGCAGTCTTGCTCCACTCTCACCATCATCAGAACATATCTTCAAAGCTATCAGCGCAAAGAAAAAAAAGCGCTGCACCACCACTGGGTGGGCTCGAACCTCTAACCTTTCGGTTAACAGCCGATCGCGCTAGCCCATTGCGCCACAAAGACAGTCTTGCTCCACTCTCACCACCATCAGAACATAACTTCAAAGCTATCAGCGCAAAGAAAAAAGCAACACACCACTCCCGGGAGGGCTCGAAACTCCAACCTTTCGGTCAAAAGCCGATCGCGCTAGCCCATTGCGCCACAAAGACAGTCTTGCTCCACTCTCACCACCATCAGAACATAACTTCAAAGCTATCAGCACAAAGAAAATAGCAACACACCACTCCCGGGAGGGCTCGAAACTCCAACCTTTCGGTCAAAAGCCGATCGCGCTAGCTCATTGCGCCACGCAGGCAGTCTTGCTCCACTCTCACCATCATCAGAACATATCTTCAAAGCTATCAGCCCAAAGAAAAAAAAGCGCCATACCACCACCGGGTGGGCTCGAACCTCCGACCTTTTGGTTAACAGCAGATCGCGCTAGCCAATTGCTCCATGGAGACAATCGTGCTCCACTCTCACCACCATCAGAACATATCTTCAAAGCTATCAGCGCAAAGAAAAAAAGCGCCGCACCACCAGCGGGTGGGCTCGAACCTCCAACCTTTCGGTTAACAGCCGATCGCGCAAGCCAATTGCGCCACGGAGACAGTCCTGCTCCACTCTCACCACCATCAGTACATATCTTCAAAGGTATCAGCCCAAAGAAAAAAAAGCGCCGCACCACCACTGGGTGGGCTCGAACCTCTGACTTTTCGGTTAACAGCCGATCGCGCTAGCCAATCGCGCCACGGAGACAGTCCTGCTCCCTCTCACCACCATCAGAACATATCTTCAAAGCTATCAGCCCAAAGAAAAAAAAGTGCCGCACCACCACCGGGTGGGCTCGAACCTCCAACCTTTCGGTTAACAGCCGATCGCGCTAGCCAATTGCGCCACGAAGACAGTCTTGGTCCACTCTCACCACCATCAGAACATATCTTCAAAGCTATTACCGCAAAGAAAAAAGCAACACACCACTCCCGGGAGGGCTCAAAACTCCAACCTTTCGGTTAACAGGCGATCGCGCTAGCCCATTGCGCCACGGAGGCAGTCTTGCTCCACTCTCACCATCATCAGAACATATCTTCAAAGCTATCAGCCCAAAGAAAAAAAAGCGCCATACCACCACAGGGTGGGCTCGAACCTCCGACCTTTCGGTTAACAGCCGATCACGCTAGCCAATTGCGCCACGAAGACAGTCCTGCTCCGCTCTCACCACCATCAGAACATATCTTCAAAGCTATCAGCCCACAGAAAAAAAGCGCCGCACAACCACCGGGTAGGCTCGAACCTCCAACTTTTCGGTTAACAGCCGATCACGCTAGCCAATTGCGCCACGGAGACAGTCCTGCTCCACTCTCACCACCATCAGAACATATCTTCAAAGCTATCAGCCCACAGAAAAAAAAGCGCCGCACAACCACCGGGTGGGCTCGAACCTCCAAATGTTCGGTTAACAGCCGACCGCGCTAGCCAATTGCGCCACAGAGACAGTCGTGCTCCACTCTCACCACCATCAGAACATATCTTCAAAGCTATCAGCGCAAAGAAAAAAGCAAAACACCACTCCCGGGAGGGCTTGAACCTCCAACTTTTCGGTTAACAGCCGATCGCGCTGGCCAATTGCGCCACGCAGACAGTCCTGCTCCACTCTCACCCCCATCAGAACATAATTTCAAAGCTATTACCGCAAAGAAAAAAGCAACACACCACTCCCGGGAGGGCTCAAAACTCCAAACTTTCGATTAACAGCCGATCGCGCTAGCCCATTGCGCCACGGAGGCAGTCTTGCTCCACTCTCACCATCATCAGAACATATCTTCAAAGCTATCAGCGCAAAGAAAAAAAAGCGCTGCACCACCACTGGGTGGGCTCGAACCTCCAACCTTTCGGTTAACAGCCGATCGCGCTAGCCCACTGCGCCACAAAGACAGTCTTGCTCCACTCTCACCACCATCAGAACATAACTTTAAAGCTATCAGCGCAAAGAAAAAAGCAACACACCACTCCCGGGAGGGCTCGAAACTCCAACCTTTCGGTCAAAAGCCGATCGCGCTAGCTCATTGCGCCACAAAGACAGTCTTGCTCCACTCTCACCACCATCAGAACATAACTTCAAAGCTATCAGCACAAAGAAAAAAGCAACACACCACTCCCGGGAGGGCTCGAAACTCCAACCTTTCGGTCAAAAGCCGATCGCGCTAGCTCATTGCGCCACGCAGGCAGTCTTGCTCCACTCTCACCATCATCAGAACATATCTTCAAAGCTATCAGCCCAAAGAATAAAAGCGCCATACCACCACCGGGTGGGCTCGAACCTCCGACCTTTTGGTTAACAGCAGATCGCGCTAGCCAATTGCTCCATGGAGACAATCGTGCTCCACTCTCACCACCATCAGAACATATCTTCAAAGCTATCAGCGCAAAGAAAAAAAGCGCCGCACCACCAGCGGGTGGGCTCGAACCTCCAACCATTCGGTTAACAGCCGATCGCGCAAGCCAATTGCGCCACGGAGACAGTCCTGCTCCACTCTCACCACCATCAGAACATAACTTCAAAGCTATCAGCGCAAAGAAAAAAGCAACACACCACTCCCGGGAGGGCTCGAAACTCCAACCTTTCGGTCAAAAGCCGATCGCGCTAGCCCATTGCGCCACAAAGACAGTCTTGCTCCACTCTCACCACCATCAGAACATAACTTCAAAGCTATCAGCACAAAGAAAAAAGCAACACACCACTCCCGGGAGGGCTCGAAACTCCAACCTTTCGGTCAAAAGCCGATCGCGCTAGCTCATTGCGCCACGCAGGCAGTCTTGCTCCACTCTCACCATCATCAGAACATATCTTCAAAGCTATCAGCCCAAAGAAAAAAAAGCGCCATACCACCACCGGGTGGGCTCGAACCTCCGACCTTTTGGTTAACAGCAGATCGCGCAAGCCAATTGCGCCACGGAGACAGTCCTGCTCCACTCTCACCACCATCAGTACATATCTTCAAAGGTATCAGTCCAAAGAAAAAAAAGCGCCGCACCACCACTGGGTGGGCTCGAACCTCTGACTTTTCGGTTAACAGCCGATCGCGCTAGCCAATCGCGCCACGGAGACAGTCCTGCTCCTTCTCACCACCATCAGAACATATCTTCAAAGCTATCAGCCCAAAGAAAAAAACCACCGCACCACCACCGGGTGGGCTCGAACCAAAACCTTTCGGTTCACAGCCGATCGCGCTAGCCAATTGCCCCACGGAGACAGTCGTGCTCCACTCTCACCACCATCAGAACATTTCTTCAGAGCTATCACCCCAAAGAAAAAAAAGTGCCGCACCACCACCGGGTGGGCTCGAACCTCCAACCTTTCGGTTAACAGCCGATCGCGCTAGCCAATTGCGCCACGAAGACAGTCCTGGTCCACTGTCACCACCATCAGAACATATCTTCAAAGTTATTACCGCAAAGAAAAAAGCAACACACCACTCCCGGGAGGGCTCAAAACTCCAACATTTCGGTTAACAGGCGATCGCGCTAGCCCATTGCGCCACGGAGGCAGTCTTGCTCCACTCTCACCATCATCAGAACATATCTTCAAAGCTATCAGCCCAAAGAAAAAAAAGCGCCGCACCACCACCGGGTGGGCTCGAACCTCCAACTTTTTGGTTAACAGCCGATCACGCTAGCCAATTGCGCCACGGAGACAGTCCTGCTCCACTCTCACCATCATCAGAACATATCTTCAAAGCTATCAGCCCACAGAAAAAAAAGCGCCCCACCATCACCGGGTGGGCTCGAACTTCCAACCTTTCGGTTAACAGCCGATTGCGCTAGCCAACTGCGCCACGGAGACAGTCGTGCTCCACTCTCACCACCATCAGAACATATCTTCAAAGCTATCAGCGCAAAGAAAAAAGCAACACACCACTCCAGGGAGGGCTCGAAACTCCAACCTTTCGGTTACCAGCCGATCGCGCTAGCCAATTGCGCCACGGAGACAGTCCTGCTCTACTCTCACCACCATCAGAACATATCTTCAAAGCTATCAGCCCAAAGAAAAAAAAGCGCTATACCACCACCGGGTGGGCTCGAACCTCCGACCTTTTGGTTAACAGCCGATCGCGCTAGCCAATTGCGCCATGGAGACAGTCCTGCTCCAATCTCACCACCATGAGAACATATCTTCGAAGCTATCAGCCCAAAAAAAAAGCGCCGCACCACCACCGGGTGGGCTTGAACTACCAACTTTTCGGTTAACAGCCGATCACGCTAGCCAATTGCGCCACGGAGACAGTCCTGCTTCACTCTCACCACCATCAGAACATATCTTCAAAGCTATCAGCCCAAAGAAAAAAAAAGCGCCACACCACCACCGGGAGAGCTCGAACCTCCAACTTTTCGGGTAACAGCCGATCGCGCTAGCCAATTGCGCCACGGAGATAGTCCTGCTCCACTCTCACCACCATCAGAACATATCTTCAAAGGTATCAGCCCAAAGAAAAAAAAGCGCCGCACCACCACTGGGTGGGCTCGAACCTCTGACTTTTCGGTTAACAGCCGATCATGCTAGCCAATTGCACCACGGAGACAGTCCTGCTCCCTCTCACCACCATCAGAACATATCTTCAAAGCTATCAGCCCAAAGAAAAAAACCACCGCACCACCACCAGGTGGGCTCGAACCTCCAACCTTTCTGTTAACAGCCAATCGCGCTAGCCAATTGCGCCACGGAGACCGTCCTGCTCCACTCTCACCACCATAAGAACATATCTTCAAAGCTATCAGCACAAAGAAAAAAAAGCGCCGCACCACCACCGGGTGGGCTCAAACCTCCAACCTTTCGGTTAACAGCCGATCGCGCTAGCCAACTGCGCCACGGAGACAGTCGTGCTCCACTCTCACCACCATCAGAACATATCTTCAAAGCTATCAGCGCAAAGAAAAAAGCAACACACCACTCCCGGGAGGGCTCGAGTGTCCAACCTTTCGGTTAACAGCCGATCGCGCTAACATATTGCGCCACGGAGACAGTCCTGCTCTACTCTCCCCACCCTCAGAACATATCTTCAAAGCTATCAGCCCAAAGAAAAAAAAGCGCCGCACCACCGCCGGGTGGGCTCGAAACTCCAACCTTTCGGTCAACAGCCGATCGCGCTAGCCAATTGCGCCACGGAGACAGTCCTGCTCCACTCTCACCACCATCAGAACATATCTTCAAAGCTATCAGTCCAAAGAAAAAAAAGCGCCATACCACCACAGGGTGGGCTCGAACCTCCGACCTTTTGGTTAACAGCCGATCGCGCTAGCCAATTGCGCCACGGAGATAGTCCTGCTCCACTCTCACCACCATCAGAACATATCTTCAAAGCTATCAGCGCAAAGTAAAAAAGCGCCGCACCACCACCGGGTGGGCTCGAACCTCCAACTTTTCGGTTAACAGCCGATCACGCTAGCCAATTGCGCCACGAAGACAGTCCTGCTCCGCTCTCACCACCATCAGAACATATCTTCAAAGCTATCAGCCCACAGAAAAAAAGCGCCGCACAACCACCGGGTAGGCTCGAACCTCCAACTTTTCGGTTAACAGCCGATCACGCTAGCCAATTGCGCCACGGAGACAGTCCTGCTCCACTCTCACCACCATCAGAACATATCTTCAAAGCTATCAGCCCACAGAAAAAAAAGCGCCGCACAACCACCGGGTGGGCTCGAACCTCCAAATTTTCGGTTAACAGCCGATCGCGCTAGCCAATTGCGCCACAGAGACAGTCGTGCTCCACTCTCACCACCATCAGAACATATCTTCAAAGCTATCAGCGCAAAGAAAAGCGCAAAACACCACTCCCGGGAGGGCTCGAAACTCCAACCTTTCGGTCAACAGCCGATCGCGCTAGCCCATTGCGCCACGGAGACAGTCTTGCCCCCCTCTCACCACCATCAGAACATATCTTCAAAGCTATCAGCCCAAAGCAAAAAAGCACCGCACCACCACCGGATGGGCTCGAACCTCCAACCTTTCGGTTAACAGTCGATCGCGCTAGCCAATTTCGCCACGGAGACAGTCGTGCTCCACTCTCACCACCATCAGAACATATCTTCAAAGCTATCAGCGCAAAGAAAAAAGCAAAACACCACTCCCGGGAGGGCTCGAACCTCCAACTTTTCGGTTAACAGCCGATCGCGCTGGCCAATTGCGCCACGCAGACAGTACTGCTCCACTCTCACCACCATCAGAACATAATTTCAAAGCTATTACCGCAAAGAAAAAAGCAACACACCACTCCCGGGAGGGCTCGAAACTCCAAACTTTCGATTAACAGCCGATCGCGCTAGCCATTTGCGCCACGGAGACAGTGCTGCTCCACTCTCACCACCGTCAGAACATTTCTTCAGAGCTATCAGCCCAAAAAAAAGCGCCGCACCACCACCGGGTGGGCTCGAACCTCCAACCTTTCGGTTAACAGCCGATCGCGCTAGCCAATTGCCCCACGGAGACAGTCGTGCTCCACTCTCACCACCGTCAGAACATTTCTTCAGAGCTATCACCCCAAAGAAAAAAAAAGCGCCGCACCACCACCGGGTGGGCTCGAACCTCCAACCTTTCGGTTAACAGCAAATCGCGCTAGCCAATTGCTCCATGGAGACAATCGTGCTCCACTCTCACCACCATCAGAACATATCTTCGAAGCTATCAGCGCAAAGAAAAAAAAGCGCCGCACCACCACCGGGTGGGCTCGAACCTCCAACCTTTCGGTTAACAGCCCATCGCGCAAGCCAATTGCGCCACGGAGACAGTCCTGCTCCACTCTCACCACCATCAGAACATATCTTCAAAGGTATCAGCCCAAAGAAAAAAAAGCGCCGCACCACCACTGGGTGGGCTCGAACCTCTGACTTTTCGGTTAACAGCCGATCATCCTAGCCAATTGCACCACGGAGACAGTCCTGCTCCCTTCACCACCATCAGAACATATCTTCAAAGCTATCAGCCCAAAGAAAAAAACCACCGCACCACCACCAGGTCGGCTCGAACCTCCAACCTTTATGTTAACAGCCAATCGCGCTAGCCAATTGCGCCACGGAGACAGTCCTGCTCCACTCTCACCACCATAAGAACATATCTTCAAAGCTATCAGCACAAAGAAAAAAAAGCGCCGCACCACCACCGGGTGGGCTCAAACCTCCAACCTTTCGGTTAACAGCCGATCGCGCTAGCCAACTGCGCCACGGAGACAGTCGTGCTCCACTCTCACCACCATCAGAACATATCTTCAAAGCTATCAGCGCAAAGAAAAAAGCAACACACCACTCCCGGGAGGGCTCGCGTGTCCAACCTTTCGGTTAACAGCCGATCGCGCTAACATATTGCGCCACGGAGACAGTCCTGCTCTACTCTCACCACCCTCAGAACATATCTTCAAAGCTATCAGCCCAAAGAAAAAAAAGCGCCGCACCACCGCCGGGTGGGCTCGAAACTCCAACCTTTCGGTCAACAGCCGATCGCGCTAGCCAATTGCGCCACGGAGACAGTCCTGCTCCACTCTCACCACCATCAGAACATATCTTCAAAGCTATCAGTCCAAAGAAAAAAAAGCGCCATACCACAACAGGGTGGGCTCGAACCTCCGACCTTTTGGTTAACAGCCGATCGCGCTAGCCAATTGCGCCACGGAGACAGTCCTGCTCCACTCTCACCACCATCAGAACATATCTTCAAAGCTATCAGCGCAAAGAAAAAAAGCGCCGCACCACCACCGGGTGGGCTCGAACCTCCAACTTTTCGGTTAACAGCCGATCACGCTAGCCAATTGCGCCACGAAGACAGTCCTGCTCCGCTCTCACCACCATCAGAACATATCTTCAAAGCTATCAGCGCAAAGAAAAAAGCAACACACCACTCCCGGGAGGGCTCGAGTGTCCAACCTTTCGGTTAACAGCCGATCGCGCTAACATATTGCGCCACGGAGACAGTCCTGCTCTACTCTCCCCACCCTCAGAACATATCTTCAAAGCTATCAGCCCAAAGAAAAAAAAGCGCCGCACCACCGCCGGGTGGGCTCGAAACTCCAACCTTTCGGTCAACAGCCGATCGCGCTAGCCAATTGCGCCACGGAGACAGTCCTGCTCCACTCTCACCACCATCAGAACATATCTTCAAAGCTATCAGTCCAAAGAAAAAAAAGCGCCATACCACCACAGGGTGGGCTCGAACCTCCGACCTTTTGGTTAACAGCCGATCGCGCTAGCCAATTGCGCCACGGAGATAGTCCTGCTCCACTCTCACCACCATCAGAACATATCTTCAAAGCTATCAGCGCAAAGTAAAAAAGCGCCGCACCACCACCGGGTGGGCTCGAACCTCCAACTTTTCGGTTAACAGCCGATCACGCTAGCCAATTGCGCCACGAAGACAGTCCTGCTCCGCTCTCACCACCATCAGAACATATCTTCAAAGCTATCAGCCCACAGAAAAAAAGCGCCGCACAACCACCGGGTAGGCTCGAACCTCCAACTTTTCGGTTAACAGCCGATCACGCTAGCCAATTGCGCCACGGAGACAGTCCTGCTCCACTCTCACCACCATCAGAACATATCTTCAAAGCTATCAGCCCACAGAAAAAAAAGCGCCGCACAACCACCGGGTGGGCTCGAACCTCCAAATTTTCGGTTAACAGCCGATCGCGCTAGCCAATTGCGCCACAGAGACAGTCGTGCTCCACTCTCACCACCATCAGAACATATCTTCAAAGCTATCAGCGCAAAGAAAAACGCAAAACACCACTCCCGGGAGGGCTCGAAACTCCAACCTTTCGGTCAACAGCCGATCGCGCTAGCCCATTGCGCCACGGAGACAGTCTTGCCCCCCTCTCACCACCATCAGAACATATCTTCAAAGCTATCAGCCCAAAGAAAAAAAGCACCGCACCACCACCGGATGGGCTCGAACCTCCAACCTTTCGGTTAACAGTCGATCGCGCTAGCCAATTTCGCCACGGAGACAGTCGTGCTCCACTCTCACCACCATCAGAACATATCTTCAAAGCTATCAGCGCAAAGAAAAAAGCAAAACACCACTCCCGGGAGGGCTCGAACCTCCAACTTTTCGGTTAACAGCCGATCGCGCTGGCCAATTGCGCCACGCAGACAGTACTGCTCCACTCTCACCACCATCAGAACATAATTTCAAAGCTATTACCGCAAAGAAAAAAGCAACACACCACTCCCGGGAGGGCTCGAAACTCCAAACTTTCGATTAACAGCCGATCGCGCTAGCCAATTGCGCCACGGAGACAGTCGTGCTCCACTCTTACGACCATCAGAACATATCTTCAAAGCTATCAGCGCAAAGAAAAAAGCAAAACACCACTCCCGGGAGGGCTCGAACCTCCAACTTTTCGGTTAACAGCCGATCGCGCTGGCCAATTGCGCCACGCAGACAGTCCTGCTCCACTCTCACCACCATCAGAACATAATTTCAAAGCTATCAGCCCAAAGAAAAAAAAGCGCCGCACCACCACCGGGTGGGCTCGAACCTCCAACTTTTAGGTTAACAGCCGATCACGCTAGCCAATTGCGCCACGGAGAGAGTCCTGCTCCACTCTCACCATCATCAGAACATATCTTCAAAGCTATCAGCCCACAGAAAAAAAAGCGCCCCACCATCACCGGGTGGGCTCGAACTTCCAAACTTTCGGTTAACAGCCGATCGCGCTAGCCAACTGCGCCACGGAGACAGTCGTGCTCCACTCTCACCACCATCAGAACATATTGACACACCTCGATGGGCGCATGAAGAGGAAGAGGGGGAAGCGGTCTGGCTCACGAGCAGCTCGGTCGCCGGTTTTCTGGCTCTGAGCTGTACCGATCTCAACCATTTCCTGTAAATAAACGCGTTCCTTCGTCACAGTTGTGGTGGAAGGTGCTGGGTAAGCCAGCTACTGTCAAGCGAGACCGGAGAGCAGCCGTCTACTAACGACGGAACCGCAAGAGCACGAGCTTCGCCGCAGCCGTCGACTAGCGGGCTTGCCACCACTACCTCAAGATATGAACTTGGACGGAGACATCCAGCAGCCGGTCGCGAGGGCGCCGTCTTTCCACTACCGAGAGCCACGCACATTTACAGGAAAACCTGGCGATGACGTTGAAGAATGGCTCAGCCACTATCAACGGGTGAGCCGAGCCAATGGCTGGAATGCGGCCAGCCAGTTGTCCCACGTGGGTCTATTTCTCGATGGCAGTGCTTTAGTGTGGTTCGAGAATCACGAAGACACCTTGACAACATGGGACCAGTTTATGGAGGAGATCAAGAAGTGCTTTGGCGACCCTGCGACGAAGAAGAAACGTGCAGAGCAAATGTTGTCGCAGAGAGCTCAAGCTTGTGGTGAGACATGCAGAACCTACATTGAGGAGGTACTGAAACTGTGCAAATGTGTGGACACCAACATGACGGAAGAGGACAAGGTGGGCCACATTCTCAAAGGAATTGCGGAAGACGTCTACCACTTCCTTATCGGCAAGGAGAGTCTTGAGTCTGTGGCCGATGTGATTGGGCACTGCCGAACGTTTGAGGCCCTGAAGACTCGCCGCATCACTACGAAGTTCGGACGCCTTGCCAATGTTACGACCGTCGCCACTGTCGATGTGTGCCAAGACTCCGTGCCTACCGACCTTTCGTCAACGATTCGCCTCATTGTACGTGAGGAACTTCGTCGTCACCTTTACGCGCCCTTGAACGCCCGAGAACCACCGTGCGATACACCGTCCACAAGTATCAATGCTACGAGTTTCGAGGAGCGCAGCTATTCCAACCGCGGCCCTCAGCTAAGGGCTCCACCACCGGCGTCTTCTTATGTAGAGCCGCCTTATGCTCCCCACAGTCGTTACGGCTACAACAGCCATCCACCTCCTTTTGCGTCTCAGTGGGAACAGAGCGCCGCGTACCCTCAACATCCAGCGACGTTCCCTATGCCCCGTGAACGGCCCGTCTGCTACCAGTGCGGTGTTCGTGGACATATCGCCCGATTTTGCCCAATGCGACGTAATCCACGTTCGACATTCCCTCAGAGATCCGCGACGTTTGCACAACGAAGCCAACGGCCTGACTACACCTACTGGCCCCCCAACCCAACTGACGAGCGGCACGCCTACCAGCCGATCAACCGGAGTGATTCGCCCGGATCTGTGCGCAGCTTAACGCCGCCCACCACCCGTCCACCTCGGTCACCATCTCCACGGCGCCGGTCACGAATGTCGTCTCCGCCACCGGGAAACTAGCCAGCGCGGCCGACGGAGGTGAGGTCGCTGGACGTACCGATTTTCATCAAAGAATGCCTCCACCAGTTTCTATGCTTCAGAATAAGGTTCAGGTACTTGTTGACGACGTTCCCACGATGGCATTGATAGACACTGGCGCAAGTGTTTCCGTGATGAGTTTAGTTTTTAAGCAACGACTAGGCCGTAAGGTTATGTTTCACTGGGACAAACCTGCCACATTTCGGGCAGTGAGCGGCGCATTCTTGCGTCCTGTCGGCGTCTGCACTGCGTCTGTTAGTGTTGCCGGTAAAACGTTCAAGGCGGAATTCACAGTACTGGCTCAATCAACGCATGACGTTATACTTGGCATAGACTTTTTGCGAGAGTGTCGTGCGACCGTGGATTGTGGAGCAGGTGAGGTTCTGTTGTCTACTCTCGCCCAGCAGCCTGATTGTGAGAAAGGTAACCTCACTGTAGCTAAAGATGTACTTCTGCCAGCGTGGTCCACGGCCAGCGTACAAGTGACCACTTCGGAAACCAACTCGAGTTTGAATTCACGTGACATAGTGATTGAGCCGTTGCCTGTAGCTTGTCTCAAGAAAAACATCTTTGTACCACGATGCATTGTATCTCTCGCAGACGAGACGGCTCAATTATGGGTGATAAACAGCTCACCCGAGTCGGTTGTACTACCGGCTGGTATGCGCCTTGCCCTGTTCGAAAAGCAGAGCAGCACCTGCATTGGAGCTTTAAGCGATCTTGAAAGGGCGGGTCCGGAAACTTCTGGTATGGAAGCTGAATTTTCAAAAATGGTTAGCAAGTCCATTTCCTCACAGAAGCGCAAAGACCTGGTTGCACTGCTGGCGAGACATGCTAAAGTATTTGATTTTGCACGGAAGGTGCCTAGGGCTCAGATACCGACCACGCGCGCTCGTCACAAGATCGATACTGGCTCTGCTCATCCTCTCCGACAAAAGCCCTATCGCGTGTCCGTGTCCGAACGCAAAGTTATTGCTGAACAAGTTGGCGAGATGCTAGCCACTGGTGTAATTCAAGAATCGTCAAGTCCGTGGGCTGCGCCTGTTATTTTGGTAAAGAAAAAAGACGGGTCCTGGAGGTTCTGTGTTGATTATCGGCGTCTCAATTCTATAACCAAGAAGGACGTGTACCCCCTCCCCCGCATTGATGACGTAATTGACTGCCTTCATTCAGCTTCCTACTTTTCTTCGGTAGACTTGCGATCCGGGTATTGGCAGATTCCCATGGATCCAGTTGATAAAGAGAAGACGGCTTTTGTAACGCCAGACGGTCTATTTGAATTTAATGTTATGCCGTTCGGCTTGTGTAATGCTCCGGCAACATTTGAACGCTATATGGATACCGTCTTGAGAGGCCTTAAATGGGAAATTTGTTTATGTTACCTGGACGATGTGGTTATTTTTGGACGAACTTTTGAAGAACATAATCATCGCCTTGACGTTGTTCTAACATGTTTGGAGAAAGCCGCCTTGACACTGAACTCAAAAAAATGTCGTTTCGGTGAACGGCAAACACTGGTTTTAGGACACCTTGTGGACAAAGCTGGTGTTAGACCGGACCCGCAGAAAGTGGACGCCGTCAGCAAGTTTAAGCAGCCACAGTCTATCCGCGAGCTACGAAGCTTTCTGGGCCTATGCTCTTATTTTCGCCGCTTTGTACCTAATTTTGCTGAAAAGGCCCAGCCACTGACTGACTTGCTGCGCAAGGACGTCCCTTTCCACTGGACACCAAATTGTGAGTCAGCGTTTAAGCAACTAAAGTTCGCTCTCACTTCCGGGCCAATACTATGCCACTTCGATCCCTCTGCTTCCACGGAAATCCACACCGATGCCAGTGGAGTTGGTCTCGGCGCGGTGCTTATTCAACGACACAACAATGCTGAACACGTCGTCGCCTATGCAAGCCGGTCCCTGAGCAAGGCAGAGCGTAATTATACGGTTACCGAATTGGAGTGCCTCGCCGTCGTTTTCGCCGTACACAAGTTTCGCCCCTACATCTACGGTCGTCGTTTCTCAGTTATCACAGATCATCACTCTCTTTGCTGGTTGGTGAGCCTACGTGATCCATCTGGTCGACTTGCGCGATGGGCCATACGGTTACAAGAATTTGACTTCACGGTCCGCTACAAGAGCGGTAATCGCCACGCAGACGCTGACTGCCTGTCACGGCTTCCTCTACCAACGACCGAGTGTGAAGCTGATAATTTTGACGATTTTATCACAGCTATTGACTCTCATTTTCCTGACATCGCGGCTTTCCGGACAGCACAGCACGAGGATCATTGCTTAGATCACCTGTTTGCCTCCGCGAATGACCCGGCCAGTTCAAGCTCTTTTGTAGTCCATGACGCCGTCCTTTACAAGAAGAATTATTCTGGCCAAGGCGCCCGTCTGCTTCTGGTAGTTCCACGCACTCTACGTCCCCAAATTTTTCGGTTCTGCCATGACAACGCAACCAGTGGGCACATGGGCTTCGCCAGAACGTTTCATCGCATCCAGCAAAGGTTTTACTGGCCCAAGATGCGACGCGACACAGAAAAATACGTAGCGGGTTGCGAACAATGTCAACGTCACAAGCGTCCCACGACTACATCACCCGGACTTCTCCATCCCGTACCACCTCCTAGCTCTCCCTTCGAGATTGTTGGTGTCGACCTTCTAGGTCCGTTTCCGCGTTCAGCCAGTGCCAATCGATGGGTCATCGTGTGCGTCGACCACCTGACGCGCTACGCAGAAACTGCGGCTATACCTACTGCAACAGCCTTTCACGTGTCGCAGTTTATGCTTCGGCATATCATTCTCCGTCATGGCCCTCCACGAGTCGTCATTAGCGACCGGGGACGTCAGTTCGTCGCTGACGTCGTTGAAGAGATCCTACGCCTGTCTGCCAGCCAATTCCGCCACGCAACCCCGTATCACCCCCAGACGAATGGCCTCGTAGAGCGGACCAACAGGACGCTAACGAACATGTTGTCAATTTATGTTGATGCCAAGCACAAAAACTGGGACGAAGTACTGCCCTATATCACATACGCCTACAACACCGCGAAACACGAGACAACAGGGTACGCGCCCTTTTTCCTGCTCTACGCCCGCTCCCCCCGCAGTTACCTCGACACCATTCTGCCTTTTACGTTAGATGTGGAAACATCGGTTGCCGAGTCACTATGCCGCGCTGAAGAAGCCCGTCGCGTCGCACGCCTTCGAACCATTGCATCTCAACAGCGCTCCAAGACCCGGTACGACGCCCACCATCACTCCGTTGCCTACACAAAGGGTGACCTGGTGTGGTTGTGGACACCTGTCCGCAAACGTGGTTTATGCCAAAAGTTTCTGGCCCACTACTCCGGACCATTTGTAGTCATTGACCGTCTCAGTGACGTCACATACGTCATCTCCGGCGTCACAAGCAATGGTCGGCGCTCTAGCAAGACACAGCTGACACACGTCGCGCGCCTCAAGCCATATCACCACCAACCTTCCTATTGACTCGCCCAGTGGGCATCGTCTGCGAACGGGGGAAATGACACACCTCGATGGGCGCATGAAGAGGAAGAGGGGGAAGCGGTCTGGCTCACGAGCAGCTCGGTCGCCGGTTTTCTGGCTCTGAGCTGTACCGATCTCAACCATTTCCTGTAAATAAACGCGTTCCTTCGTCACAATATCTTCAAAGCTATCAGCGCAAAGAAAAAAGCAACACACCACTCCAGGGAGGGCTCGAAACTCCAACCTTTCGGTTACCAGCCGATCGCGCTAGCCAATTGCGCCACGGAGACAGTCCTGCTCTACTCTCACCACCATCAGAACATATCTTCAAAGCTATCAGCCCAAAGAAAAAAAAGCGCTGTACCACCACCGGGTGGGCTCGAACCTCCGACCTTTTGGTTAACAGCCGATCGCGCTAGCCAATTGCGCCATGGAGACCGTCCTGCTCCAATCTCACCACCAACAGAACATATCTTCGAAGCTATCAGCCCAAAAAAAAAGCGCCGCACCACCACCGGGTGGGCTTGAACTACCAACTTTTCGGTTAACAGCCGATCACGCTAGCCAATTGCGCCACGGAGACAGTCCTGCTTCACTCTCACCACCATCAGAACATATCTTCAAAGCTATCAGCCCAAAGAAAAAAAAAGCGCCACACCACCACCGGGAGAGCTCGAACCTCCAACTTTTCGGGTTACAGCCGATCGCGCTAGCCATTTGCGCCACGGAGACAGTGCTGCTCCACTCTCACCACCGTCAGAACATTTCTTCAGAGCTATCAGCCCAAAAAAAAGCGCCGCACCACCACCGGGTGGGCTCGAACCTCCAACCTTTCGGTTAACAGCCGATCGCGCTAGCCAATTGCCCCACGGAGACAGTCGTGCTCCACTCTCACCACCGTCAGAACATTTCTTCAGAGCTATCACCCCAAAGAAAAAAAAGCGCCGCACCACCACCGGGTGGGCTCGAACCTCCAACCTTTCGGTTAACAGCAAATCGCGCTAGCCAATTGCTCCATGGAGACAATCGTGCTCCACTCTCACCACCATCAGAACATATCTTCGAAGCTATCAGCGCAAAGAAAAAAAAGCGCCGCACCACCACCGGGTGGGCTCGAACCTCCAACCT
Organism: Rhipicephalus microplus; assembly: GCF_043290135.1. Classification (NCBI taxonomy): domain Eukaryota; kingdom Metazoa; phylum Arthropoda; class Arachnida; order Ixodida; family Ixodidae; genus Rhipicephalus; species Rhipicephalus microplus. The sequence goes on from NW_027464602.1 coordinate 5,454,281, forward strand.
TTCGGTTAACAGCCCATCGCGCAAGCCAATTGCGCCACGGAGACAGTCCTGCTCCACTCTCACCACCATCAGAACATATCTTCAAAGGTATCAGCCCAAAGAAAAAAAAGCGCCGCACCACCACTGGGTGGGCTCGAACCTCTGACTTTTCGGTTAACAGCCGATCATGCTAGCCAATTGCACCACGGAGACAGTCCTGCTCCCTTCACCACCATCAGAACATATCTTCAAAGCTATCAGCCCAAAGAAAAAAACCACCGCACCACCACCAGGTGGGCTCGAACCTCCAACCTTTATGTTAACAGCCAATCGCGCTAGCCAATTGCGCCACGGAGACAGTCCTGCTCCACTCTCACCACCATAAGAACATATCTTCAAAGCTATCAGCACAAAGAAAAAAAAGCGCCGCACCACCACCGGGTGGGCTCAAACCTCCAACCTTTCGGTTAACAGCCGATCGCGCTAGCCAACTGCGCCACGGAGACAGTCGTGCTCCACTCTCACCACCATCAGAACATATCTTCAAAGCTATCAGCGCAAAGAAAAAAGCAACACACCACTCCCGGGAGGGCTCGCGTGTCCAACCTTTCGGTTAACAGCCGATCGCGCTAACATATTGCGCCACGGAGACAGTCCTGCTCTACTCTCACCACCCTCAGAACATATCTTCAAAGCTATCAGCCCAAAGAAAAAAAAGCGCCGCACCACCGCCGGGTGGGCTCGAAACTCCAACCTTTCGGTCAACAGCCGATCGCGCTAGCCAATTGCGCCACGGAGACAGTCCTGCTCCACTCTCACCACCATCAGAACATATCTTCAAAGCTATCAGTCCAAAGAAAAAAAAGCGCCATACCACCACAGGGTGGGCTCGAACCTCCGACCTTTTGGTTAACAGCCGATCGCGCTAGCCAATTGCGCCACGGAGACAGTCCTGCTCCACTCTCACCACCATCAGAACATATCTTCAAAGCTATCAGCGCAAAGAAAAAAAGCGCCGCACCACCACCGGGTGGGCTCGAACCTCCAACTTTTCGGTTAACAGCCGATCACGCTAGCCAATTGCGCCACGAAGACAGTCCTGCTCCGCTCTCACCACCATCAGAACATATCTTCAAAGCTATCAGCCCACAGAAAAAAAGCGCCGCACAACCACCGGGTAGGCTCGAACCTCCAACATTTCGGTTAACAGCCGATCACGCTAGCCAATTGCGCCACGGAGACAGTCCTGCTCCACTCTCACCACCATCAGAACATATCTTCAAAGCTATCAGCCCACAGAAAAAAAAGCGCCGCACAACCACCGGGTGGGCTCGAACCTCCAAATTTTCGGTTAACAGCCGATCGCGCTAGCCAATTGCGCCACAGAGACAGCCACTATCACCACCATCAGAACATATCTTCAAAGCTATCAGCGCAAAGAAAAACGCAAAACACCACTCCCGGGAGGGCTCGAAACTCCAACCTTTCGGTCAACAGCCGATCGCGCTAGCCCATTGCGCCACGGAGACAGTCTTGCCCCCCTCTCACCACCATCAGAACATATCTTCAAAGCTATCAGCCCAAAGAAAAAAAGCACCGCACCACCACCGGATGGGCTCGAACCTCCAACCTTTCGGTTAACAGTCGATCGCGCTAGCCAATTTCGCCACGGAGACAGTCGTGCTCCACTCTCACCACCATCAGAACATATCTTCAAAGCTATCAGCGCAAAGAAAAAAGCAAAACACCACTCCCGGGAGGGCTCGAACCTCCAACTTTTCGGTTAACAGCCGATCGCGCTGGCCAATTGCGCCACGCAGACAGTTCTGCTCCACTCTCACCACCATCAGAACATAATTTCAAAGCTATTACCGCAAAGAAAAAAGCAACACACCACTCCCGGGAGGGCTCGAAACTCCAAACTTTCGATTAACAGCCGATCGCGCTAGCCAGTTGCGCCACGGAGACAGTCGTGCTCCACTCTTACGACCATCAGAACATATCTTCAAAGCTATCAGCGCAAAGAAAAAAGCAAAACACCACTCCCGGGAGGGCTCGAACCTCCAACTTTTCGGTTAACAGCCGATCGCGCTGGCCAATTGCGCCACGCAGACAGTCCTGCTCCACTCTCACCACCATCAGAACATAATTTCAAAGCTATTACCGAAAAGAAAAAAGCAACACACCACTCCCGGGAGGGCTCGAAACTCCAAACTTTCGATTAACAGCCGATCGCGCTAGCCCATTGCGCCACGGAGGCAGTCTTGCTCCACTCTCACCATCATCAGAACATATCTTCAAAGCTATCAGCGCAAAGAAAAAAAAGCGCTGCACCACCACTGGGTGGGCTCGAACCTCCAACCTTTCGGTTAACAGCCGATCGCGCTAGCCCATTGCGCCACGGAGACAGTCTTGCTCCACTCTCACCACCATCAGAACATAACTTCAAAGCTATCAACGCAAAGAAAAAAGCAACACACCACTCCAGGGAGGGCTCGAAACTCCAACCTTTCGGTCAACAGCCGATCGCGCTAGCCCATTGCGCCACGCAGGCAGTCTTGCTCCACTCTCAACATCATCAGAACATATCTTCAAAGCTATCAGCCCAAAAAAAGCGCCATACCACCACCGGGTGGGCTCGAACCTCCGACCTTTTGGTTAACAGCCGATCGCGCTAGCCACTTGCGCCATGGAGACAGTCCTGCTCCACTTTCACCACCATCAGAACATATCTTCAAAGCTATCAGCCCAAAGATAAAAAAGCGCTGCACCACCACAGGGTGGGCTCGAACTACCAACGTTTCGGTTAACAGCCGATCACGCTAGCCAATTGCGCCATGGAGACAGTCCTGCTCCACTTTCACCACCATCAGAACATATCTTCAAAGCTATCAGCCCAAAGATAAAAAAGCGCTGCACCACCACAGGGTGGGCTCGAACCTCTGACTTTTCGGTTAACAGCCGATCGCGCAAGCCAATCGCGCCACGGAGACAGTCCTGCTCCCTCTCACCACCATCAGAACATATCTTCAAAGCTATCAGCCCAAAGAAAAAAAAGTGCCGCACCACCACCGGGTGGGCTCGAACCTCCAACCTTTCGGTTAACAGCCGATCGCGCTAGCCAATTGCGCCACGAAGACAGTCCTGGTCCACTCTCACCACCATCAGAACATATCTTCAAAGCTATTACCGCAAAGAAAAAAGCAACACACCACTCCCGGGAGGGCTCAAAACTCCAACCTTTCGGTTAACAGGCGATCGCGCTAGCCCATTGCGCCACGGAGGCAGTCCTGCTCCACTCTCACCACCATCAGAACATATCTTCAAAGCTATCAGCCCATAGAAAAAAAGCGCCGCACAACCACCGGGTAGGCTCGAACCTCCAACTTTTCGGTTAACAGCCGATCACGCTAGCCAATTGCGCCACGGAGACAGTCCTGCTCCACTCTCACCACCATCAGAACATATCTTCAAAGCTATCAGCCCACAGAAAAAAAAGCGCCGCACAACCACCGGGTGGGCTCGAACCTCCAAATTTTTGGTTAACAGCCGATCGCGCTAGCCAATTGCGCCACCGAGACAGTCCTGCTCACTCTCACCACCATCAGAACATAATTTCAAAGCTATTACCGCAAAGAAAAAAGCAACACCCCACTCCCGGGAGGGCTCGAAACTCCAAACTTTCGATTAACAGCCGAGCGCGCTAGCCCATTGCGCCACGGAGGCAGTCTTGCTCCACTCTCACCATCGTCAGAACATATCTTCAAAGCTATCAGCGCAAAGAAAAAAAAGCGCTGCACCACCACTGGGTGGGCTCGAACCTCCAACCTTTCGGTTAACAGCCGATCGCGCTAGCCCATTGCGCCACAAAGACAGTCTTGCTCCACTCTCACCACCATCAGAACATAACTTCAAAGCTATCAGCGCAAAGAAAAAAGCAACACACCACTCCCGGGAGGGCTCGAAACTCCAACCTTTTGGTCAAAAGCCGATCGCGCTAGCCCATTGCGCCACAAAGACAGTCTTGCTCCACTCTCACCACCATCAGAACATAACTTCAAAGCTATCAGCACAAAGAAAAAAGCAACACACCACTCCCGGGAGGGCTCGAAACTCCAACCTTTCGGTCAAAAGCCGATCGCGCTAGCTCATTGCGCCACGCACGCAGTCTTGCTCCACTCTCACCATCATCAGAACATATCTTCAAAGCTATCAGCCCAAAGAAAAAAAAGCGCCATACCACCACCAGGTGGGCTCGAACCTCCGACCTTTTGGTTAACAGCTGATCGCGCTAGCCAATTGCTCCATGGAGACAATTGTGCTCCACTCTCACCACCATCAGAACATATCTTCAAAGCTATCAGCGCAAAGAAAAAAAGCGCCGCACCACCACCGGCTGGGCTCGAACCTCCAACCTTTCGGTTAACAGCCGATCACGCAAGCCAATTGCGCCACGGAGACAGTCCTGCTCCACTCTCACTACCATCAGTACATATCTTCAAAGGTATCAGCCCAAAGAAAAAAAAGCGCCGCACCACCACTGGGTGGGCTCGAACCTCTGACTTTTCGGTTAACAGCCGATCGCGCTAGCCAATCGCGCCACGGAGACAGTCCTGCTCCTTCTCACCACCATCAGAACATATCTTCAAAGCTATCAGCCCAAAGAAAAAAACCACCGCACCACCACCGGGTGGGCTCGAACCAAAACCTTTCGGTTCACAGCCGATCGCGCTAGCCAATTGCCCCACGGAGACAGTCGTGCTCCACTCTCACCACCATCAGAACATATCTTCAAAGCTAATACCGCAAAGAAAAAAGCAACACACCACTCCCGGGAGGGCTCAAAGCTCCAACCTTTCGGTTAACAGGCGATCGCGCTAGCCCATTGCGCCACGGAGGCAGTCTTGCTCCACTCTCACCATCATCAGAACATATCTTCAAAGCTATCAGCCCAAAAAAAAGCGCCGCACCACCACCGGGTGGGCTCGAACCTCCAACTTTTAGGTTAACAGCCGATCACGCTAGCCAATTGCGCCACGGAGACAGTCCTGCTCCACTCTCACCATCATCAGAACATATCTTCAAAACTATCAGCCCACAGAAAAAAAAGCGCCCCACCATCACCGGGTGGGCTCGAACTTCCAACCTTTCGGTTAACAGCCGATCGCGCTAGCCAACTGCGCCACAGAGACAGTCGTGCTCCACTCTCACCACCATCAGAACATATCTTCAAAGCTATCAGCGCAAAAAAAAGCAACACACCACTCCAGGGAGGGCTCGAAACTCCAACCTTTCGGTTACCAGCCGATCGCGCTAGCCAATTGCGCCACGGAGACAGTCCTGCTCTACTCTCACCACCATCAGAACATATCTTCAAAGCTATCAGCCCAAAGAAAAAAAAGCGCTATACCACCACCGGGTGGGCTCGAACCTCCAACCTTTCGGTTAACAGCCGATCGCGCTAGCCAATTGCGCCACGAAGACAGTCCTGGTCCACTCTCACCACCATCAGAACATATCTTCAAAGCTATTACCGCAAAGAAAAAAGCAACACACCACTCCCGGGAGGGCTCAAAACTCCAACCTTTCGGTTAACAGGCGATCGCGCTAGCCCATTGCGCCACGGAGGCAGTCCTGCTCCACTCTCACCACCATCAGAACATATCTTCAAAGCTATCAGCCCATAGAAAAAAAGCGCCGCACAACCACCGGGTAGGCTCGAACCTCCAACTTTTCGGTTAACAGCCGATCACGCTAGCCAATTGCGCCACGGAGACAGTCCTGCTCCACTCTCACCACCATCAGAACATATCTTCAAAGCTATCAGCCCACAGAAAAAAAAGCGCCGCACAACCACCGGGTGGGCTCGAACCTCCAAATTTTTGGTTAACAGCCGATCGCGCTAGCCAATTGCGCCACCGAGACAGTCCTGCTCACTCTCACCACCATCAGAACATAATTTCAAAGCTATTACCGCAAAGAAAAAAGCAACACCCCACTCCCGGGAGGGCTCGAAACTCCAAACTTTCGATTAACAGCCGAGCGCGCTAGCCCATTGCGCCACGGAGGCAGTCTTGCTCCACTCTCACCATCGTCAGAACATATCTTCAAAGCTATCAGCGCAAAGAAAAAAAAGCGCTGCACCACCACTGGGTGGGCTCGAACCTCCAACCTTTCGGTTAACAGCCGATCGCGCTAGCCCATTGCGCCACAAAGACAGTCTTGCTCCACTCTCACCACCATCAGAACATAACTTCAAAGCTATCAGCGCAAAGAAAAAAGCAACACACCACTCCCGGGAGGGCTCGAAACTCCAACCTTTTGGTCAAAAGCCGATCGCGCTAGCCCATTGCGCCACAAAGACAGTCTTGCTCCACTCTCACCACCATCAGAACATAACTTCAAAGCTATCAGCACAAAGAAAAAAGCAACACACCACTCCCGGGAGGGCTCGAAACTCCAACCTTTCGGTCAAAAGCCGATCGCGCTAGCTCATTGCGCCACGCACGCAGTCTTGCTCCACTCTCACCATCATCAGAACATATCTTCAAAGCTATCAGCCCAAAGAAAAAAAAGCGCCATACCACCACCAGGTGGGCTCGAACCTCCGACCTTTTGGTTAACAGCTGATCGCGCTAGCCAATTGCTCCATGGAGACAATTGTGCTCCACTCTCACCACCATCAGAACATATCTTCAAAGCTATCAGCGCAAAGAAAAAAAGCGCCGCACCACCACCGGCTGGGCTCGAACCTCCAACCTTTCGGTTAACAGCCGATCACGCAAGCCAATTGCGCCACGGAGACAGTCCTGCTCCACTCTCACTACCATCAGTACATATCTTCAAAGGTATCAGCCCAAAGAAAAAAAAGCGCCGCACCACCACTGGGTGGGCTCGAACCTCTGACTTTTCGGTTAACAGCCGATCGCGCTAGCCAATCGCGCCACGGAGACAGTCCTGCTCCTTCTCACCACCATCAGAACATATCTTCAAAGCTATCAGCCCAAAGAAAAAAACCACCGCACCACCACCGGGTGGGCTCGAACCAAAACCTTTCGGTTCACAGCCGATCGCGCTAGCCAATTGCCCCACGGAGACAGTCGTGCTCCACTCTCACCACCATCAGAACATATCTTCAAAGCTAATACCGCAAAGAAAAAAGCAACACACCACTCCCGGGAGGGCTCAAAGCTCCAACCTTTCGGTTAACAGGCGATCGCGCTAGCCCATTGCGCCACGGAGGCAGTCTTGCTCCACTCTCACCATCATCAGAACATATCTTCAAAGCTATCAGCCCAAAAAAAAGCGCCGCACCACCACCGGGTGGGCTCGAACCTCCAACTTTTAGGTTAACAGCCGATCACGCTAGCCAATTGCGCCACGGAGACAGTCCTGCTCCACTCTCACCATCATCAGAACATATCTTCAAAACTATCAGCCCACAGAAAAAAAAGCGCCCCACCATCACCGGGTGGGCTCGAACTTCCAACCTTTCGGTTAACAGCCGATCGCGCTAGCCAACTGCGCCACAGAGACAGTCGTGCTCCACTCTCACCACCATCAGAACATATCTTCAAAGCTATCAGCGCAAAAAAAAGCAACACACCACTCCAGGGAGGGCTCGAAACTCCAACCTTTCGGTTACCAGCCGATCGCGCTAGCCAATTGCGCCACGGAGACAGTCCTGCTCTACTCTCACCACCATCAGAACATATCTTCAAAGCTATCAGCCCAAAGAAAAAAAAGCGCTATACCACCACCGGGTGGGCTCGAACCTCCGACCTTTTGGTTAACAGCCGATCGCGCTAGCCAATTGCGCCATGGAGACAGTCCTGCTCCATTCTCACCACCATCAGAACATATTGCTACCTGTAGGCTGCCACAAACCATAGTGCGAATGCGCGTGTGCGCCCGACGAAGAAGAGGAGGCTCGCTGGCTGCTCGAGCTCGGAGCCAGACTGGCCAGTGCTGCAACCGCTCTTGCAAATATATTTTTCGAATATATTCGCAATACTTTGTCTCGTTACTCACGTAACATATTTGGTGGAGGTGGAACGATCCCCGTCCTCACCACGCAGCTCCGCAGTGGCCGCATCCTCCAGCTTCCCGCCATGGCTTCCAGTGACAACGCGTCCGCTTCATCATCTGCGGCTTCTCCGACAACCTTTGTCGCCGTCCAAACACCACGTGATCCCGGGACATTTTCTGCGCAACCTGGCCTCGACGTCGACAAATGGCTTCGCCTTTATGAACGGGTCAGTCAAACTCACCGTTGGGACCCTACCATGATGCTCGCTAATGTTCTCTTCTACTTGGACGGAACCCCGCGTGTCTGGTACGAGACAAATGAGTCCGAACTCACCAGCTGGGACACGTTCAAGGAGAAGCTACGTGACATCTTTGGGGACCCGACCGGTCGCCACGCAGCTGCACGACAGGAGCTGGCTACCCGTGTCCAGTCGCCAACTGAATCGTATGTGTCATACATCCAAGAAGTTCTCGCTCTTTGCCGAAAAGTGGACGAGGCGATGTCTGAGGCTGAAAAGGTTGGACACGTTTTGAAGGGGATCGCGGACGACGCCTTCAATTTGCTGGTGTACACTAACGTCTCGACCATCGACCGTGTAATTCAGGAATGCCGCCGTTTCGAAACAGCAAAAAGCCGTCGGGTGCGCCCTCCTTTTTCTCGGTTGCCAAACACGGCGGCTACGTCCACCTGCTCCGATTCTACCGTCACACCGCCCTTTGAGCAGAGTGTAACGCGTATCGTTCGACGGGAACTTGAAGCAGCAAGTCCAGCGCCGCTTCAGCCCACTTCTTTCGAACATACGATACCGACAACCCCCGCGATCTCCGTTATTCAGGCGGTCGTACGACAAGAATTCGCCAACCGCGGGTTCCCTGATGCTTGCCCCATCTCTTGCCCCTCCTCCAGACCAATTCCCATTAATGCACCTCGACGTGACCCATTTGTTGCTCCACGATCTCGCAACCCGGCGGAATGGCGAACTCCTGACGACAAACCGATCTGCTTCCGGTGCCACCGCGTAGGACATGTCTCCCGCTACTGCCGTGCCTCCTGGACGCCGCCACATAGGAGCCAGTTTTTCGCACCTTATAGCCCATATGAAGATCTTCGCCGGTATTCGTCCAGCCGTACCGCCCCTGCTTTCGACACGTCTAACAGCCGCCTTCCTGCTCGTTCTCCGTCCCCTCAACGCCGTCGTTCCCCGTCGCCCCAGCCACGCCGCCATCACTCGCCGCCTAACTTTTCATCGTACCCGACGGAAAACTAGACAGTGCAGCCCCTGGAGGTAGTGCTGCATCATCCCTGTCTGAACCAAACCCTCCATTGACGCTTCATACGAACAAAAATCTTGTCGATGTACACGTGGACGGTATTTCTCTGTCGGCACTAGTCGATACTGGCGCTCATGTGTCCATAATCAGCGTTAATCTTTGTCGCCGCTTAAGAAAAGTACTCACGCCCCCTGCTACCGAAGCTGTACGTGTGGCCGATGGCGGCACTGTTCCTGTCATTGGCATGTGTACGGCTCGCATACGCATCGCCGACCGTTACATCCCTGTTCTATTCACGGTGCTCCAGAACTGTCCTCATGACCTCATCTTAGGGATGGACTTCCTGTCGACCCATTCTGCTCTGATCGACTGTTCCGCTGGTACTCTTTGCTTAGACCTTCCTCTTCAGCCGGATATTCACCCTGAACCTCAACACGGCCTTTCTGCCACAGACTTCCTCCGCTTACCGCCTAAAGCCCTCACATTCACCGAATTCGCCACGACCTCACCCGTATTGGATGGGAACTACATCGTCACGCCGATTCCTGATGTCCTACTGGCACGTGACGTCACCGTCCCTCACTGCATCGTAACTGTAGCCTCCAACCGGACCCGTCTACCCGTCATAAATTTCGGCTTCACAAAGCAAGTCCTCCCTGAAGGCATCCTAATTGCCACGTTGCGGTCCTTAGCCGATGATCACGTCACCACTTTCGCAGCCGACGCATGCCCCAATTTTCCTTGTCGCCCACTCGATGCCACATGCCTCGACATGTCAATACGTCCCATGATCGACCCTGACCTTCCCCCAGCGCAATCAGCCGCTCTCGCACGCCTTCTAGCTTCCTACCGTGACATCTTCGACCTTGACGACCGCCCACTCGGCCAAACTTCTCTTGTAAAGCACCGCATCAACACCGGTGATGCTGCTCCCATTCACCGTCGACCGTATCGCGTGTCCGCGTCGGAGCGCCAGATTATTCAAGCTGAAGTGAATAAGATGTTAACTAAAGGCATTATTGAGCCCTCATCAAGCCCATGGGCGTCACCCGTCGTCCTGGTTAAAAAGAAGGACAACACATGGCGTTTTTGCATCGATTACCGGCATCTAAATCGAATCACCAAAAAGGACGTGTATCCTTTACCACGTATTGATGACGCCCTCGATTGTCTCCACGGCGCACGCTACTTTTCATCCATCGACCTTCGTTCTGGTTATTGGCAGATTGCCGTAGACGAGAAAGACCAAGAAAAGACCGCCTTCATCACTCCAGATGGCCTATACCAATTCAAGGTTATGCCCTTCGGCCTATGCAATGCCCCCGCCACGTTCGAACGTATGATGGACTCTCTGCTACACGGGTTCAAATGGTCAACATGCCTGTGTTACCTAGACGACGTCCTCGTATTTGCACCTACGTTTGAGACCCACCTTGAGCGTCTGTCGGCCATTCTCGACGTCTTCCGCAAAGCTGGCCTCCAGTTGAACTCCTCGAAGTGTCACTTCGGCCGCCGACAGATTACCGTGCTGGGCCACCTTGTCGATGCTTCTGGTGTGAGACCGGACCCTGAGAAAATTCGTGCCGTCACGAATTTCCCAGTACCCCAATCCGCCAAAGATGTCCGGAGCTTTGTGGGACTTTGCTCCTACTTTAGGCGGTTCGTGAAAGATTTTGCGGCAATCGCCCAACCACTTACCGATCTTTTGAAGAAAGGCGTTCCATTTTCGTGGGGGTCCACTCAAGCTGCCGCCTTCTCTCACCTCATAACACTTTTGACGACGCCCCCTATCCTCGCCCACTTTGACCCATCTGCCCGAACTGAGGTCCGAACTGATGCCAGTGGTCACGGTATCGGAGCCGTTCTCGCCCAATGCCAACAGGGACACGACCGCGTTATCGCGTATGCTAGCCGCCTCCTTACACCTGCAGAGCGTAACTATTCGATCACAGAGCGAGAATGCCTTGCTCTTGTCTGGGCGGTCTCAAAATTCCGTCCATATTTATATGGCACTCACTTTTCCGTCGTCACCGACCACCACGCGCTCTGCTGGCTTTCATCCTTAAGAGATCCTACAGGTCGACTTGGTCGCTGGGCTCTGCGACTGCAAGAATACACCTTTTCTGTGATATACAAGTCTGGACGCCTGCACCAGGACGCCGATTGCCTTTCTCGCTATCCAGTTGACCCATCGGCCACCATACCTGACAACGACGCCTGCGTGTGCTCCGTTTCTCAACTGAACCACATAGCCGACGAGCAACGCCGTGATGCAGCCCTACGAGCTATCATTGAGCGCCTCGACTCCTCCCCATCGAACCGATCCTATCGCTCGTTCGTACTCCAGAATGGCACATTATACCGGCATAACTTCCATCCAGACGGCCCATCTCTGCTGCTTGCCATACCCAAACACCTCCGCTTGGCTGTACTCCACGAACTTCATGACGTTCCTACTGCCGGTCACCTGGGTGTGTCCCGCACATACGACCGGATTCGCCGTCGCTTCTATTGGCCAGGTCTGGCACGGTCCGTCAGAAGATACGTCGCGGCGTGTGAGGAATGTCAGCGCCGCAAAACACCATCGACGCTTCCGGCTGGGCGCCTTCAACCACTCGATATTTCTACTGAACCTTTCTTTCGCGTCGGCTTGGACTTACTCGGCCCTTTTCCTCTGTCTTCTGCTGGCAACAGGTGGATAGCTGTGGCCACAGACTACGCCACACGCTACGCAATCACACGCGCCCTTCCAACAAGTTGCGCCACTGACGTCGCCGATTTTCTTCTACACGACGTGATCTTGCAACATGGTGCTCCACGCCAGCTGCTCACGGACCGAGGCCGCACATTTCTATCGAAAGTCATAGCGGACATTCTACGCTCTTGTGCAACACGCCACAAGCTCACTACGTCGTACCATCCGCAAACAAATGGCCTCACAGAACGCCTGAACCGAACCCTAACTGACATGCTTGCAAAGTACGTTTCCTCAGATCACTCTGACTGGGACATCGCTTTACCATACGTGACATTTGCCTACAATTCTTCGCGCCACGACACGGCTGGTTACTCCCCTTTTTTCTTGCTGTTCGGCCGCGAACCCACATTACCCCTCGATACGACGATTCCGTTACCAGCAGCTCCAACTTCACAATATGCTCTGGACGCCATCAGCCGGGCCGCCCACGCACGCGAAACCGCTCGTGCTCGCCTTCTGACCTCCCAAGCAAACCAACGGCGTCGGTACGACCAACGACACCGCGATGTGCACTTTTCGCCCGGTTCGTTGGTTCTGCTGTGGTCTCCGACCAGGCACGTTGGCCTGTCTGACAAGCTGCTCTCTCGGTACACAGGGCCCTACAGAGTGCTTCGTGAGGTGACTCCCGTCACTTATGAAATCACTCCTGCTGCCTCGCCGTCTTCATCCACCCCTAGGGCCAGCGACATCGTACACGTCGCACGCCTGAAGCAGTACCACTCGCCCAATGATCTTGACATCTAGATGCGCCGAGACGGCGCCTTTGCCGACGGGGGTTATATGCTACCTGTAGGCTGCCACAAACCATAGTGCGAATGCGCGTGTGCGCCCGACGAAGAAGAGGAGGCTCGCTGGCTGCTCGAGCTCGGAGCCAGACTGGCCAGTGCTGCAACCGCTCTTGCAAATATATTTTTCGAATATATTCGCAATACTTTGTCTCGTTACTCATCTAACAATATCTTCGAAGCTATCAGCCAAAAAAAAAGCGCCGCACCACCACCGGGTGGGCTTGAACTACCCACTTTTCGGTTAACAGCTGATCACGCTAGCCAATTTCGCCACGGAGACAATCCTGCTTCACTCTCACCACCATCAGAACATATCTTCAAAGCTATCAGCCCAAAGAAAAAAAAAGCGCCACACCACCACCGGGAGAGCTCGAACCTCCAACTTTTCGGGTAACAGCCGATCGCGCTAGCCATTTGCGCCACGGAGACAGTGCTGCTCCACTCTCACCACCGTCAGAACATTTCTTCAGAGCTATCAGCCCAAAAAAAAGCGCCGCACCACCACCGGGTGGGCTCGAACCTCCAACCTTTCGGTTAACAGCCGATCGCGCTAGCCAATTGCCCCACGGAGACAGTCGTGCTCCACTCTCACCACCGTCAGAACATTTCTTCAGAGCTATCACCCCAAAGAAAAAAAAAGCGCCGCACCACCACCGGGTGGGCTCGAACCTCCAACCTTTCGGTTAACAGCAGATCGCGCTAGCCAATTGCTCCATGGAGACAATCGTGTTCCACTCTCACCACCATCAGAACATATCTTCAAAGCTATCAGCGCAAAGAAAAAAAAGCGCCGCACCACCACCGGGTGGGCTCGAACCTCCAACCTTTCGGTTAACGGCCGATCGCGCAAGCCAATTGCGCCACGGAGACAGTCCTGCTCCACTCTCACCACCATCAGAACATATCTTCAAAGGTATCAGCCCAAAGAAAAAAAAGCGCCGCACCACCACTGGGTGGGCTCGAACCTCTGACTTTTCGGTTAACAGCCGATCATGCTAGCCAATTGCACCACGGAGACAGTCCTGCTCCCTCTCACCACCATCAGAACATATCTTCAAAGCTATCAGCCCAAAGAAAAAAACCACCGCACCACCACCAGGTGGGCTCGAACCTCCAACCTTTCTGTTAACAGCAAATCGCGCTAGCCAATTGCGCCACGGAGACAGTCCTGCTCCACTCTCACCACCATCAGAACATATCTTCAAAGCTATCAGCACAAAGAAAAAAAAGCGCCGCACCACCACCGGGTGGGCTCAAACCTCCAACCTTTCGGTTAACAGCCGATCGCGCTAGCCCATGACGCCACAAAGACAGTCTTGCTCCACTCTCACCACCATCAGAACATAACTTCAAAGCTATCAGCACAAAGAAAAAAGCAACACACCACTCCCGGGAGGGCTCGAGTCTCCAACCCAAAGAAAAAACCTTTGGGCTGACAGTCCGGCAGCGGTGCACAAAGCGATCAGACGGCAAAAATACATCTGCAATTCTTTGCAGGGAATTTCCACGTGTACGCTTCGGTTGGACGCTACGGCAAAACTACCCTTCATCGACGTATGGCCCGCAGCGCATCGAGAACCGGCATCGTGACGCTGCTGGCCTGATTGCTGGAACAAGATAACACGGAGTCGGCGCAGAAGGCTGTCAGCTGATCCTCGGCTGGCTTTATAAGCGCTGAGATTCTCGTCTCCCACACAGTCCGGCAGCGGTGCACAAAGCGATCAGACGGCAAAAATACATCTGCAATTCTTTGCAGGTAAGAAAGAGGTATCCCTCGACTTCTTTCCTTGCCTTTTGCACTGCTGCCGGACAAACATTTTTTTTCTTTTTTTGTACTTGTCAAGTGAAGTTCCTATCATGAGTAAGGGGGACAAGAAAGAAATCGCAACGTTAATCTCTGATTGTCAACGGGAAATACGTGCCGAGATAAGGTCACTAAAAGAAAGCCTGAAATTTTGCTGCGATACATGCGATGAAGTAAAGAAAATAGGATCCGATATCAGGGCACTAAGAGCGGAAGTAAAAGAACTGGTTTCTCAGAACGAAAAACTAAAAGCCGAGAATCATCGGCTTGAAAAGAAAGTTGAAGAACTTGAGCAATATCAAAGAAGTAACAATCTTGAGATAAAGGGTGCACCAGAGGAACTTGACTCAACTATCGTCGTGAAAAAGATAGGTGAGCTTGTGGGCGAGCCAATATCTGACAGTGACATCGACATCTGTCACAGGGTGTCGACGGCAAAAAGGAATGAACGGAACATCGTTGTCCGGCTCATCTCGCGCAACAAACGTAATGCGGTGCTCGCAAAAGCAAAGAAACAAAGGATCCTTTCTAGTCACCTCGATTACGAGGGAGCGGAAAGCGTTATTTATGTTAACGAGCACCTGACGCGACAGAACAAGCAGCTTCTTGGCGCAGCCATAGCAAAAAAGAAATCTGCAAAATGGAAATTCGTATGGTCTAGTGGAGGAAAAATTCTTGCGCGCCAAGATGAAACGTCAGATATAATCCGGATAACAAGCCCAATTGATTTAGGTCTCATTAAGTAAAGAAAGGGGAAGGGAAGGAGAAGAGAAGGCGGATTTTTTTCACCATGTCTACTATAGAAACAACAATACCAATAATTAATGATGCCTCCTTTACCATACTACATCAAAATATAAGAAGTATTAGGAACAAGCATGAAGCATTTGATGTCTTTATGAGTTCTCTTCACGTGGACATCGATGCAATATTGTTTACAGAGACATGGCTGTGTAATACTGACATGTCTCCTCAGTTCACTAACTATAATATAGCACGCTTGGATCGCGCAGGAAGAGGTGGAGGGTTGGCTATATACTTGCGGCAGCGATATTGTTTTAAAATGCTTGATGATCTTTCTGTGAGTAATGGTGACATAGAGTGCCTAGCAATAGAAACAAATTCTTTTGTACTTGCCGTGGTGTATAGACCCCCAACTGGATATAAGAGGCATTTTCTCAGTCATATGGAA
Organism: Rhipicephalus microplus; assembly: GCF_043290135.1. Classification (NCBI taxonomy): domain Eukaryota; kingdom Metazoa; phylum Arthropoda; class Arachnida; order Ixodida; family Ixodidae; genus Rhipicephalus; species Rhipicephalus microplus. The sequence goes on from NW_027464602.1 coordinate 5,470,102, forward strand.
AACCTCATGCATTGTTTTAATGAGATAAAAAAACCATATTTTATCATGGGTGATGTAAATATTAATATGATGAGTGAAGAGCTGTACGCGCTTGACTTGAAAAACCTTGTAGCATCATATGGATGTCGGAATGCCATTATATATCCAACCCGTATTACTCACAATAGTTCCACGTCACTTGACGTCTGTATAACAAGCCTAAATAGTTGCGATTACACCTCGGGCATACTGTGCTCAGACCTAAGTGACCACCTACCTATCTACATTTCTACACAAAACCTGCAGCACAAAATTAAATGTCCAAATATCGCGCGGTATAGATATATCGATGACAAATCACTGCTTAAGTTTACCGAATTAATTGAACGTGCTGACTGGTCACCTGTGTATGTGCAATGCAACCCAGATAGCGCATATAATACTTTCCTAGCTATTTTCCTTGAGTGCTACGATATTGCTTTCCCGATACAACAGATCAGAACACGAAAGGGTAAGAACAGAAAACCATGGATAAACAGTGACCTCCTGAAACGAATCAAGCAGAAAAACGCGCTTTTTCACAGGTTTCTTGCTACTAGAGATATTGCAATATTGCGTGAATTCAAGCGATTCCGCAACAAACTAAATAGTGACACTAGGAAGGCTAAACTTGCCTATTATGAAGCCACCTTCTCACGTATAAAATCAGAACCGGCAAAAATATGGAAACAAGTTATTTCCTTAACTGGGAGAACAGCAACGTCAAATACACCTAAACAAGTAAAAGTCAACAATATCATTCTGGAGGGTAAGGAACTGGCAAACGCAATTAACTAATACTTTGTAAATGTGGCTGTTTATGATGAAGACTCAACACAATATGAAGATGAAACAAGTAGTTGCATGAACTCTCTCGTACTACACGAAGTATTACCCGAGGAAGTCTACCGATATATAAAAGAACTAAAGACAAACGTTGCGAGTGGTTATGATAACGTAAGGGTGGCTCCAGTTCAAGCTGTCGCATCTATACTTAGCCCCGTATTAGCATATCTGGTAAATTATTCCTTTCTTATTGGAATCTTTCCAACAAAACTTAAGGTGGCCAAAGTTACACCCATTCATAAAGGTGGCAACACTACTGAATTAACAAACTATCGTCCGATATCCGTATTACCTGTATTCTCAAAAATTTATGAAAAATGTATAAATACGCGCCTTATGAAATATCTTGAGAAGTACAATATCTTATCACCGCATCAATATGGTTTTCGCAAAAATAAAACCACGGAAGAGGCACTAATTGATGTAAAAAGCCGCATAATAGAAAATATTGAAAATAAAATGTTCACGTTAGGTGTCTTCCTTGACTTGCGTAAAGCGTTCGATTCTGTTGACCATAATATCTTACTGTTGAAATTAAGCCGCTATGAAATTCGTGGAATAGTCTCTGATTTATTTAAAAGCTATTTATCATCCAGACAACAATTTGTTAGCATAGACAGTAAAAAGTCAGACTATTTAAGCGTAAAGAAAGGAGTTCCGCAGGGGTCCATTTTAGGCCCCGTGCTTTTCCTTTTATATATAAATGATATTACAGAGGTTCAGTATACACCCGAAATTAAAATGTTCGCTGACGACACAAGTATATTCTTCACAGGCTCCACCATTCAGGAAGTAGAAGCTTCGACAAATGTATATCTCTCGAAACTTTCAGGCTGGCTAACAAAAAACAAACTAAAATTAAACACACAAAAACAAAATTTATTATGTTCAGGCCCATTAACAAGCACATCAGTGATAATATAGTAATCTTGTTTGACAATCAGCGACTCGAACAAGTCAGCACACAAAAATTCCTTGGAGTCTGGTTTCATGAGCACTTAACATGGACACCGCACGTAAATAGTCTCTTGGTAGATCTAGCTCGTTCTGTAGGGTGCTTGAGTAAAATTGCTTTCCTCCTCCCTTCATGGTTATGTAAATCATTATATTATAGCATGTTTTACTCCAAGCTTCTATACGGAATGCTTGTATGGGGAACAACAACTAAGACCAATTACGATCGAATATTAATCTTGCAAAAGCGCGCGCTCCGTGTAATAGAAAAATATAAAGGTCACCCCAAGGACTTAGACACTCAGCCGCTTTTTCTTAAACATGGAATTCTATCTGCTAGGAAAGTATATAATCTTAAACTGATGCAACACATCCACAAACATAAACTACAGGATTCCTTTCCACGCACTGTATCAACAACATATGGCTTCAGAAATTCTACCCGCAAAACTAAGAAAACACGCACGAACTATGGCAAGCAGGCTATTGATTATAAGATCATACAATTGCTAAACCTTCACGAATCGAATATAGACTTTACTCTGAAAACTAAACAATTTAAATGTCATCATAAATCCTTTCTTCTTTTGACTAAAGACATAGTAGATCCATAGGCTTTTATATTTAGGAATACTTGTATACTGAGTTGATTTTTTTTTCTTACTGTGAACAATGATACTTAAACAGAATCGTTTGATACCAAAATTGTTTCCTGTTTATGTAAAACATATTCTGAATGTATACTATGTAACTAAATAAGATATGTATAATGTCACTTATTTGTATATGTATGTTACTGATGTGTGAATATGTGTAATATGGCACTGATGCAGACTGTATCAGGAGGTCAAGACCTCGTCAGGCTATTTAGCCTTTAGTCTTTGCCTCCCGCAGGGAAGTTTTTGTATTTTCCTGCAAATAAACTTTGAAACTTTGAAACTTTGAAACCTTTCGGTTAACAGCCGATCGCGCTAGCATATTGCGCCACGGAGACAGTCCTGCTCTACTCTCACCACCCTCAGAACATATCTTCAAAGCTATCAGCCCAAAGAAAAAAGCGCCGCACCACCGCCGGGTTGGCTCGAAACTCCAACCTTTCGGTCAACAGCCGATCGCGCTAGCCAATTGCGCCACGGAGACAGTCCTGCTCCACTCTCACCACCATCAGAACATATCTTCAAAGCTATCAGTCCAAAGAAAAAAAAGTGCCATACCACCACAGGGTGGGCTCGAACCTCCGACCTTTTGGTTAACAGCCGATCGCGCTAGCCAATTGCGCCACGGAGACAGTCCTGCTCCACTCTCACTACCATCAGAACATATCTTCAAAGCTATCAGCGCAAAGAAAAAAAGCGGCGCACCACCACCGGGTGGGCTCAAAGCTCCAACTTTTCGGTTAACAGCCGATCACGCTAGCCAATTGCGCCACGAAGACAGTCCTGCTCCGCTCTCACCACCATCAGAACATATCTTCAAAGCTATCAGCCCACAGAAAAAAAGCGCCGCACAACCACCGGGTAGGCTCGAACCTCCAACTTTTCGGTTAACAGCCGATCACGCTAGCCAATTGCGCCACGGAGACAGTCCTGCTCCACTCTCACCACCATCAGAACATATCTTCAAAGCTATCAGCCCACAGAAAAAAAAGCGCCGCACAACCACCGGGTGGGCTCGAACCTCCAAATTTTCGGTTAACAGCCGATCGCGCTAGCCAATTGCGCCACAGAGACAGTCGTGCTCCACTCTCACCACCATCAGAACATATCTTCAAAGCTATCAGCGCAAAGAAAAAAGCAAAACACCACTCCCGGGAGGGCTGGAAACTCCAACCTTTCGGTCAACAGCCGATCGCCCTAGCCCATTGCGCCACGGAGACAGTCTTGCCCCCCTCTCACCACCATCAGAACATATCTTCAAAGCTATCAGCCCAAAGAAAAAAAGCACCGCACCACCACCGGATGGGCTCGAACCTCCAACCTTTCGGTTAACAGCCGATCGCGCTAGCCAATTTCGCCACGGAGACAGTCGTGCTCCACTCTCACCACCATCAGAACATATCTTCAAAGCTATCAGCGCAAAGAAAAAAGCAAAACACCACTCCCGGGAGGGCTCGAACCTCCAACTCTTCGGTTAACAGCCGATCGCGCTGTCCAATTGCGCCACGCAGACAGTCCTGCTCCACTCTCACCACCATCAGAACATAATTTCAAAGCTATTACCGCAAAGAAAAAAGCAACACACCACTCCCGGGAGGGCTCGAAACTCCAAACTTTCGAATAACAGCCGATCGCGCTAGCCAATTGCGCCACGGAGACAGTCGTGCTTCACTCTCACCACCATCAGAACATATCTTCAAGGCTATCAGCGCAAAGAAAAAAGCAAAACACCACTCCCGGGAGGGCTGGAACCTCCAACTTTTCGGTTAACAGCCGATCGCGCTGGCCAATTGCGCCACGCAGACAGTCCTGCTCCACTCTCACCACCATCAGAACATAATTTCAAAGCTATTACCGAAAAGAAAAAAGCAACACACCACTCCCGGGAGGGCTCGAAACTCCAAACTTTCGATTAACAGCCGATCGCGCTAGCCCATTGCGCCACGGAGGCAGTCTTGCTCCACTCTCACCATCATCAGAACATATCTTCAAAGCTATCAGCGCAAAGAAAAAAAAGCGCTGCACCACCACTGGGTGGGCTCGAACTTCCAACCTTTCGGTTAACAGCCGATCGCGCTAGCCCATTGCGCCACGGAGACAGTCTTGCTCCACTCTCACCACCATCAGAACATAACTTCAAAGCTATCAGCGCAAAGAAAAAAGCAACACACCACTCCAGGGAGGGCTCGAAACTCCAACCTTTCGGTCAACAGCCGATCGCGCTAGCCCATTGCGCCACGCAGGCAGTCTTGCTCCACTCTCAACATCATCAGAACATATCTTCAAAGCTATCAGCCCAAAAAAAAGCGCCATACCACCACCGGGTGGGCTCGAACCTCCGACCTTTTGGTTAACAGCCGATCGCGCTAGCCACTTGCGCCATGGAGACAGTCCTGCTCCACTTTCACCACCATCAGAACATATCTTCAAAGCTATCAGCCCAAAGATAAAAAAGCGCTGCACCACCACAGGGTGGGCTCGAACTACCAACGTTTCGGTTAACAGCCGATCACGCTAGCCAATTGCGCCACGGAGACAGTCCTGCTCCACTCTCACCACCATCGGAACATTTCTTCAAAGCTATCAGCCCAAAGAAAAAAAAGCGCCGCACCACCACTGGGAGAGCTCGAACCTCCAACTTTTCGGGTAACAGCCGATCGCGCTGGCCAATTGCGCCACGCAGACAGTCCTGCTGCACTCTCACTACAATTAGAACATATCTTCAGAGCTATCACCACAAAGAAAAAAAAGCGCCGCACCACCACCGGTTGGGCTTGAACCTCCAACCTTTCGGTTAACAGCCGATCGCGCTAGCCAATTGCGCCACGAAGACAGTCCTGCTCCAATCTCACCACCATCAGAACATAAATTCAAAGCTATTACCGCAAAGAAAAAAGCAACACACCACTCCCGGGAGGGCTCGAAACTCCAAACTTTCGATTAACAGCCGATCGCGCTAGCCAATTGCGCCACGGAGACAGTCGTGCTCCACTCTCACCACCATCAGAACATATCTTCAAAGCTATCAGCGCAAAGAAAAAAGCAAAACACCACTCCCGGGAGGGCTCGAACCTCCAACTTTTCGGTTAACAGCCGATCACGCTGGCCAATTGCGCCACGCAGACAGTCCTGCTCCACTCTCACCACAAATAGAACATATCTTCAGAGCTATCACCACAAAGAAAAAAAAAGCGCCGCACCACCACCGGGTGGGCTCGAACCTCCAACCTTTCGGTTAATAGCCAATCGCGCTAGCCAATTGCTCCACGGAGACAGTCCTGCTCCACACTCACCACCATCAGAACATATCTTCAAAGCTATTACCGCAAAGAAAAAAGCAACACTTCACTCCCGGGAGGGCTCAAAACTCCAACCTTTCGGTTAACAGCCGATCGCGCTAGCCCATTGCGCCACGGAGGCAGTCTTGCTCCACTCTCACCATCATCAGAACATATCTTCAAAGCTCTCAGCGCAAAGAAAAAAAGCGCTGCACCACCACTGGGTGGGCTCGAACCTCCAACCTTTCGGTTAACAGCCGATCGCGCTAGCCCATTGCGCCACGGAGACAGTCTTGCTCCACTCTCACCACCATCAGAACATATCTTCAAAGCTATCAGCGCAAAGAAAAAAGCAACACACCACTCCCGGGAGGGCTCGAAACTCTAACCTTTCGGTCAACAGCCGATCGCGCTAGCCCATTGCGCCACGGAGACAATCTTGCTCCCCTCTCACCACCATCAGAACATATCTTCAAAGCTATCAGCCCAAAGAAAAAAAAGCACCGCACCACCACCGGGTGGGCTCGAACCTCCAACTTTTCGGTTAACAGCCGATCGCGCTGGCCAATTGCGCCACAGAGACAGTCCTGCTCCACTCTCACCACAATTAGAACATATCTTCAAAGCTATCAGCCCAAAGAAAAAAAAAGCGCCGCACCACCACCGGGTGGGCTCGAACCTCCAACCTTTCGGTTAACAGCAGATTGCCCTAGCCAATTGCTCCATGGAGACAATCGTGCTCCACTCTCATCACCATCAGAACATATCTTCAAAGCTATCAGCGCAAAGAAAAAAAAGCGCCGCACCACCACCGGGTGGGCTCGAACCTCCAACCTTTCGATTAACAGCCGATCGCGCTAGCCAATTGCGCCACGAAGACAGTCCTGGTCCACTCTCACCACCATCAGAACATATCTTCAAAGCTATTATCGCAAATAAAAAAGCAACACACCACTCCCGGGAGGGCTCAAAACTCCAACCTTTCGGTGAACAGGCGATCGCGCTAGCCCATTGCACCACGGAGGCAGTCTTGCTTTAATCTCACCATCATCAGAACATATCTTCTGAGCTATAAGCCCAAAGAAAAAAACGCGCCGCACCACCACCGGGGGGGTAGGAACCTCTAACTTTTCGGTTAACAGCCGATCACGCTAGCCAATTGCGCCACGGAGACAGTCCTGCTCCACTCTCACCACCGTCAGAACATTTCTTCAGAGCTATCAGCCCAAAGAAAAAAAAGCGCTGCACCACCACCGGGTGGGCTCGAACCTCCAACCTTTCGGTTAACAGCCAATCGCGCTAGCCAATTGCCCCACGGAGACAGTCGTGCTCCACTCTCACCACCGTCAGAACATTTCTTCAGAGCTATCACCCCAAAGAAAAAAAAGCGCCGCACCACCACCGGTTGCGCTCGAACCTCCAACCTTTCGGTTAACAGCTGATCGCGCTAGCCAATTGCGCCACGAAGACAGTTCTGCTCCACTCTCACCACCATCAGAACATAATTTCAAAGCTATTATCGCAAAGAAAAAAGCAACACACCACTCCCGGGAGGGCTCCAAACTCCAAACTTTCGGTTAACAGACGATCGCGCTAGCCAATTGCGCCACGGAGACAGTCGTGCTCCACTCTCACCACCATCAGAACATATCTTCAAAGCTATCAGCGGAAAGAAAAAAGCAAAACACCACTCCCGGGAGGGCTCGAACCTCCAACTTTTCGGTTAACAGCCGATCGCCCTGGCCAATTGCCCCACGGAGACAGTCGTGCTCCACTCTCACCACCGTCAGAACATTTCTTCAGAGCTATCACCCCAAAGAAAAAAAAGTGCCGCACCACCACCGGTTGGGCTCGAACCTCCAACCTTTCGGTTAACAGCCGATCGCGCTAGCCAATTGCGCCACGAAGACAGTCCTGCTCCACGCTCACCACTATCAGAACATATCTTCAAAGCTATTACCGCAAAAAAAAAGCAACACTTCACTCCCGGGAGGGCTCAAAACTCCAACCTTTCGGTTAACAGCCGATCGCGCTAGCCAATTGCGCCACGAAGACAATCCTGCTCCGCTCTCACCACCATCAGAACATATCTTCAAAGCTATCAGCCCACAGAAAAAAAGCGCCGCACAACCACCGGGTAGGCTCGAACCTCCAACTTTTCGGTTAACAGCCGATCACGCTAGCCAATTGCGCCCCGGAGACAGTCCTCCACTCTCACCACCATCAGAACATATCTTCAAAGCTATCAGCCCACAGAAAAAAAAAGCGCCGCACAACCACCGGGTGGGCTCGAACCTCCAAATTTTCGGTTAACAGCCGATTGCGCTAGCCAATTTCGCCACGGGGACAGTCGTGCTCCACACTCACCACAATCAGAACATATCGTCAAAGCTATCAGCCCAAAGAAAAAAAAGCACCGCACCACAACCGGGTGGGCTCGAACCTCCAACCTTTCGGTTAACAGCCAATCGCGCCAGCCAATTGCGCCACGGAGACAGTCCTGCTCCACTCTCACCACCATCAGAACATATCTTCAAAGCTATCAGCACAAAGAAAAAAAAGCGCCCCACCATCACCGGGTGGGCTCGAACTTCCAAACTTTCGGTTAACAGCCGATCGCGCTAGCCAACTGCGCCACGGAGACAGTCGTGCTCCACTCTCACCACCATCAGAACATATCTTCAAAGCTATCAGCGCAAAGAAAAAAGCAACACACCACTCCAGGGAGGGCTCGAAACTCCAACCTTTCAGTTAACAGCCGATCGCGCTAGCCAATTGCGCCACGGAGACAGTCCTGCTCCACTCTCACCACCATCAGAACACATCTTCAAGGCTATCAGCCCAAAGAAAAAAAAAGTGCCGCACCACCACCGGGAGAGCTCGAACCTCCAACTTTTCGGGTAACAGCCGATCGCGCTAGCCAATTGCGCCACGGAGACAGTCCTGCTCCACTCTCACCACCGTCAGAACATTTCTTCAGAGCTATCAGCCCAAAGAAAAAAAAAAGTGCCGCACCACCACCGGGTGGGCTCGAACCTCCAACCTTTCGGTTAACAGCCGATCGCGCTAGCCAATTGTCCCACGGAGACAGTCGTGCTCCACTCTCACCACCGTCAGAACATTTCTTCAGAGCTATCACCCCAAAGAAAAAAAAGCGCCGCACCACCACCGGTTGGGCTCGAACCTCCAACCTTTCGGTTAACAGCTGATCGCGCTAGCCAATTGCGCCACGAAGACAGTCCTGCTCCACTCTCACCACCATCAGAACATAATTTCAAAGCTATTACCGCAAAAAAAAAAGCAACACACCACTCCCGGGAGGGCTCGAAACTCCAAAGTCCAGTTAACAGCCGATCGCGCTAGCCAATTGCGCCACGAAGACAGTCCTGGTTCACTCTCACCACCATCAGAACATATCTTCAAAGCTATTACCGCAAAGAAAAAAGCAACACACCACTCCCGGGACGGCTCAAAACTCCAACCTTTCGGTTAACAGGCGATCGCGCTAGCCCATTGCGCCACGGAGGCAGTCTTGCTCCACTCTCACCATCATCAGAACATATCTTCAAAGCTATCAGCCCAAAGAAAAAAAAGCGCCGCACCACCACCGGGTTGGCTCGAACCTCCAACTTTTCGGTTAACAGCCGATCGCGCCGGCCAATTGCGCCACAGAGACAGTCCTGCTTCACTCTCACCACAATTAGAACATATCTTCAAAGCTATCAGCCCAAAGAAAAAAAAGCGCCGCACCACCACCGCGTGGGCTCGAACCTCTAACATTTCGGTTAACAGCAGATCGCGCTAGCCAATTGTTCCATGGAGACAATCGTACTCCACACTCACCACCATCAGAACATATCTTCAAAGCTATCAGTGCAAAGAAAAAAAAGCACCGCACCACCACCGGGTGGGCTCGAACCTCCAACTTTTCGGTTAATAGCCGATCGCGCTGGCCAATTGCGCCACAGAGACAGTCCTGCTCCACGCTCACCACAATTAGAACATATCTTCAAAGCTATCAGCCCAAAGAAAAAAAAGCGCCACACCACCACCGGTTGGGCTCGAACCTCCAACCTTTCGGTTAACAGCCGATCGCGCTAGCCAATTGCCCCACGAAGACAGTCCTGCTCCACGCTCACCACTATCAGAACATATCTTCAAAGCTATTACCGCAAAGAAAAAAGCAACACTTCACTCCCGGGAGGGCACAAAACTCCAACCTTTCGGTTAACAGCCGATCGTGCTAGCCCATTGCGCCATGGAGGCAGTCTTGCTCCAATCTCACCATCATCAGAACATATCTTCAAAGCTATCAGCGCAAAGAAAAAAAAGCGCTACACCACCACTGGGTGGGCTCGAACCTCCAACCTTTCGGTTAACAGCCGATCGCGCTAGCCCATTGCGCCACGGAGACAGTCTTGCTCCACTCTCACCACCATCAGAACACATCTTCAACGCTATCAGCGCAAAGAAAAAAGCAACAAACCACTCCCGGGAGGGCTCGAAACTCCAACCTTTCGGTCAACAGCCAATCGCGCTAGCCCATTGCGCCACGGAGACAGTCTTGCTCCCCTCTCACCACCATCAGAACTAATCTTCAAAGCTATCAGCCCAAAGAAAAAAAAGCACCGCACCACCACCGGGTGGGCTCGAACCTCCAACTTTTCGGTTAACAGCCGATCGCGCTGGCCAATTGCGCCACAGAGACAGTCCTGCTCCACTCTCACCACAATTAGAACATATCTTCAAAGATATCAGCCCAAAGAAAAAAAAGCGCCACACCACCACCGGGTGGGCTCGAAACTCCAACCTTTCGATTAACAGCCGATCGCGCTAGCCAATTGCGCCACGGAGACAGTCCTGCTCCACTCTCACCACCATCAGAACATATCTTCAAAGCTATCAGCCCAAAGAAAAAAAGCGCAATACCACAACCGGGTTGGCTCGAACCTCCGACCTTTTGGTTAACAGCCGATCACGCTAGCCAATTGCGCCACGGAGACAGTCCTGCTCCACTCTCACCACCATCAGAACATATCTTCAAAGCTATCAGCCCACAGAAAAAAAAGCGCCGCACAACCACCGGGTGGGCTCGAACCTCCAAATTTTCGGTTAACAGCCGATCGCGCTAGCCAATTGCGCCACGGAGACAGTCGTGCTCCACTCTCACCACCATCAGAACATATCTTCAAAGCTATCAGCGCAAAGAAAAAAGCAAAGCACCACTCCCGGGAGGGCTCGAAACTCCAACCTTTCGGTCAACAGCCGATCGCGCTAGCCCATTGCGCCACGGAGACAGTCTTAACCCCCTCTCACCACCATCAGAACATATCTTCAAAGCTATCAGGCCAAAGAAAAAAAGCACCGCACCACTCCCGGGAGGGCTCGAACCACCAACTTTTCGGTTAACAGCCGATCGCGCGGGCCAATTGCGCCACGCAGACAGTCCTGCTCCACTCTCACCACCATCAGAACATAATTTCAAAGCTATTACCGCAAAGAAAAAAGCAACACACCACTCCCGGGAGGGCTCGAAACTCCAAACTTTCGATTAACAGCCGATCGCGCTAGCCAATTGCGCCACGGAGACAGTCGTGCTCCACTCTCACCACCATCAGAACATATCTTCAAAGCTATCAGCGCAAAGAAAAAAGCAAGACACCACTCCCGGGAGGGCTCGAACCTCCAACTTTTCGGTTAACAGCCGATCGCGCTGGCCAATTGCGCCACGCAGACAGTCCTGCTCCACTCTCGCCACAATTAGAACATATCTTCAGAGCTATCACCACAAAGAAAAAAAAAAGCGCCGCACCACCACCGGGTGGGCTCGAACCTCCAACCTTTCGGTTAACAGCCGATCGCGCTAGCCAATTGCTCCACGGAGACAGTCGTGCTCCACTCTCACCACCGTCAGAACATTTCTTCAGAGCTATCACCCCAAAGAAAAAAAAGTGCCGCACCACCACCGGTTGGGCTCGAACTTCCAACCTTTCGGTTAACAGCCGATCGCGCTAGCCAATTGCGCCACGAAGACAGTCCTGCTCCACGCTCACCACCATCAAAATATATCTTCAAAGCTATTACCGCAAAGAAAAAAGCAACACTTCACTCCCGGGAGGGCTCAAAACTCCCACCTTTCGGTTAACAGCCGATCGCGCTAGCCCATTGCGCCACGGAGGCAGTCTTGCTCCACTCTCACCATCATCAGAACATATCTTCAAAGCTATCAGCCCAAAGAAAAAAAAGCGCCGCACCACCACCGGGTGGGCTCGAACCTTCGACCTTTTGGTTAACAGCCGATCGCGCTAGCCAATTGCGCCATGGAGACAGTCCTGCTCCACTCTCACCACCATCAGAACATATCTTCAAAGCTATCAGCCCAAGGAAAAAAAAGCGCCGCACCACCACCGGGTGGACTCGAACCTCCAACCTTGCGGTTAACAGCCGATCGCGCTAGCCAACTGCGCCACGGAGACAGTCGTGCTCCACTCTCACCACCATCAGAACATATCTTCAAAGCTATCAGCGCAAAGAAAAAAGCAACACACCACTCCCGGGAGGGCTCGAATCTCCAACCTTTCGGTTAACAGCCGATCGCGCTAGCATATTGCGCCACGGAGACAGTCCTGCTCTACTCTCACCACCATCAGAACATATCTTCAAAGCTATCAGCCCAAAGAAAAAAAGCGCCGCACCACCGCCGGGTGGGCTCGAAACTCCAACCTTTCGATTAACAGCCGATCGCGCTAGCCAATTGCACCACGGAGACAGTCCTGCTCCACTCTCACCACCATCAGAACATATCTTCAAAGCTATCAGCCCAAAGAAAAAAAAGCGCCGCACCACCACCGGGTGGGCTCGAACCTCCAACTTTTCGGTTAACAGCCGATCACGCTAGCCAATATCGCCAGGAAGACAGTCCTGCTCCACTCTCACCACCATCAGAACATATCTTCAAAGCTATCAGCCCACAGAAAAAAAGCGCCGCACAACCACCGGGTAGGCTCGAACCTCCAACTTTTCGGTTAACAGCCGATCACGCTAGCCAATTGCGCCACGGAGACAGTCCTGCTCCACTGTCACCATCATCAGAACATATCTTCAAAGCTATCAGCCCACAGAAAAAAAGCGCCGCACAACCACCGGGTGGGCTCGAACCTCCAAATTTTCGGTTAACAGCCGATCGCGCTAGCCAATTGCGCCACGGAGACAGTCGTGCTCCACTCTCACCACCATCAGAACATTTCTTCAGAGCTATCACCCCAAAGAAAAAAAAGCGCTGCACCACCACTGGGTGGGCTCGAACCTCCAACCTTTCGGTTAACAGCCGATTGAGCTAGCCAATTGCGCCACGGAGACAGTCTTGCTCCACTCTCACCACCATAAGAACATATCTTCAAAGCTATCAGCGCAAAGAAAACAGCAACACACCACTCCCGGGAGGGCTCGAAACTCCAACCTTTCGGTCAACAGCCGATCGCGCTAGCCCATTGCGCCACGGAGACAGTATTGCTCCCCTCTCACCACCATCAGAACATATCTTCAAAGCTATCAGCCCAAAGAAATAAAAGCACCGCACCACCACCGGGTAGGCTCGAACCTCCAACATTTCGGTTAACAGCCGATCGCGCTGGCCAATTGCGCCACAGAGACAGTCCTGCTCCACTGTCACCACAATTAGAACATATCTTCAAAGCTATGAGCCCAAAGAAAAAAAAAGCGCCGAACCACCACCGGGTGTGCTCGAACCTCCAACCTTTCGGTTAACAGCAGATCGCGCTAGCCAATTGCTCCATGGAGACAATCGTGCTCCACTCTCACCACCATCAGAACATATCTTCAAAGCTATCAGCGCAAAGAGAAAAAAGCGCCGCACCACCACCGGGTGGGCTCGAACCTCCAACCTTTCGGTTAACAGCCGATCGCGCAAGCCAATTGCGCCATGGAGACAGTCCTGCTCCACTCTCACCACCATCAGAAGATATCTTCAAAGGTATCAGCCCAAAGAAAAAAAAGCGCCGCACCACCACTGGGTGGGCTCGAACCTCTGACTTTTCGGTTAACAGCCGATCGCGCTAGCCAATTGCGCCACGGAGACAGTCCTGCTCCCTCTCACCACCATCAGAACATATCTTCAAAGCTATCAGCCCAAAGAAAAAACCACCGCACCACCACCGAGTGGGCTCGAACCAAAACCTTTCGGTTAACAGCCGATCTCGCTAGCCAATTGCGCCACGAAGACAGTCCTGGTTCACTCTCACCACCATCAGAACATATCTTCAAAGCTATTACCGCAAAGAAAAAAGCAACACACCACTCCCGGGAGGGCTCAAAACTCCAACCTTTCGGTTAACAGGCGATCGCGCTAGCCCATTGCGCCACGGAGGCAGTCTTGCTCCACTCTCACCATCATCAGAACATATCTTCAAAGCTATCAGCCCAAAGAAAAAAAAGCGCCGCACCACCACCGGGTTGGCTCGAACCTCCAACTTTTCGGTTAACAGCCGATCACGCTAGCCAATTGCGCCGCGGAGACAGTCCTGCTCCACTCTCACCACCATCAGAACATATCTTCAAAGCTATCAGCACAAACAAAAAAAGCGCCCCACCATCACCGGGTGGGCTAGAACTTCCAACCTTTCGGTTAACAGCCGATCGCGCTAGCCAACTGCGCCACGGAGACAGTCGTGCTCCACTCTCACCACCGTCAGAACATTTTTTCAGAGCTATTAGCCCAAAGAAAAAAAAAGCGCCGCACCACCACCGGGTGGGCTCGAACCTCCAACCTTTCGGTTAACAGCCGATCGCGCTAGCCAATTGCCCCACGCAGACAGTCGTGCTCCACTCTCACCACCGTCAGAACATTTCTTCAGAGCTATCACCCAAAAGAAAAAAAAAGCGCCGCACCACCACCGGTTGGGCTCGAACCTCCAACCTTTCGGTTAACAGCCGATTGGGCTAGCCAATTGCGCCACGGAGACAGTCTTGCTCCACTCTCACCACCATCAGAACATATCTTCAAAGCTATCAGCGCAAAGAAAACAGCAACACCACTCCCGGGAGGGCTCGAAACTCCAACCTTTCGGTCAACAGCCGATCGCGCTAGCCCATTGCGCCACGGAGACAGTCTTGCTCCCCTCTCACCACCATCAGAACATATCTTCAAAGCTATCAGCCCAAAGAAAAAAAAGCACCGCACCACCACCGGGTGGGCCCGAACCTCCAACTTCTTGGTTAACAGCCGATCGCGCTGGCCAATTGCGCCACAGAGACAGTCCTGCTCCACTGTCACCACAATTAGAACATATCTTCAAAGCTATCAGCCCAAAGAAAAAAAAAGCGCCGCACCACCACCGGGTGGGCTCGAACCTCCAACCTTTCGGCTAACAGCAGATCGCGCTAGCCAATTGCTCCATGGAGACAATCGTGCTCCACTCTCACCATTATCAGAACGTATCTTCAAAGCTATCAGCGCAAAGAAAAAAAAGCACCACATTACCACCGGGTGGGCTCGAACCTCCAACCTTTCGGTTAACAGCCGATCGCGCAAGCCAATTGCGCCACGGAGACAGTCCTGCTCCACTCTCACCACCATCAGAACATATCTTCAAAGGTATCAGCCCAAAGAAAAAAAGCGCCGCACCACCACTGGGTGGGCTCGAACCTCTGACTTTTCGGTTAACAGCCGATCGCGCTAGCCAATTGCGCCACGGAGACAGTCCTGCTCCCTCTCACCACCATCAGAACATATCTTCAAAGCTATCAGCCCAAATAAAAAAACCACCGCACCACCACCGGGTGGGCTCGAACCAAAACCTTTCGGTTAACAGCCGATCGCGCTAGCCAATAGCGACATGAAGACAGTCCTGGTCCACTCTCACCACCAGCAGAACATATCTTCAAAGCTATCAGCCCAAAGAAATAAAAGCACCGCACCACCACCGGGTAGGCTCGAACCTCCAACATTTCGGTTAACAGCCGATCGCGCTGGCCAATTGCGCCACAGAGACAGTCCTGCTCCACTGTCACCACAATTAGAACATATCTTCAAAGCTATGAGCCCAAAGAAAAAAAAAGCGCCGAACCACCACCGGGTGGGCTCGAACCTCCAACCTTTCGGTTAACAGCAGATCGCGCTAGCCAATTGCTCCATGGAGACAATCGTGCTCCACTCTCACCACCATCAGAACATATCTTCAAAGCTATCAGCGCAAAGAGAAAAAAGCGCCGCACCACCACCGGGTGGGCTCGAACCTCCAACCTTTCGGTTAACAGCCGATCGCGCAAGCCAATTGCGCCATGGAGACAGTCCTGCTCCACTCTCACCACCATCAGAAGATATCTTCAAAGGTATCAGCCCAAAGAAAAAAAAGCGCCGCACCACCACTGGGTGGGCTCGAACCTCTGACTTTTCGGTTAACAGCCGATCGCGCTAGCCAATTGCGCCACGGAGACAGTCCTGCTCCCTCTCACCACCATCAGAACATATCTTCAAAGCTATCAGCCCAAAGAAAAAACCACCGCACCACCACCGAGTGGGCTCGAACCAAAACCTTTCGGTTAACAGCCGATCTCGCTAGCCAATTGCGCCACGAAGACAGTCCTGGTTCACTCTCACCACCATCAGAACATATCTTCAAAGCTATTACCGCAAAGAAAAAAGCAACACACCACTCCCGGGAGGGCTCAAAACTCCAACCTTTCGGTTAACAGGCGATCGCGCTAGCCCATTGCGCCACGGAGGCAGTCTTGCTCCACTCTCACCATCATCAGAACATATCTTCAAAGCTATCAGCCCAAAGAAAAAAAAGCGCCGCACCACCACCGGGTTGGCTCGAACCTCCAACTTTTCGGTTAACAGCCGATCACGCTAGCCAATTGCGCCGCGGAGACAGTCCTGCTCCACTCTCACCACCATCAGAACATATCTTCAAAGCTATCAGCACAAACAAAAAAAGCGCCCCACCATCACCGGGTGGGCTAGAACTTCCAACCTTTCGGTTAACAGCCGATCGCGCTAGCCAACTGCGCCACGGAGACAGTCGTGCTCCACTCTCACCACCGTCAGAACATTTTTTCAGAGCTATTAGCCCAAAGAAAAAAAAAGCGCCGCACCACCACCGGGTGGGCTCGAACCTCCAACCTTTCGGTTAACAGCCGATCGCGCTAGCCAATTGCCCCACGCAGACAGTCGTGCTCCACTCTCACCACCGTCAGAACATTTCTTCAGAGCTATCACCCAAAAGAAAAAAAAAGCGCCGCACCACCACCGGTTGGGCTCGAACCTCCAACCTTTCGGTTAACAGCCGATTGGGCTAGCCAATTGCGCCACGGAGACAGTCTTGCTCCACTCTCACCACCATCAGAACATATCTTCAAAGCTATCAGCGCAAAGAAAACAGCAACACCACTCCCGGGAGGGCTCGAAACTCCAACCTTTCGGTCAACAGCCGATCGCGCTAGCCCATTGCGCCACGGAGACAGTCTTGCTCCCCTCTCACCACCATCAGAACATATCTTCAAAGCTATCAGCCCAAAGAAAAAAAAGCACCGCACCACCACCGGGTGGGCCCGAACCTCCAACTTCTTGGTTAACAGCCGATCGCGCTGGCCAATTGCGCCACAGAGACAGTCCTGCTCCACTGTCACCACAATTAGAACATATCTTCAAAGCTATCAGCCCAAAGAAAAAAAAAGCGCCGCACCACCACCGGGTGGGCTCGAACCTCCAACCTTTCAGCTAACAGCAGATCGCGCTAGCCAATTGCTCCATGGAGACAATCGTGCTCCACTCTCACCATTATCAGAACGTATCTTCAAAGCTATCAGCGCAAAGAAAAAAAAGCACCACATTACCACCGGGTGGGCTCGAACCTCCAACCTTTCGGTTAACAGCCGATCGCGCAAGCCAATTGCGCCACGGAGACAGTCCTGCTCCACTCTCACCACCATCAGAACATATCTTCAAAGGTATCAGCCCAAAGAAAAAAAGCGCCGCACCACCACTGGGTGGGCTCGAACCTCTGACTTTTCGGTTAACAGCCGATCGCGCTAGCCAATTGCGCCACGGAGACAGTCCTGCTCCCTCTCACCACCATCAGAACATATCTTCAAAGCTATCAGCCCAAATAAAAAAACCACCGCACCACCACCGGGTGGGCTCGAACCAAAACCTTTCGGTTAACAGCCGATCGCGCTAGCCAATAGCGACATGAAGACAGTCCTGGTCCACTCTCACCACCAGCAGAACATATCTTCAAAGCTATTACCGCAAAGAAAAAAGCAACACACCACTCCCGGGAGGGCTCGAAACTCCAACCTTTCGGTCAACAGCCAATCGCGCTAGCCCATTGCGCCACGGAGACAGTCTTGCCCCCCTCTCACCACCATCAGAACATATCTTCAAAGCTATCAGCCTAAAGAAAAAAAGCACCGCACCACCACCGGGTGGGCTCGAACCTCAAACCTTTCGGTTAACAGCCGATCGCGCTAGCCAATTTCGCCACGGAGACAGTCGTGCTCCACTCTCACTACCATCAGAACATATCTTCAAAGCTATCAGCGCAAAGAAAAAAGCAAAACACCACTCCCCGGAGGGCTCGAACCTCTAACTTTTCGGTTAACAGCCGATCGCGCTGGCCAATTGCGCCACGCAGACAGTCCTGCTCCACTCTCACCATCATCAGAACATATCTTCAAAGCTATCAGCGCAAAGAAAAAAAAAGCGCTGCACCACCACTGGGTGGGCTCGAACCTCCAACCTTTCGGTTAACAGCCGATTGAGCTAGCCCATTGCGCCACGGAGACAGTCTTGCTCCACTCTCACCACCATAAGAACATATCTTCAAAGCTATCAGCGCAAAGAAAACAGCAACACACCACTCCCGGGAGGGCTCGAAACTCCAACCTTTCGGTCAACAGCCGATCGCGCTAGCCCATTGCGCCATGGAGACAGTCTTGCTCCCCTCTCACCACCATCAGAACATATCTTCAAAGCTATCAGCGCAAAGAAAAAAGCAACACACCACTCCAGGGAGGGCTCGAAACTCCAACCTTTTGGTTAACAGCCGATCGCGCTAGCCAATTGCGCCACGGACGCAGTCCTGCTCTACTCTCACCACCATCAGAACATATCTTCAAAGCTATCAGCCCCAAGAAAAAAAAGCGCCATACCACCACCGGGTGGGCTCGAACCTCCGACCTTTTGGTTAACAGCCGATCGCGCTAGCCAATTGCGCCATGGAGACAGTCCTGCTCCACTCTCACCACAAACAGAACATATCTTCAAAGCTATCAGCCCAAAGATAAAAAAGCACTGCACCACCACCAGGTGGGCTCGTACATCCAACCTTTCTGTTAACAGCCGATCGCGCTAGCCAATTGTGCCACGGAGACAGTCCTGCTCCACTCTCACCACCATCAGAACATTTCTTCAAAGCTATCAGCCCAAAGAATAAAAAGCAACACACCACTCCCGGGAGGGCTCGAACCTCCAACCTTTCAGTTAACAGCCGATCGCATAGCCGATTGCGGCACGGAGACAGTCGTGCTTCACTTTCACCACCGTCAGAAGATTTCTTCAGAGCTATCAGCCCAAAGAAAAAAAAAGCGCCGCACCACCACCGGTCGGCTCGTACCTCCAACCTTTCGGTTAACAGCCGATCGCGCTAGCCAATTGCGCCACGGAGACAGTCCTGCTCCACACTCACCACCATCAGAACATATTTTCAAAGCTATCAGCCCAAAATCAAAAAAAGCAACTCACCACTCCCAGGAGGGCTCGAACCTCCAACCTTTCAGTTAACAGCCGATCCCATAGCCAATTGCGCCATGGAGACAGTTGTGCTCAACTCTCACCACCGTCAGAACATTTCTTTAGAGCTATCAGCCCAAAGGAAAAAAATCGCCGCACCACCACCGGGTGGGCTCGAACCTCCAACCTCTCGGTTAACAGCTGATCGCGCTAGCCAATCGCGCCACAAAGACAGTCGTGCTCCACTCTCACCACCATAAGAACATGTCTTCAAAGTTATCAGCCCACAGAAAAAAAAGCGCCGCACCACCACCGGGTGGGCTCGAACCTCCAACCTTTCGGTTAACAGCCGATCGCGCTAGCCAATTGCGCCACGGAGACTGTCCTGCTCCACTCTCACCACCATCATAACATATCTTCAAAGCTATCAGCCCAAAAAAAGCAACACACCACTCCCGGGAGGGCTCGAACCTCAAACCTTTCAGGTAACAGCCGATCGCATAGCCAATTACGCCATGGAGACAGTCGTGTTCCACTCTCACCACCGCCTGAAAATTTCTTCAGGGCTATCAACCCAAAGGAAAAAAATCACTGCACCACCACCGGGTGGGCTCAAACCTCCAACCTCTCGGTTAACAGCCGATCGCGCTAGCCAATTGCGCCAGGGAGACAGTCGCGCTTCACTCTCACCACCATCAGAACATATCTTCAAAGCTATCAGTCCAAAGAAAAAAAAGCGCCGCACCTCCACCGGGTGGGCTCGTACCTCCAACCTTTCGGTTAACAGCCGATCGCGCTAGCCAATTGCGCCACGGAGACAGTCCTGCTCCACACTCACGACCATCAGAACATATCTTCAAAGCTATCAGCGCAAAGAAAAAAGCCAAACACCACTCCCGGGAGGGCTCGAACCTCCAACTTTTCGGTTAACAGCCGATCGCGCTGGCCAATTGCGCCACGCAGACAGTCCAGCTCCACTCTCACCACCATCAGAACATAATTTCAAAGCTCTTACCGCAAAGAAAAAAGCAACACTTCACTCCCGGGAGGGCTCAAAACTCCAACCCTTCGGTTAACAGCCGATCGCGCTAGCCCATTGCGCCACGGAGGCAGTCTTTCCCCACTCTCACCATCATCAGAACATATCTTCAAAGCTATCAGCGCAAAGAAAAAAAAAGCGCTGCACCACCACTGGGTGGGCTCGAACCTCCAACCTTTCGGTTAACAGCCGATTGAGCTAGGCAATTGCGCCACGGAGACAGTCTTGCTCCAGTCTCACCACCATAAGAACATATCTTCAAAGCTATCAGCGCAAAGAAAACAGCAACACACCACTCCCGGGAGGGCTCGAAACTCCAACCTTTCGGTCAACAGCCGATCGCGCTAGCCCATTGCGCCACGGAGACAGTCTTGCTCCCCTCTCACCACCATCAGAACATATCTTCAAAGCTATCAGCCCAAAGAAAAAAAAGCACCGCACCACCACCGGGTAGGCTCGAACCTCCAACTTTTCGGATAACAGCCGATCGCGCTGGCCAATTGCGCCACAGAGACAGTCCTGCTCCACTGTCACCACAACTAGAACATATCTTCAAAGCTATCAGCCCAAAGAAAAAAAAAAGCGCCGCACCACCACCGGGTGGGCTCGAACCTCCAACCTTTCGGTTAACAGCAGATCGCGCTAGCCAATTGCTCCATGGAGACAATCGTGCTCCACTCTCACCACCATCAGAACATATCTTCAAAGCTATCAGCGCAAAGAGAAAAAAGCGCCGCACCACCACCGGGTGGGCTCGAACCTCCAACCTTTCGGTTAACAGCCGATCGCGCAAGCCAATTGCGCCATGGAGACAGTCCTGCTCCACTCTCACCACCATCAGAAAATATCTTCAAAGGTATCAGCCCAAAGAAAAAAAAGCGCCGCACCACCACTGGGTGGGCTCGAACCTCTGACTTTTCGGTTAACAGCCGATCGCGCTAGCCAATTGCGCCACGGAGATAGTCCTGCTCCCTCTCACCACCATCAGAACATATCTTCAAAGCTATCAGCCCAAAGAAAAAAACCACCGCACCACCACCGGGTGGGCTCGAACCAAAACCTTACGGTTAACATCCGATCGCGCTAGCCAATTGCGCCACGAAGACAGTCCTGGTCCACTCTCACCACCATCAGAACATATCTTCAAAGCTATTACCGCAAAGAAAAAAGCAACACACCACTCCCGGGAGGGCTCAAAACTCCAACCTTTCGGTTAACAGGCGATCGCGCTAGCCCATTGCGCCACGGAGGCAGTCTTGCTCCACTCTCACCATCATCAGAACATATCTTCAAAGCTATCAGCCCAAAGAAAAAAAAGCGCCGCACCACCACCGGGTTGGCTCGAACCTCCAACTTTTCGGTTAACAGCCGATCGCGCAAGCCAATTGCGCCATGGAGACAGTCCTGCTCCACTCTCACCACCATCAGAAAATATCTTCAAAGGTATCAGCCCAAAGAAAAAAAAGCGCCGCACCACCACTGGGTGGGCTCGAACCTCTGACTTTTCGGTTAACAGCCGATCGCGCTAGCCAATTGCGCCACGGAGACAGCCCTGCTCCACTCTCACCACCATCAGAACATATCTTCAAAGCTATCAGCCCACGGAAAAAAAAGCGCCGCACCACCACATGGTGGGCTCGAACCTCCAACCTTTCGGTTAACAGCCGATCGCGCAAGCCAATTGCGCCACGGAGACAGTCCTGCTCCACTCTCACCACCATCAGAACATATCTTCAAAGCTATCAGCCCAAAGAAAAAAAAGCACCGCACCACAACCAGGTGGGCTCGAACCTACAACCTTTCGGTTAACAGCCAATCGCGCCAGCCAATTGCGCCACGGAGACAGTCCTGCTCCACTCTCACCACCATCAGAACATATCTTCAAAGCTATCAGCACAAACAAAAAAAGCGCCCCACCATCACCGGGTGGGCTAGAACTTCCAACCTTTCGGTTAACAGCCGATCGCGCTAGCCAACTGCGCCACGGAGACAGTCGTGCTCCACTCTCACCACCATCAGAACATATTTTCAAAGCTATCAGCGCAAAGAAAAAAGCAACACACCACTCCAGGGAGGGCTCGAAACTCCAACCTTTTGGTTAACAGCCGATCGCGCTAGCCATTTGCGCCACGGAGACAGTCATGCTCCACTCTCACCACCGTCAGAACATTTTTTCAGAGCTATTAGCCCAAAGAAAAAAAAAGCGCCGCACCACCACCGGGTGGGCTCGAACCTCCAACCTTTCGATTAACAGCCGATCGCGCTAGCCAATTGCCCCACGCAGACAGTCGTGCTCTACTCTCACCACCGTCAGAACATTTCTTCAGAGCTATCACCCAAAAGAAAAAAAAAGCGCCGCACCACCACCGGTTGGGCTCGAACCTCCAACCTTTCGGTTAACAGCCGATCGCGCTAGCCAATTGCGCCACGGAGACAGTCTTGCTCCACTCTCACCACCATCAGAACATATCTTCAAAGCTATCAGCGCAAAGAAAACAGCAACACACCACTCCCGGGAGGGCTCGAAACTCCAACCTTTCGGTTAACAGCCGATCGCGCAAGCCAATTGCGCCACGGAGACAGTCCTGCTCCACTCTCACCACCATCAGAACATATCTTCAAAGGTATCAGCCCAAAGAAAAAAAGCGCCGCACCACCACTGGTTGGGCTCGAACCTCTGACTTTTCGGTTAACAGCCGATCGCGCTAGCCAATTGCGCCACGGAGACAGTCCTGCTCTCTCTCACCACCATCAGAACATATCTTCAAAGCTATCAGCCCAAAGAAAAAAACCACCGCACCACCACCGGGTGGGCTCGAACCAAAACCTTTCGGTTAACAGCCGATCGCGCTAGCCAATTGCGACACGAAGACAGTCCTGGTCCACTCTCACCACCAGCAGAACATATCTTCAAAGCTATTACCGCAAAGAAAAAAGCAACACACCACTCCCGGGAGGGCTCGAAACTCCAACCTTTCGGTCAACAGCCAATCGCGCTAGCCCATTGCGCCACGGAGACAGTCTTGCCCCCCTCTCACCACCATAAGAACATATCTTCAAAGCTATCAGCCCAAAGAAAAAAAGCACCGCACCACCACCGGGTGGGCTCGAACCTCATACCTTTCGGTTAACAGCCGATCGCGCTAGCCAATTTCGCCACGGAGACAGTCGTGCTCCACTCTCACCACCATCAGAACATATCTTCAAAGCTATCTGCGCAAAGAAAAAAGCAAAACACCACTCCCCGGAGGGCTCGAACCTTTAACTTTTCGGTTAACAGCCGATCGCGCTGGCCAATTGCGCCACGCTGACAGTCCTGCTCCACTCTCACCACCATCAGAACATAATTTCAAAGCTATTACCGCAAAGAAAAAAGCAACACTTCACTCCCGGGAGGGCTCAAAACTCCAACCCTTCGGTTAACAGCCGATCGCACTAGCCCATTGCGCCACGGAGGCAGTCTTTCCCCACTCTCACCATCATCAGAACATATCTTCAAAGCTATCAGCGCAAAGAAAAAAAAGCGCTGCACCACCACTGGGTGGGCTCGAACCTCCAACCTTTCGGTTAACAGCCGATTGAGCTAGCCCATTGCGCCACGGAGACAGTCTTGCTCCACTCTCACCACCATAAGAACATATCTTCAAAGCTATCAGCGCAAAGAAAACAGCAACACACCACTCCCGGAAGGGCTCGAAACTCCAACCTTTCGGTCAACAGCCAATCGCGCTAGCCCATTGCGCCACGGAGACAGTCTTGCTCCCCTCTCACCACCATCAGAACATATCTTCAAAGCTATCAGCCCAAAGAAAAAAAAGCACCGCACCACCACCGGGTGGGCTCGAACCTCCAACTTTTCGGTTAACAGCCGATCGCGCTGGCCAATTGCGCCACAGAGACAGTCCTGATCCACTGTCACCACAATTAGAACATATCTTCAAAGCTATCAGCCCAAAGAAAAAAAAAGCGCCGCACCACCACCGGGTGGGCTCGAACCTCCAACCTTTCGGTTAACAGCAGATCGCGCTAGCCAATTGCTCTATGGAGACAATCGTGCTCCACTCTCACCACCATCAGAACATATCTTCAAAGCTATCAGCGCAAAGGAAATAAAAGCGCCGCACCACCACCGGGTGGGCTCGAACCTCCAACCTTTCGGTTAACAGCCGATCGCGCAAGCCAATTGCGCCACGGAGACAGTCCTGCTCCACTCTCACCACCATCAGAACATATCTTCAAAGGTATCAGCCCAAAGAAAAAAAAGCGCCGCACCACCACTGGCTGGGCTCGAACCTCTGACTTTTCGGTTAACAGCCGATCGCGCTAGCCAATTGCGCCACGGAGACAGTCCTGCTCTCTCTCACCACCATCAGAACATATCTTCAAAGCTATCAGCCCAAAGAAAAAAACCACCGCTTCACCACCGGGTGGGCTCGAACCAAAACCTTTCGGTTAACAGCCGATCGCGCTAGCCAATTGCGCCACGAAGACAGTCCTGGTCCACTCTCACCACCATCAGAACATATCTTCAAAGCTAATACCGCAAAGAAAAAAGCAACACACCACTCCCGGGAGGGCTCAAAACTCCAACCTTTCGGTTAACAGGCGATCGCGCTAGCCCATTGCGCCACGGAGGCAGTCTTGCTCCACTCTCACCATCATCAGAACATATCTTCAAAGCTATCAGCCCAAAGAAAAAAAAGCGCCGCACCACCACCGGGTTGGCTCGAACCTCCAACTTTTCGGTTAACAGCCGATCACGCTAGCCAATTGCGCCACGGAGACAGTCCTGCTCCACTCTCACCACCATCAGAACATATCTTCAAAGCTATCAGCCCACAGAAAAAAAAGCGCCGCACCACCACCAGGTGGGCTCGAACCTCCAACCTTTCGGTTAACAGCCGATCGCGCAAGCCAATTGCGCCACGGAGACAGTCCTGCTCCACTCTCACCACCATCAGAACATATCATCAAAGCTATCAGCCCAAAGAAAAAAAAGCACCGCACCACAACCGGGTGGGCTCGAACCTCCAACCTTTCGGTTAACAGCCAATCGCGCCAGCCAATTGCGCCACGGAGACAGTCCTGCTCCACTCTCACCAACATCAGAACATATCTTCAAAGCTATCAGCACAAACAAAAAAAAGCGCCCCACCATCACCGGGTGGGCTAGAACTTCCAACCTTTCGGTTAACAGCCGATCGCGCTAGCCAACTGCGCCACGGAGACAGTCGTGCTCAACTCTCACCACCATCAGAAGATTTCTTCAGAGCTATCAGCCCAAAGAAAAAAAAGCGCCGCACCACCACCGGGTTGGCTCGTACCTGCAACCTTTCGGTTAACAGCCGATCGCGCTAGCCAATTGCGCCACGGAGACAGTCCTGCTCCACACTCACCACCATCAGAACATATTTTCAAAGCTATCAGCCCAAAATCAAAAAAAGCAACTCACCACTCCCAGGAGGGCTCGAACCTCCAACCTTTCAGTTAACAGCCGATCCCATAGCCAATTGCGCCATGGAGACAGTCGTGCTCCACTCTCACCACCGTCAGAACATTTCTTCAGAGCTATCAGCCCAAAGAAAAAAAATCGCCGCGCCACCACCGGGTGGGCTCGAACCTCCAACCTCTCGGTTAACAGCCGATCGCGCTAGCCAATCGCGCCACAAAGACAGTCGTGCTCCACTCTCACCACCATCAGAACATATCTTCAAAGCTATCAGTCCAAAGAAAAGAAAGCGCCGCACCTCCACCGGGTGGGCTCGTACCTCCAACCTTTCGGTTAACAGCCGATCGCGCTAGCCAATTGCGCCACGGAGACAGTCCTGCTTCACTCTCACCACCATCAGAACATTTCTTCAAAGCTATCAGCCCAAAGAATAAAAAGCAACACACCACTCTCGGGAGGGCTCGAACCTCCAACCTTTCAGTTAACAGCCGATCGCGTAGCCAATTGCGCCACGAAGACAGTCGTGCTCCACTCTCACCACCGTCAGAAGATTTCTTCAGAGCTATCAGCCCAAAGAAAAAAAGCGCCGCACTACCACCGGGTGGGCTCGAACCTCCAACCTTTCTGTTAACAGCCGATCGCGCTAGCCAATTGCGCCACGGAGACAGTCCTGCTTCACTCTCACCACCATCAGAACATTTCTTCAAAGCTATCAGCCCAAAGAATAAAAAGCAACACACCACTCTCGGGAGGGCTCGAACCTCCAACCTTTCAGGTAACAGCCGATCGCATAGCCAATTACGCCATGGAGACAGTCGTGCTCCACTCTCACCACCGCCAGAACATTTCTTCAGGGCTATCAGCTCAAAGGAAAAAAATCACCGCACCACCACCGGGTGGGCTCGAACCTCCAACCTTTCAGTTAACAGCCGATCGCATAGCTGATTGCGGCTCGGAGACAGTCGTGCTTCACTTTCACCACCGTCAGAAGATTTCTTCAGAGCTATCAGCCCAAAGAAAAAAAAGCGCCGCACCACCACCGGGTTGGCTCGTACCTCCAACCTTTCGGTTAACAGCCGATCGCGCTAGCCAATTGCGCCACGGAGACAGTCCTGCTCCACACTCACCACCATAAGAACATATTTTCAAAGCTATCAGCCCAAAATAAAAAAAAGCAACTCACCACTCCCGGGAGGGCTCGAACCTCCAACCCTTCGGTTAACAGCCGATCGCGCTAGCCAATTGCGCCACGGAGACAGTCGTGCTCTACTCTCACCACCATCAAAACATATCTTCAAAGCTATCAGACCAAAGACAAAAAAGCGCCGCACCACCACCGGGTGGGCTCGTACATCCAACCTTTCTGTTAACAGCCGATCGCGCTAGCCAATTGCGCCACGGAGACAGTCCTGCTCCACTCTCACCACCATCAGAACATATCTTCAAAGCTATCAGCCCAAAAAAAAGCAACACACCACTCCCGGGAGGGCTCGAACCTCCAACCTTTCGGTTAACAGCCGATCGCGCTAGCCAATTGCGTCACGGAGACAGTCCTGCTTCACACTCACCACCATCAGAACATATTTTCAAAGCTATCAGCCCAAAGAAAAAAAAAGCAACAAACCACTCCCGGGAGGGCTCCAACCTCCAACCTTTCAGTTAACAGCCGATCGCGTAGCCCATTGCGCCACGAAGACAGTCGTGCTCCACTCTCACCACCGTCAGAAGATTTCTTCAGAGCTATCAGCCCAAAGGAAAAAAGCGCCGCACCACCCCCGGGTGGGCTCGAACCTCCAACCTTTCTGTTAACAGCCGATCGCGCTAGCCAATTGCGCCACGGAGACAGTCCTGCTCCACTCTCACCACCATCAGAACATTTCTTCAAAGCTATCAGCCCAAAGAATAAAAAGCAACACACCACTCCCGGGAGGGCTCGAACCTCCAACCTTTCAGGTAACAGCTGATCGCATAGCCAATTACGCCATGGAGACAGTCGTGCTCCACTCTCACCACCGCCAGAACATTTCTTCAGGGCTATCAGCCCAAAGGAACAAAATCACCGCACCACCACCGGGTGGGCTCGGACCTCCAACCTCTCGGTTAACAGCCGATCGCGCTAGCCAATTGCGCCACGGAGACAGTCGTGCTTCACCCTCACCACCATCAGAACATATCTTCAAAGCTATCAGTCCAAAGAAAAAAAAGCGCCGCACCTCCACCGGGTGGGCTCGTACCTCCAACCTTTTGGTTAACAGCCGATCGCGCTAGCCAATTGCGCCACGGAGACAGTCTTGCTCCAATCTCACCTCCATCAGAACATATATTCAAAGCTATCAGCCCAAAGACAAAAAAGCACCGCACCACCACCATGGGGGCTCGTACATCCAACCTTTCTGTTAACAGCCGATCGTGCTAGCCAATTGCGCCACGGAGACAGTCCTGCTCCACTCTCACCACCACCAGAACATTTCTTCAAAGCTATCAGCCCAAAGAATAAAAAGCAACACACCACTCCCGGGAGGGCTCGAACCTCCAACCTTTCAGTTACCAGCCGATCGCATAGCCGATTGCGGCACGGAGACAGTCGTGCTTCACTTTCACCACCGTCAGAAGATTTCTTCAGAGCTATCAGCCCAAAGAAAAAAAAGCGCCGCACCACCACCGGGTCGGCTCGTACCTCCAACCTTTCGGTTAACAGCCGATCGCGCTAGCCAATTGCGCCACGGAGACAGTCCTGCTCTATACTCACCACCATCAGAACATATTTTCAAATCTATCAGCCCAAAATAAAAAAAGCAACTCAACACTCCCGGGAGGGCACGAACCTCCAACCTTTCGGTTAACAGACGATCGCGCTAGCCTATTGCGCCACGGAGACAGTCGTGCTCTACTCTCACCACCATCAGAACATATCTTAAAAGCTATCAGCCCAAAGACAAAAAAGCGCCGCACCACCACCGGGTGGGCTCGTACATCCAACCTTTCTGTTAACAGCCAATCGCGCTAGCCAATTGCGCCACGGAGACAGTCCTGCTCCACTTTCACCACCATCAGAACATTTCTTCAAAGATATCAGCTCAAAGAAATAAAAGCAACACACCAACACCGGATGGGCTCGTACCTCCAACCTTTCAGTTAAAAGCCGATCGAATAGCCAATTGCGCCACGGAGACAGTCGTGCTCCAATCTCACCACCATCAGAACATATCTTCAAAGCTATCAGCCCAAAGATAAAAAAGCACCGCACCACCACCAGGTGGGCTCGTACATCCAACCTTTCTGTTAACAGCCGATCGCGCTAGCCAATTGCGCCACGGAGACAGTCATGCTCCACTCTCACCACCATCAGAACATTTCTTCAAAGCTATCAGCCCAAAGAATAAAAAGCAACACACCACTCCCGGGAGGGCTCGAACCTCCAACCTTTCAGTTAACAGCCGATCGCATAGCCGATTCCGGCACGGAGACAGTCGTGCTTCACTTTCACCACCGTCAGAAGATTTCTTCAGAGCTATCAGCCCAAAGAAAAAAAAGCGCCGCACCACCACCGGGTCGGCTCGTACCTCCAACCTTTCGGTTAACAGCCGATCGCGCTAGCCAATTGCGCCACGGAGACAGTCCAGCTCCACACTTACGACCATCAGAACATATTTTCAAAGCTATCAGCCAAAAATCAAAAAAAGCAACTCACCACTCCCAGGAGGGCTCGAACCTCCAACCTTTCAGTTAACAGCCGATCCCATAGCCAATTGCGCCAAGGAGACAGTCGTGCTCCACTCTCACCACCGTCAGAACATTTCTTCAGAGCTATCAGTCCAAAGAAAAAAAATCGCCGCGCCACCACCGGGTGGGCTCGAACCTCCAACCTCTGGGTTAACAGCCGATCGCGCTAGCCAATCGCGCCACGAAGACAGTCGTGCTCCACTCTCACCACCGTCAGAAGATTTCTTCAGAGCTATCAGCCCAAAGAAAAAAAGCGCCGCACCACCACCGGGTGGGCTCGAACCTCCAACCTTTCTGTTAACAGCCGATCGCGCTAGCCAATTGCGCCACGGAGACAGTCCTGCTCCACTCTCACCACCATCAGAACATTTCTTCAAAGCTATCAGCCCAAAGAATAAAAAGTAACACACTTCTCTCGGGAGGGCTCGAACCTCCAACCTTTCAGGTAACAGCCGATCGCATAGCCAATTACGCCACGGAGACAGTCCTGCTCCACTATCACCACCATCAGAACATTTCTTCAAAGCTATCAGCCCAAAGAATAAAAAGTAACACACTTCTCTCGGGAGGGCTCGAACCTCCAACCTTTCAGGTAACAGCCGATCGCATAGCCAATTACGCCATGGAGACAGTCGTGCTTCACTTTCACCACCGTCGGAAGATTTCTTCAGAGCTATCAGCCCAAAGAAAAAAAGGCGCCGCACCACCACTGCGTCGGCTCGTACCTCCAACCTTTCTGTTAACAGCCGATCGCGCTAGCCAATTGCGCCACGGAGACAGTCCTGCTCCACTCTCACCACCATCAGAACATATCTTCAAAGCTATCAGCCCAAAAAAAGCAACACACCACTCCCGGGAGGGCTCGAATCTCCAACCTTTCGGTTAACAGCCGATCGCGCTAGCCGATTGCGTCACGGAGACAGTCCTGCTTCACACTCACCACCCTCAGAACATATTTTCAAAGCTATCAGCCCAAAGAAAAAAAAGCAACAAACCACTCCCGGGAGGGCTCCAACCTCCAACCTTTCAGTTAACAGCCGATCGCGTAGCCCATTGCGCCACGAAGACAGTCGTGCTCCACTCTCACCACCGTCAGAAGATTTCTTCAGAGCTATCAGCCCAAAGGAAAAAAGCGCCGCACCACCACCGGGTGGGCTCGAACCTCCAACCTTTCTGTTAACAGCCGATCGCGCTAGCCAATTGCGCCAAGGAGACAGTCCTGCTCCACTCTCACCACCATCAGAACATTTCTTCAAAGCTATCAGCCCAAAGAATAAAAAGCAACACACCACTCCCGGGA
Organism: Rhipicephalus microplus; assembly: GCF_043290135.1. Classification (NCBI taxonomy): domain Eukaryota; kingdom Metazoa; phylum Arthropoda; class Arachnida; order Ixodida; family Ixodidae; genus Rhipicephalus; species Rhipicephalus microplus. The sequence continues at coordinate 5,501,118 of NW_027464602.1, forward strand.
GGGCTCGAACCTCCAACCTTTCAGGTAACAGCCGATCGCATAGCCAATTACGCCATGGAGACAGTCGTGCTCCACTCTCACCACCGCCAGAACATTTCTTCAGGGCTATCAGCCCAAAGGAAAAAAATCACCGCACCACCACCGGGTGGGCTCGAACCTCCAACCTCTCGGTTAACAGCCGATCGCGCTAGCCAATTGCGCCACGAAGACAGTCGTGCTTCACTCTCACCACCATCAGAACATATTTTCAAAGCTATCAGCCCAAAATAAAAAAAGCAACTCACCACTCCCGGGAGGGCTCGAACCTCCAATCTTTCGGTTAACAGCCGATCGCGCTAGCCAATTGCGCCACGGAGACAGTCTTGCTCCAATCTCACCTCCATCAGAACATATCTTCAAAGCTATCAGCCCAAAGACAAAAAAGCACCGCACCACCACCAGGTGGGCTCGTACATCCAACCTTTCTGTTAACAGCCGATCGTGCAAGCCAATTGCGCCACGGAGACAGTCCTGCTCCACTCTCACCACCATCAGAACATTTCTTCAAAGCTATCAGCCCAAAGAATATAAAGCAACACACCACTCCCGGGAGGGCTCGAACCTCCAACCTTTCTGTTAACAGCCGATCGCATAGCCGATTGCGGCACGGAGACAGTCGTGCTTCACTTTCACCACCGTCAGAAGATTTCTTCAGAGCTATCAGCCCAAAGAAAAAAAAGCGCCGCACCACCACCAAGTCGGCTCGTACCTCCAACCTTTCGGTTAACAGCCGATCGCGCTAGCAAATTGCGCCACGGAGACAGTCGTGCTCCACTCTCACCACCATCAGAAAATTTCTTCAAAGCTATCAGCCCAAAGAATAAAAAGCAACACACCACTCCCGGGAGGGCTCGAAACTCCAACCTTTCAGTTAACAGCCGATCGCATAGCTGATTGCGGCTCGGAGACAGTCGTGCTTCACTTTCACCACCGTCAGAAGATTTCTTCAGAGCTATCAGCCCAAAGAAAAAAAAGCGCCGCACCACCACCGGGTTGGCTCGTACCTCCAACCTTTCGGTTAACAGCCGATCGCGCTAGCCAATTGCGCCACGGAGACAGTCCTGCTCCACACTCACCACCATAAGAACATATTTTCAAAGCTATCAGCCCAAAATAAAAAAAAGCAACTCACCACTCCCGGGAGGGCTCGAACCTCCAACCCTTCGGTTAACAGCCGATCGCGCTAGCCAATTGCGCCACGGAGACAGTCGTGCTCTACTCTCACCACCATCAAAACATATCTTCAAAGCTATCAGACCAAAGACAAAAAAGCGCCGCACCACCACCGGGTGGGCTCGTACATCCAACCTTTCTGTTAACAGCCGATCGCGCTAGCCAATTGCGCCACGGAGACAGTCCTGCTCCACTCGCACCACCATCAGAACATATCTTCAAAGCTATCAGCCCAAAAAAAAGCAACACACCACTCCCGGGAGGGCTCGAACCTCCAACCTTTCGGTTAACAGCCGATCGCGCTAGCCAATTGCGTCACGGAGACAGTCCTGCTTCACACTCACCACCATCAGAACATATTTTCAAAGCTATCAGCCCAAAGAAAAAAAAGCAACAAACCACTCCCGGGAGGGCTCCAACCTCCAACCTTTCAGTTAACAGCCGATCGCGTAGCCCATTGCGCCACGAAGACAGTCGTGCTCCACTCTCACCACCGTCAGAAGATTTCTTCAGAGCTATCAGCCCAAAGGAAAAAAGCGCCGCACCACCCCCGGGTGGGCTCGAACCTCCAACCTTTCTGTTAACAGCCGATCGCGCTAGCCAATTGCGTCACGGAGACAGTCCTGCTCCACACTCACGACCATCAGAACATATTTTCAAAGCTATCAGCCCAAAATAAAAAAAAGCAACTCACCACTCCCGGGAGAGCTCGAACCTCCAACCTTTCAGGTAACAGCCGATCGCATAGCCAATTACGCCATGGAGACAGTCGTGCTCCACTCTCACCACCGCCAGAACATTTCTTCAGGGCTATCAGCCCAAAGGAACAAAATCACCGCACCACCACCGGGTGGGCTCGGACCTCCAACCTCTCGGTTAACAGCCGATCGCGCTAGCCAATTGCGCCACGGAGACAGTCGTGCTTCACCCTCACCACCATCAGAACATATCTTCAAAGCTATCAGTCCAAAGAAAAAAAAGCGCCGCACCTCCACCGGGTGGGCTCGTACCTCCAACCTTTTGGTTAACAGCCGATCGCGCTAGCCAATTGCGCCACGGAGACAGTCCTGCTCCACACTCACGACCATCAGAACATATTTTCAAAGCTATCAGCCCAAAATAAAAAAAAAGCAACTCAACACTCCCGGGAGGGCTCGAACCTCCAACCTTTCGGTTAACAGACGATCGCGCTAGCCTATTGCGCCACGGAGACAGTCGTGCTCTACTCTCACCACCATCAGAACATATCTTAAAAGCTATCAGCCCAAAGACAAAAAAGCGCCGCACCACCACCGGGTGGGCTCGTACATCCAACCTTTCTGTTAACAGCCAATCGCGCTAGCCAATTGCGCCACGGAGACAGTCCTGCTCCACTTTCACCACCATCAGAACATTTCTTCAAAGATATCAGCTCAAAGAAATAAAAGCAACACACCAACACCGGATGGGCTCGTACCTCCAACCTTTCAGTTAAAAGCCGATCGAATAGCCAATTGCGCCACGGAGACAGTCGTGCTCCAATCTCACCACCATCAGAACATATCTTCAAAGCTATCAGCCCAAAGATAAAAAAGCACCGCACCACCACCAGGTGGGCTCGTACATCCAACCTTTCTGTTAACAGCCGATCGCGCTAGCCAATTGCGCCACGGAGACAGTCATGCTCCACTCTCACCACCATCAGAACATTTCTTCAAAGCTATCAGCCCAAAGAATAAAAAGCAACACACCACTCCCGGGAGGGCTCGAACCTCCAACCTTTCAGTTAACAGCCGATCGCATAGCCGATTCCGGCACGGAGACAGTCGTGCTTCACTTTCACCACCGTCAGAAGATTTCTTCAGAGCTATCAGCCCAAAGAAAAAAAAGCGCCGCACCACCACCGGGTCGGCTCGTACCTCCAACCTTTCGGTTAACAGCCGATCGCGCTAGCCAATTGCGCCACGGAGACAGTCCAGCTCCACACTTACGACCATCAGAACATATTTTCAAAGCTATCAGCCAAAAATCAAAAAAAGCAACTCACCACTCCCAGGAGGGCTCGAACCTCCAACCTTTCAGTTAACAGCCGATCCCATAGCCAATTGCGCCAAGGAGACAGTCGTGCTCCACTCTCACCACCGTCAGAACATTTCTTCAGAGCAATCAGTCCAAAGAAAAAAAATCGCCGCGCCACCACCGGGTGGGCTCGAACCTCCAACCTCTCGGTTAACAGCCGATCGCGCTAGCCAATCGCGCCACGAAGACAGTCGTGCTCCACTCTCACCACCGTCAGAAGATTTCTTCAGAGCTATCAGCCCAAAGAAAAAAAGCGCCGCACCACCACCGGGTGGGCTCGAACCTCCAACCTTTCTGTTAACAGCCGATCGCGCTAGCCAATTGCGCCACGGAGACAGTCCTGCTCCACTCTCACCACCATCAGAACATTTCTTCAAAGCTATCAGCCCAAAGAATAAAAAGTAACACACTTCTCTCGGGAGGGCTCGAACCTCCAACCTTTCAGGTAACAGCCGATCGCATAGCCAATTACGCCACGGAGACAGTCCTGCTCCACTATCACCACCATCAGAACATTTCTTCAAAGCTATCAGCCCAAAGAATAAAAAGTAACACACTTCTCTCGGGAGGGCTCGAACCTCCAACCTTTCAGGTAACAGCCGATCGCATAGCCAATTACGCCATGGAGACAGTCGTGCTTCACTTTCACCACCGTCGGAAGATTTCTTCAGAGCTATCAGCCCAAAGAAAAAAAGGCGCCGCACCACCACTGGGTCGGCTCGTACCTCCAACCTTTCTGTTAACAGCCGATCGCGCTAGCCAATTGCGCCACGGAGACAGTCCTGCTCCACTCTCACCACCATCAGAACATATCTTCAAAGCTATCAGCCCAAAAAAAGCAACACACCACTCCCGGGAGGGCTCGAATCTCCAACCTTTCGGTTAACAGCCGATCGCGCTAGCCGATTGCGTCACGGAGACAGTCCTGCTTCACACTCACCACCCTCAGAACATATTTTCAAAGCTATCAGCCCAAAGAAAAAAAAGCAACAAACCACTCCCGGGAGGGCTCCAACCTCCAACCTTTCAGTTAACAGCCGATCGCGTAGCCCATTGCGCCACGAAGACAGTCGTGCTCCACTCTCACCACCGTCAGAAGATTTCTTCAGAGCTATCACCCCAAAGGAAAAAAGCGCCGCACCACCACCGGGTGGGCTCGAACCTCCAACCTTTCTGTTAACAGCCGATCGCGCTAGCCAATTGCGCCAAGGAGACAGTCCTGCTCCACTCTCACCACCATCAGAACATTTCTTCAAAGCTATCAGCCCAAAGAATAAAAAGCAACACACCACTCCCGGGAGGGCTCGAACCTCCAACCTTTCAGGTAACAGCCGATCGCATAGCCAATTACGCCATGGAGACAGTCGTGCTCCACTCTCACCACCGCCAGAACATTTCTTCAGGGCTATCAGCCCAAAGGAAAAAAATCACCGCACCACCACCGGGTGGGCTCGAACCTCCAACCTCTCGGTTAACAGCCGATCGCGCTAGCCAATTGCGCCACGGAGACAGTCGTGCTTCACTCTCACCACCATCAGAACATATTTTCAAAGCTATCAGCCCAAAATAAAAAAAGCAACTCACCACTCCCGGGAGGGCTCGAACCTCCAATCTTTCGGTTAACAGCCGATCGCGCTAGCCAATTGCGCCACGGAGACAGTCTTGCTCCAATCTCACCTCCATCCGAACATATCTTCAAAGCTATCAGCCCAAAGACAAAAAAGCACCGCACCACCACCAGGTGGGCTGTACATCCAACCTTTCTGTTAACAGCCGATCGTGCAAGCCAATTGCGCCACGGAGACAGTCCTGCTCCACTCTCACCACCATCAGAACATTTCTTCAAAGCTATCAGCCCAAAGAATATAAAGCAACACACCACTCCCGGGAGGGCTCGAACCTCCAACTTTTCTGTTAACAGCCGATCGCATAGCCGATTGCGGCACGGAGACAGTCGTGCTTCACTTTCACCACCGTCAGAAGATTTCTTCAGAGCTATCAGCCCAAAGAAAAAAAAGCGCCGCACCACCACCGGGTTGGCTCGTACCTGCAACCTTTCGGTTAACAGCCGATCGCGCTAGCCAATTGCGCCACGGAGACAGTCCTGCTCCACACTCACCACCATCAGAACATATTTTCAAATCTATCAGCCCAAAATCAAAAAAAGCAACTCACCACTCCCAGGAGGGCTCGAACCTCCAACCTTTCAGTTAACAGCCGATCCCATAGCCAATTGCGCCATGGAGACAGTCGTGCTCCACTCTCACCACCGTCAGAACATTTCTTCAGAGCTATCAGCCCAAAGAAAAAAAATCGCCGCGCCACCACCGGGTGGGCTCGAACCTCCAACCTCTCGGTTAACAGCCGATCGCGCTAGCCAATCGCGCCACAAAGACAGTCGTGCTCCACTCTCACCACCATCAGAACATATCTTCAAAGCTATCAGTCCAAAGAAAAGAAAGCGCCGCACCTCCACCGGGTGGGCTCGTACCTCCAACCTTTCGGTTAACAGCCGATCGTGCTAGCCAATTGCGTCATGGAGACAGTCCTGCTTCACACTCACCACCATTAGAACATATTTTCAAAGCTATCAGCCCAAAGAAAAAAAAGCAACAAACCACTCCCGGGAGGGCTCCAACCTCCAACCTTTCAGTTAACAGCCGATCGCGTAGCCAATTGCGCCACGAAGACAGTCGTGCTCCACTCTCACCACCGTCAGAAGATTTCTTCAGAGCTATCAGCCCAAAGAAAAAAAGCGCCGCACTACCACCGGGTGGGCTCGAACCTCCAACCTTTCTGTTAACAGCCGATCGCGCTAGCCAATTGCGCCACGGAGACAGTCCTGCTTCACTCTCACCACCATCAGAACATTTCTTCAAAGCTATCAGCCCAAAGAATAAAAAGCAACACACCACTCTCGGGAGGGCTCGAACCTCCAACCTTTCAGGTAACAGCCGATCGCATAGCCAATTACGCCATGGAGACAGTCGTGCTCCACTCTCACCACCGCCAGAACATTTCTTCAGGGCTATCAGCTCAAAGGAAAAAAATCACCGCACCACCACCGAGTGGGCTCGAACCTCCAACCTTTCAGTTAACAGCCGATCGCATAGCTGATTGCGGCTCGGAGACAGTCGTGCTTCACTTTCACCACCGTCAGAAGATTTCTTCAGAGCTATCAGCCCAAAGAAAAAAAAGCGCCGCACCACCACCGGGTTGGCTCGTACCTCCAACCTTTCGGTTAACAGCCGATCGCGCTAGCCAATTGCGCCACGGAGAGAGTCCTGCTCCACACTCACCACCATAAGAACATATTTTCAAAGCTATCAGCCCAAAATAAAAAAAAGCAACTCACCACTCCCGGGAGGGCTCGAACCTCCAACCCTTCGGTTAACAGCCGATCGCGCTAGCCAATTGCGCCACGGAGACAGTCGTGCTCTCCTCTCACCACCATCAAAACATATCTTCAAAGCTATCAGACCAAAGACAAAAAAGCGCCGCACCACCACCGGGTGGGCTCGTACATCCAACCTTTCTGTTAACAGCCGATCGCGCTAGCCAATTGCGCCACGGAGACAGTCCTGCTCCACTCTCACCACCATCAGAACATATCTTCAAAGCTATCAGCCCAAAAAAAAGCAACACACCACTCCCGGGAGGGCTCGAACCTCCAACCTTTCGGTTAACAGCCGATCGCGCTAGCCAATTGCGTCACGGAGACAGTCCTGCTTCACACTCACCACCATCAGAACATAATTTCAAAGCTATCAGCCCAAAGAAAAAAAAGCAACAAACCACTCCCGGGAGGGCTCCAACCTCCAACCTTTCAGTTAACAGCCGATCGCGTAGCCCATTGCGCCACGAAGACAGTCGTGCTCCACTCTCACCACCGTCAGAAGATTTCTTCAGAGCTATCAGCCCAAAGGAAAAAAGCGCCGCACCACCCCCGGGTGGGCTCGAACCTCCAACCTTTCTGTTAACAGCCGATCGCGCTAGCCAATTGCGCCACGGAGACAGTCCTGCTCCACTCTCACCACCATCAGAACATTTCTTCTAAGCTATCAGCCCAAAGAATAAAAAGCAACACACCACTCCCGGGAGGGCTCGAACCTCCAACCTTTCAGGTAACAGCCGATCGCATAGCCAATTACGCCATGGAGACAGTCGTGCTCCACTCTCACCACCGCCAGAACATTTCTTCAGGGCTATCAGCCCAAAGGAAAAAAATCACCGCACCACCACCGGGTGGGCTCGGACCTCCAACCTCTCGGTTAACAGCCGATCGCGCTAGCCAATTGCGCCACGGAGACAGTCGTGCTTCACCCTCACCACCATCAGAACATATCTTCAAAGCTATCAGTCCAAAGAAAAAAAAGCGCCGCACCTCCACCGGGTGGGCTCGTACCTCCAACCTTTTGGTTAACAGCCGATCGCGCTAGCCAATTGCGCCACGGAGACAGTCTTGCTCCAATCTCACCTCCATCCGAACATATCTTCAAAGCTATCAGCCCAAAGACAAAAAAGCACCGCACCACCACCAGGTGGGCTGTACATCCAACCTTTCTGTTAACAGCCGATCGTGCAAGCCAATTGCGCCACGGAGACAGTCCTGCTCCACTCTCACCCCCATCAGAACATTTCTTCAAAGCTATTAGCCCAAAGAATATAAAGCAACACACCACTCCCGGGAGGGCTCGAACCTCCAACTTTTCTGTTAACAGCCGATCGCATAGCCGATTGCGGCACGGAGACAGTCGTGCTTCACTTTCACCACCGTCAGAAGATTTCTTCAGAGCTATCAGCCCAAAGAAAAAAAAGCGCCGCACCACCACCGGGTTGGCTCGTACCTGCAACCTTTCGGTTAACAGCCGATCGCGCTAGCCAATTGCGCCACGGAGACAGTCCTGCTCCACACTCACCACCATCAGAACATATTTTCAAAGCTATCAGCCCAAAATCAAAAAAAGCAACTCACCACTCCCAGGAGGGCTCGAACCTCCAACCTTTCAGTTAACAGCCGATCCCATAGCCAATTGCGCCATGGAGACAGTCGTGCTCCACTCTCACCACCGTCAGAACATTTCTTCAGAGCTATCAGCCCAAAGAAAAAAAATCGCCGCGCCACCACCGGGTGGGCTCGAACCTCCAACCTCTCGGTTAACAGCCGATCGCGCTAGCCAATCGCGCCACAAAGACAGTCGTGCTCCACTCTCACCACCATCAGAACATATCTTCAAAGCTATCAGTCCAAAGAAAAGAAAGCGCCGCACCTCCACCGGGTGGGCTCGTACCTCCAACCTTTCGGTTAACAGCCGATCGTGCTAGCCAATTGCGTCATGGAGACAGTCCTGCTTCACACTCACCACCATCAGAACATATTTTCAAAGCTATCAGCCCAAAGAAAAAAAAGCAACAAACCACTCCCGGGAGGGCTCCAACCTCCAACCTTTCAGTTAACAGCAGATCGCGTAGCCAATTGCGCCACGAAGACAGTCGTGCTCCACTCTCACCACCGTCAGAAGATTTCTTCAGAGCTATCAGCCCAAAGAAAAAAAGCGCCGCACTACCACCGGGTGGGCTCGAACCTCCAACCTTTCTGTTAACAGCCGATCGCGCTAGCCAATTGCGCCACGGAGACAGTCCTGCTTCACTCTCACCACCATCAGAACATTTCTTCAAAGCTATCAGCCCAAAGAATAAAAAGCAACACACCACTCTCGGGAGGGCTCGAACCTCCAACCTTTCAGGTAACAGCCGATCGCATAGCCAATTACGCCATGGAGACAGTCGTGCTCCACTCTCACCACCGCCAGAACATTTCTTCAGGGCTATCAGCTCAAAGGAAAAAAATCACCGCACCACCACCGAGTGGGCTCGAACCTCCAACCTTTCAGTTAACAGCCGATCGCATAGCTGATTGCGGCTCGGAGACAGTCGTGCTTCACTTTCACCACCGTCAGAAGATTTCTTCAGAGCTATCAGCCCAAAGAAAAAAAAGCGCCGCACCACCACCGGGTTGGCTCGTACCTCCAACCTTTCGGTTAACAGCCGATCGCGCTAGCCAATTGCGCCACGGAGAGAGTCCTGCTCCACACTCACCACCATAAGAACATATTTTCAAAGCTATCAGCCCAAAATAAAAAAAAGCAACTCACCACTCCCGGGAGGGCTCGAACCTCCAACCCTTCGGTTAACAGCCGATCGCGCTAGCCAATTGCGCCACGGAGACAGTCGTGCTCTCCTCTCACCACCATCAAAACATATCTTCAAAGCTATCAGACCAAAGACAAAAAAGCGCCGCACCACCACCGGGTGGGCTCGTACATCCAACCTTTCTGTTAACAGCCGATCGCGCTAGCCAATTGCGCCACGGAGACAGTCCTGCTCCACTCTCACCACCATCAGAACATATCTTCAAAGCTATCAGCCCAAAAAAAAGCAACACACCACTCCCGGGAGGGCTCGAACCTCCAACCTTTCGGTTAACAGCCGATCGCGCTAGCCAATTGCGTCACGGAGACAGTCCTGCTTCACACTCACCACCATCAGAACATAATTTCAAAGCTATCAGCCCAAAGAAAAAAAAGCAACAAACCACTCCCGGGAGGGCTCCAACCTCCAACCTTTCAGTTAACAGCCGATCGCGTAGCCCATTGCGCCACGAAGACAGTCGTGCTCCACTCTCACCACCGTCAGAAGATTTCTTCAGAGCTATCAGCCCAAAGGAAAAAAGCGCCGCACCACCCCCGGGTGGGCTCGAACCTCCAACCTTTCTGTTAACAGCCGATCGCGCTAGCCAATTGCGCCACGGAGACAGTCCTGCTCCACTCTCACCACCATCAGAACATTTCTTCTAAGCTATCAGCCCAAAGAATAAAAAGCAACACACCACTCCCGGGAGGGCTCGAACCTCCAACCTTTCAGGTAACAGCCGATCGCATAGCCAATTACGCCATGGAGACAGTCGTGCTCCACTCTCACCACCGCCAGAACATTTCTTCAGGGCTATCAGCCCAAAGGAAAAAAATCACCGCACCACCACCGGGTGGGCTCGGACCTCCAACCTCTCGGTTAACAGCCGATCGCGCTAGCCAATTGCGCCACGGAGACAGTCGTGCTTCACCCTCACCACCATCAGAACATATCTTCAAAGCTATCAGTCCAAAGAAAAAAAAGCGCCGCACCTCCACCGGGTGGGCTCGTACCTCCAACCTTTTGGTTAACAGCCGATCGCGCTAGCCAATTGCGCCACGGAGACAGTCCTGCTCCACACTCACGACCATCAGAACATATTTTCAAAGCTATCAGCCCAAAATAAAAAAAAGCAACTTACCACTCCCGGGAGAGCTCGAACCTCCAATCTTTCGGTTAACAGCCGATCGCGCTAGCCAATTGCGCCACGGAGACAGTCTTGCTCCAATCTCACCTCCATCAGAACATATATTCAAAGCTATCAGCCCAAAGACAAAAAAGCACCGCACCACCACCATGTGGGCTCGTACATCCAACCTTTCTGTTAACAGCCGATCGTGCTAGCCAACTGCGCCACGGAGACAGTCCTGCTCCACTCTCACCACCACCAGAACATTTCTTCAAAGCTATCAGCCCAAAGAATAAAAAGCAACACACCACTCCCGGGAGGGCTCGAACCTCCAACCTTTCAGTTAACAGCCGATCGCATAGCCGATTGCGGCACGGAGACAGTCGTGCTTCACTTTCACCACCGTCAGAAGATTTCTTCAGAGCTATCAGCCCAAAGAAAAAAAAGCGCCGCACCACCACCGGGTCGGCTCGTACCTCCAACCTTTCGGTTAACAGCCGATCGCGCTAGCCAATTGCGCCACGGAGACAGTCCTGCTCTACACTCACCACCATCAGAACATATTTTCAAATCTATCAGCCCAAAATAAAAAAAGCAACTCACCACTCCCGGGAGGGCTCGAACCTCCAACCTTTCGGTTAACAGACGATCGCGCTAGCCTATTGCGCCACGGAGACAGTCGTGCTCTACTCTCACCACCATCAGAACATATCTTAAAAGCTATCAGCCCAAAGACAAAAAAGCGCCGCACCACCACCGGGTGGGCTCGAACCTCCAACCTCTCGGTTAACAGCCGATCGCGCTAGCCAATCGCGCCACGAAGACAGTCGTGCTCCACTCTCACCACCGTCAGAAGATTTCTTCAGAGCTATCAGCCCAAAGAAAAAAAGCGCCGCACCACCACCGGGTGGGCTCGAACCTCCAACCTTTCTGTTAACAGCCGATCGCGCTAGCCAATTGCGCCACGGAGACAGTCCTGCTCCACTCTCACCACCATCAGAACATTTCTTCAAAGCTATCAGCCCAAAGAATAAAAAGTAACACACTTCTCTCGGGAGGGCTCGAACCTCCAACCTTTCAGGTAACAGCCGATCGCATAGCCAATTACGCCATGGAGACAGTCGTGCTTCACTTTCACCACCGTCAGAAGATTTCTTCAGAGCTATCAGCCCAAAGAAAAAAAGGCGGCGCACCACCACTGGGTCGGCTCGTACCTCCAACCTTTCTGTTAACAGCCGATCGCGCTAGCCAATTGCGCCACGGAGACAGTCCTGCTCCACTCTCACCACCATCAGAACATATCTTCGAAGCTATCAGCCCAAAAAAAGCAACACACCACTCCCGGGAGGGCTCGAATCTCCAACCTTTCGGTTAACAGCCGATCGCGCTAGCCGATTGCGTCACGGAGACAGTCCTGCTTCACACTCACCACCCTCAGAACATATTTTCAAAGCTATCAGCCCAAAGAAAAAAAAGCAACAAACCACTCCCGGGAGGGCTCCAACCTCCAACCTTTCAGTTAACAGCCGATCGCGTAGCCCATTGCGCCACGAAGACAGTCGTGCTCCACTCTCACCACCGTCAGAAGATTCTTCAGAGCTATCAGCCCAAAGGAAAAAAGCGCCGCACCACCACCGGGTGGGCTCGAACCTCCAACCTTTCTGTTAACAGCCGATCGCGCTAGCCAATTGCGCCAAGGAGACAGTCCTGCTCCACTCTCACCACCATCAGAACATTTCTTCAAAGCTATCAGCCCAAAGAATAAAAAGCAACACACCACTCCCGGGAGGGCTCGAACCTCCAACCTTTCAGGTAACAGCCGATCGCATAGCCAATTACGCCATGGAGACAGTCGTGCTCCACTCTCACCACCGCCAGAACATTTCTTCAGGGCTATCAGCCCAAAGGAAAAAAATCACCGCACCACCACCGGGTGGGCTCGAACCTCCAACCTCTCGGTTAACAGCCAATCGCGCTAGCCAATTGCGCCACGGAGACAGTCGTGCTTCACTCTCACCACCATCAGAACATATTTTCAAAGCTATCAGCCCAAAATAAAAAAAGCAACTCACCACTCCCGGGAGGGCTCGAACCTCCAATCTTTCGGTTAACAGCCGATCGCGCTAGCCAATTGCGCCACGGAGACAGTCTTGCTCCAATCTCACCTCCATCAGAACATATCTTCAAAGCTATCAGCCCAAAGACAAAAAAGCACCGCACCACCACCAGGTGGGCTCGTACATCCAACCTTTCTGTTAACAGCCGATCGTGCAAGCCAATTGCGCCACGGAGACAGTCCTGCTCCACTCTCACCACCATCAGAACATTTCTTCAAAGCTATCAGCCCAAAGAATATAAAGCAACACACCACTCCCGGGAGGGCTCGAACCTCCAACCTTTCTGTTAACAGCCGATCGCATAGCCGATTGCGGCACGGAGACAGTCGTGCTTCACTTTCACCACCGTCAGAAGATTTCTTCAGAGCTATCAGCCCAAAGAAAAAAAAGCGCCGCACCACCACCAAGTCGGCTCGTACCTCCAACCTTTCGGTTAACAGCCGATCGCGCTAGCCAATTGCGCCACGGAGACAGTCCTGCTCCACACTCACCACCGTCAGAAGATTTCTTCAGAGCTATCAGCCCAAAGAATAAAAAGCAACACACCACTCTCGGGAGGGCTCGAACCTCCAACCTTTCAGGTAACAGCCGATCGCATAGCCAATTACGCCATGGAGACAGTCGTGCTCCACTCTCACCACCGCCAGAACATTTCTTCAGGGCTATCAGCTCAAAGGAAAAAAATCACCGCACCACCACCGGGTGGGCTCGAACCTCCAACCTTTCAGTTAACAGCCGATCGCATAGCTGATTGGGGCACGGAGACAGTCGTGCTTCACTTTCACCACCGTCAGAAGATTTCTTCAGAGCTATCAGCCCAAAGAAAAAAAAGCGCCGCACCACCACCAAGTCGGCTCGTACCTCCAACCTTTCGGTTAACAGCCGATCGCGCTAGCCAATTGCGCCACGGAGACAGTCCTGCTCCACACTCACCACCATCAGAACATATTTTCAAAGCTATCAGCCCAAAATAAAAAAAGCAACTCACCACTCCCGGGAGGGCTCGAACCTCCAACCTTTCGGTTAACAGCCGATCGCGCTAGCCAATTGCGCCACGGAGACAGTCGTGCTCTACTCTCACCACCATCAGAACATATCTTAAAAGCTATCAGCCCAAAGACAAAAAAGCGCCGCACCACCACCGGGTGGGCTCGTACATTTAACCTTTCTGTTAACAGCCAATCGCGCTAGCCAATTGCGCCACGGAGACAGTCCTGCTCCACTTTCACCACCATCAGAACATTTCTTCAAAGATATCAGCTCAAAGAAAAAAAAGCAACACACCAACACCGGATGGGCTCGTACCTCCAACCTTTCAGTTAAAAGCCGATCGAATAGCCAATTGCGCCACGGAGACAGTCGTGCTCCACTATCACCACCATCAGAACATATTTTCAAAGCTATCAGCCCAAAGAAAAAAAAGCGCCGCACCACCACCGGGTGGGCTCGTACCTCCAACCTTTCGGGTAACAGCCGACCGCACTAGCTAATTGCGCCACGGAGACAGTCCTGCTCCACTCTCACCACCTACAGAACATATCTTCAAAGCTATCAGCCCAAAAAATCAAAAGCAACACACCACTCCAGGGAGGGCTCGAACCTCCAACTTTTCAGTTAACAGCCGATCGCATAGCCGATTGCGGCACGGAGACAGTCGTGCTTCACTTTCACCACCGTCAGAAGATTTCTTCAGAGCTATCAGCCCAAAGAATAAAAAGCAACACACCACTCTCGGGAGGGCTCGAACCTCCAACCTTTCAGGTAACAGCCGATCGCATAGCCAATACGCCATGGAGACAGTCGTGCTCCACTCTCACCACCGCCAGAACATTTCTTCAGGGCTATCAGCTCAAAGGAAAAAAATCACCGCACCACCACCGGGTGGGCTCGAACCTCCAACCTTTCAGTTAACAGCCGATCGCATAGCTGATTGCGGCACGGAGACAGTCGTGCTTCACTTTCACCACCGTCAGAAGATTTCTTCAGAGCTATCAGCCCAAAGAAAAAAAAGCGCCGCACCACCACCGGGCCGGCTCGTACCTCCAACCTTTCGGTTAACAGCCGATCGCGCTAGCCAATTGCGCCACGGAGACAGTCCTACTCCACACTCACCACCATAAGAACATATTTTCAAAGCTATCAGCCCAAAATAAAAAAAAGCAACTCACCACTCCCGGGAGGGCTCGAACCTCCAACCTTTCGGTTAACAGCCGATCGCGCTAGCCAATTGCGCCACGGAGACAGTCGTGCTCTACTCTCACCACCATCAAAACATATCTTCAAAGCTATCAGCCCAAAGACAAAAAAGCGCCGCACCACCACCGGGTGGGCTCGTACATCCAACCTTTCTGTTGACAGCCGATCGCGCTAGCCAATTGCGCCACGGAGACAGTCCTGCTCCACTCTCACCACCATCAGAACATATCTTCAAAGCTATCAGCCCAAAAAAAAGCAACACACCACTCCCGGGAGGGCTCGAACCTCCAACCTTTCGGTTAACAGCCGATCGCGCTAGCCAATTGCGTCACGGAGACAGTCCTGCTTCACACTCACCACCATCAGAACATATTTTCAAAGCTATCAGCCCAAAGAAAAAAAAGCAACAAACCACTCCCGGGAGGGCTCCAACCTCCAACCTTTCAGTTAACAGCCGATCGCGTAGCCCATTGCGCCACGAAGACAGTCGTGCTCCACTCTCACCACCGTCAGAAGATTTCTTCAGAGCTATCAGCCCAAAGGAAAAAAGCGCCGCACCACCACCGGGTGGGCTCGGACCTCCAACCTCTCGGTTAACAGCCGATCGCGCTAGCCAATTGCGCCACGGAGACAGTCGTGCTTCACCCTCACCACCATCAGAACATATCTTCAAAGCAATACTTTTTTGCAGACTAGTTGGTTCATACTTGAAAAATTGAATTGCTGCACAAATTTGAAGAAAAAAACAAGAGAGACAGGAAAGAGTGCAGACTTCTGCACTCTTTCCTGTCTCTCTTGTTTTTTTCTTCAAATTTGTGCAGCAATTCAATTTTTCAAATATCTTCAAAGCTATCAGTCCAAAGAAAAAAAGCGCCGCACCTCCACCGGGTGGGCTCGTACCTCCAACCTTTTGGTTAACAGCCGATCGCGCTAGCCAATTGCGCCACGGGGACAGTCCTGCTCCACACTCACGAACATCAGAACATATTTTCAAAGCTATCAGCCCAAAAAAAAAGCAACAAACCACTCCCAGGAGGGCTCCAACCTCCAACCTTTCAGTTAACAGGCGATCGCATAGCCAATTGCGCCACGAAGACAGTCGTGATCCACTCTCACCACCGTCAGAAGATTTCTTCAGAGCTATCAGCCCAAAGGAAAAAAAAGCGCCGCACCACCACCGGGTGGGCTCGAACCTCCTACCTCTCGGTTAACAGCCGATCGCGCTAGCCAATCGCGCCACGAAGACAGTGGTGCTCCACTCTCACCACCATCAGAACATGTCTTCAAAGCTATCAGTCCAAAGAAAAGAAAGCGCCGCACCTCCACCGGGTGGGCTCGTACCTCCCACCTTTCGGTTAACAGCCGATCGCGCTAGCCAATTGCGTAACGGAGACAGTCCTGCTTCACACTCACCACCATCAGAACATAATTTCAAAGCTATCAACCCAAAGAAAAAAAAGCAACAAACCACTCCCGGGAGGGCTCCAACCTCCAACCTTTCAGTTAGCAGCCGATCGCATAGCCAATTGCGCCACGAAGACAGTCGTGCTCCACTCTCACCACCGTCAGAAGATTTCTTCAGAGCTATCAGCCCAAAGGAAAAAAAGCGCCGCACCACCACCGGGTGGGCTCGAACCTCCAACCTTTCGGTTAACAGCCGATCGCGCTAGCCAATTGCGCCACGGAGACAGTCGTTCTCCACTCTCACCACCATCTGAACATATCTTCAAAGCTATCAGCCCAAAGAAAAAAAAGCGCCGCACCTCCACGGGGTGGGCTCGTACCTCCAACCTTTCGGTTAACAGCCGATCGCGGTAGCCAATTGTGCCACGGAGACAGTCCTGCTCCACTCTCACCACGATCAGAACATATCTTCAAAGCAATCAGCCCAAAGAAAAAAAGCAACACACCACTCCCGGGAGGGCTCGAATACCCAACCTTTCGGTTAACAGCCGATCGCGCTAGCCAATTGCGCCACGGAGACAGTCGTGCTCCACTCTCACCACCATCAGAACATATCTTCAAAGTCTTCAGCCCAAAGAAAAAAAAAGCGCCGCACCACCACCAGGAGGGCTCGAACCTCCAACCTTTAGGTTAACACCCAATCGCATAGCCAATTTCGCATGGAGACAGTCGTGCTCCACTCTCACCAGCGTCAGAACATTTTTTTAGAGCTATCAGCTTAAAGGAAAAAAATCGCCGCACTACCACCGGGTGGGCTCGAACCTCCAACCTCTCGGTTAACAGCCGATCGCGCTAGCCAATTGCGCCACGGAGACAGTCGTGCTCCACTCTCACCACCATCAGAACATATCTTCAAAGCTATCAATAAAAAGAAAAAAAGCGCCGCACCTCCACCGGGTGGGCTCGTACCTCCAACCTTTCGGTTAACAGCCGATCGCGCTAGCCAATTGCGTCACGGAGACAGTCCTGCTCCACACTCACCACCATCAGAACATGTTTTCAAAGCTCTCAGAACAAAATAAAAAAAGCAACACACCACTCCCGGGAGGGCTCGAACCTCCAACCTTTCAGTTAACAGCCGACCGCGCTTTCCAATTGCGCCACGGAGACAGTCGTGCTCCACTCTCACCACCATCAGAACATTTCTTCAAAGCTATCAGCCCAAAGAAAAAAAAGCGCCGCACCACCACCGGGTGGGCTTGTACCTCCAACCTTTCGGTTAACAGCCGACAGCGCTAGCCATTTGCACCACGGAGACAGTCCTGCTCCACTCTCACCACCATGAGAACATATCTTCAAAGCTATCAGCCCAAAGAAAAAAAATCAACACACCACTCCCGGGAGGGCTCGAACATCCAACCTTTCAGTTAACAGCCGATCGAATAGCCAATTGCGCCACGGAGACAGTCGTTCTCCACTCTAACCACCGTCAGAACATTTCTTCAGAGCTATCAGCTCAAAAGAAAAAAATCGCCGCACCACCACCGGGTGGGCTCCAACCTCCAACCTTTCGGTTAACAGCCAATCGCGCTAGCCATTTGCACCACGGAGACAGTCCTGCTCCACTCTCACCACCACGAGAACATATCTTCAAAGCTATCAGCCCAAAGAAAAAAAATCAACACACCACTCCCGGGAGGGCTCCAACCTCCAACCTTTCAGTTAACAGCCAATCGCATAGCCAATTTCGCATGGAGACAGTCGTGCTCCACTCTCACCAGCGTCAGAACATTTTTTTAGAGCTATCAGCTTAAAGGAAAAAAATCGCCGCACTACCACCGGGTGGGCTCAAACCTCCAACCTCTCGGTTAACAGCCGATCGCGCGAGCCAATTGCGCCACGGAGACAGTCGTGCTCCACTCTCACCACCATCAGAACATATCTTCAAAGCTATCAATCCAAAGAAAAAAAGCGCCGCACCTCCACCGGGTGGGCTCGTACCTCCAACCTTTCGGTTAACAGCCGATCGCGCTAGCCAATTGCGTCACAGAGACAGTCCTGCTCCACACTTACCACCATCAGAACATGTTTTCAAAGCTCTCAGAACAAAATAAAAAAAGCAACACACCACTCCCGGGAGGGCTCGAACCTCCAACCTTTCAGTTAACAGCCGACCGCGCTAGCCAATTGCGCCACGGAGACAGTCGTGTTCCACTCTCACCACCATCAGAACATTTCTTCAAAGCTATCAGCCCAAAGAAAAAAAAGCGCCGCACCACCACCGGGTGGGCTTGTATCTCCAACCTTTCGGTTAACAGCCGACAGCGCTAGCCATTTGCACCACGGAGACAGTCCTGCTCCACTCTCACCACCATGAGAACATAGCTTCAAAGCTATCAGCCCAAAGAAAAAAAATCAACACACCACTCCCGGGAGGGCTCGAACATCCAACCTTTCAGTTAACAGCCGATCGAATAGCCAATTGCGCCACGGAGACAGTCGTTCTCCACTCTCACCACCGTCAGAACATTTCTTCAGAGCTATCAGCTCAAAAGAAAAAAATCGCCGCACCACCACCGGGTGGGCTCCAACCTCCAACCTTTCGGTTAACAGCCGATCGCGCAAGCCAATTGTGCCATGGAGACAGTCGTGCTCCACTCTCACCACCATCAGAACAAAACTTCAAAGCTATCAGCCCTAAGAAAAAAAAGCAACACACCACTCCCGGGAGGGCTCGAACGTCAGACCTTTCAGTTAACACCCGATCGCGCTAGCCAATTGCGCCAAAGAGACAGTCCTGCTCCACTCTCACCACCATCAGAACATATCTTCAAAGCTATCAGCCCAAAAAAAGCAACACACCACTCCCGCGAGGGCTCGAACCTCCAACCTTTCAGGTAACAGCCGATCGCATAGCCAATTACGCCATGGAGACAGTCGTGTTCCACTCTCACCACCATCAGAACATATCTTCAAAGCTATCAGTCCAAAGAAAAAAAAGCGCCGCACCTCCACCGGGTGGGCTCGTACCTCCAACCTTTCGGTTAACAGCCGATCGCGCTAGCCAATTGCGTCACGGAGACAGTCCTGCTCCACACTCACCACCATCAGAACATATTTTCAAAGCTATCAGCCCAAAGAAAAAAAAGCAACAAACCACTCCCGGGAGGGCTCCAACCTCCAACCTTTCAGTTAACAGCCATTCGCATAGCCAATTGCGCCACGGAGTCAGTCGTTCTCCACTCTCACCACCATCTGAACATATCTTCAAAGCTATCAGCCCAAAGAAAAAAAAGCGCCGCACCTCCACCGGGTGGGCTCGTACCTCCAACCTTTCGGTTAACAGCCGATCGCGGTAGCCAATTGCGCCACGGAGACAGTCCTGCTCCACTCTCACCACTATCAGAACATATCTTCGAAGCTATCAGCCCAAAGAAAAAAAAGCAACACACCACTCCCGGGAGGGCTCGAACATCCAACCTTTCGGTTAACAGCCGATCGCTCTAGCCAATTGCGCCACGGAGACAGTCGTTCTCCACTCTCACCACCATCAGAACATATCTTCAAAGCTATCAGCCCAAAGAAAAAAAAGCGCCGCACCTCCACCGGGTGGGCTCGTACCTCCAACCTTTCGGTTAACAGCCGATCGCGGTAGCCAATTGCGCCACGGAGACAGTCCTGCTCCACTCTCACCGCCATCAGAACATATCTTCAAAGCTATCAGCCCAAAGAAAAAAAGCAACACACCACTCCCGGGAGGGCTCGAATATCCAACCTTTCAGTCAACAGCCGATCGAATAGCCAATTGCGCCACGCAGGTAGTCGTGCTCCACTCTCACCACCATCAGAACATATCTTTAAAGCTATCAGCCCAAAGGAAAAAAATCGCCGCACCACCACCGGGTGGGCTCGAAACTCCAACCTCTCGGTTAACAGCCGATCGCGCTAGCCAATTGCGCCACGGAGACAGTGGTGCTCCACTCTCAACACCATGAGAACATATCTTCAAAGCTATCAGCCCAAAGAAAAAAAAACACCGCACCACTCCCGGGAGGGCTCGTACCTCCAACCTTTCGGTTAACAGCCGATCGCGCTAGCCAATTGCGCCACGGAGACAGTCCTGCTCCACTCTCACCAACATCAGAACATATCTTCAAAGCTATCAGCCCAAAGAAAAAAAAGCGCCGCACCTCCACCGGGTGGGCTCGTACCTCCAACCTTTCGGTTAACAGCCGATCGCGGTAGCCAATTGCGCCACGGAGACAGTCCTGCTCCACTCTCACCACCATCAGAACATATCTTCAAAGCTATCAGCCCAAAGAAAAAAAGCAACACACCACTCCCGGGAGGGCTCCAACCTTCAACCTTTCAGCTAACAGCCAATCGCGCCAGCCAATTGCGCCACGGAGACAGTCGTGCTCCACTCTCACCACCATCAGAAAATTTCTTCAAAGTTATCAGCCCAAAGAAGTAAAAGCACCGCACCACCACCGCGTGGGCTCGTACCTCCACCCCTTCGGTTGACAGCCGATCGCGCTAAGCAATTGCGCCACGGAGACAGTCCTCCTCCACTCTCACCACCATCAGAACATAACTTGAAAGCTATCAGCCCTAAGAAAAAAAAGCAACACACTACTTCCGGGAAGGCTCGAACCTTCAACCCCTCAGCTAACAGCCGATCGCATAGCCGATTGCGCCACGGAGACAGTCGTGCTCCACTCTTACCATCATCAGAACATATCTTCAAAGCTATCAGCCCAAAGAAAAAAAGCGCCGCACCACCACCGGGTAGGCTCGTACCTCCAACCTTTCGAATAAAAGCAGATCGCGCTAGCCAATTGCGCCACGAAAACGGTCCTGCTCCACTCTCACCACCATCAGAACATATCTTCAAAGCTATCATTCCAAAGAAAAAAAAGCAACACACAACTCCCGGGAAGGCTCGAACCTCCAACCTTTCGGTTAACAGCCGATCGCATAGCCAATTGCGCCACGGAGACAGTCGTGCTCCACTCTCACCACCGTCAGAACATTTCTTCAGAGCTATCAGCCCAATGAAAAAAAGCGCCGCACCACCACTGTGTGGGCTCGTACCTCTTACCTTTCGGTTAACAGCCAATGGCGCTAGCAAATTGCGCCACGGAGACAGTCCTGCTCCACTCTCACCACCATCAGAACATATCTTCAAAGCTATCAGCCCAAAGAAAAAAAAGCAACACACCACTCCCGGGAGGGCTCGAACCTCCAAACTTCCGGTTAACAACCTTTCGCATAGCCAATTGCGCCACGGAGACAGTCGTGCTCCACTCTCACCACCGTCAGAACATTTCTTCAGAGCTATCAGCCTAAAGAAAAAAAAGCGCCGCACCACCACTGTGTGGGCTTGTACATCCAACCTTTCGGTTAACAGCCGGTCGCGCTAGCCAATTGCGCCACGGAGACAGTCGTGCTCCACTCTCACCACCATCAGAACATATCTTCAAAGTCTTCAGCCCAAAGAAAAAAAAAGCGCCGCACCACCACCAGGAGGGCTCGAACCTCCAACCTTTAAGTTAACAGCCAATCGCATAGCCAATTTCGCATGGAGACAGTCGTGCTCCACTCTCACCAGCGTCAGAACATTTTTTTAGAGCTATCAGCTTAAAGGAAAAAAATCGCCGCACTACCACCGGGTGGGCTCGAACCTCCAACCTCTCGGTTAACAGCCGATCGCGCTAGCCAATTGCGCCACGGAGACAGTCGTGCTCCACTCTCACCACCATCAGAACATATCTTCAAAGCTATCAATAAAAAGAAAAAAAGCGCCGCACCTCCACCGGGTGGGCTCGTACCTCCAACCTTTCGGTTAACAGCCGATCGCGCTAGCCAATTGCGTCACGGAGACAGTCCTGCTCCACACTCACCACCATCAGAACATGTTTTCAAAGCTCTCAGAACAAAATAAAAAAAGCAACACACCACTCCCGGGAGGGCTCGAACCTTCAACCTTTCAGTTAACAGCCGACCGCGCTTGCCAATTGCGCCACGGAGACAGTCGTGCTCCACTCTCACCACCATCAGAACATTTCTTCAAAGCTATCAGCCCAAAGAAAAAAAAGCGCCGCACCACCACCGGGTGGGCTTGTACCTCCAACCTTTCGGTTAACAGCCGACAGCGCTAGCCATTTGCACCACGGAGACAGTCCTGCTCCACTCTCACCACCATGAGAACATATCTTCAAAGCTATCAGCCCAAAGAAAAAAAATCAACACACCACTCCCGGGAGGGCTCGAACATCCAACCTTTCAGTTAACAGCCGATCGAATAGCCAATTGCGCCACGGAGACAGTCGTTCTCCACTCTAACCACCGTCAGAACATTTCTTCAGAGCTATCAGCTCAAAAGAAAAAAATCGCCGCACCACCACCGGGTGGGCTCCAACCTCCAACCTTTCGGTTAACAGCCAATCGCGCTAGCCATTTGCACCACGGAGACAGTCCTGCTCCACTCTCACCAGCGTCAGAACATTTTTTTAGAGCTATCAGCTCAAAGGAAAAAAATCGCCGCACTACCACCGGGTGGGCTCGAACCTCCAACCTCTCGGTTAACAGCCGATCGCGCTAGCCAATTGCGCCACGGAGACAGTCGTGCTCCACTCTCACCACCATCAGAACATATCTTCAAAGCTATCAATCCAAAGAAAAAAAGCGCCGCACCTCCACCGGGTGGGCTCGTACCTCCAACCTTTCGGTTAACAGCCGATCGCGCTAGCCAATTGCGTCACGGAGACAGTCCTGCTCCACACTCACCACCATCAGAACATGTTTTCAAAGCTCTCGGAACAAAATAAAAAAAGCAACACACCACTCCCGGGAGGGCTCGAACCTTCAACCTTTCAGTTAACAGCCGACCGCGCTTGCCAATTGCGCCACGGAGACAGTCGTGCTCCACTCTCACCACCATCAGAACATTTCTTCAAAGCTATCAGCCCAAAGAAAAAAAAGCGCCGCACCACCACCGGGTGGGCTTGTACCTCCAACCTTTCGGTTAACAGCCGACAGCGCTAGCCATTTGCACCACGGAGACAGTCCTGCTCCACTCTCACCACCATGAGAACATATCTTCAAAGCTATCAGCCCAAAGAAAAAAAATCAACACACCACTCCCGGGAGGGCTCGAACATCCAACCTTTCAGTTAACAGCCGATCGAATAGCCAATTGCGCCACGGAGACAGTCGTTCTCCACTCTAACCACCATGAGAACATATCTTCAAAGCTATCAGCCCAAAGAAAAAAAATCAACACACCACTCCCGGGAGGGCTCCAACCTCCAACCTTTCAGTTAACAGCCAATCGCATAGCCAATTTCGCATGGAGACAGTCGTGCTCCACTCTCACCAGCGTCAGAACATTTCTTCAGAGCTATCAGCTCAAAAGAAAAAAATCGCCGCACCACCACCGGGTGGGCTCCAACCTCCAACCTTTCGGTTAACAGCCGATCGCGCAAGCCAATTGTGCCATGGAGACAGTCGTGCTCCACTCTCACCACCATCAGAACAAAACTTCAAAGCTATCAGCCCTAAGAAAAAAAAGCAACACACCACTCCCGGGAGGACTCGAACCTCAGACCTTTCAGTTAACACCCGATCGCGCTAGCCAATTGCGCCACAGAGACAGTCCTGCTCCACTCTCACCACCATCAGAACATATCTTCAAAGCTATCAGCCCAAAAAAAGCAACACACCACTCCCGCGAGGGCTCGAACCTCCAACCTTTCAGGTAACAGCCGATCGCATAGCCAATTACGCCATGGAGACAGTCGTGTTCCACTCTCACCACCATCAGAACATATCTTCAAAGCTATCAGTCCAAAGAAAAAAAAGCGCCGCACCTCCACCGGGTGGGCTCGTACCTCCAACCTTTCGGTTAACAGCCGATCGCGCTAGCCAATTGCGTCACGGAGACAGTCCTGCTCCACACTCACCACCATCAGAACATATTTTCAAAGCTATCAGCCCAAAGAAAAAAAAGGAACAAACCACTCCCGGGAGGGCTCCAACCTCCAACCTTTCAGTTAACAGCCATTCGCATAGCCAATTGCGCCACGGAGTCAGTCGTTCTCCACTCTCACCACCATCTGAACATATCTTCAAAGCTATCAGCCCAAAGAAAAAAAAGCGCCGCACCTCCACCGGGTGGGCTCGTACCTCCAACCTTTCGGTTAACAGCCGATCGCGGTAGCCAATTGCGCCACGGAGACAGTCCTGCTCCACTCTCACCACTATCAGAACATATCTTCGAAGCTATCAGCCCAAAGAAAAAAAAGCAACACACCACTCCCGGGAGGGCTCGAACATCCAACCTTTCGGTTAACAGCCGATCGCTCTAGCCAATTGCGCCAAGGAGACAGTCGTTCTCCACTCTCACCACCATCAGAACATATCTTCAAAGCTA
Source organism: Rhipicephalus microplus (assembly GCF_043290135.1). Taxonomy (NCBI): domain Eukaryota; kingdom Metazoa; phylum Arthropoda; class Arachnida; order Ixodida; family Ixodidae; genus Rhipicephalus; species Rhipicephalus microplus. The sequence goes on from NW_027464602.1 coordinate 5,525,860, forward strand.
TCAGTTCAAAGAAAAAAAAGCGCCGCACCTCCACCGGGTGGGCTCGTACCTCCAACCTTTCGGTTAACAGCCGATCGCGGTAGCCAATTGCGCCACGGAGACAGTCCTGCTCCACTCTCACCGCCATCAGAACATATCTTCAAAGCTATCAGCCCAAAGAAAAAAAGCAACACACCACTCCCGGGAGGGCTCGAATATCCAACCTTTCAGTCAACAGCCGATCGAATAGCCAATTGCGCCACGGAGGTAGTCGTGCTCCACTCTCACCACCATCAGAACATATCTTTAAAGCTATCAGCCCAAAGGAAAAAAATCGCCGCACCACCACCGGGTGGGCTCGAAACTCCAACCTCTCGGTTAACAGCCGATCGCGCTAGCCAATTGCGCCACGGAGACAGTGGTGCTCCACTCTCAACACCATGAGAACATATCTTCAAAGCTATCAGCCCAAAGAAAAAAAACACCGCACCACTCCCGGGAGGGCTCGTACCTCCAACCTTTCGGTTAACAGCCGATCGCGCTAGCCAATTGCGCCACGGAGACAGTCCTGCTCCACTCTCACCAACATCAGAACATATCTTCAAAGCTATCAGCCCAAAGAAAAAAAAGCGCCGCACCTCCACCGGGTGGGCTCGTACCACCAACCTTTCGGTTAACAGCCGATCGCGGTAGCCAATTGCGCCACGGAGACAGTCCTGCTCCACTCACACCACCATCAGAACATATCTTCAAAGCTATCAGCCCAAAGAAAAAAAGCAACACACCACTCCCGGGAGGGCTCCAACCTCCAACCTTTCAGTTAACAGCCGATCCGATAGCCAATTGCGCCATGGAGACAGTCATGCTCCACTCTCACCACCGTCAGAACATTTCTTCAGAGCTATCAGCCCAAAGGAAAAAAAATCGCCGCACCACAACCGGGTGGGCTCGAACCTCCAACCTCTCGGTTGACAGCCGATCGCGCTAGCCAATCGCGCCACAAAGACAGTCGTGCTCCACTCTCACCACCATCGGAACATATCTTCAAAGCTATCAGTCCGAAGAAAAGAAAGCGCCGCACCTCCAACGGGTGGGCTCGTACCTCCAACCTTTCGGTTAACAGCCGATCGCGGTAGCCAATTGCGTCACGGAGACAGTCCTGCTCTACACTCACCACCATCAGAACATATTTTCAAAGCTAGCAGCCCAAAGTAAAAAAAGCAACAAACCACTCCCGGGAGGGCTCGAACCTCCAACCTCTCGGTTAACAGCTGATCGCGCTAGCCTATCGCGCCACGAAGACATTCGTGCTCCACTCTCACCACCATCAGAACATATCTTCAAAGCTATCAGTCCGACGAAAAGAAAGCGCCGCCCCTCCACCGGGTGGGCTCGTACCTCCAACCTTTCGGTTAACAGCCGATCGCGGTAACCAAATGCGCCACGGAGACAGTCCTGCTCCACTCTCACCACTATCAGAGCATATCTTCGAAGCTATCAGCCCAAAGAAAAAAAAAGCAACACACCACTCCCGGGAGCGCTCGAACATCCAACCTTTCGGTTAACAGCCGATTGCTCTAGCCAATTGCGCCACAGAGACAGTCGTTCTCCACTCTCACCACCATCAGAACATATCTTCAAAGCTATCAGCCCAAAGAAAAAAAAGTGCCGCACCTCCACCGGGTGGGCTCGTACCTCCAACCTTTCGGTTAACAGCCGATCGCGGTAGCCGATTCCGCCACGGAGACAGTCCTGCTCCCCTCTCACCACCATCAGAACATATCTTCAAAGCTATCAGCCCAAAGAAAAAAAGCAACACACCACTCCCGGGAGGGCTCCAACCTCCAACCTTTCAGTTACCAGCCGATCGCATAACCAATTGCGCCACGAAGACAGTCGTGCTCTACTCTCACCACCGTCAGAACATTTCTTCAGAGCTATCAGCCCAAAGGAAAAAAATCGCCACACCACCACCAAGTGGGCTCGAACCTCCAACCTCTCGGTTAACAGCCGATCGCGCTAGCCAATCGCGCCACGAAGACAGTCGTGTTTCACTCTCACCACCATCAGAACATATCTTCAAAACTATCAGTCCAAAGAAAAGAAAGCGCCGCACCTCCACCGGGTGGGCTCGTACCTCCAACCTTTCGGTTAACAGCCGATCGCGCTAGCCAATGGCGCCATGGAGACAGTCCTGCTCCACTCTCACCACCATCAGAACATATTTTCAAAGCTAACAGCGCAAAGAAAAAAAAGCGCCGCACCACCACCGGGTGGGCTCGTACCTCCAACCTTTCGGTTAACAGCCGATCACGCTAGCTAATTGCGCCACGGAGACAGTCATGCTCCACTCTCACCACAATCAGAACATATATTCAAAGCTATCAGCCCAAAGAATAAAAAGCAACACACCACTCCCGGGAGGGCTCGAACCTCCAACCTTTCAGTTAACAGCCGATCGCATAGCCGATTGCGGCACGGAGACAGTCGTGCTTCACTTTCACCACCGTCAGAAGATTTCTTCAGAGCTATCAGCCCAAAGAAAAAAAAGCGCCGCACCACCACCTGGTCGGCTAATACCTCCAACCTTTCGGTTAACAGCCGATCGCGCTAGCCAATTGCGCCATGGAGATAGTCCTGCTGCACACTCACCACCATCAGAACATATTTTCAAAGCTATCAGCCCAAAATAAAAAAAAGCAACTCACCACTCCCGGGAGGGCTCGAACCTCCAACCTTTCGGTTAACAGCCGATCGCATAGCCAATTGCGCCACGCAGACAGTCGTGCTCCACTCTCACCACCATCAGAACATTTCTTCAGAGCTATCAGCCCAAAGTAAAAAAAGCGCTGTACCACCACCGGGTGCGCTCGTACCTCCAACCTTTCGGTTAACAGCCGATCGCGCTAGCAAATTGCGCCACGGAGACAGTCGTGCTCCTCTCTCACCACCATAAGAACATATCTTCAAAGTTATCAGCCCACAGAAAAAAAGCGCCGCACCACCACCGGGTGGGCTCGAACCTCGAACCATTCGGTTAACAGCCGATCGCGCTAGCCAATTGCGCCACGGAGACAGTCCTGCTCCACACTCACCACCATCAGAACATATTTTCAAAGCTATCAGCCCGAAATAAAAAAAGCAACTCACCACTCCCGGGAGGGCTCGAACCTCCAACCTTTCGGTTAACAGCCGATCGCGCTAGCCAATTGCGCCACGGAGACAGTCGTGCTGCACTCTCAGCACCATCAGAACATATCTTCAAAGCTATCAGCCCAAAGAATAAAAAGCAACACACCACTCCAGGGAGGGCTCGAACCTCCAACCTTTCAGTTAACAGCCGATCGCATAGCCGATTGCGGCACGTAGACAGTCGTGCTTCACTTTCACCACCGTCAGAAGATTTCTTCAAAGCTATCAGTCCAAAAAAGAAAGCGCCGCACCTCCACCGGGTGGGCTCGTACCTCCAAACTTTCGGTTAACAGCCGATCGCGCCAGCCAATTGTGCCACGGAGACAGTCCTGCTCCACACTCACGACCATCAGAACATATTTTCAAAGCTATCAGCGCAAAATAAAAAAAGCAACTCACCACTCCCGGGAGGGCTCGAACCTCCAACCTTTCGGTTAACAGCCGATCGCGCTAGCCAATTGCGCCACGGAGACAGTCGTGCTCCATTCTCACCACCATCAGAACATATCTTCAAAGCTATCAGCCCAAAGAAAAAAAAGCACCGCACCACCAACGGGTGGGCTCGTACATCCAACCTTTCTGTTAACAGCCGATCGCGCTAGCCAATTGCGCCACGGTGACAGTCCTGCTCCACTCTCACCACCATCAGAACATTTCTTCAAAGCTATCAGCTCAAAGAAAAAAAAGCAACACAACACCACCGGATGGGCTCGTACCTCCAACCTTTCAGTTAACAGCCGATCGAATAGCCAATTTCGCCACGGAGACAGTCGTGCTCCACTCACATCACCATCAGAACATATTTTCAAAGCTAACAGCCCAAAGAAAAAAAAGCACCGCACCACCACCGGGTGGGCTCGTACCTCCAACCTTTCGGTTAACAGCCGATCGCGCTAGCTAATTGCGCCACGGAGACAGTCCTGCTCCACTCTCACCACCATCAAAACACATCTTCAAAGCTATCAGCCCAAAGAATAAAAAGCAACACACCACTCCCGGGAGGGCTTGAACCTCCAACCTTTCAGTTAACAGCCGATCGCATAGCCGATTGCGGCACGGAGACAGTCGTGCTTCACTTTCACCACCGTCAGAAGATTTCTTCAGAGCTATCAGCCCAAAGAAAAAAAAAGCGCCGCACCACCACCGGGTCGGCTCACACCTCCAACCTTTCGGTTAACAGCCGATCGCGCTAGCCAATTGCGCCACGGAGATAGTCCTGCTCCACACTCACCACCATCAGAACATATCTTCAAAGCTACCAGCCCAAAGACAAAAAAGCACCGCACCACCACCGGATGGGCTCGTACCTCAGACCTTGCAGTTAACAGCCGATCGAATAGCCAATTGCGCCACGGAGACAGTCGTGCTCCACTATCACCACCATCAGAACATTTTCAAAACTATCAGCCCAAAGAAAAAAAAGCGCCGCACCACCACCGGGTTGGCTCGTACCTCCAACTTTTCGGTTAACAGCCGATCGCGCTAGCTAATTGCGCCACGGAGACAGTCCTGCTCCACTCTCACCACCTACAGAACATATCTTCAAAGCTATCAGCCCAAAGAATAAAAAGCAACACACCACTCCCGGGAGGGCTCGAACCTCCAACCTTTCAGTTAACAGCCGATCGCATAGCCGATTGCGGCACGGAGACAGTCGTGCTTCACTTTCACCACCGTAAGAAGATTTCTTCAGAGCTATCAGCCCAAAGAAAAAAAAGCGCCGCACCACCACCGGGTCGGCTCGTACCTCCAACCTTTCGGTTAACAGCCGATTGCGCTAGCCAATTGCGCCACGGAGACAGTCGTGCTCCATTCTCACTACCATCAGAACATATCTTCAAAGCTATCAGCCCAAAGAAAAGAAAGCGCCACACCACCACCGGATGTGCTCGTACCTCCAACGTTTCGATTAAAAGCCGATTACGCTAGCCAATTGCGCCACGGAGACAGTCGTGCTCTACTCTCACCACCATCAGAACATATCTTCAAAGCTATCCGCCAAAAGAAAAAAAAGCGCCGCAACACCACCGGGTGGGCTCGTACCTCCAACATTTCGGTTAACAGCCGATCGCGCTAGCCTATTGCGCCACGGAGACAGTCCTTCTCTACACTCACCACCATCAGAACATATTTTCAAAGCTATCAGCCCAAAGAAAAAAAAAAGCAACAAACCACTCCCGGGACTTCAGTAAAACTTGCGTTGGGTCTTGTTGGTACATAGCACAAAAAAAGAAGTTAACTTCTTTGGCGCAAACAATACGGAAAAAAGGAAAAAAGAAGGCGAGGAAAGAAACAGATTGACGCCAAATTTTTGGCGTCAATCTGTTTCTTTCCTCGCCTTCTTTTTTCCTTTTTTCCGTATTGTTTGCGCCAAAGAAGTTAACTTCTTTTTTTGCACTCCCGGGAGGGCACCAACCTCCAACCTTTCAGTTAACAGCCGATCGCATAGCCAATTGCGCCACGAAGACAGTCGTGATCCACTCTCACCACCGTCAGAAGATTTCTTCAGAGCTATCAGCCCAAAGGAAAAAAAGCGCCGCACCACCACCGCGTGGGCTCGAACCTCCTACCTCTTGGTTAACAGCCGATCGCGCTAGCCAATCCCACCACGAAGACAGTCGTGCTCCACTCTCACCACCATCAGAGCATATCTTCAAAGCTATCAGTCCAAAGAAAAGAAAGCGCCGCACCTCCAACGGGTGGGCTCGTACCTGCAACCTCTCGGTTAACAGCCGATCGCGGTAGCCAATTGCGTCACGGAGACAGTCCTGCTCTACACTCACCACCATCAGAACATATTTTCAAAGCTATCAGCCCAAAGAAAAAAAAGCAACAAACCACTCCCGGGAGGGCTCCAACCTCCAACCTTTCAGTTAACAGCCGATCGCATAGCCGATTGCGGCACGGAGACAGTCGTGCTTCACTTTCACCACCGTAAGAAGATTTCTTCAGAGCTATCAGCCCAAAGAAAAAAAAGCGCCGCACCACCACCGGATCGGCTCGTACCTCCAACCTTTCGGTTAACAGCCGATTGCGCTAGCCAATTGCGCCACAGAGACAGTCGTGCTCCACTCTCACCACCATCAGAACATATCTTGAAAGCTATCCGCCAAAAGAAAAAAAAGCGCCGCAACACCACCGGGTGGGCTCGTACCTCCAACATTTCGGTTAACAGCCGATCGCGCTAGCCTATTGCGCCACGGAGACCGTCCTTCTCTACACTCACCACCATCAGAACATATTTTCAAAGCTATCAGCCCAAAGAAAAAAAAAGCAACAAACCACTCCCGGGAGGGCTCCAACCTCCAACCTTTCAGTTAACAGCCGATCGCATAGCCAATTGCGCCACGAAGACAGTCGTGATCCACTCTCACCACCGTCAGAAGATTTCTTCAAAGCTATCAGCCCAAAGGAAAAAAAGCGCCGCACCACCACCGGGTGGGCTCGAACCTCCTACCTCTTGGTTAACAGCCGATCGCGCTAGCCAATCCCACCACGAAGACAGTCGTGCTCCACTCTCACCACCATCAGAACATATCTTCAAAGCTATCAGTCCAAAGAAAAGAAAGCGCCGCACCTCCACCGGGTGGGCTCGAACCTCCAACCTTTCGGTTAACAGCCGATCGCATTGCCAATTGCGCCACGCAGACAGTCGTGCTCCACTCTCACCACCATCAGAACATTTCTTCAGAGCTATCAGCCCAAAGTAAAAAAAGCGCTGTACCACCACCGGGTGCGCTCGTACCTCCAACCTTTCGGTTAACAGCCGATCGCGCTAGCAAATTGCGCCACGGAGACAGTCGTGCTCCTCTCTCACCACCATAAGAACATATCTTCAAAGTTATCAGCCCACAGAAAAAAAGCGCCGCACCACCACCGGGTGGGCTCGAACCTCCAACCATTCGGTTAACAGCCGATCGCGCTAGCCAATTGCGCCACGGAGACAGTCCTGCTCCACACTCATCACCATCAGAACATATTTTCAAAGCTATCAGCTCGAAATAAAAAAAAGCAACTCGCCATTCCCGGGAGGGCTCGAACCTCCAACCTTTCGGTTAACAGCCGATCGCGCTAGCCAATTTCGCCACGGAGACAGTCGTGCTGCACTCTCAGCACCATCAGAACATATCTTCAAAGCTATCAGCCCAAAGACAAAAAAGCGGCACACCACCACCGGGTGGGCTCGTACATCCAACCTTTCTATTAACAGCCGATCGCGCTAGCAAATTGCACCACGGAAACAGTCCTGCTCCACTCTCACCACCATCAGAACATTTCTTCAAAGATATCAGCTCAAAGAAAAAAAGCAACACACCAACACCGGATGGGCTCGTACCTCCAACCTTTCAGTTAACAGCCGATCGAATAGCCAATTGCGCCATGGAGACAGTCATGCTCCACTATCACCACCATCAGAACATATTTTCAAAGCTATCAGCCGAAAGAAAAAAAAGCGCCGCACCACCACCGGGTGGGCTCGTACCTACAACCTTTCGGTTAACAGCCGACCGCGCTAGCTAATTGCGCCACGGAGACAGTCCTGCTCCACTCTCACCACCTAAAGAACATATCTTCAAAGCTATCACCCCAAAGAATAAAAAGCAACACACCACTCCAGGGAGGGCTCGAACCTCCAACCTATCAGTTAACAGCCGATCGCATAGCCGATTGCGGCACGTAGACAGTCGTGCTTCACTTTCACCACCGTCAGAAGATTTCTTCAAAGCTATCAGTCCAAAAAAAAGCGCCGCACCTCCACCGGGTGGGCTCGAACCTCCAACCTTTCAGTTAACAGCCGATCCCATAGCCAATTGCGCCATGGAGACAGTCATGCTCCTCTCTCACCACCGTCAGAACATTTCTTCAGAGCTATCAGCCCAAAGAAAAAAAAATCGCCGCACCACAACCGGGTGGGCTCGAACCTCCAACCTCTCGGTTAACAGCCGATCACGCTAGCCAATCGCGCCACAAAGACAGTCGTGCTCCACTCTCACCACCATCGGAACATATCTTCAAAGCTATCAGTCCAAAGAAAAGAAAGCGCCGCACCTCCAACGGGTGGGCTCGCACCTCCACCCCTTCGGTTAACAGCCGATCGCGCTAACCAATTGCGCCACGGAGACAGTCCTGCTTCACTCTCACCACCATCAGAACATAACTTCAAAGCTCTCAGCCCTAAGAAAAAAAAGCAACGCACTACTCCCGGGAAGGCTCAAACCTCCAACCCTTCAGCTAACAGCCGATCGCGTAGCCAATTGCGCCACGGAGACAGTCGTGTTCCACTCTTACCACCATCAGAACATATCTTCAAAGCTATCAGCCCAAAGAAAAAAAAGCGCCGCACCACCACCGGGTGGGCTCGTACCTCCAACCTTTCGATTAAAAGCAGATCGCGCTAGCCAATTGCGCCACGGAGACGGTCCTGCTCCACTCTCACCACCATCAGAAGATATCTTCAAAGCTATCAGTCCAAAGAAAAAAAAAGCAACACACCACTCCCGGGAGGGTTCGAACCTCCAACCTTTCGGTTAACAGCCGATCGCATAGCCAATTGCGCCACGGAGACAGTCGTGCTCCACTCTCATCACCATCAGAACATATTTTCAAAGCTAACAGCACAAAGAAAAAAAAGCGCCGCACCACCACCGGGTGGGCTCGTACCTCCAACCTTTCGGTTAACAGCCGATCACGCTAGCTAATTGCGCCACGGAGACAGTCATGCTCCACACTCACCACAATCAGAACATATATTCAAAGCTATCAGCCCAAAGAATAAAAAGCAACACACCACTCCCGGGAGGGCTCGAACCTCCAACCTTTCAGTTAACAGCCGATCGCATAGCCGATTGCGGCACGGAGACAGTCGTGCTTCACTTTCACCACCGTCAGAAGATTTCTTCAGAGCTATCAGCCCAAAGAAAAAAAAGCGCCGCACCACCACCTGGTCGGCTAATACCTCCAACCTTTCGGTTAACAGCCGATCGCGCTAGCCAATTGCGCCATGGAGATAGTCCTGCTGCACACTCACCACCATCAGAACATATTTTCAAAGCTATCAGCCCAAAATAAAAAAAAGCAACTCACCACTCCCGGGAGGGCTCGAACCTCCAACCTTTCGGTTAACAGCCGATCGCATAGCCAATTGCGCCACGCAGACAGTCGTGCTCCATTCTCACCACCATCAGAACATATCTTCAAAGCTATCAGCCCAAAGAAAAAAAAGCACCGCACCACCAACGGGTGGGCTCGTACATCCAACCTTTCTGTTAACAGCCGATCGCGCTAGCCAATTGCGCCACGGAGACAGTCCTGCTCCACACTCACCACCATCAGAACATATTTTCAAAGCTATCAGCCCGAAATAAAAAAAGCAACTCACCACTCCCGGGAGGGCTCGAACCTCCAACCTTTCGGTTAACAGCCGATCGCGCTAGCCAATTGCGCCACGGAGACAGTCGTGCTGCACTCTCAGCACCATCAGAACATATCTTCAAAGCCATCAGCCCAAAGAATAAAAAGCAACACACCACTCCAGGGAGGGCTCGAACCTCCAACCTTTCAGTTAACAGCCGATCGCATAGCCGATTGCGGCACGTAGACAGTCGTGCTTCACTTTCACCACCGTCAGAAGATTTCTTCAAAGCTATCAGTCCAAAAAAGAAAGCGCCGCACCTCCACCGGGTGGGCTCGTACCTCCAAACTTTCGGTTAACAGCCGATCGCGCCAGCCAATTGTGCCACGGAGACAGTCCTGCTCCACACTCACGACCATCAGAACATATTTTCAAAGCTATCAGCCCAAAATAAAAAAAGCAACTCACCACTCCCGGGAGGGCTCGAACCTCCAACCTTTCGGTTAACAGCCGATCGCGCTAGCCAATTGCGCCACGGAGACAGTCGTGCTCTATTCTCACCACCATCAGAACATATCTTCAAAGCTATCAGCCCAAAGAAAAAAAAGCACCGCACCACCAACGGGTGGGCTCGTACATCCAACCTTTCTGTTAACAGCCGATCGCGCTAGCCAATTGCGCCACGGTGACAGTCCTGCTCCACTCTCACCACCATCAGAACATTTCTTCAAAGCTATCAGCTCAAAGAAAAAAAAGCAACACAACACCACCGGATGGGCTCGTACCTCCAACCTTTCAGTTAACAGCCGATCGAATAGCCAATTTCGCCACGGAGACAGTCGTGCTCCACTCACATCACCATCAGAACATATTTTCAAAGCTAACAGCCCAAAGAAAAAAAAGCACCGCACCACCACCGGGTGGGCTCGTACCTCCAACCTTTCGGTTAACAGCCGATCGCGCTAGCTAATTGCGCCACGGAGACAGTCCTGCTCCACTCTCACCACCATCAAAACACATCTTCAAAGCTATCAGCCCAAAGAATAAAAAGCAACACACCACTCCCGGGAGGGCTTGAACCTCCAACCTTTCAGTTAACAGCCGATCGCATAGCCGATTGCGGCACGGAGACAGTCGTGCTTCACTTTCACCACCGTCAGAAGATTTCTTCAGAGCTATCAGCCCAAAGAAAAAAAAAGCGCCGCACCACCACCGGGTCGGCTCACACCTCCAACCTTTCGGTTAACAGCCGATCGCGCTAGCCAATTGCGCCACGGAGATAGTCCTGCTCCACACTCACCACCATCAGAACATATCTTCAAAGCTACCAGCCCAAAGACAAAAAAGCACCGCACCACCACCGGATGGGCTCGTACCTCAGACCTTGCAGTTAACAGCCGATCGAATAGCCAATTGCGCCACGGAGACAGTCGTGCTCCACTATCACCACCATCAGAACATTTTCAAAACTATCAGCCCAAAGAAAAAAAAGCGCCGCACCACCACCGGGTTGGCTCGTACCTCCAACTTTTCGGTTAACAGCCGATCGCGCTAGCTAATTGCGCCACGGAGACAGTCCTGCTCCACTCTCACCACCTACAGAACATATCTTCAAAGCTATCAGCCCAAAGAATAAAAAGCAACACACCACTCCCGGGAGGGCTCGAACCTCCAACCTTTCAGTTAACAGCCGATCGCATAGCCGATTGCGGCACGGAGACAGTCGTGCTTCACTTTCACCACCGTAAGAAGATTTCTTCAGAGCTATCAGCCCAAAGAAAAAAAAGCGCCGCACCACCACCGGGTCGGCTCGTACCTCCAACCTTTCGGTTAACAGCCGATTGCGCTAGCCAATTGCGCCACGGAGACAGTCGTGCTCCATTCTCACCACCATCAGAACATATCTTCAAAGCTATCAGCCCAAAGAAAAGAAAGCGCCACACCACCACCGGATGTGCTCGTACCTCCAACGTTTCGATTAAAAGCCGATTACGCTAGCCAATTGCGCCACGGAGACAGTCGTGCTCTACTCTCACCACCATCAGAACATATCTTCAAAGCTATCCGCCAAAAGAAAAAAAAGCGCCGCAACACCACCGGGTGGGCTCGTACCTCCAACATTTCGGTTAACAGCCGATCGCGCTAGCCTATTGCGCCACGGAGACAGTCCTTCTCTACACTCACCACCATCAGAACATATTTTCAAAGCTATCAGCCCAAAGAAAAAAAAAGCAACAAACCACTCCCGGGAGGGCACCAACCTCCAACCTTTCAGTTAACAGCCGATCGCATAGCCAATTGCGCCACGAAGACAGTCGTGATCCACTCTCACCACCGTCAGAAGATTTCTTCAGAGCTATCAGCCCAAAGGAAAAAAAGCGCCGCACCACCACCGGGTGGGCTCGAACCTCCTACCTCTTGGTTAACAGCCGATCGCACTAGCCAATCCCACCACGAAGACAGTCGTGCTCCACTCTCACCACCATCAGAGCATATCTTCAAAGCTATCAGTCCAAAGAAAAGAAAGCGCCGCACCTCCAACGGGTGGGCTCGTACCTGCAACCTCTCGGTTAACAGCCGATCGCGGTAGCCAATTGCGTCACGGAGACAGTCCTGCTCTACACTCACCACCATCAGAACATATTTTCAAAGCTATCAGCCCAAAGAAAAAAAAGCAACAAACCACTCCCGGGAGGGCTCCAACCTCCAACCTTTCAGTTAACAGCCGATCGCATAGCCGATTGCGGCACGGAGACAGTCGTGCTTCACTTTCACCACCGTAAGAAGATTTCTTCAGAGCTATCAGCCCAAAGAAAAAAAAGCGCCGCACCACCACCGGATCGGCTCGTACCTCCAACCTTTCGGTTAACAGCCGATTGCGCTAGCCAATTGCGCCACAGAGACAGTCGTGCTCCACTCTCACCACCATCAGAACATATCTTGAAAGCTATCCGCCAAAAGAAAAAAAAGCGCCGCAACACCACCGGGTGGGCTCGTACCTCCAACATTTCGGTTAACAGCCGATCGCGCTAGCCTATTGCGCCACGGAGACCGTCCTTCTCTACACTCACCACCATCAGAACATATTTTCAAAGCTATCAGCCCAAAGAAAAAAAAAGCAACAAACCACTCCCGGGAGGGCTCCAACCTCCAACCTTTCAGTTAACAGCCGATCGCATAGCCAATTGCGCCACGAAGACAGTCGTGATCCACTCTCACCACCGTCAGAAGATTTCTTCAAAGCTATCAGCCCAAAGGAAAAAAAGCGCCGCACCACCACCGGGTGGGCTCGAACCTCCTACCTCTTGGTTAACAGCCGATCGCGCTAGCCAATCCCACCACGAAGACAGTCGTGCTCCACTCTCACCACCATCAGAACATATCTTCAAAGCTATCAGTCCAAAGAAAAGAAAGCGCCGCACCTCCACCGGGTGGGCTCGAACCTCCAACCTTTCGGTTAACAGCCGATCGCATTGCCAATTGCGCCACGCAGACAGTCGTGCTCCACTCTCACCACCATCAGAACATTTCTTCAGAGCTATCAGCCCAAAGTAAAAAAAGCGCTGTACCACCACCGGGTGCGCTCGTACCTCCAACCTTTCGGTTAACAGCCGATCGCGCTAGCAAATTGCGCCACGGAGACAGTCGTGCTCCTCTCTCACCACCATAAGAACATATCTTCAAAGTTATCAGCCCACAGAAAAAAAGCGCCGCACCACCACCGGGTGGGCTCGAACCTCCAACCATTCGGTTAACAGCCGATCGCGCTAGCCAATTGCGCCACGGAGACAGTCCTGCTCCACACTCATCACCATCAGAACATATTTTCAAAGCTATCAGCTCGAAATAAAAAAAAGCAACTCGCCATTCCCGGGAGGGCTCGAACCTCCAACCTTTCGGTTAACAGCCGATCGCGCTAGCCAATTTCGCCACGGAGACAGTCGTGCTGCACTCTCAGCACCATCAGAACATATCTTCAAAGCTATCAGCCCAAAGACAAAAAAGCGGCACACCACCACCGGGTGGGCTCGTACATCCAACCTTTCTATTAACAGCCGATCGCGCTAGCAAATTGCACCACGGAAACAGTCCTGCTCCACTCTCACCACCATCAGAACATTTCTTCAAAGATATCAGCTCAAAGAAAAAAAGCAACACACCAACACCGGATGGGCTCGTACCTCCAACCTTTCAGTTAACAGCCGATCGAATAGCCAATTGCGCCATGGAGACAGTCATGCTCCACTATCACCACCATCAGAACATATTTTCAAAGCTATCAGCCGAAAGAAAAAAAAGCGCCGCACCACCACCGGGTGGGCTCGTACCTACAACCTTTCGGTTAACAGCCGACCGCGCTAGCTAATTGCGCCACGGAGACAGTCCTGCTCCACTCTCACCACCTAAAGAACATATCTTCAAAGCTATCACCCCAAAGAATAAAAAGCAACACACCACTCCAGGGAGGGCTCGAACCTCCAACCTATCAGTTAACAGCCGATCGCATAGCCGATTGCGGCACGTAGACAGTCGTGCTTCACTTTCACCACCGTCAGAAGATTTCTTCAAAGCTATCAGTCCAAAAAAAAGCGCCGCACCTCCACCGGGTGGGCTCGTACCTCCAAACTTTCGGTTAACAGCCGATCGCGCTAGCCAATTGTGCCACGGAGACAGTCCTGCTCCACACTCACGACCATCAGAACATATTTTCAAAGCTATCAGCCCAAAATTAAAAAAGCAACTCACCACTCCCGGGAGGGCTCGAACCTCCAACCTTTCGGTTAACAGCCGATCGCGCTAGCCAATTGCGCCACGGAGACAGTCGTGCTCCATTCTCACCACCATCAGAACATATCTTCAAAGCTATCAGCCCAAAGAAAAAAAAGCACCGCACCACCAACGGGTGGGCTCGTACATCCAACCTTTCTGTTAACAGCCGATCGCGCTAGCCAATTGCGCCACGGTGACAGTCCTGCTCCACTCTCACCACCATCAGAACATTTCTTCAAAGCTATCAGCTCAAAGAAAAAAAAGCAACACAACACCACCGGATGGGCTCGTATCTCCAACCTTTCAGTTAACAGCCGATCGAATAGCCAATTTCGCCACGGAGACAGTCGTGCTCCACTCTCATCACCATCAGAACATATTTTCAAAGCTAACAGCCCAAAGAAAAAAAAAGCACCGCACCACCACCGGGTGGGCTCGTACCTCCAACCTTTCGGTTAACAGCCGATCGCGCTAGCTAATTGCGCCACGGAGACAGTCCTGCTCCACTCTCACCACCATCAAAACACATCTTCAAAGCTATCAGCCCAAAGAATAAAAAGCAACACACCACTCCCGGGAGGGCTCGAACCTCCAACCTTTCAGTTAACAGCCGATCGCATAGCCGATTGCGGCACGGAGACAGTCGTGCTTCACTTTCACCACCGTCAGAAGATTTCTTCAGAGCTATCAGCCCAAAGAAAAAAAAAGCGCCGCACCACCACCGGGTCGGCTCACACCTCCAACCTTTCGGTTAACAGCCGATCGCGCTAGCCAATTGCGCCACGGAGATAGTCCTGCTCCACACTCACCACCATCAGAACATATCTTCAAAGCTACCAGCCCAAAGACAAAAAAGCACCGCACCACCACCGGATGGGCTCGTACCTCAGACCTTTCAGTTAACAGCCGATCGAATAGCCAATTGCGCCACGGAGACAGTCGTGCTCCACTATCACCACCATCAGAACATTTTCAAAACTATCAGCCCAAAGAAAAAAAAGCGCCGCACCACCACCGGGTTGGCTCGTACCTCCAACTTTTCGGTTAACAGCCGATCGCGCTAGCTAATTGCGCCACGGAGACAGTCCTGCTCCACTCTCACCACCTACAGAACATATCTTCAAAGCTATCAGCCCAAAGAATAAAAAGCAACACACCACTCCCGGGAGGGCTCGAACCTCCAACCTTTCAGTTAACAGCCGATCGCATAGCCGATTGCGGCACGGAGACAGTCGTGCTTCACTTTCACCACCGTAAGAAGATTTCTTCAGAGCTATCAGCCCAAAGAAAAAAAAGCGCCGCACCACCACCGGGTCGGCTCGTACCTCCAACCTTTCGGTTAACAGCCGATTGCGCTAGCCAATTGCGCCACGGAGACAGTCGTGCTCCACTCTCAGCACCATCAGAACATATCTTCAAAGCTATCAGCCCAAAGAAAAGAAAGCGCCACACCACCACCGGGTGTGCTCGTACCTCCAACGTTTCGATTAAAAGCCGATTACGCTAGCCAATTGCGCCACGGAGACAGTCGTGCTCTACTCTCACCACCATCAGAACATATCTTCAAAGCTATCCGCCAAAAGAAAAAAAAGCGCCGCAACACCACCGGGTGGGCTCGTACCTCCAACATTTCGGTTAACAGCCGATCGCAATAGCCTATTGCGCCACGGAGACAGTCCTTCTCTACACTCACCACCATCAGAACATATTTTCAAAGCTATCAGCCAAAAGAAAAAAAAGCAACAAACTACTCCCGGGAGGGCTCCAATCTCCAACCTTTCAGTTAACAGCCGATCGCATAGCCAATTGCGCCACGAAGACAGTCGTGATCCACTCTCACCACCGTCAGAAGATTTCTTCAGAGCTATCAGCCCAAAGGAAAAAAAGCGCCGCACCACCACCGGGTGGGCTCGAACCTCCTACCTCTTGGTTAACAGCCGATCGCGCTAGCCAATCCCACCACGAAGACAGTCGTGCTCCACTCTCACCACCATCAGAGCATATCTTCAATGCTATCAGTCCAAAGAAAAGAAAGCGCCGCACCTCCAACGGGTGGGCTCGTACCTGCAACCTCTCGGTTAACAGCCGATCGCGGTAGCAAATTGCGTGACGGAGACAGTCCTGCTCTACACTCACCACCATCAGAACATATTTTCAAAGCTATCAGCCCAAAGAAAAAAAAGCAACAAACCACTCCCGGGAGGGCTCCAACCTCCAACCTTTCAGTTAACAGCCGATCGCATAGCCGATTGCGGCACGGAGACAGTCGTGCTTAACTTTCACCACCGTAAGAAGATTTCTTCAGAGCTATCAGCCCAAAGAAAAAAAAGCGCCGCACCACCACCGGGTGGGCTCGAACCTCCTACCTCTTGGTTAACAGCCGATCGCGCTAGCCAATCCCACCACGAAGACAGTCGTGCTCCACTCTCACCACCATCAGAACATATCTTCAAAGCTATCAGTCCAAAGAAAAGAAACCGCCGCACCTCCACCGGGTGGGCTCGTACCTGCAACCTTTCGGTTAACAGCCGATCGCGGTAGCCAATTGCGTCACGGAGACAGTCCTGCTCTACACTCACCACCATCAGAACATATTTTCAAAGCTATCAGCCCAAAGAAAAAAAAGCAACAAACCACTCCCGGGAGGGCTCCAACCTCCAACCTTTCAGTTAACAGCCGATCGCATAGCCAATTGCGCCACGAAGACAGTCGTGATCCACTCTCACCACCGTCAGAAGATTTCTTCAGAGCTATCAGCCCAAAGGAAAAAAAGCGCCGCACCACTACCGGGTGGGCTCGAACCTCCAACCTTTCGGTTAACAGCCGATCGCGGTAGCCAATTCCGCCACGGAGACAGTCCTGCTCCACTCTCACCACAATCAGAACATATCTTCAAAGCTATCAGCCCAAAAAAAAAAAGCTACACACCACTCCCGGGAGGGCTCGAATATCCAACCTTTCAGTTACCAGCCGATTGAATAGCCAATTGCGCCACGGAGGTAGTCGTGCTCCACTCTCACCACCATCAGAACATATCTCTAAAGCTATCAGCCCAAAGAAAAAAAGCGCCACACCACCACCAGGTGGGCTCGTCCTTCCAACCTTTCGTTTAACAGTCAATCGCGCCAACCAATTGCGCCACGGAGACAGTCGTGCTCCACACTCACCACCATCAGAGCATTTCTTCAAAGTTAGCAGCCCAAAGAAATAAAAGCACCGCACCACCACTGCGTGGGCTCGAACCTCCAACCTTTCAGTTAACAGCCGATCGCGCTAGCCAATTGCGCCACGGAGACAGCCGTGCTCCACTCTCGCCACCGTCAGTACATATCTTCAAAGCTATCAGCCCAAAGAAAAAAAAGCGCCGCACCACCACCGGTGGGCTCGTACCTCCACCCCTTCGGTTAACAGCCGATCGCGCTAACTAATTGCGCCACGGAGACAGTCCTGCTCCACTCTCACCTCCATCAGAAGATATCTTCAAAGCTATCAGTCTAAAGAAAAAAAAGCAAAACACCACTCCCGGGAGGGTTCGAACCTCTAACCTTTCGGTTAACAGCCGATCGCATAGCCAATTGCGCCACGCAGACAGTCGTGCTCCACTCTCACCACCGTCAGAACATTTCTTCAAAGCTACCAGCCCAAAGACAAAAAAGCACCGCACCACCACCGGATGGGCTCGTACCTCAGACCTTTCAGTTAACAGCCGATCGAATAGCCAATTGCGCCACGGAGACAGTCGTGCTCCACTATCACCACCATCAGAACATTTTCAAAACTATCAGCCCAAAGAAAAAAAGCGCCGCACCACCACCGGGTTGGCTCGTACCTCCAACTTTTCGGTTAAAGCCGATCGCGCTAGCTAATTGCGCCACGGAGACAGTCCTGCTCCACTCTCACCACCTACAGAACATATCTTCAAAGCTATCAGCCCAAAGAATAAAAAGCAACACACCACTCCCGGGAGGGCTCGAACCTCCAACCTTTCAGTTAACAGCCGATCGCATAGCCGATTGCGGCACGGAGACAGTCGTGCTTCACTTTCACCACCGTAAGAAGATTTCTTCAGAGCTATCAGCCCAAAGAAAAAAAAGCGCCGCACCACCACCGGGTCGGCTCGTACCTCCAACCTTTCGGTTAACAGCCGATTGCGCTAGCCAATTGCGCCACGGAGACAGTCGTGCTCCACTCTCACCACCATCAGAACATACCTTCAAAGCTATCAGCCCAAAGAAAAGAAAGCGCCACACCACCACCGGGTGTGCTCGTACCTCCAACGTTTCGATTAAAAGCCGATTACGCTAGCCAATTGCGCCACGGAGACAGTCGTGCTCTACTCTCACCACCATCAGAACATATCTTCAAAGCTATCCGCCAAAAGAAAAAAAAGCGCCGCAACACCACCGGGTGGGCTCGTACCTCCAACATTTCGGTTAACAGCCGATCGCAATAGCCTATTGCGCCACGGAGACAGTCCTTCTCTACACTCACCACCATCAGAACATATTTTCAAAGCTATCAGCCCAAAGAAAAAAAAAGCAACAAACTACTCCCGGGAGGGCTCCAATCTCCAACCTTTCAGTTAACAGCCGATCGCATAGCCAATTGCGCCACGAAGACAGTCGTGATCCACTCTCACCACCGTCAGAAGATTTCTTCAGAGCTATCAGCCCAAAGGAAAAAAAGCGCCGACCCACCACCGGGTGGGCTCGAACCTCCTACCTCTTGGTTAACAGCCGATCGCGCTAGCCAATCCCACCACGAAGACAGTCGTGCTCCACTCTCACCACCATCAGAGCATATCTTCAAAGCTATCAGTCCAAAGAAAAGAAAGCGCCGCACCTCCAACGGGTGGGCTCGTACCTGCAACCTCTCGGTTAACAGCCGATCGCGGTAGCAAATTGCGTGACGGAGACAGTCCTGCTCTACACTCACCACCATCAGAACATATTTTCAAAGCTATCAGCCCAAAGAAAAAAAAGCAACAAACCACTCCCGGGAGGGCTCCAACCTCCAACCTTTCAGTTAACAGCCGATCGCATAGCCGATTGCGGCACGGAGACAGTCGTGCTTCACTTTCACCACCGTAAGAAGATTTCTTCAGAGCTATCAGCCCAAAGAAAAAAAAGCGCCGCACCACCACCGGATCGGCTCGTATCTCCAACCTTTCGGTTAACAGCCGATTGCGCTAGCCAATTGCGCCACAGAGACAGTCGTGCTCTTCTCTCACCACCATCAGAACATATCTTGAAAGCTATCCGCCAAAAGAAAAAAAAGCGCCGCAACACCACCGGGTGGGCTCGTACCTCCAACATTTCGGTTAACAGCCGATCGCGCTAGCCTATTGCGCCACGGAGACCGTCCTTCTCTACACTCACCACCATCAGAACATATTTTCAAAGCTATCAGCCCAAAGAAAAAAAAAGCAACAAACCACTCCCGGGAGGGCTCCAACCTCCAACCTTTCAGTTAACAGCCGATCGCATAGCCAATTGCGCCACGAAGACAGTCGTGATCCACTCTCACCACCGTCAGAAGATTTCTTCAAAGCTATCAGCCCAAAGGAAAAAAAGCGCCGCACCACCACCGGGTGGGCTCGAACCTCCTACCTCTTGGTTAACAGCCGATCGCGCTAGCCAATCCCACCACGAAGACAGTCGTGCTCCACTCTCACCACCATCAGAACATATCTTCAAAGCTATCAGTCCAAAGAAAAGAAACCGCCGCACCTCCACCGGGTGGGCTCGTACCTGCAACCTTTCGGTTAACAGCCGATCGCGGTAGCCAATTGCGTCACGGAGACAGTCCTGCTCTACACTCACCACCATCAGAACATATTTTCAAAGCTATCAGCCCAAAGAAAAAAAAGCAACAAACCACTCCCGGGAGGGCTCCAACCTCCAACCTTTCAGTTAACAGCCGATCGCATAGCCAATTGCGCCACGAAGACAGTCGTGATCCACTCTCACCACCGTCAGAAGATTTCTTCAGAGCTATCAGCCCAAAGGAAAAAAAGCGCCGCACCACTACCGGGTGGGCTCGAACCTCCAACCTCTCGGTTAACAGCCGATCGCGCTAGCCTATCGCGCCACGAAGACAGTCGTGCTCCACTCTCACCACCATGAAAACATATCTTCAAAGCTATCAGTCCGAAGAAAAGAAAGCGCCGCACCTCCACCGGGTGGGCTCGTACCTCCAACCTTTCGGTTAACAGCCGATCGCGCTAGCCAATTGCGTCACGGAGACAGTCCTGCTTCACACTCACCACCATCAGAACATATTTTCAAAGCTATCAGCCCAAAGAAAAAAAAGCAACAAACCACTCCCGGGAGGGCTCCAACCTCCAACCTTTCAGTTAACAGCCGATCGCGGTAGCCAATTGCGCCACGGAGACAGTCCTGCTCCACTCTCACCACTATCAGAACATATCTTCGAAGCTATCAGCCCAAAGAAAAAAAAAAGCAACACACCACTCCCGGGAGGGCTCGAACATCCAACCTTTCGGTTAACAGCCGATCGCTTAAGCCAATTGCGCCACGGAGACAGTCGTTCTCAACTCTCACCACTATCAGAACATATCTTCAAAGCTATCAGCCCAAAGAAAAAAAAGTGCCGCACCTCCACCGGGTGGGCTCGTACCTCCAACCTTTCGGTTAACAGCCGATCGCGGTAGCCAATTCCGCCACGGAGACAGTCCTGCTCCACTCTCACCACAATCAGAACATATCTTCAAAGCTATCAGCCCAAAGAAAAAAAGCTACACACCACTCCCGGGAGGGCTCGAATATCCAACCTTTCAGTTACCAGCCGATTGAATAGCCAATTGCGCCACGGAGGTAGTCGTGCTCCACTCTCACCACCATCAGAACATATCTTTAAAGCTATCAGCCCAAAGAAAAAAAGCGCCACACCACCACCAGGTGGGCTCGTCCTTCCAACCTTTCGTTTAACAGTCAATCGCGCCAACCAATTGCGCCACGGAGACAGTCGTGCTCCACTCTCACCACCATCAGAGCATTTCTTCAAAGTTAGCAGCCCAAGGAAATAAAAGCACCGCACCACCACTGCGTGGGCTCGAACCTCCAACCTTTCAGTTAACAGCCGATCGCGCTAGCCAATTGCGCCACGGAGACAGCCGTGCTCCACTCTCGCCACCGTCAGTACATATCTTCAAAGCTATCAGCCCAAAGAAAAAAAAGCGCCGCACCACCACCGGTGGGCTCGTACCTCCACCCCTTCGGTTAACAGCCGATCGCGCTAACTAATTGCGCCACGGAGACAGTCCTGCTCCACTCTCACCTCCATCAGAAGATATCTTCAAAGCTATCAGTCTAAAGAAAAAAAAGCAAAACACCACTCCCGGGAGGGTTCGAACCTCTAACCTTTCGGTTAACAGCCGATCGCATAGCCAATTGCGCCACGCAGACAGTCGTGCTCCACTCTCACCACCGTCAGAACATTTCTTCAAAGCTACCAGCCCAAAGACAAAAAAGCACCGCACCACCACCGGATGGGCTCGTACCTCAGACCTTTCAGTTAACAGCCGATCGAATAGCCAATTGCGCCACGGAGACAGTCGTGCTCCACTATCACCACCATCAGAACATTTTCAAAACTATCAGCCCAAAGAAAAAAAAGCGCCGCACCACCACCGGGTTGGCTCGTACCTCCAACTTTTCGGTTAAAGCCGATCGCGCTAGCTAATTGCGCCACGGAGACAGTCCTGCTCCACTCTCACCACCTACAGAACATATCTTCAAAGCTATCAGCCCAAAGAATAAAAAGCAACACACCACTCCCGGGAGGGCTCGAACCTCCAACCTTTCAGTTAACAGCCGATCGCATAGCCGATTGCGGCACGGAGACAGTCGTGCTTCACTTTCACCACCGTAAGAAGATTTCTTCAGAGCTATCAGCCCAAAGAAAAAAAAGCGCCGCACCACCACCGGGTCGGCTCGTACCTCCAACCTTTCGGTTAACAGCCGATTGCGCTAGCCAATTGCGCCACGGAGACAGTCGTGCTCCACTCTCACCACCATCAGAACATACCTTCAAAGCTATCAGCCCAAAGAAAAGAAAGCGCCACACCACCACCGGGTGTGCTCGTACCTCCAACGTTTCGATTAAAAGCCGATTACGCTAGCCAATTGCGCCACGGAGACAGTCGTGCTCTACTCTCACCACCATCAGAACATATCTTCAAAGCTATCCGCCAAAAGAAAAAAAAGCGCCGCAACACCACCGGGTGGGCTCGTACCTCCAACATTTCGGTTAACAGCCGATCGCAATAGCCTATTGCGCCACGGAGACAGTCCTTCTCTACACTCACCACCATCAGAACATATTTTCAAAGCTATCAGCCCAAAGAAAAAAAAAGCAACAAACTACTCCCGGGAGGGCTCCAATCTCCAACCTTTCAGTTAACAGCCGATCGCATAGCCAATTGCGCCACGAAGACAGTCGTGATCCACTCTCACCACCGTCAGAAGATTTCTTCAGAGCTATCAGCCCAAAGGAAAAAAAGCGCCGACCCACCACCGGGTGGGCTCGAACCTCCTACCTCTTGGTTAACAGCCGATCGCGCTAGCCAATCCCACCACGAAGACAGTCGTGCTCCACTCTCACCACCATCAGAGCATATCTTCAAAGCTATCAGTCCAAAGAAAAGAAAGCGCCGCACCTCCAACGGGTGGGCTCGTACCTGCAACCTCTCGGTTAACAGCCGATCGCGGTAGCAAATTGCGTGACGGAGACAGTCCTGCTCTACACTCACCACCATCAGAACATATTTTCAAAGCTATCAGCCCAAAGAAAAAAAAGCAACAAACCACTCCCGGGAGGGCTCCAACCTCCAACCTTTCAGTTAACAGCCGATCGCATAGCCGATTGCGGCACGGAGACAGTCGTGCTTCACTTTCACCACCGTAAGAAGATTTCTTCAGAGCTATCAGCCCAAAGAAAAAAAAGCGCCGCACCACCACCGGATCGGCTCGTACCTCCAACCTTTCGGTTAACAGCCGATTGCGCTAGCCAATTGCGCCACAGAGACAGTCGTGCTCTTCTCTCACCACCATCAGAACATATCTTGAAAGCTATCCGCCAAAAGAAAAAAAAGCGCCGCAACACCACCGGGTGGGCTCGTACCTCCAACATTTCGGTTAACAGCCGATCGCGCTAGCCTATTGCGCCACGGAGACCGTCCTTCTCTACACTCACCACCATCAGAACATATTTTCAAAGCTATCAGCCCAAAGAAAAAAAAAGCAACAAACCACTCCCGGGAGGGCTCCAACCTCCAACCTTTCAGTTAACAGCCGATCGCATAGCCAATTGCGCCACGAAGACAGTCGTGATCCACTCTCACCACCGTCAGAAGATTTCTTCAAAGCTATCAGCCCAAAGGAAAAAAAGCGCCGCACCACCACCGGGTGGGCTCGAACCTCCTACCTCTTGGTTAACAGCCGATCGCGCTAGCCAATCCCACCACGTAGACAGTCGTGCTCCACTCTCACCACCATCAGAACATATCTTCAAAGCTATCAGTCCAAAGAAAAGAAACCGCCGCACCTCCACCGGGTGGGCTCGTACCTGCAACCTTTCGGTTAACAGCCGATCGCGGTAGCCAATTGCGTCACGGAGACAGTCCTGCTCTACACTCACCACCATCAGAACATATTTTCAAAGCTATCAGCCCAAAGAAAAAAAAGCAACAAACCACTCCCGGGAGGGCTCCAACCTCCAACCTTTCAGTTAACAGCCGATCGCATAGCCAATTGCGCCACGAAGACAGTCGTGATCCACTCTCACCACCGTCAGAAGATTTCTTCAGAGCTATCAGCCCAAAGGAAAAAAAGCGCCGCACCACTACCGGGTGGGCTCGAACCTCCAACCTCTCGGTTAACAGCCGATCGCGCTAGCCTATCGCGCCACGAAGACAGTCGTGCTCCACTCTCACCACCATGAAAACATATCTTCAAAGCTATCAGTCCGAAGAAAAGAAAGCGCCGCACCTCCACCGGGTGGGCTCGTACCTCCAACCTTTCGGTTAACAGCCGATCGCGCTAGCCAATTGCGTCACGGAGACAGTCCTGCTTCACACTCACCACCATCAGAACATATTTTCAAAGCTATCAGCCCAAAGAAAAAAAAGCAACAAACCACTCCCGGGAGGGCTCCAACCTCCAACCTTTCAGTTAACAGCCGATCGCGGTAGCCAATTGCGCCACGGAGACAGTCCTGCTCCACTCTCACCACTATCAGAACATATCTTCGAAGCTATCAGCCCAAAGAAAAAAAAAGCAACACACCACTCCCGGGAGGGCTCGAACATCCAACCTTTCGGTTAACAGCCGATCGCTTAAGCCAATTGCGCCACGGAGACAGTCGTTCTCAACTCTCACCACTATCAGAACATATCTTCAAAGCTATCAGCCCAAAGAAAAAAAAGTGCCGCACCTCCACCGGGTGGGCTCGTACCTCCAACCTTTCGGTTAACAGCCGATCGCGGTAGCCAATTCCGCCACGGAGACAGTCCTGCTCCACTCTCACCACAATCAGAACATATCTTCAAAGCTATCAGCCCAAAGAAAAAAAGCTACACACCACTCCCGGGAGGGCTCGAATATCCAACCTTTCAGTTACCAGCCGATTGAATAGCCAATTGCGCCACGGAGGTAGTCGTGCTCCACTCTCACCACCATCAGAACATATCTTTAAAGCTATCAGCCCAAAGAAAAAAAGCGCCACACCACCACCAGGTGGGCTCGTCCTTCCAACCTTTCGTTTAACAGTCAATCGCGCCAACCAATTGCGCCACGGAGACAGTCGTGCTCCACTCTCACCACCATCAGAGCATTTCTTCAAAGTTAGCAGCCCAAGGAAATAAAAGCACCGCACCACCACTGCGTGGGCTCGAACCTCCAACCTTTCAGTTAACAGCCGATCGCGCTAGCCAATTGCGCCACGGAGACAGCCGTGCTCCACTCTCGCCACCGTCAGTACATATCTTCAAAGCTATCAGCCCAAAGAAAAAAAAGCGCCGCACCACCACCGGTGGGCTCGTACCTCCACCCCTTCGGTTAACAGCCGATCGCGCTAACTAATTGCGCCACGGAGACAGTCCTGCTCCACTCTCACCTCCATCAGAAGATATCTTCAAAGCTATCAGTCTAAAGAAAAAAAAGCAAAACACCACTCCCGGGAGGGTTCGAACCTCTAACCTTTCGGTTAACAGCCGATCGCATAGCCAATTGCGCCACGCAGACAGTCGTGCTCAACTCTCACCACCGTCACAACATTTCTTCAAAGCTACCAGCCCAAAGACAAAAAAGCACCGCACCACCACCGGATGGGCTCGTACCTCAGACCTTTCAGTTAACAGCCGATCGAATAGCCAATTGCGCCACGGAGACAGTCGTGCTCCACTATCACCACCATCAGAACATTTTCAAAACTATCAGCCCAAAGAAAAAAAAGCGCCGCACCACCACCGGGTTGGCTCGTACCTCCAACTTTTCGGTTAAAGCCGATCGCGCTAGCTAATTGCGCCACGGAGACAGTCCTGCTCCACTCTCACCACCTACAGAACATATCTTCAAAGCTATCAGCCCAAAGAATAAAAAGCAACACACCACTCCCGGGAGGGCTCGAACCTCCGACCTTTCAGTTAACAGCCGATCGCATAGCCGATTGCGGCAAGGAGACAGTCGTGCTTCACTTTCACCACCGTAAGAAGATTTCTTCAGAGCTATCAGCCCAAAGAAAAAAAAGCGCCGCACCACCACCGGGTCGGCTCGTACCTCCAACCTTTCGGTTAACAGCCGATTGCGCTAGCCAATTGCGCCACGGAGACAGTCGTGCTCCACTCTCACCACCATCAGAACATACCTTCAAAGCTATCAGCCCAAAGAAAAGAAAGCGCCACACCACCACCGGGTGTGCTCGTACCTCCAACGTTTCGATTAAAAGCCGATTACGCTAGCCAATTGCGCCACGGAGACAGTCGTGCTCTACTCTCACCACCATCAGAACATATCTTCAAAGCTATCCGCCAAAAGAAAAAAAAGCGCCGCAACACCACCGGGTGGGCTCGTACCTCCAACATTTCGGTTAACAGCCGATCGCAATAGCCTATTGCGCCACGGAGACAGTCCTTCTCTACACTCACCACCATCAGAACATATTTTCAAAGCTATCAGCCCAAAGAAAAAAAAAGCAACAAACTACTCCCGGGAGGGCTCCAATCTCCAACCTTTCAGTTAACAGCCGATCGCATAGCCAATTGCGCCACGAAGACAGTCGTGATCCACTCTCACCACCGTCAGAAGATTTCTTCAGAGCTATCAGCCCAAAGGAAAAAAAGCGCCGACCCACCACCGGGTGGGCTCGAACCTCCTACCTCTTGGTTAACAGCCGATCGCGCTAGCCAATCCCACCACGAAGACAGTCGTGCTCCACTCTCACCACCATCAGAGCATATCTTCAAAGCTATCAGTCCAAAGAAAAGAAAGCGCCGCACCTCCAACGGGTGGGCTCGTACCTGCAACCTCTCGGTTAACAGCCGATCGCGGTAGCAAATTGCGTGACGGAGACAGTCCTGCTCTACACTCACCACCATCAGAACATATTTTCAAAGCTATCAGCCCAAAGAAAAAAAAGCAACAAACCACTCCCGGGAGGGCTCCAACCTCCAACCTTTCAGTTAACAGCCGATCGCATAGCCGATTGCGGCACGGAGACAGTCGTGCTTCACTTTCACCACCGTAAGAAGATTTCTTCAGAGCTATCAGCCCAAAGAAAAAAAAGCGCCGCACCACCACCGGATCGGCTCGTACCTCCAACCTTTCGGTTAACAGCCGATTGCGCTAGCCAATTGCGCCACAGAGACAGTCGTGCTCTTCTCTCACCACCATCAGAACATATCTTGAAAGCTATCCGCCAAAAGAAAAAAAAGCGCCGCAACACCACCGGGTGGGCTCGTACCTCCAACATTTCGGTTAACAGCCGATCGCGCTAGCCTATTGCGCCACGGAGACCGTCCTTCTCTACACTCACCACCATCAGAACATATTTTCAAAGCTATCAGCCCAAAGAAAAAAAAAGCAACAAACCACTCCCGGGAGGGCTCCAACCTCCAACCTTTCAGTTAACAGCCGATCGCATAGCCAATTGCGCCACGAAGACAGTCGTGATCCACTCTCACCACCGTCAGAAGATTTCTTCAAAGCTATCAGCCCAAAGGAAAAAAAGCGCCGCACCACCACCGGGTGGGCTCGAACCTCCTACCTCTTGGTTAACAGCCGATCGCGCTAGCCAATCCCACCACGAAGACAGTCGTGCTCCACTCTCACCACCATCAGAACATATCTTCAAAGCTATCAGTCCAAAGAAAAGAAACCGCCGCACCTCCACCGGGTGGGCTCGTACCTGCAACCTTTCGGTTAACAGCCGATCGCGGTAGCCAATTGCGTCACGGAGACAGTCCTGCTCTACACTCACCACCATCAGAACATATTTTCAAAGCTATCAGCCCAAAGAAAAAAAAGCAACAAACCACTCCCGGGAGGGCTCCAACCTCCAACCTTTCAGTTAACAGCCGATCGCATAGCCAATTGCGCCACGAAGACAGTCGTGATCCACTCTCACCACCGTCAGAAGATTTCTTCAGAGCTATCAGCCCAAAGGAAAAAAAGCGCCGCACCACTACCGGGTGGGCTCGAACCTCCAACCTCTCGGTTAACAGCCGATCGCGCTAGCCTATCGCGCCACGAAGACAGTCGTGCTCCACTCTCACCACCATGAAAACATATCTTCAAAGCTATCAGTCCGAAGAAAAGAAAGCGCCGCACCTCCACCGGGTGGGCTCGTACCTCCAACCTTTCGGTTAACAGCCGATCGCGCTAGCCAATTGCGTCACGGAGACAGTCCTGCTTCACACTCACCACCATCAGAACATATTTTCAAAGCTATCAGCCCAAAGAAAAAAAAGCAACAAACCACTCCCGGGAGGGCTCCAACCTCCAACCTTTCAGTTAACAGCCGATCGCGGTAGCCAATTGCGCCACGGAGACAGTCCTGCTCCACTCTCACCACTATCAGAACATATCTTCGAAGCTATCAGCCCAAAGAAAAAAAAAAGCAACACACCACTCCCGGGAGGGCTCGAACATCCAACCTTTCGGTTAACAGCCGATCGCTTAAGCCAATTGCGCCACGGAGACAGTCGTTCTCAACTCTCACCACTATCAGAACATATCTTCAAAGCTATCAGCCCAAAGAAAAAAAAGTGCCGCACCTCCACCGGGTGGGCTCGTACCTCCAACCTTTCGGTTAACAGCCGATCGCGGTAGCCAATTCCGCCACGGAGACAGTCCTGCTCCACTCTCACCACAATCAGAACATATCTTCAAAGCTATCAGCCCAAAGAAAAAAAGCTACACACCACTCCCGGGAGGGCTCGAATATCCAACCTTTCAGTTACCAGCCGATTGAATAGCCAATTGCGCCACGGAGGTAGTCGTGCTCCACTCTCACCACCATCAGAACATATCTTTAAAGCTATCAGCCCAAAGAAAAAAAGCGCCACACCACCACCAGGTGGGCTCGTCCTTCCAACCTTTCGTTTAACAGTCAATCGCGCCAACCAATTGCGCCACGGAGACAGTCGTGCTCCACTCTCACCACCATCAGAGCATTTCTTCAAAGTTAGCAGCCCAAGGAAATAAAAGCACCGCACCACCACTGCGTGGGCTCGAACCTCCAACCTTTCAGTTAACAGCCGATCGCGCTAGCCAATTGCGCCACGGAGACAGCCGTGCTCCACTCTCGCCACCGTCAGTACATATCTTCAAAGCTATCAGCCCAAAGAAAAAAAAGCGCCGCACCACCACCGGTGGGCTCGTACCTCCACCCCTTCGGTTAACAGCCGATCGCGCTAACTAATTGCGCCACGGAGACAGTCCTGCTCCACTCTCACCTCCATCAGAAGATATCTTCAAAGCTATTAGTCTAAAGAAAAAAAAGCAAAACACCACTCCCGGGAGGGTTCGAACCTCTAACCTTTCGGTTAACAGCCGATCGCATAGCCAATTGCGCCACGCAGACAGTCGTGCTCCACTCTCACCACCGTCAGAACATTTCTTCAGAGCTATCAGCCCAAAGTAAAAAAAGCGCTGCACCACCACCGGGTGCGCTCGTACCTCCAACCTTTCGGTTAACAGCCGATCGCGCTAGCAAACTGCGCCACGGAGACAGTCGTGCTCCTCTCTCACCACCATAAGAACATATCTTCAAAGTTATCAGCCCACAGAAAAAAAAGCGCCGCACCACCACCGGGTGGGCTCGAACCTCCAACCTTTTGGTTAACAGCCGATCGCGCTAGCCAATTGCGCCACGGAGACAGTCCTGCTCCACACTCACCTCCATCAGAACATATTTTCAAAGCTATCAGCCCAAAATAAAAAAAGCAACTCACCACTCCCGGGAGGGCTCGAACCTCCAACCTTTCGGTTAACAGCCGATCGCGCTAGCCAATTGCGCCATGGAGACAGTCGTGCTCCACTCTCAGCACCATCAGAACATATCTTCAAAGCTATCAGCCCAAAGACAAAAAAGCGCCGCACCACCACCGGGTGGGCTCGTCCATCCAACCTTTCTATTAACAGCCGATCGCGCTAGCCAATTGCGCCACGGTGACAGTCCTGCTCCACTCTCACCACCATCAGAACATTTATTCAAAGCTATCAGCTCAAAGAAAAAAAAGCAACACAACACTACCGGATGGGCTCGTACCTCCAACCTTTCAGTTAACAGCCGATCGAATAGCCAATTTCGCCACGGAGACAGTCGGGCTCCACTCTCATCACCATCAGAACATATTTTCAAAGCTATCAGCCCAAAGAAAAAAAAGCGCAGCACCACCACCAGGTGGGCTCGTACCTCCAACCTTTCGGTTAACAGCCGATCGCGCTAGCTAATTGCGCCACGGAGACAGTCCTGCTCCACTCTCACCACCATCAGAACATATCTTCAAAGCTATCAGCCCAAAGACAAAAAAGCACCGCACCACCACCGGGTGGGCTCGTACATCCAACCTTTCTGTTAACAGCCGATCGCGCTAGCCAATTGCGCCACGGAGACAGTCCTGCTCCACTCTCACCACCATCAGAATATTTCTTCAAAGATATCAGCTCAAAGAAAAAAAAGCAACACACCAACACCGGATGGGCTCGTACCTCCAACCTTTCAGTTAACAGCCGATCGCATAGCCGATTGCGGCACGGAGACAGTCGTGCTTCACTTTCACCACCGTCAGAAGATTTCTTCACAGCTATCAGCCCAAAGAAAAAAAAGCGCCGCACCACCACCGGGTCGGCTCGTACCTCCAACCTTTCGGTTAACAGCTGATTGCGCTAGCCAATTGCGCTACGGAGACAGTCATGCTATACTCTCACCACCATCAGAACATATCTTCATAGCTATCAGCCCAAAGAAAAGAAAGCGCCGCACCACCACCGGGTGTGCTCGTACCTCCAACGTTTCGATTAAAAGCCGATTACGCTAGCCAATTGCGCCACGGAGACAGTCGTGCTCTACTCTCACCACCATCAGAACATATTTTCAAAGCTATCAGCCCAAAGAAAAAAAAAGCAACAAACCACTCCCGGGAGGGCTCCAACCTCCAACCTTTCAGTTAACAGCCGATCGCATAGCCAATTGCGCCACGAAGACAGTCGTGATCCACTCTCACCACCGTCAGAAGATTTCTTCAGAGCTATCAGCCCAAAGGAAAAAAAGTGCGGCACCACCACCGGGTGGGCTCGAACCTCCTACCTCTCGGTTAACAGCCGATCGCGCTAGCCAATCGCACCACGAAGACAGTCGTGCT
Source organism: Rhipicephalus microplus (assembly GCF_043290135.1). NCBI lineage: Eukaryota > Metazoa > Arthropoda > Arachnida > Ixodida > Ixodidae > Rhipicephalus > Rhipicephalus microplus. Next base: position 5,557,038 of record NW_027464602.1, read on the forward strand.
CCACTCTCACCACCATCAGAACTTATCTTCAAAGCTATCAGTCCAAAGAACAGAAAGCGCCGCACCTCCACCGGGTGGGCTCGTACCTCCAACCTTTCGGTTAACAGCCGATCGCGGTAGGCAATTGCGCCACGGAGACAGTCCTGCTCCACTCTCACCACTATCAGAACATATTTTCAAAGCTATCAGCCCAAAGAAAAAAAAAGCAACAAACCACTCCCGGGAGGGCTCCAACCTCCAACCTTTCAGTTAACAGCCGATCGCATAGCCAATTGCGCCAGGAAGACAGTCGTGATCCACTCTCACCACCGTCAGAAGATTTCTTCAAAGCTATCAGCCCAAAGGAAAAAAAGCGCCGCACCACCACCGGGTGGGCTCGAACCTCCTACCTCTTGGTTAACAGCCGATCGCGCTAGCCAATCCCACCACGAAGACAGTCGTGCTCCACTCTCACCACCATCAGAACATATCTTCAAAGCTATCAGTCCAAAGAAAAGAAACCGCCGCACCTCCACCGGGTGGGCTCGTACCTGCAACCTTTCGGTTAACAGCCGATCGCGGTAGCCAATTGCGTCACGGAGACAGTCCTGCTCTACACTCACCACCATCAGAACATATTTTCAAAGCTATCAGCCCAAAGAAAAAAAAGCAACAAACCACTCCCGGGAGGGCTCCAACCTCCAACCTTTCAGTTAACAGCCGATCGCATAGCCAATTGCGCCACGAAGACAGTCGTGATCCACTCTCACCACCGTCAGAAGATTTCTTCAGAGCTATCAGCCCAAAGTAAAAAAAGCGCCGCACCACTACCGGGTGGGCTCGAACCTCCAACCTCTCGGTTAACAGCCGATCGCGCTAGCCTATCGCGCCACGAAGACAGTCGTGCTCCACTCTCACCACCATGAAAACATATCTTCAAAGCTATCAGTCCGAAGAAAAGAAAGCGCCGCACCTCCACCGGGTGGGCTCGTACCTCCAACCTTTCGGTTAACAGCCGATCGCGCTAGCCAATTGCGTCACGGAGACAGTCCTGCTTCACACTCACCACCATCAGAACATATTTTCAAAGCTATCAGCCCAAAGAAAAAAAAGCAACAAACCACTCCCGGGAGGGCTCCAACCTCCAACCTTTCAGTTAACAGCCGATCGCGGTAGCCAATTGCGCCACGGAGACAGTCCTGCTCCACTCTCACCACTATCAGAACATATCTTCGAAGCTATCAGCCCAAAGAAAAAAAAAGCAACACACCACTCCCGGGAGGGCTCGAACATCCAACCTTTCGGTTAACAGCCGATCGCTTAAGCCAATTGCGCCACGGAGACAGTCGTTCTCAACTCTCACCACCATCAGAACATATCTTCAAAGCTATCAGCCCAAAGAAAAAAAAGTGCCGCACCTCCACCGGGTGGGCTCGTACCTCCAACCTTTCGGTTAACAGCCGATCGCGGTAGCCAATTCCGCCACGGAGACAGTCCTGCTCCACTCTCACCACAATCAGAACATATCTTCAAAGCTATCAGCCCAAAGAAAAAAAGCTACACACCACTCCCGGGAGGGCTCGAATATCCAACCTTTCAGTTACCAGCCGATTGAATAGCCAATTGCGCCACGGAGGTAGTCGTGCTCCACTCTCACCACCATCAGAACATATCTTTAAAGCTATCAGCCCAAAGAAAAAAAGCGCCACACCACCACCAGGTGGGCTCGTCCTTCCAACCTTTCGTTTAACAGTCAATCGCGCCAACCAATTGCGCCACGGAGACAGTTGCGCTCCACTCTCACCACCATCAGAGCATTTCTTCAAAGTTAGCAGCCCAAAGAAATAAAAGCAACGCACCACCACTGCGTGGGCTCGAACCTCCAACCTTTCAGTTAACAGCCGATCGCGCTAGCCAATTGCGCCACGGAGACAGCCGTGCTCCACTCTCGCCACCGTCAGTACATATCTTCAAAGCTATCAGCCCAAAGAAAAAAAAAGCGCCGCACCACCACCGGTGGGCTCGTACCTCCACCCCTTCGGTTAACAGCCGATCGCGCTAACTAATTGCGCCACGGAGACAGTCCTGCTCCACTCTCACCTCCATCAGAAGATATCTTCAAAGCTATCAGTCTAAAGAAAAAAAAGCAAAACACCACTCCCGGGAGGGTTCGAACCTCTAACCTTTCGGTTAACAGCCGATCGCATAGCCAATTGCGCCACGCAGACAGTCGTGCTCCACTCTCACCACCGTCAGAACATTTCTTCAGAGCTATCAGCCCAAAGTAAAAAAAGCGCTGCACCACCACCGGGTGCGCTCGTACCTCCAACCTTTCGGTTAACAGCCGATCGCGCTAGCAAACTGCGCCACGGAGACAGTCGTGCTCCTCTCTCACCACCATAAGAACATATCTTCAAAGTTATCAGCCCACAGAAAAAAAAGCGCCGCACCACCACCGGGTGGGCTCGAACCTCCAACCTTTTGGTTAACAGCCGATCGCGCTAGCCAATTGCGCCACGGAGACAGTCCTGCTCCACACTCACCTCCATCAGAACATATTTTCAAAGCTATCAGCCCAAAATAAAAAAAGCAACTCACCACTCCCGGGAGGGCTCGAACCTCCAACCTTTCGGTTAACAGCCGATCGCGCTAGCCAATTGCGCCATGGAGACAGTCGTGCTCCACTCTCAGCACCATCAGAACATATCTTCAAAGCTATCAGCCCAAAGACAAAAAAGCGCCGCACCACCACCGGGTGGGCTCGTCCATCCAACCTTTCTATTAACAGCCGATCGCGCTAGCCAATTGCGCCACGGTGACAGTCCTGCTCCACTCTCACCACCATCAGAACATTTATTCAAAGCTATCAGCTCAAAGAAAAAAAAGCAACACAACACTACCGGATGGGCTCGTACCTCCAACCTTTCAGTTAACAGCCGATCGAATAGCCAATTTCGCCACGGAGACAGTCGGGCTCCACTCTCATCACCATCAGAACATATTTTCAAAGCTATCAGCCCAAAGAAAAAAAAGCGCAGCACCACCACCAGGTGGGCTCGTACCTCCAACCTTTCGGTTAACAGCCGATCGCGCTAGCTAAGTGCGCCACGGAGACAGTCCTGCTCCACTCTCACCACCATCAGAACATATCTTCAAAGCTATCAGCCCAAAGACAAAAAAGCACCGCACCACCACCGGGTGGGCTCGTACATCCAACCTTTCTGTTAACAGCCGATCGCGCTAGCCAATTGCGCCACGGAGACAGTCCTGCTCCACTCTCACCACCATCAGAATATTTCTTCAAAGATATCAGCTCAAAGAAAAAAAAGCAACACACCAACACCGGATGGGCTCGTACCTCCAACCTTTCAGTTAACAGCCGATCGCATAGCCGATTGCGGCACGGAGACAGTCGTGCTTCACTTTCACCACCGTCAGAAGATTTCTTCACAGCTATCAGCCCAAAGAAAAAAAAGCGCCGCACCACCACGGGGTCGGCTCGTACCTCCAACCTTTCGGTTAACAGCTGATTGCGCTAGCCAATTGCGCTACGGAGACAGTCATGCTATACTCTCACCACCATCAGAACATATCTTCAAAGCTATCAGCCCAAAGAAAAGAAAGCGCCGCACCACCACCGGGTGTGCTCGTACCTCCAACGTTTCGATTAAAAGCCGATTACGCTAGCCAATTGCGCCACGGAGACAGTCGTGCTCTACTCTCACCACCATCAGAACATATTTTCAAAGCTATCAGCCCAAAGAAAAAAAAAGCAACAAACCACTCCCGGGAGGGCTCCAACCTCCAACCTTTCAGTTAACAGCCGATCGCATAGCCAATTGCGCCACGAAGACAGTCGTGATCCACTCTCACCACCGTCAGAAGATTTCTTCAGAGCTATCAGCCCAAAGGAAAAAAAGTGCGGCACCACCACCGGGTGGGCTCGAACCTCCTACCTCTCGGTTAACAGCCGATCGCGCTAGCCAATCGCACCACGAAGACAGTCGTGCTCCACTCTCACCACCATCAGAACTTATCTTCAAAGCTATCAGTCCAAAGAACAGAAAGCGCCGCACCTCCACCGGGTGGGCTCGTACCTCCAACCTTTCGGTTAACAGCCGATCGCGGTAGGCAATTGCGCCACGGAGACAGTCCTGCTCCACTCTCACCACTATCAGAACATATCTTCGAAGCTATCAGCCCAAAGAAAAAAAGCAACACACCACTCCCGGGAGGGCTCGAACATCCAACCTTTCGGTTAACAGCCGATCGCTCTAGCCAATTGCGCCACGGAGACAGTCGTTCTCCACTCTCACCACCATCACAACATATCTTCAAAGCTATCAGCCCAAAGAAAAAAAAGCGCCGCACCTCCACCAGGTGGGCTCGTACCTCCAACCTTTCGGTTAACAGCCGATCGTGGTAGCCAATTGCGCCACGGAGACAGTCCTGCTCCACTCTCACCACGATCAGAACATATCTTCAAAGCTATCAGCCCAAAGAAAAAAAGCAACACACCACTCCCGGGAGGGCTCGAATACCCAACCTTTCGGTTAACAGCCAATCGCACCAGCCAATTGCGCCTCGGAGACAGTCGTGCTCCACTCTCACCACCATCAGAAAATTTCTTCAAAGTTATCAGCCCAAAGAAATAAAAGCAACGCACCACCACCGCGTGGGCTCGTACCTCCACCCCTTCGGTACAGCCGATCGCGCTAACCAATTGCGCCACGGAGACATTCCTGCTCCACTCTCACCACCATCAGAACATAACTTCAAAGCTATCAGTCCTAAGAAAAAAAAGCAACACACTACTCCCGGGAAGGCTCGAACCTCCAACCCTTCAGCTAACAGCCGATCGCATAGCCAATTGCGCCACGGAGACAGTCGTGCTCCACTCTTACCACCATCAGAACATATCTTCAAAGCTATCAGCCCAAAGAAAAAAAAGCGCCGCACCACCACCGAGTGGGCTCGTACCTCCAACCTTTCGATTAAAAGCAGATCGCGCTAGCCAAATGCGCCACGAAGACGGTCCTGCTCCACTCTCACCACCATCAGAATATATCTTCAAAGCTATCAGTCCAAAGAAAAAAAAGCAACACACAACTCCAGGGAGGGCTCGAACCTCCAACCTTTCGGTTAACAGCCGATCGCATAGCCAATTGCGCCACAGAGACAGTCGTGCTCCACTCTCACCACCGTCAGAACATTTCTTCAGAGCTATCAGCCCAAAGTAAAAAAAGCGCCGCACCACCACCGGGTGCGCTAGTACCTCCAACCTTTCGGTTAACAGCCGATCGCGCTAGCAAATTGCGTCAGGGAGACAGTCCTGCTTCACACTCACCACCATCAGAACATATTTTCAAAGCTATCAGCCCAAAGAAAAAAAAGCAACAAACCACTCCCGGGAGGGCTCCAACCTCCAACCTTTCAGTTAACAGCCGATCGCATAGCCAATTGCGGCACGAAGACAGGTGTGCTCCACTCTCACCACCGTCTGAAGATTTCTTCAGAGCTATCAGCCCAAAGGAAAAAAAGCGCCGCACCACCACCGGGTGGGCTCGAACCTCCACCCCTTCGGTTGACAGCCGATCGCGCTAACCAATTGCGCCACGGAGACAGTCCTGCTCCACTCTCACCACCATCAGAACATAACTTCAAAGCTATCAGCCCTAAGAAAAAAAAGCAACACACTACTCCCGGGAAGGCTCGAACCTCCAACCCTTCAGCTAACAGCCGATCGCATAGCCAATTGCGCCACGGAGACAGTCGTGCTCCACTCTTACCACCATCAGAACATATCTTCAAAGCTATAAGCCCAAAGAAAAAAAAGCGCCGCACCACCACCGGGTGGGCTCGAACTTCCAACCTTTCGGTTAACAGCCGATCGCATAGCCAATTGCGCCACGGAGACAGTCGTGCTCCACTCTCACCACCATCAGAATATTTCTTCAAAGATATCAGCTCAAAGAAAAAAAAGCAACACACCAACACCGGATGGGCTCGTACCTCCAACCTTTCAGTTAACAGCCGATCGCATAGCCGATTGCGGCACGGAGACAGTCGTGCTTCACTTTCACCACCGTCAGAAGATTTCTTCACAGCTATCAGCCCAAAGAAAAAAAAGCGCCGCACCACCACCGGGTGGGCTCGAACCTCCAACCTTTCGGTTAACAGCCGATCGCATAGCCAATTGCGCCACGGAGACAGTCGTGCTCCACTCTCACCACCATCAGAATATTTCTTCAAAGATATCAGCTCAAAGAAAAAAAAGCAACACACCACCACCGGGTCGGCTCGTACCTCCAACCTTTCGGTTAACAGCTGATTGCGCTAGCCAATTGCGCTACGGAGACAGTCATGCTATACTCTCACCACCATCAGAACATATCTTCAAAGCTATCAGCCCAAAGAAAAGAAAGCGCCGCACCACCACCGGGTGTGCTCGTACCTCCAACGTTTCGATTAAAAGCCGATTACGCTAGCCAATTGCGCCACGGAGACAGTCGTGCTCTACTCTCACCACCATCAGAACATATTTTCAAAGCTATCAGCCCAAAGAAAAAAAAGCAACAAACCACTCCCGGGAGGGCTCCAACCTCCAACCTTTCAGTTAACAGCCGATCGCATAGCCAATTGCGCCACGAAGACAGTCGTGATCCACTCTCACCACCGTCAGAAGATTTCTTCAGAGCTATCAGCCCAAAGGAAAAAAAGCGCGGCACCACCACCGGGTGGGCTCGAACCTCCTACCTCTCGGTTAACAGCCGATCGCGCTAGCCAATCGCACCATGAAGACAGTCGTGCTCCACTCTCACCACCATCAGAACTTATCTTCAAAGCTATCAGTCCAAAGAACAGAAAGCGCCGCACCTCCACCGGGTGGGCTCGTACCTCCAACCTTTCGGTTAACAGCCGATCGCGGTAGGCAATTGCGCCACGGACACAGTCCTGCTCCACTCTCACCACTATCAGAACATATCTTCGAAGCTATCAGCCCAAAGAAAAAAAGCAACACACCACTCCCGGGAGGGCTCGAACATCCAACCTTTCGGTTAACAGCCGATCGCTCTAGCCAATTGCGCCACGGAGACAGTCGTTCTCCACTCTCACCACCATCACAACATATCTTCAAAGCTATCAGCCCAAAGAAAAAAAAGCGCCGCACCTCCACCAGGTGGGCTGGTACCTCCAACCTTTCGGTTAACAGCCGATCGTGGTAGCCAATTGCGCCACGGAGACAGTCCTGCTCCACTCTCACCACGATCAGAACATATCTTCAAAGCTATCAGCGCAAAGAAAAAAAGCAACACACCACTCCCGGGAGGGCTCGAATACCCAACCTTTCAGTTAAGAGCCGATCGAATAGCCAATTGCGCCACGGAGGTAGTCGTGCTCCACTCTCACCACCATCAGAACATATCTTTAAAGCTATCAGCCCAAAGAAAAAAAAGCGCCACACCACCACCAGGTGGGCTCGTCCTTCCAACCTTTCGGTTAACAGCCGATCGCGCTAGCCAATTGCGCCACGGAGACAGTCGTGCTTCACTCTCACCACCATCAGAACATATCTTCAAAGCTATCAGTCCAAAGAACAGAAAGCGCCGCACCTCCACCGGTTAGGCTCGTACCTCCAACCTTTCGGTTAACAGCCGATCGCGGTAGCCAATTGCGCAACGGAGACAGTCCTGCTCCACTCTCACCACTATCAGAACATATCTTCGAAGCTATCAGCCCAAAGAAAAAAAGCAACACACCACTCCCGGGAGGGCTCGAACATCCAACCTTTCGGGTAACAGCCGATCGCATAGCCAATTACGCCATGGAGACAGTCGTGCTCCACTCTCACCACCGCCAGAACATTTCTTCAGAGCTATCAGCCCAAAGGAAAAAAATCGCCGCACCACCACCGGGTGGGCTCGAACCTCGAACCTCTCGGTTAACAGCCGATCGCGCTAGCCAATTGCGCCACGGAGACAGTCGTGCTTCACTCTCACCACCATCAGAACATATCTTCAAAGCTCTCAGTCCAAAGAACAGAAAGCGCCGCACCTCCACCGGGTGGGCTCGTACCTCCAACCTTTCGGTTAACAGCCGATCGCGGTAGCCAATTGCGCAACGGAGACAGTCCTGCTCCACTCTCACCACTATCAGAACATATCTTCGAAGCTATCAGCCCAAAGAAAAAAAGCAACACACCACTCCCGGGAGGGCTCGAACATCCAACCTTTCGGTTAACAGCCGATCGCTCTAGCCAATTGCGCCACGGAGACAGTCGTTCTCCACTCTCACCACCATCAGAACATATCTTCAAAGCTATCAGCCCAAAGAAAAAAAAGTGCCGCACCTCCACCGGGTGGGCTCGTACCTCCAACCTTTCGGTTAACAGCCGATCGTGGTAGCCAATTGCGCCACGGAGACAGTCCTGCTCCACTCTCACCACGATCAGAACATATCTTCAAAGCTATCAGCCCAAAGAAAAAAAGCAACACAGCACTCCCGGGAGGGCTCGAATACCCAACCTTTCAGTTGACAGCCGATCACGCTAACCAATTGCGCCACGGAGACAGTCCTGCTCCACTCTCACCATCATCAGAACATAACTTCAAAGCTATCAGCCCTAAGAAAAAAAAGCAACACACAACTCCCGGGAGGGCTCGAACCTCCAACCTTTCGGTTAACAGCCGATCGCATAGCCAATTGCGCCACGGAGACAGTCGTGCTCCACACTCACCACCGTCAGAACATTTCTTCAGAGCTATCAGCCCAAAGTAAAAAAAGCGCCGCACCACCACCGGGTGCGCTCGTACCTCCAACCTTTCGGTTAACAGCCGATCGCGCTAGCAAATTGCGTCAGGGAGACAGTCCTGCTTCACACTCACCACCATCAGAACATATTTTCAAAGCTATCAGCCCAAAGAAAAAAAAGCAACAAACCACTCCCGGGAGGGCTCCAACCTCCAACCTTTCAGTTAACAGCCGATCGCATAGCCAATTGCGGCACGAAGACAGGTGTGTTCCACTCTCACCACCGTCAGAAGATTTCTTCAGAGCTATCAGCCCAAAGGAAAAAAAGCGCCGCACCACCACCGGGTGGGCTCGAACCTCCAACCTTTCGGTTAGCAGCCGATCGCGCTAGCCAATTGCGCCACGGAGACAGTCGTTCTCCACTCTCACCACCATCTGAACATATCTTCAAAGCTTTCAGCCCAAAGAAAAAAAGCGCCGCACCTCCATGGGGTGGGCTCGTACCTCCAACCTTTCGGTTAACAGCCGATCGTGGTAGCCAATTGCGCCACGGAGACAGTCCTGCTCCACTCTCACCACTATCAGAACATATCTTCAAAGCTATCAGCCCAAAGAAAAAAAAGCGCCGCACCACCACCGGGTGTGCTCGAACCTCCAACTTTTCGGTTAACAGCCGATCACGCTAGCCAATTTCGCCACGGAGACAGTCGTGCTCCACTCTCACCACCATCAGAACATATCTTTAAAGCTATCAGCCCAAAGAAAAAAAAGCGCCACACCACCACCAGGTGGGCTCGTCCTTCCAACCTTTCGGTTAACAGCCAATCGCGCCAGCCAATTGCGCCTCGGAGACAGTCGTGCTCCACTCTCACCACCATCAGAAAATTTCTTCAAAGTTATCAGCCCAAAGAAATAAAAGCACCGCACCACCACCGCGTGGGGTCGTACCTCCACCCCTTCGGTTGACAGCCGATGGCGCTAACCAACTGCGCCACGAAGACGGTCCTGCTCCACTCTCACCACCATCAGAACATATCTTCAAAGCTATCAGTCCAAAGAAAAAAAAGCAACACACAACTCCCGGGAGGGCTCGAACCTCCAACCTTTCGGTTAACAGCCGATCGCATAGCCAATTGCGCCACGGAGACAGTCGTGCTCCACTCTCACCACCATCAGAACACTTCTTCAGAGCTATCAGCCCAAAGTAAAAAAAGCGCCCCACCACCACCGGGTGCGCTCGTACCTCCAACCTTTCGGTTAACAGCCGATCGCGCTAGCAAATTGCGCTACGGAGACAGTCGTGCTCCTCTCTCACCACCATAAGAACATATCTTCAAAGTTATCAGCCCAAAGATAAAAAAGCGCCGCACCACCACCGGGTGGGCTTGAACCTCCAACCTTTCGGTTAACAGCCGATCGCGCTAGCCAATTGCGCCACGGAGACAGTCCTGCTCCACTCTCACCACCATCAGGACATATCTTCAAAGCTATCAGCCCAAAAAAAGCAACACACCACTCCCGGGAGGGCTCGAACCTCCAACCTTTCAGGTAACAGCCGATCGCATAGCCAATTACGCCATGGAGACAGTCGTGCTCCACTCTCACCACCGCCAGAACATTTCTTCAGAGCTATCAGCCCAAAAGAAAAAAATCGCCGCACCACCACCGGGTGGGCTCGAACCTCGAACCTCTCGGTTAACAGCCGATCGCGCTAGCCAATTCCGCCACGGAGACAGTCGTGCTTCACTCTCACCACCATCAGAACATATCTTCAAAGCTATCACTCCAAAGAAAAAAAAGCGCCGCACCTCCACCGGCTGGGCTCGTACCTCCAACCTTTCGGTTAGCAGCCGATCGCGCTAGCCAATTGCGCCACGGAGACAGTCCTGCTCCACACTCACGACCATCAGAACATATTTTCAAAGCTATCAGCCCAAAATAAAAAAAGCAACTCACCACTCTCGGGAGGGCTCGAACCTCCAAGCTTTCGGTTAACAGCCGATCGCGCTAGCCATTTGCGCCACGGAGACAGTCGTGCTCCAATCTCACCACCATCAGAACTTATCTTCAAAGCTATCAGCCCAAAGACAAAAAAGCACCGCACCACCACCGGGTGGGCTCGTACATCCAACCTTTCTGTTAACAGCCGATCGCGCTAGCCGATTGCGCCACGGAGACAGTCCTGCTCCATTCTCACCACCATCAGAACATTTCTTCAAAGCTATCAGCTCAAAGAAAAAAAAGCAACACACCACCACCGGATGGGCTCGTACCTCAAACCTTTCAGTTAACAGCCGATCGAATAGCCAATTGCGCCACGGAGACAGTCGTGCTCCACTCTCACCACCATCAGAACATATTTTCAAAGCTATCAGCCCAAAGAAAAAAAAGCGCCGCACCACCACCGGGTGGGCTCGTACCTCCAACCTTTCGGTTAACAGCCGATCGCGCTAGTCAATTGCGTCAGGGAGACAGTCCTGCTTCACACTCACCACCATCAGAACATATTTTCCAAGCTATCAGCCCAAAGAAAAAAAGCAACAAACCACTCCCGGGAGGGCTCCAACCTCCAACCTTTCAGTTAACAGCGGATCGCATAGCCAATTGCGGCACGAAGACAGGTGTGCTCGACTCTCACCACCGTCAGAAGATTTCTTCAGAGCTATCAGCCCAAAGGAAAAAAAGCGCCGCACCACCACCGGGTGGGCTCGAACCTCCAACATTTCGGTTAACAGCCGATCGCGCTAGCCTATTGCGCCACGGAGACAGTCGTTCTCCACTCTCACCACCATCTGAACATATCTTCAAAGCTATCAGCCCAAAGAAAAAAAGCGCCGCACCTCCATGGGGTGGGCTCGTACCTCCAACCTTTCGGTTAACAGCCGATCGTGGTAGCCAATTGCGCCACGAAGACAGTCCTGCTCCACTCTCACTACTATCAGAACATAACTTTGAAGCTATCAGCCCAAAGAAAAAAAGCAACACACCACTCCCGGGAGGGCTCGAACGTCCAACGTTTCGGTTAACAGCAGATCGCTCTAGCCAATTGCGCCACGGAGACAGTCGTTCTCCACTCTCACCACCATCAGAACATATCTTCAAAGCTATCAGCCCCAAGAAAAAAAAGCGCCGCACCTCCACCGGGTGGGCTCGTACCTCCGACCTTTCAGTTAACAGCCGATCGCGGTAGCCAATTGCGCCACGGAGACAGTCCTGCTTCACTCTCACCACGATCAGAACATATCTTCAAAGCTATCAGCCCAAAGAAAAAAAAGCAACACACCACTCCCGGGAGGGCTCGAATACCCAACCTTTCAGGTAACAGCCGATCGAATAGCCAATTACGCCACGGAGGTATTCGTGCTCCACTCTCACCACCATCAGAACATACCTTTAAAGCTATCAGCCCAAAGAAAAAAAAGCGCCACACCACCACCAGGTGGGCTCGTCCTTCCAACCTTTCGGTTAACAGCCAATCGCGCCAGCCAATTGCGCCACGGAGACAGTCCTGCTCCACTCTCACCAGCATCAGAACATATCTTCAAAGCTATCAGCCCAAAAAAAGCAACACACCACTCCCGGGAGGGCTCGAACCTCCAACCTTTCAGGTAACAGCTGATCACATAGCCAATTACGCCATGGAGACAGTCGTGCTCTACTCTCACCACCGCCAGAACATTTCTTCAGAGCTATCAGCCCAAAGGAAAAAAATTGCCGCACCACCACCGGGTGGGCTCGAACCTCCAACCTCTCGGTTAACAGCCGATCGCGCTAGCCAATTGCGCCACGGAGACAGTCGTGCTTCACTCTCACCACCATCAGAACATATCTTCAAAGCTATCAGTCCAAAGAAAAAAAAGCGCCGCACCTCCACCGGCTGGGCTCGTACCTCCAACCTTTCGGTTAACAGCCGATCGCGCTAGCCCATTGCGCCACGGAGACAGTCCTGCTCCACCCTCACGACCATCAGAACATATTTTCAAAGCTATCAGCCCAAAATAAAAAAAGCAACTCCCCACTCTAGGGAGGGCTCGAACCTCCAACCTTTCGGTTAACAGCCGATCGCGCCAGCCAATTGCGCCACGGAGACAGTCGTGCTCCAATCTGACCCCCATCAGAACATATCTTCAAAGCTATCAGCCCAAAGACAAAAAAGCACCGCACCACCACCGGGTGGGCTCGTACAACCAACCTTTCTGTTAACAGCCGATCGCGCTAGCCAATTGCGCCACGGAGACAGTCCTGCTTCATTCTCACCACCATCAGAACATTTCTTCAAAGCTATCAGCTCAAAGAAAAAAAAAGCAACACACCACCACCGGATGGGCTCGTACCTCCAACCTTTCAGTTAACAGCCGATCGAATAGCCAATTGCGCCACGGAGACAGTCGTGCTCCACTCTCACCACCATCAGAACAAATTTTTAAAGCTATCAGCCCAAAGAAAAAAAAGCGCCGAACCACCACCGGGTGGGCTCGTACCTCCAACCTTTCGATTAAAAGCAGATCGCGCTAGCCAATTGCGCCACGAAGACGGTCCTGCTCCACTCTCACCACCATCAGAAAATATCTTCAAAGCTATCAGTCCAAAAAAAAAGCAACACACAACTCCCGGGAGGGCTCGAACCTCCAACCTTTCGGTTAACAGCCGATCGCATAGCCAATTGCGCCACGGAGACAGTCGTGCTCCACTCTCATCACCGTCAGAACATTTCTTCAGAGCTATCAGACCAAAGTAAAAAAAGCGCCGCACCACCACCGGGTGCGCTCGTACCTCCAACTTTTCGGTTAAAAGCCGATCGCGCTAGCAAATTGCGCCACGGAGACAGTCGTGCTCCTCTCTCACCACCATAAGAACATATCTTTAAAGTTATCAGCCCAAAGAAAAAAAAGCGCCGCACCACCACCGGGTGGGCTCGAACCTCCAACCGTTCGGTTAACAGCCGATCGCGCTAGCCAATCGCGCCACGGAGACAGTCCTGCTCCACTCTCACCATCAGAACATATCTTCAAAGCTATCAACCCAAACAAAAGCAGCACACCACACCCGGGAGGGCTCGAACATCCAACCTCTCAGGTACCAGCCGATCGCATAGCCAATTACGCCATGGAGACAGTCGTGCTCCACTCTCACCACCGCCAGAACATTTCTTCAGAGCTATCAGCCCAAAGGAAAAAAATCGCCGCACCACCACCGGGTGGGCTCGAACCTCCAACCTTTCGGTTAACAGCCGATCGCGCTAGCCAATTGCGCCACGGAGACAGTCCTGCTCCACACTCACGACCATCAGAACATATTTTCAAAGCTTTCAGCCCAAAATAAAAAAAGCAACTCACCACTCCCGGGAGGGCTCGAACCTCCAACCTTTCGGTTAACAGCCGATCGCGCTAGCCAATGGCGCCACGGAGACAGTCCTGCTTTACTCTCACCACCATCAACACATATCTTCAAAGCTATCAGCCCAAAGAAAAAAAAAGAACACACCACTCCAGGGAGGGCTCGTACCTCCAGCCTTTCGGTTAACAGCTGATCGCGCTAGCGAATCGCGCCACGGAGACAGTCGCGCTCCACTCTCTCCACCATCAGAACTTATCTTCAAAGTTATCAGCCCAAAGACAAAAAAGCGCCCCACCACCACCGGGTGGGCTCGAACCTCCAACCTTTCGGTTAACAGCCGATGACGCTAGCCAATTGCGCCATGGAGACAGTCTTGCTCCACTCTCACCACCTTCAGAACATATCTTCAAAGCTATCAGCCCAAAGAAAAAAAAGCGCCGCACCACCACGAGGTGGGCTCGAACCTCCAACTTTTCGGTTAACAGCCGATCACGCTAGCCAATTGCGCCATGGAGACAGTCATGCTCCACTCTCACCACCACCAGAACATATCTTCAAAGCTATCAGCCCACAGAAAAAAAGCGCCGCACAACCACCGCGTAGGCTTGAACCTCCAACTTTTCGGTTAACAGCCGATCGCGCTAGCCAACTGCGCCACGGAGACAGTCCTGCTCCACTCTCACCAGCATCAGAACATATCTTCAAAGCTATTAGCCCAAAAAAAAGCAACACGCCACTCCCGGGAGGGCTCGAACATCCAACCTTTCGGTTAACAGCCGATCGCTCTAGCCGATTCCGCCACGGAGACAGTCGTTCTCCACTCTCACCACCATCAGAACATATCTTCAAAGCTATCAGCCCAAAGAAAAAAAAGCGCCGCACCTCCACCGGGTGGGCTCGTACCTCCAACCTTTCGGTTAACAGCCGATCGAATAGCCCATCGCGCCACGGAGACATTCGTGCTCCACCCTCACCACCATCAGAACATATCTTCAAAGCTATCAGCCCAAAGAAAAAAAGCGCCGCACCACCACCGGGTGGGCTCATACCTCTAACCTTTCGGTTAACAGCTGATCGCGCTAGCCAATTGCGCCACGGAAACAGTCCTGCTCCACTCTCACCACCATCAGAACATATCCTAAAAGCTATCAGCTCAAAGAAAAAAAAGCAACACACCACTCCCGGGAGGGCTCGAACCTCCAACGTTTCGGTTAACAGCCGATCGCGCTAGCCAATTGCGCCACGGAGACAGTGGTGCTCCACTCTCACCACCATCAGAACAAATCTTCGAAGCTATCTGCCCAAAATAAAAAAAGCAACACACCACTCCCGGGAGTGCTCGAACCTCCAACCTTTCGGTTAACAGCCGATCGCGCTAGCCTATTGCGCCACGGAGACAGTCGTGCTCCAGTCTCACCACCATCAGAACATATCTTCAAAGCTATCAGCCTAAAGAAAAAAAAGCGCCGCACCAACACCGGGTGGGCTCGTACCTCCAACCTTTCGGTTAACAGCCGATCGCGCTAGCCAATTGCGCCACGAAGACAGTGCTGCTCCACACTCACCACCATCAGAACATATTTTCAAAGCTATCAGCCCAAAGACAAAAAAGCACCGCACCACCACCGGGTGGGCTCGTACATCCGACCTTTCTGTTAACACACGATCGCGCTAGCCAATTGCGCCACGGAGACAGTACTGCTCCACTCTCACCACCATCAGAACATTTCTTCAAAGATATCAGCTTAAAGAAAGAAAAGCAACACACCACCACCGGATGGGCTCGTGCCTCCAATCTTTCAGTTAACAGCCGATCGAATAGCCAATTACGCCAAGAAGACAGTCGTGCTCCACTATCACCACCATCAGAACATATTTTCAAAGCTATCAGCCCAAAAAAAGCGCCGTACCACCACCGGGTGGGCTCGTACCTCCAACCTTTCGGTTAACAGCCGATCGCGCTAGCTAATTGCGCCACGGAGACAGTCGCGCTCCACTCTCTCCACCATCAGAACTTATTTTCAAAGTTATCAGCCCAAAGACAAAAAGCGCCCCACCACCATCGGGTGGGCTCGAACCTCCAACCTTTCAGTTAACAGCCGATGACGCTAGCCAATTGCGCCACGGAGACAGTCCTGCTCCACTATCACCAGCATCAGAACCTATCTTCAAAGCTATTAGCCCAAAATAAAGCAACACACCACTCCCGGGAGGGCTCGAACATCAACCTTTCAGGTAACAGCCGATCGCATAGCCAATTACGCCATGGAGACAGTCGTGCTCCACTCTCACCACCGCCAGAAGATTTCTTCAGAGCTATCAGCCCAAAGGAAAAAAATCGCCGCACCACCACCGGGTGGGCTCGAACCTCGAACCTCTCGGATAACAGCCGATCGCGCTAGCCAATTGCGCCACGGAGACAGTCGTGCTTCACTCTCACCACCATCAGAACATATCTTCGAAGCTCTCAGTCCAAAGAACAGAAAGCGCCGCACCTCCACCGGGTGGGCTCGTACCTCCAACCTTTCGGTTAACAGCCGATCGCGGTAGCCAATTGCGCAACGGAGACAGTCCTGCTCCACTCTCACCACTATCAGAACATATCTTCGAAGCTATCAGCCCAAAGAAAAAAAGCAACACACCACTCCCGGGAGGGCTCGAACATCCAACCTTTCGGTTAACAGCCGATCGCTCTAGCCAATTGCGCCACGGAGACAGTCGTTCTCCACTCTCACCACCATCAGAACATATCTTCAAAGCTATCAGCCCAAAAAAAAAAGCGCCGCACCTCCACCGGGTGGGCTCGTACCTCCAACCTTTCGGTTAACAGCCGATCGTGGTAGCCAATTGCGCCACGGAGACAGTCCTGCTCCACTCTCACCACGATCAGAACATATCTTCAAAGCTATCAGCCCAAAGAAAAAAAGCAACACAGCACTCCCGGGAGGGCTCGAATACCCAACCTTTCAGTTAACAGCCGATCGAATAGCCAATTGCGCCACGGAGGTAGTCGTGCTCCACTCTCACCACCATCAGAACATATCTTTAAAGCTATCAGCCCAAAGAAAAAAAAGCGCCACACCACCACCAGGTGGGCTCGTCCTTCCAACCTTTCGGTTAACAGCCAATCGCACCAGCCAATTGCGCCTCGGAGACAGTCGTGCTCCACTCTCACCACCATCAGAAAATTTCTTCAAAGTTATCAGCCCAAAGAAATAAAAGCACCGCACCACCACCGCGTGGGCTCGTACCTCCACCCCTTCGGTTGACAGCCAATCGCGCTAACCAATTGCGCCACGGAGACAGTCCTGCTCCACTCTCACCATCATCAGAACATAACTTCAAAGCTATCAGCCCTAAGAAAAAAAAGCAACACACAACTCCCGGGAGGGCTCGAACCTCCAACCTTTCGGTTAACAGCCGATCGCATAGCCAATTGCGCCACGGAGACAGTCGTGCTCCACACTCACCACCGTCAGAACATTTCTTCAGAGCTATCAGCCCAAAGTAAAAAAAGCGCCGCACCACCACCGGGTGCGCTCGTAGCTCCAACCTTATGGTTAACAGCCGATCGCGCTAGCAAATTGCGTCAGGGAGACAGTCCTGCTTCACACTCACCACCATCAGAACATATTTTCAAAGCTATCAGCCCAAAGAAAAAAAAGCAACAAACCACTCCCGGGAGGGCTCCAACCTCCAACCTTTCAGTTAACAGCCGATCGCATAGCCAATTGCGGCACGAAGACAGGTGTGTTCCACTCTCACCACCGTCAGAAGATTTCTTCAAAGTTATCAGCCCAAAGAAATAAAAGCACCGCACCACCACCGCGTGGGCTCGTACCTCCAACCTTTCGGTTAGCAGCCGATCGCGCTAGCCAATTGCGCCACGGAGACAGTCGTTCTCCACTCTCACCACCATCTGAACATATCTTCAAAGCTTTCAGCCCAAAGAAAAAAAGCGCCGCACCTCCATGGGGTGGGCTCGTACCTCCAACCTTTCAGTTAACAGCCGATCGTGGTAGCCAATTGCGCCACGGAGACAGTCCTGCTCCACTCTCACCACTATCAGAACATATCTTCAAAGCTATTAGCCCAAAGAAAAAAAAGCGCCGCACCACCACCGGGTGTGCTCGAACCTCCAACTTTTCGGTTAACAGCCGATCACGCTAGCCAATTTCGCCACGGAGACAGTCGTGCTCCACTCTCACCACCATCAGAACATATCTTTAAAGCTATCAGCCCAAAGAAAAAAAGCGCCACACCACCACCAGGTGGGCTCGTCCTTCCAACCTTTCGGTTAACAGCCAATCGCGCCAGCCAATTGCGCCTCGGAGACAGTCGTGCTCCACTCTCACCACCATCAGAAAATTTCTTCAAAGTTATCAGCCCAAAGAAATAAAAGCACCGCACCACCACCGCGTGGGCTCGTACCTCCACCCCTTCGGTTGACAGCCGATGGCGCTAACCAACTGCGCCACGAAGACGGTCCTGCTCCACTCTCACCACCATCAGAACATATCTTCAAAGCTATCAGTCCAAAGAAAAAAAAGCAACACACAACTCCCGGGAGGGCTCGAACCTCCAACCTTTCGGTTAACAGCCGATCGCATAGCCAATTGCGCCACGGAGACAGTCGTGCTCCGCTCTCACCACCATCAGAACACTTCTTCAGAGCTATCAGCCCAAAGTAAAAAAAGCGCCCCACCACCACCGGGTGCGCTCGTACCTCCAACCTTTCGGTTAACAGCCGATCGCGCTAGCAAATTGCGCTACGGAGACAGTCGTGCTCCTCTCTCACCACCATAAGAACATATCTTCAAAGTTATCAGCCCAAAGATAAAAAAGCGCCGCACCACCACCGGGTGGGCTCGAACCTCCAACCTTTCGGTTAAAAGCCGATCGCGCTAGCCAATTGCGCCACGGAGACCGTCCTGCTCCACTCTCACCACCATCAGGACATATCTTCAAAGCTATCAGCCCAAAAAAAGCAACACACCACTCCCGGGAGGGCTCGAACTTCCAACCTTTCAGGTAACAGCCGATCGCATAGCCAATTACGCCATGGAGACAGTCGTGCTCCACTCTCACCACCGCCAGAACATTTCTTCAGAGCTATCAGCCCAAAAGAAAAAAATCGCCGCACCACCACCGGGTGGGCTCGAACCTCGAACCTCTCGGTTAACAGCCGATCGCGCTAGCCAATTCCGCCACGGAGACAGTCGTGCTTCACTTTCACCACCATCAGAACATATCTTCAAAGCTATCACTCCAAAGAAAAAAAAGCGCCGCACCTCCACCGGCTGGGCTCGTACCTCCAACCTTTCGGTTAGCAGCCGATCGCGCTAGCCAATTGCGCCACGGAGACAGTCCTGCTCCACACTCACGACCATCAGAACATATTTTCAAAGCTATCAGCCCAAAATAAAAAAAGCAACTCACCACTCTCGGGAGGGCTCGAACCTCCAAGCTTTCGGTTAACAGCCGATCGCGCTAGCCATTTGCGCCACGGAGACAGTCGTGCTCCAATCTCACCGCCATCAGAACTTATCTTCAAAGCTATCAGCCCAAAGACAAAAAAGCACCGCACGCACCACCGGGTGGGCTCGTACATCCAACCTTTCTGTTAACAGCCGATCGCGCTAGCCGATTGCGCCACGAAGACAGTCCTGCTCCATTATCACCACCATCAGAACATTTCTTCAAAGCTATCAGCTCAAAGAAAAAAAAGCAACACACCACCACCGGATGGGCTCGTACCTCAAACCTTTCAGTTAACAGCCGATCGAATAGCCAATTGCGCCACGGAGACAGTCGTGCTCCACTCTCACCACCATCAGAAAATTTCTTCAAAGTTATCAGCCCAAAGAAATAAAAGCGCCGCACCACCACCGGGTGGGCTCGTACCTCCAACCTTTCGGTTAACAGCCGATCGCGCTAGTCAATTGCGTCAGTGAGACAGTCCTGCTTCACACTCACCACCATCAGAACATATTTTCCAAGCTATCAGCCCAAAGAAAAAAAGCAACAAACCACTCCCGGGAGGGCTCCAACCTCCAACCTTTCAGTTAACAGCCGATCGCATAGCCAATTGCTGCACGAAGACAGGTGTGCTCGACTCTCACCACCGTCAGAAGATTTCTTCAGAGCTATCAGCCCAAAGGAAAAAAAGCGCCGCACCACCACCGGGTGGGCTCGAACCTCCAACATTTCGGTTAACAGCCGATCGCGCTAGCCAATTGCGCCACGGAGACAGTCGTTCTCCACTCTCACCACCATCTGAACATATCTTCAAAGCTATCAGCCCAAAGAAAAAAAGCGCCGCACCTCCATGGGGTGGGCTCGTACCTCCAACTTTTCGGTTAACAGCCGATCGTGGTAGCCAATTGCGCCACGGAGACAGTCCTGCTCCACTCTCACTACTATCAGAACATATCTTTGAAGCTATCAGCCCAAAGAAAAAAAGCAACACACCACTCCCGGGAGGGCTCGAACATCCAACGTTTCGGTTAACAGCAGATCGCTCTAGCCAATTGCGCCACGGAGACAGTCGTTCTCCACTCTCACCACCATCAGAACATATTTTCAAAGCTATCAGCCCCAAGAAAAAAAAGCGCCGCACCTCCACCGGGTGGGCTCGTACCTCCGACCTTTCAGTTAACAGCCGATCGCGGTAGCCAATTGCGCCACGGAGACAGTCCTGCTTCACTCTCACCACGATCAGAACATATCTTCAAAGCTATCAGCCCAAAGAAAAAAAAGCAACACACCACTCCCGGGAGGGCTCGAATACCCAACCTTTCAGGTAACAGCCGATCGAATAGCCAATTACGCCACGGAGGTATTCGTGCTCCACTCTCACCACCATCAGAACATACCTTTAAAGCTATCAGCCCAAAGAAAAAAAAGCGCCCCACCACCACCAGGTGGGCTCGTCCTTCCAACCTTTCGGTTAACAGCCAATCGCGCCAGCCAATTGCGCCACGGAGACAGTCCTGCTCCACTCTCACCAGCATCAGAACATATCTTCAAAGCTATCAGCCCAAAAAAAGCAACACACCACTCCCGGGAGGGCTCGAACCTCCAACCTTTCAGGTAACAGCTGATCACATAGCCAATTACGCCATGGAGACAGTCGTGCTCCACTCTCACCACCGCCAGAACATTTCTTCAGAGCTATCAGCCCAAAGGAAAAAAATTGCCGCACCACCACCGGGTGGGCTCGAACCTCCAACCTCTCGGTTAACAGCCGATCGCGCTAGCCAATTGCGCCACGGAGACAGTCGTGCTTCACTCTCACCACTATCAGAACATATCTTCAAAGCTATCAGTCCAAAGAAAAAAAAAGCGCCGCACCTCCACCGGCTGGGCTCGTACCTCCAACCTTTCGGTTAACAGCCGATCGCGCTAGCCCATTGCGCCACGGAGACAGTCCTGCTCCACCCTCACGACCATCAGAACATATCTTCAAAGCTATCAGCCCAAAGACAAAAAAGCACCGCACCACCACCGGGTGGGCTCGTACAACCAACCTTTCTGTTAACAGCCGATCGCGCTAGCCAATTGCGCCACGGAGACAGTCCTGCTTCATTCTCACCACCATCAGAACATTTCTTCAAAGCTATCAGCTCAAAGAAAAAAAAGCAACACACCACCACCGGATGGGCTCGTACCTCCAACCTTTCAGTTAACAGCCGATCGAATAGCCAATTGCGCCACGGAGACAGTCGTGCTCCACTCTCACCACCATCAGAACATATTTTTAAAGCTATCAGCTCAAAGAAAAAAAAGCAACACACCACCACCGGGTGGGCTCGTACAACCAACCTTTCTGTTAACAGCCGATCGCGCTAGCCAATTGCGCCACGGAGACAGTCCTGCTTCATTCTCACCACCATCAGAATATTTCTTCAAAGCTATCAGCTCAAAGAAAAAAAAGCAACACACCACCACCGGATGGGCTCGTACCTCCAACCTTTCAGTTAACAGCCGATCGAATAGCCAATTGCGCCACGGAGACAGTCGTGCTCCACTCTCACCACCATCAGAACATATTTTTAAAGCTATCAGCCCAAAGAAAAAAAAGCGCCGCACCACCACCGGGTGGGCTCGTGCCTCCAACCTTTCGGTTAACAGCCGATCGCGCTAGCCAATTGCGTCAGGGAGACAGTCCTGCTTCACACTCACCACCATCAGAACATATTTTCAAAGCTATCAGCCCAAAGAAAAAAAAGCAACAAACCACTCCCGGGAGGGCTCCAACCTCCAACCTTTCAGTTAACAGCCGATCGCATAGCCAATTGCGCCACGAAGACAGGCGTGCTCCACTCTCAACACCGTCAGAAGATTTCTTCAGAGCTATCAGCCCAAAGGAAAAAAAGCGCCGCACCACCACCGGGTGGGCTCGAACCTCCAACCCTACAGCTAACAGCCGATCGCATCGCCAATTGCGCCACGGAGACACTCGTGCTCCACTCTTACCACCATCTTCAAAGCTATCAGCCCAAAGAAAAAAAAGCGCCGCACCACCACCGGGTGGGCTCGTACCTCCAACCTTTCGGTTAACAGCTGATCGCGCTAGCTAATTGCGCCACGGAGACAGTCCTGCTCCACTCTCACCACCTACAGAACATATCAACAAAACTATCAGCCCAAAGAATAAAAAGCAACACACTACTCCCGGCAGGGCTCGAACCTCCAACCTTTCAGTTAACCGCCGATCGCATAGCCGATTGCGGCACGGAGACAGTCGTGCTTCACTTTCACCACCGTCAGAAGATTTCTTCAGAGCTATCAGCCCAAAGAAAAAAAAGCGCCGCACCACCACCGGGTCGGCTCGTACCATCAACCTTTCGTTTAACAGCCGATCGCGCTAGCCAATTGCTCCACGGAGACAGTCGTGCTCCACTCTCACCACCATAAGAACATATCTTTAAAGTTATCAGCCCAAAGAAAAAAAAGCGCTGCACCACCACCGGGTGGGCTCGAACCTCCAACCGTTCGGTTAACAGCCGATCGCGCTAGCCAATCGCGCCACGGAGACAGTCCTGCTCCACTCTCACCACCATCAGAACATATCTTCAAAGCTATCCGCCCAAAAAAAAAAGCGCCGCAACACCACTGGGTGGGCTCGTACCTCCAACGTTTCGGTTAACAGCCGATCGCGCTAGCCAATTGCGCCACGAAGACAGTCCTGCTCCACACTCACCACCATCAGAACATATTTTCAAAGCTATCAGCCCAAAGACAAAAAAGCACGGCACCACCACCGGGAGGGCTCGAACCTCCAACCCTTCAGCTAACAGCCGATCGCATCGCCAATTGCGCCACGGAGACAGTCGTGCTCTACTCTTACCACCATCAGAACATATCTTCAAAGCTATCAACCCAAACAAAAGCAGCACACCACACCCGGGAGGGCTCGAACATCCAACCTCTCAGGTACCAGCCGATCGCATAGCCAATTACGCCATGGAGACAGTCGTGCTCCACTCTCACCACCGCCAGAACATTTCTTCAAAGCTATCAGTCCAAAGAAAAAAAAAGCGCCGCACCTCCACCGGCTGGGCTCGTACCTCCAACCTTTCGGTTAACAGCCGATCGCGCTAGCCAATTGCGCCACGGAGACAGTCCTGCTCCACACTCACGACCATCAGAACATATTTTCAAAGCTTTCAGCCCAAAATAAAAAAAGCAACTCACCACTCCCGGGAGGGCTCGAACCTCCAACCTTTCGGTTAACAGCCGATCGCGCTAGCCAATGGCGCCACGGAGACAGTCGCGCTCCACTCTCTCCACCATCAGAACTTATCTTCAAAGTTATCAGCCCAAAGACAAAAAAGCGGCCCACCACCACCGGGTGGGCTCGAACCTCCAACCTTTCGGTTAACAGCCGATCACGCTAGCCAATTGCGCCACGGAGACAGTCCTGCTCCACTCTCACCAGCATCAGAACATATCTTCAAAGCTATTAGCCCAAAAAAAAAGCAACACGCCACTCCCGGGAGGGCTCGAACATCCAACCTTTCGGTTAACAGCCGATCGCTCTAGCCGATTCCGCCACGGAGACAGTCGTTCTCCACTCTCACCACCATCAGAACATATCTTCAAAGCTATCAGCCCAAAGAAAAAAAAGCGCCGCACCTCCACCGGGTGGGCTCGTACCTCCAACCTTTCGGTTAACAGCCGATCGCGCTAGCCAATTGCGCCACGGAAACAGTCCTGCTCCACTCTCACCACCATCAGAAGATATCCTAAAAGCTATCAGCCCAAAGAAAAAAAAGCAACACACCACTCCCGGGAGCGCTCGAACCTCCAACGTTTCGGTTAACAGCCGATCGCGCTAGCCAATTGCGCCACGGAGACAGTGGTGCTCCACTCTCACCACCATCAGAACAAATCTTCGAAGCTATCTGCCCAAAATAAAAAAAGGAACACACCACTCCCGGGAGTGCTCGAACCTCCAACCTTTCGGTTAACAGCCGATCGCGCTAGCCTATTGCGCCACGGAGACAGTCGTGCTCCAGTCTCACCACCATCAGAACATATCTTCAAAGCTATCAGCCTAAAGAAAAAAAAGCGCCGCACCAACACCGGGTGGGCTCGTACCTCCAACCTTTCGGTTAACAGCCGATCGCGCTAGCCAATTGCGCCACGAAGACAGTGCTGCTCCACACTCATCACCATCAGAACATATTTTCAAAGCTATCAGCCCAAAGACAAAAAAGCACCGCACCACCACCGGGTGGGCTCGTACATCCGACCTTTCTGTTAACACACGATCGCGCTAGCCAATTGCGCCACGGAGACAGTACTGCTCCACTCTCACCACCATCAGAACATTTCTTCAAAGATATCAGCTTAAAGAAAGAAAAGCAACACACCACCACCGGATGGGCTCGTGCCTCCAATCTTTCAGTTAACAGCCGATCGAATAGCCAATTACGCCAAGAAGACAGTCGTGCTCCACTATCACCACCATCAGAACATATTTTCAAAGCTATCAGCCCAAAAAAAGCGCCGTACCACCACCGGGTGGGCTCGTACCTCCAACCTTTCGGTTAACAGCCGATCGCGCTAGCCAATTGCGCCACGGAGACAGTCGCGCTCCACTCTCTCCACCATCAGAACTTATTTTTAAAGTTATCAGCCCAAATACAAAAAAGCGCCCCACCACCATCGGGTGGGCTCGAACCTCCAACCTTTCAGTTAACAGCCGATGACGCTAGCCAATTGCGCCACGGAGACAGTCCTGCTCCACTAACACAAGCATCAGAACCTATCTTCAAAGCTATTAGCCCAAAATAAAGCAACACACCACTCCCGGGAGGGCTCGAACATCAACCTTTCGGTTAACAGCCGATCGCTCTAGCCAATTCCGCCACGGAGACAGTCGTTCTCCACTCTCATCACCATCAGAACATATCTTCAAAGCTATCAGCCCAAAGAAAAAAAAGCGCCGCACCTCCACCGGGTGGGCTCGTACCTCCAACCTTTCGGTTAACAGCCGATCGCGTTAGCAAATTGCGCCACAGAGACAGTCCTGCTTCACTCTCACCACGATCAGAACACATCTTCAAAGCTATCAGCCCAAAGAAAAAAAGCAACACACCACTCCCGGGAGGGCTCGAATACCCAACCTTTCAGGTAACAGCCGATCGAATAGCCAATTACACCACGGAGGTAGTCGTGCTCCACTCTCACCACCATCAGAACATATCTTTAAAGCTATCAGCCCAAAGAAAAAAAAGCGCCACACCACCACCAGGTGGGCTCGTCCTTCCAACCTTTCGGGTAACAGCCAATCGCGCCAGCCAATTGCGCCACGGAGACAGTCCTGCTCCCCTCTTACCACCAACAGAACACATCTTCAAAGCTATCAGCCTAAAAAAAGCAACACACCACTCCCGGGAGCGCTCGAACCTCCAACCTTTCAGGTAACAGCCGATCGCATAGCCAATTACGCCATGGAGACAGTCGTGCTCCACTCTCACCACCGCCAGAACATTTCTTCAGAGCTATCAGCCCAAAAGAAAAAAATCGCCGCACCACCACCGGGTGGGCTCGAGCCTCCAACCTCTCGATTAACAGCCGATCGCGCTAGCCAATTGCGCCACGGAGACAGTCGTGCTTCACTCTCACCACCATCAGAACATATCTTCAAAGCTATCAGTCCAAAGAAAAAAAAGCGCCGCACATCCACCGGCTGGGCTCGTACCTCCAACCTTTCGGTTAACAGCCGATCGCGCTAGCCAATTGCGCCACGGAGACAGTCCTGCTCCACACTCACGACCATCAGAACATATTTTCAAAGCTCTCAGCCCAAAATAAAAAAAGCAACTCACCACTCTCGGGAGGGCTTGAACCTCCAACCTTTCGGTTAACAGCCGATCGCGCTAGCCAAATGCGCCACGGAGACAGTCGTGCTCCAATCTCACCACCATCAGAACATATCTTCAAAGCTATCAGCCCAAAGACAAAAAAGCGCTGCACCTCCACCGGCTTGCCTCGTACCTCCAACCTTTCGGTTAACAGCCGATCGCGCTAGCCAATTGCGCCACGGAGACAGTCCTGCTCCACACTCACGACCATCAGAACATATTTTCAAAGCTATCAGCCCAAAATAAAAAAAGCAACTCACCACTCTCGGGAGGGCTCGAACCTCCAACCTTTCTGTTAACAGCCGATCGCGCTAGCCAATTGCGCCACGGAGACAGTCCTGCTCCATTCTCACCACCATCAGAACATTTCTTCAAAACTATCAGCTCAAAGAAAAAAAAGCAACACACCACCACCGGGTGGGCTCGTACCTCCAACCTTTCAGTTAACAGCTGATCGAATAGCCAATTGCGCCCCGGAGACAGTCGTGCTCCACTCTCACCACTATCAGAACATATCTTCGAAGCTATCAGCCCAAAGAAAAAAAGCAACACACCACTCCCGGGAGGGCTCGAACATCCAACCTTTCAGGTAACAGCCGATCGAATAGCCAATTACGCCACGGAGGTAGTCGTGCTCCACTCTCACCACCATCAGAACATATCTTTAAAGCTATCAGCCCAAAGAAAAAAAAGCGCCACACCACCACCAGGTGGGCTCGTCCTTCCAACCTTTCGGTTAACAGCCAATCGCGCCAGCCAATTGCGCCACGGAGACAGTCGTGCTCCACTCTCACCACCATCAGAAAATTTCTTCAAAGTTATCAGCCCAAAGAAATAAAAGCACCGCTCCACCACCGCGTGGGCTCGTTATCCACCCCTTCGGTTAACAGCCGATCGCGCTAACCAAATGCGCCACGGAGACAGTCCTGCTCCACTCTCACCTCCATCAGAACATAACTTCAAAGCTATCAGCCCTAAGAAAAAAAAGCAACACACTACTCCCGGGAAGGCTCGAACCTCCAACCCTTCAGCTAACAGCCGATCGCATCGCCAATTGCGCCACGGAGACAGTCGTGCTCCACTCTCACCGCCATCAGAACATTTCTTCAAAGATATCAGCTCAAAGAAAAAAAAGCAACACACCAACACCGGATGGGCTCGTACCTCCAACCTTTCAGTTAACAGCCGATCGCATAGCCGATTGCGGCACGGAGACAGTCGTGCTTCACTTTCACCACCGTCAGAAGATTTCTTCAAAGATATCAGCTTAAAGAAAGAAAAGCAATACACCACCACCGGATGGGCTCGTACCTCCACTCTCACCACCATCAGAACATATCTTTAAAGCTATCAGCCCAAAGAAAAAAAAGCGCCACACCACCACCAGGTGGGCTCGTCCTTCCAACCTTTCGGTTAACAGCCAATCGCGCCAGCCAATTGCGCCACGGAGACAGTCGTGCTCCACTCTCACCACCATCAGAAAATTTCTTCAAAGTTATCAGCCCAAAGAAATAAAAGCACCGCTCCACCACCGCGTGGGCTCGTTATCCACCCCTTCGGTTAACAGCCGATCGCGCTAACCAATTGCGCCACGGAGACAGTCCTGCTCCACTCTCACCTCCATCAGAACATAACTTCAAAGCTATCAGCCCTAAGAAAAAAAAGCAACACACTACTCCCGGGAAGGCTCGAACCTCCAACCCTTCAGCTAACAGCCGATCGCATCGCCAATTGCGCCACGGAGACAGTCGTGCTCCACTCTCACCGCCATCAGAACATTTCTTCAAAGATATCAGCTCAAAGAAAAAAAAGCAACACACCAACACCGGATGGGCTCGTACCTCCAACCTTTCAGTTAACAGCCGATCGCATAGCCGATTGCGGCACGGAGACAGTCGTGCTTCACTTTCACCACCGTCGGAAGATTTCTTCAAAGATATCAGCTTAAAGAAAGAAAAGCAATACACCACCACCGGATGGGCTCGTACCTCCAACCTTTCAGTTAACAGCCGATCGAATAGCCAATTGCGCCATGAAGACAGTCGTGCTCCACCATCACCACCATCAGAACATATTTTCAAAGCTATCAGCCCAAAAAAGCGCCGTACCACCACCGGGTGGGCTCGTACCTCCAACCTTTCGGTTATCAGCCGATCGCGCTAGCTGATTGCGCCACGGAGACAGTCCTGCTCCACTCTCACCACCTACAGAACATATCTTCAAAGCTATCAGCCCAAAGAATAAAAGCAACACACCACTCCCGGGAGGGCTCGAACCTCCAACCTTTCAGTTAACAGCCGATGGCATAGCCGATTGCGGCACGGAGACAGTCGTGCTTCACTTTCACCACCGTCAGAAGATTTCTTCAAAGATATCAGCTTAAAGAAAGAAAAGCAATACACCACCACCGGATGGGCTCGTACCTCCAACCTTTCAGTTAACAGCCGATCGAATAGCCAATTGCGCCACGAAGACAGTCGTGCTCCACTATCACCACCGTCAGAAGATTTCTTCAGAGCTATCAGCCCAAAAAAAAAGCGCCGCACCACCACCGGGTCAGCTCGTACCTCCAACCTTTCGGTTAACAGCCGATCGTGCTAGCCAATTGCGCCACGGAGAAAGTCGTGCTCCACTCTCACCACCATCAGAACATAACTTCAAAGCAATCAGCCCAAAGAAAAAAAAGTGCCGCACCACCACCGCGTGTGCTCGTACCTCCAACGTTTCGATTAAAAGCCAATTACGCTAGCCAATTGCGCCACGGAGACAGTCGTGCTCCACTCTCACCACCATCAGAACATATCTTCAAAGTTATCAGCCCAAAGAAAAAAAAGCGCCGCACCACGACCGGGTGGGCTCAAACCTCCAACCTTTCGGTTGACAGCCGATCGCGCTAGCCAATTGCACCACGAAGACAGTCCTGCTCCACTCTCACCACCATCAGAACATGTCTTCAAAGCTATCAGCCTAAAAAAAGCAACACACCACTCCCGGGAGCGCTCGAACCTCCAACCTTTCAGTTAACAGCCGATCGCATAGCCAATTGCGCCATGGAGACAGTCGTGCTCCACTCTCACCACCGTCAGAACATTTCTTCAGAGCTATCAGCCCAAAGGAAAAAAATCGCCGCACCACCACCGGGTGGGCGCGAACCTCCAACCTTTCGGTTAACAGCCGATCGCGCTAGCCAATTGCGCCACGGAGACAGTCGTGCTCCACTCTCACCACCATCAGAACATATCTTCAAAGCTATCAGCCCAAAGAAAAAAAAGCACCGCACCACCACCGGGTGGGCTCGTACGTCCAACCTTTCTGTTAACAGCCGATCGCGCTAGCCAATTGCGCCACGGAGACAGTCGTGCTCCACTCTCACCACTATCAGAACCTATCTTCAAAGCTATCAGCCCAAATAAACAAAAACTGCCGCAACACCACCGGGTGGTCTCGAACCTCCAACGTTTCGGTTAACAGCCGATCGCGCTAGCCAATTGCGCCACGCAGACAGTCGTGCTCCACTCTCACCACCATCTGAACATATCTTCAAAGCTATCAGCCCAAAGATAAAAAAGCGCCACACCACCACCGGGTGGGCTCGTACCTCCAACCTTTCGGTTAACAGCCGACCGCGCGAGTCAATTGCGCCACGGAGACAGTCCTGCTCCACTCTCACCACCATCAGAACATATCTTCAAAGCTATCAGACGAAAGAAAAAAAGCAACACACCCCTCCCGGGAGGGCTCAAACCTCCAACCTTTCAGTTAATAGCCGATCGCATAGCCAATTGCGCCACGGAGACAGTCGTGCTTCACTCTCACCATCGTCAGAACATTTCTTCAGAGCTATCGGCCCAAAGAAAAAAAAAAGCGCCGCACCACCACCGGTTGGGGTCGAACCTCCAACCTTTCGGTTAACAGCCGATCGCGCTAGCCAATTGCGCCACGGAGACAGTCGTGCTCCACTTTCCCCACCATCAGAACATATCTTCAAAGCTATCAGCCCAAAAAAAAAGCGCCGCACCACCACTGGGTGGGCTCATACCTGCAACCTTTCGGTTAACAGCTGATCGCGCTAGCCAATGGCGCCATGGACACAGTCCTGCTCCACTCTCACCTTCATCAGAACATATCTTCAAAGCTATCAGCCCAAAGAAAAAAAGCAACACACCACTCCCGGGAGTGCTCGAACCTCCAACCTGTCAGTTAACAGCCGATAGAATAGCCAATTGTGCCACGGATACAGTCGTGCTCCAATCTCACCACCGTCAGAACATATTGTCACGGGGTCGTGACGTGGCCGAAGACAGGAGACTTCTTGTTGGGATTTAACTGTTTATTTGGGCGAACCTGTGCCCGGTAAACAGAAAGTCCAATTACAGCAGCAATCTCGCACAGATAGCAGTCTCAGACTGATAGCGGCGAACGGGGCGTCGGCCTTCGATCAACAACTGACAAGCGGCGAAGCGCGTCGGCATTT
This sequence comes from Rhipicephalus microplus, assembly GCF_043290135.1. Lineage (NCBI taxonomy): Eukaryota > Metazoa > Arthropoda > Arachnida > Ixodida > Ixodidae > Rhipicephalus > Rhipicephalus microplus. The sequence continues at coordinate 5,587,956 of NW_027464602.1, forward strand.
ATACTTCCGCCGTCGAATGTTCTAGCGCTACCGCTGACGACGGCGTACGTTCCAGAACAATCTGTACCATTCGCACAGTGGGCGTGATCTTATCGAAATGATCTACTACAGTCCGGAACCCTCTCGAAACCTGCAGGCGCGGTTTGCGCTGAGAATCGTGTGGTGTTTTTGGACGATAACAAAAGCTGGGGAAATGGAACGTGGCATTGCCCCCCTCTGAAAAAGGCATCGTCTCGATGCTTTACCTAAAGATGAAGGTACAATAATAATGCAAGAAAGTACAATGAATAAATTACAATACAACAATAATACAAAAAAACACTGTTTCAGTTTGTTAACGCGCATGAAACGGCTTCAGGCGTGTGACATGGACGACTTCAGGTCGCGATCGGCGTCGTTGAGAGTTCGTGATGCCGTCGCGAACAACCTCGTAATCGAGTGGGCCGAGACGTCGAACCACCCTGTACGGTCCGAAGTACTGTCGCAGAAGCTTTTCACTTAGTCCACGTCGGCGTGTCGGCGTCCACACCCAAACACGTTCACCGGGCTGGTATTCCACGAAGCGTCGTCGAAGGTTGTAACGGTGGCTGTCGGTGGTCTGTTGATTCTTGATACGGAGCCGCGCAAGTTTTCGGGCTTCTAAGGCGCGATGAAGGTACTCGCTCACATCGAGGTTTTCTTCGTCGGTGACGTTGGGTAACATGGCATCGAGCGTCGTTGCCGGGCTGCTTCCGTAGACCAATTTGTATGGAGATATCTGCGTCGTCTCCTGCACCGCCGTGTTGTATGCGAAGGTCACATACGGAAGAATGGCATCCCACGTCTTGTGTTCGACATCGACGTACATTAACAGCATGTCGGCGATCGTCTTGTTAAGCCGCTCGGTGAGGCCGTTGGTCTGTGGGTGGTACGCTGTCGTCCATCGGTGGTTTGTTTGGCTGTATGCCAAGATCGCTTGAGTTAAGTCGGCAGTGAATGCCGTTCCTCTGTCGGTGATAAGGACCTGCGGGGCGCCGTGACGTAGGACGATATTTTCGACGAAGAACTTAGCTACCTCGGATGCACTGCCTTTTGGCAGGGCTTTTGTCTCGGCGTAGCGGGTGAGGTAGTCGGTAGCTACCACGATCCACTTGTTTCCGAAAGCCGACGTCGGGAACGGCCCCAGTAGGTCCATACCAATCTGCTGGAAAGGTCGGCAAGGTGGATCAATTGGCTGCAGAAATCCCGCTGGCCTTGTCGGCGGTGTCTTGCGTCACTGACAGTCCCGACATGTCCTCACATAACGAGTGACGTCAGTGGTAAGACGCGGCCAGTAGTACCTTTCTTGTATCCTCGCGAGCGTGCGAGAAACACCGAGGTACCCTGCCGTCGGATCGTCGTGCAGGGCCTGCAGGAGTTCTGGTCGCAGAGCTGAAGGCACCACAAGGAGATACTTAGCCCGAAGCGGTGAAAAGTTTTTCTTTTGTAGAAGACCGTTTCGTAAAAAAAACGACGCAAGTGCGCGCTTGAATACCTTCGGGACTTCGGCGGTCCTGCCTTCGAGGTATTCAATTAGGGCCTTAAGTCCCGGGTCGGCCTGCTGTCGTTCAGCGAAGTCGTCGGTAGTTATCGTTCCCAAGAAGTAGTCGTCATCCGGGTCGTCGGGTAGCGGTTGGTCGACAGGCGCACTAGAGACACAGTCGGCGTCGGAGTGTTTTTTGCCAGACTTGTAAATGGCAGAAGTGTTGAAAAGTGTTGTGGCTCGGGCGAGTTGGTTATCCATGAACTTAGCTTCTATTAGCGCGGCACATATGAAAAGGAAAGAGGAAAGAATACAGAGACGTCAAGACAGGTAGGCGCTAAACTTCCAACTGTTTATTTCATGCCCTTGACACCCATCTTATACATGCGTAGAAACACGACTCATCTTGCACGTGGTGACATCCCAAGAAACGTCATTTCCTTATCTGTCAAAGCAATCGAAGGTGAACTCACACACAAGTTTCCCATTTTTTCTATTGCCTCGGCTTCTTTGATCTCACGTGTCAGCTGATTGCGAGACCGGCTGATAACGGTGCAGCTATACAGATCAGGGGAGCACCCACACCCCTTGCAGTGCGCCGCCAAGAACCCTCCCGCTGAAAGTTTATTTCTCGCGTTGTAAGCATGTTCCCGCAGTCTATCATTAAGACACCGCTTAGTCTGTCCTATGTAATATCTTCCACACGATAACAAGAACACGTACACAACGCAACACACACAATCTACATATCTAACCACACGTACGTGAGCGGGCTCACGTACGTGTGGTGTTTTCAGCCCCCAAAAAACTAGGGGAGCTTTGCAAGTTGACCTGCCCAATTAGTTCTATTCGCTTAGTATGTGATAAGAAACATCAGGTTAGATATGTAGATTGTGTGTGTTGCGTTGTGTACGTGTTCTTGTTATCGTGTGGAAGATATTACATAGGACAGACTAAGCGGTGTCTTAATGATAGACTGCGGGAACATGCTTACAACGCGAGAAATAAACTTTCAGCGGGAGGGTTCTTGGCGGCGCACTGCAAGGGGTGTGGGTGCTCCCCTGATCTGTATAGCTGCACCGTTATCAGCCGGTCTCGCAATCAGCTGACACGTGAGATCAAAGAAGCCGAGGCAATAGAAAAAATGGGAAACTTGTGTGTGAGTTCACCTTCGATTGCTTTGACAGATAAGGAAATGACGTTTCTTGGGATGTCACCACGTGCAAGATGAGTCGTGTTTCTACGCATGTATAAGATGGGTGTCAAGGGCATGAAATAAACAGTTGGAAGTTTAGCGCCTACCTGTCTTGACGTCTCTGTATTCTTTCCTCTTTCCTTTTCATATGTGCCGCGCTAATAGAAGCTAAGTTGTAAATGGCAGTAATGTCATATTCTTGAAGTTTCAGGCTCCATCGTGCGAGGCGACCTGAAGGGTCCTTCAATGTGGCTAGCCAACACAAGGCGTGGTGGTCGCTCACAACTTTGAAGGGCCTGCCGTAGAGGTATGGGCGAAATTTCGACGTAGCCTAGATGATGGCGAGGCACTCCTTTTCTGTTGTGGAATAATTTGCTTCTGCTTTGGATAGCGATCGGCTGGCGTAACTAATAACCCTTTCAAGTCCGTCAGCCCTCTGCACAAGAACGGCGCCAAGACCTACGCTGCTTGCGTCAGTATGTATTTCTGTCTCGGCGAATTCGTCGAAATGGGCAAGTAACGGAGGCGTCTGGAGGCGATGTTTAAGCTCCTGGAAAGCGTGTTCCTGTGGCGTTTCCCACTTGAGCTCCACGTCGGCCTTGGTAAGGTTAGTGAGAGGATCGGCGATGCGGGCGAAGTTTTTCACGAACCGCCTATAATAGGCGCACAGGCCCAGAAATCGGCGCACGGCTTTCTTGTCAGTGGGCGGCGGGAATTCGGCGATGGCGGCTGTTTTCCGTGGATCAGGACGAACTCCAGACTTGCTGATAACGTGCCCCAGAAACAAGAGCTCTTCATACGCAAATCTGCACTTTTCTGGCTTCAGTGTGAGTCCGGAAGTCTTGATGGCTTGAAGTACAGCTTCAAGGCGCCGAAGATGCTCGTCGAAACTGGAGGAAAACACGACGACGTCGTCCAAGTACACAAGGCAAGTCTGCCACTTCAATCCTGCCAGTACTGTATCCATAACGCGTTGAAAAGTTGCAGGCGCTGAGCAAAGGCCGAAGGGCATCACTTTAAACTCGAAGAGGCCGTCCGGTGTTATAAACGCCGTCTTCTCTCGGTCTCTTTCGTCGACTTCGATTTGCCAATAGCCAGTCTTGAGGTCCATTGACGAAAAGTACTTGGCGTTATGGAGCCGATCAAGTGCGTCGTCTATTCGTGGGAGAGGATACACGTCCTTTTTTGTGATTTTGTTCAGGCGGCGATAATCGACGCAGAAACGTAGGGTCCCATCCTTTTTCTTCACTAACACCACGGGGGATGCCCATGGGCTCTTGGACGGCTGGATAATGTCATCCCGCAGCATTTCATCAACTTGTCTCTTGATGGCCTCACGTTCTCGCGTCGAAACCCTGTACGGACTCTGACGGAGTGGCCTGGCATTTTCTTCGGTTATGATGCGATGTTTCGTGATTGGGGTCTGCCGAATTTTCGATGACGACGAAAAGCAATCTTCGTATTGCAGGAGCAGGGCGTTGAGCTTTTCTTGCTTATCGTTCGGAAGTCTGGGATTGACGTCGAAAGCTATGGGAGGGGCTTGGTTCCTCTGAGCAGGTTCCGCAGAATCGGCGAGGGCGAAAGCACTGGTGGCTTCGACAATTTCTTCGATGTATGCGACCGTTGTTCATTTATTCACATGTTTGTACTCATTGCTGAAATTTTGAGCATAACCGTTGCTTTGCCTCCCCGCAACTCTGCAATTCCTCTTGCGACGCAAATATTTCGGGTGACCAACAGATGCTGACTGCCTTCAACGACGCCTTCGAAGTCAGGTGATTTAGGAGCGCCGACTGAAATAATGACGCTTGAGCGAGGCGGAATGGTGACTTGTTCTTCCAGCACATTCAAAGCATGGTGTCCAGACGGCGTGCGCGGCGGTAGTGCTTCTTCTGTGGATAACGTTATCGACTTTGTTTTTAGGTTGATGACAGCACCATGGAGGCATAAGAAATCCATGCCAAGGATGACATCTCTGGAGCAACGCTGTAGGACTACGAAGTCTGTAGGATAAATACGGCCGTTAATGGTGACTCTCGCTGTGCAGACTCCTGCAGGCGTTACGAGATGACCTCCGGCTGTGCGGATTTCAGGGCCTTTCCAAGCTGTCCTAACTTTCTTTAACTTCGCGGCGAACGACCCACTAATGACAAAATAGTCGGCTCCAGTATCGACGAGAGCAGTCACACTGCGGCCGTCGATAAGAACGTCGAGGTCGCTAATTCGCCGTCTCACATTACAGTTAGGGCGTGGCGTCGGGTCACGGCGTCGTCGGCTTGTTCCGCTGCTTTCATGTTGCGTCGTCAGGCCACCTTCGGTAAGTGAGCTTTCGTCGTCAGCGCTTTGCCTGGTTGACGTTGTGTTTGGAAAGCTCCGTCGCGGCGTCGTCGTCGTCGGAAGATCTTCGGTAGTTCGTCGCACAGCAACCGCACCTCCACCGGTTGCTGCCCTTAGTTTCCCGGATACGGGCTAGGAGACCGGCCCCGCGTTGGGCCAGAGTACTGTCGGTGGTGCGGAGATGTGCGGCGGGTGGGCGACGGCGAGCGCGAAGGGCTTCGTGGTGTCCACCGAGTTCCTGTCAGGTAGTCGGCGATGTCACGTGGTCGTTCTCCTGGCTGTGGGCGCGGTGCATTGACGGCGAAGCCACGCAATCCCATCTGTCGGTACTGGCAACGGCGGTATGTGTGTCCGGCCTCGCCGCAGTGGTAGCAGAGCGGGCGATGGTCAGGGGTGCGCCAGACGTCAGTCTTCCTCGGTGCACTGCGCTGGGCCGCTGGCGAACGGTATGACGTCGGTGGGGGTGGTGGCGGCGGTGGCGTCTGTCGACGGAAGTGCGATGGGGCGGCGTTTTGGCGTGGACGGGGAGGAGCGTTGTGGCGCAGTGCAGCGGCGTAGCTCATAGCTTCCGGCTCGGGCAGCGGTGCGTGGGGAATTTGAAGCGATTGCCGAACTTCTTCTCGCACAATGTCGGCGATCTAATCCACTTGAAGCTGCGCCGAAGGCAACAGCTTGCGCAGCTCTTCCCGCACGATCGCTCGGATCGTTTCACGCAGATTTCCGGAGTTACTGGCTTGAGCAGCAGCGCAGTCTGTAGTCAGGCGACGATTATACTGTCTGGTGCGCATGTCCAGGGTCTTTTCAATAGTGGTCGCTTCGACTACAAATTCTTCGACGGTTTTCGGTGGGTTTCTCATCAGCCCCGCGAAGAGCTCCTGTTTGACCCCTCGCATGAGGAAACGAACTTTTTTCTCCTCGGGCATGTCTGGGTCAGCGTGACGGAATAGTCGGGTCATTTCTTCTGTGAAAATGGTGACATTTTCATTTGGTAGCTGAACCCGGGTCTCTAATAAAGCAGCGGCCCTCTCTTTTCGAGCGACGCTCGCGAACGTTTGCAGGAATGCGCCGCAGAAAACATCCCACGTTCGGAGCGTGGACTCCCGATTTTCGAGCCAGGTCCTTGCGGTGTCTTCTAAATAGAAGAACACACGACGCAGCTTTTCGTCATGGTCCCAGTGGTTGAGGGCGGCCACACGGTCGTATGTCTCTAGCCAGGACTCCGGGTCTTCGAACGATGACCCATGGAAAATTGGTGGTTCCCTTGGTTGATGCATGACCATCGTGGGCTGGGACGCTGGGGTTGTCATTGTCGCTGCAGTCGCAGTCATGGCCTTGGTCTTCCGCGGCTTGTCGTGTAGAAGCCCGTACTCCGGTGGTAGCCCTTGCTGTCAGCGGCTTGTTCGCTGCTCCTGGTTGGCGTCGGTGTCTTCTCCGCGACGTGGGCTGGGTTCACGGCTTGACGGGGGCGTCCGGTACATGAACGAAGCAGCACATCCACCAAATGTCACGGGGTCGTGACGTGGCCAAAGACAGGAGACTTCTTGTTGGGATTTAACTGTTTATTTGGGCGAACCTGTGCCCGGTAAACAGAAAGTCCAATTACAGCAGCAGTCTCGCACAGATAGCAGTCTCAGACTGATAGCGGCGAACGGGGCGTCGGCCTTCGATCAACAACTGACAAGCGGCGAAGCGCGTCGGCATTTATACTCCCGCCGTCGAATGTTCTAGCGCTACCGCTGGCGACGGCGTACGTTCCAGAACAATCTGTACCATTCGCACAGTGGGCGTGATCTTATCGAAATGATCTACTACAGTCCGGAACCCTCTCGAAACCTGCAGGTGCGGTTTGCGCTGAGAATCGTGTGGTGTTTTGGGACGATAACAAAAGCTGGGGAAATGGAACGTGGCAATATCTTCAAAGCTATCAGCCCAAAGCAAAAAAAGCACCGCACCACTACCGGGTGGTCTCGTACCTCCAAACTTTCGGTTAACAGCCGATTGCGCTAGCCAATTGCGCCATGGAGACAGTCGTGCTCCACTCTCACCACTATCAGAACATAGTTTCAAAGCTATCAGCTCGAAGCAAAAGAAGCGCCGCAACACCACCGGGTGGGCTCGAACCTCCAACGTTTCGGTTAAGAACCGATCGCGCTAGCCAATTGCGCCACGGAGACACTGGTGCTCCACTCTCACCACCATCAGAACATATCTTCAAAGCTATCAGCCCAAAGAAAACAACGCGCCAAACCACCACAGTGTGGGCTCGTTCCTCCAATCTTTCGGTTAACAGCCGATCGCGCTAGCCAATCTCGCCACGGAAACAGTCCTGCTCCACTCTCACCACCATCAGAACATATCCTAAAAGCTATCGGCCCAAAGAAAAAAAAGCAACACACCACTCCCGGGAGGGCTCGAACCTCCAACGTTTCGGTTAACAGCCGATTGCGCTAGCCAATTGCGCCACGGAGAAAGTGGTGCTCCACTCTCACCACCATCAGAACAAATCTTCGAAGCTATCTGCCCAAATTAAAAAAAGCAACACACCACTCCCGGGAGTGCTCGAACCTCCAACCTTTCGATTAACAGCCGATCGCGCTAGCCTATTGCGCCACGGAGACAGTCGTGCTCCAGTCTCACCACCATCAGAACATATCTTCAAAGCTATCAGCCTAAAGAAAAAAAAGCGCCGCACCAACACCGGGTGGGCTCGTACCTCCAACCTTTCGGTTAACAGCCGACCGCGCGAGCCAATTGCGCCACGGAGACAGTCCTGCTCCACTCTCACCACCATCAGAACACAACTTCAAAGCTATCAAACGAAAGAAAAAAAGCAACACACCCCTCCCGGGAGGGCTCAAACCTCCAACCTTTCAGTTAATATCCGATCGCATAGCCAATTGCGCCACGGAGATAGTCGTGCTTCACTCTCATCATCGTCAGAACATTTCTTCAGAGCTATCGGCCCAAAGAAAAAAAAAGCGCCGCACCACAACCGGGTGGGGTCGAACCTCCAACCTTTCGGTTAACATCGATCGCGCCAGCCAATTGCGCCACGGAGACAGTCGTGCTCCACTTTCCCCACTTTCAGAACATATCTTCAAAGCTATCAGCCCAAAGAAAAAAAAGCACCGCACCACCACCGGGTGGGCTCATACCTCCAACCTTTCGGTTAACAGCTGATCGCGCTAGCCAATTGCGCCACGGAGACAGTCGTGCTTCACTCTCACCACCGTCAGAACATTTCTTCAGAGCTATCGGCCCAAAAAAACAAAAGCAACACACCACTCCCGGGAGAGTCGAACCTCCAACCTGTCAGTTAACAGCCGATAGCATAGCCAATTGCGCCACGTAGACAGTCCTGCTTCACTCTCACCACCATCAGATCATATCTTCAAGGCTATCAGCCCAAAGCAAAAAAAGCGCCACACCACCACCAGGTGGGCTCGTACCTCCAACCTTTCGGTTAACAGCCAATCGCATAGCCAATTGCGCCACGGAGACAGTCCTGCTCCACTCTCACCTTCATCAGAACATATCTTCAAAGCTATCAGCCCAAAATAAAAAAGCAGCACACCACTCCCGGGAGGGCTCGAACCTCCAACCTTTCGGTTAACAGCCGATCGCACTAACCGATTGCGCCACGGAGACAGTCGTGCTCCACTCTCACCACCATCGGAACAAATCTTCAAAGCTATCAGCCCAAAGAAAAAAAAGCGCCGCACCTCCAACGGGTGGGCTCGTACCTCCAACCTTTCGGTTAACAGCCGATCGCGCTAGCTAATTGCGCCACGGAGACAGTCCTGCTCCACTCTCACCACCATCAGAACATATCTTCAAAGCTATCAGCCCAAAGAATAAAAAGCAACACACCACTCCCGGGAGGGCTCGAACCTCCAACCTTTCAGTTAACAACCGATCGCATAGCCAATTGCGACACGGAGACAGTCGTGCTTCACTTTCACCACCGTCACAAGATTTCTTCAGAGCTATCAGCCCAAAGAAAAAAAAGCGCCGCACCACCACCGGGTCGGCTCGTACCTCCAACCTTTCGGTTAACAGCTGATCGCGCTAGCCAATTGCGCCACGGAGATAGTTCTGCTCCACACTCACCACCATCAGAACATATTTTCAAAGCTATCAGCCCAAAATAAAAAAAAGCAGCTCATCACTCCCGGGAGGGCTCGAACCTCCAACCTTTCGGTTAACAGCCGATCGCGCTAGCCAATTGCGCCACGGAGACAGTCGTGCTCCACTCTCACCACCATCAGAACATATCTTCAAAGCTATCAGCCCAAAGACAAAAAAGCACCGCACCACCACCGGGTGGGCTCGTACATCCAACCTTTCTGTTAACAGCCGATCGCGCTAGCCAATGGCGCCACGGAGACTGTCCTGCTCCACTCTCACCACGATCAGAACATTTCTTCAAAGATATCAGCTCAAAGAAAAAAAAGCAACACACCAACACCGGATGGGCTCGTACCTCCAACCTTTCAGTTAACAGCCGATCGAATAGCCAATTGCGCCACGGAGACAGTCGTGCTCCACTATCACCACCATCAGAACATACTTTCAAAGCTATCAGTCCAAAAAAAAGCGCCGCACCACCACCGCGTGGGCTCGTACCTCCAACCTTTCGGTTAACAGCCGATCGCGCTAGCTAATTGCGCCACGGAGACAGTCCTGCTCCACTCTCACCACCTACAGAACATATCTTCACAGCTATCAGCCCAAAGAATAAAAAGCAACACACCACTCCCGGCAGGGCTCGAACCTCCAACCTTTCAGTTAACAGCCGATCGCATAGCCGATTGCGGCACGGAGACAGTCGTGCTTCACTTTCACCACCGTCAGAAGATTTCTTCAGAGCTATCAGTCCAAAGAAAAAAAAGCGCCGCACCACCCCCGGTGTGCTCGTACCTCCAACGTTTCGATTAAAAGCCGATTACGCTAGCCAATTGCGCCACGGAGACAGTCGTGCTCTACTCTCACCACCATCAGAACATATCTTCAAAGCTATCCGCCCAAAGAAAAAAAAGCGCCGCAACACCACCGGGTGGGCTCGTACTTCCAACGTTTCGATTAAAAGCCGATTACGCTAGCCAATTGCGCCAGGGAGACAGTCGTGCTCTACTCTCACCACCATCAGAACATATCTTCAAAGCAATACGCCCAAAGAAAAAAAAGCGCCGCAACACCACCGGGTGGGCTCGTACCTCCAACCTTTCGGTTAACAGCCGATCGCGCTAGCGAATTGCGCCACGGAGACAGTCGTGCTCCACTCTCACCACCATCAGAACATATCTTCAAAGTTATCAGCCCATAGAAAAAAAACCGCACCACCACCGGGTGGGCTCGAACCTCCAACCTTTCGGTTAACAGCCGATCGCGCTAGCCAATTGCGCCACGGACACCTGCTCCACTCTCACCACCATCAGAACAGGTCTTCAAAGCTATCAGCCCAAAAAAAGCAACACACCACTCCCGGGAGCGCTCGAACCTCCAACCTTTCAGTTAACAGCCGATCGCATAGCCAATTGCGCCACGGAGATAGTCCTGCTCCACTCTCACCACCGTCAGGACATGTCTTCAAAGCTATCAACCCAAAGAAAAAAAAGCGCCACACCACCACCGGGTGGGCTCGTACCTCCAACCTTTCGGTTAACAGCCGATCGCGCTAGCCAATTGCGCCATGGAGACAGTCCTGCTTCACTCTCATTACCATCAGAACATATCTTAAAAGCTTTCAGCCCAAAGAAAAAAAAGCAACACACCACTGCCGGGAGGGCTCGTACCTCCAACCTTTCGGTTAACAGCTGATCGCGCTATTACCAACTTATTACAGTACAGAACGCTGTATCTCGCTAAATGACATCGTTCTTTAAGGTTTCACGATGCTTTCATGCGCTTTAACGAGAATATCACAACATAGCAGATTCGCACTTGTAACGGTACAACACGCAGTATTTGGCTTGTTCATGCCGTTTTGTGTGCTTTCACAACATTTCACCTATCGCAGTTTCGTACTCGCAATAAAACAACACTATCTCGTTAGATGACGTCGTTTTTGGTGGTTTCATGACGCTACCTGGCTTAAACTAACATAACTCAACCTAACATAACCTTCGCGCTTCTATCGTTAGAAAACGTTTTACTCGCTACTTTACATTGCTTTCTACAACATTACGACGGTTTCAAGCGCTTTCACATTAGATATCGCAGTTCCCGACTTGTAATGGTGAAAAACACTGCATCTCACTAAGTGACATTGTTTAATGCGGTTTTACGACGGTTCATATCTTAACCTAACCTAACCTAATCTAACCCAACCCAACCCAACCTAACCTAACCTAAACTAACCTAACCCAACCTAACCTAACCTAACCTAACCTAACCTAACCAAACCTAACCTAACATAACCTAACCTAACCTTACCTAACCTAACCTAACCTAACGTAACCTAACCTAACCGAACGTAACCTAACCTAACCTAACCCACCATAACCCAACCCAACCCAACCCAACCTAACCTAACCTAACCTAACCAAACCTAACCTAACCTAACCTAACCTAACGTAACATAACCTAACCTAACGTAACCTAACCTAACCTAACCCAACCTAACCCAACCCAACCCAACCACACCCAACCCAACCTAACCTAACCTAACCTTATCTAACCTAACCTAACCTAACCTACTGTAACCTAACCTTACCTAACCTAATGTAACCTAACCTAACCTAACCCAACCTAACCTAACCTAACCTAATCTAACCTAACCTAACCTAACCTAACCAAACCTAACCTAACCTAACCTAACGTAACCTAACCTAACCTAACCTAACCTAACGACGGTTGCAAGCGCTTTCACATTAAATATCGCAGTTCCCGACTTGTAATGGTGAAAAACACTGCATCTCACTTAGTGACATTGTTTAATGCGGTTTTACGACGGTTCATATCTTAACCTAACCTAACGTTCGCACTTGTATCTAAAAACGCTCTATTACACTGTTTCGTTCACAATTACGATATTTACACGACCTCATAGTTTTTCTCCAACTTATTACAGTACAGAACGCTGTATCTCGCTAAATGACATCGTTCTTTAAAGTTTCACGATACTTGCATGCGCTTTAACGAGAATATCACAATACAGCAGTTTTGCACTTGTAACGGAACAAGATGCAGTATCTGGCTATTTCATGCCATTTTGTGTGCTTTCACAACATTTCACCTACCGCAGTTTCGTACTCGCAATAAAACCACACTATCTCGTTAGATGACATCGTTTTTGGTGGTTTCACGATGCTACCTAGCTCAAACTAACCTAACCTAACCTAACCTTCGCACTTCTGTCGTTAGAAAACGTTTTACTAACTACTTTACAATGTTTTCACAAGATTACGACGGTTTCATGCGCTTTCACTTTAGATATCGCAGTTCCCGACTTGTAGTGGTGAAAAACACTGCATCTCACAAAGTGACATTGTTTAATGCGGTTTTACGACGGTTCATATGTTAACCTAACCTAACATTCGCACTTGTATCTAAAAACGCTCTATTACACTGTTTCGTTCACAATTACGATATTTGCATAACCTCACAGTTTTTGACCAACCTATTGCAGTACAGAACGCTGTATCTCGCTAAATGACATCGTTCTTTAAGGTTTCACAATGCTTGCATGCGCTTTAACGAGAATATCACAATATAGCAGTTTCGCACTTGTAACGGTACAACACGCAATATCTGGCTTGTTCATGCCGTTTTGTGTGCTTTCACAACATTTCACCTATTACAGTTTCGTACATGCAATAAAACAACACTATCTCGTTAGATGACGTCCTTTTTGGTGGTTTCACGACGCTACCTAGCTTAAACTAACATAACTCAACCTAATATAACCTTCGCACTTCTATCGTTAGAAAACGTTTTACTCGCTACTTTACAATGCTCTCTACAACACTACGACAGTTTCATGCGCTTTCACAATAGATATCGCAGTTCCCGACTTGTAATGATGAAAAACACTGCATCTCACTTAGTGACATTGTTTAATGCGGTTTTACGACGGTTCATATCTTAACCTAACCTAACGTTCGCACTTGTATATAAAAACGCTCTATTACACTGTTTCTTTCACATTTAAGATATTTGCATGACCTCACAGTTTTTCACCAACTTATTACAGTACAGAACGCTGTCTCTCGCTAAATGACATCATTCTTTAAGGTTTCACGATGCTTGCATGCGCTTTAACGAGAATATCACAACATAGCAGTTTCGCACTTGTAACGGTACAACACGCAGTATTTGGCTTGTTCATGCCGTTTTGTGTGCTTTCACAACATTTCACCTATCGCAGTTTCGTACTCGCAATAAAACAACACTATCTCGTTAGATGACATCGTTTTTGGTGGTTTCACCATGCTACCTAGCGCAAACTAACCTAACCTAACCTAACCTTCGCACTTCTGTCGTTAGAAAACGTTTTACTCACTACTTTACAATGTTTTCTACAAGATTACGACGGTTTCATGCGCTTTCACATTAGATATCGCAGTTCCCGACTTGTAGTGGTGAAAAACACTGCATCTCACAAAGTGACATTGTTTAATGCGGTTTTACGACGGTTCATATCTTAACCTACCCTAACCTAACCTAACCTAACCCAACCCAACCCAACCCAACCTAACCTAACCTAAACTAACCTAACCCAACCTAACCTAACCTAACCTAACGTAACCTAACATAACCTAACCTAACCCAACATAACCCAACCCAACCCAACCAAACCAAACCTAACCTAACCTAACCTAACGTAACCTAACCTAACCTAACCCAACCTAACCCAACCCAACCCAACCACACCCAACCCAACCTAACCTAACCTAACCTTACCTAACCTAACCTAACCTAACGTAACCTAACCTAACCTAACCTACTGTAACCTAACCTTACCTAACCTAACGTAACCTAACCTAACCTAACCCAACCTAACCTAACCTAACCTAATCTAACCTAACCTAACCTAACCTAACAAACCTAACCTAACCTAACCTAACCTAATCTAACGTAACCTAACCTAACCTAACCTAACCTAACGACGGTTGCAAGCGCTTTCACATTAGATATCGCAGTTCCCGACTTGTAATGGTGAAAAACACTGCATCTCACTAAGTGACATTGCTTAATGCGGTTTTACGACGGTTCATATCTTAACCTAACCTAACATTCGCACTTGTATCTAAAAACGCTCTATTATACTGTTCGTTAACAATTACGAAATTTACAAGACCTCACAGTTTTTCACAAACTTATTGCAGTACAGAACGCTGTATCTCGCTAAATGACATCGTTCTTTAAGGTTTCACGATGCTTGCATGGGCTTTAACGAGAATATCACAACATAGCAGTTTCGCACTTGTAACGGTACAACACGCAGTATCTGGCTTGTTGATGCCGTTTTGTGTGCTTTCACAACATTTCACCTACCGCAGTTTCGTACT